>NC_140588.1:129269539-131769539 GCF_964204655.1 Triturus cristatus | reverse complement strand
ATCCAGATCCAGCCAAGAGTTCCAGGACCTCAGGAATAGCACTTGGGGGTCAGAACTCACTCCAGCAGAGGCCATCAGCATGATCCAAGGCAGGCCTGGTTGGAACTGATCAACTGCATATCTTCAGGAAAGGCCTGTTGTAGCTGATGGGAGGTCTGCCTTATGACCATTGGAGTCTTGTTTTTTTGTACTGGGTACAAGAGAGTACAGGTCCAGTGCTTCAGAGCTCTTCTCAGGTCTCAGACAGCATGTTCAGTCATCTTCTGATTTTCAATAGGTCATGAGGGTGTTGAGGATGTCACAGTTATGCCTGGCATCAGCTTGTTGGTGGGGTGACTCCTAGCTTCTCTCTCTATAGTTCCCAGGGGTTACCCAACCCACTTTTGCAGTTTTCGTGTGTGTCCTACTGAAAACAATCCCACAGTGGCCCTCTCTGCCAAAATCGAAGATGGTCAAACTCTTCTCCCTATGTGCAGAGCCTGTGTGCCCACCGCAGAGTTGTGCCCAGGGAAATGAGCAACCCCTCCTTTGTGGTAATCTCAAACCAGTTTTGGGGGCAGCTCCCTCCAAACTAGGATTGGTACCTCCCTGAGTGAGGGAACAAAGAAGGGGCCTGTGCAGGTGTCATCTGACATCTGCCTGTGGCGGGGGGTGGGGCAATTGGAGTTAATCAAGCTCCTAGGGACTGCCTGAATGGTCATCCTTCCAAAGAAACAAACACCCCCCACACCCAGGCATTTGTCTCTGCTCTAGGAGCTGTCTTAAATCTCATTCAGGGCTGTATGACTGAGAGGGTGGCAGCTAGAGGCTAATGCGAATTATACTCCACAGGCATCAGGCACTGAAACTGTAACTTTCTAAAAGTACCCTTTCCTTAATATTTATTAAATTTCCGACTTCACCAGCTAATCTGGCTTTTATTAAATATTACAAGGAGTCCAAGAGTGACATTTCTAACTGTTTCCTAACTGCAGATATCATTATTAAATGTAATAATGCATTCCAGTGTTTCCCTAAGGTTTAGACCCACCAGAACAGTTTATTTTGACAGGTCAAATTGCAGTTAAAAAACTGCTTCAATCAGGCTACAATGGTATGTCTGAAGCCATGTTTACACTGCCACTGTAGTGGATGGCACAATAGGAGCTGCAATTCAATAATGGGATTTAACTTACAGGCCCTAGGCACACCTTGTATCATACACTGATGAATATAGGAAAGTTGTATATGCTAATTAGTGTTATGCCAAAGGGGAGCACAGTCATGTTATGATGTGTTATCAGGAGTAAAATGCACAAAATTCTACAGTCAGAAAGCACAGACAGGGCCTAAATCTGGGGGTAAACCATACAAAAAATGGCCCTTTCCTGAATTTATCTCAAACCTAAACTGCATCTTCATGTAATGGAACACAAAGGAGCATCATTAAAGTTGGTCCAGCCATAGCACCACTTCCTAATTTAATAAAGGCAACATTTCTTCTATCATTAACATACAGATTGGATGCGTTTCCAGGCCAATTTAACAACTGGATATATCAGGCCCAGAGTGAAGTCATATAGATCCGTTTTTCAATTATCCCAATTGGCAAGCCACATCCACAATTAATTTAGAGTTCAAATTAATGAACTGCCATTGGAATTAAACACATCTATATTAAGATTCTGGTTTAAACTAAAACATTTAGATGAAAAGTCATTTAAAGGTATTCCTAACAAGAATATTTATCACTACACTATTCCAACACTGCACCTTGGCATACAAACACCAGTTCAGCAATATAAGAGCTAAATATGGAGTCACCATGGGAAAAACAAAACATTCTTACTCTAAAGTTTTAAGATATTTAAAAAAAAACACAAAGTACAAAGCATTGAGAAACAATCCAACAGCCTTTGAACACAAAGTGCACAATACCTTTGTTAATGGAAGCTATGGGCCTAAAAAGTCTTAACCATATACTGAACTTGCCATTACTTGAAATTTAAAAATGCAATACCTTTGCCTTTGTTTTGGCCTATTTGATATAGAAGAAATATTCTAATCATGTTAGCATGTTAATACAAAAGACAGGTTAGAAACTGCAAATTTTATCAATTAAAAATAAATGGCTAGTCCAAGTTATATGCTGCTTCCCAACTTTCAAAAGCAAATGCAAAACTTTCTAGCCCCAGCCTTTCTGCAGTTAAAAATATGGATTTGTAAAGCTACAACCACAGTCTGTTTTAATAGTTTACAACTCCTTTAAGGAAGTCACTATGTAAAGAACATCACCATTGCGTCAAAAACTTTGGACAATCAACATGATTTTAGGAAGTTTGAATAGTCCACTCTGTTAAAAACAAAAGAATTTAACAAAACTTGTATACAAGTTTAATCAATTTTTTGTGATGCTGAAATATTTTATTACAAGTATATTGACTCATGAATAGTGAATGGATATTATTAACTACCAATAAACCTATTATTTTATTCGCTGCCTAAGGTTTCTAGATTGTCTGTCAGGGTTCTGTGCTTGTGGTTTTGATGGTAATTTAGGATGGGTGTTTGGGAAATAGGGTAATTGAAGTGCTTTACATACTTCCTGCAGTTTAAGCTGCAATTAATATATCTTTTTTTACGTTTGGTGTTTGTAAGAAAATCACACAAACGTATGTAGTTTATTTATATTGAAACAAAGAATCAGTATGAGACAGGTGCAATTTGCAACTATGGGGCATCACACACTAGAGAAAGTAAATGCAATGAGATGTTACAATAGGTTGAAAGAATGAGAATCAGTATGACCTAACTATTGGTTAATATCACACTGAGGTGAAAAATCACCCTTCATACATCATCAGTACAAGTGTGGAGCAACTTTAAGAGCACACATCATGTTCCTGGGAAAAATCACATTTAGGTTTATAATATTTTAAATGTAAATTCTCTGTGGTGCAAAGTAGACAGAATTATGATATCACTTTGCAGAATAAAATCATATTTATATGCAAAATCCCCCTTGGTGAAATATCACCAGTTGTGTGCAGTTTTGGAGTCCAAACCATACATAGAAGCAAAAACACATTTAGGTATAAGATCACTGTTCTTGCAGCATCAACAGGTTTGGTAAACACTTGAAGAGCACACAGGAACCTCCATTGTAAAGCATGGAGGTTTGGCTACACCATCGATGGGAAGCACTCTTTAGGCAGGAGAACTAATACATATTATAGCCAATAGCAGTGATATTGAAATACTCCTGTGGGCCTGATCTAAAATGAGAATGACACTTTCTCCAAGCAGCTGCTGAATGTGCCTGACATAGACCACATCTCTGTGTATGTTTTTGGTTTTTATAACATGTACTCTGATAGACACCTAACGATATCTGTAGACAGATAAAAAAAGAGGACCATCTCAACCCGAGCAGTTTGAAATATTACGTAGCTGAAGAAAAATACAAAACATCAATAGGTCAGTTAATTGAAACTTCCCTGTACATGAGCATTGCCCACGAGGATGGCCTGAGAGTGATGAAACAATTCCTTGAGACCAGACCAGTCCATTTGCATCAACACACCATGATGCTCTTGGAAATGACACAGTGGTATTTACATATTAACTTATTTTTATTCGGCAAGGACACATATAGGCGCCGACATGGGCACCTGATTGACCCCCAACTATGTTCATTTGCATAAAGGCTGGTGGGAAGAGCAGGTGCTCGCTGTTGACTCTGCCACTGAATGGTTCAAAAACATAGTACTTTGGATGTGTTTTATAGACAATCTATTTGTCTTGTGGAGGGATAGGCCTGCTTCAGCTAACACATTTGCAGAGAAGCTGAACAACAGCAATCTGAACCTAGGTTTCACAATTTACATTAGAACCACAGAAATTCACTTTTTAGATCTCGTCATCTTTGGGAAGGACAATAAAATCCACACTAAGACAAACAGGAAGCCAATAGCAGGGAATTCTATCCTCCATGCGAGTAGTTTCCACCTTAAAAAAAACGTTAAATTTGTACCATATGCAGAAAACCTTCATATGAAGTGCAACTGCAGCTATGGAAATACATTAGGGGAGGTCCACAATAAGCTACAGAAAAGATTCCTAGCGAGAAGCTATAGCGATGAGATGGTTGAGACTGCCAAAATGAAGGCTAATCAAAAGAAGAGAGAACAGCTGCTGTTTGCCAGAGAAGGCAAGAGAACAGCTGAAGTCATAGAATTAAGAATGATCATGGGATTGAACACACACCATCAACAAATTAGGGGAATTCTTGTGAGGCATTGGCATCTTACTAAGAGCAATCCAGTGATAGGTCACACTGTGCCAAAAAACTGTAAGACGTGTACGCATAGCATTAAATGATGGTTTGCAGACCAATAATGACATTACCATATGATGAAGTATTCTCATGCACTTTAGGTGTTTTTTAGTTTTTATAAAATGCAGAACAAGGAGAGCACTTTCGAAAGAATGCCAGGGGTAATGGAGTATTTCTTTCATGCTCATGCGGCTGTACATGCAGCATGTGGCTGTATGTAAATAGAAACAAAAATGGCGTCTACATATCAATCAATAAATCAGGTGTTTGTTAAGCACAACTACTCACCCGTAAGAGTCTCAAGGCGCTGGGCAGTGGGGGGGAGTCGCAGGTTCCAGTTCATCAAGGAGGGGGTCTGTCGAAGATCCAGGTTTTGAGGTTTCTTGCGAAGATGGGGAGCGATTTTATCTGTCTGAGGTGGAGCAGAAGGTTGTTCCAGGCTCTGGCTGCACGGAAGGAGAAGGAGCGGCCTCCCAATCTGGTCTTTCTGGTGTGGGGGACCATGACGTACGAGAGCTGGGCTGATCATAGAGTTCTTTGGGGTACATGGAATTTGAGTCGGCTGTTCAGGTATGCTGGTCCGGTGTCGTGGAGGGCCTTGTGAGCGTGGATTAGCATCTTGAAGGTGACTCTAGCTTTGATGGGGAGCAAGTGGAGTGTGCACAGGTGCTGGGAGATGTGGCAGTGTCTTTGGCAGGTTGAGGACCAGACTTGCGGCAGCGTTTTGGATGTTCTGTAGCTTGCAGATGAGGTTTTTGTTTATTGCGGCATAGAGTACGCTGCCGTAGTCGAGCCTGCTGGTGACCAGGGCGTGAGTGACAGTCTTTCTGTGTTCGAACGGGGATCCATTTGAAGGTCTTACGTAGGAGGCAGAGGGTGTGGAAGCAGGAGGACGAGACGGAGTTGATCGGGCGGTCAATTTTGAGCTCTGAGTCCAGGATGATTCCCAGGTTGGGTGCGTGGTCCATGGGGGTGGGCGGGCTTCCGAAGGTTGGAGGGCCACCAGGTGTCATTCCAGGCATCGGGGTTTGGGCCCCTGATGAGTGCTTCCGTTTTGTTGGTGTTTAGTTGTAGGCAGCTGTTTTTCATCCATTTGGCGACTGCTTCCATGCCTTCTCGAAAGTTGTGTCTGGCGGTGTTGGGTTTGTTGGATAGGAAGAGGATGAGTTGGGTATTGTCTGCGTATGACACAATGTTGAGTCCGTCGGTTCTGACGATGGGGGCGAGCGGAGCCATGTAGACGTTGAAGAGCGTAGGGCTGAGGGAGGACCCCTGGGGGACTCCGCAGGTGGTAGCTGTAGGATCAGAGAGGAAAGGGGGGGTCTGACCCGCTGCGTTCTGTCGGAGGGGAAGGAGCGGATCCAGTCGAGGGCCTTGTCTTGGATCCCTGTGTCGTGGGGTCTGTGTATTGGGGTGCGGAGAGAGACTGTGTTGAATGCCGCTGAGAGGTCGAGGAGGATGAGGGCTGCTGTTTCTCCTTTGTCCAGTAAGGTACGGATGTTGTCTGTTGCGGCGAGGAGGGCGGTTTCTGTACTGTGTTTTTTTCTGAAGCCGGATTGGGAGGAGTCGAGGATGTTGTGCTCTTCGATGAATGTGGCGAGTTGGCTGTTGATGGCTTTCTCGATGACTTTCGCTGGGAACGGGAGCAGGGAGTTGGAGCTGTAGTTTTTGAGGTCGGTGGAGTCCGCTGAGGGTTTCTTCAGGAGGAATTTGATCTCAGCGTGTTTCCAGTCATCAGGGAAGGAGGCGGTTGCCAGGGAGCGGTTGATGGTGTGGCATTGTGAAGAAGAAAGTTGGATCTGCAGAAACACGTCAAGGCAGCTGCAATAAAGCTAATTCCTGATAATTATATTCCAGATTTGTAGAGCATGAACATATCATCCCTTTAAGTTTCAAGGCACTGGGGGCCGTTGTGGAGATTAAGTGAGCTACTGCCCAGAGTCACATGATGTTAAGATGAGCTGCCAACGGTGACAGGAATCGAACCGTGAGCCCGGTGCTCCGGAGTCAGCTGCTCTGGCAGCTGTGCCACACAACTCTCCTCGCTGCACCATACCTCTCTCCTGTTGTGTTGGTACCTGTTTACAATGAGGAAAGATGGCATCCTGGTGAAGTTCTAGGCATGTTAGGCCGGTACAATCAGATTTACCTGATGAAATTGACACTCATTAAACAACAAGAGGATGAAATCATGATAGGAAGGATGAAAGGCTGACTGGATCCAGGTGAGTATCAAACCCAGCGTTCAGGTGAATGGACTACGCTCATTTAAGCTGTAAACCCAGTTAGATTCATGCATAGGCTGTTGCCACATCTTTGGAAACCTTAGATGGAGGCAGCAGGACCCTGATGAAATCTGTCGTTTTGAATGGACACTAGGTACATGTTACTGTAGGGTAAAGGAACACAGGTTGTACAGGACTGTGGAATGTTTGAATGCAGGGTAGTGAAGGGAAATCATGGCAGGAGACAAGCTCTCCAGGAAGCAGATGGACCAAATGTAGGAGAGCGCTTTTGATAACTAAATGCCAGGTTATTACAAGTTCCTCTGTTCATATAATCCTCACGGCTTACTGGGACTTGAAAACTCCATGGGAGAATATTTACTGTATTCAATTTCGCAAAACGTGTTTCAGTGCAATTCACAAAAATAATAAAAATCCTAACCTGTGATGAGAAAGAATTCCTCATAAATTCAGTTATCACAAGAGACAGCAACCTTATTGAATTACATTGTTCTCTTGGTGAGAAGAAAAAGTAAATGTCTGAATACTCTGCCACTGTAATCACTCAAATTAAATAGCTCTGCTTGAACAAGCAGCAACCATCCGATAACTTCAAGCATGACTGATTTAGAGTTTAGTAGATAGGATACTCCAACCCACATGTGACAGACACCCCTTACACTGTGGTAGACATGGCACAGCATATAATGCACTTGAAATATGTTGGACAGGATGTCCGTCATGTTTGTGATGGAGTAATCTGTGCACAGAAATCTAAATCAGGCCATAGAAGTTAGAAACCCAAAAATTTCAAAAGACGAGATTTATGGATAAAAATAAAAATAATGATAATAAAGTGAAATGAAAGAACAAAGAAATGCTAAATGATCATTTGCAAATAACAATCAACATTTTAATATTGGAACACAGGTAAAGAGCGGACAAAAAATGTATAAACAAAAAGAAACATGAACAGATCAAGTGAGGTTAATTTTGGAACCATCTATCTTCTGATCTCTTTGACTAAAGATGACAGTTCTTAGGTTGGCTGGATCCCTTTGAGTCACAGTTTAGTGTTAGTGAGTTACTTTAAATAAGAAGGGCTGGACCAAGCCATAGCGGTCATCTAAACTTTTCAGAGCAGGAAGAAGATCAAGAAATTCCTTCCTTCTATTGACTGTGGGTTTTGCTGAAGACCATGTAAGATGTCTTTTCTTCTTGGATTTCATAAGACTAGTGTATTTTAGATAGACAGTAATAATGCTCCAGGTCTGAATTTTTGTGTGTATTGAGAATGAGGGGCCAATGCAGTGAGCCTTCCGTAGGCTTAGGTTTAAGAAATCCTTGCATTCCAACAATGTATTTAGAAAATTGAAAGTAAGAATATAATATTGTCACCCTCTACACTTCGTGGAGTACAATAGGTTTTTTTTGGTATGAGTTCCCTTCTAATATTTGGTCCTTTCACCTTATTATCAATTTTTTAAAACAACAAATGGCTAAAGAGGTTTCACTACATCAATAGTTCTAAACTAATAGCCCAGGCAGGACCACACCCTGCTCAAGACCTACTACTGTATCATCTTCAGTGCAGCAACTAGATTTGTTTTCAGCACCCGAAAACACAATCACTTTCCATCCAGATTGCTCACTCTTCAATAGCTTCCCATTGACAAAAGAAGTTTCTATAACTCAGATTGTCTGATCCATAATTCCCTCCACACTCATATCCCCCTTGTTATCTAGCCCTCCCTCTACATTCTCCTGAATATCCCCTAACATCATACTTTATACTGCACTGCATCTTACTCCCTTTTCCTGTATACATTTCTCCTCCTTTATAAATCTCCCTTCTTCCCGTTCAATACATCTCTGTACAATCCATTTCACCACGCACATATCCTGAGCTCCCTCCCTCTCCTTCCTGCAAGTTGCCTGCCACACATTTCCTTCCTGCAATTTCTCCCTACAAGTTTATCTACTTGATCTAGAGACTTTTGCTTCTGACTCTTCCTAGTTGCATCTTCAATCAAAATTGCCAAACTGTTTTTGAATATATAAATCTTGAGCATAGTCTTACTTTGAATCTTCATATCTTATTCCTTTTCTAACTATGTAAAATGCTCCAATGCCATTAGCTTTGGCCAAAGCTTAGTTAACCTTCTATCGAAGTAACTTACTAACTAAGGGGCATATTATCAAGCACTGCTTTAAAATTATCCCCGCTTTAGCGGCAGAAAACTGCCACTAAAGCGGCGATAATGGGCTTGATAATATGCCGCAGAGAATTCCCGTAGAAGCCTATGTGGACACCAGAACATGGGCTTCTATGGGAATTCTCAAGGGCATATTATCAAGCCCATTATCGCCGCTTTAGCGGCAGTTTTCTGCAGTTAAAGCGGTGATAATTTTAACGCCATTTCTTGGTAATATGCTCCTAACTGACTAATTGTCTGATTCAATAAATAAATAAATACAGTAATAAATAAAAAAAAGTCACATTGGCAAACCCGGTAGCTTTACTTAATTTGAGAAAAAAAAGAAAAAACGTGCAGAGGCCAGAGTTTTTCTTAAGAGCACTTTGCATTGATGCAGAATGCTGGGGGTGCCATCATCAAGCCTGCCTAGTCTTGATTTCATTCCTGTCTCTTTTTTCTTCCATCTTCCACTTCCCTTCTCTAATTCACTCTTGTATGTCCTTTTTGTTCCCTGCTGCCTCTCTTTGCCAATCTAACTTCTCTTCCTCCGTCTATTCTTTATCTCTTTTTAACCTTTCCCTCTAATTATCTTGGTCAAAGCCTGACGATAAAAAATAGGATCTGGTCCCTAAAAATTAAGTCAGACCATAAACATTAGTGTGGACCACCCGCACGAATTAAGCACTGCCTATGAGAAAATAAAAACATTTTGGAAGGCCAATGAAATACACAAGCCAAAAACATCTTGACCTGAAATCAACAATGCAAAAGAGAGTCCGTCTCAGGCTTCACACCAGGGATCTGGAACAACATTCCACCCCAGATTTTACCCATTGCTTTACTTCTACACTTTTGAATGATGCAAAAACAGGTGTGTATTAAGCAGCACCTCATGTGCCACCGATGAAGAACTGTCTCCAGCTCTGTCCTTGAAGCAAAACTATGTGGCTAACTTCCTTATCTGGCACTACCTGCTTTTTGTACACACTGTTTGATTGTTTCCAAGCCTTTCGACTCAGTAATGTAGTCTGTTGTTTCTGAGTTAGGTTTAAGTTTAACCCCCAAAAATTCAAATACTGCTTGAAATACAGGAATAAATCATGCCCTGGACGTGTTATATATATGTATCTCTCTAAATGTGCCACTACAGGTCCTTTGTTTACTCATCATAGGATTTATGTTCATTCCCTTCCATTGTATCAACAGTTATACTGATACAACTTATTTGACAAGAACTTTTCATGCACAGTATTAATTTTCAAGTAGCAAGTATCCAATAGCCGGGAGTGGCTTGTGGCACTCTGACACTTGTAGCAACACACTTCTTCTCTGTTCATGAACATCTGCCTGATTTGCTTCACGCTAACTTAATTTTGTCTCATGAGAAACAAAAATGACCAAAAGACTTGCGTCTTGGCACCAAAACTGAAATAATGAAAGATTGAGATGTAATTATGAGCTGACTGGATGGCTAGTTCTTAAATCTGAAGTGTGAGATACCAGTCTCTGAACAGTTTATATGTCTTGGCCGCACCTAGTTACAGCTACCAGTCCCAAACAGTTTATCACTGCACTGCATTGTGATGGTTACAGCTTGTTCATCTTGAAAGGGATACACCAAAACACAAATTCACCGGTGCCATTGACTTTCTACCTCCTAGTTGCTGTGAAATAGGTTAAAGGAATGAAGAAGGTCCCTCTCAGGTGTAAGCCATTGCAGATAACATAAAAAGGAAATCGAAGAAATGTAAGCTTGCTGGATTCAACTCTGATAGTTGAAAACGTTCCTCCCCTCAAGGGGGCAAGTTAGTGTCCTCCGAGCTGAATTCTAGAAGCTTCATTCCAACGGCACATAAAGAGCCGCAGGGTCTACGGAAGAAAAACACTTAAAAAAAGCTATTGCTGCGTGCGTTTTATCTTCTGTGGGGATCTTAATATTGTTCCTGTCTCTCAATCCCGCAGTGCTTGCCAGCAACAATATTGGCAAGAAGAACAGTTAACTGAGCCAACAATCAACCAGTGGCTGTTTGAAGCTTACTGTTTTGGACAGGGACTCGAAAAAGGTTCATTTAAAAAAAAAAAAAAAAAATGGAATGCAAGTTAATATTTTTCTCGCAACCGATATTTTATGAAGTGAAAATTAATTTATACAATGTGCATTATAAAATTCACTTTAAGAGCCACCCTGTGTTAGCAAGGCAGAGTGCAGGTTGTGGGGTCTTCTGGGTTGTTTGGAGAGTTGTCACAACCAGCGTGACTTGCACTGTCAGCCAGCAGCAGCACTTGTTGCTTGTTAATCATACAAGCACATAGAGGAGCATTTGGCTCTTGGATTTTGTTTCTCAGCATGTTGTCAGTTGCTTCCAAGAGAGGAATATTTTTTTATAGCATGTAAATGAGAAAAGAGTGTTCCAGCGAAAGCAGTCAGCCATGGTGGGTGCAGCAATGTTTCATGATTTTGTTGTAGCGTAAACGTGTTTGGCCACATAAATTATTTTAATTGATCCAATTTACTTTATCTCGGAATAACCCAAGCTACCACACCGATCCCATTAGGTCTTTTGATGGATCTTGTTCTGTGCTGAAGGGAACAGAATATTTAGGGACTGAACAATATCATATGACGACCTGGAATAAGATAATTGTTAGTTTTGAGAAAAGTCAAAGTAAGCTTCCAGGTAATTTCTACCACTCCTTTAGATGATAAATAATCAGCTTAATTAGGCTCAGCAAATAATAAAGCAGAATCAGCAGGGTAGTTTATCTCAATTTGTTTGATCAAATTTCAAATGATAAGCATGCAATCTAGTTTAAATGGAACAGATTTAATAAGCATTTAACAAGCTGTGAAAAACAAGTTTTAAGGGAGCTATCTTCCACAGCCGAGGGAGATTTGTCCTAACAAAGTAAACATTACAGGAAAATCTGTTTTTCTCTCAATACAAAACCTATCTCTGAAAGTTCAGTAAATTTCCGAATGACCAGCTCCAGTTCATGGACAGAGTTGTCTGTCCCTGCCCGTACTTCATCGTCAGTGCCACAGCGGTTTCTAGGAAACCTTCCAGCCGGAGAGATTTCACTATGCAGGCATGCCAGGAGGCAGCAAACGCAATATTTAGTCACAGTTTACGTTGTATCTGGAAGTCCAAATCATTAGATGGGCAGAGGGAAGATAGACAAGATAGGAACCACCTGTGTTAGAGTTTAGGCAATTATACTCCATCAATTTCTGGTTTACATCTCTTGACATCACCAAAATTGTTGGACCACTCCGTCCCATTGGCCAGTTTCAGTAGGATGAGATGATGTACAAGGTAAAAGTATACAAATCCTGAAGAAGTAAGTAATCCATTACTTTGCATTTTCCATAGGACCGCTGTACTTTAGTCATATGATTGGTTGTGACATTTAGCAAGTAGGCGAGTTCATGTGCTCATTATTTGTCAGTCCTCTCCCAAGCATGTGCTCTATGAAGTAACAATTTTGGGTCCAATTCCGATCCGGGTCGGAAGGGCACCGAACGCGATCCGGCCAGAAAAACTACGAGCTGTACGCGTGTTTTCCGGCTGACTCTCACAGCTGTACGAGCGAGCCAGTACGATGCGATCTGCATGAAATTCACCGACCGAGTCGTTTCTGGGTCCAAACCACTCCGTACGTCTCGGTCGTAAGCTAACCGCAGCGTGCAATGGATGCGATTCACGACCGAGCCAGTACGATGCATGCGTCGGACAGCCTGTGCGAGCCGGAGTGTTTGGCTCGCAAAAGCTCCCGGAGTCGAACTTCGGGTGTCCGCATCGGACCCCTGACACCCGCAGCCGTATGACTCGCACACAGGGGGAGACCTATGGGTCTCCCCAACACAGGCATGTATGGTGCGGATGGCACCGATGCGTACCCACTGTAGGGGGCGCACTTGTTCGAGACGTACCCATTCAGTCAATAGGAGCGCATGTACGCGTCATACAACTGGCTCCCATTGACTTCTCTAGGAGTGCGACTGAACCGAGTCCGGCAGCATACGTGCGCATCGTACTCGCTCAGTCGGACTGTAGGGGTCCGGCTCAGTCAGAAAACACTCGGGATCCGACTCGGTCGGAGTGTTTTCCGACCCGGATTGGAATCGGCCCCATAGTTGTAAGTGTAGTCAAGTAAGCTACAAATGTGGGAAGGATCATTGAATATTAGTGCACAAGTAGAAACTTTAAAAAGGTTCTCATAGGCTTCAGACTATTTAGTTCATAAGTTCATACTAGAGAAGAAGAGCAAGTTTTGAGGTCTTCATGAAACACAGCTCATACACAATGAATTTGTGCTAAAATTTGAATCTTACATTATTCAAACAGTGCATTAGTTCTTCAGTAAGACAGATTAATGATTTGTAATTATATCATGTAAGTATAAGGTGCCCCTAAAAATATGTTAAAACTTCATTATTACTTTGCATATAATTTGCAAATCTCTTTGCGCGTTAAAGGTAATACATCATTCAGGATATGTAAAGCCCATTTAAATAGACCTTTACATAGCACAAATTATAGAATCTATTGTATAGCATCTTTTTCTCTCGGTGCAGAAACAGAATATCAAATCAAAAATATCGATTTGCACAAATATTAAGTTAAGAATATCTTGGGTCAGATATATCGACAGACAAATTCTCGTGGTCAAGAATATTGAATTTAGGTAAGTAATACGATGTTAACACTATCGAAGTGTAGAATATCGTTTGCCAAAATATAGTTAATAAAACATTTGATTTTTTTATTAATGGTATGTATTTCAGTATAAACTTTATATGTATGTGAGGTATGTTTTTAGTATAAGACTTGCCTGCATTTTTAATGTATGTATTATATTTTTTGTAGTTCTTAATTTTTTTTATTTGATATTTGCGTTTTTTTATTTCTGTAGTAGGTTGTATGTTTCTAGGGGAATAGGGTGGGAAGAAATTTAATTATATAAAATTAATTGATTATTTTTAGTAGTTATTAATTTTTTTTATTTGAATTTTGCGTTTTTAGTTGCGTATCAGGTTGTGGGTTTATAAGGGAATATGGTGGGAAGTAATTTAATTATATTAAATGAATTGAATATTTTTGATGTATTATTATTTGTTTAATTGAGATGGTATAGTGTTAAATGGGTAAAGTAATTTATTATTCATTAATTACTAATTGGTTGTTTATTAATTTTAATTAGTTAATTGGTAATTAATTATGGTAATTGTGTAATTAATTTTATGTGTGTGTTGTGGTGTTTATAGGTGTGAAGGGTGGGAAGTAATTTATCTTTAATTGATGAATTCATAATTAGTTGTTAGTTAATTTTAATGAATTAATTATTAATTAATTATGGTAATTGTGTAATTCATTTTAGATGTGTGTTGTGGTATTTATATGAGTAAAGGGTGGTAAATATTTTGTGTTTAATTAATTATTATATAGTTGTTAATTAATGTTAATTATTTGATATTTGTTTAGTATAAATATTTTGTTGTGTGTTGTTTTTACTTTTAAAGCGGTAACAGGCGTGTATTAAATACATTTTTTAATATTTAATTATTGGTTGTTAATAGTAATGGTTTTTCTTTTAACAATAAATTGTATTGTGTTTTAATATGTTACAGTTTAATTTGGGTGTGTGTTGTGGATATTATAGTGTTAAATCATGTGTAATCAATGAATGTTTATTATGTTTTTATTATTAAGATTTTATTAAGTGATTATTATTTATGTTAATTATGGGAATACATGTAATTAATAATGTTGAAGTGTTTTGTTATTGGTGTGGTGTTATAGAGTAGGACATAAAATAAATACATTTATGTTTTAATAAAAAATGTTGTTTGTTAATATTTGCTACTTTAAAATAATGATTGCTTATAAATGTATTTATTTATTTATTTTTTATATTATTTTAGGTTTTTGTTATCAGCAATTAATATTATAATATGTGTTCTTTTTAGATGTTTAATATATTTTTTTATATTTTTAAAATATTGTTTATTTATTTTTATGATTTTTAACATTTTGTAATATTTTTTGTTTTTTTCCAATTGTTTAAGTGTTATTAGTAATTTTTGTTTCCCTGCTTTCCAACACTTTCCCTAATATTGCAATCACAGGAGTGGGAATAGTAATTTTTATCTCTCTGCTATTCAGCACTTTCCCTACTGTTGCATTAAATGGAGTGGAAATGGTAATTTTTACCCCTCCACTATCCAGCACTTTCCCTACTGTTGCACCCACTGGAGTGGGAATAGTAATTTTTACCCCTCCGCTAACTAACACTTTCCCTACAGTTGCACACTCTGGAGTGGGAATAGTAATTTTTGCCCCTCTGCTATCCAACACTTTCCCTACTGTTGCACTCATTGGAGTGGGAATAGTAATGTTTACCCCACCCCTATCTAACATTTTCCCTACTGTTGCACTCATTGGAGTGGGAATAGTAATTTTTACCCTTCGTTATCCAACACTTTCCCTACTGTTGCAATCATTGGAGTGGGAATAGTAATTTTTACCCTTCGTTAACCAACATTTTCCCAACTGTTGCAGTCACAGGAGTTGCAATAGTAAATTGAGTTCCTCCGCTATCCAACACTAACCCTACTTATACACTCACTGGAGTAGGAATAGTAATTTTTACCCCTCCGCTATCCAACACTTGCCCTACTGTTGCAGTCTTTGGAGTGGGAATTGTAATTTTTTCCCTCCGCTATCCAACACTTTTCCTACTGTTGCTATCACTGGAGTGGGAATAGTAATTTTTACCCCTCTGCTAACCAACACTTTCCCAACTGTTGCACTCACTGGAGTTGGAGTAGTACATTTAACTGTTCCGCTATCCAACACTTTCCCTACTGTTGCACTTATTGTATTGGGAAAAATTGTTTAATTTTTTTAAATAGTTTAATGTTTTAATTTATTATAGAATTTTTTATTTTAAATTATTTATATATATATATATATATTATCTTTATATAATATTAAAGTTCAAAAATGAAATAAAGATAACAGTTAATACATTATTAAATAGTAAATATATGTGTATGTATACATTTTTATGTTTGTGTGTTTATATTTTTTTAAATAAGTTTATTTGTTATATTTAGTTAAAATGTTTATTAAATATTTAATTTATTTTGTTAAAAATAATATGAATATTTAATATATTAACTATACATTATTTTATTTTATATAGATTTTTAAATTGATAATTTTTTACATCTATATTTCTTACCTCAATATTTTTCTACTTACCTGCAAGGTATTGGGGTCAATATTTTTGCAGTGATATGTCTTTTTCGATATATTTAGAACATCGATGTTTATTACATCAATATTCTATCGGTGAACTATTTCTCGCATCATTGTCAGCGCCCACATTACATATTCTTCTGTTCTTAACTGTTTTTCCAACACATCAATTTCTATGTTTTTGTTTGTTTACTACTTTCATCCATGCATAAAGAAAACATATATCAATATATTTGTTAAACTTTACATTAGCTTATCGGTGGTTAACTGTCATCAGAAACCTACGTCTCAAATTTTGCATGCTTTTACGATGCAGTATCTAAATCAAGCTTCATTTGTGTGTTCTCTTTAACCTCAATAACCTATCACACATTTGTCATTATCGTAAAATATTGTAACAAATTATTTTTTCTGGGTGAAATTGTAGAGATAGATGAAAGATTATGGTGCCGATTACGATCCGGTAAAAAAATTGCCCGTACGACTCGTATCCGGTCTTTTTACCGTACGAATCGTACAAGTGCCGTACAAACTGCCAATTACGATTCGCATGGGAAAAAGACCATAAGAATCGCATCGGGAATAATTCCCCACACGTCCTTGGATCGAAAAATGTGTCCGACACGTCCCCGGATGATTTACCGTACAAATGTGAAAAGTGAAGTCCGACCGCGGAATCACGATCCATCCCGTGCGTCCGATGTTACAACCATATGGACAAAACACCGTCCGCACCGAACACCCATAGCAACCATGGAGACATGTGCCCGCATACGCGCTGACCCCCCCCAGCCCCCGTACGTTTGAGACGTACCCCCGTGTATGTACACCCGTGTACGTTCGAGACGTACCCCCACCCGTGTATGTACACCCATGTACGTGTCATACCCCCCGTGTATGCACACCCGTGTATGTTCGAGTCGTACCCCCACCCGTGTATGTACACCCGTGTACGTGTCGTACCCCCCGTGTATGTACACCCGTGTACGTATCGTACCCCCCGTGTATGCACACCCGAGTATGTTCGAGTCGTACCCCCACCCGTGTATGTACACCCGTGCACATGTCGTATCCCCGTGTATGTACACCCGTGTACGTATCGTACCCCTCCGTGTATGCACACCCATGTACGTTCGAGTCATACCCCCACCAGTGTATGCACACCCATGTACGTTCGAGTCGTACCCTCACCCGTGTATGTACACCCGTGTATGTGTCGTACCCCCCCTGTATGCACACCCGTGTACGTTCGAGTCGTACCTCCACCCGTGTATGTACACCCGTGTACGTGTCGTACCCCCCGTGTATGTACACCCGTGTACGTGTCGTACCCCCCGTGTATGCACACCGTGTACGTTCGAGTCATACCCCCACCCATGTATGCACACCCATGTACGTTCGAGTCGTACCCCCTCCTGTGTATGTACACCCGTGTACGTGTCGTACCCCCCCGAGTATGTACACCCGTGTACGTTCGAGTCGTACCCCCACCCGTGTATGTACACCTGTGTACATGTCGTACCCCCGTGTATATACACCCGTGTACGTGTCGTACCCCCGTGTATGTACACCCGTGTACGTTCGAGTCGTACCCCCACCTGTGTATGTACGACCCGTACCCTCACCCGCGTACGTATGGAGCGTACCCCCACCCCAACAGTGTAAGTACGACCCGTACCCTCACCCGCGTACGTATGGAGCGTACCCCAGGCCCCAACATCACCACCTTCACACAACATCGCACATGTACGAGTCGTACCAAGCCAGACACAAGGACAGCACTGTACAACAAAATGGCCCATGTACACACCGTACACACGCTAAAAACGCACGTACACAACCAGGACAAAGCAAAACAACACAAGAATACACCATTCGAATGGCACAAAGCCACAAAACATGTCCAACAACCACAAAAACAACACATTCACTGACCTGCAACTGCCAAAATCCAAAACAGAGGCCCAAAACACAACCACTCCTTATAACACACCCACCCAAAGTTCAAACACAGCCACACCCACCAATGGACCAATAAAAAGGGCCCACACACACAAACCATGAGCCTTTGCAACAGACTCACTGCTGCCAGACCCCACAGACAACCTACAGCACCATACTAGAACCTTTACTACACCTTACACTTGCACACCTTCACACACACACCTTCACAAACACCCCCTCATCACATTCACACACACACCTGCACAACCACACACACACACCCACAACCATCCACACCTCCCCCCCGCCATCCACACCCACACCCCTCACCATGCCCACTAACAAGAATCCAAAGTTCACTAGCCGAAAGTTGGAGGTCCTTGTCAATGAAATCCTCAGAGTTGAGCCACACCTCTTTGGAACATTGGTCAGACAGACCAGCATTTCCGAAAAAACATCCATGTGGCAGACGATCGTCGATGCTGTGAATGCTGTTGCGGACACCAGAAGGACCAGGCATGAATGCCAAGCCAGGTGGTACGATCTGCGGAGGAGGGTCCGAGCCAAAATGACCGACGACCACAACCAGGCCAACGTCACTGGAGGAGGGCCGCCCCGCAGACGCGTAGAAAACCATCCCTGGGAGGAGAGGGTGATGGCCATACTGCCGGTGGTGGCAGTGGAGGGATTAGACGGACTCCGAGACCTGGGTGAGTACACAAACAACTCACCTCACATGGGGGGAACGTCATCCACAACCAAACTCACAAACAGGCACGCAACCACCCCAAGCTATCGCATGACTCAACCACACTCCATGAACACGCACATGCCACTGGCGCCACCATGCCCCATGCACCCAGCTGGACAATGTCAAGTCACAGGCCACAGAAAACACCAACACATGACACGGTAAGCCAGATGGCAGGAGTGTGGGCCCCAAAAATCACATAGTGCAAATCAGAAGCAGACAACAATACCCCCTGCCCATATGGCCTAGGTCACAGCCAGACAAACAGTGTCTCCCCACACAACAAAGACTCGCCAGCAAATGGCGGACGCCTTGCATCAACACATGGGGGTGACGGCACGTTCTTGCACATGACAGCAGCTAAGGAACAGCCAACACTGTGAAAGAGTGGCAGCACACACCACCACAGCAGCAGTGCAGACACAGACATTACACCCAATGGGTGCCTGGAGATCAGAAACAAACTCACATCAACAATCCAAGGGCCATTCAAAGATCTGCTAACAGTGTGTGCCCAGGAAGCTGGGCTGAGGTGACATAGGGTGACACACAGAGGGAGGGAGAGGGGGACAGAGATGGAGGGAGACACAGGGAGACGGACAGAGGGAGGAGGCTGACACACAGAGGGAGGGAGAGGGGGACAGAGAGGGAGGGAGACACAGGGAGACGGAGAGAGGGAGGAGGCTGACACACAGAGGGAGGGAGAGGGGGACAGAGAGGGAGGGAGACACAGGGAGACGGACAGAGGGAGGAGGCTGGCACACAGAGGGAGGGAGAGGGGGACAGAGAGGGAGCGAGAAAGGGACACACAGGGAGAGCAAATCAGCCTTGTGGTGTGTGGGAATGTCTGCTCGTCAGCAGGTGGACTGCGTGCATGTAGACAAGGGTGGCCAGTGCCAGAACCCCCCCTCTTCTCCATGGCAAAACACAGGGCCATGTCACAGCCTGTGCACGAGCACAACGACAGCTACCTGCATCATATAAGTGTGTGGAACAACTCCATGTGCACACGTACAGTGCTACACGGAAGGCGCCAATGCATGGCTCGCCACACCTGCCCACTCCACTGCTGACTGCAGTCACAATTGACGCAGCAAGTAAGACTGTGCCACACATAGGTAAAGTCACAAAAGCTGTGGCCAAGGGACATACCCATGCACAAGTGCACTGTGAGTGGAATGCAAGACATTACCAAATTCCCAGAGGAAATGTCCCAACTTTGAAACCAATGACACATGGATGTTGCATGGAACAAAAATAACATTGTCTCTCTCACACACAGGTCAACGTCGTGGATCACCCCCCAACACTGGGGGGGAAGACTCACAGGACCCGGCTCGGCGGGATGACGGAGCCACAGGCAGCGACGACTCTCACCACTCTGTGGACGAACCCGACCCCAACCAACCTGGCCCCTCTGGTGTCCAACGACCTGCAGCACCTGCGTCAGGTACAACTGGGCCAACCACCACCCCCACTCCTGCCACATCCCAGGAGACACCCAGGATCCCTGCCCCACCACCACAATGCAGCCAGGCTGGCCAGGAGGGACACGGTATCCCGGGCACCCAGGAGGAGGCAGGCGACAATGCCAATGCCACCCCTCAGGGGTCCCGGAGACCCGATGTGCCCACAAGGGCAGGCCAGGTGCAACTGGGCAGGGGTGGTGGGAGTGGAGGTCGGTGGAGGCGCGAGCCTGACCGGTTGGCTGGGGAACCAGTATATTCCCATGTCCGAAACATCCTGGACACATACCGGCAGGACACCACGGGCATGGCCCAGGTTGTGTCCATCCTCGAGGAGATCAAGACCCAGCAGGCCCAGCAACATGCGGAGCAACATGCCTGTCTACTGCAACACCAACGGTTTATGGAGGACAGACAGGCTGAGTTCGTGACGGTGTTCACGGGAATTCACAGTACACTCCGTCGGATGGCCAACAACATGAGCAACCCTCCCTGTGCCATCAGGCGTAGAACATCACCACCCACAGGGAGGGATCAGGAGGAGGAGGAGGAGACATCCGACGGAGCATTCCAAACATCGTCACGGCCTGCTTCTGAGGGTCCCCGCAGGAGGGCGGGTCATCCACGGAAAAGACCGTGAGGGTCGGCGCAACAGCACCATCTCCCAGGACACCTGGCCTGGCACCTGGCCCACTGGAGCAACAACAGCACAGCAGCAAAAGACATTCTCTGCCACATGGACTTGCTGGTCACTGTCTGACCAATGTTGACAAAGACTGTGGCATGGACTCTGAGGATTTCAAATGGCAAGGACACCAACTCCCCTAGTGAACTTTAGATTCCACACACCCGGAAAGCCCCTCATGTCAAAACCCCCCCCCACCCCAACCAAAATAAAAAGTCACACCATAAAGAGAAGATGCCTACTTATTGCATTATTACCTTACATGTGTCTTGTAAAGTCTAACCATGCCTGAGTTCTCATTTGACTTCAACCATCCACACCCTGGGGCCTGAGTCTGGCACAGGACACACATGGGTCACATTGTATTAGGCAAGACAGACATGGAGCACCATACACACCCGTGATGGGCCCAACCAGCTGAGGTGGTGGCCGCACAACCGTGCCGACAGACATATTGAGTACAGCGACAGCCATGCGCAGAGGTCAGGGATCATGTGGAGTGTCCTGTGGGGCACCCAGGTATGTGTGGACAGGTGGCAGAACCATGTCCTGCAAGCTTGAGTCAGGTGGATGCAAAGAATGGTGGCCTAGCCAACGTTGGATGCATGGGGATGGCACATGTCACAATACCCACACAGTCATGGACATCATGCACAATACAGAGTCTAATCCCACACAAACAGCTTGCATCTTGCTACTCTACACATAGACACATAGCCACTATCACGGAAAACCATGCCAGACATGCCGGATGCACCGTGGCAACACACCAGCATTGACTGAGAAGAGGCACCTTGGAGGCATAGGGACACCTTTATTAGTCATGTATTCGGGATTGCAGAGGCAACTCGGAGTACACATGAACGGGTCATGTGGAGTAACATGTGGGTCCAACACTGGCACCCCCCTTCTGCAGCACAAATGCGTGATAGCCGTGGAACTGGCACACAAGTGTCGGCTAACAGCTAAACACCCCCTGCTGCTCACGGAGAGACTGCCATACACCATTGATCGGCTGATGTGGAAGTCCCACACCATGTCAAGCCAATGCAAACCGTATGTGTCCGAGGGCAGTGTAACACACATTGATGCCATCATCACATTCCACAATCCCATCACTGATGACTGTCAACAAGTCTGACCATCTATTCAGGTGTACCCAGCTGCATGTAATGTGTACCATGGTCATGCGACATGTCTGCAGAGGAACCAAACATCGACAGGGGCAGTGTGCATACATTGTAAACAACTGCCACACCCAATACACCCCTGATGCATCCCTTACCCTAAGGAGACTTCCAAACTTGTCCGTGCGTGTAACGCTGAGTCAGCACACGATGACGTGTCCATGAGGAATAGCAGTGCCACAACAATGCAACCAGCAGACGGCATGCGCAAGTACCTGGGGATGAGAGACACACAAGAAGTCAGCCACAAAAAGCACAGCCACTTGCATGTGCATGTACTCGACACATGTAAGGATGACAACATGCCAGGTCACAATTATGACTGGGGAAATACACATCACTGCCACCATCACTCCAGTGACACATCCACACACACCTCTGACTCACGTGGCATACATGCAGATGGACACACACATCGCAACACATGCCACACGGGGACCAATGCGTGCACACACAGACACTGGTACTCACCACTAAGCAAAGAAGTCGCGTATGAGCCGAGTCCGGATGTCCTCTTGCGGAACCACATCCTCCACATCACTAGCCCCATTGCCCAGACCTTCGTCCTCCACGGGTGGATGGTCCTGATCATCTTGATCCAGGATGAGCGGCACAGCTTTCTCAACTGCCATGTCGTGCAGCATGCAGCAGACCATGAAGATTTTGCAGACCTTCGCCGGGGCATATGGGAGGGCGCCGCCGGTCTTGTGGAGGCATCGGAATCGGCTCTTCAGGAGGCCAAATGTCCTCTCTATCACTCGCCTTGTCCGGCCATGGGCGGTGTTGTAGCGGAGCTGGGCCGGCGTGATGGGGTTGCGTAGAGGTGTGATCAGCCATGGCATGTTGGGATAGCCAGCGTCCCCTACATGGAAAGCACATGGACATAAGTAGGACAGGAGAAGCGGTCGTGCTGGAAGTCTACGCAAAATACAGGACAGACAGAGTGTACTCACCAACAACACATGCTCGTTCGTTGCGCAGCTGTGTCATCATTTCAGGCACCCTGCTACGCCTCATGATGTAGGCATCGTGTGCTGATCCTGGAAAACGAGCACAGACATGTGAAATCACCATGTTGGACAGACACACCACAAGGGCATTGATGGAGTGGTAGTGCTTGCGATTCCTGTACGCTACCTCCTGTGCCTGTGGTGGTACCAAAGCCACATGTGTCCCATCTATGTACCCAATGACATGGGGCATCCCTCCCAGGGCATAGAATCCACGCTTGACACCAGTCAACATTTCAGGGGTTGGGAAATGGATGAACTCATCCAGGTGAAGCAACATGGCCTCTAAGAAATCATGCAGCACACAGCAGAACATGCTCTGGGACATGCCACCAACATGAGCTATGGTATTTTGAAAGGTACCCGTGGCAAGAAAATGTAGGGCTGCCATTACCTTCAGCTTGGGTGTCAGTGCCGTAGGATACCTGTGCAGCGGTTGCAGGTGTGGTGCCAGTCTCGCCGTCAACTCCAGAATCAACAGTTGGGGGAAGCGGTAGCACCGGATACAGTCATTCTCCCGCATGTCAGCCAAGTCCGGAATTGGTCGGGGAAGAGGCGGCGCTCTGCAGTAATTTGGAAGTGACAAGGAAGAGTGAGTGCACTACAACAACAATTTATATGTACTGAGCACATGTTAATCTGTCAATACACATATGTGACATATGGAGTCAGGTATGTGCCACATGCCCTGGACACGTATGGCTGGCAGGTGACACTCCTACCAAGACCCAGCTACACACGGAGATTGTGAACCTCCACATGCCATGGCATGGGATTAGCTGTGTCCCAGTGTAAGTGAACAGCCAGACGCAAGACAGGAGTGACATACATCCACACATCAGCAGAAGTAGGATGTCGATTGCAGAGACTGGTAGCGGAACACTAGAGCCACAGGTCACATGACATTACACTAGGACAGCCCACACACCTTGCCATGAAGGTGTACATGTGATGACTCACCACACATTCATAGAGAGGATGCAGACATGTCCTTGTTATGCTACTCTGTGTCCCATGCATACATACGCACCTCACATCCGATACCACATGTGGCCTGGTGTGCGGAACAGTGTGCCATGTCCATCTTCACACAGACACATGTTGGTTGCTGCAACAGCTGATGCTTTTGAGGGAGCTCCAACATCAACCTAATGGGAACCCCCCACACATACATGACATAGTCACATCGTGCACCGTGGGTAGTGACATGTCTGGTGTGGTAACCCCTGTACCGGGCCTCAGGGGACACTTGCGGGTGTTGTTGACCGTGCCATGCCAGTGACGCTCATCCCAAGTGTGCAGTACGACATGCACACATGTCAAAGGAGTCAAGGGCATGCCTGGAACACATTGCACCGTCGCACATAACATCTGTACACATCTCATCATACATCTGGTGCCTTCTCCACTCAGGAGTAATGTGCCACATCACAGCCTTTCACACCTGTGCCCCACACATGTAGTACTGCCCAGACAATGCCTTGATGTCCATCCATGGACAAGTATGTCAGCCCTATTCCTTCCTGTGTGCTGCCTGTCACCACTGTGATGTGTGAAAGGCACCGTACTTTCGCTAAGAGGGCCTGTGTACGTTCCCTATCACTATGGGAGTGCTGCCGTATGTGTACCCATAGTGATAGTGAGCGTACGCAAGCATGTACGGTCCGTCTCACTATGGGTGTTCTCGCGTATGCGTACTCATAGTGATAGTGAGCGTACAGGCGTGTGTACGGTCCGTACCACTATGAGTACGCATACGCGAGAACACCCATAGTGATAGTGAGCGTACAGGCGTGTGTACGGTCCGTACCACTATGAGTACGCATACGCGAGAACACCCATAGTGATAGTGAGCGTACAGGCGTGTGTACGGGCCGTACCACTATGGGTGTTCTCGCATATGCGTACTCATAGTGGTACGGACCGTACACACGCCTGTAAGCTCACTATCACTATGAGTACGCATACGTGAGAACACCCATAGTGAGACGGACCGTACACACGCCTGTACGCTCACTATCACTATGAGTACGCATACGTGAGAACACCCATAGTGATAGTGAGCGTACAGGCGTGTGTACGGTCACTATCACTATGAGTACGCATACGCGAGAACACCCATAGTGATAGTGAGCGTACAGGCGTGGGTACGGTCCGTACCACTATGAGTACGCATACGCGAGAACACCCATAGTGATAGTGAGCGTACAGGCGTGTGTAAGGTCCGTACCACTATGGGTGTTCTCGCGTATGCGTACTCATAGTGATACGGACCGTACACACGCCTGTACGCTCACTATCACTATGAGTATGCATACGCGAGAACACCCATAGTGATAGTGAGCGTACAGGCGTGTGTACGGTCCGTACCACTATGGGTGTTCTCGCGTATGCGTACTCATAGTGATAGTGAGCGTACAGGCGTGTGTACGGTCCGTACCACTATGAGTACGCATACGCGAGAACACCCATAGTGGTACGGACCGTACACACGCCTGTACGGGCCGTTGCTATGCATTTGGGGTGCCCTAGGGCCCCGGAACGCACCGTACCTGTGTGTGAAGCTCCAAATTACATAGGGGACACATGAGGGACAAGTATAAAGGCCTACATGCATGCTGGTTGTCATGGAGACCAAGTTTAAAGTTTGAATTTTTTGAAGCAGGTGCACAGCAGTAGTCAGTTTGAATGAATCTACTTTGTTGCAATGTGCTTCTGGAGTTGACATCATGCTGAAGACAAAAACCACAATAGGAACCCACTGACTGTGCTAGGTTTGAAGGGATTGGAGGAAACATAGGATGCAAATGTGAGTGACCAATCACTCTGTACTCCTGTGCATGAAACAGGCCAGCAAGTCAGATATAAGGCAGCCAGGTCCCATGAGGGAGCACTTGCCTGCACATCTTTGTATTCCACGACCCAGCTGCTGCTACTGATTCCCTGGAACCATGTCAAGGTCTGTGGAGAGGTCACAGCCTTTCACCCTGGAGGAGAACCTGGCTTTGCTGGATGTGATCCTCCCACAGTACCCCATGCTGTATGGGCGACCAGGGTATCAGGTGAGTGCAGAGTCCACTAGCACAGACTGTGTCCCTTTTTTGTGACTGTGACTTCTGGCATTGTGTCCAGGTGTGGCACACATGCTATGTACTGTAGGGGGGGTCCCGGGGGGGAATGCCTGATATCTCCCAGCCAGTGCATGCTGTGGTGCATGTCTGCCGTCCTCACTTGCATTGTGTTTACTGTGACAATCACTGCATGGTGCATGCCACATTCTGCCTGTCTTGTCCTCCTGGGAATGTAGCCTCTACAGTCCTCATGTGATTATGTAGTTAGCCCAGTGTGACAGGTGACTGTACCCACAGATGTGTGTTAGTTCTGTGTACCTGTGCTGAGAGTGTCCACATGATGTGTTCGTACCCTGGACATCGGTGTGTGTGTAAGTCCCCTGTCATGTGGGTGGGTGCATATGTGGAGTGTAGCACCCGGGCTGCATGAGGGATGGATATACCCTGGCCATGTGATGTGAGCAGGGAGCAGTGCTGTGTGTCTGACGTGCAGAGCCAGCCCCACACCTGTGAGCCCCCCGTCTAGTGGCACATGTGCAGAGTGAGTTTTGTCACTGCATTTGGCAATGGCAGGTGAATGTCCTGTGCCTGTGTGTGTCTGTGTACTCTGCTGCGGTAGCGTCAGTGGCCTGTGGCATGTGACTGCTTAGAGCTGCTGCACATTTTCCTGGTGTAGCTTGTGATGCACAGTGTGAGCCTGGATCATTGATTGTGTCGTTGCCCTCATTCCACCTGTGTACTTTCAATGGCACGTACTGCTTTTGCCCTTCCTCAGAGGATCATGTCCCTATGACAAAGGTGCAATGCGTTGGATGCATACTATGCCTTGTTGTAAACAGCAAATTTGTTCTAATATGTCTCTCTGTGACATGTGCCTGGTGTATTGATGTAGTGTCACTTGTTCATCCTCACAGGTAGGCGCCTCTGCCAAGAAGCAGATATGGCTGACCGCCGTCAGTGCCGTGAGGAGTGCGGATGGGCGCAAGCGGCGCCTGGCCCAGGTGAGGAAACACTGGCAGGATATACGGTGCTGGACGCGGAGGATCGCACGGGTCCTGCTGGGGGACTCACCTGAGACCCATAAGAACCGCGGGCGCCGCCGTCTGACCCACATCCACAAGCGTGTGCTGGCGGTGGTATTTCCAGACTTGGAGAGGCGCTTACAGGAGAAGCAGCAGCAGGAAGGGGGTAGGTACATGTGTGTTTGTTGTGTGTCACCAGCATTTGTAAGTGCACAGTTGCATGGATACACTGCCAGGGTTTAAAGGTGCTGTGCAGATCCAGTTACCCACAGTATAGCTGTGCTCTCCTGCCTCCCTTCCCCTCCTTGCAATGTGTTCCCTGGTCTGTGTGTAGTCACTCCTTCACAAGGTAATGTAGGCTGGCGCTTTCTCCACGTGAACTATGCCTGTAGCATCATGTGTGGGGGTGGTGTGTGACAGGTTTGGGGACCTTGCCTGTGCCCTGTCCAGTTCAGTACATGTGGGTTCCATGTCAGTTGGCACTGATGCTGAGTCCAGACATGGGAGTTAGTCCCTCAAGTGTCATGCCTTACAGCGCGCATGTCCTATGTTGTGGCCTGTGACATGATGTGCATGAGTGTGCGATACGCATAGTGCAGGGATGGTGGCGTGTGTTGCAGTCATTCCCATTCAGGACCATGGAGTTGTGTGGCCACTACTGTCCCCTGGGGCATATTTTCATAGGTGTCATGTGTGTCATCACAAAACGTGGACACTCTCAGTGTCTACAGCATAGGTTGTGCTCTGTGCCATTGTCCCCTGGCACCATGTATATTGACGTGAAATGTAGTACAAGTGTCTACTGTACAGCCTGACCTGATTTTCCTTGTTCATAGTCACAGTGGCCAGTGCCTGTGTGTCTTGTTACAATCATCTGATGATGGCCATTTGTACATGATTATTTGGACAGGCGCACCTTGGGAATTTGGTGTCCAATCTTGCATTTATGCAGCCCCTGTGTATTGCACCCAGACTAAGAGATGTAAGTGCCACCTGTGTCTCAACAAATTGTCTCATGTAGGGGGTGGTTGGTGCGGGCCAAGCCTACATGTCAAAACCAGAATTCTCCTTGCTAGGTCTGGCCAGTGTGTGATGTTTGTCTGGACATACAATCAAGGTGCAGTGAGTCAGTCATGGTGGGCATGTTTTCAGTATTACCTATGCAGCATGTGCCTCAAGTTCATGGATATGGTCCCTCCTCATCCCGATTTCCGGCAACGCTGTGTGGTGCCGATGCAGTGCTGGATTGTCCCCAGGGCCTGGCTCCTATGTCAAACTCCATTTCATGTCATTTGCTATTGTGTCATGCTCTCCATGGATTTTCATTGGCATTGTGGGTCAACCAACTGTGTGTTGCATGCCCTACATCTGTACCTTGTTTTGTAGATGTTACTGATCTTTCTTTGCAGGCCATGCACTGTAACCTATGTAGATTGGACTCATGTGATATATGTATACAGGTGTGTGATTAATTGCTGTCTCTTCACCTTGCCCACAGCATCGTCGGGGGACACGGAGGGAGACATGAGCACAGACGGAGCGGAGGGACCGAGCACCAGTGCCAGCGTTGACATCGTGGCTGGCACATTGAGTGGTACTGAGGCGGAGGAGAGTGAGGCCGAGGACCTGTCCACTGGCACGACAGAATATGAAGCTGACGGGTCCGAGGATGATCTCTCCGAGTGGGCGGAGGCTGCACCAGCAGCTGATAGCGGCACAACATCGCACCCCGCCCCCTCCATTGCCATCAGCCGCCTCCCACTTGCTCGTGTCCCTTCCCAGCGTGCCCGGTCACCACATGTCTCCTTCCTGCCAGGCACCGCACCCCCTGCCCCTGTCTCCACTGCTGCCGCCAACGCCGAGTCTGTGGACATCCAGCGGCAGTTGCAGGTTGGTCAGGCTGCAATCCTTAATGTCCTCCATGGCCACAGCCAAATGCTGCACAACATGGAGGCATACTTGGAGGGCATTTTTTCATTGCAGGCTGACCAACGCCAGTTGATGAGGTCCATAGACTCGACACTGACTGCAGCAGTGGGTCTCCTGCAGCGCTACGTCCCACCCCCTAACCCTGCCCCATCCACACTTCCCACTCCCATGCCTGTCCCACGTACACCCAGACGTCAGCATGCACCCACCACAACAGACACAGGCACCACACCAGCAGGGAAGGTCATACGCACACCTCCTGGCATGCACACACAGGGTGAAGTAGGCACACCCACTGGGTCGGGGGGCAAACGTAAGTCATGCAGCCAGAGTGGGAGTCCGCATTCCACCCAATCCACTCCCTCCAAATCCCCTCCCCTCAGCTCTCCTGGCCACATATCCGGCAAGGACTCCTTCATGGCCGCTCTGTCCCTGGGCCCCACTGCGACACCGCCCCGCAAGCGGTCAAGGGAGTCCCCGGTCAGGGTGGTTGAGTCCCCCCCCCTGTCCGCACCCTCCCCCAGTGGTGCTGCGACCCATCCCTCCGCCCCCCCCTCCTTGGGGCCTGTGGTTCCTTCGGGTGCAGGGGAGACGCTGGAGGACCTTGCTAAGGTGTGCAGCGACATCCTGGCCTCCGCCTTTGGCCCTGCCCCACCCCCTGTGGTGGAGTCCTCCATCCCTGCACCCACGACGCCTACCCTTCGCCCTCATGTCCCTGCGGTGCCTGGTCCTTCCCCCCACATGATGCCCTCCCCGCTGTGGAAGACGAAGGAGTCTGACTGTGCAGGCAAGCTAGGGGACACGCGTCCCACTGTGTCCCCCATCCAGCTGTGACTCATGGACTGCCCTATGGGCTTTGTAAATATTGAACTTGATCCACACACACATTATTTGGAAATGCTGAATAAAGCCTTTTATTTTTCCTTAGAACACTACTGCTTTTGTGGTGTTGCTGTTGGTGGGGCTGCTACATGATTTTGGGTGGTGATCATGTGTTGGGTGTGTGGGAAATGTAGTAGTGTGCTGGTCATAGGGGGGACCCTGGTATCTGTGTGCCATCACAAGGTGTTAGCTAGGTTTCTCTGTTCATGTAACCAGTTACTGCATGGTGAAATTGTCCCAAGGTGTATTCCTTCCTCTGTGTACCCTGACATCTTCCCTGCAGGGTGTTCCCAATATTTAGCGCTGAGCTGTGTCTACATTAGCTGGGTGTGTGACGGACCCCTTCAACTTTGGCCATGCATGCAGAGCGATGTCTCCACCTGCATCATTCGTGGCATCCTTGGTGATCACTGTACTTGTGTATGTAGTCTGTTGACATGACTTCATGTGGACATGTTCCCTTTTAGGCGGTATGCATGTGTGTACTCCCAGCCTCGCACACATGTGTTACATGTACTGCAGGGTCTTTGTGCACCTGACTGACAATTGTGGCAATTGGATCTGTTGGTACTCCACCCTTATTTTTTTCCATGGGCACTGCTGGTAGGACTCTGCACACACCCCTCCTGTGTCTGGGCACTGCTGGGAGGACTCTGCACACACCCCTCCTGTGTCTGGCCACTGCTGGGAGGACTCTGCACCCACCCCTCCTGTGTCTGGGCACTGCTGGGAGGACTCTGCACCCACCCCTCCGGTGTCTGGGCACTGCTGGGAGTGATAGGCACACACCCCTCCTGTCTCTGGGCACTGCTGGGAGGACTCTGCACACACCCCTCCTGTGTCTGGGCACTGCTGGGAGGACTCTGCACCAACCCCTCCTGTGTCTGGGCACTGCTGGGAGGACTCTGCACACACCCCTCCTGTCTCTGGGCACTGCTGGGAGGACTCTGCACACACCCCTCCTGTCTCTGGGCACTGCTGGGAGGACTCTGCACACACCCCTCCTGTCTCTGGGCACTGCTGGGAGTGATAGGCACACACCCCTCCTGTCTCTGGGCACTGCTGGGAGGACTCTGCACCCACCCCTCCTATGTCTGGGCACTGCTGGGAGGACTCTGCACCCACCCCTCCTGTCTCTGGGCACTGCTGGGAGGACTCTGCACACACCCCTCCTGTCTCTGGGCACTGCTGGGAGGACTCTGCACACACGCCTCCTGTCTCTGGGCACTGCTGGGAGTGATAGGCACACACCCCTCCTGTCTCTGGGCACTGCTGGGAGGACTCTGCACCCACCTCTCATGTGTCTGGGCACTGCTGGGAGGTCTCTGCACCCACCCCTCCTGTCTCTGGGCACTGCTGGGAGGACTCTGCACACACCCCTCCTGTCTCTGGGCACTGCTGGGAGTGATAGGCACACACCCCTCCTGTGTCTGGGCACTGCTGGGAGGACTCTGCACCCACCCCTCCTGTGTCTGGGCACTGCTGGGAGGACTCTGCACCCACCCCTCCTGTCTCTGGGCACTGCTGGGAGGACTCTGCACCCACCCCTCCTGTCTCTGGGCACTGCTGGGAGTGATAGGCACACACCCCTCCTGTGTCTGGGCACTGCTGGGAGGACTCTGCACCCACCCCTCCTGTGTCTGGGCACTGCTGGGAGGACTCTGCACCCACCCCTCCTGTCTCTGGGCACTGCTGGGAGGACTCTGCACCCACCCCTCCTGTCTCTGGGCACTGCTGGGAGTGATAGGCACACACCCCTCCTGTGTCTGGGCACTGCTGGGAGGACTCTGCACCCACCCCTCCTATTTCAGGATATGTACGCTTAGAACATACACGGGTGTGGGTTCGCTCCATGCATACGAGGTGGGGGTACATGTCGTACATACACGGTTGGGGTGGGGGTACGCTCCATACATACGCGGGTGAGGGTACGGGTCGTACTTACACTGTTGGGGTGGGGGTACACTCCATACGTCCGCGGGTGAGGGTACGGGTCGTACTTACACTGTTGGGGTGGGGGTACGCTCCATACGTCCGCGGGTGAGGGTACGAGTCATACTTACACTGTTGGGGTGGGGGTACGCTCCATACGTCCGCAGGTGAGGGTACGGGGCATACTTACACTGTTGGGGTGGGGGTACGCTCCATACGTCCGCGGGTGAGGGTACGGGTCGTACTTACACTGTTGGGGTGGGGGTATGCTCCATACATCTGCGGGTGAGGGTACGGTCGTACTTACACTGTTGGGGTGGGGGTACGCTCCATGCATACGCGGGTGGGGGTACGTGTCATACTTACACTGTTGGGGTGGGGGTACGCTCCATACGTCTGTGGGTGAGGGTACGGGTCGTACTTACACTGTTGGGGTGGGGGTACGCTCCATACATACGTGGGTGAGGGTACGGGTCATACTTACACTGTTGGGGTGGGGGGTACGCTCCATATGTATGCGGGTGAGGGTACGGGTCATACTTACACTGTTGGGGGGGGTACGCGCCATGCATACGTGGGTGGGGGTACGTGTCGTACATACACGTTGGGGTGGGGGTACGCTCCATACGTACGCGGGTGAGGGTATGGGTCGTACTTACACTGTTGGGGTGGGGGTACGCTCCATGCATACGGGGGTGGGGGTACGGTCCGTACATATGTGCCCCCACGCTATGTGATGCTTGTGCGGGCCGTACCCAGGCCTTTGCCATGTGGGTACAGCCGTCCCGCCATTGTTGGGATGACGTAGGTGTGGGCGGGGTACGACTCGTACCCACGCTCTTAAGGCGTGGGTACGGGACGTACCTGTATTGTTGTGTTGCCGGTTCGCGTCGTCAAGCACTTCCGTTGTGGCGGTCGCTGGCTTTGCTGGACACGCCCCCACCCCCTCGTAGTGACCAGGGCCTGGGGGTCAGGTATGTCCAGGGCATGTGTGCTGTGTGACTTGGGTGGCCTGCCCCTGCTCCTGCCCCCCCCCTGTCCCTCCTCACTTTGTTGTTCTGACCTTCTGCGGCGTCTGCGTCCGAACCTGTAGAGGAGGTCGACTGCTATGAGGGCCGGGATGACATGTAGGTTCGGGTCCATGTCTGTCCGTCGCGTACAGGTTCGCGTCGTCCTGATTTCCCGGCAGTTTTTGGCAGCCGGAAAATATTCACCGTGCGGGATGACGTCGGTGCGAATCGTGATTCCTGGTTCGTGAATGGCAGGCTGCGTGCGTCCCGACGTCACGTCGGCGCTTTCCCGGATCGCATTTGTATGTTTATTTTCGTCGGTCGGGGTTTTGTGCGATTCGTACGGAAATGGTGTTTCCGTGCGAATCGTAATTCCATGTTTGTATATTTTGACGACCGGGTACGCGTCGGACGGAGAATATGCTCCGTCCGACGGTTCGTACCAGGTTTTTACCGGATCGTGATCGGCACCTATGTCTATGCTCTATCAATTTCAATAGGGTTATCAAGACCCCAAATCAACAATTCAAGGTCTCGGTGTCAACGTTGCAAAGAGCTCTGCCATCACAGATCATACCATGATAATAAAATAAAGTGCTAAGTCTTAAATACTTCATTAATGCAGAAAAAGCAACACATTTTTTTGGGCCTTTTGTAGTAATGTGGTATGACCACAAGGTGGCACCTTAAGACTACTGTATTAAGGCGCCTCTTCCCTTTATGGAGTCATCAGCACTAGAAGTGGCCCTGGCTTTCAAAAAGACACAAATACAAACTTCACCGTTCGCTATTCCCTGGAGGTGGCACGGCGGTCAAAGACCGCAATATGCTTGGCGAGACCACTGCGGTACCGCCAAGCATATTATGAGTTTCCGCCCCCTGTGCCTCCTCCGTTTGTGTATGCACATAGGGGGGCATAACATGTGCCTCCCTGTGTGCATGCACAAGAGTTCCTGAACGCTCTGACTTTTCAGTTCATGCCGTGCAGGAACCTTGTGAGGCATTCCCATTGAGGAGCCTTTTTCAAGGCACCGCAGCCTTTGAATTAGGCACCACCCTAGGAAGCCATGCCACCCGCCCGGCAGAGTACAAATAACTTGTAATCTGACGGGTGGGCAGCAGCAAGTCTCATGGTACGGGCCTTGGCTGTGGGGTTCTAGCCACCCCCGCAACGCTGAAGCTCGTAATCAGGCCCTTAGTAAGGTCCTGATTTACCTAAGGTTGTTAAAGGGATATCAGTCTATCACTATTTCAAAGCACTTTTTTCATAAAGCTGACTTTATCCACCAGGAGCTTCTGCAGTCCTTTGTTGTCTAATGTTACATTTAGCATGTGATTGGCTGATTGCGTGAACATGCCAATGTCTTTATGGGGCTATAATAGGTGATACTGTAAAGATGTGACACTATTTTGCTTTAATTGTGAAACGAGATTTGTTGCATGCACCATGTTACCAGGGTCGGATTGGCCTATTGGGCAATCTGGCAGTGTCAATGTTTTGGTCGGTTGTTTGGCTATACTTCATGTGTTTTATAATCGGGTGGCCTGGTTTTCACTGTTAATTTTCCTGATATGACGACAAACATTGCTTGCTGCAAATATAAATGCCTGCAGTCTCCCATATCTTGCAAAATATCCTTACAGCATGTCTTTGCATGTTCAAAACTGGTCCGATTTGCAAATGTGGGACACTTCTTTTGCTCTCTAATTCGCTAATAGAATAAAAGCACTTTTCTTTTGTGGCCCAGTCTGACCCAACATGCTACTACAATTATTATGCAATCTGTAAAATAGGTCAGCATTGTTTCACCTTTATATGAAGGACCAAACTGGGGGGCAAAGTCAGCTCTGAAAATATATGGCATTTTTTCAGCATTGTTCTGCAACAAGTGATCAAGCAAAATGAATTAGCCTGATTTTCCTATTGGATTCCACAGCAAAGCAAAAATGTAAGCCAAATTAGTGCTGAAACTCTGGAAGAAATTATGTAATTTAGGGGCATATCTACAACGCGGCGATAGTTTTATCGCCTAAGTAGCAAGGTCACGCTAACGTGTGAAACCTTGCATTAGCGCACGAATTCCTAACGCCCAGCTTTGCATCTCTAATGAGATGCAAAGGGGACGTTCCTGACCTGACATGACAGGGGAAATGTCGCTAAGCGACATTTCTCCTATCATCAAGCCCCACGCTATGAAGCATAGCGACAAGAAAAGTAGCGATAACCCCTGTTATCGCTACTTTCCTCACGCCTGCTTCAGGACGGACTTAGCCATGATATCCTATGGAAGGTGGATATCATGGCTAAGTTTGTGAGGCCCTATCAACAAGCTAACACCCCATTTCGTGAGATTATCGCTGGATTTCCAACGATAATCTCACGTTAGGAAGTTAGCACTAGGATTTTTATCGCTTTTGAGATAAGCGTTGCTAATAGCACACTATCTCAGCGATAAAAATCCACGTTAGCCGGCGATAATTATCCTAGCGCTAAGTGCGCTTAGCGATAATTATCGCCGGTTGTTGCTGATATGCCCCTCAATCAGTTGATCCCTTTAGAGTAAACTGGTTTTAGGCCGGACCTTGGTCCTAATCATCAATTACTCATACTGGATTATCCGGCGTGAAAGTCCACAATTGAAGGCAATCACTTAGCTATGGGTGAAATTGTATGAATTAGGGATACCACCTAGGGATACCAGCTAAACTGTAATATGTGAAACAAAGCCTGTGGTCCCAAACCTGGCCTAATGTACAGTTTAAGAATGAGACATGATATTACAGAAAAGATACAAGTATGCAACGTTCTCATGAAAGACTGCACTCTGGCTTCCATTTCGTTTACACTGTTTCCAGCTGCTCTTCCATCAATATTGCATAAAATTAATTGCAACCCACCGAGAGCAGATAGACACAAGTTTAGTGGTCTTCTTTATGTTCTATTTAAAATCATTGGAGAGCTATAGGTCTCCAACTCCAAATAGGGGCTCTGAATGCATATTGTGAGCATGATAAACTAAATATTAATGCTGACAATGCACAGGTATAATCATGGCCGGACTGCGAACAGCAACCAGCCCTTGCAGATTGCTGCTCGAACGGTCCTGGGAGCATGGGGGTGGGGGGGTCTAGTGAGAGAGTCACCGCTCCCGCTTTTGTTACAAGGAGCCGATATTACAACACTGCTGCAAAACCGGCCCCCAGTAACAAAACTAGCCCCCACAGGTACAAACCGGCCCCCACCCCTTCGGCCCACCAGGGAAATGCCCGGTGCCTACTGCGGCCAGTCTGGCCCCGGGTATAATGCAGTGTGGGAGAAAAACAGCAAGCGTTTTTTGAAGGCTTGGTGATGAAAATTTTATAAAGACCAGAAGATATATATATCTAGGTGTAACATTGGACACGTCCCTAACATTGAAAGAGAAGTGACAGTGCGTGGCAGCCATTAATGGACTTTGTAAGTTTACTAGGTTTTTGTAGGATATAGCCTGTAACCTGAATTAAATGTATATTTACAACCTATAGGTCCCATCATATCAAATTCGTTAGCTGCTTTAGAGCTAGAATCCAGTATTAAATATGGAGGTACTGATGTCAAACTATTAAACAAACTGTTTCAATGCTAATGACAATATCCGTTAATGGACTTGGAGTGGGACCTACGATTACATTTACTGCCAGTGGTTGCAGAAAAGCTCGGTATAAAAGTTATACTTGGGCTACTTAACAGTAAAATCAGAAATAATTTGGATTGTCCAATTTAAAACTGATGTAAATAACTGTTTGTTAAATATAACATTTCTGTATTGTTTCAAAATAATGGAACTGATTTAGAGTTTAATGGATGGATTACCCCATTGCAATGTGCTGCCTGCCTTATTATGTGTGCATAGGATATAATGTATTTATACACGGCGGACAGGATTGAGACAAAGTAACTCCTCTGCGAAACACTAATCCAGGCCTTTTGTCTGTCATTTCAATGAGCTTCACAAATGGAACCTCAAGGGGAAAGCACAACAGATCTTCTTAAATACTGATATCCATTATGGTGTCGATTCCGATCCGGTAAAAAAAAATACCGTACGACTCGCATCCGTATTTTTTTACGTACGAGTCGCACAAGTACCGTACAAACTGGCAAGTACGAATGGGACGTGAAAAATAACTACGAATAGTGTTGGGAAAAGTCTACGGGCCCGATTCACAGAACTAACTTAAGACAAAATCCTAAACTTACTACCATTTTCGTATTCACAGAAGGCACTTACTCATTTTGGTATTCACAGAAGACACTAACTCATTTTGGTATTCACAGAAGTTAGGAGTCCTAAGTTTAGGACTCCTAAATGCCTTCTGTGAATACCGAAAGTCTTAAAATTAGGATTTTTCTCAGTTTAGGAGTCCTAAAGTTAGGACTCCTAACTTTACTACTACTAAACTGAGAAAAATCCTAATTTTAAGGCTTTCGGTATTCACAGAAGGCATTTAGGAGTCCTAAACTTAGGAGTCCTAACTTTACTACTACTAAATTGAGAAAAATCCAAATTTTAAGACTTTCGGTATTCACAGAAGGCATTTAGGAGTCCTAAAGTTAGGAGTCCTAACTTTACTACTACTAAATTGAGAAAAATCCAAATTTTAAGACTTTCGGTATTCACAGAAGGCATTTAGGAGTCCTAAACTTAGGACTCCTAACTTCTGTGAATACCGAAATGAGTAAGTGCCTTCTGTGAATACCGAAATGAGTAAGTGCCTTCTGTGAATACCAAAATGGTAGTAAGTTTAGGATTTTGTCTTAAGTTAGTTCTGTGAATCGGGCCCTACGAGCGTGCGTCGGAAAGTGACCACGTCCGAATATCGTCTGGAAAAGTGTACGAAAGTGATCCGGACAGTTCCACTTACAAATCGTAAAACACAAGTCCGAGCGCGCAAGTACGATCCCGACCGCCCGTCCGAAAACCCAATCGCACGGAAAAAGGCCCGTATGGAGCCAACGCTGAAGCACACAAGTACACGGGTAAATTCATGCCCGTGTACAAGCCGCACAGCCCCCCTCAAATACGTCTGCACCGTACACCACCCTGTCTGCACTGTACCCCCAGCCCCCCCACCGCATTGACTTGCCGTACACCAACACCAAACCCCAGCACCCTCACACACCATCGCGAATGTACGGCGCCTACCTACGCGAAAATCACACATACAGAACCAGGACAGTGGAAAACAGCACAAGGAGGTCCAAAGCGACTCGCACAAACACACAAAACACGTTCACACTTAAAAACACAACTCAATGACTGACCTGCCACATCCAAACTGGCCAACAGAGGCCCTAAACACAACCACCTCTTATAACACACCCACCAAAATTCAAACACAGCCACACCCAACAATGGACCAATAAAAAGGGCCCACACACACAAACCATGGGCCCTTGCAACAGACCTACTGCGGACAGAGCTCACACACAAACCACCCCACAGAACTCATACCTTTGCTACCCCGCCACTCAAACACCTTCACACAACCTCCCCCACAAACATCCCCCTCTTCACAGTCACACACACACATTCACACCCACACACCCACAACCGCCCACACCCCACACCATGCCCACAGACAAGAATCCAAAGTTCACTACGGTGGAGCTGGAGCTCCTCGTCGACGAAGTCATCAGAGTCGAGCCACAGCTGTTTGGAACAATGGTCAGACAGACCAGCATATCTGAAAAATCTGCCATGTGGCAGAGGATCGTCGACAAGGTGAATGCTGTTGCGCCCGTTCGAAGGACCAGGCATGAATGCCAAGCCAGGTGGTGCGATCTGCGCAGGGCAGTCAAGAGGAAGATGAATGAAGAACATGCCCAGGCCAACATCACTGGAGGTGGGCCGCCCCGCAGACGCGTACAGTACCATCCCTGGGAGGAGAAGGTGATGGCCATGCTACCGACGGTGGAAGTACACGGAGTGGACGGAGTCGCAGAGCCTGGTGAGTACACAAACAACTCATGTAACTTGGGGGAATGGCATTCACACCCCAACCACCAGAGGCGCAACTATAGCAAAATTTCGGGGGAGGCTACGAATAATTGCTGTGGGGGGATGAATCTTGTAAGCCATAGGCAGAGTGGAGCTGCAGGGGCTGTCAAAGGGGTGAAACAACCGCGAGGCCTCATTAACACGCAAATGGCCTCTGAAAGACCTGTGAAGTGTTCGGGTGCGGCTGTAAGTGCACCGGGAAGCTGTCTCATCCCGAGCTGCCACACACGACGGGGGTGGGGCTGAAGCCCTGTGAGTCCAATGGGTGTTGCACGCCTGCCAACCACAACAAATGCACGCACCCACCCCCAAGCACTCACCGCACACAACCACACTCAATAACCATGGCCATGCCACGAACGTCACCATTCACCCTTCACAAATCAAGGCAAGGCCATGTCCAAGGCCACAACAACCACAAACACAAGACAGGATGTCCGGGAGGCTGGGAGGGTGGGCCTGACACAACACATCGTGAAAATGAGATGCAGACACCAATGTCCCAGCCCACATGGCATAGGGACATACCCATGCACAATGCACAGGGACTGGCAAACTACTAACAAGGTCACTGACACTGGGCCCTGCTGTATGCAGCACAAGGCCCTCCTGGGACGACTGTACACTCAAACACCAAATCCACAAGCACAGGCATCCAGCACAGGAACCCACACACACTGTCATGCCAGCACACACCATGAGGGGGACACACACATCACCTGGGAGACCCAATGACGACTCACATAACACACCACAGCACGCCAGGTCACCCCCCCCCCACAAGCACACACCCCCGGGGCAGGCAACGGATACACCCACTCCCACAATGGACATGTGACACAACAAGACCAATCCGGAGCCAAGTAAGCATCAGAGCCAGGCGGGCAACTACAGCCAACTTCCGGGGGGGGGCAGTAAAAGATTGGGGGGGGGCAAATCAACCAGCCCTAGGCAGAGTGGCTGTAAGAATGGGTGAAAACACAACAAAAGCCGAATGTTCGAGTAAATGGTCTACCATACACCTGTGAAGTTCTCGGGTCTGGATGCAAGTAGACGGACGCCAGCCCGCGAGGCTGTCTCAGCCGGGCTGACACACATGACGGGAGGGGGCACAAGCCCGGTTAGCCCAATGGGTGTTGCACGCCTGATCAGAGCCAACTATCTACAGGCCACACACTCAGGAGAACATCCCAATCTGTCCCCCGCAACATACCCATCCCCAAGTGGACACTGAGAGGAATGCCAGGGACATCCAAATACCTGGGGGAACTGTGTCAACTTGAATATGTATGAAACATGGATGTGGCGTGAAACAGCATTAACATTGTCCCTCTCTCACACACAGGGCGACGTCGACGATCTCCCCCCAACACTGGGGGGGAAGATTCACAGTCCCAGGCACTGCGTGACGACGATCCCACCGGCAGCGACGACTCTCACCACTCCGTGGATGACCCCAACCAACCTGGCCCCTCTGGTGTACAAGCTCCTGCAGCACCTGCGTCAGGTACATCTGTGCCAACCACCACCCCCATTCCCACCACATCCCAGGACACACCCAGGATCCCTGCTCGCACTGAACAACACAGCCAGTCTGACCGGGAGGCACAACGTTCTGCGGGCACCCAGGAGGAGGCAGACAACCCTGCCGATGCCATCCCTCAGGGGTCCCGTAGACCCGATGTGCCCACAACGGCAGGCCAGGCATGTGTGGGCAGGGGTGGTGGGAGTGGAGGTAGGCGGAGGCGCGAAGCTGACCAGCCAGCTCAGGAGCCCGGTATGGCCCACCTACGCAACATCCTGGACTCATACCGGCGTGACACCAGAGGCATCGACCAGGTCGTGGTCATACTTTCCGGGATGCAGGGGACCCTCGATGAGATCAAGGACCTGCAGGTCGAGCATCATGCCAGTCACCAACAACAACAAGGACGGATGGAGGCAAGACTGGCTGAGCTCCTGGCGGTGCACAGGGACGTGAGCCAATCACTCAGTCAGATCGCCCAAAGTCTGGCAAACCCTCCCTGTGCCACCAGGCGTAGACCAGCACCAGACACAGGGAGGGAGGAGGAGGAGGATTCATCTGACGGAGCGTCCCTAGCATCGTCTAGGCCTGCATCTGAGGGTCCCCGGAGGAAAGTGGGTCATCCACGTAAGAGACCCTGAGAGTCAGCGGACCATCCCCATCTCCCAGGTCACCTGGCCTGGCACCTGGCCCTCGGGCGCAACAGCAGCACCTCACCCAATGACAACCTCTGCCACATGGACTTGCTGGTCCCAGTCTGACCAATGATGACCAACACTGTGGTCTGGACTCTGATGACTTCCAATGCCAAGGATGCCATCTCCCCCAGTGAACTTTGGAGTCTATTCCCCCGGTAGTGCACCTTAGCACATCCACCAAAAAACGCAACCCACCAAAAATAAAGTCACATTGTTCTGCACATGAGATGTTGCTGTCATTTTGCATTATTCTACGACATATGTGTGTGGAAATGTCTAACTATGCGTGAGTGTTGAATCAACTCCAGCCATCCATCCCCTGGGAACAGAGTCTGGTACAGGACACACATGGGTCACAAGTATCAGGCAATGTAGGCATGGAGCACATCACACACCTGTGATGGCCTCTGGCTGCTGAGGGGGGGCTTGCTAAACTGTGCGGACAGACCTATTTGGGAGATCATCATCAAGGCGTAGAGGTCATGGCCCATGTGGAGGTACCCGGGGAGGGAGTCCCAGGTATGTGTGGCCAGGTGGGACAACTATGTCCTGTATGCTGGAGTACGGTGGATGAGAAGAACGGGGGCCAGGGAAAGGTTGGATGCACAGAGATGGACCAACGGGATCTAGGATGACAGACGTACAAGGTTGGTGTGGGGTCGGGTTTGTGGACTGCCTCCTGAGTGTGGGTGGGGTGTGCGGAGGACATCCTGCAGCAGACAGTGATCCATTGCAGCCAGCTATGGTGGACGGTGAGGTGGCTGGGGCGCAGGGCGTAGAAGCTGAGGTGTGCAGATGCCCCCTGGAAGTGGACCAGTGTCCTTGGAGTGTGGATGTACTTGCTCCGTAGAGGGCAGGGCAGTATATGAGATGGATGTCGTCATGGACCTGGGGGATGGCCTATCGTAACTTGGAGTGGATCTATCTGTGGATCATGTACATGATGCAGAGTGCGTAGCAGCATGGGGTACAGATGCTGTGGACTAGCATGGCAAATGTGAGCGAGCAAAACATGATGCACAACATCTTGTGAGTGTGGCCACTGTGTGCCTGTGCAGGGCCTGCAGCAGCAGGCGCCATTCCCCTGCCAAATGGCCCATCTTGCACACAAACACTAGGATGTCAGAAGGGCAACTGCAACAGGCGTGTGTGTAAAGTGAGGAGTGTCCAGTGTCACATGGCACACCCAGAGACAATGCATGCCCAATCCCCAAAAAACCATTACACAGGATCAGGAAACTGAAGGTCGACCTGCGCACTGGAGACACACCCTCAGCAACTGGTGATGGCCCATTGTGTGGTTGACCTTGCTAAAAAACATACACGACCATGTACCACATTCCCAATAGGGAGCCAAATCCATGAGCAACTGCATGCATGTCGTTAAACTACACAGGGACTCCTTTGCATTATCTACAGCAAGTATGCCAGAGATGCCGCATGCCAAGTGGCAAGAGACCAGCATTGACAGAGACGAGGCACCTTGGAGTATGACGAACACCTTTATTACTCAGCCTCACACTAATGGAGTTGCATCCATTGGAACAGAATCACAGGTCATTCGGCTGAACATGTGTGACCCACACTGGACACCCCCTGCAACACACAGATGTGGTAATTCCTACTGAGCTGGCACACAAGTGAAGGGGTTGACCTCACACCCCTTGCTGCACACGGCGAGTCTACAATTCCACATTGAGCCTCATATGGGGATGTCCCACACCATGTCCAGCATGCCCATCCTGTATGTTCCTGAGGGACATTAGACACACATTGATGCCTTCATCAGAATCCACAATCCATGACAGATGACTGTCAGGAAGGTTGACTATCAATTAATGGGGGCCATGCAACACGTCACGTGGCCCATGGTGAGTCGACATGTATGCATGGTAACACAACATGCACAGGAGCAGTACCCACATATCACAAACTCGTACCACCCACAAAAGGCCTTGCTGCACTCCTTACCAAAAAAGACTTCTCACCATCTCTGTGCATGTAACTCTGATCCAGCACACGTTGGAAAAATCATGAGGAATAGCAGGAGTGCAATGATGACATGAGCAGACGACAGCCGCAGGAACCTGGGGAGGACAGACACACAACAAGTCAGCGAGGAGCTCGTAATCCGCACACATGTACATGCACCCTACAGGATTGATGTTGTCACCATGGGAATAATGATTTTTGTGCACCTGCACAAATATGAGGAATGACATTTGCACTTGTATGACACATCAGAACACACCTCCAAGTAACTTGGCACACAGTCAGCTCGACACACACATTGCAACACATGCCACACAAGGCACTAGGCGTGCACACTCAGACACCGGAACTCACCATTATGAGAAGAAGTTGCGGATCAGCTGACTCCGGATGTCCTCATCTTCATCCTCATCCTCACTTGCCCCGTGCCCAAGCCCTTCATCCTCCACGGGTGGATGATCTTGCTCATCGCGATCCAGGATGAGTGGCACGGCCTTCTCCACTGCCATGTTGTGCAGCATGCAGCACACAAGGAAATATTTTGCAGACCTTCACTGGGGCATATGAGAGGGTGCCGCCGGTCTTGTGGAGGCACCTGAATCTGCTCTTCAGGAGTCCAAACGTCCTCTCAATCACGCGCCTCGTCTGCCCATGGGTGTCGTTGTACCGGTGTTCTGCGGCTGTTCTGGGGTGGCGGAGAGGCGTCATCAGCCATGGCATGTTGGGATAGCCAGCGTCCCCTACATGGAAACATCATGGACAGAAGTGGGTCAGGAGAAGCAGTAAGACATGAAGAAACGGCTAAATACAGGACTAACAGATCATACCCACCAACAAGACATGCACGTTCGTTGCGCAGCTGCAGCATCATTTCGGGCACCCTGCTATGCCTCATGATGTAGGCATCGTGTGCTGATCCTGGAAAACGTGAACAGACATGGGATATCATCATGTTGGCAAGACATACCACAAGGGCATTGATGGAGTGGTAATGCTTGTGGTTACGGAAGGCTAGCTCCTATGCGTGTGGTGGCACCAAAGCCACATGTGTCCCATCAATGGCCCCAATGACATGGGGCATCCCTCCCAGGGCATAGAACTCACCCTTGACACCTGTCAACTACTCACGAGTTGGAAAGGCAATGAATTCATCAAGGTGTACCAACATGGCCTCTAACACATCATGCAGGACACGGCTGAACATGGTCTGGGACATGCCACCTACATCAGCTATAGTCAATTGAAACGTACCGGTGGCAAAGAAATGTTGGGCTGCCATCACCTTCATATTGGGTGTCAGTGCAGTAGGATACCTGTGTCGCGGTTGGAGGTGTTGCTCGAGCCTTGTGGTCAAGTCGTCAATCAACGGTTGGGTGAAGCGGTAGCGGCGTATACAGTCACGTTCCGTCATGGCAGCCAAGTCTGGAATTGGTCGGGGGAGAGGCGGTGCCCTGCAGAAATTTGGAAGGAATAACGAAGATTGAGCACAGCAATACACCATTGTCAGTGAACTGAGCACATGTTCAACAGCTAATGCACATATGCTACATACAGAGTCTGTACTGTGCAATGCATCCAGGACACGTATGCCAGCCAGGTAACACCCCTAACAACAGTCAGCTACACACGTGGGTGCGCAAGGTCAACATGACATGACGTGGAACTAGCTGTGGGCCAGTGTAAGTGAAGAGGCTGACGCATGACAGGAGTGACAGACATCCACATATGTGCATTAGAAGGATGTATTATCACACAGACCGGTTGCGGGACACTAGAGGCACAGGTCGCATGTCCTTGAAACAGGACAGTCCACACACCTTAGCAGGAAGGGGGACATGTCAGGTATGATGACACATACATTGAGACTACGCAGAATTGTCCTTGTCTCGCAAGTGCATGTGCGATGCACACATACACCCGTTATGTCTGATTCCATATTTGGCCTGGTGTGCGTAATAGTGTGCCATGCCCATCGACATGCACACACATGTTGGATGCAGCAAATGCAGATGCATGTCACGGAACTCATACAGCTAGCTCATGGGATCACATGACACTCACATGACATAGTCACAATGTGCAATGCCTGTAGTAACATTTGAGGTGTCATTAACCGTGTCCCTATCATCGGTGGACAGTTGCGGGTGCAGGTGACCGTGCCATGCCAGTGATGCAGTGCTCGACTGTCCCCAGTGAGTAGCTCCTCTGTATCGATTTAGGACAAGTACATTTCTGTTGTGTCATGCTCCCCATTGTTTCCCAGTGGCATGGTGGGTAAATCAACTGTGTGGTGCAGGGCCTACTTATGTTTGTAGTTTTGAAGATGTCACCCATGTTGGCGTTAATGCTATGCGCTGTGTCCTATGTAGATTGGACTCATGTGTCATGTGTATACAGGTGTCTGGTCATTTCCTGTCTCTTTACCTTGGCCACAGCATCGTCGGGGGAAACAGAGGGAGACACTGGCATGGACGTGGGGCAGGTAGCCAGCACCGGGGCCACCAGTGCTGGGGAGTCTGGCGCAGCATGTGGCACGGAGGCCGAGGGGAGTCAGGCGGAAGACACGTCCAGTCCCAACACCGACTATGACGCTGACCGGTCCGAGGCTGAGCCCCCAGAGGGGGCGGAGGCTGCCCCCAGTGCTGAAGGCAGCACTCCATCCCTCGGCGCACCCTCCATTCTCATCACCGCCCCCCCAGTTGCTCGGGTCCCTTGTGTCCGTGCCAGGCGACAACAGGTGCGTGAGAGACCGCAAGGAGGTGTATTCAAGGGGTGAAGGGTGCACTTCCATTCCGGATCATTCTGTGGTGTGTAGGCACATTCAAGTGCATGGTGCTTGTTATATGCACGCTCATGACGTGGCTCGTATACTGAAGTGGATGCGTGTGCCAGTCATGACCCCATCTTGTGCGCTGCTTGCTAACGGCAATTATGTGCTATTCAATGCAGTAGCTTGCTGTGGGATGCTTCCGGCAATTCCTGAGATCGTGACGAGTGGTTTTCTGTCATTTCGGCTTTTCCCACCCCCGCATGTCCGGCTGGATGTATCCATCTGGCCTCCCATTGCAACCTTGAAAGTGGAGTTCAACAAGATGAGCAGTATAAGGGCTCCATTGTCTCAAACAGAAGTCGTGTTGACTTCTTCCCGAGAAACATTTGGCCTTCACGAAGATCACACACCCACAGAGGTGCAAGAGGCTTATTAACACTGATCTCCCACTACATATTTGGAACTCGGATTCAGACTATCTTTCATGCCTCGTCAACAGGTGGCCTGGCTGTCTTTTTTACATTGTGGTCTCCGGCCTCGTGACCTCCTTTCAAACTCTGTTTGGTGTGCTCCCCGCATTTCATCATTCCCTTTTGTCTACCGTAGTCGGAGGTGTCCCTTTGCTTGTCGCCCTCGTAGCTGGGGTGCCATAATAGATCATCGTACTACGCTGTGGCTTCACCTCTTGCATTACAAGACAGCATGCACCGGCTGCTCCATCTTCGGAACATGATGCTTGAATTATACGGCACTCTGCCGCTGGCGACCTTAAGCAGTGCCTATGGATTGTCCTTCCGGTTTCCCTTCTTTCCCTGCGTGCAACCTGTCTTTCATTGCCTAGACTGTCCATTCGAATGGGCTCTGGATGTGTGCCTGTGTAACTCGGTGCCTCCTGACCCGGATTTGGATGGACTGATGTGCCCCTTAGTGGCTCATGAGTTGGACTGTTCTGGCGTCAGTGTCATGGCCTGTGCTGCTGCACATGAAGTCCTGGGGAATTGGGACATCCGAACAGCAGCAAATGAGTTCTTAACCAGGAGTTATCTTGATGTCCCCACCTGTTGTCCACAAGTTGTGCTGGATGGCCCGATTGTTGAGGAACACGTGTGTTCTTTCCCCCTGCTTAACTGGATGGCAGACCATTTTTCGGAACGTGCAGATGATTTCCTCTTGGAAGCTGTTGCAACTTATAGTGCCTATGCCTTGATGGATGAACTGTAGCCCTGCTCATTTCATGGTGCATCCGTCGATGTGATATTTTCCTCCCCTTTTACATGGTTGATTTACCTGCAACATTGTTCAGGTTTGCATTTCTTTCATGACTTTTTCGCTTCCCTTCTATGGACTTCCAGTTCATGCCCTTGGTTCCGTTCTGTCAAACTTGAACTCTGCGTTCTCGAATTAGCGCCCCTAATGGATGGAGGACTTTTGCAGGAGATGGGACTAGATGATCCTGTGATGTGATACCACTGAGCTGATCTGTATGGTGGGGGGTCCCCTGTTCTAGCTTAGGGACCTGCTATTAGTCGAATGATACTACTATTAGTTTACTGCCGACAGGAAGATTGCTGTTTCCACTGTCAGTTTCTTAAGATTGCTCCTTTCAATGTCTATGATATTGCAACAATGCTGATGTTTCTGGCCTTGACCATTTGTCTGCTTATGTTGGCCACAGTCCTGCATCTTAGGACGCGAGGTTCATTGTTTGTACTCATTAAACTTTACCTTGTCTGTGTCTATTCTGTTGTGGACTGATCTGTGAATCATGATGCACAGCTATGTATGATTCACACCATTCATGGGGATGTTGTAAGTCGCTAGTTCGGGCTTGTCTATACATTGGGACTGCCGGGCCCAACCTCGGATATCGAATGGGACACTTAGCTAGTCAGATGTGGGGTTCTGGGTTCTGAGGGGAGTTTGTGGTATGCCAAACATGTCTCCTTCGTGCCAGGCACCGCACCCCCTGTGGTGGGGTCGTCCGTCCCTGCAGCCACGACACCTACCCGTGCCCCTCCTGTCCCTGCGGTGCCTGGTTCTTCCCCCCACATGATGCCCCCACTTCTGTGGATAATATGGTACAGTGTATTGTGCAGGCGAGCCTGGGGAGACGCGTCCCTACGTGTCCCCCCCCCCCGGTGCTTCGCATCTGGTGTGGCCTATGGGCTTGTGGAATGGTGTACTGTGGCTACTTTCCTTCGAGATGCTGTATGTTGTTGTTATTTTCTCGTTTGCACACTATTTCTATTCTGCTGTTGCTGCTGGTGCTGCTGATCCCTGGGTTGGGGTGGTGATGATGTGTTGGGTGTCTGGTAAATGTTGTTGTGTCCTGCTCATGGGGTGGACCCTGGTATCTGCATGCCGTCACATGGTGTCTGCATATATTCGTGGGTCATGTTGGCTCTTACTGCATAGTGACATTGTCCCAAGGTGTGTTCCTTCCTCTGTGGCTCCTGTCATCTTCCCTGCATGGTGTTTCCCAATTGTTGTGCTGAGCTGTGTCAACATTGCCTCAGTGTGTGACACATCCCTTCGACTTTGGCCATGCATGCTCTGCAATGTCTCCACCTGCATCGTTTGTGGCATCCTTGCTGGTCACTGTACTTGTGTATGGCGTATATTGACATGACTTCATGTGGACATTTTCCGTTTTCTGCACTTTGCATGTGTGTACTCCCTGCCTCACACACATGTTTTGCGTGTTCTGCAGAGTATTTGGGCACCTGCCTGACAATTGTGGGCATTGTATCTGTGTGTACTCCACCCTTTCACTTCCATGGGGGGCATCTGCTTGTTTGCTGCCCCGGCACCTGTGCATTCCTCTCATTCGTGGACTGTGCGTGACAGTGTGTGTTCCCTTTGGCTCGCATTGTTTAGTGATGTTTGACATGAGGGTGCAGTCTTGTGGCAAAATCTCAGTGTGTGTATTGTGCTGCCTCAGCCAGGGGTGGGTATGCATGTGTAATTTGTCCTCACACCCACATGTGGTGTGTCATGCAGTGGGGGTAGGCCGACCATCCTCCTGGGAGTGGGACACTGCTGTCAGTGATGTGTTGTTATGGCACTATCGTCATTGTCCTGAGTTAGGGATACGTACATTCACCCATGGAGCTGTGGTCATCTGATAATGATGTTGGCCCCCCCATGTCTCTGTCCACTGCTGGGGTCCTCGGTACCCACCCCTCCTGTGTCTGGGCACTGCTGGGAGGACTCTGCACCCACCCCTCCTATGCCTGGGCACTGCTGGGAGGACTCTGCACCCACCCCTCCTGTGTCTGGGCACTGCTGGGAGGACTCTGCACCCACCCCTCCTGTGTCTGGGCACTGCTGGGAGTGATAGGCACACACCCCTCCTGTGTCTGGGCACTGCTGGGGGGACTCTGCACCCACCCCTCCTATGTCTGGGCACTGCTGGGAGTGATAGGCACCCACCCCTCCTGTGTCTGGGCACTGCTGGGAGTGATAGGCACCCACCCCTCCTATGTCTGGGAACTGCTGGGAGGACTCTGCACCCACCCCTTCTGTGTCTGGGCACTGCTGGGAGGACTCTGCACCCACCCCTTCTGTGTCTGGGCACTGCTGGTAGGACTCTGCACCCACCCCTCCTATGTCTGGGCACTGCTGGGAGTGATAGGCACCCACCCCTCCTGTGTCTGGGCACTGCTGGGAGGACTCTGCACCCACCCCTCCTATGTCTGGGCACTGCTGGGAGTGATAGGCACCCACCCCTCCTGTGTCTGGGCACTGCTGGGAGGACTCTGCACCCACCCCTCCTATGTCTGGGCACTGCTGGGAGTGATAGGCACACACCCCTCCTGTGTCTGGGCACTGCTGGGAGTGATAGGCACCCACCCCTCCTGTGTCTGGGCACTGCTGGGAGGACTCTGCACCCACCCCTCCTGTGTCTGGGCACTGCTGGGAGGACTCTGCACCCACCACTCCTGTGTCTGGGCACTGCTGGGAGTGATAGGCACACACCCCTCCTGTGTCTGGGCACTGCTGGAGGGACTCTGCACCCACCCCTCCTATGTCTGGGCACTGCTGGGAGTGATAGGCACCCACCCCTCCTGTGTCTGGGCACTGCTGGGAGTGATAGGCACACACCCCTATGTATCTGTCCACTGTCGTGGTATGTGCCGTAACCAGGCGCTGATGGCCTGGGTGGGGCCCGTGCCCCTGGGGCGCCCCAACTTTGGGGGTGCGGCCCCTTCACATGCCTTTGGGACGTGGGTGCGGCCGTACCGGCGTAGTTCGTGTGACGTAGGGGTGGGTTTGGTATGTGCCGTAACCACGCGCTGATGGCCTGGGTGGGGCCCGTGCCCCTGGGGCGCCCCAACTTTGGGGGTGCGGCCCATTCACATGCCTTTGGGACGTGGGTGCGCCCGTACCGGCGTAGTTCGTGTGATGTAGGGGTGGGCGTGGTATGTGCCGTAACCACGCGCTGATGGCCTGGGTGGGGCCCGTGCCCCTGGGGCGCCCCAACTTTGGGGGTGCGGCCCGTTCACATGCCTTTGGGACGTGGGTGCGGCCGTACCGGCGTAGTTCGTGTGACGTAGGGGTGGGCGTGGTATGTGCCGTAACCACGGGCTGATGGCCTGGGTGGGGCCCGTGCCCTTAGGGCGCCCCAACTTTGGGGGTGCGGCCCGTTCACATGCCTTTGGGACGTGGGTGCGGCCGTACCGGCGTAGTTCGTGTGACGTAGGGGTGGGCGTGGTATGTGCCGTAACCACGGGCTGATGGCCTGGGTGGGGCCCGTGCCCTTAGGGCGCCCCAACTTTGGGGGTGCGGCCCGTTCACATGCCTTTGGGACGTGGGTGCGGCCGTACCGGCGTAGTTCGTGTGACGTAGGGGTGGGCGTGGTATGTGCCGTGCCACCATTGTGGTGGTGACGGGTACGCGTCCACGTCCACTTCCGTTGTGGCGGGACGTGGGATTGGTGGACACGCCCCCCGAAGTGACAAGTCCATGGTGGCAATTGCTGTGCATGCTGTTGTAGTTATTTGTGGGGTGTGGGTTGTGATTCCTGGCCCTTGCACACACCTCCCCCCCCTTTGCCCCTGGGGGTTGTTCTGACCTTCTGCGGCATCTGCGTCGGTTTCTGTATACGAGGTGGTAGGCTATGAGGGCCGGGACGACGCGTAGGTTGGGGTCCATCGCTGTCCCTGGCGTGCCGGGGCTCCTCGTTCGCGGCGTCCTCACTTTCCCGGCAGTTTTTGGCTCCCGTAAAAACTGCAGCGTGCGGAGTGACGTCGGCACGAATCGTACTTGCTGGTCCGTGAAACGCTGCCTGACTCCGTCCGGACGTTGCATGTGCGCCGTCCCGACAGTGATTCGTATGTACAAATTTTGCCGGTTGGTGTTTTTTCCGATTCGGGCGGAAATGGTGTTTCTGTGCAAATCGTACTTGCGAGTTTGTAAGGTGTTTTTCCCGGGTGCCATTCGGACGGCAAAAACGCTCCGTCCGACCATTCTTACACGGGTTTTACAGGATTGGACTCGACACCTATGTGTCCCAGAACATCTTTTTGCAGCACTTTGTTAGGTATAAACCTAAGCATGGTTGACCAAGGTTTTCGCTCAATTTATCTTTTTGCATTATTATGCTACTACACCGGACCAGTTATGATGCAAGGCTATGGATAATGAAAGGATGACTTACCATGCTAATAGGTTAAAATGTGAATGCCGAATCAAAATACCTCATGCATTAATACATACTTTTATTGTTCCTTGCTTTTTGAACTGGAAGGTAAAATTAGTGGAAGTCTCTGTTAAAGAAAATATCAGGGCTATTAAAGAAGGATTTGAATTGTTTTAAAGCCTGAATCTATTTAACTACTGCTGTGGCACATTTTGTAAAGGTTTGCTGTAAGAAAAGTTGTTTTAAAACGTTTCATTATAGTGAATTGGTGCTGAACTATTGATATTTATAAAAGTATAAGAGTCTTAACAAACGTATTTTACACACAGGTGGAATGTGGCTGACCTTTCTTCGAGATGACTGCGAAATCTCTCTCACAAGAAATTTTTGAAACACAAAAAGCACATTTTAAAGTCCAACTTTCTAGATAAATTGGCAAACATGTTTTAGAGTTAACAGATAGCTCTAAAATTAGCTTATATATTATTTTAACTTAATTCAGCTTCTCTGGATCTAACCACGTATTTCTGTATTCATTATTCAAAATTACACATACTTAATAATCAGCAGATAAATATTTATCACACATGAGAATTAGTGCCTATCGATTTCAGTGGCCCCTCCTGAAAATTTGCCTGCTTTTAGACCATTACTAAGTAATATAAAACCAGTTCTAAATACTGCTCTTCGAGATACAATGGCCATCAACATTTCTTTTGCAGGAACCATGTGCAATACGCACTTTTTACTGTTTGCACAGCACTGGTCACAAGGTGCGACCAGTATTTTGCTGCCAGTAAATAATTTTCCAAACCAATCTTTGTACAAATGGTTCAGGTCTGAAAATTCATATTCAGAGTGGGTTGCAATCCGACCTACCTCATTAATATTCATGAGTTAGGTCATAATATGCAACACACTCTGATTGGAGAATATCACAGGAATGGTGACCTACTGGGGTGAGCAAACAACCATATCTGTGACTGTCTTTCAATAAAGTATTTTTTATGTGGCCTGTTTTCTTTAAAGATAAAAAAAGACTGCATTAAAAAGCTTACTTAGAAAAAAAAAAGGGGCATATCAGCAAGGCGAGGTGATAGAATTATCGCCGCTTTTGCGGCCGTTTTCGGCCGAAAAGCGGCTATAATTTTATCGCCTAATTAGCAAGGTCACGCTAACGTGTGAAACCTTGCATTAGCGCACTAATTCCTAACGCCCAGCTTTGCATCTCTAATGAGATGCAAAGTGGGCGTTTCTGACCTGACATGACAGGAGAAATGTCGCTAAGGGACATTTCTCCTATCATCAAGCCCCACGCTATGAAGCATAGCGGCAAGAAAAGTAGCGATAACCCCTGTTATCGCAACTTTCCTTACGCCTGCTTCAGGACTTACTTAGCCATGATATCCTATGGAAAGTGGATATCATGGCTAATTTTGTGGGGCCCTATCAACAAGCTAACGCCACATTGCGTGAGATTATCGCTAATCTCACGTTAGGCAGTTAGCGTGAGGATTTGTATCGCTTTTGAGATAAGCGTTGCTAATAGCACGCTATCTCAGCGATAAAAATCCACGCTAGCCAGCGATAATTATCCTAGCGCTAAGTGCGCTTAGCGATAATTATCGCCGGTTGTTGCTGATATGCCCCTAAGTTTTAGACCACTGCCTACTCCACCAGAACCTAATTTTTAACATTCACAAAGGTAACGGGATCTTGGGGGGATGCCTTCCCTTTTGTGAATAGGGTGTCACTCCACCTTGGGTGTCATTTACTTTTCAGGGGTGTACCAAAGCTATTTTGATCCTAAACCATTGATACATATGGATAGGAATTGCTATTTGGAAGGGATGCATACAACATGTGCCTTCTCAAAATCGATTCCTTATCCATTTTTAAACTCATTTTTCTAGAAGTCAGAAAAAAGCAACAAACTCCTAAAACTCGAAAAATCATTTTTCTGGTTGCAAATTCCAAACTGCTGGGTTTGCAACGATAAAAATGCTTTGTAAATTTGGCCCCAAGTGTTTTTGCAACACTTTTAGTCAGTATTGACTTTTAACCCAGTAGCTATTTGTTGGGTAAAACTTTTAGGACTTAACTTTTCACAAATTGAGCAGAGAAATAAGGTGAACAGTGCAAAGAACTGTTGGCTAAAAAAGATAGGATACACAGAGAAGTATTGGCAACTATGAAGATTGTCACAGGCAGGAAAATCCCAAACTCTCATAGACGAATTGAATATTAGAGCCGCTTCGATCATTGTGTTGGTGTTGACGCTGCTAGCGCTACGAGGGACTCGAAGTCCCAGGATCCTTTTGGACACTTTCATTCTCCTCACCTGTGCTGGGGGCTACATCAGGACCTCGCCGCTGCCGCTGCGTGGGAGCCGCTTCGATCATTGTGTTGGTGTTGACGCTGCTAGCACTACGAGGGACTCGAAGTCCCAGGATCTTTTTGGACACTTTCCTTCCCCTCACCTGTGCTGGGGGCTACATCAGGACCTCACCGCTCCCGCTGCGCGGGAGTCGCTTCGATCATTGTGTTGGTGTTGATGCTGCTAGCGCTGCGGGGGACTCGAGGTCCCAGGATCCTTTTGGACACTTTCATTCCCCTCGCCTGTGCCGGGGGCTACATCAGGACCTCGCGCTTCCGCTGCGCAGGAGCCGCTTCGATCATTGTGTTGGTGTTGACGCTGCTAGCGCTACGAGGGACTCGAAGTCCCAGGATCCTTTTGTGTTGGTGTTGACGCTGCTGGCTCTGCGAGGGACTCGAGGTCCCGGGATCCTTTTGGACGCTTTCATTCCCCTCACCTGTGCTGGGGGCTACATCAGGACCTCGCTGCTCCCGCTGCGCGGGAGCCGCTTCGATCATTGTGTTGGTGTTGACGCTGCTAGCGCTACGAGGGACTCGAAGTCCCAGCATCCTTTTGGACACTTTCATTCCCCTCACCTGTGCTGGGGGCTACATCAGGACCTCGCCGCTCCCGCTGCGCGGGACACGCCTCGGGCAAAGCCCGGGCCAAGGGCGGGCCCGTCCGTGCCCGTCAGAGGCCGAAGGAGGTCGGGTTGGGCCACCCCTCTAACATTGTCATGGTGTTCTGGTGGTGTTCACATTAGTTGAAAGTCATTTTACGTATTTTGTTTTATCTTTGCTTCTTCTGTTTATTTTTCACTTAGTATATTGTATTTTGCTTCGTCAGAGATTTGTAACAATGAATAGGAGGGATAACAAAAAGGTGGCTTCGTCTTCAGGGGGAGGGGTGGTGGGTACTCTTGATCAATTTATAATAAGAGCAGCCTCAGTGCTGGAAAAAGAGATTGCCAATACGGAGCGTCTGTTATCTATGGAACCTTTGTTGAATAAGAGATCCTCTCTGGGCCCACTAGCTGTATCTCGCTCTCCTGACCACGTCTCCTTACTTGCCTTGCAGACGGAGGTCGTAGGATCACCGGGCACCCAATTCCCTAGCATTAGCGAGTCAGCAGAGAATCCCTCCAACTCCTCCCCTCCTGCGCAAGTAGCGACTCGTAGTAAAAAGAAAAGAGCCCCTAATATAGCTGCTGCTGTTAATAAGATCAAGCCCTCCAATGTTATTTCTGACCCTATTGTTAAAAGGAAGAGGGGTGGTGGCCCACAAAGACCATCTGCTGCCAAAGTCCCGAGGCTAAACACCCAAGCCAATGTTGTGACACCTAATCAGGGTAATGGACAGGTTTTTCCTTCTACTCTAATTCCTGCTTTGAATTCTCCAGTTATCGGAGATTTTAGCCTTCGAGGTGGAGAAGACATGTGGCGAAGACTAGAGAAACTCATGTCTACTTTATTAACTCCTATTATTTACAGATTGAATAAAATAGAGGAAAACCTAATTCAGCTTTCCATGTCAGCTAACTCTGAAAATAAGGAGCTTTCTGCTAAAGATGGCCAACAGGCCACTCTACAGCCCCTTACTAATCCTAGCAATGATAGGTATGATAGTATTCCTCTATCCCAGACCATAATAGATCCCTTAAGATTAACTGCTAGGGACCCAAGTGCAAGGGGGGAGGACCTCGTCAAGCCTCCAACTACTAATAACATGCCCTCTTCTCCTCCTAGGAACCTGGTCGACCAGGGTAATACGTCAGGTGAATTTGCACAAACACCCATGTGCTCCCCCGTGGAGCCCAAACTGACCTCAGTTATTAATTAAGATCAATGGCCACACACATGACAGCAGAAGTGGTCCAAATAGTAATCCCCTACTTAGGGTCAGAACCTCCTCACAAACTCATACGGATGGTGAAAGGGGCATGCAAGGATCCTGGTTGAATAGCAGATCCCTTCACCTACCGTTGGCTGCAGCACCCTTAGTGGTTATTTTGAGCAATGTGCCTCAGAGTCAGAGTAGCCACCTTGAAACTACAGGGCAACTCCTTCTTAAAACTAGACACTGGCTCAACTCTAAACTAAAGGGAATTGGATTTTGGGATGAGGATATTCTTAATCATATGATCATGGTAAGACGCACCTCGTGGGTAGGCCCTCGAAAGAAGGAACTGAAGGGTGACTGTGTGATAGTCAATTTTGATAACATACAGTCTCCTAGAGTGATTCTGGACATTTTGGGTGGGCCTTTGAGGCCTGAAGCTGACTCAATAGCGGTCCTACCACTTGGGTTCTTTTATAAGCAAAGTTCTCAATTACCTTGTTCTAGGAACTTTACTAAGGGGTATGGACCACTGAGAGAAAGTTTGAGACCGGACCCCAGACTATATGAGGCCTCTACCCACAATAGGTTTGCACCACTATTGGACTTAGATGCCTGCGATTGACCATCACAGCGCACCCTTCCTATCACGGATTCCATCGAGGAGTGTGGAAACGGCCATAGCCATCCGTCTTCTTCCCCAGTAGCCCCAAAATTCGATCAAGGATCTCAATTATCAAGAGCACAATTGATTTCTCCTGTTATGGAAACACAGGTTCTTAATGTGCGAATTCCTCCTCTTTGATGTCTTGGAATGTTGCTGGACTGTCCTCCAAGCTTCCATCCATTGAATGGTCGGACTTGGTGGACAGCCATGACTTCATTGTGTTACAAGAGACCTGGTCGATGACTATTATCCACCGTCCAGGCTACTTGGCTTCCGGGAAAGTGGCCACTACTAAAGGGAAAGGACGACCTAGTGGGGGATTATTAATCTGGGTCAGGCAGCATTCATCCCTTCATATTAGGGAAATGCCCATGGATGATGGCGATATTATGGCCTTACAAGTCATTAGGGAAGGTGTGCTAGTTTTTATTTTAATTAACATCTATTCGCGAGGGCTAGCGGGGGGGTAGATCATCCCCTACTCTTCAGCACTTGGATCTTTTCATTGATGAGTTAGCAGGCCCTAAACCACTGGTGATTATGGGCGATTTTAATTGTACTTTTGAGCCCTTGGGGCTTGAAGATGGCAATCTTAGTGCAGAAGAGGATTTCAACTGGGGTGTTCCATCTCTGTCCATAGATCCTATTAAAAAGTGGACTGAGGCGGCTCTTCAACTCAAAAGTTTTTCTTTGGGACGGGGCTTGAGAGCTGTAAATGGGAGAACCCTATCAGACAATAATGGTAGTAATACCTTCTTTAATGGGAAGAGTGGCAGCAGGATCGATTATATTTTTGTTAGTTTGGACTTATGGTCTATTGTGCTGGACATGGTCATGATTAATAGACCAGAAAGTGACCACGATCCTCTTTCTATGAGGTTAGCAATGAAGCCACCTGTGAGTAATAGTTTTCTTCGGGAAATGCTGGTAGGAGACATTGTAGTAACAAATGATCTTCGTCGACTGAAGTGGGCTTCAATATCTGAAAGTGTAAGTACCCAAAGTCTGCTCCGAAAGACTCTTGAGGAAATACTTATGACCCTATCAGCTTTCAACTTCCTAGATGAACCTCCTCAGTGTTTAATGGGAGAACATGAGGCTCTTTTTGTTAAATTAAATCTTTACTCACTACCAAAAGAAAGGACAGTAGACCTACCATACCTAAAGCAGCTAAATGGTATGACCAAGATTGTTCAGCAGCTTTCAAACTGCTTTCCAAGGCGATTAAGTCAAATGATATCCAGGCAATTAAATCAGCCAGGGTTATGTACAAAAGGGTGCTCTCCAAGGCAAAAAAGAGTTTTGATCAGTGACGGCCCGTGTAGGGCGATTTACTGGGGCGGTGACGTGGCGCAGAGGAGGGGCAGGGTGAAGGGTTGCAAAATGCGGCATACGGCCGAGTTCAGGTAAGTTACAAAAAAAATTAATAAAACGAATTTTGTTGCGCGCGCTGCATCGCATTTGGCGATGCAGCGCGCGCAACGAAATTCGTTTTATTATTTTTTTTCGTAACTTACCTGAACTCGGTCGTATGCTGCATTTTGCAACCCCCCACCCTGCCCCTCCTCTGCGCCACGTCACCACCCCAGTAAAACGCCCTACACGGGCCGTCACTGGTTTTGATGAGGATAGATGGGAGGAGTTAACCAAAGCTTCCCACGAGAAGAATTGGTTGAAATTTTGGCATTTAATAAAATGCGGCAATGGGGCAGTTGAGCCTACTCCCCATAACAATGTCCCTCCTGATAAATGGGTTTCCCATTATCAAGCCCAGTTTACATGTCCCTTAACCTCTGTGTCTGGCTGTAATGATATAGCAACCACTGAGGTTTTAACTTTCGACCTGGCGGAGATTGAGGCAGCCATCGAAGCAGCACCAGTAGGTCGGGCACCCGGTCCGGATTGTATTCCTACGGACCTTTTTAAATCAGATAAAAAAAATTGGGCAAACTATATTTTTATTTTGATAAATGCTTTGGCCCGGGGTGCACCATTGCCTGCCTCCTGGCAGGGTGCGGAAATTATCCCTTTTTTTAAAAAGGGAGATCGCTCCTGTCCCTGCAATTATAGACCTCTTAGTCTAATTGACTCTCTTCAAAAAATAGTGGCTAGGACCATTTTAGGTAGGGTCAATAAATGGATCGAAGAGTTTCAGGTATTATCTATCTATCAAGCTGGCTTTCAGTCACATGTAAGCACAATAGACCAGGTATTTAGGTTCATAATGATTTATTGGAGAACGGTTATTTTATCGGGGTGGACTCTGTTTGCAGCTTTTGTTGATTTAAAATCTGCTTTTGATTTAGCCTCCCGTAGCAAGTTGTGGGATTCTCTCAAGGAGGCAGGTATGCCCTTGGCGCTCCTATCTCTTATTGTTAAACTCCATACTTCTAACTATGCACAAGTTAGATGGGGACAACAGGGCGAGCTAACTGACAAATTCCCTGTAAATAGGGGCGTAAGGCAGGGGTGCGTTTTAGCACCGACACTGTTCTCCTTGTTTATAAACAGGGTTATTTCCTACTTTGCAAGCTATTCAACCGATTCTCCTTCATTAGATGGCTCTAAGGTCCCACTTCTTATGTTTGCAGACGACACGCTTATATTGTCCAAAACACAATCAGGTATGCAGCAGGCCTTAGATAGATTTATGGTCTTTTGTAATAATTACGAACTGGCTATCAACGTGGACAAGACTAAGTACATGGTGATGCATAAAAACAAAATAATTAAGAGTAAAGTGTCAATGAATGATATCCCATTAGAACAAACCGACACATTTACATATTTGGGGATCACCATGGGCCGAAGGTTGACCTGGAAGCCACAAATAGATTTACTTGTACTCAAACACAACCAACTAGCTGGTGCCTTATTGAAAGAACATAGAGCTTCTTATACAAAACCGGTGGGGCCTGCCATTGCCTTGTATAAAGGGAAAGAAGGAGCTTCAATTATATACGGGGCGGAGATATGGGGCTTTGACAATTTATCATCTTTAGTTAAAGCCCAAAACAAGATTTTGCGCTCATTGACCGCCCTTCCCCAGTCAACACCCATTCAGCCTTTATTGCTAGACTTGGGCTGTAGGGCGTTCGATGTTGACACTGGATTTAGACCTCTCTCCTACTGGAGAAGATTGTGGACTACACCTGAGCTACTATCTTATGCCAACGCTATCTGGTATATTAAGGACCTAGACAAACACAGGAGAATAGTCTGGCTTCAATATATTATAAGTGGGTTGTTTGATATGGGGCTGGACCACCTATGGTTAGATCCCAGGGGCAATCAATTTCCTAGCAAATTAGATTTTAAATCATGGTCAGTGACAAATAGCAGTTCACTATCTGGCCTCTTTATGGACCACAAGCACATAAGCAGCTTTGAACCTTACTGGAATTTTATTTCCAGACCAGATGACTGAAAACTATATCATCAATTTAGAGTGGGGTCTCTCCCTCTCAATTCTTATAGGTTCAAGTGGAAGGGTGGTCACGACTGGTATTGTCCCATTTGTATAACACAGGAGACTACCACTCACGTTTTGTTTGTGTGTCCTGATTTCGCTCATCCCAGGCATAAATGGCTCAAGCCGATTTGTTCTAATTTAGGTACTAGATCGCATAAAACAGCCATGCGCATCTTGAAAACTAACACACGAGAGGACATAGTTATCGCAATGGCCAAATTTCTTAGCTGGTCTTGGGCTATACGTAGATCCATCGAGAATAGGACTATTCCTCCAGATCTCTCTATTCCAGCTATTTAACTGCATAAGTTGCCCTGTTATTTTTAGTTTTCATTATCTTTTATTAAGTTGGGAAAGATCACAAGGATTTCCGACGTTGTGTCTGTTCTATTTTAGCCTGTATTTTCTTATATTTCTTTTTTTTCCTTTTTTGTTGTTGTAGTGTATCTTTCATGATGTAACAATTGAATAAAGATTTACGATATATAGAATATTAGAACTAATTGTGGTGACAGTTTAAGAATATTACACTACAATGGACACCAGCACTCTCTGAGAATAATACCAAATAAGAAAGAGGGACAAACACAAACTCTTCTAGTTGTAAAATAGTCCAATTACTCAAGTGCCTGCTCCAGATATTGTTTGTAATTTCAGGCCATAGGAAGGTGTGTAATCTAGTGGTTAACGTGTAGGTGCTGGAGCGGGTAGTACAAAATTTTGTACAAAATTTTGTATACCCCCATTCTGCATGTTTATATTAATCCGAATAATCAATTAATTATAATATTATTAATCTGTTTGAAGTGATTAACTCACCAACTATATTAACAAGAGAAATATACATGGGAATTGCACTTTGCATGGCTATATTAATTGTGAATTAACTTGTGTACGCATATTAATAGTAGAAAATTAGAATATTGTATGTTATATGTTGCTTCAAGTGATGTATTTGCAACTTGTGCTTTATTCAGTGACTATAAACCGCTCTGAGTGTTGCTTCTGCTAGATAAATACACACACATATGGGTATTAGTAAGGGGATAACATTTTATTAGTCATTTCCATTTTTTAATTACGTTTTTGTGATTCTTTTGCTTAAGTTGACCATTTCGGCCTATACAAGATGGCTGAACAGGACGGTAAACGTGACTGCCTTGACAACACGAGGTTCTGGGTGAAGTGCGCATGTGTCACCGCCAGCAACAGTGGCCTGGACCTGACCCCGGGTGAACATATACCCTCCAAGGTCATTCCGGGAACTCATCCAAGACTAAGAGACGATGCCCAATTTAAAAGCCGGAACAAGCAAGTTTGATGACTTCAGCTACGACACCCTGAGAACCGCTCATCGCCAGTCGAAGTTGACTAATCAGAACTCTCTAAATCCAATCTTGATACATATTTGTTAGTATTTTCATTATAAAAGTAGGTAGGGAATTAGGGTAGTAACGCTACGACCGGCTCGCTCTTCTTTGACAAACTCGATTTCCTGACGTTATTCTGACGGAGAGGACGGTGACACTGCTGGACACCTGTTATCCTGAATCTTTGAGAGACTGAATTGCGGCCTAACTTTGCTGAATAAATTCTTCTTTGACTGATTGACTTAGAGGACGACTTAGCCAGAATAGGTAAATATGATGCTCTGAAATGCTGATGATGATGACTTCTAAATTTCTTGCAAAATAATTTAGATAAAGAGTATTTGATTAATTGACAAATGTGTTGTGTCAGTTATTTGAATAAAATGTGATAAGGAAGTAATGTATAGATAGATGAGCATTATTCATTAAAACCAAGTAAAACAACTAAATGATCCATCTCCGTATGGGAGGGATATCTTAGGATTGATGTCAAAGTGTTTAGGGTAAAGTAAAAGGTATTCCTCTCATGTCAGCGTTGAGAAACGTATTTTCCCTCAGAAAACAGGTCAACCGAGTGTAAGTATATTGGTGTTATGGGCCCCACAAATGAATGTATGTGAGTAAATTGAATGACGAGGTAGTTGGTCTGTGCCGAAGGGGGAATTTGACGTTCTGCGCTGCATCAGTTTTTCTGGTAGCAGTATGATGGTTTTTATTGTTTTGGATTGGTGATTATTGCTTGTAAATAGCTTATTGTTTTATGGGTTTTGATATTGGTTTAAGTACTAACACTCTATGTTGAGTCGTGTTGAGTTTTATGTTGTTTGCACGGCTTCTGGGATGTAGGAAGTCGGAAGTTTGTAACGGTTCCGTAGTAGAGCAGAGGTAAGCGCTGTTCTCGGGAAAGACGGAATTGTTGTTATCCTGTAGGTACACAGGAGAAAACGTGTAATGATCGAAGTTGCACGACGTATTGTCTGGGTTCGATTCGGTGACATCGCCGTATGTTGCCATTAGAGACATTTTCTGTGTGAGAGAAGTGTGTATGATAGCGAAGGTTACCTGTATTCTGATCTTAGGTACCAGGGATCCAACTGGCATTCCGATAGCGCTTATCACTGGAAAGGTAATAGGTACTATCTTAGCTTGTTAGAAGGACAAAGGAGAGGTAAGCGCTGCTTTGTTAACGTGTGTTATAATTCTGTAGTAGAACAGACTGTTCGCTGTTCTCAGGAAAGACAGGATTCTGTGTGAATGTACTACATTTTTCTTGTGTGAAAGTGCGTGAACGAAATAGCATTTGGGTTAATTGCGAAACTCTGGGTTTATTTCTCAGGAGCATTGGGTCTCCAACTATGTGTTTTAAATACTAGAGAAACAGTTAGCTAATGCTTGTTAGAAGGGTGAAGTAGAGGGATGCGCTACTTTATCAACGGAAGTAACGATTCCGTAGTAGGGCAGAGGTAAGCGCTGCTCTCGGGAAAGACGGAATTCTCGTGGGAAAGGTCTATTGCTATTCTTTGGTTAGCGAAGCGGACAATGGAGACGTTTTTATGTTGTTACTAACAGAATTGTAGAAATTGAAACAAAAACTTACTGAGCAGATTTGTAAAGGAGGGGTAGACAGGAGCAGGAGCTGCCGCAGCGGCTGCTGACATCAGAACGACCGCGCTGGAATTGAACAGTCGGTCAGAAACGTAAAATGTTCCGGATTGGTGCGTTAGTGTGCGCTGCGCTGCGATTGGAGAAATACAGGGTGACGTAAAAGGCTCCCTATTGGTGCGTTAGTGTGAGTCGCGCTGAGATTTGAGAATTGTGACAGTGACGTAGACGCTCCGGATTGGTGCGTTAGTATGAGTCGCGCTGTGATTGGATAGAATAGCGGTACAGTTGTAGGGAGAAACTAGTGAGACACGAAAAGAAAGGAAAATGTATTACGATCCACCAGAAAAAGAGAAAAAGTCATGGTTCGGGAAAATTAAGAAGTGGTTTAAGAAAGACAAACCGGTCAAAACTAGGGATGGACAGTTACTTCCTCCGCCGAAAACCCCTGCATTTTTAATGATTGCAAAGTATGGATATCACATCTGTATTTGGTTAGACAACTGGGTTAAGTGTACAAAGGAGGCCGTTTTGAGAAATTTGAGAGAGAAAATGATGAATTTAGAGCCGAGACCTAGACCGACTCAATTTGAAGCTTTGACTGAATGGGAAGACGAAATGCATGACCGAGAGAGACAGAGAAATGGTAGAGGATATAGGTACTTGTTTGGCAGATCGTACGGACATGAGACACATGATGATCGAATGAGAAGGTGGCGGAATGCAAGTATGACTGAGGGTTTGTTTCCCGTACGAACTGCAGGAGAGCATGAAGGACGAAAGTGTGTAGAAAAGAGGCATAATGTGGAATCAGGAGGGTATGGAGTGAATGAATCTGAGGATGAGGTTCTTGATGATATGTTCTTTAAGAATCCCCCACCATACCGGCCAGAACCAGAAATATTAACTCCAAGTGCCCCAATGAAAGAAACAGTACGAATCATAAAATCGGAACCAGAGTTCCAAAATTTAGGAAGAAACAATCCTAATAGAGAGGTAGAAAAGAAGTCTGGAGGAAAATTGGATGGATAAAATTCAGCAGAATTAGCCAAAACAACCCTAGAATTAACGGAGAAAATAAGAGAATTAACTAAGAATCTGGAAGCAGTAACCGTACCAGTAACGATAGGTCCAGTAATGGCTATTTTTGATAAGCAAAAAGACAGTGAGTATTGTTTGACAGTCCCTCATAAAAGTAATAAACCAGTTGAACAACCAAGAGTGAGTCAGAGTGAGAATCCATGGAGACAGACTATGAGTATGATTGAATTGAATTTTTCAAACAACCCGTTTGTAGGTCAGAACTGTGCAGAGAAACGTATGACAATGATAGAGACCATGTCAGAAACACAAAAAGATTTTGGACAAGGAACTGTAGAGAAGCCAGTAGGACCATCTACAGAGGAGTTGAGTGAATGGTTGAGAAGCTTGCAAAAGAAAGACAAGGAATCTCAGTCAATAGATGTAGCTAAATTGCGAATGATACTGGAAGAATTAATAGTAGGAACTATTCCAACAGAGAAGTTAAAAACGTACCAAGATGAGGAATTGTTATTTCTGTGCAAAAGCGTAACATGGAGAGCGAAAAATCTTCATGAAAGATTAGGAGAAGTGGCAAATGAAATGGGTATTGATATTGAAAAGGTAAAAGCCTTACAGAAACCATATTGAGTAGAATTCACTGAAAAAGACATTGAAAACATGAATACTACAGGACGAATAGGTCAGATTAAGGATATAATTATTTTATTGAGAAAATGGGGAGATGTGGACAAATGGAAGAGCAGATGGTATCGTAAGCAAGATGAAGTTTCAGACAAAACATTTTCAGCCTATCCGATGAGAGACAAAGAGAAAGTTGTGACAGAATGCCCTATGAGAGAGATTCCAGGAGGAGGACATGTTCATGTCCCATGGACTAGACAGGATATTTTGTCATTTACGAATAACTTCACTCGACTGCATGAAAAGCCCGCCGAGTGGTATAGACAAGTAGATAGATTTGTGAAATTATCCAAAGCATTGTTGATTGATTTGAATAGCCTGTTTGACATAATTGTACCAGCTGATTTATGGACAGAATGCAAAATAGTAATAGATTGGCCAACCCATGAATACCCAAGGGACGCTAAGACAAGAGCTCCAGACCCTGAGGTGATGAAGAAATACGAACAGGTTATGGCATTTTTGAAAAACAAAGTACCGCCTAAGGAGACAGATTGGGTGAAAATTGACAGAACACATCAGGAGAGCAAAGAATCAGTACATGCCTATTATGAGAGGTTAATTTTAGCCTTTAAACAATTCAGTGGAGATGAGAATTTGAGTGACAAGGATTTGAGTCATTTTGTATACAGGTTTGTATATGGTCTTCGTCCAGAAATTAGTGAAATGATAAAACAGCATACGGTAGATTGGCAAAACAAGAAAATAGACGAAGTATTGAGACATGCTAAATATTTCAGTGATGAAATTGAAGCAAAACAACGAAAACTAAAAGAGAAGGCAATGTGAGCACAGGTAAAAGTAGCAGAGAGATAAGAAGCACAATTAGTGGAACAAGCAAGGTCAAAGCCGATATTTAATCCTGGGAAAAATAAAGGGAATATTGAGGAAGCTAAAAAGAAATTTCCATGTCATAATTGCGGTAGCAGAGGGCATTGGAAATCCGAGTGTAAATTTCCTCCAAGTACTAACGATGAAAATGCATCATTGAATCCACAGGTGCAGAATGAGGTGAGTGGTCAACAGCAACGACAGCAGCAGGGTGTAACACAACAGAATCTGGTACCAAAACCACCTTTTCCACAAAACAAAAATTGCCAGAAGTATAGTAAGGAGAATGGATTCTACAACGACGAACAGGTAAGTAAGCCACAACACGCTAGCGCTGCTTCGCAGTATTGGCTGCAACGCGATGAAAGTGATTCAGAAGAGGGTTACTGACGGTGCCGAAGGGAGGAAGAAGAGTGCGTACTTGGCGCAACTCTAGAAGTAGACCAGACAGGCCCATTTGTAGATGGAAAAGTTAATAATGAAAATATTACTTTCCTAGTTGATACTGGTGCTACTCTATCAACTGTTAGATCAGCTGATGTTAAGAATCTTCCTCTCTTGGATGAAAAGATCCAAGTAGTTGGGGTCTCCAACAGACAGATTAAAACTTATCTTACAGAACCAGTTAAAGTTAGTATAGGGAGATTTTCTGAAATGCACAGATTCGTAGTGTGTGACACTAGTCCTGTGAACTTGTTAGGTAGGGATTTATTGTGCAAGATGAATTGCACTATATTTTGTACTCCAGATGGAATAGCCTTTGAAACACCAGATGATGATGTGTTGTATAAAATGACATTGGCAAACAGAGAGAAAGAGGTTACAGGAACATATGCTATATTCACCCCTGACGAATTACCAAAAGAATTGAAATAATCAGTAAAAGCAGAAGTTTGGGACTTCACAGGAGAAGATGTAGGATTGATGAGGAATATAGATCCAGTAAAGATAACTGTAAAAGAAGGAGGAAGTTATCCAAATGTCCCACAATATAAATTGACTCCTGAAATAATCGAAGGAGTTACTCCTGTGATTGAGAAAAGGATAAGGCAAGGAATATTGAGAGAAATAATGAGTAGCCCATGTAATTCACCGATAATGGGACTGAAAAAGCCTAGTGGGAAGTTCAGAATAGTGCAAGATCTGAGAAAGATAAACAAAATTGTTGTACCATGTTGTCCTATTGTACCGAATCCATCTGTGATTTTATATCAGATTCCTCATGATGCAGAATGGTACACAGTGATTGATTTGTGCCATGCATTCTTTTCCATCCCATTACACCATGACAACCAGCAACTTTTTGCATTTCGTTTCGGCGAACGTATTTTGGCATGGTGCCGAATTCCACAGGGGTATACAGAAAGCCCCTCAATATTTAATCAGCTATTGAAGAAGTCTTTGGAGAGTCTGGAAATGCCTGAAAATTCAGTACTAGTCCAGTATATAGATGACCTACTTGTGGCATCGAAAACTCATGAAGCTTGTGAGGTAGACACGGTAGCTTTGTTAAAACATTTGGCAGATGGAGGGCTAAAAGTGTCACCATCAAAATTACAATTTTTCAAAAGAGAAGTCCAATATTTGGGACACAGCATCGAGAAAGGACACAGGAAAATAACTATAGATAGAATCAGGATCATAAAAAGAATGAATCCACCAATGACCCAAAGAGAAGTGAGAATGTTTCTGGGAATGGTTGGATATTGTCTTCAATGGATAGGAAATTGTTCCTTGATTGCCAAACCTTTGGTACGACTGACAAGAAGTGATGTGAGAGATCCAATTGATTTGAACAAGGAGGAGTTGGCAGCATTCAAGAAATTGAGAGGATTGTGTGAAGCGCCTGCATTGGGTATGCCTGAATATGATAAGGAGTTTGAGTTGTATTGCAGTGAGAGAAATGGATGTGCACTCTCTGTTCTAGTACAGAAGCATGGAAAACTGAGGAAACCAATTGCATATTTTTCATCCATGTTGGACCCAGTAGCTGTAGCCCTTCCTGGGTGTCTGAAAGCAGTAGCTGCTACATGTCGAAGTTTGGAACAGAGTGAAGGAATTGTGATGGGGTATCGTGTGAAAGTGTGCCTCATGATGTGGCGATTCTTTTAATAAGGAGTCGTACTCAGTATATGACGCACAGCCGACTGACTAAGTATGAAAAGGTCATTTTGGGTGCAACAAATGTGAGTCTTGTGAGATGCGTGAATGTGAATCCTTCAACATTGTTGCCTGATGTGGAGCATGTGGAGGTGAGAGATGAAGCAGATCATGATTGTTTGGATGTACTTGATTTTTGTACAAAACCAAGGCTTGACATAAAAGATGGCCCTTTACCAGAAAGTGATTATGTCATGTTTGTTGATGGATCCTGTTTGCGAACAGATGATGGAGTGCTAAGTGCAGCATATGCAGTATGTACAGTTGCAGCAGTAATGGAAGCATCATATTTGAAAGGAGTAAGGTTGGCATGAGTAGCTGAACTTATCGCCCTGACCAGAGCATGTAAGATTGGGAAAAGTGTGAGAGTGACTGTGATAACCGATAGCCAGTATGGCTACGGGGTGGTCCATAATTTCGGCCAAATTTGGCTGCAAAGAGGTTTCCTGACCTCAAGTGGGACTCCCATTAAGAATGCTGAAGTGGTTGGAAGGTTGCTTGAGGCAATACAGCTGCCCAGGCAATTGGCTGTGGTAAAATGTGCTGCTCATAGCCACTGGAAACAAGTTTGCCAATGACATGGCACAGTATTGTGCACGAAATCAGAATTCAACCAATCGGGCAAAGGAAAAAGAATTGGTTTTGTGTTTCCCAATGTTTACTAATACTGTGGGAACCTGGGATGAGGTAAGACAATTGCAGGAAGAAGCAGGAGAGGAAGAAGTAAAACAGTGGGTAAAAGCAGGATGTGCACCAAGGGAGAAAGATCATGTGTGGGTCTATCGAGATGGAAGACCAGTAATGCCTGATAGCATGATGTCTGCCATGGCACGGATGTATCATGGACAGGGACATATAGGGAGATATGCCATGATTCGTTCCTTTAAACAAACTTGGTATAATGCCAAGTTCAGGCTTGTGACGGAAAGTATCTGTCAAAGATGTCTAATTTGTCAGCAATACAATCCAGGAAGAAAGACAGTGGCGAGTCTAGGAACAATAGGCCGTGAGGGAGGGCCTTTTATCAGAATGCAAGTAGATTTCATTGAGATACCTCAACAGATTGAGGTATGTTTTGGTAATGGTATGCCTATTCTCTAGATGGGTAGAAGCGTTCCCAACAAGAAGAAATGATGGAATGACAGTGGCAAAATTATTGTTGAGGGAATTTATACCTAGATTTGGGTTCCCAGTAACAATTGAATCAGACAGAGGAGGACATTTTCATAATGAGATCATAAAACTGATTTGTGAAGCACTGAATGTACGACAAAAACTGCATTGTGCCTAATGACCAGAGGGTTCTGGTGTAGTAGAACAAATGAATGGTACTATCAAAAACAGAATAGGGAAAATGTGTTTAGCCACAGGTATGAAATGGGCCGATGTCTTGCCTCTAGTACTCATGACTATTAGATCAATACCAGACAGAACTACTGGTTTGAGTCCTCATGAGATCCTCATGGGACGCACAATGAGACATGTATTTATACCAGTCAACAAGCTGATGACAATAACTGATGACATGGTATTGGAATACTGTAAAAGCCTGGCTGACGCAGTTCATTCTGTGTTTCATCAGGTTGGAGCGGATGCCACCACTCTTGAAAAGAAGCCAGCACATGATCTGAGCCCAGGGGACTGGGTAAGGATAAAAGTACACATAAGAAGAAACTGTTTGGGTCCCAGGTGGGGAAAACCAAGGCAAGTCATCTTGACTACGACAACAGCTGTGAAGTGTGCTGGATTGAAGAACTGGATCCATGCAAGTCATACCGTGAGAATTCCAAATCCAGTGGATTGTAAAGAGAAAGAGTATTTTGATGAGTCAGAATCCAGTACTGAGTCAGATGACGGAGAGCCAAAGGATAAGGAAGGAGAAAACTCTGAAAGGGGGGAGACAGAGCCAAGGTTAACTTTGGTCCCCAGAAGTAACTCCCTGAGGAAAAGATTGCAGATTTCTTTATCCAGTTCAGACTCAGAGACCGAACAAAGAGCCCATTCATCCAAGAAAGAACAAAGGAAGAACAAAGAAAAGGACAGTGGAGAGACAATAAAAGAAACCTGTGAAAAGGAAGTGCCAGATGAAAGATTGAGAGAAATTCCACCTGAAACAACACCTTTAGATGGACAGGTGCCAGATACAGAGAGAGAGGGAAAGATCATTGGGGAAGACCCCCGAGGAGGTGTAGGGAACTCCAACATCCAGTTAGAAGCAGGGACAAGTAGTCAGCAGGAAGATTGCGTGACGGAGATTCGAGGAGGGACAGAAGTAGGGAAAACAAAAGAGGCGGAGAAAGAACTCGTTGAAGGTAAAAAGCAAGTCGAAGCAGAGTCTGAGGAAAGCGAGGCTGAAATACCAGAAGGCAGAGTTCTGAGAAAGAGAGCTTGGAGAACTGAAAAGAATGATAAAGGGAGTAAACTGAAAAGAGTGGCCAAAGATGAAGTGTGGCCAAACAAAATAAAGAGACTGAGATATCGGCTGACACATGTAAATTCGTCAAGAGCTGAACATGTGAATGAAGTAACGAGTCAGGAAAGATCGAAAGCAGAAGAACAGACAGTAGTCAAAAAAAAAAAAACGAACAAGGAAGCCTAACCAGAAGTATAAATCACCGGAATGGACATATGTGGCCCTGCCTAAAGTAAAAGAAGAGGTGATTGTACCGGAAGTGGTTGAGGAAGACGAAGAATCGGAAATCCTGAGAGTTATCTTGTCCGATATTGGAGAAGAAGCAGATGTTCAGGACAACCTGTATGTTGAAAATTAAGGGAAGGTGAAAGATGATGAGATGCCAAACTGAATGAGATAAGAAATTACGAATGGAAAGACAATCAAATACTGAAAAAGACAAAAACTGGTAGAATCACGTAAGTGCTTAGAAGCCTTGGGTTAAAAATTAGTTGTGAAGTAGAAGAGGCTAAGTCAAAAGGCACGGCTCATTTTAGAAAGATGGCAAACATAGAAGGTAGGAAAAGTAGATGTACCTTCCTTAGGAGATGGTGCAAAATGTGTTGTTGTTGTACAGGATTATTAATGTTTCTTTGGAGTATTCTTGCTCTAATAATTTTATTTAAAGTTACTGTTGATACATTAGAAGGACATAGTGATAATATAACTAAAATAGGGAAAGTTCAAAAGGTAGTTCTAACTAGAATAGATAAAAAACTATTTACATAAAGACAGGCCAATAACAGATTTCTCTAACAATGTGTTTCAAAGTTGTTGTATGAATATGTAAAAACTATGGACGTAAGGGATTGCTACGTATGTATGCAATTACCTGCATCTGTATCTGAAGGAGTGACTTATCATCACCTCCCTGTAACATATGGAATAACATGTAGTGTAATAGCTAGTTTGTTTTATCAAACAGGTAAATTAGAGTATTATTTTCCAGATATAGATACTATATTTTCACAAGTACCCTCAATTAGCAAGCTAAACAAAGTAAAACCTGCAAAGGTATTAGGTGAATTTTTTCTAGAGACAAATGAGCTAACGTTAGAATATATATTTAGAAATAACTTGACTTGCAGTTTAAAGAAAGAGAAGAAGATATTTTTGGATATGGTTGAAGAAAGGAGATGGAAAATGCAAAGGAAGGTTTCAGAAGGGAAAGTGGAGAAAACGGTTTGGGATGTAGAAACAGAGAAACATTTAAAAGGAGAATCGAGTACAACTATGGCTTTAGATTGGCCTCAGAAAGGGAAACTGTGTATAAGAAGGAATCAGACGGCATATGACAATTATTTTATAGGGAATAGTGAGTGCCATGATACATACCGGATCATGGGAGGATGGGGATTTAAAGGTGGAAGAGATCCAGTCTTTCCAGGACTGTATTTCATTTGTGGGAACAGGGCATATTATCATTTGCCAGACCATTGGTATGGCACATGTTATGTTGGCCTGGTTTAGAGGAGAAGATGGTGTACATAGTTTAGGTAATCATTTAGCACGAAGTAAAAGAGAATCTTGGGCTGAAATTGTAGGTGACATTTTTGGAGCACTGATACCCGCAGTGGGAATATCTCTGAATGCAAACAAAATTAGAAAACTTTCAACAGTAGTGGATCGCTTGTCAACAAGCACCGCTGGAGGATTCTTATTGGTAAATACTGAAATGGTTGCCATGCGTGCTATGGTAATGCAAAATCGACTTGCCCTTGATATTTTATTGGCAAAAGAGGGTGGAGTCTGTGGAATGCTGAAAGTTCAACATTGTTGTACTTACATTCCTGACGAAAGTAAAGATTTGAAAATTTATGTTAAGAATAGAACAGAATTGCATGACGAAATTGTACCACTGGAGGTTGAAGGTGTTTGGGAGAAGATCGGTAAGAAAATAACAGCTATCAAAGACTTTGTAGTAAAACTAGGTAGTACATTTATAGGTAAGATATTATTTCCATTAACTTGTGTGATTTCCTTAGTATAAATAATAAGACTAGGTTGTATTTGTTGTAAAAAGAATAAAAACCAGAAAAGAATAAAAAGAGAAAACTTAAGGAGAAGGGATAAGAAACAAGAGAGAGAATTTGAAGAAATAGAACTAGAAGAGTTAAAAGATAGCATGTATAAAACAGCAAAAAGAGAAGAAACAGGGGAAACTGAAATATGAATGAAACAAGAAATCAATTCGTAATTTCCATAAAAGACTACAACATTTTGTGTTAGTGTGGTGATATAATCACCAAAGGGGGGATTGCTGGAGCGGGTAGTACAACATTTTATATACCCCCATTCTGCATGTTTATATTAATCCGAATAATCAATTAATTGTAATATTATTAATCTGTTTGAAGTGATTCAATCAATCAATCAATCAATCAATCATCGCATTTATATAGCGCACTACTCACCCAGAGGGTCTCAAGGCGCTGGGGGGTCCGCTACTGCTCGAACAGCCAAGTCTTGAGTTGCTTCCTGAAGGCGACGTGGTCCTGGGTCTGGCGGAGGTGGGTGGGGAGGGAGTTCCATGTCTTGGCGGCGAGGTAGGAGAAGGATCGTCCCCCTGTGGTGGCTCTTCGGATGCGGGGGACGGCGGCGAGGGCGTGGCTGGTCGATCGAAGCTGGCGTTTGGGAGCATAGAAGTTGAGGCGGCTGTTGAGGTAACCTGGGTCTTGGTTGTGTAGGGCTTTGTGTGCGTGGGTGAGGAGACGGAAGGTGATTCTCTTGTTGACTGGGAGCCAGTGCAGGTCTCTCAAGTGTCTGGAGATGTGGCTGCGACAGGGGATGTCCAGGATGAGTCGTGCTGAGGCGTTCTGGATCCGCTGGAGTCTCTTCTGGAGTTTGGCGGTGGTTCCAGCGTAGAGGGAGTTGCCGTAGTCCAGACGGCTGGTGACGAGGGCCTGGGTGACCGTCTTCCTGGTTTCGGTGGGGATCCACCGGAAGATCTTGCGTAGCATGCGCAGGATGTTGAAGCACGACGAGGAGACAGCGATGACTTGTCTGGTCATGGAGAGGGAGGAGTCCAGGATGAAGGCCAGGTTGCGTGCGTGGTCTGTTGGTTTGGGTGTGCTGCCTAGGGCGGGGGGCCACCAGGAGTCGTCCCAAGCGGCGGGTGAGGATCCCAGGATGAGGACTTCCGTCTTGTCCGAGTTAAGTTTCAGGCGGCTGTTCTTCATCCATTCGGCTACCTCTTTCATCCCTTCGTGAAGGTTGGCTCTGGCGGTGGCGGGGTCGTTGGTGAGGGAGAGGATCAACTGGGTGTCGTCGGCGTAGGAGATGATGTTGAGGTTGTGCTGGTGTGCGATGTCTGCGAGGGGGCTCATGTAGACGTTGAAGAGAGTAGGACTGAGCGAGGAGCCTTGAGGAACGCCGCAGATGACTTCGGTGGCTTCAGATCTGAACGGAGGGAGACGGACTCTCTGTGTCCTTCCGGCGAGGAAGGAGATGATCCACTCCAGTGCCTTTTCTTGGACTCCGACGTTGCTGAGGCGTTGTACTAGGGTACGGTGGCAGACAGTGTCGAAGGCCGCGGAGAGGTCGAGGAGGATGAGGGCCGCTGTTTCTCCGTTGTTGAGTAGCGCTCGGATGTCATCGGTGGCTGCGATCAGGGCGGTCTCGGTGCTGTGGTTGGCCCGGAAGCCAGACTGCGAGGGGTCGAGGGATCCGTTCATCTCGAGGAAGGCGGCCAGCTGCTTGTTGACGGTCTTCTCGATGACTTTTGCGGGAAATGGGAGCAGCGAGATGGGGCGGTAGTTCTTGAGGTCGGTGTGGTCGGCCGATGGCTTCTTGAGTAGGGCGCTGAGTTCGGCGTGCTTCCAGCTCTCCGGGAAGGTAGCGGTGTCGAAGGAGGTGTTGATGATGTTCCGCAGGTGGGGTGCGATGACAGCGTCGGCCTTGTTGAAAACGTGGTGAGGGCAGGGATCGGTCGGAGATCCGGAGTGGATGGAGTTCATCGTGCGGACGGTGTCTTTGGTGCTGATCGGGGTCCAGGCGCGGAGGGTGGTGGTGGGGGGGTGGTGGTTCGGTCGTGGTGTTCGTCAGTTGAGTGCTGAAGCTGTTGTGTATGTCCGCGATCTTGTTGTGGAAGTAGGAGGCGAGGGAGTTGCAGAGGTCTTGCAAAGGGGTGATGTCGTTGTTTCCGGCGTTGGGGTTGGAGAGCTCTTTGACGATGTTGAAGAGTTCCTTGCTGTTGTGTGCGTTGTTGTCCAGTCGTTCCTTGAATGCGGTTTTCTTGGTGGCGTGGATGAGTTGGTGGTGTTTTCGGGTGGCGAGCTTGAGGGCAGTCAAGTTGTCCGGTGTTGGGTCTCTGCGCCAGGTTTTCTCGAGGGCTCGGCAGTTCTTCTTGGAGCTTTTGAGTTCGTCGGTGAACCATGATTAACTCACCAACTATATTAACATGAGAATTATACGTGGGAATTGCACTTTGCATGGCTATATTAATTGTGAATTAACTTGTGTACGCATATTAATAGTAGAAAATTAGAATATTGTATGTTATATGTTGCTTTAAGTGATGTATTTGTGACTTGTGCTTTATTCAGTGAGTATAAACCGCTCTGAGTGTTGCTTCTGCTAGATAAATTCACACACATATGGGTATTAGTAAGGGGATAACATTTTATTAGTCATTTCCATCTTTTAATTACGTTTTTGTGTTTCTTTTGCTTAAGTTGACCATTTCGGCCTCTACAAGATGGCTGAACAGGACGGTAAACGTGACTGCCTTGACAACACGAGGTTCTGGGTGAAGTGTGCATGCGTCACCGCCAGCAACAGTGGCCTGGACCCGACCCCGGGTGAACATGTACCCTCCAAGGTCAGTGGAGAAGTGTGGCTTAATGATTAGAGTGGCAGACCCTGATGCAGAGGTCTAGCCTGGGACCAGGGTTCAATTCCCCGCCTCGGCGGGTCTTGGGCTCAAAAATTCCACGGACCTGATAATTCTCGCCTCGGTGCCTATTCCAATCATGGGGTCCCACTATGCAACTCTGGGCAATAGCTTGCTTAATCTCCACAACGGCCCCCACAACGCTAAGGATGCCTGGCCTCCACCTTGGGAGTGCCCAGGAGTGGACGCCTCACAGAGAAAGCCAGGATGGGTTCCACAGCGGTATTCGTACAAGCGCCTTGAGACCCTTGCGGGTGAGTAGTGCGCTATACAAGTATCAAATTTACATTTACATTTTACATTTACATTCCGGGAACTCATCCAAGACTAAGAGACAATGCCCAATTTAAAAGCAGGAACAAGCAAGTTTGATGAGTTCAGCTACGACACCCTGAGAACCGCTCATCGCCAGTCGAAATTGACCAATCAGAACTCTCTAAATCCAATCTTGATACATATTTGTTAGTATTTTCATTATAAAAGTAGGTAGGGAATTAGGGCAGTAATGCTACGACCGGCTCGCTCTTCTTTGACAAACTCGATTTCCTGACGTTATGCTGACGGAGAGGACGGTGAGACTGCTGGACAGCTGTTATCCTGAATCTTTGAGAGACTGAATTGCGGCCTAACTTTGCTGAATAAATTCTTATTTGACTGATTGACTTAGAGGACGACTTAGCCAGAATAGGTAAATATGATGCTCTGAAATGCTGATGATGATGACTTCTAAATTTCTTGCAAAATAATTTAGATAAAGAGTATTTGATTTATTGACAAATGTATTGTGTCAGTTATTTGAATAAAATGTGGTAAGGAAGTATTGTATAGATAGATGAGCATTATTCATTAAAACCAAGTAAAACAACTAAATGATCCATCTCCGTATGGGAGGGATATCTTAGGATTGATGTCAAAGTGTTTAGGGTAAAGTAAAAGGTATTCCTCTCATGTCAGCGTTGAGAAACGTATTTTCCCTCAGAAAACAGGTCAACCGAATGTAAGTATATTGGTGTTATGGGCCCCACAAATGAATGTATGTGAGTAAATTGAATGACGAGGTAGTTGGTCTGTGCCGAAGGGGGAATTTGATGTTCTGCGCTGCATCATAGGCCCAGCATTTAAATATTCCAAGATTGATAAAATGAGTTCCACTGCATTTGTTATAAAATCATATTATATGGGCAGCAAAAAACAGCACAGTCTTTGATGGAATACCACATAATCAATGTGAGCTCTGCATGAAGATCTCGTCCTAGATTTTCCAAAAAGTCACAGAACACAGTGCAGCAGCCAAAAATTCTGTACTGCAGTGCCTGACAGAGAACGAGCAGGAGTGCACCATATATAAAGAGATAAGGCGCTCTCCTCCTTTCTCCCTGGCGCCCGTGCAGATTTAAGCTGCTGTGTGCCAAGCACTCAGCTTAGCGCCATAGTGCTAGGGTGTGTGCCAGAGTCTACCATAGGTTTTGTACATTGAAGGGTACCTTTTCAGTACAAAATGCTATGCTTTGACATGCTTTAAAACTTTTCCTACTTTGCATGTTTGTAAATCTACCCCCTTCTCTCCTGCGGACATCAACTGAAGGGCTTCCATTATGAACAAATCCAATTCTGGATTAGCTGGCACCTCCTCACTCTCGACCCTCATATGAATGAGTTCATTCTGTTCTCACAAAAGTCTCCTACCACCTCAGTCCAAAAATTGATTTTCTCTACCAACATCCTAGTCTGACCTGAAACTTGCACTGATTAAGAACTCTTGCAAAGATGCCACAGGCTATGGTGCAAGTAAGGAAAATGACCCATTTCACTATTGTTGGGGTAGTACAACACAGCAATTAAAAGGGCTCAATGGGCCCCTCAGGGCTCTGGGTGCCAGTGCACGGCACCTGCTACACTAATGGTAGCTATGCCCCTGCACTGACTGGCCCTGAAGGATGCAAACTACCAACGTAAACTTATTAAGGGAAGGAAAACCGTCCTGCCTGCTCCCAACCTGAAAGAAGTGATGCAAGCTTTGACCCTATCAAGACCAGACTATGGAGACACTATACTAGATGGAATTCCCAAGACACGCCTTGCACTGATGAAGACCTCCCTGTAATGGTTGCTTGGTTCAGGGGCCTCCAGATTCGATCAGGTCAGTCCCATCTTTTCCTCTCTTAGATGACTTCCCATTGAAGGGAAATCTATGTTCAAAGTTGCTTGCCTAGTTCACAAAATCATTCAAACATTCACATTATCTTGCCAAGAAACTAAGGGGCATATTTACAAGGCGGCGATAGAAAATCATCGTCGCTTTTGCGGCCGAAAAGCGGCGATAATTTTATCGCCTAATTAGCAAGGTCACGCTAACGCGTGAAACCTTGCATTAGCGCACAAAATCTTAACGCCCAGCTTTGCATCTCTAATCAGATGCAAAGTGGGCGTTCCTGACCTGACATGACAGGAGAAATGTCGCTAAGTGACATTTCTCCTATCATCAAGCCCCATGCTATGAAGCATAGAGGCAAGAAAAGTAGCGATAACCCCTGTTATCGCTACTTTCCTTACGCCTGCTTCAGGACTGACTTAGCCATGATATCCTATGGATGGTGGATATCATGGCTAAGTTTGTGGGGCCCTATCAACAAGCTAGCGCCACTTTTCGTGAGATTATCGCTGGGTTTCCAGCGATAATCTCACATTAGGCAGTTAGCGCTAGGATTTTTATCGCTTTTGAGATAGCTATTGGTTGTTAATAGCACGCTATCTCAGCAATAAAAATCCACGCTAGCCGGCGATAATTATCCTAGTGCTAAGTGCGCTTAGCGATAATTATCGCCGGTTGTTGCTGATATGCCCCTAAACCTTTCTGGTGGTCCCCGGAAACTTCGCAGGACTGACTTCTTTTCACAAAAAATCCCTGCTTTCAAGAAAAAAGAGAACCTGACCCGATCATTCTCTGGAAGTTTCCCAGAATATGGAACTCCATTCTGCTTGAAACGCGGGCCCTTACTGCACTCCTCTATCAGCTTTCAAAAAACAAATCAAGCACTTCCTCTTCAACACTTTCTTCCCCAACACTACCACTCTCTAGATCTAGATGTGTTTGTATATTCTCTGGCCTCCCTTTCTACTGGATGTACCCTGTCTCTGGTCATGTGCTACATTCATGTAACCACACTGTCCTCTATTTAGGTACTTTCCTTTTTTCGACTACTAGCATGATTTCTTGTTTTTGTTCACACTATGCTGTGTCTTGTAAAGCACTCTTAGGCTGTCGAGCCTTGTAAGAGCTATATATAAAATTAAATATATAAAATAAATAAAATGAGGAGTAACTGTTGTTCTATATCATCTTTGTAGTTAGTATTTCCTTTTCTGACAATAGGTCAGTCATTCCACTTACAGTAGTAGTTGCAATTATTTTATACTTTAATCTGTGCCAGCATATTCATGCTGATATGGTCTACATTCAACATTTGTACGTTTTATAAACTGGTTTTCAAAGTGGGCTTTGAGTGACAGCATCTACTGCTGGGAGACAAAATCATAAGCTTTCAATGCATATTATTTCATGAGAAGTGTACACTTAAATGAAGAAGCAAGAAGTGTATGATAAAAACAAATATTTGTAAAACAATTTAAATATTTCTCTTTAGGCAGCTGGTTTAGTCCCGTGGACTTATGACTCAAACAAAGTTGAGCATCCTGTTTTAGGTGTGTCACAGTAGGTGCATCAGTAATTTTAGTTCTTGCTAGAGACATCTTTAGCTGCCTGCCAGAGCTTATCCCTTCAGTAGAGAATACACTGAGCGAGGAATAATGGGTCATCCTTGCAAATAAATTGTTTGATGCAGGTCATTCATATTTTAGGTCATCTCATTTTATATCCACTGGTAGTTGTAGCTGTCAGTCTCAGCCTATGGAACATTTAATTTTTAACTTCACACGGTCCTTCCATTGGTACAATAGATGTATGGACGTGCCTAGAGAAAGGCACCATGCGCCTCATGTACAATTCATTTTTATGGTCGTAAAAAATACAAAACCCAAAATGCAATTCGGAACATGCTATCGAATCGCAATTCGGGTTTGCGTCTAAATACAGAATCATGAATTGGAAGGGGCACTTAAAGTGTGTCGCTTCTGAATACTAATTCCTTAAATAACGCATTCATGTTTTGCAACCAAAATCAGGTTAACACCAATCAAAGGCAGTGGTAACCATTTGCAAACAGAAAGGGGTCCCCGATGGATTCCTTCCACTTTGTGAATATCAACAAAAACTTTTTTTAGGAACAGGGGGTGCTCCCTGTGACCACTGTCTTCTCCTACTCATTTTTCTGTTTCCTTTTAAATGCATACTGTTTTCTTTTGAAGAAAACGAGCTGAATTAAAAAAAAATGCTTTATTTGAATGTATTCACAGACATGGTGGTCTCCGGATCCCATCAGGCCAGCATGCCTGTGACTCTAGCCAATCACAATTGGCTGCAATTTGCAACCTACCTCATGCATATTAATGAGTTAGGTCGAATTGTGACCCACTATGATTTGATATTTTGTGATAAATAATAAATAGGTTGGTTCGCAAAATAACAATGCAGAAGTCAGTGCCCAAATTGTGACCACTTCTTGGTGCGCAAATTGTGGCCACTTCTACGTAATACATTTGAAAGCATTCCTAATAAGAAATTGTAAATTGTGAATCTTTATTTGTAACTAATGATGTCTTATTTGGAATACTACTACATGATGTCCTCTCTTCTTTCCTTTCTATTTTGCAGAGGAGTGAACACCTGCCCAGAATTTCTATAGACATTGGTTAATTCTGTTCACATTAATTTTTGTTATTACTTTATTACATGGGCTACCTGTTCGTAAAAGGATTATTTTCAAAATTTGCTATATTACTCACTAGGGGGCATATTATCAAGAAACTGTGTTAAAATTATCGCCGCTTTAGCGGCAGAAAACTGCAGCTAAAGCGGAGATAATGGGCTTGCTAATATGCTAGCTTCTATGGGAATTCTCTGCAGCATATTATCAGTCCCATTATCGCCGCTTTAGCTATTTTCGATAATTTTAACGCCATGCTTGATAATATGCTCGGAGAGGTATAAAATGTTGCTCATAATTCTTAGGATTGAAACATCTCTGTCAGAGGGCAGATCTTTCTCTTAGCTGGCCTGCCCTCATTGGGATGCCCTCTTCATGCACATACGCTTGTGCCATGATCACTTTAAATTCAGGAAGCTACTTAAAACAGAACTGTTCTAAGTGGATGATTTTGTGACTTATGCATGTTGTTTACAAGGCCCCTGCCCCGTGATACCCCTCTCCGGGTGAGTTGAGCACAATACACATAATAAAATAACAGTAACATAAACAATCAACTTTTCTTCTGTGAGTACAGCAAGTTTACTAAGCGGGTATGTGCTCAGATTTCACAACATAACATATTGTAGTTTTGGTGGGAGAGTGTGATGACTTTGGGTTGGTTAAGGCAAATGTAGGGAATTTCTTGATGTACTTGGCATGAATATGCCTCGTTTTCCCACATGCTATTTTTACGCTTGCCAGTACAACGTGGTCATTACAACGACGGCGTTGTAACAACGCATGCCATTTCTCCACAAGTCAGAATAATGACTTGCTCTGCGGGGCACTGGATGTTGGAATAGTATAATTTACTATTCCAACTCCAGTCTGTTCAACAGTAGGGAAGGTGTTGGATTTTAAATCCAACACCTTCTGACCCCTAGAGCAAGTCGTTGTTCTGACTTGCGGAGTAATGGCATGCGTTGTAACAACGCGGTCATTTTAATGATCGCATTGTAATGGCATGTGGTGTTCCGGTTTGGGGGTAAACGATGTTTACCACTTGAATATGCCTCGCTTTCCCGCATGCTTTTTTTACGCATGTCATTACAACGCGCTCATTACAACGACCGGTTTGTAACAATACCACTTGGCATCAAAGGCTGTACCATGCCTCAAGATTGGTCGGCTTCATCGTGTCAGTTGTTCCTCAGTTGTGGTGCCAGCTTCATCACAGAATTTCTGCATGCCCCCATGGAGGAGACAGAGACCTGATACATGTTTGTGTGCCCTCTGCCAGCAAGAGCCACCTGTGGCTTTCTTCTTTGTTACTCCTTCATATTAAGAATATGTCTTAGGAGGCACATGGTTTGCATTTCTTTGCACTCCAGCTGACAATCACCTATGATGTCTCCTGTGGCATACTGTGTCCTGCTCCTCCTTCCTACTCTTTCAGTTGACTGCTGGTCAAGACGTTGAATGTAGTGTGACTCCTACTCCAGGGACACTTCGGAGACAGGTTGAACACAGCTGCATGGCCTCCAAGTACATAAATGTGTCTGTTCTGCTCTTCCTGTTGGTTATGACACATTTTTGGCCTTTATTAGATAATGGTGCATATCTGGGCATGCAGTCAAGATTTTTGAGTGACGGTGTGGATATTAATGTGCAGTCAAGATTTTTAAGTGAAGGCTCAAATCTGTAAAGCAATGAAGCATTTTGAGCGCTGGTGAAAAGTTGTCCTTCCACTAAGGATTACGGAGTGTTGGGAAATTACTGTGCATGCAATTCATTCACCTGTGCGGTAACCATTTCATCCATCTACTCACTTATTCACTTACTCATCGATCCAACCATCTATGCATGCATCCCTTCACTCATTCACCGTTTGACTCGTCCTCACCTTTACCTATTCATACAACCTCACACACCAGTCTGTCAATCACTGAAGAAGTACTTTCAATTACACAAAAGCCAGACCTTTGCTTTTCCTGTGCCAATTTTATGTTACAGTCTATGCTGCCGTTTTGGCTATTCCAAAGCACACACAATTATCAAAAGAGAAGGTCATAGGCAAAGAGAGACAGGAAATGATTTGATCAATAGTAGATTCAACAGGGGAAGCTGAAATGACAACTCTTTTCTCCTGGTTTCACAGGTAACATCTAGACAATGCATCTTTAAATTAAACTGGATCATGCCAGAGTTCAAAGTGCAATGTGGGTTACATTGGCTTTATCACCTCCTTCAATGAGATGTTCATACGGCCATGTTTGCAATTCTCTGGTGGTCTTGCTTGATCACTGAAACACAGACAAGGGAGGATGGAGTGAGAATCATAAAGTGACATGCCAATGCTCTGATCCTGTAAATGGGGCTGTCAAAGCTGTGTGGGGGTAATAAGAGTTTAGCCCTTTTATTGTGCTGTTGTTGACTTCCAGTGTGGGATTTTATCCATCTGGCAGAAGGCTGTATCCATCCACTTTAGAGCTGAAGCACATAGAAGTGGTATTGTCCTACGTGATATACAGATTCTGTAGCCATAGTGTCTCTGTTGCCCAGACGATGGACATCTAATCCTACAATTTAAAGAAAAACATGTTTAAGGCGACCAAGAGATTTTGAACTTCAACCTTTCTCTGGATTTTGCTTCCACTTTTTTCAGGTTAAGTAACAACTAGGGAGACCGCTTCCCTCCAGGTCATTACCAACACTGTTTCCAGTCCTGGACTGCAGAGTGGAGGGGTGTTGCTCTTGTATTTTGCTTCCTTTGAACTAATTAGACTAACAACCTGAAATCTACATGTGCTTTCTGACTAATCTGATCACCTTCAGCCTTATCAGAGAGCATTAATTGAGAAGGGCCAGTCAGTGGTTAGGATGTTGTTGCTTCCATTCTGAACATTCCAGGTGATAGTTTCAGACGAGCAGGCTTTTCTTGGAGGATATGTGGCGAGTCATCACCAACAAGCAATTGTTTGAGACAGTAAATGTTGAGCCAGCACGTTGATTCTCTGAAGTGAAGAAGTGCCCAGTCTGGCCCTCTCATGCTCCAGTGGCCATGGCTAGACTTGGACCCAAACCAGCCCAACCATCCCGGCTCCCTTTGCTTACTTGCACAAGCTTACATCCATCCATCTTCCCTCTCACCTTCTCTCCTCTCTATTCTCTGATTTGTTTCTCTTCGTCCATCTCATTCTTTCTCTCTTGAACTTTCCTTGTGCCTGCTGCAATTACCCTTGGTGGACCTTCGGAAAGTGAGAGCAGCACCAGGAGTAGACCTGGGCGTTCAAAGCCCACCGGGGTTTTGCCCAGTGAAATGAAAACGGCCAGTCCAGCCCTGTCAGTGGCAGCTTTTGTCAGCACCTTAGGAAGCACAGTCTGTGTCAGAACTGATGTGGAAATGGAAGAATCTATCTTAGGCAGTGTCATTGTAAGGATTTTTGGGGCCCTGGGTAAGGCATACTTTGGGGTGCCTCTGTGCGGAACAGTTTCTAATTTCAGCACCAAATATTCTGCTAAATCAAGCCTGTACAATGAGAAACTTTCAGAAAGGGTGACTCAAAAAAAGTTGAAATAGGCCTTGGCCGTATATGGATAAAGATGCTTTCTGTTCATACAGCCTGTAAGTTGCAACGAGTAAAAGGTATTTATTTACAAAAAGGACTTAAGCCTTGTTTAGGGACTAAAATCCTGAAGAAGTCCTTCACTATGGCAGAAAAAGGTAGAGGTAGGCAAAGAGGTGTGCATACAAAAACAGATAGAGGTGAGACTGAGGGGCCCTGGACAATTGCTCACTCTGCCCATGCCTTAAAACGTCTCTGATCTCAGGTCAGATGGATGAGAAATCTAGCAGAGGGGATTATAACAGCACTAATGGAACAGAGGTTAGACAAACACAACAGAGGTCAAAGTTGCTGATTGTAGAGTGAACGAGGTTGAGGCGGAGGAAATAGAAACAGGCTCTCAGGACTGCAAGGATAATGAGTCTGCTCAATACGAACAACATGTAGAATACAGATTTAAAATATCAATGCATTTGTAATTTCTCTTTGCAAATTCACAGAGTGACAACATTTTTCCGGGTCTGACACTATATCGCTATGTATGTTAAAGCGTACAAAGTAAATAAATCTGGAGGAAAGATTATACCAAAAAACTGCAAAAGAAGACAATTTTGCACTGCAGGGGGGGGCAAAGCAGCACGCACATTGGCCACATACTTCTGAGCTTTGGCTCTGCCACCGATCATCCATCGACATCCTGCTTGTCAGGGGCTCAAGCCGTGCCCTTACTGCACCTTGGATGAACTCCACCTCCAACCCCCGGACATCGCCTCCGCCATCCCGGATGGCCACAAGATCATCCACAAGGACCGTGTCAACAAACCAGGGGGCGGCATCCCTATCATACAGAAAAGAACCCTCCGCCTCACCACCTACACCGATGACCTCTCGGCCAACACAGAGCACCACCACTTCGGGGCCTGACCAACCCAAACTCCACCCTCCGCTGCTCCCTCCGCTGCACCCTCATCTACAAATCCCCTGGACCCTGCCCACCCTTCTGCGATTCTATCATGGACTTCATCATACCTCATGCCCTCGCCTCTACAGACTACATCCTCCTCGGCGACCCCAACTTTCACCTGGACAACTCCAACAACAAAAACACCTCATCCCTGCTGGAAAGCCCCCCCACTATTGGACTCAAACAAGTGGTCACCTCCACAACCCACTTAGCGGGACCATCTTCTCTGCCAGCAACAACATCACCTTCTGCCACACCACTGAGCTCTATTGGACAGACCACTGCTGCGTCCACTTCGCCTTCACCAAACCCAGCATACAGCACCATGTCCTGTGCTACCCTCATAGAAGCTGGAACAAGGTCACCGAAGAACAGCTTGCCACCTCCCTCAGCAAAACCCCTCCACCGACATCCACAGACGCCAACACCGCAGTACACAATCTCCATCGATGAATCTCAGACTGTGCCGACACCTTGGCTCCCCTGAAGAAAGCCTTAAGCAAGCGATACTCCAAAAAAGCCAGATGGTTCTCTCCCACCATTTGTGAGTCCGGACACACAGGTAGACGGCTTGAGAAGTGATGGAGGAGAAGTAAGACCCCGGAAGACCACTCAGCCTTCAAGACTGCTGTCACTGCACTTCACCACCTCATTAGAACAGCGAATAAAGTGGCCCTATAGGAAAGGATCAATGCCAACGCTCTCAACAGCAAGGAACTTTTTGCCTTGGTCAAAAAATTCACCAGACCCAGCTCAGAGACAGCAGACATCCCCCCTCCCAAGACCTCTGCAACATCCTTGGCACCTACTTCCACCACAAGATCAAGGAGATATACGACAGCTTCGACAACCTCGACACTCGAGACCCTCCCACCCAACTCGCATCCACCACACCCCACAACGCCAGACCCCAACAGACCCTTCTCAGCTGAATCCCCCTAACTGTGGATGACATCCTCACGATCATGGAGAGCATCCACTCCGGAGCACCCTCGGACCCCTGCCAGCATTACATCTTCAACAGAGCAGGCACCACCATCGCCCTGAACTCTGCCGCACCATCAACTGCTCCATCAACTCCGTCACATTCCCGCAATACTGGAAACACATCAGAGATCAACCCCTTGCTGAAGAAACCCTCTGCCGACCAGATGAACCTTGTTAGACTTGGGGGTCTCTAGTTGGCACAGGTATGCACTTGTGACAAATAGGGACCCTCTCCTCTAGTCAGGGTAAGGGGGTACACGCCTAAAATAACCCTAGCTCACCCCCTTGGTAGCTTGGCATGAGCAGACAGGCTTATCTCAGAGGCAGTGTGTAAAGTATTTGTGAACACATACAGTAACCAAGTGACAACACTACAAATGGACACCACACAGGTTTTATATAAAAAATAAGTATTCTTTATACAGATTTACCACAAGACCATTAAACGACAAAAATACACAATACTGTTACTTTAGATGGTAGGATTTTGCTTAGTTCTCTTAAGTTCTTAAATGCGACACTTCAAGTCAATGTACCTTTTAGATGCGACACGCGGGGCAACGAAAGTGTTGCAACGATGTTGATGCGATTAAGTTTTTGGTGCAAAGAAATAAAGACGTGAAGATCTTCCAGATGCGGCACGCTTCTCTGATGTTGCGAGAGGACTCGACTCGATGCTTCAGCTGCAGCGGCGACACACTTTACGCGATGCGACGACAGCGGCCTTGGCAGCGACACTCTTCTCCGACGTTGCGAGACGCTTCCGCTCGATGAGATGCTGTAGCAGCGACACCTCTTTACGCGATGCAACGACAGCAGCTCCGACGGCGGCACGCTTCTCCGTGGATGCGAGGTGCTTTTCTTGATGCAGTGCAATGCGACAACTACGATGGTTGCAATGGCGACACGCTTTTTCCTTGATGCGAGACTCTTCTCTTGAGGCGGTGCAATGCGTCAGCTACGATGGCTGCGATGGCGACACGCTTCTTCGGCGTTGCGAGACACTTCCTGGATGATGCGAGACGCTTCTGCTCGATGCGATGCTGCAGCGGCGACACATTTTACGAGATGCGACGACAACAGCTCCGACGGCGGCACGCTTCTACTTCTTGAGTCACGCTTCCAGCTCCTTGCGACACGCAGTCCCTCAGAAGGCCCAACAACAACAGCAGGCACTTCCAAAGAACTCTGGGGAGCTGGGGGGTGAAGTCTGTTGTTCCTGAGACTTCAGCAGGAGGCAAGCTCTTTTCCAAGCCCTTGGAGATCCTTCACAAGTTGAGCAAAAGTACACACAAAGTTCCTTTCTCCTCTCTTTGGCAGTAAGGCAACCACTGCAGGCCAATCCCTCAGTTTCAGGGATAGTTTCCTCCTCAGCTTCTTCTGGTTCCTCCTTCAGCAGAGGTTCTTCTTGTTTTCCCAAAGTGATTGAAATTCTTGGGATCAGGGTCCCAATATTTATACCCAGAAATCCTTTGTCCTCTGAAGGCAGAGGGCCTTTGCCCAGTCCAAACCAGTTCCTGAGCACTCTGTTTACCAGACTTCTCCTTTCCTTTCACAGTGCAGGGCAGAAACATTAGACACCCCACAGGAGGTGGAGCCAGAATTGTGGAAGGCAAGTACAGCACTGGAGCACTTTGTTGACAGGATTCCTTCTCTTCATTCACTGTCCAGGGCAGAGACATCAGCCGCTCCCCGGGAGGTGGAGCCAGCATTGTGGAAGGCAGGCACAGCCCTATTCAGGTCCCAGGTACAACTCCTCCCACCCATCTGGATGCAGATCTCTCTATTCACCACTGGGACGCCTCCCCCTGTCTCCTGGAATTCCCCAGCCCTGTCACTCAAACTCCAGACAAAGGAATACAAACAGCCAAGCAGAGGCAGGTTTGAATGGTTAGACAAGAAAATGCCTACTTTCTAAAAGTGGAATTTTAAAACACAGAGGGCCTCATGTAGGAAGCCAAATACCGGTCGGTAACGGCCGATTTTCGGTAATTATACCGTTACCGACCGGTATTTTGGCCATTGGTATGTAGGGGGACAAACTTTGCTTGTGGAATTTACCGAATCGGTAAAATTACCGATTCGGTAATAATACCGAATCGGTAATGTTACCGAATCGGTAACTTTTCCGAATCGGTAATTTTACCGATTCGGTAAATTCCGAAAGCAAAATCGAGATGTAGGGGGAGTGTGTGTGTGTGTTTAAGAGTCGGTATTTACCACCAACTTATAGTTGGTGGTAAATAATGAATGTATGTGTAAATGCATTTTTACGCGCATAGCAGTGTGCAATGTGGCATACATACATGCCCTTAGGGCATGTATGTGTGCCACATGTGCACACATGGCCGAATCAGGGGTGCAACAGGGTGTCAATGTGACACCCTGCCACCCTTGTATGTGTTCCCCCCATTACCGAATCGGTATTTACCGATTCGGTAATGAGGCATACCTTCCCATCAATGGGAAGGTATGCCTCATTACCGAATCGGTAAATACCGATTCGGTAATTACCGACTAGTAACGATTCGGTAAAAAATACCGACTCATTACCTACATACCAGTTACCACTTCTAAAATACCGATTCGGTATCGTTCGGTATTTTAGAAGTGGTAACTGGTATGCTACCTACATGAGGCCCAGAATGTTAAAACCAACTTTACTAAAAGATGTATTTTATCATCCTGAGTCCTGATACTAAATTCGAATTTCTACCATGTTCTCTGAGTCAGTTAAGATTATGAGATGTAATAACCAAAGTGCCCATTCTGGCCTATGGAGAACAGGTAGCCTTGCAATAGTGAAAAACAAAAATGGCCGTAATTCACTATTAGAACATGCCACACACACCAGGGCATGTCCTACATTATCCTTGCAATGCACCCTGCCCTTGGGCCTACCATAGGGGTGTCTGATATGAAGAAAAGGGAAGGTTTCGGGACTGGCAAGTGGGTGCACTTGCCCAGTCAGCATGACAGTAACAGACTGCACGCAGGCTCTGCAATGGCAGACCTTAGACACATGTTTACACGCTGCTTCTGTGGGTGGCACAACCAGTGCTGCAAGCCCACCAGCAGTATTTGGATTACAATCCCTGGGTACTCCTGGTGCACTGTACTAGGGTCTGACAGGTAAACCAAACCATCCAATCATGGAATCACAAATCATACATTAATTTACAAAAGGGGGCACTTGCACTGTGGCACTGGACAGCAGTGGCACAGTGCCCTGAGCAACTAACACCAGCAAAAAATACATGAGGCACAGCGAAAAATGGAAGGGAGCCTCACGCCAATGTGCCAGGTCTAACAAACCTCATACTTGCGGAGGACTTCTTACTCTTCCATGCTGATGCGTCTTTACTGTATTTGACAGTCTTTTAGCAGCAGTGCGCTACCTTTTGCTTTTGACCTAAGGGGTCTGACATATTGATTAAAAAGGGTAAGAACCCTACTCTCACCTACGGCGACTTCACTAACCTGTACTTGACTATGTCATTTGTCGTACGTCTCTCATTCATATTGCTTGCTTTTTATACATGTGTCCACTTGCCAGGCCAGCTGTATGTATGGACACTTACCACTTTGCTGCAACTTTTTAGTGCCCTTTTAAAAGCATGAGTATGTCTATCATGAGGAGACTTGAGCAATCAGAGTGCTACACTAAGAAGCACTGATTTACAAATGTTATAAAAACTGTTCTTTTAATGTCTTTGTATTTTTTATCTAGGTTGGACAATCATATAGTAAGATATTTCCTATAGGGGAATACCTGGCATTACACAACACTCTCTAGGTTTAGGGTAGGGATCTTCTAGGTCCTGAAGAAACACCAAGGATTCCGTGGGACTGACAGGTTTGAAACATGTTGACCTGACCACACATACATGTTAAGGCTATTATTGGTCCATTAAGCCCTCATGATTGCCCCCTTTTCATTGATTTTAACGCTGCCAAGGGAACCATCATATTAAAACCAGTTTATTATCCCTTAGACAGTTTTAATTTGCTTTATACTTTATTTGCACCCACTCCACCCTACACATTTCATACCCTCACACATACCTGCATCATTACAGCTAAATACTAAAAAGAGTATTTTCGTGGGGCCCTCAGGGCATTGTAGCGCTGGCCATATAAAGAGCATGCTCTATGATAAAGCATGACTTCCATTTGGATGTGTGAGGGCCCCAGAAATATTCACAAGGATCCCTTGGATTCTCCAACCTAGTCTTTTTCCTTTTCCTTCTCCTACAGGAACAGTACCTTTTTGATTTACAGATTAAGTTTTAGGAGCCTGGGTACTGGACCTTTATCAGCTCCATGTCCACCCTTGTGTACATAGTATAAATAATTTACACATTTACTCTAAGTTAAGTCGGACTGATTTTGCACCCTGCTATCAGAGGGTTCAGCACAGTATAATTTAATGGCTTTTGTGGTTCACCCTGACAAGGATTGTGGTTGTTACCTTTGTGGGGCTTCCACCCCTCTCAACCTATACCCAATTTCTTACAGTAGCGAATATGGTTTATGCTATGTATTATTATGGCTGTTATGACTGAAATAAAGTAATAATTGATTGATCGAATGTATAAATCCATTGCAGGTCTGATCCTTGGATCACAGTCTTGTATAATCGTCTGATCCTGATGGGATGGGAGACCGTTTTGAAGGCTACAGAGATATTGAGTACGATGAGGGCTGTGGCTTCTCCTCTGTAAAGGATAATCCAGATGTCATTTGTTGCTGCGATGAGGGCTGTCTCAGTAGTGTAGTTTAGTCTGAATCCTGAATTAATGGCATTGAGTACCTGGTGAAGTGGGTGACAAGGTGGCTATTGATGGCTTTTTCTTGGACCTTGTAAGAAGATGGTCAGTAGTTTGGAAACTTCACTGAGTCTGCAGAGGGCTTCTTTAGAAGGATGTTGACAGTGGTGTGCTTCCAAACTTCCGGGGTGGTGGCTATGTCAATGGAGGTCGTGAGGATGAAGATGAGACCTTCACTGATTGTGGCGCAACCCTTTTTGAAGGCATGGTGGGGGCATTGGTCTGATAGGGCCCTGGAGGGGATGGTCTTCATATTTGCTGTGGTTTCCTCTGTGGCAATACCATTCTTTGTGGTTGGGTCTTACCTTCATCTGATCTTGGTAGGCTTGTTCCAAGGCTGCTGGATTCAGGTTGCAGGTCAAAGTTGGTGCATGTGGATTCTTTTTCTTTTAAAAAAAGTCTGAGAGGTTATTGCACAGTTCTGTAGTTGGGGTGATGTTGCTGGTGTTTGCTGTGGGTATGCTGACGTCCTGTGAACATTTCTTTGCTGCTGTTGGGGCACATTGATGCATTCGGCTAGGGCCTTCCTCTTGGTTTCCCAGTTTTGCTGCTGGTACCACATCAGGGTGGATTTGAATGCGCCCTTGTCTGATTCTTCTTGACTTGATCTCTACCTCCATTCTAGTTGCTTGCAGTGCTGTTTTATCATTCTGAGTTCTTACTCATATCAGCTGTCCTGCGTTTGTGTTCTTGCCACTTTACTCTTTTTGTAAAGGGGCTCAGGCGGTGATCTACTCATTAAAGTTGTCGATGTTGCTTGATAGGTGGCCTGTTTGGTTATTGTGTAGGGCTGAAGCCTATTCCAACTCCATTACATTTTTCCAGGGTCATTGAGCTGGGCCTGTTATGGTAGTGCTGCGGTGAGGGATGTTGATTGAAAAACTGTTGATGGCATGTGTGGTATCGGTGCTGGGTGTGTTGATCGTGATGTCATCGAATGAGGCAAAAGCCCGAGACCAGAATGTGTCTGGTGGTGTGAGTGGCGCTTGAAACATGTTGAGTGAGTCCAGGTTTTTCCTGAGGTTTTCGAGGAGTGCGACTGAATCGGGATCAGTCTGCCATTCTAGGTGAAAGTAAAGGTCTCCTAGGAGGATGTAGGTGCTGGAGTCGATGATGAGTGGAATGATGAAGTCTGTTATGTTGTTGGTGAAGTTGGTATAGAGTCCTGTTGGTTTGTGGAGCAGGGTTCTGCTAAGTGTGAAGTTGACTGTGATTTACAGTTTTAAGTTGAGGTGTTCCATGTAGTCAGTTCTGGTATATGAGGGGGTGGTACAACTGATTGAATGCTTGAAGATAATAGCAATTCTTCTCCGAGGTCTGTGATGGTGGTCCTGCCTTACAATATTGTATCCAACAATGATGGCTGTTGAGATGCCTCATGTTGGTGCTGCAGTCAGCCATGTTTCTGTGAGGATCATGTGGTCTTGAGCATCATTATTCAGCAAGTACCAGAACTCCATGATGTGTTTGCTGAGCAAGTGGGTGTTGAAGAGCATGCATGATATTGAGGAGCGGGGTGTGGATGGGTGTTGATCTGATTGTGTTTGAGTGGGTGGGGTGTTGGGTGTCAATGATGTGACCGTGGTGGGTCTTAGGGCAGTTGATGTGGTGGTGCAGGTGAAGTGGCAGGCAATGCAGGTGAAGGCTCCTTTCATGTTTTGCAAAATGGCATGGCAGCAGTGTGGTGAGGGGTTGAGGACTTTGAGGAACTTGGTAGGTTACAGGTGGGTTGGGGAGTACCAATGTTTCTGGCCATGGGTACTGTCCAGGCGTGGATGAGCACAGATGGGCTTGCCTTTGGGGCACCATCGGCTCACCAGTGATACATCCCCACTGCATCAACCATTAAGTAGGTCCTAGAAAGGGGGAGGAGCACAGGGTACAGTGGGTGAGGCAGTGAGGGTTGCGGGGGACAGCAAGCAGGAAAGCATGGGAGGCGCAAGGAGCAGGTAAGGAGCAGTGGGGAGGAGGGAAGAGGATCAGAGACAGCAGCACAGACAATATATTTCTATGTGTGTCATGATGCTTCATTTAATATATAGGTGGGTTTTAAATGCTTTTACTGCAGATTCACTGCATATGTAGTGTAGCATATTATTTTCAGGTACATGTTAACCAGCATTCACATGTTTATTATTGCCTAGTAACAGAGCCTATTTTTATGTGGTATGCAGCTTGCTTGAAAAGTACAAGTCTGTTTTCTTTGATGTATCTGAGGATAAGATACTTTTTCATTAGCGTGAGGATGTATTTTCTTGGAATAAGATTCATGGTATTTCAAATAGCTGGGCAACAGAAAAGAGAACATGTTTTTGATTAAAGTTTCAAGCCAAGCCACCATGTATAATCCTAAACCTCAATTTGTTCATATCCCAAAATCCCAATCATCACAACAAAGTGAACTGTTTTACCAGGAAAAATACTTCACAAATTTTATAAAAAGGTTCATGGAACTGACAGTTTATTGACTGTCCAGCTTAATACAGGAAGAAGAAAGACAATATCTATACTGATGTTTGCACCCAGATAACATGACTCCGGTGCTATCATTTGTGGGTCTGGCTTTACAGAACAGCTCTGTACTGGACCTATTGTCACCAATTCTTGAAAATATACATAACGTGGGTGTTGTCTCCTCTTAGATGAGTATTTCTCTTTCCTTTTGCAAATGACTATTCAATGTATCATTTTGTTTCTAATGGAGTGCTTACATAGAAATGCATGGGGAGTAATTTAGATCCCAAATGTATGCTGAATCATCACACATAGTTTACCCCATACATTAATCAATCCTTCTTTGTTTGTCTGCTCTGCTTTTTTTAATTGTTTTTTTATTTACACAATGACATAAGAATAAGCACATAAAAAAAACTTTGCACATACACTAAATGAGTAAGTTAGTTGAACAACAGTTGTGTATAGACCTCTTATAGTAGCATAGTATTACAAGTGTGCAATGGTACCAATAAGATGACTGTCTCTAAATTACTCATACAAAGTTTGCATGAGGTTAAGTCGAATGGCTGTACAAGGTTATCTTATGCTGTTTACAAAGCAAACTGCTGAAAAGAGAGAGGAGAGAGGCAAGCAGAGGGAGAAGGACAAGATGCTTGTGAGTCTTTGAAACATCATGCATAAGTCAGACATAGGGGTCCATTAATAGATAGTCTGACCTTTATTTGCATAATGGAGAAAGGCATACTTCTATTTAAGCATTAGATGGCATATGACCATTTGGCACTGTTGTAGGAATAGTTTTCCCCATAGTTTGTGAATTCTGTTGGTTGCTCTGTGTGAGTTGTCTGTTTCCCTCATGAAACAAACACAGGCTGACCATGTGTGATATGATAGCTCTGTCATTCTTCCAGTCAGATAATATAGTTTAAAACTATTTGCAAAGATTTGGTGCAAGAGGAGAAGATCTTTTTTGGTCAGTAGAGGGAGGGGGATTATAGTGGGGGCTCCACATGTTATTGTTGTGGGTCTAGTGTGAGGAGCATGTGAAAAATCTTTTCAAAATATGCTTGAATATATTACCAGGAGTGTTAAACAACTTTACAATAAAATGCAATATGTGGTAAATCTACACTTGTTTCACAGGAGTTCCATTATTTGCTTTAATCTAGTAACCCATAGTATGCATTCTCAACGCAGTCCAGAATAACCAGTTTCTTGTTCAGTATCTATACTGCATCAAGATATGTAGACAATGTAAGGATTTCCTAATGTTCTACCACATTTTTGTATTTTTGTCCCTAGATATTGTAAGTTAAGCCACAAAGAGATGCCTACAGATAGAGATTGTCATAACTATCATGTCATAACCTCAATTAAAACCGGCAACCCCCACTCAAAAGAACAACATTTTTAGATTAGTGTCAGAAACTGAGGGGAGATGTTGTAGTGCTTCAGTAGACAAAGATTGTTGTTAAGGAACTCCTGAATGAGAAATCAGTGGATTGAAGACTTTACATTCTCACCTGCATATACAAAAAAGAATGGGATAATTGCGATAATCTCAAGAAAATCAGGTATGACTGTGATTTCATCAGATTATGATAACGCTGGTCGCTAGCGCATCTTGTGACTCCAGAAAGATGGCACAGATACGTGGTGAATATCTATGCTCCAAGAACAGATGAATCACATTTCAGTCTCTCGGTCAATAAAATTTATCAGACATAAATTAGGGGTTGTAAATCATACTGGGTGGTGATTTTAATCTTTCTAGTGAGGAAACCCTAGCTAGAATCTCACATGTGAAATTTGACTTTAATCACAGGCAAATACATATGCTATGCAAACTACTTGACCTTAAGGCTGTATGGCAAATAGACTTCCAAATGGGAACTATTACACATTTGAACTGATTGTTATCTGTGAGCATGCTTGCATTTTGATGGAATACAATATGGATAGCTCAACGTCTCATCGTAGAATATGGAGAATTAACTAAATTTGGATGAATGTTATGGTATGTAACGTTAATTTTTAAAGCGTGCAACTCTCCCGTATCTTGGTGCGGAAAGCCGAGACTAGGTGAAGAGATATGTCTTCAATTTCTTGTGAAACTGAAGAACTAAGGAGGGGTTGTGATATGCGGAGGCAGGTCATTCCAGGTTTCAGATCAAGGAAGTTGAAGGCATGACCGCTGGAACTGGTCCTGTGCTTAGGAGGGATGTGTGTGAGTTCGAGTCCGGATGAGTAAAGGTGTCTGTTAAGTTTGTGGAAGTTAATGCGATTGTTGAGGTAGTTGGGGCTGATGTTGTTCAAGGCTTTGTACATGTGTCTGAGGACTTTGAAAAGTGCCTGTTTTTGGATAGGGAGCCAATGGAGGTTTTTGAAGTGCAGGGAGATGTGGGTTTGAGGGAGGTTGTCTGAGTGTGAGTTTGGCAGCTGAATTCTGTATGGTCTACAGTGTTCTGGCCAGTTATGTGTTGGTTCCTGCGTTTAGTGCATTGCTGTAGTCTAACTTGCTGGTGAGGAGTGCCTGGGTGACTGTTCTGTGAGGGCTTAAGGGAAGCCATTTGAAAAACATCCTGAGCATCTTGAGTGCATGGAAGCAGGAGCTGCAGACCGAATTCACTTGGCATGTCATAGTGAGCTGATTGTAAGTTATTATTCTGGCATTATTTGCATGGTTGGTTGGGTTGGATGTTGGTTCGAGTTCAGCAGGCCACCAGGTGGAGTCCGATAGAGAAGTGTCTTTACCAAAGGCGACTACTTCCATCTTGTCTGTGTTAAATTTGAGGCAGTTGGTTTTCATCCATCTGGCAGCTTTGGGCATGCAGACAGAGAAGTTGGCCTGGGTGTTTGACTTTTTGTTGGAAAGGGAAGGCGGATGAGCTGGGTTTGCGCAGGATATAATGTTGTGTGCACGAATGATGCTGGTGAGATGAGTCATATGGTAAGCCTTAACGGAGTTCCTCAGTAACAATAATGAGACTGTGCACACCCTATAAATATTATAGAATGCTTTAAAGGCTACTATATGAGAACTTAAGATTAGTATTGTGGGTACCAATAGCAAAGAAAGAAATAAACAATTGAATGAGCCAGAGAAAGAAATCTCTCTTATTGAAGAATTATTGGTTTTACAATAGAGCTGCTTATTCTCAATAAATTAGCCATTATTAGACCTGGCAGCTTTGGCGTGGTTTCCCCTGTCTTTTTGCCTCTACTCCCTGTAATTTGTGACTGTGACCTGGATTTTTGTTTTGCTGGTTTAGATCTTTGGGCACTTTGCCACTGCTGACTAGTATCAAAGTACAAGTGCTCCCTGGATAAATTCTGAATCTGATTGGTTATCCATGATTGGCATATTTGATTTATTGGTAAGTCCCTAGTACAGTTCATTGTGTGTGCCCAGGACCTGTAGATCAAATGCTACTAGTGGGCCTGCAGCACTTATTGTGCCACCCACATGAGTAGCCCTGTGAATATACCTCAGTCCTGCCGCTGCAGTGTCTGTGCACCCAGTTCTATACTGCCACGTTGCCCTGGCAAGTGTACCCACTTTCTGGACCCAAACCCTCCCTTCCAATACATGTGAGGCAGCCCTCAGGTAGCCCCAAGGGACCCCCATGGGCAGGTTGCAGTGTATGTGAAAGGTAGGACATGTACTGGTGTATGTTATATATCCTGATAGTGAAATACTGCCAATCTTGTTTTTCATTATTGAAAGGCTATCTGTCCCATAGGCTAACAATGAAAAACATTGTAACATCTTACAAGTAAAACTTTCCAGTGTGGCAAGATTGGAAAAGGAAGTTTAGGCTCTGTGAACTCAGACTCTAATTACACACCTTTCAGTGAAGGTGTTTTTTGAACTCCTGTGTTTGAAACCACCACTTTTAGAACGTTCTTGTTAACCATCCTGTGTGCCTCTGCCTGTTGTGTATTCCCTGTCTGGGTTTGGAGTGACAGGAGCTGGGGATGTGCATTCACTCTGTACAATCACTGGGGGGGTGTTGAGGTGTGCCCTGCCTTGCCTGGATGAATATAGCTGGTCTGCAGTTACAGTGGTGGGAAGAGATTCACTTGCACCTGAATAGGCTGTGTCTCCTTTTCACAATGCTGACTCCACCCCCTGCCGTCATGCTGAACCAAGGAGGCCAGGACTGGTTTGAACTGGGCTCAGAGACCCTTGCCACAAAGAGAACAATGATAACATGGGATATAAGTACTGGACCTAAAACCCCAAGTTGTTAGATTACATCAAGAAGCAAGAGGACCCTGCCAAGAAGAAGAGCGGAAGGACTGTATGAGGAGCGCTGCCTTTTCTGTGTAATGGGTGGTATGGCTGGCAGTTGCTGCTTCTGTCTATGGTAGAGGAAAAGGACTGCCTCTTTTTGCCCTGCTGTGATATCCTGCTTGTGAAGAACTGTCCAAGGGCTTGTGTGTGCTGGCCTCCTGTTCTAGGTAAATCGGGGACATCAAAGTTTCCACTTTTGCTTGCCAGATCTACAAGGATTACTTGAGGCTTTATTTCCTGACATTTCCTTCTCTGTGTGAGGGAAGTCTCCTGTGTGCATTCACTGGGCTCATTATCTGGGTCCTTAGGCACCGAAAGCCTTGTGCTGCTGGTTCTTTTGTGTCCTCCAAGCACTGCCTGGGTTCTAGACTGAGCCCCACCTGCTGCTGAACCATGTCAGGAGCCGGCCGAGGACTCGCAAAGGTGCAGTCAGTGAGAAGGAGTCCTTAGAGCTTTCCAACAACCTGCCGCCGGAGTTACTGCCATTGCCTAGCAACCTCCCAAGGAACCAAAGCCAGCATGGTCTGAGCTGGCTGCAGGCACAACAACGAGTCTCAGGTGCGGTTGGCGCTGCTGAGGATCTAAAGCTGGAGCACAGCCCCAGCTGCCCCAGACGCACCGCCAGGCTGCACTCCGCTGGAAGGAGCTGGCACCTCGCGTCTCCCACCAGGGGGAACGTATGGGGTCTACCTGGGGAAATTGGGCATATTGGCCATTAAACACCCGCATTTTTAAGTAAGATCCACCACACTGAGTACACCAGGACGGTGTGCTCACAAGCGACTCGCACTGAGGTGCTGGGCCCAGTGAGATGAGCCCTTGGAATTGTTATTACCTGTATTTCACTGGGTTACTTCACACCAATTGCCTGCTCAGGAGGAACCAGCAGAATGTTTCTTTGGAGCCGGAGCAGCCTGGGGGTTTGGAAAGGGACTGCCCTTATGAAAACGCATTTCCTGGAAGTATACTTTAGGAAGATTTTCACTGTTTTACCCATAACACTTGCCTGGTTGACAAGTCATTTGTGATTTATGTCTGTGTGGGCTAATATATTTGTCATTTATGGCCTATGTAATGTAGCGACTATTGCCTAGTTGGTAAGATGATTATTGATTTATGTGACTGCTCTAATGTGTCATATGTAATACTGTAATAATTTTATATAAGCTTGCTTGGAGTTTCGTTTTGTGGTGTGCCTAGTGTATCACTAGTGTGTGTGCGTGTGTTGCGCAAACACTTTGCACATTGCCTCTAGGATAATCCTGACTGATCTGCCAAGCTACCAAGGGGGTGAGCAGAAGTTATCTTGTGTGTGTAACTCCCTTACCCTGACTAGAGTGGTGGGTTCTGCCTGGCTTAGGTGAATACTCTAGCCAAACAGAAACCCCATTTCTAACAGCTATATTAAAATATGATCAAAATCTTAAATACGTAAGCTCATGTATGGGTCACAAATTTTAAAGTTACGCAATTATGTGTCGCAAATAAGGCTTGGAGATTAGTCATGAGTCACTTAAGTTGAACAAATATAGCATGAAAATCATGCAGATTAAAAATAATAAAGGAACACTATATACCAACACAAAGGCAATAGTAAATTCCTTTCACTCATTCTTCTTTTAATTTCTGAAGATTTTATGAACATTTTCAAAAACAAATGAGTAAGCGAGGAAAGAAAAATAAGATAATAAATGAATTACATCCTGAAGAGCCAAGGCCTGATGTAGAATGGCCTTGATGGTTAACTGGTACAAGATGGTCAAATACATAAAATGAAACCCAGGTGGAATGTATTGAGTGAGGGCCGTAAAACGTATGGCACATTAAAGAAAGAAATTACAGGAAAAGATATAGAGATTTAGTGAAAAATAAAAGAAAATAAGAACCAGTAGGTGTTGATTGAGATAAGATGTATAGGTAAGAGGTATCTAGTGAGAATGTAGTGTACTTGGAAAGAGATATATTATGGACCTAACTCCATTCACTCTATTCACTCATTCTATTCCACCCTATTCTCCTCAAACAAATACACCTCCCACTGTTATCGGATACCTTTGGTACGAGCTCCCGATTTCTGTTATCCCACAATAAGATAAAATGACGCTGAAGAGACCACCTACAAATAAGGTAATTATAAAAGCCATCAATGACCTATGCAGTATGAAGGTGTCTGGCCCACAAAGATGTCCGGTCCTCTTTTACAGATCTTGCCACAAGAATCTGTTGCCCTTGCTCCCCCACCCCTCCTTGAACTCACTGATTAAGCAAATTAATACTGAAGGACAAGTGAGTAGCACAGCGGGTAAACCCATCATAATCGTCATACATAAAGAGGGGAAAGATCTACTAGAACCAAATAATTATCATCCAATCACACTGAAAATGGGGATTACAAGATAGGTGCAAGGGCTCTGAGTAAAACCGGTCTTGCAGTACTTAATTTGCTCCCTGCAAACTGATTTCATGAAAGACCGCCTGTGATTGCGCCCGTTTTTTTTAGACCCATAATTGAAATGGCTACATTTTTAGAATCAGCAATAATTGGTATGGCGTAGATGGAGAAAAGACCTTTGACAAGGTATTGATTGTCTTTGTGTGATCAGTTCTAATTAAATTAGGCCTGGTTAGGAATGTCTCTAGTCCTATACTAAAACCCAGCAACGAAGGTCAGTATCAATGGGTAATTATCGGACTCTTTCTCTACGTACCAGACAGGGCTTCTCCCTTTCTCCCCCGGTTTTTCAGTTCCCCATAGACCCTTCCTGATCCTGAGTAGAGAAACCTTGACATTTGGGGTATCCCATTCACATTAGACACATATGAATCCAATGCATGCACAGATGAGGACCTAACATTCACACAAAATGTTGGGAATGTTCTGCCCGCTACATTAACTACCATTGATAATTATGCCTGGGTTTCTGGTTACTTACTGACTGAGGACAAAACAAAGGTGCTCCCTCTAATTGGTAATACTGTACTGAAATTGTAACAAACAAGAATCAAATATTTATGAATTTGTTTTGCTGCAAATCTAGAAATCTCAATAAACCATAGAAACTGTCAAAATGATAATCACATCGATTAAAAATTTCCTAACAAATATGCTCCCTACAATCTGTTGATAATTTTCCTGACCAAAACCCTGACTTGTGAAAACAAAAGGTGGAGACAATCTGTTCGATTTCTGTAGATGCCACACTGAGTGCCCTATTATGATTTTAGTCGGAAAGCCTCCAACCACAGACATGGGTTTCACTTTCGGCCTCCGTATTACAATGACGGCAGTCGGAGGTGAAACCGGCTGGTCATTCCGGATGGCTTCTGATGGCTCAAAGAGCCCGTCGGCTAGTCGGAACTGGCACGAAATCCCTTAAAGATTTGGTTCTTCTGTCGGGATTACAATGTCAGTTTCCCACAGGCTATTCATGTTGGGCTTTCCAACATGGACAGCCTGTCAAAAAGAGACTTTGGGGGCCCTTTGCAGGGCCCCCTTCTCCCTGCGTCCTCCAGTTGGGGGCAGAGGAGGCACCTATGGTGGCCCCCCGTTAATCCCTGCACCATGTTGCAGACACCATGAGGTGCCTGCCATGCAGTGCAGGGATTAAAAGAAACCCCCATTTGTCTATCGGAGCTGGTGCTGTGGCCAGTTTACGGTCGCAGCACAAGCTCCTATAGACAAACGGGAGTATGCAGCCACTTATGTAACCCTTTAAATCATGTTGTAGGCCTGCCATTGGAGCTTGTGTACAGTTTACAACTGCCAATTCGACCTGACAAAGTAAATGCTTTACCAGGCCTAAACCTCCCTTCTTAATACATTTAAGTCACTCCTAAAGTAGGCCCTAAAGAGCCCAAAGAGCAAGGTGCTTTGTATTTAAAAAGTTGGGCATGTACTTTTACATTTCACATGTCCTGGTAGTGAAAAACTCTAAACTTTGATTTTCACTACTGTGAGACCTACCTCTCCCAAAGGACAACATTGAGCTACCTCATTACATTTTATAAGTGTTAGCTCCTTGTTTGGAACAGGTAGAAAAGTTATGTATGGTTATAAAAGAACTGAAATTTAAAATCCTCTTTAATGGCAAAGTCGGATTTTAAGTCACAATTTTGAAAATGCCACTGTTAGAAAGTTGGCATTTTCTTATCCAAATCATTTTGTGCCTGCAGACTGTGCCCTGGGTCACATGGCTGAATAGTTAGCAGTTGGCCCTTATGTATTCCTCCCAGACAGTGACACAAAGGGGAGTGTAGTTGGTGGCAGGATGGGACATCTTGCCAGGATGGAAGGGTGGAGCTGTCCCCTGCACCACTTACATTTCAAAGATCTTAGGCACACTTACAAATAACTTGACATCAGTAATTTGTCACCATAGACCTCTTGGAGGCAGGTCAGGGACAGAAAGGAAAATTCCAAAACCAGATGTGGCGGGAAGTCTAGAACTTTCCTCCACTTCAAATGCTGGCACCAGGTATAAATATTGGAACCTCAGGCCAACTTTTCAGTACTCTCCTGGACCAGCAGAAGACCCTCAGATGGACTGCCATGTACTTCAGAAGACTGCCCTGCTGCTTGAGATCTGCTTTGAACCTCAGAGGACTGCCCTGCTGCTACCAGAGGACAGTTCTGCTGCTTGAAGCCCGCCCCTCCTTGCACCATCATTGGTGCTTGAGCATAGGACTACCTAGTGACTCCAAGGGCTAGTTGGCTGATCCTCCTGCTCTGGGGTACAAGGACACATATATAGCGCCAACATCCGTGAACCTGCATCTGGGCCCTGTCTGAAGTGAGTGCTCCCCTCCAGCTGTTTCCCCAACATTCCAGGACCCTTGGAAGTAGTACTAAGGGCACCCAAACAGCTAAACCCTAAAACTAGGGGGTTAGATCATTTCCCACCAAAAAGTGCCCTGAGATCGAATAGGAGTCCAGGACCTAACTGCTTGCCAATCTGCCAAAGGTGCATCGCTGGTCAGCATGACTTTTCGGTAGGAAAAGGTATTTAGCCTGAAGCTTCCCAAGGTGAGGTGTGATGTGGGTGTGGTATGGAAGGTCGAGTATGAGTCTTGCAGCAGCATTCTGGATGGTCTGGAGTCTGTGTAGGAGTTGTTTGGAAGTTACGTTGTAGAGAGTGTTGCTGTAATCCAGGCTGCTGGTGATGAGCGCTTGCGTGATGGTCCGTCTGGTGTTTTGAAGAAACCAATTGAAGATTTTTCACATTATGTGCTCTCTGTGGAAGATGAAGGTGCACACTGTCTTGACTTGAGTCGTCATGTTGAGCTTGTCACCTAGGATGATCCCAAGTTTCTTGCGTGGTCTGTGGGAGTGGTGTTGATCCTAGCTCCGACAGCCACCAGGTAGACTCCCATGGGGAGGTCATATTGCTAAAGACCAGTAATTCTGTTTTGTCGGAGTTGACCTGCAGGCATGTGGTTCGCATCCAGTCTGCTACCATGGTCATGTAGTTGGTGAAGTTTGTTCTGGCATGGTTGTTTTGTCCATCAGGGAGAGAATGAGTTGGGTGTAATCAGCATAGGAGATGATGGTGATGTCTTGCAATCCGATGATGTTGGCGAGCGGTGTCATGTATATGTTGAGAAGGGTAGGGCTGAGGGACAATCCCTGTGGGACTCCGCATATCAATTTCTTAGTCTCTCATATGAAGAGTGTCAGCCTGACCCTTTGGGTTCTTCCCATGAGGAAGGTGGAGTTTTTTGATGAGGGTGTCATGGGAGACAGTTTTGAAGGCCACAGAGAGGTCAAGCAGGATGAGGGCCTCTGTTTCTCCTTGGTCCAGTATGATTCAAATGTCATCAGTGGCCTCGATGAATGCTGTTTTGGTGCTGTGGTTTTTTCTTAATCCTGATTGAGTGTTGTCTAGAAGGTGATAAAGTTCGAGGTGGGTTGTGAGGTGCTAGTTGATGGCCTTCTCAATCACTTTGGCTGGATAGGGAAGCAAACAGATGGGTTTGAAGTTGATCTTTTGATTTAGGCCGGCTCTGGGCTTCTTGAGTAGGGAATTGACTTTTGCAAGTTTCCAATCATCCAAGAAAGTGACAATATCAAGGTTGACTGTAAGTTGGTTAATAGGAAGGTCCCTTGTACATATCCCGTTGATGACATTACTCTGGTTAGGCAACATGGCTATGCTTTGCGCTGGAAGAAATTTGATCCGGATTTATTTATGAGCAAGGTTATCACAAACTGTAGAGTCGCTATTAATAAATGCTTAGGAGATGGTAACTCCCAGAAAGACATTGTGGAGGGCTTTTCTGATATAGCGGAGTTCATTGGCAATGCCCTTTATGTAAAATCAAGTAAAAAACGCCCCCAAAAGAAGGGATGGTTTGATTCCAGTTGTTTTAAAGCTCAAGGTAATCTTAAACCTTCCCTTCATAGAACTGTTAAAAACGAGCAAGAAATTAAAGAAGCCAGAAGGGCGTATAGTTGCGCATTAAAATTAAGGAAAAAAGTCTTAAAGGATGAAGCATGGAACGCCTTGCGCGCAGCATCAGAACTGAGCGATTCCTTAGCTTTCTGGAATGTGGTTAATGCTCCCTTCTTGGTAGATGCAGACAGGGCAACAATAGAGCTAGCCATAACAAAGAGGGAATGGGCTGAGCCCTTTCCAAAACTTTACAACAAATTCTGCCCAGAATCAATCAGTAGTGATTTGGTTGAGGAACGAGAGGAACCCCAGAGCTTAAATCAACATTCGCATCTCCAATTCGATCTTTTTGAAATAGAAGAGGCGATTAAACTGAGCCTGGGTGGGAAGGCCCCGGGGACAGACGGCATCCCCGTGGATCTCTTTAAATATAACACTGCTTTCTGGGGACCCATATTAACACTAGTAATTAACGCATGTAATTCGATTGGACTACTTCCACCTTGGAGCAAATCGATTTAGGTCCCTATCTTCAAAAAAGGGGACAGGCATAATCCTGCCTGTTATAGGCCGATCTCGTTGTTAGACTCCATGGTTAAAATAATTGGAAGAGTCCTTTTAAACAGATTACAGGAATGGGCAGATGATCACTCAATCATTAGTGATATTCAATACGGTTTTCGCAAGGGGCTAGGCACTATAGACCAATGTCTAAATCTATACCTAATAATTGGCAAATACATCAAGGCCAAAATGGGTCAATATTTACTTGGCCTTTGTGGATCTAACCGCGGCCTTTGACTGTGTTATACATAACAAACTCTGGCTGATATTGGAAAGGATGGGAGTGGACATCTCTCTAATTTCCTTTATGAGACAGTTCTATATCGGGGCCATGGCTAAGGTCCACTTTGGGACAGGGGGTGAGTGCACTGATTCCTTCGCCATTGGGAGAGGTGTGAGACAAGGTTGTGTCTTGGCACCCTTCCTATTCACCTTGTATATTAACAACTTAGGAACGGCCTTGATACATGAGTGCTAGGACCTACCATCGGTGGGGAAGCGCCCACTTCCTGCACTCTTGTACGTGGATGACTCGTTCTCTTGGCCCGTACCCTGAACAGCTTACAGAAGGTAATAAATAGTTTCGCGAACTTCATGTCTAACTTGGGTCTCACAGTTAACACTTCCAAAACGTTTGTTTTAAAATGCGGTACAGGGACCAAGAAGTGCTGTACGTTCTTTTTAGAGAACAACCGCCTAGAATGCTGCAATACTTTTTCCTACTTGGGGATTCTTTTTGATCGCACCGGTACTTGGACCCAGGCAGTTAAGCTAAGGAGATATTTATTTTCTAAGGCTTTGGCAGCCCTGACTAATTTCATTAGAAAATTGGGCAAACGCTCCCTCCCCTCAGAACTTCTCCAAATTTACAAAGCTAAATGTGTCTCCATAGCAACCTATGGAGCAGGTATCTGGGGTTATGCAGATGTGACTGCTCTGCAGACAGCTGAAAATATATTTTTTTGATTTTTGCTGGCTGTCCCGGAGAGTGTTTGTACTTTTACTTGTCATAAGGAATTAGGTCTTCCACACATAGCAGATGTTATCAGTATCCAACTATTGCTCCTTTGGCATCGTATTTGGTCTTCAGAGAAGACTATTTTTAAATCGTCAAATGATTAACGACTGTTGCGGGTTAGATGGGGTATCTCACATAGGATGGCTTAAGTATGTTAGGGAATTTTTATGTAAACTAGGCAATCAGGAATATTTCAACAACCCGACCTCCATGACTAGTATAAACAGAAAAGAATTTAAACATAGTTGCTTGCATTATGTCAAAAATATCAGATTCAATCAGGAGGTCTCTAAAATGTCAGTGCTTGCCCACCAATATACTTTGTCTACTGTTAAGATGCAGCCCTATCTAACCCTTGTTATCGCTGACTATGAGAGATTCCTGCTCACACGTTTTAGGATGGGCATCATTCATAGGTCACTTAGTTTCCCAGTTATTAATGACTGGTCTAGGTTGTTCTCCAGATGCCCATGTGATGAGCTGTCAGCACAATCAACTTTGCATGTCCTATTTTTCTGCAAATTTTATTCAGTGCAGAGGAAAAGGTGGATACTCCCAGTGCTTATAACACTTGGTCTGCGACAATGTCGTCCTGCTTTTATGGTTATGCAATCTCTTGGGGAAGAACTTGTAATTTTATCTGTATCCCTGTTTTTAAAGTCTGTCTTTTCCTGTAGAAAGACCATTTCTATGTGAGAACTTGAATTGTACAACATAACTCACTTCTCGATACTATTTCATCAAGATGTTATTATAATTGCTTTTTGTATGTGCTTTTATGATTATTTCTATAAATAGTCAAATAAAGCTTAATTGAATTTAATTGAATTGACAGATGTGATGAAGGTGTTGATGATGTGTGGCAGGGTGGTGCTGATTGGTTATGTTCCCAGGCTGTAGATGTGGTGGGAGCATGGATTTGTTGAGGCACTTAGCGGATGGTCTGCATGATTACTCCTGTGTCGTTTCTGGTGAGGGTTGTCCATTCGGTCAGGTGGTCATCTTGGTTGGTGGTTGGTAGGTTAGCAACGAGTTCTCTGGGGTTGGGTTGGTGTGCGAAGTTGCATAGATGTTTGTGATTTTGCTTTGGAAGAAGTTGGATAGGTTGTTGCAGGGCAGCTGGCAGGCAGCAATATTGGGGACAGTGGCTGAGGGTGAGGTGCAATCCTTAACAATCGAGAAGATCTCCCTGCAGCTGTTGGAGCTTCCTTCGATGAGAACTACTAGAGCTTTTTTCTTGGTGTCTCTTTGCTGGTGGTAGCGTCTGAATGCAGCCTTGTAGGGAGATCTGTATGTGGTATTGTGGGTGGTTCTCCATATCCTTTCTAGCTGTTTACATTAAGGTTTGGTGTCTCAGAGGTCTTCTGTGTACCACCTGGCCTGCATTTATGATATACTATGTTTGTTTGGCTTGATGGGTGCCAGGGAGTCCATGCAATTCCTAATCCAGTTGTTGAAGTTGTTGATATCCTTTTCGAGGTTGTCTGTGGGGCTAGGTTGATCCATGCTGCGGGCACTAAGTTAGTCTGTTTCTGTGATCTTGCCCCAGCTGTGGCTTGAATGAACCTGGTAGGAGTGCTGAATTGAGGTGTATTGATTTGGAAGTGGATTATTGAGTGGTCGGCCCATATGATCGGCATGGTGGAGTTGTATTTGATGCTGCCGCTTTTGGTGAAGATGGGGTCATGTGTGTGAGCCGGGTGAGTCCTATGTAGCTTAAGCTTTCAAGGAGTGCTGGGGAGCAAAGGTCGTTTCGATCTTCCAGGTGAAAGTTGAGGACACCGAGGAGAAAGTAAGCTCTGGAGTCGATGGTGAGTGGAGTGACAAATCTATGAATCTTTATGTGGCAGTCTCAAATATTATTTAGCATTTTTTTTAGGGTTTCACACTATTTTCAGACAGCCTACAAACCAAAATGTAATCATGAGTCTATTAATGTTGCCGTTTGTCTTGACAATGCGATGTGGCTAAATGAAAATAAACTGCAGTTGGGACGTGAAAAGAGAATTACGGACAATGAAGGTGCCCTACTCTTTCCAAAACCGTCTGGAGGCGCTGAGGCACATAAAGTAGGCTTACCCAGCTTTTCCGACTGGTTTGTTTGTAACAATGGTGGACAGAAGACAGGGTCTGGGCTCTTAGTTCTGTCCACCACACATATCTTTTTGGACCAGTTTTTGATGCTTAAGGCGTTGTTTGGCAGCCGGTACTTTTGAAGAGGCAGTTTGGAGGCAATGCTGACTTCGTCACATGCCTTAATTCAGGTACTCGGTGGCAAGGACACTCCTGCAGGGTTGAAGGTGCTTTGGTCAGGCCTCTAAGATATGAATATGTACCCACTTATAGAGACACAGTGTTGATGACTCACTTTGTTGAAATAGAAAAGTGTAAAGGGCCAAATGGGAGTAATGTGGTGCCCCTGGGCAGGGGCAGAAGAGGTTTTTCGTGATGGAAGTGTTGCAAAGGATGCTAGTAGGAAATGTAGGTGCTGTTATTTAGACAGAATGCTTCATGGTTTGATAGGATGGTTGGCGGCCCTCACTTTGTCTGTCCCCCATTCCCAGCCTAATTATCTTTCACTCTGCGTGCCTCAGTGTGTGAGCTATGTTTGAAGTTCTGCCACTGCTTGGGTTGCACCATGGTTGTTAGCCTTCATTTGGAGCATTGTTTGTGTGTGAACTTTTTTAAACTGCTTTTTGGTTAAAAATTTTTTTATTCTAGTTGCCCGGCCATCATTCTGTTAATAAAGAGTCATATAGATTTGGGCTCCTACTGTAGTCAGGAAGTTAGTCTTCCTTCTCTTTAGCATTCCTGTCCCCAGGGTTTTCATATTAGTCTCTCTTTGCCTGCCTTGTGCTTGCCTACACATTCTATTTGCAAGGTGATGCTGAACAACTGCTTCAGGCTCACCTAAGGCAAGGATGTAATCACCCATCCACCCAAGGGACATAAATATATCGAGGCATGCTCAGGGGACAAAGAGCATTCTGTTTTATGCCTGATCTTCACCAGCTCAACGTGGTTGCCTACTCTCCCATCTATATGCTCAAGGACGATGTTACCTTGCTAGACATTGCTATTTATTTCATTATCTATTTACTCAGGATGTTTGTAGAGTACTACATGTTTCCTTGCAGTTATTTCAGAAAACTGCAGGTCTTGAAGGAGAAAACCTGAAAGTCTGCTTTGATTGTACGAGTGGGTTGTTACAGATGATCAGTGAACTGAAATGTTCCCCAATATTTATCAGTTTTAACCCCTCTACTGTGTGAACCTCTTATCTAAGCAAGTTTGAATAGTTCAGTTCTCTTGAACCCCAAGTATTTTGGTTTGACTCTTAAGTTTGAATTCAGGGTGTTCCACAGCCGATGGCCATGCATCTTGCTCCATGTTTTAGCTATTTGAAAGGTTGTTGGTTCATGAGGTGTGCAGTCGTTGAGTTAAGACTCAAAATTAGTGTAATGGGGGCTACAGAGTATAGTTATTTTGGGCCATTTCACCAATAGCTTTGTGACAGTGTGAAGGGCTGTGATCATTGCGTCCACCAGGAGCAAGTGAAGCACATTTAGTAAAAATTTGATGTGGTAACATTTGCACTGCCCTTTTTAAAATAGCAGTTGTCAAGCATTTTATTACCAAAGCTTTCATGAGCAAAACAAAAAGGTCGGTTTGGGGAAGAGAGAGAATTTTTTCAGAAGACACAGAACTGTATGTTGACACATGTATGTTCACCACTTTATCATGTGGAACATGTTATACTGGTATGTTGTAATGTTCATCTCGTTGTTTGAAGTATTTCCTAATCTGAAGAAGATTTGGATGTCATTGGAATTTATTGGGAAATTAAACCTGGTATTGCCTGAGTAGGTACATCAATTATATATAGACCATACAAGGGAATGGTGATCCCTGGAGTACACCTCCCATTACTTATCAGGAAACTGCATACACTTCTCCAAATTAAATTTTTGGTTAAATTATGTTATGCAGATTTGTAGAGCGCACCATCACCCGGTAGAGTATCCTGGTGATGAGCAGGTGTGTGCCTCTCCAAACCTAGGTCCTAGTGGAACTATTCGAAAAGCCAGATCTTGAGCTTCTTGCAGAATTCAAAGAGTGAGGAGGAGGCTCTTACATGCAGGGTCAGGCCATTCCATGCTTATGAGCGATGTAGGAGAAGTCTCAACCACTGGATCTGTTTTTTTATTGTGAAAGCAGATACAAATGTTTAGGTATGCTGGGCCAGTGTTATGCATTGGTGTAGGTGAAAGTTTTAATTGTGCTAGTTTGTGTATAGGGAGCGAGTGTAGCTCCTTCAGGGGTGGTGTGATATGAGTGTGGCATCTGAGGTTGAGAGGGATTGTGGCCTAACTGGGCTGCAACCTTCTGGTGACTTTTTTGGTAAACAGGCATAGAGGGTGTTCTTGTAGGCCAGCTTGCTTGTGGTCAATCAATCAATCAATCAATCAATCATGGGTTTGCTGGGCGCGACTACTCACCCATCAGAGTCTCAAGGCGCTAGGGTGGAGGGGAGGTGCAGGATCCAGTCCATCAAGGAGGAGGTCTATCGAAGAGCCATGTTTTGAGGTTTCTTGTGAAGATGGGGAGAGATGTTGTCTGTCTGAGGGGGAATGGGAGGGCGTTCCAGGCTCTGGTCGCGAGGAAGGAGAAGGAGCGGCCTCACAATGTGGACTTCCTTGTGAGGGAGACCATGGCTTGAGAGAGCTGGGCTGATCGTAAGGTCCTTTGGGGTGCATGGAATTTGGCTGTTCAGATATGCTGGTCCGGTGTTGTGGAGGGCTTTGTGTGTGTGGGTGACAATCTTGAAGGTGATTCCAGCCTCGATGGGGAGCCAGTGGAGTGTGCGCAGGTGCTGGGAGATGTGGCAGTGTCTTGGCAGGTTGAGGATTAGCGGTGTTCTGGATGTTTTGTAGCTTGCGGGTGAGTTTTTTGTTGATTCCGGCATAGAGTACGTTGCCGTAGTCAAGTCTGCTAGTGACGAGGGCGTGAGTGTTCGAGGGGGATCCATTTGAAGGTCTTACGTAGGAGGCGGAGGGTGTGGAAGCAGGAGGATGCAACGGAGTTGATCTGGCGGTCCATTTTGAGTTTTGAGTCCAGGATGATTCCGAGGTTGCGTGCGTGGTCCGCGGGGATGGGTCGGCTTCCGAGGACGGGGGGCCACCATGTGTCGTTTCAGACGTCAGGGTGTGGGCCCATGATGAGTACTTCTGTTTTGTCAGTGTTGAGTTGTAGGCAGCTGCTCTTCATCCATTTGGCGACTGCCTCCATGCCTTCTTGAAAGTTGTGTTTGGCTGCATTGGGTTGGTTGGATAGGGAGAGGATGAGTTAGGTGTTGTCTGCGTAGGAAACAATGTTGAGTCTGTGGGTTCTGGCAATGGGGCGAGCGGAGCCATGTAGATGTTGAACAGCGTGGGGCTGAGGGAGGATCCCTGGTGGACTCCGCAGGTGGTTGGTGTAGGGTCTGAGAGGAAAGGAGGGAGTCTGACCCACTGCGTTCTGCCAGAGAGGAATGAGTGGATCCAGTCGAGGGCCTTGTCCCGAATCCCTGCTTAGTGAAGTCTGCATGTTAGGGTGTGGTGAGAGACTGTGTCGAAGGCCGCTGAGAGTTCGAGGAGGATGAGGGCTACTGTCTCTCCTCTGTCCAGGAGGGAGCAGATGTCGTCTGTTGCACCGAGGAGGGCGGTTTCTGTGGTGGGTTTTTTTCTGAAGTCGGATTGGGAGGAGTCTAGTATGTTGTGCTCTTCGTTGAAGGTGGCGAGTTGGCTGTTGATGGCTTTTTCGATGACTTTTGCTGGGAATGGTAGCAGGGAGATTGGTCTGTAGTTTTTGAGGTTGTTGGGGTCCGCCGAGGGTTTCTTCAGAAGGGGGTTGATCCAGGCGTGCTTCCAGTCCTCAGGGAAGGAGGCATTCACGAAGGAGCAGTTGATGATGTGGCGAAGCATTGGTGCGATGGTGTCGGCGGTTCTGTTGAAGATGTGGTGGGGGCAGAGGTCTGTGGGGGCCCGCTTTGATTTGCTTCATCATCTTTAGTGTGTCTACGGTGGTGAGGGCTGTCCAGGGCTTTAGGGTGTTGGGTTGGTTGGTGAGGGCTCAGTGTGTTGGCTTTCTTCGTTAAAGTTGTCGTCAATGCTCTTGATTTTGTGATGGTAGAAGGTGCTGAGTTTGTTGCAGAGGTCTTGTGAGAGAGGGATGTCTGTAGACTCGCTGATGGGTTGAGCGAACTTCTTGATGATGCTGAAGAGTTCTTTGCTGTTGTGCACGTGTGTGGAGATTCTGTCTTTGATCGCTACTTTTCTCGTCTTTCTGATGAGTTGGTTATGAGCGTTGGTGGCAGCTCTGAAGTTGTTGTGGCATCTGTAGATTTGGAGTTCCTCCATGCTTTTTGGAGGTGGCGGCATGTGCGTCTGGACTCTCGAAGTTCGGTGATAAACCATCTGGCTTTCTTGGCCTGTGTGTTGTTGTTCTTCTTGAGGGGGGCTATGGTGTTGGTGCTGTCGGAGATCCATCTGTGCAGAGTTTGGGCTGCGGTGTTGGGGTCGTCGTCTTCCGCAATGGTTGGGGTGGAGTTGCAGAGTGAGGAGGTGAGCTGGTTGTCGGTGATTTTGGTACAGTTTCTTCGTGGGAGAAGGTGCTGGGTTTTGTGTATGGTGGGTGTTCTAAAGGTGAAGTGGATGCATCGAAGGTCTGTCCACAGAAGTTTGGTGGTCTGGCTGAAAGTGATGGAGTTTCCTGTTGTGAAGAGGGTAACGAGAGTGTGTCCAGCTGAGTGTGTGGGTTCGGTCTCAATCTGGTGGAGTCCTATATTGTGGAGGTTGTCCAGGAGGGTTGTCATGTTGGGGTCTAGTTGGTTGTCGAGGTGGAAGTTGAGGTCTCCCAGCAAGGTGTAGTTGGTGGACGCGATGACCTGCGGGGTGATGATGTCCGTGATGGAGTTGGTAAATGGTCCGCAGCATCCGGGGGGTCCATGGTTTCTGGCGCTGGTCGCGCTCGGGCCGCGGACGGGCACAGACAGGCTTGCCTTTGGCACGCCTTTGGCGCGCAAGCGGTGCGCCCACTGCATGGCCGCCATTAAGTAGGGGTCGGGGAGGGCTGGACAGCTGAGAGGCAGGAGCGGGGAGGGGAAACTGGCTTGGGCTGGTCACACTAGGGGGGAAGGGGTCGAGGGGGAAGCAGCGGTGAGACAAACGGGTGGGAAGGTGCACGAAAAGGGAGTGAAAAAGAGCGCAAAAGTAGGAAATGGAAGGTGATAGCAAAATGATTAAGTGAAGAAAAAAGATAGAAAGAGAGTAGAAGGGTGAAAAAATAAAGGGTGAAAAACGAAAAAACAGAGCAGGAAGGAGAGGATAAAGGGGGCAGAATAAGCAGAGTGGGAGAAGGAGTCAGAGGTCCACTGGACGCGTGGTGCCTGCCACGTAGTACAGGGAAATGCACAGCATGGCATTTTAGCATTGCATACAGTGCTGCAGCCAGCAGCACCATCCGAAATGTTAAATGCCCTGGATGCGCCCACCATTATGGCGGGCTTATCCTAATTGCAGTGGTGGGACCGCCACACGTCTGGCGGGCACTCCCAGCACCCCAATGATGGTGGGCAGACTGATGTCCGCCCGCCAACGTAATGAGCCCCTTCATTTTTGTACTACCATACTCAGTGCAAGTTAATTTCATTCAGATTTGGAGTGCTGCTTATTTTACATTTACCGAAGTCTGGTCATAGGCAAAAGTCACCTCTGACCCATGTTTCCATTTCGGGTTTTTACTGGCTCACTAGTTTTCTCATTTGAAGATGCTACCTTTACAAGTATGTGATACCACAAAATCATGGAACCATTGGCTTACTGACATTATGCATGATGAAGGACTTCCCACCCACTAAGCTGGCGTTGGTCATATTTTGAAGAGCTGTGCCTGAATTTTTTATTAATCCAAAAGAAGATGTGTGTTTACTTTCCAACTCTGTGGATAATTCTCATCTCTGCCACTGATTGGAGACTGCTGGCCTGAGGGGAGCTGAGCTGGTTTGGTTCGCTCTCCTCTTTGTTGTCTGACCGCTTCCAGCCTCTCACTCAACTTACCTTTTTTATACTAAACAGTAGTCTCCGTTATGTTATGGTATAACGCGTGGTTCTCCCTCCCCCCACTTCATTTAATACATATATGCAGGGGCTTAATTATAAGCCTCTAGCACCGCCGGTGCGTCACTTTTTGTGATGCTCTGGTGGCACAGGAGCCTGCTCTGAATTTACCAGGCAGCACTAAGCCACTTTTTTTTTTACAAAATGCTGCCTTGTAAACATTGTTCCCTTTAACAAAGTTTTCTACATTAAAGAGGCATGCAATGGGTGTTGCTGGGGGCGTCCTCAGCAACATCCATGGCTTTTTAACACTGCCCCAGATTTAGGAGAAATTGTAATTCTGAGGCTGTTCCAAAAAATGATGCCTCCCCAGGGGACGCATAAGGGAGGCACAATGAGGAGAAATAGCTTTCTTTCCCTCACTGTTCCTTTTTCTGTGTGCTGCATTCTGCAACACACGTAGGAAAAAGCCTTTTGTGATTGTTTTTGTGCTGGGAGGTAAACAATCATCCCCGCAATGCAGGCACCCTTGCACCATGATGCGAAGGTGCCTGCATTGGTGCACGACAGCCCATTGTGCACCGGTACAGGGGAAAAGTACAGGAAGGCGCCGTATCTTATGGATATGGTCCATTCCTGCCCTTTTCTTTTGCCATAGGCAGTGCAGCAAGAAGGCCTGTGGCGCTGCCTTACGGCAAGAACATATAAATGAGGCCCCCAGGCTCTTGCATCCATTATCAAGTGCTCGTTTATCATCAGTTGCTCACAGCGATGAAACCAAAGCAGTATTCCATTTTGATCATTCTCATCCTGACCTTCAGCCTTTTCTGCGTTATTGTCTGCCTGCTGCCAAGTTATGGATGAGTAAACGTAAAAATCAGTCCGGTGAGGAACTTTAGTCATGCTTGCAAAAACTGGCAATTTTGTATTACGCACAATTTGTGATATTTCTTGAAATGTCTTATTACGTAATTATGCATACTTTGTGCATGCTTGAACCAGTCTGCTGGTATCTAACATTAGTTTTCATTATGTTCTAAGGTGACCAGCAAACTTCATGTCTTGCAATGTGAGTAATTTTGAATATACTTGATGTATAAATATTAGACTTGTATGCTCCCAACAAAAATCTGTGGAAACCGAACATCACTGAGACAGGGTTCTGGGTAGTTGACAATGTCTTATATCACATCTTCTGGCCTATTCACACCGGATCTCCTCTGTTTCATTCTCTGAAAGAAAAATGCTTGGCTTTCTGTTTGACAGGGATTTGTTCCCTCACCCAGAAGCCTATTTTCCTAACTCTCTTGAGGAAGATTTTACCATTCCACCTTCAAAATGTACATGTTTCTGATGTGGGTGCTGGCATGTTCTCTGGGCTTAACTTTTGGAACACGTGATATCTGGATCTTGCTGCTTAAACTATTAGGAAGATGTATTTGGTCCAGTGCATGGCTGTCTGGTTGGTATTGAGCCATAGGAAATTTGATTAAGTGACCAAATGGCCTTATAAGCTTCATTGGCTTCTGCTCGAATAGAGCACATTATTTAAGTTTGGCTTTCTATGGTAGTAGCATGCAGTGTCTTGCTGATTGTCGGCATCTGTTTAGCCCTCTGTGTTCTCTTTACTCTTAGGCACTTTTATTTTTTTGCTATGCCTTAGTTCATGCACGCTTTTTCTTATCCCTTATCCTTGTGTGCGATCTCAAATCCTGCCTCATTTAATAAGTATATATACCCATCTATTTTGTAAGGATCCACAATGGGATTCGGTGGAGTGTTTCTTTTTCCATCAAGCTGGCAGTTCTAGAAATGCAACGCTTTAGGGTAAACATGTGTTGCAAGTATCACAGTCATTCCCACATGTTTTCATTCTTTCAAGAAGAATCTTCCCTAGTTGAGGTAATAGAGACAGGAGGTGTGCACTAGGAGAAGGTTGTGTGAGTGCTGGTGACCAGAGTAAGGGCTATATTAAGAATGAAGGAGTGTTCTGGGAAATGGGTTTCAAATGGGGAGAGGATGTGGCCTAACGGCTAAGGCAGTCAACCTCAAATCTGGGAAACCGGGTTCGAGTCTGGGCAATGACTCTCAACATCCTGTGTTTCTGGGCAAATCACTTAATCTCCCCGTGCCTAACAAAAATGAATGTGTCCTTGTAGAACGCAACTGGTGCTCATGTAAATCACTCTGATACCTACGGGTCAAGTTTGTGCTATAAAAAACTCTGTGGTAAAAATGAGCATATAGAGCAAAGGATGATGGGTAAAATAATCAGTGTGCCACAGGGACAAGTGCTTTCAGGATAGGAAATGTATTGGTATGAGAGGCGGTTACAATGTCATTGGGAAAAGGTGACAGAGTATTTTAAGCAGAGTAGCAAAAACCCCAAAAAGTGGCATTAGTCTAAAGTGGTTTGAAAATGCATTTGTGGACCCGTGAAGGTACACGCTCAGTACCAAGTGAGTACTGGCCTGAGATATGGACAGCATGTTACAGATATAGGGATAAAAATATGGTAAAAATTATGTAATATAAAAGGAGGCACTAATACAGGGAGGCTTTACTCTAGGCATCTCCAGCCATCACCTTTTGTTTTTTTTAGGTGAGTCACCCTAAGTGGCATGAGTATGATCAGCTCTTCTCCACATAACTTACTATGTGGATTGGAACTCAAGCTGCACTTCACTAATGATAGTAAATTAATTGAAAACATGTCTTGGGCTACCTGTATAGCCATTCAAGGGCACATGGTTAAGCTGTTCCCACAAGCAATGGTTTTCTCAATGGTCGAGACAGTAGCTGTTCCACCATTGGGCAACACCCATTTCCCAACTTCTAACTGAGGTGTGGAACAGATAAATGGTTGGCCAGGATATCTGTTGTCTTTGGTCAATGTCCCATTATTGCCCATGTCTAAATGTTCCTGTATCTGCAGGGATCGACAATAGTCCAACCACCAAGCTTTCCAGTACTTCGCCACATAAAAATGGCACCCAACTTGAGTGGGTGGGATGTGACAAGAATGGAAGAAATATTTACCCATTTAAAGTCAATCTGGTCAAGTCCCTGGCTTGGCCCATTCTTGTCTTAGGCAATCAACCCAGCCATGCAAGCGTGGTCTGATTTTTATAAGAAGTATTGTGAGAATGCTCTGTGGTAGGAATGTTGATTACCACAGAAATGTCCTACACAGAAATGTGAGCCAGGATGTATAGTTTTCAGAAACGTCTCAGGTTAGTCATCTCTGTTGGCGGTGGCTGAGCCTGAGCCTAAATTCCACAGCTACCCACATTAGAAAAATGAATGAACTTTCATCACAAAAATGTCATGTCTCCATGGTGCGTTTTGGGGCTTATTATGTCCTTGGTGCTAGGCCCAATCACACAAGTGGGGTATCATTTTTGTCAGGGGAACTGCAGGAATACAGAATGGTAGAATATGTGTTATTATCAGCTGATTTTCTGTCCATGTTTGTCTTCTAAGTGTAAGCTATTGGGCAAAAATGATCTTTGAAGTGAATCACAATAGTTTGGGTAACCCTAAATTCAGAGTTGTACAAATATCCACTACTCCTAAGCTGCTTATCGTGGGCACATGCAAAAGCTTTCATAATACACATTTTTAATTTATTCAATTCTACCATATAAATTGGTGCATAGTCAGGGCATACTTAAGTGTGATTATAAGCTGCAGCTCAGTTGTTGGTTCTGGGTATCACATGTTTTTGGATAGCCTACAAACAGTATATATCCCTGTGACCAGAAGTGTCTGATGAATGTACCAATATATTATGTTTGTAAACTGGCCATTGGGGCTAAACATTTCAGTTGAAAACATTGTCATCTACTTCTGTTTTTCCCAGTTTTTTTACTTCAATTTCAGTGACTTGATTAATTAGGAAAACAATGAGTGATCTACACAAATTGCTCCTTGCTAAATTCAAAAACCTGTCTACATTTCAGAAATGTGTAGCTCTCCACATTCACTCCTTGCTTTCACATCAAAAACTGCAAGTAGATAGGAAGTGCAAGCAGTTGGAATGCTAGAAAGATGGTGATCTTAGCACATCAAACATTTTCTTTATGTCATTCTTGGAGAAAAAAGTTTGCTTTCTTTTACAGCACGAGTTTCCCATTTTTTCTAAATACCCCTTCAATATTTTGCTAAATTTTGGCTCTATTTTCAGTTCCCCCAGGAAATCCACGAACACCGGGGGCCATATTTATGACCCGGTTTGCATCGCTCTTGCACCACGCAATGTGGTGCAAGAGTGACGCAAACCTTAAGTCTTATTTCTGAAGCCATGCAAAGCCACTTTGCTTGGCTTTGAGAGGCTCCAAAAATATGGAGTAACGCAAAGCAGCGCAAATTGCTGCGTTGCATTACTCTGCCTTAGATAGGCATTCCATGGCATTGCATGGGTTTTGCCATGGTAATTTGACTCATTCCCAGATTTACAAGCCCTTGTAAACCTGGGAATGAGCCAAAAGGATATGCATCCCCAAGTGAGGCGTAAATGACGAAAAATATCTTTATTTCACCTTGTTTTTTTCCTCTTTCTATGTGTGCTGCATTCTGAAGCACACATAGAAAGAGGAAAAAGACTCTCAGGATTGTTATTGTGCAGGAAGGTGCCCCTTCCTGCACAAACATAATCCTGTCTACAACACAGGCACCCTAGCAACATGGCGCAAGGGAGCCGGCGTTGGCACTAGGCTGCCAAAATGGCACCAGCTCAATGGAAAAGGACAGGAATGCACTGTATTGGATAAATTTGGTGCATTCCTGCCCTTTCCCTGTGATGCAGGGCAGCACAGCAAGGTGACTTGCTGAGCTACTGTGTGCCACAAGGGTCATAAATGTGGCACCATGTTTCTTTAGCTTCCTCAAGATGTGTGAAAAAAGGACACAAATTTGGCCTAGACCGACTATGGAAATAATGTAGGAAGGAATAAGTATGACGTGCCCCAAACATCAAAAACATGACTGGAAGGAGGTGGGGTTGGGGATGGCTCAGCAGCTAAGTAGTTAAAGTGGCTTCTCAAGAATCAGATGGCTGATTTTGGTGGTTTTGCTGAATTTAATCACTTTAATTTTATTTAATGTCTATATTTCTAGTACATAAGAAATAATGATGACTTTCAGTACTAATAAGGGGAGAGGATGTAGCCTTACGGCTAGAGTGGGGATCCAGGTTTGAGTCTCGGCAACGACGTTCAACATCCTGTGATTCTGGACAAATCACGTAATCTCGCCGTGCCTAATAAAAATGAATGTATCCTTCTGTAACGAAACTGGTGCTCATGTAAAGCGCTCTGATACCCGATTCGGGTCTAGTTTGTGCTATTTAAAACTCTATTAAAAGAATTATATTAATAACCCCCTTGTTAGAAGAGATTTTAATAAAATTCATGATCCCTTCATTGACAGTCTAACCACTTATAAGTTGATTCTAAACCAAACACCGAAGGCTTTTAAGTGTACATTTTTTTTACAGAAAGCCTCTTTAGGCTGTAGTTGGATTTCTAACTCAAATACATGGAAATTCTATCTCCCTCCCTGAGAAAATCAATCCAGAATTGATAACATGTTCTTAGTAAATGTTTGAGCAAAAACCTTATCATTTCTGAGATTGGTCAGTATTCATATCTGATCACATACCAAATATCTTGAATTTGATATTCTTCCTGTAGAAATTAGCAATATTAGATGTAGGTTCAATACCGATTTGATAAATTATCCCACCTTTCAGTCAGAACTTGCTGCCATGGTACTAGATGCAGAAAATGCCTTTGATCAATTAGTATGGAGTTTTATATTTCTAGGCCTTGGCTTGGCATGGCTGTGGTTGTAAACTATGAAAGATAATTTATATTACTTATTCTGAACCCAAAGCAACTATTTACATTTCTGGTATACCCATTCTGGCAGGTATACCCAATCTTTTCACTTACAGAGGGACACTCATCCAGGTTGCTCTCTAGCCATTTTATTGTTTCTATTATCATTAGAAGCATTATTAGCTAGGATATGTTACAATTCTAATATAAAGGGATTACCTTAGGCCAGCAGTGAAATTAAATACTTAACTTATGCTGTTAATGTGCTGCTTTATATTAAGGACCTACAAGCATCTTTGCCCTTTTTCTGTAGAAGTTAGCCTTTCTCTCTTCTTTTTCTAATTTTAAACTCAATTTGGGTATGCATGAACCTTTACCTCTAAATATATTGTAACAGTGTTTCAATCATATATGTAGAACTCTTGTTGAACAATTCCATTAAAGTAACAATCAAATTGGACTTGGAATACATTAAACTAAAAAATCGGACTTTGTTAAAAAAGTGTTTCCTTTATAGTTATCTTGGTAGATGATACTGGATGCAACTAAGATTATGTTTATGTGGGTTATCCCATTTCCTTGTTACCTATTAATCTTCCTAAATTCTTAAATATATTAATACTTATTGATTACATTCTTATAGAATTTAAAAACATCTAGAAGTTCTTACACTACCTACGGAGCATGGGGGAGCAAAGTTCCCAGATTTTCCTTTGTTTCATGTCATTTTTAAAACAATCTGAATTGTGGTTATTGGATGCTAAGAAAAATACTTTACCTATTTGGGTGGGTACAGAAAAAGCCCATGATTCCCTTTCCTCTCTTAAAGAATGCATATAAATGATTCATTAACCTCCCTTTTATTGATTACGAATACAATAGAAATAGAATAGAAATACAATATTACAGCCTAACATGTTTGATTGTTTATCTGGAAAAACATTTTGCTTCCTCTTTTTGGTTTAATAAAAACATTAAGGTGAATTATAGAGTAGAAATTTTAGAAAACCTGGAAAGAGAAAGACATTAGGTAGATGTTTCCATTATTTGACCAAGATACTTTCTTTCTCTTTTCTCAGTTATAAAGGACGTACCATTTGCCTAGCTCTTTTTCTTTACATTATTAGAATTTCAGTTTGAGCTATCTCTACATTTAGCTCAACCTCAACACAGACTACTGTTGAAAATCTTCTTGGTGATAGGTATGATCTTTGAAAGTTAAGGCCTCCAGCATGGAAGGTGCTCCAATGAAAACGAATATGCCTGATAATAAAAGTAAAAATAAATAGGATTGGTAATTAGATCTGGGTTTTGTGTGACTCTCACAAACGGGGATACAAAGAAACATTTCACTATATCTAGGTAACGGAGCACAACAGAAACTTTATATTTATAGCCTTTATGTTTGTTTCAATGCAACTTTTGTTATTCCTGGTTTTTTAACTAAATTTGATTCATCCTTATTTAATTTGTGCTGGTCACATAAAACTCCTTAGGCACTTTCTATCCTCTTAGTTTGGAGTACCCAATAATTCAATATTGCTCTCCCACTATATAGAAGGAACTGAGTAACATTTTCCTGCATCAATTTAACCAGTTATTATTATAATATTTTGTTTGGTAAGCTAATTGAAGATTGGCACTTGTTACATGCTACGGCAAAATAATTCACTTTTTATAATGATCATCCCAATGAGCAAAACCTGCCGTCTCTCAGATCAGCAAGTCTAGGTTCACAATATCACTGGTCATATTGCATGGACAAGCCATACTCTGTTGAGCTTACTAAAATGTATACACATATAATATTTTAGTTTTAGCACCAAAAAGTGATTGAAAATAAACAAACAGTGCCATTCAAGTAGAAGTACAACTCCCCACTTCCAAATACAGCACCCCAGTGGATAGACCCAGGCAAACTAATTTAGCACTGTTCTGAGCTGCATCAATAGTCACACTAATCTGAGTTCATAAGCATGTTTAATTTTAAGTCTGAAACAAAGAGTTCATGTAGAATGTACATTAATGATACTAGGTGTATTATCAGATCAGACCGCAAAAATTAATTTGGTTAATATGGGTATAACCTCCCGTATATTTTAATATCAACCAGCCTTTCCAATTAGTTCCAGAAAATACCAGGATTATTTAACGAGAAATAGAAAATGACTTAGTAAATCTAGTTTACTAAACTAAAATTGACATTTTACCAAAGATAAAGTTCTTATTTTGAAGCATTCCAATGGATATATCTATAACTTACAACACAAACAGATGATGGAAGGAATGCTGAACAATGTCAAACTTTCACCCCCAGTCACAGACCTGGGTTTAAATCATCGTTATTTTTCTCACTACACCATTCCACTTTGGACCCAGCCATATGCAGATCAACCTTGCCCCTGCTCCCCATGGGAACAGTCCAGCCCAAACTGCCAGGCGAGGTCCTGCCGGCACTGGAACACAAACATCCTAGGATCAGTTTGGGGTTTCAGCACTCCGTCCATCATCTTGTTGTGTGTACTATGTTCGCCCCAAGTGACCATGGGTATGCCCAGACGTCGGTCCCTTGTTCACTGTGCCGCTGGATTCAAACTAGCCTTGCTGATGAGGGGTGATACCCCAAAACCGGCCCTAGGATTCATATTTCTGGTCCAGGGAAGACCTGGCCTAGCAGTTTGTGCTAGACTGTTCCCATGGGGAGCAGGGACAAGGCTGATTTGCGTATGTCTGGGTCCAAACTGGGGTTGCATGGTGAGCAAAATAACGATGGATTAAACCCGGAGCTATGACTGGGTGTGAGTGTTTGAAAAGTTTCAGCACTCCGTCCATCATCTTGTTGTGTTTGCTATGTTCTCCCTAAGTGGCCATGGGTATGCCCAGATGTGGGTCCCCTGCTCGCTGTGCCACTGGATTCAAGCTAGCCTTGCTGATATTTGTTATTTAATATTTGATATTTATGAATTTTTATAGTGCCCGAATCACCCCGACAGGGGTATCACCGCACTGGGGGAGGGTGCTTCAGCCGGACAAACATGATTAGGGGTGATACCCTGAAACCGGTCATAGGATGCTTGTTTCTGGTCCAGGGAGGACCTGGCCTTTCAGTTCGGTCTGGACTGTTCCCCGTTCGGAGCAGGGTCAAGATTGGTTTGCATATGGCTGGGTCCAAACTGAGCAGGCATGGTGAGCAAAAGACCACTAGATTAAACCTAGATCTGTGACTGGGGGTGGGCGGTTGAAAAGTTTCACCAATCCATCCATCCTCTTGTGTTTGCTATATATCTATATATTATTCAATGAGCTTCAAGTGTTGTAACAATTAATAGGAGCAAGAGAAAGGTCTAAATTCATAAATAAAAATACTTTCTGCACACAAGGAGCACCCTTCATGACATGATTTGACCAAATCAAGGACACTTAAATATAATTCCCCCTTACCATGAAAGTCAATACACAAAACCATGTTTAGAGATTTGCATATGGGTTATTTTAAAGGAACCACAAACACCGTAATACCCTTTGACAGTGCAAGGATATCCATTAATGAGATTGCAGTAGTATTGTAAATGTGTATATACCCACATTGATCTTTTTAATTCATGTATTTAATTAGAGATTTAAGGCCAGATGTACAAACGTTAAGAATTCCGATTTCCTGATTGAAGTTCTCTCCGAATCGCAATCAGGAAATTGGTATCCCTAATGTATGAAACTCATTGAGTTTCAGTTAGGGATTCCTTGTGGGTCGCAAATCGTCCTACCTCATGAATATTAATGAGGTCGGTCACAGTTTCCGACCCATTAAGAATCACAGCCATCACAGGAATGGAGACCTGCTAAGACCACCATATCTCTGATTGTTTTCAATAAAGCAATCCTATTTTTTTTAATGCAGCCCATTTTCCTTAAAGGAAAACGGGATGTGTTTAAAAATACAAATATTTGACCTTTAGGTTCCATTTTTTAAGAATAGGCGGTGGTCGTGGGTTCACTGTCTGCTCTTAAGAATTATTATTTTTTACATTATCAAAGTAAAAGAGGTCTCTTGAATACCCTTTCCCCTTTGCAAATTGGTTTAGCATTGTCTGGTTTCAGGGAGGTAGAGGTAAAGGCATGCAGGTTAAATCCCTGCTTTGTAACGTATGATATATGTAATAAGTACATTATAATCTCTTAATATATTCTAATGACTGATAGTAAAGTATTACTGTTTTCTGACCGTAATTTGTGTTGCAAAACAGTAATTAACACCACACCAATTCGGTATTTGGAAGAGACGACCTAAACACGCCTCTTAAAAATACTCATTTGCAAATGCTAAATGAGATTCGGTAACAAGTTATCAAATTGTATTTTGCACATGTGAAAAAGCATATCTCTGGTTACAAATGGACCGATTCTCCGAATCAGGCCATTTGAAACCAGAAAAATGCTTTATACATCTGGCCCTTAATTTTTTCACCAAACACATTTGCACAAACAAATGTTCAAATAGGTACTCCAAAATCACTTGTGACTGGAGCCTTCAGTGAAAACAGACTATAGATATAGCTGTAGTAGAATTAATCGCGACAAGGGAAAATAGGCTTCCACTTTCCTTTTTCCTTATCCAATTCTCCATACTGGTATAGCTAAGTACCTTTTTGTTTTCACCCTGTACCATGGGACTACCGAGTGCACATTAGCTTCAAAGGTATTCATATTCTACCTTGTACACTGATAGAAGACAGTGCTAAGGATCACCAATAACTAGAGAGGTGATAATGTAGGAAGTGGCTAGGATGAGAAGACTGGCTTTGTAGTCCATGAAAGTGGGGTACTTTTGTTTAGGAAATATTTTTTCAATAAAATCCATCTCTCTTCCAGCCAGGAGAATAACAGGGTAGTGCTTTTTGATGGACTGAGTAAGGGCACTTGCATTTTAGCCGTTTTGAAAATACTCTTTGAAAATTAGGCATGTAGAGTATCAAAGTATTTTCAGGTGTATATAGAGTGTTGTATCCTGTTGGCTTCCATTTTTTTCTGTTCTGTTCTGTTTTACATGTTTTTTTAAAGAGACAGTTTTATTCTATCTAAGTAGCTGTAAATTTTAGCCTGCTGAATAAAAGATTTATTCTGATGGAGATACAATTATTTAGGGAATTTAACAACAAGGTGCCGATTCCGATCCTGTAAAACCCGGGTACGAATGGTCGTACGTAGCGAATTCTCCATCCGACTCGTACCCGGGAAAACCACCTTACAAACCTGCAAGTACGATTCGTACAGAAATAACATTTCCATACGAGTCGTACAAAACTCCGACCGGCTAAAAAATACCCACAATTCCGATCCGGGACATCATGTACGTGACGTCCGGACGGAGTCAGGCAGCGTTCTACAGACCAGCAAGTATGATTCGTGCCTACGTCACTCCGCACGGATCATTTTTTACGGCAGCTAAAAATTCCCGGGAAAGTGAGGATGAAGCGAAGAAGGAGCTGCGGGACGCGACGGACAGCCATGGACCCCATCATACGTGTCATCCCGGCCCTCCTATCCTACGACCTGGTGCACAGAAACCGACGCAGACGCCGCAGAAGGTCAGCACAACACCCTGGGGCAAAGGGGGGGCGAGGGGCAGAAAACATAACCTCCACCAAATTTTTAAAATACCATATACTATCCTAACATTACCTCCAGGGTCTGGTCACTTCGGGGGGCGTGTCCACCAATCCCCGCGTACGCGTACCCGTCACTACTACAATGGTGGTACGGCCCGTAACCACACCCTCAGAGCGTGGGTACGGCCTGTACCACCATTGGAGTGGCGATGTAGGGGTACGCGTGGTACGGGCCGTACCCATGCCCTCAGAGCATGGGTACGGCCTGTACCACCATTGGAGTGGTGATGTAGGGGTACGCACCATACCCACGCCCTCAGAGCGTGGGTACAGCCCGTACCACCATTGAAGTGGAGATGTAGGGGTACGCGCCGTACCCACGCCCTCAGAGCGTGGGTACGGCCCGTACCACCATTGGAGTGGTGAAGTAGGTGTACGCGTGGTACGGGCCGTACCCTCGCTCTGAGGGCGTGGGTACGGCGCGTACCACGCGTACACCTACTTCACCACTACAATGGTGGTACAGGCCGTACCCACGCTCTGAGGGCATGGGTACGGGCTGTACCACGCGTACCCCTACATCGCCACTCCAATGGTGGTACGGGCCATACCCACGCCCTCAGAGCGTGGGTACGGCCCGTACCACCGTTGGAGTGGTGAAGTAGGTGTACACGTGGTACGGGCTGTACCCACGCTCTGAGGGCGTGGGTACGGCGCGTACCACACATACCTCTACATCACCACTCCAATGGTGGTACGGGCCGTACCCACGCTCTGAGGGCGGGGGTACGGCGCATACCATGCGTACCCCTACATCACCACTCCAATGGTGGTACGGTCCGTACCCACGCTCTGAGGGCGTGGGTACGGCCCGTACCACACATACCCCTACATCGCCACTCCAATGGTGGTACGGGCCGTACCCACGCTCTGAGGGCGTGGGTACGGACCGTACCACGCGTACCCCTATATCACCACTCCAATGGTGGTACGGACCGTACCCACGCTCTGAGGGCGTGGGTACGGCGCGTACCACGCGTACCCCTACATCACCAGTCCAATGGTGGTATGGGCCATACCCACGCTCTGAGGGCGTGGATACGGCCCGTACCACGCGTACCCCTACATCGCCACTCCAATGGTGGTATGGGCTGTACCCACGCTCTGAGGGCGTGGGTACGGACCGCATCACCCGTACCTCTAGGGCACCAGTACATTAGTGATACAAGGCGTACACACGCCACGAATGTTGGCTTACGGCCTGGTGCAGCATATAACCAGCATATTGGGGTGTGTACATGGCCAGGACAGCAGTGTACAGCACCAAGGGTGCGGGTGGGTGGGTGGGTGTCTGCCAAGGAGTGCCAGCAGTGGACATAGACATGTGAGGGGTGGGTGCATATCACTCCCAGCAGTGGACAGAGACATGTGAGGGGTGGGTGCAGAGGACTCCCAGCAGTGGACAGAGACATGAGGGGTGGGTGCAGAGGACTCCCAGCAGTGCCCAGATATATGAGGGGTGGGTGCAGAGGACTCCCAGCAGTGCCCAGATATATGAGGGGTGGGTGCAGGGGACTCACAGCAGTGGACAGAGACATGAGGGGTGGGTGCAGAGGACTCCCAGCAGTGGAAAGACATATGAGGGGTGGGTGCAGAGGACTCCCAGCAGTGCCCAGACACATGAGGGGTGGGTGCAGAGGAATCCCAGCAGTGTACAGACCTATGAAGGGTGGGTGCAAGGGACTCCCAGCAGTGGACAGACATATGAGGGGTTGGTGCATACCACTCCCAGCAGTGGACAGAGACATGTAAGGGGTGGGTGCAGAGGACTCCCAGCAGTGGACAGAGACATGAGGGGTGGGTGCAGAGGACTCCCAGCAGTGGACAGACATATATGGGGTGGGTGCAAAGGACTCCCAGCAGTGCCCAGATATATGAGGGGTGGGTGCAGAGGACTCCCAGCAGTGCCCAGATATATGAGAGGTGGGTGCAGGGGACTCCCAGCAGTGGACAGATACATGAGGGGTGGGTGCAGAGGACTGCCAGCAGTGCCCAGATATATGAGGGGTGGGTGCAGAGGACTCCCAGCAGTGGACAGACATATGAGGGGTGGGTGCAGAGGACTCCCAGCGGTGGACAGACATATGAGGGGTGGGTGCATATCACTCCCAGCAGTGAACAGAGACATGTGAGGGGTGGGTGCAGAGGACTCCCAGCAGTGGACAGAGACATGAGGGGTGGGTGCAGAGGACTCCCAGCAGTGCCCAGATATATGAGGGGTGGGTGCAGAGGACTCCCAGCAGTGGACAGACATATGAGAGGTGGGTGCAGAGGACTCCCAGCAGTGGACAGACATATGAGGGGTGGGTCCAGAGGACTCCCAGCAGTGTCCAGATATATGAGGGGTGGGTGCAGAGGACTCCCAGCAGTGCCCAGATATATGAGGGGTGGGTGCAGAGGACTCCCAGCAGTGCCCAGATATATGAGGGGTGGGTGCAGGGGACTCCCAGCAGTGGACAGAGACATGAGGGGTGGGTGCAGAGGACTCCCAGCAGTGGACAGACATATGAGGGGTGGGTTCAGAGGACTCCCAGCAGTGCCCAGACACATGAGGGGTGGGTGCAGAGGACTCCCAGCAGTGGACAGACATATGAAGGGTGGGTGCAGGGGACTCCCAGCAGTGGACAGACATATGAGGGGTGGGTGCATATCACTCCCAGCAGTGGACAGAGACATGTGAGGGGTGGGTGCAGAGGACTCCCAGCAGTGGACAGAGACATGAGGGGTGGGTGCAGAGGACTCCCAGCAGTGGACAGACATATGAGAGGTGGGTGCAGGGGACTCCCAGCAGTGGACAGAGACATGAGGGGTGGGTGCAGAGGACTCCCAGCAGTGCCCAGATATATGAGGGGTGGGTGCAGAAGACTCCCAGCAGTGGGCAGACATATGAGGGGTGGGTGCAGAGGACTCCCAGCAGTAGACAGTCATATGAGGGGTGGGTGCATATCACTCCCAGCAGTGAACAGAGAAATGTGAGGGGTGGGTGCAGAGGACTCCCAGCAGTGGACAGAGACATGAGGGGTGGGTGCAGAGGACTCCCAGCAGTGCCCAGATATATGAGGGTTGGGTGCAGAGGACTCCCAGCTGTGGACAGACATATGAGGGGTGGGTGCATAGGACTCCCAGCTGTGGACAGACATATGAGGGGTGGGTGCAGAGGACTCTCAGCAGTGCCCAGATATATGAGGGGTGGGTGCAGAGGGCTCCCAGCCAGCAGTGCCCAGACATATGAGAGGTGGGTGCAGGGGACTCCCAGCAGTGGACAGAGACATGAGGGGTGGGTGCAGAGGACTCCCAGCAGTGGACAGAGACATGAGGGGTGGGTGCAGAGGACTCCCAGCAGTGGACAGAGACATATGAGGGGTGGGTGCAGAGGACTCCCAGCAGTGGACAGAGACATATGAGGGGTGGGTGAAGAGGACTCCCAGCAGTGCCCAAATATATGAGGGGTGGGTGCAGGGGACTCCCAGCAGTGCCCAGATATATGAGGGGTGGGTGCAGAGGACTCGCAGCAGTGGACAGACATATGAAGGGTGGGTGCATATCACTCCCAGCAGTGGACAGAGTCATGGGTGTGTGTACATCATGATCAGATGAGCACAACTCCATGGGTGTATGTACGCATCCCTAATGTTCAACTATGTTGATTGTTTCATAACAACACATCACTGACAGCAGTGTCCTACTACCATGAGGATGGATGTCCATCCCCCACTGCATGACACCACACATGTGGGTGTGAGGACAAATGACACATGCATACCCACCCCTGGCGGATGTAGCACAATACACACACAGAGATCATGCCACAAGACTGTATACTCATGTCAATGCCCACTACACTAAGAGAGCCAAAGGGAACACACACTGTCACACACATCCCAGGACTGATAGGAATGTACAGGTGCCGGGACAGCCACCAAGATGTTGCCTCTCATGGAAGGAATAGGGTGGACTTTCCACAGATACAATGCCCACAATTGTCAGGCAGGTGCTCAAATACCCTGCAGAACAAGTACCAAATGTGTGCTAGGCTGGGATAACACACATGCATAGTGTTGAAAATGCTGATTGTCGCCATTAAGGCATGACAACATACTCAATACACACGTACAGTGACTAGCAAGGATGGCACAGAGGATGCAGCCGGAGACATTGCTGAGCAGGCATGGCCATAGTTGAAGGGATCCGTCACCAGTAAAGGAAATTTAGACACAGGTCAGCACTACAAAAGTGCTACTCCCTGCAGGGTAGATGTCATGTTCCACAGAGGAAGGAACAGTCCTTGGGACAATGTCCAAACACAAATAGCACACACGACCAAATATACCTTGCAGAGACATTGTGATGGCAGGCAGATACCATGGTCCACCCCATTAGCATCAGACGACAACTTTATCCTGACACATAACACATTACCACCACCCCAACTCCGGGACCATCAGCACCCACATCAATACCTGAAAGGCAAATGTGTTCAAACGGAAAAAAAATGCTTTATTTAGCAATGAAATAAAAAGTAGTTCACAACACTATTAACAAAGGCACATGGCCAGTCCAGATATGAAGTCCTTGGGAGGGACACATGGCCACGCGTCTCCCCTACCTTGCCTGCACATTCAAACCTGCAGGTTCCTCGACTGGGGGGGCATCATGTGGGGAAGGACCAGGCACCGCAGGGACAGAAGGTGGAAGGGTAGGTGTGTGGGTGCAGGGACGGACGCCTCTACCACAGGGGGTGGGGCAGCGCCAAAGGTGGAGGTCAGCTTGGTGCTGCACACTGCTGCCAGGCCGTCAAGCGTCTCCCCTTCACCCGAAGACAACACAGCCTCAAAGGAGGGGGTGGTCGGAGTGATGGGGTGCAGCGCTACTGGGGGAGGGGGAGGGACAGGGTGGGGGGCTCAACTCCCCTACCCGTGGAGTGCCGTTCCCGTTTGCGGGCTGGAGAGACAGAGGGGCTGAGGCCCAGCACAGCCAAGTAGGCCTCTTTCTCTGGAGGTGTGGTAGGGGAGCCGAGGGGAGTGCCTTTGGAGGGACTGGTTAGTGCGACATGCGGCCTCAGACTGTGGCTGCGTGTATGCCTGTGTGCCCCAGACCCAGTGGGTGTGCCCTCATCCCCCTGAGTGTGCGTGCCAGGAGGAGTGCGCTTGCCCTTACATGGTGGTGTGCTGGCTGTGTCTGGTGGGGTGCGTGCTTGTGAAAGTCTGTGTGTGCTTGGGACTGGTATGGGAGCGGGAAGTGTGGATGGTGCAGGGGTAGGGGGGGATGAAGCACTGCAGTAGACTCACTGCTGCCATCAGTGAAGAATCCATGGACCTCAGCAACATCCGTTGGTCAGACATCGCTGATGACATGCCCTCCATGTACAACACCATCTGCGTCATCATTCGGCTCTGGCCATGGAGGACATTCAGCAGCGATGTCTGTCCAACCTGCAACTGTCGTAGAATGTCCACAGACTCTGCAGTGAGGGCAGCAGGGGGGACAGGGGCAGGGGGTGCGGTGCCTGGCACGAAGGAGACACGGTGTTGCCTAGCACGGACAGAAGGGACCGGAGCAACTGGGAGGGCGGTGATGGGAATAGAGGGGGCGGTGACAGATGTGCTGCTGCCAGGTGTTGTAGCAGCCTCCGCCCCCTTGGAGGAGTTCAGCCTCAGACCCGTCTGCGTCGTAGTCAGTATAGTCACTAGACAGGTCCTCCGCCTGACTCCCCTCGCCCTCCGTGCCACTTGCTCCTGCAGACTCCGCAGCAGTGGTGGCAGCGGTGCTGGATCCCTCCTCCACGTCTGTGCAGGTGTCTCCCTCGGTGTCCTCCGATGATGCTGTGGGCAAGGTGAAGAGACAGAACATAATCAGTCACCTGTATACAACAGACACATGAGTCACAATTAAAATGTCACAGTGCATATCAGGAAATGCATCATGAGTAACATCTAGAATAGTCCGCACATATGTAACCCTGCACTCCCCAGTTGGTTGACCCACCATGACACTTGGAAACAATGGAGATCATGACACAACAGCAAATAACTTGATATCGAATAATACTGAGAAGCTAGTGTCTGGGGACAGTTGAGCACAGCAAGAATATTAATCCATGCCACCTCTTGTTCACTGTGAACGAAACAGTATTGGTGCACCCAAGGCCAAATAACACACCTCAATACTGAAGGTGTCCCCACACTCTGAGACCTGCGAGTACTTAGGAAACCATAGCAAAAAACATTGCAAACCCTTGGGACTCACAACACTTTACACAATGTACATGTTTAGAATGTGTGAATGTGCCACTTTGTGAACAGAAGACACATCTGCCTGCATGACCGAAGTCACACAATGATGTGCACACAAAAATACTTTTACACAGTAATTGTATGAGCTGGCTGCCGATTTCTAAAAAGCCACAGTAAATAATAAATGGTGTAGAAGTAAGTACATATCCATGGCCCCATGGTGGTCTGGATGACTTGACACTCGTAAGTTCGTATCAGTAACAACCAAGGACTTACACACATGCAAACACTCTGTGTGAACATGGATATGTATATTCCGAAGACAACTGGTAATCAAACTGTGCTTTCCAGTGAAATGTGCCTGCGTGTCCACGGAAAGTGTAAAAGTACTTTATTTTGCACTTCCCTGGGAGACATCTGTCATGCAGGCACAATATTGTCCCTCACAACCAACTAGCAAAAAGAAGCATAGGAAAAAAGCAGACATGCTGACAAGTGTAGTCAGTGCCAAGGTACTATACTTATTGACTGAACACTTGAATCATGCCACCTGTCACATGGCCATCCGTACCATGATGACACAGTTGGCAACACATCTGACCCACTGCCCGTCATGTGGAGTTGCACACATGTCCAAACACAGGACAATGCATTAGCTAATGGGCCTGCAATGTGTCTGGATAAGGAGCACCTGCACCGAGGAGACACACTCATGGCAAGCAAGAATGTCCACACAGATGTCAGCACACACAGACCAAACTGCATTGCATCTCGACCACACACTGGTGGCAAAAATGGATGAGCATGAGCCATGTATTTCCATTTTTGACACATGCTGCAAATCACGAACATTAAACCCAGCAGAACCTGACTGGGTCACAGCATGTTGAGTGTCTGTCCAGACAATTATCACACACAGGTCAGACACGGCAAGGAGACATAAGGTTTGGACATGTATGCCTTGCCCGCACAAACCCCCCATACCTGAGACAATGTGATTGAGACAGATCAAGAAGTGACACCTCTTAATCTGGGTTTACTCCAATGTGCATCACAAATTCCTAAATGTACTCCACATCACCTCGTGAGGCTGCCAACACATATATGTGACCAACAACCATCAACAGATAGTTGTACATAGACACACAGGCACTGCACAGTGTGAGGATGCACAAGCTAAATGTGGTCAGCATGTACAATGGGCACATGTAGCACACTTCAGAGAAATACAAATGAGGGCAGGGGACTATGCCACAGAGGCCAAACTATGCTGAACACACAGAGAAAGGGCACAGTGTTGGATGACACACATGATTCTGAGGCAAGGGTGTCTTAGGGGACTGTAGTGGGAACACAGCTCCATTGTCCTGGAATTATCTGACTGTAACCTGAGCTACTGTCCATGCACTATGCATATCTCCCACTCATGCACATCATGTCTGAGGCCACAACATTGTTAATGCATGCTGCAAGTCTGTTCATTTGAACACTCACACTCCTATGTTGAGACTCAGCATCAGTGCCAACTAACATGGACACCCAAATGACTGTACAGGACAGGGCACAGGCAAGGTAACAACACATGTCTCAGACCCCCCCCCCCACACATGATGCAGAAAGCAATGTGCACTTGGATTAACTGGCAGCCTAGATGACCATGTGCAATAGTGATTACACACAGACCAGGGAACACATGTCATATAGGGGAAGGGAGGAGGAACAGCACCGTTTGACTATGGGGAACAGGATATGCACTGCACAAATGAACCCTCGCTGGGTATCCAGGCAACTGAGCACTTCCAAATGCTGGTGACACACAACAAACACACATGTACCTACCCCCTTCCTGCTGCTGCAACTCCTGTAACCGCCTATCCAACTCAGGGAAGACCACCGCCAGGACACGCTTCATCTGTTTGTCAGTCGTCAGCCCCCGCCGTGCTTCTGTGGAGGTGAGTCCTTGAGCTGCCAGCGGGCGATCCTCTGGGTCCAGCACCGGATGTCCTGCCAGCGTTTCCTCACCTGGGCGACGTGCCGACTGCGACCCTCCACAGATCTCACGGCCCTGACGGCCTGCTTCCATATCTCCCCCTTGGCGTAGGCGGTTACCTGTGAGGATGACAAAGTGAGACAACATCACTACACCTGCTCCATGTCACAGAGACACACATTTGCACCTTTCTCATAGGGACATTAGCCTATGTGGAAGCCCCAAAGCAGGACATGGCATTGAAAGTACACAGGTGGCATGAGGGGTGCAACACACTCAATGATCATGGCACACGCTGTGCATCACATGCAACACCAGGCTGAAGGACAGCACCTCCAAGCAGTCACATGCCGCAGGCCACTGACGCAACCTCAGCAGAGTACACAGACACACACAGGCACAGATCAATAACCTGCCATTGGCAACAGCGGATACAAACCTCACTCTGCACATGTGCCACTTGCCTGTGGGGTGTCACAGGTGTGGTGCTAGCTCAGCAAGTGAGACACTCTGCACGGCATACTTAAACCCCTCAGATGGGTGGAGCTGTTGCCTCCTCCATGCAGCTGGGGTGCAACACTCCACATAGACACTCACCCACATGACAAGGAACATTCACACACATCAATGTCCAGGGGGCGTACACATCATTTGGACACTCAGCACAGCTCCACTCAACTCACACACATCTGTGGGTACAGTCACCTGGGGGGGCCAGGGAATCAGCTCAGGACAAAAGGACAAAATTCGGCATCATGATTGGGTAGGCTGAATGTGCCATGCACTATGCTGTGAATGTCACAGTAAGCACAATGCAAGTGAGGAGTGCACACAGGAACTACATCATGCTCTGCATGGGAGACATTAGCTGTCCCCCCCCTGGGACCCACGCTAAGAACCATTGCATGTCTGTCACACCTGGACACAATGCCAGAAGTGACAGTCACAAAAATGGGGCACTGTCAAAGCTAGTGGAGTCAGCACTCACCTGCTCCCCTGGTCTCCCATACAGGCTGGTGTACTGTGGGAGGATGACATCCAGCAATGCCTCATTCTCCTCATAGCTGAAAGGCTGGGCCCTCTCCACAGTCCCTGACATGGTCCCAGAGGATTCACAAGCGGCAGCAGTGGTGTTGAGTGTAAGGTAGTGCAGGCAAGTGCCCTCTCATGGGTTCTGGCTGACTTATATCTGCCTTGCTGGGCTGTTTCATTTACAGCAGTACAGAGTGATTGGTCAGTCCCATTTGCATCCTACGTTTCCTCCAATCCCTTTAAACATACCCCAGTGAGGGCCTTTGCATGGTTCAAAATTTGAGCATGATGTGAAGTCAACAACCACTTTGCAACATTGTATTTAGTTGCCAACTGCCTATTCCAGGCCACATGATCGAAAATGTGAACTTGAAAATCAGTATCCATGACAACCAGCATGTATTTAGGCACCGATACTTGTCCCTCATGTGTCCCTACGTAATTTAGCTATCCACACACAGGTACGGTGCGTTTCACACGTACTCTTACCGCACCAGTTGCACACAGCGTTAGCCGCGTACGTGTACGACCAGTGTGTACACGTACGTGTACGACCAGTTTGAACACGTATGTGGACTACCAGGGTGTATACATACGTGTATGCCCTGGTAGTCCATGTACGTGTTCACACTGGTAGTACGTGTACTACCAGTGTGAATACGTACGTGGACTACCAGGGCGTACACGTACGTGTACGACCAGTGTGTACACGTACATGGAATACCAGGGCGTAAACGTACGTGTGCACAGTGTGAACACGTATGTGGACTACCAGGGTGTACACGTACGTGTATGCCCTGGTAGTCCATGTACGTGTTCACACTGGTAGTACGTGTCCTACCAGTGTGAATACTAACGTGGACTACCAGGGCGTACACGTACGTGTACGACCAGTGTGTACACGTACATGGAATACCAGGGCGTAAACGTACGTGTGCACAGTGTGAACACATATGTGGACTACCAGGGTGTACACGTACGTGTATGCCCTGGTAGTCCATGTACGTGTTCACACTGGTAGTACGTGTCCTACCAGTGTGAATACTAACGTGGACTACCAGGGCGTACACGTACGTGTACGACCAGTGTGTACACGTACATGGAATACCAGGGCGTAAACGTACGTGTGCACACTGGTCGTACACGTACGTGTGTACGGTCCGTACACACACCCGTACTCCAGCGGGAACAACAGTGTGATGATACGGACCGTTCACACCCCCTCAGAGCCTGTGTACGGTGCGCTTCACAGCTTACACAGGTGATAGGAGGCGCACACAAATGGAATGGAGGTGTCAGACTCGTGCACGGCTGTACATCAAGTCATATTCATTCCAATCCTACATGTGCAGGGCCTAGGTGTGTCAGGCAGTGATGTGGCACATGTCTCCTCATGTTTTAGCACAATAGATGTGTGATGACCTGTGTGCACATGTCATGTGTGAGGGGGCAGTATGTGGCACACTTCCCCTTCCCACAATGCACATGTGTGCATGTAGTACAAACGTGTCAGGCACTGCATCACTGGTATGGCACAGTCACCAACACTCACAAATGTCCCCTGATGCCAGGGACAGGGACACTAACACCTGACATCTAAGTAACAGCGTGCCCCGATGTGACTATGTCCTGTGTGTGTCATGTGTTCCCATGAGCTTGCTGGTGTTGTTCCATCAAATGCATCTGCTGTTGCTGATTCCAACATGTGTCTGTGTGTAGATGGGCATGGCACACATATACGCACACCATGCCACATGTGGATTCACACGTTACATGTGTCTGGATGCTTCAAAGATGATTTTATGACATGAGGACATATCTGCGCCGTATCCATGTCTGTGTTCACGTGTACCCCTTCATTGCCATGTGTGTGATCTGTACATTTCCAATGACATGTGACCTGTGCGTCTAGCTTGCCGCCAGTAGTCTGTATGAGATGACATCCTTTCAATGCCGATTTGTGGATGTATGTCACTCCTGTGATGTCTCTGGCTGTTCACTTACACTGGCCCACAGCTAGTTCCGGGCCATGTCATATAGAACGTGACTATCAACAGGTGTAGCTGGCTTGTCGTAGGAGTATCACCTGGCTGCCATACGTGTCCTGGATGTGTAGCACAGACCTGACTCTGTATTTCGCTGATGTGTATTAGCAGTTGAGCATGTGCTCAGTTCATTGACATTGATGTCGTTAGGTACTCACTCTTCGTTCTTCCTTCCAATTATCTGCAGGGCAACGCCTCTCCCCCGACCAATGCCAGACTTGGCTGCCATGAGGGAATGTGACTGCCTAAGACGTTACCACTTTTCACAATAGTTAATTGAGGACTCGACCGCAAAGCTTGAACAACACCTCCAACCGCGACACAGGTATCCTACTGCGCTGACACCCAAGATGAAGGTGATGGCAGCCCTACATTTTTTTGCCACCGGTACCTTTCAATTCACCATAGTTGATGTGGGTGGCATGTCCCAGACCATGTTCAGCCGTGTCCTGCATGATGTTTTAGAAGCCATGTTGGAGCACCTGGATGATTTCATCCATTTTCCAAATCCTGAGCAGTTGACAGGTATCAAGGGTGAGTTCTATGCCCTGGAAAGGATGCCCCATGTAATTGGGTCCATTGATGGGACACATGTGGCTTTGGTACAACCACAGGCACAGGAGGTAGCCTATCGAAACCGAAAACATTATCACTCCATCAATGCCCTTATGGTGTGTCTTGCTAACATGCTGATTTCCCATGTCTGTGCACGTTTTCCAGGGTCAGCACACGATGCCTACATCATGAGGCGTAGCAGGGTGCCAGAAATGATGCTGCAGCTGCACAACGAACGAGCATGTTTTGTTGGTGGGTATGCTCTGTTTGTCCTGTATTTAGCGGTATCTTTGTATGTTACGGCATCTCCTGACCCACTTCTTTACATGATGTTTCCATGTAGGGGACTCAGGCTATCCCAACATGCCATGGCTGGTGATGCCTCTCCACAACCCCAGAACAACTGCAGATCACCGTTACAACAATGCCCATGGGCATACCAGGCGAGTGATTGAGAGGACGTTTGGCCTCCTGAAGAGCCGATTCCGGTGCCTCCACAAGGCAGGCGGGTCCCTCCCATATGCACCGGTAAAGGTCTGCAAAATCTTCCTCGTGTGCTGCATGCTGCACAACATGGCAGTGGAGAAAGCTGTGCCACTCATCCTGAATCCCGATGAGCAGGAACATCCACCCGTAGAGGATGAAGGCCTTGGTCACGAGGCAAGTGAGGAGGAGGAGGAGGAGGAGGAGGAGGACATCCGGAGTCAGCTCATACGCAACTTCTTCTCATAATGGTGAGTCCCTGGGTCTGAGTGTGCATGCTTGGAGCCTTGTGTGGCATGTGTTGCAATGTGTGTGTCCAGCTGACTGTATGCTAAGTGACTTAGAGGTGTGTTCTGATGTGTCACTTGAGTGATGATGTCATTCCACACATTTTAGCTGACACACTCAGTTTTCAACTAGCATGGTGTCCACCTTATTCATGTAGAGTACATGACCATGCATGCGGATGACTATCTTGTTCCTGACTTATTGTGTGTCTGTCATCCCCAGGTAGTTGCGCATGCTGTCTGCTCGTGGCATCATTGTGCTCCTGCTATTCCTCATGAGTATTGCAACATGTGCTGAATCAGCGTTACATGCACGGACATGGTGAGATGTCTCCTTTGGGTAAGGATTGCAGCAAGCCATTTTGGGTGTGGTAGTTGTTTTGAATGTGTGGGCTGCTCCTGTGCAGGTTATGTCACTATGCAAACATGTTGACTCACCATGGGGTACATGACATGTAGCATGACTCACATGAATTGATAGTCACACATCGTGACGGTCATCTGTAATGGGATTGTGGATTGTGATGAAGGCATCAATGTGTGTAAAACTTCCCTATGAAACATACGGGATGCTACGGGTTGACATAGTGTAGGACATCCCCATAAGAGGCTCAATGGGGAATTGCAGCCTCTCCGTGTGCAGCAGGGGATGTTTGGCTCACCCCCTTCACTTGTGTGCCAGTCCAATGGATTTATGCATCTGTGGAGCGAAGGGGGTGTCCAGTGTTCATCCAAAAGACCTGTGTGTCTGTTCATATTGATGGTTTTCCATAGGTGTGAGGCTGAGTAATAAAGGTGTTCCTCACCCTCCAAGGTGCCTCATCTCTGTCAATGCAGGTCTCTTGCCACTGTGCATGCGGCATCTCTGGCATAGTTGTCAAAGATTGTGCATATGAGTCTATGTGTAGATTAGCAACCTTCATGCTGTTCTTAATGTATTTTATTCTCTATTGTGCATGGAGTCCATGGCTGTGTATGTGTTTTGGCATGTTGGTCCCCACAACGGGCCGTCAACACCTGCTGAGGGCGTGTTTCCTGTGCGCAGCTCGCCCTTCAGTTTCAAGATCCGGTGTCAGTCATCTTTGGTGATTGTGCATCCTTTATCTCTGGGTGTGCCATGGAAAACCGGACACTCCTTCCTTTACATACACCTGTTGCAGTGGTCCTTTCTGACATCCTAGTCTTTGGGTGGAACTTGTGGCATAGTTTCCAGGACATGCCGCCTGTTGCTGACCCTGCAGCAAGGGCACACGAAGTATCCGGATTTGGCAACACACACACTTCAAAGATGCTCCTCCCTTCCTCCTTCAACCCATTGTTTTGTCTGTCATCAGCTTGTCTGTGCCACAGTTGCGGCTACGCGGTGCCAAAGGCTGGACCGTCTGCACATGCAACGTGCACATTGCACGACCCTCCGGTCCTTGCATGACCCACATCACACTACAGTCTGATGTTGCAGACACCCTCCAAGCAATGTCGATCCACAAATCTTCCGCCTGCTCTCAGGCATACTCTAAGCGCACACACAACACCTTTGCATGATGAGTGTGCAACTCTGACTGCCTACACAGCGCTGCCACGCCTTCCAGGCCCTGTCACACCAACCAGGTCATGTCCCTCCTACTCCCCACTGGTTCTGTACCCCAGCAAGGCCACGGGAGTGGGACTCAAGGCTTCTGCATGTAGTATGGTGTCGTTGTCAGGCACATGGCACAGGTATCATCTCTCAGCGTGTCAATCTACAATGTGTCCAGGACCCCCCTCTCCACCATCACATGTGCACACGACCTCATCATCAACTCGTATGCCATCGACAGCCAGGTGCTCCTCACTCTCACCAAGGACGCAGACATTGCCAGTTCCAATATTCAAGATTGCATGAGATTCATTGATGAATGGCAGAACATCAGCCAGCTGAGGCAGGACTTGAACAGGACTGAGGTCAACATCTGAGGATTGTCCCCTTACAGCTGGGTCAACTGCTTGTGTCCCACCCGCAAAAGCCCTGCACAAGCACCCAGTGTCCACGCACACAAGATGGTGTGCATCATGGATTGCTTGCTCAGAATTGCCATGGTAATCACCAGCATCTGTGCCTCAGACTGCAACACCCTCTAAATTATGCACATGATCCCCAGATAGACCCACTCCAAGGAAAGACGGACCATCCCCCAGGTCCACCACAACATCCGTGTCAAATACTGCCCTGCCCTCTACGGAGTAGCCACATCCTAACTCCCGGGAAACTTGTCCACATCCAGGCGCATCTGCACACCTCAGCTGCAACATCCCGCGCCCCAGCCACATTACCGTCCACCTGAGATAGCTGCAATGAATCACTGTGTGCTGCAGGATGACCTTCAGACTCCCCACCCACACTCAGGAGGCAGGCCACTACCCCGACCCAAAACCAACCTTGTACCACTGTCATCCGAGACCCCGTAGTGCCATCTCCATGCATCCAACCTTGACCTGGCCACCATTCTTCAGATCCACCGTACTCCAGCATGCAGGACATAGTTCTCCCACCTGGGAACACATACCCGGAACTCCCTCCCCGGGAACCTCCGAATGAGGCATGACCTCTACGCCTTAATGATACTCTTACAAATAGGTCTGTCCGCACAGTATTGCAAGCACCCCCTCAGCAGCTTGAGGCCATCACAGGTGAGTATTGTGCTCCATGTCTGCATTGAATGATACATTGTGACCCATGTGTGTCCTGTACCAGACTCAGATCCCAGGGTATGGATGGGTGGAGTTAGTTCAACACTCAGGCATAGTTTGACATTTACACACACATATGTTGTGGACTAATGCAAAATGACAGCAACATCTCATGACAAAATTAAATTTTTATTTATGGTGGGGTAAGTCTTTGGGTAGATGAACTAAGGTGCTCTACCGGGTGCATAGAATCCAAAGTTCACAGGGGGAGATGGTATCCTTTGCTTTGGAAGTCATCAGAGTCTAGTCCACAGTGTTGGTCATCATTGGTCAGACTGTGACCAGCAAGTCCATGTGGCAGAGAATGTCATTGGATGAGGTGCTGCTGTTGTGCCAGAGGGCCAGGTGACAGGCCAGGTGACCTGGGAGATGTGGATGGTCCGCTGACTCTCACGGTCTTTTCCGTGGACGACCCACCTTCCTGGGGGGACCCTCAGATGCAGGCCTTGACGATGTCTGTGATGCTCCCTCGGACGAATCCTCCTCCTGCTCCCTCCCTGTGGCTGGTGGTGGTCTTCGCCTGGTGGCACAGGGAGGGTTGCCCATGTTGTCGGTGATCCGACGGAGTGAACGGCTCATGTCCGTTTGCACTTCCAGGAGCTCAGCCAGTCTTGCCTCCATCCATCCTTGGTGTTGTTGTTGACTGGCATGTTGCTCCGCCTGCAGGTTCTTCATCTCGTCGAGGGTCCCCTTCATCTCTGTGAGGCTCGACACTACCTGGCTGATGCTGGTATGTGTCCAGGATGTGGCGTATGTTTGACATACCGGTTCCCTCAGCTGGCTGGTCAGGTTCTCGCCTCCGCCTGCCTCCACTCCCACCACCCCTGCCCACACGAGCCTGGCCTGCCGTTGTGGGCACATCGGGTCTACAGGACCCCTGAGGGATGGCATTTGCGGAGTTGTCTGCCTCCTCCTGGGTGCCCGGAGAACCTTGTCCCTCCTGGACAGACTGGCTCTGTTGTTCGGTGCGAGCAGGGCTCCTGGGTGTCTCCTGGGATGTGGCAGGAATGGGGGTGGGGGTTGGCACAGATGTACCTGATGCAGGTGCTGCAGGGGCTTGGGCACCAGAGGGGCCAGGTTGGTCGGGGTCATTCATGGAGTGGTGAGAGTCGTCGCTGCCTGTGGGATCATCTTCACGCTGAGCCTGGGACTGTGATTGTTTTCCCCCATTGTTGGGGGAGGTCGATGACGTTGCCCTGTGTGTGAGAGAGAGACAATGTTAATGCTGTTTCATGCCACATCCATGTTTCATACATATTCTAGTTGTCACAGTTCCTCCAGGTAGTTGGATGTGCCTAGCATTCCTCTCAATGTACACTTGGGGATGGGTATGTTGCGGGGGACAGATTGATATGTTCTCCTGAGTGTTTGACCAGTAGAATTTTGGCTAGGATGCTTATTTGGCTATGGATTGGTCTTGTTGTGTCACATGTCCATTGTGAGTGTGGGTAAATCCGTTGCCTGCCCCGGGGGTGTGTGCTTGTGTGAGGGGGCGTGTGTGACCGGGCCTGCTGTTGGGTGTAGTGTGATTTGTCATTGGATCTCCCAGGTGATGTGTCTGTCCCCTCATGGTGCATGCTGGCATGACAGTGAGTGTGAGTTCCTGTGCTAGATATCTGAGCTTGTGGAGTTGGTGTTTGAGTGTACAGTGGTCACAGGAGGGCCTTGTGCTGCCTACAGCAGGGCCAAGTGTCCGCTACCTTGTCAGTACTTTGCCAGTCCCTGTGCATTGGGCATGGTGCATGGGTATGTACCTAGGCCATATGGGCTGAGGGCATTGGTGTCTGCTTCTGAGTTGCACAATGTGTTATGTGAGCCCCAACCTCCCAGCATCCCAGACATCCAGTCTTGGGTTTGTGGTTGGTGTGGCCTGGGACATGGCATTGCCTTTATTTGTGAATGGGGCATGGAGACGTTAGTGGCATGAGCGTGGTTTTTGAGTGTGGTTGTGTGCGGTGAGTTCTTGGGGGAAGTTGCGTGCATTTGGTGTATTTGTGGTGTGGATGCCATTCCCCCCATGTTACGTGAGTTGTTTGTGTACTCACCAGGCTCTGCGACTCCTTCGACTCTGTGTACTCCCACCGGCGGAAGCATGGCCATCACCTTCTCCTTCCAGGGATGGTAATGTACGGGTCTGCGGGGCAGCCCACCTCCAGTGATGTTACTCTGGGCGTATTCCTCGTTCATTTTCCTCTCGACTGCCCTGCGCAAATCGTACCACCTGGCTTGGCATTCATGCCTGGTCCTTTGGATGGGCGCAACAGCATTCACCTTATCGGCGATCCTCTGCCACAGGCTAGTTTTTTGGGCTATGTTGGTCTGTCTGACCAATGTTCCAAACAGCTGTGGCTCGACTCTGATGACTTCGTTGACAAGGAGGTCCAGCTCTGCCCTTGTGAACTTTGGATTCTTGTCTGTGGGCATGGTGTGGGGTGTGGGTGTGGATGGTTGTGGGTGTGTGGGTGTGAATGTGACGGTGTGTCTGTGAATGTGAAGAGGGGTTTTTGTGAAGGAGGTTGTGTGAAGGTGTGTAAGTTAAGGTGTAGTTAAGGTGTAAGTAAGGTGCAGTTGTTTGTCTGTGGGGTCTGTCAGCAGTGGGTCTGTTGCAAAGGCTCATGGGTTGTGTGTGTGGGCCCTTTTTATTGGTCCATTTGTGGGTGTGGCTGTGTTTGATATTTTGGTGGGTGTGTTATAAGAGGTGGTTGTGACTTAGGGCCTCTGTTTGCCTGTTTGGATGTGCCAGGTCAGTCATTGAGATGTGTTTTGTCATGTAGACGTGTTTTGTGGTGTTGTGCGAGTCGAATTGACCCTCCTTGTGCTGTTTTACAGTGTCCTGGTTCTGTACGAGTCTTTTTCGCGTAGGTAAGGTCCGTACATACGCGATGCTGGGTGAGGGTGCTGGGGTACGGTGTTGGGGTACGGTGCGTACAGGTACGGGGCTGGGGTAAGGGCCTGGGGTGCGGCGTGTACAGGTGGGGGGCTGGGGTACGGTGTTGGGGTACGGTGCGTACAAGTGCAGGGCTGGGCTATGGTGTTGGGGTATGGTGCATACAGGTACGGGGCTGGGGTACGGGCCTGGGGAGCGGCGTATACAGGTGGGGGCTGGGGTACGGTGTTGGGGTACGGTGCATACAGGTGCGGGGCTGGGGTATGGGCCTGGGGTGTGGCGCGTACATGTGGGGGGCTGGAGTACGGTGTTGGTGTACGGTGCGTACAGGTGCAGGGCTAGGGTACGGTCCTGGGGTACGGTGCGTACAAGTGGGGGGCTGGGGTACGGTGTTGGGGTACGGTGCGTACAGGTGCGGGGCTGGGGTACGGGCCTGGGGTGCGGCACGTACCTGTGGGGGGCTGGAGTACGGTGTTGGTGTACGGTGCGTACAGGTGCAGGGCTGGGGTACGGTCCTGGGGTACGGTGCGTACAGGTGCGGGGCTGGGGTACGCGCTTGGGGTGCGGCGCGTACAGGTGGGGGGCTGGGGTACGGGCCTGGGGGTATGGTGCGTACAGGTGCGGGCTGGGAGACGGGCCTGGGGTGCGGCGCGTACAGGTGGGGGGCTGGGGTATGGTGTTGGGGTACGGTGCGTACAGGTGCGGGGCTGGGCTACGGTGTTGGGGTACGGTGCATACAGGTACGGGGCTGGGGTACGGTGTTGGGGAATGGTGCGTACAGGTGCGGGCTGGGCTACGGTGTTGGGGTACGGTGCGTACAGGTGCGGGGCTGGGCTACGGTGTTGGGGTACGCTGCGTACAGGTGCGGGGCTGGGCTACGGTGTTGGGGTACGGTGCGTAGCGGTACGGGGCTGGGGTATGGTGTTGGGGTACGGTGCATACAGGTGCGGGCTGGGCTACGGTGTTGGGGTACGGTGCATACAGGTACGGGGCTGGGAGACAGGCCTAGGGTGCGGCACGTACAGGTGCGGGGGCTGGGGTACGGTCCTGGGGTACGGTGCGGAGGGGGGGTACGGTGCTGATATACGGGGGTATGGTGCTGACATATGCGGGGGCTGGGGTACGGGCCTGGGGGTACGGTGCGTACAGGTGCGGGCTGGGAGACGGGCCTGGGGTGTGGCGCGTACAGGTGGGGGGCTGGGGTATGGTGTTGGGGTACGGTGCGTACAGGTGCGGGGCTGGGCTACGGTGTTGGGGTGCGGTGCGTACAGGTACGGGGCTGGGGTACGGTGTTGGGGAATGGTGCGTACAGGTGCGGGCTGGGCTACGGTGTTGGGGTACGGTGCGTACAGGTGCGGGGCTGGGCTACGGTGTTGGGGTACGCTGCGTACAGGTGCGGGGCTGGGCTACGGTGTTGGGGTACGGTGCGTAGAGGTACGGGGCTGGGGTATGGTGTTGGGGTACGGTGCATACAGGTGCGGGCTGGGCTACGGTGTTGGGGTACGGTGCATACAGGTACGGGGCTGGGAGACAGGCCTAGGGTGCGGCACGTACAGGTGCGGGGGCTGGGGTACGGTCCTGGGGTACGATGCGGAGGGGGGGTACGGTGCTGACATACGGGGGTATGGTGCTGACATATGCGGGGGAGGGGGTCTGTACGACTCGTATCCGGACACAAGTTTACCCGTGTATATGTGTGCTACAGCGTTTGCTCCATACGGGGCCTTTTACATGCGGTTGTGTATTCGGACGGGCGGTACAGTTCGTATTTGCGCGCTCGGACTTCTGTTTTACGATTTGCACGTAAAAATGTCCGGCTCCCTATCGTACACTTTTCCCGACGCTATTCGGACGTAAAAATTTCCGGCTCCCTCTCATACACTTTTCCCGATGCAATTCGTATGTATTTTTCACGTACGAATCGTACTTCGCAGTTTGTACGGTACTTGTACGATTTGTACGTGAAAATATACGGAGACGAGTCGTACGCAAATTTATTTTGCCGGTTTGGAATCGGCACCCAAGTGTGATGAAACAGTTCATAAGTCAGTTTTTCTGTTTGTTTTACTGTGTGTGCTTTGAATTTTCCATGGATTATTTGCATGAGTTTATATAAGAATTTAAGTTTACACTTCAGGGTTTTAGTTTAACATGGAAGAGGTTGTCTGTAATAAGGTACCCTTAAAAATAGGCATGCATATTACACCCACTGTTAAGGTACGTTTCTTGTGTCTAAAATCCTCACCTGAAGGTTAACCGCTAATCTACTGAATAGATTCTTATGTGGGTTGTAATTGTGCAAATCTCAAATTCTCTAAAATTGTGAAAAATGTGAAGGGTTTTTAATTTATTCCTGTGTTGTCCCAAAAGGTAAATAATCTGATCAGGTAAATAGTTTTGTAACAGTGACATCTGAATGTATCAGTTGTATTGGCTAGATCACATAAACAATTGTGTATAAACCATGTTCACAGCTATATTATATTTCGCGGTTGTGAATAGAGGACTGGAAATTATAGCAATTTATCGCACCATATAATGTATTTATTTATCCTTGTTCCCGGTGGTGTTATGATCCTCCCAATTTCAGGGCAGTCTCTCATTTTTCTTTATGATGAGTTAGGCTCATCCAGATTGGCAGTGTTATGAGTCAGATATCCCTGCCAGAGGAACGCATATCTCCATGGGAATATGGATATATCACATCATATCAACCTGGTGCCTAGAAACAGTGGACACACACAGCTGTTGGTATTTTGAAAAAATAGGTTATTTATGGGTTACAGTAAGCACATAAAACCTATGTGTCTCTTGATACCTTTATTTTCTATGATTCTGTGTGGGGAGTGAAGGGATAGCAGCTGTGTAGCCATTTGTATCTGCACTCTAAAGGATGAACAATACCTTGTCAGGACATGTTCGAATGGCAAGCAGCTGTAACCAATTCCACTTCCTCCTTCCTTCCAAACTTTTTCTTGACAGCAAAATGGAAGATTCCTCTCTGCTCTGTTTCTGTAATTTCTGTTAACGCGACCTACTGCTAAAATAGTATGGTGTCCTTTACAACTTGCACACACTTGGTAGCTGTTGGACGTGACAGTATTTGGTGTGGTGTTCCACCAAACTTTTCACCTTCTCCCCACCTGTTTGATGAAATTCATTTTTTTCATCTTTAGGAATCTGAGCTTTACCACTTCGAACCAGTGCTAAAGTGCATGTGCTTAATCCTTAAAACATGGTAAAACTGGCTTGCACCCAATTGGCCCATTTAGCCTACTCATAAGCCCCTAGTAAAGTGATACTACATATTCCGAGGACCTTTAAATTAAATGCTACTAGTGAGCCTGCAGCACTAATTATGCTACCTACTTAAGTGGCCCTTTAAAACATGTCACAGGTCCTGCCATTGCAGCCTGTGTCCAGTTTTAAACTGCCAATTCTACTTGGACAAATAAACCTTACGCCAGGCCTAAATTTCCCACTTTAATGTATATAAGTCACCTCTAAGGTTAGCCCTAAATAGCCCATAGGGCAGGGCCCATTGTATTTAAAAAGTTAAAATCTTATATGTCCTGGTGCGTACCTCTCCAATAGGATAACATTGAGATACCTTAATATATGTAATAAGTGGGTACAAGTAGAAATAACATGTTTGATTTAAAAAAAACTTGTAATTTACAGTCCTATTTAATCGTAAAATTGATTTTTAAGTCACAATATTGAAATTGCCACTTTTAGAAAGTTGATATTTTCTTGCCCTAGCCATTTGGTGCCTGTAGCTTGTGCCCCGGGTCACATGACTGGGCGTCGTTGACACTTGGCCTATGTGTATGCCTTACAAACAATGAGACAAAAGGAGACTTGGTGTTGGCAACATGGGCCATCATGCCAGGATGGGGGGGGAGCTGTTTCCTGCCCCACTCACATTTCAAAGGGGCTGCCTACAGCACACTCACAAAGAACTTAACTCCAGCCTATGTCACCCCAGACCCCTTGGACCGATGCAGAGCAACACCAAGCCCTGCAAAGCTTTCCTGCACAGCTGAAAACTTCATCAGAACTGATGGCAAGTGATACAAAGCCTGGCAAAGCTTCTTAATAAGTTTGGGATGAATAGTGCATAGGGCTAGTCAGTTCAGACTAAAAGTACAGTACCTGAAACATAGGGAAGGGTGAACTGCTTATCTAGCCATTGCCATTGAATATCAAAGTACTCTGCCATGTGTGCTTAACAAAAAGAAACCACCACGGCTGACCACTGGTTCAGCAACTCAAACCCAAATGTACAATAGTAGATGTCCTGTGCACAATTCTTCCAAAGTCCGCCGCAGAAGGACTCCACTGAAAATCAGATGAGAAAGAACTTTTTATACAAAAAAGGAAGGTGCACCAGAGAAAAGTCCAAACTTGAGTAAGTCCTTAGAGTTCCTTTTAATTTTCATATATGTTTTTTCATAGAGTAAAAGATCAGCCAACGCGTTTCGTTCTTTAAGATAAGAACTTCTTCAGGGCTGAAATAAGTAACAAACAAATATATAGACATAACTACATGCATATACGACATATATATACATATATATACATATATATACAACCAAAATGCTACATACACCACATAAGACCATGCATAGAAGAACACTGTTGCATATAAATATAGACAGTAATGCATATGTATATATACAGACATACAACGTTATTCATATAGAAAAAGAGTAATAAAAATATACATAAAAACAATAGAATAAGAAGACTACATATATACACCATTTACAAACAATAAAAAGAGAAATTCTCATTCATATTTACAGGGTACTAATACAATAAACACCAACTCATAAGTATAGGATTTTTGTAAATATATTCAACACATACATGTTATGAGAAAAAGGTAATAACCATGATCTGCAGGACCTATAGAGTTGCAAAAACTGACCAATTAGTAAAAGCCAAAAGCTATATATATATATCTCACCAGTATCTACACGTAGTAGAAAAAGTGAAAATGGTCATCCAGAAGTCTGTAATTCATACATGGCCGTGTAATCGATAATAGGAAAGTTTCTTAATATAGATTCAGATGGATAGTTCGTAGAGATTCCAAAGTACTGTAAAAAAAAAAAAAAAAAAATAGAAACAAGAAAAGGAAAAAACGGAAAAAGAGAGAAATAGACAAGAGAAGGTAGAGGCAGAAATAAAAAGAAAAAAAGGAGAGTAAAGAATACAATATAATATAATATATATATTGAATAAAAGTTCCTGAAGCTAAAATATCTGCATAAATACCAAAATATAGGGCAAAACCAAAGGGGTAAAAATGTATCTCACCTAAAGTAGGAAGGTGCTAAGCAATACAAATCACTTCACGGCGAAAGATACAAGTGAGTCCATATTCTCAAGATCCCATAATACGGATTCGAGTCTACAAAATGTGTAGATTCCGCACACTAGAGGAAACCAAAAAACAGGAAGCAGAGATATACTAAACAAGAAAGTATTACGAATAGACAAAGAATGAAACAACAGATAGAAAAAGAGGGGGGGGGGAGAGAATATGTCAAGAATCAATATAAACAATATATGACTGTTTATATATTAGTACAAAAAAGAGGGGTGTCAATAATAAAACGACCCATTAAGAAATAGTATAAACCATCTAATGCACTTGATGCTAGTCATTAAAACCAACAAATAACGAAAAAAGGGTTACCAAAAACAAATAATCCAAATGAACGACTCAATATGGTAAATTACACAGAAGAAGGACCAACAGAGTAAAGGCGTTACCCAAAAAGAAACCCGAAAGTGTTTTAGCAGAAAACTAAAGAAAACGCGTATTCACTGGCTTCAAGGGTCCAAATCGTATGCTACGATGTATTGTAACCATGAAACTAAAGGGTGCCACACCAGGGTCGATAAGGAGGTATTCAAAAAGCAGGTGAATATGTAGCAGGCACACTAATAAGCTACAATTAAAGAAACTTACCCAATTCAAATGTGAAAAGGCATGGGACCGATACCGTGGTCAGATCGGCAAACGCAGTTTCAAATGAGCCGCGGAGAAAGAACGTCATTATACCACCTGGCCAATGTAAAAGCGTCACCTTACGTCGGGAAAGACGGCGCCATATTTGAATGGAGTTTCAAAAATGCCGAGTAGTTTACTCTGAGATAACATGCTAACAGTCTATACGGACAACATTAAGAGTGAAAAGTTAGAAAAAGACGCCCTATTAGAATGGTGTAGCGGGCATGCTGAGTAGTTACTCAGAGAAGAAGGACTAACAGCATACACGGACAACAAGGAAATAACCAAGCGTGTAGAAAAAATGTCACGCAGTTCAATTACGAACAACTTTGAGAATAAGGAGTTAAAAACAAACGCCCTGTTGGAATGGTGTTGCGGGCATGTAGAGTGGTTATTCAGAAAGTGAGAACTAACAACATAAACGGCATATATCCAAAACGCCAAGTAAGGTAATAAAGAAAACATTTAAAAATAAATAAACAAAAACAAAAGTGAATACAAGAGACATATATAAAAAGTCAGTATGAGTATAGAAAAAAGCATATAATAGTATATATGAGAGAATAATAATACAGGTAAACAGCAAAAAACAGACAGAGATAAGAAAAGATATATGAGATGACAGAACTATAGTAAAGCGATCCCGACAAAATAAAACTAGAGAGGGTACTAAGAGAACATCATCTCTGAGTAGTGTCAGCGATATGTTCAAGCGGATATTGGTATACGGATATGTATAGAGTGGAGAAGGGCCCATATAAAGAATACATAATTACATAAAAATAGTACAGCATAGTAGTGTTAATCGATAAGGCATGTACATATATGTAGAAGGTATTAGCGAGTAATAATTGAAATCGATCTATACCTAACAAATATCGGGCCAATTGTGGTGACACAAACTATCTCAAAAATATAGAGTAATAAGTAATTAACCATATTTACAAAAAGTAGTGCATCTCTGTATCGGTATTATGTTCCAAAGTAGTAGCCCGTAGGCGACATATCCATTTAGCTTCCACTTGTCTCAGGATCAATTCCCTGTTTGAACCTCTTTTGCCTATAGGGATATGTTCAATGCCATGAAACCAAAAAGAAGAGCGATCATTATGTTTGGTCCTATAGTGTTTAGTTATGGGGTATCTTATGTCATCATTTAGAAGAGCTCGCCTGTGTTCTTGTATACGTATCTTTAAGGGGCGAATGGTACTTCCCACATAGATGATGCCACAATCACAACCAAGAATATATACAACGTAGGTAGTGTTACAGTTAATAAATTGGTTGATATTAAATTTACGTCCACTGTTATAGGAGAAAGTCTTGGTTTTATGCTTGCCCATGGGACAGATGTTGCAACTTCCACAGACAAAGAATCCCTTGGGTTTTTCGGGGAGCCAAGTACCAATGGTTCGAGGGGTAGTAATATAGCTAGGGCAAAGTTCGTTTCTCAATGATAAGCCTTTTTTGTATGTAATGGCAGGTGTGGTAGCAATATAATCTTTCAATCCATTGATAGAGGTTAAAAGGTGCCAATTTCTCTTAAGAGCTTTAAAGATATCATCACTATGTGTGGTATACTGTGTGATGAATCTTGCTCTGTTATTGATTCTATTATTAGTTATAGGTTTATCAAGTAGTGTATGGTCCCTAGTCGTAGACAGGATTCTTTGTTCAGCTTTATTCAGTATTTTGTTATTATACCCCCTATTCTGAAATCTTTTTTTAGTTTCTTTAACATTAAAGAGAAAGTTACTCTCCTCACTGCAGTTTCTCCTAATGCGTGTTAATTCCCCGAAGGGGATGTTGTTAATAACAGAACTTGCATGGGCACTAGAAGCATGCAAAACAGCATTGCACGCAGTCTCCTTTCTATAGAGTTTACTCTCAATCTTATCATCTGTCACATAAAAATTGATATCCAAGAAATTGATACTGTTAGTATGGTAAGACATGGTCAGTTTAACATTAAACACATTATCATTTAGATCAGTGAAATATTGTTGCAGTTGTTCAACAGAGCCGGACCAGAGACAGATGATATCATCTATGTACCTCCCCCAGAACACAATGAAATCGGTCCAGGGGGAGGCACATCTGGCCCAGGCATGCTCCCTCTCGTACCACCCCATGAAGAGGCAGGCGTACGAAGGAGCAAACCTGGAACCCATCGCAGCGCCCTTAGTCTGTTGATACCAAGCGTTGTCATGCATGAAAAAGTTATTCATAAGTATAATGTTGACCATTTCAACAACCATCTCGTTATGTTCAAAAAGTTCAGCAACCTCCCGATCTAAGAAGGAATGTATGGCATTATTCCAAAATGTTTGTCAATACAAGTATAAAGACTCTCAACATCAAATGTCACAAAAAGAAGTTCCTCAGACCATTGAAAGTCTTTAAGTTTGACAAGGATGTCCTTACTGTCCTTGACATATGATGGTAAATCCAATACGTATTTACGTAACTTCAAATCTACAAAATGTGAGAGTTTTTCGGTGGGTGAGCCCACCCCCAAAATGATAGGTCTTCCAGGGGGGAATGACCCCCCCTTGTGTATTTTTGGTAGAATGTATATACAAGGGAAGGAAGGACTTTCAACCCTTAAAAATCTATACTCATCCTCTGAGATAAGAGACATATCTCTCCATTCGCCCAATTTAGTATTGATCATATTGGAGAGAGCAGGAATAGGGTTAGTAGTGATCTTCTTATAACAGGTGTTGTCATTAAGTTGTCTATTAATCTCGTCAAGATATTCTGTGCGATTCATAATGACAACATTCCCCCCTTTATCTGCTTCGCGTATGACGATATTATTGTCATCTTTTAAACGTTGTAAGGCCTGTCTTTCATTATAGGAGATGTTCTGTTTCCTAAAAGGTTTGTATTTGTTAGACGTTTCCAGGGTATAGAGTTCTTTAGTCATTTTCTCATAGAAAGTATCTATATTCGAATTATGGCCAAAAGTAGGGACAAATTTAGATTTGGGGCGTAAGCCACTATCGTTGTGTGCATCCTGGATAATATTAAAATCATTCAACAGGCTAGGTATATCACATGGGGTGTCATCACAAATAGATAATAAACATTGTACATTCCTAATATCCGCAATGGTATGAGAACTAGGATCACTAGGTGGTATATTAGTCATCTCTTCATGCGGTCTATTAGAAAAGTAATCACGAAGTTTGAGATTTCTAACAAACTTGTATGGATCTACATGTGTATTAACCAGGTCACCACACTGGGTGGGACAAAAATTCAGACCCTTGCTAAGAATATGAGTCTCATCATCATCAAGTACTTTATTAGAAAGGTTAACAATTTTCAAAGTATATTTATCATCAGTCACAAAACTCTCATCAGATGTTAGTTCATACTCCCCTTTTTGGCTTTGTTCGATATATCCCCTTTTCCTGTTGTAACCTTGGGATTTATTTTTGGAACTCCTCCCACCACGCCTGATCTTAACTGCTCCTGCTTTTGTTGGAGTCTGTTGGAGATGCGTAATTTCGCAAGTTCCTTTTGGAAGGATGAGGCCCCTTCCCCTAAAGGGGTTTCCTGTACTAAAGAAGATGATGCAGTGCTCCCTTGTGATGAAATAGATATATTACTAGTTGAGCCTGTGTCATCACTCTCCCCCTTATCTTCTCTATTTCTTTTTTTATCCTCCAGACCTTGTACACTGTCAAATTTCTTGTGAAAGGTATAAATTCTACCATCACGATAATCTCGATCGTCTCTCTTGATCTTTCTAAGTTTCTTCTCTTTAAGGTATACCTGATGGTTATCCATAATTTCTTTCAAAATATTGTAATTCTTTTCAATGAGATCTTTCTCCCCATGTCATTAATCTGTTTTTCAATAACTGCAATTTCTTCTCGCAACTTCTCCCCTTTTTCACATGCATGTTTAACCAAGATTTTCATCATGGCATGTGATGCCCCCTCCAAGTTACATTCCCATTCATTCAGTAACACATCGCTTAGATACTCAAAAGTGGGGAAAATCAAAATGCGTAATCCTCTAGGTACTTTACCATTTTCTATGTATTGTTGGAGGGTTACGCCGTCCCACCACCTGCTTAGTTCCTGTTTTTTTAGGCGCTCAAGTCTTATAAACAATGTTTTTAAGCTGGTCTTATGTGTAGTATCTTGAGTAACTGTCTCCTTTGAGGTACTTGTCCCAAAGAGATTGTATGCCATCTCTTCCCGACTATCATTGAATTTAGACATATTCTAATAATAAGTCACTATAGTTTATATGTAAGGTGAGTGCAAGAACGGTCACTAAAGTGTGCTTAACAAAAAGAAACCACCACGGCTGACCACTGGTTCAGCAACTCAAACTCAAATGTACAATAGTAGATGTCCTGTGCACAATTCTTCCAAAGTCCGCCGCAGAAGGACTCCACTGAAAATCAGATGAGAAAGAACTTTTTATACAAAAAAGGAAGGTGCACCAGAGAAAAGTCCAAACTTGAGTAAGTCCTTAGAGTTCCTTTTAATTTTCATATATGTTTTTTCATAGAGTAAAAGATCAGCCAACGCGTTTCGTTCTTTAAGATAAGAACTTCTTCAGGGCTGAAATAAGTAACAAACAAATATATAGACATAACTACATGCATATACGACATATATATACATATATATACATATATATACAACCAAAATGCTACATACACCACATAAGACCATGCATAGAAGAACACTGTTGCATATAAATATAGACAGTAATGCATATGTATATATACAGACATACAACGTTATTCATATAGAAAAAGATTAATAAAAATATACATAAAAACAATAGAATAAGAAGACTACATATATACACCATTTACAAACAATAAAAAGAGAAATTCTCATTCATATTTACAGGGTACTAATACAATAAACACCAACTCTGCCATGTGTGGTGCACCTCTGCCAGCCACATGAATGCATTGATCATGCAGCCAGAATGTACCGGTGGCTCTTGAAGCTGGCATGTTGCTTTCGTTTTTAGTCCTTCTATACTTTCCTGCATTCGTCCCCATTTGTCTTCCCCTTTCATTAGCTCCCTATCATGTTGTTCATTCCATTGACCCCCTCAGCTGCCTGTGTCTCTTTTATGCTTCTCCCAGTCTGTGTCCCTTTCTTCTCTTTCCATTATCAATCCCTTTGAATCAGCTCAACTGTGATACATGGCAGTACCACTAAGAACCCTTTCATTGTCGGTGTTATGCTGGTGGTTGTATGTGAGACTATATTACACTGACATATTGTATCACATAAATATCATACCCTACATATTGCTGACAAATAAGTCTCCCCAATGGTTGTAGAGTTTTTATTATTCACTCCAATGGGTTGATTATTTGCAAAGAATAGCTATCAGACAATATTGTGACAACAATATTTTGGTACCATACTGTGCTGGTTGCAACAAAATATCATGTGCTGAGCATTTCCGGTTGAGCCAGGTTAGCGACTCCCAGAGGCGACAGAGCACACACCACACACATCAGTTTAAGGAGCAACATCAGAGGCCATATCATGATGGGCTTTGCTGACTCAGCAAACAGCTGTGCTCCATTTTTATGCGCCTGCAGTGTATAAAGTGAATTTATTCAACCTGGCATGTCTCTGAGTTAATGCACTATATTCAGACAGCACAGCCCAGAAACAGAAAGAGGCAAAACTAGCTCACCGTTTTTGAGCTGTTTTATCTGAAAATAAAGCACTAAATCCAGTGCTTACTTTGTATAAAAAAACACAAGTGCTGTGGCCCTCGTCAGGAAGCAACTTCAATTTGTACCACACATTGCCACTGTACTTTAACAACTGCTAACAAACACACTGTTGCAAGCGTGACAATTCAGACTGTTCAGGCAGCTAAAGCTTTAAGAATGACTTGGGTGGCAATTATTAGTTGCTTTTAATGTATACTGAATTAACAAACAACAGTTTCTCTGCTCATCTTGCACCAACAGCGCCACCATGTGGCAGCTGTCATAAGTGCAGTTTCTGGCAATTAAGTGCCAGCAATTCATGGCCGGTGCCGAACACGGGAAACCACCAGCTCATATTAAGCACTGACTAAATCAGAGAAATATTGAGGTAAATGAACTCACTTTACGCACTCAAGTGAATAAAAAACTTGCGATCAGCTCAAAGCTCATAATGATCTATTCCCCAGGCTGCATCCCACGGCTTGCACCCAGAGGATCATGGACCTTGTTAGTTGATGGAACCAGCTGCCCAAGACTCACCACCTTTGTCTAAACTGGACAATGTCCAGCAAAGGAATCTTCATGAAATTAAGATCAGCTTAGCTGCATACATTTTAAGCAAGTGAGTGGAGAGAGACGGACTGATAGGAGCTGAGAGGTATTGTATGTGCATGTTTAAAAGTGTGATCAAGTATGTGTTTATGAGTGAACATTTTGTGTCTGTTCAAGCATGTTAAGTTTTATAGGTGTGTCAGCATGTCTGTGTGTTTGTGTGTGTGAGAGTGTGTGTGTGTGAGTGTGTGTGTGCATTCATGCGTGCCTGTGTATATATGTGTGTGTATGTTTCTGCGACCTGCTTATGGATGTAGACCTGTCTGAGGATGCTAAGTGGTAAACAGGGGCTTTAATGGAGGTCCCTTGCATAATGGCGGTTCTTGACGATGCAATGAATAGCAAAACACACAAGATGATGGACGGAATATTGCACATTGGCAAAACATTCACCCCCAGTCACAGATCTGGGTTTAATCCATCGTTATTTTGCTCACCACGCCACCCCAGTTCAGACATGGCCATATGCAAATCAGTCTTGACCCTGTGCCTCATGGGAACAGTCCAGCCCGAACTGCCAAGCCATGTCTTCCCTGGACTGGAATCAAGCATCCTAGGACCGGTTTCAGGGTTTCACCCCTCTTCAGCCAGGATAGCTTGACTCCAGTGGCGTAGTGAGCACGGGACCCACGTCTGGGCATACCCTTCCCACAAAGGGCGAACAGCAAAACACACAAGATGATGGACGGAATGTTGCACATTGGCAAAACATTCACCCCCAGTCACAGATCTAGGTTTAATCCATCGTTATTTTGCTCACCACGCCACCCCAGTTCAGACATGGCCATATGCAAATCAGTCTTGACCCTGTGCCTCATGGGAACAGTCTAGCCCGAACTGCCAAGCCACGTCTTCCCTGGACTGGAATCAAACATCCTAGGACCGGTTTGGGGGTTTCATCCCTCTTCAGCCAGGATAGCTTGACTCCAGTGACGTAGTGAGCACGGGACCCACGTCTGGGCATACCCTTCCCACATAGGGCGAACAGTAAAACACACAAGATGATGGACGGAATGTTGCACATTGGCAAAACATTCACCCCCAGTCACAGATATGGGATTAATCCATTGTGCATTGTGCAGCACACATAAAAACAGCAAAACGCAACGCATGATTGTTTATGTGCAGGAAGGTGTCCCTTCCTGCACATAAACAATCCTTTTAAAAATGACGAGTGGCAACCTCTATGTGTGCTGCACAAAGCAGCAGACATAGAAGTTACAAATTGCCATTTAAGATTGTTTATGTGCAGGAAGGGACATCTTCCTGCACATAAACAATCTTTCCCCACAATGCAGGCACCCTTACACTAAGGTGCAAGGGGGTCTACGTTGGCGCTAGGCACCTAAATTTAGTGCCAGCGCAGTGGGAAATGCAGTGCTGCACCGTATTGTTGTAAATAAGGTGGAGCCTATGTTTCAAAAGCCAAAACACTGTGCTCCATTACTTCTTTGTAAATGTGCCCCAATATTTGTTAAGGCATCCAAAGATACTTCTGAAACAATAATAACATCTGGTTAATAGGTGCCTTAGAGAGAGTAAATGCATAAGAATACAATCAGGCATTTAATGTCTTTGCCACCAGTATAGTGACCAACCTCACATTAATTACTTTTTATATCATAATACATATTCATTACTTATTTTCTAACTAGACAAGATTATAGATACTTAAGAACCTTACCTTGATATTGTGGTTGACTCACCCTGGTAAAAAGGTGAAGCTTTCATATCACTTCTTGATATAACTCTCCCTAGGTAGAATGGGGGGCCATGACATTTTAGAGCCGACCTTTAGCAGAGTTGTGGCCCATCTTGGCATAATGGTGGCTCTGCCATATAATGCCCACACTCTACTGATGAAACGCCTTCCCAATTCAGAGTAACGCAAGGCAGTGATTTGTGCTGACTTGCATTACTCTGGATTTACTAAGCCACACAGAGCCACACAAGGTGGCTTTGCTGGGTTTAGAAAATATCACGTAGGCCCTTGCGTTGCCTTACGTGTTGCAATGGCAATGCAAGCGTTTAGTAAATCTAGGCCAAAGCAGCTTGATAAAGCATAGCAGCTCCAACCTTTCCTAACGACGGAAGCAAGGATAACACTTATGACATTGATAGCATTTTTTTATACTTTTGAAATAAAAACAGCAAACCTGATCGTTCTTTTTGCTTTCTCTCTATATGGTGTGCTAACATTTAGTTAAATATTACAAAATGCTTATAATTTTATAGGAATGTCTCAACATTGTGAACTATTCCATCCTCCTTGAAGTCTGAACAGAAATGTGGGAAAAGAATACCATTTTTATTCACTCTGGTTTTCAGAATCACTCTGCAATGCATTTGGATAATCAAAGAACTGCTGTCGCTGTTTTTGTGCAGGCATGTAGATCCCAGAATACATGTAGTAGAGTAAGTGAAATGCAAAAACCAGACTGCAAGCCTTGTTTATAGACAAAGGAACATGAGAGCTGTGCTTTGACAACATCTGTCTTCCATACTCATATTTAATGAATTCTGGAAATTGGAGATCTGCTTGTCTCATTACTTGGCAAGTAAGAGCATTCCTTAAGTTTTGTTGATGGCTTTGTGGAAACAGCAGTGAACTACTGTTTTCCCAGTGCGAGGCTGTACATTGCAGTTCAAGGCAGACCAGTGCAGTTTGCTTGGATCCAGATGTACTTGGGGCATTTAAAGGTGACAATGGGTTGTGGATTTTATCATAGCCATAAGCAAGGCCAGAACATATTGTAAAGACCCACCGAAATGTTTGAGATTGAACAGGCGCCCCCTGCTCTTAGAGGAGGGGCACCCTTAGTAGCGCCATGGGACAGAGCCTCCCCCGGGCCAAGAAAGGGGGCAGGATGAAGAAGGGGTGAGGTGATGTCATCGATGTGCGCAGGGAAAAGTCTAGAAGGCCACTTAAGGCTGCGCCCCAGGGGTTTTGTCCTCTTTGTCCCCTTGGACCTCAGCTGTGCTGCAGGAGCATCGTAGACCACCCACCCACCCAGCAGAAGAGCAAGGCCTCCCGGAGGCGGAGCACTGACACTTAACAACAAAGGGGGATGCACACCCATAGAGGTTCAGTGACTGGATGGACCCCAGGAGGGGGTAGGATCGATGTCGGCAGAGGGTAGGCAGGGTGGAGGGACTGACCTGCTGGTGATCCTGGACTCTGCTGCCCTAACCCGCAATGTATGGACTGAGTAGAAGCTTGGGGAGGCTGCCTGTGTTCAGGTACACGCGTGGGCCGGGGCGGTATGCAGTGCCCTGGATTTCCAGTAGTGCAACTGTTTGTTGTAGCACGTTGGGGCCTGCTGGCACAATGTGTGCAGCAGAGTGGGTGCTTGGTGGGCCGAGACGGCCAAGTTCAAGTGTACGGCTGAGTTAAAGTGCAAGTGTAATGTCATGCCTAATTTCCTTACTGCCTTTGACATGTTGATGCCGCAAAAATGTGAGGCTGTGTATAATTTTCATATATCTAAGTAGGATACTTTTACTATTGTAATGGTTGTGGTGAATTACCTGGTTTGATGTGAATAAAAAAGGCTACGCCTTGGACAACATACTCTGATTCTGAGAGTTCTTGGGCACAGCGGGCGGTAAGGTGACGGAAGTTGGGGAGGAGTGAATGTCATGTTGTGCGAGTACTATACATATTTGTAAGATAATTTTTGCCAGCGAGCAAACCTAAGAAACAGAGTGGCATATTTACAAGGCCCCTGCGCCACTGGAGCGTCATTTTGTTTTTACGCACCTGTGGAACACAATGCTGAGCCATATTTACAAGGCCATGCAAAGCCACCCTGCGTGGCTTTTCATGGCCTTGTAAATATGGCCCGATTTCAAGCATTACTCTGTGTGAAAGGGGCGTTCCATGGGGGTTGTGGGTGATCCCAGGCAACACCCACGGATTCTGACACATTCCCAGATTTACAAGCTTTGGTAAACCAGGGAATTAGTCATATTCGAACGGCTCCCCAGGGAGGCCTTAAAGAGGCTCAACGAGGAGAAATACCTTTATTTCTCCTTGGTTTTTGCTCTTTCAATGAGCACACATCGAAGGAGCAAAACGTCATCAATTATTATTTTTGTGCAGGAAGCTGACCATTTCTGCACAAAAATGATCATCCCTGCAAAGCAGGCACCCTTGCACCATGGAGAAACTTGGGTGACTGCATTGGTGCCAGGCAGCCAATTGTGCACCAGCACAAAGGAAAGCACAGGGATGAGTGATATTTCCGCATATACGAAGCATCCCTGTACTGTCCTAATGATGCAGCTCGGCGCAGCAGGATGGCTTGCAGCGCCACTCTGTGTGATTCTCTAGTAAATATGCCCCAGAGTTTCATGCTATCCATATTAGGCAAAAGGAGATGTAAACACATGGATAACAGATCCTAGTGATTATGGTTCAATGACTCTCGCAGAATGACAACTCAGATTGCATTACTGAAAAGCACTCATGCATAGCTTGCATCATATATGAACATTGGCACACTGAGACATCCACTGCTGCCATGAAATAGGTGACAAACGGTGATGACTAGGAGGTTAGCAGTACACCGAAACAGATTTCTTCTAAAGCAGTACTCAAAACAATGGCAACACATCTAATATCACGCCAGGTAAAGCTGCGATGGTACCTTTTTTTAAAACATTTTATTGTGAGCGTATGCAACAAAAATAAAAGGATAAACAAAAAATCTTGACGCGGCCCTGCCGTGGTAAACACTTGAAATATAAGTGGTAAACAAAATAATAGCCAAAGCTTATCATTGTAATAAAACATTACAGGTATTTACTCGCAACCTGCAGTATTTTTATTTTTAATCCACAATAAACATACATTTGTGTTTTTAATCACTTTCAATGGTGCAAAGAAAAGGAACTATCGATTTTAAAGGACTTTAACCTGAATACATAGTTTAAACCAAAAAGGATGAGAACAAAATTAAAATGAGAAAAAAAGAGAAAGAGATTAAAGTAATGCATCAGTTCAACAGCCTGGGCACTCAGCTGTACTCCCTTTTAGGTAAAAGTGTATATTTGAGCAGGAGAAACAGTGTTCCTCACTGTGCAAGAGTGTCACAAACTGAAGTGGGACGAGCCACTGCCCCATGCTGTATACTAATGTGGACAGAAGCAAAATATGAATGACACCTGAACATGCCAGTGGATGAACAGAGATGACCCAAAGCACCCCTATTTACGTATAAACATATACATTTTTATTGATACCGTTTGTGATTACATGAGGCTGGCGAGACAGCTAAAAATTGCGTCTAGGCCTGACCTAAGAATAAGATTACCTCCGTATGTGCATGAATATATCAAAGATTGCAACCAAATCTTAAGGCAACTATGAGTCACAACCTACACATGCAGTGCACTGAATGAATGAATGAATGATGAGTGAAATTTTGCAGAGAGCAACAAATGCACACATAGGGAGTCCTGGAGCAAGACTATGAAAAACGGACGTAAGCAGAAGAACAGCAAAACAAGCATTATTGTGTAAATAGATACGCTTTAAGATGTTTTCTGCATTTCGATGACAAGTGTTCTGAAGGTGATCTGGTAGTTGACTTCATGCTTTAGCTGTGAGATGACAAAAAGGATGTCCACCTAGCCTTATGCGTCGGGGCACCTGCAGCCGCGGGTGGTAGTAGGAGTAGCTGCCGGGCGGTGATGTGGGGAGGGGGAGGGGCAGGGTGGGGGGTAGTAAACTATCGATTACGGAGGTTTTCAGGTAAGTAAACATATAAATTAATAAAACGAATTTCGTTGCGTGCACTGCATCGCATTTGGGGATGCAGTGCACGCAACGAAATTCATTTTTATTAATGTATATGTTTGCTTACCTGAAAACCTCCATAATCCATAGTTTACTACCCCCCACCCTGCCCCTTCCCCTCGCCACGTCACCACCCGGCAGCTACTCCCACTACCTGAACCAACAGAAAAGACAGGGGTGTAACATTGGCCCCTGCAGCACCCCGCAGTGCGGGGTCCTGAAGTCCAAGGGGCCCCCTCACCACAGCACCCTGGCCTGTGAGATCCTGACTGCCCCCGGAGGCGGCGCCCCTCCTTGCACTTTGCAGGGGGGGGTGCAAGTTTTGTCTCGCCACTGCGAAAATAAGTTTTACTTGAGACAGATTACACTGATTAAAACACCTTTACATATAGTTCACTTCAAGGTGACATACCAGAGTGCTGTAAAAAGACACCTTATTTTGGTAGTGAGTCAATGTAGACAGCAGATGGTGTAAAATCACCTTATGTGTTTCTATGGAAGCCACAGATAGATTGCATTGCAGTCGTCTCTAGAGGTTAAGTAGCTCGAGTACTGTTTTCTTGGAGTTTAGTGGAATTTAAGGAAATATCTTTTTTTAACGACTTCATAACAAAAAAAAGTAAGTTGCGGTTGTTTTCGAAATATGTTTTTGGAAGGAATAATTGGGAGTCAAAAATGACCCCCAGATTTCGTGGAGAGGGACCTGGTGGTGAATGCAGTGGAAGTTCCTCAAGCCACCATGCTGGCCCTCAGATGAGGGTGTTGCCAAATGTTCAGATTTCCGTTTTGTGTGTAATCTCAGTGAGTTGGAGTTCATCCATTGCGCAATGGAGAACATATGAAGGATGAAGGTTGCCTGCATAGAAGTTAGGTCACCCTCAAATCTGAGCAGAAGCTGAGTGTCATCAGTAGAAAATCAGACCAAAAGAGTACATAATCTCGGCCAGGGGTGCGACACATTTAGAATTAACAGAGCTGGGCTAAGAACTGAGGCCTTGGGAACACCACAGAACATTCTTCTGAAACTTGATTTAAAGGGAAGCATACACATTGTTTGAACATGGTCAGAAAGAAAGGATAGAAGCCAGTCCGGGACATAGACTCCCATGCCTGCTGCCTCAAACTGATCAAATACAATATCGTAGGAAACAGTGTTGAAGGCTGTGGGCAATTCTAAAAGTATCAGAAAAGCAGCATCGCCAGAATTAAGGCACATGCAAATGTCTTTAATTATATATATATGTCAGGCACTGCCCAAGCGACGCAAAAAGAAAAGATGTGATTTTAACACTCTTAACTTTGTTGATGTTTTTATACTATTTCCTATGGAGAGTCCAAGGAAATTGACTTTGACTATTTTTCACATAATTGCCAAAATCGCTCAGAAACACTTTTTAAACATTTTGTACATTTTTTACATGTGATTGGATCATTATAACATGTACATTGTGGCAACGAAATGACTTATTGGCTCTACCCAGTCAATGCGATTGTTCGTGATGGGTGCACTGTCACTTTTTTGTAATGTTGTTCAAACTTTGTTCACGCATGCATTGTCACTGGCAGCAAAACAGGTTTGACAAAGACTGCCTGTGCAGTCGAAACGCGTTACCTGAATCATCGTGGCTCGAGAACAAAATCCTTTTGAAGCTATCCCGAGCATGCTGGAGTCTGTCTCGTATTCAGGAACAGTCGTGTTGAATATATATATATATATATATACATATATATATATATATATATATATATTACCTACTGGCGGTCGCCAGTAGGTAGTTATAGTTAGGACCCTCTTACCATAGGAAATCCGCAACATTCTATTTTGAATAACTTTGGCGCCGGTCAACGAATCCTCGCGAATTTTTCAAAATAGGTGGGGCGCTACGCTCCGCTCCTACCCTGAAAGTCTCGGGGGGATTCGTCAAGTGGGGACTGAGATAAAAGGGGGTCCCAAAACACGTTTTTCCCATGCATTTTTCCATAGGACCTTTAGACACAGCTACAGCCCGAACGGCTGAACAGAATTACTTGAAATTTGGCAGAGAGGTAGTCCTCAGGTCAAGGAAGTGCCTTTTGTAGGTTTGGTGTAAATCTGTTCAGTAGATTCTGAGAAAATAGCCTTTAAATCAATATATATATCTGAGCCAGCTTACGGTGCGCTTACCGTGCGCTTACCGTACGCGTACGGTGGCGTGCGCGAGCGCGATTCTGATTGGCTGTTAGATCTTAGTACACATTCGAATCGGTCGAAACCAGGAAGCGGCGTCCGCCATTTTGTGTATTTCACTCAGAAAAAAAAGGGTGATAACTTGAAAAGGGGGCAAGGAAGAGAGTTACAGACCCCCTAACATTTGTAAGGGGGTCAAAGAAGGACAGAAAAGTACAAAAAAAACATTTATTGATTTTAAAAAAAAATCACGGGGTACGCGTACGGTAAGCTCACCGTACGCGTACGTAAAAAATAAATAAAAAAAGAAATGAAATGCAGATTTAAGTGTTTAGATATTAGGGGGCTCTAAAAAGAGCCGTTGTGTTTATTAAGTGTTTTTTTAGTGGTACCTACAAGTAAGTACCGATGCAGAGTCTAAGGTTCAAGAGGAAGACTCTGTTCCCTTCATCAGTGAAGTGTACACCATCTCCTCTATAAATGTCTTGCATGTCGTAACGCAAGTTGTTGTGGTAAATGGAACCCATACCATAGTCACGGAGGAAAGCAGAAACAGATTTGTTGACGTGCTTTCTTGCTTTGTCAATCTGTGGACAAAAATGATTGGACCAGTTCCATTTTTGCCTTTGGCATATGTTAGAAAACACAAAGGCAGTTTTAGGGAAAAGTGAAAACAGTTGTGCAAAGGTCTCCTTCATAAGCATTTCCAGACCTACCCCAGTCAAAGTGCCTAGGTCATTGCCACCACAGTGCACTATTATGAGGTCAGGGTGTTGGATTTGCATGAAGGATGTCACCAATGGCATCAATTGGTGCCACTTTAAACCTCTCTGACCAATCCATTTAATGTCTACATTTGGCAAAGCAAGGTCTCTCACCATATCTGTTTTCTCTGCATACTTTTCACTCCAGAAGACATAGCTGTGCCCTACAATCCACACTGTGAACATCTTCAAAGGAGAACTGGATGCACTCAGGAGGTGTAATTCAGTAGAATGGTAAAAAGAAATGAAAGACAGTTTGGAAATGGAGGCATACATATTTTTTTTATAAAAAAAAGAACTGATTGGCTGTTTCATACCATTCTACACTAAAAACTAGGCTGTATGTGTCAATTTATAGAAGCATGTTTTGTATTGGTACAGAAAAATGTGTTACCAAAGAACAGTACTATGGATTTGCTGTTAGGTTAGAAAAGTCAAGCACTCTTGCTCTGTGGAATTGAAACATTGTTTGGCGAACTTCTGACCTAACTCCACACAGCAGTGTTCCATGAGCTGTTGCTATGGTAGCAGGCAGAAGTCAAGTTGGGGGAAGGGTACTAGGCAGAAGTCAAGTTGGGGGAAGGGTACTTTTGGAAAAGGGTTGGTTTTCAACCAATAGAAATGTGTGATTACATTTGAAAAAAAGGGGGAAGCACTGAGATTTGAAATTAACATGTATATGTGTGGAAAAAGAGAGGGAAAGTTTGCCATTATCTGGTTCTGCTGAGAGGAGAGAGGTGTACAGAACAGAGATCCTGGCTCTGATAATCTGCTGTTTGAGTGCCACATTTCTTTCACAACTAACTAATTTTAAAGGTGAGTTTAGAGTTTGAGAGGGGATGTATATGGTAAATTAAGAAATGAATAATAGAATTGGAATTCCTTTTGTTGAAGTTGTGTTTCTTATTTTCTGTTTTGGGAGAAATTTAAATGTGAGGAACATGTAAAATAATATGGACTATGTTTTCACGATAAATTAAGGTGTACTGGTAAAAATAAGGAATACTTTAAGGGTTTGAGGTTGCACTCAGTAATGCAAATACATTCAGCATCAGTAAGGCTGGTTGCCCTTGCTGGAGTGTAGTGAGTCACCCAGGTTACACATGTTGCTGGTCTCAGAAAGCTGTTTGGTATTGCTCTGGTGATTTTACATTTGCATTAGATGGAAAGGGGGAGGTATTTTTTTATGCAGAAGCAGACTCTTAGCACACAGCCAGCTGCTTATCCTGTGGAATCATGGATAGTATTCACAACCGAGTGGGGTTTGAGGTTTAAGTCAGTAATGCAAATACATTCAGCATCACTAAGGCTGGTTGCCCTTGCTGGAGTGTAGTCAGTCACCCAGGTTACACATGGTGCTGGTCTGAAAAAGCAGTTTGGACATGTGCTTTTATCAGAATCTGAAAAGTGGATTCATAATGTGTCAGTCTGTAAAAGTGTTTATCACTTGCCAAAAAAAAGAGTAGTAAGTGTGCTTTCAAATTGGCAAAGAAATTTCGTTTTGTGACTAATATGAAAACATGACTCTGTGTGCAAATAGGAATTACAGGCAGAGATTTATTGCGTATTGCTCTGGTGAATTTACATTTGCATTAGATGTAAAGGGGGAGCCATTTTTTTGTGCAGAAGCAGACTCTTAGCACACAGCCAGCTGCTTATCCTGTGGAATCATGGATAGTATTCACAACCGAGTGGGGTTTGAGGTTTCAGTCAGTAATGCAAATACATTCAGCATCACTAAGGCGGGTTGCCCTTGCTGGAGTGTAGTCAGTTACCCAGGTTACACATGGTGCTGGTCTCAAAAAGCAGTTTGGACATGTGCTTTTATCAGAATCTGAAAAGTGGATTCATAATGTGTCAGTCTGTAAAAGTGTTTATCACTTGCCAAAAAAAAGAGTAGTAAGTGTGCTTTCAAATTGGCAAAGAAATTTCGTTTTGTGACTAATATGAAAACATGACTCTGTGTGCAAATAGGAATTACAGGCAGAGATTTATTGCGTATTGCTCTGGTGATTTTACATTTGCATTAGATGTAAAGGGGGAGCCATTTTTTTGTGCAGAAGCAGACTCTTAGCACACAGCCAGCTGCTTATCCTGTGGAATCATGCATAGTAATGACAACCGAGTGGGGTTTGAGGTTTCAGTCAGTAATGCAAATACATTCAGCATCAGTAAGGCTGGTTGCCCTTGCTGGAGTGTAGTCAGTCACCCAGGTTACACATGTTGCTGGTCTCAGAAAGGTGTTTGGTATTGCTCTGGTGATTTTACATTTGCATTAGATGGAAAGGGGGAGCTATTTTTTTATGCAGAAGCAGACTCTTAGCACACACCCAGCTGCTTATCCTGTGGAATCATGCACAGTATTCACAACCGAGTGGGGTTTGAGGTTCCACTTAGTAATGCAAATATATTCAGCATCACTAACGCTGGTTGCCCTTGCTGGAGTGTAGTCAGTCACCCAGGTTACACATGTTGCTGGTCAGAGAAAGCTGTTTGGTATTGCTCTGGTGATTTTACATTTGCATTAGATGGAAAGGGGGTGTTATTTTTTTATGCAGAAGCAGACTCTTAGCACACAACCAGCTGCTTATCCTGTGGAATCATGCACAGTATTCACAACTGAGTGGGGTTTGAGGTTGCAGTCAGTAATGCAAATACATTCTGCATCACTAAGGCTGGTTGCCCTTGCTGGAGTGTAGTCAGTCACCCAGGTTACACATGTTGCTGGTCTGAAAATGTTGTTTGGACATGTGCTTTTTTAAGAATCTAAAAAGTGGATTCATAATGTGTCAGACTGTAAAAGTACTTATCACTTGCCAAAAAAAAGAGTAGTAAGTGTGCTTTCAAATTGGCAAAGAAATTGCGAATTCTGACTAATATGTAAACATGACTCTGTGTGCAAAGAGGAATTACAGGCAGAGATTTATTGCGTATTGCTCTGGTGATTTTACATTTGCATTAGATGGAAAGGGGGACCTATTTTTTTGTGCAGAAGCAAACTCTTAGCACACACCAGCTGTTTATCCTGTGGAAACATGCACAGTATTCACAAACGAGTGGGGTTTGAGGTTTCAATCAGTAATGCAAATACATTCAGCATCACTAAGGCTGGTTGCCCTTGCTGGAGTGTAGTCAGTCACCCAGGTTACACATGTTGCAGGTCTGAAAATGCTGTTTGGACATGTGCTGTTTTCAGAATCTGAAAAGTGGATTCAAAATGTGTCAGACTGTAAAAGTACTTATCACTTGCCAAAAAAGTAGTAGAAAGTATGCTTTGCAATTGGTAAAGAAATTTCGTTTTCTGCCTAATTTCAAAGCATGACTCATGTGCACACAGGAATTGTTTTTAGATATTTAATTTGTGAAGGTGTTATTGTGATTTTCATTTATAGGAAAGGGGTTTATAGTATTTTAAGATTTGAAAAGATCATAAAAAATGTAGTAATATATTTAAATAAAATAAAGGAATTTTTTTTTAGTTTTTTTCAGGTATTGCTGAAGAGCAGTGAACAAAATTTAAGATGCCTACAAAATCCAGACTAAAGAAAGACCACAAAAAAAACCTATATTTGAAGACAACTGGAGGACCTAAGTTAGTTGGAGATGTTCATGTTGGGAAAAAGAGAAAATCTTCTGGTAAGCAGACAAAAGATTTTTTAAAGAACATCTTCAAAAAAAGGAAAAATGTACAAAATGTCTGTACTGGAAAGAATGTTTTCAATAGAAAAGAACAGGAAAAAATTGAGAATTTAGTTAATGCAAATATACCTTCTGCAACAATAAAGATTAACTTAAACAGAAAAACAGCGTTTAAAGAGATACGTAGAAAAATGTTTCAGAGAAGAGTTATGTCCAATTTGATAAAGGATGTGAAGAAATATAAGAAAAAGGCAAAATATTACAAGAGAAAAAAAGAAATTGAAGCCATTGCAGCAAAGGCATTAGAATTAAAAAGGAAACTATTCATTTTAATTTTGAATAGGATGCGTACATTAGATAAAATGGTTAATGTACTGAAATCACAAAGCAAAAGGAAAAGAGTAGTGAACAGAACAAACATTTGTAAAGTGTTTTTAGGAGAATGGATGCATAGTTCAAGTAGTGAACCTTTTTTTAATGAAGAGAGTTATTTTCAAAGTAATAGTTTGTTGCATGCAGTTGACACCAGAGGTCGTGCTTATGAAGTGAAAAATGGTTGCATAATGGAGAAGGAGATAATGGTTCCAAGAGATGAGGTACAAGTGATGGCGGATGAGGCTATGGGGAGACGTCCTAAAGCCCCAGTGTACACTTGGAATTGTAGTAGTATTTGCACTGTGCGTCAGGAATCTATTGATAAATTTCGTGAGTTTCTAAGAGAATATAGTAAAAAAAGTGTAAAACAGAAGATTAAGGTGCTTCAAAGTCTAGATCCATGCAGAGTGAGAGAGAATACTGGTTTGCAGGGTCATTCTCTGGCTTGTCTATCTAGAAAAGTGTGTAATAGTGTTTTCCATCATTTTAGGATGCTGGCTGTTCATCATACTGAAATGAGAAAGTTTGTGAGACGGTTGTATTTTGCTAAAAGTCCAGCAATAAAGTTAGATGAATTGAATAGGGCTCTGTTCCATGGATCGGTATCAGATGTAGAGAAGGTTGTTGATGAAATTCAGTTTTGTTACTTTGGTCCTGAACAAGACAGTGCAGAAAAGGACACAGTAAATGAGGAAGAAGTGGAAGAGAATGTAGAACCCTCTGTAAGTAAAACATTTAATGATCACATAACAAAATTTGCAATAATCTCTAATGAAAGACCAAATATAACTTGTATTTGTTGCCGCAGAACTCATTATAGAAAACAAACTAGGAATGTTGATCTCTACAGAAAGAGTGAAAATGAAGATAATTATAAGTGGAAGGATTTTGCCACATATATATTTCTTGAAAATTGTTTTGAATTGGGTGAAGATCAGCGTATTTGTAAATACTGTTACAACAAGTTAGAGGAAAATAGAATGCCAACCAGAGCTGTACATAATAATTTAGAATTGGATGTTATTCCTGCCGAACTTTCTGAATTAAATACATATGAGTCTATACTTATTCAATGTGTTCATCCGTTCCAGACCATAGTACGTATGGAACCCAAAACTGGTAAATTACCTCCTTCAGATTTACTGAGAGGTTTAAAAGGTAGAGTGGTGTATTTGCCCTTGGATTTGAAAAAAAATATGGAAACTATTGATGCAGATACTTTGGAAACTGAACCATTAGTTATTCTGGTTAATGGTGTACCTACAAAGAATAAGAAGATTTGGCAGGAGCTGGTAGATGTACGGAAAGTACAAAGAGCAAATTTGTATTTGAAAAGGAATAACAAATGGTATGAATCAATTTATATAGAAGAAGAAGAAGAAGATTTACAAGAAGACACAGAAACACCAACTGGACAAATTGAAAAAGTGGACAAGTCAAAGGAAGAAGAAATTTATGAACATTTTAGCATACATCCTCTTCATTCAAAAGAAGTTATGGGAGACAATATTGATCTGTTTCAGATGAAGAAAGCAAAAGGAACTCCCGTGAGTGTATGGGAGGAGAGCTTGGAAGCTCGATGTTTTCCCCAGCTGTTTCCTAAAGGAAAAGGAGGACGATACGATGAACGTCCAGAACAGATTCCAGCTTCTGAGTATCGGACTACAAGACTATATGCAGAAGATCCCAGATTTCGACAAAGTATTCCTTATTTGTTCCATCTTTTATTTGAAAGCGACTTGTCTGCACTATCTTATGCAGTAAACATTTTAAAAAGTGGAGTACATTTACAAAATGTGTCTGCTAAGGATTTAATGGAGAAAGTGCAGCACCGAGATGATCATTTGGAAACACAACTGATCAATCTTATGGCTTGTCAGCGTGGGACAAATGAATATTGGTACCGACGCCATGGTGAATTAAAATGCATGTTACGAAATTTAGGAACACCAACATGGTTCCTTACCCTAAGCTGTGCTGAGTACGCTTGGGATGATTTACTGGATTTTCTACGAGAGGCAAATTCAAACATTAAAAACATCGAATACAAGACAGCAGGAGAACTGTGCTCATTGGATCCGGTTAATGTTTGCAGATATTTCAATCATAGATTTGAGGCTATGATGTCCTTCATCTGCAATAAAAAAAATCCACCTCTAGGAGAAGTAGTGGATTTCTTTTGGAGAAGAGAGTACCAGGCAAGAGGTGCTCCTCATATTCATATGCTGTTGTGGATCAAGGATGCCCCAAAGTTTGGAACAGATACTGGTGAAGCAGTGTTATCTTACATTGAAGAATATGCAACATGTGCTATACCAAAAAGCACAGAAGAGAAAAAGTTAAAGGAGCAAGTTTTACGTTTCCAAAGTCATCGGTGTGGAAAATACTGTCGACGGAAATACAAGAGCAAAGATAAATACTACACTAAATGTCGATTTGGATTTCCTAGACCTGTTCTTTCAAATGGAAGAGTAAACAGTTTTATGTCATCTGTGAGACATACTATCACAAGAAAATCACCTAAGAATACCTACAACCTAAAAAGAAAAGAAGAATCAAAAAATATAAATGACTACAACCCAGTCATTTTATCCATGTGGAATGCTAACATGGATATACAGTATGTAGCTGACAATTCCATTGCTGTTGCTCGATATGTAACGTCTTACATTACTAAATCTGAAAAAACTGAATTGAAAGAAATGTGGGAAGAGATTTCTCATGAGAAGACTGTCAGTAAGAAGCTGTACAGTTTCAGTTTAAAGATGTTATCGCATCGAGAAATTGGATCCTACGAATGTTCAGATAGGTTATCTTCTGCAAGTCTCTACTCGAAATCAAGAAGAATAATTTGGGCAAGTTTAGGCCTTGCAGCAATGAGAAATCGGGTACTGAAATCTGTTGGATAAATTGAATATTTGGCCGAGAATGACCCAGAAAGTACAGATATTTTGAAATCAAACATGTTGGACACATATTATCCCAAGAGAAGTCATCATCTGGAGAACATGTGTCTCTATGAAGTGCTGCAGAACTACATTTATTCACGGAAAGCCGCAGAAGACATCAACAATGGAAAATATAAAGTCATTGGTGAGGAAGGATGTTTGGTGAAGCAAACAAAAGGAAGTTTGATAAATCACAGGAAGCTGAGTTGCGACACTACTGACAAAAAGGAATTTTACTACTTGGCTCTTTTACAGCTGTTTAAACCATGGCGTACAGAGGATGAACTACTGGGAGAATTTCAAAGCTAGCCAGCTTAATGAGTTTGTTGAAAACATGGGATATCTCCATCCGTCCCAATCAGGCTTTCGCGCTAATTACTCCACCGAATCCGCACTCCTAGGGGTAACCGAGCGACTCCGACACGGTATCGATGGCGGTGAGACCTTTGCGCTGATTCTTCTTGATTTAAGCGCTGCTTTCGATACCGTGTCCCACTCCATCCTATTGGAGTCTCTCGGTTCCCTCGGTGTTGCTGGATCTGCGCTCGCCTGGGTGTCCTCATTTCTTAATGAGCGCACCTTTCAGGTTTTCTCAAACAAAGCTGAATCTGCGATTCATTCCTCTGCCTACGGCGTCCCCCAAGGGTCTATATTGAGCCCTCTGTTGTTCAATATTTACATCAGACCACTTGCTTCCATCGTAGAGGACGCCGGTCTGTCTATATACTCATACGCAGACGACACGCAGATTGTGTTCTCTTTGTCTAGCAGCAGGGCTCAGGACACCTCTGCCCTCAAAATCGGCCTCTCTCGCGTTGCAGCTTGGATGCAAATGCATCTGTTAAAGCTCAACGGAGACAAGACCGAGGTGATCATACTAGGCAAACAAAAAGATCTCTGGGGTCCACGACATTGGCCCAGTGACATGGGTCCTCTGCCTACCCCCGTGCCTGTTGCTCGCAACCTCGGTGTCCTAATCGACGACAAACTCTCGATGAGGCAGCAGGCAACTAAGGTCGCTGCGATCTGCTTTAACACCCTTCGCTGGTTGCAAAAGATCATATGGATGCTGCCTGAGTCCACTCGTAGAACTGTCGTACAGGCCCTTGTGATGTCCCATATCGACTATGGCAATGTGCTTTATCTAGGAGCAGATAAAGCTACAATCAATAAACTCCAGGTTGTACAGAACTCAGCCGCCCGCCTGCTGCGTAATGTCCCAAGGAGAATGTCCGCAATGCAGGCTCTACGTGACCTCCATTGGTTAAAAATCTCGGATCGAGTGGCCTTCAAAACTTTGTGCATCCTTTTCAAAATTCGCCAAGGCTCCGCACCGGCCTACTTGCACAATCTTACGCAGCCATATCAGCCTGGCCGCCTTTTGAGGTCATCCAACAGTGGCAATCTTGTGATTCCCAGAATCCGACTGGCAAAAATGGGAGGCCGTTCATTCGCATATCTGGGCCCCAAGATGTGGAATGCTCTCCCATTGGCGCTTAAAACAGAAACCAGTCTTCTGACTTTCCGCAAAAAACTGAAGACCCTCCTGTTCTAGTTCCAGATTCCTCCGGTCTAGTGTCTCCCTCCTGCAATTACTTGTTTTCCGATTTCTCCTCCAGTCTATCCCTGGCGCCGGGAAACCCACTGCGGGTAGCTGCGCGCAATATAAGTTCAATAAAATAAAATAAATAAATAAATGACGATTCATTTAATGCTTGCAAAGACAGAATACAATGCAGTACATTCACAACTTATCTGCAAATGTTAAATGAAGAAATTGAACAGGAAACTACAATTGCAGCAGAAGTAGCTAGAGACAGTTCTCAAGACAGCCAAAGTTCAGGAACACTCAGTCAAGATCCCCTGGGACAACCAATCGTTGAAAATGAAGCATCAATAACCATGAATGAAGTGGAAACGGCTATGAATCAAGCTCAAGAAGAATTTATAGACTTACAAAATTTGGAAAGACAACTGAATGAAGAGCAGCAACAAATTTATGAAGAGATCAGAAACAAAATTGATCACGGATTTCTACATGAAAAAAAAGAGTGCTCATGCACATCATTTCATCCAATCAGGATGTATGTAAGCGGACAAGCTGGAACTGGAAAAAGTTTCCTAATAAAAGTCATCAGAAGCTACCTACGGCAAAAAACTGATTCTACTTTGTCTTGTGTGGTTACTGCTCCAACTGGGTTAGCAGCATATAACATAAAAGGAATCACCTTACATCGTTTGCTAATGTTACCAGCGGAGCATGAGAACAAAATACAATACAACAAGCTAACTGGAGAAGCATGCTTGGAAGTTTCAAGAGTATTGAAGAAGATGCAAGTTCTCATTATTGATGAGGTGAGCATGGTATCAAACTTAATGCTTGCCTTTGTGCATTTAAGAATGCAGCAAATTCTAAGGACAGACTATGACGTGTTATTTGGTGGAAAACATGTCATAGTTTTGGGGATCTTCTACAACTTACTCCAGTTAAAGGACAACCAGTGTTTAATACTGTGACACATGAAGACACAAAGAAGTCATTGGGAAGCATCGGTAATGCAAATATTTGGTCCTTCTTTGAGTACAAGGAACTTACTACTAATATGAGGCAAGCAAACGATGAAGAATATGGAAGTATTCTGAAAGATATCAGGATTGGACTACTCACAGAAGTTGGCAAAAAAGCATTACAGAGTCGGCTGCTACATAATTTATTTCCAAAGGAAGAAATAGTTGCAGAGAAGATATACAAGAACATTTCAGAAAAGAAAAGTGTCATCTGCTTAATGCCAACTCTACGTGAATGCTCAATATTCAATGAGGAGCTTTTAAAATTGGAAAAGGAAGATATCAGGAAATTGGAAGCAGTGGACAAAATTGAGGATGGAAGAATTACTATCACATTAACAGGCACACTGAAAAATAAATTGGATTCACTAGAGAAGAACATTTCCAAAACAGCTGGATTAGAAAAAAATCTATATGTTTGCATGAACTGTAGAGTATTTTTAAGGAGACATTTGGATGTTGAAAAAGGTTTAGTTAATGGAGCTATGGGAAGAGTTGTGGGTTTTATTAATTATCAGAAAAAAGATGGAATTGAATGTTTAAAAATAAAATTTGATCAGATAGAAGAAGTTAAAGATATTTGTCGTTGTTCAGTTCGTTTCATGCTTGTGAAAGACTTATATGTACGTAGGAAGCAGTTTCCGTTTTCTCTAGCATATGCTGTAACTATTCACAAGTCTCAAGGATTGACTGTAGATTGTGGTTTTGTGAACATTGGTTCAACTGTGTTCAAAGAAGGTATGGCTTATGTAGCTTTGTCACGAGTGAAAACATTATCTGGTTTATTCATGATAGACTTTGATGACTCAAAAGTTAGTGCTGATACAAATTGTGTAAAGGAGTATAATAGATTAAGAAGAACCTATGCTCCTCATTTAGGTCAGTATCCTGTGTTGGAGAAACGTGTAGTTTCTCGTAAAAGGAGAAATGAGAATATCTGTAATGAAGATGTAGAGAGGAGGAAAAAAAAGAGGGGTGATGTAATTGCAAGCAAAAAGAAAAAGGAAAATGAAGAAGAGGTTGTAGGATGTCATTTTGAAAATAGCTCTGGTGTCAACTGCTACGCTAATGTAGTGCTGAATGTTGCATTTTATCTGGAAAGTGTGCAAGAGCAGATAATAGTAAATCAGAGAAAAAGATTCTGTTCTGAGTTGAGTCTCCTTTTTCAAAAGCTGAGTAATGATAAAACTCAAATAGAAAGTGCTACTGAAATTAGAAAACTTTTAGATGTATGTTCAGGACGAACACAGTTTTCTCAAAATGTACAGCAAGACACACAGGAATTCTTGATGTTTTTTCTTCAGGTACTGGAAGAAGAAGGGGTTCCCATTGAAAATATGTTTGGTGTCTCTTATAAATGGGAACATAGTTGTGAAAACTGTTACAATATATGTGGCTCTAATGTTGATTCTGAAAGGTTTATTTATTTAACATTGCCAGAAAGTAAAACAGTCACTTTTGCTAAATTAGTTAAAGATGCTAATCATAGCATGGAATGCGGTGAGTGTCAATCTGAAATGTTTTCAACGTTAATTTTAAAGGAATACGAACAGTATGTAATTTTAATGATGCAACGATGTAAAGCTGATGGTTCAAAATTGGATACTTTAATAAAGAAGTTTACAGGACAGCAATTATCAATTTCAGGAAAAACTTTTGTAACAGTTGCAATAATTTTCCATGAAGGACCTACTGTTACTTCTGGACATTACACAGTTTATCTTAAATGTGAAAAAGGCTGGACACTGTGTAATGATTCCCAATTGATTTTCAAGCAACGTTTGCCTTTTGATTTAGCAAATTCCTATCTAATCTTCCTGAAACCTAAATTTTAGAGAGACTTGGCAAGATCTGTACAAAACAATTTTACCATTTTATTGGATTACCATTGGAATTTTAAAAAAAAATGATTTTACAAATTATCATTTGGCCTAATGGAAAGGTAACCAATTGTAATGTGGACTTTTTAAATTTTTAATGAAACTTTGGAAAACCAAAAATTTAGACAAAATCGGTAACATCTGCACAATTTAAATTTTGGAATGTTATTGGATTGCCATTGGAAATTTATTCAAAAAAGATTTTTAAAATTACTATTTGGCCATGAGGAAAGGTAAACAATTGTATTGTGGACTTATTTAATTATTAATTAATCTTTCGGAAACCAAAATGTTACAGAGAATCGGTGAGATCTGTACAATTTAAACTTTAGAATTTTATTGGATTAACTTTGGAAATTTAATCAAAAAAGAATTTTAAAATTACTATTTGGCCTAAAGGAAATGGAACCAGATGTATTGTGGAGTTATTTGAGATATATTTTTGTGATTATACTTCTGAAACAAAAATGTCAGACGGTATTTTAAAGAAATAAGTATTGATATTAGATGATATTTTTTAAGAATATTATGCATTTCTATAATGTTATGTTTAAGTAAAAAGAGATTCTGGGCTTTTTTAAAACAATCTTTGAGATTGTTATTTTTTTTTTGCCCGCTGTTAAATGATGAATGCAATTGCTTTCACAATTTATAGTGAAATGCAATATATTCTGAAAACAGCAAAAAAAAAGGCAAAACATTTTTTGGGAAAATATGTAAATATGTGTACTGTATTATAAAATGTTTTATTAAATATTAATACTTTTTTCTTTTTTTTCAGATTGAGATAGAAAATTTTCGAAAACTTGAACCATTTTTAAAGCAATTAAAATTAAATTTAAATTAATAAATAATTTTTTGAGTGGGTATGGTAAGTCAAAAATTTCATGGTCCCTTTTTTCCACTTCTCCACAATCACATTTTCAGTTTTTCATTGTAGTCTCTCAAGGACCTTGTAATGTGATAATTGATTTTTAGTGTTTTTAAAAAAAAAAAAAAAAAATTACGCGTACCGTACGCGTACGGTAAAAAAAATAAAAAAAAGTTTAAAAAAATATATAAAAAAAAGTTGAAAGGTAAGGTTGGCTCTTAAAAGAGCCGTTGTCTTCATGCAGGGACGGAGGAAAGAAAGAATGGGAATATTAGTCGTTACGACAAATGTGCTGATCTATTAAATTGTTCACTAGGGCAACACTGGTCTCCCTATGACAAATTAGATCATGACAAGTGGCGCACCGAACTAAAACCCTCGCAAACCGATGGTTGATTTCCAGAGGACGAGAAAAAGGAGATGCTCCCCCCACAGATGAAGGGCTCAGCTGACCTGCCGAAGATGGACTCGGCCCTGCAGATGATGGACCAGGCTGAGCTGCTGTGGATGTGCTTGGTTGACTTACTGAAGGGTTACCTTCAGTATGTCGAGCAAATGTCCTACCGTGTACATCTTGAAGGTGTCTCAACATGGTGTGATTCCCGAAGGAATACTTCTTGTTGGGATTCCCTCTTGAAAGTACACGGCCACAAAGCTTACAAGTCACTAAGGGTGCATTTACCTTTTTCTTGCCCTCTGGAAAAGAAAAATACTCCCATATGAAAGAGCTCTTTTGTTTCCTCCTTCTCTGCCTCAAGGTAGTGCTGCTAGCCTCACTCTCAGAAGAGTTCTGCTGTTCTGCCATCGTATCACAAAGACAATTCAGCTCCTTCTCCTAAGGGATCACAAGCAGAAATGAGGGGAATGGGTGTGGTGTAGGAGAGTTCTAGAACTGAAAGTAGTTTCAACCAATCAAAAGTTGTGTTTCATGATCACATGACCCACCGTGCGCGTACGTTACGCTTACGGAGCGCTTACGGTAAAAGTACGCATGCGCGTAAAAAAGACACGCGCACGCGTGCATGCGCAAAACAGGCACGCCCCTTCACTTCCGCGTAACATGCGCGTGCAGCGTACGCGTTACGCGCTGCGCGCGCGTGACGTACGTCTACGCAAATTGCGTAAATGAACGCAAACAGCGTAGAAATCTAACGTTATGAAAGCAAGACGTGCGCTTACCGTACGCGCACGTTAAAAAAATAATAAAAAAAAAATAAAAAAAGGGGGAAAAAAAACCACTATGTTATACTAATAAATCTTACCTGTTTAGTTTAAAAAAATGGTAAAAAAAAAAACTATATTGTAGAATTTTTAAAATTTAACCATAGTCTTTAAAAAAGGATAGAAAATTAAAATAAAAATATGTGAAAAAAATTGAAAAAAAGAAAAAAGAAAAAAGAAAAAATAAGAATTAGCATTTAAAAAACCTTGCAAATTCACTGAAAAAACCATGGGTTTCACACACGTTATAGTTAGGAATTAGCATTTAAAAAACCTTGCAAATTCACTGAAAAAACCATGGGTTTCACACACGTTATAGTTAGGAATTAGCATTTAAAAAACCTTAGAAATTCAATGAAAAAACCAAAGGTTTCACACATGTTATAGTTAGCTGGACATTTCACTCGTAAAAAACCATTGATGTCATCAGTGATGTCATGAGTGATGTCAGTGACCATGTCATGAGTGATGTAATATGTGACGTCATCAGCAGTGCATTGCGGGCGCGCGAGGTATAGTTAGCTGAACTAACTATAACAGGGGAATTTCAATGGTTTTGTACGAGTGAAAAGTCCAGCTAACTATAACGCCCCTGAAACCTATGGTTTTTTCAGTGAATTTATAAGGTTTTTTAAATGCTAATTCCTAACTATAACGTGCCTGAAACCTATAGTGTTTTCAGTGAATTTCAAAGGTTTTTAAAAGCTAATTTCTAACTATGGCTACAGAGATAGGACATGTGAAGAAAGAAGAAAAAACGCACAGAAAGAAAAAAAAGAAATGCAGAAAGAAGCAACAGAAGTCCTCAAAGATGAAGAAAAGTGCAGGAAGAAGGATAACATGCAGAAAGAACAAACAGAAGAACAGAAAGAAGCCTTGTTGCAAAATCATCCTGTACCCTCAACTTTTTCAGACGGATACTGGTGTTAACTGAGTCTGACTAACCAGTCCTAGAGCCAGTGCTATGTTAGAAGACACTCAGAATACAGTGAAAACACCTCCATACACTAGGGAACACTATGCGTTGGGGTCCCCCTGTGATCAGCATGACCTCCTCTGTAAGCCCCTAGTATATAATAGGGCAGGTGATTAAAACTACCTCTTAAAACGCGTCACAGGGCGTGTTTGCACACCTCACCTCAGGCCCCGTCCCCTTCACTTCTCAACTGTGTAAACACGCCCTGTGGCCGTTTTAAGTTGGGAGATTAAGTGCCCTTGAATCCTGAGGGTCCCTAGGGTCCAACTAGACCACTAGGTACCTCCAGTAAGCGCCGCAGAGCTGCGTTGCAGAGAGATGTAAAAAGGGGCACGACCTAGACCACCTCTCTGTAACACAGAGCAGTGGCGCTTACTGGAAGCACCTGGTGGGCTAGTTGGCCCCCAGGGTCCCTCAGGATTGAAGGGGAATTATTTCCCCTACTTAAAACGCGCCACAGGGCTTGTTTGCACACGTTAACTCAGGTCCCGTCCCATCCCTTCACCACTGTGTAAACACGCCCTGTGGCCGTTTTTAGTTGGGAGATTAAGTTCATTTGAATCCTGAGTGTCCCTAGGGTCCAACTAGCCCACTAGGTACCTCCAGTAAGTGCCACAGAGCTGCATTGCAGAGAGGTGTAAAAAGAGGCACGGCCTGGACCACCTCTCTGCAACGCAGCTCAGTGGCGCTTACTGGAAGCACCTGGTGGGCTAGTTAGCCCCCAGGGGCCCTCAGGATTGGAGGGGAATTATTTCCCCAACTTAAAACGTGCCATAGGGCGTGTTTACACTTGTCCCCTCAGGCCCCGTCCCCTCCCTTCCCCACTGTTTAAACACGCCCTGTGGCCGTTTTTTATGTTGGGAGATTAAGTCCCCTTGAATTCTGAGGATCCCTGGGGGCAAAATAGCCCACTAGGTACGTCCAGTAAGCGCCATTGCAGAGAGTTGTAAAAAGGGGCACGGCCTGCACCACCTCTCTGCAACGCAGAGCAGTGGCGCTTACTGGAAGCCCCTGGTGGGCTAGTTGGCCCCCAGGGTCCCTCAGGATTGAAAGGGAATTATTTCCCCAACTTAAAACGTGTCACAAGGCGTGTTTGCACATGTCACCTCAGGCCCCGTCCCCTCCCTTCACCACTGTGTAAATGCGCCCTGTGGCCGTTCTAAGTTGAGAGATTAAGTCCCCTTGAATCCTAAGGGTCCCTAGGGTCAAACTAGCCCATTAGGTACCTCCAGTAAGCGCCACAGAGCTGCATTGCATAGATGTGTAAAAAGGGGCGTGGCCTCAGAACACCTGTCTGCAACGCAGCTCCCTGGCGCATACTGGAGATACCTGTTGGGCTAGTTGGCCCTCAGGGACCCTCAGTATTGAAGGGGAATTAATTCCCCAACTTACAACTGGCCAGGGGGTGCGTTTGCAGAGTGCTGCTAGGAGGGGGCGTGGCCTCCGGCGCGATGCCAGTCTTTTATTTATTTTATTTTTTTAAGAAGGAGGGCTGTGTGGCCCCCCTTCTTTTTCTAATTTACTGGCCCTGGGGACCCCATTCCCCAGGGCCTACACCCTAATTCTTTTGTTTTTAAAAAAAATGTGGCCCTCCCAAGGCCTTAATCGGCCCCGGGGACCCCAACCCCCGGGTCATGGCCTTTTTAAAAAAAAAATTCTTTAGGAGGGGGCTGCGTTGCCCACCTCCTCAGGCCACTTATGGCCCCGGGGACCCTATCCCCCGTGGCCGGCCTTTGTTTTTTATTATTTTAAAAATATATATATTTATAGAAACACTTAGGACATGCTGGACAAACCGTATGTACCCATCACCATGACGATTTGCGTGATAATCATTAAAAGGCAACTATGCATAGAATGAATCCACATGGAATGCATTTACACCGCTAGTGAAGCTCTGACGTGTCTGACGCCCTACCGTGCCTAATCCCGGCGCCCCCGCCGGTGGGTACTCTCAAAGTAGACACCCTTGTCGTTTATTTATACAAACATGGGTAGCTATTGACGGGCACATTTAATATACACGCACACCAAGCCATTCAAAGGGGATTCAACAAAAATTCAACCAAAATATGCAAGAAACCCCCCATACGGTTAATAAAACACACATCCACCGCCGGATGTGTAATACTTTTTATTTTACTCTCTGGAAAGGAGACGAACCTCACTTGAGAGTCACAGCGTGCTCCTGGCTGAGCCCAATGCTGTGTTACACCCACCAGTGCCCGCCGGGTGCCTCACACCTCTGTGTTGTATTCCACCAGCTAGTGCGTATGCTATGACACTCTCTAGCCCATGTGCACTGTAACACCACCCCGTGAATATGTCGTGCCACACTTGCCTTCGCACGGGTAATATTGCCCCATCTAACATGCCTTCCTCGATGCCTATGTTATAACGCACAGCGCTATGCCATACATATTATAATCTGGGATCCATATCTTTGTCACAGTGCATATGCAACGTTACACTCCCCAGCACATATTTTATATTACAACTTTAGAGACTAGTTAGGTTACACAACACTGCCCTGTGCATATTACACTCCAAGGCGCATATCGCATAGCTCGAGCTAGTGCCAGTGCTATCTCGCGTTCTCCAATGAATCTGTCATTGCGCACAATGTATTGCATATTATATTTCACGCCCGGTTCATCTTATATCATACTTTTTGGTGCATAGTTTATACCATATACTATATCTAGTTTTCATTTTCATTCGTGCTCTCAGGACTATGTTCTATATAACACTGCGTCCACCTACCCTTTTCACAGACATTACATTTTGCGATGGGGGTGGAGGGTCAGGGGGTGTTTCTGCCAAGTGAGCCTGGAGTCACAGTCACAAACGTCATCTTCTTACTGAATAAAAGTGAGATTATGCTGCATACTTGTTCATATTTTAAGTGGTTCGCACAGACACACATTTTAAAAACAATAAAGTTCCTAATACCCACCTTCTCTGAACAGTTAGCTTGCTGCCCCATCCACCTCCTTCCTATCCTCTGTTGTCTGAATCCATGGACTAGCCTCCTCCCTCCTGCCATGCATGGTCTGATGTGCTGCCACTGCCCTCCATTTCGCATGATGTACCAGTCCACTCCTCCTGCCCTCCATTGCGCAATTCTATGGCCCATCATTGACCTCCTGCTTAGCCTCTGTGCTTAGCTTGCTGCCCCTATTCTCCTTCCCCCTGCCCTCCGATGTCTTTGTGCATGCCCCTGCTCCATCCTTTTTGCCCACCATGTTCCATGGACCTGCCACTCCTATCTACTCTGAGTGTTCTGTTGAGCTGCCACTTCCCTCCCACCTGCCTAGCATTGTCAGATGACTGTAACCTGTCCCTGCCACCTCCACCCTGCCTGTCCACATGCCATGCCCCTATCCCCTTCCTCCTGTCCTCCATGGTCCATTTTACTGCCACACCCTTCTGCCCTCCCTGGTCTGTTGTGCTGCAACTGCTCCTCCTGCCTGCCCCGTGCGGTCTGTTGTGAGGCCCCTTCCCCTGAACTCTCTTGTCTGTGTCCAGGTCCTGACCCTCCCTTCTATCCTCCATGGTCCTTTGTGCATGCCCCTGCACCCTCCTTCTTGCCCATCATAGCCATTGTGCTGCCACTAACCCTCTTGCTTGCCATGCATGGTCTTCTGTGCTGCCATGGCCCCTACCACCTTCCCTGTGTGGTCAGCTAGCTGCCCCTGACCCCCTCCCACCTTCCCTCCATGGTCTGTGTGTATGATATCATAGTCTCATTGTTGCTCTCCATTGTGTGTCTTATTTCTAGTGCCCATCCTGCCTGACCTCCATGGTCATCTTGCGGCTCCTGCCCTTCCCCCTTGCCCCCAGCCCTCTGTTTCCATGTGCAGACCCCTATTCCCTCCCTCCTGGCTTGCCTGTTCCATTGTAATGCCCCTGATCCGTCCCTCCTGCCCTTTATGGTCTGTTATGCTGCAGCTTTCTCTCCTGTCTGTCCATTATGGTCAGCTAGCTACCATTTCCTCTTTCCCCTCTGTTCTCTGTTGTCCATGTGCATGGTCCTGTCCCCTCCCTATTGCTTTCCATGGATTGTTGTGCTGCACGCCCTGATGCCTGCCCTGTAGGGTCAGTTTGGTGCACCTCTCCATGTCCCTCCTGTCCTCTGTTATCCGAGTCCATGTCCCTACCCCAATTCCTCCTGCCTACCATGATCCAATGTACCATACTTGCAAACATTTTGAACTTGGTAAGAGGAAGATTTTGAAAACAAACTGGGGTATTGATTTTCCCCTTTGAGTTACATTAAAAAAGAGGAGATTGTAGACAGGAGACAGATCAAGGAAAGCCCATTTGAGCTTAAAAACATTGGACGTTTCCTGGCTGAAACGGTTCTGTTGGCATGTATGGTTGTACTACCACTGCCTCTTCCTTCTGCCCACAATGGTCTATTATATTGCCACAGCCTCTCTTGCCAGTCCTTTATTGTTGGTTTGTTGCCCCTGCCCCCCTTTCCACTGCCCTCCATAGTCTATTGTCCTGCCACTGCCCTTCCTGCCTGCCCAGTGTGGTCAAATTGTTGCCTCTGCACTCTCCTACCTGCCTTCAATTTTCAGAGTCCGTGCCCCTGGCCTTTGCCTCTCAACAGTATCCCAATGAACAACTAGATTGCTAACATTCTATATTTATTACAAAAGTTTTAGAACGCCTGACGTCATCTTGATGTAATCAGAACTGTAATACCTAGAGTATTTCCTTAGAAATTACATATATGAGAGGGTCTTATTTGCATTAGAAATTATGGTTAGTGCTCTAAAAAACTAAAATGAGGACATATTTTCTGAGTTTACAAATAGGGACAAAGAACTTTTAAATTATTTGTAATCTTTATGTTTTTTTATCCAATTGACCACTTGATTAAATGTTGCACCTAGGGGAGAGGATGTGGTGTTACTTCCAGAGCTACAGACTGTGCAACTGGGGAACCAGGTTGGAGTTTCTGCTTCAGCTCAACATTCTGTGATTCTGGTCAAATCACTTAATCTCCCCATGTCTACAACCAAAATGAATTTGATCTTGTGTGATGTAACCAATGCTCATGTAAAGCACTCCAATACCTGACAAGTCTGCACTATAAAAAACTACAAATACACAAAAAATAAGTGTTTTGCACACTTCTGTCATTGGGCTACATGTGGGCTACATCTGGGTGATATTTGTGCTGCATTTGGGCTCTTTTGTCTCTGGTGGCCATCTTGGGAGATTTATTTGTTATGAAGTTTCGTAATTTCCTCATTTACTGCAGTCCCCTCAGTAGGAAATGCTTTCAGTTTTTTCTTTGATTCCATCAAGAAGGTATTCAGATATGTCACACATTTGCCATAAATTCTAAATGTTAGCACTCCAGTTGCTCATTAGATCACTGTAGTAAAGCTACTGCTCACCACGGAAGTCTGCTGCTGGTATTAAAAGTGTATGTTTCAGTCTGCATGTCAGAATATTTTTATGAAATAGAAGAGAATTTGAGAAGTCAAAATGTGCCCTAATTTTTCTTTCTGCAAAACTATTCATAATTTCTATGGGAAAATGAACCCCCTCATTTTGTTCCATAGTAAATTAAATGTTTTAAGTGTTACCACTTTATTCCAATCAAGATGGCTTCAGGTGTGCCATACTTTAGTCATAAGTAAGACTGTTAGCACTCTAGTTGTTTGTTAGAACACTCTGGAACATTCTGTCATTGGGCTATACTTGGGCTACATCTGGGTGATATTTGGGCTACATTTGGGCTCTTTTGTCTCTGGTGGCCATCTTGGGATATTTATTTGTTGTGAAGTTTACTAATTTCCTCATTTACTGCAGTCTCCTCAGTAGGAAATACTTTCAGTTTTTTAGTTTGGTTCCATCAAGAAGGCATTCAGATGTGTCACACATTTGCCATAAATTCTGAATGTTAGCACTCTAGTTGCTCATTAGATCACTGTAGTAAAGCTACTGCTCACCAGGGAAGTCTGCTGCTGGTATTCAAAGTGCATGTTTCAGTCTGCATGTCAGAATTTGTTTATGAAATAGAAGAGGATTTGAGAAGTCAAAATGTGCCCTAATTTTTCTTTCTGCAGCACTAATCATAATTGCTATGGCAAAATGAACCACCTCAGTTTGTTCCTTTGTAAATTAAATGTTTTAAGTGTTACCACTTTATTCCAATCAAGATGGCTTCAGGTGTGCCATACTTTTGTCATAAGTGAGACTGTTAGCGCTCTAGTTGTTCGTTAGAACACTCTCTCATCCTACCCACAGATCTCCCGAGGCTTCGCCGGGAGCAACGCTTCATTTTAAAACTACACTGACCGTTGGTGCACTAATCCTTGTGCTCCTCGGCAATTGCGCCCTGGATTTCCGCGCTACTTACTTTTAGCTGCTCCCTCCTTTGCACGCCCCCCAGAGCGCCGGCCGCTGATCGCCTCCTCCTGCCGGGCTGCTGCTCGGAGCAGGCACGGGCGAGTCCTCCATCTTGGGCAGCTCTGGGCTAGCGCTGCAGCTTTTTGGCCACTCCCCCCCTGACAAGTACTTCTGGCGCCTAGCAGACATCGCGCCTATTCTCATCCTACCCACAGATCTCCCGAGGCTTCGCCGGGAGCAACGCTTCATTTTAAAACTACACTGACCGTTGGTGCACTAATCCTTGTGCTCCTCGGCAATTGCGCCCTGGATTTCCGCGCTACTTACTTTTAGCTGCTCCCTCCTTTGCACGCCCCCCAGAGCGCCGGCCGCTGATCGCCTCCTCCTGCCGGGCTGCTGCTCGGAGCAGGCACGGGCGAGTCCTCCATCTTGGGCGGCTCTGGGCTAGCGCTGCAGCTTTTTGACCACTCCCCCCCTGACAAGTACTTCTGGCGCCTAGCGGACATCGCGCCTATTCTCATCCTACCCACAGATCTCCCGAGGCTTCGCCGGGAGCAACGCTTCATTTTAAAACTACACTGACCGTTGGTGCACTAATCCTTGTGCTCCTCGGCAATTGCGCCCTGGATTTCCGCGCTACTTACTTTTAGCTGCTCCCTCCTTTGCACGTCCCCCAGAGCAGCGGCCGCTGATCGCCTCCTCCTGCCGGGCTGCTGCTCGGAGCAGGCACGGGCGAGTCCTCCATCTTGGGCGGCTCTGGGCTAGCGCTGCAGCTTTTTGGCTACTCCCCCCCTGCCACGCCCCCTCATGTGTCCCTATATTTTGACCAGTCAGCCCCGGCGGCGCAGCGGGCGGGCGCAGCGGGCGCGACGACGGCGCGCCGAAGTTGCGCCTAAGTTAAGCCCGTCTGCGCCCGTCCGCGACGGGCCGGGACCAGGGGCCACAGACCCTGCTCGGCCTTTAGTCTACACTTCGGTCCAACTGTCTGCTCTTTTCACTGCCCCCCTCTCTCTCCCTCCCTATTGCACGTTTAGACTCCTTGGGTATCAATGCTCATCCTTATTCCTGTCCCCGTCCTGCTGTGCTCAGTCCTACCCTTCCTACATTTGGCATACCCTCGGTTACTTGCCCTCCTCCTGGTCCCCCCCCAGCTTCTGCTATTTTGCTTAATACTCGTTCTGCGGCCAAAAACCAAACGGCCCTTTCTACTCTTCTTCACAATGATTCTCCTGATTTTCTATTCCTTACAGAAACCTGGTTTTCTTCTGCTTCTCTTCCTGATCTCTTGGCCATTTTACCTGACACCTACTATGCCCTCCGTGCAGATCGCCCGGACGGCAAGGCTGGTGGAGGTGTGGCTATGATTATCCGCTCCTCTTTAAAATTTCAACTTCTCGATCATCCCCCAATACCCAATGTGGATTACCTGGTGGCTTGTTCCCTCAATCTTCCCTCACCCCTCACTGTCGTCCTTCTTTACCATCCCCCCCAAGCTATGCCGCTTTTTGTGCCCACCCTGCAGGATCTCCTGGCCACTTTGGTGGTTAACAACTCATCGCTGTTGCTACTCGGCGACTTCAACTTTTGGCCAGGCGACCCCAGGGAGGACTCAGCATCGAAAGATTTCACTGCCACACTCCAGTGTCTTAACTTCTTTTCTCATGTCTCGGTTCCCACCCACACCCAGGGCCATATTCTCGATCAAATTTGGTCCTCCCGCTGCAATATATCATCTACTTCTGTCCTCCCTTGTGTCTGGTCGGACCATTCCATGATCTCCTTCTCTATCCATCTGGGTCCCGCCGAGAAGGCTCCTCTGCCTAAGACCACCTTGGCTCGCAGTTGGAACCAGATCGATATTAATGCTCTCTCCTCTTCTCTGGCCCTATCTGCTCCTGACCTGACTGCTATGCCACTGGATGATCAGGCTGATGCAGTCAATATGTGGCTTTTCTCCTCCTGCGATCAGGCCGCCCCGCTTAAGAAGGTCAAATCGGTCCGTCCCTATGACGCCCACAAATGGTTTACCAGCGACTTAAAAGCCCAAAAACTTGATCTTAGGCGCTCGGAACGTCAGTGGAGACGGAATTACTGCCCCACTCTCCGGCTTAAATATAAAATCCTTCTTAATGAGTATAAAAGAGCCATTTTAGCGGCCAAGACTAAATACTTTACTGAGAGAGTTGCTTCCTCCGCCAACAAATCTCGTGAAATTTTTTCACTTGTCCATGACCTTGCTTTTTCCGATCATGCGTGCACTTCCCTTCTTCCATCTCAATCCCTATGCTCCTCACTTAATGACTATTACATCGATAAGATCTCTAACATTAAGGCCAACATCCCCGCTGTATCTCAACCCGTACTCTCTGCTTCTCTTCCTCCACCCCCTTCTTCTCTTAACCACTTCCAACTCATTTCCCCTCAGCTTTTTCTGGACCTGCTTGTTAAGGTTTAGTCTGGCTCTCCCGCGGATTGCACTCCCGCACGCATCCTCAGAGTACTCTACACCAGCTGCCCTGACCCACCTCTTGCTCTTCTCAATGCCTCTCTTACTTTGGGTTCTGTCCCTTCTTCGTTCAAATCTGCTATTGTTCTCCCTATTCTTAAAAAACCTAGTCTGGATCCTTCTCTTTCATCTAACTTTAGGCCTATCTCTTTGCTTCCCTATCTTGGGAAGATTCTTGAAAGCCATGTTACATCCTGTTTGTCCACCTATCTCGAGGAGAACCATCTTTTGGCCACCCATCAGGCGGGTTTCCGCTCAGGCCACTCCACTGAGGGAGTGGTGCTTGCGGTCATGGATGAACTTAAGGGGAAAGCTGACCTGAATCTCCCCCAAGCTCTGGTCCTCCTCGACTTGTCCGCTGCGTTTGACACGGTCGATCATACCATTCTTCTCGACCGTGTCAGCACAGCGGGCATTCAGGGCATCGCCCTTTCTTGGATCGCGTCCCTCCTTCAAGACAGGACGCAAGCAATTCACCTTTCCGGTTTCTCTGCTCCCCCTCGTTCGGTTTCCTGTGGGGTTCCGCAGGGCTCTTCCCTCTCTCCTCTTCTTTTCAATCTCTATATTCGTCCTCTTGTCCTCTCTCTTCTCGAGCTGGGGGTCTCTGTGTATAATTACGCCGATGACCTCCAGCTCGTCTTTGATCTCTCTTCTCCTCTTGTTTCCCTTCCCAAGCTCTGTTCCACTCTAGTTTTCATCTCTCAGTGGATGAGCTCCAATCATCTGAAGCTTAATCCAGATAAAACGGAGCTTGTCCTCACGGGTGGCCCCTCTAATCCCTGGTCCCTTGCTCATTGGCCCCTTTCTTTTGGTCCCCCCCTGGTTCCGGTTTCTTCTGTCCGGACCTTGGGCATTAAGATTAGCCATGACCTGTCCATGCATTCACAAATCAGTTCCGTTGTCTCTTCGTGTTTTTTTTCCCTTCGTCTTATTCGTAAGATTTCTCGGTTTTTTTCTGTTGATGCCCTCAAAACCATAGTCATCGCTCTTGTCATCTCTCGCCTTGACTATGGAAATGGCCTGTACGTTGGCATCCCCGCCTATGAAACTCGTCGTCTTTAGGCCATTCAAAACCAGGCGGCCCGTCTTATCTTTCGCCTACCCAAATTTTCTCACATAACATCCACTCTTAAGTCTCTTCATTGGCTCCCTGTTTATTTTAGATCCTTCTTCAAAATTGCCTGTTTGGCCTTTCGGGCTCATCATCATTCTGCCCCTCATTTCATCAATTCTCTCATCACTTCCCACGCTCCCAGACGAACTCTTCGGTCCTCATCACTTTCTTTGCTTCACGTCCCCCGCTTTCGCAAAAATCGCACTGGGGGCACCCGCTTCTCGGTCTTGGCCCCCCGGTTTTGGAATAGTCTTCCTCTCTCTATTCGTTCCATTCCCATCTACACCCACTTCCGTAAGGCCCTCAAAACTTTCCTGTTTTCTCAGGCTTTTCCTAGCTAGTCCTTTTTGGGTTTTTTTGTGAGCTTGGATGAGTCCTCAGCGCCAGGAAGCCGCTTGGCCACAGTGCGCTTAATCAAATTCCCCTTTTCATTTCATTTCATTTGGGACATTCTGTCATTGGGCTATACTTGGGCTACATCTGGGTGATATTTGGGCTACATTTGGGCTCTTTTGTCTCTGGTGGCCATTTTGGGAGACTTATTTGTAATGATGTTTCCTAAGTTCCTCATTTACTACAGTCTCCTCAGTAGGAAAAACTTTCAGTTTTTTACATTGATTCCATCAAGAAGGCATTCAGATGTGTCACACATTTGCCATAAATTCAGAATGTTAGCACTCTAGTTGCTTATTAGATCACTGTAGTAAAGCTACTGCTCACCAGGGAAGTCTGCTGCTGGTATTGAAAGTGCATGTTTCAGTCTGCATGTCAGAATGTTTTTATGAAATAGAAGAGGATTTGAGAAGTCACTCAAAATGTGCCCTAATTTTTCTTTCTGCAGCACTAATCATACTTTCTATGGCAAAATGAACCCCCTCATTTTGTTCCTTTTTAAATTAAATGTTTTAAGAGTTACCACTTTATTCCAACCAAGATGGCTTCAGGTGTGCCATACTTTTGTCATAAGTAGGACTGTTAGCGCTCTAGTTGTTCTTTAGAACACTCTGGGAAGCTGCAGTAGAACACAAAGGAATCAACTGACAGTCTCTGCCCTTGTTGGATGTACATGTTTTACTGAGAATGCCAGACTTCATTCTCCTATGACTGAGAAAGATAATGTGAATTTACAGAAAATATGGTCGATGAGATGTGTGGTTAGGCTCCGCCCAGATATATATTTGATTTTACTTTTGATTTTCTCAGGAACTACTGAACAGATTTACACCATATATGCAAAAGGCACATGCCTGACCTGAGGACTACCTCTTTGCCAAATTTCCAGTAATTCTGTTCAGCCGTTCGGGCTGTACCTTCGACTAAAGGTCCTATGGGAAAATGCATGGGGAAAACGTGTTTTGGGACCCCCCTTTTTTTTCAGCCCCCGCTTGATGAATCACCCCGAGACTTTCAGGGTAGGAGCTGAGCGGAGCGCCCCATTAGTTTTGAAAATTTCATAAAGATAAGTCAACCGGCGCCAAAGTTATTCAAAATAGAATTTTCAGATTTCCTATGGGAACTCGGTCCTAACTATAACTATCTACTGGCGACCGCCAGTAGATAATATATATATATATTACCTACTGGCAGTCGCCAGTAGGTAGTTATAGTTAGGACCTATTTTCCATAGGAAATCCGCAACATTCTATTTGGAATAATGTTGGCGCCGAATGACGAATCTTCGCAAAATTTTCCAAACTGTTGGCCAACTCCGGTCCGCTCCTATCCTGAACATTTCATGGTGATTCGTCAAGTGGGGTCCGAGAAAAAAGGGGGTCCCAAAACACGTTTTCCCCATGCATATTCCCATAGGACCTTTTGACGCCGCTACAGACCGAACTGCTGAACGGAATTACACCAAATTTGGCAAAGAGGTAGTCCTCAGTTCAGACTCGTGCCTTTTACTTAAATGGTGTAAATCTGTTCAGTAGTTCCTGAGAAAATTAGAGTTAAAAAGATAGATATATCTGGGCGGAGCCTAACCACACATCTCATCTGAGATCTGATTGGCTGTCAGTACTTCATCCAATAAGTGTTGGCAGCCATCTTGGGACCAATATACATGATAGAACCTCATTAAAAAGCATTGCAGTTAATAGAAGGTTTTAAGACTTTAGTTACATTATAAATCATTTGTTGATGGTACCATACTCATTTTAGGAATTGTGGTGTGTTCTAAGGTGATTTTACCATGTGAAAAAGCCTTGTGCTGTGATATCATGAATCATGTTTGAGAGAAAACTATTTTCTCATGCTTTTCCCACAGAGGTTTGGAAGCTGATCTATAAGCTAAACTGAGACCATATTTTCTGTAAATTCACATTATCTTTCTCAGTCATGTGAGAATGAAATCTGACATTCTCAGTAAAACATGTACAACCAATAAGGGCAGAGACTGTCAGTTGATTACTTTGTGTTCTACTGCAGCTTGCCAGAGTGATCTAAAGAACAACTAGAGCGCTAACTGTCCTAATTATGACAAACACATTGCACACCTGAAGCCATCTTGATAAATAAAGTGGTAACTCTTAAAACATTTCATTTAAAAAGGAACAAAATGAGGGGGGGTTCATTTTGCCATAGAAATTATGATTAGTGCTGCAGAAAGAAAAATTAGGGCACATTTTGACTTCTCAAATCCTCTTCTATTTCATACAAAAATTCTGACATGCAGACTGAAACATGCACTTTGACTACCAGCAGCAGACTTCCCTGGTGAGCAGTAGCTTTACTACAGTGATCTAATGAGCAACTAGAGTGCTAACATTCAGAATTTATGGCAAATGTGTGACACATCTGAATGCCTTCTTGATGGAACCAAAGTAAACAACTGAAAGTATTTCCTACTGAGGAGACTGCAGTAAATGAGGAAATTAGGAAACTTCATAACAAATAAATCTCCCAAGATGACCACCAGAGACAAAAGAGCCCAAATGTAGCCCAAATATCACCCAGATGTAGCCCAAGTATAGCCTAATGACAGAATGTCCCAGAGTGTTCTTAAGAACAACTAGAGCGCTTACTGTCTTACTTATGACAAAAGTATGGCACACCTGAAGCCATCTGGATTGGAATAAACTGGTAACACTTAAAACATTTAATTTAAAAAGGAACACAATGAGGGGGTTAATTTTGCCATAGAAATTATGATTAGTGCTGAAGAAAGAAAAATGAGGGCACATTTTGAGTGACTTCTCAAATCCTCTTCTATTTCATTAAAACATTCTGATATGCAGACTGAAACATGCACTTTTAATACCAGCAGCAGACTTCCGTGGTGAGTAGTAGCTTTACTACAGTGATCTAATGAGCAACTAGAGTGCTAACATTCAGAATTTATGGCAAATGTGTGACATATCTGAATACCTTCTTGATGGAATCAAAGTAAAAAACTGAAAGCATTTCCTACTGAGGAGACTGCAGTAAATGGGGAAATTAGGAAACTTCATAACAAATAAATCTCCCAAAATGACCACCAGAGACAAAAGAGCCCAAAAACAGCACAAATATCACCCAGATGTAGCCCAATGACAGAAGTGCGCAAAACACTTACTTTTTGTGTATTTGCAGTTGTATATAGTGCAGACTTGTCAGGTATTGGAGTGCTTTACATGAGCATTGGTTACATCACACAAGATCAAATTCATTTTGGTTGTAGACATGGGGAGATTAAGTGATTTGACCAGAATCACAGAATGTTGAGCTGAAGCAGAAACTTCAACCTGGTTCCCCAGTTGTAAAGTCTGCAGCTCTGGAAGTAACACTACATCCTCTCCCCTAAGTGCAACATTTAATCTAGTGGTCAACTGGTTAAAAAAACATAAAAATTACAAATAATTTAAAAGTTCTTTGTCGCTATTTGAAAACTCAGAAAATATCTCCTCATTTTAGTTTTTTAGCGCACTAACCATAATTTTGATGCAAATAAGATCCTCTCATATATGTAACTTCTAAAGGAAATGCTCTAGGTATTACAGTTTTGATCACATCAAGATGACGTCAGGCGTTCCACACTTTTGTAATAAATATAGAATGTTAGCAATCTAGTTGTTCATTGGGATACTGTTGAGAGGCAGAGGCCAGGGGCACGGACTCTGAAAATTGAAGGCAGGTAGGAGAGTGCAGAGGCAACAATTTGATCACACTGGGCAGGCAGGAAGGGCAGTGGCAGCACAACAGACTATGGAGGGCAGTGGAAAGGGGGCAGGGGCAACAAACCAACAATACAGGACTGGCAAGAGAGGCAGTGGCAATATAATAGACCATTGTGGGCAGAAGGAAGAGGCAGTGGTAGTACAACCATACATGGCCACAGACCCATTTCAGCCAGGAAGCGTTCAATGTTTTTAAGCTCAAATGGGCTTTATTTGATCTGTCTCCTGTCTACAATCTCCTCATTTTCAATGTAACTCAAAGGGGAAAATCAATACCCCAGTTTTTTTTCAAAATCTCCCTCTTACCAAGTTCAAAATGTTCGCAAGTATGGTACATTGGATCGTGATAGGCAGGAGGAATTGGGGTAGGGACATGGACTCGGATAACAGAGGACAGGAGGGACATAGAGAGGTGCACCAAACTCACCCTACAGGGCAGGCATCAGGGTTTTCAGCAGCACAATACACCAAACAGGGCATGCGGGACGGGAGTGCAGCACAACAATCCACAGAAAGCAATAGGGAGGGGACAGGACCATGCACATGGACAACAGAGGGGAAAGAGGCAATGGTAGCTACCTGACCATAATGGACAGACAGGAGAGAAAGCAGCAGCATAACAGACCATAAAGGGCAGGAGGGACGGATCAGGGGCATTACAATGGAACAGACAAGCCAGGAGGGAGAGAATAGGGGTCTGCTCATGGAAACAGAGGGCTGGGGGCAAGGGGCAGGGCAGGAGCAGCAAGATGACCATGGAGGTCAGGCAGGATGGGCACTAGAAACAAGACACACCATGGAGAGCAACAGTGAGACTATGATGGCATACACACAGACCATGGAGGGAAGGTGGGAGGGGGTCTGGGGCAGGTAGCTGACCACACAGGGGAGGGGCCATGGCAGCACAGAAGACCATGCATGGCAAGTGGGAGGGTTAGTGGCAGCACAATGGCTATGATGGGCAAGAAGGAGGGTGCAGGGGCATGCACAAAGGACCATGGAGGATAGAAGGGAGGGTCAGGACCTGGGCACAGACAAAAGAGTTCGGGGGAAGGGGCCTCACAACAGACCGTGTGGGGCAGGCAGGAGGAGCAGTTGCAGCACAACAGACCAGGGAGGGCGGAAGTGTGTGGCAGTAAAATGGACCATGGAGGACAGGAGGAAGGGGATGGGGGCATGGCATGTGGACAGGCAGGGTGGAGGTGGCAGGGACAGGTTACAGTCATCTGACAATGCTAGGCAGGTGGGAGGGGAGCTGCAGCTCAACAGAACACTCTGAGTAGATAGGAGTGGCAGGTCCATGGAACATGGTGGGCAAAAAGGATGGAGCAGGGGCATGCACAAAGACATCGGAGCGCAGGGGGAAGGAGAATAGGGGCAGCAAGCTAAGCACAGAGGCTAAGCAGGAGGTCAATGATGGGCCATAGAATTGGGCAATGGAGAGCAGGAGGAGTGGACTGGTACATCATGTTAAATGGAGGGCAGTGGCAGCACATCAGACCATGCATGGCAGGAGGGAGGAGGCTAGTCCATGGATTCAGACAACAGAGGATAGGGAGGAGGTGGATGGGGCAGCAAGCTAACTGTTCAGAGAAGGTGGGTATTAGGAACGTTATTGCTTTTAAAATGTGTGTCTGTGCGAACTACTTAAAATATGAACAAGTATGCAGCATAATCTCACTTTTATTCAGGAAGAAGAGGACGTTTCTGACTGTGACTCCGGGCTCACTTGGCAGAAACTCCCCCTGACCCTCCACCCCCCATCGCAAAATGTAATGCCCGTGAAAAGGGTAGGTGGACACAGTGTTCTATAGAACATAGTCCTGAGAGCACAATTGAAAATGAAAACTAAATATAGTATATGGTATAAACTATGCACCTAAAAGTGTGATATAAGATGAACCGGGGCGTGAAATATAATATGCAATACATCGTGCGCAATAACAGATTCATTGGAGAGCGCGAGATAGCACAGGCACTAGCGCGTGCTATGCGATATGCGCCTTGGAGTGTAATATGCACAGAGCAGTGTTGTGTGACCTAACTAGTCTCTAAAGTTGTAATATAAAATATGTGCTGGGCAGTGTAACGTTGCATATGCACTATGACAAAGATATGGATCCCAGATTGTAATATGTATGGCATAGCGCTGTGCGTTATAATATAGGCATCGAGGAAGGCATGTTAGATGGGGCAATATAACCTGTGCAAAGGCAAGTGTGGCATGACATATTCACGGGGTGGTGTTACAGTGCACGTGGGCTAGAGAGTGTCATAGCATACCCACTAGCTGGTGGAATACAACACAGAGGTGTGTGGCACTCGGCGGACACTGGTGGGTGTAACACAGCATTGGGCTCAGCCAGGAGCACCCTGTGACTCTCAAGTGAGGTTTGTCTCCTTTCCAGTAGAATAAAAAGTATTACACATCCGGCGGTGGATGTGTGTTTTATTAACCGTGAGGGGGGTTTCTTGCATGGTTTGGTCAAATTTTTGTAGAATCCCCTTTGAATGGCTTGGTGTGCGTGTGTATTAAATGTGCCCATCAATAGCTATCCATGTTTTTATACATAAACAACAAGGGTGTCTACTTGGAGAGTACCCACCGGCGGGGGCGCCGGAATTAGGCACGGTAGGGCGTCAGACACGTCAGAGCTTCACTAGCGGTGTAAATACATTTCACGTGAATTCATTGTATGCATAGTCGCCTTTTAATGAATGTCATGCAAATCGTCATGGTGATAGGTACATACGGTTTGTCCAGCATGTCGTAGGTGTTTCTATAAATATATATTTTTTTAAAATAATAAAAAGCAAAGGCTGGCCGCGGGGGATGGGGTCCCCGGGGCCATAAGTGGCCTGAGGAGGGGGGCAACGCAGCCCCCTCCTAAAGAATTAAAAAAAGAAAAAGGCCATGACCCGGGGGTTGGGGTCCACGGGGCCGATTAAGGCCTTGGGAGGGGGGCCACGCGGCCCCCTTCCAAATTAATTTTTATAAAAAAAAAAATTAGGGTGCAGGCCCTGGGGGATGGGGTCCCCAGGGCCAATAAATTAGAAAAAGAAGGGAGGCCACACAGCCCTCCTTCTTAAAAAAATGAAATAAATAAAAGACCGGCATTGCGCTGGAGGCCATGCCCCCTCCTTGCAGCACTCTGCAAACGCGCCAGTTGTAAGTTGAAGAATTAATTCCCCTTCAATACTGAGGGTCCCTGAGGGCCAACTAGCCCAACAGGTATCTCCAGTATGCGTCAGGGAGCCTACTGGAGATACCACACCACATTGCAGACAGGTGTTCTGAGGCTACGCCCCTTTTTACACCTATATGCAACCCAGCTCTGTGGCACTTACTGGAGGTACCTAGCGGGCTAGTTAGACCATAGGGACCCTTAGGATTCAAGGGGACTTAATCTCTCAACTTAGAACGGCCACAGGGCGCGTTTACACAGTGGTGAAGGGAGGGGAAGGGGCCTGAGGTGACATGTGCAAACACGCACTGTGGCGTGTTTTAAGCTGGGGAAATAATTCTCTTTCAATCCTGAGGGACCCTGGGGGCCAACTAGCCCACCATGTGCTTCCAGTAAGCGCCATTGCTCTGCGTTGCAGAGAGGTGGTGCAGGCCGTGCCCCTTTTTACACCTCTCTGCAATGGCGCATACTGGATGTGCCTAGTGGGCTATTTTGCCCCTAGGCACCCTCAGGATTCAAGGGGACTTAATCTCCCAACTTAAAACGGCCACAGGGCGTGTTTACACAGTGGGGAAGGGAGCGGACGGGGCCTGAGGTGACGTGTGCAAACACACCCCATTGCGCGTTTTAAGTTGGGGAAATAATTCCCCTTCAATCCTGAGGGCCCCTGGGGGCTAACTAGCCCACCAGGTGCTTCCAGTAAGCGCCACTGAGCTGTGTTGCAGAGAGGTGGTCCAGGCCGTGCCACTTTTTACACCTCTCTGCAACGTAGCTCTGTGGCGCTTACTGGAGGTACCTAGTGGGCTAGTTGGACCCTAGGGACCCTCAGGATTCAAATGAACTTAATTCCCAACTAAAAACGGCCACATGGCGTGTTTACATAGTGGGGAAGGGAGGGGACGGGGCCTGAGGTGACGTGTGCAAACACGCCCTGTGGCGTGTTTTAAGTGGTAGTTTTAATCTCCTACCCTATTATATACTAGGGGCTTACAGAGGAGGTCATGCTAATCACAGGGGGATCCCAACGCATAGTGTTCCCTAGTGTATGTAGGTGTTTTCACTGTATTCTGAGTGTTTTTTAACATAGCACTGGCTCTAGGACTGGTTAGTCAGACTCAGTTACCAGCAGTATCCGTCTGAAAAAGTTGAGGGTACAGGATGATTTTGCAAAAAGGCTTCTTTCTCCTCTTCTGTTTGTTCTTTCTGCACGTTATCCTTCTTCCTGCACTTTTCTTCGTCTTTGAGGACTTCTGTTGCTTCTTTCTGCATTTCTTTTTTTCTTTCTGTGCATTTTTTCTTCTTTCTTCACATGTCTTATCTCTGTAGGCATAGTTAGAAATTAGCATTTAAAAAGCCTTTGAAATTCACTGAAAAAACCATAGGTTTCAGGCACGTTATAGTTAGGAATTAGCATTTAAAAAACCTTAGATATTCACTGAAAAAACTATAGGTTTCAGGGGCGTTATAGTTAGCTGGACATTTCACTCGTACAAAATCATAGAAATTCCCCTGTTATAGTTAGTTCAGCTAACTATAACTCGCACGCCCGCAATGCACTGCTGATTACATCACATATGACATCGCTCATGACATGGTCAGTAACATCACTCATGACATCACTGATGACATCTCAAATAACATCACTGATGACATCATCCTTGTGATAGAGTGGCAGACCTCCTCTCCCCCTAATATAACCTTTGATACACACATTCAAAAATAGAAACTTAAATTTTCAAAATGATGGACATACCAATACCAGTTACACCAACCAATTCAGTAATTCTAAGATCCACATACACTCCACTCATTCAACAACAGTCCTATACAGTCACTCATACATGTACTCACTCATCATTTGTACTCATACACCTATACATCCTGTTACACAACGCCACTCATCCATAGAGTTGCTCACACACATAGTCACTCATGCTAATAGAGAACCAAACATCCATTTACTTGCATATACAGTTATACACACACACCACACTTACTTCTACAGAAACTTACACATACTTAGTTTTTTAAACATTCACTTATAGAAACACATCCTTATTCACACAGGAACTCTTCCAATCTCTCACTCTCACATATACTCACTAATATTCACCAATAGTCACATATACTAGTTTAAAACATATGTAGTTACTCATAAGGACTCTATTGAGGCAGTCATTCATTCACTAACACACCCATGCACACACTGATCCACCCATACAGTCCTGCACACATGCTGTCTTCAACACATACAAACAGTGAGTCACTCATTCATGCACCTATGCACTACGTAATACCCCCCACCGAACCATACAGACACTCAGACACTCATACTGATACTAAAAAAAACAACTAATAACCTATATAGACACTCATGTAGCTACTCACCAACCCATGCAGCCACTTATACACAAAGTGAGAGACTGATACAGATATTTACATATTTAAACATTACTCACTAAGCCATGTATTCACTAAGATACACTTAATTAGTCAGTTATACAATCAATTTTTCAAAAACAAATCATCCATTTAGACACTTATATACCCATTTATTCTTCCATCGACCTTGAGATATACTTCTATAAAACATATGTAATTTTCAGAAAAACACACATTCACTGGATGATGTCATCAGTGATGTCATCAGTGATGTCATTTGAGATGTCATCAGTGATGTCATGAGTGATGTCACTGACCATGTCATGAGTGATGTAATATGTGACGTCATCAGCAGTGTATTGCGGGCGCGCAAGGTATAGCAAGCTGAACTAACTATAACGGGGGAATTTCAATAGTTTTGTACGAGTGAAAAGTCCAGCTAACTATAAAGCCCCTGAAACCTATGGTTTTTTCAGAGAATATATTTATATATAAAAAATATGGTAATTAGAATTCATAAAAAAATAGTACTTGAAGATGAAAACAATTGCATATATAGGAATCAAGGATCTTGTCATGACAGTTCCACAACAATCAAATAAAATAGATGCAATGGTCTACCAATTAAGGTTACATTCAAAGGTATATATTGTCTAAGCAATTAACAGTGTCCGGTTTGGACCATTGTTGGCAGCAATGATAACTGCAATGAAGGAAAAAGGCTATTATTACATGCAGAACTGTAACAATAATTGTGTGAGGTATAAAAAGAAAAGGAGGGGGATAAAAAGGCAAATAACCAAATCAGGTCAGGGACTGCTCAAGCTAGCTAGGTCAGGTAAGATTAATAATATTAATAAAAAATCTCTGTTGGCAGTCAATTAAACCCATATTAATTATCTATATAAAAAAAGAGAAACTGGCAGGAAATTAATCTGCCGGAAGCAAGGGAGAAGGACTTACAAACGGACGATAAATCATTAAATCTAATTCAAATCAGCATATGTCTGTGTTTTAGCATTCTTTCTAGCAGTGGCGACTGGCATGCACAACGGGTGGTGTGGTGGGTAGAACAAAAATAAAAGTAAATAAATAAGTGAAAAAATAATTACACTTACATACTGGTGCGATGTCCTATTTGCTTGGGTCTTCTCCAGGCAGGCAGGCTCCAACGCCGGACCCAGTAAACTGCAGTAACCTATCCTGGTGCTGCTGTCATGCGGCATGAAAGAAACACCGGGCTTGGAGGGAGCAGCATCCTTCAGCACTTCCTATGCTGTCTCTAACCTAGCTGTCTTTGGCAGCTGGTTTAGAGAGGTTTTAAATGCGCATGTTCGGCTGGCCCTTGCAAGAGACATGCACATTTTAAACTTAAAGTGCCCTGCCCATCACTGCTTTCTGCTGCTGCCTGACTGGCAGCAGCAGAAAGCCCTGCCCCCCAGTCCTGACGCTAGGCTTGGAACGGGGTTTTGAAATATAAAATGGTAATAAATGAACTTTATTACCTTTGTATTTTTCCATCTCTGGGGTCAATTTAGTTAGTGGGGCGACGCTCCTTCACCTTAACAGAGGAGCCGCCCCTGCTTTGTAGGTTTAACAGAAAAATTATCAAGTGACACAATTTGCCTTGTCAGTGTATAAAAACAGGAAGCCTATGGAGAAACATATTTTCGCGTTTTCTGGTCCAGTTCACATGATAAAATCCTCATAAACTTTACAAACCTTGCTTAGAAGACCTTGGTCATTGCTGTTCAAACGCAGCTCGATTGTTTTCTGCAAGACCGGAGACCAAGTCTGTGAATTGATGGAAATAAAAGTATTTTATGGTCAATTGCGAAGGCAAGACAGCAGCAAATCTTGATTAAAGCTTTCAAATTTGTAACTGCAAAAGCAACATTTAGGATCTTTTCTAAAATATTTCTACAATTGGCTGTTTTCTCCTTCATCGAAATCAGTCAAATTGTAGATGAATACATATTTTTATTTCCCTGAATTGGGTAATACCTTAGTTTTATTAACTTCATAACTATAATTTATCAAAGTAGTATTTGCTCTCTTTCTGAACAGCTTCTCCTTGAAATGAGAAACAATTTTTAGGTTCTTCTTTGGGATGTTCCTCAAAGAGTCATATGTAACACCTTGCTCCCATAGTGGGGAGATATTTAGTTGCCGCATTAAATAATACGTTTTAGCTTCATGCTATGGGTTGTATTATTAAGTGTTGGAAAGTGCAATTGTTGTCACAGCTAAATGACTCATCACCTGCTCGTTGTGACCTTAACAAAAGTCTGGCAATGGCCACCTTCTTTGTAATGAATTGATCCTGCTTGGTGAATATTAAAGACATTTCGGCTGCAAGGTCAAGTGCGGAACACCGAACAGCATTAAATAAGTTGTATGTAATGCTGTTCAGTTGGGCGCCAGAGGACGATGGGTATGCTTCCAAACCATGTTAATACTGACCAAAATGTAGCTTTTATAATTTGTAAATATAGAGTTATGGGCGGGCCAGAAAGGATTTTTGAAAGTTTCCGAAAAGCATTTGTTAGTGGTGGAATCCTGTTTTCCATATCTGCCAAGCTAGATGTATTCTTGCTTACTAATACAACTGCTTTCAATTTTCTGTGGTCAATGTCCAGTGTACGTGGCAGTAAACCACCAGGCTATTTATGAAGGATTCCAAGCCTAGCCTGGTGTGGTCCAGCAAAACTATGTATGCTGTTTACTGCATCAAAAAAAGTTGGCTGCAATGGGGCATTCAAATGTCATCAAGGACTCCAACAAGAACTTACTCATACTATGGCCCCGTCTGAAGTTGGATTTTTGCAAATCAAGGAATTTAGGGACATATTATCAAGAAACAGAGTAAAAATTATCGCCGCTTTAGTGGCAGAAAACTGCCGCTAAAGCAGCGATAATGGGCTTGATAATATGCCCTTGAGAATTCCCATAGAAGCCCATGTTTTGGTGACAATATGGGCTTCTATTGGAATTCTCAAGTGCATATTATCAAGCCCATTATCACCGCTTTAGCGGCAGTTTTCTGCCGCTAAAGAGGCGATAATTTTAACTCCATGCTTGATAATATGCCCCTCTGTGTTGTCAGGGTGAGAGTTATAGAATCATATTGACATCTGATTCGATAACTTTAGTCGACCCAGGACAAAGGAAATGTAGGTCTATAGTTAGAGAGAGTCTGTGGTTCAGCATTAAGTTTTTTTTAACAACTGAAGAACCATTGCTTGCTTCCAGGATAAGGGAACCGAACCCCACAAGTGAGAATTTCATTAGTATGGAGAAAATTAGACAGGAGTACACGTCCACAGTTTCAGATATTTAGCTGAGCAGGGATCAGTGGGAAAACTTATGCTTAGAGTTAGAAATTTAGCAGACAAAAATTCTTCTCTTATTGTGAGAAATGTAAAATAATAAATGAGAGATTAGGTTTGCCCTCAATATTCGAATTCACTTCACAAGGTGATCCAAACTGTTCAAACAGTCCGAATCAAGGGAAATAAGGATTTTTGTGATTTTATCATTAACATAAATCAATATTGCACCACAGAAGGCTTGCGTGATGATACTATGGTTTGCATTGTGGGTCAACTAAGCTTTGTTACTAGACTGAAAAATTCCTGGGGTTCATTTTGTGAATCATCAATGTGTTTGGGCAGAAGCATTTTCATCAAGGTTGTTGATTATTGTAGGAATGCATGCCTTTAAGAATGATTTTTCTTTAGCAACTGAAACTTTAGCTCATTGTCTTTTTAGTTTGGATTTAGATTTTTTTTCTTTTCTAAGGAGAATTTGTGTTTTAACAGGCAGAAAAAATAACAGCCTGGTGATCCAACCAGGCTATTGAAGTTTGAAATTCAGCTGGAGAAAATAGTAAATCTATAAAGTGTCCTTTAATATTGGTGAAACCTTTTACTATTTGAACTAATTTTATTAGGAAAAAAATCAGCAAAATATGTGGCAAGTCAATATGATGATTAAATTACCCGACATAATTCAGGTATTGGAGGTGAGGCTAATAATAATAGTGATAATTAGGACAAGATATGCGGAAATGAAATTAGTATCATATTTAGGTGCTCTGTAGACCAGTAAAGCTTCGAGAGCAGAGCCGCCTTGTCCAGGACCTCGACCAAGAGCTATCATAGCCCATTTTTCCATTAGAGAGATATAGACATTATCCTGCAGATCATCCTCTCTGAGGGGCCACAATTACATCAAGGACACACAATTGCTATTTATCCTGATTATACACAAAAATTACAGGAACAAAGGAGAACCTTCCGAGGGGTGAAAAACCATCTCCAGGATGCCGGACTGAAGTACAGTCTTCTCTACCCAGCCAAGCTGCGGGTGGAACATAACAGAGAAATCTTTTTCTTTAAGTCAGCTACGGAAGTGACAATATGGCCGTACGAGTCTGGACAGTCAGACTCCTGTTTGGCGCTACAGTCGGGATCTGACAGGTCCTCACGGAGGGTGGGCCCGGCTGGGCTCGACACACCCAAGGGGAGCACAGCGGCAGCCTGAGAAGAGTCCGGGTGCGGTTGGACAGAATCCTGAAAATGGTGGAGTCGGTTCGTGACTCTGAAGACGAATCACAGGATATAATTTCAGACACACTTTCGTCAAAGGACGCTGCGAGCTGAGAGGGAAGCGCACAACTTGAAAGGGGTGTAACAGGGAAGTGTAATAGTCTCAGACAAAGTAATGAAGCATAATCTAGGACAGATCATTATTTTTGTAACTTGCTACCACTGGTGGGCGGATCTATCCCTGCCTTCCAGGGTCTGAGTCACGAGCTGGGAGCTAGAGGCTTGCCCTCACACCCTGCCATTTGCTTGGTTGCTTGTAAGTTAAGACTGTGGGAGTACTGACTTAAAAGGCACCAAGCTTGAGACAAACATATTAACAGGGAACTTTGATAATTGGTGCACTAGCTATTAACATTTTGCAGTTTGTTAATGTGGGGGGGTATGAGGCGGCATCGGCTGGCCCTGAATCTCTGCAGTCGGGGGAAGCGGGACCAGCAGTGCTGCCCACGGGGTAGGACGTTTGGGGAGTTCAGTTTGTTCAACAAGTTGGGTCATGGTGGATGTCTTTCATGACTGTGTCTGGTCTATATGTCATATACGCAGTTACAATCCAATTCCCTAGGGGGAGTCTGAGAGGGGTGGTTGATGGTGGGAAGGGGAAAGCACAAAGTGTGAAATGATGGGAATGGCTTCTTATTCCTTGAAAATACTCACTTGGAATGTCCGAGGACTGGAAGCATTTGAGAAACGAAGGAGTGTATTATAAAGTCTCAATTGCATGCTTGCATAGATGGAGGGGACAGTTGTATGCTACTTCATATTCAGGATTTTCTAGAGGAGCACTTATATGGGTGGCACCGGGTGTCTCCTTCAACATTTGCATCTTGTGATGGATTCAGAGGGGAGGTATGTGAACCTGCATGGGACGTTGGAGGGGAGGGAAATGTGCATTATAAGTGTGAATGCCCTCAATATCGACTGTCCTAACTTTTTCCCTTACGTCATGGCAGCAGTTATGCCATAACTAGGAGCAGCACTGTTGTTGATGGGAGATGTTAATTGTGTCCTGGATGACACTCTAGACTGTGAACCCCCCGACTACACACAAAACCAAACATGACTGAGTCACTGACAGATATGTTGCCGGGCATGCAACTCACAGATGGCTGGAGAGTGAGCAACCCTGGACTGAGAACATTCTCATGCCACACACCAGCAACTTACACGTTTAGCCATCTAGACTATTGTTTTATCTCATATGAGCTGCCCCTAGACCTGAAAGGGATAACATAGCAAGCACGGTATCTATCGGACCATTTGTCGGTCTTGCTCAGCTTTGAGGGCCGCAGACCTAAGCCGGCAAACCCTATGTTGTGGCTCAGGGTGGAGTCACTATTGGATTCTTTGAGGCGGTTGTGTCGACCGCTTTGGTTATATACTTTGAGGAAAAATGTGGATCAGCCTCAAGTAGGGCATAGAATGAGACGCCATGAAGGTGGTTCTTAGGGGGATCTGTATGCACGTGACATATGGCATGATGCAGCAACTGGAACAGGATATAGACACTCAGGAGGGTAATCTGCCCAAACTAAAGGCGGAGAAACATGTTCCCCCCGCAGAAAAGGACAGCATGGTGCGAAGCTCATGCTGAGCTGCTGGAATCATGAAGCATCTAGGAAAATACAACTACACTGTCTATAGGCAATACCTACACAGAGAGGGGCACATGTCTGGGGCCATGATGGGCAGGGTATTGAAAAGGGAATTACTGATCTTACAACTTCAAGATAGTGACGGGAAACTGGAGCTAACACAGGGAGCGATCCTTGATTACCTTGCTAAACACCTAGCTAATGTCTATGGGAAATGCACTGTACCTCCTCGAGAGGCCATGGACGAGTTTTTGTCCTCAGCTGAGGCACCCCATCTGGACCAGAAGACTGAGGAGACTAGGGGCCCGATCACAAAAGAGAAGATAATGGAGGCTATCAAACGCTTAAAACCTGGCAAAACCAAGACAGGGATCCCAAGTTACCGAACTCATATAGGCCCAGATCACTTTTAAATAGACGTGAAACTAGTAAGTGGTATCCTAACGAGTAGGCTTCTCCCTCATATGGCCCATCTGATCCATTCGGATCAGGCCGGTTTTATATCACAACGTAGCACTATTGTATAATCTAAGGCTGCTGGCACATGTTTGGCACGCCCCTTGCCTAGAGGAAGAGGACTATGCTTTAGCCCTCCTGGATATAGAGCAGGCATTCGATTCAGTGGCCTGGCCTTATGCATGAGCTGTCTTACAACAATTTGGGGTGGGACAGAACTTTCTTAAATGGACTCGACTGTTATACATGGATTCCCACGCCAGGGTCAGAGTAGGGGGCAGGGTATTGGTGATGTTTCTGCTGGAACGGGGTACCAGACAGGGATGTCACCTATCGCTCCTCATATTTGCAATGGCAATGGAGCCACTGGCGGCGGGGCTTAGAGATCGGCTGAGTACTTGGGGGCTACCGGTGGGCAACACCAATCATATGGTTTCCCTCTATGCCACAGTAAGAAAAGTGGTAAGACATGCAACACACGCACCGGACATGTCTCTATGGGTGATACCTCAGTTTAGCAAGACTGTTGACTCAATGTCAATATGAAAATGGAAGGACGGGGTATTTTGACGTTGGGAGATTTATAGAATAATAGCCAATTTGTGCTGAGGGAGTGTGCGGAGACTTCCTTTGATTTGGGCAGAGGACAAATTTTGCAGTATGCAAAAATCTCTCGAGTGGCTACTGAGCTTTGGCCGTCCTTCCTGAGGACTTGCCAATAACAAAAACACTGCAAGTTATGCTGTATTTGGCCCAAGGTCAACATCTGATTGCTCACATATATTGCGCGATACGCAATGATTTGCCAAGGAAAATACTCCCCATTCAGGTGAGATGGGATGAGGTGGTGGGAGACCATCTGACAGCACAGGAATGGGGCAGGATACTTTAAGGGGTTACATTGGTGAGTTATAACGCTCAATTTAAACTAGTCCAATATAATTTTGCACATCAGGCTTACCTCTCCCCCAAAGTGCTGTTCAAAATATACCCAGACCGGTCCAGTAATTGCCCCTGATGTGAGGAAACAGAGGCTGACTTTCAGCACATGGTATGAGCATGCCTCCTTGTTGTCCCTTTCTGGCCGGAAGCTGCACAGAAACTACAGGCAGCCATGGGGTGGGAGATTCCTAGGGAGATACGTACAGCACTATGAGGACTACTACCCACTCTCAAGAATAGGAAACTGTGCAGGAAATTTGACCTATTATGATTACTCTTAGCGAAAAGGCGTATTGCGATACCATGGCTCAATCCGACACCCCCAAAGTGCGAAATGTGGTTAAAGGACATATGCGAATGGGCAACGACAGAGAAAGTTAGGATGAAGCAGGTCTGCAAAGACAACAAGTTAGAATATTACATCAGGGCCTGGATGGCCATGATCACTGACTTAAGGACCCCTCCTGGATAAGTACATAGAGACGAGGATGCATACAAACAGGGAAAAGCACAAGACCACTGATTATTCCCTGTGGGACAAGATCGGACACAACGTAGACACAAAGAAGTGGAGTAGACATTCATTAGGAGTGAGTTGAGGGATAATGTTGGCACGAGTTTATATCACATGAAAAGCAAACAAAAAGGGAAAAGTACTCAGGAGTTGAAATAATGGGAATAGTATAGAAAATTTGGAATATGGACTGTGTACGAATACAAAATGTATACTAGATTGTTGCATTGCAGGCTATCAACATATTCTCTGATGTAAAGAAACTGATTGTGATACTCCTGGTAAGAAATATAAAAATGTTTAAAATAAAAAAGCAAACATAAACTTAATATCCTTCTAACATCCCAAGCTTAGAAAGCTCTGATGAAACGAAGGCAAAGTGTCATGGCTATGGGCTGCAGCTCTAGGGGCACTGTCACACCGCTCAACGTGACTGGCAGTTGTGGCAGGCACACGTGTCTGCGCATTGGCAAATGCACCTCTTCCACCACACACAAAGTCTATGGGAAAATACACTGTGCCATCCCTTTACCACGATACTGGTGGGTTTCTCATCGATCTAAAGGATATACAAAATAGTCAAACTTCATGCCATGCCATAAACTGTATGTACCACAAAACGAAAAGAATGAGAATGAAAACATTTCACCAGTAAACTACCTGTGGTTTTTTCCTGTTTCATATTATGTATGTTTGTACATGTTTTCCCTAAAGATTGCCTCATATACTAATTGATGCCTAGTTTCTCCCAGTCATAGCTCTCTCAGCTGAGATCTGGCCACGCCCCCCATGTTCGTCCTTGCATCGTGCCGATTCTCTTGGGCGGGTCCCTCCTATAAAGGAGACCGCACCCAAATGCACACGCTCGTTATTCTCCCGCTCTCTTGGACATCAGAAGCGGGTGTTGCTGTAGAGGTTTATCTCGGCGGTTCCCGATGGTGTTGAAACAGTTAGTCGGCTGCCTTATGGACTGCAAAGAATAACGCAGAGCGGAAGGTAATATTACCCAGCTGATTCCGGGTAAGAGCGCTCCAGTTCTTTTCTGTAAACTAGGCATTATCGCTTCTTGAATTTTTGGACAGAACATTGCAAATTGTCGTAATCCAGAAAGAGTGAAAGATTGCAACATTGAAATATTGCGAAATCATAGATATTGCTTTGATATTGCTGTACCCGTGCTATATATATATACTGGATGATGTCATCAGTGACTGAATGATTACAGTACAATAATGAGACACACTGGGTGAGTGACAGGGTGTTTGCTAGAAGTGTATGAATACTGATTGGGGAATTGAAGGTGTGAAAGACAACTGTGTAGGTTATTAGAGGACTGCATCCATAGTGAATAGGCATTTGAAGCAGTCTATGTGCTAAGGCCTGGCTCACTGCATGAGTACTTGGGTACTGAGGGAATGATTAGAGTACAGCAAAGAGAGTGCCTGGGTGAATTTATAAGTGGTTGGCTTTTGACACAGTGAATGGATTAGTATTTGGTACTGAATGGGTCACTAGAGGAGTGCAAAGGGAGTGACAGGATGTTTGCTGGACTGTATGGATACTGACTAGGGAATTGAAGGTGTGAAAGACAAGTGTATAGTATGTTAGAAGACTGCATGCATACTGCATAGACATTTGAAGCAGTCTATGTGGTAATGTATGGTTCACAACATGAGTACTTGGAAACTGACTAAATCATCAGACTACTGCTAGGACAGTGCCTGGTTAAAACTTTAAAATTTTCAGTTCTGGCACAGTGAAGAGAATAGTACATGGTACTGCACTTTAGTGTCAAACCCTGACTCATTTTATCAATGCATAAGCAAAGAATAGCTTCTAAAGCTACTAAAACTTGACAACATGACCGGTTTTAAAACAGTTATCTGTCAGCAAATACACAATGTTACCAAATGCTTCTATCACAATCCTTACCCAAATGCACACAGACTCACAGTGTGATTTTAGACAAGCAACACTATCCTAGGAGTTTACCAAAACTCATTCACTAGTCTAGAAGAGGTAAGGGTACTGCACACAATCTACATATTTAAGTACAGCACATTAGTGTCAAAGCATTGCTCATTTAATAAACGCATAAGCAATGACTGGCTTCTAATGCTACTAAAACTTGACAACATGGCAGGTTTTAAAAAAGTTATCTGTCAGAAAATACACGATGTTACCAAATGCTTCTCTCACAGTGGTTCCCAAATGCACACAGACTCACAGTGTGATTCTAGACAAGCACCACTATCCCTAGGAGTTTACCAAAACTAATTCACTACAGTGGAAGTGATAAGGGAACTGCACACAATCTACATATTTCAGGACTGCACTTTTGTGTCAAAGCCTGACTCATTTAATCAAAGCATAAGCAAAAACTGCCTTCTAATGCTACTAAAACTTGACAACAAGACAGGTTTTAAAACAGTTATCTGTCAGCAAATACACGATGTTACCAAATACTTCTCTCACAGTGGTTCCCAAATGCATACAGACTCACAATGTGATTCTAGACAACACTATCCCTAGCAGCTTACAAAAACTCATTCACTACTGTGCAAGGGGTAAGGAGACTACACACAATCTACATATTAAAGTACAGCACATTAGTGTCAAAGCATGACTGATTTTATCAATGCATAATCAAAGACTGGCTTCTAATGCTACTAAGACTTGACAACAAGACAGGTTTTAAAACAGTTATCTGTCAGCAAATACATAATGTTACCAAATACTTCTCTCACAGTGGTTCCCAAATGCACACATACTCACTGTGTGATTCTAGACAAACAACACTATCCCTTGCACTATACCAAAACACATTTCTTCATCTAGAAGGAGTACTGCATTTTAGTATAGAAACATAACATAACTCATTTCACAAATTCATAAACAATGACTGGTTTCTAATTCTACCAAGATATAAAAACAGCACAATTATCTGTCTGCAAACACATGAAAAACACAAATGCTTATCACAGAATGGTTTCTACAGGCACACACGCTGTCAATAAGATTGTAGAGAAAAAAAGTACTCCCTACAATTTAGCAGGAGAAATACATTAGTCTGATTAAAATCAAAATAGTCTACATACATCCCCTCACAATTAAATAACTCACCTTTCAAGTTGTTTTGTAGATTAAGAAGTATATCAGTCACACACCAGATATCAGTCACACACCAGATTTTCTTATACAGAATCGCACTGTGCACCTCTCAGAAAAAACAAAGAACGGTAAAGTTTCCCTTTCATTTTCCACACATATACATGTAAACATCAAATCACAATCCTTCACTCATAAATTCAAAAGCAAACACACATTTCTATTGGTTAAACATGTCAACCCTTTCCAAATGAAATACATTTCAACCCTTCCCCCAATCTGCCTTCTGCCTGTTACCATAGAAACAGGTCATGGCATACTGTACTGAGCACACAGGTCACAAGATCAGCACACAATATTGCTAAACAAGAAACAAGTGTGCTTGACTTTTCAACATATCAGCTTATCATATATAATGTTCCTTACAATCAGTTTTTGTTAACCAATAAGAATCATGCATTTAAAAAACAGAAATATACACCCTACCTTTCAGTGTAGAAAGTTGTCATACAACCAATGATTTCTTGTCTTTTTTCAATTTTTTTTCCCTTGGATCCGCGCACCCAACGCGAGAGGATCCGTGCACCAAACGCGATAGGATGCGCGCACCCTGCGCGCATTTCGCCGTTTTTTTTTTAAAGGATGCCCCAGGGGGTCCTTCTGGGACCCCCTAAGCACCTCTAGAGGGTCAGAGTATTTCCACTCTGCCCCCTTTATATGTTTTACACACTTATTCCCCTTGCTTCTTCAGCCTCGCTTCTACCGAGGCAGAAAATGGCCGCCAACAGTTCCTGGTTTCGAATGTAGACAGACACTCGACAGCCAATTAGCATTCAGCGCACGATCGGGAGGGTGCGCTCTTGATTCGGGGAGGGTGCGCTTACGGTGCGGGTAGGGTCTGCGGATCCTCCCCGGCCATAGATATCACTAACTTTTTTACCCTAATTTTCTCAGGAACTAATGAACAGATTCACACCATTTATACAAAAGGCACAAGTCTGAACTGAGGACTACCTCTTTGCCAAATTTGGTGTCATTCCGTTCAGCGGTTCGGGCTGTAGCTGCGACAACAGATCCTACGGGAAATTGCATGGGGAAAACGCGTTTTGGGACCCCCCTTTTTTTCTCGGCACCCGCTTTACGAATCACCACGAAACTTTCAGGGTAGGAGCGGAGCGGAGCTGGCCAAAAGTTTAGAACATTTTGCGAGGATTCATCAATCGGCGCCAGACTTATTGGGAATAGAATGTTGCCGATTTTCTATGGAAAATAGGTCCTAACTATAACTATCTACTGGCGACCGCCAGTAGATAATATATATATATATCCCTAAATTATTTTAGTAAGAATACAGTACATGATCTAAATCTCTGTGTGTTTTATTGTAGCTTTCCCACTCACAGCTACTTGCCTGACTAAACAGTAGGGAAATTCAGGTGACTATGTTTACAACTAATATTGCTATCTAGCCAACCTTCTACTTAAGATTCTTTAAGTAATGTGTTTCATACTTCTTTGCAGATCTCCTTCCCAGCTGTTCCCTACCCAGCACCCTTTCCCCCACCTGGCCACTCTAATCATCTGTGTCATAACGACAATCAGATTTGGAGGTGCCTGGAGGTGGACCCTTCTAGCATCGAGCAAGTCCCGAGGAAAATCACCTATGATACAAAGATACTATGAGTCAGAAGAAAAAGCAAGGAGGCTACTTGCTATTCCAACTGAGGCAAAGAGAGGCACAAGTGGTGATTCCTGCCATCTGCAGATCTGTTGTGATGATCCTACTGCACCTACAGAGTTTGCAATTTTCTGTGAAACATTGTACAGTTCAACTGAAAATGATACCTTTGCAGCTAAAAAACCTTTCCTGGACACTGTAAAAATCCCAACATTGTTTAAAGAGGGGAGGACCCTTAGTGAAGGAGTGATTTCCCAATGAATAGATAGTTGAAGCTATAAATCATTTACTGACTTGGTATGCCACAGGAAACATGGTTACCAGGGGGGAGTATTAAAAGATTAGCAAATTATTGATAGTTGTATATTGCATGCCACCTTCAAAGATGCCAAGAGCGCCGGCTGGGTACGACCCATATCCAATAAAGCAGGAAGTTACCATTGTGTATCTTTGATTAATATTGATGTGAAGAGACTGTCCAAGGTCTCGACGGCAAAGTTATCTAATGTGTTTCCATAACTCATTCATGACTCCCAAGTGGGATCTGTCCCAGATAGAGAAATCTTATTCATACTTCTGCAAAAGACTGGAGTCTACATCCAAAGGTATGACATGAAATAGGTGCTAAAAGGGTCAAATTATTTGGGAATCCTTATAAATTGAAGTCTGGAAGGAATGGTAAATGAAAATTTGAGCCCCTACCTCCAAATCATGAAACAAGACTTTGCAAAATAGACAAAATTAGATCTGTCCTGATGATTGTGGCACCGCACCATAATTACATCATAGGTATGTTTGCTTTTGATATGCAGACCCATTATGAAAAATGTAATGGCTGCTATAAGGAAGTTTTCACTGTAGGAGCTTCACCCCTGATTGTGTGTATGTAGGTTGCATACTACTAATTCTTCTAGAAGATTGTGATTTCTGCACATTAAGGCATACTATAAAGCACATCAATTATCACAATTGGATCTTTGACACAATATCAAAATGCAAAAATATTGTGTCAAAAATATTGATTACTAAAATATTGTGTCCCTACACTGATAATGGTAAGAACAAAAATATTGAGAAAAAAATATTGTTTCACACTAATATTGTTAAGAAACAAACAAAAATATTGTATAAATGAAACATAAAAACATTAACGGACAAACTGCAAACACATTAAATAAATTACCAAATAAATTATATATGAAAAACTACAAAATAAAAATAAATACAATTTAAAAAACTTAAAACCAAATATATTTATAAACAAATAATACAAAATTGTAAAAAGTAAACAAATAATGATAATACATATATTTAAACAATATTAAGAAATGTATTGATGTCTGGTAGTAATAGATAAACTATTCCCACTCCGGTTAATGCACCATACTGAAAGCGTAGGCTATCAGAGGGGTTACATTTACTATTTCCTCACCAAACAGGTCATCAGTAGGGTAAGTATTGGACTTAGGATGGGTAAGATTTACTTTTCCACCTCCAGTCTGTGAAACAGTAGAGAAAGCGTTGGACTTCGCAGGGGTAGGATTTACTATTCTCACTCCAGTCTGTGCGACAGTAGGGAAAATGTTGGACTTCAGAGGGGTTAAATGTACTATTCCCACACCAGGCAAGGCAACAGTAAGGAAAGTTTTTGACTTTGGAGGGGTATTGTTTGCTATTCCCACTCCATTCTGTGCAGCAGTAGAGAAAACGTGGGCTTCGGAAGGGTAAGACTTACTATTCTGACTCAAGGGTGTGCATGAGTAAGGAAAGCATTGAACTTCGGAGGTGTAAGACTACTATTCCTGCTCCAGTCTGTGCAACAGTAGGGAAGCCATTGGACTTCAGAGGGGTAAGATTTACTATTACCACTCCAGTCTGTGCGACAGTAGGAAAAGTTTTGGACGTTGGAGGTGTAGGATTTACTATTCCAACTCCAGTTGTTGCAACAGTATGGAAAGCATTGAGCTTTGGAGAGATTAATTTTACTATTTCCCACTCACGTCTGTGCAACAGTAGGGAAAGTGTTGGACTTCAGAGGGGTTAAATTTACTATTCCCACTTCAGTCTGTGCAACAGAAGGGAAAGCGTTGGAGTTTGGAGGGTTACATTTTGTATTCCAACTTCAGTCTGTGCAACAGTAGGGAAAGTACTTTACTACAAGCACATTACATATTTGAATAACCCTATTGATTTAGAACAAATGGAAAACTCTTAATATGAACATTTATAAATACCCAAATATATATACATATAAATTAAAAAAAACAATTAAACAATTTGCATGATTATTAAACAATGTATTAATTAATTTTCAATTAAGAAATATTTTATTTATTAATTACTTAATTACCTCCCACACTACAAGCCCACAAACCTAGAAGCCCACAGTTAACATATAACTAAATTAAATAAGCATGACACAATTCACATAAATGATAGCGAATAAGATAATTAATTAAATATTATTAATTATTTGATAATTAATTATTAGGTCATTAACGTCCCTACCTATACACCTACAAACCTAGCAACTGGGAACTAAAATAAAATTAATTAACTAGTTAATAAAAAATAAAAAATTGGTCATTAATTATTACTTAATTAACTTCCCATTCCATATCCCAACAAACTCAGCAGCCCACACCTAAAATGTCACTAACACATAACATTATTGAACAATTTACATAATAATTAATCAAGTAAATAATTAATATTAAATTCATAAGTAACAGTTAATTAATTCTTAATTAACTTCCCACTTCATACCCCTACAAACCCAGCAGCCTGCACCTAAAATATAACTAATGTATAAAGTTATAACACAATGTATGTAATTAATGATCAATTAAATAATTAATATTAAACTAAATATTAACAACAATGATATTCTTAAAAAGGATATTACTTAACTGAAAAAATTGATTCTGGAAAAATATATTTTCACATTAAAATATATATTTTTCACAATATTTTTTTCTTTGAAGTTTCTGTACACCGATATTTACAACTCAATATTTTGTCAAAATACCATCGCAATTAGCAGATATTATAAGGACATCAGAATGTAGACCTTTATGTACGAACTTTAACGTGCACTATTTGAATATCCCACAGGGGCCCCTGTCTGTTTACAAAATTCAATTTTGCTTAGAATAATTGACCAATCCATAATGAAAGCAATGCGGGAATCATGGAAAAAGCAGACAAGAATAAATCCATGGCTTCATCAGTCAACCTCCTTATGACTTAAGTCAGGGAATTTTATTGCTGGCACCACAATAAATTAAAAAGGTTGGAAAGACAGAAGGGTACTCACTCTTGCTGATATCAAATTCCTCCTGCTGATGACGAAGGAATACAATTTATCACTGATTCATACGTGGCAATACCGTCAATTAGTCTATAGTATGCAAAGTCGACTGGGCCCAGAACCAATAGGCCTATGCAAGTTTATAGTCTTACTATACTGTTGAGACTTGGAATCAGTACATGGGGATGGTGCCTGGGCTATATGAGGTGTTAACAGAGGATTATTTTTGACAAAACTATATAGAAGCTTACTAGGTTCCACTTCTGCAGAAAGATTGCACAGGGGAAGAATTGTTCTTTATGCTGCTTTCAGGTGACAGATATCTGAGATAATCAATATTAAAATATTTTAATTTATAACACTGTGCAAATGATATGGTACTCCATGAGCTAGACCTCTCCCCAACTGCACGTGTTGGAGATACAATCAAACCAGATGTTTTTTGTTTTTTTTTCTCATACATGCCATCGGAAAAGCTCTAGAAGGGATATTTCCACACCCTGCCAACAAGCCCTTATTGGAAGACCCCTAGTGATAGGCTTGAGGGGAGGGGCAAAATCTTCCCAGAGGTGCGGCTGTATCCTGGTCCCTCTCCCGTTCACAGCACCTAAGCATCGTTCCTGGGGAGGACCGGACCCACAGACCTCCGGCATAATCATAGGACAGATGTTACTTCCCTCTCCAGACCTCTAATGCTGCCCAGATTTTTTTAGCACTAGAATTGTCACAGGCCATATCAGATTGACTGACCATGATGATGTTCTTTAGACAATCAGAAAAGGAGGGAGGTACCTCAAGCTTCCAAGCTTTACAAATTTCCCTCCTAGCAATGATTGCTACATAAAATGCAAACTTTGACGCAAGGGCATTCAAACCATAGTCTGGCAAAAGACCAAAGAAGATAAACCTAACATTAGCTTCAATCTGCATATGCAACACCTCCTCCAGGAAACCACATACCCCATCCAAAAGGGGCCAATTTTCGGGCAATCCATAAACATGTCAAGATCATCGGCAGCTGGGTTCAAAAACGGAATGGGTCGCACACTGCTCGTCATACTAGCAAATAGCCCCATAGAACTCTGGATAATGTAGTGGCAGCGGTGAGTACGCCTATGCCACGAGTATAAAAAATATAATGCCATCCCTGGACACGTGTTTCGAGGTAATTGCCTCTCGTCAGCAGGGAGCAGGTAAGTATGAGGGGTGCCAAGTAGATTGCCAAAAATATTAAAGGTATAGTACCTCTCGCGGCGTGCAGGTGCGGAACCCAGGCTCGTCAGCCCAAAGTCACTCGAAAGAGCTTTAAGTACAAAAACGGAGTGGGTCGCACACTGCTCGTCATACTTGCAAATAGCCCCATAGAACTCTGGATAATGTAGTGGCAGCGGTGAGTACGCCTATGCCACGAGTATAAAAAATATAATGCCATCCCTGGACACGTGTTTCGAGGTAATTGCCTCTCGTCAGCAGGGAGCAGGTAAGTATGAGGGGTGCCAAGTAGACTGCCAAAAATATTAAAGGTATAGTACCTCTCGCGGCGCGCAGGTGCGGAACCCAGGCTCGTCAGCCCAAAGTCGCTCGAAAGAGCTTTAAGTACAAAAACGGAGTGGGTCGCACACTGCTCGTCATACTAGCAAATAGCCCCATAGAACTCTGGATAATGTAGTGGCAGCGGTGAGTACGCCTATGCCACGAGTATAAAAAATATAATGCCATCCCTGGACACGTGTTTCGAGGTAATTGCCTCTCGTCAGCAGGGAGCAGGTAAGTATGAGGGGTGCCAAGTAGACTGCCAAAAATATTAAAGGTATAGTACCTCTCGCGGCGCGCAGGTGCGGAACCCAGGCTCGTCAGCCCAAAGTCGCTCGAAAGAGCTTTAAGTACAAAAACGGAGTGGGTCGCACACTGCTCGTCATACTAGCAAATAGCCCCATAGAACTCTGGATAATGTAGTGGCAGCGGTGAGTACGCCTATGCCACGAGTATAAAAAATATAATGCCATCCCTGGACACGTGTTTTGAGGTAATTGCCTCTCGTCAGCAGGGAGCAGGTAAGTATGAGGGGTGCCAAGTAGACTGCCAAAAATATTAAAGGTATAGTACCTCTCGCGGCGCGCAGGTGCGGAACCCAGGCTCGTCAGCCCAAAGTCGCTCGAAAGAGCTTTAAGTACAAAAACGGAGTGGGTCGCACACTGCTCGTCATACTAGCAAATAGCCCCATAGAACTCTGGATAATGTAGTGGCAGCGGTGAGTACGCCTATGCCACGAGTATAAAAAATATAATGCCATCCCTGGACACGTGTTTCAAGGTAATTGCCTCTCGTCAGCAGGGAGCAGGTAAGTATGAGGGGTGCCAAGTAGACTGCCAAAAATATTAAAGGTATAGTACCTCTCGCGGCGCGCAGGTGCGGAACCCAGGCTCGTCAGCCCAAAGTCGCTCGAAAGAGCTTTAAGTACAAAAACGGAGTGGGTCGCACACTGCTCGTCATACTAGCAAATAGCCCCATAGAACTCTGGATAATGTAGTGGCAGCGGTGAGTACGCCTATGCCACGAGTATAAAAAATATAATGCCATCCCTGGACACGTGTTTCGAGGTAATTGCCTCTCGTCAGCAGGGAGCAGGTAAGTATGAGGGGTGCCAAGTAGACTGCCAAAAATATTAAAGGTATAGTACCTCTCGCGGTGCGCAGGTGCGGAACCCAGGCTCGTCAGCCCAAAGTCGCTCGAAAGAGCTTTAAGTACAAAAACGGAGTGGGTCGCACACTGCTCGTCATACTAGCAAATAGCCCCATAGAACTCTGGATAATGTAGTGGCAGCGGTGAGTACGCCTATGCCACGAGTATAAAAAATATAATGCCATCCCTGGACACGTGTTTCGAGGTAATTGCCTCTCGTCAGCAGCAGCTACTTACATCTAGGGCAGTGATAGATTGTTGGAGACATCCTAGATAGTTTACCCGGAGTTCAGTACACTCTGTAGGCAGTGTATAGGTGGTTTTTCCTGAGATTAGCTGGTTTAACCGCAGACTGTAACATAGAGAATGAGTCACACCAAAGCTTCTGTAAGTCGTCCCCATTTTCAGGGAGAACCCCACCCCACCGTCTCACCACCTTTAAGTCTAGGCAATCTCCTGTGTCTATGAAAGCCCCATACCAGAAAGACACTTCCCGTTTCCATGATCCTATTCTCGAGATAGAATCAATAGTTATGCCCGGATCTCCATTGCACCATGGCTGAGTTGCCCACCAGGCGGACAATTGATAGAATTTAAATCTCGTTAATGTTCCGCTAGTTATATTAGACATTGAGTCCCAGCTGATCAGTTGTGAGTCTTTCTGAATGTCACCCCACAACCTGATACCTGCTAGTTTAAGTGGTTGTGACAATTGGTCCTGGAGGCATACTGGGGTACCAGGAGAATCCCAAATTGGGGCCTGGGTTGTATAATATGGTATTCGCAGTGTATTCCTAACAAATCCCCAATTTTTTAATGCAGCTAATAAAATCTTGAGTCGAACTTTTTTGTAGAACTTGGGGTCCCCAAATTTATAGAGAAAAAACTCCTGTCCCTTCGGAACATCATGCAGCAGTGCCTGAAACAAACGGCCCATAGAGGAGGAATCCATCTTATTTGCTAGCATTCTAAAATTTTTAAAATGAAAAGCATGGCAGTAAGAAAGTAGATCGGGGAGAGCCAATCCTCCTCTCTTCAGCCCTCTCCTGAGCTTTTTCAACGCTATTCTCGGGTGTTTTTGTGGCCCAAATAAATGACCCGATTTTCCCTTGAAGAGTGGCAAGGTCTCTAGTGTTAAAAGGAAGTAGGATTGAGTTAAAACAGGAAAGTTACCTTAGGCAGAATTATCATTTTTACGAGATTCACCCTCCCATATATATTTAATGGTAAACTCGCCCAGCGTGATAATAAACTAACCACCTCCTTAGCGACCTTCTCCCAGCTGATCTTAGATGTATCTATCAGCTTCTGCGCTAGGTAGATCCCCAAATATCCCATCCGACCCCTAACCCCTGGTATTGAATTTGCACAATTCCAGCTCATTATCTCAGTTTTTTCTATGTTAATTTTATAACCAGAGACCGTACCAAATTCCCCAGCTAATTCAAATAGCCTAGGTATTGCTTTTACATGATCAGAAGTATACATTAAAAGGTTGTCTGCATAGAGAGCAACCTTGAGTTCTAGGTCGGCAATCTTAAAAGGCAAAATAAGGGGATCTTTTCTAAGGGAGCAGACAAAGGGTTCAATGTATAAATTAAACAATAAGGGTGACAGCGGACAACCCTGTCTAGTACCTCTTGAGATATTGAACCATTCCGATAAGATGCCATTAACTAGAACTTTTGCTTGTGGGGCTGAATAAAGAGATTCAACAGCCTCAATAAAATTCATAGGGAAACCAAAACTACGCATGGTCTCCCAAAGATAAGTCCATCTGACCTGATCAAACGCCTTAGCGGCATCGATTGCAACAAGAGTTAGTGGCAACCTACTTTCCATTGCAAAATCTATTGCCCCTATGGCTTGAAAAGTAAGCTCATTGAGCTGCCTACCAGGTATGAAACCCCTCTGATCAGAATGTATAATAGTTTTCATAATTTTTGACATCCTGGTGGCCAAAATCCCAGAAAAGATCTTAAGGTCTAAATTGAGTAGCGAAATAGGCGTATATGTCTCAATTTTTTGAGGATCCTTCTCTTGCTTAAGAATCAGGGAGACTGTTGCTTCCGACCATGAGGGGGGGATCGCTTTTCTTTATAGGAATATTTTATTAAAAAGAGTTTTTAGAACCGGCACTACCCTGTCTAGTAAGACCAAATATATCTCAGCCGGGAGCCCATCCGGCCCGCAGCTTTACCTCTACTCATTTTTTTAAGTTGATCTCTGATTTCTCCTTCTGAGATACTAGTTGATAAGTACAGCTTATCTAATTCAGAGATGCGGGGGAGATCCCTATGGTCCAACCATATATTAACATCCTCCGGTCTATGGTCAATGTCTTCCTTGTATAGGTCATGCATAAAGGATCTAGCCTCCTCCCTAATCTCATCCTCTTCCTGCAACAGAACTCCAGACCCTCTTTGGACCAAGCTCTTAATATGATTCCTAACCCTATCTATTCTGTATTTATCCTTCACGGTTTTATCAATCCTGGCTTGGAGATCGGCTTGCAGAGAGATCAATTCCCTCTCTAATTGTGGTATAAGACTTCGGGAGATCAAAGCTGCCTGTTGTAATTCTTTCTCCTTTTCCTTAATTTTCCTAAGGCTATCTATATCTGCTTCTTTATCTATTCTACTTTTATTAATCATTAAGGAGCTCAAAAGTCCCCTCAGATATGCCTTAAAAGTCTCTCACATTGCTTGCTAGCTAGTGGAGGCGATATTAAACCTAAAAAACTCCTCTGTTTTTACGTCAAGGTTAACCCTCACCCTCTCCTCTAGTAGTAAGGTCCTGTTTAGAGTCCACCTCCCCTGGCGCCCTTTGAGCTTAAGATTGAGCTTCAGCTCAACTACAGAATGATCGGATATTGACGCAGCAATATAGGCTATGGATTTAAGATCTGAGAGCAGAGACTGATCTACTAAAAAGTAGTCAATTCTTGAATATTGTCTGTATTTCTTACTATAAAAAGAATATTCCCTAATGTTCCCTTTATCCACTCTCCATATATCCAACAGCCTAAACTCTTTAACAAGAGTCTTAAGTGTGGAGAAAATTCTGGGAGGCGCATTATATTTTACTTTAGATGTACGGTCTAATTGAGTATCCCATACTAGATTAAAATCTCCTCCAAGTATAACTGGGGAGGATGTACTTAACAGGCAAGCCTGAAGACTTAAGAGTGGGCCCGGATTGTCCTCATTAGGCCCATAGTAACCGGCACATACTACCGATACACCACAAATAGAAAGAGTTGCCACTATCCACCTCCCGGATTGGTCAGTGGCCCATTTCTCCACCTTAATACCCATATTATATCTTCTAATCATAGCTACCCCTCTTGTGCAGCCCCTCTGATTTGATGACATCACCTCCTGAACCCAACTGAGTTTATTAAAACCTTGTTTACATTCCTGAACTTCCAGATGGGTTTCCTGCAATAGGTAGATATGAGCATCATTCCTCTTCAGGGACTCACACACCCGAGATAACTTCCTAGGGTTCCTAAGACCATTTACAATCCAGGAGAGGAACTTGATCTCCCGTATACTACCTATGCCTAATCTGAAAAGAAACTACCTGCCTAGAGCCATTAAGCTTTATTATTATTTGTATGAAGACAGTTTTCCAATCCCCCCAACACCCCTCTCACCTACCCCCGACCCCCCACATCCCTCCCCAAGGAACCCACCTTCCATCCCTTGGCATCAACCGCCATGTGGGATCCTCCCTGGAGCAACCTAGCGTCTTACTATTCTTCCAAAAAAAAAAAATCCATGGAAAAAAGAGAACCCGATAGGCGTGGTAATTGGTAATTGAGCACGACTCACACGACAATCTTAAAAAGAAAAGAGAACTTCCTTCCCACCCTCATTAATTCCTTAATTTTATTACATTTTATTACATTTTTATATTTTTTTTATTATTGACGTTTATTATTTCTTAATTTCCCCCCTTTTTTTCTTTTCCCATTTCTTCTCTCTTTTTTTTTCCCTTTCCTCCCCTCTTTTCCCTTTCTTTCCTTCACTTTCCCCCTTCCCTCCCTCTCATTACCTTCCTTCCCCTTCCCCTTCCCATCTTAAATTTCCCATTGTATTTCTTTATATTTTTCACTGTTAGCCTAAGGCTCAAATAATTCCACTACGATGAGTCATATTAAACCGGTAGTAAAGCCATACGGTCCTACCCCCTCATCTGCACCAGAAGAGCATCTACATTCTCTGGGGAGCTAAGGTTATGCATTTTATTATTCCACATTACCTTAAGTAATGCAGGAAACTGAACCTGTGCTCCCAAACTTCTGAGTTCTGGCATTCTAGAGCCTAGTTCCCACTGCCTTTGCGCTGTTCTGCTGCCCATATCTGAACGGATTTGGTAGACCCCTGCCTCATGATGTAATGTTACCCCATGCAAGGATCTCCCTAGAATCAGCTCCTTAACCGTAAAGCTCTGAAAAATAACTAAAATCTTCCTTGGTGTTTTCCTGTCCGTGGAGCTTGAATGGATCCCTATGGACTCTCTGAATCTCTGATTCTAAGTCGATATCCCCCCCATCCTTCAGAACTCCCTCTCTTAGCAGCTTACCAATAAAAGTCTTAATATCATCCTTTTCCGCACCCTCCGGGATCTTAAGAATCCTCAGGTTATTTTTGCGGGCCTGCATTTCAAGTCTTTCTAGATCCAACTGTAGTGCTTGATTCTGCGACTTCAGAGCCACAATATCCTTTGAGTTCCCCTGTACTGATTCCGAGAGGGTTTTGACTTCTAGTTCCAGGGACCCTGTAGCCCATCTCCGTCTGCTCCTTCTTTCCCGGGAGTAAATACTACGGGGTCTTCATATTCAGACTCCGAGCACAACCTGTCCGAAAAACCACCTTCCATAGGTTCTAAGCTTTTATTTTGTAGATTTACTTGAATAGGCGGTGAAATGGACACTTGGGAAACAGAAGTAACAATCGCAGTAGCCAGATCCATATCTAGGTTAGGAGCATTTAACAGACTAATGGGGCTCACTATAACAGTTCCAGTTCCAGATCCTTTTCCATTTTCCTGGATCCCTGCCAGCGGGGAAGAACCACTCTCTGAATGGACTGAGGCTGGAACCGGGGCAGAAACCGGGGCCAGGACTAACTCCTTCGACACCACAGCTTGCTCCATTATTTTAAGGTAAGTCTTAAGTGAAGGGGTAGACTTCACAGAGGGCCAAGCAGCCATAGGGCCTCTACGTTTCACAGTGTCCCTAGGCTTAGCGTATTTCTTTTTATGGGGGGTCGTAGGCACAACACTTTTTAAGCCCTCGAAGGGATCTAGGGTGCCCCTAATCTTAAACCCAAACCCGGTCTGGGACCGCAACTGATATCTATTTTTTACTAAAGCGGTCTCAGATAATAACGCTGCTTTTTTCTTCCCTCTCTCACTCGAAGGGTACCACTCTCCAGGAGTATTAACCCCCCCAACCAAGCCTGGAGCAGGTTCAAATCCCTGGCCCAACAGTGAGGCAGAAACCGAGGCTGGATTCACGGAAATAAGAGCCATACACTTCTGCTCCGCGCCCTCTGCAGGCAAACTGCTTGCCAAACTCACAGCATAATCTAGGGAGCACCGTGGGGTCGGGACGCCCGATGTAGTAACGCCCGATGTAGTACACAGGGTTCTTCCGCCGTTCCACCCTCGATAGTAAGTTAATGCAGCTGCTGCCCGTATCCGCGTCCACCGCCTTGCTCGATGGCCGCCAAACCCGCAGTAGGAAACTGGCCCTCCCTCAGGCTCCACCTCCAGTACCTGAACCATCTGAGTCTCCCGGGTCCTAACGTCAGCAGCAGCCCCCATATCCTCTGCGCCGCATCGTCGCCGCCGCCGACATTACCGCCGCAGCCTGCGGCCCACGTAGTCTCGGAAAGGGGTAAAAATGGAAAAAAAAGGAAACCGCATCAGACAAAGCGCACCGTACAATACCCGCGCAACCACCACATTCCTACCGGGTAGTTTTCAACGTTCCGTACATATAATGATCCGTATGGACGCCATGGTGCTCCTGGAGCTCCCGCGACTGGTGCTAGCCCGCCGCCATGTTCCTCAAGAAAAAAACGGCAATCAAACCAGATGTGACCGATACATGTATTATAGCACTGACAGTCCACTTAGCCACTACACACAATTTCTCGGAAGCAGAGAGAGCAGCAGGATACACCAGCAGGTGGTTAGCAACCTCATTAGCCTCAACTAAAATCAGTATATTGTGACACCAGAAACAAACATCAATATCCCATAGGGAAGAATGGCTAGGAGAACTGATGAGAGTTGCACTATATAGGAGAGTGGGGTATACGATGAATTATAATCTAAATGTCTTCAATAGAATATGCGAACCCTTATGGGAAATTACTGGAACAAATTCGGACTGTCTTGAATCTTGCACATACAAGTACTGATAAAATGAGAATTGGTTTAAACATGTCATTCAACTGGGTATCATTTTGTTCAGGCTTCTAGCTATAGGGAAACAACTAGTCCCAACCTTCAGAGGGGGTAATGACATTTCCAGCAAGTAGGGTAGGTCAAGCATTTCAAGTAATGGGAGAAGAGCTATCTTTACAGTCAACATGAGAGAAAGAAGTGCCAAACTGAAGAGGTTAAGCATATTGGACAAACCTGATGTGATTACTCATTTGGATTGAGTTCATTGGTGAGGTGCTGTGGCCATAATGTTAGTTTTTGATGCCTGATCCATTTTTCCCATATGAATATTTTGTTTTGTGACATGTTTAGATTGCTGTGATTAGATATCTATTATTTGACCACTTGAGTCAATGGGTTCTCTTCAGATGGCTTTATTCAGATAGATACATATCCATAAAAGCACAAATCACATTTCAGCACATAAAAAATAAACAATTACATCACAATATGATATGTAGAACCAGGTTAGTTAAAACATTATTCATAAAGTGCACATAGTTTTGCGGGCCCGCACAGCAATTTTCAGAAAGGCACCTACTTGAAAGGCCAATTCATCGTCTTTCAGAAGGAGAATAGATCTATATGCGGTTTCGAGGTGAATAGGTGAATTGTTTTTAAAATGGGGTATTAGTAGCTGTTGAACTTGGCCCTTTTTGGCTAAAGTTCATTAAACTTTTTGCCTTCCTCCTAGACCTTTTTCTGACATTGTGTTGCCGACTTAGATGCTTTGGGCACTTTGCCACTGCTGATCAGTGTCAAAGTGCAAGTGCTCCCTGTATAAAGTGTTATGGTAGTTGGTTGTCCATAATTGGTATGTTTGTCTTACTAGTAAAGTCCCTAGTAGAGTGCACTATGTGTGCCAGGGCTGGTAAAGCAAATGGTACTAGTGGGGCTGCAGTACTAATTGTGCCACCCACACAAGTAGCCCTAAAAAGAGATCTTAGTCCTGCCACTGCAGTGCCTGCGCACAGTTTGTTCACTGCATTGTTGTCCTGACAAGTGCGCCCACTTGCCAGGCCTCACCCTTCCCTTTTTATGCACATCAGACACCTCTATAGTAGGCCCAAGGTACCCCCCTGGGGAGGGTACAGGGTATGTGAAAGGTAGGACATGTACTGAGGTGTGTACCATGTCCTGACAGTGAAATACTGGCAAATTCGTTTTTCACTGTTGCGAGGCCATCTTGCCCATAGGACAGAATGGGGAATGCTGTGTCACATGTTTCCAGAATATCTTCCCATAGGCATAAGATGGGGAGTTGGAGTTTAGTGTGCCTGAACTCAGAATTTAATAACACATCTTTTTGTGAAGATGATTTTTAAATTGTGTGTTTAGAAACCACGCTTTTAGAAGTGGCTGGTTTCTTGTCCTAATCATTCTACATGCCTGGATGTGACAGGGTCTGGGAAGTGTCCTGACACTAGAGAGCATTAGGTGAGTGTTAGATTTGGGGTCTCTAGTTGGCACAGGTAGGTACTTGTGACAAAAAGGGACCCTTGCCTCTAGTCAGGGTAAGGGGGTACACTCCTACAATAACCCCTGCTCATCCCCTTGGTAGCTTGGTACGAGCAGACAGGCTTATCTCAGAGGCAGTGTGTAAAGCATTTCTGACCACATACAGTAATCCAGTGGCAACATTACAAATGGACACCACACAGGTTTTATATCAAAAATAAGTATACTTTATATAGATTTACCACAAGACCATAAACGACAAAAATACACAATACTATTATTTTAAGATGGTAGTTTTTAGCTTAGCTCAGTTCCGTTCTTAAGATGCGACACTTTGCATCAATGTACCTTACGATGCGTTGCTCTTCCACAATAAGCAATGTCGCAGCGATGGAAATGCGGCAAAGTTCTGGTGCAAAAAATAAAGACGTGAAGATCTTCCAGATGTGGCACGCTTCTCCGGGGATACGAGAAGTTCTCGGTTCGATGCGTGGACTGCAGCGGCGACACCCTTGTTCAGAAGTGCGACGGCAACTGCTTCAGCTGCAACACTCTTCTCCCAGTTTGCGTGAAGCTTCTGCACAATGCGACAACTACAGCGGCGACTTCCTTGTTCAGAAATGCGATGGCAGCAGCTCCGACGGCAGCGGCTTCTCTTGGGATGCGAGGCGCTTTCCTCAATGCGGTGCAATGCGACAGTTCCAGCGGCGACACCCTTGTTCAGAATTGTGACGGCAGCAACAGCGACGGCGACACGCTTCTTCCTCGTTGCGAGACCCTTCTCTCGATGTGGTGCAGTGCGACAACTCCAGCGGTGATACCCTTGTTCAGAAGTGCGACGGTAGCAGCAGCGACGGCGACACGCTTCGGCTTTGTTGAGTCACGCTTCCAGCTCCTTGCGACATGCAGTCCCTCAGGAGGCCCAAAACAGCAGTAGGCACTTCCAAAGAACTCTGGGGAGCTGGGGGTTGAAGTCTGTTGTCCCTGAGACTTCAGCAGGAGGCAAGCTCTGTTACAAGCCCTTGGAGATCCTTACAAGTTGAAATAAGCACACAAAGTCTCTTCTCCTTCCTTTGGCAGCCTGGCAAACCACTGCAGGCCAATCCCCCAAGCAGCATTTCAGCTTAGGGATAGTCTCTCCTCAGTTTCTCCAGGTTCCGCTCCTCAGTCAAGGTTTCTTCTTGTTCCAAAAGTGATCTAATTTCTTGGGATCAGGGTTCCAATATTTATACCCCAAAATCCTTTGTCCTCTGAGGGCAGAGGGGCCTTTGCCCAGTCCAAACCAGTTCTGGAGTACTCTGTTGACATGACTCCTTCTTTCCTTTCACAGTGCAGGGCAGAAACATCAGACGCCTGTTAGAATCGGATTCCTTGGGTGACACAGGTGAGTACCTGGGACAAACAGGGGGTCCTTCTTCCAGTCAGGGTAAGGGGGCACACTCTAACAATAACCCCTGCTCACCCTCTAGGTAGCTTGGCGCGAGCAGACAAGGCGTTATCTTAGGCGTAATGGTTAAGCATTTGTGATCACATACAACAATCCAATGTAACCCCCACAAATGGACTCCACACTGGGCGTATCAAAAATATACTTTGTTTATAGAATTCAGAACTATCACAAGACCCAATAACGTGTAAGCGGGCCCACAATATTACTTGGCAAAAAGACTTCTTAGTTCAGCGTATTGTTACAAGGTCCGTGCACTTCGTTCCCGGTTCGGTTGGGGGAGCGGGTCTCACTCGCTCTGCGGATGCTCCAAGGGGGAGCGTGCACCTCAAGGTGCGATCGGGCACAGTACCTTTATCTTGTGGAAGTTGGCGCGAAGGCTGCGCAGCAGTCAGTGCGATCTCTGAGGCGGGGTCGTCCTGGCGATGCGTACTACGGTACTCGGCGACCTTGGCCGTGCAGGCTCAGGGGACGGACATCCGGGGGCACTTTCCAGCGGGTTCCGGCATTCACGCCATGCCGGTGATGGGTAACTTGAAGATCACGCTGCAGGGCACAAACACTCGTACACTCCTCACAGGGGAGACGCACGGGATCACCACACGCGCCGCGGCTTTCCCCAAAGCAGGGGGAAGGCGCATACACAGGCAATTTGGTTTGTTAGGGGGGTGAAGCCGTACGGTCACAGTCCTTCCGTTATGGTGCGAGTTGCGACTCGTAGGGGCCAATAGTCACGGTGCTCAGGCTGTGTGAGACCCTACTTTGCGGTGCGAGCTACTGCTCGTAGAGGGGCCACAATCACGTTGTTCGGGCCGGACAGCGGGTGCAAGCTTCAGGAAAAGTACGCTTCGTTCGGGAAGCGCATGCAGCAGTTCTCTTCCAGATTCCCGGGAAAACGGTCTGTTTTCCTGCTCTCTCACACGGCGGTGAAGTCCACTGGTCCTGGGACTTCGTTCAGGGGCAAGCTCAGCACAAGCCCTTGGAGATCTTAAACAGCACAAGTTGAAGCAAAGTTTATAAGCAATCTTTCTCCTCTCCTTCAGTTGCAGGCCAATCCCCCAGGTCAGGGACAGTATTCCTCCCACAGCTTTCCCGATTCCTTCTCTTCAGGCAGAGGTTCGTCTTGTAGCAGGATCTGATTTCTTAGGAGCAGGGCTCCTACATTTATACTACATTTCTTTTGTTCTTCCAGGCCAGGGGGGGCCTTGCCTAGTTCAGTCCAGTTCTGGAGCACTTTGTTTACGAGATGCAGGCTTCTTCATTCAGGGTACAGGGCAGAGTCATCAGACGCTCCACAGGGGGCAGAGCCGGCATTCAGAGCCCAGGTGCGCTCCTCCCACCCATCTACCTGTCAATCGTCCTATTCTCCACCAGGCTACCTAGCCCTGCCCATCTGGGTTTCCCCAGCCCTGTCACTCACGCAAGCCAGACAGCAGATACACATCACGCAGAGGCGGGCTGAAATGCTTAGGCAAGCAAAGGCCAGCTTTCTAAAAGCGGCATTTGCAAACGCGGAATATTAAAATAAACCTTACTAAAAGTTCAGGCATACTAAACTCGATCTTCTACCATGTTCCCTGGGCCTGTTAGAATCATAGGATGTAACAATCTTAACAGCCCATTCTGGCCTATGAGAACAGGGTAGCCTTACAATAGTGAAAAACGAAAATGGCTGTAATTCACTATTAGGACATGCGACACACATCAGGGCTTGTCCTACCTTATGCTTACAATGCACCCTACCCTGGGGCCTACCATAGGGGTGACTAATATGAAGTTAAGGGAAGGTTTTAGGGACTGGCAAGCATGTGCACTTGCCCAGTCAGCATGTCAGTACCAGACTGCACGCAGGTTCTGCAATGGCAGACCTTAGATACATTTTACCAGGCTGCTTCTGTGGGTGGCACAACCAGTGCTGCGAGCCCACCAGCCGTATTTGTATTTACACGCCCTGGCACTCCTGGTGCACTTTACTGGGGTCTGATAGTAAACCAAATAAGCCAATCATGGAATCCAACCAACATATACATTTTACATAGGGAGCACTTGCACTGTGGCACTGGTTGGCAGTGGCACAGTGCTCTGAGCGGCCAACACAAGAAAAAAACCCATGAGGCACAGCGACAAAATGTGGAATGGAGACTCACACTAAGGTGCCAGGTCTAACAACGCCCCACAGGAGGTGGAGCCAGCATTGTGGAGGGAGAGCACAGACCTGGAGCACTTTGTTGACATGATTCCTTCTCTTCTTTCACAGTGCAAGGCAGAGACATCAGACGCACCACAGGGGGTAGAGCCAGCACTGTGGGGGGCAGGCACAGTCCTATTCAGGTCCCAGGTGCAACTCCTCCCTCCCATCTAGATTCAGATCTCTCTATTCACTACTGGGCGGACTCACCCTGTCTCCTGGAATCCCCCAGCCCTATCACTGAAACTCCAGACAAGGAATACACAACCTAGCAGAGGCAGGCTTGGAAAGTTAGACAAGAAAATACCTACTTTCTAAAAGTGGTATTTTCAAACACAGAATGTTAAAACCAACTTCACTAAAAGATGCATTTTATCATTCTGAGTTCAGGCATACTAAACTCGAATTTCTACCATGTTCCCTGAGTCAGTTAGGATTATAAGATGTCATAATCTAACTGCCCATTCTTGCCTATGGAGAACAGGTAGCCTTGCAATAGTGAAAAACGAAAATGGCTGTAATTCACTATTAGAACATGTCACACACACCAGGGCATGTCCTACCTTATACTTACAATGCACCCTGACCTTGGGCCTACCATAGGGGTGTCTGATATGAAGAAAAGGGAAGGTTTAGGGACTGGCAAGTGGGTGCACTTGCCCAGTCAGCATGACAGTACCAGACTGCACACAGGCTCTGCAATGGCAGACCTTAGACACATTTTACAAGACTGCTTCTGTGGGTGGCACAACCAGTGCTGCAAGCCCACTAGCAGCATTTGGATGTACGTGCCCTGGGCACACTCAGTATACTGTACTAGGGTCTGACAAGTAAACCAAATCAGTCAGTTATGGAATCACCAATTCATACATCAATTTAACAATAGGGAGAGCAAATGCACTTTAGCACTGATCAGCAGTGGTAAAGTGCCCAGAGTCATAAAACAGCCAACAACAGGTCAGAAAAATACAGGAGGAAGGTAAAAAGTTCAGGGATGACCCTGCAAAAAGGGCCAAGTCCAACAGTGAGACAGCAATAGGCTGGCCTGCATTCGGTGTGGTGGGAGGAGTATCCCCTTTGATGAAAAGAGGGCTGTGCTGCTGCCACAAAAGAATGGCTCCACCTCCTGCGGAGTGTCTGAGGCCCAGACCCTGACTATCAAAGAAAGAAGGTGTGCACTGGCAGGAAGACACCCAGGTCTGGTTTGGACCGGGCTCAGAGCCCCCTAAACACAAAGTCTTCAAAGGCATTTAGGAGTATAAATATAAGAGCTGAAACCCCTGAACTCAAGCCTGAAAAAGGATTACTATTTTGTGATCAAGAGGAACCTCTGCTAAGGAAGTACAGCTGAAGAGACTGAAGAGAAGGACTGCCCTTGCTGTCTGTTCTGGGGGTGGCCTGCAGTTTGCTGATTTGACTAAAGAGAGGACAAGGGACTTTGCTGTGTGCTGTGTCCCCCTGCTTAAAAGGATTTTGCTGTATGCTGTGTCCTGAAGTAACTTGTCTTCAAGGGCCCGAGAGGAGCTTGCTCCCTGTTGTGGAAACTCAGGAACATAAACGTTTCCAAGTGTGTCTCAGCGACGCTGTATGCGTGTGCTTTTTGGAGCCTGAGACCTTCATGAGAATTGCCCCGTGACCGTGTGGCCCGGAGCAGTCATGCGCTCTGCTTCGATCGACAGCATAACCAGAAGTGCTATGATCGTTATCGGCATCGGCCCGGACTGTCGTTCCAAGGGGGAGCCGTGAGAAATCACCTCTGCCGGTCTGAACCTGCCTCTGCCAAGGAGAGACCTGTGAACCTTTACCATTGTGGGTCCGAGGTCCTTCGCCCAAGATCAACGGAGTCGCGCTGAGAGCCGATCAGCTGCGAGGTCGTCGCCTGGAAGCCCGACTTTCACTGCGAGTAGCAGCCGCCGCCAACCCAGAGTCTCACAGCGTGACGCCCAAGCCGCAAGGAGAGGAGAGAGAGACTGCACCCCCCCAGGTAATGCTCAGCGAGCGTGCGTGTGTTGCCGCCTGGGGCAGAGTGCGTGCTACGAGAGACCGCTCTCGGCCTTTCCTATCTTTGCAGCGCGAGCCTCCGCTCAAGTCAGTATCGCGGCCTGTATTCGCCGAGGAGTGGCAGTACCGGGGTCGGATAGTGGAGCTGCACTTTGTTTCCTTCGTAACTGTATTGGGGGCATATTTTAGCTGTCGCTGACCGCGAGTCAGCCAAGAGTGGCAAAGAGACCGTCACTAGCACCGTGATCAGTGCAGAACTGCATTATTACTTGCTTTCACGATCTAAATTGGTACTTGTATTACAAACTGCATTATTACTTGCTCTTACGATCTGCATTAGTACTTGCATTACGAACTGCATTATTACTTGCTTTTACGGTCTGAATTAGTACTTTCATTATGAACTGCATTATTACTTGCATTGCGAACTGCATTATTACTTGCTTTTACGATCCGCATTAGTACTTGCATCACGAACTGCATTATTACTTGCTTTTACGATCTGCATTAGTACTTGCATTACGGACTGCATTATCACTTGCTTTATGAACCGCATTAGTACTTGCAGTAAGGACTGTCTTATTTCTACATTACGAACTGCATAGCATTGCATTAGGACGCATTAGACCACTGTAAACTGCTCATTAATACCACAAGAACCTACAAGTGATTGTTGGCCTAATAACCGGCACAGTTAAATATTAGGAATACGCATATGCTGGATATTTTTATCATTTGGTCTCATCGTATTACTTCTTGATAAAGATACCGCTATTTTCCTAAATCAGTGTGGTGCCATTTGTGGTGTTATCACTGTGTTACAGGGAGTGTGGTTGCAAATACTTTACACATTGCCTTGGAGATAAGCTGGGCTGCTCGTGCCAAGCTACCGGAGGGTGAGCAGGGGTTATCTAAGAGGGTGTCCCTCCTTTCCCTGACTAGAATCAAGGGTCCCTTTTTGGACTAAGGTACCTACCTCAGCCAACTAGAGACCCCTAGTTCTAACAGGAGCCATTTAGCATACTTAATATAAAACTTACAAAAAAATAGAAAAGGTAGTGTAGATTGCCCACTCTGGCCATCACATTGGGCATGGCAAAAGGTCTAGGTTGACGTGGAAGCCGAGAGGGAAGCAGAGTTTTTTTTTTTTTATTTAGTGCATTTTTATAAAGCACGGACATTACCCAAAGGTGTCAGAGCGCTGTACAATAGAGCTAGTTACGTTACAAGAGAAAAGTGGTACAGAATATAACATAACACAGACTAAAAATGAAGGGTACACAAAGACAAAATCCAACACAGCACACAGGGGTGAGGAATGTACAGGAAAAAATACAAATTTACAACGAAGAGCGAACTTCCAAGAGGGGCCTGAGAATAAAGGGTACACAAACACAAAAACCAACACAGCACGCAGGGGTGAGGGATGCACAGGAAAAATACAAATTTACAATGAAGAGCGAATTTTCAAGAGGGGCCGAAGTATGAAAATATTAGTTCTGAAAGTGTCTTTGGAAGAGAAGAGTTTTGAGTTCAGCTTTGAAGATCCGGGTAGAGGAGGTGGCACGGAGCAATGGGGGAAGTGAGTTCCATATTCTCACTGCATTGCCTGAGAAGGATTGCGCTATCGATCTTTCCCTTTTGAAGACAGGGGGCTCAAGCAGAATCTTTTCCGCATTACGAGAGGATCGAGAGCCTCCGGACAATTTCAATTTATTTGCCAGGTAACGAGGGGAGGACATGTGCAAGGCTTTGTGTGTGATGCAGGCAGTTTTGTAAATAGATCTTGCCTCAATCGGAAGCCATCGAAGAGAGGACAGGATAGGAGTGATGTGGTCGCTTCGTTTAGACCCTGAAATGAGGCGAGCTGCTGAATGGAGGATGGATTTGAGAGGGGAGAGGTGGGATTTGGGTAGGTCCATCAGAAGAGAATCGCAATAATCCAGTCTTGAGAGAACCAGCGATTGTACCAAGGTTTTTAAGTCATTCTCTGGGAAGAACCGATGTATCCCCCAAATAAGGCACAACTGGTACCGTGCGTTCTTGGCAATAGAGTTGATGTGGGAGATTAAGTTGAGTCTTTTGTCAAGAATGACACCTAGAGATTTAGCGCTGTCGACAATGATGGGTTTGTTGTTGAGCAGGTTCAGCTGATCCATCCACGATTGAACAGGAGGAGGTGAGAGAGAGGTCGAAAGGAGGAGGAATTCAGTTTTGGCGGGATTTAGAATGAGTTGGTGAGCTAACATCCAGTTGTGGATGGAGTTGAGAGTAGAGTCGAGTAAAGAGAGATAGTGTGTGGAAGACACCTTGAGGTAGATTTGAGTGTCATCTGCATAAAGATGGTAATGGATCCCAGATTTGCTTAGGAGGTTCCCTAATGGTTCCAGGTAGAGATTAAACAGAGTGGGTGCCAGGATAGAGCCTTGAGGGACACCTTGACCTACAGCCAATGGAGATAAAAGACTGTTCGCTATCTTAATCATTTGAGATCTGTCTGAGAGGAAAGAGGCAAACCATTTAAGCACTGTGCCATCCAATCCCATTCTCTGTTATAGAGTGTTGAGGAGGGTGCTGTGATTAACAGTGTCAAAGGCTGCAGAGAGGTCAAGAAGAATCGGAAGACAGGATTTCCCGGAGTCGAGTATATGCAACGCATCATCAATCACTTGCAGCAGGGCTGTTTCAGTGCTGCAATTTTGCATGAAGCCAGATTGAAAAACATCGAGGAGATTATTGTCCATAATATGTAGGGAAAGTTGTTTCGCAGCACATTTTTCAGTGATTTTCGAAAGAAAAGGGAGGTTGGTGATAGGGCGGAAGTTGTTGAGGTCGGTTGCATCAGCTGGGTTTTTTTTAGAAGAGGGGTAACCTGTCCTGATTTAAGGGCAACAGGGAGGGAGCCTTGGCTGAGGAAGAGATTAACTAGCCCGGTCCAGTAAGAGAGAGTATGGGTGTAGAAATCGATGGCGATGATGCTAGGGATGGGGTCAGAGGAGTGGTTGGATGGTATGGTTTCAAGGATGCAATTGAGGAGGTCATCTTCCGAGATGACGTCAAAGTATTGCCAGGTGACTAAGGATTTCCGCTCCTCAAAGGGGGTGGGGTGGGCGACTTGATCCACCAGTGCTTTGACCTTTTCATCAAAGAAAATGGCGAAGTCGGCTGCTTTCTTTGTGGAGTCCTCAGGCTTAGTAGTTAGGGGAGAACAGTTTGGGTTTTTGATGAGGTCAAAGAGTTTTTTGGGTCTGTTTTTGGCTGAGTCAAGGAGGGATCTGAAATGGGATGCTTTTTCATGGAAGATGGGGTTGTGGTATTTGGATCTTTCTGAACGTAGCAGAGAGAGATTGAAGGTAGAAGGAGATTTTCTCCAATGTTTCTCCATGATTCTAAGGTTTTTCCTTTCATTGTAGAGAGCTTTATTGAACCAAGGTGCTGAGGGGGTGTGTCTTTTCCTTTTGCATTGGAGTGGAGCGAAATTGTCGATTTCAACTGCTAGGACTGAGAGGCACTGAGTGGTGAGAGCGTTGACATCCACGTTAGGGTCAAGTCTAGGAAGTGACCGCATAGCAGAGTCACAGAAAGTGTCAAAATCAATGTTTTTAGTGTTGCGGAACCAGGTAGTAGTTCTTTTAGGTTGGCCGAGAGTTATAACATGCGAAAGATGAAAACGGAAGGGAACAAGGAAGTGGTCAGACCAGTCTACATGGATGGGGGGAGCAGTAGTCAGCAGGTCTGCTTTAGATATAACAAGATCTAGAATTGAGCCCTTGGAATGAGTGGTTTCAGTGCAATGTTGGAAGAGATCGTTGGCTGAGAGAAAGGTGGCAAGCTTGTTGGCAGCCGAGTCTTCCAAAGAGCCCCAATGGAGATTAAAGTCACCCAGGAAGATCTGTCTGTCACTTTGAGAAAATTGGTCACTGATGAAGTCAGTGAGTTCCTCCACAAAGGAACAGCAGTTACCGGGCGAGTGGTAGATGGCATGGAATCTAAAAGGTGAGCCATGATGCATTTGAAGTTCTAGGGATAGGCATTCGAATGTACGGAAAAGGGTGGTAGGGAAGGCTTTCATTTGAAGAGAATTCCTGAAGATGATGGCGACACCTCCCCCAATTTTGTCTGATCTGTCATTTCTGAGGATAGAGTAGTCAGTGGGTACCAGAAGATCAAACAAAGTATGAGAGGAGTTATTAAACCAGGTCTCAGTGAGGAAGAACATGTCAAGATTTGGGACGGTGATAATGTCAGAAATTTCCAATTTGTGTTTGATTGCAGATCTGCAGTTGTGTAGCAAGCAGTGCAGCCCTGACACAACTGTTTTAGTGATGGGGGTGTTAGGGCTGTTAAGGGAGATAGGGATAAGATTCTTGAATAAGGGTGCCCGGTAAGAGGGAGGCTGGTAGGTTCTGACAGAGGAGATGGTCTGAATAGTGCACTGCGTAGAGTTAATGGGAGATGAAGGTAGAGGGGGGGTGACACTGGTGGTCTTGTAACTGGCTAGTAAGTTGGAGATGTCTGTAGAGGACAGACTGTGGTTTGCTTTATTGGGGCGCGGGAGCACGGAACTCATCGGGCGGGTATTAGGGAAGGGGGACATCTTAGCGCTTAAAAGTGAGATGGCCGCTACAAGCTGGGAAATGGAAGAGATGAGAGAATCAAGTTTATTTCCTAGGGAGAGGAGAGCTGAGCACGGAGTGTTGGGTGGTTTGACGGAAAAGGGTGGGAGTGTGGAGGGTGAGGGGGGATGGGTGAGGGAACGGGATAAGGGAGGTGGAGCAGAGGGTGATTGAGGACGGGGAGATATGGATGAGTGGGAAATGGGAGGGAGTGAGGAAGGACGGGGCAAGGTGGGGGAGGGGGAAAAGGGAGGAAGTACAGTGGGAAAAGGAGGGAGGGGAGGGGTGCTGGAATGGGTGGGGAGTTGGGGAGCAAGAGTAGAAGGTGGGGAAGAATGGTAGGCGATAGGAGAGGATGATAAAACAGAGGTGGGAAGAGAAATATTTTTACTGGTGTTGAACAGACGGGAAGAGTAGAGATCATAAATAGGAGGAGAAGGTTGAGGAGTCGGAAGGGGGTCAAATGAAGGCCAAAGGTAAGGGGAGAAGAGAGGAGAAGAGGCTGAACAGGGAGGGGAGGACAGGGGGTTAGATGAATGCCAAAAGTACGTGGAGAAGAGAGGAGAGGGTGCTGTACAAGGGGGGAGGGAGGGGGATCCAAGGAAGGCCAGAAGTATGGGGAGAAAAGAGAGGAAGCATGGTAAGAGGGAGGTTGAAGAGAAAGGGGAGGTGGAAGAGAAGAATTGAGGGGACGAGGGACGGGGAAGAGTGGAAAGGGATGAGGTGACGGGGGAGGGAAGGGGGAAGGAAAGGAAAGTTGATTGGTAGACCAGGTTGTAAGACAGGTGGAATAATAAGGGGGGAGGTTGGTTGGATTAGGGGGGAGGAGAAAGCGTAGGAGAATCGGGCAGGTGCAGGGAGGGGAGGGGGAGTGGATGCCAGAGGCAAGGTAGAAGAGCTAGTGGGAGGAACCAATTGGGAAGGGGTGGGAGGGGAGGGAGCAAAGGTAGGGGGGAACAAAGGGTAGGCCTGTGACTCCCGGGAACGCGGCCTGATCGAGTATTGGGGAGTCAGGGGAGCAGAAAGGGAGAAAGGAGATGGGCTCAAAGGAGAATCCGGGGAAATCATAGTCGTAAGGGTTGGACGAAGGGAGTGGAAGAGAGGGAAAGAGAGGAGTCTGTAGCTTGTAATAAGTACCATTATTGTAAAGTGTAATGGCGAGAGAGCCATTAAAGCTAGTGGAGGGGGAAATTTTTAGCCGCTGTCCATGCGGGACAGATGAGGAAGAAGAGACGTTGAAGGAATTGAAGAAGCTGGTGGACCAAGAAGGGATATCGTGAGTGAAAAAGATTAAGTCATTTTTGAGTTTCTCTAGGCACCCATTATGGAATTGATCAACAAATAGGGAATCAGGGAATTGTTCAACGGTGTTGTGCTTGAGCTGTTTTGCTGCTGCTTTGGTCAGATTGGGTGGGTAAATGACTTTGAAGCAGTTAACTCCCGACTTAATTCGAATGGAAGCCATGATAGGGAGAGGAAGGGCCACCAGGGTAGCGATAGTGCAAAGAAGAAGAAGAAGAAAAGTTTCACGGTGCCCGCTCTTAAGCGACCGAGGAGTCCCCTATCCCACAGGCCAATGGCTTTTGTGAGCTAGCTAGCCAGCTGATAAGACGTGTTGTCAATTGACAAGAAGGCAGCTACAGTTGGTTTATTCGACTCCCTGTCTAGTCTTACCTTAATGTAGTGCATATAAAGTGCTATTCATCTCTTTTGCTAACAGTGTCTACCTCATTTGGATTTGAGAAAATGTGTTCATAATTAACCCTGCTTAGGCTTGAGCACACCTCTGCTAGCCACGGAATGTCCATTCTCTTTTCACAATTTAGGCAGTCTCTTATAATCTCCAGTGTGAGTGTTTCCGCTTGGTTTTTTCAGATTGCTAGCCAGAATAAGGCAGGGCGTGCCTGTATATAATCTTCGATGTAATGCTAATTCAATTCACTATGGCACACATATTGTGGCGTGGAGTTTGGGACACCCAAAAGTTTCCAATAAAACCTGTTTTCCTCACGCTGGACACTGCTGCACCTAAAAATGACCCGGACTTCCGCGCCATAAGTTGCTGTAGGGATACACTGATTTTTTTTTTTTAAGTGGCTAGAATGGCCCCTTTCATCCTTGGTTGTGGAAGGCTGAGAACCTAAGATAAGGTTGTCTTCAGACCAGTTTTTGATCTTGTTGTTTAAGACCCTCCCTAAAATTTTCAAAGTATTATCGATCAGGGAAATAGGTCTGTAACAGCTGGGTTGGGAGCCGTCGCCCTTTATAAAAATTGGGACAGTGGGGCTAGTTGACCAGGTCCAGGGCAATGGGGCACAGGAAAAGTTGTTGAAAACATTTAAGAGCAAAGGGGCCCAGAATTCGGATTTCTATTTAATGAGGTCAATTGGTAACCCATCAGAACAGGGGTCTAATTGCCTGGGCTCTGATGTATAGCTTCCTCAAATTCAGATATTGAGATCCCTATGGGGATTTGGGGCCCAGGCAGGTCTTTCTCATGTGAGGTGGCAGTGTAGATCTTCGAAAAATGAGATTCCCAGGCCTCACTAGTTATATTGCAGCTGATTGGTGTTAATTATAGCCCCATTGATCTATATCTTTTGAATATTACTGCATGGCAGTAACAGTTGAAACTTAGGGAGGAGGTTACTTTCGGTAGAGAGCCTAGGAAAATATTTAAAAGGAGATAGTATCAAAGGCAAGTGAGAGTTCAAGTAATAGATGTGCTGGTACTCTAATGTAAATATTTATCTTGAAGCTGATTTTTCAGTCGCAAATAGTCTGTTATTGGGCAGCTGTTAGAAGGATCTCTTGGTTCAAGGCCTACCTGTCTTAGGGAAAGTTTAATGTAAGACATTTGGAGCTCCTTTGGGAAGATACCTATACTCAGGGAGTTATTGACAGTTCTGGGTGGATTGTTACAGAACTATTCAAGAGGACGTGGATCCGCCAGTCTGTTGATCTACAAGTGTTTGCAGCATTGATGAAGCCTTATGTGGCAAGGAGGTTAAATGTGAGTAGCTGTACATGTTTTCGATTACAATAAAAGCACATTGCTGTTCTTTAAAAAAAACAGAGTACAGATTTACAGCATCATTGATTTGTGTAGATGTTACTGCAATACAATGATCAATTAAGCTCGTAATACAATGATTACAATGTCATATCCAAAAAGTTAGCAAATTAAAACTTTGAAACAGGGAAACAATTAATATATACACAGTTCAGTTCAAGTTATTTAGTGCAGATCATCATTAAAAGCTAAGATAAAATCATGTAATACTTAGTTGTTACAATGAAATATAAAAAGAATTCAGGAGGACATTCAATTTTCCTTGGCTAACGGCGAAAATTTTTATTGAATAAAGTGCTTGTGCATAGTGGATCCAACAGCTTATATAATAGGGCTTTAAGGTCCCCGCTAATCTGCTTTCAATTAAGGCTATGTCTTTCTTGTGAGCACCTTACACCTTATAAGTAGGGGTGGGCAGAATTTGCGAAGCCGCGTTACGCAAATCTCCGCGAAATGGTTTAAAATCTCCGCGAACACGCAGAAATTCCGCGAACACGCGGAATTGCTTGTTCGCGATGCTTTTTTCCTGTTCGCGACGCTGTTTGCGTGCTCGGGGGGAAATATCTCGCGAACACGCAGTTTGAGATCGCGAACAACCAAAAATTCCGCGAAGCTGCGGAAAGCAGAATTTTTGGCAATTTTGCGTTCTCCGCGGAACGCGAAATTACCTAAATTCCGCAAATTCCGCGAGCGGAACGGAATTTGCCGCCCAGGCCTACTTATAAGCCATGCGTGTCCCAGAAATTTTGTTACACAGCATGCGTAAAACGGCCTGGAATCGGACCTAAGAATGCGTAATGCTGTATAGTAATCTCGTGTGTCCAGTTGTGGACAAAGCGGTTTCAGTCATTTTGCCCGTGATGATTTATACACCGGGCAAGCAAACATTAAATTGGCAATGCTTTCAATCGGAGCCTTGCAACATGGGCAGTTTTTCTCCTTGCTTGGGCCCCACTTTATTGTCGCCTCACGGATTGGGAGAGTTCAGAGCCTAAAATGGATGTAGTGTATTCTATCTCTTGGTACTTTAATTGTGCCGAGAAAGGGCTCAAAGTACCTAATTTGCTTGTGAGAATCGAATTCTAGTGTTAATTTGCCCACATTAGGGTTACGGTTCTCTCTTAAATCCATTCATTCCCAGTAGCGCCGTTTGAGTTCCTCTCTTCTCAGGGGTTCCTGACTAGCACAGCAGTCCTGGAGACCCATAGCAATCAGCGTTCTTTTGATATTGGCAATCCAGCCTATTTTCCTGCCAGTATCTATGCTAATAATCTCAGTCATAGCTTCTGCATAGGAAGAGAGCTCAGGGGTCCACCTGTTCCGAGCCCAAAAAAGTACAGGGCGCAGCCTAGCTACGTCACCCAATGATGGCCTACCCATATCTAACAATAGATGGGCAAGGGGGACATATTTGGGTGCCATGACCAAGGCTCTCAGAAATGTATAGTCTGACCTGCAGAGCTCATCGAGTTTGTCGAACCCCCAAACTTCTGCTCTGTAAAGAGCGAAACTGGCTGCTTTTAGGTCATAAATTGGGAGTCCTGGGGCTACAGGCCTAGTATGTGAAAGGCGATGTTCTTTTCCAATTACTCCAGTTGTTCTTTTTTGTCCCGACAACATCTTCGCTATGTGTGGTCCCCAGGACCTCTTGTCAGAAAATCTTACGCCCAGATAGTCAAAGGTGTTTACTTTTCAAGGAGGACACCACCTAGCAGGGGGCCACTTTTGTAAATGTTTTCATATTTTGTTATCTGGTGATATGAGCTCTGCTGATGGAATTGTGGTTGAGCAGTGGGAAGGCAAGGAGAGAAACTGAAACTGGTAGGTTGGAAGTAATCCTGATGTGTCTTGAAAATAGCAAGGGTCACAGGTGAGAAGGCTTTTTCCTGTGTTGCCAGAGAATCAGGATGCCCTAATGTAATACCACTTTATGTATTGTGGCTGGGTGGCCATTTTTCCTCTGCACTCTTCTAGCCAGGCTGTTGTTTGGAACCTTGAGTCCCCTCGCAAGGTCTATAGGACCCTTAAAAGCTCACCATACTCCAATCTCCTGTTTCATGTTAACAACTTTTTGCCACTGTCAGCTATCAAGGATGCAGGTCAGCTCTCCAGGACATTGGGCAGGTGTCCCTGAAGCAGAGCATTCATCTGGTCTTGCGGCTCGTTAGCTTTACTGGCTCCAGTCAGCTTTCCTCACTTTCTCCTCCCAGGTCATTATACAGAAGAAAATAAATTGAAACATTCATATTGTTAACCATTTGCAGGGCTATTGCTGCATATATGCATTGACATCATGTATTTTTAGCCTAATAATTATACATTGATATGCAAATATGCACTTGTTTAGCATCAACAGAGTGATACGACCATAAGAGAAGCCATATTAATTTATTGAAAACATAATCTTGCTGTGGGAAGGTAATTTCCCCTGCAAGGTGTCTAGTCATGTTTACCTTTCCTGAGTTCCTGGCTGCGAGCATTTGGGATCCCAGTGTATGTATTTTCCCTAGCCTCACTCTAATCTAGTATGTGTGAAGAGACCTATACCTGTCCCTTGACATGAGTGAGTGACCAAGAGGGGCACACCAAACATGCCGTCATTGTGCTGACAATGGACTACAATCGCTGTTACAGGTTTAGTAAGTGGAGCTGTGGTGCAGCATACTTTGCTTTGCGAATCTATGGTTGTGAGCAGACCATTGTATCTGTGTCAATTGAGTGGAGGCCTATCAGCCGCACTCGTGTAAAGTTCTGCTTTAATGCGGTAACTCTAATCCTTGTCCTAACATACCAAGTGAATGCTGTGCATGTATGTCGCTAGTGTAATAAATGCAAAATGGGCATGTGTGTGCCTGAAAAATATAGGCTTGCAGATTCCATTTTGGAAGCCCATAGCCTGCTCCAGTGCACAAGGTAGAGGCGAGATTGTTTTCCCAGACTGCAAAGTATATCAGTTAATATTCCTGAAGCCGGCAGGAGGAGACCTAGACCCTGAAGTGTGGACAGAGAAGTCTCCTTTAGAAATTTACTTAGGCACCTTTGCAGAGCAGAGCTGGTAATTAGGCTTTTTGTAGCTTTGCCATTTGTTAGATGGTGTGGGTGAAGGGTGAGCCTTCAGTCTCCATTGTTCAGGATGAGAGGGATCTTTTATATGAGGCCCGCTTTTTCTCTATCCCCTTCATCACTTCTTAGTGTGGCTGTCGAGAAGCCAGGTGCAGAATGCTCATGTGTTTTTGTGCCTTTGCTGGGAGTACTCCAGACTGGAGACTATTCTGCTGTGAAGAGTATCAGTCTACACAAAGGCTGCATCTGGAGAACAGCCTAGAAAGGACACTAGGAGGAAGAACCAACTCAAACCCATCCTGAGTTTCTGACAGAAAGTTAAGATCCTCTGTTTGCTTTGACTGTATCAAAGTGGGAGAAAGCAAAGGACACACAAATGATTGACAGAATGTGAAACCCATTTGCTTCTCAAAGGCAAGTGACCCTGATGCTGATTCAATGCCTGACGTGGACCCCAACAATGCCCAATATCTGCGTTTGCTGAAGGACTCCTGACTGTCACTCTGGCTACCCCCATCATGCTGTAGCATACTCAAATGAAGGGCTGCTCCTGCAACCACTGTGTCTCATCCCAGAAGTCGGACAGATTATAGACATGTGCTGCCAAAAGGACATGGAGACCTGCATAGTAGTTAGACTGTACCAAGGAGTACAATCATTATTGAACTGTGGTAATTGTATCGGAGACTGACTCAAGTTGCATAAAGGCCGGTGACCTAATAGGACCCTTCCTAGACTCACAAGAGGAGGGACTCAAGGGAAATTGGTAGGGGAGGGTGATATCCCAAGGCACTGTACCCCAAGTGCCAGTATATCGGCGTGTACCTGCTACTATTATCTACATGGCATTCCATTTCAAATCAAATTACTCTTCTTATCTAAGTAAAGCACTGTACTTAGACAAATAGACATTGCTCTGTTGGGTGGTTATTGATTTTTTAGTGTGCATGCCCAACACTAAATCCTGAGAAGCTTGTGACCAGTTGCCATCACTACCACTAAGAATCAAGGGCCAGATATAAGACCATTCACTTTTGCGAGTCGCAAATTGCATTGAATTGCGACTTGCAATTTGCGATTTGCAAAACTGAATGTACAACAGTGTCTCAGACACTGTTTGCGATTCTCAATGGGGTCGCAAATTGCATGCCTCATTAATATTCATGAGGCAAGCGCAATTTGCGACCCTATTGGGAATGGCTAGCACTATCAGGGATGGTAGCCTGCTGGGTTCACCAGACCACCATGTCTGTGACTGCTTTTTAAATAAAGACGTTTTTTCTAAATGCAGGCCGTTTTCCTTAAAGGAAAACGGGCTAACATTACAAAAGAAAAATTAAACTTTTCAGTTTAATTTTTTAAGGGCAGGCAGTGGTCCCTGGAACAACTGCCTGCTCTTAAAAAACATTTTCGCACACACTCACAAAGGGGAGGCTTCTGTACATCGTCATTATATTTGTCGTCCTCTCACTCAGGGCCCTATTTATGAAGAGTGTCGCATCACTGATGGATGCGCCATATTTAAAGTACGGCGCACCATGTCGCAAGGATTGAACAGATATGTCAGGCAACCTGTCGTATCTGTTGGCGCAGTAATGACACATTGCTGGAGTGTGTCGCAAAACAGATGCAACTCCAGGAATGTGTCATTACACATGGGTGAGTCCCGTGCAAAAGGGTATGCGCCACTCCGTACATCAGCTGTGCAGCAGGCGTAAGGATTTGACGCAGTGAAGTCTAGAAGTGCTTTTGCGTGGGAACGCCCACCCTGCATACATTGTAACTGACGCAGATATAATGTAGAGGCAGGTATAATGTAGTGCAGGGATTTACAAAGTGAAGCATCTGCCTCGATACATCACTTTGTAAATAGGGTGCAGTGTGGCACATTTTTACGCCACCGCAGCGTCATAAATAAGGCCTTCAATGTCTTATGCCGGAAGCACCCAGCTTCCAAGCGAATTGTTATGTTGATGCCCAGAGTCACCCAGGCTGGTGCTTCCCATCATAGCCTGAAGTCCCCTGACCCCTTTAATTGGCTGCTTCCACGTGAGACTACTCAGAGAAAAGGAGGAAGGATCAGCAATGGAATAAACCCTATGAATGTTTTGATTTGTCACAGTTACAGTTTTGTTTTTACTCACGGTTTCAATTGTTTTTTGTCATTTGTCGTTCTTGCCTTGTTTTTAGTTGATTGTTATCTCTGTTCTAGATGTTTTCCTTTTGCTGTGGCTGTATCACAGTTAAGTTATGTCACAATAAATACATATGGCAGTTTGGTAGCTTTGGAATTCTGGGCCGGATCAGCTTGCGGTTTCTTGTTTCTTCCGAAATATTTACAGCTTTATTGTTTCCACACTCAGATGGTTTGCATCATTCGCACTGCTCTGCAGCTTGTTTCAAGCTGCCTCAGAAGAGCATTACCGGAAACTCCAACAGTCGATGGTGTCATCGCGTTCTCGAATGCACGTGAGCCCTCTACGTACATTTAGTTTTCATGTGGGCATTTTAACACAGCATCGTGTTTGGCTCAAAGTTAGGCCTCCTTCCCTAGGGACTGTAACTTCAAAGTGTTATTACCCAATACCCCCTTCGAGGGAGATGGTAAACAGTAATTTAAAACAGTCCTCATAAACTAAAACTGACGCTTTCACGGATTTGCTTAAATGCTGCCAGACAGAGCTTTGTGCACTCAGTATTTGCTGAGTGGCCATTTGGAACTTGCCACCGCTGACTGTATTTGGGCTCAGCTTCAAATCCCTTTAATCTCTGAATGAACCTGTATAAAAGCCGGGCAGACATTAAATCAGTACGTGGAAACTGTATTAAACAGAGCAGAATGACTGAAACAATGCTCAAAATATAACATGCTCCCCTGGAAGGCCAAAAGAAGGGTTTCATGCAGCTTTCTTCTGTCTTATTTTTTCTCTTCTACTCCTTAAGTGGAAACAATGTTAATCCTCAAAAGTAGGGTTTCTTGTAGCCAGACAGCCTTTGTCCTATTGACATTTAAAGACAATCTGTGCCAAGTCAGTCGCCATTAATAATGTGAGTAATATGGAAATGAGATAAACAAACGAACTTAGCCTAAAAGAAGAGGGGCATCGCCCTCTCGTGCACGCTGACTGGGCAGGATCCAGCCCACACCCGTTTTGTGGAAGCTGAGACAAGCCAGGATGATGACCTCCCCCCCCTCCCCCTCCCCCCCCCCCCCCCCGGTTTGGCTGCACTGCTTTCCTTGTTATCCCTTCCCTGATACAGCGGCGGTTCCTTATCAGGGGCTTCAGGGCCTCCTGTTAGGCCCCTGTGTATTTTTCAACTTAGCAGTGTTGAAGAAAACATGAGTTTTGTGTTTTCATGAAGGCTACCAGTGCACAGATCGGTCCACTCTGCCTAGTCTCCAGGCCCCTGATGACAGGAGGAGGAGGAGTTGGCTGAGGCAGATCCACTCTTGAGCTGGATGTCTAGACTGCGCATGTCTGAGGGGTGTAGTTTATTAGCTGACACACTGCACATGTCTCAGGCAGCACAGTATATCTACTAAAATGTGGCTGTCAGGGTTTCACATCAGTACATCCATGAAGCTAATGAAAAATCACAGCAAGCAGCAGGGGCAGGAACCCCAGCACTATCCCAGCTTCTTATAGGACTGTGCTTCCAGTCCTAAAAAGAAGCTGGAAGAGGGATTGAGGTGGGTCTTTCCCTTTTCAATCGTCTCCTTGCTGCTCCATCTGGTTTCTTTTGTTGGGAATCATGGCTTGCTAGTTCCAATGTCCAGCACCAGATCCCTGCTGTGATGCTGCCATGGAGTGTCTGAGTTGCAATTTAAGTAAGCAAGGGAAGTACAATATAAATATTTCTCTATGCATATTTGTATGTGTTTGTGAGTGACTGAGAGTCAATGGGATTGGGTGAAAGTGTGTGTGCAAGTTTGTTTGAGGGTGCCAATGAGAATGAAAGTGAATGGGAATCTGAGTTTGACAGTGTGGATGAATAAGGGAAAGTGAGTATGAGTGATTCAATAAAGGAGTATGAGTGTGTTAGAACAAGTGATTGATTGGAGGTTGTGAGGGAGTGGAAGTGGAAGTGTGTCGGGGTGTTGCTATCAATGGTGCAGCAGGTGCTGTTACACCAGGGCCCATAGTTAGTGAGTGGATGTCTGTTAGTAAGTTAAAACGAGAACCAGTGAGTATGAGCATGTTTGTGTGAGAATAACAGTGAATGGGGGTGAGAATGTGTGAGAATGGTTGTATGATGGAACCATGCATGCCAGTACCATGCATGCCTTTACCAAGCATCCATTACTACTCATATGCCTTTAGCACACATGCCTTTACCATGTGCATTTTAACATGCATATGCCTTTACCACGTATGCCTTTACAATGCAAATGTAAGTATTTCACAGGTAAATATAAAACTTGTATATATTTATATGCAGACACACACATATATATATTCACTGAAAAAACCATAGGTTTCAGGGGCGTTATAGATAGCTGGACTTTTCACTCGTACAAAATCATTGAAATTACCCCGTTATAGTTAGTTCAGCTAACTATAACTTGCACGCCCGCATTGCACTGCTGATGACATCACATATTACATCACTCATGACATGGTCAGTGACATCACTCATGATATCACTGATGACATCTCAAATGACATCACTGATGACATCACTGATGACATCATCCAGTGAATGTGTGTTTTTCTGAAAATTACATATGTTTTATAGAAGTATATCTCAAGGTCGATGTTAGAATAAATGGGTATATAAGTGTATAAATGGATGATTTGTTTTTGAAAAATTGATTGTATAACTGACTGATTAAGTGTAACTTAGTGAATACATGGCTTAGTGAGTAATGTTTAAATATGTAAATATCTGTATCAGTCTCTCCCTTTGTGTATAAGTGGCCGCATGGGTTGGTGAGTAGCTACATGAGTGTCATTAGTTGGTTTTTTGAGTATCAGTATGAGTGTCTGTATGGTCTGGTGGGGGTATTACGTAGTGCATAGGTGCATGAATGAGTGACTCACTGTTTGTATGTGTTGAAGACAGCATGTGTGCAGGACTGTATGGGTGGATGAGTGTGTGCATGGGTGTGTTAGTGAGTGAATGACTGTCTCAATAGTGTCTTTATGAGTAACTACATATGTTTTAAACTAGTATATGTCACTATTGGTGTATATAAGTGAATACATGTGAGAGTGAGAGATTGAAAGAGTTCCTGTATGAATAAGTATGTGTTTCTATAAGTGATAGTTTAAAAGACTAAGTATGTGCACGTTTCTGTAGAAGTAGGTGTGGTGGTGTGTGTATAACTGTATATGCATGTAAATGGATGTTTGATTCTTTATTAACATGAGTGACTATGTGTGTGAGTAACTCTATGGATGAGTGGTGTTGTGTAACAGGATGTATAGGTGTATGAGTACATATGATGAGTGAGTACATGTATGAGTGACTGTATAGGACTGTTGGTGAATGAGTGGATGTGTATGTGGATCTTAGAATTACTGAAAAGGTTATTGTAACTGGTATTGGTATGTTCATTGTTTTGAAAATTTTTGTTTCTATTTTTGAATGTGTGTATCAAAGGTTATATTAGGGGGAGAGGAGTTCTGCCACTCTATCACAAGGATGATGTCATCAGTGATGTCATTTGAGATGTCATCAGTGATGTCATGAGTGATATCACTGACCATGTCATGAGTGATGTAATATGTGACGTCATCAGCAGTGCATTGCGGGCGCGCAAGTTATAGTTAGCTGAACTAACTATAAGGGGGAATTTCAATGGTTTTTTATGAGTGAAAAGTCCAGCTAACTATAACGCCCCTGAAACCTATGGTTTTTTCAGTGAATTTCTAAGGTTTTTTAAATGCTAATTCCTAACTATAACTTGCCTGAAACCTATGTTTTTTTCAGTGAATTTCTAAGGTTTTTTAAATGCTAATTTCTAACTATGCCTACAGAGAAAGCACATGTGAAGAAAGAAGAAAAAACGCACAGAAAGAAAAAAAGAAATGCAGAAAAAAGCAACAGAAGTCCTCAAAGACGAAGAAAAGTGCAGGAAGAAGGATAACGTGCAGAAAGAACAAACAGAAGAGCAGAAAGAAGCCTTGTTGCAAAATCATCCTGTACCCTTAACTTTTTCAGATGGATACTGGTGGTAACTGAGTCTGACTAACCAGTCCTAGAGCCAGTGCTATGTTAAAAGACACTCAGACTACAGTGAAAACACCTACATACACCAGGGAACACTATGCGTTGGGGTCCCCCTGTGATTAGCATGACCTCCTCTGTAAGCCCCTAGTATATAATAGGGCAGGGGATTAAAACTACCTCTTAAAACGGGCCACAGGGCATGTAGGCACACGTCACCTCAGGCCCCGTCCCCTCCCTTCCCCACTGTGTAAACACGCCCTGTGGTCTTTTTAAATTGGGAGATTAAGTCCACTTGAATCCTGATGGTCCCTAGGGTCCAACTAGACCACTAGGTACCTCCAGTAAGCGCCACAGAGCTGCTTTGCAGAGAGATGTAAAAAGGGGCATGGCCTAGACTACCTCTCTGCAACGTAGCTCAGTGGCGCTTACTGGAAGCACCTGGTGGGCTAGTTGGCCCCCAGGGTCCCTCAGGATTGAAGGGGAATCATTTCCCCAACTTAAAAAGCACCACAGGGCTTGTTTGCACACGTTGACTCAGGCCCCCGTCCCCTCCCTTCACCACTGTGTAAACACACCCTGTGGTCGTTTTTAGTTGGGAGATTAAGTTCATTTGAATCCTGAGGGTCCCTAGGGTCCACCTAGCCCACTAGGTACCTCCAGTAAGCGCCACAGAGCTGCGTTGCAGAGAGGTGTAAAAAGTGGCACAGCCTGGACTACCTCTCTGCAACGCAGCTCAGTGGTGCTCACGGGAAGCACCTGGTGGGCTAGTTATCCCGCAGGGGCCCTCAGGATTGAAGGGGAATTATTTCCCCAATTTAAAATGCGCCATAGGGCGTGTTTGCACACGTCACCTCAGGCCCCGTCCCCTCCCTTCCCCACTGTGTAAACACACCCTGTGGCTGTTTTTTAACTTGGGAGATTAAGTTCCCTTGAATCCTGAGGGTCCCTAGGGGCAAGATAGCCCACTAGGTATGTCCAGTAAGCGCCATTGCAGAGAGGTGTAAAAAGGGGCACAGCCTGCACCACCTCTCTTCCAAAAGTTTGGAAAATTTCACGAGGATTCGTCAACCGGCGCCAGACTTATTGGGAATAGAAAGTTGCGGATTTCCTATGGAAAATAGGTCCTAACTATAACTATCTACTGGCGACCGCCAGTAGATAACATATATTACCTACTGGCAGTCGCCAGTAGGTAGTTATAGTTAGGACCTATTTTCCATAGGAAATCTGCAACATTCTATTTGGAATAACGTTGGCATCGATTGATGAATCTTCGCGAAAGTTTCCAAACTTTTGGCCAGCTCCGGTCCGCTCCTATCCTGAAAATTTCACAGTGATTCGTCAAGCGGGGGCCGAGTAAAAAGGGGGTCCCAAAACGCATATTCCCCATGCATTTTCCCATAGGATCTGTTGACGCAGCTACAGCCCGAAGTGCTAAACGGAATTACACAAAATTTGGCAAAGAGGTAGTCCTCAGTTCAGACTCACGCCTTTTGCTCAAATGGGGTAAATCCGTTCAGTAGTTCCTGAGAAAATCAAAAGTAAAACCACAAATATATCTGGGCGGAGCCTAACCACACATCTCATCGTGAGCTCTGATTGGCTGTCAGCACTTCATCCAAGAAGTGTTGGCAGCCATCTTGGGACCAATATACATGATAGCACCTCATTAAAAAGCATTGCAGTTAATAGAAGGTTTTAAGACTTTAGTTACATTATAAATCATTTGTTGATGGTACCATACTCCTTTTAGGAATTGTGGTGTGTTCTAAGGTGATTTTACCATGTGAAAAAGCCTTCTGCTGTGATATCATGAATCATGTTTGAGAGAAAACTACTTTCTCATGCTTTTCCCACAGAGGTTTGGAAGGTGATCTATAAGCTAAACTGAGAGCATATTTTCTGTAAATTCACATTATCTTTCTCAGTCATGTGAGAATGAAGTCTGACATTCTTAGTAAAACATGTACATCCAACAAGGGCAGAGACTGTCAGTTGATTCCTTTGTGTTCTACTGCAGCTTCCCAGAGTGTTCTTAAGAACAACTAGAGCGCTGACAGTCCTACTTATGACAAACGTATGGCACACCTGACGCCATCTTGGTTGGAATAAAGTGGTAACTCTTAAAACATTTAATTTAAAAAGGAAGAAAATGAGGGGGTTCATTTTGCCATAGAAATTATGATTAGTGCTGAAGAAAGAAAAACTAGGGCACATTTTGAGTGACTTCTCAAATCCTCTTCTATTTCATTAAAAAATTCTGATATGCAGACTGAAACATGCACTTTTAATACCAGCAGCAGACTTCCGTGGTGAGCAGTAGCTTTACTACAGTGATCTAATGAGCAACTAGAGTGCTAACATTCAGAATTTATGGCAAATGTGTGACACATCTGAATACCTTCTTGATGGAATCAAAGTAAAAAACTGTAAGCATTTCCTACTGAGGAGACTGCAGTAAATGAGGAAATTAGGAAACTTCATAACAAATAAATCTCCCAAAATGGCCACCAGAGACAAAAGAGCCCAAATAAACACAAATATCACCCAGATGTAGCCCACATGTAGCCCGAGACAGAAGTGTGCAAAACACTTATTTTTGGTGTATTTGCAGTTTTATATAGTGCAGACTTGTCGGGTATTGGAGTGCTTTACATGAGCATTAGTTACATCACACAAGATCAAATTCATTTTGGTTGTAGACATGGGGAGATTAAGTGATTTGACCAGAATCACAGAATGTTGAGCTGAAGCAGAAACTCCAACCTGGTTCCCCAGTTGCAAAGTCTGCAGCTCTGGGAGTAACATCACATCCTCTCCCCTAGGTGCAACATTTAATCAAGTGGTCAACTGAATAAAAAAACATAAAGATTACAAATAATTCAAAAGTTCTTTGTCGCTATTTGAAAACTCAGAAATTATGTCCTCATTTTAGTTTTTTAGAGCACTAACCATAATTTTGATGCAAATAAGACCCTCTCATATATGTAATTTCTAAAGGAAATACTCTAGGTATTACAGTTTTGATTACATCAAGATGACGTCAGGCGTTCCACACTTTTGTAATAAATATAGAATGTTAGCAATCTAGGGGCACGGACTCTGAAAATTGAAGGCAGGTAGGAGAGTGCAGAGGCACCAATTTGACCACACTGGGTAGGCAGGAAGGGCAGTGGCAGCACAACAGACTATGGAGGGCAGTGGAAAGGGGGGCAGGGGCAACAAACCAACAATACAGGACTGGCAAGAGAGGCTGAGGCATTATGATAGACCATTGTGGGCAGAAGGAAGAGGCAGTGGTAGTCCAACCATACAGGCCAACAGACTTGTTTCAGCCAGGAAACATCCAATGTTTTTAAGCTCAAATGGGCTTTATTTGATCTGTCTCCTGTCTACAATCTCCTCTTTTTCAATGTAACTCAAAGGGGAAAATCAATACCCCAGTTTATTTTCAAAATCTCCCTCTTACCAAGTTCAAAATGTTCGCAAGTATGGTACATTGGATCATGGTAGGCAGGAGGAATTGGGGTAGGGAAATGGACTCGGATAACAGAGGACAGGAGGGACATGGAGAGGTGCACCAAACTGACCCTTCAGGGCAGGCATCAGGGTTTGCAGCAGCACAATACACCACACAGCGCATGCGGGATGGGAGTGCAGCACAACAATCCATAGAAAGCAATAGGGAGGGGACAGGACCATGCACATGGACAACAGAGAACAGAGGAGAAAGAGGCAATGGTAGCTAGCTGACCATATTGGACACCAGGAGAGAAAGCTGCAGCATAACAGACCATAAAGGGCAGGAGGGACGGATCAGGGGCTTTACAATGGAACAGACAAGCCAGGAGGGAGGAAATAGGGGTCTGCACATGGAAACAGAGGGCTGGGGGCAAGGGGGCAGGGCAGGAGCAGCAAGATGACCATGGAGGTCAGGCAGGATGGGCACTAGAAACAAGACACACCATGGAGAGCAACAATGAGACTATGATGGCATACACACCGACAATGGAGGGAAGGTAGGAGGGGGTCAGGGGCAGCTAGCTGACCACACAGGGAAGGTGGGAGGGGCCATGGCAGCACAGAAGACCATGCATGGCAAGCGGGAGGGTTAGTGGCAGCACAATGGCTATGATGGGCAAGAAGGAGGGTGCAGGGGCATGCAGAAAGGACCATGGAGGATAGAAGGGAGGGTCAGGACCTGGGCACAGACAAGAAAGTTCAGGGGAAGGGGCCTCACAACAGACCGCGTGGGGCAGGCAGGAGAAGCAGTTGCAGCACAACGGACCAGGGACGGCAGAAGGGTGTGGCAGTAAAATGGACCATGGAGGACAGGAGGAAGGGGATAGGGGCATGGCATGTGGACAGGCAGGGTGGAGGTGGCAGGGACATGTTACAGTCATCTGACAATGCTAGGCAGGTGGGAGGGGAGTGGCAGCTCAACATAACACTCAAAGTAGATAGGAGTGGCAGGTCCATGGAACATGGTGGGCAAAAAGGATGGAGCAGGGGCATGCACAAAGACATCGGAGGGCAGGGGGAAGGAGATTAGGGGCAGCAAGCTAAGCACAGAGGCTAAGCAGGAGGTCAATGATGGGCCATGAAATTGGGCAATGGAGGGCAGGAGGAGTGGAAAATGGGCAATGGAGGGCAGTGGCAGCACATCAGACCATGCATGGCAGGAGGGAGGAGGCTAGTCCATGGATTCAGACAACAGAGGGTAGGGAGGAGGTGGATGGGGCAGCAAGCTTACTGTTCAGAGAAGGTGGGTATTAGGAACTTTATTGTTTTTAAAATGTGTGTCTGTGCGAACTACTTAAAAAATAAACAAGTATGCAGCATAATCTCACTTTTATTCAGGAAGAAGGATGTTTGTGACTGTGACTCCGGGCTCACTTGGCAGAAACACCCCCTGACCCTCCACCCCCATCGCAAAATGTAATGCCCGTGAAAAGGGTAGGTGCAGTGTTATATAGAACATAGTCCTGAGAGCACGATTGAAAATGAAAACTAGAAATAGTATATGGTATAAACTATGCACCAAAAAGTGTGATATAAGTAGGCCTGGGCAAAATTTCCGTTCCGTTCGCGGAATTTGCGATAATTTGGCATTTCTGCGTTCCGCGGAGAGCGCGGAAATGTCAAAATTTCTGCATTCCGCAGCTTTGCGATAATTTGGTTCTTGCTCGCGCTGTAAAATAATACATTCTCGCGCGCGCGCGATCGCCTTACCTGAATCCCCGCGTTCGCCGACAAGGTTTCCCGATCCGGTCGCGTTCTCCATGAGATGTTGTATTGTTTTAGCCATTTGCGCTGTCTCGCGACAGTTCGCGTCCGCAGTGACGTCATGCGTCGCGCGATCACGTCTTTCTTCTCGCGATCATGCACCGCGAGACAACTGAAAACAAGATGGCCGCACCCGCGAGCAACCGCAGGGGTAAGTTAGCGACCCGCAACCATGCAGAAAATATCGCGAACGGGCGGGAAAAAAACTTCCGCATCTTCGCGATATTTCCGCTTGTTTGCGGAGATTTTTAACATTTTCGCGATAATTTGCGAAAGTCGCTTTCGCAAATTCCGCCCACCCCTACATATAAGATGAACCGGGCGTGAAATATAATATGCAATGCATTGTGCACAATGACAGATTCGTTGGAGAGCGCGAGATAGCACAGGCACTAGTGCGTACTATGCGATAGGTGCCTTGGAGTGTAATATGTACAGGGCAGTGTTGTGTAACCTAACTAGTCTCTAAAGTTGTAATATAAAATATGTGCTGGGGAGTGTAACGTTGCATATGCATTGTGACAAAGATATGGATCCCAGATTGTAATATGTACGGCATAGCGCTGTGCGTTATAACATAGGCATCGAGGAAGGCACGTTAGATGGGGCAATATAACCCGTGCGAAGGCAAGTGTGGCATGACATATTCACGGGGTGGTGTTACAGTGCACATGGGCTAAAGAGTGTCATAGCATACGCACTAGCTGGTGGAATACAACACAGAGGTGTGAGGCACTCGGCGGGCACTGGTGGGTGTAACACAGCATTGGGCTCAGCCAGGAGCACGCTGTGACTCTCAAGTGAGGTTCGTCTCCTTTCCAGAGAGTAAAATAAAATGTATTACACATCCGGCGGTGGATGTGTGTTTTATTAACCATGAGGGGGGTTTCTTGCATAGTTTGGTTGAATTTTTGTCGAATCCCCTTTGAATGGCTTGGTGTGCGTGTATATTAAATGTGCCCGTCAATAGCTACCCATGTTTGTATAAATAAACGACAAGGGTGTCTACTTGGAGAGTACCCACCGGCGGGGGCACCGGGATAAGGCACTGTAGGGCGTCAGACACGTCAGAGCTTCACTAGCGGTGTAAATACATTCCATGTGGATTAATTCTATACATAGTCGCCTTTTAATGAATATCACGCAAATCGTCATGGTGATAGGTACATACGGTTTGTCCATCATGTCCTAGGTGTTTCTAAAAATATATATTTTTTAAAAATAATAAAAAACAAAGGCCGGCCCCGGGGGATGGGGTCCCCGGGGCCATAAGTGGCCTGAGGAGGGGGGCAACGCAGCCCCCTCCTAAAGAAATTTTTTAAAAAAGGCCATGACCCGGGGGTTGGGGTCCCCGGGGCCGATTAAGGCCTTGGGAGGGCCAAATCAATTTTTTTCAACAACAAAAATTTAGGGTGCAGGCCCTGGGGGATGGGGTCCCCAGGGCCAGTAAATTAGAAGAAGAAGGGGGGGCACACAGCCCTCCTTCTTAAAAAAATAAAATAAATAAAAGACCGGATTCGCGCCGGAGGCCACGCCCCCTCCTTGCAGCACTCTGCAAACGCACCCCCTGGCCAATTGTAAGTTGGGGAATTAATTCTCCTTCAATACTGAGGGTCCCTGAGGGCCAACTAGCCCAACAGGTATCTCCAGTATGCGCCAGGGAGCTGCGTTGCAGACAGGTGTTGTGAGGCCACGCCCCTTTTTACTCCTCTACGCAACGCAGCTCTGTGGCGCTTACTGGAGGTACCTAGTGGGCTAGTTTAACCCTAGGGACCCTTAGGATTCAAGGGGACTTAATCTCTCAACTTAGAACGGCTACAGGGCGCGTTTACACAGTGGTGAAGGGAGGGGCCTGAGGTAACGTGTGCAAACACGCCCTGTGGCGCGTTTTAAGTTGGGAAAATAATTCCCTTTCAATCCTGAGGGACCCTGGGGGCCAACTAGCCCACCAGGGGCTTCCAGTAAGCGCCACTGCTCTGCGTTGCAGAGAGGTGGCGCAGGCCGTGCTTCTTTTTACACCTCTCTGCAATGGCGCTTACTGGACGTACCTAGTGGGCTATTTTGCCACAGGATTCAAGGGGACTTAATCTCCCAACTTAAAAAACGGCCACAGGGCGTGTTTACACAGTGGGGAAGGGAGGGGACGGGGCCTGAGGTGACGTGTGCAAACACGCCCTATGACGCGTTTTAAGTTGGGGAAATAATTCCCCTTCAATCCTGAAGGCCCCTGGGGGCTAACTAGCCCACCAGGTGCTTCCAGTAAGCGCCACTGAGCTGCGTTGCAGAGAGGTGGTCCAGGCCGTGCCACTTTTTACACCTCTCTGCAACGCAGCTCTGTGGTGCTTACTGGAGGTACCTAGTGGGCTAGTTGGACCCTAGGGACCCTCAGGATTAAAATAATCTTAATCTCCCAACTAAAAACGGCCACAGGGTGTGTTTACACAGTGGTGAAGGGAGGGGACGGAGCCTGGGTTAACTTGTGCAAACAAGCCCTGTGGCGCGTTTTAAGTTGGGGAAAAAATTCCCCTTCCATCCTGAGGGACCCTGGAGGCCAACTAGCCCACCAGGGGCTTCCAGTAAGCGCCACGGCGCTGCGCTGCGTTGCAGAGAGGTGGTCTAGGCCATGCCCCTTTTTACATATCTCTGCAATGCAGCTCTGTGGCGCTTACTGGAGGTACCTAGTGGTCTAGTTGGACCCTAGGGACCCTCAGGATTCAAGGGGACTTAATCTCCCAACTTAAAACGGCTGCAGGGCGTGTTTCCACAGTGGGGAAGTGAGGGGATGAGGCCTGAGGTGACGTGTGCAATCATGCCCTGTGGCGCGTTTTAAGAGGTAGTTTTAATCCCCTGCCCTAATATATACTAGGGGCTTTCAGAGGAGGTCATGCACGTCACATGCTGATGATGTCACATATTACATCACTCATGACATGGTCAGTGACATCACTCATGACATCACTGTGGACATCTCAAATGGCATCACTGATGACATCATCCTTGTGATAGAGTGGCAGACCTCCTCTCCCCCTAATATAACCTTTGATTCACACAGAGACACACCTATCACCTAACGGACTGACTCGCACATGTACAGCTAGGGAAACGACGGCTCGCAGACGCACAGCTGCAAGCCAATGGACTGCTACTGTTTTATGATTTAGGGTAGTACAGTGGTGTTTGGGTAGCGTAGGGGGTTGTGCTGGGGGTATTATTTTAGGATTTAGGGTAGTGCAGTGGTGTTTGGGTAGGGGGTCGTGCTGGGGGTAAATTTAGGGTTTAGGGTAGTGCACTGGTGTTTGGGTAGTGTAGAGGATCGTGCTGAGTTCATGTTTTAGAGTTTACGACAGTGCAGTGGTGTTTGGGTACTCTTTGGGTAGTGTAGAGGGTCGTGCCGACAGACTGACTCATAGAGCTCCGAGCCGACGGACGGGCTTCTAAAGGCATACCCGCGACCTGGTGATATGAGGAGAGGCAGCGTGAAAGGCATATCTCACACAGACACAGATGGCAGTGTTGCCTCGCAAAGGTAAAACTGCGGACCCGATGGCTTCTACACGGAGAGATACAAGCTGATGGAGTAAATCACAAAATGGCTGCCAAAACTTCCTGATTTCAACCATTCACAGCCAATAAGCCGCAAGCTGGTGCATATAACCCCTCCGCCTATCACATGTCAGAATTCTCCAATTTCGATATATGTAAAATTTGATATTTCTCAAAAACTACTGAACGGATTTACACCATTTAAACAAAAGCGTGGTTTCTGGACCATCACCTTTCTCCCTGCCAAATTTGGCATAATTCTGTTCAGTAGTTTCACCTGTAGTCTTCTGTAAAGGTTTGTATGGAAATTCCATGGAGAAAACACGTTTTAGGACCCTTTTTTTCTCAGCCCCTCTACACCATTCACCCCCAAACTTTTGATATAGGAGCTAATCAAAAAAAGAGAAACTTTTTGGATAATTTCATAAAGATTTGTCAAACGACGCCAAAGTTACAAGCACATAGAAGACTCCAGGAGGGCGACGCACAACCCGCCCCCCAACATAAGTGAAGCCCCGGGCTTGGTGGACCCCAGCAGACCCCCACAACCCCTGCGAGCCCCTGCATTTATTTTTTAAGGAATGCCCCCGCAACCTAGCTCACCCAAGGGTCTCATTAAAATAAAACGTGAGAACCCGCGACCCCAGCGCAAATTTTTGCCGATTTTTTTAAAAAATTTTAATGATTTATTGGGCCATGGTGGTTCCTCCTGGGACCACCTGAGTAGACCTAGTGTTTTTCTACCCTGCCCCCTTCTCTTGTTTTATACCTTTGTTTCTCTGTTTTCGGGTGACTCACTTGTACCGAGCCACAAGATGGCTGCCAACACTTCCTGGTTTGGAGTACCAGCAGCCAATCACAGTGAAGCTCGTGCACACGACTTAGGCTCCGCCCAGATATCAAAACTTTTCTTTTTTAAATTTCTCAGCAACTACTGAACGGATTTACACCATTCTTAAAAAGGTCACTTTCTGACCCAAACATTGCCTTTCTGCCAAATTTGGAGTAATTCCGTTCAGTAGTTTTGGCTGTAGCCCTGCACAAAGTTTCCTATGGGAAATTGATTTTTTTACTCTTATTTTTTGAATTTCTCAAAAACTACTGAACGGATTTACACCATTTAAAAAAAAGATCACTTTCTGAACCAAGCTCTACCTTTTTGATAAATTTGGGGTAATTCCATTCAGCAGTTCGAGCTGTAGCTTGTCGCAAAATTTCCTATAGAAATTAACATGGAGAAAACGAGTTTTGGGACCCCCCTTTGTTCTTAGCCCCCGCTTGATGAATCACCCCCAAACTTTCAAGATAGGAGCTGACCTAGATAGACTTCTTTTTTTGGAGAATTTCAGGAACATTCATCAAATGACGCCAAAGTTACTAGCAAATCAAAAAATGCTTTTCCTATGGAAACTAGGTTCTAACTATAACTACCTACTGGCGACCGCCAGTAGGTGATATATATATATAATTACCTGTGAAATACTTACATTTTCATTGCAAAGGCATGCATGGTTAAGGTATATGTGTGGTAAAAATCTGCATGGTAAAGGCTGTATGGTAAAGGCATATGCGTGATAATGGATGCGTGGTAAAGGTATCGCGTGGTAACAACTGCATTGTAAAGGCTGGTTCTAGTGAGAATGAGCAAGTGAGAAATTTGAGTTTGAGTGAGTGAGGCGAAAGAGACTAAATGTGAAAGGGAGTGAGTATGAATGGGGCAAAAATGGGGTGCACATGTGGCCGTTATTATGACTCATCACTTTCAAAGATCACCAGCTGCCTCTGCCCTGATAGGAATGCCTGCATCCGCAAACAGTGAGTCCTCCCAGACAATAGCACTGTAAACATGTGCTTCATATCACAACAACTTGAGAATTCAAGAAGACTGAATACACTAGCACATGACAGGGGTTGGTGTGATCTGTAAACACTTTATGGCTGCAGACAGGATCAATATGGCGACAATATAGCCCTGTCATTGCCAAGGAACCTTTCTAAAGGGTTGCCAAAATGTAGGTTTTCTGATGGCCTCTTCAGTAAATTGCTTTAGGGGTCTATTTAAAAATGGTAGGAAATAAAACAGACCTAACCGTATGAAATATGTAAATGTATGTGTTTATATGGTAGTTGTATTGTGAAAACCAGGCAAGAGGCCTTCTCCGTTCCTGCACTCAGGATTTGAAACAACACCCCAGTGTGTATCAGGTCTTCCCACCCTGCTCGAATATAGCAAATAGGCTGAAAACACGCCTCCTTAATGAATAATTCATCACAACACAGTGACGTTTCACTTGCACTCTTGGAACCCAGCACCCACTTTATTTTGAATGTCTTCCACCTGTAAGATTGCCTCTGCCCAAATACCATATTAATATTATGAAGATTGTTTTACATAAAAGCTGCAACTGTTTACAATTTCATTGCAATTGAGAAAATAAACTGGCCACCATATCTATGTTAGCGGTAAATGACAGCAATAGAGAAGGAAAAATACACCCCTGCTAAACATGATACTGTCAGACTCTCAAAAAGGGAAAGATAAGGGGAGACATTGTTTGGCAAGTAAGGAGATTTCAATAAAAAGTCCATGCAACCAATTTTTTCCAGTGTGATTAAAACTCACTGTTTTACAGCGTAGACGTATTATGGTTTTCAATAATATTAATTCTTTATTTGCTAGACGTTTTCTATAGCGCTTATGCACTTGAGAAAGTATGAGGATAATTTAGTATTAACAATAGAAAAAATAGAATGATAGAAATAGGGCAGGGTAGAGGGGCGAACACAGAACTGATAGATGGGAATACAATCAAAGTAAATGACCCATTAGAAAAATTCTGAGTGGTATGATTGAGACTTCGGTCCTTCCCTCCACTGAAAGAGAGTTCCATGAAATAATGGCTGCTCCAGAAAAGGATTGACTTCTAACTATAACGACTTCCTGCTTCTGAGGCCTCAACAAGCTCCTGAGATCTTGAATAATTTGGCCAGACACAAGGTTATATTCAATGCGAAGCATTTATGGTTTGACAACTAATTTTAAGTTTGACTCTAGTTTCAGTGGATAATCAATATAAGCCAGTGAGGACTGGAGTAATGTGGTTAGACAATCTTGTGAAGAGTTTTATTGTGGAATGCAAAACGACTTTGAGATGGTTGAGATTAGAGTAGAGTGTAACTCGAAGAATTTTGAATAGGGTAATAAGAGTAATTACAGAAAAATTGCGGGAAATTGCATGTGAATATGCAAGATGCATCTCGCAGTGAAAATAATTACCCCAACGGTCCGTTCCGGTAAAAATTTAGCCCGATACTTAATTTTGGGTTGATATCTGGTTGCTCGCATTCAAAACATTGCCCTCACGTTCGGATTCATAGTTTTGCCTTAAAAATTGCCCGAATGATCAGTTCAGGTAAAATAACTATCTGAAATCTTTACTGACTGTCCATGTTAAAGGAACTGCTGTGCCCATTCAAAACACTACCATTCGCATTGAGATTTGTAGTTTTGCACTATAAAATTACCCAAACTGTCCACTTGTGTAAAAACTCTGACTGAAACGCAGCTCTTGTTAAAAAAAATGACCTGAACGGTACAGCTCCTGTTAAATTTCCTTCCTTAAATTATGCGATGGGGAGTAATTTCAGTAATTTATGTAATTTATTTGCACAAAATTATCACATTCACGCCAATTACTCCAGCATTATCAACATTTTGCCCAGGCCTAGTTGAGATGAGGTTGAGTCACCCTGCTAAAGTGACATTGCCAAAATCAAAGTATGAGATAAACATTAACAGACATTCTTAAGAAAACCATCACTCGTAAACAGCTACAAGTTTTAGTGCTTCTAAATCCAACAGGGCATGCTAAAGAGATCAAAATCCTAGAAGATGCAAGCATTATAACCAACCATTTTCCAACTATTCCTCTCTATTCCACTCCACGCCACCCCACTCTATGACACTCCACTCTACGACATGCAACTCCACTCTTTGACATGCCATTGAACTCTATGCCACTCCAGACTATGCCATTCCACTCTATGCCACTGGACTCTATGCTACAAGACTCTACACCATGACACTGTATGCCACAACACTCAAGGCCATAACACTCTACGCCATGACACTTGACAACACAATACTGTATGACATTTCACTCTACGCCACTCAACTGTATGTCACTCCACTATACTCTGTTTAATGACACGCAACTCCACCCTATTGCATGTCACTGCACTGTACGAGACTCCACTCTACAACAGGGCACTCTTGGACATGACACTCCACTCTAAGACATGTCACTCCACTTTACAACTTGCCACTCCACTCTACGGCACTCCAATTTAAGTCCCTCCGCTCTGACACTAAACATCACACCACTCTATGACACACCACTTCACTCCACTGTATGATATGCCACTGCAGTGCTTGCCACTCCAATTGGCTCTACAACTCACCACCCCGTGGTATAGCACTCTTCTCTATGCTGATCAACTCTACTCTTCTCCACAATCCTTTATGTCATGACACTATATGCCATGAGACTCCAGGACACCACACTCAATAGTACTCCACTCAATGCCACTCCATTCTACTACACTCTACGCATCCACTCTACAACACTCTACCCCTCTCTGTGCCACATTACGACACATGACTCCATGGCACTTTACTCCACTCTACTGTATGACACACTACTCCACTCCACTACTCCACTCTATGCCACTCCTCTCCAGCACACTATACAACATGCCACTCTATGACACATTATTTAACTTTACTCCAGGTTATGCCACTCCACTCTACTCTACTTCACTCTACAACATTTTGCTTCACTCTATGCACCTCCACTCTATGCCAGTCTACTCCACTCTACAACACTGTATGGCATGGCACTCTTTGACACACCACTCCACTCTACTCTACAACATGCCACTCCACTGTACACAAATGAACTCTACAACACTCTACTCCACTCTATGTTCCTACACTCTATGGCACTCTACTCCTCTCTATGACACTTTATGACACACCACTCCACTCTACCACATGCCACTCCACTCTATGACACACCACTCCACTCTATGACATTCCACTCCACTCTATGACACACCACTGTACTCTACAACAATCCACTCCACTGTATGCCACTCCACACCACTCTACTCTATGACACTCCACTCCACTGTACAACATGCCCTTACCCTCTACACCCCTCCATTCAAACACACCACAAAACTTTACATCACTACACTTAACAAAACAACACTGTACGACACTCCACTCTGTGCCACTCAACTCTATGCCACTCGACTGTACTGCATTTAATGACACCCTACTCCACCCTTCAACACACCACTCCATTCTATGATATACCACTGCACTGTATAACACTGCACTCCACTCTTTGACACTCCATGCCAGTGCAATCTATAGCATGCCACTTGTCTGTATAACACACCACTCCACTCTACAACATGCCACTCCACTCTGCAGCACTCCACTTTACGCCCCTCCACTCTAACATGCTCAGTGACACCCCACTCTATGACAGGCCACTCCACACTACTCTATGAGATGCCACTACATTGTACACCACTCCACTCTATGCCACTCCACTCTATGCCTTTCCACTATGCGCTATGGCACCGTATGCCACAACAGTATAACTAACAACACTCTACATCATGATGCTGAACCCCACAACACTGTATGACACAACACTCTATAACACTGCACTCTACAACACTCCACAGCACTCCACTCTATGCCCTTCCACTGTACAATATTGTACTTCACTCTATGCCACTCTACAATACTGTATTCCAGTCTACAGCAATATATTCAAAACCCTCTGCACACCACTCCACGTCACTTTACTTCACTCTACTGTATGACATACTACTCCACTCTACTCCACTGTATGCCACTCCACTGTATGCCACTCTTCTCTGACACACTTTGCAACATGCCACTCTATGACACTCCACTCTACTCCACGACACCCAACTCCAATATACATCACTCCCTTACACTGTACGACACTCCACTCCACTCTACTCTACTCCACTGCACTCCACTCCACCCCACTCTATGACACTCCATCCAATTTAGGACAGTCCAGATCACTCCACTCATATGGCATGCCACTCCACTGTATGACATGCCACTACACTGTATGCCACAACACTCTATGCCTCTCCACTTAAAGACACTGTATGAGATGCTGCTCTATGACAAGCCACTCCAGACCACTCTACTCTACGACATGCCACACCACTCTACTGTACAATAAGCAACTTCACTCTACGAGATGGCACTCAACTCTATGACACTCCACTCCTCTGTTCGACACACCACGTCCCTCCACACTGACACTTTGTTACACCATACACCAGTGGTCCCAAACTTTTGACTTCTGGGGACCCCCACTTAATTATTACTGCAATCCAGGGACCCCAACTGAATCATTATTCGAATCCGGGGACCCCCCATGAGTCATTACTGGAAGTCGGAGACCCACAAATTAATCTTAGGGTACAAATTTAATTTTTAGCCTCCCATTTCAAATTCCTTCACATTACCATATGTTTTAAAATGTTCAATTGTACATTTAGCATCTTTGTAGATCTACACTTTATTAATCTGTTAATATTATTTGATTTTCAAAGTAGTCACAGACCCCCGAGGAGGCTTCGGGGACCGGACCCCAGTTTGGGAATCAGTGCCATACACTATGCCACTCCACTCTACTCAACTCTATGACACTACACTCTACAACACTGCATTGTACTGTTGTAGGGATTCTGCTTATGCACAGAACTATGCACAGGAAACCAGGACCTCAGAGAATTGTGGTGTACCAAAAACTCCCCTCAGAACCCAGAACCCCTTATCCGACTAGCTTAGTGTCCCATTCGTTATCCAAGATTTAGCTCGGCGGTCCCAATGTATAGACAACCCAGAACAAGCGACTTAGGATATTCTCAGGAATGGTGGGAATCAGAAATACCTGTACGTATTCTTATATCAGTCCACAACAGAATAACAAAGACACGGTAAAGTTTAAAGAGTTTATAAGCAGACAAATGGTTAAGATCAGAACCATCAGCATTGTTACAATACCATAGAAAATGAAAGGAGCAATCATAATAAAATGACAGTGGAAATCAGCCATCCTCCTTTCTCTAGTAAACTAATGGGCTATTATTAGACTAATAGAAGGTCTCTAGGCTTGAATGGGGGACCCCATACCGTATAGATCAGCTTAGTGGAATCACATCACAGGATCAGCTAGGCTCTCTCCTGCAACAGCTCTTCTTCCGAATGATTCTAAAACATGCTGCCCTGTAATATTAAAAGCACTCGTCTTTCAGGTATCTGCAGCTGCGTGCATGTTATGACTACAGAGTGGGACGATCAACCTGCACACAACAACATGCACCGTCTAGTGACCCAGACTAGTTCTTTACACGATGTACAGACCAAGGTCACTGCTCACTGTTAAGGATGTTAAACAACAGACAGTTCTCATGTGAAGCAAAGTCGAGTAAGCATTTCCCAATTAATAACATGTAACAACAGTGTCGCGTGCAAAAGCAGCAGAAGCGGCAAGATGGCTTTCTAACAGCTGACGCGGTTGTGCTAACTTAGCATTGTACATAGGGAGATAGTAATCTTCACTACACCCCCGCTTGATCGGACCACTAACCACTAGGGGCGCATTGTCAAGAACGCAGGGTTCAAGTTAGATAGAACAGAACCAAGGGCATGAACTGTAAGTCCATATAAGGAAACTGAAAAGTTCGAAGAAAATATAAAAATAAAAACGATGTTTCAGGGAAAAAAACCTTGTGAAGGGAAAAAAATGTAACATCGAAGGATGCACCCTGAAATAACGAGGATGGCAAAAAGTCAATCCATCAAGGTATAAGCACAATAAGTTGCAACAGCTTCCAAGAGGAAATCATTGGAACGTTCCTCAAAATTATCTGCCATCCAGTTCAGCAAGGGGAAGGAATACACGTGTTCCTCGATCACTGGAGCCTCCAGCACCACACAAGGACAACAGGCAGGTTCCTCAACATAACTTCTTTCCAGGAAGTCAATAGCGGCCTCTCCGATGTCCCAATTCCCTAGGACTCCATGTGCCGCCCCAAAGGCCATGAACCTGACACCGGAACAGTCTAACTCATGAGCCACTAAGGGGCTCATAAGACGATCATAATCCGGGGCAGGAGACACCGAGTTCGACAGGCACAAATCCAGAGCCCATTGGAATGGACAATCTAGGCAGTGAAAGACAGGCTGTACACAAGTAAAGAAAGGGAAACCGGAAGGATAATCCATAGGCGATGCTTAAGGTTGCCAGAGGCAAGGTGCCATAGTACTCAAGCATCCGGTTACGAAGATGGAGCAGCCTGGGCATGCTGTCTTGTAACGCAAGTCGTGCAGCCACAGCGTAGTACGCAGATCAATAAAAGTACCCCAGCCACGAGGGCGAGAAGCAAAGGGAGACCTCCGAAGACGCTGGAAAAAATAGAATGAAAAAAGGCGGGGATCACACCAAAAATAGTTTGAAAGGAGGTCACAAGGCCGGAGCCCACAATCTTAAAAAAATGAGCCAGGCCACTTGTGGACGAGGCATTAAAGATAGTTTGAATCAAGGTCCCAAAATGCAGTGGGAGGTCAGTATTCAAAAGCGCTTGCACCTCCGTGCGTGTGTTAGCTACGTGAAGGACAAATGTTTCACGGGATGAAGTCAACGTGACTTCTTTTTGAGACAATAGAGCCCTTATTCTGCTCATCTTGTTGAACTCTGCTTTCAAGGTTGGAATGGAAGGCCAGATGGATACATCGAGCCTGCCATGCGGGGGTGGGAAAAGGACATTATTACAGCAAACTACCCGTTGCGAAACAGTCACTATGTAAGGAATTCCCACTAACATCCCACAGTAAGCTTCATTATTTAAAAGCAAATAACTACCGTTTGCAAGCAGCATAAAAGATGGCGTTATAACTGGCACCGGAACCCCTTTCAGGATGCAAGCTAAATTAGGAGCGTGTATATTACATGCACCATGCAATTGAATGTGCCGGCATACCACAGAGTGATCAGGAGTTGAAGTACATTCCTCACCTTTCAAGTAAACCTCTTTACCGTCTCGCACGCACCTATATGTGAATGGGAGCGATCAAACTTCATGCAAGAAGGCAGTACCAAGTTGTTCATATCTGCCCAGGGCATAATGTTTCATGCACGAACTAAACTTGAACAGGGGGAATGGTAAAGTTATCAACCCATGGATAAGCCACACAGCGGAGTTTAATTCAGCAACAGAGAAAGGCAAAGGTTCTAACATTTCAATGTGCAGCAATGAGTAAGTAGCATCTTTCATGGACATGAACTGTTGTTTTGCAGTTAAATTAAAAGGAAGGAACAAAGATGAAGTATTCATGTAATCCCAAGGGACTTTCCCAGCCTTTAACGTTTGCAAAGTCCAGGCAAACTGCATAATAGAACGCAATTGATTTTGACCATGATACAATACAGACAAATAATCCTGCACAATGTCTACGACAGATGAAACAATATTATCTAATGTATAAATTCTGGAAGACAAGGTGTTAATGCTATTATCTATCACAGCCAATACTTTCTCCATATTGGCTTGGTCAATAGCCCGTAATCTGGATGCAGCCTCAATTTGTGACAATTTCCAAACTTCGTTGTAAATAGCATACACCCATCTTTTGGACCTGCCAGTCGCAGGACCCTTAACAAAATCATTCAAATCTATTTTGTCGTTTAAACGTGATAAATGAAGTTTAACAGAGGCTAATGTGGAATGTTGCAGCAATGACTGGCATAACTTACCTACCGAGTAAGTAGTTACAGTGTGTGAAGATTCAAAACGAGAGTCTACTCTAAGTTGTGTATATCCCGGAGCCAAATCTAAAAACCGGTGTTGACAGGAATCTGAGCTCGTTTGCCACACCAACCACCCTTCAGGATTTAATGCCGAAACATTGAAGGTTTTGTTGGAAACGAGGGACTGCAACATAGTAAGGGACAGATCTGTATGATTTTCCCAATTAGGATAAGCACCCAGATCCGGGGTCGAGGCGGAATTCAATTTTTTAGATGTAGCCAATCCAAAACAAGTGGTCTGAAAAATAGATGAATTCAAAAACAACATATGGTTTGGGATAAGACAGGCACGATGCAAAGCTTCTGTTCCCTGTACCTGCCACGGTTTAGTTCCCCAAACCGATTTAAGATCGATAGTAGCTTTCCAAAGGTCATAACCTCCGATTGCCAATTCGTCCATAAAGGACTTGGAATTTAATAATTTGGTGTGTGTCAGTCTAACCTTAGAAGCGGATTCGGCCGCAACCTTAAAATAAAAGGAGGCTGGATTAGACACACTAAAATCCGAAAAGTATGTGAATTTGTTCACTAAAGTGTCAGAGCTGCCAGGCATAGGGGCTGGACAATGTTCCCATTGTGTAAAATTGACAACATGTCTAAAAGTATTTGCTCTGTGTAGGAAATGTGTGCCATAATGCTGGTAGCAAAATTGTTCATCATAATTTGCAGTATCTAAATACAAATCTTCAGCATCAAATGCAGCATATTATTTCAAATCAGAAAACAGTGCTTCTATTGCTTGTACATCCCAATCATCCGATCGGATGTTCTGTTTAACCACATCACCCATAGAAACACATTAATCACTTCAGTGGGGCCATGAATTTGAAATTTTACAGCATCCCAAGCGATTCCATCACGTACAGGCCAGCCGGTAACGTTCACAAAAGTCTGGTCCCTTTTCATAATATGCGATGAGGAGTGGGGGGCCAAAGTTCCATCAATTAATCCAATTGTAGATCTTTCATTCAGGTAGTGTCCATTGATAAGTCTAAAAAAACACTACCACAAAGCCAATGGACATAAACAAAAAAACACAGGTGAGCACCAGCCAAATGTAAGTCCAAGGTGGAATTAAAAAATGTCTTTTGAACCAGGCAACAAAAATAGAAACTTTTGATGGTGCATTGGAAGTCATTGAATTAGTGTCAAAGGAAGAATGTGACTGATTAACTGCGGTGGATTGCAAAAGAGGCACCGGGAATTCTGCAGGATAAGCATACTCAGGATCATCAGGCAAACCACCAGCTGTTGGTGGTAACAAAGGACCAGTAATTGAATGCATCTCGACGGCGACATCAGGCACGGTGTTACAGGGTGGCACCACAACAGAATTTCGCAGCATAGAAGGGCAAGAAACTGCGGGTGTCATACTAAGGAGTATCGGCCACTCGCTGTAGCTTGACATTGTCAATAGAGATGCACCTGTTATCCTTGCGACCAGGAAGTGGAGGTAAAATAACTGTACGTGTACCCAGTACTCCAAGCACCGGGACCAGTGCATGATAAGAGGGGCCGAACTCCTTCTTGTTCTCCACCTTCTCACAGACCAGGTCACCAACACGAGGTAGCCAGCCGACTACTGGAATCTGGAGCGCAGCTTCAGACGTAGAGGGTACGTGTTCCTTCACTAGAGTGTCTCTGGCTTCTTGAAGATTCTGCAATACAGCACAGTGATCATCTAGGTCAAAAGGCGCGGCCACCGCCGCCATGTCTAGACCATCAAGGTCCAGGACAAACATTCGTATGCCAAAGAGCACCATGTATGGGGTCCGCCCACCTAGAGACCGTCTAGGGAGATTATTAAGTGCACGTTGCACGTCATACAAGTGGGCTAGCCAGTTCCGGCCAGTACTTAAAACCCTGGCTGTCAAAGATTGCTTTAAGTCATGGTTCATTCGCTCCACAACACTATTGCCCTCAGGCCGGTATGGAGACGAATATTTGACTTTGACCCCCAAACTTCTCAAGGCTTCTTTTTACGCCTTAGAGGCGAACGCAGGGACCTGGTCAGAATGAAGGGTACCACATGCAAAACTTCCAACAAAGACACGCAAATCCTTGATGACAGTACGGGCATCAGCACTCCTTTGTGGCCACACCCACACAAAACGTGAGCACGAATCCACTGCAACCAAGATGTACTTGTATGCAGTATCAGAGGTAAAAGGACCGCAATGATCTAGATAAACACAAGCAAGTGGTTTATTAGATATATACAACTGCGTTTGTGGTGGGCGCGCCGCAGAGGAAGGTTTTATCTGCTGGCAAATGTCACAATTAAGAACATAGGCGCACGCTTGTTTGTATAAGCCGTACCACCAGTAACGTTGCTGTAATAAAGATACAGTAGCCGCAACGCCGGCATGCGTGGACGCCATGCCCTCGTGGGCCGCTGATATCAGAGATGGTCTGCAGTCCACATTGGGAATCAATCTGTCACCGACGTCGTTAATCCTCACCAACGGGACGTTATCAGGACTTAAGCGATAATGGTAGCGAGAAGGGAAACCTCTTGGGAAGTTCTTCCCTGTCTCTGTAGCAGCAATAGCTGCCAAGATTTCATCATCGATCTTACTTTTCGATCTTGTAACTGCTGCTACGAGGTATGTCGCCACTGCGGTTTTTGCTGCCTCGTCAGCCAGACTGTTACCGACTGCATGGACACCAACACGTTGGTGACCAAGAGTGTGAATTACATTCACGAGTGGCAGACGTTCTTTAAGATCTGCCACTCGAACCCAAAGCGTTTTATGCTTTACTGTGCTACATTTGGAATCACGATAGTCATTTTGAGTCCAAAAATGTAGATTGTCATTGTATGTTTGAACACAATAGAATGAGTCACTCACTATAAGAGTGGTAACCCGAGGGTCAGCAAACTCCAGTGCAAGCACCAGAGCATGAAGCTCTGCTAACTGTGCGGTACAATCACCCAATGACTGCGTATGCACGACATCAGATTGGAACTCGCCATTTACGAAAGTACAGACTACAATTGCGCAGGCCACTGAATAGGCATGCTTTGATCCAGTTGCGGGTTGCGCAGATCTGTCAGTGTAAATGACACAATGGTAATCCTCGAGCGGGCGCAAAGTCAGAGGAGCCGGATGAACAAATTCATATTCCAAGAACTCCTGTGTCTGTAATGCCGCGTCAAAGATATATGTGACGTCAGGCGATGTCAAGGAAGTAGCCCATTGTATCCACGTCGGATGCAAAGCCTTAGAATTAGGTACACTAGCTTTCGTCACCGCCTCAAGGGCAGGATATGGTGTTACCACCAGTATGCGTTTCCCTTGTGATAGCGCTCGTTCTTTCAGGATCGCCATCTGAACTGCTGTCAGTACTTTTTCGACAGCGGAAAATCGCAGTTCAGCAAAAGTGTACAGGTGTGATTTGTAAGCAATGGGGACGGTATCGCCCTCATTGAACGTCAAGTAGGTGAAATCCACTGCACCCGGTACGATTCTAATGACCAGTTTAGTGTGGTTATCACCGGTTTGTAAAAGTTTAGAAGCAAGAAGATCAGCCTGCAATGACTGCAATGCAGCTGAATGCTCCGGCAGCCAACAGGATTTCTAAAAAGTAGGTTGTACCAAGGCATAAAGCGACTTGATACGCTGGGCATAATCAGGAATATACGTGCGACCAAAATTCAGAAAGCACAGCAGGGATTGTAATTTTTTCAGCGTAGTAGGAGTACGAAGGCGTGCGCATTTCTCTAGGAAGTGCGGAGCCAATCCTCGACCTTCATTGTTGAGTTCGTACCCCAAGAACAACACTGTATACTCGGCAATGTAGGACTTCGCAAAGTTGAACTTGTAACCGAAGTCAGTAAACATAGTAATTATGTTATCCACGCGAGCAAGTGGTGGAAGCAACTCGTCGTCCGTCAGATAGATGTCATCTACATACGAGTACGCTTCCGGGTCTACCATCTCCAGGAGAGAGACCACGCGAGCGGCAAAGACCCCAGGGCTGTTTTTATAGCCCATTGGGAGCCTTTTGAATTGTTTTTGTTTGCCACCCGACGTAAACGCCGTTCACTTACTGCTAAGAGGGGTCAGGTTATGGCTGTAAAAGCCATTGGAAATGTCAAGTGTGGTTTTAAACCATTTTCTCATGAGACTATCGACGAGAGCCGAACTGTGGGTATTTTGTACCGCGCACGTCCGCAGTGCAAATTTAAGTGCCGGTAATCCAAAACTAGGCGGTACGACCCGTCAGGCTTCGTCACAGTGAATAAAGGGTTATACATTGGTGACACACATGTTTCAATTACTCCCTGATATTCCAATTGTTCAAGGATAGACGCGACGTAAGGTCTTGCTTCGTGATGCATTGGAATATTGGGGTTGTGGCTGGGGGGTGGACCGCAACGGAATCTCATGGTTGGGAGAAAATTTATCCGCCTCCGCCAAAAGAATATCATACGTGGAGGTCAGATTATCCCAAAAAACCACATTAATTTTGCGTTGTATGTCACCCTCAATTATAAGGACAATTTCAAACAGTCTTTCGGGGGGAGCCACGCGAGTATCAGCAGTTTCAACACTTACAAATGTATCAGTTGCTGTCGCCGCCAGATATGGACGCAGTGCTTGCCGCACTGCTGTAACTTCCGCCGCGCTGTTGAGCAGCGTTAGTGCCCATGTCAGGTTCCGAAGCTGTGTCCGTACCATCTGAGGCATACCTCGCTGTTAGTGCAGCAACTTTCTTTTTCAGAAACGGGGGCCTTTGACGTGCAGACTCATCCTGCTTGCCTTTACCGTCAGTCTGACGAGGTTGCTCACGACCCTGAGCACCTCTTCCTTTCCCACGGTCTCCGCCACTGGATTGTGAAGCCGATGTTTCCTGTGAAGAACGAGGAGAGCGTTGTTCAGAAACCTGAAATCTATCAGGTGACTTTATACGAGAACGATCGCGCAGATCATACGTGCGGTCACTGGACGACTGGACAGGTGAGGCAGAACGAGAACCCTGTTTCTGTAGCTGTTTCCCCTGTTTCTTAGCTCACCAACTCTGTTTTGGAAAATTGGGCTTTTCGTCTTTAGTAGACGAACTCACCTTAGTCTGCTGTACTATATCAGGAATGATCACTGCAGGTTTCATGCCCAAGGCACTACGTCCTACAGTTCTGTAGGCTTTCGCAATAATTTTTGAGAATTCCCTGGGTCTGTCGAGCACATCCACGAGCTCCAGCATATTTGCAACCTGGAACTGCATGGCATCTCCTTTGAGGTTGCCCATCACCATGGAACAAACCACATCGAAGCTGTCGACAAGCCTCATTCCCAATTCAATAGCCGCCTCCGCACCATGATTTTCCTGAACTTTCTTGATGACGGAGGGTAGTACTGACATAGATGGAGTGCCATAGCAATTCGAATCGGTCGCAGCAAAGACCTTGCCCCAGTTGTCACAATCGACAATATCCGGGACTAGGTCCTTCGGCAAAGTAATGGTGAGAATCCTGTGCTTCTCCACAGGAGTGGTGTGCGGAAAAACCGCTTCCAGTTGGTCAAATTTCTCAGCAAGCCAGTAGGGAAATTCATCCCTATTCTGGGGGCGCTTGCCCACAACCGAATAAACCATAACAGGACTAATGACCACCGCGTGGTGGTCAGTCGTGTGTCACGCAACAGCAGGAGCCGCCACCTGCACATTGCGTGACACGTACTGCACTAAAGCCCTATGGACCGTAATCAGGGCTGTGTGTAGTACCTGTAACTCAGCCACCGTCATGTAGCGGGGATGAGGCGTGAAGCCGGCCAGCACCGGCCATGTGGCCCCTGCAATAGACAACGGGTCCATTCTAGTCGGTGCTACCGCATGGGGAAGGGCACCATTAAACCAAATTGTATGCTGCCAGGCAGAAATAGGAATTTCCAGTGTCCTATATGGGGTATAGACCAGGGGAAGCTGCATGGGAGTAAAGGTGTGAAACATATCATCGTCCACATCCACCGCCGGAAAAGTCACCCATGAGTAAACCAACTCATACGGGTAAGCTGCATCAGCGCTCACCACAAAAATAACAGTCATCCCATCATCAGGCACCCCATACGTCGTCAAATGACGGCGCAGAGGGGCCCGACTATGTGCGGCAATATCCACAGCCATAAGGACACACTAAAGCGTAACAACGAAATCCACAGTAGCACTTGGGTCAAGAAGAAATTAACCTTTTTAATGATCAAGCTTGAAAAAACCTTTCGTCGAAACCTAGGTAGGTTAAGCCATCACTCCTGTCAACCGGAAACTAGAGTGAGGGCGTTGTGTACTAATACAAGCACTACTAAGGCATTTCAAATCAATAGACCAAACGTTAGGTGCGCCATGTTGTAGGGATTCTGCTTATGCACAGAACTATGCACAGGAAACCAGGACCTCAGAGAATTGTGGTGTACCAAAAACTCCCCTCAGAACCCAGAACCCCTTATCCGACTAGCTTAGTGTCCCATTCGTTATCCGAGATTTAGCTTGGCGGTCCCAATGTATAGACAACCCAGAACAAGCGACTTAGGATATTCTCAGGAATGGTGGGAATCAGAAATACCTGTTCGTATTCTTATATCAGTCCACAACAGAATAACAAAGACACGGTAAAGCTTAAAGAGTTTATTTTATAAACCTCGCGTCCTAAGATGCAGTACTTTGGCTAGCATAAGCAGACAAATGGTTAAGATCAGAACCATCAGCATTGTTACAATACCATAGAAAATGAAAGGAGCAATCATAATAAAATGACAGTGGAAATCAGCCACCCTCCTTTCTCTAGTAAACTAATAGGCTATTATTAGACTAATAGAAGGTCTCTAGGCTTGAATGGGGGACCCCATACCGTATAGATCAGCTTAGTGGAATCACATCACAGGATCAGCTAGGCTCTCTCCTGCAACAGCTCTTCTTCCGAATGATTCTAAAACATGCTGCCCTGTAATATTAAGAGCACTCGTCTTTCAGGTATCTGCATGTTATGACTACATAGTGGGACGATCAACCTGCACACAACAACATGCACCGCCTAGTGACCCAGACTAGTTCTTTACACGATGTACAGACCAAGGTCACTGCTCACTGTTAAGGATGTTAAACAACAGACAGTTCTCATGTGAAGCAAAGTCGAGTAAGCATTTCCCAATTAATAAAATGTAACAACAGTGTCGCGTGCAAAAGCAGCAGAAGCGGCAAGGTGGCTTTCTAACAGCTGACGCGGTTGCGCTAACTTAGCATTGTACATAGGGAGATAGTAATCTTCACTACAGGACGACGCTCTCCTCCACTGTTCTATATGACATTCTACTTATCAACACTCCACTCAACGACTTTCCACTCTGTGATTTAAAATACAAATTTATTTAAAAAGTACATTGAAATACAATAGTCTACAAAAGAATCACTCTGAAACTCGAGGTGAAAAACATCCCTGTTATTGATATTTTACCCTTCTATAATGTTATGTTGTAATGAGGTGTGCTGTCTGCTTCCAGCTTGCTGCTCAGCCAGTGATGGTGTAGAATGTTAGTATGAGTGTATGATGTCATAGAGTGTTGTATGCGTGCATGAATGTCAGTTGAGAGTAGGGCTGAGCAGCAAGCAGGCTGCTCCTGTAGGGGTTCTTAACTTGGTTTTGTTTCCTGTATCTTACTTCATTTATCTATTATCTAATAAACTACATGAAGATACCATCTTTAATAAGGACCATTCTTCCGTTACAACACTGGCGACGATTTGAAGAACCTACACGTGTTCCTAGAGGACTACTGAAATTTAAAGCAACTCCAAGGTACGAGCATCTTGTAACTACTATTGAACTTTAAAACCTTCTGGCATCCTGCTAACTTTGAAGCTTTCTGGCACCCTACGAACCCCAACAGTGACCTCCCACCGGTCGCCCTCAACACCTACATGCCAGTCCCTGCTGTATTTGCTGATGTCCTTCTAACCTAATTGGATCTGTAAATGAGTCTTCATTTTTATTCATTGCGAGCGTGTTGAGGACCTTTATGTACTTTCTTGGAGCCGTTAACTAAACTGATGGCGGCAGTGTAAGTGGGAATCGCTGCCACCTAATTCAATGTACTGTGACCCCATTTGGCACTACGCAAAAATTGGACTGTCCCTGATGTCCTGCTTCCGTCTCCCTTGTTATCTCCGGCTTTCCTGCCTTTCTAGAAGTATTGGGAGGAGGCACATTCTGAATCAGGCTACACTTAACGCCAGTCCATCAAATTTTGGTTCCGCCCGCTGATTTGGTTTCCACTTCGAAGGAGCTGTGTTAACAGTGCTGTTTTAATACCACAGCGCTAGGGTGAAGCCATCAAAAGGAGGTATTTTGTTCTGCTTTCAACTTTATTTATTTTTGTTTTTGTCTTTATTGATCACTGCGCCACTTGGAAAATAAACTGCCGCACTGCAGTTTGAAATACACATCGGGCGCGTTCCACTCACCTCTGGTGTTCGCGCGATGTGCGCTCCATGACGTTCATGTTTTTTCCTCCTGTTGAGAGTCGCCCAGCTGCATCAGCGTGCAATAAGCCACCCGGCACGACGCAGAAAACGTGCCACCATCTTGTGGCTGGCAGCCATAATTTCTTTACCTGTTTCCTGATGAACACTTCCAAATGCCAATCACGCTCCGGTTCCGGTTCTCTGTATTTTCAACTGAACGAATTATGAGACTCTCACCGTCATCCCGCTTGTGCTTCTGCATGCCTATGAGCCTTCTGGATCAACTTTATTTCGCAACTACAATTTTCGTGACCTCCTCTGGATCAGTTGTCCTGTCCTGGCTCAGGTGCCCCTACGTGCTGCACTGTCTCCATCCGTATCGTCTAAGGAAATTCCTTTTTATCGATTACTTGAAGAGATTTACAACATCCAGTGTGACTTGTGGACATTTGCTATCTTTAATCTACTACTAAGGTACTGTTTTCGCATTTCCAGGGTTGAGCATGACCACGGTGACCACTTCTGTTTTTTTTTTTTTTCTTTTTTGGGACAATGATTTAGCTTGGGTGAGAAATCGCTCACCGGTGCCTGCACCTGTTTTTATTTTTTTTTACTATGCATATTGATATCTTGCCATAAGTGTTATTGCTTGCACTTTATTTGTTTTGTCCTATTATTTTATTGGAACATGGTTTAAAGTGTAAAATGTTTTTCATTTCAGTTATGAACCATTTGACAACAGGCATTTCCTTGTTCTCGCATTACGCTGACATTTTTTGTTAACTATTGTTAGTACTTATTTTACATTTTGTTCAGTACCTCAGAGGATCAGTATTTGCAGGGTTTAAAGCATCTGTTTAATAATCTATGGGCTGTATACCTTACTTTACAGTCATTCTTGGGACCAGTATTTCCAGGGTTTAGCGCTTTTGTTTTAATAGCCTACTGGCTGTATATTTCTCAATTCTTATTGGGAGAATCTTGAGTGTTTTTATCATAGTTTTATTGCAACGTTAACGAGTTTTAAAATTCCATAGGGAATTTCTTATTGAGATCTAAGAGTGACTTTGCTCTTATGTTACGTGACTTGTCAGGTCACCTGCGTTATGCATCACAGTAGGTTTCATTCCTATGTTTCGTGACTTGCCAGGTCACCAACACTGAATCCTTTATGGTGTGTTTCTTGCCATGTTTCGTGACTTGTCAGGTCACCTACTATGTTATCCAAGGTTTACCTTATGTTACTTATGCCTTATCCTTTAGTGGTTTACATTACTTTACGTTACATTTCCTTACCGTGCTTTCTTTTGGGCATGTGTTATGTATGTAATTGTGTGGTAATAATCTATGTTTGTTAATTCTGGTATCTTATCTACATATTTTTGTTCTTGGGATCTGTGACTAGGTATGTAATTGTGTTGTAATAATCTATGTTTGTTAATTCTGGTATCTTATCTACATATTCTTATTCTTGGGATCTGTGACACTCTGTATTTCATCTTACATGGTACCTGTACTTTGATTTTACATTGTATCGCTTTACTATTTTACTATTCTCTTGTGTATTTTCTAATTCCAATGAATTTTCCTTACATATCTCTTATTCATTTGAGAGTGTTTTTCTTGTCTTTGACATGCACTGTCTGTTTTTTTTTTCTCTTTTGCTGTTTCTTCTTACCATCTTCATTCTGGTATGGCCAACTGGTATGTTTGGTGGTGATTTGGAGCGTCCATTCCTTTTTGTTATGTGTATCTCATTTCTATTCTTACGCTATTGTTGTCCTCCCGTATTTGTTAGTTTCTTTTTAGCTTGTTGACATTTCCTACTTTTCCTCTTCTTTTGTGCTTCCTACATATGTTTTCTTTGTCGTTCTATTAGAGGGGGAAGATGGGTGTGTGTGATTTGGATATTCCTGTTATTCCTTTTCGAGGTTGCCTTTCCCTTTTTCTTTCTTATTTTAGTGTTATCTTCTCATCGTTAGTCTGCCTATTAATTCCATTGTTTTATTGCAGAATCCTCTTTCATAATAATTGCAATATGTTCTCATTTAGTTATTTTTGTTTATTGACATTCTGACTGCTTGCTTCTTCCCTGTAATGTTGCTATTATGCTTATGCTTTGCATTTTTCATTTTTGGTGTTTTATTAAAGGGGGAGAAGTGTGGTGTCTGCTTCCAGCTTGCTGCTCAGCCAGTGATGGTGTAGAATGTTAGTATGAGTGTATGATGTCATAGAGTGATGTATGCGTGCATGAATGTCAGTTGAGAGTAGGGCTGAGCAGCAAGCAGGCTGCTCCTGTTGGGGTTCTTAACTTGGTTTTGTTTCCTGTATCTTACTTCATTTATTTATTATCTAATAAACTACATGAAGATACCATCTTGAATACGGACCATTCTTCCGTTACAACACGAGCCCTCTCAAATCATCTGCCCTCCTTCCAACTTGTACACACTGGCAGAGGAGTAACGGGTAGCCTTAAATAATTTTAAAAAATTTAAATGAATAACCAGTCGGCTGCCACCCACACCAAAACCCTCCCCTGCCCATCTCGAAATATATATTTTTAAATATCCAGGCTTTCTACCACACACCCGTACCAGCCTCTGCAAAGCCACCCCATCCATATCCGAGAGAAAAGTTACTGTTCTGGAATGCCAGGATTTCACTTCCTTCCAGACCAAAGCCGCCCTCTCTGCTCTCACATTGAGAGCGGAGGGTCGGTACGGTATTGAGATCGGGTGTGAGAGACGCTTGTTAGCGTCGGTTAATTTCGACTCAGCACATCTGCACAGACTGCGCTGACAGGGGAGAGGCAGTTGGCACAGACACATCACTGCACACGCTCTCTCATCTCCCTCAGGTATGTGGACAGGGAGGCTGAAGAAAGCGGGTGAGACCGCCATACCTCTACTGCACTTGGTCACTGGAGACCTTGGCAAGACTGTGGAACAAAGGAGAAACAAGAGCTTTCTCTAGTGACGTCTAAACACCCACGTTGTGGCGAAACTGCAGGGAAAACCCAGATTCCAATCCAGCTGTTCGCGATAAAAGCTAATATATTCTATTTATCCAGTTTGAATGCAAGACTACTGGAAAGGAACACATCTGGACTTCTCAGCTTGTCGTAGAAATCTTTCTTAGTGATCAGCTATTCCCTAGGGCCCTTGATCAGCACCACGGTCCTGTGGATCAACCCTGCTGCTGTCAGCAGAGCCACAGTCAATTAAAGGCCCTCCATTTACAGGAACAATCATTCAGACGGACATCAGCGCAGCCTCTTGCACGACGGAAGCCGAGGAGGAAGGGGAACTCTTCGCCTTCTAGCTGGCACGCCAAAAAAGCGAATCGACTTGGCGTGAACACGCGTGCCACGTGCAAAGCTTTCCATCTGCGTTCTGCTCCAGCTGATTAGAAATGCAGCGGCGGGAGTCAAAAGCGTTGCGTCAGTAGAATGCAAATGAGCTCTGCCTGACACGCTTTTGTTTCAAGCGCTCGTGCACAAGACGTTTCTTTATTTAGCCCTTATATTTAAAAATGATTAGAAGGCAGAATTTGAATGTGCCAGGTATGCAAACATGGTTCCTTCTCCCAGTGCATCCAGTGCACTACCCTATCATTAATGCGATATTATCTTCAATATATTGCCAGGCTGATTGACAATAATTAGCAGTATGAAGCAATAATTAACAGTCTGAAGGAATTACATCATATTTTCTTTGCAGCGAGGTTAAAGCCAGATTTCGCTTCCAGTGCCACCTGCGCGCTCAGATCATCTGAGCGCAGAATTGCCAAACAGCTATTTAAAATAGCTGAATAAAAAGGTTGCATGCATCTAGTTCAAGAAACGTGTGGAATGTGTAGGACCAGATATACCCTGGAACAGACATTTTTGCATAGTGTCATATTATAGGATCATTAATTTCTTGCCATTTAATACATCAATGTAGTGTTACTGACCAAAGAGCTGGCCAATAATTCTAGTTACTGACCCTTACCCGACTTGTGGACCCACAAGGCATGGGTCCAGACGGAGGATAATAGAAAATTGCCAACGTAATTGGCTGGTGCCAAGGTCAGCCATGATATCAGCACGTGAATATACCAGTTCTGTAACCGCCCGCGTTTTTCTTGTTCCTCTGCAATTAGTGACTGTTGTGAAAAACTGCAGCAGAGAACCTGTTCCAGATGTTATGAACTTCATTTAAGGATTTTGATTGGCGGTCCCACTCCCAGCTTTTACAATGAATGTGCCAAGTAATCTAATCCAATAGGTTGAGTGCTCTCAGGCGTTTGTTGACCAGGGGCGGTGTAATAGGTGCTGAGGCATAATGGAGTTCTCGACTCCAAACCCCTTTCTGACCTCTGTATAGCTGTTGCTGCACAAGGCCACTCTACTGTGAAAGTAATTCAATTAGAACACCATCAAGTGGGGACAGAGTGCTGTGTGAGCATGTATGTCAGGCAGCTACACTACCAGCATGTGGCCCAGCTGATTAACGATGACTTAAGGACTGCTGGTGCAGAAGCGTTTTAAATTTAATAATTTCAATTCAACCCGTGATTCAAAATGGCGGCCTCCAGCTCCACATCAAATTCTTCTCCTCTGCAGTGGACCTTTGCCACCGTTTTAGAATGGAGCATCAATCAAAAACATCTCAATCTATCAAACAGCATTTTTTAAGCGCAACACTGTCACCCCTAGGGGTATCTGGGCACTGTGTCTCTGTTGAAGAGCCAGTTCTTGAGTCTCTTACTGAAGTCTGCCAGGAAGGAGGCTGTATGGAGCTGGATGGGAAGATTGTTTAAGGTCTTGGCAGTGATGTAGGAGAAGGAGCGGCCACAGCAGTGTGTCTGAGGGCAAGTGCATAGGAGCGCAGGTGTCTAGCAGCTTGGTGGAAGTTCAGTCGATGGTTGATGAAGGCAGGTCCTAGGTTGTGGAGTGCTATGTAGGCTTGCATGAGGATCTTGAACTGGCATCTCTTCTGGATGGGTAGCCAGTGAAGGTCTCGCAGGTGGGGGGCGATGTGGATTCATTTGGGGAGGTCCAGAATGAGTCTGGCTGCAGCGTTCTGTATGGTCTGGAGACAACTGATGAGCTGGGTGGAGACGCCGGCATAGAGGGTGGTGCCGTAGTCGAGACGGCTGGTGACGAGGGCCTGGGTGACAGACTCTCTGGTGTTGGTTGGGATCCATCTGAAGATTCTGCAGGGCATGTGAAGTGTATGGAAGAAAGAGGAGGTGTCTGCGATGTCAATAAACATAATCAATTTCGTCATTTAGTTCAGTCAATAATAGGTTTTGGAGCAGTTCAAAAACCTTTATTTCTGATAAGAGTTTAGTATATTGTTTGCGTCTTTTTATTCAAATTAGTAATCAGAGAAATCTGTTTACGGAAATATAAAGAAAATCATGATTAGAGTCAATCAAGTAAAATTACAGAGTGTTCCATAAAGGAAATGAATCTCTCTTCTACTCTAAGCAGATTCTAACTCACTATAACACATAAAGAATCATTTTGGAAAAGAGCAAAATTTAAAGGAGCATAAAAATAGAATCAAATTGAAGTCAAACTTCTCAAGAAGAATGGTTCTAGAAACTCATCCAAATCTCTTCTCTCAAAGCAGCATCAGAAAAAAGTTGCAGTAGCAACTGTACAAATTAAGCTAAGAAAACGGTCACAGCAGTAGCCATAACCATTAAAAATAGACACCCACAAAGTAGTAGGCAACAGAGATCACCATCAGCAGTAGCTAACAGTGAAGAGGGCAAAAGTGCTAAGCAAAAAGGATGGTCGCAGAAGAACAAAGTGGACCAAACTGGACAGTCTTAACTCTAACTAGGAACATGTATATTATAAAACACAAAACATATGTAACAATCCATGCTGTTGAAAGGTCATCTTAAGCCAATGAGGAAGGATTGTCCGACGGTCTGCTGCTTCCTCCTTCATTCCCAGAGTAACCAACAAAGTCTGCAAGGTGCTCTCTACAATTGTCAACTTAGTTGCTAAACATTCATGCGTGTTTACTTCGCTCTAAGGGGCTTATTGTGATGTCGGTGGGACCGACACCGACGGTGCATCAGTTTCGGTCCTACCGACATCCGAAGCAGCGACAGACTGCCGCATTACAATGCGGTCACTCTGACCGCACGTGTGAGGGACTGACTTCTGTGGTTTCGATGGGCTCAAGGAGCCCGTCAACCCTGCAGTTGGAATGTAATCCCTACAATGAGGGCAGTGCCTGCTCAGACACCGCTGTAGGGATTACAATGGGCCTTTCAGAAGGCCTTTTAATGGCGGTCTGACCGCCATTGAAAGGCTGTCAGAAACTGACTTTGGGGGCCCCTAGCAGGGCCCCCATCCCTCTGCGGCCTCTGGTATAAGGCCGGGGGGCGACCACAGCTGCCCCCATAAATATCCATGCCCCATGTGGCAGGCACTGTGAGGTGCCTGCCATAGGGTGCAGTGATATTTAAAAACATGCCTTTTGGCATTGGGGCTTGTGCTGTGGCCCTTTTCTAGGCTGCAGCACAAGCCTTAAAGCCAAAATGCCTGTTTCCATCCGCCTCCACGGTAGTCGGATCCTAATTAGGGACTGCTGACTACCTGTCGGACAGTCTCTTTACCGCAACGATGCCGGTTGGATGCTCATCCGACCAGAATCGTAATTAGGGCCTAAGTTCCCACGAGAACCCTGCAGTCTAAACTATTAGCTATTCAGCATTCCACTAGGTGACAATGAACTATTCTAAAGCAGAAACATTCGAGTTGCAAACTACGATATTAAGTCATGAGGTTCACATCTTCATGCATGCATTATTGATTTAATATACTGATGGAGCAAGGACTCGTAGAAAAGAGACTTGCTCGGAAGCAACCCTCTCATTTAACTCCCTAACATTGTATTAATTATGTATTGTGTAAACTAATACGCACCACATCAAAAATAAGGGTCAGAGAAGCTTGCATATGTGTTCAATAATGTAAGTAACTCGAGCGAAGTTCTAAAATGGCTGCTAACGGGAAATCTTTATTGCGCATGCATCAACTGCATCTACGCAGTATGTCGAGCTGACGCTTGGAGTGAAATTCTGGCGCATGAGCAGAAAATAATAATATGGCGGATTGAAAGCTCACGTGCACGGCATCTACTTTACTGAAATTAAACCAAGCTATTTTACTAATGCTAATGCGGGGAAAGCATTAATAAACAAATGGGATTTGAGTAGAGATGGGGGGTATACAGTGTAACCATTAATTCTTGAAATTAATATTTGTCTTTCTGACATTCTCATTAGTACGCATTTGGGCCTCTCGTATGAGTCCAGAGTTTGTTAGACATGTAACCTCCGCGCATGCCTGGTGAGATTGAGCCGGAAGAATGATGACACACTTGAATGCGATCCAAGGACACAAAAGTTACATACCCTGGGAACAAGCACTGAAGACCTCTGGATGAATGGATGTTCACGACAAATTTAAACAAATGTTTGTAATAAGATATGAATACAGGTGGGAATAAAGATTTGAATAAAAATTAAGGGGTTGAATTTAGGAACAAAGGGTTGTTATACTAAGATGACATATAAGCATGGTGTTATGATCTTCCCCCCTTGCTTGTCCAATCAGAATTAGTATGTTTACGATATTGAAACATTAATGGATGGTACATGAATATCGAAGGATGTAATTGAGGTAGTCTTAGTTAGTTAGTTAGTTAGATGGAGATTTGCTGAATGCTGCAGAGCTTGGGATGATGTCGGAGTAACGAGAGATGCTGGTGAAGAATCAAATGCAAAACCATCTATCTTTAATTAATGTAGAAGAAGATCGTGGAAGAATCTCGAGGGGGAAGAGAGTGTCAGAGAGGGGTGCTACGCAAGCGTCAGTGTTAGAGAGGTCATCTATCCTGTCCTGAATCCTGTCCTGAAGCCTTTGTTGCCTGATCTTTCCCAGGGGAACCTTACCAGCCCTTTGGCCAGGGGGTTGCTCTTCACACCATCCTAGGTAACTATTATTTCCGTGAATGTGCAAATGTCCTTTTCTCTCTGTCCTCTCCTTTCTGAGCATAAGTCATTGCAAGATATAAAGTATGAGTTTGATGATTGATTAATTGAATTTTCCATCCTATGAGTAACGGAGTCTGTACTGTAATTTGAGATGGTTCACATGCAATTAATTTAGATAAAGACTTAAAATTTCCCTGAGTCTGTGGTTATTTCATTGGTAATAAGGGAAATTATTAATGTCATTTCACCATCAACTAGTTCAACTAATGGTCCATCGACCAGAGGAAAGAACTATTTGATCAGTGAAAAGATTAGTTAGAAATGAAAGGAAACTAATCTTGAAATCAGTAACATAAACTTTTACTCCAGTGGTTTTAGTAGACTGTGTGTATGTGTGTTTTTGGGCCCAGTTGAGTATATGGTATCGGAGTATCTGTTGCTGGTACGCCGCTGGATCAGTTTTCTGGTAGCAGAGCTATGGTTATTATTGACTAGTTTGGTGATAAGTATTGATTTTTGATTTATTGATTCATGTCTAACAAAAAGAGTTAGCGTCTGGTTTTATTTTGTCTGGAAAATTCCCGTAGAATGAATAGTGGGTGGTGATAGAAGCCACACTGCAGTGAGGTTACTCGTCTGTTGGAATAGTATTGTTAATTAGGGACTATTTTGTATAAAAGTTGAGTGTGAATGGAAGCGCAAAGGGTTCGCTGGTCTTATATTAAATAGTAAGGGTAACACTGAAGGGTAACAGGTTCTCTTGAGCTTGAATGAAGGGTAAACAGAGGTTTTTACTCGCAGTGAAAGAGGAGCAATTCTGAAACTCCAGAACAAGTCAGAAATCTATCCTTTGTTTAGCGGAACAGGCAGAGTAGTGAATATTTTTATGTTGTTATTAATTAATTTCATTTAAAGAAAAGCAAAAAAAATAAGTTTTCGTATTACCTTGTAAGGGGAGGGTCAGTTGCAGGAGTTGCACTGACGTCACAGAGAGCCGCGCTGGGATAGGTTGAAACAGCGGGCATGTGACTGACGCAAATTTGTAAAGGAGGGGTCAGTAGTAAGGAGCGCAACTGACGTCATCAAAAAGAATGCGCTGGTATTGGTCAGACCATGAGCGTGAGCTGAAATCTGATTGGGTGATTTAATACAAGCTGTTTTAGGATTGGTCGACGAAGATTTGTATGTTTGGTTCTCATTTGCCTTTTGGTGTGAGTCGCCCTGACAGAAAAGCTCGAGGATTTGCAGATTATTGTTTTGTGCATCGAGTGTCTAGAATGTATGGAAAAAAGAGAAAAATGTCATTAATGAAGAAAATTAAGAATTTCTTTAAGAAAGATAAGCTTGTGTTGACTAGAGAGGTAATTCCTATTCCACCACCTAAAATGCCTGCTTCATTTATGATGATGGAGAGAGGATATCATACATGTGTATGGATGGAGCATTGGATAGAATACACAAAGAGTGATGGTGCTTTAGCTTTTCCTGAACATGGCAAGTTTAATGGGAGAATTCTTCAGAATTTGAGAATGCGGATGAATGATTTAGACCCAAGACCAAGGCTAACGCAGTATGAGGCTTTAGAAGAATGGGAGACTGAGTCATATGAATGAGAGAAAAACAGGAGTGGAAGATATATGGGACATTTTCCCCGATATTTACGTGAGTCACGTGAGGGTCAAATGAAGCAATGGAGAAGAGCAATTGTATCAGAAGGTTTATATCCAGTGTTAATGGCTGAGGAATAGTCAGAGGGCAAGTGTAAAGAGAAAACAAAACACATGAAAGTGACAGGTTATGGTGAATCAGATGATTAATTTTTGGAGGACATTTTAACTAAAAACCCTCCGCCGTATCAGGAAGGACCCAGTAGAGTCATCCCAAGTGCACCAGTCATGGGAACACCCTTAATTACACAAATTATACATGATACATCAGATAGTAGGGTACTTCAAGATAAGGAAAAAGAAGCGTTAAATACAAATTGAGAGGAATTAATATGGAAAATAAGCCAATTAAATTTACACCCTGAAGCATTGACAATACCAGTAACAATAGGTCCTGTTGGTCCTTTGTATGGAGACAAAATAAATTGGCCAAAACCACAAGCTGTAACAACTCCTTTGAACAATCCTAGAAAAGAAACTGTAATAATTGACGACCAAGCCAGTGAGTGCGATTCATTGATTTCATTAATGGATCTACCAATAAGAGAATCAGTAAATGAAACCCCAAAATAGTTACACCCAGCAGTTCAAAAGAAGGATGGTTAGTGCTATCCACAGGAACCAAAATTTCAACAGTGGTAACTCCAGAAGATCTGGAGAGATGGGCACAGGGAATAGAAAAAGAAAGTTCGACCCCAAAATTATTAGACATTTACAAACTGAAAGTGGAAGTGGAAGAGATGATAGCTGGAATTGAGGGAATAGAAAGATTGAGCACTTACAATGAAGAAGAGTTGTTGTTTATATGCAGGAGTATAACAAGAAATGCAAAAGTGTTTCATGAGAAATTGACAGTTTGCTTCAGAGATGGGAATAGATATAGGGAGTAAAAATGCTACAGAAATATATTGAGTGGAGTTTACTAACAAAGATTTAGGAAATATGAATGTGTCCGGTAGAAAGCTGCAGGTAAAGGAGTTGATGAATATTTTGCAAAAGTGGGGAAACATTGACAAGTGGAGGACAAGGTGGACAAGGAAGAAGGAGGAAGCACAGATGAAGGAAGCGTCCTCTGCATATTTATTAAAAGAATCAGGAAAGGTAGAAAGAATGTCTCCCATGAGAGAGGTACCTGGAGGTGGATATGTTAATGTCCCATGGAGTCGACAAGATATTTTGTCATTTACAAACGATTTCCCTAGATTAAGAGAGAAACCAGTTGAATGGTATAAACAGGTTGATAGGTTTGTGAACATTTTGAAGGTTTTGTTGAAAGATCTGGATGGTCTGTTTGATATAGTAGTGCCTGCTGATTTATGGACGGAATGTAAGATTACAGTTGATTGGCCGAGTGAAGAGCATCCAAGTGATTCGAAAACAGGAGCACCCTCAGATGATGTGATGAACAAATATCACCAAGTAATTACTTTCTTGAAAGGGAAAATCCCTCCCAAAGAAACAGACTGGGTAAAGATAGATAGAACAACCCAAGAGCCAAATGAATCTGTACATGCGTATTATGAAAGGTTACTACAGGTGTTTAAGCAGTATAGTGGTTTTGAGGACATTGGTGATAAAGATATGGAACATTTTGTGTATCGGTTTGTGTATGGTTTGAAACCAGAAATTAGTCAGAAGATTCAGCTGCACATGTTGTGCTGGCAGAGCAAGACTATCGATGAGATTCTGAAGTATGCAAAGTAGTGTGGGGTTCATATTGAGGCGAGACATAGAAAGTTAAAAGAGAAAATGATGTGGACACAACTGAAATTGGCAGAACAACAGGAACTTAAGTCGAATAGTCAGTTTGATGGTCAGATGAAAGAACAGAATCAGAGTGATCATGTTGCGAATGGTGGTAAATCAAGAGGATGAATGAATAGAGAGGATGCAAAGAAGAAGTTTCCTTATCATGGGTGCAGAAAGCTAGGACATTGGAAAAACAAGTGTAAGAATATTCAGAATAATAATGGGCCAAACCAAAATTTAAATCCACAGACGCAGAATGAGGTGCTTATGAATCAGCCGCAGCAGGTAATTAATCACCAGTCCCAGGAGCTACCTGCCCCTATGTCTGTCAGGTCAATTTATTGATGGTAAGGTGAAAGGCAATGATAACACTTTTCTGTTGGATACTGGTGCTACCCTTTCTACTATGAGAACAGCAGACATTCCAAACCTACCCCTCTCGGGAAAAGCGATCCAAGTTGTTGGAGTCTCAAACCAACAGATTAGAACCCCAATTACAGAACCCATGGAAGTGCACATCGGAAATTTCAAAGACATGCATAGATTCGTAGTCTGCAATTCTAGTCCAGGAAATCTATTAGGAAGATATCTATGGCGAATATAGACCCAGTGAAGGTGACTGTGAAAGAAGGTGCAGTTTATACCAACACTAGACAATACAAAATGAGCCCAGAAGTGAAAGCAGGAGTGGCTTCAGTGATTGACCAAATGATTAAACAGGGCATATTAAAAGAAATAATGAGTAGTCCTTGTAATTCACCTATAATAGGACTTAAAAAGCCTAGCGGAAAATACAGGATAGTACAGGATTTAAGAAAGATTAAAAAAATTGGAGTGCCTTGTTGTCCTGTAGTGCCAAATCCAGCAGTGATTCTTTATCAAATACCCTGAAATGCAGGTTGGTTTACAGTAATTGATTTATGTCAGGTCTTTTTCTCCATTCCTTTGCATCCAGACAGCCTGTATCTTTTTTCTTTTAAATTTGAAGATCGTATCTTGGCATGGAATCGAGTTCCTCAAGGGTATACAGAAAGTCCTTCAATTTTTAATCAAATACTGAAAAAGTGTCTAGAGAAGTTAGTTATGCCCAGAAATTCAGTCCTAGAACAGTATATCGATGACTTACTTGTGGCATCGATATCTCGAGAAAACTGTGTTACTGATTCAATTGCGTTGCTAAACCATTTGGCTGATGGAGGACACAAAGTGTCTCCAGAGAAATTGTAATTCTGTCGAACAGGAGTAAAATACCTAGGTCACAAAATAGAAAGAGGAGTGAAAAAAGGGACGCCTGAGAGAATTAAAATAATCAAGCAAATGCAGTTACCAGAGACGCAAAGAGCAATAAGAATGTTTCTCGGAGTGGTTGGGTACTGTCGGCAGTAAATTGTAGGATTTTCTTTGTAAGCAAAACCATTGATTCAGATGACAAGAAAGATAGTGAAAGATCCAATTGTCTGGAATGATGAAAGTGTGGAAGCATTTGTGAAATTGCAAAATTGTCTGTGCGAGGCCCCAGCCTTAGGTATGCCTGACTATATGAAAGAATTTGCACTGTTCTGTTGCGAGAGAGCATGTTGTGTGCTTTCATTCTTGACCAAAAGACATGGATTAAACTGACGTCCAGTAGCATATTTTTCTGCTACTGTGGCTTCAGCTTTACCTGGCTGCTTATAAGCAGTAGCTGTTACTTGTATGAGTCTGGAGCAAAGTTAGTCAATTGTGATGGGACATCCAGTAAAGGTTTATGTTCCACATTCAGTCGAGTTTCTCTTAACGAGAACTCGAACACAGCATCTTACCCCTAGTCGGATGACTAAAGATGAAAGAATAATTCTTGGAGCAGAAAACATGACAGTAGTTAGGTGTACAGTGGTAAACCCTGCTACTTTATTGCCAGACTCACGTTGTGAAGAAGTAAATGATGATGTGGATCATGATTGCTTAGATGTGACTGAGATGTGTACTAAGCCCCGCCCTGATATACAGGAGGAACCCCTGAAAGAGTCATATCACAAACTATTTGTCGATGGCTCTTGTTTATGGATTGAAGGAGGAGGACTGAGTGCAGCTTATGCTGTCTGTAAAATATCTGGGGTCATTGAATCATCCTGTTTACCGGGAGTCAAGTCTGCACAAGTAGCCAAATTGGTGGCCTTAATAAAGGCATGCAAAATTGGGAAAATTGGTGGATAACCATATTTACAGATAGTCAATATGGTTAAGGTGTTGTACATGACTTTGGCCAGCTCTAGATGCAGTGGGGATTTCTGACCTCTTCAGGATCCCCCATACGAAATGGGAAAATTGTGAAAGAATTGTTGGAAGCAATACAATTGCCAAAAGAAATAGCAGTGGTCAAGTGTGCTGCTCACCAGTCAGGAAATGACTATGAGGCAGCCGGTAACCGATATGCTGACCAAATTGCTCAATTTTGTGCAAGAAATAATGTGGTATTGAATAAGAAGATTGAAACCAGTGGAATCAGCTGCCAACTTATGTTATTCTCAGCTTTCGAAACATGGGATGAAGTGAGACAGTTGCAGGATGAGGTAGAGGTAAGTGAAAAGGAACATTGGAATAAATCAAGTTGTGAAAGGAGGGCAGAAGATGACATGTAGGTATACCCTTATGGCAGACCAGTCATGCCAGACTGCTTGCTCTCTCAAATGGCAAGAATGTATCATGGAGACACTCATGTAGGCAGGGATGCTGTGATCAGACTATTTAGACAACATTGGTATAATCCAAGGTTCAGGGTAGTTGCAGAGAGTCTGTGCTAGAGATGCTTAATTTGTCAACAAATAAATCCAGGCAGGAAGACAGTAGTCAGTTGGCTAAAAATTGGAAAGGCAGAAGGACCATTCATAAGACAACAGCTTGATTTCATAGAGTTACCACCAAGCAATGGAATGAAGTACGTCCTTGTCATAGTGTGTTTGTTTTCACGATGGGTGGAGGCATACGCCACTAGGAAAAATGACAGTCTGACAGTTGCTAAATTGTTATTGAGGGAGTTGATTCCTAGTTTTGGTTTTCCAGTAACTTTGGAATCAGATAGAGGACCTCATTTTAATAATGAAATAATTTGATTAATCTGCGAAGCATTCAAAATTTAACAAAAACTGCACTGTGCATATCGTCTGGAGGTTTCTGGAGTGGTAAAGCAATTGAAAGGCACAATCAAGTCAAGACTGGCAAAGGTGTGTTCATCCACATCACTGAGTTGGCCAGGCGCATTGCCTCTTGTATTGATGGGACTCTGAAGTATTCCTGACAGAAAAACAGGATTGAGTCCCCATGAGATACTCATGGGAAGGGATATGAGACAAGCATTTATACCAGGACATAAATTACTGAATATATCTGATGATCTGGTATTGGACTATTGTAAAGGATTGGCTGACCTAGTGCGTTCTCACCAGGTTGGAGAAGACACAGTTGCCAGGCAGCCAGTACAGGGGCATCATTTGAATCCTGGAGACTCGGTGGTAGTGAAGAAGCACACCGGAAAGTCGTGCCTAGCACCCAGATGGGATGATCCATGGCAAGTCATACTGGTCACAACTACAGTAGTGAAGAGTACAGGTTTGCCCAATTGGATCCATGCAAGTCACACAAAAAGGGTTCCAGCCCCTACTGTGAAGAGACCGCAACTGACTGAAACAGTTGAGACTGCTGAAGGCTGTGGAGTCAAAGAATCTAGAGTGACAGATTCTGAAGTGACTGACAAAGAACAACCAAGCACAAGTCAGGAGGGCTGGATACCAGTGGTTGACATACCTGAGGTGGTTATTCAAATAAGAAGTAGAACCAGATTAGAAAGAGAAGAAACTAGTGAAGACCAGATAGGTGTAGAAGTAAATGCTCAGGAAAAAGTGAACAAAGCTACTCGAGACCCTGAGCAGGAGCAGACAGGGAAAGAAGAACATAGTCAGGCAAGCAGATCAACCAAAAGACCTGAGCAGAGACAGACAGGTATAGAAGAACACGTTCAGGCAGCAGAAGAACAATTTGTAGTAAGAACTGAACAGGACCAGTTAGGGGAAGAAGAACAAGTTCGGGAGGAAGAAGATCAATTTGAAATAAGGCCCGAACAGGAACAGATAGAAGGAGAAGAGCATGTTCAGGCAGATGAAGCTGCAATAACAAGACCTGAACAAGAACAGATAGGCAGTGACTCTGAAGAAGTGGAAGAACGGATTGTGCCACAACATAACGAAATAAAAGAACTCTTGAGAGAGACAAAGAAGGTAAAAGTGCAGTGCAAGTTAAAAGGGTCAGAAAAGGTGATAATTGGCCAGGTGGTATCAGAAGGTTAAAATACTATTTGAGAAAATCAAGTGAAAACCCTGAACAAGTAAATGAAGTTACTAGTCAAACTCAGTCAACGCAGTCAATTGTGAAAAACACTCGAAGAAGTCCAAGACTGAGAATCTTGAACAATAAGTTCAAGGGTCCTGAGTGGACCTACGTGATATTGGAAGTGTTTGAAAATGTGTATTTGAATAAATAGACAGACGAGAAATAAATAAATGCTGAACAGATTGATAAAGGGAAAGTGAGACCTCCTTGAAGTACCAAAGATTTGAATTCACAAGTAAAGAAGAGAAATCTTCTTAGTTTAAAATGGCTGATGACAGGGTTGCTGAAAGACCAAAGCGAAGTTGTACTCAGAAATGCTGTAGGGCTTGCATGTGTAGCATTTTATTAGTGGGCACAGTATGGCTATTCCTAACAGTAGCAGTTCCTTATCTACTGATAATAGACAAGAAGAATGATACAGATAATAATGAAAAGACAGCTACCATGACAGGAGATAGAGTAGAACTAGAAGCAGCAGATGAGATAGATTTACATCACACAGTATCAGATAATGACACGTCTTTAAATGTATTCACAAAGTTGTTGTTTCAGTATGTAGACACAATGGAGATTAGTGAGTGTTATGTTTGTATGAAATTACCAGCTTCAGTAGCAGGAGTCACATACCATCATTTACCTTTAACATATGGCATTTCATGTAGTGTACTGACAAGTCTATTTTATAGAACAGGAAAACTTCAATATTACTATTCAAATTTAGATGTAGTATTTTCAGAAATTCCTATTCGAAAGAATATGAATCCAGTTCTTAGTAGTCCAGACGCACAGTTTATGGGTAAATTTTTCTTAACCATGAAGTCTATAGATATAGTAAAGGCAAATAAGAATAACCTAACATGCACATTACGTGAAGAAGAGAAACTGTTTTTGAATTTAGCTGAAGAAAGGAGACAGGATTTCCAAAGAAAAGCTGCTGAACAGAAAACCCACATTCCACCATGGGCTGAGAAAAAGGGAATTTATACAGCTGGCAAAGCTCACGCTGCAATATCCCTACACTTTGTAAAGACAGGGAAAACAAGCCTCCATAGATTAAAGTCAGACTATAATAATGTATTTATTGGTTCCAGTGAATGTGAACATAACTTCCTAATTTTGGGAGGTTGAGGACTAAAAGGAGGAACTGATAAAGTATTTCCTGGGGTTTACTATGTGTGTGGGAATAATGCTTACTATATACTTCCTGCACAGTGGTACGGGAGTTGCTACTTTGGGATTGTATTTCCAAAAATATACCACGTAAAAAGGATCACTGGAAGCAATGAAAACACTAATGAACTAACACGAAGAAAGAGAGCTGGTTTCTCAGAGATAATAGGTGATATTTCTGGTGCATTGATACCTTCAGTGGGAGTCATTCTGAATTTGCATAGAATCTGTCGATTGTCAACAGTAGTTGATCGTCTTTCGACTGATACTGCTTGGGGTTTCTTGATGATTAATACCGAAATGGTTGCAATTAGGTCTGTGGTTTTACAAAATCAACTTGCGCTTGATATATTATTGGCCAAGGAAGGCGAGTCTGTAAAATGCTGAAAGTGCAACATTGATGCACTTACATACCTGATAAAAGCAAAGAAATTAGAGAATATATTAAGAATATTACAAAACTTCAAGAAGAATTGAAACCACTGGAGGCTGACAGTGTATGGGAGAGACTAACCAAGAGTATCTCTTCAATAGGGACTTGGTTTACTAATCTTGGGAAAGGTATTATAGGTGAAGTAGTCTTTCCATTAGTTGGAATAACAATAATAGATTTAACAATCATGATATGGTGTAAATGTTGAAGAAACAAAGGGATGGGAAGAAAATATGAAATAAATGGAAAGAGAAAGAAAAGAAAATATGAAGAGATTCAGCTAGAGGAAATGAAAGGGAAGTTATATAAAAGAATGAAAGATTTGAAAAACAAAGATGAGAAGAAGAACGAAGAAGGAGGAAAAGAAATTGAGATATGCTAAAGTTGGCATCTAATTGGGATGGGTAATTTTGTGATGGCTCAAAATGCCATCAGAGAGGGGATTGATGGAGCAAGGACTCGTAGAAAAGAGACTTGCTCGGAAGCAATCCTCTCATTTTACTCCATAACATTGTATTAGTTATGTATTGTGTAAACTAATACGCACCAAATCAAATATAAGGGTCGGAGAAGCTTGCATATGTGTTTACTAACGTAAGTAACTCGAGCAAAGTAATAAAATGGCTGCTTAAGGGAAATCTTTATTGCGCATGCTCCAACTGCATCTATGCAGTATGACGAGCTGTCGCTTGGAGGGAAATTCTTGCGCATGAGCAGAAAACACTAATATGGCTGATTAAAAGTTCACATGCACGGCATCTGCTTTGCTGAAATTAAATCAAGCTATTTTACTAATGCTAATACAAGGAAAGCATTAATAAATAAATGGGATTAGAGTAGAGATGGGTGGTATACAGTGAAACAAAATTAATATTTGTCTTTCTGACTTTCTTATTAGTACGCATTTGGGCCTCTCGTATGAGTCCAGAGTTTGTTAGACATGTGGCCTCTGTGCATGCCTGGTGAGAGTGAGTCGGAAGAATGACGATACACTTGAATGCGATCCAAGGACACAAAAGTTAAATACTCAGGGAATAAGCCCTGAAGACCTCTGGATGAATGGATGTTCACTAAAAATGTAAACAAATGTTTCTAATAAAATGTGAATACGGGTGGGAATAACGTTTTGAATGAAAAATTAAGGGGTTGGATTTATGAACAATGGGATGAAAGACTAAGATGACATATAAGCATGGTGTGACGATCTTCCCCCCTTGCCTGTCCAATCAGAATTAGTATTTTTACGATATTGAAACATTAGTGGGTGGTACATGAATATGGACGGATATAATTGAGGTAGTCGTAGTTAGTTAGTCAGACAGAGATTTGCTGAATGCTGCAGAGCTTAGGATGCTGTCGGAGTAACGAGAGATGCCGGTGAAGAATCAAATGCAGATACATCTATCTTAAATTAACTGATTTAGAAGAAGATCGCGGAAGAATCTTGATGAGGAAGAGAGTGTCAGAGAGGGGTGCTACGCAGGCTTCGGTGTTAGAGAGGTCATCTATCCTGCTCTGAATCCTGTCCTGAAGCCTGTGTTGCCTGATCTTTCCCGGGGGACCCTTACCAGCCCTTTGGCCAGGGGGTTGGTCTTCACACCATCCTAGGTAACTAATATTTCCGTGAATGTGCAGATGTCTTTTTCTCTCTGTCCTCTCCTTTCTGAGCATAAGTCATTGCAAGGTATAAAGTATGAGTTTGATGATTGATTAATTGAATTTTCCTTCCTATGAGCGATGGAGACTGTACTGTGCTTTGAGATGGTTCACATGCAATTAATTTAGATAAAGATTAAAAATATTCCCGAGTTTGTGGTTATTTCATTGGTAATAAGAGAAATTATTAATGTCATTTCACCATCAACTAGTTCAACTAATGGTCCATCGACCAGTGGAAATAACTTTTTGATCGGTGAAAAGATTAGTTAGGGATGAAAGGAAACTAATCTTGAAGTCAGAAACATAAACTTTGACTCCAGTGGTTTTACTAGACTGTGTGTATGTGTGTTTATGGGCCCATGTGCGTATATGGCATTGGAGTATCTGTTGGTGGTACTCCACTGGATCAATACCATTCAGCATTGTGAATATGTGGCAGCTAGAAACTATTTAAATACAAAGAGAACATGTAATTTAGGAAAATAAAGAATTATTTTTAAAGTTAGCACATTCTACAGAGATTACATGTTTGAGCAAGTCACGTGCAAACCATTTATCAAATAATATTGCATTGTTCAGCATTTCCTAAAAGCATTAATTAATTAAGGAAGAAAATTAACTGAAAAGTAAAAGTGGAAGAGGCCTAGTCTGGCCTAGAAGGGAAATTATGAAAAAAATGTGTGTTTAGTGCAAAAATCATGGCACATGTTAATTTTGCTCAATTTCCTATGTTTCATTCTATTAAGCATTTTCGTGTTATTGTCTAGTGTAAAATATGGCATTTGTTTAAGCTAAAACCTTCTGCTCTATCACGACTCAATTCTTCCCGAGCCGCTGAGGACAAAGAGAGTCCCTAACAACAGCTAGGCCAGGCAGGGGTCACAGGGATATTGGATATTGATGTAGTGCCCTCCATGCACGTAGGCAAGAAAGAGTTCACTCCAAGGATGACCTATACAATTGTGGTACATCTTCATCACAGAGTTTTAATGAAAAGCGACAGTGTTAATATACATTCGATATTGATGTCAGAGTGAAAGTGAGTAAACCCTGGAGTCCACATTATTTTCAGAGCACTTGTGGAATTTATAGCATTTCCTCTGGAGATGCCTTAAGGAAATGATCAAACATGGGATTTAAGTGTACTGTTTTATATTTATGTATAGAAATGTATATTTGAAATTTCTCTGTTTCATCCATGAGACAAAAGTGTATCTTTTATAACATCATATAGTTTAAAGTGCCTGAAAATAGTTATGCCTCTTTATAGTCTCTTGATTATAAATTCACAAAATAGGAGCATAAAGAAAGATGAAAAAGGGATTGTCCCCCTTCCATTATAATGCATAAGAGTAGATTTTTAGAGAGGGAGGAGCTTTTCGGCAGAGAGATTCAGTGTTCAAAATTGCCACCTGTGGAGACACCTTCTGAAATAGGTGGAGTTTGGAGATATTTAACTTTTTAGGTCTGGTTGTAGATAGGTGCAGCTGTGTGATGGAGATGAATGTATGACGTTACAATGCAAACATTTACAATGCATGCCTTTACAAGGCAGTTTTTACATCACAACATCCATTACAATGCATGATTTTACAACGCATGCCAACACAACGCAATTTTTTGAAACTACATTTACAACGCATGTCACTACAACGCATACCATTACAACGCATACCATTACCACACATATTACTTTTAGGGCAACAGTAGGGTAAGTGTTGGATAGTGTAGGAGTAAAAATTACTATTCCCACTTCAGTGAGTGCCACAGTAGGGTAAGTGTTGCATAGTGTAGAGGTAAAAATTACTATTCCTACTCGAGTGAGTGCAACAGTAGGGTAAGTGTTGGATAGAGTAGGGGTAAAAATTACTATTCCCACTCCAGTGAGTGCAGCAGTAGGGTAAGTGTTGGATATTGTAGGGTTAAAAATTGCTAATCCCAATTACTTACCTTATACTGCATTTTAATGGCATGCGTTGTAGTAACATGCGTTGTAGTGACATGCTTTGTAGTGACATGCGTTGTAATGGCTGCGCTGTAATGGCATGTGATGTAAAGGATGTTGCGTTGTAATGACTGCATTGTAAAGGTAGTGTGTTGTAATGACTGCGTTGTAATGGTTGTTTCCCAATAGAGATCAAGTCATTAGTGTACTAAAGAGAAGGGTTTTGGTTCAGCTACCATTGGCCATTTATTTTTTTAAGTGTTTTTTCATATTTTGATGCAGTCCACAGGAGTATTTGCAGTGATAATTGAGTAAAGAGTGAAAAGGTAAATCCCATAAGTTCTAGACCTGTTCTAGAGTCACAATCGGATGGTTCTTTTTCGCAAGTGTAAAGGGGAGAAAAGTCGTTAAGGAAACAATCACTTACCAAATTGGCACATCCAGTTAGGCAGTGTAGCATAAACAACACAATTAGTTCAAGAAGTAAGATACAGAAAATCAGAACGCATGAGTCCAGGTTTCCCTGCTTTGAGGGTTGATGTGTGGAAAGCATTAAACCTATCCCTACTCTAGCTCTAAGGTGACATCTCTACTTAAGCATTTTCAGAAGGAAGGATTTGAGGTGTCAGTGCGTGGAGCCTTCCTAAGATGTCTTTTTACCATCAATGGGTAAAGTAGCATAAAGCCACCAAAGGCAGAGCTTGTTCTAGGATGCTCTCTCTCTGAAGGCAAGAAAATAGTGGCACACCGTCCCTAATTCCAGCAATTAGTTATCCACAGGGAGCACTCCTGTGTTGCAATTCGAGTCAAACCATCCACTTTGGGTAAGGTTCTGAAGGATTTTTCCACGATGTCAACAGTGTACCTTCCTCAATATAATTTGCCCTTGGTTGTCAGGCTTTTTTCTGTGTGAAACACAATGATCTTCCTTTATCGACTCAAGCCTCACTTGTGTAACTTCTTCTCTCCTTGCATAGCTAGTAAAACAAAGGCATTATTCTATCTAACAAGAGCGCTTCTCCTCCTGCAACACAAAACGTGAGAAAGAACAGATTCCACAGCACACATGAAATTCAAACTGTTAATTCTAAAGCAAGAGACTTGCATTTCAGGCCCACAAAATTCAACCAACATAAGAAAACATAATATAAGCTTTGCGAATTCACATAACATAAATGAAATTTCAACTAATACATTTATCTACATATAAAATGAGAAGATTAATAAACACATTTAATACAAGAATAATTGTCTGTTACACAACACAGGTTCTTCAATTTAGCGTTTTCTGCTAGTTACATACATTTTCTACATTGATTCTCCGTGTTACTTGTCAATGTCCTAAAATACATCACATATTCATGTTAACACATTTCACAACTCTAACACTTCACATTAATACAGCCAATGATTATATGCAGGTGCAATCTACATGTGATTATAATGCACCCCTTAGAAATTAAATAAGGTTTCCACTCTATCAAGAGTCTGTGTCGGGAACGGCACCTGATGAGGTGCTGGTAGTACAGTGCAGCACATCACGCTGCAGATAATGTCCTCCATCTAGCTGGAAACTTCTGCTGTGGTGTTTATTTGCTGCCAGGAAAGAATGCCAGCAATTCTGGGCCAATATTCTAGCTAGAGATAGAAAAATATTTTGGCCATTGGAGCATCACCTGGATTTTATCTGCACATCTAGCCTCAGAGTTGTGCAGTGAGGCAGATTCAAAACAGTTTGCTGGTTGGGCCAGTAGTAGCCAGCCTGTGGAGTCACCGATGGAGCCTCTAATCGTTCAAGCACATTGGTGTCACTCTTGTTTCCCCAGTACTAACTAGAGCTGTGCTTTTAAAAAAATTAAAATTGATGTTTCCAAATGAGATTTTCTTAGAAATATTTTTGGTTCTTGAAGCTACAACTGAATGAGTTATGACATTATGGGTCATCTGTCTTACCTTCTTCCATAGGATGTTTTTGCACACCTAGCCTGGCCACTTTCTCAACAGTCTCATAACAAACCCAACAAGGCCACCTTTGTACCATTATTTGCAAACCACCATCATTGGCATGGGAGGAATATAGCAATTTACAACGCGTGCTTTCACAGCGCTCTCATTACAACGACCGCGTTGTTACCACGCTTGTCTTTACAACGCAAGTCATTTCAACGACTTGCTCTAGGGGGCACGCAGGACTTAGGAAAAGTATTAATTACTATTTCTACTCCAGTTTGGGAAACAGCAGGGAAGGTGTTGGATTTCAAATCCAACATATTCCCTGGTGTTGCACGACCCCTAGAGCAAGTCGTCGAAATGACTTGCATTGTAATGACACGCGTTGTAACGACCGCGTTTTAAAGTACTGTGTTGTAAAAGTTGCATAGTAAATGTTGTTTCCCGCGTGGGACCAAGAGATGTATGCCTTCCTACCAACTCTGCCTCATGATTTGTGAGATTGCTGCATTGTGGCAAAGTGATTGGTGCCTGATGTGGGCAGTATAGAAGCATGTTTACATTTGAGTAGAAGTGATGATATCTGCCGGCTGTATTTCACTATGCACTGGTTGTCGACTAGGTTGTGGTGATGCTGCTGCCAAAGCCATGAACAATCTATCTAGCAATCAAGCAATCAATCTGGATTTGCAAGGGCGTGGATAATCACCCATGAGGGTATCGGGGTGCTGATCTAGATCTAGAAACATCCATACATTCACTGTATATGCCGGGCAAGGATCAGTCTTGTGATGGGTGTATGTCTGCTGCCTATTACACAAGGACCGAGGGAGGCAATAGTGTAGCAATAGTGTAGCCTACCTTTGGTGTGTATATGCTAGGCACTCAGTCTATGCTCTCATATTTTGAAATATCAATGACACAGACTGTATGGCGCATTTATCCAACAAGCAATGGTAAAGCCAATAGGTCTGGCTTTACAGTGCTAATTCAAGTAAACAACATTCGGCCATGCATGTGGATTCATTGGCATGCTAAATCCAGACCAAGTAGCATTGCCAATGCTTGTTTTTTTTTGCATCATCGTTTCCCTGTTCTGTTCGCTTCTCCCTACATCAAAGCTAGGGGTGGGCGATAAATTCTCTGCCAGCGGAGTTCGCAGAATTTTTCCACCTAGTCAAAACTGCAGCATGGCGGGTTTTATTCTCCTGTTTGGCTCACCAACACTACGTTGTCAAGCGTGAGTGAGAACTGAAATCCTATAGTTTGATTTTGAGGTGCTAGAATGGCACCTGGAGATATTTTTTCAACACAGATGGTCACCGGCAGTCAGGACTGTTCACAATGGGAAAGCTGCCTCTCAAGAAGAAAATCTACTCTAGTGACATCAAAGAAGCAGCGCCCTCTGGCTTGCTGCATGTTGCCTTTTGCCCTGATTTTGCAGTTTGGAACAACCTCCCGGTGCTAAACATCAAGGCAAGCAGCGCAACGTGCTGATTCTGCCCGCTTGCGAAACTCCACGGAATTTCGCAGAGTTTTCATGTAACTCTGTGGAGTGAAATTTCGAAAGTTCCGCCCACCGTTATTCAAAGCACACTTGCTTCATTATTCATGTTGATGGGAATAATATGAGCATAAATGGAGATTAACAGATTAAAATGTATAAAATAATGTGACTATGTTTATTCCACTTAAGTTAGTGTGAATTGCTACTACATTTTATATTAAGTAATGTGCATTGACAAATAGGTTGTACTGTCAATGCTGCAAAATGTTATACTGCATTCTTGGGTCACAGAAAAAGAGACAAAACACTGGGTATTGAAAGCTCATTACCTACAATACAAATCAGCTTCTAAAATGCAGCCATATAAAACATTTGAAAACTTGGGTATGCCAAAAGATATAACATCATAAAACATTTTTTTAAATTACACGGATGAGTAAAGACCAAGGAAAGAAGAATCAATATTCACAATTCTTAGGCAAACCTTTTCTTCTGGAGCGTCTGTTGTGAGCTTGTCAGAAGGCTGGCAATGATGGGACAGTGTCACACTCTAACATTAGGCTCAAGCTTTGATCGACTGGAAGGCTTGGTAGAATCATCATACTCCTTCAACCTGGGAAGAGTGCACTTCAATTTTTTGTTGAAAAAAAAATCTTTTTATTAAATTATAGAAAGAAAAGAAAGGCTATACAGCCTCAAAAAAACAAAACAACACTGGGTAGCAGCATCAAGCGCTAAAATCACATGACAGTTTGATTAGGTGAAACAGTATTTTCAGTGCAATAAACCTTTACCCTCCTTCTGCTCCTCCCACAAACCCCTTTAGTCTCCTCTGGGGAGGTGAGGGGGTGTGGACAGCTCTCCACTTGCATCGTTCCAGTTACACCAAACCTTCACCCATTTCCCAGGACAACCTCTATTAGTATAGACTGTCTTTTCTGCCACCATACGTGTCCATGTCCTTTTCTCAGTCAAGGAGGTGTGCAGGTGCCGCCACTCCCCAGTTACGAGCTATGTTACGTTTGGTGACAATAAGCCCCAGCGTCATCCAAATTTTCCCCATTTTTGTAATTAATACTTCATCCCAGATATTCAGTGGACACCATTTTGGCGTAAGGGCTATTGACTCCTTTCATATCTCGTTCATTTTAGTTATTGCTGCCCTCAAATAGGATTGTATGGCCGGTCATTCCCAAAAAATATGGAACAAGGTGCCCTTTAAATGACATGTGCGGCGACAGTCCTCATTTTGTATTCTGCCCATTTTTAAAAGTGTGGTACCGTCGTAGTAGGCCAGATGCAAACTCTTGAGCTGTACGAGTCTGAATCCTGCCTTAATGGCCATCTCTCCGGGTGATATATGAACAGAAACAGGGGTTCCTGTGGGGTAATGTAGTTAATAATGGTAATAGTAAGCACAATCGCAGTAAAAAGGGTTAAGTCGATGTCCAAAGAAGAAGAAACCATGCACCACTCAATGTTTGGTAATAACAGCAGTTATTTATATATATAACAATGACATTCTCAAAAAAATAGTGCTAAGTGTCCCCAGTGAACATGGAACCTACAGAAATAGTGACAGATTGTGACACAAACAAATGGTTTCCAACATAAAGTCGACCATCAAAAAGTAATAAACAATAGAAGCAGCCTCCTTATAGAATAATAGGGACTGAAGAATGGTTTGCTTTAATTTTGTCGACAGTGTTTCAACCCCTAAATCAGTGAGGGGTCTCTTCAGGACCTATTGACGTAGGGACATCTACAATTTAAGGAAGAAAAGGATAGCATCAGTGTGAGGGCCACAACAACAGCATAGCTGTATGGAATAAACAGGGGCGGCCTGTACCTGAGGAAAGGAATTATCTGTCAGCCTGACAACAGTGCACCACAAGGAAGTGATAGTATACGAAGGGTAGCCGCGCGCTACACATGCGGAGGAAAGAATGAGAGGGAAATTATAACAACGTATTACACATGGACTGCTTGAAAGGGCTGATGGTGAAAGAAACTTACCCCAGTGAGGGGACGAAACTGACAGAGAGGTCAATTGCAGCGATCCGCAAGAATAATGATGGAGTGTGTAGAATTGCAAAGGAAACGCAACAATCTGTGTAATTTGTATGGGTCTCTGAAAAGTATAGAGGAGTGTGTTAAAACGTGGAATTAATAAAAAAAAGTGGGCGAGGCAAACAACTCAAGGGGTCCTTACCAGGATAGAAGCAATTCATGCTTAATGCGCTGATGCACCACTCCATACCCCGTGGTTAAGCATCTAATTAGTATCTGTTTACAAACACGTCAATCAATGTATACCTAAAATAGGGGGAGATTACAATAAGGGTGTGTCTCAGGTATGCTAGTTAATACCAGTGGCCTAGCTCCAGGGAGGAGTTAAGTTCTTACCATCTCCTGGATTGGTTGATCCAAACAGCGAGACTGTAACCGCGTACATCTGCTACGCGTGGAAGTAGAGCCGCACGAGTCCGTCTGCACTTGTTCGGTGACAAGGGGCCGGAACTCACTGTGCGGTTAATTAATGTTGTGAAGTTGCCCGCCAAAACCGGACATCATGGCAGGCATCACTCGGGATAACCACCTGACGGTATGATCCGGTTTTTTGAGTTCTGTTGCGAAGACAAATAGAAATAGAGAAAAGCCGTATAGCAGTCTAAAACGGGTGACAAAGGATAGAAGGAAGAGAAATGACAGGGGGGATGATCCAAGTGTGAACAGGAATGTGAAAGTCTGACTATTGGAAAAGTGTCTCAGGGACCCAAGAGTAGCAAGAATTTTAATCAGGAGCTGAGAAGGTGTAGCCAGCGCCAGATTACTATAGAAATAATACATGATACTGTAGATGAATCGCGCGTGATATGTCAATGCGAAGCTTGCAAATAGAAGTAGCAAACTCACCTAAAGTGCGGTGTTTCTATTGTCTACAGAGGGCATTCTGAATACATGACATCATCTCGAGATAAGTACAAATTACATAGTGCAACATGCGCACATCTAGCAATGCATATAGTGGAATTATGACAACATATCTGAAAACAATGTAAAACACTAGTAATGCATAGTTACATAAATCTTGAGTTTTTCAAGATTATATCACCATTGGTCTTTCAGTTCGATAATATTGGGTTTATGACAACATATCAGAAAACAATGTAAAACACTAGTAATGCACACTTACATGAATCTAGAGCTTTTCAAGGTGTATCAGCATCGGCATTGGTCTTTTAGTTCAGTAATGTGGCCACAAAACCATTCCATTCCTCAGCCGAATTCAGTCCATGGATAATAGACTTAGTCTTTTCTATCCAACGGCACTCTAGTCTTTGCAAGATTTGCATCAGGTCACCGCCTCTTTCCGGAACAATTGCTTTGTCAATGACCTACCATTTTATATAATCTGCTGTATGTTTTTTTTTCAACAAAATGGTTTACCAATAGAGCAGTAGGTACTAAACACCTGATGCGACTGCGATGCTGTCTGATTCGAGCTTTGATTGGTTGTGAGGTCTATCCATTGTATGGTAAGTTACACAGACACCATATACAATACACCAAATTGCGGATGTTGCAGTTTGAGAAAAATTCAAGTGCCTGTCTAACATTAGCATGCTCAAATGTATTGGTATCAAACGTGAATGCACAGGAAACACAGGTACCACATTTAAACTGTCCTTTAACTTCTGGTAACCCCCAGGCTGATTCCAGGGTTCTGGTCTTATGTACAGAGATGTTCTCTGTGGAGGAATGTATCACGTGATCTTTTACATTTTCCCCCTGTTTAAAGGCAAACATAGGAGGTTCAATTGTGGAATCAATATTTTTTTATCAGATCCCAATTTTTGTGATTAAATTACTGACCCTGTTTGTGTGCACACCAAAGGTGGTTACACAGATCAATCTGTCAATGGAGTCTTCTCTTTTGTGTTTAGTAACTCCTCTCTCTGGCAGAACCAAGCTTTTTTGAGGGAATTTCTTATTAGTCTGTTGGGATATCTCCTGGCAAGTAGTTTGGATTTCAATACCAGGGCCTCTTTCATATAATCTTCCTTATGTGCAAAATTTCTGCGTAACCGCAGAAATTATCTTAAAGGTAAACCATCTTGTAGAGCTCATGGGTGGTGACTTTTGTATGCTAAGAGTGTGTTCCTCTCTGTAGGTTTCCTGTGAAGACTAGTGTAGAGGGTGCCCTTTTCATGTTGTATACTCAGGTCTAGGAAGGTTATAGCTGACTTGTGTAGTGTGGATGTGAAAGTCTAATGTTTCTGGATGTTGTTGAGGTAGACAACAAAATCATGGAACTCTGTCTCTGTGCCTGACCAGATAAGAAAAATATCATCAATGTACCGCCTCCAGCATTTAATGTTAGAGTGGTACCTGTTCATTATGTTCAAAGCATAAGTCTGTTCAACGCAGTCCATATAGATGTTAGCTAAGTCTAGAGCGAAGACAGCTTCCATGCTGATCCCCTAGCATTGTTGGTTATAAGTACCTTCAGAGATAAAGTAATTGAATTGAAGAGCAATCCTGTGTAGGGAAATGATGAAACTTGTGGGATCCTGTATTGGCCTTGTTCTAGTCTCCAGCAATTTCTCTGTTATCAAAATACTTTCCTCCTGTGGTACATTAGTATACAGTGATGAGATATCTAGCGTTGCCAGCTGGTGCCTCCGCCCACCAATCATCGTCTAGGCCACCCAAGTCATTGGCCTATTTTGCTGTCAGTTGTGTGGGTGAGTCAGGCAAATTATTTGTTAGCTTTCTATATGTGTGTGCAAGGTTGCTTTGCGAGTCATGTATTCGTCGAGTAGACGGTCCTCTAGCGGGGAGTATTCTGGCAGTTCATTTCTTATGGGGATTGCTGATTGCAGGGTGTGTCTGATTTGTAGATATCGGAAAAATTCGGACTTTGCCAAATCGTATTCCCTCCGGAGATCTGGATAAGGGAGTACAGTGCCCGCACCCACAAGTCCCCAACTTTTGACAGACCTATAAGGTCCTATTTATCAAACCTCGGGTATCTACCTAGTATCCCAAGGGCCTTTGAATCCCACAGGGGGGTGGATTGCATTAGTTTCTTTCTCCAGCCCAATGCTCAATTAGCTGCATGCCAGATTTTAATAGTAGTATTTGTTGGATTCAGGTGTTGCGTGAACGGAGGTGCAGCATATAGGGCTAGTAGGTATCTGCCAGGCCACATCTTCTGACAATCATCAGGCAGGTATACCCAGTGGTTGATAGTAGTTAGTTGTGCAGCCCAGAAATACCATTGTGCATCCGATAAGGCGGTTCCACCATCGTGCCATCCCCAGGTTGAATTTTTAAGTGCAATGCGTGCCGAACCCCCATCCCATAGGAGAGTCAACAACTCAGAATCTCTTGCCCTAAAATATTTTGCAAGGACCGGATATGGTACATTGTGGAGGGCATAGAGGAAAGGTGGTAAAGACATCATTTTAAAAAGGACTGCTCTCCCGAGAATAGAGAGTGGAAGAGACCATCAGTGTCGGAAATCAGCCTTCATCTGATCCAGAGGTGGAATCAGGTTTTTAGTATAGGACAGGACGGGGTCCGTAGTGACAAATATTCCTAAGTACGTGAAGCCATCTGTTGTTATTTGGCTATCACAGTCTCTGGGGAGCAGTGGCGGGATTCCGCGTAGTATGAACAGCAGGGATTTCCCCCAATTAATCGTATAGCCAGACATTCTTTTTTTTTTTTTGGTCCTCATTTGCCTTGTTACCACCCTTCTTCTTACAGAGCCGCCCTGGGTTTTCAACCTCACTTGCTAGATTCAAGGGGGGGGTAGATAGAAGCTTAGAGAACTGAGACCCGCTGCAATCGGGACACAGTCTAGTGCAACTGGAGGGCCTCTTCCCCCAGCCATACAATCAAACCCCTTCCTTGTTTTCCCGCATGTACTGAGAAGATTTCCACCAGCCGAGGCAGATCAAAGCTTAATCAATGGACTATAAATCTAGAACCCTCAACCATATTGTGCCAAAAAGGACTTCCAAAAGCTATATTTGTTTCTCGTTTGATCCGAAATATCTAGCTTAGCAATAGATCTCATTGATCAAAGCCAGCCACACTCCGTTGGGACAGCAGGGGAGATCCAGAGTTTAAATAGCTCTGTTCGAGCCAAGAGCACAGCATAAAATACAAGCTTCACAGTGTCACTCGTGCCCTTACCTTGCCGATCCGATATTCCAAAGATGACCAGCTCAGCGCTTACCTTGATCTGCAGGCCTAGGACACTTGACAGGCAACTACTCATGGCCTCCCAAAAAACCTGAATCTTCGGGCAGTGCAGAAACATGTGTAGATCATCTTCGTTCCAGCTTTTGCACTTAGGACACGCCACCACTCCACCTGAACCAAATTTCGACAGTCTTTGAGGGGTCCAATAGGCCCTATGTACAGTAAAAAAGTGGTTCCTCCTTAAATATGCGGGTTTCACTGTTTTGTAAAGCATAGACATTGTTACTTGGCATTGGTCTTCTGTCGCGAGCTCCGGCAAGCAACTTCCCCACAAGTTCTCCGGTAGCACGAAGGGACTGTCCTGCACCTCGAGCATCGTCTAATACCATAATGCGCTTCCTTTTTTAAAAGTGCAATTAGACAGAAGCTTCTCCTCCAATTTATTAGGAGTGCCTATTAAATCGCCCGATACCACATACCAGCTTTGAATTTGGAGGAATTTAAACCTCGAAAAGTTAGGACCCCACTCCTCCTCGCACTGCCCCCAGGAAATTAGTTGTCTCCCCGGGAATAATTGTTTCCATCTCAAAAGACCTCTCTCTTTAAGTGTCAAGCCAATAAGTCCTTAGTCCAGAGCGGAGACCCTGGTGCGTCCCATATCGGAGCCCACTGGCTAAGATATGGAATTTTAAAGCCCTTTTGATTCTATACCATGTTTCCGCCTTGGCCTTTAGCACCTTTAATCTAACCTTCTTGAAATATTTCGGATCAGCAAATTTATACATAAACCCACTTTCAGCATTTTTCTGCATCTTCAACATCTCTCTAAACATTTTGCCTATTTCTGTGTCCGTAGGGGTGCCTACCATTCTTTAACAGAAATGCCCATGAATAGAGCTGCAGGTCAGGCAACGCTAAGCCCCCCTTCACTAGCCTCCTCCTAAGCTTCTTCCAGGAAAGGCGTGGCCCCTTTGATGCCCAAATAAAATATCTAATTTCACCCTGCAGTCTTATGAACCACTCCTTCCTAAAAGTCAAGGGGATTGTTTCGAATAAAAATGTCAGCTTTGGAAGGATCATCATTTTCACCAAATTTACACGTCCAAATAAAGTGAGCGGTAAGTGCATCCAACCCCGTAAACTGGCACTAATCTCCCTTTTCAGCCTATCAAAATTAGCCTTAGTGAGATCAGCTATACTATGGGTGATCCTAACCTCAAGATACCTCATTTCTTTTTTGCAGGCACAACCCTCATTACTCATGTTCCAAGCCATGACTTCTGTTTTCTGCTTATTAATATCATAACCTGAAATACTTCCAAACTCACTGGTTATATCTAACAGGCAGGTCATGGTTTGTTGTAGCTTGGGTGTATAGATTATAATATCGTCTGCATAGAGGCCAATCTTCTTGCTCCAGCCTTCAAATTCAAAGGGTACAATACCCTCTGTACTCCTTATTTTCCGAGCTAATGGCTCGATATATAAATCAAACAAAAGTGGAGACAGAGGGCACCCTTGTCTGGTGCCACGCATAATCTGAACTGGCTGGGTTAACACCCCATTAGCCAACACTCTAGCTGTGGGGGACGAGTATATAGCCGTCAACACTTTACACACATTTGAACCCAAAATGAGATATTTAGCCAACGTCTGCAGGTATACCCAATTAACACGATCAAACGCTTTGGCGGCATCTAAAGCGATAACCGCCAACGGAAGATCATATGGCGTAGCCATGTCTATGGAGTCAATGAGGGAGTACGTCAACTCTTTTAGTGCTCTACCCTTAATGAAGCCCTTGTGGTCCTCGTGAACTAGATCTGACATAACATTATTCAATCTCCCTGCAATAATTTTAGCAAAAAGCTTATAGTCAGCGTTTAAAAAGGAGATAGGCCTATTCGAATCCATACTTTTGAATGACTTTCCTGGCTTGGGGATCAGAGTTATATTGGCCTCATTCCAAGAAGATGGCAGAAGAACATCTGATAGAAAGATCTTATTAAATAACTGCATCAAAAAAGGTGTTAGAATACCAACCAAACTTTTATAAACCTCGACCGGGAGGCCATCCGGCCCTGACGCCTTGCCTTTTTTACCCCCTCTAATAACCTCCTTAACCTCCTCATTGGATATCTCCTTATTCAAAATACCCATCAGATCGTCTGATAGAGGGTCCATATCTTGCATCCAATTCAATACATCTTGTTCTTTAACAGCCAGATTTTCCTTGTAGCCCCTCTCAAAATGACTATGGAATGCTGCAGCAATTCGCTTACTATCAAAAAGCACTATGCCCGACTCATCACTTTTTATTTCTTTGATCAGATTTCAAACCTGATCGCTCTTTACCTTCCATGCTAATAATTTGCTACAGCCCTCCCTATACTCAAAATGTACTAGTTGACTAACTGCTCATTTCTCCTTTACTCTGTCTCTCAGGACTCCTAGTAGATTGTTTTTTAAATCTAACTCCTATAACTCCTTATCAGTCATGACCCTGTTTCCTGAATCTGCTAGACTTGCCTCCATCTTCCGAATCTGCTCTTCCAAAGCTGACACCCTACTGTGATATAATCACCTTTTCCATGCTGCCAAAGCACCTACTCTAGCTCTTATGAAAGCCTTATAAGCATCCCAAACAATCCCAATCCTGGCTGAACCCTGATTGCTTTCAAAGAATTCCTTAGTTTCCTCCTTTAAAAGCTCCAGTGTTTCCTCTTCTAATGGTATTGTGCGATCCAGCCTCCTAACTGTACCTGTTATGCCTTCTCCTACCTTCAAGCGGAAAAGGATAGCTGAATGATCCGATAAATGCACTCCCACATGTTTAACCTCCAAACTGAGTCCTTCTCCATCCGGTCCACCAAAATAGAATCTATCCGTGACTTACGCTTATACTTTTTATTATAAAATGTAAAACCTAACTGCGAGCCAAACTTACATCTCCATATGTCGTGCAAACCCCACTGTTTCATCAGCAATCTAACTCTGTTCGACATTTTGTGGTTCACTACTGCTCTACTGTTCTCAGACCTATCGAGTTTATGGTCCAAAACTGTGTTGAAATCACCTGCCAAAATAATCTGACCGGAAAAACTTAAAAGCTCTTTATCTAATTCATCAAATGGACCAGTGTCATCCTGGTTTGGGCCATAATAGCCCACCAGAATAAACACCTGCCCAAAAACTTTTAACTAAGCTATCAGCCACCTCCCTGCAACGCTCGTGTCCTTAGCCTCTATTGAAACATTCAAGCCTTGCTTAACTAGTAATACAACCTCTTTAGTTACTGCAGTCTGCCGGGTATAAACTGCATGGGCAGCCCATCTCTGTGCTGCAAAGATCTTTCTACTCTCCTCCTCCGTTAAATGTGTCTCATGTAAAATAATAATTTGTGCAGGAGAGTCCTTCAAGTACTCCATTATAATCTCTCTCCTTCTCTTCACACGGAGACCATTTACATTCCATGACAAAACTGTCAACTCGTTTAATCTACCCCTACTCATCTCCTAAGAACCCATGCAACACACATTCCAGCCACAGCAACAAGACCTCTGAGGTATTTTTCCTGCATTTTCTCCGCACCACTCCCTCTCCCTCCCCAAACGTCCCATCACCCCCACCCCCCCCCGGAAAACCCTAACAAACTTCCCATGGCTAAGAGCCCAAACCGGACTTTCTATTGAAGTTCTCAATTATGTTAAAGACTCTGCTTAGGGAGCATCTAGGGTCCGCAAGGTAGAGGAGTATGTCTTCAGCAGAGAGCGATATCTTGCCACCCCACTGCGTAGCCCAACGTAGTCCTCGCAATATGGGATCCACTCGTATCCATTTGGTGAGTGGTTCTAAAACCATGACGAACAGGAGGGGGGAGAGTGGGCAGCCCTGACAGGTGCCACGCCTCAGCAGAAAGGTTTTGGAGATTACTCCATTTACCACTACCTGGGCGAGTGGCTCTGTGTATAGTAGGCGCACCCAGCCAAGGAACTGTGGCCCAAACCCCAGTTTTAACAGTACTCCAAATAGATACGGCCATTCTATGGTGTCAAACCCTTCCTGGTGTCCAGGGAAAGGATCACTGTGTTCTCCTGTATGAATTGCGCTCTGCCTAAAACTCCATGGAGTCTCCTGAGATTGAACGCTGTGCTTCTCCCTGGCATAAAACCAGACTGATCAAGATGGATCAATCCTGAGATCCCTTTTATGAGACGGGAAGCCAGAAGTGTCACAAGTGCTTTAGTTTCGACATTGAGGAGAGAAATAGGCCTGTACGAAGCACAATCTTCAAGGGGTTTCCCAGCTTTATGAATAGTTATTATTGTGGCAGTACGTTGGTCCATCAGTAGGGTTCCCTGATCTCTACTTTCCTCCCACATCTGCAGCAAGTATGGGGCCAGTTTTGTGACATTCTGTTTGTATAGTCCTATCGTAAGGCCATTGGGACCTAAGGCTTTGCCCATTTTTAATCCGTGGAGTGCCTGAACTATTTCCTCTTGAGTTATGTCAGTCCCGACCCTCCGATGGGGAGTGGAGCTGTTTATAATATTTGCAAACTCCTCTGCTATCTCAACTTTGTCGGTTATGTCTTCACCCTCTTCAGACTGCAGCCTGTTCACCCAGTTATTCGCCCTCTCTCTCCTATCCAGCCACGCTATGAGCCTTCCAGGTTTATCCACGTGTTCATAGGTACAGTGTAGAGTCTCTCTTTGTTTCCCCATGGCCTCCCCTTTGCAAGTGCACGCTATTCTATTTGTTTGTGGGATAATCTGTGGGAGACTGCAGAGGTGGCTGTGTTAGTAAGTTGGGCCTCAAGTGGGTTTATGTCTTTTTCAATATCTTCTATTTGTGCCCTTTTATCCCTTTCATATCCCACTTCCAAGGATATTCCTTGACGTCTAATGACCGGATTGCACGCCTCCCACAGCACCACGGCGGAGTCTACTGATGCCTCATTGTCAGGCACTTCAGTTTTTGATATCGGAAAGGGAATGAGATGCTGCAATGCTGGAGGGGTGCACAAACAAAACCATTTCAGTTTCAGAGGAAGCAGACATTAGACATAGGTTCTGATTCTGAATTTGGAGGAGAATTCACTAGAATTCCCAAATTTTCACTATATATCGATTTTAGAAGCACAAACCAGCTGAAAATGATCTTGGTGAAAATGCCGGCATAATTCACTTATTAAATATTGGTTACCTATTTTATATCTCATTTTGAAGTAAACAAACTTGCAATAGGAGGTACCTACATGCACCCTGCAATAGTATACACATTAACCATTCCCCGAGCCTGCTGAAATCAAGAAAGGAGAGTTTGTTCTGGAAATAGCAAACCCTGCTACAATCACTGGAATAACCAATAGAGATTGACCCTCTGACAATTCTTCCTGTGCACATTCTTTTTTGTTAACTCAGCTGCTACCTGGGCGTGGCTCATCAGCACGAATGTGGCAGCGCCGGAGGTAGTCTTCTTCTTCTTGGTGTTTTGCCATTTTGTGGCTGTTAGCATACTTTCTCCTCCTCCTGTTCAATCATGGATGGCCAATCTAAACACACTTAACAACAAACCTATCGTTGTTGACAGCACCAAATCCCTAGGTGTCATACTAGACTAAAGGCTCAAAGTACATTCCCATATCAATACCATCACCAAGAATGCATGTTACCAACTGCGCCTTCTCTGGGGTGTTCGGTGTTTCTTTCCTGAGCAAGACCTAAAAACCCTGGTCCAATCAATGTTTCTTTCCAGATTGGACTACTGAAACTCTCTCCTTGCTGGCCTCCCCAAAACACACCTTTCCCCTCTTAAATCCATCCTCCATTCAGCGGCACATTTGGCATATGGGGCCAAAAGAAATGATCACATCACACCCATACTGTTTTCTCTTAGCTGGCTTCGCATCGAAGCAAGATCAATTTATAAGACTGCCAGTATGACCCACACAGCCTTGCACACTTCCACCCCTCGTTATCTGGTGAATAAACTCAAAATCTCAAGCGGCTTTAGACCTTCACGCAATGCTGAAAACTTACTGCTTGAGCCCCCTATATTCAAAAGGGAAAGATTTATGGCTCAATCCTTCTCTGGCAATGCAGCTAGAATTTGGAACTCACTTCATCCAAACCTCCGAACCACCGCCTCTATCAGAACTTTGAAAACAGATCTTAAAACTCTTCTCTTCCAAAGACACTTCCAGGAATAATTCAACCCATTTCATGACCCTCACAGCCACTTGGCATTCACTTGTTCTCGACTTTGTAAATATGTATTCTATACCTGTATTAACCTAATTTTGCCACCTCTTATTTTATGTTTTTAAATTATCCTGATTGTATTTGTAACTTGTTAGTGTGTAAATCTCCTTATGTAACTGCGGTAAATTGAAAGGTTCTTGAGCCAGGTATATAAAACAAGCTGGATTTATTGAAGCTTAGTTACAAGGTAAGTTCATTAGAAGAAGATAGGTAGATGGAAATGTAGCCCCACCAGGAGCAGCCTCCCTGCCCCTCAGCCTGCTTCTATCAACTGCCACTCCACACACAAGCCAGGCTGTCAAGCATTCCATGAGGTCATCAAACATTCTAACACTCATACTTGCTGAGCAACAGGGAAGACACAACTAGAGGAATGAAAGACACAAGTCAATTATAACAGTAACTTACTTGGTTCTATTGTAAAACACTCTGACACCTTTGGGTAAAGTCCGTGCTATATAAAACAGCATTAAATAAATAAATAAATAAACTGATTCCCTAACATCAGGCCCCCACCGAGCCCCCTCCGCTGAACTGAAACGCTGAGCCCTTGACTAAGCTCTGAGTGGTCGGTGGGTTGTAAGCCATGAGCCACAGCCGTTGTAGGCCCGCAGCTACAGGTGCAGCAACCTATTGAACTTTCTCAGATGACTGCCTGAGGCCAGGGCGCTGTCACTCCATTGATTTTTTCGCTCTTTTGAAACCACATGGTTTCGCCCCACTCCACCCCATATCTCTGCTCCTCTTCCTTTGCTCACTCTGCAGCTCCAGCGCAGCATCATTGCATAAAACTTGCACTTGGCCACTACCATTCCAATAAAGCACTACAACCTTTGTATATGTTTGGAAGTATTTAGCCACAACTTTATTGTTCCCATGGTTTCACAATGTGTACCCATTGTAAACAATATTGGGGCCATAAATCAATCAGTATGCTTGCATGTCATAAATCAATCATCGTTATAGTAATTGGCATCAACTCTTAAGCTTCAGCATAAATCATGGCCATTATGCCAAACCTGTTATCATAGATTACTCCATAAATAAAGTAGACAAGAGTATTCTTGGCTTGTCCTACAGTCATAAATCATACCATAAATAATTTTGCCAGTTGGTGATGTCCTTGGAGTCTTTGAACTGCAGTTTACTTTCAATGCAGGGGTATTTCCACAATCTCTTTCAGGTTTAACTCAAAGCCTTCACCTGCTCGGTGTGGTCCAGTGGGCCTGGGCTGCGAGTGCTGTGTTCTACGTACCACCCATCTCTGACTGTCTTACCCTGATGTAAAACGAACAATGGTTCAGCCATGAAACGAACTTAAAACATTTATTACTTTTTCCTCGCAAAAGGTAGGACTCCAATCAATGATACAGGAAGTCCCAACACTGATTCTTTGAAAAACAAACAACACGACTAAATTGAGTGTGGTCAATTGTTATAGTGAAAAATCATATTTGTTTAAGAATTAGTTATCCAAACCGGGACGAATACACAATGAACATAACTACCAAAAGTAGTTTTTACACAATGGTGAAACACAAGGGAAGTAACACAATGGTTTCCTATATATATATTGCAATACAAAATATACATAACTAATAACACATTTACAATATAGATAGTTGGCACAGCGTTGTGTCATCAATGGAAAACCCCTAACAAGACCTATGATCTATCCTCTTAGCTGTGATGGTCTGGTTGGGCAACAACGCTTGTCATATGCACATCGACGTTTCGATCCCTTAAAAATGTGTGAGTTTGAAAAGCATCACCGTGTGGTCTTCATCAGGACTAAAGAGCAATAATTGTGTATCGCCTTTCCAAGATTGTCTCAAGGGATTGCCAAAAGGGTTAGCCACGTCGTCAGTACACAGTGACCTGTATGTCCAGGTACAGGTGTTTATTCATAGTAGGCAGCCATATAATGGCCGTCCTGGTACGGATTTAAATAATCTTGGCAATTGTATAGAGATGGTCATGACTTGCTCCCTGCGTACTCGTGTTCATCACCAGGGGGCTGAACTGTGGGAATCTCCAGTGTTCAAATAAGCTTCCAGACCCTCCCCTTCATGTATATACTGACTTCCAGCGATTTGGTCACTATTTGGAAATTGACATCCATTCCCAATCCATGCCGGGTTTTGTGACAGCCAGCCTGCTCATACTTGAAGCCAGCCTGCTCATGTTTGGAACTCCACTACCTCAAATTCCTTGCTCACTGCTTTGTATCCACCCCTGCAAGCCCTGCAGGCCAAGGATGTGTGGAGGACTACAGCTCACCTGTGGCTGGCTGCTGCTAGCCTGCTCACACCTGCTGCATGTGATTACTGTGAGCTCTTTTAAGCCCCAGCTCCCTGCAGCCCAGGTTGGTCATGGTAGCTGTATACCGGTGAGACCGATCCTTGTTTCCAGTGTTCCATGAGCCTTTGATATCCTTGTTTGCAGTGATTCCTGAGATTTAGTTAATCCTTGTTCCTTGATTCCTGAGCTATTCCCTGTGTCTGTATTAGCACTCCCTGCAGTGCTACCTTGTTACCTGAATTTCTGAGCCATAGCTATTCCCTGTACCTGAATTAGCACTGCCTGCAGTGCTACCTTGTTTCCTGAGTTCCTGAGCCATAGCTATTCCTTGTGCCTGAATTAGCACTGCCTGCAGTGCTACCTTGTTTCCTGAGTTCCGGAGCTATAGTTATTCTTTGTACCTGTTCCTAGGCTTCAGCTATTTCTTGTTCCTGATTTGCACTGCTTGCAGTGCTCTCTTGATTCCTTTCCTGAGCTGTAGCAATTTCCAGTTTCCTAGAACCATCACTGCCTGCAGTGCTACCTTGATTCCTGAAGCTTTAGTAACTCCCTTTTTCTGAACTAGTACTACCTGAAGTGCTACCTTGACTCCTGAAGCTTTAGTAATTCCCCTTTTCTGAACTAGTACTACCTGAAGTGCTACCTTGACTCCTGAAGCTTTAGTAACTCCCTTTTTCTGAACTAGTACTACCTGAAGTGCTACCTTGACTCCTGAAGCTTTAGTAATTCCCTTTTTCTGAACTAGTACTACCTGAAGTGCTAACTTGACTCCTGAAGCTTTAGTAATTCCCTGTTCCTGAACCAGCACTGCCTGCAGTGCTACCTTAACTCCTGAGCCTTAGCTCAATTCTTGTCCCTGCCCCAGCACTGCCTTCTATGCTATTTTGTTTTCTTGATTCCTGAACCTGCACTATTCTAGTATACCTTTGTAGCCTCCCCTTCCCTATATCCTTTTCCAGTCCCAGCCTTTCTTCCATTTCCTTGGTTCCAGTTCCAAGTTTGCTGTCTTTCTATTCTGATGCCTTGCTTCTGTTGCCTTGTATGTTTGTTACCTGCTTTCTGCCAAGTGTGTACTGTGATTTCCTTCCTTTCCTGTTAAGCACTCCTCCTAGCTAGCTCCTTGTCTATTGTGCTTGTGTTTAGTTCTACCCCCTTGCTGTTACTGCCTTGCGTGTTCCTGTTTGATCGCCAGGATCCGTGGGCACAGCTGACTACCTAGGTGGTGTGTCTTGTTCACTGTGAGTATTGTCTTTGAGTTGCATTTATAACATCACCATAGGTATAAGCTCCACAGACCCTGCCTTTGCATGCATATCCTATATGTGGATATTTACAGTCAGTCCCAGAAAGTGACGGGCCCCCCTCATGTTAAGGGACACCTGTTGGACCCAATCTTTTCCAATATCTACCTCCAGATAGAGGATCCCCTGCCGGTCCCTTGGACCGACCATCACTTAATTTCGTTCTCTTGGCCGACCTCCGTGAGCAGGAAGGCTGAAAGTCACTCCAAAATTCCGAACCGGAGCTGGTCGTATAACTCCAGAGAGGAATGGGTTGCTATTCTCAAAGAAACAAGGCCTAGTCTTGATTCTGACCCCGACATTGCTAACATACAATTTAATCAATGGATTAAAAATTCATTGGATGTACTTGCCCCTATAAAACTTAAAGACATCAAAAAAGGCACAAAAAAAGTGGCATGGTATACCATGGAGCTAAGAGACCTAAAACGGAACTGCAAGGTGCTTGAGAGGCACTGGAGGAAAGATTTTTCACCTCAAAAAAAGAAAATCTATCGTGATGCATTGAAACTGTATAAAATTAAGATCTCCAAAGCCCAATCTACGTTTTATGAGGCAAAGATTTTATCTGCACCCAACGCTCCCAGAGAAATTTTTAAAATATTCAAAGCCCTGACCACCCCTTCCGTAATATCAATGACACCGATTGATTTACAAGGGCGTTGTGACAATCTAGCAGAATTCTTTCACGACAAGGTTCAGGCGATCTACTCAGCCTTCTCGACCGTCGATAACCTTAATAATGACCTCTCAATGGTGGAAAATACAGGCCGTCGAGATCAAAGCTTGGAATTTTTCCCGCCCTTAGACGCAGACATAGTGGTGTCTTTACTTAATAAACTCAAATCAGGTTCCCCAAATGACCAGGCGCCTCCCACTGTACTGCAGCAGGTTGCCCCAGAAGTAGCTCCTGTCATTGCTACAATGATTAACTCTTCTTTTGTAGCAGGTAAAGTCCCCGCACTATGGAAGGAAGCCATGGTGAAAGCCCTGTTAAAAAAACCAGGATCGGACCCGGAATTAATGGCCAACTATCGCCCTATTTCCCTGCTCCCGGGAATAGCTAAAATTGCAGAGAAACATGTTAACACTACCCTTTCCTCCTATCTGGAAGAACATAACTGCCTGCACCGGACGCAGACCGGTTTTAGATCTCATCAAGGGACAGAAACCGCCCTGGTTGCGGTAGTGGAAGAAACAAGGAAAATCATGGACTCAGGAGGATCAGCTGCATTGATTCTCCTCGACCTCAGTGCGGCCTTCGATACCGTTAATCATAAAACCTTGATTTTAAGGTGTCTCGAAATGGGGGTGACTGGCTCAGCATTGAGTTGGTTAGCCTCCTTTCTGGAAGGTCGCACTTTTCAGGTTTTTGAGGAGAACGTGTCCTCTAGGAAGGTTCCTCTGAAGAGTGGAGTGCCCCAGGGCTCCTCTCTTAGCCCCACTCTTTTTAATATTTATATGAGTCCTTTAGCTAAAATTGTGGAGGAATTTGGCATACAAATAGTGATGTATGCCGATAACACTCAGCTGATTGTCTCTCTCAAAAATCTCGGACAGCCACAATGCAATCTCTCTAGATGCCTCGAAGAAATATCAGCTTGGATGAAACAGTCCTGCCTCCAACTGAATGGAGCAAAAACAGAGCTCATGCTGCTGGGAAAGCCTCTGCCCCCAGACCTGCTTTTGGCTTGGCCCAGCTGCATGGGATCCCCACCCACTCCAAAAAACCACATCAAGAGTCTAGGAGTGTGGTTGGATGAAAAATTAGATATGAAGACACAGGCCAACAAGGTTGCTGGGTGCTGCTTCGGGATCATGAAAACAGCTAGGAAGATTCTTCCTCTTCTCCCATTCCACGCAAAAAAACTACTCCTTCAAGCATTGGTTTTGTCACGTCTGGACTACGCGAATGCCTTATATCTAGGAGCTCCCCTATCCACAATAAGCATTCTGCAGAAGGTCCAGAACTGCGCAGCAAGAATTCTCCTACAAATCCCGCGGAGAGAATCAGCTAAAGGAGCAATCAGACAATTGCACTGGCTTCCGATCGCAGAAAGAATCCAATTCAAGGCCCTATGTATTACGCATAGGGTCCTGAACAAGAATGGCCCTCCAATCCTTCAAAAGATAGTTTCCCCATACCATCCCAACAGACACCTCCGCTCTGGGAGTGAACACCTGGCTATGGTTCCGAGAATTCTCAGGTCCAGATGCGGAGGTCGTTCTTTCTCTTACGTCGCATCGAGGACTTGAAATATCCTCCCACACTCCATTCGAATGGAGGAAAAATATCTACCCTTTCGTAGACTCTTGAAGACGCACCTTTTTCCCATCGCATAAGCAGTCAGCATTTCTGTTTACCTGGTTCTCAGCGCTGGGAGGCCCTAGGGTAGCCATGCGCTCTACAAATGCCTCTTTCATTTCATTTCATTTCATTTCATTTCAGTATCTGTAACAGCAATTGTGGTTGAGAAACTTACTGAGCTTCAGTCTTACCGTGTGGAGCTCCTGAGTGCTTTACCCCACACTCCCCTTTATTGTTAATGTTGTTTCATATATATGTCTTGCACATTTGTCCTGGGTGTGGGTATTCTGAATGCTAAATTGCCTCATGAGTGCCCTTCCTTTCTGAGTCTTACCCATCTTGTTCACTTGTTCAGGCTTCCCCTTTGGATCCCTTTTTCTCATCTGACTCCCTGTATGATCCTCGGCAGCTCTGTACTCCTCTTTCTGTGCACGTTTTCTACCCTGTTCCCAGTCCTTGCCCAAGTCCCTGACTGTGTTCCCAACATAATCCCGGACAGTCCCTGACAGTATGACCAACCCACATTTACAGGGTCATTTGTGAGGTGTCTGTGCATTCAGTTAGCTACCATTTGTTTGTTACAGTTGTGTGTGAAAATATTGAAGGTGTCGTAATGAGAGGTTTAAGAAAGAAACACACCAGTGCATCATTTAAGTGTATGCAGGGCAATTCACCAGTGCCCAACAATGAGAGGCATTTAGTGTCCACTTTACGTTTTGAGGATGTTAACCCTAGTCCTGAAACTATGAATCCTCTTATGAGAAATGGACGTTCTGAATATTTTACTCATTGGCTCTCAAACACCTCTTTGCCAGATCCTGACTTGGTCTTCTGTTCTGATCCAAATTCTTTGTCTGTGTCAGCATTGCGAAAGGAGAATGAGACCCTACTCAGTTTGCTGAACAAGAATTCTGGTTCTAGCATGTCTGTTTTAAGTGGTTGTAAAATACAATATTCAACCACACAACCAAAGAAAGAGCAGATTCATTTAATAACTTCTGTTCTCCATTCACATAATGTTATCCAGTCTTGTAGTACAGTAAATCTCACCGTCCTGGATACTAAAGGGACCTTGGTAAATACTACATCCAAAGTAAAAAATAATCAGTTTAACAAGAGAGAAAAGACCTACTAGAACACAGGTGGCTAATAGCCAGTTTGAACAAAATCCAAGTTGTAGCTCTCTTGCTTGTTGATAAGTTGCCAAGTCTACCACTGTCCGTGTAGAGAAAGATCTGCAGTCTTCACAGGATATAACTACATCTAAGATTCTTGAATTACAGCGAGAGAATAAAATGTTTCAGACTCTGTTAAAAAATGATAACCCAGAGTTCAAGTGGGAATCTAAAACCCCTGTACAAGACCACTTTTCCACCTCTATGTTATCCTCCTTAGAAATAGAGAATGAAACCTTGCGCTCTCTTTTGCGTTCCCCTCAGAGCTGGTCCAGCAATTGTGTGAATAATACTGTGGCTGATCACTCGGATTCCATTCAGAAAAGCCATAGTACCTTTTCTCAGTGCAGTTAATGAAAGTATGTGTTTGAAGTCTGAGTTTTCTAACTCCTCTGGTGTTTTATCTTCTAGTGCAAAATTAAATCGAGGCGCTACATCTGAGATTTGTCCCTCCACTTTTCAGAACCACTAATGCCAGGCAAAACAAAAACATCTCTTTGCTTTCTTTTCCTGGTAGTGAGGTCAGTTCTATCTCAGAGACAACCCAAAGACAGGCCATTGACATACAGACAAAACCTAAACCAGTGACCCACATAATCCCTGATGTGACAATGTCCTGTGACTCAGACCAAGCTCTTGATTTAACTGCTGCAACTGAAGTCAACCTCCTCGCTGAGAAGAAACAAAATCCTGACCCCTTCTTTGCTGTTTTGCCTTCAAGCACACCACATATTGAAAAAGTTAGGAAATTATAGTACTCTATGCTCTGTTGCATCTGTACCACCTTGTAATGCAGAAGAAAATGAAAAGATCTCCAATGGCCAAGGAATCTTTCACCTATTTCCTCTGACTGTGAGGTGTGAACTGCCAAATTGTGAAAGAAACCTGAGCATCAGGAACTGTAAGATAAACAGTATTCTGAGCCATCTGGAAGAAAGTACTCCCGTGTGTTTTAATCTGACAAGGACCTGTGAAGATGTCACTACTGACAACAGCAAATCTACAGTTCACAAGCTACTACCATTCCCAGAGCTTAAATTCTATGAACCACGTGTCACTCTGCCTTCAGCTTGTCTTCTTGCAGAGGCTCCAGAGTCCTCAGCCGGCCCGCTGCCTTCAGAGCCCAAGTCCTCAGCCGGCCCGCTGCCTTCAGAGCCCTAGTCCTCAGCTGGCCCGCAGCCTTCAGAGCTCTAGTCCTCAGCTGGCCCGCAGCCTTCAGAGCCCGAGTCCTCAGCAGGCCCGCTGCCTTCAGAGCCCGAGTCCTCAGACGGCCCGCTGCCTCCAGAGCCCAAGTCCTCAGCTGGCCCACTGCCTCCAGAGCCCGAGCCTTCATCTGGCCCGCTGCCTCCAGAGCCCGAGTCCTCAGTTGGCCCGCTGCCTCCAGAGCCTGAGTCCTCAGCTGGCTCACTGCCTCCAGAGTCCGAGTCCTCAGCCGGCCCGCTGCCTTCAGAGCCCGAGTTCTCAGCTGGCCCGCTGCCTTCAGAGCCCAAGTCCTCAGCCGGCCCGCTGCCTTCAGAGCCCGAGTCCTCAGCTGGCCCGCTGCCTTCAGAGCCCGAGTCCTCAGCCAGTCCGCTGCCTTCAGTGCCCGAGTCCTCAGCCGGCCTACCTACGGAACATCAGCCTGCAGTCTGCCTGCTTACTGAGGCCGAGCCTGCAGCCTTCCTGCTTACTGAGCCTGAGCCTGCAGCCTTCCTACCTTCAGAGCCCGAGTCCTCAGCAGGCCCGCTGCCTTCAGAGCCCGAGTGCTCAGATGGCCAGCTGCCTCCAGAGCCCAAGTCCTCAGCCAGCCCACTGCCTCCAGTGCCCAAGCCTTCAGTCGGCCCTCTGCCTCCAGAGCCCGAGTCCTCAGCCGGCCCGCTGCCTCCAGAGCCCGAGTCCTCAGCCGGGCCGCTGCCTCCAGAGCCCGAGTCCTCAGCCGGCCCGCTGCCTTCAGAGCCCGAGTCCTCAGCCGGCCCGCTGACTTCAGAGCCCGAGTCCTCAGCCGGCCCGCTGCCTTCAGAGCCCAAGTCCTCAGCTGGCCCACTGCCTTCAGAGCCTGAGTCCTCAGCTGGCCCGCTGCCTTCAGAGCCCGAGTCCTCAGCCAGTCCGCTGCCTTCAGTGCCCGAGTCCTCAGCCGGCCTACCTACGGAACTTCAGCCTGCAGTCTGCCTGCTTACTGAGGCCGAGCCTGCAGCATTCCTCCCTACTGAGCCTGAGCCTGCAGCCTTCCTGCCTACTGATCCTGAGTCTGCAGCATTCCTGACATCTGAGCCTGAGCCTACAGCCTGTCTGCCTTCAGTACCAGAGCTTCCAGACTGCCTGCCTTCAGCACCAGAGCTTCCAGGCTGCCTACCTTCAGCACCAGAGCTTCCAGGCTGCCTACCTTCAGCACCAGAGCTTCCAGGCTCCCTGCCTTCAGCATCAGAGCTTCCAGGCACTCTGCCTTCAGCACCAGAGCTTCCCGGCTCCCTGCCTTCAGCACCAGAGCTTCCCGGCTCCCTACCTTCTGACCTTGAGCCTCTATCTTGCCTACTTTTTGACCCTGTGCTTCCAGCTAGTCAGCATTCAAAGGTCTCAGCATATATACATTCAGAGACTGAATCTCCAGCATCAGAGACATAACTCTCAACATGTAAGGCTCCAGGGCCTGGGTGTCCTGCATACCTGCTTCAAAAGACACCTGCATGTTAGTCTTCTGTATGTTTTCACTTAGGGCCAGAATATCAGGTCTGCTTCTTGTCACCTCCTTCATCTTCAGCCAGTTTGCCTTTGACCTCTGTGCCTCCTGCAAAACCGTTATCTGCTTTTGACCCTACAGTCAATCAGCCTTTGTTTTCAGAGTGCTACTCTAGCCTGCCATCATCAGGACTTCAAACACTTTTAATTCAGGCTTCTAAGCCCCTGTCACTGGATTTGGACTCTTCAAGTTTTGCCTTCAATACTGCTGATATTTTACAGCCTATTATCCAACCCTCCAGTACATCACAATTATCCTGCAGTCCTCTGGCATCTTGCACTACATCTACGGTGGATACAGACTTACTTCTTCGGAGCAAAGGCTTTGAATCCAGTTTCAGATTCTGGGAGTCTTTGGAGGGGGTGTACTGTCACAACTTGCTCCCTGCATACTCGTGTCCACCCCCAGGGGCTGAACTATGGACTCTCCAATGTTCTTTTTTTAATTTTTTTATTTTTTATTGAGATTTTATATTACAGCACAGCAAAAATCAACTTACCATACACACATACATTATGTATTTTACTTCCGCACAATTAGACATTTCAAAGTACCCTATTGAGAAGTACCCAGATAGGAAGGGCACCATATAGAAAAATGAAGAAAAAAAAAAGGAATTATATATAAGAGAAACCCGTCTAGGGTGCATTTTTAAGGCCCTCTTTCCACTGCTCAATGGGTCTCCAAATTCTCCTCCCACGTAGTTTGCCCATTTTCCCTTTCCTTGCATAGATTCCATTCTCCAAATTATAAACAGCAAGCAGCCTAGCTAACCACTGCTGTAGCGTAGGAGGCACTTTGTCTAGCCATGCCTTAGCAATGCACATTCGCAGGACAGACATAGCCATAAATAAAAATTCCTCATAGGGCCCCTCAGAGTCTGTATTGACCCCAAATATGATCAAAACTGATGAGAGGCTAACTTTCCTACTGCTCTATGAAGTGTATACAACTGCGGACAATTTGCGAATATATGAATTATGTCTGCCTCCGTGGAATCACAGCGAGGGCAAGTAATGCCTGAGGTACCCCCCCCACTGAGCTATCCGTGCAGGTGTGTGATATAGGAAATATATTGCCTTATAATGTTGGGCCTGCAGTGCTGCTGAGCAAAGTATTGTCCGTCCCAGGTCGAGTGAATCCTGAAAGCAGTCTTGATCAGTACCTAATTACTCTGCCCATCTTATGCCAAATTTCCCTAGATCATTGGGGTTAGCTGCGGCAAGTTCTGCATAAAATCTACGGACAGTGCAGTTTCCCCCGCTTTCAATAATATCCAACATTTTATTATTTCTGAGCCCTAATGGTCCTCCACGTTTATTCGAGATAAAACTTCGTACCTGCAAGTATTTAAAAAAACTCCTCCTATCAATACCAGAGACGGCCTGTAGTTCTGAGAACTGAAGTACCCCACTAGGGCCCACCAGGTCGCCTAGTTTCAGGATTCCATGTTCCCCAAACTCCACCATCACTGGATCCATAAATATCTCCCCTGGGAGGGATACGTTCTTCAGGATACGAGTATATCTGTTTAATCTTCCAAGGCCGTTTTCTTTTGAAAATGCTGCCCATATCTTATACGCCGCCTGCAATGTCTTGAACCTTGTTCTTTTATAATAACTAGAATCTGTACAGTTAAGAAAACAATTCACCGCTTCTGCCCCCAGCACCGTCGCATATACATTAGTGAAGCTGGATGTATCCTCGGGATTCCTTTCTGCCCCACCCAGTAGCCCCTGCATGTACTGAAGAGCAACCCCCCAGTAATACATTCTAAAGTCGGGGGCTCCCCATCCCCCTCTTTCCCTGGGAAGGGTAATGTATCGGTATGCCCTCCTTGTTTTGCCATGAGCCAATATGAATCTGTTCAGAGTATGCTCTAGTGCCCAAAACCATTTGGCCTCAAAGAAAAGTGGAATCGCCCTGAACAGGTATAGGAATTTAGGTAATTTGTGCGGCCCACTAACGACAAGTGGAGATTATGTATTCTGCTAAGATCCCATTTCACTTTATTAATCAATGGCTCAATATTCTGCTCTACTATGCTGCTCAAATCTGGTGAGATGTGAATCCCTAGGTAGACAGCCGACCTAACCACCCTATTATCCTCGCAGACCGTGATATCGTTTTTAATTATCTGGGTTTTAGCCCTATTGAGCGCATACCCTGAAACCTGCCCAAATGCCCAGGCTTCTGCCTCTACCTCTTTGATAGCAGTGACTGGTGCTGATGTAGCGATTGCGACGTCATCTGCGTAGGCGAAGGTTTTAAACTCCTGCCCGTGTATAGCTAAAGGGAGGATCCTGTTGTTTTGTTCCAGTCTGCGTAGCAATGGGTCCATATACAAAGCAAATAGAAGGGGTGAGGATGGGCACCCTTGTCTCGTCCCTCGCTTGATCTGCAGCGGGGCGGTGTATACTTTGTTGATTCTCAGTCGGGCTGAGGGATCCCTATAAGGAGCCTGTATAGCTTTTATATATCCTTCCCCTATACCGCTCCACCTCATAGCCATCCAGAGGTAATCCCAGGAGACCCTATCAAATGTCTTCTCTGCGTCGAGTAATAAAACGGCCATAGGGTCTCCTGAGTCCTCCACTGCGTCAAAAAGGGTAAGCATTTGCCTAATATGTTGTGTGGTGTCCTTTCCTGGTATGAAACCATGCTGCGTGGGGCTGACCATGCCCTCAATCACCCTGCCTAACCTCATAGCGAGTATTTTGGAAAAGATCTTCGCATCAGCGTTCATAAGTGTAATGGGCCTATAAGATCCTGGTTCTGATGGAGGTTTGTCCTTTTTCAGGATTACTACTATATCGGCCCCCCCCCAGGAGCTTGGTATGGAGAGACCTTGTTGTGCTTGTACCATTGTAGCCTGCATATCCCTACTTAACACGCCTTGAAAAACTTTATAGAATTCATCCGGTATCTGATCCGGACCTGCCGCCTTACCCGAGGGGAAGTTTTTTAATGCAGTTACCATCTCCTCTAGAGTTAAAGGGAGATCAACTTCTCCTCCTCAGGGAGGACCTGGTGTGGGATGCCCTTTAAGTATTCCTGAGTGGACGCTGCAACGCTTATCTGGTTTTGATTATAGAGTTCCGCATAAAAAAGTCTAAAAACCTCCCGTATTGCCCCAGAGTCTGTAACTACATCACCCCTATCATCTAGAATCTCCTTTATTTCCCCTGCCGCCATTTTCTGCCTCGTGCGTATTGCCAGAATATGCCCTGCTCTCTCAGTTAGTTCATAGCACATTTCTTTCTTAACCTCGCTTGCCTCAGCTTTACCGACTGCAATTTTAAGAAGGATTTGCTTCAGGTGCGCCTTCTGCTGTATAGCTACATTCAACTCCTCCTCTGCCTCTGTCAACCTTTTCATAAGATTTTCCACTCTTTCCTTTTCCTGTTTTTTCTTATATAGTGTGTAACTCAGAGTCTCCCCTCGTACCCTTGCTTTAAAAGCATCCCAAACAATAGCGGAGGAGGTGCTTTCTCTATTAATCTTCCAGTATGTTCTAATCCATTCCTTCATATAGTTAACATATTCCTCATCCTTTAATAATGCCCTGTCAAAAGTCCCGTTATTTCCTCTGTTAACGACCCTCCCTAATTTAAGAGTGATTATTAGAGGATTATGATTGGAGATTAGCCGTGGCTGTTTTTCTATCCGGGTTCTTGCAGTAAGGGAATTAGATACTAAAAAGTAATCTAATCTCACAGAAATCCTGTGTGGTGCTGAATAGAATGTGCTGCCGGTGCCTACCGGATTAAACCGTCCCCAAAGGTCTGTTAATGAGTTATGATATGCCAAATTAACTATTGCGGCACATGTCTTTTTCTTACCGCCAGTATAAATCTGCCCCACCTCTGTGCCCAAACCAGTCAGCCCATTAATATTGAGATCTCCACAACAAATGATAGGTTCTGGCCATAGAGCTAATTCCGAATCCAGAAACTCAAAAGCATCTGGGTCATCTTCAGTAGACCCATAAATTGATACTAAGGTGAATGTCTCCCCCTTAGTTGTACATTCGAGTAGGACCCATCTCCCCCTTGATCCTCCTTCTTTCTCTTGACTATTGTTTCCCCTCTTTTAGCAAGAACAGCCACTCCCCGAGTTTTTGATCCTTGTTTAGTATTCGCCAGCACCGAAAATCCCAACTGCTCCAGGAGATATCCTTTCGTCCCTTCTATGTGTGTCTCCTGTAAGCAAGCAAGGTCTAAGTGCATTGACCTAAGGAGTGCTGCCACCCGTTGCCTTTTAGTGCCATCATTGAGACCGCAGATATTTATTGATGCAATCCGGATATTCATTAAAATACATCATATTGCTGTCCTACCTTTCTCAATTGTACCTTGTAAGAACTAGAAATGTACACTGTGCTGTGCTGTTTGCCCCCCTTACACTCCATCCCTTCCCCACCCCCCCACCCCAACCCCCTCCCAACACCCCTCCCCCATGGCCCCCCTCCTCCCCTTTACAGGCAAATAGGTCAAGCATGACCTATGAATGACCGCTTTTAGGATTGCAGCCATCGCATCCTTCTCCCTCCCAAATGCCAATCAAGCTTTATTGTGGATACCCCCTAACCCCTGAAAAAATCCAGTGTGACCAACTTAAAACCCGACCTAGGAAGCCCCCTGTATAGCCCAGAGTCCCTTACCCCCTGCCTTAACTTTAAACAGTTCAACCACCTTTCTGTTCCTTTTTATTCCTCCATGTACTGATGCGCCTTAACTTCTGAAAAGAACATGTTAACCTGCCCCTTTGTGATCACCTTAAGCCTGGCGGGATATAGGAGGTAAACCTCCAACCCTAGGGCCTGGAAAGGAGCTATTAACTGCCTTAACCTCCATCTTCTCTCAAAAGTAGTGTGGCAAAAGTCGGGTCTGGTGAAAAAAGTGATGTCTTTAAATGACCGCTTAGACTCTGGCTTTGCCTTGTCCATAATTTCTTGTCTAAGCAGGTAGTTACCCACGTAGACCAAGATTGCCCTGGGCCTGCCCTCCTGTGACCCCCCAAGCCCCTTCCTTAGTGTCAGTGGAAACCGATGTGCTCTCTGAATTTCATTCTCCCACTGCCAGGATGGTGATTCCGGGAAAGCGCCCTTCAGTAGGTTAACAACAAATAACCTAACATCTTGCCCTTCCACCCCCTCGGCCACACCCAGTAGTCTTATATAATTCCGCCGCTGCCGATTCTCAAAATCCTCCAGCTTCCACTGAACGTCCTCCGCCATCTTTTCTTGTGTTTGTTTAAAAGTCTGCCAGCTGCTAACGTCGTCCTCCAACCTTCCTGTTCTTTCCTCGACATGTGCCACTCTATCCGCCACTTCTTCATACAATTTGTTCATTTTCCTCAATGAACTTTGTATCTTTTTTGTTGCCTGCCTAGCCCTCCGACTCTCCATCCTCGCTTCCCCCTGCATCTGCTTTAAAGTGCTAAACAATAGCACCAGTGAGGCGGGCTGAGGCTGGGGGGGAGGTGTTGGATACCGGCTCCCCTTCTAGGCTAAGAGAATTAGTGCCATCCTTGTATATTTGTGAGGTAGCAGAGTAGTCCCAGACTAATTTCTTGGCGGTATCCGAGGGGCACCCAGGCAGGTTGTCTCTTTTTTTAGACCTTCGCTTCTTCTGCGTAGTCTTTCTATCAGAAGCACTGGTCCCTAAGTCTGAGTCCTCTATTGACCTTGCTTCACTAGATAGAATAGACTCCGAGTCCTCATTAAGAGAAAAAAAACAGTCCCCCTCAGGTGTGCCCCCCCCTTTCTCCAATAACCCTTGCTGCTGCAGGGCTTTCGCATCAATCTGTCTTGCCTGGCTTGCCAGGAGGGGGTCGCTTCCCCACATACTCACAGTTTGGGGTGGTGTGCCGCATGCGGCTCCTGCCATGGTCTGTGCAGTCAACACATCCTCATTACCCTCCAGGGATATGGCCAGGGATCCGTTGTTCTCAGGAATCGCCTTCTGGGCTCCTCTGTCCTTTCCAATGCCTGCTTTGCCACTCCTCTGCTCACCAGAAGGAGCTCGCGCTGCTGAGCCCAGGCGTTGCTTGGCAACCATGCTTCCGACGTCCTCGTGGACGGCACCGCTTTCGCTTTTCCCTTTCCCCACGTCAGCGTCTAACAGCTCCAGTACCTTGGCGGTGAAGGCTTCAACCACGGTGGGCTGTCGCATTGAGGCGTCCTTGGGTTTGCCACTGTCTTTTGGTAGCTTCTGCGAGATGTTTCGATTGTTATCCGTGGACACATTTGCAGGCTCGCTGACATTTCTGCGCTGTTCCCCGTTCTTCTTTGAAGCTGTTACCGGAGCCCTCCGAGCTGTGCTTGAAGAGTGCTGAACCGCGCCCGGGGCTGGAAGGTCTTTACTTGGCATTCTCTCGCTTTGGCTCTTCGTTTCCCTTTGTTCCTTCGCCTGCTTGGGGAGATGCGGGGGCATTGTTGCTCTTGTTCTGGAAATAAATGCGGCACTCCTTATAAGGCCAATCTTGACGAGTGAAAATAGTGAGACTGTTGGATATACTGACCACCTTGCGGTCCGAGGATCCCTTTGTCCCGCTACCGCCAAAATTTCCGAGCCTCCAGGGGTTCACAGCATCCTACTCAAAACTCCATTCTAGGTCCAGGGAGAGAGAAGGAGGGAAGCGACTGAGCACTACGATCCAGCAGCAGCCATCTTGCCTCCTTGTTTCCAGTGTTTCGTGAGCCTTTGATATCCTTGTTTCCAGTGATTCCTGAGATTTAGTTAATCCTTGTTCCTTGATTCCTGAGCTATAGCTATTCCATGTGTCTGTCTAAGCACTGCCTGCAGTGCTACCTTGCTTCCTGAGTTCCTGAGCTATACTTATTCTGTGTACCTGTTCCTGGGCTTCAGCTATTTCTTGTTCCTGATTTGCTCCCTTGACTTTTTTCCTGACCTGTAGCTATTTCCATTTTTCTTGAACCAGCACTGCCTGCAGTGCTACCTTGACTCCTGAAGCTTTAGTAATTCCCTTTTCCTGAACTAGCACTACTTGAAGTGCTACCTTGACTCCTGAAGCTTTAGTAATTCCCTTTTCCAGAACTAGCACTACCTGAAGTGCTACCTTGACTCCTGAAGATTTAGTAATTCCCTGTTCCTCAACCAGCGCTACCTTGACTCGTGAGCCTTAGCTCCATTCTTGATCCTGCCCCAGCACTGCCTTCTATGCTACTTTGTTTTCTTGATTCCTGAACCTGCACTATTCTAGTATACCTTTGTAGCCTCCCCTTCTGTATATCCTTTCCAGTCCCTACCTTTCTTCCCATTTCCTTGATTCCAGTTCCAAGTTTGCTGTCTTTCTATTCTGCTGTCTTGCTTCTATTACCTTGTATGTTTGTCACTTGCTTTCTGTCAAGTGTGGACTGTGATTTCCCTCCTTTCCTGTTAAGCCCTCATCCTTGCTAGCTCCTTGTCTATTGTGCTTGTGTTTAGTTCTACCCCCTTGCTGTTACTGCCTTGCGTGTTCCTGTTTGATCACCAGGATCTGTGGGCACAGCTGACTACCTAGGTGGTGTGTCTTGTTCACTGTGAGTATTGTCTTTGAGTTGCATTTATAACATCACCCTAGGTATAAGCTCCACAGACCCTGCTTTTGCATGCATATCCTATATGTGGGTATTTGCAATCAGTATCTGTAACAGCAATTGTGGGTGAGAAACTTACTGAGCTTCAGTCTTACTGTGAGGAGCTCCTGAGTGCTTTACCCCACACTCCCCTTTATTGTTAATATTGTTTAATATATATGTTTTGCACATTCCTCCTGGGTGTGGTTATTCTGAATGCTAAATTGCCTTGTGAGTGCCCTTCCTTTCTGAGTCTTAACCATATTGTTCACTTTTACAGGCTTCCCCTTTCGATCCCTTTTTCTCCTCTGACTCCCTGTATGATCCTGGGCAGCGCTGTACTCCTCTTTCTGTGTACGTTTTCTACCCAGTTCCCAGTTCTTTCCCCGAGTCCCTGACTGTGTTCCCAACATAGTCCTGGATAGTCCCTGACAGCTGGAAGTGGAGAAGTTAATTATCTCCTCCTTAAGTAGTACCTTATCTCAAAAAACAGATTAGCAGGTACTGGAAACCGACCCTTATGACTGTTCTTGGTATATCCCACGTAAGTGGCACAGCATGCTCTCTGAAGCCTCCGGTGTGTGGCGCTTGGAGTAAAGTGGCTGAATGTGATCCCACAAACTCACTGGGCTCTGGACTTAATTAAATAAACGGGGCCAGTGGCCTCTGTATTCGCACATCCTCAGGCACCAGGAGCAAACTTGCTTCCTTAAAACCTCTGGCATCTCGCGCTCGGAGTATGCTGAAGAAGCGTCCTTTTCAATATAACAATTGACCACACTCAATTTAGTTGAGTTGTTTGTTTATTTAAAGAATCAGTGTTGTGACCTAATGTATCATTGATTGGAATCCTACCAGGACAAAGTAGGAAATGTTTTAAGTTCGTTTCGTGGTAGAACCATTGCTTGAATAACGTACATATCCCCAGGTTCTGCACGTGATTGGGTTACCCCATTGGTATTATCGATCTACCCTGATGTAAGGCATCCCAAGGTAAGTAGCCTGGTCTTACACCTCGCCGTGGTCAGGTGTGGCCTTTAAAACACTCCTGAAGCTCATTTCCTTTTATCTCCTTTTAGCCTTTCTGCGACAGATCTATTGTTAGGTTCGGGTGGGTGGGTCTCCGGTTGTCGCTATCTAATTAGATAGTAAAACACTTTGGTGGCGCTTAAATGGGCTCAAATTGCCCACTGGGGTAATTTTGAACCCGGTTGGCTTTGCCATTGGCCAGTGGAACTCGAACCCCTTACTCCTTGTTTAGGTGCCATTTTCTCCATCCTAGGAGCAGGGTGCCACTTCCAACCTTTTTTTTCTGTTTGCCTGCCCCTCTCGGGACCACCACATTCACAGGCCTTAGTGGGTTTAGTGTGCCAGCCCCTCTATGCTCCCTTGGGGTACAGTCCTCTGCCCAATCCACTATAACTCCAACTCCCATCCAGTGACTCTGAGGTGATTCTGAGGTGAGGTGAAGAGGGAGGTTAGTGGCATGGTGTTGTGAGACTTTAAAGAAAGCACTGTAAGGGAGTACCAAGTGTACTTGGTGTTCCAGGTGCTCTGAAGGAGTGGTGGACTGGTGGCAATGAGGTGTTAAGTCTTTCAAGGCACACAGACTCACAGGCTCTCCCTATCTGGAAGGAAGCAACCGGGTTATAAGTACCGCCACACTGCTTATTTGGTGCCTTAAATGCAGCCAGGTGAAATCATCTGAGGCCACAAAGCGGTTTGAGTGCTCATGCCGGCCAGGGAGGCACTCACTTGCTGCAGAAGTGTACGCACTGAAGCTCATCACAACCCTTTGCGAACACTGACTGGCCACTCAGAGCTCACAGCTGTGAAGGCAGTCTCATGCTTTGGTGTGGTGTTGGTTGTCGGTGTCTTGTAGGCATGCCCATAGCAGTATAGCGAGGCAAGTTCATGGCTATGCAGCTGAGAGGGCCAAAAGGGTGCTAGTGTGTTCACGTCTGCTGCTAGTAAGACATTGGTACTTGTCAATTAAGCTCTGGAGTCAACAGCTAGGAAAGGATAAAGGAATGATAAAAGGAGGGACAAAGGATATAAGATAACATATGCAAATTATAAGGCAAAGGAAGAATAAAAGGGGTAAAAATGGTGAAAGAGGATAAGAAGCTGTAGCGGCATAAGGAGTATCAGAGAGTTTATCTTAAAGAAAGTGCTCTGAGATACTTATGAATTTTGTTACTTTGGAATGTTTAGGAGCCAAGTTTTCCTACATATACAGTGTGAGATTTGGGAAGCAGAGATCATTTACAATGGTGTAATAGAGAAGAAAGAAGTCAACCTTTGCATTTAAGAAAACAAAAGCTGCTACAAAAAAATGTTTTGTACGTATCTACAAATGACTTAAGACAGTCAAAAACTATAATACTTCAACCTCAAATTTAAAAAAATGTTTTTAGAGAGATTCTAGCGCAGCAATCCCGGATTCAGTTTGCAACAGTAGCACTGGGTTTTGCTAGGGAAAATTGTGTGACAAAATGGAAGAGATTGTTACTTCATCAGACAACCATAGTCAAAACTCACAGAGTATACCAATGAGAACTTTACCTGTTGACTTACCTCAGGAAGGCCCTCTTGATGGAAAAGTTAGTCGGATGAAGATGGCTTCTAGTACCTTTGAAATAAAGATTTGTTGAGCGCTCTTCTACCCGAAGGTGTCTAGGCGCTGAAAATTCAGAAGGAATGGAGTTAGAAACCTAGCAGACGCCCTAAGAAAGGGGAAAGAACAGTATAGAGGAAACATGTAGAAGGGCATAGAACCAGACTAAGATAAACCTATTTGTTAAAAAGTCATGTTTTTAAAGCTTTTCAGAAAGCCAATAGATTTTTTTTTTCTCAACTTCTAAGGCATGGATTTGGCCGTTCCCACTACAAAACATCTGCTGCCCCAGGTTGCTTTCCTAACCTTGGGAATAACAAGTTTGGTGGAGGATGCAGATCTTGAAGATCTTGTGGGCACATATCACCGAAAGTATTGCCTCAGAGATTCAGTTTAGTCATGGTGCAGTGCATTAAAGGCAATACATAAAGATTTGAACTCCACCTGTTTTTGACCGGGAGCCAGTGGAGTGCAGGGAGGATGTGAGATACAAATTGGTACTTTGGAATCTCCAGAAGTAGCATTGACACCACATTTTGAATCATCTGCAGTTTGTGTAGAGATTTTTTTTGCAGATTGACCAGTAGCGCACTACAGTTGTCCATTTGCGAGAAGATGAGTGCGACGAGCCCTGATTTAAACAAGTCTTCTATGTTGTTTTGAAAGGTTCGTCGACCATAAAGTTTTTTGCTTCTGGAAGTTTGTTGAGTTTTGCCACTGTGCCAAAAAGCTCTTTTAGAATATTTAGGGCGGATTTGAGTTGATTTGATAAAATAACTAGACTTGGCTTTAGGCAGCATGTCTTTGTGTGCCTGAATGGGCGTCGTGTAGGACATTTTATTTTCATACTGTAATTAGAGCGCTATTTTCTTTCAAGTTTTCTGCATAATTGTTTTTCAAGTTCTCAGTCTCTCATCAAACCACGGTTCTGTTCTTATTGTGATATTTTTGGGGTGCAAGTACCTGAATGCTAGTCAATCCATTGGTGGTATGCTTCTGTTTCAGCGTGTAAGCCAGTTCAAATTTGGGGGTCTCTTTAAGGGAGTGACTTACTAGGTTTATTTGGAACATCACTGCCCTGTGGTCCGACCAAGTGAGTAGCAGAGCATCGGTATCTTGGATGTAGGGGTTTTCTGTGATGACCCCATCAAGTGTATGACACCCCGAGTGTGTGGGATTCTTCACAAGCTAAGTAAGTCCCAGGAGAGATATGGAAACTGAAAGCTTGTTTGTATCGTTATCAGCTAAGTTTTCCAGATGGAAACTAAGATCTTCTAGGATAGTAAAATCAGGGAGTTGGCTTTGATATCCCATAACGTAATATTATTAATTTAAAAAATAAGAATTTCTGGGGTCTGGTGGTCTGTAGATGAGGGCTCCATTAAAGGGCCATTTTGTAAGCAAGTGCTTCATATTCTTTCGTAAACGGTAGAGGAGCACATAAGACTTTGAGCTGTCTGTATATATGATGGCTAGCTCTCCACCCCTTTTATCTATCCGATCTAACCTAAATAAAGAAAATCCGGGGGGGGGGGTTCGTTGTGATGAGGTCTGGGCCTGATAAGACATCTGCCCAGGTCTCTGTGATGAAGGCTAGATTAAGTGATTGTGCCATGTCTAAAGCGCTCTTGACTAAGGAGCACGTGTTGATAAGCGTACACTTAAATATTCTTCTTGGGGCCAGCCTTTTACTTCTCTTTTTGGCAGCACCAACTGAGCCAATCTTAAAGCTGGTTAATGAGAGCTCGCCCACTGGGCAGACATTCTCGGATATTTTATCTAATGGAAACAGCGTGGGGCCTGAACAGATTTTACCTGACGACATCAAATCAAATAATTCCTCCCTAGACTATCTGAGATGGACCACCTGATGGGGGTCAAAACTGGCAGGTGGGCTGGCCCTGAGCGCGGTCCAAGCACGGACAGGCACAGATGGGCCTGCCTATGGCGTACGCACTGTAGATCCTGTTTTGTACCCCGGCAACCAGGGGCGTGATGGGGGCGTGCCGGAAGCGACGCCTTTGGCAGGCAGATAAATATATAGTCACCCAGGGCTGTTGCCGCAGTTTCCATCATGGCACCCAAGGAAGAAGGTCCAGTGCAGCAGGAGCACATGGCTTCCATTTCAAGTTACCAAGTCTCCCATTATGCAACATCAGTCAAATTTTAGAAAGCTCTGGTACACCATATAATACATTTCCAGAGCTGTCTTAGTTCACCACAGAAGTCTCTCTGGTTGGGTGTAAAGAGCCATGTGGTTCTGAGCAGATTGAACATCTTTTGGATGTTTCTGCATCAGCATATTCTATTAGCCTAAATAAATTATCTACTGAATAAGCAAGCCCTAATAAGACCTTACACCTCAAAAGGGCTCACAACGCAAGTAGTTTACCTCCTCAAGGTACCGGTACAGTGCTGATGAATACTGCAGGCAGCAGTCAAAGCTCTGTCATACCACTGTGATAAAGTGGATCTACTAAACAGAATAGCTGTCTACATTGCTGGGAGAAACCGTAAGCTAAAAAACTTAAGCATCCTTATAACTCGAGCACTAGCTCAGACACCTTTGATTGAAACGCAAAGCCAATGCTCGCTGATTCTAGATAAGCTAACCTCTTTACCCGTTATATTGAATGCTTCATTTTCAGATCTAAGAAGTAAGAATTTCACTCTTCTTGACAACATCACCAACACATAACATGGATAGGGCGGGGACAAATGTACAAAGTACTTAACCACAAAACAAACTTAATTCAATTAAGTTACTGCAAATTTGTCGTCTTAAGATATTTAACTATATCTTTATAGAACCATACACCTCTCTGTTCAATCCCTATTGATGACTACTATTTAATACCAAAGAAAAGACAATACATACATGTAAAAAATAACACAACATTAACATACATTTTTAAAAGAAGAAATACATGTACATTAATGCACACCAACAAAGATATAACTCATGATGTTTGTACAATCTTGCATTCTTAACTATTTCTTGTCTTTCCAAACATCCATTTTATATACAATAGGTGGTTCATAAAAAATATTTTGAGTCCATGATCCACCTGGAGGTAGCAAGGGGAAGGTCAGACCAATAAAAAAAAGTCCACTAAATGTATCAGGCCCTTCCACCAGATTTCTCTATCATAGTTCATCTTATAGCAACTCCTCCATTACACAAAATAGGTTGACGCTTTTCGACTTTTACATTTTCAGACCTCCTCAGAACCAACGGACGGCAAGAAACCTCATTCTAGAAATCAAAATATATAAACAACCAAAGTATTTTATAACACATTTTTTTTAAATCACTTAATAGGAAAAAATCTCTTAATCTTTTGACAATATTTGAACAAAACATGCCTGTGTTGCCTACATAAACACATGACACTGAAGATTGTCAAACATTTCAACAAGGTGAATAAGACACCTAATCATAGGAATTGTAAATATATTTAAAAAATTGGCATGACAGCCGAACCCCTAGCACAAATCACACCTAACCTGTTATGCCCAAGTTATCAGAAGATAAAGTATATCTGAAATGTGCACTCAATTTTAGCACCTACTGCCAAGGAGCAGCCCAACAAGAGGACTATCCAGACTATAATAAAGCAGAAGGTGCACCATACAACAATTGTATTATGTTCATAACAGATAACCAGAAAGTCCAATGTGATTTAAAAATGCATAAAAATCTTCTTTTAGCTTTTATTTCGTATTTTTTTAAAGTTCACGTATAAAAGGTAAATACAACAGATAGTAGCCAATGCGTTTAGTCCAGCCTACTGGACTTCTTCAGGATAAGAAGCAAAAGCTGTGGTCAGAAATGATAGTGCTTGTTTACTTATCTGTCCCAAATTCAAGGAGGTAAGTTATATTAACGCTTCATATCAGAGACGTCCTATATAGAAACGTGGTCGAATATACGTTGCTATACATATAATCAAGGATGCGATGTGGGTTCACTAAATATCTAATCCAGACATTTCCAAAGTATTGGAGGCCGTAGGGACAATCCACCCCAATATAGGCATTCAAAGCCACCTGACTACTACGTAAGGATACACAGGGGTGTAAAGTCAGTGTGAGGATCTAAAATAAACACAATGGGCCCGATCCACAAAGGTAAAATGAGACGAAAGTCTAACTTTACGACTTTCAATATTCATAAAGGGCATTTAGGAGTGATAAAATTAGACTTTTGTCTCAGTTAAACTTATGTTTTGCTCTTAAGTTTAACTGAAACCAGGGCTTTTGGTCTGAGTTAAACTTAAGACCAAAACTTAAATTTAACGGAGACAAAAGTCTAACTTTACAGTTCGTAAATGCGCTTTGTGAATACCGAAAATCATAAAGTTAGGCTTTCGTCTAAGTTTACCTTTGTGAATCGGGCCCAACGTGTACCAAGAGGATCATTGCTATAATATGTGAAAACTCTGAATTAGTGACCGCCCACATACTAAATGCTTGCAACTTTATTGAATCTTGCACCAGAACTCTTCATGTAAAATCAAGAGCATTGTCTTACATGCTCTTAACATGTTCGCTAATACAGCCTCTTTAAGTGATGAGGAGGTCAAACTGCAATGCAGATTCAATCAAACAGAATGCCATAGAGTTCCATATCTGTTGCTAAAAAAAATGTGTCATATAAGTGATTGCATGCCAATCAATTCTTGGTGCCCTATTTACAAATAAAAACAGCTGAGGCTTACTGTGGTTTCAAATCGAAAAGTGGTCACCAGCAAAGTGATCTTTGATGCGCCCTCTACAAAACAATATCCCAAACACTCTTTAAGTGCTCGAAGTCACCCTGGTTGGTGCATTCAAATCCTATCCATGAAAGCCAGCGTTACCACTCACCGAGCTGCGTTGAAGAGGCCTCTTGTGGTAGATGGGAGTGGGCCTGGAATTTATCAGAGCTTCCAACAAGATTGCAATATGTGAATAGTCTGCTTATCCCGAATCGACTGAAACCAATCTGTAATTATTGCCTACGCCCCATAAATGCATAAAAACAGGACATCCGCTGATGCCTCCAATCGGACAGATAAAGGGAAAGAGAGTGGTGTATCCTAGGATACTTTGGGGCATATGTACAAGGAAATGTCGGAGCGTGGAACTGCACCGAATTTGACAGCGTAGCGCTTTTCCATTTCCAAAACACAGGGATGTACAGTATTTACAACAATAAGGCGCACCCCTGGGTTTTCCTCAGCGCTGGCACTAAAATTAGCTGCCTAGCTCCAATGCAGGCACCCTTGCACCATAGTGTAAGGGTGTCTGTGTTGCAGGGAATGATTGTTTATGTGCAGGAAGGTGTTCATTTCTGCACATGAACAATCCATAATGGTGGTTTGTTACTTCTATGTGTGCTGTATTATGCAAAACACATAGAAGTAGAAAATCATCAGTAATTAAGGATTGTTTATGTGGCGGAAGGGGCACCTTCCTGCACATAAACAATCATTAATAGATTTTTGCTCTTTCTATGTGCGCTGCAGGATGCAGCACACACAGAGAGAAAGCGAAATCTAGGAGAAATAAAAGTATTTCTCCTTGTTTTGCCATTCTAACGCCTTGGCGTTAGTTTTTCTCCCTGCTTCAGATTTACACCTCCTTGTAAATGTGGGGCAGCGTCAACAAGCAATGGGTGTTGTGGGGGTACGCCCACAGCAACATCCATTGCATGCCCCTTTCACAATAAGTGATGCGTGTAAAGGGGCCATATTTACAAGAAGGCGTTAAGCCACAAAAAGTGGCCTAACGCTGCTTTGCAAACATGGAGAAGGGCATAGCGCCACCAGAATATTTCTAAAAGTGATGTTCTGGTGGCGCTAACACCTTGTAAATATGCCCTTTGTCCTGTGGCCATCATATTGTGAATCAAATATATGTACACAAGCTAATGTCCACTTAGGGTCAAAAACGGGTGCAATATATACCACCCCTAAATGTTTTTCATAACGTAATGTTAATCAGCTCTAATTATATATGAGACAGAGATTAGAAATACTGGGTACGAAGACCTGCCTCCTAAATGTTTTTGACTATCTTATAAAAGAGAGAATCATAAGAAAAAAACTTTGTACAAAGGCCTGGTGTGACCTCACCTACAATCTCATATGTATATGTGGTGTCCAATAGACTCCTTTACAAAAAAAAGAGCACCAGCGACTTCATGCAATTAATACCCATTTTTCATTTAACTCATTTAGTCCTGTAGATTTAGTATGAAATTTTCAATCAATCCCTCCTGTCTGTTAAGGATGCTAGAAATGGATTTACCCCTCTTGCCTCATTGTGCACGAAGATCACAGACCACTGTAAATCATTTTCTGTATGCTTCATGTTCATGTAATATTGCATGCGGTGTGTCCCTGGAGTTTGGCATCTAATTCTTGAGTGGTGTTGCAGAATGTGGGATTCCATAGGCTGTGCTGTTTGGTCTAAATAGATATTTTCACATGGGCATGCAATGCAATAAGCGACATTATCAGTGTTGCAGTTAGAGAATACAGTTTGACAACCGCAAATGTCACTCAGCATTAATCTTTTTGAGTCAGTAGTGAACCCTGTAACCAGTAGCCGCTGGTCTTCGGGAGGTGTGGTGGGGAGGTGGGGGGTATGGGTTGATGACAGATGACAGGGAGGTGGAGGGGAAGAAAACAAATAAAACATTTTTAGAAAATAGGGGGAAAAGAACTTACCTGCAGCCCAACGCTCCTCAGCTCCGCATCAGGATTGGCCTGAGCACCGTAAATTTGCACTCCAAGGAAGACTGGAAGCCTGTGCTTGCTGTCTCCAACTCAGCAATGCAGCTGTATGTTGGTTTGTCTGTCCTGAGATGGCTGGCCAAACCAACATGCGCATGAGTGCAGTTCCCACCATTCCCTCTCGTGACTGGACTGCCTCAGCGATGGCCCCACCCCAAGACCACGAAAAATAAAACAATAATAAACCCATTTTCTTATCGTTTTATTTTACAACTTTTGAGGCTGGCAGGAGGGGCGATGCTCTTCACCGTAGCGAAGGAGCCGCCACTGCCTGTAAGAAGGTGGTAACCCCAAAATTTGTGAAAGATTTTTTTGTTCTCTTCTTTGATTTGGTAGCATTTACCAATCAGTTCTTTAAGTTTTTACTTCTCTTGAAAGAGAACAATGGTCGTGGAAGCGCTAGTTGAGAAAGTACCTTCCAATAATGTTGGATGATGTTTTTCACCTTACTAGATTTAGGATTAACGGTCAGGCACACATATTAAGGGACATGCATTGTTTTTTTGTTTAGGTACAAGCTTTTAAATATATGCAATTATGCACTGTCACTTTCTACTTGTTTTTTTATGTCTGTATCTAAAATATGCACTGTTTTAAGTAACTAGGCCTTAATAACAGTTTGAAATTCCTAACAGGGCCCATAGCTCCTGCTATTTTAAGTTATTGCCCTCAATTATGAGGTTGTCAGTCATACTGTAATTGTGCAAACAAATGTCGCAAGCTCAGTGGCCTGCAACCAAGACACTGCGGTCTTCATCCATTGACCAAAAGTAAGCAACAAGTACTTCAACAGATCGACATACCACCGTTTCTGCTAATGCTCAGGAATTGCCCTTGGTTTATATCTTCCCATACTGTTGATTTTTTGTTTTGTTGTCTTAAATATAATCTTTCGGATCAGATTCTGGGTATGTAATGTATTCCCTGCTCCTGGGAACTATTGGCGTGTCAACATCTGGTATGTCAAAGCCAGCTGTGGTACTAAAGCAGGTGGGAAATCTGAATGGGATTCGTGTCCCCTCTGACACCATTTTATCTGTCCCTTCCTAGAAAAAGTTGCCTTGAGCTTTATGTAAAGAAATCGGGGGAGGTGTGACACTGACTTTGTCATTGTTTGAATATTGCGTAACTGCCCTGATGAATAAAATCTAACTTTCCAACAAAACCTGCATTCCAGCCAAACTCACTTACTTAACCTATGGACTTAGTAGCAAGGTCAAAGAAAGGAGCAGTACACATGATTCACCTAAATGGGTGGCAAACCCCAGTCTTGTTCAATGACCAAACAATTATTGAATGATATTGGTCATTGAACTGGTAAGATTTGTGAAATACAGTGCCTAGAAGCTTTCCTCAGGGCAAAACAGTGGTGTAGCTAGGCCATAGGCCGCCCATGGCGGCCCCTGTGTTTGCTGCCTGCGGCGTCCTGATCGAAGAGCGAGGGGGGTGGTGGCGATTCATGCGGCCCAATGGCTGCAGGTAAGAACAGGGGGTGGGGGGACAGCGGCTGCCCCCAAAACCCATGCCGCCAGGGCTGTGTGCCCCCAATGACCCCCCCTAGCTACGCCACTGGGGCAAAAAAGCAAAAAGAACAAATGATGGCCAGAATGCTGAACAAATCAAACATTCACCAATAGTCACAGATCTGGGTTGAGTCCATCCTTTTTTTGCTCACCACGCCACCTCAGTTTGGACCTGGCCAAATGCAAATCAGTCTTGACCCAGCTTCCCATGGAGTCCATCCAGTCCAAACTGCCAGGCCCAGCCCTCCCTGTAGAAACAAGCATCCTGGCACTGGTTTTGGTTTGGGGTATCACCCCTCATCAGCCAGGCTAATAAATCCAGTGGCACAGTGAGCATGGGAACCACATCTGGGCATACACTTCCCATCTTAGGGGGACAAAAGCAAAAAGAACAGTTAATGGACAGAATGCTGAACAAATCAAACATTCACCCCCAGTCACATTTTAATCATCATGTTTTTGCTCACCACACCATCACAGTGTGGATCCAGCCATATGCAAATCAGTCCTGAGGGGTGATACCCTGAAAGCGGTCCCAGGAGGCTTGTTCCTGGTCCAGGGAGGACCTGACTTGGTGGTTCGGGTTGGACTTTTCCAATGAGGAGCAGGATTGAGACTGATTTGCATATGGATGGGTCTAAACTGGGGTGGCATAGTTAGCAAGAGAATGATTGGTTTAACCCAGATCACTTGACTGGTGGTTAATGTTGTATTTGATCCACATTCCATTCATCATTTGTATGTCATTTGCTTTCTCGCCCTAAGTGCATCGAGTATGCCTAGACATGGGTCCCGGGCTCTCTGTGCCGCTAGATTAAACATATCCTGGCTGATGAGGGGTGATACCCCAAAACCGGTCCCAGGATGCTTGTTTCTGGTCCAGGAATGACCTGGCTTGGTAGATCAGACTGGACTATTCGTATGAGGAGCATGGTGGAGACTGAATTGCATATAGTTGGGTCTAAACTGGGGTGGCATGGTGAGCAAAAGAACGATGGAATTAACCCAGATCTCTTGGCTTGGGGCGAATGTTTGATTTGTTCCGCATTCCATCCATCAATTGTGTGTATTTTGCTTAGAAGCTTTCCCTGAGTTCAAAGGAGTACCACAGGCATACAATGTAAAATAATAGAGCAATCTGATTTGCCAAAGGGGCTTTTATCCCAGTTGGACACCTCTCTTCCACCAGTCCTGAGGGTGCTCGTGCTCTGATTAGCTGGCTGCCATACGTAGAGAAAAGTTGCACCCACCATTACAGGACCTGGGAACTCAGTCCCCCTGTCCTGAAAATGATTGGCAAATAAGGTATAAGGGGGAAGGTCAAGGGTACCTGCCCCCCTCGACCTTTGAAGTCCAACAGGTGTCAGCATGGCCCCCTTGCTCCCAAGGCAGTCCTGTGGAATCAAAATAACAATTGGAAAAAACAATGAGTGGGGTTGGTATCTGTTTGAGTTGGGGGTGTTGGTGGTCGGAAATGAGTGCAGGTCCTGGCTGCAGGCAGGAGGGTGGGCAGCTCTAGAGAGGCTGGGTACAGGACCTGGCTGTAGAATGTCATAGATGGATAGGGTAAAAAAAATGTCACATTGCATTAAAAAACCTGAGGATAAAGTGAAGTTATAGTTAGGTGAAAATCTCAGTTGAAATGACAAATTTGAACATAAAAAAAACCTGAAATCCACCAGTTATATTTAAATGAAGAAGCTATAACTTGAGCCCTCACCATGCACTGCTTATGACCTCACCGATTACATTACTCATGACATATTTTATGACATAATTGATAACATCAATGATGACAACTGAAGTGACATCATTGAGGACAATAGTTTGCATGTCTGGGGTGTGAGTTATTTTTCTTGAGTTAACTATAACTGGTGAATTTCAGTGGTGTTTTTGCTTTAAAATGTTAAGTTTAAACTGACATATTCATCTAACTATAAAATCCCTTTAACCTTTGTCTTTTCAGTAAAAAAAAAAATTGCAGAACAAAGGATGTGTATATATATATATTTATGTATTATATAATGTATAAATCACCTACTGGCAGTCGCCAGTAGGTTGTTGTAATTAGGATCATGTTTTCATAGGAAAAGCGTCTTTTGACTTGCCTATATCTTTTGCGCCGTTTAATGAATCTCCATAAAATCTTCCCCAAAAAGTATGCTGGTGATTCTAGCTGTGCATGGAAAGTTTCGGGGTGGTCCACCAAGCGGGGGCCGAGTAAAAGGGAGTGTCAAAAAAGTGTGGTTTCACATTTTAATTCCTATAGAGATTTTAGACACAACTACAGCCCGAACTGCTGGACAGAATTGTATCAAATTTGGCAGAAAGCTAGCTCTTGGTTCAGAAAGAGTGATTTATGTTATTTGGTGTAAATCCATTGAGTACTTTAAGAATTATTAAAAGAAATCCAAATTTGGATATCTAGGGACGAGAAGGCTCCACGAACCCTCCCGATCTCATGTTGAAATCTGATTAGCTGCCAATACTTCAATCAGGAAGTGTTGGCCGCCATCTTGGGACTCGGCTTCAGAGGATTCCCAGAAAAATGTTTAAAAGAAAGAAAAGGGGCAGAGTAGCCTCTTCTGGGCGTTATTTTTTATTGCAGTGGGGCTGTGCGGACCCTCCTCTCCCTGCTCCTAAGAGCGTCAGGGATCACCACCTCCCAAGGGTTTTTTACTAACAATGGCGGGGGCCACACAGGCACCCCTCCTGGGGCTTTGATATGCCCCAGGGATCACCACCTTCTGGGGGTGATGTTGAATAATATGCCCGCAAGGGCCCACGATCCCCTGGGGACTGCCACTTACCCAGGGCAAAATACAAAGTTTATGTTATTTGGTGTAAATCCATTGAGTACTTTAAGAATTATTAAAAGAAATCCAAATTTGGATATCTAGAGACGAGAAGGCTCCACGAACCCTCCCGATCTCATGTTGAAATCTGATTAGCTGCCAATACTTCAATCAGGAAGTGTTGGCCGCCATCTTGGGACTCGGCTTCAGAGGATTCCCAGAAAAAATGTTTAAAAGAAAGAAAAGGGGCAGAGTAGCCTCTTCTGGGCGTTATTTTTTATTGCAGTGGGGCTGTGCGGACCCTCCTCTTCCTGCTCCTAAGAGCGTCAGGGATCACCACCTCACAAGGGTTTTTTACTAACAATGGCGGGGGCCACACAGGCACCCCTCCTGCCACTTACCCAGGGCAAAATACTAAATTTATACTTGGAGGATGCCCGCGCAGCCCCCCTTCCAGGCCATATACGGTCAAGGGGACCACCACCTCTTCAGGCCCGGTGTGTGCACCACAGAGGAGGGGGGGGTCACCTGGAGCCATACATGGCCCATGGGACCGCCATTCCACAGGGCTGGTTTTCAATGTCCCAGAATGCCCACCCCAGGACATAGCTAATTGCTCTGACTTGGCAGGAGCTTTGACAGCTCTTGCCAAGTGAGATGAAAGACTAGCTCCGCTCCCAGTAAGCAGGAGCTGTCAAACCACTCCAGCTTGGTGGGAGCAGAGATTTCATCTGTTTCCCCTCCTGCTTTAAAGCAGGAAGGGAAACAGACGAAAAGATTGCTCTCACACACAGTGAGCTGCATGTTTAGCAGCTCCCTGTGTGTAACAGCAAGGAGGGCAGGCAGGGAGATAGCAGGGACTGAGGGGCGGTCCCCAGCGCTGCTTAATGGGTGCCCTGGGTGGGCCTGGCCCTGGTGGATAGGGTTCACATGGCTGAAATGGGCCGAGCGAGGGGGGGGGGGCACGTGGTGCCCCTCCCCCAATGTATTTTGGCCAGGCCTTTGGCTCACTGGGGCGAATATCAGCCCAGGAAAGGTGCTGCATGGCCTGTTTCCCTTCTAATAAATAGGTGGGCCTCCCTACCCACCTTAGTAGTATGCATAGGTCTTCTTGCCTTTTGCCAGGGGATGGACAGCTTACCAAAAGACCCCCAGTGCATTTCCAACCAATTTTGGTTATGTGTTCTTCATGCCAAGGACCATGAGGACATCTCCATCTAACGAAGAAGCACTTACTTCATATAGCTAAGAGGAAGTACCCTTGTTTGTTGGAGATTTACCTCTTTGCATTCTTGTTGTCCTCTCTGTAGGATGATTCATGCTATCACAGATTTCTAGATAAAGACGCTGAGGGAACAATCACATTGCTGAAATGCACATGAGTTAACTGGAGAAATGTCCTCATGGTCCATTACACAGATGTAGTGTAGAATACTCACTGGATATGTACCCAACGAGCTAGAAGTTAATAATTAACCAGAAGAAAGTACTCTACTTGAGTAGATATTTTGTGCTAAACTGTGGACTATTGTCGGATAAAGGGGCTGTTGTGGCCCTGTCACTGAGCTACTGACATACCCACACAGACACTTAGACATCTACTCACACAATCAGGCAGTCACACACCCACTGGCAGACCCACTCAGACACTGATACACCTACTCACAGATCCACTCAAACATTCCTACATCCACTCACAGACCTACTCACTCTCACATGCACTCATAGACCCATTCAGACACTCATGCACCCACTCACAGACCCACTCAGACACTCTCACACCCACTCATAAACCCACTCAGGGACTCATGCACCCACTCACAGATCCACTCAGACACGTACATCCACTCACAGATCCACTCAGACACTCACACATCCACTCACAGACCTTCTCACTTTCACATGCACTCATAGATCCATTCAGACACTCATGCACCGACTCACAGACCCACTCAGAGACTCTCACACCCACTCACAGACAGTGTTCCCTCTAATTTGTTTCCTCCCTGTGAGGCAGTGTAAGACCTCTGTGCACCACAGCCAAGTCTAAGTGCACCAAGGAACTGATCATGCATGCAAGTGCAGTGCTCAGCTAAATAAATCTGTGGCAATCACCACTCCAACAGTGAAAACAGCTGCATTTTACACATACATCTCCATCTAACAGGGGTTTGCGACTGTTATGTAATGTAGCTACACACCGGCATAACATAAATTGTTTACTCTAGTGACACTTACACTCTAAGGGCCCGATTCACAGAACTAACTTAAGACAGAATCCTAAACTTACTACCATTTTGGTATTCACAGAAGGCACTTACTCATTTTGGTATTCACAGAAGGCACTTACTCATTTCGGTATTCACAGAAGTTAGGAGTCCTAACTTTAGGACTCCTAAATGCCTTCTGTAAATACCGAAAGTCTTAAAATTTGGATTTTTCTCAGTTTAGTAGTAGTATAGTTAGGACTCCTAACTTTAGGACTCCTAAATGCCTTCTGTGAATACCGAAAGTCTTAAAATTAGGATTTTTCTCAATTTAGTAGTAGTAAAGTTAGGACTCCTAACTTTAGGACCCCTAAATGCCTTCTGTGAATACCGAAAGCCTTAAAATTAGGATTTTTCTCAGTTTAATAGTAGTATAGTTAGGACTCCTAACTTTAGGACTCCTAAATGCCTTCTGGAGAATACCGAAAGTCTTAAAATTAGGAATTTTCTCAATTTAGTAGTAGTAAAGTTAGGACTCCTAACTTTAGGACTCCTAAATGCCTTCTGTGAATACCGAAAGCCTTAAAATTAGGATTTTTCTCAGTTTAATAGTAGTAAAGTTAAGAGTCCTAACTTTAGGACTCCTAAACTGAGAAAAATCCTAATTTTAAGACTTTCGGTATTCACAGAAGGCATTTAGGAGTCCTAAAGTTAGGACTCCTAACTTCTGTGAATACCGAAGTGAGTAAGTGTCTTCTGTGAATACCAAAATGAGTAAGTGCCTTCTGTGAATACCAAAATGGTAGTAAGTTTAGGATTTTATCTTAAGTTAGTTCTGTGAATCGGGCCCTCCGTTTAGTCATAAACAGGACTCAGAGGTTTGTATGATTATTAGATTTTAATGAAGGTAAAGTGTCATGGTGACAGTGACCTAAAAGGGTTAGATCTGGGTAATACAGCCTTTGTGGCCCCAGCCTTGGGGGATTTGGGTGGTGGTATTAGTTTCAGCAGCTCGCAATGAGAAAACATCCCCCAAAGTGAGCCTAATGGCAAATAAGGCATAAGGGACTAATGAATCAACTAACCTGTCAGAGCATGAGCCTCTCCTCCTTGAATTTCAGGACCATCAGGGTGATCATGGCCAAGTAGGAGTACGGGCTCATGGCATGACGTTTGTTTTTCTTCCACTTTACTTTCTCCTTCTGGCCTTGCTCCCTCCAGGTCTAGTCCCCTTACACTGCCAAGCAACATCTCCCCAGGCTTTCCTCCTTCATGGAATCCAGGACCTCCACGGGTGCTAGGTCTGTGGTTCTTGAACTCCACCCTATCCACTTTTTCAAAAATCTGTCCAGTAACACCATCAGTGTCCCCTCACTCCTAGACAGACCTGCTAAACCAGTCTCTTCATTGACGTTGCTGTCTGCTGAGTGACCATGAAGCTGTAGCTGCAGGTTAAAGCATTTGTCTTATCACACTTAGTCACAACTAGGGCACATCATATTTTTTAATTGTTGAACAATTTCGAGAACTGCTTGACTTGGCTGTCAAAGTAAGGTTTAAAAGGGTACTGGGCTCAGACTGTGACATTACTGAAAGTTTCTGCTGTTAATCCTTGAACCTAAAAATTGGGTGTCTGCATAAGGTGTCTCTATTTGCGACTTGATTGTGGGGTGAAATCCTACAAAAAACTAGTAGCGTAAAAAAGGCAATGCAGTATGTAGCTAGTCATGAAAAGTGTGTCATTTAATACCCAACATTACCGTGGATAAATTTGTTGTGTTCCAGTACTCACTATCAAATTGGGGTTGGTTGTTAAATATGAATACAAAGAAAGTGATATGCTAGCTCCCAACTACAAAAACTACAATGCTAATTATGTCACTGTTAATTCAGTCTGCAGTATTACATAGACGTGAATTTGTATTGCACTGGTTATATACACACAAATGTATTTTCTCCTACAGGCTGGCCGAATCAAAGTAGACACTTTAAGAAAATTGCATCAATACAGGCCTAGTCATCATATGTCAGTTCTGACTCCTCCGGCCAGCAATTGGAATGCTGAGATTTTTTTTTTTTAAATAGTGGGTGTTCATAATGGGCCATGAGGGAGAGCTCTGGAGTTGAGGCTGATGGAAGTGTGAGATTTGCAAAATATCTTTCAGTGGCTCAGAGGGGTGTTCAAAATACTGAGGACCCCATAAGGATGGTGGGCGGATTGCCCCCGCCGGTCGTCAAGTCAACCGGGCGGAAAAGGGTTCAATATGGTGGCGGTGTCTGTTAGACACCGCCAGACATATTACAATGTTGGCGGGAACATGCCTTTCCGTGGCGGCATTGCCGCCACGGAAAGGCATCCGGAGACTGCTTGTGGGGGCCTGTTGCAGGCCCCCAGGGACTCTGGGGGATGTGGGGTGCACATGGGGGGGTACCTATGGTACCCCCCTGCCTTTCAATGAACAATGTGGCAGGCACTGTGCGGTGCCTGTCACGTTGTGCATTGGAACGCACAACCTGCCTTTGTGGCATTGCGGCGGGCGGTGTTCTCTGCACCGCCCGCCGCAATGTGGCTGATGCGCCATGCGCCCGCCAGTGTGGTGGGCGCATCCTAATCGGGAATGCGGGACTGCCGCACCCTCAGCGGGCGGTCCCATTTCCCGAGGGTATGGCGGGCGGACCAAGTCCACCCGCCATACTAATGGAGCCTAAGTATCCATTTTAAGGACCTCTGCAGAGTGCCCAAGCATTGGTGCCATTGAAACTGTGATTATATGCAAAAGCGTGAGAAGGAGGTACAAAGCGCCTTAAACAGTGACAGGGAAAAAATAAAGGAAAATGCAGTTCTTATCGATGATTGTAACACTCTGAAGACTACTATGCCTTCAACAAACCACAGTTGCTGTTACATTTCCTTTGGCCATGCCCGTTTTCCCCATTACCCACTTCTTTCATCCCACTTAAAGCTCTAGTGACAAGTTTGATTTCTCTTTCCGCTGGTAGCACGCTTGAGACATTATAAAATATACTGAGGAGCAGCCCAACTGTGCCATGGAAGGGATAGGGGGCGAAAATGACCAACTGTCTGCAGCTCATTGCAGAGAAATGAGAGGGTAGAGGTGAGCAAGCCAACAAATTAACAACAAAATATCTGACATGTGAATCACACAACAAACATCACGTTAGACTATGATAAGTTCTCTTCAAGATTCAAAAAAACATATTTTTTTGCATTTTGGAGCTTTTCACATCAGCAGATCAGCTTATTTGAAAAGTATTTATTAAAAGTAGGAGTTTTTAAACATGAACTGAGAAACATTCCTGCCCCAGCTCTGATGACAATGCTATAAGTGAACAAAGGGGCAAGTCAGTTGTCATGCATGCAGTATAGGTAGCCTAGCTTTTTATTAAAGATGGAGCAACCTTTATATCCTGTTAAATACATGTTTTTTATGGATTGCACATTCTGAACTCAAGTATTAGAGCTGGTCTCATATGTGATAACAAACAAAAAGGATGCTCAGTGAAATTATGTAGTTGCCTGGAATCACACAAGTTGCTCAAGGCACATGCTACAGGGAACAATGCTCACAGACCCACTCAGAGATTTATGCACCCACTCCCAGACCCACTCAGAGACTCCCCACCCACTCACAGACTCATTCAGAAACTCATATACTCACTGACAGACTGACTCACACATTCATGGAGGCACTCACAAACTAACTCAGACACTCTTTTGTTCATTCTCAGACCCACTCAGACACTCACTCATGCACTCATGCACCAATTCACAGACCCACTCAGACACTCATGCACCCACCATACAGCTAATTAAACACCTACTCACAGACCCATACAGTCACTTGCACACCCGCTCACTGACCTATCCAGCCACTCACACACACACTCTCAAAGGTTACAGGTTATAGTTAGGAAATAAAATTGAAAAAACCTTAGAAATTCACTTAAAAAAACAAAGGTTACAGGGATGTTATAGTTAGGAATTATATATATATATATATGATAAAGTACACCCTGCTGTACTTTGAAAGGATATTGGAAGTTACTGAGGCATTCCCAGGCAATATAGAGGAATAAGGCCAAAGGACCAGTTCCTTCATAAGGTTGTGGAACCCCGAGGTGACTTGCAATGTGCAATGAGAAGTGTGGCTCACTGGTTAGAGGAGGCAGACCTGGAAGCAGAGGTCAGCCCAGGACCAGGGTTCAATTCCCGGCTCGGCTGGGTCTTGAGTCCATAAATGTCCATGGACTCGATAATTCTCGCTCCAGTGCATACTCAACTCATGGGTTCACACTCTGCGACTCTGGGCAATAGCTTGCTTAATCTCCACATGGGCCCCTCGCGGCGGGATGCCTGGCTTTCACCTTGCGGATGCCCTGCTGGGTTATCTCACAGGGGAATACCAGGACGGGTTCCCTAAGAGACCGCTTGGTGATTTGCGCTATATAAATTCCTGCACATTTACATTTACATTTATGATCTTTGGCAGGAGGTACTTTATCCCATATAATACAAGGTCACATCATCACCTTTCCTACAAACCATTTAAATCTTTGGGGGCAATTTGATCAAAGGGTTGTGTTGGTTTTGCGCCAATCAACGGCGTGCAATAGCGACACAACTCTTATGTTTACTCTCTGACCTGCCTTTCCCCTTTACTGCTAACTCTGGCAACAAGCATTGTGATGGCAGAACTCAACTGTCAACAATTATCACAGTTGAGTCGACTGGGTGCATCACAACACCTAATATAAAGAAATCAGAGCTATTTTTCAAGTTCTTCTCTTCAGTTCAAAAGGAACGAGATGGCACTCACAGCAATGCGTGATGGTAACATTTTATAGCAACAAGTACCACACAACAACGAATAACACATTTCGGCACCAAGCCTTCAACTGAATTATCATACCTCAGTGCTCCCATCAATAAAAAGAGTCTTTCCTCCATCTTCACAATTATCTAGCCTGCCTCCACACATGCTTGAAAGGTTCTTATTAGGTCACCATGTTTTCTCTTGCCCTTTTCATTAAAAAATGTTCTTTTAATTCATGTTTATGCTCACCAAGAGGTGTGGCACATCGGCCAGTCCGACTGACTCTGGAACCCGGGGGCTCACGTTTCCATCCCCAGTGGCAGATCAGCCCAGCACCATGTGACTCTGGGCAATAGCTTGCTCAATCTTCCCGTCGGCCCCCAGCACTTTGACACCTTCGAGTAATTGTTCGCGCTTTACAAATACTGGACATTTACATTTACCCTAATTGTGTTCTTTTAATTATATTACATGTTATCTTGAACATCCACCTTAGTTTATGTATACTCTTTTAGATTATAATGAAGTGTTTAGTTTTGTTCCTATGAGCTCGAATTCTGTACTTCACCAATCCACATACTTTACCAGCTTTCCTCTTGATTCTATTGTTGTACTTGTGCATTTTACCAATTGGTTCATGTTTGTTCATTGCCATCGATTTAGAAGCTGCATATCCTATAGCCACAATGCCCTCAATATTTCCTTGCAACTCATAAAAATATATTAAAAACTCATTGCTCTTCAATGATCCGAGGTATCATGTCATAAATAGAATATGTAAGTGAATGCAAGTACAAAGATTTGGACAGATCATATCTTGTACAAGATTTGTTTGTATAACAATTTACATTCATACCTACGTATTCATATGCTAATTAAAGCCACAATGGTTTCTCACATAATCCAGTATAAGCATTCAATGGCATTCCATTTTTTATCAAATAAATGAGTGTATTGGCTATACACCCATATCTATATATCTTTAGTTATTCACCAAAAGCAGCATTTATTCCGTAAAGATAATTACATTTGCCAGGTAATGGATGCATTTGAAATTAAAGTGTTTCTATATAAAGTGCATCCAAATACATTGAATACAATCAAGCAGCTATATTTGTAATGTTTATAGTGCTTGGAAAAATATACCAGCTGTCCCAATTATGCTTCTTTTAAGGTGCTGTTGAGTATATAAAGTGCAGAGGGACAAATATATGAAATCAGTTGCAGCTTAATTTATTTTAAGTTCAGCATCATTAAGTAGGTCAGCAATGGAAAACATGGGAGTCGTCAAGGACATTTTTGCATCCCTCCTTATAAATGCCTTTCAGCCTGATGTATTGCATCCGAGTCACAAATGAGATGTCCACACATCACAAATAGATCTCCAGAGAGTGAAATCCTTCATTCTTCTACACTGCCAAGATACATCCACATATTTGAGAATCCCCACTCAACTAGCCCCTTATGGGTATAAAGAAGTATACAAAGTAGAAAGTCTCATCAGTCTAAAGGTCTTGCAAGGGATTGACCTACAACTGGGATCCTGTGATTGCACAGCACTCCTTCCCTAGAAAAGTGTGCACTGGTTGCTAAATTAATCAGTCAGGGCACCAAGTGGTGAAACTGGACAGCTAGGAAGTATTTAAATAGACCAGGAACTGGCAAACTGCTTAGACAATATTCCTTTGAGAGTATCCAGCATGACCCTCGAGGTCTTATCTACTTTCAGGAATCTCATGAGTAAAGCCTTATACTTAGCAACAAAATCCTAGAGGGTTAAACATAATACATAGAGAACAGATGCAGAAACCTCAGTAACACAATGAAGACGAAATGAGGAAACTAATCATGACTATTGAGGACTTCATCCATTTATCTACCTTTGCCCTAAGTAGTTCCACCAAATTATATGAAATATTCACTAAACTCTCTCCCTAACCCTGTAGATGATGATGTTATGTCTGGGAACATATTGTAGGGATGGTCTCTGACCAGAGATAACCGAAGTGGACAGGAGCATAGCTGTATATTTCTACGAATTTATAGTGAGACATGAGGCCTTTCCAAATTGATGAATTAAGTCAACTACTCCCGGTAGATTCTTATTAGGGTTCATAAGGTAAAAGAATATGTTGTCTGCATATATCATGATCAGGAACTCCACATAAAGGAACACAATACTTAGTCTCCCCATGTTCCCCCTTAACGTTGCAGCCATGGCCCAACATTCGGATGACCAGAGTAGGTCAGCAAGAACTAGAGTTGAGCATCCCTACTGCATCAATGTGGTGACCATTCTTTACAGCTTTTAAAGTATCTCTTACAAAAGAGCTGCTCACCTCAGACATATTGTGGATATTCTGAATAACATTTGGGATACTTATAACATGAAAGTGGCACATATTTTACATTCAGTTGCCCTCACGGACAAAATTCTGGCTATCCTTGACATAAAGGTTGTCCACCATTGAAAGATTATGGGCATTCATGATTACATTGTGGCAATTCCTGACAAAATAGTGACCCATTTATGAGATATTGTTGGCATTCTTGATAACAGGTTTGCTATATTAGTATAACAGAAGCATTCCTTAACACATATGGGACATTCTAGAAATTATCTTGATTATCCCTGCTACAATTGCTGTGGAACTCTCTGCAATAGGGCGGCATCGCTGGTCTTTGATGAAGATGAATTGGAATGAAAATCAGAATTTATCTGTGTGTGCCAGCTGCACAATAGAGGACTTCATAAAAATGTCAAGCTGATGTGTGGGAACCAAATGTGTATTTAATAAAAGTGATATGTGGTACTGTGGGAAGGAAATAGTGTTTTGATCATGAAAATGATAAGCTTTTGTTTAAGGGAAATAAGCTTACTGATCCAAAAATGAAATGTACCAGAGAACACTTCTTTCCATGATTGTTAAATTTTGACTTACATTTGAATTACACTGGCTTGTCATCATCTGCTTTGAAAAAGTATTGTGACATTATTATTTCTGGTGTCTAAAGCTGAATCATGTAAGACTGCTGAAAGCTGTCTTCTTTCTAATCAGGTAAGGTCTCTGTAAATTAAGTGTTGCAGTGCTGTATGAGCCCTTAATAGGGTTGTAGCCTTTCTGACTATGGCTTGTCCAAAAAGACAATATCACAAACAAGTAAGTAAAAAATAAGTTTATAAGAGTAATAAAACAAAGCAACTGCTGCTCAACAGAGTAAATCTCAACTGTCACGACTAGAATATTGATTAAACTCCTAGCATAGAACCCACTGTGTAACAATTTTCTATTACACACCATGAAGTAAAAATATAATACTGTGAGAAAGTGGGTTATTAGTTGGGGTGGATAGTAGTCCACCACAAGTAATAATGGACGTATCGTTGTTAGGTCCAGTAAAGGTTTCAGTAATTTAAACCTTAGCTCAGCTCCTGCAAGCTATCCCACAGAGCAAACAGGCTTAACTGAAGAAAATGTGTAAAGCATTTAAAAGTACCAAATCTGTTAAAAAGTTGACAATACAGCACAAAAAAATAACCCACTTCAATTTAAAAAAAATAGAGAATATTTAATGAACAAAAAGAAACCAAAATGACACAAATCCAATGAGGGGAACCTAGACACATGAATTTTAAAATTTTAAATAAAAATATCACCAAAAAGCACAAAGCTCCAACCAAGAGCAGCTGGGCATGCTATTCTGGCACAAGGGTGAGGTTTAAGGCTGACCATGTCAGAGCGTAGGACGGATACAGAGACCAAGTTTGTCCCTATTGGATGTTTTACTTTTTGACATCAACACTGAAATGGAAGCCAAAAATCCTCAATAGGACAAACCAGCAGGCTTTGACGCCGAGATTGGTTCCAAGGGCTGGTAGCTGTTGGATGTTAATGACTTTTGGTGGGAAATCTCAGAGAGGAGAAATCCAAAATTTGCTGACAAGGAAGCTCCCTCACCGGCCGGATACTATGAGAGCCTTCACCAGTTGGAGATTTCTACTTTTGGACCAAGTCCCTTTGTTGGAACTCAGACTCCCCCAGTGGAGCAAGGCTGCAACTGTAGCCAAACAGGCCGGATACCTTCTCTGTAAATTTCCACTGAAATTGATTTGCTGCTACAGAGAAGCTTCAACTGGGAGCAACTTGAATCTTTGGCCCATCAGCAAAGCATCTTCTTCCGGGCAAAAATCTTTGAAAAAGTTTTTAAGTCCCAGGTTTTATGTTTAGGCAAGAGTATACTCTCACGCTTAAGCAAAGGGCCCCGGGACCTTAGGAATACTGCTTACAAATCAGGACTCACTCCATTAGATGCCTTAAGTGGGGTACAGGCTAGGTCCAGTTATAACTAGTCGGCTGCGATCTCTCAGAAAAGTTGGCTTCTTGTAGCTTTAGTCTCCCGAAGCTTAACGGGAGGTTAGCAAACTGACCCCTTATGCTTACTTCTGAGTGCTGGGTACAAGTGGGAGCAGTTCCACCAATTAGGCTTCCCCTCACAAGTCACAACAACAGTAGTAGACCCTCTTTTGCTTTCCCCAGGTCCAGAGGTCTACTGAAGAGAGTACTGGGGGTGCCACATTTATGAGCAGTGCCAACCTATGTTTGGGGGAAACTTCCGGCCTCTTCCTAAGTAATGGGTAGAGGTTTCCAGGTGTGACCCTACCCACTTTTGCAGAACGTACTTTGTGTTTTACTGTGAACTATTCCACAGTGGTCCTCTCTACCTAATACCAATATGGCAGAACCTTCCTTTCCATGTCCTGAGTTCCCTATTCCCACCCAGAGTGTGGCTATGATAATGGACAAACCCTCCCTTTTGGTCACTGCAAACCAATTCTGAGGTAGCTTCCCCTCCCACTGAGTTTGGAGACAGGTTGGCTACGAAGACAAACGGGAAGGAGACCTAGGTGTGAGCTCCATCTGCCAGTTATATGGTAGACATCCTTTGAAGTTATTTAAGTTCCTGGGAACAACCCAGATGGAGATCCAGTTGGGGGAAGGTCAACCACTCTCCCTTTGCCTCATCTCTGGGAGCCACTTACACGTAATCAAAGATTAATTCAGCTGCTGGGTGGCTGAGAACGTTGGCAGAAAAGCACATATGGCTCAGGCAGAACAAGGAGAACATTATAAAAGTGTGAGTTTCAAAATAGTAATATAAAATCTGACTTGACGATTAAGTCTGATTTTCAATTACTATTAAAGTGAGTCATTGAATCATGTCCTAGCCCCTGTCAAACTGAAGATAAGACTGATTAGTTGTTATAATATAACTAGGGCTCGCGGTTTTATGTTTTTTACTTTTAACATTTCCGTCTGTATTTATCCATATTTATTTTTTGTCATTTTATTTGTATTTATCCACATTTCTTTTTGTCGCAAGCAAAAAAATACGCTGCAGCTAGTATTTTTTCACATTTATTTAAATGGACAATGGGCATCTGGTTGTTATAGGTTTAGATAGATTTATGTAGATGGGTAAATGGGTTATTGCTTTGAACAAAGAGGTCCTTTTGTTACTTGCAGTTCATAAATTGTAATCCTTCTAATATAGCACAGTGAGCTATGAACGCCATGTGGCTCCTACACCTTGCAACCCCCACTGTCTAAATAAACTCATCCTACACATTGATTAACACACAAATGATTTATTGTCAATGTACAATGGGTACATGTGATATAAAGCGCTCTGACACCCTGAGAGATCTGCACTGGCTCCCGGTCAACAAGAGAATCACCTTCTGCCTCCTCACCCACGCACACAAGGCCCTACACAACCAAGGCCCAGGATACCTCAACAGCCGCCTCAACTTCTACGCTCCCTCACGCCAACTTCGATCGACCGACCACGCCCTCGCCGCCGTCCCCCGGATCCGAAGAGCCACCACAGGAGGAAGGTCCTTCTCCTACCTGGCCGCCAAGACGTGGAACTCCCTCCCGACCCACCTCCGCCTGACCCAGGACCACCTTGCCTTCAGGAAGCAGCTCAAGACCTGGCTGTTCTAGCAGTAGCAGACCCCCCTCCCCCAGCGCCTTGAGACCCTCCAGGTGAGTAGTGCGCTATATAAATGCTGTGATTGATTGATTGATTGATTGATTATTTGGAAAAGTAGCGCTATAGCACTATAAAAGAAATAAAGCTAAATAAACAAATACATTGTTATTTGTGTAAATACTGGGACAAACCAGCACATCTAACATTCCTACAGTGCATGCCTATCTCTTTTACACAGGGACTGAAGAGCATGGATCTTTTAAGTGCCTGAAAAGTGATAAGCTATGTGCATTTGTTTTCCCTCTATTGCTTTTAAGTGTGCATCTCCTCCTCATCCCCACAGCCCCAGCCAGGATACTAGAACAAAAGGAGGCCTGATGGCCCGTTACCATCTGCCTTTGTTATGGCACCTCCAAGAATGGAGCACTTTAGTGATGTTCAAAGAATGACAAGAAAACAAAAGTAGTGCTTAACTGGCAAAATCTGTAAAGAGGTGCCAATGTGTTCGAGTGTGAATAAACCCAATCAGGCCACTTTGCGTTCGCTGTGCCTTGATTTATTTAATTTTTACATGCTATGAACTGTTTTTTTCTCCATCCCGAGGCTGCACTTTGCAAGAGAAAAATGTCAGAAATAGACGACATTTCCAGCAAACCTGTTTCTTTCTCTTTTGTATCCATTTCACAGGGGAAACCTAACAAAAAGCTAGCGTTCGAAGCACCTGTAACCTGGCTGACCAATCCACAAATGCAAACATGCTACATTATTGTAGCTACCAAAAATCTCTCAGTTAACATATTTACTGGCATTTTTCCATTTATATTTCTAAATGCAGACAAGGAAAAATATTTTTCTGTTTGTATTTATATGCAAATATCCATTTAAATATAACCCAGGACTTTCCTATATTACCGCAGTGAAAATCGATTTTGGAGGTTCTTCAGTGCCCGGACATGTAAAACATAAAATAGACATGTCAGTGTCAGTTGCAGGCCTGAAGACATTCTTTACTTTGTCACTTTAGTGGTAGCACAATATGTGCTGCAGTCCACTAGGAACATTTAACTTACAGGCCCTGTGTAGGTTTTTGTACACTATACTATATATACTTGAGACTAATAGATAAGTTAAATATGACAATTAGAAGTCTAGTCAATTATGACATTTTTAGGAGTCAGAGCACATGCACGAGGTCCTGGTTAGCAGTGTCCCAGTGCCCAGAGAAAACCAAACAGCATCATCAGTCCAGAAAAAAAGCAGGATGGCCATCTAAAAAGAGGCATTTTCTTACAAGTTCTATAACATCTCCCCCTTTTCAAATGAAATGGAAAGTACAGGTCACAAACTATCACAGACATACACTTTCAATACACTTGGGGAAAGAAATGGTTAATGGACCCCAAAAGTTAACTGTCACTCAAATGGGAAGACACCCCTCTTACTTTTGCATTTCTTCTCAACTCGCATCCACTACCACCCTCCCTTAAGTCTGTTGGCTTAGCCAGGTCTGGTGGTTTAGTGGACTAATGTGTTCATTGTAGGGACATATGTGTGACCTCATGGTAACAGGTTCAAATCCCAGTGGGTTTACTCAGCCTTTCATCCTTCTGAGGTCAAAAATATGAGTGCCATTGAGTAATAACAAACATCTGTTGTTCAGTGCCAAGATACCCTTCTGGCTGAATGCATGTCTTACAAATACACACATTAAGTATCGTTAGGTGCTGCAACCTGTCTTCCTCTTCAGCCTTGGCCAGGTGATCAACATTCAACTATTGACCACCTAAGGTTCACACTGTGGGGCATATTTACAAGAGAAGTGGTGGAGTGAGTTGTTAGTTTCCTGGCTTAACGCCCCAGTATGCCACTCCAAAAACGCAGGGCTGCATCATATTTACAAGAATATGGTGCAGCACTGCGTTTCCCCATGCGCTGATGCTATACTTAGGAGCCTAGTGCCAACGCAGGCACCCTTGCACCATAGTACAGGGGAAGATTGTTTATGGGCAGGAAGGTCTCCCTTCCTGCCCATAAACAATATTTAAATGTCATGAAACTTCTATGTGTGTTGCTTAATGCAGCACACATAGAAGTTGCAAAACAGCATTTAAAAAAAAGGATTGTTTATGTGCAGGAAGGGGGACCTTCCTGTACATAAACAATCATTGGCCTTTTGCTGTTTTTATGTGTGCTGCACAGCGCAGCACACATGAAAACAGCAAAAACAAGGGGAAATGAAACATTTCCCCCCATTGTGCCAGGGTAAGACCAGGTTTTCCCTTGTCCTAATTCTGGTGCTGCCTCCCATAAGCGCCTTCCTTGTAAATAGGGAGCAGTGTCAGAATCAATGGGTGTTGCAATGGAACGCCCACAGCAACACCCATTGTCCTGCCCTTTTTCACTAAGCATATCATAAAAGGGGGACTTATTTACAAGGCAGCGTTAAGACACGTTAAGTGGCTTAACGCTGCCTTGTAAATAAAGTGAAGCCCCTATCGCCACAGGAACGTTATAAAAAGTGAGGTTCCCGTGGCGATAGGGGCTTATAAATATGCCCCTGTGTCCAAGTTATAAAACCCCTGTCGGATCATATAACTTGGACATCCATTTCTGTGCACATTGAAGATTCTTCAGCTGTACCCAGTCACCCGCATGGAAGGTACGTAACCCGGAACTCTCCCTACTTACATGAAATATTTCTGTCATCCCTTCACATGTTTCTTCTTTGCATCCTATTTTGAGCCATTTCACATTTCATTTACCATTCACTTTTCATCCTCAAACCTTCCCAATTTCTCACCTACACAGGACACAGGACACAGTTCTGAACACACCTTCCTCCTTCTGAAAGAGTTGAATTGAGTCACGCATGTTAAGCTTTGTATCATCATCCTGTATGACCAAATCATCCACATACAGCTTTTGCAACATCAGTACCACACATCTCTGTCCACTGTATACCCCTCTCCACCGCCTTCAAGAATCTCTCAACTAATACATCAGTTTGGTGATGTTCAAGTGATGTTCTGACATAGACTTTCCCAGCTGTTTCAAAAATACCTCCTTCTCTTGCAAGGTAAACTGCACCCCATTACCTATCAAAAATGTCCTGTGTAAGCCCTCTCTTGTTAGTGCCTCATCTAATAAGTCAATGGCAACATTTGACCTTGGGTTTGCTTAGAGAGATCTTTAAAATTAATATCCACCAATTACCCTAGACCTATAAGAACACTCAAATGTTTTAAAGGAACAATTATTTGTTACTAAATATTCATCACTTGCATTTAACATTTTAAATTATATTTTTCACATGATGATTGATTCCCAGCAACCAAAAATCCTCTCTCAGCATCCTTAAAGTCACAGTCATCACCAAATGTATCTCATGTGTCTCTTATGTTTCTCATTGTCCACTTTCTTTTTTAACAACTCATCAACCCCTTTCCCGTAATTCTGCAAGACTGACTCAAGACTCTTCAACTACATCCACCCGTTCATCATCAGGTCTTTGACTCTACCCAAAACTAGGCCAGGACAAACTTTGAATTATTGTGGTGTATTTCACATAATTTTAAGAATTTCGTATTACACTTGTTACACAAAATTACCACAATTATACCAATATGCCACATTCACAGCAAAATATTAGTGCAAAATCATAGGAACAATGGGAACATGAGAGGCTGTAGTTTGCGGAAATTGTGTTTTTGGTGCTATTTTGTTGTAGCACAAAATACACCTTTGCAACCAAAATGAATAAGAAGATTGATTTCACACTAAGATATAGTTATAAATGCTGTTTTTTGCACGTTATTATGAATAACATCATATAATTTCCCCAAAATGTGTCATGCTTATGCAAAAGCAAATTACACACATTTCTCATTTCTCACAGCCCCATCCTTGTCCATTGCTTTAATCCACTCTACCTTTTTCCCACACTGGTGCACATATGGCTACACTTGCTATGAACCACGGTTCCACTCCTTCTTGCTGTACCTTCTTCCTCAACTGAAGGTATTCTAGAAAAATAAGCACTCTGATTCTTCTCTCCCAGTAAGTACTCCACAGTACCTTCTGTTCCTTCCTAACATTTCTACCAGGGACTTACCATCAGCCCTCAATGCGAACATCTGCCCAACGGATAACTTTCAACTGGCAGAAAGGCCCCCATACATGCCTACATCCTCTTTTCAATCTCATTATCTCCTCTCATTTTTCTTAATGTTCTGAAAGCAAATCCAAAAACCACTCTCTCTCTATGCTAGCACAGCCCTCACCCCATAAACAGTGGCATCAAACGTCACATACATACTTCCTCCACAATTGTTTCTTTTATCTCACTTAATATTATTTTCACATTCTTACATCATCTTAAACCCACTGCCCTTTTGAATAGTAGTCTGAAACACTCAGCACAATCTGTACAATTTTTCAAGAAGCACAAGTAAAACTCACACGTCCCTAGAAAATCAACAAGTTGTTCTCTGTTCATGTTTCAATCCACAAGCAGACATCTCATGACCAAGATATTCTACTGCTCTTGTGCAAAAAAAACCCAAAAACTTTACAATGAGTCATTCCAGCCTTAGGTAGCTTTTGCAATACACTCTTCACACATTTGTCATCTTTGCCTCCATCTTCCCACCCTCGAAAATATCATCTTAAGAGGCACTAAGTCGTTCATGTCATTAATCAGTTGAGACATAATTAGCTGGAAAACAAATACTACACAGGCAAACCCCAAAAACGTGCCGCAAAACTGGTAAGTACCATCAGGCGCAATGAAAGCAGTCAGATGTCAAAAGTTTTAATCTAACACCTACTAATGATAACCAGTCCAAGTATTCAATTTGGTGCACAACATTTCCCCATAGCCAACCAATTAGATCATCAATCCTTCGTAGACGATGGCATTCTATCCATATTGTTTAGTTCAGGCTGTATAAATCAAAACATAGCCTAATTTCATCTATGACTCTCCTTGAAATAACTATGGGTGGCAGCTATAATGTTGCACTCACTTGCATAACTTTATCATATATTGACTTTATGGTCTTTCCCAACTCAGCAGCTAAAATATAGGGTATTTTCCAAAATTGTGTTTCACATGTAAGAAGCCTTCCTTTAGCAAGATTTTGTGTAGAAAAACTCTTCAGTTGGTGCAGTCTTCAAGTAAATTCTTATTCTCCCGCACCTATTTCTCTTCTGATGCCTAAAAAGAAGAGACCTAGATTTAAGGTATCAGATTACTCTAAATGTGGTTTAATATGCCAAATCAAATCAAATGCATTTAAGCCCTCCTTTAAAACATAAAACTTCCATTTTAACTCCACCCCTTTGATTTTCAACTCATATCCAATCAATCCTGGGTTTATGTCTGGTAATGCCACTCTTTTTTACCTGCAAAAACAACAGTTGATGTACAGAATGCAGAACAATGCCATACATTCACCCCAGTACAGAGATCTGGGCCTAAATCCATCGATTTTTTTGCTCACCATGCCGTTCCAGCCTGAACCCAGCCATATGCAAATCAGTCTTGACCCTGTGCCTCATGGGAACAGTCCAGCCCGAACTTCGAAGCCAGGTCCTCTCTGGACTGGAAACAAGCATCCTAGGACCGGTTTAGGGGTTTCACCCCTCCTCAGCCAGGACAGCTTGATTCCAGTGGCATGGAGAGCACGGGACCCACGTCTGGGCATACCCTTCCCACTCAGGGTGACAAATGCATAAACAACAGTTGATGGACAGAATGCAGAACAATGCCATACATTCACCCCAGTACAGAGATCTGTGACTGGGGGTGAATGTTTTGCCAATGTGCAACGTTCCATCCATCATCTTGTTTTGCTGTTCGCCCTATGTGGGAAGGGTATGCCAAGACGTGGGTCCCGTGCTCACTAAGCTAGTGGAGTCAAGCTATCCTGGCTGAAGAGGGGTGAAACCCCAAAACCGGTCCTAGGATGCTTGATTCCGGTCCAGGGAAGACACGGCTTGGCAGTGCGGGCTGGACTGTTCCCATGAGGCACAGGGTCAAGACTGATTTGCATATGGCCATGTCTGAACTGGGGTGGCGTGGTGAGCAAAATAACGATGGATTAAACCCAGATCTGTGACTGGGGGTGAATGTTTTGCCAATGTGCAACATTCCGTCCATCATCTTGTGTGTTTTAATCTTTTTTACCTCACATTTTATCCATCTGCACTTCGTAATAGTGGTAACTTTGAGCCTGAGTGTATCATTTGGTGTACTGTCTTACTATGAATGAAAACCTATGCATTAAAAAACAAAAGTCCTTCTCCTTCATTTTCTTCATTGTTTTTACCACCAACACTGGATTCTCTATAACTTCACTCATCCCTATTATCTCATTTGCATTGTTTTTCATCTCTTCCCAAACATATTTTACAATAATTTTCCTGTATCCCCTACAAACAGGTGTTAAGTGTTCTGTTGATCACAATTTTTTAATTATTTACCAAGCTGGGCAATTCTTTACTGTTGAAATGTGATAACATAAGTCACCCTTATTTATTTTTCTCTTCGGTTTTGTTTCTTCCCTCATTATGGTTTCTACTTTCTTTTGTTCTTTCCCTTCTTTTTTGTTTTTCTTTAGTGGAAATGCTGCTTACCAGCCCTGACTTTGAATCTGACGCTTCTCTCAATCTTGTGACATTTCCATACTTAAGTCTATATCTCTAGCTTTGTTTTAGGTGAGAATCTACAATTTCTTTAAGTTAATCCTATATTATTTGACTTTTAGACTCTTTAAACTCAGAGGAATTAGCTAACACCTGCAGCAATGCATCAATAGAGTAGGTCCTTGAGCTCTTCTGCCTTTGTCTGTGTACAACTACACTTTTATTTCTTTCAAAATAAATGTCCTACTGTTTGCCTACTGTTAGACCCGGGATCCCTGGTTGGCAGAGGTAGGTACCTTAGGCCAAATAGGGACCCGCGGTTTCACTTCAGGGAAAGGAAGGTCACCTTCTGAGATAGCCCCGCTCACCCCTTGGTAGCTTGGCACGAGCAGCCAGGCTTATCTTCAAGGCAAATGTGTAAAGTATTTGCAACCACGCTCACAGCAACCCAATGATGACACCACAAATAGACTCCACACGAGTTTTTTATAAAAACAAGTATAAATTTTATATAAAAAGATATACGATAAGACGACACAATATAAATCCAACATATGCGTATTTGTAACATTCCTTCTGGCCAGTTGTTAGCTCAGCCAGCACTTGTAAGTTCTGGTGATTTTAATGAGCACTTCTAAACAATTTACTGTAATCCTAACACCATGTTATGCAGATCGTGATGCTAGAATCAGGCACTTTTGCAATGTAAAAATAATACAATGCATACGCAACAATCAGGCACTTTGCAATGTAAAAATAATGCAATGCGTAACACAACAATCAGGTACTTTACAATGTAAAAGTAATGCAATGCGTAATACAACCACCAGGTACGTCGTTATGCAGAAATAAGGCAATGCGTAATACACTAAACAGGTAGTTTGTTATGCAGGAATATCGCAATGCGTAATACGCTAATCAGGTAGTTTATTATGCAGAAAAAATGCAATGCGTCATACGACAATCAGGTAGTTCGTTATGCAGGAATAATACAATGCATAATACTCTAATCAGGTACTTCGTTATGCAGAAATGATGCAATGTGTACTACGACAATCAGGTACTCTGTTATGCAGAAATAGAGTAATCCATAATACACTCCGGCACCGATCACGGTGCCTCAGGCGATCCCTCCGCCACTTGTGCTGACTCGCAGGTAGCCTCTGACAACAGTTGCCCCCCACACGGTTATGGTATAACACAAAAAGTGCAGCTCCGCACTCCGGCCCCAATACGGGCCGCGATACGAGCCGAAGCAGAGGGTCGCGCTGCTGAAATGAGGAAGAGGCTGAGAGAGTCTCCCTCCGAGCCTGCGCCCCGCCCCAGGAGTCGACCCACGTTACCTGGGGGGCACAAACTCACTCTCCTCTCCTCGTCCAGCAACTTGGGCCTCCAATGCAATCTTTGGGACTTGGCAATGGCGGTCTCGGGCCGGCGGTTCAGCTCCTCCAGGGCTGCTGGTCCAGGCCGCTACTGCTTCGAAGATCTCCGGCTGCCACAGGGCACACGCACACAGCATCACTGAGACTTCCTTGAGCTTTGGGTGCATGATCACCGGGCTCTCCACACGAAGGTCTCAGGCTGCACGATGAACACGCATGCAGCGTCACTGAGACTCACTTTAAATCCAGGTGCACGATAACAAGGCAATCCTCACGAAGGTCTCTCACTGCACAAAGCACACGCACACAGCGTCGTAGAGACTCACTTGGATTCCGGGTGCACGATAACAAGGCAATCCTCACGAAGGTCTCTCTCTGAACAAAGCACACGCACACAGCGTCGTGGAGACTCACTTGGATTCTGGTGCACGATAACAAGGCAATGCTCACAAAGGTCTCCCGCTACACAAAGCACATGCACACAGCGTCGTGGAGACTCACTTGGATTCTGGTGTACACAATAACTGGACAATCCTCACAAAAGGTTCAAGCTGCAAAAAGCACACACACACAGCGTTGTGGATCCTCGCTTGGACTCCAGGTGCCCACGATCACAGGACACACTTTACGAGGGTCTCAGGCTGCAACAAGCACGCACACACAGCGCAGCTGAGACCCTTCTGGGAACTTTTGTGTTCCTGAGTTTCCGCAATAGGGAGCCAGCTCACCTCGGGCCCTTGGGGATGTGACTTCAGGACACAGCAGAGCAAAGTCCTTTCAAGCAGGGGGACACAGCACACAACAAAGTCCCTTCCGCCTTTCCTTGGTTAAAAAAGCAAACTGCAAGACAGCCCCAGAATGCACAGCAAGGGTCAGTCCTTTCCTTCAGTCTATTCAGTTGTTTCTTCCTTGGCAAAGGCTCCTCTTGACCACGAAATAGCTCCAGTCTTGTTCAATCTTGATCAAGCCATTCTCCAAAGTAAAGTGGGGTTCAGCTCTCATAGTTATACCCCTCAATGACTTTGAAGTCTCTGTGTTCGGGGGGCACTGACCCCTGTTCAAACCAGTTTCGGGTGCCTCCCTGCCAGTGACACCTTCTTCCTTTGATTAATGGGGGTCTGGATTCTCAATCACTCAGCAGGAGATGGGACAATTGTTTTATAGCAGCAACCAAGGCCTCTTTACCTTTAGGGGCTACTCCTCTCCCTACACTCCAGATGCAGGTCAGCCTGTTGCTGTCTCACCTCCTCCCCTGGGTCAAGACATTCCTCAGATCCTATTGCTTTCAAATCCAGACAGTCAATCCACAACCAGGCAGAGACACACAGAAATGTAAGAGCACAAAAACCCAGGCACTTCTAAAAGAGTGGCTTAGACCCACACAATGCAAAAACCATCTTCATAAAAAGATGTGTTATTACATTGTGAGTTCAGGCATACTAAACTTCACCTCTCCATCTTAAGCCTTTGGGAAGATAGGCTGGAAAACATATTACACAGCCTTCCCATTTTATTCTATGGGCAAGATGGCCTTTCAACAGTGAAAAACGAAATAGAGATTATTTCACTGTCAGGACATAGTACACACCTTAGTACATGTCCTACCGTTCACATGCACTGCACCCTGCCCAGGGGGTACCCTAGACCTACCATAGGGGAGTCTGATGTGCATAGAAAGGGAAGGGTAAGGTCTTTCAAGTGAGCGCACTTGTCAGAACAACATGGCAGTTTAACAAATTGCGTGCAGGCACTGCAATGGAAGGCCTGAGTTCCCTTTTTAAGGCGACTTGTGTGGGTGGCACAATTAGTGCTGCAGGCCCACTAGTAGCATTTGCATTACCAGCCCTGGCACACACAGTGCCCTTTACTAGGGACTTTACTGACAAGGCAAAAATATCAATCATGGACAACCAATTACCATTACACTTTATACAGGGAATACTTGCACTTTGACACTGTTTAGCAGTGGGAATGTGTCCAAAGCCTCTAAGTTGGCAAAACCTTGTCAGAAAAAAGGTCTAGGGGAAAGCAAGAAGTTTAGGGAACTTTAGCCTAAAAGGGCCAAGTCCTACACCTACCATGTGGAATACATCTAATATCTCATTCTCCTCAGGTGAGCACTCAGAAACATTCTCAGAGATGTTTGCCACTCTATCCCCCAAGTAACACATCATTATTATTTTATTTCTTTTTGATTTCAACCTCAAGCTTGTATTAGTGTCTAATCAGGCATTAAAGATTCTTAACAAAGTTATCTACTGCTTTGGTTGATTAACAATCTCTGCCCTTGAGAACCAGTGTGACCAACACTGAATTCAGTCACCCACCTGAGCCGCCAGGTTCCTCCAGGACAGGCCAAGTGCAGGTCCGGTCATCTCACAGACTGAGAGGCACTCAGTTGCAGGTGTTTGCCTCCCTCTTATTTCAACTCCTTTGCATGACTTTGGCTTCCCTTGTAGTCCTTACTGCTTTGGTGTGTCCCCAGCCTCAGGCTCTCGGGATTTTAGGCTCTCGCAGGCCCCCTTGCATTATCTAGGTTTCTATCTCCTCTTCTCCTCTTTGCGTTCTTCTTGGGTTCTCTGTGGCATCCTGCAAGAATCCTAAAGCAGGCTGCACCCTCAACTGATAGTGCCACTCCCCCTGCAACTGCAGAGGTCCTCTCAAGAAGGCAATCGCTGGTTGAAGGAACAGTAAGACAACATTACCAGGTTCATAGCTGCAGGATTCAGCACCCGGCGTAGATTTACAAGAAAGTGACGCATCTGTGAAGATGCGTCACTTTCCCTGCGCCACTTTGAGGAACCCTTGCGTCACTATGTTTGCACCGTATTCAAAATACGGTGCACCATGGCGTAAGGATTGACAGATACGTCAGAAATTTTGACGCATCTGTTGACGGAAAAGTCACGCATTGCTCGAGTCATGTCACAAGCACGACTCAACTCCAGCAATGCAGAGGGAGGCATATCTTCATTGTGTTGCGTCACTCTTTACGCCTGCTTCAAGCTTCAATTTTACCAGGCTTTTTTGCGTTGGAACGCCCACCCTGCATACATTATACCTGACGCAGGTATAATGTGACGCAGGGCTTTACAACGTGACGCATCTCCCTAGATGTGTCACATTGAAAATGGGCCCCAATTTTAAGATGCTGCTGCATCACAAAAAGTGACATAACTGTGGCGCAAAAATGACGCAAGGGGCTTGTAAATCTGCACCCCTGTCCAGGGCCGGACTGAGAACCAAAACCGGCCCTTGCAAAGTGCTTGGCCGGGCTTGGGGGTGCCACCGAGCTCTTTGCCAGGTTTTCTGCCGATTTTGTTACAGGGCCGATTTTACAGCTATGCTGCAAAAACGGCCCTGTAACAAAAACGGCCCCCAGGGGCCCAAAAACGGAACCCACCTGTGCGGCGCACCGGGGAATTGCCCGGTGCCTGCTACAGCCAGTCCGGCCCTGCCCCTGTCTTTGTGGAAGTGCACTCTTTGCTCTAACTGTGCTGGAGGCAAAGAACAGTTCTCAGCTAAACCTATACCCTCAGAGCTGCAGGCATGTCCGAGCCATTAGTGCCTCCCATCATCTCCCAGTGCATAGAGCCCTAGGAGTAGAAAAAAGTAGTGATCCCATTGTGAATACTCCTCTCAACTGTTCTGCAGACCACTAAAGAAGTTTCCGTGCTCTAGTGCTTCACCACTCTAGTGATCCTTCTCTTCAAGTCACTTTAAACCTCTCATTACCACTTCTTCTGTTCCTGCACCTACTTTCCTACATGGCCACACCACCAACATCCTGTGGTAGCCAGTCTTGTGCCCCAAGCCTTACTCTGCTACTACTAGCCCAATTGTCTGTCTTTGGTATTTTCTCACCCTTCTTCTTGCTTTTGAATCCACCCTCACGTGGCCAAGTTATTCAATCGGCTGCCCAGCCTTCTCAGCGTATTGTCCAACTACTGTGATGCCACCAGCCTCAGCAACTTCATTTACACCTACTCCTTATCAAGATGTTGTGCATCACTCACTCTTGGACTGCGTGTTTCTACTTGTGCCATCTAGAAGCGATCTTAGAACCACAATGGCGTTTGTCTGTTGTGTCACATCCGCCCGACCAGACACAAACATGCAACTGCGCCTAGTAGCAAGGGAAAGGGAAGAAAAATGAAAGAAAGTGGAATGTAAAAATGAAAAATTGCATACATTTTGTGAAAAATGGTAGTTAATACACAACTGAATATCCAGATTGTTAACTGCCTGTAACACACATAGGGCTGTAGCCAAAAAGCTACCAAAGTATGCTGAAAGGTTTTGTCACTATTATGAAAGATTTTCTTGGGGGAGGTAGGACCCTAAATACTCCTGGGGAGAGTAACGCTTGGTCGGTAAAGAATGTATATAATATATCAAAGTACGTAATCCGGAGCTTCTTGATGTTGCTCCGGCCCATTTTAGTATCTCGCAATTATCTACTAGAACCCACTCTGGTCGGATGGAACTTTTTACTTGCCCAATAGCGTAGAGGGAATAAACACAATTATCAAAATTACTGTCCACAATTTGCCATAATCAAGGACGCGAGACTTAATCTCTTGGCTCTCTGGCTTTTATTATCAGCATAAAGATTTGAAGATACAGAGTCCTCAATACGAGGCACAACAAGTACATAGGCACTAACACAAATGCTACTCTACGAAGAATCCGCATACGGCTAAAAATAACTAAAAGTACAATTTCTAAAAGCATGAGGTAGAAAACTACCAAGCCAATGTCGATATTAGGGACACAGGACCATACCATCTCTGTCCCTACTCTGTACTAGATGACATCCCTACTTAGCAATCCCTTGAGACCCTCGTCGAGTAAAAAGGTGTCAGAGTGAAACTTCCTAAGAAGTCCTCACTTAGAGAGCTTGTTCTAAGTTGCCCCCTCTATCTCTTCGCCTAGCCTTCCTCTGCTCTGGGCTGCTCTGATCTGCCTCCACCCTCGGGGCACTTTCCCTAATACAGAACCCCAAATCCCAGAACACGCCCTTTGCGCCTCCTCTTCTGCGGGGTCGTCTTTCAGTAAATTTCCACAGAGCGCTGTCCAGTTCCATCGTCCATCGCTTGGCCTTGAGTCCCAGACGCCATCCGCACCAGGAGTTACGATTGGCACATTCCAATGCACTCCCATGTCTGGCTTTTACTACATAAGTCAATTTGTGAACAAAGAGCTTCTCTACTAACGAGCAACTGTCCTTGCACCTGGGGTGAGATCATGCAAGGCAGACATACTTCACATCTTTTAACTTGCAATTTACTACAGCCTAAAACCTCTACTGGAATAAATCCTTTTTGGCCTATTGCCCTTGGCTAACATAAGAAAATACCAGGCCTTTCGCCTCAACGATATATGCGAATTCTGGCCACTACTTCGGTTACACAAGCAGGTTTAAATCACAGTATTGACATTTACGTCTTTCTTTCATGTGTGGTCAAACTAAACAGTCTACAGACACGAATTCTAATCTACACGTTTTAACATCACATTGTTCAAAAGGACTAAGCTCTATGCATTGCTTCAATATATACATAAGATGCTTGTACATAGCTAACACTTCTATTGAAATCGACATAGGTTATACAATTCTTAATACATTGCACACAAAATACCTGAGTACACATTTTATTATATGCTGGTGCCAACTAACAGTAAATATAACGCACCCCTACAATTTTCAAACTTTTAAGCGCTACATCAGTTCCCCCCTTTGATGACATCCGTCATCACACCATTACATTTCTCTTCTTTAGAACTGATTTAAACCACACTAGTCATAACTTTGCCATGTCGAACTCCCTCCATTCTCTTAAGACTCTCGTATTGCTGCTCCTGAAACTTTGCCATTCTTTTCTCATTTGCTCTAAGAGCTCTTTCAACCTTGCCTCCTTGATACCACTTCCAGGCTTTCACGCATCCCCACAAACAAATCACGCAAACTACAACAATGATAATTGGCTTCAGCACTGACCCAAGAAATCTTCTTCCCAAATTCGCAAACCACGTTCCCACTCTTCCAAATCCTTGCCCAATCTTCTCCCACACATTCTCCTCCGTCAAATCCATAATCTCCTTGTGAATGGTCGTGATTTTATCTATGTACTTCCCTATCTCCTTCGTGTTGTCTGGAATATATGTGCAGCATTCCTGAACCTTCAATAATTTGCAGACCCCGCCTTCTTTGGCTAATAACACGTCTAAAGCAAGGCGATTCTGCATAACCATATTCCGTATCGACAACATCTCTCCAGCCACCAACAACAGCGACCTCGCCGTGTTCATAGACAACTCATCAACTACAGTCGCCAACCTCCTGATCTTCACGTCATTCAACACCACACCCATACTAGGTATCATTGCTCCGTATATGTCCCCAATCACTGCACCTGCGTTTGCAGCCCTCCGTCTTCTAGACTGTCGCTTCGTCTCTAACAACTCCAAGTCCTCTGTGTGATAAATCTTCGGGAATATGATAGCCAAATAGCATATGCCATACCAATTCGCAGGCAGTCTGACATACGCATTCTTTCCACATACATAATACACTGTCGGAATTACTTGTACCACCCCTTGCATAAAGTTCTTAACAGAGGCTTCCAAAGTGAAGGTCTGAGAACAGGTGCTATGTCCCACTGCGACCTTATCCGTATCGGATTGCGGCCGTCCAATACACAAATTCCCTCTCTGTACCTCATCTAACGCTATTGGTCCATAACTTCCCTTAGACTTATGAGCTCTCTCCTCCTCAGTCCAATCTACTGGGCTATCTCCGGTGTCTCGTGTCTGGGTCAATTTCCTATACCTGTCTTCTACTTGATCAATGAATTTCTTCTCCGTCTCAGACAACGCACATGTCAGGTTATTCCTGTGAGCATGCGCCGTATCCAACTTCACAGTCGGTCTAAAATACTTCAGGAGTCTGTCCTCTTTCTTATAATAATTGTATTTGTTCAAATGCTTTATTGCTGGAACTTCAGGAAGTACTGTGTCAAAATTTGAAAAGAAATACTCGAACTGCCTCCTGTCATAAAATAGACTGAGCAATAAACTACAAGAAATCCCATATGTCAATGGGAGATGATGATACTTGATACCTTCATCCACTGAAGCAGGCAACTGCATACACACATAGCAATCCTTCACATCCATCGCATCAACATACTCATACAGCAACTTTGCATACGCGCTAAGCTTAAAATCACCCCTCGACAAATCCATGTGGAGTCTGCGATCATCCCTCAACTTCGATATTTCCTGTTCTCTGATACTGACACCTCTCTGCCCTGGGGTATTAGGTGTGGGTGCTCCCTGAACCTTCCCCTCTTGCCTATGAGCCACCATGTATGAACTTATCACTACTGCAAATATGGTGACTATCACAACTCCTATCAATGTGCCTATTATCAATTTAGCCCTACGATGTGGGTTTGCAGGATCTGCCATCTTCGGAATATGCTCAATGTCCAATACAGTCTCTGAAAGGGTAAGTCTCTTTCTCATTAATGTCTCTTTCATGAACTTAGGCAACCCTCCCTAACTTTTCTTCGTTCTATAACGGAAAAATCCCTAATTTTGTTCTTCTTCCGCTCGGGTCTAGGTTATCTTCTTTTCTGCTTGCAACCTTCTCAAATCAATCTAACATAAGCGCTGGTCCCAACAGCTCCAGGACTCCCTGCAATATTTCGAGCTTAAGAATGATCAGTTCTTGTGGGTCTGGCACAGTCGTGAACGTCGGGAACTCCAAATTGTCCAAGATCATACCTCGAATGACACTCAGGAAGGGCGGACTCGGGATATGAATTGTCAGAATTCCTTCGATCTCCAATCCCGGAACTTTCAACAACACTTCCACTCTCTGGAGCGGGACACTGTTGACCAATGTCATCGACCTCAATCTTCCCGTGCTCGGTCACCCTGGCATCAGTCACTTGATATGCCCACTCTGGTGAAGCGTACTTCCGACTTGGCACTCTTGTTCTCTTTGATCTTCTCACACCTTGAGGATTCTCCTCGTCGCCTGATTCTTCTTCTGGTTCCTCCGAAACTGGTGCAAGATCTGTGTCCGGTACCGACCTTAGGTTTACCCGATTCTGTCTTGCGGGCCAAACCCTTTCTGCTTCGGTGGCACCTCCGGTCTTCCCTTCGATACCCTGTGCACTGATCTCCTCCTCTTCGGCAGAACTCGATTCTGTACTACCCACTGCACCTCTTGCTCCTTCGCCTGTTTCTGGGTCAGTACTTCTTTCACGTCCTCCCCCAACTCGATTCAGTGCACCATCAGCCGCTTCAGCAACCCTTACAGCTTGACTGGCCCTCTCAGATGGTTCTATCGGCTCAGCTGGACTTTCGTTCTCGAGAGGGGCTGTACCTTCTAAGGGTGCTGGGACTCGGCGGGTATGGGAAGCATGCACCCAGTTCGGTAAACCTCCACACTTGACGGCTGTGTTCGTGACAAGGATCACCTGAAAGGGGCCGCGCCACCTAGCATCCAAACAACTCTTCCTCACGTGCTTGCAGACTAGGACCCAATCGCCTGGGTACAAGTCGTGGCACCGGTCACTCGCAGCTGGAACCGTTGCTGTCTGCACCTGCTGAGACACAGAACGGACCACGTCAGCAAGGCCTTTACAATAGTCCAGGATCATATCATCAGTGATATTTATCAAAGCAGTAGCAGGTATGGCAGGCAAACGCATCGCTCTTCCCATGAGGATTTCATGGGGTGACAACCCAGTCCTTCTATCTGGCACACTTCGAAGGCTCATAAGGACCAAGGGTAATGCGTCAGGCCATTTCAGAGACGTAGACGAACACACTTTCGCCATCCGAGCCTTCAGAGTTCCATTCACCTGCTCCACTATCCCTGAAGCTTCCGGTCTATAGCTACAGTGTAACTTCTGATCTATATTCAAAGCTGCACAAAGCAACTTCATGACTTCGCTGTGGAAATGAGTTCCTCTGTCCGATTCAAAGGACGTCGGGAACCCGTACCTTGGAATGAGTTCCCTCAATAATAGTTTTGCTACTGTGAGTGTGTCACATCTGCGTGTAGGGTATGCCTCCACCCACCTGGAAAAGACACATACTATCACTAATATGTACCTCAACCCATTACACTTCGGCATTTCAACAAAATCGAGCTGCATCCTATTGAAAGGTCCACCTGACCTCCCTATGTGACTCAACGTCACAGCAATTCTCTTCCCTACATTCATCTGTTGACAGGTGACACACGGTTTCAGCCACTGCCCGAAACTTCGGGTTATACCAAGTCTGACGAAACACTCTCATCATTGCATCCCTACCAAGATGTACAGCACCATGTATCAACCTCACCATGGGATTCAACAAACTTTCCGGCAACACTGCTCGTCCATCATTCGAAACCCATATATCCACATCTCCCTTCTCACATCCAGCTCGTATCCAGCTGTCTCGTTCCTGATCCGAGACCCCTTCCTGAAGCTGTTTCAGTTCCTCCCATGAGTCTGCCATTGCTAACATCTGACCATACGCCACTTCCTCCCCAGTTTCCTCAATGTGGGTCTCCGTGAAATTGCATCCCTGCTCTGCACAAAATCGGGCTACCTCATCAGCATAGTTGTTACCCAATGAAACAAAATCATTTCCCTTTGTGTGTGCAGCACATTTAACAACAGCAATTTCATCAGGACCTTGCAATGCTTTTAGCAGTTTCCGTACATGATCACCATTTCTTATAGGAGAACCTGAAGACGTCATAAACCCTCTCTGGGACCATAGCTGTCCGAAGCCATGAACCACACCAAACCCATACTGGCTGTCCGTGTAAATAGTTACACGGATCTTTTCCGCTGCCAAACAGGCACGAGTCAGAGCAATGAGCTCAGCCACCTGCGCGGAGTGTACTCCTTCTAAACAAGCGGCTTCAACCACCCCCGTGATGGTACATACAGCAAACGCTGCTCTCAGTCGACCAACACCGTCTCTTAAACATGAACCGTCCACAAAGAAAATCTCATCTGACACTGGGAGCGGTTCATCAACAATGTCTGGTCTCGGTTTGGTGCATAGTTCAGTCACATCGAGACAATCATGGTCCTCACAATCTTCCTTATCATCTATATTTGGAATAGGTAACAATGTGGCAGGATTTAAAACAGCACACCTCTTCAATATCACATTATCGGCTGCAAGGATAACTTGCTCATAACGAGTCAGCCTATTATTCGTGAGGTGCTGTGTTTTAGTCCTAGTCATCAACAATTCATCAGAATGTGGCACATGTACAGTAAGAAGATGACCAATCATAATGCTCTCACATCTCTCGATGCTGACACCTGTTGCCGCAACGGATCTGAGACATCCGGGCAACGCAGAAGCTACTGGATCTAAAGTAGCTGAGAAATAGGCAACTGGTCTACGGACACCTCCATGATTCTGAGTTAACACTGCTAATGCGCAACCTTCTCTTTCGCAGCAGAACAATGCAAATGCCTTGTTGTAATCCGGCATTCCCAACGCAGGAGCGCTACATAAGGCTTCTCTCAGCCTCAGAAATGATTTCAAACAGTCGTCGTCCCATGGTACCGGATCACTTACATCCTTTCGCGTCAGCCGCTGTAAAGGCTTCGCTTCAAAGGAAAAGTTTGGGATCCACTGGCGGCAATAGCCCACCATTCCCAAAAACATTCTAACTTCCCTCTGCGTCGAGGGAACCGGCATTCTCAAAATCGCATCAATGCGATCTGGAGACACCTTCCTTTTGCCCTTCTCAATTCTGTGCCCCAAATACTGCACCTCAGGTAAACAGTATTGCAACTTGCTTGGAGACACCTTGTGACCATTCTCTCCCAGAAAATTCAGCAACGCAATTGTATCAGTCCTGCAAGCGTCTTCTGTTTCTGACGCAACAAGCAGGTCGTCAATGTATTGCACCAAAACGGAGTTTTGTGGCAACACAAGACTCTCTAGGTTTTTCTTCAAGAGTTGATTGAAAATCGATGGGCTCTCCGTATACCCCTGTGGGATACGACACCACGTTAATACACGATTTTCTAGTCTAGATGCAAAAAGAAATCTGCTCTCTTCATGTAGGGGAATCGAAAAGAATGCCTGACACAAGTCAATCACTGTGAACCATCCAGCTTCACATGGGATCTGAAACAGTATCACAGATGGATTCGGTACCACTGGACAACATGGAACAACTATGTCGTTTATTTTTCGCAGGTCCTGTACTATCCTGAACTTCCCACTTGGTTTCTGCAATCCCATAATGGGCGAGTTACATGGACTACCCATGATCTCCACCAGTATTCCTTGCCTAATCATAGACTCGATCACAGGTTTGATCCCAGCAATCGTTTCAGGGGATAATTTATACTGAGGTGTTCTCGGGAATTCCGCATTTGGCTTAACCTGTATCTTCACTGGTTCCACTCCCCTGACTAAGCCAATCTCCTCTCCGCTTAGGTCCCACACGTCAGATGACACTGACTCCCTCAAATCCTGTGGAAGCTCCTCCACTGTCAAAGCTGGGTACACTTCCACACACACCCGCTGATTTGCAACCTTAAAGGTCGCATCCTCATCTCTTGTCTGCACCTCTACTCCTTTCGGGGTACAGTAAATTGTGCAATTGAGCTTGCACAATAAGTCTCTCCCCAACAAACAAACAGGACTAGAATCGCACACCACGAACTGATGTCGATCCCTAAAGTTTCCTATCCTGACTGGAATCGGTTCCGTCAAAGGGCTAACTAGCCTTTTGTTTGCTACTCCAACCACTTGTATGCTTTCTCCAGAAAGGGCTACCCCCGGAACTACTGCTGATCTTATCGTTGACCTGGTAGCCCCCGTATCTACCAAAAAGGTAGTAGGGTGTCCATCGAGTTCCGCTTCCACAAAGGGTCCTCTCTGATCTACCTCTAAAATGGCTCTAAGTAGGCAATCATCATCCTGGCCTAAACTTAACTGGGCCAGCAAATCTGCATCCCTCTCCTCTCCTACTTCGAACATGGGCATCTGCAAATAAGTCCGAGCTCCCTGCTGTATGTTCTGTATTCTGGGTGGCTGGGGAACCTGCACTTGCGAGATGCCGGTCCCCCCTTGCATCATTCTCGGTACAGTCACCGTCTGTACCTGTTCCGCCCCAGGGACCTGACCCATTCCTCCCTCCATCTGCGGCTGATTATAGGGGTTCAAGGGGCACTCGCGTCTCCAGTGTCCCACCTGGTGACACTGGTGACAAGCAGTCGTCTTTTTCAAAATCGCTACATCTATGCCTGTTCTAGGGTCCATGGGCCTCGGCCTTCCCTGACCCTGCACATTCTGATTCCCTGTCTGATAATTTCCCTGTCTCCGCACCACTGGACCCCCATTCGGCGGTCCCTGAGCAGCTTGCATCTGTATGAGCAATAGGTTATCCTTCATCTTCTTGTGCTTTGACTCAATCTCATCCGTGCAGTACCTAGCGTACCGCAAGATTTCATCTACGGGCTTATTCTGCCAACAGATCAAATGCTGCTGTATCATGAGACTGACCTCGGGCTTCAAACCCAGCACGAACTTAGACACAAACTGTCCCATGTCCTTCGTTTCCAGCTCGTCTAGGCCACTGTACTGCTTAAAAGCTTTCAAAAGTCTCTCATAAAACTCATGTACTGTCTCCTTTGGCTCCTGCACCGTCCTGTCTATTTTCACCCAATCAATATCTTGGGGTGAAACCTTCGATTTCAACCAGGTAATTACTTTCTCATACAGCCTCATCACTACTGGCGACGGACCATTTGTAATCAGGTTCCTATCAGGCTCATAGTCCGGCCAATCAACAGCAATTTTACATGCGTTCCACAGATCTCCTGGAACCACAATATCAAATAAGGTATTTAGGTCTATCCACAACACCTTCGAAATTTTGACAAAACGCTCAACTTGCTTGTACCACTCTGCAGGCTTCTCCCTGAGCCTGGGAAAATCATTCGTAAATCACGCCAAATCCCCCCTGCTCCATGGTACATGCACATATCCTCCATTCGCCACTTCCCTCAGGGGAAAGGTCTTTGCTAGTAACAACCCTTCACCCGGGGTCCCTCCTTCCGCTCCCCTAGAGGTCTTTTTCTTTGACCATTTCTCTTCCCATTTGTCCAGCGTCAGCCATGGCCGCATGGCTAGGACCAGTTCTCTGGCATGTGACCTCAATCCAACAACCCTCTTCTCCTCCAACTCTCGCTCAGTATAATGCATCCTATGGCTTCCTTGCAACACCCTAGTCCTGGATAAATCCACATCATATTCCTTCGCCAATCCCCTCAATTTCTCGTGTGCCATTCGTGCTTTCCGCGTCACATCTTTCGCCACGAAAAACAGCTCATCTGGATTGTAAGATACTATCCTCTCAAGAGGTAGACTTCCATATATAATTTCATCTACCTCTGCCTTGAGCCTTACTATGTCTATCATCCCTGCCTTCAAGGCTCCTTTCAACACCTGACAACTTGCTCCACGTCCCTCATCATATTCGCATTCTGGTTCTTTCTCTCTCCTCTCTTCTGGTGTCTCTATGGGAGCAGAATGACTCTTAAAGCCATCTGGAGCTTTCCCCGCTTGGCCCATATTCCAGCTCATTTGCCTCTTTGGCGGTACCCATGACCTTAAATCTGATCTGGACTCCATCAGAGTCCTCGGTCTCTCCGATCTCTGGTCTTCCTCTCCCCTCAATGTGTCTGACACTGCTGCCAATGGTGTACTCCATTGTACAGGGCTTGGAGGTCGGGCCGTTGCCCCTTCCAACCCACTTTCTCCGCTTTCTCTCCTCGTTCTTTCTGCCACTCGTTCTGACCTCTCTCGTTCCTCTGATTCCGGACTGTATATCGACACAATCGGTCCAATGGTGACCGGTACCCTCAATGCATCCGGTAACCTCATCTCTCTTTCAATCCTCCCACTAGCCTCAGACTGACCCTGTGAACTCGCTGTTTCAAACGAAACCAACCCTTCTACTCGGGTCTCAGGTTGGATCGTTACCCTTCTAGTTTCTCCCCTCTCACCCCACCTATCATCCACTTCGTCTGGATTATAAGGAGGTGGTCTCTCGTCTAACAGTCTTTGTAATACCCCATCATCGGAGTCACTCTCCTCTTCCTGTGCCTTCACATGCCTTATCCCCGTCGAGTCTATCAGCACGGGATACAATTTCTCTTCCTCAATTGTCTGCACTCTCCATCTTTTCTCCGCTGCGTCCCACTTGGCATCCTGAAATGCCCTAATCGACTTCCTCATCCTCTCCTGACTTCTTCCCTTTTCCTTATCATGCGCTGCTCTAATCCACGCATGTAATGCTTCGAACTGCGCCGGTCTTGGCAAGGGTCTTAAGGACCCCATCACCGTCTTCAGTTGGTACAGCACTGCTAGTCTAAATGAGCCATACCTCGGGAAAGCTAATTCCCCTTCACCTTGTGTAATCTTGTGCCAATTCTCAATCCAAACTATAGTATGTAACCCCACATTCTTTGCCATGTAATGTGCTGGGGTATCCTCGGGAGGGGCTTCTTCTCCCCCACGAACAACCACATGCTTATCGCCTCTACACAACTCTCGCAAAGCCCTAAGACACTTCATGATGAGCGAATTCGCTCTCGCGCTCTATTTACTTCTTGTTCTCAAATCCTCCAATAACAGCGCGACTCACACCAACCGGCCTATCACAGCGCGACACCCTCTGACGTCACCTTCCTCCGTTCGCAGCAGTTCCCTTCTCCAAACACGTTTCACGCTTACTCTCGTTCCATTCATACACTGAAATAACCGATTAAGTTACTTCCCTGGCTGTCCGTCCACAGCCTCTGACTGTTCGTCCACAGTCTCTCGACCTTGTTGACCTCGCTTGGCGCCCGTCTGTCCCCGTCCGGCCAGACAGCTCGCCACTGATAGGTTACTAACACTCCGATCCGCACACAACAACCCACGACCAGCGTTAAGTTGCCATACACAACACGTTCGCTCCCCCTATCTCGGTCCAGTTGATCGATGGTACCTCACGATCTCCTTTGGGTGGTCAACAAAATCTATCTCAGGTGTCTTCTACACCACAATTCCCGGGCTGCGCGCGCTCACAGCCTGATCTCACAATCACACGACATACACATCAACTCCGCAAGACATCACACAACAAATCAACACCGCAATCTACAACATCTCATTTTCATACTCACTCCTGGAACTGCTGCTTTCGGCCGCGCTGCTACTCGCCGTCGATGCTCATCCGCTGCCGTCTGCTGCTCGCCATCTGATGATTCAGCATCACTTATCGTCTCTTGGGCCTCGAGGATCACTTATCCTTATCTAATCTAATCGTCCCTCGCTATCGGAAGTAACCTTCCGTTTCTGCTACCAACTGCTCCGGCCCATTTTAGTATCTCGCAATTATCTACTAGAACCCACTCTGGTCGGATGGAACTTTTTACTTGCCCAATAGCGTAGAGGGAATAAACACAATTATCAAAATTACTGTCCACAATTTGCCATAATCAAGGACGCGAGACTTAATCTCTTGGCTCTCTGGCTTTTATTATCAGCATAAAGATTTGAAGATACAGAGTCCTCAATACGAGGCACAACAAGTACATAGGCACTAACACAAATGCTACTCTACGAAGAATCCGCATACGGCTAAAAATAACTAAAAGTACAATTTCTAAAAGCATGAGGTAGAAAACTACCAAGCCAATGTCGATATTAGGGACACTGGACCATACCATCTCTGTCCCTACTCTGTACTAGATGACATCCCTACTTAGCAATCCCTTGAGACCCTCGTCGAGTAAAAAGGTGTCAGAGTGAAACTTCCTAAGAAGTCCTCACTTAGAGAGCTTGTTCTAAGTTGCCCCCTCTATCTCTTCGCCTAGCCTTCCTCTGCTCTGGGCTGCTCTGATCTGCCTCCACCCTCGGGGCGCTTTCCCTAATACAGAACCCCAAATCCCAGAACACGCCCTTTGCGCCTCCTCTTCTGCGGGGTCGTCTTTCAGTAAATTTCCACAGAGCGCTGTCCAGTTCCATCGTCCATCGCTTGGCCTTGAGTCCCAGACGCCATCCGCACCAGGAGTTACGATTGGCACATTCCAATGCACTCCCATGTCTGGCTTTTACTACATAAGTCAATTTGTGAACAAAGAGCTTCTCTACTAACGAGCAACTGTCCTTGCACCTGGGGTGAGATCATGCAAGGCAGACATACTTCACATCTTTTAACTTGCAATTTACTACAGCCTAAAACCTCTACTGGAATAAATCCTTTTTGGCCTATTGCCCTTGGCTAACATAAGAAAATACCAGGCCTTTCGCCTCAACGATATATGCGAATTCTGGCCACTACTTCGGTTACACAAGCAGGTTTAAATCACAGTATTGACATTTACGTCTTTCTTTCATGTGTGGTCAAACTAAACAGTCTACAGACACGAATTCTAATCTACACGTTTTAACATCACATTGTTCAAAAGGACTAAGCTCTATGCATTGCTTCAATATATACATAAGATGCTTGTACATAGCTAACACTTCTATTGAAATCGACATAGGTTATACAATTCTTAATACATTGCACACAAAATACCTGAGTACACATTTGATTATATGCGGGTGCCAACTAACAGTAAATATAACGCACCCCTACAATTTTCAAACTTTTAAGCGCTACATCAATGTTTAGGCAATTTATTTGTATATTTGGCCCTGATCTTCAGAAAGAATTTGTTTGAAGAAAAACCAGTTACAGCACTTTCTGAAGCACAATGCGCATTCTATTAGACAAATCATTTAAGTGCATTTTTTTAATTTTGTGAAAACTATATAAATTAGTCTGGGATTTCCAAATGAAATTCAAATTATTTTAATACATTTGTTCGGTTTCAAATTGTAAAACAAATAAATCTGTTTTGGGGCACTGTTGAAATGTTCATTTTAATGTACAAAATCTGTAAGAATTCCTTTTACGTTTCTGCAGAGAATGACTGTTCTGCATAAGACTGCAGAGACTTTTTGTGGCCTTGGTATGTGCAATGTCCATTCACCCATTAAATTGTAAACCTTGAACCTTTAATCCCATCTCAATGTTCAGTAATATCTATAAGGTTGTGCACGTTAATATTGTAGGAGTGGTAAAAGCACGCAGGTCTATGTATCTGTATGTGATATTCCCGGTACACGCAAATGGTAAATCCAATCAAAGCTTCATGATTTACAATAACATTAAAACATCATTTAGAAACAAGATAAAAAATGCTATTTGGAGAAAAGCTATTTAAGGCGTTGTGATGTTTCATCTACTCTCTTTGCAAAGCTTCCAAAGAGACAGGAGGCTGTGTCACAAAAATGTCTTAAGAGCACAGCAATGCGAGCAATGCCCGCAATTCTGTGGCTGAGGAATGTTAAGGGGTTTACATTGGTCAAAGGTGAACAGGTCATATTAACTTTGAACAAAGCATTTTATGTGCAGAATCAATTAGGAATGCCCCATGTGTGTGGCTGCTTTTATCTGTAAGACTCGAGAACCTGCTAGGTTAGGTTTTCCTTCCTTTTTTTGTCAGGGCATTGCCTCTGTGGCATGGTGAACTTCAATCGGTAGAGTAAATACCTCTTGGTCCAGGTGTATTTTGTTAACTTTTGGAAGGATGACTGTGACTATTAAGAAACCCGGCAGGACAAGCATCTCCTGATGGATGGATGCTTGTTTACTCTGCCTCTGCATGAATGCCCCCCTAATAAGGCATACCTGATGCTCCTGCTCACTGGCTGTTCTCTTTTTTTCTTTATATTTACGTTATTTACCGCTTTTCTACACTATTAATCAGTATTTCATTATTTATTGTCCTTTTTGTTAGCACATGGTTTGGTTGTTGCAAGACATTTTGGGGCATATTATCAAGCCAGCCGATAAAATTATCGCCGCTTTAGCGGCAGTAAAACGGCGATAATGGGCTTGATAATATGCTCTATGGAATTCCAATTGAAGCCCATGTTAGATGTGAAGGACATCTAACATGGGCTTCAATTGGAATTCCATTGAGCATATTATCAAGCCCATTATCGCCGTTTTAGCGGCAGTTTTCTGGCCCTAAAGCGGCGATAATTTTATCACCTGTCTTGATAATATGCCCCAAAGTTACCTTACAGTGAGCTTAGAGCCGATTCATTGCTTAACATTGTTTGGCGTCAATGTCGCTGTTATGTGCTTGCTCTTATTTATCGATTGCTATAGGCTTTCCTTCCTCTTCCTGTGTTTTTCTCTCTTCTGAAGCATGGATGCATTACTTGTGTCCTTCCACTGCTCATTTTTCAGATGCTACTTCTTTTTGTTTAAGCACACTAAGAGAGTGTGAATGTGTAATGGTAGATGTAAGAAGGAAGGCCAGTTGGATTTACATGTATATTTATTGAAGAGTTGGTAAATCAGGAATCACAACATTGAATTTGATGTAAGATAGATCTTCTCGGGAAGCAGGAAAGGTGCAGTACACTCAATACCAGTATACTACAGAATGTTTTCTAGATGTCTACCTCCTGTTCTTCTCCCCCTACGTGTTCCACTTTCGACACCACACCTCATACGTGGACTCTCCCAAAACTAGACACCCACCCACCAATATCCGTTTGCTTGCCCACCCCCTCCCACCTTCCATTGTCAGCTTGCTGGCCCGGCAATAGCTCAGACTTCGTTGTCACCTTACTTTCCCAGCTCCTCCTGTCTGCCTTTCGTTGTCAAATTACTGCACCCAGCCTCTCCCGCTCACCCTCCATTGTCAGCTTGCTTCCCAGCCTCTACAACCCACCCAAATGCCAGCTTGCTACTCAATCAAATCCTGCCCCCACTCCATTGTTAGCTTGCTGCCCCAACCGCTCACACCTGCCCTCTGATCTCAGCTTGCTTTCCCAGCCCCTTATGCCTGCTGCTCATTGCCAGTTTGCTATGCCAGCCCCTCCCACCCACCGTTCATTGTCATCTTGCTTCCCCATTTCCTCCTGCCCACCATCTGTTGTTAGCTTGCTGCCCCATCTACTCCCACCTACTCTCCATTGTCAGCTTGCTTCCTCAGCATCTCAATCTCACCCTCCGTTGTCAGTATGCTTCCCCACTGACTCATGTGTGGTCTCCCACACCCACACCCTTCTCTCCCACCCTCTCACCATGTTGCCTCGTACCCCACCTCACTCCTCTGTTTAAAAAGAATAATAATAACAAAGGGCATTAGTGCTGGCAGAAGTAATGGCAAATTTTAAAAGTCATTGTTGGCCACACTGCACAGCATCCTCACTAAAACCATTGACAAAGCCAACAGCTCTATGAGTGAGACTTATCAGCTGTGTCTTATACCCTTCTTCTCTGTCCCTGGAACAAGAAGACACAGTAAAGCTGACAGTGGTAGTGGTGCTAAGGTAGGTCTTTGATAGCACCAGCTCTCCTCTTAGTTTACAGCCAAAGCATAATGTGCGTATTTTCTGGAATATTGAGCTCCCTGAATGGAGTTCTTAATGAGACGCCAGCTTGTTGGAAGTTACAGTGTATACTGGTCCTAGATGGTGAGCATACAGCATATTACACATCATTACATTTTAAGTATTTGTGATTTTTGCATAGAGTATAAAGCTGAGACTTGCTTCTTGACACACGTGGACTTAGTAGGTGAATTGTTTTTATCAAATCAAAGTCCGGATGGAAAACTAAAGCATCCCTGGATTTTTTTCATATTTGCATTTATTATTTTATTTAGAGCTTTTATAAGATCCCATGTGCCACAATTGACACTCGAAGTACTTCAGTGGCCCAGGATAGTCGCACCTTGGACAAGAAATTAACAGCCAGGGTTGTCTGGTCACAGACTAGAAAGGTGACAAGCGGTCTTCCTAATGTAGTCTGTGAATCAGTTTTTGAGGTGATCTTCATGGTTACAATGGTAAAGTCTTGGTGAGGGAATGAAAGAACCTTCTTCGAATTGCATGTTATATTCATGTGAAAGTAAATACATTTAAATTGAGTGAAGAAGACCTCTTATAGGTGTTGAGGAACCAGTTACTCCATGTTCCTACCAAAAGCTAAGTGAAAGAGGGATGAATTTATTGCAAGGCTTAAAGTCAGGAGGGTCTTCCAGAGAAATTAATCTATCAGCCCCCCAACTGCAATAAGCTAGCAAGCAGAATGAGTGAGCCAACCATATACATGAATATTTTAAGGAGTAGAGAGCCCCCCCAAAAAATTTGAGATAAAACAAAGCCACATGTTGCATTTTGCAGTAAAATTTACTAAATTAATTTACTAAAAAGCTAGAAGGTAGATAACCAGCTCTGAAGGGGAAGTAATGAAATATTCTAATGTGGCAGTGTCTGCTAAAGTAGCTAGGGGCAATATTGGTCTACAGCAGTAAATCATGGTTCTAAAATATCCTGGAGGTAGCCTTAGTATGCCAACCTGTCAGGGGTGATGAAATTCATACTAAAGTTTTTAGGGTGATTGATAGGATGCCACTGCTGTGAGTTGATTATTAATAGGGATGAGTGATAGACGCCACTCCACTGGTAGACTTCTGAGGAGTTTTGCCCACTATGCATAATGCTTGTAACTCGGACTTCCAGCGAAACTCTGCCAACCGCTGAGATCTTTCTCATGTGCGGCCCTCTTGAAGGTGTACTGAGAGAACTCAGGAGGCTGAGTGCAGTCTGTGACCACCACCTACATTTGCGAGCATCAAGGCTGGACTGTCTACCCGGGCTTCTGGCATTTACCCCAGAAGCTGAAAGGGTGGGGTGAGCTATTTTTTTACTGGGGGCTGGTTTTGCTGCATCGCTACAATATCCACCCCTAGTAACACAGTCAGCAGGCCAGCGTAATCCACTCAGCACTCACTTTTATTTCTAGTTTCCACGTGTTTCAAAGTATGTTACTGTTTTAAGGGCACCACTGCAGAGTTCATTGTATAGTCAGCAGTTTTCAGGCAACAATAAAAGTTAAAAGATATATAAGGTAGTGCAGAGGGATAACATGCTTTCTGCAAAGAATGTGCACCATGCAGATCACAGAACTGTATTGTGTGTGCACAGCTCAGTGGGTTACGAATTGTGTCATAGAGATCATTTTGTTACTGTGCAGTTCATAAATTACAATCGTAATCTAGCAGAGTGAGCTATGAACTGCCATCTAAGAGATTATAAAGAATTCGTTTCCTAGTTTTTCACTATCTTAATGTTGCTAAAAAGGGTTTGTTTGTGTAGAAAAATTCTTATGTGTAAAGCCAACCCTAACCACTATGGTATGTTTTGAATCCTGAGTTTGTGGTTCTCCAGACCAAGCACTCTTAAAATGTGCCTACCAGAATAGATGACATGTGAATCCGCACCTCATAGTCCCTTTTGTCATATGTAACATTTGTATACACTGATTTACACACATATTATTTATTGTCCTTATGTGTGTATAAAATGTAAAGTTCTCTGACAGCCTACACTGGTATGAGAGGCACTCTAACAAATGAAATACATGGAAGAGAGGGGCTATGAAGAGCTGAGAGACACTGTTGAAGGGTGACAGTGCGGGAATCATTGAAGGCCCCAACAACGATTGTGTATCCAGGTTGGCTGTAAGGGCATCATTTACTGTACTTTAAAACCTAATACAGTTGACTATATCAATAAATAGTTGTTTTAAAATTAACAATTTTTACAATTTTTACCAAACATTTTTGGGGGAGAACCCACTTCAAGCCCCCCCATTTTATTGGTCCATCTCTCTCGCTATGCAATGTAGAGGGGCTGGTTTGAAAAAAATTGCCAGAGTTGCTCTGCCCGGCATTTAGATCACTTCTCTAGAGTAAGGAGGTTTCGACAGGGAAACATGGAGCCTAGCTATGAATTCCTTGTTTGTTTATATGTAACTTCCACTGTCTCTCTAATGTATGCAATAACTCAAACAGTTCTTTGTTGCAAATAAAGTGCACAGCTCTAGGGTATTGCCCCAGTGATAGCCTGCACTGCAAAGAAACATGGCCATGAACACATTTTGCTTAGTCACGGAATCAGCCACAGTTGCTTTGGTATAAACAACAGATATCAAGAATTATATTTAGGTTCTCACTTAAGGGTTTCAAGTGTACAGTCTCTTGGACCAGTGTGCCCATCTTTCTGTTTTACGATCCTCTTCCTCGCAATCTGTTCACTTACCTGACTCCAAGGTATAGTATCTTCTGTCCTTCTCTATTCTCTTTCTTGCTTCTACTAAAGCAATTTCCCCACTCCATTTCTTCTCCTCTCCCTTCCCAGTCTTTCAATTCCTCCCTCTGTTTCTCTCTTCCTTCCATCCTTCGTTTCTTCGTTTCTTCCTGCCTTCACCCACTCCTACCATTTCTTTCCTCTCTTCTGTCCTTCCATTCTTGTATCATTTGAACCATGCAACAGTTAGGTCGTAGGTGGCACTGGTGAAATGCCATGGAGAGGTATGTGATGGGTTGGACACATAACTGCCTCGCTTAACAAATACAGTGAGTCAAGGAAGTAGACAGAAATACCCCCCACTTTGAACCAAAGCTCTGATAAAACCATTCCAAACAAGTGAAGTAGGTGTGCAGTCCTCTCTCCAGAAGAAGTCCCTTGTATCTTCATCCAAGCAATTATCCATTCATCATTTCTTTGTTCTAGTATTCTTCACCATTTGATACCCACCATTTAAGCTTTACATTCTCTCATCTAATCTTTCACCATTGATTACTATTCATCCATATATATCCATCCATCCCTTCATTCATTCACCTATCCATGGCTCTCAACCATCCTTTGATCAATACATCCACATACCACAGATGCCTTCTTTTACCCATTCACCCTTTCACCCATTCTGCGCACCCGAGAATTCCTTTCTCCCATCAACCATTTCACCCACCCAAGCAGGCATCCTTTCACCCATACTTCACCTAACCATCCGTCCTATCACCCACGTATGCATCCTTTCACTTTCTCTCACCCACGCATCCTTTCACTCATGTAACATTTCACCCATCCACTCTCCTTCCATCCTTTTATCCATTTTCCACCAACCCATCATTTTTACCATTCATTATGAGCTTTTGTCTGCTGAATTGCAGATAGAGGAGCCCAATAACTCAAACCCACTGTAGCTGCTAAAGTGGGGGGTTCACGGTGCCCTTGAAGTGAGTATACTTGTAATTGTCAAAAAGCAAGCAATGTGACTCACCACAGCCCATCCCTGCCACTGCTGGGAGTCCCATTTTGACTGCCCCTACGTCTGCTCCGCTGTGGCTGGCCACGGCACTGGTGGCGTGTGTGGCTAAAAAAAAACATTACACGTTTTAAATGCCAGAAACGCCTCCCCTTATTATTATTCTTTTTTACAAAATTCAGCCACAATTCATCAGTACAGTTTGGTTGCAGTATCTTCCATCAAAAATATCACGTTGGGCATTTTGTTTGTTGGCAATGTTTTAAATTCAGGTAGTCAAGCCAGCCAAAATGTTTTTGTAATGGAGGGTTGGAGCTATAATGACTCTTGAGTCATTGTAGTGCACTGAAGGGGAGGAATAATTGGTCAATGGAGGACATACGGTCTTGGTTGGCAAATGCAACGGGATTATCCTCATACTAGTTTCCAGCCATGCTGTACTGACATCAAAACTGCTTATATACTACTACTGTATAAATGAATACACACATAACGCTGGGAGGGGGTCTTTCAATGCCCATTACCACTCTCTAGTTTTACTGTTTGAGCATGAGCAAGAAAGCATTCTCAATGAACATGCATCGAATAAGAATGACGTACATGGGAATGCAATTTTCACAGTAGAGAATGTGTTCTAAAATCGGTTCTCTTAGTCTCTCAGTACCAGTCCACAAGATATGTAAGGGGAGAGGGAAATCTTACTCACAAAGTAGAATATCAGAAACTGCATTCAGATTAGTATAGACTTGAGTAAGTCAACTACAGAAACTTGAAATATAGAAAATAACTAAGGTAATGCAAGGATAATAAGAATTGAACAAACATTAGATAGAAGTAGAACGAAGAGGAGTTGGAAACAGGCACAGTACAACAAAAATAAAAAGGAAAAATTATTCTATATGAGGAGTGGTGAAAGTTAAGGAAATAAATATAATAGTAGGAGGAGGACTTACTGGTGCCTACAGATTTGTTGGCATCGGCCATGGGACTGGTGGCAGTGCTGGAGGTGGAACTTCCACCTGCTGGGGCACTTGTGGTAAAACCCCCGTCTCCCTGGTCATCCTTTGTGCTGCTAGCCCTCTTCTTGCTCCTGGGTGCTGATGTAAGAAGTAAAGGAAATGAAATAAAAAAGATTAGTGGTACAGTTAAAAATCTCCCCAAAAATATTTTTACGGGCAAACCTAGTAACATTATACATGGATCACTGACAGAATATCGACAATCACAATATCAGGTTACCAAAATATCAACACATAAATATCGTTGTCAATAATATCGACGTCCTATCTTCATAATGGTAAGTACAAAAATATCCCCCCCAAAAAATTGGTGTAGAAAATATCATTTTTTTAATATATATAAAAAATAATGTAAAATAAATTAAATAATACATTTAACTTAAAAAACAATATTTACATTTATTTGTAAATGTTAACAATTATAATAAATACATTTAATTATAAAAATGAAACATACATATATAAAATGTAATACATATATATTTACTTACAATTAATAAATCATATTTTTAATACATTTTGAAAATGTTATAAATATATTAAAAAATGTAAATATATATTATCTACTGGCGGTCGCCAGTAGATAGTTATAGTTCGGATCGTGTTTCCATAGGAAATCTGAAAATTCTATTTTGAATAACTTTGGCGCCGGTTGACGAATCCTCGCGAAATTTTCAAAACTAATGGGGCTCTCCGCTCAGCTCCTACCCTGAAAGTCTCGGGGTGATTCGTCAAGCGGGGGCCGAGAAAAAAGGAGGGTCCCAAAACACGTTTTCCCCATGCATTTTCCCATAGGACCTTTAGTCGAAGGTACAGCCCGAACGGCTGAACAGAATTACTTGAAATTTGGCAAAGAGGTAGTCCTCAGGTCAAGGAAGTGCCTTTTGCATATATGGAGTCAATCTGTTTAGTATTTCCTGAGAAAATAGCATTTAAAAACATACAAATATCTATAAGCGCGCACCGTGCGCGCACCCTAACGTGCGCGAGCGTAATTCTGATTGGTTGTTACATGTCAGTCAACGTTCGAATCGGTCTAAATCAGGAAGTGTCGGCCGCCATTTTGTTTGTTTTGGGTGTGAGAGTGAAAAAGAGAGGTGGTGAACGTGAACAGGGGGCAGGGTAAAGAGTTTCTGACCCCCTAGCCTTTGTCAGGGGGTCCCTAAAGGACCCCGAAGGGTGAAAAAACATTTAATTTTTTTTAAAAAATATCGCGAGGTGCGCGCAAGGCGAAAACAATTTGAAAAAAAATAATAATATATGCATAACTTAGCATTTAAAAAAACCGTACAAATTCACTTAAAAAACCATAGGTTTCACACACGTTATAGTTAGGAATTAGCATTTAAAAAACCTTGCAAATTCACTTAAAAAAACATAGGTTTCACACATGTTATAGTTAGGTGGACATTTCACTCGAAAAAAACCAATGAAATTCCCCCGTTATAGTTAGTTCAGATAACTATAACTCGCGCGACCGCAATCCACTGCTCATGACTTCACATATTACATCACTCATGACATGATCAGTGGCATCACTCATGACATCACTGATGACATCATTCTTGTGATAGAGTTGCGGTCGCGCGAGTTATAGTTATCTGAACTAACTATAACGGGGGAATTTCATTGTTTTTTTTCGAGTGAAATGTTCACCTAACTATAACATGTGTGAAACCTATGGTTTTTTAAGTGCATTTGCAAGGTTTTTTAAATGCTAATTCCTAACTATAACGTGTGTGAAACCTATGGTTTTTTAAGTGAATATATATATATATACATACACGTGTAACATAAAAATCATTGAATAAAAAATATTATCCATTAAAATATTAAAATGATTAATATTTTTTAAACCTATATTATGCACTATATTATGTTGCATTGAGTGCAACAGTAGACTAAGGGGCCAATTCCGATCCGGATCAGAAAGCTTTCCGACCGAGCCGGATCCAGAGTGTTTTCCAACCGAGCCGGAGTCCTGCAGTCCGACCGAGCGAGTATGATGCGGCCGTATGCTGCCGGACTCGGTTCGGTTGGACTCCCATAGAAGTCAATGGGAGCCGGTCGTACGACGCGTACATGGGCTCCCATTGACTGAATGGGTACATCTTGCACAAGTGTGCCCCCTACAGTGGGTATGCATCGGTGCCATCCGCACCGTACATGCCTGTGTTGGGGAGACCCTTGGGTCTCCCCCTGTGTCCGAGTCGTAGGGCTGCGGGTGACAGGGGGTCCGATGCAGACCCCCAAAGGCAACTGCCTGGACATTTTGCGAGCCGGACACTCCGGCTTGCACCAGCTGTCCGACACGTACATCGTACTGGCTCGGTCGTAAATCGCATCCATTGCATGCCACGGTTAGCTTACGGCCGAGACGTACAGAGCGGTTCAGACCCGGAAACGACTCGGTCGGTGAATTTCACGTAGCTCGCATTGTACTTGCTCGCTCGTACAGTTGTACGAATCGGGCGGAAAACACGCATACGGCTCGTAGTTGTTCCGGCCGGATCGTGTTCGGTGCCCTTCCGACCCGGATCGGAATCGGTCCCAAAGTGTTGGATTGTGGAGGGTATAAAATTCCTATTACCACTCCAGCGAGTGCAACAGTGGGGAAAGTGTCGGATAACAGAGGGGAATAATTTACTATTCACACTCCAACTACTGCAGCACTAGGGAAAGTGTTGGCTGTAGGGAAAGTGTTGGATAGCAGAGGTGATACAATCACTATTCCCTCTCCAGCGAGTGCAACAGTAGGGAAAGTGTTGGATAGCGGAGGGGAATGATTTACTATTCCCACTCCAAAAAGTGCAACAGTAGAGAAAGTGTTGGATAGCAGAGGGTAAAAAATTACTATTCACACTCAAGCAGGTGCAATAGTAGGGAAAGTGTTGGATAGCGGATGGGAATAATTTACTATTCCAACTCCAACAAGTGCAACAGTAGGGAAAGTGTTGGATAGCGGAGGGTTAAAAATGACTATTCCCACTCCAGTGAGTGCAACAGCAGGGAAACTGTTGGATAGCGGAGGGGAACAACTTACTATTCCCACTCCAGCGAGTGCAACAGTACGGAAAGTGAGGGATAGCGGAGTGGAATAATTTACTATTCCCACTCCAAAAAGTGCAACAGTAGAGAAAGTGTTGGATAGCAGAGGGTAAAAAATTACTATTCACACTCAAGCAGGTGCAATAGTAGGGAAAGTGTTGGATAGCGGATGGGAATATTTTACTATTCCAACTCCAACAAGTGCATCAGTAGGGAAAGTGTTGGATAGCGGAGTGTTAAAAATGACTATTCCCACTCCAGCAGGTGCAACAGTAGGGAAAGTGTTGGATAGTGGTGGGGCAAAATTTACTATTCCCACTCCAATGAGTGCAACAGTAGGGAAAGTGTTGGATAGCGGAGGGTAAAAAATTACTGTTCCCACTCCAGTGAGTGCAACAGCAGGGAAACTGTTGGATAGCGGAGGGGAACAACTTACTATTCCCACTCCAGCGAGTGCAACAGTACGGAAAGTGAGGGATAGCGGAGTGGAATAATTTACTATTCCCACTCCAATGAGTGCAACAGTAGGGAAAGTGTTGGATAGCGTAGGGTAAAAAATTACTATTTCCACTCCAGCGAGTGCAACAGTAGGGAAAGATTTGGATAGCGGAGGGGTAAAAATAACTATTCCCACTCCAGCGGGTGCAACAGTAGGGAAATTGTTGGATAGCTCTGTCATAGCACTAGGTGGTCAAAAAACAATCAAAAAGGAGAAATAGGGGACGGAAGAAAGGAAAAACTAGAAAAACTTAAAGGGAAAACTAAAACAAGTGCAAAAAGTCATGAAAAACACTAAAACATTAAATAAATAAACACAAAAACACACACTATACAATAAAGGAAAATGAGGGGTGGATAAGTCAGATAGGGGTAGGACTGAAAAAATGAAGGGTGGATTCAGAAACAGACCATTTATGAGTAATCACGTCGGCTCAAAAAGAGAAATTGTGACATGCTTGGAGATAACATATACTATATATTATAATGGAGATGTTCATCGATATTAATGTATTAAATTCAACATTTAGCTTGACAAAGGTACTATACCGTCAAGTGATTAATGATTGGCAATACTTATTGCATGTCCATTGAATTATGTCAAGCAAAAATTACGTATTGATGAACCACAACAACAAATTGTTAAATAATATTAAGCTGGGCGCCATATGGTTTAGTAGACACTAAAAAGGATATGTTTCATAAACAAGATGGCACAAATTGTGAATGACATAATGCTATTTGTGAAAGATACACATAAGTAATAAGGCAACTACAACTTCCATCATGCCTCATAATGGGCAGATGATAGAGGTGGTATAAAAACAATTGAAAGACTCACATACCATGACAAAGACCCTGTGAGGTCGAAATGCATTGGTGGAGTAGCAGTGTTCTAAATACAGAAGAGTTACCGACGATTTATTGAGTCAGGCATATTTTTGCATTTTGGATTATCCATGGACCTTCTGGTTCAGCCCCACACCAGCACCCACAGTCGAGCACGCCAAGTATGAACTTAATTGTGGTCTAGCCATGAAAGCTGCACCATCCCCGAAATGAGGAGAGAGCCGTGGAGTTTGGAACTATCTGAGCCCAGTTGTGGAACAGCAGACCTGGCGAAAATCACCAACGATTTGTGACTGAATGCCCACTGGAGGGAAAGAAAAATATTGAAGTTGTTGAAATGCGGCACCTACTTGAGGTAATAAGATAATGAAATGATACCACAAATACCAGATTGCAACACAAGTTGAATTAATGATGGAGCCCACAAGAGGGCAATTACTTAAATTGTGATGTGGACCTACAATGTCTTTTTAATATGGCCGCATTGAAACATTAATGCCTGTGACCAAGGTGCTGGAGCACCGAAACGCGTGAGGCGAGAAGAAAAATTCAGACACATTAGAGCTGGTGTGCCTTAACTATCTGCTGCTGAGTGTGCTTTCGAACGAGGACGATTTGTAAAGCAATATTGAAACGGCGGGTCTAGCTGTGAAAGCTGCACCATTCCTGAAATGAGGACGGAGCCATGGAGTTTGGAACTATCCGAGCCCGGTTGCGGAACAGCAGACCTGGTGAAAATCACCAACGAATTGTGACTGGATGCCCACTGGAGGGAGAGAAAAATATTGAACAGTTGTTGAAATGCGGCACCTACTTGAGGTAATAAGATAATGAAAAGATACCACAAACACCAGAATTCAACACAAGTTGAATTAATAATGGAGCCCACTAGAGGGCAACTATTATAAATTGTGATGTGGACTTACAATGTCTTTTCAATATGCCCGCATTGAAACATAAATGCCTGTGACCAAGGTGCTGGTACACCGAAACGCGATAAAGCTGGTGTGCCTTAACTATCTGCTGCTGAGTGCGCTTTTGAACGAGGACGCTTTGTAAAGCAATATATATATATAAATATATATATATTTTCAACCAAAGTGCCCTCAAGCAGCGGGAAGTCAAGCCCCCAGTGGGCGTATGCTCCAGCTGGCTGAGGCTGTAGTTTTGAACTATTCAAGACTTCTTGGCACAGCGCTCGATATGCTGTGATTGAGCCTGCTTTGGTGAGTCACAACCTACTAAAGGAAATAATAATGCTTTAAAAATCACACGAACATTTGAACTTACCAGAAGGAAAACTTTTATGCTCACATTGGGAACTTTGTGTCCCATGAGGCATTGAAATTGATTGCACTGAGCATACGCCCACTGGGGGCTTGACTTAAATTAATTGAATAAATTAACCAGAAATACAATCAGTGGGAGCCTCAAATGAATGTTTGCAGCAGCCCAGGAAGAAGAGGTCAAGTACCTTGAAACGCGTTGGCGAAAATAATATTGAAGTGAAGCACGAAGGCAGGCTGCATCCTTAAGCCAGGTGGCAGAGCGCTGTCGAGTGACCTCCTGCTGCTTGAGGGCACTTTGGTTGAAAACATTTACACGGCGGCCCGTCCATAGGGAGGAGCACCATCGCCAAGCTGGGGGAAAATGAATATCCAGTTGGCTGAGGCTGTAGTTTTGAACTGTTCAAGACTTTGTGGCACAGTGCTCGATATGCTGATTGAGCCTGCTTTGGTGAGTCACAACCTACTAAAGAAAATAATAATGCTTTAAAAATCAAACGAACATTTGAACTTACCAGAAGGAAAACTTTTATGCTCACATTGGTGACTTCGTGTCCCATAAGGCATTGAAATTGATTGCACTATGCCCACTGGAGGCTTGACCTAAATTAATTGAATAATTTAACCGGAAATACGATCAGCGTGAGCCTCAAATTAATGTTTGCAGCAGCCCAGGAAGAAGAGGTCAAGTACCTTGAAACGCGTTGGCGAAAATAATATTGAAGTGAAGCACGAAGGCAGGCCGCATCCTTAAGCCAGGTGGCAGAGCGCTGTCGAGTGACCTCCCGCTGCTTGAGGGCACTTTGGTTGAAAAAAAATAAATATATATGTACTGGCACTACGAACAGTATACAACGAATTTTATATGAAGCTGCTGGCGTGGAAAAGTGCGGGATTGATCACCACAGATAATTATAAATTCATCAAGAAGGAGAACCCCACGGTCCCCAATATATACTTCACAAGAATCCAAAAAGACCAACAAAATGGTGCATTTTTTAGATGTAGAGGTATATATAGAAAATGACAAAATAGAAACAAAAATATATTGTAACGAAACTCCAGGAAACTCAGTGCTACAATCATCAAGCTTTCATCCTAGACATTTGATAGAAATCATTCGCTAAGGGGAAATGCTCAGATTAAAAAGAATCTGTAGCAACTCCAAAGATTTACACATAGCACAACAGGCTAGCAAAAAGAGATTTTTGGATCGCGGTTATTCTAAAAAAACAATAGATGCAGACATTGCAAAAACCACTTGGCTAAGCAGATCCAATCTTTTGGCACCCAAACATACAAATACAAGTCACAACGAAATGCCCATGGAACTGAGACTAATTTTGGCATACACTAAACATGACAAAGCATTAAAGAACATCATGAGACATAATTGGTCAATAGTCTTAGAGTGATCGAATTATTGGTGCATCACTACCACACAATCCAGCTATTACCTACAGACGAGCCCCTTCTATGAGTATATGTTTGGTTAGAAGTAGTCCGGATACAACAGAACATCCCACATGGCTCTTGCAACGCAATGGTTTTGGCAAATGTAAGAGCTGCAAAGCTTGCCAATACGGGATCAACAAGACAACATACATCACTCCGTTTGGCAAAAAAGAAAGCAAAATCACAAAACCATTGCCCTGCAAGAAGGACCACGCTATATATGTGCTAGAATGCTCCTGCAATTTAAAATATGTGGGCATCACTAAATTGCAGGCCCACGAAGGATAATGCAGCACATACGAGCCATAGTGAATCAAGATCCTACTTACCCTGTGGCCTGCCATTTCAAGGAGACACACAAAAATAACCTGGAACATTTTAAATACTATTTAATAGACGCAGTAGCTGTCAACAGAAGGGGAGGTGACAGCGAGGGAACCCTCAGGAAACTAGAAACAAGATACATTTTAGATCTAGATTGTACATTTCCAGGAGGTCTCAACACAACAGAGGATCTAATCACCTGTCTGCATTAACATTTCTCCAATTTAAATTATAGGGATCATATTGCTCTGTTTAGTCTATTTATTCTATCTCTATATATTTTAAATATATGTATTTCTGTAATCTTAAAGTATTTAAATGAGGATTATATACACAACAAGTCCTTGTGATAAAGGAATTGTTTTCTGCCACACTTGCGTGAACCATAGAAATAGTGTTTTTTTAAATTTCAGCACTTGAGCACTTTATTAGTAACACGGGTAACAAAGACTTTGCAATTGCACTTTGTTTCGTCTTTAAAACAGGCAGGATCAATATTCACAGCTCATAATCACATTGGCAAACTATTGAAATTTACATATATGCTATAAATTAAATGGGTGGAATTGAGGCATTATGCAGAAATGTATGTGATGTATAAACTTTAACAAATCCATATCAGGTATTTATTGTGATATTTATATCTAAAAAACGTATTTTAAATACCAGTTAATGATTTTTAAAATTCTATTTTCAATTTTAAAAAATCAGTAACCAATGAGTCTGTTTTTTACGTACTACAAAATTCATTTAGTATGTTTTTACTATCTATAACAAATCACTTCAGGGGTTATGCATGTGTTACTTTAAAAAGAAAAAAAACAGGGCATCGTTTGTCATGTGATCAAAGTCCGGACGGACCAAAACGCGTAATGGACGATCAATAAAGAAGATTTTCATTGATCAGATTATATGGTCCACGTCTGCCTTTAGCAAAAAATTGTAGTGCAAGAGAACAGAGAACCAAGATATATATATATATATTCACTGAAAAAAACATAGGTTTCAGGGGTGTTATAGTTAGCTGGACATTTCCCTCGTACAAAACCCTAGAAATTCCCGTTATAGTTAGTTCGGCTAACTTTAACTCGCGCCCCCGCAATGCACTGCTGATGACGTCACATATTACATCACTCATGACATGGTCAGTGACATCACTGATGACATCACTGATGACATCTCAAATGACATCACTGATATCTCGCCCCCTCCAGTAGCACAGTAGCGTTGCCACTTTACAACATCGACTGCTGCAGCCCTTGAGGCAGGCCACACCAGAACACAGACACACTTACCGCACTTTCTGTACATGGACATGTCCGAAACACCCCGTTCCCCTTGCCGAATAGGCACACCACTGCGCTGAACTGTGTACCCCGGACCAACACACGCCGGTTTTACATGCAGGAGGATGCGTGCGTAGCTACATGTCCAGGCTCACTGCCAAAGCTGAGCTGACAGCACACTGTGATATTGCAGGGCTCGTGCCTATCATGCTAACACAATGACCACAGGGACACACTTGCTCGGATGCGGGTTTGGGGGGCATTGGCGGTCCTGAAGTTGTTGCGATGAGTCTTGTGGCCCTCATGGGTATCCCTGTATCATGCTCATTGACTCTATGGCACCTGTGGGTGTTCTGGTGTGGCTCTTGGCTGTGTTCCCTTTCATGGTGCAGGTAGTTGTCCTGCTTAACACCAGCAGAAAGCAGGTGTAAAATCCCTGGTGCTAACGTGTCTTATCGCCGGAATTTGTTTCGCATTGCAATTGGTGTGAAAGTTGTGACGTGATTTTTTTCGTGTGCAGAACAATATACAAACTGAGCAGTTTATCTCGTCAAGATCCAGCACCTGATGCACTATTCCCAATCAATATAAATACAATGAGATTTCTTAATAGATTTTGTGTGTACACTGTAAGTGCAGCCAATACCTCAGTGCAATTCAATACAGGATTTTAGTATTTAGAATAAATCGGAAAGGTGCACCTCGTGTCTTTTTGCACAGGAACGGCTACTCTCCATTTCATTATCAGCACTTTAACGGAAGTAAAGTTGAGATAAACCTAACACACTATTCAGAAGTTGGTGCAAACTGCAGATATCACCAGTATTCCAGTGATAAGTGCCCCAAAATTTAACACCTTGGTGGACTCCATCAAATAACAGTAATAAGAACAAGAAAGAGTCACACAGCAGTTAAGAGAACAACCAAAAACGTTATTATTTTTTTTTTCAAACTTTATTTTTTATAATAATAAATATATAAACGATAAACTATTTTTAAACTTTATTTTTTTATTAACATATATATGAACAATAAACTAATAAACAAAATGTAACAACAATAATACAAAACAACAAGGCGGAACACTCCTGTGGGAATCATGGATGTAGACGACAGACCTGGAAAATCAGAAAGATTGTTAAAAAAACCCAACATGGTATTCTCAACAAAATACCACAAGAAACAAATCACAGATATATAAAATGCATACAGCTAACAAAATTTTATTAGTTTAACTTACAAAAACTGTAAATATTGCCGCTTTAAAATATTTACCGAATCTGAGGAAAATTTTTTGCAGAAGGCACCACGCCCACAACGTTTTTCTTCAGTAGTGAGGACATTTTTTACTTTTCCCAAGGGGCAAACAAAGACCAATGCCACCTTCATCACTCACAAGATTTGCCAAAGAGTCCTGTTACAAGGGGATCCTAACAAAAAATACTCGTGCGGCACAGCAAGTATGATGAAACACCTAAGGACCCTTCATCCAAACAATCTTGCACAAGAAGAGTGCAAACAGATGAGAAACACTCCTGTTCTGTATCTGTAAAAAAGAATCACAAATAAATGTATATTAATAACTTTCAAATTTATACTATTCCATTACTGTACAAACACATTTTATATAAAAACTGACTAAGAAACTATAGCCCTGAACCACAAGTGTGACGATCGTTAAAACACTACATGCATAGTGCATACTACTTTGAAGCAGTTCATGCCCTAAAGCCTACCTCACTAAAAGACTACATGCTAACTGACTAAATGATTACAGTACTATAAGGTGACACACTAGGTGAGTGACAGGGTGTTTTCTAGAAGAGTATGAATACTAACTAGGGAATTGAAGATGTGAAACACAACTGTGTAGGTGATTAGAGGACTGCATCCATACTGCATAGGCATTTAAAGCAGTCCATGTGCTAAGGCCTGGCTCACTGCATCACTACTTGGGTACTGACTTAATGATTAGAGTACAGCAAGGAGAGTGCCTAGCTAAATTTATAAGTGCTAGGCTTTTCGCACAGGGAATGGATTAGTACTTGGTACTGAATGGGTCACTAGAGGAGTGCAAAGGCAGTGACAAGTGCTGGACTGTATGGATACTGACTAGGAAATTGAAAGTGTGAAAGACAAGTGTCTAGGTGGTTAAAAGACTGCATGCATAGTGCATAGGGGTTTGAAGCAGTCCATGTGCTAAGGTCTGGCTCAGTGTATGAATACTTAGGCACTGACTGAATGATTAGGGTACTGCAAAGATAGTATCTTGGTGAATTTATAAGTGTTTGGGTTTTAGCACAGTGAATGGATTAGTACATGGTGCTGAATGGGTCACCAGAGGACTGCAAAGGGAGTGACAGGGTATTTCCTGGAAGTGTATGGATACTGACTAGAGAATTGAAGGTGTGAAAGACAATTGTGTACATGGTTAGAGGACTACATGCATAGTGGATAAGGGTTTGAAGCAGTCCATATACTAAGGCCTGGGTCACTGGATGAGTACTTGGGTACTGACGGAATGATTAGAGTACAGCAAGGAGCGTGCCTGGGTGAATTTATTAGGGTTTGGCGAAGTGAATGGATTAGTACATGATGCTGAATGGGTCACTAGAAGAGTGCAACGGCAGTGACAGAGTGTTTGATGGAAGTGATTGGATACTGACTGGGGAATTGAAGGTGTGAAAGACAAGTGTGTAGATGGTTAGAGGACTGCATGCATAGTGGATAGGGGTTTGAAGAAGTCCATGTGCTAAGACCTGGCTCAGTGCATGAATACTTAGACAGTGACTGAATTGTTAGAGCCCTGGAAAGAGAGTGTCTTGGTGAATTTATAAGTGTTTGGGTTTTAGCAAAGTGAATGGATTAGTACATGCTGTTGAATGGGTCTCTAGAGGACTGCAAAGGAAGTGACAGGATGTTTCCTGGAAGTGTATGGATACTGACTAGGGAATTGAAGGTGTAAAAGACAAGTGTATAGTATGTTAGAACACTACATGCATACTGCATAGACATTTGAAGCAATCTATTTGGTACTTAGAAACTAACTAAATAATCAGACTACTTCTAGGACAGTGCTTAGGTAAAACTTTTAAATTTTCAGTTCTGCCACAGTGAACAGAATAGTACATGGTACTGCACCTTAGTGTCAAACCCTGACTCATTTTATCAATGCATAAGCAAAGACTAGCTTCTAATGCTACTAAAACTTGACAACATGAGAGGTTTTAACTTAGTTATCTGTCAGCAAATACACGATGTTACCAAATGCTTCTCTCACAGTGGTTCCCAAATGCACACAGACTCACAGTGTGATTCTAGACAACAACCACTATACCTAGGAGTTTACCAAAAATCATTCACTACTGTGGAAGTGGTAATGGAACTGTACACAATCTTCATATTTCAGGACTGCACTTTTATGTCAAAGCCTAACTCATATAATCAAAGCATAAGCAAAGACTGGCTTATAATGCTACTAAAACTTCATAACATGACTCGTTTTAAAACAGGTATCTGTCAGCAAATACACGATGTTACCAAATGCTTCTCTCACAATCCTTACCCAACTGCACACAGACTCACAGTGTGATTTTAGACAAGCAACACTATCCTAGGAGTTTACCAAAACTCATTCACTAGTCTGGAAGAGTTAATGGTACTGCACACAACCAACATATCTAAGTACACCACATCTGTGTCAAAGCATGACTCATTTAATCCACGCATAAGCAAAGACTGGATTCTAATGCTACTAAAACTTCACAACATGACAGGTTTTAAAACAGTTATCTGTCAGCAAATACGTGATGTTACCAAATGCTTCTCTCACAGTGATCCCAAATACACACTAACTCACACTGTGATTCTAGACAAGCACCACTATCCCTATGAGTTTACCAAAACTCATTCACTACAGTGCAAGTGGTAAGGGAACTGCACACAATCTACATATTTCACAACTGCAATTTACTGTCAATGCCTGACTCATATAATGAAAGCATAAGCCATAACTGTCTTCTAATGCTACTAAAACTTGACAACATGACATGTTTTAAAACAGTTATCTGTCAGCAAATACACGATGTTACCAAACACTTCTCTCACAGTGGTTCCCAAATGCACACCGACTCACAGTGTGATTCTAGACAAACAACACTATCCCTAGCAGATTACCAAAACTCATTCACTACAGTGCAAGTGGTAAGGGAACTGCACACAATCTACATATTTCAGGACTGCACTTTTCTGTCAAAGCCTGACTCATATAATCAAATCATAGGCCATAACTGTCTTCTAATGCTACTAAAACTTCACAACATGACAAGTTAAAACAGTTATCTGTCAGCAAATACACGATGTTACCAAAACTTCTCTCACAGTGGTTCCCAAATGCACACAGACTCACTATGTGATTCTAGAAAAACAACACTATCCCTTGCACTATACCAAAACACATTTCTTCATCTAGAAGTAGTACTACATGATTTTACTATAGAAACATAACATAACTCATTTCACAAATTCATAAACAATGACTGGTTTCTAATTCTACCAAAATATAAAAACAGCACAGTTATCTGTCTACAAACACATGAAAAACACAAATGCTTATCACAGATGGTTTCTACATGCACACACATTGTAGAGAAAAAAAGTACTCCATACACTTTAGCAGGAGAAATACATTAGTCTGATTAAAATCAAAATAGTCTACATACATCCCCTCACAATTAAATAACTCATCTTTCAAGTTCTTTTGTAGATTAAGAAGTATATCAATCACTCACCATATTTTCTTTTACAGAATCTCTGCACTGTGCACCTCTCAGCAAAAACAAAGAATGGACAAGTTTCCCTTTCATTTTCCACACATATACATGTAAACATCAAATCACAATCCTTCACACATAAACTCAAAAGCAAATACACATTTCTATTGGTTAAACATTTCAATCCTTTCCAACTGAAATACATTTCAACCCTTCCCCCAATCTGCCTTCTGCCTGTTACCATAGAAACAGGTCTTGGAACACTGCACTGAGCTCACAGGTCACAAGTTCAGCACACAATGTTCCTACACAAGACAGGAAGTGTGCTTGACTTTTCAACATATCAGCTTATCATATATAATGTTCCTTACAATCTGTTTTTGTGAACCAATAAGAATCATACCTTTAAAAAATAGAAATATACACCCTACCTTTCAGTGTAGAAAGTAGTCATACAACCAATGATTTCTTGTCTTTTTTTAAAAAACATTGCCGTGGATCCACGCACCCAACGCGTGAGAATCCATGCACCCAACGCGTTAGGATGCGCGCACCGTGCGCATATTTTGCCGTTCTTTTTTTTAAAAAAGGGGGGCCCCAGGGGGTCCTTCTGGGACCCCCTAAGCACCTCTAAAGGGTCAGAGTATTTCCACTCTGCCCCCTTTATATGTTTTACACACTTATTCCCCTTGCTTCTTCAGCCTCGCTTCTACCGAGGCAGAAAATGGCCGCCAACAGTTCCTGGTTTCGAATGTAGAGAGACACTCGACAGCCAATTAGCATTCAGCGCGCGATCGGGAGGGTGCGCACTCGGTTCTGGGAGGGTGCGCGTGCGGTGCGTGTACGGTCCGCGGATCCTCCGCGGCCATAGATATCACTAACTTTTTTACCCTAATTTTCTCAGGAACTACTGAACAGATTCACACCATTTATGCAAAAGGCACGAGTCTGAACTGAGGACTACCTCTTTGCCAAATTTGGTGTCATTCCGTTCAGCGGTTCGGGCTGTAGCTGCGACAACAGATCCTAAGGGAAATGGCATGGGGAAAACGTGTTTTGGGACCCCCATTTTTCTCGGCCCCCGCTTGGCGTATCACCACAAAACTTTCAGGGTAGGAGCGGAGTGGAGTTGGCCAAAAGTTTGGAAAATTTCGCGAGGATTCATCAACCGGTGCCAGACTTATTGGGAATAGAATGTTGAGGATTTCCTATGGAAAATAGGTCCTAACTATAACTATCTACTGGCGACCGCCAGTAGATAATATCTACTGGCGGTCGCCAGTAGATAGTTATAGTTAGGATCGTGTTTCCATAGGAAATCTGAAAATTCTATTTTGAATAACTTTGGCGGCGGTTGACGAATCTTCGCGAAATTTTCAAAACTAATGGGGCGCTCCGCTCAGCTCCTACCCTGAAAGTCTCAGGGTAATTCGTCAAGTTGGGGCCGAGAAAAAAGGGGGGTCCCAAAACACATTTTCCCCATGCATTTTCCCATAGGACCTTTAGTCGAAGGTACAGCCCGAACGGCTGAACAGAATTACTTGAAATTTGGCAAAGAGGTAGTCCTCAGGTCAAGGAAGTGCCTTTTGCATATATGGAGTCAATCTGTTTGTTATTTCCTGAGAAAATAGCATTTAAAAACATATAAATATCTATAAGCGCGCACCGTGCGCGCACCCTAACGTGCGCGAGCGTAATTCTGATTGGTGGTTACATGTCAGTCAACGTTCGAATCGGTCGAAATCAGAAAGTGTCAGCCGCCATTTTGTTTGTTTTGGGTGCGAGAGTGAAAAAGGGAGGTGGCGAATGTGAAAAGGGGGCAGGGTAGAGAGTTCCTAACCCTCTAGCCTTTGTCTGGGGGTCCCTAAAGGATCCAGAAGGGTGAAAAAACATTTTAATTTTTTTTTAAAAATATCGCGAGGTGCGCGCACGGTAAAAAATTTGAAAAAAAAAATAATATATACATAATTTAGGGGCCGATTCACAGAACGAACTTAAGACAAAATCCTAAACTTACTACTATTGGTATTCACAGAAGTTAGGATTTTGTCTTAAGTTTGTCTTAAGACAAACTTAAGACAGACTTAAGACAGACTTAAGACAAACTTAAGACAAACTTAAGACAGACTTAAGACAGACTTAAGACAGATTTAAGACAGACTTAAGACAAACTTAAGACAAAATCCTAACTTAAGTCTGTCTTAAGTTTGTCTTAAGTCTGTCTTAAGTCTGTCTTAAGTTTGTCTTAAGTCTGTCTTAAGTCTGTCTTAAGTTTGTGTTAAGTCTGTCTTAAGTCTGCCTTAAGTTTATCCTAAGACAAACTTAAGACAAAATCCTAACTTCTGTGAATACCAAAAGTAGTAAGTTTAGGATTTTGTCTTAAGTTAGATCTGTGAATCGGGCCCTTAGCATTAAAAAAAACCGTACAAATTCACTTAAAAAACCATAGGTTTCACACACGTTATAGTTAAGAATTAGCATTTAAAAAACCTTGCAAATTCACTTAAAAAACCATAGGTTTTACACATGTTATAGTTAGGTGGACATTTCACTCGTAAAAAACCAATGAAATTCCCCCGTTATAGTTAGTTCAGATAACTAGAACTCGCGCGACCGCAACTCTATCATAAGGATGATGTCATCAGTGATGTCATGAGTGATGCCACTGACCATGTCATGAGTGATGTAATATGTGATGTTATGAGCAGTGGATTGCTGGCGCGTGAGATATATAATGCAATCCGTTTAAAGTTTCATTACAGATATGCTGTTTTAATTTTGCATGCGAGCAGATGAAGGCAGAAAAGCCGAAACGCGTCCTCGCTAAAATAAAAGCATTAAGGAACCCCGCGAGTGCTGTGTGTGTTTTACACTGGAGCTTTAATATTTACGAATGGACCCACCTCCATTCTTATCGGCACCCGTCAACAAGAGTGCTGTGAACGCCGAGGTGGAATTTTGGAGCGAAGCTATATATATATATATATATATATATATATATATATATATATATATACTATATAACTATAACTATCTACTGGCGACCGCCAGTAGATAATATATACATATATATATATATATTCACAGAAAAAACCATAGGTTTCACACATGTTATAGTTAGCGGAAATTTTACTGATAAAAAACGAATGAAATTCCCCCGTTATAGTTAGTGCAGGCAACTATAACTCACGCGACCGCAATCCTCTGCTGATGCTAATACTGTATTTAGACACTTATTTGCCCATGTCTTCTTCCATACATTTTTAGCTATACATATATTACAAATATTTTTTTTTCATAAAGACACATATGTCATCAGCAGAAGATTGCGGTCGCGTGAGTTATAGTTGCCTGCACTAACTATAACGGGGGAATTTCATTGGTTTTTTATCAGTAAAATTTCCGCTAACTATAACATGTGTGAAACCTATGGTTTTTTCTGTGAATTTGCAAGGTTTTTTAAATGCTAATTCCTAACTATAACGTGTGTGAAACCTATGGTTTTTTCAGTGAATTTGTACGGTTTTTTAAATGCTAAGTTACTTTACGCCATTCGTGGGGTGCGCGCCCACTTAACGCAGTTCGTTCCGTGCGCGCACGGTGCGCTTCACGCACCGTGCGCGCACAGTGAGCACGCAGTGCGCTTCGCGCACCGCGCACCCACTTTACACAGTTAGTGCCGTGCCCACGTTACGCTAGATGGGCCATGTACGCACGATGCGCTTCGCGCACCGTGCGCACATGGAGGACATATTATGCGCTTCCTTGTGATAGGTAATCTGTTGAAATTTTTTGGGGAAATGCCGTGCTCTTATAAGCCATGCACAAATGCTGTCCTTCGGCCACCATTTGCACACGGGGTGGAGAGAGTGTGGAATTTTTTTTTTTTATACTTTTTTACCGTACGCGTACGGTAAGCGTACGGTAAGCGTAATCGGCGAAATTTTCGAAAAATTAAAATTTACCGTTTTTTGCCTTGGGGGATCTTTGAAGACTCAACTAACATGGTTATGTGCATGGGCGCTGTCTAAACAGCCCCTTTATATGTTTTTGGCATTTGTTTATCAGCTCCCCCCTCAGAGTGCGAGAGAGAAAATGGCGGCCGCCGCTTCCTGGTTTCGACCGATTCGAATGTTTACTAAGATCTAAGAGCCAATCAGAATCGCGCTCGCGCACGCCACCGTACGCGTACGGTAAGCGTACCGTAAGCGCACCGTAAGCTGGCTCAGATATATATATTGATTTAACGGCTATTTTCTCAGAATCTACTGAACAGATTTACACCAAACCTACAAAAGGCACTTCCTTGACCTGAGGACTACCTCTCTGCCAAATTTCTAGTAATTCTGTTCAGCCGTTCGGGCTGTAGCCCTGTCTAAAGGTCCTATGGAAAAATGCATGGGAAAAACGCGTTTTGGGACCCCCCTTTTATCTCAGCCCCCGATTGACGAATCCCACCGAGACTTTAAGGGTAGGAGCGGAGCGTAGCGCCCCACCTATTTTGAAAAATTTGCGAGGATTCGTCGACCGGCGCCAAAGTTATTCAAAATAGAATGTTGAGGTTTTCCTATGGAAAAGGGGTCCTAACTATAACTACCTACTGGCGACCGCCAGTAGGTAATACATACATATACATATATATATATATATATATATATATATATATATATATATATATATATATATATATATATATATATATATATGTATTCACAGAAAAAACCATAGGTTTCAGGCACGTTATAGTTAGGAATTAGCATTTAAAAAACCTCAGAAATTCACTGAAAAAACCATAGGTTTCAGGGGTGTTATAGTTAGCTGGACTTTTCACTTGTACAAAACCATTGAAATTCCCCCGTTATAGTTAGTTCAGCTAACTATAACTCGCGCGCCCGCAATGCACTGCTGATGACGTCACATATTACATCACTAATGACATGGTCAGTGACATCACTCATGACATCACTGATGACATCTCAAATGACATCACTGATGACATCACTGATGACATCATCCAGTGAATGTGTGTTTTTCTGAAAATTAAATATGTTTTATATATGTATATCTCAAGGTCGATGGAAGAATAAATGGGTATATAAGTGTCTAAATGGATGATTTGTTTTTGAAAAATTGATTGTGTAACTGACTGATTAAGTGTATCATAGTGAATACATGGCTTAGTGAGTAATGTTTAAATATGTAAATATCTGTATCAGTCTCTCACTTTGTGTATAAGTGGCTGCATGGGTTGGTGAGTAGCTACATGGGTGTCTATATAGGTTATTAGTTGTTTTTTTGAGTATCAGTCTGAGTGTCTGCATGGTTCGGTGGGGGGTATTACGTAGTGCATAGGTGCATGAATGAGTGACTCACTGTTTGTATGTGTTGAACACAGCATGTGTGCAGGACTGTATGGGTGGATGAGTGTGTGTATGGGTGTGTTAGTGAGTGAATGACTGTCTCAATAGTGTCTTTATGAGTAACTACATATGTTTTAAACTAGTATATGTGACTATTGGTGTATATATGTGAGTATATGTGAGAGTGAGAGATTGAAAGAGTTCCTGTATGAATAAGTATGTGTTTCTATAAGTGATTGTTTAAAAGACTAAGTATGTGTAAGTTTCCGTAGAAGTAAGTATGGTGGTGTGTGTATAACTGTATATGCAAGTAAATGTATGTTTGATTCTTTATTAGCATGAGTGACTGTGTGTGTGAGTAACTCTATGGATGAGTGGCATTGTGTAACAGGATGTATAGGTGTATGAGTACATATGATGAGTGAGTACATGTATGAGTGACTGTATAGGACTGTTGTTGAATGAGTGGATGTGTATGTGGATCTTAGAATTACTGAAGAGGTTGTTGTAACTGGTATTGGTATGTCCATTGTTTTGAAAATTTTAGTCTCTATTTTTGAATGTGTGTATCAAAGGTTATATTAGGGTGAGAGGAGGTCTGCCACTCTATCACAAGGATGATGTCATCAGTGATGTCATCAGTGATGTCATTTGAGATGTCATCAGTGATGTCATGAGTGATGTCACTGACCATGTCATGAGTGATGTAATATGTGACGTCATCAGCAGTGCATTGCAGGCGCGCGAGTTATAGTTAGCTGAACTAACTATAACGGGGGAATTTCAATGGTTTTGTACAAGTGAAAAGTCCAGCTAACTATAACACCCCTGAAACCTATGGTTTTTTCAGTGAATTTCTGAGGTTTTTTAAATGCTAATTCCTAACTATAACGTGCCTGAAACCTATGGTTTTTTCTGTGAATTTCAAAGGTTTTTTAAATGCTAATTTCTAACTATGCCTACAGAGATAGGACATGTGAAGAAAGAAGAAAAAATGCACAGAAAGAAACAAAAGAAGTGCAGAAAGAAGCAACAGAAGTCCTCAAATACGAAGATAAGTGCAGGAAGAAGGATAACGTGCAGAAAGAACAAAAAGAAGAGCAGAAAGAAGCCTTGTTGCAAAATCATCCTGTACCCTCAACTTTTTCAGACGGATACTGGTGGTAACTGAGTCTGACTAACCAGTCCTAGAGCCAGTGCTATGTTAAAAGACACTTAGAATACAGTGAAAACACCTACATACATGGGGATTAAAACTACCTCTTAAAACAGGCCACAGGGCGTTTTTGCACACGTTAACTCAGGCCCCGTCCCCTCCCTTCACCACTGTGTAAACACGCCCTGTGTCCATTTTTAGTTGGGAGATTAAGTTCATTTGAATCCTGAGGGTCCCTAGGGTCCAACTAGCCCACTAGGTACCTCCAGTAAGTGCCACAGAGCTGCGTTGCAGAGAGGTGTAAAAAGTGGCACGGCCTGGACCACCTCTCTGCAATGCAGCTCAGTGGCGCTTACTGGAAGCACTTGGTGGGCTAGTTAGCCCCCAGGGGCCCTCAGTATTGAAGGGAAATTATATCCCCAATTTAAAACGTGCCATAGTGCGTGTTTGCACACGTCACCTCAGGCCCCGTCCCCTCCCTTCACCACTGTGTAAACGCGCCCTGTGGCTGTTCTAAGTTGAGAGATTAAGTCCCCCTGAATCCTAAGGGTCCCTAGGGTCAAACTAGACCACTAGGTACCTCCAGTAAGCGCCACAGAGCTGCGTTGCAGAGAGGTGTAAAAAGGGGCTTGGCCTCAGAACACCTGGCTGCAGCGCAGCTCCCTGGCGCATACTGGAGATGCCTGTTGGGGGCGCGTTTGCAGAGTGCTGCACGGAGGGGGCATGGCCTCCAGCACGATGCCAGTCTTTTATTTATTTTACTTTTTTAAGAAGGGGGGCTGTTTGGTTCCCCTTCTTATTCTAATTTATTGGCCCTGATGACCCCATCCCCCAGGGCCAGTCTCCTAATTATATTTTTTTGACCCCAATCCCCAGGGCCGGCCACTGTTTTTTATTATTTTAAAAAAATATATATTTATAGACACACCTAGGACATGCTGGACAAACCGTACGTACCTATCACCATGACGATTTGCGTGATATTCATTAAAAGGCGACTATGCATGCAATGAATCCACGTGGAATGTATTTACACCACTAGTGAAGCTCTGACATGTCTGATGCCCTACCGTGCCTAATCCTGGTAGACACCCTTGTCGTTTATTTATACAAACATGGGTAGCTATTGACGGGCACATTTAATACACATGCACACCAAGCCATTCAAAGGGGATTCGACAAACATTCGACCAAAACTATGCAAGAAACCCCCCTCACGGTTAATAAAACACACATCCACTGCCGGATGTGTAATACTTTTTATTTTACTCTCTGGAAAGGGGACGAACATCACTTGAGAGTCACAGCGTGCTCCTGACAGAGCCCAATGCTGTGTTACACCCACCATTGCCTGCCGAGTGCCACACACCTCTGTGTTGTATTCCACTAGCTAGTGCATATGCTATGACACTCTCTAGCCCATGTGCACTGTAACACCACCCCGTGAATATGTCATGCCACACTTGTCTTCGCACGGGTTATATTGTCCCATCTAACGTGCCTTTCTCGATGCCTATGTTATAACGCACAGTGCTATGCCATACATATTACAATCTGGGATCCATATCTTTGTCACAGTGCATATGCAACGTTACACTCCCCAGCACATATTTTATATTACAACTTTAGAGACTAGTTAGGTTACACAACACTGCCCTGTGCATATTACACTCCAAGGCGCATATCGCATAGCACGCGCTAGTGCCTGTGCTATCTCGCGCTCTCCAATGAATCTGTCATTGCGCACAATGTATTGCATATTATATTTCACGCCCGGTTCATCTTATATCACACTTTTTGGTGCATAGTTTATACCATACACTATATCTAGTTTTCATTTTCAATCGTGCTCTCAGGACTATGTTCTATATAACACTGTGTTCACCTACCCTTTTCACGGGCATTACATTTTGCGATAGGGGTGGAGGGTCAGGGGGTGTTTCTGCCAAGTGAGCCCGGAGTCACAGTCACAAACGTCCTCTTCTTCCTGAATAAAAGTGAGATTATGCTGCATACTTGTTCATATTTTAAGTAGTTCGCACAGACACAATGTTTTAAAAACAATAAAGTTCCTAATACCGCCTTCTCTGAACAGTTAGCTTGCTGCCCCATCCCCTTCCTCCCTATCCTCTGTTGTGTGAATCCATGGACTAGCCTCCTCCCTCCTGCCATGCATGGTCTGATGTGCTGCCACTGCCCTCAATTTAGTATGATGTACCAGTCCACTCCTCCTGCCCTCCATTGCCCAATTCTATGCCCCATCATTGACCTCCTGCTTAAACTCTGTGCTTAGCTTGCTGTCACTATTCTCCTTCCCCCTGCCCTCCGATGTCTTTGTGCATGCCCCTGCTCCATCCTTTTTCCCCCCCTGTCCCATGGACCTGCCACTCCTATCTACTCTGAGTGTTCTGTTGAGCTGCCACTCCCCTCCCACCTGCCTAGCATTGTCAGATGACTGTAACCTGTCCCTGCCACCTCCACCCTGCCTGTCCACATGCCATGCCCCTATCCTCTTCCTCCTGTCCTACATGGTCCATTGTACTGCCACACCCTTCTGCCCTCCCTGGTCTGTTGTGCTGCAACTGCTCCTCCTGCCTGCCCCATGTGGTCTGTTGTGAGGTCCCTTCCCCTGAACTTTCTTGTCTGTGCACAGGTCCTGACCCTCCCTTCTATCCTCCATCGTCCTTTGTGCATGCCCCTCCACCCTCCTTCTTGCCCATCATAGCCATTGTGCTGCCACTAACCCTCCCACTTGCCATGCATGGTCTTCTGTGCTGCCATGGCCCCTCCCAGCTTCCCTGTGTGGTCAGTTAGCTGCCCCTGACCCCCTCCCACCTTCCCTCCATGGTCTGTGTGTATGCCATCACAGTCTCACTGTTGCTCTTCATGGTGTGTCTTGCTTCTAGTGCCCATCCTGCCTGACCTCCATGGCTATCTTGCTGCTCCTGCCCTGCCCCCTTGCCCCCAGCCCTACTCCCTCCCTCCTGGCTTGTCTGTTCCATTGTAATGCCCCTGATCCGTCCCTCCTGCCCTTTATGGTCTGTTATGCTGCAGCTTTCTCTCCTGTCTGTCCATTATGGTCAGCTAGCTACCATTGCCTCTTGCCCCTCTGTTCTCTGTTGTCCATGTGCATGGTCCTGTCCCCTCCCTCTTGCTTTCTATGGATTGTTGTGCTGCACTCCCGTCCTGCATGCCCTGTGTGGTGTATTGTGCTGCTGCAAACCCTGATGCCTGCCCTGCAGGGTCAGTTTGGTGCACCTCTCCATGTCCCTCCTGTCCTCTGTTATCCAAGTCCATGTCCCTATCCCATTTCCTTCCATGATCCAATGTACCATACTTGCGAACATTTTGAACTTGGTAAGAGGGAGATTTTGAAAAAAAACTGGGGTATTGATTTTCCCCTTTGAGTTACATTGAAAAAGAGGATATTGTAGACAGGAGACAGATCAAATAAAGCCCATTTGAGCTTAAAAACATTGGACGTTTCCTGGCTGAATCGGGTCTGTTGGCATTTATGGTTGTACTACCATTGCCTCTTCCTTCTGCCCACAATGGTCTATTACATTGCCACAGCCTTGAAGGAGGGTAGATTTTGTATCACAGGGGGCCCCTGGCCCGTTCTGTCCACACCTGAAGCATGAGACCCTTGTCCTTGCCCTGCCAGCTGCATTTGTAGGACGTATTAAATTGACCAGCGGGTCCTGTGTTGCTATATAATTATCCTGAGACATCCTTACCACTCAGCCAGCATAAAACCCCTGTGTAGGCCCTTCTGTTCAATATGTAGGCCTCTTTGTTAAATTGACCATAGCTCTGCAATTTTAGTGTATAGCAGTCTGAAGGCAGGTCTGCGAGGCCTTCTGATCCAAACTAGTAGCCCCCACCCTACCCGAGTGCTCCGTGCTCGGTATCAAAGTTCAACATCCCCCTGAAGCTGTCGACATACAGTAGGCTGCATCCTGGACTGGTACTTGCTTCCTGGGCAGGTTTCCCGCTTTTAAGGAAGTGGCAACCGCAGAGCGTCAAGTTAGGAGAACTGAGGAGATTTTATACATGAATATATTGAATTCCCGTACAATACCCATTATTTTCTGTTTGCTCTATGGAACTTACGATAAGCGATTGGCCTGAGAGACTGACCTTTTCACCCAGTCCATTGTCAGCATTAAGTGGGTAAATGACGAAATGTCTGGTAAAATCTGCAGACGAAGCTTTTGGGTAGCATACGTAGGTAGATGTAGCGTGCAAAGGAGCCCACAAAATGATATAAAAAGGGAGCACCCACAGATATCGACGGACTACCTCGCCGTCTGTATGTAGGTTAACAGGCAGTGCAGGTTTTCCCCAAGAGCTGGGAGCTCTTGTCTTCCTTTGCTTAAAATGTCTTGCTCTGTTTTGCTTGAAGTATCTTATTCTATTTTACCTATATGAAATGTCATGTTATGTTTAACCATTGTTCTCTTTACTTTTGCATTTAAAAGATTTTGTATTGTAATTGCAGGAATGCTTGCTCTAAGAGTAAACGTGAGTGTTCCTAGGTAACATTTTCCTTGGTGTAACTTGTTTCTCATGATGCATTTATAGATGTGTTTTCTCTCTCTCTCTGTCAGTACATTAATTGAGATACAGAGAATATTATGACAGCTGTATGATTATCTGGATTCTGTATTTTGTACATTATGTCTCTATTCTGCGGTTTCTTTGAAGTTGCATCTTCTCATTAAACTGCCATTGTATTCTGCCTCCAATTCCATGTCTCATATGTCTGATTTCTTCATTTTTGGAGCAAGCGTTCCTAGGCACCCTGGCTCAAATTAAGGTGCCCCTTTTGTCCCTGACTCACTCTCCTGCTCAGTTCTGTGGTGGCTCCCGGGGATCTGGGGACCGCCCCTAGCTTCCTTGACCCGTAATAGATCTTCCCTCCAACAGCCTCTCTTGCAAGTCCTGTATTGTTGGTTTGTTGCCCCTGCCCCCCTTTCCACTGCCCTCCATAGTCTGTTGTGCTTCCACGGCCCTTCCTGCCTGCTCAGTGTGGTTAAATTGTTGCCTTTGCACCCTCCTACCTGCCTTCAATTTTCAGAGTCCGTGCCCCTGGCCTCTGCCTCTCAACAGTATCCTAATGAACAACTAGATTGCTAACATTCTATATTTATTACAAAAGTGTGGAACGCCTGACATCATCTTGATGTAATCAAAACTGTAATACCTAGAGCATTTCCTTTAGAAATTACATATATGAGAGGGTCTTATTGGCATCAAAATTATGGTTAGTGCTCTAAAAGACTAAAATAAGGACATATTTTCTGAGTTTTCAAATAGCGACAAAGCACTTTTAAATTATTTGTTATCTTTATGTTTTTTTATCCAGTTGACCACTTGATTAAATGTTGCACTTAGGGGAGAGGATGTGGTGTTACTTCCAGAACTGCAGACTTTGCAACTGGGGAACCAGGTTGAAGTTTCTGCTTCAGCTCGACATTCTGTGATTCTGGTCAAATCACTTAGTCTCCCCATGTCTACAACCAAAAATGAATTTGTTCTTGTGTGATGTAACCAATGCTCATGTAAAGCACTCCAATACCTGACAAGTCTGCACTATATAACACTGCAAAAACACAAAATAATAAGTGTTTTGCACACTTCTGTCATTGGGCTATATTTGGGCTACATCTGGGTGATTTTGGGCTACATTTGGGCTCTTTTGTCTCCGGTGGCCATCTTGGGAGATTTATTTGTTATGAAGTTTCCTAATTTCCTCATGTACTGCAGTCTCCTCAGTAGGAAATGCTTTCAGTTTTTTACTTTGATTCCATCATGAAGGTATTCAGATATGTCACACATTTGCCATAAATTCTGAATGTTAGCACTCTAGTTGCTCATTAGATCACTGTAGTAAAACTACTGCACCATGGAAGTCTGCTCCTGGTATTAAAAGTGCATGTTTCAGTCTGCATGTCAGAATTTTTTTATGAAATAGAAGAGGATTTGAGAAGTCACTCAAAATGTGCCCTCATTTTCTTTCTTCAGCATTAATCATAATTTCTATGGCAAAATGAACCTCCTCATTGTGTTCCTTTTTAAATTAAATGTTTTAAGTTTTACCAGTTTATTCCAATCAAGATGGCTTCAGGTGTGCCATACTTTTGTCATAATGAAGACAGTAAGCGCTCTAGTTGTTTTTAAGAACATTCTGGGACATTCTGTCATTGGGCTATACTTGGGCTACATCTGGGTGATATTTGGGCTACATTTGGGCTCTTTTGTCTCTGGTGGCCATCTTGGGAGACTTATTTGTTATGAAGTTTCCTAATTTCCTCATTTACTGCAGTCTCCTCAGTAGGAAATACTTTCAGTTTTTTACTTTGATTCCATCAAGAAGGCATTCAGATGTGTCACACATTTGCCATAAATTCAGAATGTTAGCACTCTTTTTGCTCATTAGATCACTGTAGTAAAGCTACTGCTCACCAGGGAAAACTGCTGCTGGTATTGAAAGTGCATGTTTCAGTCTGCATGTCAGAATTTTTTAATGAAATAGAAGAGGATTTGAGAAGTCACTCAAAATGTGCCCTAATTTTTCTTTCTGCAGCACTAATCATACTTTTTATGGAAAAATGAACCCCCTCATTTTGTTCCTTTTTAAATTAAATGTTTTAAGAGTTACCACTTTAATCCAAGCAAGATGGCTTCAGGTGTGCCATACGTTTATCATAAGTAGGACTGTTAGCGCTCTAGTAGTTCTTTGGAACACTCTGGGAAGCTGCAGTAGAACACAAAGGAATCAACTGACAGTCTCTGCCCTTGTTGGATGTACATGTTTTACTGAGAATGTCAGACTTCATTCTCACATGACTGAGAAAGATAATGTGAATTTACAGAAAATAAGCTCTCAGTTTAGCCTATAGATCACCTTCCAAACCTCTGTGGTAAAAGCATGAGAAAATATTTTTCTCTCAATCATGATATCCCAGCAGAAGGCTTTTTCACATGGTGAAATCACCTTAGAACATACCACAATTCCTAAAATGAGTATGGTACCATCAACAAATGATTTATAATGTAACTAAAGTCTTAAAACCTTCTATTAACTGCAATGCTTTTTAATGAGGTGCTATCATGTATATTGGTCCCAAGATGGCTGCCAACACTTCTTGGATGAAGTGCTGACAGCCAATCAGATCTCAGGATGAGATGTGTGGTTAGGCTCCGCCCACATATATATATGCTTTTAAATGCTATTTTCTCAGGAAATACTGAACAGATTTACACCAGACCTGCAAAAGGCACTTCCTTGACCTTATGGCTACCTCTCTGCCAAATTTCAAGTAATTCTGTTCAGCCGTTCGGGCTGTAGCTGTGTCTAAAGGTCCTATGGAAAAATGCATGGGGAAAACGCGTTTTGGGACCCCCCTTTTTTCTCGGCCCCTGCTTGACGAATCCCCCGAGACTTTCAGGGTAGGAGCGGAGCGTAGCGCCCCACCTATTTTGAAAATTTCGCGAGGATTCGTCGACCGGCGCCAAAGTTATTCCAAATAGAATGTTGCGGATTTCCTATGGAAACAGGGTCCTAACTATAACTACCTACTAGCGACCGCCAGTAGGTAATATGTATGTATATATATATATATATATATTATCTACTGGCGGTCGCCAGTAGATAGTTATAGTTAGGACCGTGTTTCCATAGGAAATCCGCAACATTCTATTTGGAATAACTTTGGCGCCGGTCGACGAATCCTCGCGAAATTTTCAAAACTAATGGGGCGCTACGCTCCGCTCCTACCCTGAAAGTCTCGGGGGGATTCGTCAAGCGGGGGCTGAGAAAAAAGGGGGGTCCCAAAACGCGTTTTCCCTATGCATTTTCCCATAGGACCTTTAGTCCAAGCTACAGCCCGAACGGCTGAACAGAATTACTTGAAATTTGGCAGAGAGGTAGTCCTCAGGTCAAGGATGTGCCTTTTGTAGGTCTGGTGTAAATCTGTTCAGTAGGTCCTGAGAAAATAGCATTTAAATCAATATATATATCTGTAAGCGCGCTCCGTGCGCTTACCGTAAGCTTACCGTACGCGTATGGTGCCGTGCGCAAGCTCAATTCTGATTGGTGGTTACATGACTGTAAACATTCGAATCGGTCGAAATCAGAAAGTGTCGGCCGCCATTTTCTGTCTCTCGCACTGAGAAACAAAGGTGGGGAACGTGAAAAGGGGGCAACGAAGAGAGTTGCAGACCCCCTAGTGTTTGTCAGGGGGTTCCAAGAAGGACCCAAAAGTACGAAAAATACATTTATTAATTTAAAAAAAAAATCTCGGAGTGCGCGTACGGTAAGCTTACCGTACGCGCACGGCCAAAAAAAATAAAAAAAAAAATAAAGAAGTAACAATCACATTTATTAAATAAATTAAAGGACCCACAAGGGAAAAAAAACCAAATGTTACTGTGTAAAAAAAAGGGAGGCGCGCACGGCATGGACTGCGCAACGTGGGCGCTCGGTGCGCTTCTCGCACCGAGCGCCCACGTTGCGCAGGGTGTGCGCACAGTGAAAAACCAGAAAAAAAAATAAAAAATAAATACATAACTTAGCATTTTAAAACCGTACAAATTCACTGAAAAAACCATAGGTTTCACACACGTTATAGTTAGGAATTATCATTTACAAAACCTTGCAAATTCACTTAAAAAACCATAGGTTTCACACATGTTATAGTTAGCTGTACATTTCACTCGTAAAAAACCAATAAAATTCCACGTTATAGTTAGATCAGGTAACTATAACTTGCGCGACCGCAATCCACAATGTGTAATTTCAGATGTCATCATTGATGTCATGAGTGATGTCACTGACCATGTCATGAGTGATGTAATATGTGACGTCATGAGCAGTTTATTGTGGGCGCGCAAGTTATAGTTACCTGATCTAACTATAACGTGGAATTTCATTGGTTGTTTACGAGTGAAATATACAGCTAACTATAACATGTGTGAAACCTATGGTTTTTTAAGTGAATATATATAGGAAATATCAAAATTCTATTTTGAATAACTTTGGCGCCGGTTGACAAATCCTCACGAAATTTTCAAAACTAATGGGGCGCTCCGTTCAGCTCCTACCCTGAAAGTCTCGGGGTGATTCGTCAAGCGGGGGCCGAGAAAAAGGGGGGGTCCCAAACGCGTTTTCCCCATGCATTTTTCCATAGGACCTTTAGTCGCAGCTACAGCCCGAACGGCTGAACAGAATTACGTGAAATTTGGCAGAGAGGTAGCCATAAGGTCAAGGAAGTGCCTTTTGCAGATCTGGTGTAAATCTGTTCAGTATTTCCTGAGAAAATAGCATTTAAAAGCATATCAATATCTGTACGCGCGCACCGTGCGCGCACTGTGCGCACACCCTGCCGTGCGCGAGACCAATTCTGATTGGTTGTTAGATGTCGGTAAACATTCGAATCGGTCGAAACCAGGAAGTGTCGGCTGCCATTTTGTCTCTCGCAGTCTGAGGGGGTGAAAAAAAAAGGTGGAGAACGTTAAAAGGGGGCAGAGTGGACAGTTCCTGACCCCCTAGCCTTGGTCAGGGGGTCACAGAAGGCCCCCAAGTGGAAAAATCGCGAGGTGCGCGCACGGTGAACCGTGGGTGCTCGGTGCGCGAAGCGCACCGAGTGCCCACAGCGCGCGCACGGTGCGTGAAGCGCACGGTGCGCGCACGGTGCACACACGGTGAAAAACCTGAAATAAATAAATAAATAAATACATAACTTAGCATTTAAAAAACCGTACAAATTCACTGAAAAAACCATAGGTTTCACACACGTTATAGTTACGAGTTAGCATTTAAAAAACCTTGCAAATTCACTTAAAAAACCATAGGTTTCACACATGTTATAGTTAGCTGGACATTTCACTCGTAAACAAACAATGAAATTCCCCCGTTATAGTTAGTGCAGGCAACTATAACTCACGCGACCGCAATCCTCTGCTGATGACGTCAGATATTACATCACTGATGACATATGTGTCTTTATGAAAAATAAATATTTGTAATATATGTATAGCTAAAGATTAATGGAAGAAGACATGGGTAAATAAGTGTCTAAATACAGTGATGTAATATCTGACGTCATCAGCAGAGGATTGCGGTCGCGTGAGTTATAGTTGCCTGCACTAACTATAACGGGGGAATTTCATTGTTTTTTTACGAGTGAAATGTCCAACTATCTATAACATGTGTGAAACCTATGGTTTTTTAAGTGAATATATATATATATATATATATATTATCTACTGGCAGTCGCCAGTAGATAGTTATAGTTAGGACCGTGTTTCCGTAGGAAATCTGAAAATTCTATTTTGAATAACTTTGTCGCCGGTTGAGGAATCCTCGCAAAATTTTCAGAACTAATGGGGCGCTCCGCTCAGCTCCTACCCTGAAAGTCTTGGGGTGATTCGTCAAGCAGGGGCCGAGAAAAAAGGGGGTCCCAAAACACGTTTTCCCCATGCATTTTCCCATAGGACCTTTAGTCGAAGGTACAGCCCGAACGGCTGAAAAGAATTACTTGAAATTTGGCAAAGAGGAAGTCCTCAGGTCAGGGAAGTGCCTTTTGCATATATGGAGTCAATCTGTTAAGTATTTCCTGAGAAAATTGCATTTAAAAGCATATAAATATCTATATGCGCGCACCGAGCGCACACCGTGCGCGCACAGTGCCGTGCGCGAGCGTAAATCTGATTGGTGGTTAGATGTCAGTCAACGTTCGAATCGGTAGAAATCAGGAAGTGTCGGCCGCCATTTTGTGTTTGACTTGTGTGAGAGAGAAAAAGAAAGGTGGAGAACATGGAAAGGGGGCAGGGTAGAGAGTTCCAGACCCCCTGGCCTTTGTCAGGGGGTCCCTGAAGGACTCTGAAGGGTGAAAAAAAACCTTTTTATTTTTTTTCGAAAAATCGCGAGGTGCGCGCAGCGCGCGCGTATGGTGCGCGCACGGCGAAAAAAATTTGAAAAAAAATAGAATTAAAAATCAAGTTTAAGTGTTACGATATTAGGTGGCTCTAAAAAGAGCCGTTGTGTTCATTGAGTGTTTTTTGGTACCTACAAGTAAGTACTGATGCAGAGTCTAAAGTTCAAGAGGAAGACTCTGTTCCCTTCATCATTGAAATGTACACCGTCCCCTCTAAAAATGTCTTGCATGTTGTAACGCAAGTTGTTGTGGTATATAGAACCCATACCATAGTCTCTGAGGAAAACAGAAACAGACTTATTGATGTGCTTTCTCGCTTTGTCAATCTGCGGACAATGTTGGTTGGACCAGTTCCACTTTTGCCTTTGGCATATATTAGAATATACAAAAGTAGTTTGTGGAAAAAGTGACATCAATTGCACAAAGGTGTCCTTAACAAGCATTTCCAGACCTACCCCAGTTAAAGTGCCTAGGTCATTTCCACCACAGTGCACAATTATAAGGTTAGGCTGTGGGAGATGAAGAAAGGATTTCATCAAAGGCATTAAATGGTGCCACTTTAACCCTCTCTGACCAATCCATTTAATGTCTACATTTGGTAAAGCAAGGTCTTTCACAATACCTCTTTTTTCTGCATATTTTTCACTCCAGAAGACATAGCTATGACCAACAATCCACACTGTGAAAATCTTCCAAGGAGATCTGGATGCACTCAGAAGGTGTCTTTCAGTAGAATGGCAATATGAAAAGAAAGATAGTTGTAAAATGGAGGCTTACATACTTTTTTTTATTAAAAAAAAACTCATTGGCTGTTTCAAACCATTGTACACTAAAAACTAGGTTGTATGTTTACATTTTTAAAAGCATGTTTTGTATTGGTTCAGAAAAATGTGTTCAAAGAGAACATTAGTTTGGATTTGCTGTTAGGTTTGAAAAGTCAAGCACTCTTGCTCTTTGGAATAGAAACATTGTGTGCTGAACTTCTGACCTCTCTGCTCACACCAGTTTTCCATGACCTGTTGCTATGGTAGCAGGCAGAAGTCATGTTGGGGGTAGGGATCACTTGGAAAGGGTTGAAATTTGCAACCAATAGAAATGTGTGTTTCCATTTGAAAAAATGTGGGAAGCAATGTGATTTAAAGTTAACATGTATATGTGTGAAAAAAGAGAGGGAAACTTTGCCATTTACTGGTTCTGGTGAGAGGAGTACAGCTCTGAGATTCTGGCTCTGATAATTTGCTGTGTGAGTGCCGCATTTTTTTCTCAACTAACTACTTTTAAAGGTGAGTTGTGAATTTGAGAGGGGATGTATGTAGTGCATTTTCATATAAATAATAGAAAATTGTTTCTTCTTTTTAAGTTGCGTTTTACATTTTATGTTTTGGAAGATATTTAACTGCCTTCAGCTTGGAAGATATTATGGATTATGTCTTCACCATAAGATAAGGTGTACTGGTATCACCCAGGAATACTGTTTTGTGTCTAGAATCATATCATGAGTCTGTGTGCACACAAGAATTGTTGTCAGAGATTTAATTTGTGTTGCTCTTCTTCTGTAAAACTTGCACTTGTATGAAAGGGGCAGCTTGTTTTCTTGAACTGTGATGGTTAGCATTCAGCAGAAATCAGTAAGATATTTAACTGTCTTGAACTTGTAAGATATTATGGAGTATGTCTTCACCATAAGTTAAGGTATACTGGTATTACCAAGGAAAACTGGTTTGTGCCTAGAATCACACCATGAGTCTGAGTGCACACAGGAATTGTTGTCAGAGATTTAATTCGTTTTGCTGTTGTTCTGTTAGACTTGCACTCGCAGGAAAGGGGCAGCTTGTTTTCTTGAACTGTGATGGTTAGCATTCAGCAGAAATCAGTATTTCACAAATGAAAGGGAAATGCTAACACATTTGAATTCAACATGGTAGATCTTCCTTCCACTCCTGTAATGGGTGAGGTAATTCCTACATGTTCAAAACTCCAATTAACCCTTACTACACATGTACTCTTACATACATGTCTCCAGTCTTCATGCAGTTGTGCAAGCGTCCATGCAGATTTCTCTTGCACCTGACAATACACAGTATCCAGAAACAGACTTTTAGCACACAGCCAGTTGCTTCTCCTACACTCCCATGGTTACTAATCAGCACTGTGTGGTATTATTTCAGATAGCAGTGTGTAATGCTAACACATTCAACGTCACTAAGGCTCATTTCCTTTGCTCTAGTCTAATCTCTCAGCCAGGTAACACATGCTCATGGTCTCAAGTAGCTGTTAGGAGATGTGCTCTTTTCTGCCTCTGTAAATTATAATGAAAATGTTTCGGGATGTCACAGTAATTATCACTTACTGTACCACAGTAGTAAATGTGCTTTGAAATTGCCAATCAAATATCGTTTTCTGCCTAGAATCACACCATGAGTCTGTGTGCACACAGGAATAGTTGTCAGAGATTTAATTTGTGTTGCTGTTGTTCTGTTAGACTTGCACTCGCAGGAAAGGGGCAGCTTGTTTTCTTGAAGTGTGATGGTTAGCATTCAGCAGAAATCACTATTTCACAAATGAGAGGGAAATGCTGACGCATTTGAAATCAACATGGTAGATTTTCCTTCCACTCCTGTAATGGGTGAGGTAATTCCTACATGTTCAAAACTCCAATTAGCCCTTACCACACATGTACTCTTACATACATGTCTGCAGTCTTCATGCAGTTGTGCAAGCGTCCATGCAGATCTCTCTTGCACCTGACAATACACAGTCATAAGAAACTCACTCTTAGCACACAGGCAGGAGCTTCTCCTACACTCCCACGGTTACTAATCAGCACTGTGTGGTATTTCAGATAGCAGTGTGTAATGCTAACACATTCAACGTCACCAAGGCTCATTTCCTTTGCTCTAGTCTAATCTCTCACCCAGGTAACACATGCTCATGGTCTCAAGTAGCTGTTAGGACATGTGCTGCTTTCTGCCTCTCTAAATTAAAAGGAAAATGTGTCAGGCTGTCACAGTAATTATCACTTACTGTACCACAGTAGTAAATATGCTTTGAAATTGCCAATCAAATATCGTTGTCTGCCTAGAATCACACCATGAGTCTGTGTGCACACAGGAATTGTTGTAAGATATTTAATTTGTGTTGCTGTTGTTCTGTTAGACTTGCACTCGCAGAAAAGGGGTAGCTTGTTTTCTTGAACTGTGATGGTTAGCATTCAGCGGAAATCACTATTTCACAAATGAGAGGGAAATGCTAACGCATTTGAAAAAAAAAATGGTAGATTTTCCTTCCACTCCTGTAGTGGGTGAGGTAATTCCTACATGTTCAAAACTCCAATTAACCCTTACCACACATGTACTTTTACATACATGTCTGCAGTATTCATGCAGTTGTGCAAGCGTCCATGCAGATCTCTCTTGCACCTGACAATACACAGTCTACAGAAACACACTTTTAGCACACAGGCAGGAGCTTCTCCTACACTCCCATGGTTACTAATCAGCACTGTGTGGTATTTCAGATAGCAGTGTGTCATGCTAATACATTCAACGTCACCAAGGCTCATTTCCTTTGCTCTAGTCTAATCTCTCACCCAGGTAACACATGCTCATGGTCTCAAGTAGCTGTTTGGACATGTGCTTTTTTCTGCCTCTGTAAACTATAATGAAAATGTGTCATGCTGTGGACAGCTCATATGATAGGATTTAAAAAGCTCATACAAAATATAGTAATATATTTAAATTACATAAAGGTATTTTTTTTCCAGTTTCTTTAAGGTATTGCTGAACAACACTGAAATAAATTAAAGATGCCTATAAAAACAAGAAAGGGAAAAGAACAGCAACAACATGTATATTTGAAGACAACTGCACACAAAAAATTAGTTGAAGAACCTCATGTTGGAAAAAAGAAAAAGTATTCTGGTAAGCAGACTAAGGATTTTTTTTTAAATATCCTGAAGCAAAGAAAAAATGTAAAAAATATATCCAGTGCAAATAGTGTTTCAAGTAGAAAACAACAAGACAATCGACAGAAAATACTAAATGCTAATGTACAATCAAAAGTAAGAAAGAATGACTTAAAAAGAAGAATAGATTTTAAAAACATTCGTAGAAAAATGTTTCAGAGAAGAGTGATGTTTAATTTGCTAAAGGATGTGAAAAAATATAAGAAGAAAGACAAATTTTATAAGAAAAAGAAACAAATAGAGTCAATTGTTGCAAAGGCTTTGGAATTAAAAAGAAAACTATTCATTTTAATTTTGAACAGGATCCGTACATTATATAAATTAGTCAATGTAATGAAGTCAAAAAGCAAAAGGAAAAGAGTAGTGAAAAAAAATAACTTTTGTAAAGTGTTCTTAGGAGAATGGAAGCATAGTTCAAGTACTGAACCATTTTTTAATGAAGAGAGTTATCTTCAAAGTAATAGTTTGCTGCATGCAGTTGACACCAATGGTCGAGCTTATGAAGTTAAAGATGGTTATGTAATGGAAAAGGAGAAAATGGTTGAAAGAAATGAGGAAGAAGTGTTAGCTGATGAGGTTATGGGGAGACGTCCTAAAGCCCCAGTGTACACTTGGAATTGTAGTAGTATTTGTACTGTACGACAGGAATCTATTGATAAATTACGTGACTTTCTTAGAGAATATAGTAAAAAAAAGTGTTAAACAGAAGATTAAGATGCTTCAAGTGCTAGATCCATGCAGAGTGAGAAAGAATACTGGTTTGCAAGGACATTCTCTGGCTTGTCTTTCTAGGAAAGTTTGTCAAAGTGTTTTTCACCATTTTAGGATGCTGGCAGTACATCATACTGAAATGAGAAAGTTTGTGAGAAGGTTGTATTTTGCTAAAAGTCCAGCACTAAAGTTACATGAGTTGAATAGTGCTCTGTTCCGTGGATCTGTTTCAAATGTGAAGAAGGTTTGTGAGGATATTGAGTTTTGTTACTTTGGTCCAGAGCAAGAAAGTGCAGGAAATGACACAGTTTTTGAAGAAAATGTGGATGAGAATGTAGAACCCACTGTTAGTAAAAATTTGAAGATCACATGACAAAATTTACTATCGTCTCTAATGAAAGACCAAATATTACTTGTATTTGTTGCTGGAGAAGCCATTATAAAATTCAAACAAGGTATATAGATCTCTATAAAAAAAGTGAAAAAGAGAATAATCATGAGTGGAAGGACTTTGCTACATATTTATTTCTGGAAAATTGTTTTGATTTGGGTGAAGTTCAGCGTATTTGTAAATACTGTTATAATAAGTTAGAAGAAAATAAAATGCCAGCTAGATCTGTAAATAATAATTTAGAATTGGTTGATATTCCTGCAGAACTTTCTGATTTAAATACGTATGAGTATATACTCATTCAATGTGTCCATCCGTTTCAGACTATAGTTCGTATGGAGCCCAAAACAGGAAAATTACCTCCTTCAGATTTACAAAGAGGTTTAAAAGGAAGAGTTGTCTATTTGCCATTAGATTTGAAAAAAAATATTGAAACAATTGATGCAGATAGTTTGGAAACTGAACCATTAGTTATTCTGGTTAATGGTGTACCTACAAAAAATAAGAAAATTTGGCAGGAACTGGTAGATGTACGAAAAGTACAAAGAGCAAATTTATATTTGAAAAAAAATAATAAATGGTATGAATCAATTTATATGGATGAAGATGAAGAGGTTTTACTAGCAGACACAGGAATACCAACTGGGCAAATTGAAAAAGTGGATAAGACAAAAGAAGAAGAAATTTATGAACATTTCAGCATACATCCTCTTCATTCTAAAGAAGTTATGGGAAACACTATTGATCTCTTTCAGATGAAAAAAGCAAAAGGAACTCCTGTGAGTGTATGGGAGGAGAGCTTGGAAGCTCGTTGTTTTCCCCAGCTGTTTCCTACAGGAAAAGGTGGACGATATGATGAACGTCCAGTACAGATTCCTGCTTCTGAGTATCGGACTACAAGATTATATGCAGAAGATCCAAGATTTCGTCAGAGTATTCCTTATTTGTTCCATCTTTTATTTGAAAGTGACTTGTCTGCCCTATCTTATGCAGTAAATCACATTTTAAAAACTGGAGTACATCTACATAATGTGTCTGCAAAGGATTTTATGAACAAAGTGCAACAGCGAGATGATCATTTGGAATCTCAATTGATTAATTTGATGGCTTGTCAGCGTGGGACTAATGAACATTGGTACCGACGCCATGGAGAATTGAAATGTATGTTACGGAATTTAGGAACTCCTACATGGTTCCTTACCCTAAGCTGTGCTGAGTACGCTTGGGATGATTTACTGGATTTTCTTCGAGAGGCAAATTCAAATATTGAAAACTTCCAATACAAGACAGCAGGAGAATTGTGCTCATTGGATCCGGTTAATGTTTGTAGATATTTCAATCATAGATTTGAGGCTATGATGTCCTTCATCTGCAATAAAAAAAATCCACGTCTTGGAGAAGTTGTGGATTTCTTTTGGAGAAAAGAGTACCAAGCAAGAGGTGCTCCTCATATTCATATGCTGTTGTGGATCAAGGATGCCCCAAAATTTGGAACAGATTCTGAAGATGCAGTTTTATCTTTCATTGAAGAATATGCAACATGTGCTATACCTAAAAGCACAGAAGAAAAAGACTTAAAAGAGCAAGTTTTACGTTTCCAAAGTCATCGGTGTGGAAAATACTGTCAACGAAAGTACAAGAGTAAAGATAAATTCTACACAAAATGTCGATTTGGATTTCCACGACCTGTTCTTTCAAAAGGAAGGGTAAACAGTTTTATGTCAGCAGTGCGACATACTTGGCGTTCAGATTATGAATTACTTGGAGAATTTCAGAGCTATGAAGATTCCTTTAATGCATGCAAAGATAACATAGAATGCAGTACTTTCTCAACTTATTTACAAATGTTAAATGAAGAAATTGAACAAGAAGCAACAATTGCAGCTGAAGTAGCTAGAGACAGTTCTCAAGATAGTCAAAGTTCTGGGACGCTCAGTCAAGATCCTCTAGGTCACCCAATCGTAGAAAATGAAGCTGCAATAGCCATGAATGAAGTGGAAACAGCTATGAATCAAGCTCAGGAAGATTTAATGAACTTACCAAATTTGGAACAACAACTGAATGATGAACAACAACAAATTTATGAGGAAGTCACAAAACAAATTGATCATGGATTACTACATGAAAATAAAGAGTGCTCATGCACATCATTTGAACCAATCAGAATGTATGTGAGTGGACAAGCTGGAACTGGAAAAAGTTTCTTAATTAAAGTAATTAGAAGCTACCTACAGAAAAAAACGGATTCAACGTTGTCTTGTGTTGTTACTGCTCCAACTGGGTTAGCAGCATATAACATAAAAGGAATTACCCTCCATCGTTTCCTAATGTTACCAGTAGAGCATGAGAACAAAATACAATACCACAAGCTAACAGGAGAAGCATGTTTTGAAGTTTCAAGAGTATTGAAAAAAATGAAAGTTCTCATTCTTGATGATGTAAGCATGGTATCAAACTTAATGCTTGCCTTTGTGCTTTTAAGAATGCAGCAAATTCTAAAGACAAACTATGACGTGTTATTTGGAGGGAAACATGTTATAGTTTTTGGGGATCTTCTGCAGCTCACACCAGTGAAAGGACAACAAGTATTTCATACTCTTACACATGAAGACACGAAAAAGTCGTTAGGAAGTATAGGTAATGTGAATATTTGGAAATACTTCCAGTACAAAGAACTCATTACCAATATGCGGCAAGCAAATGATGATGATTATGCAAGTATTCTCAAAGATATCAGAATTGGACTACTCACAGAACATGGAAGAAAAGCTTTACAGAGTCGATTGCTATGTAATTTGTTTCCAACAGAACAAATAGTTCCAGAGAAAATATACAAAAATATTGCAGGAAAAAATACTGTAATCTGCCTAATGCCAACACTACATGAATGCTCCATATTCAATCAAGAACTTTTGAAATTGGAAAATGAAGAGATTATAAAACTGGAAGCTGTGGATAAAATACAACATGAAGGAATAACTATTATTTTGACAAGCAAATTGACAACTAAATTGGATTCTCTAGAGAAAAACATTTCGAAAACAGCTGGTTTAGAAAATAATCTTTATGTATGTATGTATGAACTGTTGAGTAATTTTAAGACGTAATTTGGATGTAGAAAAAGGTTTAGTGAATGGTGCTATGGGTAAAGTTGTGGGTTTTGTAAAATACCAGAAAAAAGATGGAATTGAATTTTTAAAAATAAAATTTGATGCGATTGAAGAGGTTAAAGACATTAGTCGTTGTTCAGTTTGTTTTTTGCATGTGAAAGACTTATATGTACGTAGGAAGCAGTTTCCGTTTTCTCTAGCATATGCTGTAACTATTCACAAATCTCAAGGATTAACTGTAGATAGTGCTTTTGTAAACATTGGATCTAGTGTGTTTAAAGAAAGTATGTTGCTTTGTCACGCGTGAAAAAAATATCTGGTTTATTCATGATAGACTTTGATGACTCAAAAGTTAGTGCTGATGCAAACTGTGTAAAGGAGTATAATAGATTAAGAAGAAGCTATGCTCCTCATTTAGGTCAGTATCCTGTGTTTGAAAAACGTGTTGTTTGTCGGAAAAGGAGAATTGAGAATATCTGTAATGAGGATGTACAGAAGAGAAAGCAAAAAGAGAGTGATGTGATTCCAAGCAAAAAGAAAAAGGACAATGTTGAAGAGGTTGTTGGTTGTCATTTTGAAAATAGCTCTGGTGTCAACTGCTACGCAAATGTAGTGCTGAATGTTGTATTTTATCTTGAAATTTTGAAAGAGCAGATAATACTAAATCATGGAAAAATATTCTGTTCTCTGCTGAATTTCCTTTATGAGAAGCTGAGTAATGATAAAACTAAAATAGAAAGTGCTACTGATGTTAGAAATCTTTTAGATGTATGTTCTGGATTTACACAGTTTACACAAAATGTCCAGCAAGATGCACAGGAATTTAGGCCTGGGCGGTAAATTCCGTTCCGTTCGCGGAATTTGCGGAATTTGGGTAATATCGCGTTCCGCGGAGAACGCGAAATTGCCCAAAAATCTGCGTTCCGCGACTTCGCGAAATTTTTTGCTTGTTTGCGTTCTCAATATGCGTGTTCGTGAGATATTTCACCCCGAGCACGCAAACAGTGATCGCGAACAGGAAAAAAGTATCGTGAACAAGCAATTCCGCGTGCTCGCGGAATTTCTGCGTGTTCGCGGAGATTTTTTACCGTTTCGCGGAGATTTGCGTAACGCGATTACGCAAATTCCGCCCACCCCTACAGGAATTCTTAATGTATATGCTTATGGTACTGGAAGATGAAGGGGTAGAAATAGAAAATATATTTGGTGTGTCTTATAAATGGGAACAGCAAAAAAAGGGCAAACAATTACTTTGTAAAATATGAAGATATGTGTACTGTTTTCTAAAATGTATTGTTGAATATTAATACCTTTTTTCTTTTTTTCAGATCTGGAAAGAAAATTTTGGTAATTTAATCCATTTTTCTTGCAAATCAAAAATAAACATTTATTTGTAATTAAGTTATTTTGTTAGTGAGGTAAGTTTAAAATATCTGTATTTCTCACCCCTTCACTTTCATGCTCCATTTTCTTCACTTGTCCTCATTCTGCTTTTCTCATTCCTCTCCCCTCTCTCTTTTTCGGCTTTACTGCTCTTTCATAACTCACTCACTCCTTCTCTACTACTCCCCTAGGTTTACTGCCTCCATCACTATTTTTTCAACCATGTTTCTCTCCCTGTCTCCATATGTCTCAGTCATTCTAAATGCCTTACTCCTTCTCAGTTCCTTGCTCTCTGTCTCTGTTTCTGTCTCTCTCCCTTTGTCTGTCTTACCCTTAATTTCATTAACATCTCTGGGGCATATTTACAAGCCCCTTGCCCCACCACTACGTTACTTTTCATGACGTACTGGTGGTGCACAGAGCACCTCCATATTTACAAGGAGAGGAAAAGCCACCTTGTGTGAGTTTTCCTCTCTTTGTAATTACAGCCACTTCATACGCAGCAATGTGTGTTGAAGGGGCGTTCCATGGGTGTTGTTGTGGGTGTTCCCATGCTACACCCATAGAACTAGACATATCTCCATATTTACGAGAAATCGTAAGTCTGGAGTTGCGTGTGAATGCTAGGCCACCCTAGGGGTGGCGTAGCGAGGCACGACAAGGAGAAATGTTTTCATTTCTCCTCGTTTTTTCCTCTTTCAGTGCATGCTGTTTTCTACAGCACGAATTAAAAGAGGAAAAAAGTCTCTTATGTTGTGTTAAACTGTTTAGATGTTGGTTAGCTCTAAAACGAGCTGTTGTTTTAATAGAGTTTTTTTTTGTACCTATAAGTAAGTACCGATGCAGAGTCTAAAGATCAAGAGGAAGACTCTGTTCCCTTCATCTGTGAAATGTACACCGACTCCTCTATAAATGCCTTGCCACTCCCCTCACTATTTCTTATTTTTTCCTGGGACTAAGAGCTGAACAGGTATGATTTTTAATAGAAAATGGCAGAACAGCAGTCTACTTCAGGGAGTGAGGAGGAGATCTGGATGCGCTCAGAAGCATTGGTTCATAGTAGTTTCTCTTCCAGAATCTTCATACACCATAGCCACTCCCCTCACTATGTCTTCTTATTACCGGGGACAAGGAGCTGAGCAGCAATCAATTTTAATTGAAAATGGTAGAACAGCATTGTATTTCAGGGAGTGAGGAGGAGACGTGGATGCACTCTGAAGGTGTCTTTCAGTAGAATGACAAAATGTAAAGAAAGGTAGTTGTAAAATGGAAGCTTATATACTTTTTTTTTTTTTAAAAAAGAACTCATTGGCTGTTTCAGACCATTTTTCAATAAAAACTAGGCTGTATGTTTAAATTTTTAAAAGCATTTTTGTATTGGTCCAGAAAAATGTATTCCCACAGAACATTACTTTGGATTTGCTGTTAGGTTTGAAAAGTTAAGCAATCTTGCTCTTTGGATTATAAACATTATGTGCTGAACTTCTGATGTCTCTGCTCACACCAGTGTTCTATGATCTGTTTCTATGCTAGCAGGCAGAAGTCATGTTGGGGGTAGAAATCCTTTGGAAAGGGTTGAAATTTGCAAAAAAACTAAATGTGTGCTTCCATTTAAAAGAAAGGTGAAGAACGTGAAAAGGGGGCAGGGTACAGAGTTCCTGACCCCCTAGGTTTTGTCAGGGGGTCAATGAAGGACCATGAAGAGTGAATAAAACATTTTTTTTTTTTTAAATTGTGAGGTGCGCGCACGGAAAAAAAAATAGAGTTAAAAATAAAACTTAAGTGTTTAGATGTTAGGTGGCTCTAAAAAGAGCCGTTGTGTTAATGAAGGGACAGAGGAAAAAAAAGATGGCAATATTTAAAAGGTGTCGCACGTGTGATGCTCTATCATGCTATTTATTAGGGAAAGGCTGGTGTGCCCATAAGCAATCAAAGCATTACACGCGTTGCACCTTATATGCACGTTCTTAAACAGAGGTTGCGTATCCAGAGGAACTGAAGCAGGTGAAGGTGCCGCCGCAGAAGATGTGCTCGGCTGAGCTGCTGATGATGTGCTCGGCTGAGCTGCTGCGGATGTGCTCGGCTGAGCTGCTGGAGGGTTTTCTCTAGCAGCTCGAGCAAAAGCCACAGGATGTACATCCCTAACGTGCCTGATCATGGTGTGGATACTAAAAGAGTACTTCTTTTTAGGATCTCCTCTTGATAAGACACGTTGACAAAGTGTGCAGGTGACTTTTGATGCATTCACCTTCTTCTGCCCCTCTGGAAACGTAAAATACTGCCAAATAAAAGAATCTTTCTGTTTCCTCTGTCTCTGTCTCACAAGGGTCTCCTGCTCACTCCCACAAGATGCCTGCTGCTCTGCCATTGTATCACAAAAACTGTTCAGCTCCTTCTCCCAGGGAATCAGAAGAAATAATGAGGGGAGTGGGTGTGGTGTAGGAAGTTTCTGGAACTGAAACTACTATAAACCAATGAAAAGTGTTGTTTCTTGATCAAATGACTTGCCGTGCGCGCACGGTGCGTGCACGGTACAAGCACACATGCGCGTACGTAGCACGCATGCATGCGCGTACAGAGCACGCGCGTACGACGCACGAGCGCATGCACGTACGTAGCACGCGCGCATGCGCGTAGGGCGCACGCGCGCATGCGCGTATGTACCACGCGTGTATGACGCACGCGTGCATGCGCGTAGGAAGCACACGCGTATGCGCGTACGGCGCCCGCGCGTTCGACGTAGAACGTAACACGCGCGCATGCGCATAATGACAAGACGCACGTACGGGTCACGCATGAAGTACGCATGCGCAAGTGAAACACTTTACCGAGCGCACACCGGAAGCGTACCGTGCGCGCACCGGAAGCACACCGTGCGCGCAAGGCAAGTCATGTGATGAAGAAACAACACTTTTCATTGGTTTATAGTACTGTAAAAATCATTAAAAAAAAGTTTAGAGGTTTATAGAAGATATTAAATATGTTGTTCAACTATATCCAAAATAAAAAATAAAAAAAACTGAGACATTCCATATTGCAGGATACAGTAAATATATAGTAATATACATAGGTAACTTATTGAAAAATAAATAATTTAAAAATATAATAAAACATTCATAAATTAGCATTTAAAAAACCTTGCAAATTCACTTAAAAAACCATAGGTTTCACACACGTTATAGTTAGGAATTAGCATTTAAAAACCTTTGAAATTCACTGAAAAAACCATAGGTTTCACAGACGTTATAGTTAGGAATTAGCATTTAAAAAACCTTGCAAATTCACTGAAAAAACCATAGGTTTCACACACGTTATAGTTAGCAGGACATTTCACTCGTACAAAACCATTGAAATTCCCCCGTTATAGTTCGTTCAGCTAACTATAACTCGCGTGCCCGCAATCCACTGCTGATGACGTCACATATTACATCACTGATGACATCTTAAATGACATCACTGATGACATCACTGATGACATCATCTATGTGATAAATTACTGCATCTTCTCACACCCTAATTTAACTGTTGATACACAAACTCAAAATTACAGAAGTCAATTCTCAAAACTAAAGATACTCCAATACCAATAAATACATACCCACTTATTAACTCTTAGGTTTACATACACCTCCACTCATTCATATGTACAGTCACTCATACTTACAGTCACTCCGTACAAGACTATCATATACATTAATGCACCTACATAGACACTCACACACCACCAATCATCCATAGAGGTAATGTCACACCTAGTCAGTCATGCAAATAATTAATCACACTCCCATTTACTCACCTATGCAGGTATACACACACAATTTCACTTGCTCATAAAAATAGTACCACATTTTTACGCTCTTATACAATCATTGATACAAGCACACACTCATCCATACAGCCACTCTCACAATCACACACTCTCACATATACCCACATATATACTCTTACACACATATATACTGCCTTTCACATATGTAGTTAGTCACAAATGTACCACTGAGATATACATTCAAACCCTAACACACCCATACATACACTCACTCAACCATACAGTTCATCACACACAGCCTACCCACACAAACACTCAAGCACCCATACAGATACTCAAACAACCAATCGATAACCTATATAGACACTCATATGGCTATTCAGAAAACCATGCAGCCACTTATACACCAACAGACAGAAACATGAAGACATTCACACAGTTTAGTCACTAGTCTGCAGTAAGATACATTTAATGACTCACTTTTCCAGTGTATTACGCACGTAGAAAATCATCCATTCACACACTTGTACAGCCACTCATTCTTCCACAGGCCTTTCACTATAAATATATAAAACATATTTAAATTTTATAGAAACACACAGTCACTGGATGATGTCATCAGTGATGTCATCAGTGATGTCATTTGAGATGTCATCAGTGATGTCATCAGTAATGTCACTGACCATGTCATGAGTGATGTAATATGTGACGTCATCAGCAGTGGATTGAGGGCGCGCGAGTTATAGTTAGCTGAACTAACTATAACGGGGGAATTTCAATGGTTTTGTACGAGTGAAATGTCCTGCTAACTATAACGTGTGTGAAACCTATGGTTTTTTCAGTGAATATATCTATGTATTACCTACTGGCAGTCGCCAGTAGGTAGTTATAGTTAGGACCTATTTTCCATAGGAAATCCGCAACATTCTATTTGGAATAAAGTTGGCGCCGATTGATGAATCTTCACGAACGTTTCCAAACTTTTGGCCAGCTCCGGTCCGCTCTTATCCTGAAAATTTCACGGTGATTCTTCAAGCGCTGGCCGAGAAAAAAGGGGGGTCCCAAAACGCGTTTTCACCATGCATTTTCCCGTAGGACCTGTTGACGCAGCTACAGCCCGAAGTGCTGAACAGAATTACACCACATTTGACAAAGAGGTAGTCCTCAGTTCAGACTCGTGCCTTTTGCTTAAATGGTGTAAATCCGTTCAGTAGTTCCTGAGAAAATCAAAAGTAAAATCACATATATATCTGGGTGGAGCCTATCCACACATCTCATCATGAGATCTGATTGGCTGTCAGCACTTCATCCAAGAAGTGTTGGCAGCCATCTTGGGACCAATATACATGATAGCACCTCATTAAAAAGCATTGCAGTTAATAGAAGGTTTTAAGACTTTAGTTACATTATAAATCATTTGTTGATGGTACCATACTAATTTTAGGAATTGTGGTGTGTTCTAAGGTGATTTTACCATGTGAAAAAGCCTTCTGCTGTGATATCATGAATCATGTTTGAGAAAAAACTATTTTCTCATGCTTTTCCCACAGTGGTTTGGAAGGTGATCTATAAGCTAAACTGAGAGCATATTTTCTGTAAATTCACATTATCTTTCTCAGTCATGTGAGAATGAAGTCTGACATTCTCAGTAAAACATGTACATCCAACAAGGGCAGAGACTGCCAGTTGATTTCTTTGTGTTCTACTGCAGCTTCCCAGAGTGTTCTAAAGAACAACTAGAGCGCTAACAGTCCTACTTATGACAAACGTATGGCACACCTGAAGCCATCTTGGTTGGAATAAAGTGGTAACTCTTAAAACATTTAATTTAAAAAGGAACAAAATGATGGGGTTCATTTTGCCATAGAAAGTATGATTAGTGCTGCAGAAAGAAAAATGAGGGCACATTTTGAGTGACTTCTCAAATCCTCTTCTATTTCATTAAAAAAATTCTGACATGCAGACTGAAACATGCACTTTCAATACCAGCAGCAGACTTCCCTGGTGAGCAGTAGCTTTACTACAGTGATCTAATAAGCAACTAGAGTGCTAACATTCTGAATTTATGGCAAATGTGTGACACATCTGAATGCCTTCTTGATGGAATCAAAGTAAAAAACTGAAAGTATTTCCTACTGAGGAGACTGTAGTAAATGAGGAAATTAGGAAACATCATAACAAATAAGTCTCCCAAAATGGCCACCAGAGACAAAAGAGCCCAAATGTGGCCCACATATCACCCAGATGTAGCCCAAGTATAGCCCAATGACAGAATGTCCCAGAGTGTTCTAACGAACAACTAGAGCGCTAACAGTCTTACTTATGACAAAAGTATGGCACACCTGAAGCCATCTTGAATGGAATAAAGTGGTAACACTTAAAACATTTAATTTACAAAGGAACAAAATGAGGGGGTTCATTTTGCCATAGAAATTATGATTAGTGCTGCAGAAAGAAAAATTAGGGCACATTTTGACTTCTCAAATCCTCTTCTATTTCATAAAAAAATTCTGACATGCAGACTGAGACATGCACTTTGAATACCAGCAGCAGACTTCCCTGGTGAGCAGTAGCTTTACTACAGTGATCTAATGAGCAACTAGAGTGCTAACATTCAGAATTTATGGCAAATGTGTGACACATCTGAATGCCTTCTTGATGGAACCAAAGTAAAAAACTGAAAGTATTTCCTACTGAGGAGACTGCAGTAAATGAGGAAATTAGGAAACTTCATAACAAATAAATCTCCCAAGATGGCCACCAGAGACAAAAGAGCCCAAATGTAGCCCAAATATCACCCAGATGTAGCCCAAGTATAGCCCAATGACAGAATGTCCCAGAGTGTTCTAACGAACAACTAGAGTGCTAACAGTCTTACTTATGACAAAAGTATGGCACACCTGAAGCCATCTTGATTGGAATAAAGTGGTAACACTTAAAACATTTAATTTACAAAGGAAAAAAATGAGGGGGTTCATTTTGCCATAGAAATTATGATTAGTTCTGCAGAAAGAAAAATTAGGGCACATTTTGACTTCTCAAATCCTCTTCTATTTCATAAACAAATTCTGACATGCAGACTGAAACATGCACTTTGAATACCAGCAGCAGACTTCCTTGGTGAGCAGTAGTTTTACTACAGTGATCTAATGAGCAACTAGAGCGCTAACATTCAGAATTTATGGCAAATGTGTGACACAACTGAATGCCTTCTTGATGGAACCAAAATAAAAAACTGAAAGTATTCCCACTGAGGAGACTGCAGTAAATGAGGAAATTAGGAAACTTCATAACAAATAAATCCCCCAAGAAGGCCACCAGAGACAAAAGAGCCCAAATGTAGCCCAAATATCACCCAGATGTAGCCCAAGTATAGCCCAATGACAGAATGTCCCAGAGTGTTCTTAAGAACAACTAGAGCGCTTACTGTCTTACTTATGACAAAAGTATGGCACACCTGAAGCCATCTTGATTGGAATAAACTGGTAACACTTAAAACATTTAATTTAAAAAGGAATACAATGAGGGGGTTCATTTTGCCATAGAAATTATGATTAGTGCTGAAGAAAGAAAAATTAGGGCACATTTTGAGTGACTTCTCAAATCCTCTTCTATTTCATTGAAAAATTCTCATATGCAGACTGAAACATGCACTTTTAATACCAGCAGCAGACTTCCGTGGTGAGCAGTAGCTTTACTACAGTGATCTAATGAGCAACTAGAGTGCTAACATTCAGAATTTATGGCATATGTGTGACATATCTGAATACCTTCTTGATGGAATCAAAGTAAAAAACTGAAAGCATTTCCTACTGAGGAGACTGCAGTAAATGAGGAAATTAGGAAACTTCATAGCAAATAAATCTCCCAAGATGACCACCAGAGACAAAAGAGCCCAAATGCAGCACAAATATCACCCAGATGTAGACAACAAGTAGCCCAATGAGAGAAATGTGCAAAACACTTATTTTTTGTGTATTTGCAGTTTTATATAGTGCAGACATGCCAGGCATTGGAGTGCTTTACATGAGCATTGGTTACATCACACAAGATCAAATTCATTTTGGTGGTAGACATGGGGAGATTAAGTGATTTGACCAGAATCACAGAATGTTGAGCTAAAGCAGAAACTCCAACCTGGTTCCCCAGTTGCAAAGTCTGCAGCTCTGGAGGTAACACCACATCCTCTCCCCTAGGTGCAACATTTAATCAAGTGGTCAACTGGATAAAAAAAATAAGGATTACAAATAATGTAAAAGTTCTTTGTCGCATTTTGAAAACTCAGAAAATATGTCCTCATTTTAGTTTTTTAGAGAACTAACCATAATTTTGATGCAAATAAGACCCTCTCATGTATTTAATACCGAAAGGAAATACTCTAGGTATTACAGTTTTGATTACATCAAGAGGACGTCAGGCGTTCCACACTTTTGTAATAAATATAGAATGTTAGCAATCTAGTTGTTCATTGGGATACTGTTGAGAGGCAGAGGCCAGGGGCACGGACTCTGAAAATTGAAGGCAGGTAGGAGAGTGCAGAGGCAACAATTTGACCACACTGGGCAGACAGGACTGGCAAGAGAGGCTGTGGCAATATAATAGACCATTGTCGGCAGAAGGAAGAGGCAGTGGTAGTACAACCATACATGCCAACAGACCCGTTTCAGCCAGGAAACGTCCAATGTTTTTAAGCTCAAATGGGCTTTATTTGATCTGTCTCCTGTCTACAATCTCCTCTTTTTCAATGTAACTCAAAGGGGAAAATCAATACCCCAGTTTTTTTTTAAAATCTCCCTCTTACCAAGTTCAAAACGTTCTCAAGTATGGTACATTGGATCATGGTATGCAGGAGGAATTGGGGTAGGAACATTTACTCGGCTAACAGAGGAAAGGAGGGACATGGAGTGGTGCACCAAACTGACCCTACAGGGCAGGCATCAGGGTTTGCAGCAGCACAATACACCACACAGGGCATGCGGGACGGGAGTGCAGCACAATGATCCATAGAAAGCAATAGGAAGGGGACAGTACCATGCACATGGACAACAGAGAACAGAGGGGAAAGAGTCAATGGTAGCTAGCTGACCATAATGGACAGACAGGAGAGAACGCTGCAGCATAACAGACCATAAAGGGCAGGAGGGACAGATCAGGGGCATTACAATGGAACAGACAAGCCAGGAGGGGGGAAATAGGGGTCTGCATATGGAAACAGAGGGCTGGGGGCAAGGGGGCAGGGCAGGAGCAGCAAGATGACCATGGAGGTCAGGCAGGATGGGCACTAGAAACAAGACACACCATGGAGAGCAACAATGAGACTATGATGGCATACACACAGACCACGGATTGAAGGTGGGAGGGGGTCAGGGGCAGCTAGCTGACCACACAGGGAAGGTGGGAGGGGCCATGGCAGCACAGAAGACCATGCATGGCAAGTGGGAGGGTTAGTGGCAGCACAATGGCTATGATGGGCAAGAAGGAGGGTGCAGGGGCATGCACAAAGGACCATGGAGGATAGAAGGGAGGGTCAGGACCTGGGCACAGACATGAGAGTTCCAGGGAAGGGGCCTTACAACAGACCGCGCGGGGCAGGCAGGAGGAGCAGTTGCAGCACAACAGACCAGGGAGGGCAGAAGGGTGTGGCAGTAAAATGGACCATGGATGACAGGAGGAAGGGGATAGGGGCATGGCATGTGGACAGGCAGGGTGGAGGTGGCAGGGACAGGTTACAGTCATCTGACAATGCTAGGCAGGTGGGAGGGGAGTGGCAGCTCAACAGAACACTCAGAGTAGATAGGAGTGGCAGGTCCATGGAACATGGTGGGCAAAAAGGATGGAGCAGGGGCATGCACAAAGACATCGGAGGGCAGGGGGAAGGAGAATAGGGGCAGCAAGCTAAGCACAGAGGCTAAGCAGGAGGTCAATGATGGGCCATAGAATTGGGCAATGGAGGGCAGGAGGAGTGGACTGGTACATCATGCTAAATGGAGGGCAGTGGCAGCACATTAGACCATGCATGGCAGGAGGGAGGAGGCTAGTTCATGGATTCAGACAACAGAGGATAGGGAGGAGGTGGATGGGGCAGCAAGCTAACTGTTCAGAGAAGGTGGGTATTAGGAACTTTATTGTTTTTTAAATGTGTGTCTGTGCGAACTACTTAAAATACGAACAAGTATGCAGCATACTCTCACTTTTATTCAGGAAGAAGAGGACGTTTGTGACAGTGACACCGGGCTCACTTGGCAGAAACACCCCCTGACCCTCCACCCCCATCGCAAAATGTAATGCCTGTGAAAAGGGTAGGTGGACGCAGTGTTATATAGAACATAGTCCTGAGAGCACGATTGAAAATGAAAACTAGATATAGTATATGGTGTAAACTATGCACCAAAAAGTGTGATATAAGATGAACCGGGGCGTGAAATATAATATGCAATGCATTGTGCGAAATGACAGATTCATTGGAGAGCGCGAGATAGCACAGGCACTAGCGCGTGCTATGCGATATGTGCCTTGGAGTATAATATGCACAGGGCAGTGTTGTGTAACCTAACTAGTCTCTAAAGTTGTAAAACATAAAATATGTGCTGGGGAGTGTAACGTTGCATATGCACTGTGACAAAGATATGGATCCCAGATTGTAATATGTATGGCATAGCGCTGTGCGTTATAACATAGGCATCGAGAAAGGCACTTTAGATGGGGCAATATAACCCCTGCGAAGGCAAGTGTGGCATGACATATTCACGGGATGGTGTTACAGTGCACATGGGCTAGAGAGTGTCATAGCATACGCACTAGCTGGTGGAATACAACACAGAGGTATGAGGCACTCGGCGGGCACTGGTCTCCTTTCCAGAGAGTAAAATAAAAAGTATTACACATCCGGCAGTGGATGTGTGTTTTATTAACCGTGAGGGGGGTGTCTTGCATAGTTTGGTCGAATTTTTGTCGAATCCCCTTTGAATGGCTTGGTGTGCGTGTGTATTAAATTTAAATGTGCCCGTCAATAGCTACCCATGTTTGTATAAATAGACGACAAGGGTGTCTACTTGGAGAGCACCCACCGGCGGGGGCGCCGGGATTAGGCACAGTAGGGCGTCAGACACGTCAGAGCTTCACTAGCGGTGTAAATACATTCCACGTGGATTCATTGTATGCATGGTCGCCTTTTAATGAATATCACGCAAATCGTCATGGTGATAGGTACAAACAGTTTGTCCAGCATGTCCTAGGTGTTTCTATGAATATATATTTTTTAAAAATAATAAAAAACAAAGGCCGGCCCCGGGGGATGGGGTCCCCGAGACCATAAGTGGCCTGAGGAGGGGGGCAATGCAGCCCCCCTCCTAAAGATTTTTTTTTTAAAAAAGGCCATGACCCGGGGGTTGGGGTCACGGGGGCCAATTAAGGCCTTGGGAGGGCCAAATTTATTTTTTTCAACAAAACATATTAGGGTGCAGGCCCTGGGGAATGGGGTCCCCAGGGCCAATAAATTAGAAAAAGAAGGGGGGCCACACAGCCCTCTTTCTTAAAAAAATAAAATAAATAAAAGACCGGCTTCGCGCCGGAGGCCACGCCCCCTCCTTGCAGCACTCTGCAAACGTGCCCCCTGACCAGTTGTAAGTTGGGGAATTAATTCCCCTTCAATACTGAGGGTCCCTGAGGGCCAACTAGCCCAACAGGTATCTCCAGCATTTGCCAGGGAGCTGCGTTGCAGACAGGTGTTCTGAGGCCAAACCCCTTTTTTACACCTCTATGCAACGCAGCTCTGTGTTGCTTACTGGAGGTACCTAGTGGGCTAGTTTGACCCTAGGGACCCTTAGGATTCACGGGGACTTAATCTCTCAACTTAGACCGGCCACAGGGCGCGTTTACATAGTTGTGAAGGCAGGGGACGGGGCCTGAGGTGACGTGTGCAAACACGCCCTGTGGCGCGTTTTAAGTTGGGGAAATAATTCCCTTTCATTCCTGAGGGACCCTGGAGGCAAACTAGCCCGCCAGGTGCTTCCAGTAAGCGCCACTGCTCTGCGTTGCAGAGAGGTGGTGCAGGCCGTGCCCCTTTTTACAACTCTCTGCAATGACGCTTACTGGATGTACCTAGTGGGCTATTTTGCCCCTCGGGACCCTCAGGATTCAAGGGGACTTAATCTCCCAACTTAAAATGGCCACAGGGCGTGTTTACACAGTGGGGAAGGGAGGGGACGGGGCCTGAGGTGACGTGTGCAAACACGGCATGTGGCGCATTTTAAGTGGTAGTTTATAATCCCCTGCCCTATTATATACTAGGGCTTACAGAGGAGGTCATGCTAATCACAGGGGACCCCAACGCATAGTGTTCCCTAGTGTATGTAGGTGTGTTCACTGTATTCTGAGTGTCTTTTAACATAGCACTGGCTCTAGGACTGGTTAGTCAGACTCAGTTACCACCAGTATCCGTCTGAAAAAGTTGAGGGTACAGGATGATTTTGCAACAAGGTTTCTTTCTACTCTTCTGTTTGTTCTTTCTGCACGTTATCCTTCTTCCTGCACTTTTCTTCGTCTTTGAGGACTTCTGTTGCTTCTTTCTGCATTTCTTTTTTTTCTTTCTGTGCATTTTTTCTTCTTTCTTCACATGTCCTATCTCGGTAGGCATAGTTAGAAATTAGCATTTAAAAAACCTTTGAAATTCACAGAAAAAAACATAGGTGTCAGGCACGTTATAGTTAGGAATTAGCATTTAAAAAACCTTAGAAATTCACTGAAAAAACCATAGGTTTCAGGGGCGTTATAGTTAGCTGGACTTTTCACTCGTACAAAACCATTGAAATTCCCCCGTTATAGTTAGTTCAGCTAACTATAACTTGCGCGCCCGCAATGCACTGCTGATGACGTCACATATTACATCATTCATGACATGGTCAGTGACATCACTCATGAAATCACTGATGACATCTCAAATGACATCACTGATGACATCACTGATGACATCATCCTTGTGATAGAGTGGCAGACCTCCTCTCCCCCTAATATAACCTTTGATACACACATTCAAAAATAGAAACACAAATTTTCCAAACAATGGACATACCAATACCAGTTACAACAACCTATTCAGTAATTCTAAGATCCACATACACATCCACTCATTCACCAACAGTCCTATACAGTCACTCATACATGTACTCACTCATCATATGTACTCATACACCTATACATCCTGTTACACAACGCCACTCATCCATAGAGTTACTCACACACATAGTCACTCATGGTAATAAAGAATCAAACATCCATTTACTTGCATATACAGTTATGCACACACCACCACACTTACTTCTATAGAAATGTACACATACTTAGTCTTTTAAACAATCACTTATAGAAACACATACTTATTCATACAGGAACTCTTTCAATCTCTCACTCTCACATATACTCACTTATATACACCAATAGTCACGTATACTAGTTTAAAACATATGTAGTTACTCATAAAGAAACTATTGAGACAGCCATTCACTCACTAACACACCCATGCACACACTCACCCACCCTTACAGACTGCACGCATGCTGTCTTCAACACATACAAACAGTGAGTCACTAATTCATGCACCTATGCACTATGTAATACCCCCCACCGAACCATACACACACTCAGACACTCATACTGATACTCCAAAAACCAACTAATAACCTATATAGACACTCATGTAGCTACTCACCAACCCATGCAGACACTTATACACAAAGTGAGAGACTTGCAGATATTTACATATTTAAACATTACTCACTAAGCCATGTATTCACTAAGATACACTCAATCAGTCAGTTATACAATCAATTTTTCAAAAACAAATCATCCATTTAGACACTTATATACCCATTTATTCTTCCATTGACCTTGAGATATACATATATAAAACATATGTAATCTTCAGAAAAACACACATTCACTGGATGATGTCATCAGTGATGTCATTTGAGATGTCATCAGTGATGTCATGAGTGATTTCAATGACCATGTCATGAGTGATGTAATATGTGACGTCATCAGCAGTGCATTGCGGGCGTGCGAATTATAGTTAGCTGAACTAACTATAACAGGGGAATTTCAATGGTTTTGTACGAGTGAAAAGTCCAGCTAACTATAACGCCCCTGAAACCTATGTTTTTTTCAGTGAAAATATATATATATATATATTCGCTGGACATTTCACTCGTACAAAACCATTGAAATTCCCCCGTTATAGTTAGTTCAGCTAACTGTAACTCGCGCGCCCGCAATCCACTGCTGATGACGTCACATATAACATCACTCATGACATGGTCAGTGACATCACTGATGACATCACTGATGACATCTCAAATGACATCACTGATGACATCATCCATTTACTAAGTGTTTCTGAACAGTTTTAATATGTTTAAAATATATAGGGAAAGACATGTTGAAGAATGAGTGGATGTACAAGTTTGTGAATGGATGATTTTCTAGGTGCCTAACTGAGTCTATATATGAGTCATTAAATGTATATTACTGCATACTAGTGTCTAAACTGTGTGAATCTCTGTATGTGTGTTTGTGTAAAAGTGGCTGCATGGTTTTGTGAATAGCGGTATGAGTATCTATATGGGTTATTTATTGGTTGTCTAAGTATCTGTATGGGTGCCTGAGTGTATTTATTTATTTATTTATGGGTTTCTATAGCGCTGGAATCGACTCCAACCGGAGTATCTCTGCGCTGTGATACCAAATAGAGTCTAAATAAATATGCAGATGAGGGGCAGGGTCTAGATTTTATCAGTAAACAGCAGAGTTTTCAGTTGCTTCCTGAATTTTAAATGGTCTGTGCAGAGCCTGAGGGCCAGAGGCAGTTTGTTCCACAGTGTGGGCCCTGCAACAGATAAAGCTTTCCCTCCATGTCTGGTTTTTTTGCACGAGGTACTGCCAACAGAAAATTCTCACTAGATCTCAACGATCTGGAGGGAGTGTAGGGGATAAATTTCTGCTCCAGGTATGTAGGGCCATTTCCGTTTAAGCATTTATGGATAATGCAACATATCTTAAACTTGGCTCTTTGTCGAATGCTCAACCAGTGTAGTTTCTGTAATAGAGGTTTTGATGCTGTTCTGGGGGGAGCATTTAGGACAAGACGAGCTGCCGTATTCTGGACCACCTGGAGCCTATCCAGAACTCCTTCATTAGCAGAAAGGAGCAGTCCGTTACAGTAGTCAATACGACTCAATATAAGGGCTTGCACCAAAGTTTTTCTGAAGGAATCCGGTAGCAGTGGAAATATTCTGCGCATCATGCTGATGGTGTGGAAGCATGAGCCAGCTACCATGTTACTGTGCTGTTTGAGGGAAAGGTCGTGATCAAGGCGTATCCCCAGATTTTTGACAATCTGTTTGGGCTCCGGAACAGTGCCAAGATCAGATGGCCACCAGTCAGGAGTCCACAGTAATTTGGCATCTCCAAACAGCATTACTTCCGTCTTGTTGACATTGCACTGTAGGAAGTTGGTGGACATCCACTGTGCGACGGCTTTCATGCCAGCGGAGAAGGAGTTTCTTATTTCTGTGGTGAGATTTTGAAAGGGAAAGAGGAGCTGCGTGTCATCCGCATATGACACGGGGATGAAACCAAATTTGCGCATCACTCTTGCCAGGGGTGCCACATAGATGTTAAAGAGTGTTGGGCTCAAACAGGAGCCCTGTGGCACCCCTTTCGTAATCTCTACCTCAGTTGATCTGTATTCACCCATGGTGACAGTCTGGGTCCGATCCGTAAGAAAACTCCTTAGCCAAGCAAGGGCCTTGTTCTTGACCCCTACGTTCGACAACCGGTCAATGAGGATGTTATGTGACACGGTGTCGAACGTGGCTGAAAGGTCTAATAACACCAAAATTACCGAGTAGCCTTTGTCCTGAAACATATGCAGATCGTCAGTGACAGACAGGAGGGTGGACTCTGTACTGTGTTTCGGCCTAAACCCAGATTGAGAGTAGTCTAGGCCGCCAGCTTTCTCAATGTAGCTGGATAACTGACGATTAACATACTTCTCAGTGAGCTTTCCCAAAAATGGCAGCAACGAAATAGGTCTGAGATTTGACAAATCAGTCCATGGAGTTGTGGTGTTCTTCCTGATTGGCCTGACTAAGGCCTGTTTCCACTGCTTGGGGACAGAACCTGTACAGAGGGATAAGTTAACAAGTTTTTCGATGGTGGGAGATAGGATTCCGAGCAAGGTGGGCATGAGTCTTGCCGGGATGATATCATCAGGACTTCCACTTTTAATCTGCGTCATGAGCAAGGACACCTCTTTAGGAGTGATAGGGGGGAAGAGGTCTAAAGTATGAGGGCCACTATCAAGTTCTGAATCCTGAAAGATAGGGACTGTATTTGTAGTCAAATTGTTGTTAGAGTTGACTATTTTAGCATAGATGAGATCGATTTTGTTGCAGAAAAATTGCGATATATTGTCGCAAAGTAGTTGTGACGAAGTGTCTGCACTCTCACATGCTGTAGGATTGGTGAAAGAGTGAAGGACCTGGTATAATACTCTAGGGGAGTTGTCTGCAGCCGTGATAAGAGTGGTAATATGGGTTTTTCGCGCCGTTCTGATAGCTTTATGATATACACTTAGAGCGTCCCAATAATATCTCCTATCTGTTACCAGATGGGTAGATCTCCAAATCTTTTCTAATTTCCTGGCTGTTTTCTTGAGATTTCTGAGCTCTTCAGAGAACCAGATCTCTTGTTTTTTGGCTGGTCGGGGTCTAAATTGTTTTAATGGAGCTATCTTATCTATTGCTGTTTTAATGTCTTTGCTAAACATATCAATAGCTTTATTGATATCATCAGGAATCACATGGTAGGGTTGGACAAATTTCTCAGCAAAGGAGGCCTCATTAACTTTATGCCATTGCCGCCGTATTTCAGGGATATTGGTGGTTTTGAGGGTAGTGGTTGCAGGATAGGGAGTATAAAACTCAAGGATAAAATGGTCAGTCCAGCTGACCTGTGTAGGGGGAAGGCATGTGACACTAGGGAAATTGGTTATAATCAGGTCTAGAGTGTGTCCGGCCACGTGAGTTGGGCCCACATTGTGTGGTTGGAGACCTAGCAATGAGAGATCGTTAAGAAAAGCCTGTGCTTCTTTACAATTTATAAGTTCACTGTGAAGGTTGAAGTCACCTATTAGCAAGAATTCATTGTCTTTTTGAACATATGGCACAAGATTTTCCAGTAATATGTTGACAAAGTTGGAGCTAGGTCCAGGGGGACGATAAACCAGAGCTCCTAATCTGGTTTGTTTGGTGGAATGAGTTGTTTTAAAAATCAGCAATTCAATGTCCGGAGTGCAGAGTTCTGCCAAAACAGAGCAATTGATGTGATTTTTATGAGCAATAGCAATCCCTCCACCTATTTTCTTAGGTCTGTCTAACCTAATCATTTTGTATCCTGAAGGAATGGCCAATGTAATGGAGGGAGTGGAAAGGGGTTTAAGCCACGTTTCAGTCATGAAGCAGTAGTCAGGCTCATTTGTAGAGATTAGGTCCCATACTTCAGAGGTATGCTTAGGTAAAGAGCGTACATTGCAAAGAATGTTTTTATGACCAGCAATTTTAGGTGTTTTGTAAGATGGTGTATGGCTGTTCACACATCTATCAGGGCTTTCTCCCTTCAGAGTAGTGAACTGGGATTTACAATGTAAGCATGTAAAAGGCCCTTCTACAATAAGTTTAAGGTCTTCATGACAATCAACAATCTGTAGATCCTTAAGTACCTGGGCTGAGTAGGTAATCCTGGCAGGAAGCGGGACAAGCGGGGAGATAGGTAAGACCGCCATGGCCCCTGGCACCGTCCTGGCACGGACGGGCGCAGACGGGCAGGTCTTTGGCTTGTCTTCGGCGCGTCTAGAGGCGCCTCCCTGCACGCTATCGCTGCGCGCTTGATCCCGACGAGTGGCTAAATAGCCCCAGTAACAGCAAGGCTAGAGCGCTACCCGCTCAGTGCTGCAGCGGGAAAGCGGAAGTGTGTCACTCAGGCTCGTACCTGTCCCGCCCTCCGCTCAACGGTATTGAATACCGAGTCGGACCAGGGCGGGCAGGCTGTAACACAGAGCACTGAGTGTACACGTAAGTTTTTAACCCCTGTCAATGCCTAAGATAAGCGTCTAAACCCTGATTGAGAATATTGTGGCACAGTTTAAAATATACAATTCTGTCAACTTTAAAATCAAGCTTTCTAAAAAGTCGCTATAGGGCTTTGCGTTTCAGCAATACAGCATCAGCAGAGAATTCACACTGTACCTGGCATCAAGCGGGGCCGGCCGACACTGCCACTGTCAGCCTTACCGCCCTATTAGTGGGTGAGGTGTGTGTGACTCTGTGCATAGATGTATGAGTGGGTGATTCTATGGGTGCATGGTCTTTAGAGTGCATCTGTGTTGAACTGTACGGTTGAGTGAGTGTATGTATGGCTGTGTTAGGGATCGAATGTATATCTCAGTTGTAGATGTGACAGTAACTACATATATGAAACACATTCAATATGTGTGTAAGAGTATATAACTTTCTATATCTGAGAGTGTGTGATTGCGGGACTGGCTGTATGGATGAGTGTGTGCTTGTACTAGAAATTGAATAAGAGTGTCAAAATGTTTTAGTATTTTTATGAGTAAGTGAACTTAAGTGTGTTTAACTGTATAGGTGAGTCAATTGGTCTGTGTTTAATTATTTGCACAACTGACTAGGTGTGTCAGTACCTCAATGGATGTTTGGAAGTGTGTGAGTGTCTATATATGTGTATAAATGCATATGATAGTCTTGTACGGAGTGACTGTAAGAATGAGTGACTGTACAGGTGAGTGAGTGGAGGTGCATGTAGATGTAAGAGTCAATGAGTGGGTATGAAGTTATTAGTATTGGAGTTTCTATGGTTTTCAAATTGGTCATCTGAAAGTTTGAGTTGGTGTTTCTAAATTTATATTAGGATGGGAGAAGATGTACTATTTTTTCACATATATGACGTCATCATTGATGTCATCAGTGATGTCATTTGAGATGTCATCAGTGATGTCATCAGTGATGTCATTGACCATATCATGAGTGATGTAATATGTGACGTCATCAGCAGTGGATTGCGGGCGCTCGAGTTATAGTTAGCTGAACTAACTATAACGGGGGAATTTCAATGGTTTTGTACGAGTGAAATGTCCAGCTAACTATAACATGTGTGAAACCTATGGTTTTTTCAGTGAATTTGCAAGGTTTTTTAAACGCTAATTCCTAACTATAACGTGTGTGAATCCTATGGTTTTTTCAGTGAATTTCATAGGTTTTTTAAATGCTAATTTTTGAATTATTTATTATACTTTTTATATATTTCTTTTAACAAGTTACCTATGTATATATTTATAGATTATCTGTATCCTTTAATTTGGAATGGCTCAGCTTTTTTTTTTTTGAATTTGGATAAAGTTGAACAGCATAGTTAATATCTTCTATTAACTTATATACATTTTGATTCATGCATTTTTTTTTATAGGGTTTTTTTTACTGTGCGCGCTCGGTGCGCGCACCCAGTACGCATGCGTACTTTTTTGTGTACGCATGCGTACGTTATCTACGTATGCATGTGTACGTTATAGTGCGCGCTCGGTGCGTGCACTAAGTACGCAAGCGTACGTACTCCGTGTGCACATGCGTACGTTCTTCACGTACGCATGCGTACGTCGTGCGTGCTTTGCGCGGTACGTTCGTGCATGCGCGCGTACTACGCTCGCTGAGTTCGCGCATGCGCGCATAGTACGCTCGCACATGCGCGCGTGCTTGGTACGCGCGCAACTTACGCGCGTAATTTGTACACGCATACGCGCGTAGTACGTTCGTGCATGCGCGCGTGCTTTGTATGCGCGTTACGTACGCATGTAATACATACGTGCATGCGCGCGTGCTTCATATGCACGCTACGTACGCGCATAATACTACGCGCATGCGCGCGCACTCGTTCGCGCATGCGTACTTGCTCCGCCGTGCGCGCACCGAGCGCGCACCTCAAGTCATGTGATTAAAAAATAACACTTTTCATTGGTTCATACTAGTTTCAGTTTTAGATTCTTCCAACACCACACCCACTCCCCTCATGGCAAGTCATGTGATCAAGAAACAACACTTTTCATTGGTTCAAAGTAGTTTCAGTTCCAGATTCTTCCAACACCACACCCACTCCCCTCATTATTACTTCTGATTCACTAGGAGAAGGAGCTAATCTGTTTTTGAGATACAATGGCAGAGCAGCAGCCATCTTCTGAGAGTGAACAGGATACTCTTGTGAGACAGAGTCAGAGGAAGCAGAAAGACTCCTTCATATGGCAGTTTTTCACTTTTCCAGAAGGCCAAAAGAAGGTGAATGCACCAAAAGTCACCTGCATTCTTTGTCACCGGACCTTATCACGTGGAAATGCTAATAAGAAATACTCTTTTAGTATTCACACAATGTTAAGGCACGTTGAAAAAGTGCATCCTGCGACTTTTGCTCGAGCAGTTAGTGAAAACCCACCAGCAGCTCAGCCGAGCACATCCGCAACAGCTCAGCCGAGCACACCATTGGCAGCTCAGCCGAGCACTTCTTTTGCGGTGGTGCCTTCTCCTAGTTCTACACCTCTGGATATACGCCCTTCTTTTCGGAGGCTGTATACACGGTGCATGGACTGTCATGCTCTCATTTCTCTGGGTGAGACCAGTATTGATCTCATTGAGAGGAAATTAGAGCAGCACTTATGCACCAGGCCATAGTTTTTTTCATTTTTTCGCTTTTCTCTTCCTCTGTCCCTACATTAACACAAGGGCTCTTTTTAGAGCCACCTAAAATCAAAACACAAAAACTTGTTTTTTAAATCTATTTGTCAATTTGTTTTTTAGGGTGCGCGCACGGGGGGTCAGGAAGTCTCTACCATGCCCCCTTTCCATGTTCTCCACCTTTGTTTTAAATTTAAACACATTTTTAAATGTTTTTTTTAAATTGCAAGTAAAATGGATTACATTTCCTAAATTTACTTTCGAGATCTGAAAAAAAGTATTAATATTCAACAACACATTTTCTTAAGCTGTACTTTTTTTTTCATATTTAACAAAGCAATTTTTTGCAATTTTTTGCCTGTTTTCAGAATGTATTGAATTTCACTGAAAATAGTGATATCAGTTGTTTTCATCATTTAACAGCGGGCAAAAAAAAAACAATCTGAAAGATTGTTTAAAAAAAAGCCCTGAATCTCTTCTCACTAAAACAGACCTTGATAGAAATGTCACAAATATATTAAAAATACCTTCTAAGAACAATAACTATTTGCAATAAATAACGTCTGTAAATCTTGCTGCTTAAGCACGTACACCAAAATAATATCTGTCAAACAAGTCCACAATTGTTACCTTTACCTTTCCTTGAGGCCAAATGGTAATTTTAAAATCCTTTGTAAGTGAAATATCCAATGTTAATCCAAAAAAATTGAAATAATGGTTTCTTCAGATGCTGGAATTTGTATCTAAAATTTTGGTTTTAGAAAAATTAAGTAACAATTTGGTAAATCATAAGGCAAACGTTGCTTGAAAATCAATTGAGAATCATTACACAGTGTCCATCCTTTTTCACATTTAAGATAAACTGTGTAGTGACCAGAAGTTATAGAAGGTCCATCATGAAAAATAATTGCAACTGCAACAAAAGTTTTACCTGATATAGATAATTGATTTCCTACAAACTTCTTTAGTAAAGTTTCCATTTTAGTTCCATCTGCTCTACAGCGTTGCATCATTAAAATTACATACTGTCCATATTTATGTAAAAATAACATTGATAACATGTCTGATTTACATTGAGAACATTCCGTGTTGTGATTTGCATCTTTAACTAATTTACTAAAAGTCACTGTTTTACTCTCTGGTAATGTTAAATATATGAACCTTTCAGAATCAAGATTACTGCTGCATGAGTTCATACAGTTTTCACAACAATGTTCCCATTTATATGAGACACCTAATATATTTTCTATTTCTACCCCTTCATCTTCCAGTACCATAAGCATATACATCAAGAATTCCTGTGCATCTTGCTGGACATCTTGTGTAAACTGTGTACATCCAGAACATTCATCTAAAAGATTTCTAACATCAGAAGCACTTTCTATTTTAGTTTTATCATTACTCACCTTCTCATAAAGAAGACTCAGCAGAGAACAGAATCTTTTTTCATGATTTAGTATTATCTGCTCTTGCAGAATTTGAAGATAAAATACAACATTGAGCACTACATTTGCGTAGTAGTTGACACCAGAGCTATTTTCAAAATGACAACCAACAACCTCTTCAACACTGTCCTTTTTCTTTTTGCTTGCAGTCACATCACTCACTTTTTGTTTTCTCTTCTGTACATCCTCATTACAGATATTCTCAAATCTCCTTTTCCGACAAACAACACATTTCTCAAACACAGGATACTGACCTAAATGAGGAGCCTTGCTTCTTCTTAATCTATTATACTCCTTTACACAGTTTGCATCAGCACTAACTTTTGAGTCATCAAAGTCTATCATGAATAAACCAGATATCTTTTTCACGCGTGACAAAGCAACATATGCCATACCTTCTTTAAACACAGTAGATCCAATGTTTACAAATGCACTATCTACAGTTAATCCTTGAGATTTGTGAATAGTTACTGCATATGCTAGAGAAAACGGAAACTGCTTCCTACGTACATATAAGTCTTTCACAAGCAAGAAACGAACTGAACAACAACAAATGTCTTTAACCTCTTCAATCTGATCAAATTTTATTTTTAAAAATTAAATTCCAACTTTTTTCTGGTAATTAACAAAACCCACAACTTTACCCATAGCTCCATTCACTAAACCTTTCTCTACATCCAAATTACGTCTTAAAATTACTCGACAGTTCATACATACATAAAGATTCTTTTCTAAACCTGTTGTTTTCGAGATGTTTTTCTCTAGAGAATCCAATTTACTTGTCAATTTGTTTGTCAATATAATAGTTATTCCTTCATGTTGTATTTTATCCACAGCTTCCAATTTGACAATCTCTTCATTTTCCAAATTCAAAAGTTCTTGATTGAATATACAGCATTCATGTAGTGTTGGCATTAAGGAGATTACAGTATTTTTTCCAGCAATGTTCTTGTATATTTTCTCTGGAACTATTTGTTCTGTTGAAAACACATTACATAGCAATCGACTCTGTAAAGCTTTTCTGCCATGTTCTGTGAGTAGTCCAATTCTGATATCTTTGAGAATACTTGCATAATCCTCATCACTGGTTTGCTGCATATTGGTAATGAGTTCTTTATACTCAAAGTATGTCAAAATATTCACATTACCTATACTTCCTAATGACTTTTTCGTGTCTTCATGTGTAAGGGTTTGAAATACTGGTTGTCCTTTAACTGGAGTAAGCTGCAGAAGATCCCCAAAAACTATAACATGTTTTCCTCCAAATAGCACGTCATAGTTTGTCTTTAGAATTTGCTGCATTCTTAAATGCACAAAGGCAAGCATTAAGTTTGATACCATGCTTACCTCATCAATGATGAGAACTTTCATTTTTTTCAATACTCTTGCAACTTCAAAACATGCTTCTCCTGTTGGCTTGTGGCATTGTATTTTGTTCTCGTGCTCTACTGGTAACATTAGCAAACAATGGAGGGTAATTCCTTTTATGTTATATGCTGCTAACCCAGTTGGAGCAGTAACAACACAAGACAAAGTTGAATCTGTTTTTTGCTGTAGGTAGCTTCTAATTACTTTAATCAAGAAACTTTTTCCAGTTCCGACTTGTCCACTCACATACATTCTTATTGGTTGAAACGATGTGCATGAGCACTCTTTATTTTCATGTAGTAATCCGTGATCAATTTTTTTTCTGACTTCCTCATAAATTTGTTGTTGTTCATCATTCAGTTGTTATATTTGGTAAGTTTATTAAATCTTCCAGAGCTTGATTCATAGCTTTTTCGACTTCAATCATGGCTATTGCAGGTTCATTTTCTACGATTGGTTGTCCTAGAGGATCTTGACTGAATGTCCCAGAACTTTGACTGTCTTGAGAACTGTCTCTAGCTACTTCAGCTGCAATTGTTGCTTCTTGTTCAATTTCTTCATTTAACATTTGAACATAAGTTGAGAAAGTACTGCATTCTATGCTATCTTTGCAAGCATTAAAGGAATCTTCATAGCTCTGAAAATCTCCAAGTAGTTCGTCCTCTGAACGCCATGGTTTAAACAGCTGTAAAAGTGCCAAGTAGTAAAATTCCTTTTTGTCAGTAGTGTCACAACTCAGCGTCCGGTGATTAATCAAACTTCCTTTTGTTTGTTTTACCAAACATCCTTCCTCACCAGTGACTTTATATTTTCCATTGTTGATGTCTTCTGTGGTATTCCGTTTATAAATGTAGTTCTGCAGCACTTCATAGAGACACATGTTCTCAAGATGATGACTTCTTTGTGGGTAATATGTGTCCAACATGTTTGTTCCTAAAATGTCTGTACTTTCTGGTTCGTACTCTGCTAAATATTCAATTTCTCAAATAGATTTCAGTACCCGATTTCTCATTCCTGCAAGGCCTAAACTTACCCAAATTATTCTTCTGGATTTGGAGTACAGACTTGCAGATGATATCGTATCTGAGCATTCGTAGGATCCAATTCCTCGATGTGATAACATCTTTAAACTGAAACTGTATAGCTTTTTACTGACAGTCTTCTCGTGAGAAATCTCTTCCCACATTTCTTTCAATTCCGTTTTCTCAGATTTAGTGATGTAAGATGTGACATACCGAGCAACAGCAATAAAATTGTCAGCAACATACTGTATATCCATGTTAGCATTCCACATGGATAAAATGACTGGGTTGTAGTCATTTATATATTTTGACTCTTCTTTTCTTCTTAGGTTGTAGGTATTCTTAGGCGATTTTCTTGTAATAGTATGTCGCACAGCTGACATAAAACTGTTTACTTTTCCTTTTGAAAGAACAGGTCGTGGAAATCCAAATCGACATTTTGTGTGGAATTTATCTTTACTTTTGTACTTTCTTCGACAGTATTTTCCACACCGATGACTTTGGAAACGTAAAACTTGCTCTTTTAAGTTTTTTCTTCTGTGCTCTTAGGTATAGCACATGTTGCATATTCTTCAATGAAAGATAAAACTCCATCATCAGAATCTGTTCCAAATGTTGGGGCATCCTTGATCCACAACAGCATATGAATATGAGGAGCACCTCTTGCTTGGTACTCTTTTCTCCAAAAGAAATCCACAACTTCTCCAAGAGGTGGATTTTTTTTATAGCAGATGAAGGACATCATAGCCTCATCTCATATCTATGATTGAAATATCTGCAAACATTAACCGGATCCAATGAGCACAATTCTCCTGCTGTCTTGTATTGGATGTTTTCAATATTTGAATTTGCCTCTCGAAGAAAATCCAGTAAATCCAATATTCATCAGTTCCTCGTTGACAAGCCATCAAATTTATCAATTGAGATTCCAAATGATCATCTCGCTGTTGCACTTTGTTCATAAAATCCTTTGCAGACACATTATATAGATATACTCCACTTTTTAAAATGTTATTTACTGCATAAGATAGTGCAGACAAGTCACTTTCAAATAAAAGATGGAACAAATAAGGAATACTTTGACGAAATCTTGGATCTTCTGCATATAACCTTGTAGTCCGATACTCAGAAGCAGGAATCTGTACTGGACGTTCATCATATCGTCCACCTTTTCCTGTAGGAAACAGCTGGGGAAAACAACGAGCTTCCAAGCTCTCCTCCCATACACTCACGGGAGTTCCTTGTGCTTTTTTCATCTGAAAGAGATCAATAGTGTTTCCCATAACTTCTTTAGAATGAAGAGGATGTATGCTGAAATGTTCATAAATTTCTTCTTCTTTCGACTTATCCACTTTTTCAATTTGCCCAGCTGGTATTCCTGAGTCTGCTAGTAAAACTTCTTCATCTTCTTCCATATAAATTGATTCATACCATTTATTATTTTTTTTCAAATATAAATTTGCTCTTTGTACTTTTCGTACATCTACCAGCTCCTGCCAAATTTTCTTATTCTTTGTTGGTACACCATTAACCAGAATAACTAATGGTTCAGTTTCCAATCTATCTGCATCAATTGTTTCCATATTGTTTTTCAAATCCAATGGCAAATAGACAACTCTTCCGTTTAAACCTCTTTGTAAATCCGAAGGAGGTAATTTACCTGTTTTGGGCTCCATACGCACTATGGTCTGAAACGGATGGACACACTGAATGAGTATAGACTCATACGTATTTAAATCAGAAAGTTCTGCAGGAATATCAACCAATTCTAAATTATTATGTACAGCTCTGGCTGGCATTCTATTTTCTTCTAACTTGTTATAACAGTATTTACAAATACGCTGATCTTCACCCAAATCAAAACTATTTTCCAGAAATATATATGTTGCAAAATCCTTCCACTTATAATTATCTTCATTTTCACTTTTTTTATAGAGATCAACATTCCTTGTTTGAATTTTGTAATGGCTTCTCCGGCAACAAATACAAGTAATATTTGGTCTTTCATTAGAGATGATAGTAAATGTTGTCATTTCATCTTCAAAATTTTTACTAACAGTGAGTTCTACATTCTCTTCCACATTTTCCTCCATAACTGTGTCATTTCCTGCACTTTCTTGCTCTGGACCAAAGTAACAAAACTGAATATCATCAGTAACTTTCACTACATATGATACAGATCCACGGAACACAGCATTATTCAACTCATTTAACTTTAGAGCTGGACTTTTCGCAAAATACAATGTTCTCACAAACTTGCTCACTTCAGTATGATGAACAGCCAGCATCCTCAAATGGTGAAAAACACTTTGGCAAACTTTCCTAGATAGACAAGCAAGAGAATGTCCTTGCAAACCAGTATTCTCTTTCACTCTGCATGGGTCTAGTCTTTGAAGCACCATAAGCTTCTGTTTAACACTCTTTTACTATATTCTCTTAGAAAGTCACGTAATTTATCAATAGATTCCTGTCGCACAGTGCAAATACTACTACAATTCCAAGTGTACACTGGGGCTTTAGGACGTCTCCCCATAACCTCATCAGCTAACACTTCTTCCTCATTTCTTGGAACCATTTTCTCCTTTTCCATTACACAACCATCTTTAACTTCATAAGCTCGACCATTGGTGTCAACTGCATGCAACAAACAATTACTTTGAAGATAACTCTCTTCATTAAAAAATGGTTCAGTACTTGAACTATGCTTCCATTCTCCTAAGAACACTTTACAAAAGTAATTTTTTTTTTACTACTTCCTTTTGCTTTGTGACTTCATTCCTTTGACTAATTTTTCTAATCTACGCATCCTGTTCAAAATTAAAATGAATAGTTTTTGTTTTATTTCCAAAGCCTTAGCAATAATTGTTTCAATATATTTCTTTTTTTTTATAACATTTGTTTTTCTTCTTATATTTTTTCACATCCTTAAGCAAATTTAACATCACTCTTCTCTGAAACATTTTTCTAGGAATGTTTTTAAAATCTATTTTTCGTGTTAAGTCACTCTTTCTTACTTCTGATTCTACATTGGCTTTTCGTATTTTCTGTCGACTCTGTTGTTGTTTTGTACTTGAAACACTATTTGCAGTGGATATATTTTTCAAATTTTTTCTTTGTTTGAAGATATTTTTAAAAAAATCCTTAGTCTGCTTACCAGAAAACTTTTTCTTTTTTTCAAGATGAGGTTCTTCAACTATTTTTTTTGGTCCAGTTTTCTTCAAATATAGATGTTGTTGCTGTTCTTTTCTCTTTCTTGACTTTATAGGCATCTTTAATTAATTTCACTGTTGTTCAGCAATACCTGAAAGAAACTAAAAAAAATAAATACCTTTATGTAATTTTAATACATTACGATTTTTTTTTGAGCTTTTCAAGTCCTATCATATGACCTTTCCCTTTCCTACAACTGCAAGTCTGACAGAACAAGAGCAACACATATTACATCTCTAACATCAATTGCTGTGTGCACAGAGACTCATGGTGTGATTCTAGGCAAAAAACGATTTTAGTTTGGCAATTTCAAAACACATTTACTACTGTGGAAGAGTAAGTGATAATTACTATGGCAGCCTGACACATTTTCCTTATATTTTAGAGAGGCAGAAAAGAGCACGTGTCCTATCAGCTACTTGAGACCATCAGCATGTGTAACAGGGTGAGTGATTAGAGTAGAGCAAAGGAAATTAGCCTTGGTGACGTTGAATGTGTTAACATTACACACTGCTATCTGAAATACCACACAGAGCTGAATAGTAAGCATGAGAGTGCAGGAGAAGCACCTGTCTGTGTGCTAAGAGCGTGCTTCTGGAGACTGTGTATTGTCAGGTGCAACACAGATCTGCTTGTCCGCTTGCACAACTGCATGAAGACTTCAGACATGTATGTAAGACTACATGTGTGGTAAAGTTAAATATCTTCCTTAACATAAAATGTAAAACACAACTTTTAAAGTGGTAGGAAAATGTACCATGCTAATTTCAAATGTGTTAGCATTTGCCTCTCATTTGTGAGAAAGTGATTTCTGCTGAATGCTAACCATCACAGTTCTTGAAAACAAGCTGCCCCTTTTCTGCGAGTGCTAGGCTAACAGATCAAGAGCAACACAAATTAAATCTCTGAGAAGAATTCCTGTGTACAGACAGACTCATGGTGTGATTCTAGACACAAAACAGTATTTCTGGGTGATACCAGTACACCTTAACTTATGGCTTAGACATACTCCATAAAATCTTTCAAATTCAAGGCACTTAAATATCTTCCTTAACATAAAATGTAAAAGACAACTTTTAAAGTGGTAAGAAAATGTACCATGCTAATTTCAAATGTGTTAGCATTTGCCTCTCATTTGTGAGAAAGTGATTTCTGCTGAATGCTAACCATCACAGTTCTTGAAAACAAGCTGCCCCTTTCCTGCGAGGGCAAGTCTAACAGAGCAAGAGCAACACAAATTAAATCTCTGTGAAAAATTCCTGTGTACAGACAGACTCATGGTGTGATTCTAGGCACAACACTGTATTTCTGGGTGATACCAGTACACCTTAACTTCTGGTGAAGACATACTCCATAATATCTTTCAAGTTCAAGGCACTTAAATATCTTCCTTAACATAAAATGTAAAACACAACTTTTAAAGTGGTAGGAAAATGTACCATGCTAATTTCAAATGTGTTAGCATTTGCCTCTCATTTGTGAGAAAGTGATTTCTGCTGAATGCTAACCATCACAGTTCTTGAAAACAAGCTGCCCCTTTCCTGCGAGTGCAAGTCTAACAGAGCAAGAGCAACACAAATTAAATCTCTGTGAAAAATTCCTGTGTACAGACAGACTCATGGTGTGATTCTAGACACAAAACAGTATTTCTGGGTGAGACCAGTACACCTTAACTTATGGTGAAGACATACTCCATAATATCTTTCAAGTTCAAGGCACTTAAATATCTTCCTTAACATAAAATGTAAAACAACTTTTAAAGTGGTAGGAAAATGTACCATGCTAGTATCAAATGTGTTAGCATTTGTCTCTCATTTGTGAGAAAGTGATTTCTGCTGAATGCTAACCATCACAGTTCTTGAAAACAAGCTGCCCCTTTCATGCGAGTGCAAGTCTAACAGAGCAAGAGCAACACGAATTAAATCTCTTTGAAAAATTCCTGTGTGCACACAGACTCATGGTGTGATTCTAGGCACAAAACAGTATTTCTGGGTGATACCACTGCACCTTAACTTATGGTGAAGACATACTCCATAATTTCTGACATGTTCAAGGCAGTTAAATATCTTCCTTAACATAAAATGTAAAACACACCTTTATAAGAAGAATCACATTTATATTATGTATATCCAACTACACCACATACATCCACTCTCAAATTCATAACTCACCTTTAAAAGTAGTTAGTTGAGACGAAATGTGCCACTCACACAGCAGATTATCAGAGCCAGAATCTCTGAACTGTACACCTCTCAGCAGAACCAGTAAATGGCAATCTTTCCCTCTCTTTTTTCACACATATACATGTTAACTTCAAATCACAGTGTTTCCCACATTTTTTCAAATGGAATCACACATTTCTATTGGTTGCAAATTTCAACCCTTTTCCAAATGATCCCTTCCCCCAACATGACTTCTGCCTGCTACCATAGCAACAGGTCATGGAACACTGGTGTGAGCAGAGAGGTCAGAAGTTCAGCACACAATGTTTCAAATCCAAAGAGCAAGAGTGCTTGACTTTTCAAACCTACCAGCAAATCCAAACTAATGTTCTGTCGGAACACATTTTTCTGAACCAATACAAAACATGTTTTTAAAAATTTAAACATACAGCCTAGTTTTTAGTGTTGAATGGTCTGAAACAGCCAATGATTTCTTTTTATTTTTAAAAAAGTATGTAAGCCTCCATTTTACATCTATCTTTCTTTTCATATTGCCATTCTACTGAAAGACACCTTCTGAGTGCATCCAGATCTCCTTAGAAGATGTTCATAGTGTGGATTATAGGTCACAGCTATGTCTTCTGGAGTGAAAAGTTTGCAGAAAAAAGAGGTATTGTGAAAGATCTTGCTTTGCCAAATGTAGACATTAAATGGATTGGTCAGAGAGCGTTAAAGTGGCACCAATTAATGCCTTTGGTGAAAACCTTTCTACATCTCCCACAGCCTAACCTTATTATTGTGCACTGTGGTGGAAATGACCTAGGCACTTTAACTGGAGTAGGTCTGGAAATGCTTATTAAGGACACCTTTGTGCAATTGATGTCACTTTTTCCACAAACTGCCTTTGTATATTCTAATATATGCCAAAGGCAAAAGTGGAACTGGTCCAACCAACATTGTCCGCAGATTGACAAAGCAAGAAAGCACGTCAATAAGTCTGTTTCTGCTTTCCTCAGATACTATGGTATGGGTTCTATATACCACAACAACTTGCGTTACAACATGCAAGGCATTTATAGAGGAGACGGTGTACATTTCAATGATGAAGGGAACAGAGTCTTCCTCTTGAACTTTAGACTCTGCATCGGTACTTACTTGTAGGTACCAAAAAACACTCAATAAACACAACGTCTCTTTTTAGAGCCAACCAACATCTTTTTTTTAAAAAATTTTTGAAGTGCGCGCGGGGTGAGCGCACCTTGCGAATTTAAAAAAAAAATTTAAATCTTTTTTTTTGCCCTTCGGGGTCCCACTGTGACCCCCTGACAAACGCTAGGGGGTCAGGAACTCCCTACCCTGCCCCTTTTTCACGTTCTCCACCTTTCCTTTTCAGTGTGACAGACAAAATGGCGGCCGACACTTCCTGATTTCGACCGATTCGAATGTTTACAGACATATAACAACCAATCAGAATTTCGCTCGTGCACGTTAGGGTGCGCGCACCGTACGCTTACGGTGCGCGCACGGTACGCGCTTATAGATATTTATATGCTTTTAAATGCTATTTTCTCAGGAACTACTGAACAGAATGACACCAGACCTGCAAAAGGCACTTCCCTGACCTGAGGACTACCTCTCTGCCAAATTTCAAGTAATTCTGTTCAGCTGTTCGGGCTGTACCTTTGACTAAAGGTCCTATGGAAAAATGCATGGGGAAAACGCGTTTTGGGACCCCCCATTTTTCTCGGGCCCCGCTTGACGAATCACCCCGAGACTTTCAGGGTAGGAGCTGAGCGGTGCGCCCCATTAGTTTTGAAAATTTCACAAAGATTCGTCAACCGGCGCCAAAGTTATTCAAAATAGAATTTTGAGATTTCCTATGGAAACACGGTCCTAACTATAACTATCTACTGGCGACCGCCAGTAGATAATACATATATATATATATATATATATATATATATATATATATATATATATCCAACACATCTTCTTTAGCCTTCCACAAAGAAGAACGCTGCACACCAGACTTCAGTGAAGACAGAGATTTATTTAATACACAGCAAAGTGGCAGCTTGCTTCATATCTGGATGCTTTTCGGCTCATATGAGAGCCTTGTTCACAGATGAGCCATCAAACTAATTGGCGTATGCCCATTTGAGACTACAATGTGTTGACGTAGTATCACAGTACAGTTCCCGAATTCAATTTTGAAAGTTTTTGTCTCTGTCTTGAAATCTCTTGTTGCAATTTGTTTTCCCATCAATATTCCTAATTGTGCTGGGACATTGCAAACCCTGAATTTCTTTTCAAATGTTCTTTCAATATGCTGATTATTCTCGCCCATACAATTGCCCTGCTGTCACATTGGTGATTGTCTCCTGAGGCATCTGAAAAACCTAGAAGTCCTTTGTGAAAGAGACCATGTCTCTTCTCACTCCCTTGCCTTTCTGTCATCGCCATTGACGGTTGCGTGCATTCCCGTACTTCCTTTAAGATGGTGTAGTGTGGGCGGGTCAGGCTCCCATCAATTACACAACCAACATACTTTTCTCTGCATGGGTGCCTTTACCTCTGCAGGGCAGCCTCGGCGTTAGGGGATGGAGCACCCCTATGAACATCCAACACATCTTCTTTATCCTTCCACAAAGAAGAAAGCTGCACACCAGACTTCCATGAAGACATGCTTTATTTAATACACAGCAAAGTGGCAAACTGACGCGTTTCGGCTCATATGAGAGCCTTGTTCACAGGTGAGCCATTCAACTAATTGCGGCATTGACAACAAGACTTTATACGCCCATTTGAGACTACAAGGTGAACGGTCTCACAGTACTACAATTCCCAGAATGCAATCTTGAAAGTTTTCATCTCTGTCTTGAATATATATATATATATGGATGGATGTATGGATAGATAGATAGATAGATAGATAGATAGATAGATAGATAGATAGATAGATAGATAGATAGATAGATAGATAGATAGATAGATAGATAGATAGATAGATAGATAGATAGATAGATAGATAGATAGATAGATAGATAGATAGATAGATAGATAGATAGATAGATAGATAGATAGATAGATAGATAGATAGAAAAATCACCAGTTATAGTTATCTCAACTAAGTATAACTAATGTCACTATAACTTGCGCCTTGTCCCCCTGCTGTGAAGTCTTATCATTAATGATGTAATTGTAGATGTTGCAGTCATACTATCAATGATGTCGTAGATCATGTCATGTTATGAGTGATGTAATTTGTGGGTTAATTAGCAGTGCATGGTGAGAGCCCGACTTATAGTTACCCTAGGGCACATGTTATAGCTACTTGAGATAACAAAGGGCCTTATTTAGATATTGGGGGATGGGATACTTAGTTACAAACGTGACAGATCTGCCATCTCCTCTATTACAAGTGCCATAGGATATAATGCACTGGTAATATGGCGGACGGAATATCTGTCATGTTTGTGATGGAGTATCCCATCCTCCAAGGTTTAAATCAGGTCCTATGTCTGGTGAATTTCAGTGATTGAGTTTAAAAGTATAAGGATACTTTTTCACTTTTATTACCATATGTGAACCAAAGCACACTCCGCACATGGGCTTTGGCTCTACACTGGGTGGGGTTGGCAACAGGGCCTGTCTGTAACCATGCCCTGCATCCAACCCATACAGGCTGCCTCCCCCCACCATGAACGGCAAAGGGCATACACAGTCTTGCAGGTCCTGGCCACACTCAGGCAGACTTACTGACTTTATCAAAGATTCACAACACCAGAATATAGAAAAATGAGCCTATTGGCTTTATCAAGGAGTAAGCCTATCAATACAAGGGGTGGGTGAAAAATTCCGCTCAGATAGCGGAGTTTGCAGAGCTTTGCCCACTCTGAGTTCTGCTTCGATTGCGGAGTTATGGCAAAATTACGCCAACCACCGCATGGTGAAGTTTTTTCTCAGGCGCGGCTTTCCAACACTAAGTTGTTGAGCATGAGTGAGAATTAGGGTCCCCTAGTGCCATTCATGGGCGCTTGAACACCTTCTGGTGAGATTGCTCAGCACAGGTAGTCGCAGCAGGTCACGGCCATTTGCATTGAGAAAGCTACCACTCGAAGAAGATCCACTTGAGCGGTAAAAAGAAGCAGCACTCTTTGGCGCACCACGTGGTTCAGTTCACATTGATTTTAAAATGTGTAACATGCTCCCGACACAAAAAATCTGAGCGAACAGTATGACTTGCCAAATTTCGCTTGCTCACAGAACTCTGCAAAATTTTGGGGAGTATTTATGTAACTCTATGGAATTCCACATAGTGAAACTCCATGAGTTCTTCCCACCCCTAATCAATACATATAAAGCAGATCTATAATCTTTCTCCAAAATCACCAATATGTTTGAGCAAATGTATATTTCAGTAATTCCCAAAATGCAATGTTTAATAGCGATTATTATTATTAAAATTTTCAATAAAGTTTTTTAAAAAACCAGCATGCCTATGAGTCTTTTTTCTTTTAACATCATTTTTAATATTGCATTTTTGTGGCTGACATATGTTAAAAGAAAGACCCAGAAACATATTGTTTTTCACCCCACAAAAATGCAATCATAAAAACATCCACAAGAGGGCATTGCTCGCCAGCTGAAGAGCACAGAGCTCGAGCTAGGAGCGGTTTAAAAAAAATGTAAGCCCTCCTCGGGTCATAGAGTGACCCAGGAGACCTACTTTTCTTTAAATTTTCTTGCAGGGCTGCTGCACTCCCTTCACCCCCACACAACATTAAAAAAGGCTTGGTGGGACTGCCTTGGGGCATCACAAAGCCCACAAAAATATAAATAAAGAAGCCCTCACAGGAAATTAGGGGGTGTTCCTTTAAGCAGCAGTGAATAATAAATGAACCGATCCTGCCGCTCATTTATTATTAACTTTTGTATCCTGGTGCCCACCTAGGACACACTTTTTTAATAATTATTGACTAGGGGTGTAAAGCCCCTCTACCAGGATCTTTCCAGGCCTTGTTGACCCCATCCCCCAATTTCTATTTTATGTGGAGGGGGCACCCAGCTCCCCTCCCCGAGCCTTCACAGGTCCATGGACTTCATCTCTGGACCCTAACATAGGTGCCCACCCAGATCAATCACAACAAACAATGTTGGGGGCGATGGGGTTGAGCCACGGGGTCAGACCCAGGGCCTCTCTTGCCCTGCCAGTTCTCTGCATGCAATTGTCCTGGGTGCCTCAGGATCAAGCACTGCTCCCATCTGGTGGGAGCGAGTGTTTTTCACTGCTCCCACTTGACAGCAGCAATCTAAGTTTCTCTGCCCGCAGGAGTGTGGGTAAGGTAACAAATGTCTCCTCCCACGCTTCTGGAGTATTTTTGAAGCTCCCGCTGGGTGGGAGAAGGTAATGCAAGGGCTGGGGGGCAGGGTATCCCTACCCTGCCCCCTTTATCTTATTTTTTAAATATATTCAGGGCAGAGCTAACTAAGCAGCCAATCCTGTAATGACTGCCACAACATTTTTGTTCATGTAGTGGCCAGCTGATCAGAGAGCTCTCTACAGCAAGACCTCTATGACCCAAGACATAAAAAGGCCCCTTGGCCATCAAAATGCTCTACTTTTGAGTTAAGCTTGAAGGACTTTCACGAGAGGCCCTCAAGCCCAACTCTCCAGGTATATGAATATTTGTGTACTTTAATTTCCCCTTAACTACTGAACAGATTTACACCAAATCACAAAAAGCGCTCCTTTTGGACCAAGATCTAGCTTTTTGCCAAACTTAGTGCAATTCTGTTCAGCTGTTTTAGCTGTAGCACTTTTCTAAAAAGTCTTTGTAAAATGCATGAGGAAATCCGGTCTTAGGACCCCTCTTTTTTCATCTAGCTATAATGTTTCTTTAACCTTTTTTTTCAATACGTTTCTAAGGTTTATTTTAAATGTAAAGTAAGATATTATTACCGGATGTATGACGTTACAACGCATACTTTTACAACACATGCACTTACAACGCAATTTTTACAACGCAACATCCACTACAACGCATTCCATTACATCGCATGGCACTACAACGCATTTTTAAAAACTACCTTTACAACGCATTCCATTACATCGCATTCTACCTTTACAACGCATACAATTGCAACGCATAATATTACATTGCATTTAAGGTAAGTATTGGATAGTATAGGGGTAAAAATTACTATTCTAACTCCAGGGGGTGCAACAGTAGGGTAAGTGTTGGATAGTATAGGGGTAAAAATTACTATTCTAACTCCAGGGGGTGCAACAGTAGGGTAAGTGTTGGATAGTATAGGGGTAAAAATTACTATTCTAACTCCAGGGGGTGCAACAGTAGGGTAAGTGTTGGATAGTATATGGGTAAAAATTACTACTCTTACTCCAGGGGGTGCAACAGTAGGGTAAGTATTGGATAGTATAGGGGTAAAAATTACTATTCTAACTCCAGGGGGTGCAACAGTAGGGTAAGTGTTGGATAGTATAGGGGTAAAAATTACTATTCTAACTCCAGGGGGTGCAACAGTAGGGTAAGTGTTGGATAGTATAGGGGTAAAAATTACTATTCTAACTCCAGGGGGTGCAACAATAGGGTAAGTGTTGGATAGTGTAGTGTAATATTATGTGTTGTAATGGTATGCGTTGTAAAGGTAGTATGCGATGTAATGGAATGCGTTGTAAAGGTAGTTTTTAAAAATGCGTTGTAGTGTCATGCGATGTAATGGAATGCGTTGTAGTGGATGTTGCGTTGTAAAAGTTGCGTTGTAAGTGTAGTGCGTTGTAATAGTTGCGTTGTAAATGTTGTTCCCCATTATTACCATATCAAACTTTAACGTCACTTTAATCTTTGTTTTCTTCAGTGAATTTCCTTGGGTTCTTTAATATAAAGTAACATTTTATAACCATACTCAAGTAAGCCAATCCATGCATGCACACCCTTTGGTCAAGCAAGGCACAGGTTTGGCTTCAGGGCCAGGCCAATTCCCAGGCCCTGTGCCAACCCCCACAGGTGGCCACAACCGAAATGCCCATCCCAACCCCTCGTGGGCAGCCATCTCCCTGCCATGCACTGACTTCGGCTGTGCATGGTGTGGGGTTGGCTACAGCGTTCCGCAAAGACCTCACAGGCAGCCAACCCCCACCGTCGAGCAAGGCCTTACACCCTGTGCAGGCCCCCCTCTTATTTATTTGTATATTGATTTTGCACCTCTGCGACTGCAGGAGTAAATGGGTCACACTGGTTCCCACAAAAGTCCTGCAAAAGAAATGTTGGGAAAATGTAGCCCCAAAAAGTTGAGGGGGGTCATGGTACTCCTATCCTGCCCCCTTATGCCATATCTTTATTTCTTATTGGCAGGACATACGGACATTGTCTTTGTGTCCTGTAATTGCAGCCAGCCAATCAGAACAAAAGTTCCAGGGGAACTCACAGGAATTTTTCACTCCCACAGGACTAGCATAGCTTTTTGCTCTCACAGGAGTGAAGCAGCTGACGGGAAAAAAGCCCCCTCAGCCAAACAGATCATTCAATTACTTGATGTTGTGTGCCCAGGGGACTCCCACATGAGTCCCCAATAACCAACCCTCCAGATATCTATAGATTTGGAACCCTAATTTCTCAAACATTGTCGTACTCTTTTACACCAAATCACAAAAAGCATGCGTCCTGGGTAAAGATACATCTTTCTGCCACATTTAGTGTGATTCCATTAATCTGTTTTTGCTGTGGCACTCTTCAGGTATCCCTACAAAAATTGCATGAGGAAATTGTCTTTTCGGAACCACCCTTTTCCCACTTACCCCGCGTGTTGGATCACCCAAAACCTTTTCATGAAGTAGCTGAGGTGAACTAACATTTTGTGAAGGTTTTCTGTAGATTTGTTAAAAAGCACAAAGTTATTAGCAAAACCCCAAAATGGATTTCCTATGTTAACTAGGTCCTAACCTAACAACACCTACACAGCATATGAACACACACGCACATCCACACAAAGTCAGGTTTAAACATCTTACGCAAAGCAGTGGGCTCTTGCATTGGCTCAAACAAAATTAGCTTTACAGTCAAAGGTGTTTAGATAAACTAATGTGTGTGGCAAGGGCAATGCCGGATGTTGCTGTTTTGCATCCTGGAACATTCAACAGCTGCAGTGGTGGAACACCAGGGGGGGCGAGAACCAGCAAACCTGAGGATGAGCCCCTTATGCCCCTAGCTCAAGGGACCCTAATGCACGCAGCCCTTTAGTTTTAGCAATTGGGTGGTGTTAACTAATGCTGGGGATAACTATTTGTTCAGTTTTTGTAGCCAGGGTCAAACGAGTACAATTACAGCATCACAGTTGCAAACATCCGCTTTCACAGGCTGCACTGGCAACTATGTTGGATTTTTGGCCTGCTGTGCTAGGGTTTTGTGTTCTGATGAATGCTGTTTGCACAAGAAACACTCGCAGGGAAGAGGCTCTGAGCCACCAAGGTCATTTGGAAGCTTAAAACAATGTCCGCCGTGTGAGATGTTTATTCTAACAGTGGTGTCAAGTTAACCTCTCCTTTTCGCAGATGTCTTGGATATTTCAAAGGAACGCCTACAGTAAAACAGAGAAATGAATCAGTACCTCCAAAGAGATTTTTAAACATCATTTATTTCCAAACTTAAACACCTTTAAAAGAAATAACATAACTGAAAGTTCAAATCTTAATTCAAGCACGGGCACCGGCAATTAAAAGTGTTTACAATGGCATCCCTGTGGCCCTTTCAGACATGCCTTGAGCTAAATACGATTTAATGATCTTTCCAGAACACCAGAGGCTGCATGGGAGCTATGTGATGTGAGCACCAGGCCAGCGTGACAATTCTGTGAATAGTTAACTTTGCAAACACACATCAAACATGCTGATGCATTGCCATCATGCAGACGTCATAATATATGGACCATTAACACATCCAGAACCCACCGAGACATCATATATGAGGGTGGTTAATTATGCCCTGGATGTTCACTGAAATACCTTCGCTTTCTCCCTAAATGTAAATTCCCCGTTCCTGAGGAACTAAAAATGCACATTTTTCTGTCGGGATTCACTCAAATTTACATTTAGATAACTCTTGTACGGCCAAAATACCTCACAATGTGCAGAATGTCTGGCAACGTGCTCTGTCCCAACGGACTTGATGAATCAAGCTCTCAAGGGGTGCTTCGCGTGTTTTAGTTGCAAACAGACAGAACACATGCCTCTTTAGGACCTAAGGTAGAACAAAGGATATTTACCTCATTGGAGTGAGTGGCTACTGCCCTGTTGCCAAGCTATGACGAGACTGGCAGTTGCTGATGACCAATTGGATAAAGCAGGTGCCTTTTCTCCTGCGCTTGGATCAATCCCTAGTACCTCCTCCTAAGTCTTCCATGCCACCAGAGTTATATAGTGAGCTTCCGCTCCCCACCAGAAATCTCCAAAGCAAATTAGCATCCCATGCCTCCCATCCCTTCCCAACATGGCCGACGACCGCCCCCTGACCCAGTATAAGGGGAGGGTCGACCCACCCCACTTCCTGTAGCCATGCAGCCTATAGCCAAACAGAGGGGCGGTTTGGGAACTCTTGTGGCGAGGCAGACAATACTCTGAGTAATGAAGATTACTGGTAGGTAACCGGGGCATTATCCCATTAAAGATGCATGCCCCACATCTTCACTCTTAGGGCTTCCACCATGGCTTACCTCAGCTTAATTAAATACAGATTTATGCCTAGCACAGACAGATGAACTCCGTCGTCCCAAAAAAGACTGTCTCCTCAAATTTAATCTCTGGGTGACTCACCCTACCAATCACTTGGTCCCTGCAAGCATGCATCCCACTTGGAATGCATGCTTGCATTGTGAAGTATACGAATGCGACCAAACCCTGTTCGGTCGCCTCGTACTTGCAGGGCTGTAACTGATGACAGCAGGTCGGTCGGTTACGGCTCCTGACCGATGTCGGACGGACCTGAGTCCATCCGACATCAGAATCAGCCCCTCTGTTGTGCTGTAAACATCCCAAGAGAAGAGCCTGAAGCAGCTGCCAAACTTTCAAGTCCCTAGCTGACTGTCATGCTCACTATGTCCACCACTGCTATGTTGTCCACATTGAACCTGCCCTTCTTGTTTGCCGTTTTTTTGCCCCAAAATGCCAATGCCACCACCAGCAGAAAGAACTCCAGAAATGTGATGCTTCAGCCCCATTGTTTCAAGCTGTCCGGCATACCACTTTCCCTGCCAAAACAAACCAAAACCTGCTCCCCCTGGGGCATCTGAAAATATTCCTGCATTCCACAAAATTTCTTCCCTCAAATCTGCCAGGGGAACGCCATGAAAGTGCTCCAAGAAAGTCAGCCAAATCCTCAAATCGGTCAGCACTCCTACTGAAAGCCTGACTCAATGATGTAGTAAAGACTAACCCGACAAAGCTAAACCCAATCTCCTGCCAGTTTGCACCACTCTATAAGCAACGTTTAAATGACGTAGCTGGACCTCCCTCACCTCACTTATTTACGTGTCAACAATGACTCCGACCACTCAATCTTCAACTTCTTCTTCTTGGGCAGCTCTGCCTCCATTTTAGTAGAATCAATGTCTATACCTAGGAATGACAGAACTGGACTGGGATGGCAGAATTCCTCACACATGGGTACCTGGGCCTCCTTGCCAATTTATACTCCACTTCCTTGGGTCCTTCTTTTGCTCGCGCCTTCCTGTGAAGCAACTTAAATACCTCCATGGTCTCCACTTATTTCCAAATGCGCTTTTTTGTTGTAGTCATTAAAGTGCACAGCTTTGCTTATTCCCATATGGGTAAGCGTTTTTACTTTTAACTCTTTGCTCTCCTTTTTATTCTTCTCTGCTCCAGCTTCCTCTTTCTCATCTTCACCCTACACCTAATGACATTTTCCACCTCACCTCCTACATCCTGTTACACTTCTTTCTCCTTCCTTCTTTGTCTTCTCAACCTCACTCACCTTGCCTTTTCCCGTCCCTGCTTCCTCCTTCTTTTGGGTCTGTCTGCCACTACTTCCTGATCCTCTATGTATTTTCCTTTATGTAATCACAGGTGAGTACCCTCACCCTATTTCTTCTGGGAGAGGAGGGCGCCTGTTGACACTGTTTTTGACCACGCACCAGCAACAAACTGCTTAGCTGGTCTCAGGGTCAGGGCTGCACTACAGCCTGCCACCGCCCAGTGTACGTGCCTACAGCTTTTCACCACCTCCATTGGCTTTCTCCTCTAGGTTTCCTGCAAAACACCAAGCTCTGCCACCGTATTGCACCCTGTGACGATCTGCTGTGCTCCATCTTTGGCCCACTAACTCCATTCTCCCCCAATTTCTCCCATTCTTCCTCCCTCCGCTCACCTTCTTTCCATTCATCCTCCTCATCATCGTCTAGCCTCCAATCTTCCTCTGTCATGTCCATTCCACACCACTAGTATCTGGCACCTCTGCATCACCTGCCTGTTCACACCAACAATAAGGGACCTCTATGGTAATGGGGAGGCCACACCAGACCCTCCCCCCACTGATCCTTACCTGGTCACTCCTCACTGTGCCTTTTGTTCCACTTGAGGTAATAGGGCCACATAAAGCCCTCCCGAGTCCACGCACTGCCATGATGTCTTGTCCGATGGGACAATTTAACAGACCAGCATGTTGGGAATCCATATATATTTTGTCCTGTGGTATTCACCCAGCTTTTCTGTGTATGCAAATCCCTCTCCATGCCAGGACTTGTTCGGAGCGTGTGCCCGACTTAACACCCTTCAACTACCTCCTTGCCCTGATCTCCCTTTTTTACATGCAAAAACCTTCATTGCAAGTGTTTTGCTCATCTGCCACTGCTCACGTCCTTGATCTCTGTCTCTCTTGCCTCTACCTATATCCTCAAGCCCTTACCTCTCCTCCTCGCTCCACTCGAGCATTGCAGTCACTATTGTCAATGCTTCACCCATCATCCCACCCTCTGATGTGCTCCTCTGCCCTGCCTGACCATCCTTCTTCAAAGTGCCCGCCCAGCTCTGTTATCAGTGGTGCCCACTGATGCCAAACTTAAGGGGGTGGTGCTTCTTCCCTCTGTTAGCGCCCCTGGCCCATGAGTGTTGTCACCGCAGCTTGAATTGCAACCGCACCTCCTGTATGAGCACCTCACCCTCATGGCCAACACATTGTCAATGAGCAACCGGGCATGATAAATTCAACAGATATACACACTGTGCCCTCCACCCGGCACTCTGCATGTCTGATGCCCTGCTGTTTAGAAGCACTGAGAGATCCCACCTGCATGCCTCTAACCTGGCTCCTCTAAACTGCCATCATTTCCTGCATTTTTTGGCATGGCAGTGAGTATGCCCATAATGCCACTGCCACACCATCGGTAGACCACCTCACATAGCCACGGGCACCAAATGGGCTCCTCTGCTTGCATTCAGCTGGACCCGAAGGGCCTCCTCTATATCCATTCTCTCTCTGGCACAATAATCCCATTAACCCTCAGATCCACACCCTCCTACTGTCTTACCACCTTTCCTAACCCCTCTATCCCCACCAATTACCAGACAAAAAAACTAGCTGCCTAGCTCTTCAGCCACTGTGCCACTAAAATGGACACCCACCACAAGTTACTGCTACATATATACAACCCCCCCACCTAATCCCACCAATAGCGACACACAGTCCCCTGGAATGAACCACTGCGCCCAAACTGCCAGGGGGCAGACCTCACCATTGGCTGCCCCTGGAATCTATCTTCATCCACTTGAGCCTTTAGGCAGAGCCAAAGTACAGATTGTGTTCCATGTTTGTTAATAGGAGCTCAACCACACTACACATTTCCTTGTTCTTCAATTAAGGATCAAAGACACATGTTCCATTTCCGTCCTTATCTACTTTGTTGGATTTCAGAAGTAGTAGACAGAGTAATGGGTCTGAAGTGACTAGAAGGAATGTAGAGCACATCCTTTGTCACCTTCCAATGGGACACACAATTAAATTTAAGGACGACACCTATTTTTTGAAGACGGACTAAGGTGTGATGTGATGGTAGGAACATTCAGATGTTGCTTAATGTAAGCTCCACCTTTATCTGTGTTCCAAAAGACAAATCTGTGTTTCAAAAGACAAAAAAGCAAACTAACATAAAAGACTCTACTCCACTTGTGACACGGTCTGATTTTTATAGGGTGCAAATGATATTAACACAAGAGGTACATAAACCCGACAGATTGTAAAATATACTTTAAAAGTACAATGTTATAGTGTTTGGAGTACTGCATGGAAGTCCTCCAGGGCAGATTCTGAATACCACACTGTGGTATATTTACTATCATTTTGTGCAGACTTAGGGGGTCATTATAATAGCGGGTGGATCGCCACCGCCCGTATGGTGGTGGCGATCCGCCCGCCAAATTCTCCCGCCCATGTTATGATTACATTAGGATGGCGGACAGGACCCCGGCTGACGGGAAGACCGTCCGCCGGTTTTCCGCCTGTAGGCAATCCGCCCGATTGCCTACCGGGCAGAAAAGCCCAGGAATATGGTCGCGGTGCCTTGCAGGCACTGCCATCCATATTATCATTGTGGCGGAAAATGGCCTTTCCATGGCGAAGACTCCGCCATGGAAAGGCGTGCGGTTTGGTCTTTGAGGGCCCGTTGTAGGCCCCCAGTGTGTTTGGGGGTGGGGGTTGCACATGGGGGGTACCTATGGTACCCCCCTGCATTTGCATGCACAAGGTGGCAGGCACTGCGCGGTGTCTGTCACGTTGTGCATTCAACTGCACAACATGCATTTTACACAGACTGGGCGCATCCTAATGCCACTAGCGGGACCGCCGCTACCCTGGCGGGCAGTCCCGTTTCCCGATATGGTGGCGGACAGACAAAGTCCGCCCGCCATCATAATAGGCCCCTAAGAGTGACACAAATTGGCTCAAAATGTTAATTTCAAATATAGTTTTATAACTTGTTTTGTGCTGGATAGTCACCCAAAAGTAATGTAAAGCAGCGCCTAGTGCTGATTTGTATTACTTTGCATCAATTGGACATCTATGGGTAATAAATGGGCGTTCCCATGCAACCCACCCATGTCTTTTTAATGTTAAAACCCAATCTACTAAAAAAGTAGATAAGGTTGTGCATCAAAAAATAACGGCTTTTTGGCATTGGCACTATCCAGTAGAAAATGGTTTTATTCCTCTATGCTTTTTAACTTTGCATTTTTGCTGCACTGTACAGTACATATACAGAGTAGGAAAAGTTTGAAATCTTAGTCTAATCATAGTATTTTGTATGGAATGTTACGCTTCCAGTACAAAACCAATGCTAAACTCATGCAGACATCCTTGGATTATGGTGCAAAGGATATGTGCGCTTTGCTAGACACTATGGGGCAGATTTATGAGCCCCTTGCGCTACTTTTGCGTCACTTTTAACATGGGAAAAGTGACGCAAAAGTGGCGCAAGGGGCTCATAAATCTGCCCCTATGATTCTGCACCAGCACTGGGGAAACAGCAGGGCAATGTCATATCTCTGTAGATATGGTGCTGACCTGCTCTTTCACACCCCTGCAATTCAGGACAGCATTTTTGCTTGCTGCTCTACACTGTGTGAGATTTTAGCAAATATACCAATCTGATGTTTACAGTTATTGAAACTTGTATGTTAACTAAAAAGCTATCTATTTGAGGTATTCAAGGTACAGAAATTATTGTGACCATATCCCCAAGGTTTTGAAAGTTGCAGATTCTAAGATGCTTTGCCAAAAGGCAAGTGCTGCCTAGAAGTAGACATCGAATTATGGGAGGGCGAGCTCCAAAACCAGGACAAGATATGCTTACTCATTTGAAAAATAAAATGGGAACATAGAATGGCGTGGCACAAAAATTGCAGCAATTTTACGAAAGTATTCATTTTGACAATATTGATCCTGCCAATTCTTAACAAAAGAAGATTATCCAGTTGATTTGGGAGGCACATATTCTCTGGGAAAAGGCTGATAATTCAATTCATATATTGAGGGTGTTACTGGAAACATTGAACGCAAAAATGTCACCTAGGTTCAGGCAATTAGGAAGGTTATTTATGTCAATTTTCGAATAGACAATTTATGTTTTGGGCACTATTTCATTTGTGACTGTGAAAAAGTTCCCTTTTTGATATGATCACCACCATTCTTTAGGATGAATGCTGCTGTTTTTTTACTCTGTGTGCTGAGTCACTGCCAATCAGACCCAGTGCATGGACTCTGACCCCTAAAACCTGATAAATTGGCTAATTTAAATTTCCTATAAGGTGATAGTATAAGGTGCGGAAAGTTAATTATCACCTGTGGACTGTAGCACTTATTGTGCCACTCACCCACTCACTCCGAAATCATCTGCGGCGTACCCCAAGGATCATCCCTTAGCCCGACACTGTTCAACGTCTACAAGGCTCCGCTCACCCGCGTCACCCGACAGCATGACCTCAACATCATCTCCTACACCTACGACACCCAGCTGATCCTCTCCCTCACCAAGGACCCCCTCACTGCCAAAACCAACCTCCGGGAGGGAATGAAAGCCGTCGCTGAGTGGATGAAGAATAGCCGCCTGAAGCTGAACTCAGACAAGACAGAGGTCCTCATCCTCGGCTCCACCCCCTCAGCCTGGGATGACTCCTGGTGGCCATCCGCACTGGGAGCAGCACCTCCACCCACCGACCACACACGCAACCTGGGGTTTATCCTCGACTCAACACTCTCAATGACCAAGCAAGTCAACGCCGTCTCGTCCTCCTGCTTCAACACCTTCCGCATGCTCAGCAAGATCTACAAGTGGATCCCCACCGAAACAAGAAGAATGGTCACCCAGGCCCTCATCAGCAGTAGGCTGGACTACGGAAACGCCCTCTATGCAGGAGCCTCGGCCAAACTCCTGAAACGACTACAAAGCATACAGAACGCCTCTGCTCGCCTGATCCTCGACATCCAGCACCACAGCCACATCACACCACACCTGAGAGACCTGCACTGGCTTCCCGTCAACAAGAGGATCACCTTCAAGCTCCTCACCCACGCACACAAGGCGCTCCACAACACCGGACCGGCATACCTCAACAGACGACTCACCTTCAACATCCCTAGCCAACAGCTCCGCTCCGCCGCCCTCGCCCTCGCCCTCGCCACCGTCCCCCGCATCCAAAGAGCGACCACCGGCGGTATATCATTCTCCCACCTCACTGCCAAAACCTGGAACACCCTCCCATTCCTCCAACGTCAGACCCAGGACCTACTAACCTTCAGGAGGCTTCTCAACACCTGGCTATTCGAGCAGTAGCAGCACCCCTCCCCCCCAGCGCCTTGAGACCCTCACTGGTGAGTAGCACGCTTTACAAATGGATTGATTGATTGACTAGAGTGACAAAGGAGAACAAGGCTTAAGGCTGACCAATGGTTTAATGACAGACAATCTATCATGAAAAACAATATTGACTCATCAAAATATTGTCAAAATAATATAGTTTACAAAAATATCACCATCCCATACTTAGTAAAAAATAACACAAACATTGATGTAAAAATATTGCCTTATAACATTGAAACATACAAACATCGAAACAAAAAGTCTACTAATAAAATATATAGATAATATAAAAAATAATAAAATACACAATATCAACTACAATAATATAATAAAAAATAGGCAAAAAAACATATTTTAGATCATTAACTTTTTTTTAGACAAAAGATGGTGAACGTGTTGCATCTCCATTGGGCCGGCCCTCCTTGAGTTATGTGCTGTTCGTGGTATGAGGAACGGAGAGGTGAGGCTCTCACATGATACACATTGCGGCATGCTTGGGAAACCCGGAATATTCCCTGGCAGCAGGATTGTCTTCTGGATAAGCTTTGTGATGGAGGCACGGGCAATGCAGGCAACACGGTTATCTGCGGAGCCTGCAAGTGTACGGTTCACATCGCTGGATCGAACGCTGGGTGGCTCATCACAGGAATTGTCGACAAGGCCGAGAAACATGGCTCCGAAGAACACTAGAGCTGGCCAGGATATAGAGGAGACAGCAGGACTAGTAACTCATGCGGCACTGTCACTCAGACAATTAAAGCAGGACAAAGTAAGCGGTAGCACCGTAGGTAGGCAAGCCGGCTCGAGCAAAAGTAGTTGATTTGCCGGCAGAAGTGGGGACGGTAGTGTTTCTGCACCAAACATGGCTGTGTCCCAGCAACGACAGGCCCGCAGCCAATAATCACTGAATTTGTTCATGCTACTACACAGCCTTTTAGATAAGGCCCCTCTACAGCAGCAAAGATCTCTGGTGCAGTAACTCATGGAGAAGACCTGATCTCATGGGGGACACAAGCAGGGGCATTATATCTACTCGCCCATATTTCAACTCCAGAGTCTGTTGATACTGGACCAGTGGGAGTGGTTAACTCCCATGAAGTGGTCGTAGAGGTTGCCTCGGTTTGTGGAAGGTAAGTTGTTGGGCAGCTAGGAGGTGGCAATGCAGAAAGGATTGTGTTGGACTCTGGCATGACTAGAACAGATCCCTCTTGCCCTCGAAACAATGTGGAGACCCAATCCAGGCATCAGTAGAAGGCATTGGGTCCTGCTCGACAACCAGGGCCATCAGGCAAGTGGAGATGTGGTGACAACATTGGATGGTGATTCAGCTTTGCCTGACGTAAGGAGATCAGAAGGAAGGAACCTTAGAGCCAGAAGCCCCAAAACAGATAAAACCCTGGATGTCTCTTGTGAAGAAGGAGATACATTTTACTCTCTCACGGATGGGTATGAATCTACCTGTCTTAGCCCGAGCTCTAGCTCAAGTGAGGATTAAGTTAGTGCTTCCCTATCTGACGCCAGTGAAAGCAGTTTTTCCATGGGGCCAGGGACCACAATCAAGTGGCAAAAGCAACAGAAGTGGGCAAAAGGAAAATCTGCTGCATCTGCAGGAAAGAGAAAGTAGGAGCCCCAGGTGATAGCTGTTTTAAAATGGGACTATTCAGCTACAAGTTTTATTTACCAAGACGCTGGCAAAAGGAGTCTTTTGTCACCCAAGCATGCTAGTCATACAAATACTGTTGATGAGCCCGGGGACCAACTCTGAAACGTATTTATGGCATGATTAAAGAACACCGAGCAGAGGCTGGTCAGTTACTAAACAACTTCAAGGTGCTCTAAAGAAGGTATCCAAAGCCTTCACGGAGACTGGGGAAAAGCTGAATGATTAGAGGAAGGAACATCGCTAGTTGAATCTGATGTAGGGGTCCACAAGGGAAATGCTGAAACTCAACAGGCACAACCCTCCAATGTCATGTGTAAAATTGAAGATTTTTGAGAACCGTCAAAGACAGAACATTCAACGATTTTTAGGGCTCAAGGAGGGAGCCGAAGGCAATGACATCAGAGCATTCATGGAAGGTCTATGCCTTCCCTGAGCTAGAATCTTAGAAGTGGGATACAGAGGTACAGAGAGTTCATAGATTCCCACTAATTCTAAAAAAAAGCAGAGCCACTCAGACGAAGCAGGAGAGAGGTGTCCTACTGCATTTTTTGTTCATTTTAGGAAGTTCCTTCTCAGGCAGTCTGTTTTTAAGAAAGCATGGCCAGATGCCCAAAGATGCTGAGCCCCAGATGATATAGGCTCCTGAGATATTCAAATTAGTGGGCACTTTTGTATATGAAAGTGGTCTTAGCTTAATGGGCTCAAATCTGCTTTTGTCTGTTTTTTTATTTTTTTGATTGTAGGGCTACCTCTTTTCTCACTTATGATGGCTAGTTGACCGGGGCATAGGCACCGGAGCAAGGGGGGAGCCTGCAGAGATGTACACAGAAGCTATCATTCAGGTCATGGGTTGCCTGATTGCTCCATTTAGGTGGTCGGGGAAGGGGGTGATTGGTCAGGGGAAGGACAGGGGTAGGGTTTGGAGAGGGACGAGCTTGGGGGAGGGCTCATGTCCCTCAGGGGTCTGGTGGTGGAGCTGCAGGGGGAGGAGGAGCTGCAGCGGGGTGAGTTTTCAGACATGGTCACAGTAGGAAGGAGATTGGGGCACATTGGCAATAAAGAAAAATGGATGCAGAATATGGGCTGGGAAGTCACTCTGGAATTACAGGATAGTAATCGAGGCACAGGAGATGGAACTGCAGACATAATGGGGCGGTTTTTTGAAGTGCAGCGCAAAGAGTCTCTCAATATGTCTAAACTACAGATCGCTACAATAAACATCTATGGCCTTAATGATGGGGTAAAAGAAGAAGGGTAGCTGAGGACCTGAAAGCCCTAATGGTGGATATTTACTGCCTCTCAGAAATGTATATCGATAGAGCTAACTTCATCTTGTTGGAAATGTTTGCTCTAACCCTAATAGCAAATAACACTCAAGATACCAAATCTAAGGGGGTATCCATTCTCGCACAAAGTAGGCTATATGAGTTCACCCGTAGCTCTGCAGATAAATACGGCAGATGGGTAATAATAGAGTGTTGATACAAAACCGGGGTCTATTTTTTATGCTCATTGTATGGTCCAGTCTTGAGCGACCCAGGGGTCTTGGATTTCCTCTCGGTGGACCTAGTGACCTGGCCTGCCCCTTATACATTATGTGGAGACATTAACTTTAATGGATCCGGGAGCAATCTTGGGGGCACAACTGGTAGTTATACGGGGCATAAACCTTGTGTGTTTAAAGTGCTTCAGGGCCATGAGAAAGAGATAGGCTTGGTGGATGCCTGGACTAAATTAAAGGCACCAGATCCTGGGTATATTTTTTGCCCAGCTCCCCATAGCTCTCTTGCATGGCTCAACTACTTTTATCTAACACCAGATCTTTTAAAGGTCTGTCAAATAGAGCTATTTCCTCAATTTCTGTCTGATCACAATCCTCTGGTAATTTAACTCTCACTTCACTGGATTATTAGGACTGAGCAGAGCTGGGCCTATGAGAGAGGTCTTTTATCCGATCCATCTTATTTGGAACACACAAATGTTTGGATCCCTGGAATTGGAAAGTTTGAGGCGCCTTTAATGCAGGAGTCTGGGGGGAACCCCTCAGGTTTAGTCTGAACTGCCAGAAGCAGAGTCAACTGCTTTTAAAAGAATTATATCAGAATCTTAGTAAGGCGGAAGCTCAGCTTGTGTTATCTATGACTGCCGGGACAGACCCCTTTGTAGCTCAACAGCAGATAGCAGTGACCAAGGCTGCACTGAATAAAATCACAGCTAAAAAGACTGCAGGGAAATTTCTTGCCAAAGGGCAAGAATACTATAAATATAATGAGCGGTTGGGGCATAGTCTGACAGTACGTACATGGCAGAAGGTGGTGGCTAGCTATATTAGCGGAATAAAAGATGACTGTGGTGTCCTAGTTTCAGATCCTGATGAGATCTGAGAAGCATTAAGGGGTTATTATGAAAGAATATATGAAGCTGAGCCCCCTACAGGTATGGAGGGTGATCAGTCAAAATATCGATTTTTTAATATCTACCTACACTAATATCGAGTTTTTAATATCGTAGGGACAGAATATCAATGTCAAGAATATCGACTTTAAGGTAAGTAATATCACTTTTTTGTATATCGAAGTAAGTAATATGGAAGTTAGTAATATCGAAGTAAGTAATATCGTTAGCAAAAATATTGTTGTTAATAATATCGATATTTATCTTAGTGTTATGTATTTTAGTATGTATATTATATGTATGTTCAACATTTTGTGTAATGTATTTTTATTATTTTTTAAATATATTTATTAAATGTTTAGAAACTAGTAATTTTTTTCAGTAAATTTTGCGTTTTAGTATCAGAGCAGGTTGTGGGTTTATAGGGGAATAGGGTGGGAAGTAATTTAATTATAATTAATTAATTAATATGTTTTTATTTATTGTTATTGATTATTAATTTATTATGTAATTAATTTTTATTAATTTATTAATTGATAATTAAATTAATCATGTACATTTTTATGTGTAGTGAGTTGTGTGTTTATAGGGGAATAGGGTGGGAAGTAATTTAATTATAATTCAATAATTAATATTTTTGTATTTATTGTTATTCATAATTAATTTATTGTTGATTATTATTTGGTAATTAATTTGCATTAATTGATTAATTAAAGGAGGGCCACCGCCGGTGCACTGACTCAGGGCGTGATCTTTTTCGATGAGTTTCTTGACCCTCCTGCGCACGTCATACCACATGTTCTGGATGTCGTCCTTTGTGCGCCTTGCTGGTGCTTGGGCGTTCACCTTGTCCACAATCCTCGCCTACATCTTGGTTTTCTGTGAGATGGAATGTACCAAACAAATGTGGCTCTAAATTTTATTTTTCACAACAATATTTTTGACATCCATATTTGTTTTCGATATTTTTGTACTCACCATAATGTAGATAGGATGTCGATATTCTTGACTTCGATATTCTTGCTGCAATATTTTTGTAGGTCGATATTCTAACCTTCGATATTTTGTCAGTGATTTGTATAGAGAATATCGAACAATTTCTTGTCCTTGTTGTCTCAAACATGGCCACACAGGAGGACTGGTCACGGCAGACGAAATACACACAGCTCTTAAAGAGCTTCCCTCAAGTAAGGCAGTGGGCCTGATTTAATCCCCCTGGAGTTCCATTAGAACTTTTATATGGCGGCCCTCCTGCAAAACCAGTCTACTTCAGGACCTGGGAGGAGAAGGTTATGGACATCCTACCACCAGAGAGCGTCCATGGCCTAACAGACTTCCCAGAGCCTGGTGAGTACACAAGCAACATACCCAAGATTGTGTGGCAAGGAGACAGTGAAACCATGCACCGCAAGCAAAGCTACACTAACCAATAGATAATCAGCCCAAGATGTGTATGCCAGTCACACAAACACAATACCTGCCATTTCATAGTGACTGGGAACTGTGTCATGACATGCACCAACCTACAAACAAATAGAGCAAGCCAGTGGCAGTAAGCCAAATACACCCTGCCAGACAGTTTGACACCACAAACACACCCCCTCAAAGTGCAGCTGACTGACAGGAAGGAATAGTGGGGATGCAGGTGAAGTGAGTGTAGCCAAAAGCATGATGGGGCCTGTAGTCATAGATAATGCTCCCCCTCCTCATTGGTCCATCAAGACCTCTCAGAAACATGCCCACACCACAGGGAGTGGAACATGACTGACAAGAAGGCTGACACTGGCTCCTGCTGTGGGGAGCACAGGGCCCTGCTAGGGCCTGTGTGCAAATCAAAAGCAGGACACCACTGACTGACATCCTGAAAGACAACTTGCACACCCTACAATGGAAGCACGTTTCATGATGGGAAGGAAGACTGACAGCCCTGACCATACTAATCAGCATGGGGAGACACCCCCCCTCAACACAAACGCCACACAACTCACCGGGTACAATGCATTGACACATACCTCATTGAAATATCAGCAAAAGATACCCCATACTAAGTGCTGTTGTGTGAAGCACAGGAGCTCACTTGGGACTTGTAGCCTAACAAACACCAGGATTACCCAGTCAACCATCTTGCCATTGCTGTCACACCCCCTCACAGGGAAGCAGTGTCAAGAGGGAGGAAGTATGTGCATGCTGGGAAGGGGGGTGTAGCCAAGAGTATGATGGGACTCGCAGTCACAGACATCCTACACCCACCCACATGGCCCAGCAAGATCAAACTGAACCATACTTGCCTCACAGGGAGTGGGTAGAGACTGACAAGATGTCTGACACTGGGCTCTGTTGTGGGGAGCATAAGTCTATGCTGGGAAATGGCCAACAACAAACATCAGGACTTCACAGTCAGCCATCTTGCCATTGCTTTCACACCCCGTCACAGGGAAGCAGAGTCAAGAGGGAGGAAGTATGGGCATGCTGGGAAGGGGGGTGTAGCCAAGAGTATGATGGGACTCGCAGTCACAGACAACCTCCACCCACCCACATGGCCCAGCAAGATCAAACTGAACCATACTTGCCTCACAGGGAGTGGGTAGGGACTGACAAGATGTCTGACACTGGGCTCTGTTGTGGGGAGCACAAGGCTATGCTGTGAAATGGCCAACAATATCAAACTCTGTCCGTGACAAGCTGGGAAAAAGCAGTGTACAGGCAGGCATCTGTTTGAAAAGTAGAAAATTTCATGTGTGTGAACCAACGATGCATGTAGAAACATAACTCACATTGTGTGTCTCTTCCAAACACAGGTGGTGCTGGGCACCCAGCACCAAATGATGAGGATACCCAATTCTAGACTCTGGTGGACACTGAGCTCTCTGGTCTGACTCTCTCACTGTCCTCTTCGGATGACGACGACCAACCTGGCCCCTCCGGTGTGAGCCATCATGCAGCACCAGCAGCATCAACATCTGCCCCCCCTGTACCCATGCCTCCAGCATCTGCACACCGACAGGGCACCCCCACCAACACAGACAAACCAAGGACAATCAACACCCACAGCACAGGGACACAGGACCCCCCGGAAGCTACAGCCAACACCACCAGCAACACCACCCAAGGGGTCACAGTGTCACCTGTGCGTCCTGCCGCTGGTCCTGCCCGTGTGGAGAGGGGTGCTGGGAGGGGTGGGAGGCACAGGGCACCCCTTGCAGAGGGGTCTGGACTGCATGATGACCCCCACCTGGCACGTATCTGAGATGCGTACCAGGATAGCACTGGAGGATTTGGCCAGGTAGTGGGGATCCTCAAGGACATGCAACATGAGCAGGTCGCCCACCATGCCCGCATGGAGGCCAAGTGGGATGACATCACTGCGGTGCATCGGAACATACTACAATGCCTCCGCCAGATCAACACCAACCTGTCCACACCCCCCTGTGTGCCCACAACATCTGTCGCAACACCATCTGCCAGCGCCACAGGGAGGAGGACTCTGGCAGAGAGTCCCATGCACCGCAGAGGCCTGCACATGAGGATCCCCCCCGGAAGAAGAGGGGTCGTCTGAAGAAGGACATGTGAGAGGCAGATGTCCCAGCACATCCCCCAGGGCCTCGAACCCTGTTCTGGACAATGTTCTTTGTGCGCAACCCGTTCACCTTGTCCAATCGCACACAACTCGCCCACATGACATGGAGGGTTCATGTTGGGCCAATGTATCAGATGACTGTGGACTTTACTCTGGACATTTTATCTACCAGCACTTCCAACTCCAATGTGAACTTTGGATTCCCAAACCACTGTACAGCACCCACCATCCTGTGCACTTCCCTCACACGTTTGTAAATAAACTCACCAGTACACCATACTTGCCTCTGTTGTGATTCCAACTTGTCATGTTCAGGGAGATGTTGATCTGCTACACAACACAGTGCATGCCAAATACTGCAACAATGTGACCAACGTAAGGTGAGTCATCGGGATGTGACACATGTGAGGGAGACACACCACTATGGCAACACAAAACATACTCACCGTGGCCATGTTACTCATCACACACAATGATGTTGACCTGAAACACATTGGCATGCACAGACACAACACCAAGCCCAGTCAGTGGTAACAAGTCCACAGGTGAGGTAAGCAGATGTCACACAGATGTGGGAAGACAGACAACACACATAACAAAGCGTAGCACAGGTTCATTACACATCAGCAACACGTTTATTCCACAATAGTTGCACGGTAATTCTACTTAACAGTGGACACACACTCCCAATGTGTTGGAGAAGGGAAGTCCAGGGATGTGTGGTACATCAGTTGATGGGAATTGTCAACTTCCACACTGGTGTTGGCTTCTGGGTGTTGGGGGTCAGAGTTGACCACACAACAGGCAAAGTACCCTGGGAAGGACAGACAAGATACAGTCAAAAGCACAGAAGAACAAGAGGGAAATGCAATACACATGCACAAAACATGTTGCAAGACACCTACACAAACACTAGTTAGCAGTACTACCCTATTGTGGAGTACACACCACCTGAATGGACACATCACAGCACGCATCCAGTCAAGTGGCACACAGACACACTCCGACAGCAACAGAGCTGGCACAACACATTCCAGGCTACCTCCATACATTCACATAACAACCCTGGAAACTCACATTCAGGTGAAGAAGCGGACGTCCCCATCATCTTCATCATCACTGGCATCTTGTCCCAGGCCGGGATCCTCCACAGGTGCCGGACGTTGGTCGTCGTCATCCTGGATGAGAGGCACCTCCTTCCGCACCGCCATGTTGTGTAGCATGCAGCAGACAAGGATTATTTTGCACACCTTTGCAGGCTCATATGGGAAGGCCCCTCCAGTCTTGTCCAGGCAGCAAAAGCGGCTTTTCAGGAGGCCGAATGTCCGTTCAATCACCCTCCTGCTCTGACCATGTGCCTCATTGTAGCGCAGCTCAGCTGGTGTCACAGGGTTCCTGAGGGGTGTCAGCAACCACGGCATGTTGGGGTATCCAGAGTCACCTACACACGCGAAAATGAGTGCGGAATCCAACATTGACAAACACACACAATGAAAAACAGGCAGTACACACCGACAAGCCAGGCATGCTGAGCTGGCATCTATGACATCAGCTATGCAATGCGACTACTCCTCATAATGTAGGCATTGTGCGCAGAACCAGGGAACCGTGAACACACATGTGTGATCGACATGTCAGCAAGACAGACCACCAGAGCATTGATCGAATGGTAGTGCTTCCTGTTCCGGTATGCCTGCTCATGTGCCTGTGGTGGTATCAGGGCAACATGTGCCCCATCAATAGATCCGATGATGTTTGGCATCCTCCCCAGTGTATAAAAGGCATCCTTTATTTCAGGGAGTTCAGCTGGGCTTGGGAACTTGATATACAGGTTGAGGAATTGCAACATCCCCTCCAAAACATCGCGTAGCACCCGACTAAACATCGTTTGCGACATCCCACCAGCAGAAGCCACAGTGTACTGGAAGTTACCAGTAGCAAAGAAGTGCAGGGCTGCCATCACCTTCACCTCTGGGGTCAGTGCCGTAGGGTATGTCCGGCCAGGTAGCAGATGTGGCGCCAACTGCTCCACCAACTCTGGTGAAACAGTATCGTCTTATGCAGTCGCGTTCCTGCATGGTTGCAAGGTCTGGGAACGGATGATGGACAGCTGGTGCCCTGCAGTACAGAGATGCACAAAGGAAGATTGTCAGTTCATCCACCCATGTTGCCATGACCACGATCACTATCACATGCTAGTTCATGACATTACACAATGTACTGAGGTGTGTGCTGTTGGTCATGGACACATATGTCACCTACAAGACCACCACCTCACATCTCAATTCCACATGTCCACATGAGTCCCATGTGGTGCAATGGCCAATCATCTGGCTGTGTCACCCAACCTATGTGCCGCTGCAACGTTCCAAAAACACACCATAGTGACAATTGAGGCCTCATGTCTTCCCAGGCATCACAGATCTTTGCCATGCAGAAACCCAGGCTCCCTGTATTGCCACATCAACACAGCAATGAACATGGCGTAGCACGTACACACCACAAGGCAAGCGTAAGTCCCACAGGTAGTGGCCACTGTTGTTCCTGCCGGCCATACATGTACGTCTCTTAGACACACACTCCATCAAGGTTGATGCATATACCACATGGATGTGGAGACTGTCACCCATTGGTAACATTTGATCAGACACATCTGAGACACAACATGCACACAGACTGTGGGTGCACATCAGTATTGTGGCGACAGGTCTCACTGTGACGTACATGCCATCACCCCCAGGACTCAGGGTGTATGTGACCTGTCCTAAACATATCCAACCTGACACTGTGGCCGTGACTCATGCCCATTACTGTCCAATTGCACATCACAGTGGTAATGTGCACAACACACAAAGGATTCTGCCCCCATGTACACATGCACAGCCTGGGAGTGGCTGCACAAAGTGCCAGCCAAAAAAACAGATGTGGTCCCCCAAACACCCAGGGAATGCAGCCTTACATGCCATGGGACACTGTGTGGCCAATGCTGTAGTGTGGTAGGTGTGCACAGGTGTCCATGGCCAGTATATGTGTGTTGTATCCGTATAATAGTCACACTAAGGAGGTCCGGCGCGGGTGACAATGCGTACACATTGCATGGGTCATGTCCGAGCCGTGTGTACGCTTTGTCATTGAATGCAATGAGGTCCGATGCGGGTGACTATCATGCATACGCGTCGGACAGGCAAAGTCTGAGACAGGCGTACGCCTTGGCCATTGAATCGTATGGAGACGGGTGCATGTGTATATTCCAAATGCGCGTTGTACAGTCAGTTGAACGAGCCGGGCGCACCCATTGGCTCAGGACTGTCATGGAGACGGATGCAGATTCAAAACTTGTACGAGTTGTGCAGTGGAAATTCAGTTGGATGCCTACAACAATGTTGCAATTTCAAGTGTTCCATGAAGGTGAAGATTTGAACGATGCAGAAGGCGTGTACGAGTCGTACTTTTGAATGGATTGGCCAGATTCATAGAATGCAACTGTGTTGGACCTATCACTTGAGACACAAGTGGGGTAGGTGTGCACATGTGTCCCTAGCCAGTATATGTGTGTTGTATCCGTATAATAGTCAGACTAATGAGGTCCGACGCGGGTGACAATGCGTACGCAGTGCACGGGTCATGTCCGAGCCATGCATACGCTTTGTCATTGACTGCAATGAGGTCCGACGCCGGTGACAATGCATACGCATTTCACGGGCTTGTCCGAGCCATGCGTACGCTTTGTCATTGAATGCAATGAGGTCCGACGCGGGTGACAATGCGTACGCATTGCATGGGTCATGTCCGAGCCGTGCGTACGCTTTGTCATTGACTGCAATGAGGTCTGACGCGGGTGACAATGTGTACGCATTGCACGCGTCATGTCCGAGCCGTGCGTACGCTTTTTCATTGAATGCAATGAGATCCGGTGCAGGTGACAATGCGTACGCATTGCACGGGTCATGTCCGCGCCGCGTGTCCGCTTTGTCATTGACTGCAATGAGGTCCGACGTGGGTGACAATGCATACGCATTGCATGGGTCATGTCCGAGCCGTGCGTACGCTTTGTCATTGAATGCAATGAGGTCCGATGCGGGTGACTATCATGCATACGCGTCAGACAGGCATAGTCTGAGACAGGCGTACACCTTGGCCATTGAATCGTATGGAGACGGGTGCATGTGTATATTCAAAATACGCGTTGTACAGTCAGTTGAACGAGCCGGGCGCACCCATTGGCTCAGGACTGTCATGGAGACGGATGCAGATTCAAAACTTGTACGAGTTGTGCAGTGGAAATTCAATTGGATGCCTACAACAATGTTGCAATTTCAAGTGTTCCATGAAGGTGAATATTTGAACGATGCAGAAGGCGTGTACGAGTCGTACTTTTGAATGGATTCGCCAGATTCATAGAATGCAACCGTGTTGGACCTATCGCTTGGGACACATGGCACAGAGTCTGCCTCTGCAGCACAGATATAAGGCTGGCTGGACCCCAGGGAGCTCACTTGCCTGCACTGCATGCTACTGGACCACATCCCTGCTACCACTGCTGCTGTCTCTGCATCCTCTGGCTCCTGCTATGGCACGTACTCTAGAGAGGGCCCCAGCCTTCACTGAGGAGGAGAACCAGGCCCTGCTGGACAGGCTCCTTCCAGAGTACAGAAAGCTCTATGGGAAACCAGGGGAGCAGGTGAGTGTGCAGTCCACTGCCTTCCTAATTATGCATGTTGTCTGACTAGCAGTTCTAGCAGTGTGTACACCAGTGGCAAGCATTCTCACTGACTACCTTCATCCCCCAAAGTGTGTAGGTACATGTAATGAAAAGTTTTCCTGCTGCTAAAGTGCATTATTGCAAGCTTAAACTATCCAGGCATTGTTAACATGTCAGACATGCATGTGATTTTTCCTTCCCCATGGTTGCACTACCTGTGTAATTTATTTCCCTTTGTGATGATGACATGTATATCCAAATGTGTGCTGCACAAATCTGGGGCATGTGTGTTAATGTACTTTTCACTTTGTCCTCCTCACAGGTTGATGCCCACCAGAAGCAGGAGATCCGGCTGACCATCGCCCGGGCTGTTCGTTCTGTGGGGGTCTACAAGCGCCGGATCCGCAACTGCCAGAAGAGGTGGCAGGACCTTCTGGGCTGGACCCGGAGGATAGCTAGAGTCCAGCTGAAGCTGTCACCTCCACGCAGGAGGGGTGGACACCGGACCCTGACTCCCCACATGCTCCGTATCCTGGTGGTGGTCTTCCCGGACCTGGATAGGCAGCTGAAGGCCAGACAGCAGCAGGAAGGGGGTGAGTCCATGTCTGATCTGTGTACTATGTCTGACATGCAAATAGCAGTCTTTTGTCCTGGTCACACTTCCACATTACGTAGGTCTTGTAGTCCCAAACTCAGGACTCCAATTTTTGGGCCTCAGGAGTATGTATATCAAGTATGTCACACTTGCTTAGCCACCTGACTACTGTCCAGGGCCAAACACTGTTTCACTTAGTCCTGGCCAGTCATGCCCCCTCAAGGGCATTTAGAAACACTCTGTAATCCCACTCCTGTGTATCAAATTGCAGGTTGTTCTTAGTGACATGTGCCCTCAGGTGTCTGCCTCTGTGTCATTAGGGTGTGGCTTGTTGCTATGTACAACTGGGGTGTCCATGATTCAGAGGGTCAGCATGACATCTGCGATGTGACTGTGAGAGACAAGACCTGTGTGACATATAGGTGTGTGATCATCTGACAGCTCACAATGGTGTATGCAACTGTATCCTTCATGCAGCTGGGTTACATGCATGGCAGACTGTGATGTGTTAAGGTACAGGGATTTGTGTTTGCTGAGACTCACATGTATGATTTGCATGATGTGGGGTCTTCTGGGTCCTGGATATGTTGTTTGCATGGGATGGGCAAGTGCGCTACAACTAATGTGTGGGTGGTGCATGTTGGCACATTGGGGTGTTAGCATCCAACATGCAACGGACATATATGTGAAAGTCAAGGAGGGATATGTGTGCCATGGTTGATGTTGAGAATGACAATTGTCTTATCCTAAACAGTGTTGGCACTTTGAGCTGTGTTCAGCTAATGATGCCAGGCCTTGCCCTGTGATGTGATGTACTCACTGTGGTGTGTGCAGTCAGTGCAGGTGACTGATGTTGTTCTCTTACTTCCTATTCCTATCCAGATACATCCACGGCCACAGGAGGGGACAGCTCCACGGACCAGGAGGAGCCACAGAGCCTTACAGTGACAGAAGGAGAGGAGTCGGGTGGACCCAGTGGCACGGAAGCTGAGTGGAGCCACACAGAGGAGTCGTCAGCACCATCACCCCCAGCTGAGGGCCACAGCAGCTCTGAGGATGACTCCCTTGTGGAGGCGGGTGTCAGCAGCCACCAAACCCCAGCTAGTGAGGCTGTCCCCGCCACCACCACCACCACTACCACCACCACCTCCCTCCCATCGGCTCCCATCCCAGAGGTCCCTGTGGGCTCCCGTGTTCGTGAGCATGTCTCTTTTGTGCCTGGCACTGCACCCCTTGCCCCTGTGTCCCCTGCTGCCCTGAGTGAGGAGTCTGTGGACTTACTTCGACAGATCCATGTAGGGCAGACGTAGATGCTGAAGGTCCTCCATGCACACACAGGTCTGTTGACACAACTGGTGTCATTCAGGGAGGGCATTTCCTCGGGCATGTCTGCCCTACAGAGGACCAATCAGTCTGTGGCCTCCTTCCTGACAGCAGCAGTGTCCCTCTTCCAACAGTCCTGCACCCCTCCTACCCCTGCACCACCCACAATCCCTAGCACCCTACCTGTCCCAAGCACAGAAACCCCCAAACCAAGGTCTAGACGTGCACACAAGCAAGTGCAGAGGACTGATTCCACACTCACAGGGGCTGTTTTGCAGACACACACACAGTCATCCACAACCAGTCCTCCGAGACCTCTCCTTCCCAGCCCCCTTCCCTTGCCTCACCTGCAACCCCATCCCCCCAGAAGCTCTTCCTCTGTGACCTTGGCATCTTCCCCACCGACCCTGCAGATCCTGATTACAAGGGGAAGAGGAAGTCCCCATACACAGAAGGGAGTGCCCCTCACACCCGGACACCCTCCCCCAGGCACAGTCAGACAGAGACCCCCACCCGCACATCCCCCCAGCACCAGAAGAGCAAGACCCCCCACCACCACGCAGCTCCAAGGCAAAGTCTCCGTCCTCCATCCCCCAGGCCACCACTCCAGAGGTTCCCCCACCACTCCCTGCCCCAGGTTCCCCCACCCACAGATACACCATACCCAAAATGCTAAGGCCACCCCCCCTAGCACTTGCCCCTCCACACCTGGTCAGACAGTTAGTGCCACTGATGTCCCCCCTGCCCTGCCGACCTCATCTGTCCCCCATTCCCCTCCCATGGATGTAGGCACTGCTTTGGAGTCCACGACCACCCCGTCTGACTTGGGCACTGCAGTGGTGAGCCAATCCACTCCATCTGACCTGCCCACTGGAGTTGTGCCGGCACCCCCACCATCTGACTTGTGCCCCACAGTTGTGACAGCACCCACCACTTCAGTCAGCTCCACTGCAGTTGCAAGTGTCTCGCCTGCATCCCCCACCTCTTCACTGCCTCCTTCTGCTGCACCCTGATCCTGTCCCTGCGGTGCCTGGCCTGCCCCCATGTATGCCCCTCCGAGGGGATTACCCCGGTCCCTAGCAGTGCAGGCAGGCAAGGTAATAATAATAATAATAAAGCCATTTCTAAAGCGCCTGGCTGCACTAAAAATAGTGTGTCCCCGCGCTGGAATGTTGCCATGTCACAAGAGGCATCGAGATAGAGAGAGCGAAGTAAGGTCAGGGAGAAAAGGAAATTAGTTGGGTGGGAACAAGTGAGTTTTAAGTTTGGCACGGAATCTGGTTTCTGAGGGTTCCATACAGAGGTCAAGCGGTAGTTCATTCCAGTGCCTTGGGGCCAGGTACCTGAAAGAACATCCTCCCATTCTGGCTCTGCGAGTGCGGGGGAGTTTAAACAGCATCGCTCCGGATGATCTTAAGTTCCGGGTAAATAGTGAGGAGCTTTTGCAAGTATCTAGGACCTTTGTCATGGGCGATGCGGTGCGTGAAGCATAGGGCTTTGAATTTGATGCGTTCCTTGATCGGAAGCCAGTGGAGCTTAGTTAGAGCATTCTTCCCAGATGCTCTACGGGGCAGGTTAAGTACCAGGCGAGCAGCAGCGTTTTGTATGCACTGAAGACGATGTAAGCCTGTTTTACTTAAACCTAAGAGCAGAATGTTGCCGTAGTCAAGATGGGGTGGGACTAAGGCATGGACCAGTGTTTTTCTGGCGTTGATGGGGAGCAGGTCAAGGACTTTACGGAGAGTTTTTAGTGTACTGAAGCACCTACCTGTAACTTTGCTAACCTGAGACCTGAAAGAGAGATCGGAGTCGGTCATTACTCCTAGGTTTCTGACAGATTCGGCGTGGGTGGGAAAGTTTCCTAGTTCCGCAGGCCACCACATGTGCGTCCAGGCATTTGGGGATTTTCCAACGACTAAAAGTTCCGTTTTATCGCCATTAAGGCGCAGGCAGTTGTTATTCATCCATGTTGCCACAGATGACAGGCATTTGGAGAAATTAGTGGCGTCTTCCGTGTGGTCAATCGTAAGCTTGATCATCAGTTGGGTATCGTCAGCATAGGTGACAATATCCACTCCGAAAGCTTCAACAATATGGGCCAAGGGTTCCATATAAAGGTTGAACAGAGTGGGGCTCAAACTGGAGCCTTGTGGAACCCCATGGGTCAGCTTGCGGGGGGAAGATTTGAAAGGAGGGCAGTGCATTTGGAAACTCCTGTTATCTAAGAAAGATTTTATCCAGGTAAGGGCGGATCTCTTTATTCCCATGTCAGAGAGGCGAGACAACAGCGTTGTGTGCATCACGGTGTCAAAGGCTGCACTTAGATCTAATAAAACCAACGCTGCTGTCTGTCCTTCATCCACCATTTGTCTGAGGCATTCGGTGGAGTAAAGGACGGCTGATTCCGTCGAGTAGCCAGCTCTGAACCCCGATTGGGTGGGGTGAAGAAGGGATTCCTCCTCAAGATAGGTCATAAGTTGGCCGTTGACCACTTTTTCCCAAATTTTCGAGCAAAAGGGAAGAAGGGAGATGGGACGAAGATTTTGAAGTTGGGAAATGTGGGTATTGTTTTTTTTTTCAGTGGGATGACCTGGGCTGTTTTCTATGCATCAAGCACATGGCATTCTTGGAAGGAGAGGCTAGCAATATGAGTGATCTGATCAATCATGTTTTCCAAGACTCCCTTACAGCGTTTGGGGGGGCACACGTCACAGGGGGAGCCAGATTGTATGCTGTAAGCAATGTTCAGCAATTCCTGTCTTTCAGGTACTTTGAAATGTGTCAGACAGGGTATGATGGTAAAGTTGTCTATGGCAGCCACAAGTTTGCTAGGGGCATCAATGTTGTTTGTGAAAGTGGCATGTATTTTAACAACCTTGCCAACAAAATGATCAGCTATAGAGTCACATAACTCGCTGGAGTAGGTGTCTTGCGCTTCGAGTCTAGTTGGGACCATTAGCTCTTTATAGATGGTGAAGAGTTCTCTGGTGGGGTTGTCGGCGGATTCTATTCTACTCTTAAAGTGGGCGCCTTTCACTGATCTTATAAGTTTGTGATATTTATTTAGTTCTGTTCTATAAAGTGACTTACTTTTATGGTTGTAATTTTTCCTCCATTGTCTTTCCAAATTTTTGCATTTAACTTTGGCTATTTTAAGTTCCTCGGAGAACCAGGGGGCAGTTTTGGTGTGTCTTGCGGGCGGTTTATGTGTCCAGGGTGCTACCGTGTCTAACGCGTTGGACACCCATGTTTCATAGCTATTCCATGCCTCCTGTAAGGTATTACTAGGGGGTGGAGGCTTTTCAAGTAGGGCAAGTTTAAATGTCTCCTGATTGAATTTTTTCCAGTCTCTACGTTTCTGGGGTAGGGGTTTGTTAGATCTGGATTCTGAAGAGGTACTTTCTATTTCGAACGGGATTATAAAGTGATCTGACCAGATAGTTCTGGTCGGGGGGAGACCTTAACACCCTCCCAATTGGCAAAAATAGGATCGAGAAGATGGCCTAATTGGTGCGTAGGGGAATTGGATTGTAGGTTGAATTCTAGGGCTTTCAATGCTTCTGCCACATCTTGTGCCTCCCTACAATCCGCCATGTCGAAATGGAGGTTTAAATCACCTAAAATGAGATTTTTTTTATATCGAAGTGCTGGCTGGGTGATCAGTTCTATGAGTTGATCACCGAACTGAGCTGCCCCACCGGGCGGGCGGTATATAAGTAGCCCGTTAATGATATTTTTGGTCCCTGCTTTTATTGTGAAAAAAACTCCCTCGCTATTAGGTAGTGAAGCCTTCAATAGGGTGCATTCTAAGTCTGTTTTATGCAATAGAGCAAGCCCCCCACCTCTCTGTTTCTGTCTGTCTAATCTGAGTATGCAGTAGCCAGAAGGGGTGGCTTCGAGAGTTTCGGGCGACGAAGTTTCGTCAAGCCACGTCTCGGTAAGAAACAGAACATCCGGACAACTCTCCGTCAATAGATCATGTATTTCCATTTTATGTTTCTTCAGAGATCTCCAGTTTAGTAGCAACAGTTTTAGCTTAGCTGTCGCCCACTTTTCCTTTATCGAGAGTTGGAAGGTACATTTGCAGGTTTCGCAGACGAGGGGTAAAGCGTCCGCCTGTGCGGTATGGAAGCAGCCATCTTTAGGTGATGGGCATAGAGATAATGGTTCTTGTTTAGTATAATGTAGCTCCTGTCTGTGGGATGCTGGGGTGTTCCAGGGGACAGGAGAGCCAGGGGGAATGGCCCCAGGCCCCGTTCGGACGCGGACGGGCGCAGACGGGCGGCACGCCCGCTGCGCGCTCGCGTCATCGCCCTAGATATAGCGTGAGGGATACAGACGCTAGAACTGCTCCCTACACTACACCCAAGATGGCGGCCGCGACATTTGTCACTCTTCTTCACTCCTTGGCATTTGGAGATGGACTGGCCATTGGCCTTTTGTTTGCACAGATGGTTAACTTTTAAAATGCTGAATAAAGCTTTTTTCTTTCTCCCTGGGAACTAGATTTCACTGTACATTATGTTGATGATGTTTAACATGCCCTTGGACCTGTTATGCTTTGTTTCCAATGTTGAATTCTGATGTGTTTCTGTGAGGTACTCCCTGTGGTCCCTGAGATATGTATCCTATTCTGGTGGGTATCCATGTCATCCTTTGCAGCTACCTGTGTGTGTCAGGATCTACTATTTGTGGACATCTCTCTGTGAGCATTTCATTTGCATGGTCACATCTGTGGCTTGCGCCCCTGCACATATGATGTGCTTCCCATAGTCCAATTTGTCACTTCCACATACTTTGTGCTCATCAACACTGAACCTACAGGTGTGGGCATCATTGTAATAGGAGCAACTGGGGCCTCTGTGCAACTTGCTAGACATATGTTTTGGGTATGTGCAGATGACTTAGGGGAGACTCACGTACCCAGGCTGTTGTGACAAGAGCCTTCATTGTGTGGTAACTGATGGCTGACTGACCAAGTGTTCTGCAGACATGAGTGGGACTTGCGGTGAATATGTTTGGCACAGCTGGGCTCCCACAGGAGTTGAGTCTCCTCAAGTAAGTGTGTTGTCTGGGGACATGGCCTGGGCCCATGGTGTGTGTTGCTCACAGCACCGCCCGCCACAATGCTGGGAATGCACTGTGTGCACGGTGCCTGCCACCTTGTCCATGACAATGTAGGGGGTACCATAGGTAACCCCCATATGCACCCCCCACCCACCCAATACCCTGGGGACCACAGCGGGCCCCCGAAATCAGACTCCGCATGACTTTCCATGGCGGGGTCTCTGCCATGGAAAGCCATGCACCGCTGCCAATGCTAATATGGATGGCGGTGTCTAGCAGACCATATCCAGCCCCTTTTGCACCCGGTCGACTGGTCAACCAGCGGAAAACAGGCGGACGGTCTTTCTGTCCGCCGGGGTCCCCCAGCCACACTAATATGGCGAGGGGAATTGGGTGGCGGGTGGGGTATGATGTAGAGCGGATCGACACCGCCATGCAGGTGGTGGTCATCCACCCTACATCATAATAGACCTCTAAGTGACCCAAAAATAATGAGAAAGTTATGGGCCTTAATAAGATTAGGTGGGACCGCCACTGGTAGGCCATTGGTGGCAGTCAGACCGACATCTGTGTCATCGGTCTGACCACCGGATTACGATTCTGGTGGTTGGAGGCAGCTAGGTGGGGGTAAAGGCTGCCACCTCTGACAGGCTCAAGAAGCATGTGGGGGCAATGGTCAGAACCCTTATCCCCACAATGCGGCAGTGCTTGCACAGGCACCACCTTAGGAATTAGGATAGCCTTTCCCGACTACCTGTTCATGCGGAAAGGGACATTGGGGGAGCCCTAGCAAGGCCCCTATCCCCCTGTGGGCCTCCGCAATGGAGCCAGGACACTTGTGGTGCCCCCCCAAACATCCACGCACTGTGTGCCAAGCACCACATGGTTTACAAACATGCCCTTTTCTTTTGCGGCTTGTGCTGGGGCCCTTTTCCAGGCCTGCATCTTGGTTGCATCGTAATATGTCGGTGGGATCACTAACTACTAGTCGGATGGTTACCATCCCACAACCATACAGTCAGGCCCTCGGCCGACCACCATCGTAGTAAGGCCCTAAATATCCAAACTGAATCCACCATAGAAACCACGTTCATTGCAAATCATAAAAACAAAAAAAATTACAAGTAAAAATTAGTCCAGAAAAACCGAAAAAACAAAGGAAATTAAAAAAAATTATGGTGGTTTGAATTAAACCAAAATATTTTTTTTTAAATATATAATGCATTAAAAATAGCTCCAAACTCTGATTTCCAAATCTATAACAACATAATATACCCAATGTCTAAATACATATAGAAAACAGATTAAAATAACATATTTTAATGTGAGACAGCGTTGGTGAGATGTGCAACAAGCGTCAGCAGCATCTACTGTAATATCAAAGGGGCTCATTATGATGGAGGAAGGACACGGTGGCGGTCCTTCCGCCATCACATAGTGATTTACCCACCACCATATTAGGATGGTGATGGGTACCGCGGCAGACGAAAAGTCTGTCTGACGCTTTTCCGCCGGAGGCAATCGCACCGATTGCCTGGCGGACGGAGCAGGGCCACAAATATGGTGGCAGTACCTAGCATATTAGCATATACCATATTAGGATGTGGGTTTGAAGAGGTATTTCCATGGCAGCAATGCCACCATGGAAAGGCTGGTGGGGATTGGGTTTTGGGACCCTTTGCGGGCCCCCCTTTTGTGTGCGGGATGTCGCTGCACTGCTCATGGTACCCCCCTGCATTTCCATGCACCAAGTGACAGGCACCACGTGGTGCCTGCCATGTGGTGCAGGGAAATGCAGTGCAAGCACCTTTAACATTGCAGACGGTGCTGCTGCCAGCAGCAAAGCCAGCAATGTTAAAGAGCCAGGATGCACCCGCCAGGATGGCGGGTGCATCCTAATCGCAGTGGTGGGATCGCTGCATGTCTGCTGGGCGGTCCCAAACACCGCTATGGTGGCAGGCGGACCAAGTCAGCCCACCATCATAATGAGCCCCAAAGTGTCCTGGGTGCGCTCAAAGCATCCGCACATGTATATTTCAATTCTGGGACACTTTCTATAATACAGCCCCAGATTTACAAAAAATACATTTAACATAGGGTAACACCTAAAGTGAAAAAGGGAAATGATAGAACAGGGAGAGAGGTGTGTGTGTGTTCTGTAAGGTATAGTTTTTGTACTGAAAGGGAACCTTTTAGTACAAAAAACTCTCCTTTAACACTTTTCCTGCTTTTTATTGGTGCTGTACAATGCATTAGACAAGCATAATTAAAAGAAAGGTTTTTCTCCTGATAAACCATTATTTTAAATGGTCACACTACAGACTTAAACTGCAGTAGTTAGGCTCCAATTGTAAGGATGTTTGGGCAGAATATAGAAAAAAATATTTTGAGTAAAACAAATATCATTGCTGGAATATTGTGATGTCAAAAATGTTGTTGACACAAACATCATAGGTAAGTATATTGTTTTTAGTGTTGCCTTAATATTGTTGTGAAATATGCATATAAATGTCTAGATATATAGAAAAAATGTTATTAAATAAATTAATGAGTTGTACATTTATGTTTCAATTTTGTTTCCTAATTGTATTCCCTTTATGTATTACTAATTTGAAGTTACATTATTATGTGTTTATTTAGTGTTGTTTATTGTAATTAAAAAGAGTAATTTGTAAAAAATTAATGTAGTACTTTATTATTTAATTATTTTTTAGTCATAACTTTATTTTTCCAAGAAATACATTAAAATATGTTTTTATTAAAATGTTTGTTTAATGTATGTTTTCATTAATATTTTATTTTGAGATCTTCAGTTTTTTAAATTTTAAATAAAATGGTTTATAATATTTTTTGAGTTGGTTTTATATGAGCATACGATGGGGCGTTCTTGCTATATGTGCTATTAGATTTATATTTTATTTAATGATTTTCATCTTAAGCATTGTGTTTGTAATTTTTACTTTAAACCTTTCGTATTTTGAGAAGTAAGATTTACTCTTTTAAATTTGTATCTAAATTTGTTGAATTAACATTGATGATTTAAAAAAAATATTGAATATGTTTCAATATTTTAATTATTTTAAATGTTTTATTTAAGTATTTAAAATATATTTTCAATGTGCATTGATGCATATTTATTGTTCGTACATATGCTAAAATTAAGCTAAAATATTTAATTTAATTTTTTTGATATAATAAAAATATTATTTTATTTAATACAAAAATAAAAATTCAATTCCTACATTAATATTTTATATGGTTTATGATGTTTATATCAATAGTAATTTTGTTGTTGAAAATTACAAGGTTGTACTTTATAAAAATGTAATTCATATAATTATTTATATATTTTTAGTTTTAATTCAATATAATTATTTCTTGTTGGGTTTTATTTGTTTTTAAATGTTGCTCATATTTTTTTAATGTTTTATTTATATTGTTTTATGTTTATATTTTTGATTATTTACATAAATTGTGAATATGTATTGTGAGCTATATTTATTTGATTTGTATTTCTATTTATGATTTTTCAAATGATGTATATTATCTTATACAATTAGTAAATACTACCCCCCAAATGGTTTACATTGGAGTGGAAATTGTAAGTTGAACCCCTTTGCTGTCCAACACTTTTCCCAAAATGGTTTATGCTGGTTTTTTTAAAGTAAATGTTACCCTTTAGGTGTCTAACTTCCCCAAAATGGGTTAGAATTTAGTGAGAATAGTATGTTTAACCTCTTTAGTTTTTAACACCTTCCCCAAATGTGTTTTGATTGGAGCTGAAATAGTAACTTTAATCCATTTAATGTCTATCATCTTTACAAAAATGGTTTACATTAAAGTGGCAATAAATCTAACCCCGTTATTGTCCACATCTTTACTTTAAATGGTTTAGATTAGAGTGGGAATAGTACATTTAAACCATTTGTGTCCAACCCTTTACCCAAAATGGTTGAAATTGGAGAAGGAATAGTAGACATTATTCTTTTAGTGTCCAACAACTTCTCCAAAATGATTTAATTTGGATATGTAGGTGCCGATTCCGATCCGCGTCGGAAAGTACTCTGACTGAGTCGTATCCGGAGTGTTTTCCGGCCGAGCCGGAGTCCTGAAGTCCGACCGAGCAAGTACGATGCGGCCGTATGCTGCCAGACTCTGTTCGGTCAGACTCCCATAGAAGTCAATAGGAGCCGGTCGTACGACGCGTACATGGGCTCCCTTCGACTGAATAGGTACGTCTCACGCAAGGCACCCCCTACAGTGGGTACGCGTCTGTGCCATCCGCACCGTACATGCCTGTGTTGGGGGGACCCTTGGGTCTCTCCCTGTGTCCGAGTCGTAGGGCTGCAGGTGACAGAGGGTCTGACGTGGACCCCCAAAGGCAACCACCCGGACGTTTTGCAAGCCGGACACTTCGGCTCGCACAGACTGTCCGACGCGTGCATCGTACTGGCTCGGTCGTAAATCGCATCCATTGCACGCCACGGTTAGCTTACAACCGAGACATACGGAGCAGTTCGGACCCGGGAACAACTCGGTCGGTGAATTTCACATAGCTCGCATCGTACTTGCTCGCTCGTACAGCTGTGCGAGTCAGGCAGAAAACATGCGTACGGCTCGCAGTTTTTCCGGCCGGATTGCATTCGGTGCCCTTCCAACCCGGACCGGAATCGGCGCATAATAGTACATTTGAACCCTTTACTCCCAACATATTCTCCAAAATGGTAGAGATAGGATTAGGGATTGTTGGAAATGGCTCGATCTTCAGGGTCATCCCTAAACTTTTGGCCGCCCTACTCTCCTTTTCCCTCATTTGCGCATTGGCATGGCCTCATGAAAATGAGGTAATCTCTTTACATCTGTGCTGTATTATTGATGAGGGTGCAAAAGCAAAAAAGCTTTCAGCTGAAAGTATGTCACAAAAAGGTGGCGCATTGTCGGTGCTCCCCCTGATGGCAGCCTCTATAGGAGTAAAAGGTTGTCCTATGCACCTTCCAGACATCCCATTTGGGTGCAGTCACTCACTGCATCCGCCTGCAAGAGTATCTCTAATCTCTCTTAAATATGCTTGGCGGGACCGCGCTGGTCCCGCCAAGCATATAGGAGCCTCAAGACCGTCGTTCCACCGCCAGGGATCTCTGATCCTGAACCTCCTAATGGCCTGCATACTGCTGGTGGCCTATCCTGAGCTGGCTAGGCAGTTGAGGGCCCAGCAGAAGCTACAAGGGGGTAAGTCCTGACTAGAATTCTACATGTTACATTGCCATCTTTTATGGTAACAGGCAGCCATTTCACCATGAACATTGAGGGTGACATGTCTAATGTCTAATGCACTAGAAGAGTTGTTGAATGTGTAGGTCTGGTAGTAGGTGCTTGATGATGTACTTTGCCCATTGTATTTTTGACCAGGAACAAAGCAGAGCCTAGTCAACTACCAATATTTGACTTGAGCAGACACATGGCTGGCTAAAGTCATAAATCACCTAAAGTTGCTTGATGTTCTGGGTGACCGTTGTCCCAAATAGCCCACTTGTCTTCATTGTGCTCCCTCACTACTGTGTCTCACGTGATAGAGGCCCTCTTACATGTGACATAGCAGACATTTAACTTTGGATACAGTGACTAGGTAATACTTCCCATTGGTAAGTTGGGAATTTGCAGTAACATGAGAGTGCAATCATCACTCGTACCATCAGTATTAGTGCCTACATGTTGGCATGTGTACCTTTCCCTGTTGTAGTATCATCCACACTACTGTTTCATACCTCACCTAAGTGTCTTCATAGGTTGATGTCTGATTCCATCACAAATGTGTGTAGGCCAATCTGTATTCAGAAATAGTTATTTGTGATAGGTGTACAGTTTGTGGGTTACCACAGACAGGACTGATACACATTGGTGGGTGGGTGACACATACCCTAAGCCATTACTCACTGTCATTGGTCAGGTCCAAATGATGAAGCAATCAAGGACATGACAGGTAAACTTAAAGTAATTTGTCACTATTGGAATTTCTATGGCATAGATGTGTAGTATTATGTTATGTGTTCTGCGTATGTCAATTTAGTAAGGTTCATTCACTGACTGGTGACATGCATCAGGGAGTGATATGCAGAATTGTAGGGATCATATGTGAGTGTCTACACTCAGTAGTACAAGGTACTTTGTGTTTGTGATACAAACATTACTGTGATGTAACTTCCCATTAGCACACAAGTGAAACCACCTCTTTCTGTCATGGAGATTCCCTGAGCATCAACAACCTTCAATGATCTATTGGCTTTTAGGTATGCAATGTAAGAATGGTGTTGTCACCAGTACCAAGCTGGAGTGGGGATGTCCCTAGGCCCAGATACACTCTTATGCTGTGGATATTTGTAGACAGATCTCCCAAACATTTTGGCTATGATGTCTCCAGTCCTCTGTTCCGTGCTACATGTGATACTTAGCAATGCTACTTAAGTAAAGATTTAATCTGACTATTCTGACAGTGGACATATGAGGAAGTATTAATTAGAAAGTGTCAAGTGTGAAATGAGCATTTGCATGCCACCTGATTTCTTCTACTGCACATATTGCTGCAACATAGCTGGATTACTTGATCATCATTTCATCATAATGTGGTTTCAGGTATATGACCATTTGATGATTGCACGGCCCTGTGTGGGTACTGTTGAAACTATTTTGTTCTAGTCGTCAGATTTGATGACATCAGGTCATTATGGTATACTACAAGGGCCAAAGTATACAAGGTGATCAAATATCATAGTAGATAAATGAGGATGGAGTTGAGACAAGTTTGTGGTTACGACACCACCGTGTGCAACTGTTTACAGGTCATGCAGCATGCATGCATGTGCTCCTGCTAATGTTGAAGCCTCTATTGTGTATCTTGTAGCTGGAGACATCCGTGCACTCTTGAACTGTTCTGTGGTAAAAGCTCTTGGTCCAGTGTGTTCACTCAGATGCAATAAAGTTCATCCAGCAGCAGCAGAGGCAGGATGTGCAGGATCAGCTCCATGGAGGAACAGGAAGTGGGAAGGTGAGTACAGGTGAGATTGTGCCTTACATACGTGCTATTCCACCAGCTCAGGGTTGGAGGTTTGACCGCCACAGTCACATAGGGAGGAAGGCACATCGTGATTGGGCCGGTAGAAAAACTGGTGGTCCACTGTTTGACAGATACATTGGCCTGTGCCGCTGTGGTCCAGATTTCCTGGTGGTGGCCGTGGGACCTCAGCAGTCTTTCATCTATGGAACCACATGCATCGTGATAGGGCAGGCAGACAGCCCAAAAAAGCAATGGGGAATCTGATTCCCTTTCAACGGCGGTACCCTTTCTGCCAAACTCGTAATCAGGCCCTAAGTCCAAACAAAGAAAAATTGACCTGCTGAAGGTGTAAAAGTATTAGACCAATGAAAGGACTTCCCTGGGCAAGAAAGTTGAACTTTTCTCTCAGAGCTTTTTCCACCACATTCAACGGCTTCATGGGACCTCATCCAATGGTTATCTGACTTCAAATGGACTCCCTCAGATACAGTCGGCAACCTTGCCCCACTGAAGGATTTTGACTTGGTATGTTATGTTATGTTTTCAGCTTCTTGCGGAATTTGAGGACGAAGCCCTGATGTGTAGAGGGAGGCGGTTGCAGGTCTTGGGGCAAAGTTGGAGAATGCTAGACCTCCTGCCTGCCTCAGTGGATGCTGGGGGTGTGTGCGAATGAGGCTGAGTGCAAGTGTCTGGTTGGCTAGTGGAAATGAAGGAGGATGTTAAAGTATTTTGGTCCAATGTTGTACAATGCCTTGTATGCATGTGTGAGAAGTTTGGATTGGCAGTGTTTATGTATGGGGGTCAGTAGAGATCTCTGAGATGTGGTACGTTGTGTGTACGTCATAAGAGGTCAAGGATGCATTATGTTGCGGATGTTTGGATATTCAGGAGTCGGTGGAGATGGTTGGAGATCCTGACGCAGAGTGTGATGCCATAGTCTAATCTGCTTGTGATGAGGGCTTGCGTGGCGGCGCGTCTGGTGTTCTGGGGTAGCTACTTGAAGATCTTGCAGAGCAAGCATGCGGACCATGCAGTGTATATGAAAGCAGTAGGAGCTGACTGCATTTACCTGTGCTGCCATGTTGAGCTTGTCGTCAAGAATTATTCGTGGGTTTCTTGTGTGGTTGGTTGGTATGGGTGTGGATCCGAGCTCTGATGGTCACAAGGTGGAGATTCAGGGAGAGTTCTTGTTTCCAAAGATCATCACTTCCATTTTGTTAGAGTTGAATTTCAGGCAGTTGGCTCTCATCTAGTCTGCTACGCTAATCATGCTGTCATAGAAGTTGGCTCTGGTGGTGGTGGACTTGTCACTCAGAGATAGGATGAGTTAGATGTTGAACAGTGTTTTATCAAGCGATGAACCCTGGTGGACTCTGCAGATCAGATGCTTGGGTTCTGATGTGTCGGGTGGTAGTCTGACTCACGGTGTTCTTCATGTGAGGAAGAAACAAATCCAGTTGAAGGTCAGTCCTTAGTTGACTTTGTTGTGCATTCATCTGATGAAGGTTAGGTGGCAGACTGTATTGAAGGCAGTATATAGGCCAAGTAAGATGAGGGCTGTGGTTTCTCCGTGGTCTAGTATTTTGCGGATGTCATCAGTGACTACGATGAGTGCTGTTTCAGTGTTATGGTTATTCTGAAAACCTGATTGGGGTATGGTCAAGTAGGACATGGAGTTCGAAATGGTTGGGGAGTGGTTTGTTTATGGCCTTGTCTATCAATTTGGAAGAGAGAGGGGTGGGACTTTTCTCAGGTCACCGAGGTCGGCCGAAGGATTTTTGACAAGAGTGTTTACTGCAGTTTGCTTCCAGTCTTCTGGGAAGGTGGTGGATTTGAGGGAGTTGTTGATGATGTTGGTAAAGATGCGGCTGACTGGTGGTTCTCCCATGTTGTAGATGTGGTGGGGGCATGGGTCCATTGGAGTGAACCATTTCCATGATTGCAGTAGTGTCTGCTTTGGTGAGCATTTTCCATATGGTCAGGTGTTTGTCTTGGTTGATGGTGGTCAGGTTGGTGAAGAAGTCTTTACGGTCAGATTGTGGTTTGAAGTTGCTGTAGAATTTTTCTATTTTCCGTTGGTAGTAGTTGGATAGCTTGTTGCAGCATTCCTGTGATGGTGTTGGCTATGGCCTCGGGGGTGGTAAATCCTTTGTTGAGCAAGAAGATCTCCTTGTAGTTGTTGGAGCTCGCCTATGCATTCGGTTAGTAAACTTCATTTTGTGTCTCTCAGGAGTTGGTGGTAACACTTGAGTTCAGCCATGTCGATGGTTCTGGCATTGTCATTGTGGTTGGATCTCCATTTTCTTTCTAGATGTTTGCAGTGGTATTTGGATTACCAGAGGTTGTCTGTGCACCTATTGGCTTGTTTGTTGGCTCTTCTTTGTCTGTTGTTTTTCAAGGGCGCAAGTGAGTTTGCACATTTCTTGGTCTATTCATTGAAGATGGTGATGTCCTTGTATACGTCGTTGATGGTGTAGGGTTAGTTGGTTTTGAGGGCCTTACACCAGTCAGCCTCTGACTGGTGTAACACCCTCTGGCTCCAACTGGGTAAGTTGGTGCTGGTGGGTGTGTTGATTTGTGGTGTGGTGATTTGGAAGAGTATGATAGAGTGGTTGGCCCATGTGAGTGGTGAGAGAGCGTTGTACATGATCTTGTTTACGGTGGCAAATATTTGGTCCTGAGTATGTCCTATAATGTTTGTAGAGTCAGTGATGAGCTGGGTGAGTCTGATGTTGTTCAGGCTTTCGAGGAGGTCTGTGGAGCAGGGGCCCGTGGGTTCTTCACAGTGGAAATTGAGTAATATGAAGTCTATGGACTTGACAGTTTAAGGAATGATAAAGTCTGTGATCATGTTGCTGAAATCGGTTAATGGTTGAGGTGGTTGATAAGCAAGGGTTCCTTTCAGGGTGAAACTGTTGTTTGTTTGTAGGCAAGAGTACATGTGCTCCGTGAATGCGTGTCGATGTCCGTGGATGTGGTGCATTTAATGGTGCCCTTGTAGATGAATATAGCCTTCCTGGTTTGCAGAGGCAGTTGTGGTTTACGATCTTGCAGCCCACTAGGATGGCCATTGCAATATCTGCTGCCGACTTGGGGTTGAACCAGGTTTTTATGAGAAATAGGAGGCCCGGCGCTTCAGCTTAGGAGATCCCAGATTTCGAAGGCATGTTTGCTGAGCGAACGGGTGTTGAGAAGCATGCATGTGAGTGGTTGTTGTGCACTGGTATTGTGTTGTGTGGCAGTTGCCAGAGTGGGTGATGGAGATGTTGATGCATGGGTGTGGGTGTGCTGCTGCCGGTAATTCAGCTGTGGATGCAAGTGAATGGTCCTACCACGGTGTGTGGAGTAGTGCAGCAGCAGGTGGCTTGGTGGCCAGGCTCGAATGAGTGGAGGATGCTGTGGTGTAGCGGCAAGGGCTGATCGAACCAGGGTTTGTGGAGCTGGGTATGGTCCAGGCACGGACGAGCACAGGCAGGCTTCCCTTTGGTGCACTAGCAGCAGACCTGCTGCACATGACCACTCAGCAGCCACCATTAAGTATGTTCTGGGAGGGGGAGGGGAAGAGGGAGGAGTGCAGTGGGTGGTGGGCAGTGCTATTCAGAGGGAGGGAAAGAGCTGACAAGGAAAGCGGACCAAAAAGCAAACAGAGGCTGAAGAGAGAAAATGCACAAAAAAGAAAGGTGCAAAAGAGGGAAAAGGCATAAAGAAAGCGTGCAGAGAAATATAGAGAGGCTAAAAGGAGAGAGAGGCACTAGGAGCGAGAAGGGCACAAAAGTAGAGGATGTGGTAAAAAAGAGCAGAAATCACAAAAGAGGCAAAAAAGAGGATGAGGCACAAAAAGCTAGAAACGCAAAAAGTGGTAAAAGAGAGCAGAAAGCACAAAAGATGTGAAAAAGAGATACAGGCCCCAAAGAGAAATGGGCACAAAAGTGGAGAGAAGTAAAAAACAGGCATGAGACGGAGAATGAGAATGGCAGCAAGAGAGCGAGTGTGAGAGAAAGGTGTCTGCAGCGAGGGTGAGGTGAAAGCCTTGAGGCACAAGGCCCAGTCTGAAAGAGCCTAGACTGGACTGGTCGGAGAATAAGTCTCAGGTAAGTAGGTGGGGAGCTGGTCCTACACACCTGCTCAATAGGATCGTGCAGCAGTCACCATTAAGTAGGTCCTGGGAAGGGGTAAGTGCACGGGCGGCGGATGGGGATACTCTTAGCAAGAAGATGATGTGAGAAGTAGGTAAGGAGTGGGGGAGGTGTGAGTGGGAAAAGCTCAGAAGCAGGATGGAGACTGAGGTGGCCTAAAGCTGAGAAAGAGCTGGCAAGGAAAGCAGCGCAAAAAGATGCTAAAGAAAGAAAAAGAACAAAAATTAAAGGTGCACGAAAGGGAAGCCAGGGGAAATGGAGAGAGGCCAAAAGGAGAGAGTGGCACTATGAGTAAGAAGGTCACAAAAGTGGAGGAAGGTGGTAACAAAGATCAGAATGCACAAAAGAGGTAAAAAGAGGGTGAGGCATGTGAGAAGGGTAAAACGTGGTAAAAGAGAGCAGAAAGCACAAAATAGGTGGAGAAAAGAGAGAGGCCCTAATGAGAGAAGGGCACAAAAGTGAAGAGAGAAGCAGAAAACAGACACAAGAGAGAGAATGACAATGGCAGAAAGAGAGCGAGTGTGAGAGAGAGAGAAGAGAGGTGGATTCAGAAAGGTGGGAGCCTCAAGGTGCAAGGCCGAGGGGTCAAAAAGGGCCTAGGCTAGTTGGCCTAGACTGGTGGGGCGACCAGCCTCAGGTAAGCGGGTGGGGTGCTGGGCCTAAGCCTCTGCTTATATTTCACAAACTCTAAGGCCAGATTTACTAAACTTTGATGTAATGCAATGCAGCAAGGGAAGTTACTGCGCTGCATTACATCAAAGCGTTCTGCTCTCTTATAGCGCTGGTGTACTTCTGGATGCCTAATGCCAAAGCAAGGCACCCTTGGGACATGAAGCATTGTGGTCAGAATAGTTTCTGTTTTGTGCAGGAAAGGACACCTTTTCATGTGTGCTACAGAATACAGCACAAATCTAAAGAGGAATTGATGTGGAGAAATAAAGATATTTCACCTTGTTACGCCTACCTCTGGTAGGAGCACTTTTTGTCCCAAATCCATGTTTACTGACACATTAACTGGAACACAAGCAACCCAAGACTGGTTAGCCCTAGATCGGGCTTATCAGTTGGGTTGGCTGGGTCCAAACTGAGTTGGCATGGTGGACAAAAGAATGATGCGCTGGAATGTTACCCCAAGAGACTGCCAGTGGTTAGACAAATTGCAAGCATTCTTCCAATGACCGTTTCTGTGAATACAGCAGTGCAAATCAAAATAACATGAGCCAGAGATTTTTATTAACCACTCCAGGCCACATAGAGGGCGGCCTTAGAACCAACCACTAGTAGCCATATCACACAAAGTGCCCTGGGGGTGTAAAGGGCATGTGTGCCTGCTTTGTGCACCCCAGCGCACTTTGACATTACAGAAGTGGCCGCAGAGGCTTGTGCGACCCCTTCTGAAATACTATCAGCACTGGTGCACATATAGCACCACCTCTATCGTCAGAAAACGTTTCCTCATTTGTGTGGAGGTGTGGCCCCATGCAAATGAGGAGATCAATTTGCCCCTGCTCCCATGCTGCATTATGGGCATGGAAGCAAAGGCAAAGAAGCTGTCAGGAGATGCACTGATAGTGACCAACAAAAAGGTGGCCCACTGTCAGTGCACCCCATGATGGGTGACTTAATACTTAAAAGAAAGGTTTAGGCTGGTCAAAAAGAATTATGTTGACTGTTCCAATTTGCAGTTTCAAACTGCCACTGGCATGTATCCTGTGCACAGCTCTCAGGCTCTCACAACTATAGTCTCTCACATGCAGCCTGTAAATGTGTAAACACACGTTCATGTGTAACCAGACCAGGGTTCTTTGCCCTAGCTGTGGCCCAGCGCCTTATCTTAAAATATGGGCACTGGTGGTAAACATGCTCAGTGCAATTACCATGGAATTACCATGAGTGAGCCTCAGGTGGTGAGGCTCACCCACAGTAAAGGTCCGCAAACTGGATGATTGAAAGGAAAACTCAGACTAAATGAGTGGAACCCATTTGCAACAGTATAACCAATAGACCAAGCTCATCTGTAAAGGCAAAATCGTGTATCACACATCTTGACCTAAAAAAATAGATTGATACAATGGGTCTTCTTCAGCAGTTACATTTATTGGGTAAACGACCAAAATATAGAATCCAAAATATAGACAGGACAGAATATCGACTCCAAAATATAGATAGGACTGAATATCGAATTACCAAAATATAGATAGGACAGAATATCGAAATTGGGGCATGAAATATCGATTTCCATAATATCGAATTTAAAATATAGATTTCCATAATATCGATTTTTTTTTAGTGTTATGTATGTTAGTATATGTGTTAAAATTATGTATTATTTTTGTGATGTATGTTTAATTTTTTTAAAGTAATGAATGTTATGTAATTTAATTTTTGCGTAATTTAATTCTGTAGCGGATTGTGGGTTTATAGGGGAATAAGATGGGAAGTAATTTAATTATAGTAAATTAAATATTAATTTTTATTTATATGTATTGATAATTAATTATTAATTGGTAATTCATTTTTATTAATTAGTAATTCCTTTTTATTAATTGAATTATTGATAATTATGTTAATTGTATTTTTTAGTATTAGGAGCGGGTTGTGGGTTTATAGGGGAATTGGGTGGGAAGCAATTTAACCCCTTCAGTGCCCCGCCCTTTCCCCCTCCTGTGCCGGCCGTTACATTAGCGGGCGGGGTTCATGACGAGATAGTCTCGTCATGGGCACAGCGCAACTGTGCTCCATGACGAGACTATCTCGTCATGGGCACAGAAGAGGTTAATTGTAATAAAGTAAATATTAATTTGTATTTATGTTTATGGATATTTAATTGATAATTAATTATTAATTGCTAATTAATTTTTATTAATTGCTAATTAATTTTTAATATTTGCTAATTAATTTTTATTAATTGCTAATTACTTTTTATTAATTGATTCATTGATAATAATGTTAATTGTATTTTTTTATTATTGGGAGTGGGTTGTGGGTTTATAGGGGAATTGGGTGGGAAGTAATTTAATTGTAATAAAGTAAAGCTCCACCAACCAAAATAGTGACCAAGTTTAAATCTATATGCTTCCCATCCCTCGAAATGGTTTTATTTTTACTTCTTGTCATAATATATAAAGGGAAACCTCATCAACATCACTTCCTGTTTTCTTTATTCTGAGAAGATATGAGGTCCACATGTACGACTGTTTTCAGCTGTCGCAAACAGCGAATTGGGCCATTCGCGTCTGCTAAATAGGTCTGTGGCATGGACAAACCCTATTTTGCGAGTCGGCAACCTATTACAAACTCGCAAAATAGGGTTTGCGACTCACTATTAGGAAGGGGCGTGCCAAGGGTGTCCCTTCCTAATAGGGATTCGTAGTGCCATGTACGAATGTTTGGTGACCGAAATGCAGGCGCAAAACATATGCATTTTTACTGCCAATGCAAGGTTAGTGGTAGACCAACCACAAAGGGGAAGGGGTCCCCAAGAGACCCCTTTCTCACTTTGCAAATGTGGACGCAAATATTTTTAAACAGCAGCAGTGAACCTATGGACATCAGCCTTCTCTTTAAAAATGAAACCAAAAAGTTTAATTTTTCTTTTTGAAACGCATCCCGTTTTCCTTTAAGGAAAACTGGATGCATTAAAAAAAAAAAATACTTTAATAAAAAAGCAGTCACGGACATGGTGGTTTGCTGACCCGAGCAGGCCACCATCTCTGGGAGATCATTTCTTATGGGTAGCATATTGCGACCTGCCTCATGAATATTAATGAAGCAGGGCTCCTGCGACCCATTTGCGTCTCCCACTGTTGTACATTCAATTTTGCGAGTTGCAAATTGCGAGTTACAAAAAAATCGCAGTTTGCAACTCGCAAAATGGAATGGTCGTACATCTGGCCCATAGTCATCAAGACTCGGGCAATGAGTACTACTATTATTATAGTTGAAGGTCTGCTAAGCGACCTCATTTGCTCAAAACCAATGTAGTTAGAGGTCCTGCCAAATGGACCCAATGAGTGGCAAATGACACAGAGTAAGAGTTTCTGCAAAGTGTAGTCCGTTAAATTGGTCAGTAGGAGGTTGCGGCAAAGCAGTTTGCACTGTTACATGGTATTTTTGGCATTAGTAGCTGCAGTTAAAGCTAGAAATGCTCCTTCTTCACCTAAAACACATTGTATGGCTTTACTTGACCCTGATGATTCTGATGCAGAGGGAGAGGCAAAAAAGAAGAATGTATCCTGGGGCTGAATTCAAGGAGGTGTTTGATCATATCAGACCTAGAAGGGGGGGTGCCCATTTCTGACAAATCCCAGATGCAACAACTGTGTGGTGCAAATCAGGGTTAGCCAACCCCCAAATCCTGGCTGTGCCAAGAAGAACACTATGATGCCAGTAGGGGGGAATACTGAAAATCTACTTAACGGTTTGGGAAAAATCAGTTCAAGAATTGGGATTCAGGGGATGCCCCATTTGAGCCCCTAGATCAGGAAGAACGGACGTTTTTTATCTACGAAATAGTTTTAGTGGCCATTTACTCAGACAAAAGGGTTGGATAATTAGGGGCATTGTTAGTCTCAGAATCATGATGATTCTTCGTCCATGTCCCCAGTTGGTTCTTAAAGTAGCATCATCTTTTCATTGTTCTGAGGATTTGGTTTTACCTGTCCTCTGCCCTTCTCCAAGTTCAGATGAGGAACAAAAGCTGCATTTGTTGGATGTAAACAGAACTTTGACAGTCTATTTAGATAGAACTTTTTCTATGAGAAAGACAGATGTAATGTTTGTTAATTTTGGTTTAGCAGGGCAGGGTTTCAAACCTTCAAGCCCTACCTTAAGTAGATGCCTGATGTTAGCTATAGTTTCAGCATATGAATACCAGGGAGAGACTCTTCCAAATGCGATTCAAGGTAGGTTGACCAGGGGTATGGTTGCCTCCTGGGCTGCAATCCCTTGGATTGTTGACTTCTGAATGTGTGGACATTAAAGGAAGGGAGGCTGGTGAGGGATCCTTTATATTATATGACAAGACTGTTAGAACTGGGGGTCTCTAGTTGGCTGAGGTAGGTACCTTAGTCCAAATAAGGACCCTTGCTTTTAGTCAGGGTAAGGAGGGACACACTCTTAGATAACCCCTGCTGACCCCCTGGTAGCTTAGCACGAGCAGCCAGGCTTATCTCTAAGGCAATGTGTAAAGTATTTGCAACCACACTCCCAGTAACGCAGTGATGACACCACAAATGTACACCACATAGGTTTCATAAAAATAATGGTATCTTTATAAAAAGGAATACGATGAAACAAAACGATAGAAATCCAACATATGTGTTCATAATATTTCGTTTTGCCGGTTATTAGGCCAGCAATCACTTGTAGGTTCTTGCGGTATTAATGAGCAAATCACAATCTCTAATGCAGTCCTAACACAATGCTACGCAGTTCGTAATGTAGTACTAAGACAGTCCTTAATGCAAGAATCAGGCAGTTTGTAATGCAAGAACAATGCAGTTCGTAATGAAAGATTCAGGCAGTTCGTATGGCAAGAATAATGCTGTTCGTAATGCAAGAATCAGGCAGTTGTTAATGCAAGAATAATGCGGGTCGTAATGCAAGAATCAGGCAGTTCGGAATGCAAGACTAATGCGATTCGTAATTTGCATGGTCAACTCGGGCCACACTAGGCGCCAACAGCTGAGACAACGGTCGCATGCTTAAAGGAGCGGCCCCAGTACTGCTGGGCAGGTGCGGGCCGCTCGGGGACACAGCGCATCTAACGCAGTGCAGCGGGAGAGAGATCAGAGCACTCCTGTACTCCTCCTGCACACTTCCCCAGGCCACACACGCTTGTGGCTCCCGACCGGAGTCCAAGCCTTACCTGGGGGGTTGCGCTGCCTCTCTCTCTCTCTCCGCTCGTTGGACGTCCTGATGGGCGATCCCGATCATGTTGCAGCTCTGTTGCTAGATGCTATATGCCAGATGCTGTAGCCTGATGGGTTACGGGACTGCCTTCTCCTTTGTTGACAATCTTGGTCAGATTCCTTTCGACGAATAACGATCACGATCCCCTTCACCTTGTAGCTTCCTTAGTTTCAAGTAAGCCTTTAGCACATTGCGCCTTGGGCCTGCGACGGCGATCTTTGCTCACAGCCTCCGTTACAATGACGGATCGGGCCACAAACAGCAATTCAGCAGCATGGACGATATTTCACGCTGCGGGGGCAATGAAGTCATGGGGCACCTTGTAAACAGCACCTATGACCACACGGCTGTCTCAGGTGTGCAAAAAGCACACGCACACAGCGTTACTGAGACACACTTGGAAACTTATGTACCAGAGTTTTCACAACAGGGGACCAGCTCTCCTTGGGCCCTTGGAGACCAGTTACTTCAGGACACAGCACACAGCAAAGTCCTCTTAAGCAGGGGGACACAGCACACAGCAAAGTCCCTTGTCCTCTCCTCAGTCGAATCAGCAAACTGCAGGTCAGCTCCAGAACACACAGCAAGGGCAGTCCTTCTCTTCAGTCTCTTCAGCTGTTCTTCTTTGGCAGAGCTTCCTCTTGATCACGAAGTAGTTTCAATCCCTGACCCCGGTCCAAACCAGACCTAGGTGTCTTTCTGCCAGTGCACACCCTCTTCCTTTGATAGTCAGGGTCTGGGGCCCAGACGATCAGCAGGAGGTGGAGCCATCCTCTGGAGTCAGCAACACAGCCCTCTTCACATCCAGGGGGCTATTCCTCCCCCACATCAAACACAGGCCAGCCTGTCGCTGTCTCACCTACTCCTCCCTGGGGTCAGGACACTTCCCATCCCCTGTCACATCCAAACCCAGACAGGCAATACACAACCAGGCAGAAGCACACAGAATGGTTCAAGACAAGAAACCAGCCACTTCTAAAAGCATGGTTTCTAAACACACGATTCAAAAAACATCTTCACAAAAAGATGTGTTATTAAATTCTGAGTTCAGGCACACTAAACTCCATCTCTCCATCTTATGCCTATGGGAAGATATGCTGGAAACATGGGACACAGCATTCCCCATTCTGCCCTATGGGCAAGATGGGCTTGCAACAGTGAAAAACAAATTTGGCAGTATTTCACTGTCAGGACATGGTACACACCTCAGTACATGTCCTACCTTTCACATATACTGCACCCTGCCCAGGGGGGTACCTTGGGCCTACTATAGGGGTGTATGATGTGCATAAAAAGAGAAGGTGAGGCCTTGCAAGTGGGTGCACTTGACAGGACAACAAGGCAGTTACCAAACTGCTCACAGGCACTGCAGTGGTAGGCCTGAGATCTCTTCTTAGGGCTACTTGTGTGGGTGGCACAATTAGTGCAGCAGGCCCACTGGTAGCATTTGCATTACCAGCCCTGGCACACATAGTGCACGTTACTAGGGGCTTTACTAGTAAGGCAAACATACCAATTATGGACAACCAATTACCATATCACTTTATACAGGGAGCCCTTGCACTTTGACACTGATCAGCAGTGTCAAAGGGCCCAATGCATCTAAGCCAGTAAAACGAAATCCATCACAGCATCAAAAACAGAGGCGGTAGAGGCAAAAAGTCAGGGATAATCACGCCAAGAAATGCCAGGTCTAACAAAGACGTAAAAGAGAATACATCTTGGAAGGTTGGAAAACATGTAGGCTTAAACTTGGGCCCAACTTTTCCAAAAATATCATGAAATGCAGCAAACGAGTGAAGCTTCTGCATTGTGTTGCATCATGTTGCGTGAGATGGGAGAGAGCAGTAGAGAAACATAACAACTAAAATGTGGTCCTGCTCTGTTCTCTCTGTGCATAAGTGCAGTTTGGCTGCCATGCACCATTACAGACAGCTTGCACCACAGAGCATTGAGTCTGCGTTATGGTGAGCATTGTTTTTGTATAAGAATGGATTCCTTCCAGTACAGAAACTACGCTTTAAAGCCTTTCCCACTCTGTATTTGTGCTGTAGAATGCAGTACACATGCAAAGAGGGAAAGCTAAGGAGAAATGAAAACATTTCTCCTCGTCACAAATCTCTGCTTACAATACGCCCATGCACTACCCATTAAATACTTGACTGACACGAAGTATCGCAAGGCAGCGCATTTTGCGGATGTGCTTTAATTTTGTTAACAATCATAAGCAAATTGCAACTTGCATTGGATAGTTCTTACCATCACCACACTTTGTGTCATATTTATCAATGAGTTGCGTTGTACTTGCACTATGCAACAGGGCGCAAGAGCGACACAACTCAAAAGTTATATTTATCACGCCATGCAAGGCCTGCTTGCGTGGCCCTGATTGGCTTGATAACTCTATAAATACATCTCTGCTGCAGGAAGGCGTTCCATGGGTGGTGCATGGGTGTTCCCATGCAACACCCATGGATTTTGGCACATTCCCAGATTTACCATTACTGGTAGACCTGGTAATGCATCAAAATTCTACACATCCCCAGGGGAGGCATAACAAAGAGAAATATCTTTATTTCTCCTGTTTTTTTCCTGTGGGAAAATGCCTCAGGGGGTTGTGTTTTTGAAGGAAGGTGTCTCTTCCTGCACAAAGACAATCCTGCCTACAAAGCTGGCACCCTTGCACTATGATGCAAGGGTGCCTGCATTGGTGCTAGGCAGCACAATATGTACCAGTATTGGGAAATGACAGGAATGTGATATACAGTGGCGTCTAGCAGGGAGTGAGGGCAGGGGTAGGGGGGACAAAATATTTATTTTAAAACAAAACTCTAACCTCTTCACGCCGCTCCCGCCTCCATGTCTCCTCCGTCGTTGCTGAAGAGACCAGAAGCACACAGGCTCCCCAAAACCAATCACAATGCTGCAAGGTTCAGATGGGAAATGGGAGCCTATGCATACTCCCCACCCAGGCTGTAATGCAGCCTGGGTGGGGAGCATGCAAAGTGCGCATGACTGTTTGGCCGGCCTGAGATGGCCAGCCAAGCAGTTGTGAGCACCTAGTTTGCACAACCCACTCCTTCTCCCTGAGCCACCAACCCCGCCCTGTGCTAATCCAACCCCGCAGCAATGAAAAATAAAATGATAATACCTTTGCTATCATTTTATTTCTCCCTTTTCCACTGCACTCCTCGCTCCTCCGCCTTAGAGGAGGAGCCGCCCCTGGTGATATATTATGTTAAATATGGTGCATTTCTGCCCTTTCCCTGTCATGCAGTGCAGCGCAGCAAGGTGAATTGATGCAAAGTGCTTGTAAATCTGTGCCCCGTTGACTACTCTGGTGGTAGGAGCTAATTCTCACTGAAGTAAGGACTGTGACAAGGAAGAGTTGAACTTAGAGTAATGAAGGTTACCAGTAAGTAACCGAGTATTACGGAACCAATGACCAGAATGCTATACAGTAGTAGTACACTGTAAAGAAGCCCGGACAGCTAATCTTCATGCACTGAAAAATTAACTGCTAAGTGGCTGATTTGCGAAAGTAAACTTCTCTTACACATCTACCATGTCTTGCTTCAGTCAACCCCTTGAAACTGTGCTGTTTCAAAACGCGCCGCTGACAAACTACAATCACGTTATGGAACGAATAAGATAGGAGTATCATCACCCGGAAATAAATATCTTCACTAAGTTGAAATGCTGGCCTGGACCAGGAAGTGTTCGGAGTTATTTCTGGTCATGTTAGTCATACCGCTTATTGTGTGTGCTGTGTACGATGATTAAACCAACGTGCGTGTACCCTGTCTAATTGTTTTTGTTATGACTTATGAGCAGTCCTCGGCTCTCTGGACTTGTTACCAAACTTTTAAACAGCGCTCTCAACAAAGTTATACAGGTACTCTGCTGCCTCCTAGTGCTCGAAATGTTCTCTTAAGGTCCAACTCATTTAAATTAAGATAAAAGTCCTGTGTCATTCTGTGTTTTAATTGTTGGAGTGCCTGCTAGCCTCTGCGTCTCGTAAAACGCTGTTACAATAGCGAAAAAAATGAATTCAGGTGCCTACTTTTGGACAATTCACATTTGACCATATATTAAGCATTACATCCGGTGGTTTGAAGGGCGCGCATAATGAGCACCAAGGACAGCGAAGGCCTCAAGATAATGATCGGGTAGCAGAGACGGACGCTTCGGGAAGGGGAGAGTGTAACGGGGATGCGAAGGAAGATATTTACGAACTAAAGAAAGCAGCCTGAATGGAACAGAGATGGCCTGACCTGGAGGCCACAGTGACAATTCCTAATTGTAGGTTGAAGACGTAATAATTATTGCATTTTTAGTTTTCCAGGACGCTACACACCTAATTACAGATGATGACACATTTCTATGGCATCATGGGAATGTAAAATGTCCAGCTCATTTGTTTCAGTTTTACGTGCCTACCGAATGCACGACTTTTCATACATATTGGCTATTTAATTGCCTTATCCAGTAAACAAACTATTAATATGCTATTGCAGATGACAGTTTTATCGGGGCTAGGTTTTTCTAACCTTCTATGGCCCTGGTTTAAACCTGGAACGGGTAAAATGTGATTTAAACGCATGAGAAACTGAAATAGCTAGCAAGCATTATATTACATAAAATACTGACACTTGCTAATTTTTGGCAGGCCAGAAGAGGAACAGGGGTGTTTTATTTGCGTAAGTATTTCTTGCACGTTTAACATGATTTTCTATTTATATTGAAATGGTATTTCCAACTATCATTGCATCAAAAACGTGGCAATGGCACAACACCACATTGGAAATCCATGCCTTTTGGTACCAGCAAAGACTTTATAGCATTTAACGCGAAAAAATACTGTTTAATACAGTGTCTATGTTTTTTTACTCTGTTTGAAGCTAAAAAATCAATCAATCAATCAATCAAAGCATTTATATAGCGCGCTACTCACCCAGGGGGTCTCAAGGCGCTTGGGGAGGGGGGGGACTGTTACTGCTCGAACAGCCAGGTCTTGAGCTGTTTCCTGAAGGCGAGGTGATCTTGAGTCCGGCGGAGGTGGGTCGGGAGGGAGTTCCACGTCTTGGCGGCCAGGTAGGAGAAGGACCTTCCTCCTGCGGTCGCCCTTCGGATGCGGGGGACGGCGGCGAGGGCGTGGTTGGTCGAACGGAATTGGCGTGTAGGAGTGTAGAAGCTGAGGCGGTTGTTGAGGTATCTTGGGCCTTGGTTGTGGAGGGCTTTGTGTGCGTGGGTTAGGAGTCGGAACGTGATTCTCTTGTTGACCGGGAGCCAGTGCAGGTCTCTCAGGGGTCCTGAGATGTGGCTGTGCCGGGGGATGTCGAGGATGAAAAAAACTGGGTCCTATTTACAAGCAGCCTACAGCATAGGCCGTGTTCCACATGTACAAGGAGACTCATGTGGGTAAATGCGTCATTTTTCGTAGTCCTGCTTCGGAATATACCTGCGCCACAACTGGATGCGAGACACACATTTTAAAATATGCAAGGTAGGCATTCCCATGCAAATATTGTCATAAAGCTGATGCAGTGATATTTATGGGCTTTTCGAAAAGTGATACCTCATCAGCAAGCGCGCTCTGAGCCTGAAATGCATCACAATTCCTGTGCATCAGTAACCCAGGCATAGGAAATGACACATCGGCTGTAGCATATAAAGACAAGCCACACATAACAGTTTGGCAAGTTCAGCCATGCCTTAGAGGTGCTTCTTTTGCAGCTGGGAGTAACAAGGAGACAACCCCTCCCCCCTCCATGTAAGCAGTGCAGGAGAATGAGCACGTTTATTGGCAGCAGACTTCCCTCATTGATCTCAGAGTGAAGGAGGTCATCAACTACTATCGGCTCAGGAGGGAGTCCATTGTCCAACTGATACACTAGATAGAGCCAAGGCTGCAGCCACCTACTGCCAGCTCCACCAACATCCTTCTACAGGTCAAGCTAATGGCTGTCCTCCGTATGCTGGCATCTGGGTCATTCCAGATTACAACAGCCAGAGTGGCAGGACTCTCCCAGCCATCTTTCTCGACCTTCCTACCCTCTGCCTTGGATGCCATCATCCACCTAACACCGCAATATCTCCTCTTCCTCAACACACAACAACTACAGCTGGAGACCAAGCAAGGTTTCTATGCTGTCACAATCCGCTCCCTGCTCTCTTGTGCTCACCACCAGAGAGGTGCAAAGTGTGACTTTCCTGTGTTCTAATAAGTTTCTAGATACTCCCCTCCATCCTGCTCTGGGGTCGCTCAAACCATCATGCGCACTCTGCCCTTCTCCACGCAGGCTGCATTGCAGTCTGAATGGAGAACATAGCCTCCCCATAAGCCCCGACTGGGCGGCGTAACGACCATTTACAATGCTGCCTGCAGTGTTGTGATTGGCTTAGGGGAGGGAGCCTGGCTGCCTGCTTCCTTTTCCTGCCAGAGGCAGGAGCACAGGAGTAGAGAAGACGCGGGACCTTGCAGGAGGTAAGGTAAGTTTAATTATTTTTAAATTAATATTATTAAATTAAAGCCCCCTAGATGCCCTCCCCACACCCCCCTCTCCACGTGACACCCCACCCTCGAGTCATGCCAGCTCTGACTGAATGGCAGTAGCAACACGTCACCGAGTTGAAATGTCTCACTTTACTCTATGTGCATGTATGGAACCACATCAACTGCACTGGCTAATAAATCTTAACTTAAATAATGCGGCATGACAGACAAGTCAATTATTGACAACAAAAGCAACACCACACAAAAGTTAGAGGTGAGTGTCTCCTCAATGGTGTACTAACTCTTCCTATCACTCACAGGTCAACAAGGTCAGTGGGGTGAGAACACGAACTGTGGAAATCAGAATGTGTGCTACACATGGAAGTATACTTGTATGTTGAGCAAAGTTTCAGGAACGACACAGGAAGAACTATGTGGAAACACAATGTGTTGCATGCCATTTCAGTGTAGTGCCCAAACAAGTCTATATCTCAATCATGATAACATTGTGACATCAATAGTACAAAACATACATATATTTCAACAAAACTGACTGTCTATGTCCCCACATACACGTAGGCAAATCAAGGCATTGATGGATGTCAGCAATGTGACGTTTCACGTGTTCTATGTAGTCAGTAGGCCCAATGAAAAGCATATGAATCCAGCAATATGAAACTCACAAAGTCAAACGCAATGCTGACAAACATGTCATATGTCAGTCATCGAATAATGAAGATGAGATACGGTTGCACTCAAGTGTTAATAGGAACAAGAAAATTAATCAGGGTAAATTGCTTTGGTGCTAGTGAGACCACCTCCTAACCTCAGAGGTGTGCGTATGAAAGTAGGAAAAGCGTCTCATAGGAAAGACGACCTCACATCAGCACTCAGTTAGCGGAGGATCCGCTTTAAAGACCAAAGTAAACAGTTTTCGTAGCTCTTTGTGTTGTCTTTTAATTCATCAGTAATCCAGTATGATACATCTCATACTCAAATTAGGATATCCATGTTAAGAGGTCAAAAGGTCAACATTCATGGCATAGTTTTTCAGATATCCCCGATGCATTTCGGGACTCGCCCTTCGTCAGGGGTTGTATTTCTATGAAAGAAAGAGAGAAAATAGACTACGGAAATTTAAAAGAGACACCATGGATTATAAGCTCGGGGAGGTGTACACATGGGCTGATGTGTATGCTACACGTAGACAACAAAGACCATACAACCGATCTACGGACGAAGAGACATCATCATCCGATGACACACAGACCCAATCGAGAAGACCTATACCTAAACCATCGGACGACTCCACCACGAGCCAGCCATCGACATCTACAGAAAACATTAATGAAACAACCCCTTTTTTAGGGAGGGGCCGAAAAATCCCAGAAGAACCAGGAGGGCAAAACACAAGACCAAAAGATACTCCGATAGCGAGAACAACTCGGAGTCAGAAAACCTAGTCATCAATATTTCTCACAGACATTTAACACCGGAGGAGACATCCACCCTACAGAAGGGCACTTCATTCGTACCTACTTATAACACCAACGAATTGGAAACCCAAGTATCTTTATTCAAGTTCATGCGTAATCTTCGCCTCAAACATTTCTTTACTAACATCATAGAACCATCTATGACTCATGACAAAGATACCCTTATGGGCCTAAGACCCAAAAGTAAATTTATGGCTCCAGTGAGCCACAAAGTCTTAGATTCTTTTGAAATCATTGTAGGCAAAGAAATTACTAATTACTTTCAAGAGCCACCGGCTAAATCAAGCAACTTGACTCGCAAAGAAAGAAACATCATAAAAACCCTGGCAGCGGATAAAGATATTACGTTCAGTAAGGCGGATAAAGGGGGAGCTCTTGTCGTATTGGATACCACCTTCTACATTGAAAATGTTAACGCTCATGTTAATGATCAAGACACATACCTTCAATTGACCTCGGATCCCACCAAAGAATTTTCAGCTGTTTTAATGGCTATTGTAAACAAGGCACTGGAACAAGGCACTATCAATGATAGAGACAAACGGTTTCTTATCACAGATTATCCCAGGGTACCATATCTTTATATGATACCCAAGATTCACAAAAATCTTGAGAAACCTCCATTCAGACCTATTGTTAGCACCAGAAACTCTATCCATGAACCCATTGGTAAATATATCGACAGACATCTACAACCCATCGTCCAAGCCATGTCTACATACCTCAAAGACACTACAGACTTTCTTGTTAAACTCAACCAAATTCAAGTACCAGACAACGATCAACTAGCTTTATGTACTATTGATGTCAAATCTTTGTACACCTCCATTCCACATGATTTGGGTATGCAAGCGGTTGAATCGTTCCTTGTAAATACTACTATGGATGAGGACTTAAAAGTTTTTTTACTTGAACTATTACACTTTTCTCTATACCATAGTTACTTTGTTTGGAATGATAACTATTACATTCAACTGTCGGGGACATCGATGGGCAATTGTGCCGCACCTGCCTACGCCAATATCTTCATGCATCGCTTTGAGATTGATCACATTTTATCACAAGAAGCATGGTCAAAGAATTTACTTATGTTTTACAGGTACATTGATGACATTTTCCTTATTTGGAAGGGTACACAAAAGGATCTTGTGACAAAGATTACCCACCTCAACACCATCAACGACCGTATCCAATTTACCCACGACCTAAATCAAAAACATATCAAATTCTTAGACGTTGACATCACAGTACAAAACAAGGAAATCATTACCACCGTCTTCACGAAGACGACTGACCGTAACAATCTTTTACACTTTTCCAGCTTTCACCAAAAATCTTTGAAGAAACACCTTCCATATTCACAACTCCTAAGAATAAAACGCATATCTTCTACAGAGGAGATATACCGGCAACAAAGTGATATCCTTATGGATAAATTCAAAAAGAGATCTTATCCAGCTCCTGTTTTGCAAGATGCCAGAAATCGTGCTGAAACTAAGGACAGATTTACCCTTTTAAAAAAATCCACTTGCATGACTTCCGATGAAAGACTGGTATTCGTATCCAAATTTTCCAGACAAAGCTACAAAATAAAGAACTCCATTCGGAAATATTGGCCACTTTTACAGTCCGAGCCTGATTTTAAAGGTATTTTTGATCAGTTACCGATTTTTGCTTATCAACGGACTCCAAACCTACAACAGCTTTTGAACAAGACCTCCTCTGAATCCATTCTAACACACAAAGGAACTATCCCATGCTATAATTGTGGTGGCTGCAACAACATTATCAGGGGAACCAGCTTCATGCACCCCTCGAAAGGGACTCCAATCAAATTAAAAGTTACAGCCACTTGCGACTCCAGCAACATTATTTACCTTCTTAAATGTCCATGCGGTCTTCCATACGTAGGCAAAACTGAAAGGAAGATGAAAACCAGACTTATAGAACACAAAAGCAACATTCGAACTCTCAACACTAAGTCTACGGTTGCGAAACATTTCCTTGAAAACAGACACAATTGCAGCCAACTGAGATTTTTGATTCTGGAACAAGTTCCACTGTTACAGGGAAGAGACAACAATGCCTTTTTATTGCAACGTGAATTATTTTGGATAAACAGACTTAATGCAGTTCATCCTTTTGGAATGAATGAACGTGTTGAATACAGTTGCTATTTGTAAAGGACTTCATGAATTGTATGCGCTGTTTCCACACTGTATCTTAGAGATTTATCGTTCATGCAGCCACTATTGCTTCGTTAACATGTTATATTTTTCACATTATTGCAGCGTTTTCGCTATTGTATATTCGGATATCTTTTCCGGCTATCTTTACTCTAACTCATGGTTTCCTTGACTACCACATACCTTCTCTAGTCTTTTCTCACTCGCTTTTGATCACGTGTCACTTTACGCAATACACGTGCCTGTCACTTCCGGGTGAATGGGCTTTATCTTCCGCTATCCAAACTTTGCACCGGCATCACCTCTCCACGCGTTTACTTTGTAGATGCTCTGGCGGTTTCTTCAGGTATTTATGTTATATATCAATCTACCCGCATGTTTCTCTACCTTTGGGATGCACTATTTCGACTAGGTTATTACAAAATTCATGGATCACCCGAGGGTCTTTTCGGTGTTGTACCTTGTTCCTCCTTGTTCTCGCTATACTGGTTCCTTTCCGTTAACCTACTGCTGACCGCATTCTGACCACGTTTTCTTTTTAACATACACTGAGGTATATTTTCCGTTCCGTTCTTTCACCATCGATTACCTAACGCAACGGTCTATCAACTCACTAAAATCAAACTCTTTACGTCCTGGACCTCTGCTCATTTTCTCTCTTTCTTTCATAGAAATACACCCCCTGACGAAGGGCGAGTCCCGAAATGCATCGGGGATATCTGAAAAACTATGCCATGAATGTTGACCTTTTGACCTCTTAACATGGATATCCTAATTTGAGTATGAGATGTATCATACTGGATTACTGATGAATTAAAAGACAACACAAAGAGCTACGAAAACTGTTTACTTTGGTCTTTAAAGCGGATCCTCCGCTAACTGAGTGCTGATGTGAGGTCGTCTTTCCTATGAGACGCTTTTCCTACATATGTCAGTCATCAACATAGAATAATATTCAACCTGGACAAGGCATCCATGTGTGCTCAGGATACAAATCTCAACATTAATTTGCCACAGCAATGAGGATAAATTCAAGGCATACAACTTCACAAACCCCTACAAGTTATAGTCCTACACATACATGTAAAATCACAATGCTCTGTGTCTACTTTTGTAGTACACAGCCCCTTGTAAAAACATCAGTGTGTCCCACATGAACATGGTCCACATTGCAATACATATGTGTTAAGCTAAGTGCGCTAATACAACTTCTACGTCTAAAACAACAGTTGAAGGCTGACAATAGAATAACAATCCATGTTGCATGTGTGAACTACAACACATGTATGACCCAAAATCACATGGTCAAGTAAGTGTACTATGAAACAGCTGTGCCAATGTTATGCAGGCCACCAACGGCATCTGCGGTCTACCATGGACATATTCATTTGTGAGTGTAATACATGTAGGCAGTGTCACTATCTACCTAGGGAGGACCAACTAGCCAAATATTGGGTCACCAATCTGTCACTTCACAGATGTAGTGAGCACATAACATAGAGTGGTCAGGAGCATCTCCAAATAGCCATCACAGAAAGCTCCTGGATCACCATGAAAGTCAGGACGTAGAAGTGTACAATGCATCAGGACATGCTCAACATTTGCTATTACACAGAGTAATGGAAGAGACATTTATAAACTTATGACCAACTGTATTAGTAACATATATTGTGAAATACAGTTAGAAATGTGTATGACTATTTAACTATACATAACACACATGGACAGGAATGTAGCTATAACAGTGCGCAGAAGCTTTGACAGATGTCTTTTATTTTTCACTTTCTGCTGACCAAAGGTATGGCCTCCAGCCATGGGTCATGACCCCTTATGCACATCCCGAAACTGAGCCAGAGCAAAACTATAATAAGGCACTTTGCAAGACCCGCAACATTGTTTAGAGAACCTTCGTTCTGCCCAAGTCCAGGTAGAGATGTCTGGACATGTTAGGCGGAAGAGTGCTCTACTCACCCCTCTTTGGTGTGCAAGATAATACTTGTCTGTTGCCATTCTACACAATATCTCTGTGCGGACTAGTGTCCCGTGGGATGGAGACCATCAAGAGCAGGGCCCAATGGAGGAGGAGGAGAAGGAGGATGGTGGAGACATTCAGAATACAGAGGCTGGCAATAGGCGATACACACACCTTGCGCAATGTTTCTTCACCTGAAGCTCATATACTGTGATGGAGCATGAACTAATATAAAATGAAGGTTAAACATGCAAATAAATGTTTGAATTCATTATTTGTCTTTGTGTTTAAGTCACAGTCGCAGTAAACATCAACTCACCCACATCTCATCAAATAGAAGTAGCCCTCAAAATTTAACAATGATATCATCAGACCTGTTGACATACATGGGGCCATGCTGCACATCTATCAATTGCACATATACTTAAATCCTATGTGAAGGAGTGTACTGCGTCAGAGGGACAGCCAGGCATGCCACATTTTCAATTCCAAATTGAACCTCACTCTTCCCATGCACTTGAATAGTGTAGCGCTGCAGTCTTGCTGTGTTGTGCAGCAGCAAAGTGTAAAACAGATGGCAGTCAGTAACATTTGGACCACAAACCACCAATTTCCATGCCTGAGAATAACCTCAAAATGTAGTGTGTCTGACCAATTACCTTGCTGCTCCACTCTATGCTGAAGTTAAAAGGCAGGAATGCACCATAATAATGCAATGCAGTGCATTCCTGTCCTTCTGCTCTGAGATTATGACATTTTTGCTGGCAAGTGCCAACACAAGCATCCTTGCAACATGGTGCAAGGGTGCCGGTGTTGTTTGTATTTATTTTTGTATATAATTTGTGTATAATGTTGAGAAATTAAGTTACAGCTCCTGGTTAGGCATCACCTCTGGAGGAGTACAGATTTGCTGCATCACCAGGTTTGCATACTACAGTTAAGCTGGGGCTTTGTCATACTCCATAGCTGTTGCATGGGTAAACACGCTGCAATGCCCAGGTAGGCCTCCTGAGCACAGGTTAAGGCAACACAGCTATTTAGAAAGACACACAAAGGGGGCTTGAGGAGGTTTAAAGACCAGCGGGAACCGGCTCCCCACTTATTAATAATATCACAACAAAGGGTCCCGGGTCCAGTTAGCTAAGGGGGTTGTTCAGCGGAGAGCTGAGTGCACTTTTACACGCAACAGGGGATTCCTTTTTTAGGGCGGTTCCCCTCACACGCCAGAGGTGTCATGCTTCATCATAGGGGTGCCTCCTCACGTGTGAGTCCTAGTCTCTACGTGGGCTACAACCCTCTCGCTGCGAGGGAGGAGCTCAGGGATATTTTATTACGAGGTCAGCAGGTGTACTAACACCCTATGTGAGCCTGGTATGTTGTGAGATCGTGCAGTGTTATAATGTGAGTGATTTAAAACTAACTACAGGGTTAGCTCTGCTGCAACTTTTATTCCGGCATTCTGCTAGTTAGATGCACATAGGGCTCACCATACCTAGGTGCCTTGGCATTTGTAGATGTTTCCATGGGTATGTGACCTTGATCATAACATTTTATTTGTGTGTGAATATATATGATGATGTCATGTGTGGTTACACTCACGAGGGCTCTCTGGGGCAGAATAACACATTGACCCTACCCTGTGCCTTCTTACACCATTCCTCATTTGACACAAAACTATAATTACTTAGTGGTTGCAGTTCATGCTTACTGACATCCAAGGTGTAGCACCGAGTTTGTACATCTTTCAGTGGCAGAGATATGATGCTATACAGGTAGAGTCTAGTCATTAATATTGGCCTTTTTTCATTGGACACCTTATGATGGTAATCATATGTAAACTTGTGTTTGAGCTTTGAGGCTGACAAATGTGCATGATGACATTGTCATGATACCTGAGCAAGATATCTGTGGATGTGTGAGCATGTGTTAGTGGCTCACATGTGTCACAGAGCCAATTAGTACAGTTCTGCCATTGTGTGATTAGTTGGCCTATTTCACTATGCAGCACTCAAGGTAGCAATGCTTATTGTCACACCATGATGTTCAGTAGTTGAAAGGGATTTGCCACGTATTGCCATGTCAGGGGAGATGCATGATGCTTGTACTTGTCAGACCTGATCATGTGATAGGAACAGTTGCGCCATTTCCAAGAGATGCTGAGAAGTGTATTTTGTAAAAACTCCTCTACCATGTTTGTCCTATCTGCAACAGACATACAACACACTGGTTCATGTTAGTGCTTTTATTTACAAATATTACAAGGAGAAATGAGCAAGTGGCAGTCCTTGCAGCAACAGCCCCAACATTGTTTAAGAGTCAAAGGATGTCCAGACAGAGTCCATGGGAGATACGTGTCATGTGGAATGTTGAGGAGAGGAGTGTTCCAGTGAGAAGGAGGTCCAAATTGCCATTCGGAAAAGTAGGGCACATGGATAGTCCATAAATGGTTAAGATCAACAGGTGGAAAAGCTAATAGGGGACAGTGCCAGTTGACAAGTGCACTGGCATGATCAAATAAACACATGTAGAATGAGAAACTGGCCAAGTGGCATAGACAAATGTTACTGGACAGTTCTTTGGTGGAACATTTAGGAGTCCAAATCTTTATACTCTGATGTGTGTGGTGCCTCCCCTGAGGGGGGGTGTTGTTGGTGCAGGAGGCAATTGAGGCACACACACATCACAGGCACAAGATGCGAAGCCCCTTCCCCAGCAGCATTTGGCTGTGCCAACAAGGGAGACAGCACAGCACTGAGAAGGGTCTGACGGCTTGCCAGCACAGCAACAGCGTCGCGTGTAAGGCACCAATTGTTGCTATGCATGAGTGCTGCTTCAGCTTCATAGGTTGAAGGATGGTGCAAATCATCCCCAGTTGGTTGGCAACCTCATTGGTGCCACTTTGTAAGGGCAATTGTCCATGCCTCTGCCTCATGACACCAGCAATGTCAACCAGGGACTGAGCCAAATGATGGAGCGGAGGGTAGGTGCCTCCTATTGCCTAAGATATGTTCTTATTGGGACTAATATGTTTAGAAATGAACAAGGGAACCCAATTAATTAGGCAAGGACCTTGGGTAACAATTTTTAAAGAGGACCATGGTCCTTGTTGCAAGGTAATTAAAGCAAGGCAATGAATATAGAACAGAATCGGCTGTATATTTTTTCTATCCAGCCGGATAGTATGATTTAATCAAGAATAATAACAGGTATCAAAGCGCTAAACAAACAATGTACAGTGGGATACAGTCCTGTATCCAATGGTAAAGAAGTAAAGCAAAGTGAGGTGACAAGGTGTCAGGGTGCTGAAATGCAAAGGACAATTTCAGGCAAAACAAAGGGAAGCTTGTTGTATAATGCGAACAATAAAACAAGCGTGATAATTAGCACAGCCGTTACACATGGTATACAAATGTGCACGGTGTTTAAGCACTCGACGACGTTTTGATCCCATTTACATAGATACCGGGATCATCATCAGGACAAGAAGTACAGTATGCCTGAGCATCATATGAGTATAAACAACTATATACATTATAAAAAAGAAATTGGGAGAAAATACAGGGGGAGGAAAAAAGGAAGGGATGAAAATAAAGGTACAAGAATTAAGGCGGGAAAACCTTAACATATCAGCATAATGAGGGTGATACATTCAGACCTACGCAATGTGAGGGGGACGAGTATTAGGGCGGTGAGAAAGTGAAGGTAAAAGGATTATGGTAATAGTGTAGGGAACGGAGACCTAATTGTTGGAAGGTGCCCTTTAAAAATGACTACGCCGCGCGAGCAAGTAGCTGAGATCGATACTAAGCTGGGTTCAATTAGGATTAAAAACCGTGAATATGATGGTGAAAACATAATTAAAACGGTTGTGGTGTGCGGGTAGCTAATACCCGATAGCGAGCAAGGTACCTTAGGAACGTAATCCTGATGGTGAAGGCTGGTGTCGGCGGGATCGCAATTAAAACGGTCGTGGTATGCCGGTGGGATTAAAAGGGACTCTTACCCTTGGTTGCGTGTATACTTAAAGGGTAAATTCCGATTACCAGGTTTAGGGTAAAACCACGTGGTTCCAGATCTAATAGGGGGGGGGGGAAGGGATTGGAATCAGCAAGTCACTACGGGGCGGAAGGAAGGAGTGGGGTAGAATGGCATGAGTCAAGCCTTACCTTCAATCAATAATATTGGGAGGGAGCCAGCGGCGTGGAATAGATGGGGGTGATTCCTCGTTGTATGGAAAGGACAATCGCGGAACGGGCAATGCCGGCAGGGTGAATACCTGTAAGGAAGGGACCTGGTCAATTGTTTGCTCCTGGGTGCATGACAAGGGCGAGGTTGGCGATAGATCCAGCCCTTACCTTATGGTCCGTGAGTGAGGTGGTGCCGGGTGGCCAAGGGTCTTGAGATAGTAAGAATGCGTCTAGGTTGGAGCTCAATGGCTCGATGAATCACCTGGAGGAGAACGAATCCGAAGCCTGTTTAAGTATTGCGGGAAGCCTGGGAATAATGCAACCGCTAGGATGCAAGTCGTGAGCACGGCGGCCATGTTGGGTGAGGGGATCCTGATTGATGAGGAGAAGGAACGCTGCCCTGGGTGTGGGCGGAGCCTAGGTTAAGTGTGCACATTTGGAGGGTTAACCGGTGTGAAAATAAAGTGAGTTAAAGTGAAATAACCGAATATTACCATGAGTAAATGTGTGAAGATGGGAAGTAAGAATTAAGAGAGCAGAATAGGCATGGAAAAAGAGGGCGAGTTACTGTGTGACTAAAAATTTTAAATCACATGTAGCTAACATGGTGGAATGAAATAACAATAAACAGAGTTTATCATCAATTATTAAAAAGGGAGAAAAACATGTTAAAAACATATTATGGTTTTACGGAAGCTGGTGCACTTATTACAGAAGATTGTCAAACATATTTGGCATTGAGAACGGTCAGAGTAGAGTTGTCCAATGTTCATTTCTGTTCAGTCCGTCTCTAATACTCTGAGTGCACAAAATCCATTTTAATTCCTCCTTATTTAGTAAACTGCCAATGTCTGCTCCTCTTGGAGGGGGTTTTATCTGGCTGATGACTGTCCATTTGATGTCATCTTCGTTGTGCCCTGCAGCAGTGAAATATCCAACCAGGGGTGCTTTGGGCGTTTTGCAGCGAATGCGGCTTCGGTGCTGGCAGATCCTGAGTATTGCTTTCTGTGTCGTTTGTCCTATATAGATTTTTTGGCAGGGACATTGAATCACATAAATCACATTGCATGAATTACAATTAGTGAAGCTTCTTTAGGTGATTTTGACATTATTGAATGTGAATTCTGTACTTTCTATACTGAATGCACAAACGCTGCAGTTGCCACACTTAGAGTGCCCTAGGACTGGGTTGAAACCCCATAGTTCAGTTAGTGTTGCTGCGGGCCTGGAGGTGGGATACTTATTGGGACTAAGGCACCTAAGGACTCTCTCTAGGGTGCCCCCCATGGTTTACATCCCTGCCCCCACCTCATCTATAAGTTGCGGCTAGACTACTACCGCACGCCGTTGGTAGACAACTTGGTGGGGTATGTCCAGTGGTATGAAGGCTGTCATCCTCAGCATGTTCCTCAGGGACAGACAGCTGGTCATGAGGTATTGTATCTTCCTCTGCCATTAAATAGAGATATTTTAATGGAGATCTATGTTAGATGGTGACGTGAGTTATCTGACATACAGACTTTATTCTCATTTACCTTTTGTTCAACACTGATGCGTAGGATATATGTTACTCATAGGTACTGAGGCCAAGTTGCACTGTAGCTGCCTTTCAGATGGCAGTATCTCTACATTGTTCAAACAACCACTGTGTGACAAGGGTGATCTATTGTGTCATGGCACGCATTAACACAGTTACACAGCTTTCTGGCCTGCCATGCCTGTGCAGGTAAGTTGAGGGTAGGTCCGCATCAGCCTTGGTCATTAGCTTACTTCTCCATGGTGGCTATACTGATTGTGGTTTCACGTATTTACACCACTATTGTGCAAATTACACCAAGTTCCCAGGGTACCTGCATTCCCTGTGGCCAGTACTCAGCCCGCAGCTCCTGGGAAGGTGATGTGGGTTTAGTCTTGTATTTGATTTGATCATGTAGTCTGCCTTTCACACAGTAAACCATGGCATTCTGCCTTGTTCTACTGTCTTGCATGCACATTGTGCATTTTTGTGACAAAGGGTTAATTTTTCACACACATCTACACACCTCTACACAGCTAACAATCCTGCTACACTGCAGGTATGTGTAAGAACATGTACTTACAATGGGTTTCCTATTTGTGTATACTTGTGTGATTTCATAGCACACACAGTTGGCTCCATAGTTGTGAACAGTGGGCGCTGTGTATCGACTCTAAGAGGATGGGTCCAGACAAACTAGGTGAATTGCTGGCACTGACGCCCACCCCATTTCATCATTGCCAGAGATGGTCATCTACAAAGTATCACACACCATTTGACTCAGGCCTGCTCACTTGTACATGTGAATGACTCCTCTGGCAGTCCTGATTTAGGCCCAGGAACTCAACTTACTGTCACACACTGATTGAACCCAGATTATTAATTGACTCTTATGTGACTCTAACACTACCAGTATGGGTGACCATATCCAATTGACTGACATAGCTGCCTGTATTTAAGGGCTATGGGTACAGCTGTAGTCCACGTTCCCTATATCTCACCTTACACACACATATAAGCCTATCAGTCACCCCTAAAGCAGGACCTATCAATCCTGAGGGCAGGGTGCTTGGTTTACATGTGAGGGGTGCCTCTGCATGAGCAGGGCCCCTCTGCAGCTGGCAGAGTCTATTCTCTATGGCTGTTTGTGGATGCGGTTAAACCATATACTCTTAAGTGCATTATAACCTAGTGGTAAATGCTAACTTTGGGATGGCTGCATCAAAACATGTCGTGTTTGGTGTCAAATGCCTTGGAATCATACCCCCACACCAGTAACTGGTGTGGGAGTATGATCCCACCCTTCTAGAGGGATAGACATGTACCTACTGTGGAAACACGGTAGAAATCTGAAAGAGCCTGGCATCACAAAATGGATGCGCCAGCACAGACACTGGGCTGCCCTCCTGCTGCTGACCTAAACTCGCAGTGGAGGAGGCCCAACAATAGGCATCCTGTCACAGGGAGCTGTCACCACCTTCCAGACAGGATTTAGTGTATTGGGGCTGGGTGGGTGCACTCCTAGAGTGCTTTGAAATCCTGCACTGGGGGAGCAGTAGACACCTCTATGCATATTCCAGCTCAAACCGGTTCAGGGGCTGCCTGCCCCTGCTCTGGCGTGAAACTGGACAAAGGGAAGTGGGTGTAACCACCCACTCCCCTGACCCTCCCATAGGAGTGGTCATATAGCTAGTCCCGCCCTTTCCTTTAGTATAAGATAGGGAACCCTTGCCATTGCAAACTAGATATCCCTGTCGACGCTTTACAAGAAGAATCCTGGACCTTCGACGTTCCACTACCTTTGGAAGACTGAAGAATCTCCCTTGGAGTTAAGGAGTGACTCCCCTGCTTGGCAGGCACCAAAACTTTGAATCAACGGTCACAAACTTTCCCACTCCCACCAGAGTCCGAAGTCCCTGCAGCCCTGAAAGTGGATTTCCTGACTTCTCAACAGCCATTATGAGTCTCCAGCAAAGCTGAGGCGAGTGGACCTGACGAGTGACGAGAAACAGCAATACCCGTGTACCGTGCACTATTGTCAAGTGCAACCCCTTCACAACATTCTATGAACTTGTGCATTGGACCACGTGTGGTCCAAGCATCCAGCAGGATTTCCACTGAAGATCAGTGGCCTACCTTGTCCCAAGTGACCGTGGGCTCCTGTAAAGTGAATCCTCACGAGGCATCTTTGCGATCCCGTGCCTGTTGGCTTGTGAGTCCCCTGAAGACTTTCTCATCAAACCAAAGGGCTCCTCTGGTTGCTCCAGGCCTGCCCTGACTTACCCTTGCTGGGTGAGTCCCTCAGACCTTGCTGGTCTGCGCCACTGACTTTCTTCACATTCCACAAGACCAGCTGTTGCCAAGGCTTGTTGGCTCCAATCTGGTTGCCGACATCTCAGTAAGTTGCAGACATTGTGGGACACTATGAACCCAGCTCCTGGTCATCGTCGATGCCTCTGGGACCTCGTGGCTGAAGAGTCAAAACACCCATGATCACCTGAAATCACCCGACGACTGTGGGTATCCATCTTCCTGGGCCCGGGTCACTGGCAAATGACTTTGAACACTGTCTCCCCTGCTTTCAGGTCTTCTTTCTTCTGAATCCATCCTTGGATTCCACCGGACACTTCTCCAGTCTTCACAAGCAGCAAGTCTTCTTTGGCTCCCATTGAAAACGACGCCGCGACGCGACACCAAAAGACACCTATGCACCCAGCTTCCCTGGGTGAGGTAATTTGTGCACTCTGGTGCTCCTATGTGTGTTGGCCCTCGAACTACTTACCTTGTATGTGAATTGCTTGTAGACTCTCCGGAAGTACCCTAGAACTTTAAAATTCCAACCACGATTTGCTCCATTGAAATCAATAGAGAACCCGCGGCTGTGTTCTCACACTGCACGCGTCTCCCGTGGGTCCTTTACTTACCTGCCTTGGGTGGATTAGTGAGGCCCCAGCGATTCTGAAGGCCCTAGGCCTTGTCCCCTTGCAAGTCGGCATTCCTAAACCTTTTTTTTAAGTATATGATCTGGTATGCCCCTAGGGCCCCAGACATATTTGTGCTTAATTTTTTTTGAAACGTTGATCTTTGCATATGTTCCTGACTTCTAATCTCATAAAGAGATTAGTCGAGTGTGTCTAGAAATAATTACATATATATTTTATATATATACCTGTGTGGTGTCCTTTTGTTTGGTACTTCAAGAGATTATAAGGTAAAACAAGCTGCTTTACATTCCTCAGAGATTTAGCCTGAAGGCTCCTCTCCACAGTTACCACTAGGATAGCTTTCTTTAAAAGGTTGTCTTAAACCTATCTACCATAAGAGTCGAATTGGACTGGTGCAAGGTGGCCACTTTAACTAGTGACCAGCATATGCCAGGCCAACTTCTCACATTGGTGGGCAGCGGGTGAGATTACAGCTTGCCATTGTTTTACCAGAAAATCTCTATTTGAATTACTAACTGAAAACCACTAAAGGTACTCGAGGAACATATAAAAGTCAAGCTTAGTATCAACAAGTTCTACTGAACTTAGAGCTGTTTGTGAAGGGATAGCACACCCTTGCTACAGCTCAAGCTAGGATCAGTAGGACACAAACTAGTGTAGGTAGTACAATACTGCACAACACTAGAATGTCCTCAAGGGATGGAGCGAGTTGGTCCATCCAGCCTCAGTATAAGAACATGACTTTCTTTGACTTGAAAGCCATGTGTGCTGCAAGGCACCTGAAGCTAGGACAGAGTCCCTCCACACTACACCTGATAGATCTGCTGACAGCAGATGATCTTAGATTAGCTCTAGGAGCTAATAGATCTGGATCAGGGGGTGGGTCAGCTATAGTCTCTGGGTCAGATGATAAAAATCAAGATGACCTGGACTCTGTAATTGAAGGGCCCGACCCACAAGGGTCTGAAAAGGACAGAGGAATTCTCCCTAAGAGAGCTGACAGAGGGGAAGAGAGGCCTAGGTCCCCTTCAAGGGAATCTGACCACTCCTATCACTCTTGCAGAGAATCTGTCCAGCAAAGTAACTCATACTTTAATAGAAGAGAGACCTCCTCTGACAGAATGTACAAACTGCTACAGTATGAGGAAGCAAGAGTTGCCATTAAGGCCAAACAGTTGGCATTAGACAAAGAAGCCTTTGAGCTCCAGAGAGCTTCTAGAAGAGAGGGTTTCCCTGGTGGCAGCAACAGTGTCCCTAGAGTCAGAGATTACATTTCAGACCATAGGAACCTTTCCAAGGTTGTTCCTCCCTACCAGAGTGGGGATGATATCCACAAGTGAATAACTGCTATGGAGAGGGCCTGTAAAGTACAACAGGTCCCCCAGAAGCAGTGGTCAGCAATCTTGTGGCTCTCCTTTTCTGATAAAGGTAGAGACAAGCACCTCACTGTTAGAGAAGAGGATGCTGATGATTATGAAGTCCTGAAGAGTGCATTAATAGATGGGTTTGGCTTAACCACTGTGCAGTACAGGTTGAAGTTCAGAGACACCCAGAAAGCACAGCCTTAGGACTGGACAGACTTTGTGGATTGTGCAACCAAGGCTCTGGAGGGTTGACTGGCTAGTAGTAGAGTTACTGAATATAAGGGATTGTACAATCTTATGATGGGAGAACAGATCCTTAATAATTGCCAAAACCAGTTGTTGCATCATTACTTGGTGGACTCTGATCTGACCTCTCCCCAAGAATTGGGAAAGAAGGCAGACAAATGGGTCAGAACCAGGGTGAGGCAGAAAACCCAGAACCAAGGGGGGTGACACTAAGAAGCAAGATCCTAAAGGCTCTGAGAAAGGTGGGGATAAGTCAAAAGACCAGAAGTCTTCACATGGGTAAGCCTGGGCAAAGCACTACGCTACGCTCGCGTAGTTTGCGAAGTTCGCGCTACTTCGCACTACGCGAATTGCACGTAGCACAGTGCGAACGCGCGTAGCGTAGTGTTGCGTAGTGCTGCGGTCATTTTTTGCTTGCTCGCGGTCCTCAACATCAAGTTTGCGACCGCGAGCAAGCAAAATGACATCCCGGCGAGACTTTTTCCTTGTTCGCGATCAGCAACATCAAGTTGGCGATCGCGAGCATGGAAAATAAACCTCCCGGCGAGATTCCCAACGCGAGGAGGTCAGGTTTCTCATTGCGAGTGGTCGCGTATGCTCGTGACCGCTCGCGATGAGAAACTACCAGTTCGCGTTGAGAAAGCTGCCGCTCGAGTAGAAATCTACTCGAGCAGCAGAAAACTACAGCTCGCACTGTGCAAGATGCCATTTTCAATGATTGCACAGTGCCGGTTGCTTGTCCGCACTGTGCAATCATTGAAAACGACATCTAGCACAGTGCGAACAAGGTACTACGCAGTTCGCAAAGTGCCACGCGTAGCTCGCGTAGTGCGAACTGCACTTTTCGTAGCTTCGCGAAGTGCTACTTCGCGAACTACGCCCAGGGTTACACATGGGCCCCAAGAATCTGCATCTGGTGGGGAGACCCAGTCCAACAAAGGGAAAGACCAAAAGAAGCCCTGGTGCAAATTCTGTAAACAGAAAGGACACTGGACTTCTGACTGTAACAAGTCCAAAGACCAAACCACCACCACTCCTGCCCCTAAGGCAACTGTCCCCCTAGTACAGCTACTGGTGGAGGTGGTAATCAGAATATGGTTGTAGTAGGGTTGACCCTGGGTTCTGAAGTGGACTCTGGCCTAGTCAGTGTACCCACTCAGGCATTGTTGATTTGTGATGGAGACATTGATATGTCATTCCTAGTGAGCCCCAGTAATCTGGGCAAATACAAACAGCAGCCTGTAATAAATGGCAAACAGGCTTTGGCATTCAGGGACACAGGTGCTAGCGTCACCATATGGCAGAGGATCTTGTGGACCCTGGGCAGATCATCCTGGGTGAAATGTACCAGGTTACCAATGCAAGCAATGTCAGGACCAACCATAGTCTGTCAGTTGTGAATTTCTCCTGGGGAGGGTCAACTGACCTCAAGAAAGTAGTCAGTGCAGACCTCCCTGTCGAATGTCTATTGGGCAATGATCTAAAGACTTCAGCCTGGTCTGAAGTAGAGTTATGGACTCATGCTGAGATGTTGGGCATACCTGCAGAGGTATTTGCTGTGACCAGGTCACAAGCCAAAATGCATCAGACTGAACCAGCTCTGGATCCTCAAAGTATGGACCAGGTACTACCCAAGAGGTGGAGCAGTAGGGTTAGGGCAGTGCCTTCCCCTCTGTCTCAGATCTCAGATTCCCCTCCTGAGGGAGGAGAAGCAGATCCTGAAGAAGGAACTGCCCCAGAGGGACTTGAGCCTGATCAGGTTGAGTTCTTGGGGGCAGGGGGATCTTCCAGGGAAGATCTGAGTAGGCAGCAACAGTGCTGCCCCTTTCTTCAACCCCTCAGACAGCAGGCTGCTACTGAGGCTGCTGGGAGTGCTAGTGGGTCCCATAAAGTTTATTGGGATGAGGGACTCCTATATTCTGAGGCTAGATATCCTACCCCTGGAGCCACCAGGAGGTTGGTAATACCTCAGAAGTTTAGGGGGTTCCTCTTGACCATAGCGCATAACTTCCCTTTAGCAGGACACTTGGGCCAAAACAAAACCTGGGATAGGCTTGTTTCACATTTTCATTGGCCACATATGTCAGAGGACACAAAGGAGTTTTGTCGCTCCTGTGTCACTTGCCAAACCAGTGGCAAGTCAGGTGGCACAACAAAGGCCCCCCTGATACCACTACCTGTGGTGGGGGTTCCCTTTGAAAGGATAGGGATTGACATTGTTGGTCCCCTTGACCCTTCAACAGCATCTGGGCACAGGTTTATCCTGGTGGTAGTGGATCATGCCACCAGGTACCCAGAAGCAATTTCCCTAAGGACCACCACAGTCCCTGGGGTGGCAAGAGCCCTCATTGGAGTTTTCTCCAGAGTGGGTTTCCCTAAGGAGGTTATATCTGACAGAGGTACCAACTTCATGTCAGGGTATCTAAAAGCAATGTGGAAGGAGTGTGGTGTAAACTACAAATTCACTACTCCCTATCACCCACAATGCAATGGGTTAGTTGAAAGGGTCAACAAAACCCTAAAGGGAATGATTAAAGGCCTCCCAGAAAAGCTTAGGTGAAAATGGGACCTTTTACTTCCTTGCCTTCTGTTTGCATACAGAGAGGTCCCACAGAAGGGGGTTGGCTACAGCCCTTTTGCACTTCTGTTTGGGCATCCTGTAAGAGGTCCTTTATGTTTGGTGAAGGAGGGCTGGGAGTTATCTCTCAAACCTCCCAAACAGGATGTGATGGACTATGTACTTGGTCTCCGCTCCAGGATGGTTGAATACATGAAGAAGGCAACTAAAAACCTGGAGGCAAGCCAAGAACTACAAAACACTTGGCATGACCAAAAGGCTGTGCTGACTGTCTACCAACCAGGACAAAAAGTGTGTATGTTGGAGCTTGTAGCCCCAGCAGCTCTCCAAGACAAGTGGAGTGGCCCCCATACAATTGTTGAGAAAAAGGGAGAAGTCACCTACTTGGTGAATCTTGGAACTCCCAGGAGCCCCCTTAGGGTGCTCCATGTCAACAGATTGAAACCATATGTTGACAGGGCAGACATGGGCTTGCTCATGGCAACTGATGAGGAACAGGAGGAGGAGAGTGACCCTCTCCCTGACCTGCTCTCACAGAACCCTGATGATGGGTCAGTAGATGGTGTTGGTTTGGCAAGCAGCCTCTCTGACCATCAGCAAACTGAATGCAGACAAGTTCTGCAACTGTTTGGACATATGTTTAGCCTGACCCCTAGTCAGACTTCCTGGTGCACCCATGAGGAGGACACTGGAGACAGTCTGCCTGTCAAGAGTAAAATCTACAGGCACCCTGACCATGTCAGGGACTGTATCAGGACTGAAGTCCAGAAAATGTTGGAGCTAGGTGTAATTTAGCCTTCAGATAGCCCTTGGGCTAGTCCAGTAGTCCTAGTGCCCAAACCTCATACCCAGGGTGGTAAGAAAGAAATTAGGTTTTGTGTAGACTACAGAGGCCTCAATGCAGTCACCAGGACTGATGCCTTTCCCATACCAAGGGCAGATGAGCTAACTGATACTTTGGCCTCAGCCAAGTATCTTAGTACATTTGACCTAACAGCTGGCTACTGGCAAATCAAGTTAGCTGAGGATGTCAAGGCCAAAACAGCATTTTCAAACCCTGGTGGGCACTATCACTTTGTGGTGATGCCCTTTGGTTTGAAAAATGCACCTGCCACTTTTCAGAGGTTGGTGAACAAAGTTCTGACAGGTATGGAAACTTATTGCTCAGCTTATCTAGATGATATTGCTGTCTTTAGTTCCTCCTGGCAGGATCACCTGGTCCACTTCAGAAATGTTTTGGAGGCCCTGCAAAAAGAAGGCCTCACTATCAAGGCCACTAAGTGCCAGATAGGGCAGAGTCAGGTTGTGTACCTGGGCAACCTTGTAGTTGGAGGCCAGGTTCAACCTTTGCAGAGCAAAATCCTAACCATAATGTTATGGGTTGCTCCAACCACCCAGACACAGGTGAGAGCCTTTTTGGGCCTGACTGGGTACTATAGGAGGTTTGTTAAGGGATATGGATCTATAATGACCCTCTTAAATGATCTTACCTCAAAGAAAATGCCAAAAAATTTCAGTGGACAGCTAGCTGTCAAAAGGCATTTGAAGACCTTAAGCAGGTCATGTGCACTGCCCCCATCTTACAGAGTCCAGACTACACCAAAAAGTTCATTGTCCAAACAGATACTTCTGAACTGGGTGTGGGAGCTGTACAGTCTCAACTGAATGATGACGGTCAAGACCAGCCAGTAGCTTTTATAAGCAGAAGGCTGACCCCTAGAGAGAAACGTTGGTCAGCTATAGAGAGGGAGGCCTTTGCTGTGGTGTGGGCCCTGAAGAAGCTGAGAACACGAAGACTCAACTGGTCAAGGTTAGTTTAGTGTCCCTGCGTTTGGTGGGGGGGGGGGGGTGTAGGAGAGTAGGATCTGCACTTATGTTGCCCCCACTTTTTTTCTGATGTTAACACTGGTTTCTGGCTATAGTCTGGCTGGGTCCCTGCTAATCAGGGCTCCAGTCTCTCTGTTCTCTCTAAACAATTTGGAGTGCATATTAGATGCACTAGTGATTGGATACTGTGGTACCTTATGAGCCCCTAGTATATGGTACCTTTGGATACCAAGGGCATAGGTACTTCACAGGTCTACCAGGGGCTGAAGCATGTATTATGCCACCCCTGGGAAGCAGACTAAATCTGACACCACAGGCCTTCTACTGCAGCCTGGGTGAGGTAGTGTTAGCACTCCTCACTGAGGTATAGGTTCCTTATATCTCACCTTACACACACATATAAGACTATCAGTCACCCCTAAAGCAGGCCCTATGATGGCAGGGTGCTTGGTTTACATGTGAGGGCGTGCCTCTGCATGAGCAGGGCCCCTCTGCAGCTGGCAGAGTCTATTCACTGTGCTGTTTGTGGATGCGGTTAAACCATATACTCTTAAGTGCATTATAACCTAGCGGTAAATGCTAACTTTGAGATGGCTGCATCAAAATATGTCGTGTTTGGTGTCAAATGCCTTGGAATCATACCCCCACACCAGTAACTGGTGTGGGAGTATGATCCCACCCTTCTAGAGGGATAGACATGTACCTACTGTGGAAACACGGTAGAAATCTGAAAGAGCCAGGCATCACAAAATGGATACCACCAGCACAGACACTGGGCTGCCCTCCTGCTGCTGACCGAAACTCGCAGTGGAGGAGGCCCAACAATAGGCATCCTGTCACAGGGAGGTGTCACCACCTTCCAGACAGGATTTACTGTATTGGGGCTGGGTGGGTGCACTCCTAGAGTGCTTTGAAGTCTTGCACTGGGGGAGCAGTAGGCTCCTCTGTCCATATGCCAGCTCAAACCGGTTCAGGGTTTGCCTGACCCTGCTCTGGCATGAAACTGGACAAAAGAAAGTGGGTGTAACCACCCACTCCCCTGACCCTCCCATAGGAGTGGTCATAGAGCTAGTCCCGCCCTTTCCTTTAGTATAAGATAGGGAACCCTTGCCATTGCAAACTAGATATCCCTGGACGATGCTCTACAAGAAGAATCCTGACCTTCGACGTTCCACTACCTTTGGAAGACTGAAGAATCTCCGTAGGAGTCAAGGAGTGACTCCCCTGCTTGGCAGGCACCAAAACTTTGAATCAATGTTTGCAAACTTTCCCACTCCCGCCAGAGTGAGAAGTCCCTGCAGCCCCAGAAGTAGATTTCCTGACTTCCCGACGGCCATTGTGAGTCCCCAGTAAAGCTTAGGCGAGTGGACCCCACGAGTGACGAGAAACAGCAATACCCGGGTACCGTGCACTGTTGTCAAGTGCAACCCCTTCACGACATTCTATGAACTTGTGTATTGGACCACGTGTGGTCCAAGCCTCCAGCAGGATTTCCACTGAAGATCAGTGGCCTACCTCATCCCGAGTGACCGTGGGCTCCCGTAAAGTGAATCCAAATGAGGCATCTTCATGATCCCTTGCCCATTGGCTTGTGGGTCCACTGAAGACTTCATCAAACCAAAGGCCTCCCCTGGTTGCTCCAGGCCTGACCTGACTTACCCTTGCTGGGTGAGTCCCTCAGACCTTGCTGGTCTGCACCACTGACTTTCTTCACATTCCCCAAGACTTTCTGTTGCCAGGGCTTGTTGGTTCCAATCCAGTTGCCGACATCTCAGTAAGCTTCAGACATTGTGGGACACTCCGAATCCAGCTCCTGGTCATCGTCGATGCCTCCTGGACCTCGTGGCTGAAGAGTCAAAACACCAGTGATCACCTGAAATCACCCGACGACTTTGGGCATCCATCTTCCTGGGCCCGGGTCACTGGCAAGTGACTTTGAACACTGTCTCCTCTGCTTTCAGGTCTTCATTCTTCTGAATCCATCCTTGGATTCCACCGGACACTTCTCCAGTCTTCACAAGCAGCAAGTCTTCTTTGGGGGGAACTACCTTTACAACGCAACTTTTACAACGCTATGCTATTACAACGCATTTTTTACAACACAAAAGCTTTTACAACGCATGCTTTTACAACGCATGCTATTATATGGTAGGTACTTTTACAATGCATATACCATTACAACGCATTCTTTGAAAATGCCTTTACAACGCATGCATTTACAACGCATGCATTTACAACGCATGATATTATATGGTAAGTACTTTTACAACGCATATACTATTACAACGCATTTTTTAATTTTTGAATTTTAACTTAAATAAATATATATCGTATATTTAAATGTTTTTTATAAAAATATAAATTTAAAACAAGTGAGTAGTTTTACAAAATATTAATACTTGAGTATTTTTCTAATATAAAAGAGTATTTTTTAAGTTAATTTAATACTTGAGTATTTTTCAAAAAGGAAAGAGTATATTTAAATTTAAATTTAAAAATATAAGTGTGAGTAGTTTAACTAAATATTAATACTTGAGTATTTTTCTAATTTAAAAGAGTATTTTTACGTTAAATTAATACTTGAGTATTTTTCAAAATAGAAAGAGTATATTTTATTATACAATTAAAAATGTAAGTGTGAGTAGTTTAACAAAATATTAGTACTTGAGTATTTTTCAAATATAAAAGAGTATTAATATTAATAATAACAGAATTATAATTTGAGGAATTATTAAATGAGTAATTTTATTTAAAATTAAATATGTAATTAAAATTTAAAAATGGATTATTTTTAAATATTAATACTAGAACAATTATTTAAAATTAGTAACAGTTAATTAAAGGAAAAATTAGTATTAAGAAAGATTAATACTAGAGTATTTTTAAGTTACTTATATAAAGTTTAATGTTTGTCTAAAAAAAGGAAGATTACTTTTGGAGTATTATTTTTAAAAATTAGAGAAATGTAAAAAAAAAGAAAAAAAAAAAATTACCATTAAAAGAGTAATAAGAAATGAATTTTAGAAATAATAATACCTTTAGAAAAAATCCCAGAAAAAAAGTAACTTACTTGAAAAAAAATTTCCCACGCTTTTGCATTGAAGTCTATGAGATAATTTGTCCTTCATTTATTTTGGCAGCATCAGAATATACAACCCGCGGAACAAGAAAAGAAGAATCAGAAAGAGAAGAAAGAGCAAGTTTTGAAGGAAAAAGACAATAGAGTCGAGGTAAGGAACACATTTAGTAAATTTACATTTAAAAAGTTACATTTTTAATGAATAAATTACAATTTAAAAAATAATGACAGTAAACAAATAATGTATTCAAAATATATATTTATTGAAAAATTCTTAAAAAATAAACCATATTTTTATTAAATTTTGCAATGCATTTCACAATTTTTTGAAAATATATAAATATTTGATTAACATTTTTAAACATTTATTTACATATTAGTTAAATAAAGTAGTCCGTTAGAAATATTGATGCACGCGATGACGTAATGACGTGAGCGTCGACGTAATGCGCCATTTTGAAGAGCATCGGAGGAGGAAGCAGCAGGAAGCTGATCTGCGTCCAGGTAGGAAATATTTACATTTAAAAATATATATTAAACCTTTAAAAGTGATACATATATAGTGAGGAAAGAATAAGGAGAGGTTGCGGGAAAACTAATTGATGTTTTTAATGTTTTTAAACATGTCCACAATAATGTCATTAATGCATGCCTATGTCGGGTCGCGAAAAGTTATTTGTTTATTTAAAAAATGTATGTAACTGTTTAAAACATAAAAGTTACTGTTCACAAAGTTTATTTCTTTACTTCGGAACTAAAGAAAGTGATTTTGTACTTCATTTCTAAGTGAAAAAAAATAGCGTACTCGTAAATTTTGGGAGATAATGATTGAATAAAAATTGGTGATTATGCAGCAATGTGCATTTTGGATTATGGCTTGACATGTACAATTTAGATTGGTTTGAGTTTTGGTGATTATTTAGGTCGGAAAAAAAAGGAAGTTTTCAGTAATTATAATGGCGTACGGATGTAGAAAATTTGGTCAAATACTATGGGAAAGTAAATTTGTTGACATTGGTAGTTCTGCTAGAAATGAAGATTTTGAAGAAAAAAAAACCCGACTTGTTTGTTTGAAAAAAAATTTAGAAAATACATTGTATGCCAATTGTAATTTGATAAAATTAATAAATTTGAAGCAAAGCAGGAAAGTAAGTAGAATAAAAAATTTAGAAAGAAAGAATGTTAGAAAGATTTTCCAGGTAGTCTATAGCCACACACAACGAAAATTGTTGTACAATAGCCAATAGTCTCTCAGACATTTCCCTTGTTTTGACTGTTACTCGTGGGTTTAGACTACCTGCGAGTGTTTGGGCTATTCTCATTTCTTGAAAACTTTGCTCCTTCTTCAAAGTTTCCAAAAAAGAGTAGAAGTTTGGATGAGGTTTGCCAATTGTGTGGTTGAAGGAGTATTAATTCCATCCCTCAATGGCATTGTTTGTTTTTGCTTCTCCCTCTAAACAACTCGTGTAGCAGTTCCACCACTCCACATGGAATCGTGGCTTCCTCCTGCGACCCGATCTGCTTAGGTGTCCAATCCATGTGTCCTCAAAATAATTTAGAATGGGTGCCAATTTTTCTTCGTTACTCGTGTAATAAACAGATTCTATAATTGCAGTGTAGTACTCGTCCACACTATCGGGAGCAACAAAACAAAGTGCAGTTAATTTTTTTAGTTCAAATTGCAGTTTGCTATCACGAGAATATTCTGCAACTAGGGATGTTTTTTGTAATTTACGCCAAAATGCCTGGGAAAAATGAAAAAAACATCCCTGAATTTGGGTATCCGTGTACGTTTTAGTGATCACATTGATCATGCTCAATTCAAAATCAATAATTATTTTCCGAGGACTTTGAGATGTTTTACTTTTAATCACTGATAACAGTTCAGTGTATGTTGCAGAAGTCTTATCAGGTAGCAAACTGTATACTAAGGGAATTACTCTATTGTTAATTTTGGCATGTATAGTTTGAGTGAAAGGATGGGGTGTACTTTTAAACGTCCCATCCATCATCCAAATTTCACTACTTTCTAACTTAGCAAGGTTACGTGGGGTACTAAAAATGAGAATTCGTTTCTGAGGGTTTTCGTTGTCATGCAGAAGGAAAGGTTCATCAGAAAAAGAAATAGAAAGATCATGTGGAATTCTAATGTCAGAGAAAGAATGTGGTGCAGATAATTGAATGTTACTTGCCTGCTTTTGTCTTTGAATAATTCTTCTCAAATTAGGAATTATAGGCATGTTACTAGCAACATGACTGGGGACATGCTGTGCAACCTCTCTTAAAATGGATCCTGTAGAATCATTGGAGGTGCTTGCAATAGCTTTCATTTCGTTCACAGTTTCTCTAATTTCTACCTCCATTGCAGAGGCAGAGTGGTTATGTTCAGTGGTTTTCACAACTAAATTATCAACAGTAACCGCTCTGCCACTGCAATGGGTAGTGTAGTATTGCACACACCTCCAATGATTTCTAGTTAAACTTATTCTTTCCTTACTATATATGTATCCACCATGGTTTAATAAATTTTTGCCCTTCCTGGATTTAATATACTTTGCAGCTTCCAGACTAGACATTATCTGAAAAGAGAAGAGAAGAAAAACAAATTAGTCTGAAAAATTAAATGAAATACCTAAAATATAACAGTTACACCATCCAACACTTTCCCTACTGATGCACCTTCCTGGAGTTGGAATATTAATTTGCACCCCTACACCATCCAATACTTTCCCTACTGCTGCACCTTCCTGGAGTTGGAATAGTAAATTGCACCCCTACACCATACAACACTTTCCCTACTGCTGCACCTTCCTGGAGTTGGAATAGTAAATTGCACCCCTACACCATCCAACACTTTCCCTACTGATGCACCTTCCTGGAGTTGGAATAGTAAATTGCACCCCTACACCATCCATCCAACACTTTCCCTACTGATGCACCTTCCTGGAGTTGGAATAGTAAATTGCACCCCTACACCATCCAACACTTTCCCTACTGCTGCACCTTCCTGGAGTTGGAATAGTAAATTGCACCCCTACACCATCCAACACTTTCCCTACTGATGCACCTTCCTGGAGTTGGAATAGTAAATTGCACCCCTACACCATCCAACACTTTCCCTACTGATGCACCTTCCTGGAGTTGGAATAGTAAATTGCACCCCTACACCATCCTACACTTTCCCTACTGATGCACCTTCCTGGAGTTGGAATAGTAAATTGCACCCCTACACCATCCAACACTTTCCCTACTGCTGCACCTTCCTGGAGTTGGAATAGTAAATTGCACCTCTACACCATCCAACACTTTCACCACTGCTGCACCTTTAAATCTTGTTTAATAATACCTTGTTTTTTTTAAATTGGTTTTCTTGGTGAGTCTTCTTAAGTGGGGATGGGCTGTAGGCTGGAGTAGACACTTATGTGTTGATTTCAATGGTAAAACAAAAACAATTGTCTGCAAAAGTGATAAAAGGAAAAAATGAGAAAACTTAAGTTTGAAGAGATATGCAAATTTACAATAACTTATTTCAAAAATTAAATCCATTTTAATATATAGTACATAACACTTTTCCTACTGCTGTACCTTCCTGGAGTTGGAATAGTAAATTGCACCCCTACACCATCCAACACTTTCCCTACTGCTGCACCTTCCTGGAGTTTGAATAGTAAATTGCACCCCTACACCATCCAACACTTTCCCTACTGATGCACCTTCCTGGAGTAGGAATAGTAAATTGCACCCCTACACCATCCAACACTTTCCCTACTGCTGCACCTTCCTGGAGTTGGAATAGTAAATTGCACCCCTACACCATCCAACACTTTCCCTACTGATGCACCTTCCTGGAGTTGGAATAGTAAATTGCACCCCTACACCATCCAACACTTTCCCTACTGCTGCACCTTCCTGGAGTTGGAATAGTAAATTGCACCCCTACACCATCCAACACTTTCCCTACTGATGCACCTTCCTGGAGTTGGAATAGTAAATTGCACCCCTACACCATCCAACACTTTCCCTACTGATGCACCTTCCTGGAGTTTGAATAGTAAATTGCACCCCTACACCATCCAACACTTTCCCTACTGATGCACCTTCCTGGAGTTGGAATAGTAAATTGCACCCCTACACCATCCAACACTTTCCCTACTGTTGCACCTTCCTGGAGTTGGAATAGTAAATTGCACCCCTACACCATCCAACACTTTCCCTACTGCTGCACCTTAAAATGTTGTTTAAAAATACCTTGTTTTTTTGAAATTGGTTTTCTTGGTGAGTCTTCTTAAGTGGGGATGGGCTGTAGGCTGGAGTAGACACTTATGTGTTGATTTCAATGGTAAAACAAAAACAATTGTCTGCAAAAGTGATAAAAGGAAAAAATGAGAAAACTTAAGTTTGAAGAGATTTGCAAATTTACAATAACTTATTTCAAAAATTAAATCCATTTTAATATATAGTACATAACACTTTTCCTACTGCTGTACCTTCCTGGAGTTGGAATAGTAAATTGCACCCCTACACCATCCAACACTTTCCCTACTGCTGCACCTTCCTGGAGTTTGAATAGTAAATTGCACCCCTACACCATCCAACACTTTCCCTACTGATGCACCTTCCTGGAGTTGGAATAGTAAATTGCACCCCTACACCATCCAACACTTTCCCTACTGTTGCACCTTCCTGGAGTTGGAATAGTAAATTGCACCCCTACACCATCCAACACTTTCCCTACTGCTGCACCTTTAAATGTTGTGTAAAAATACCTTGTTTTTTTGAAATTGGTTTTCTTGGTGAGTCTTCTTAAGTGGGGATGGCCTGTAGGCTGGAGTAGACACTTATGTGTTCATTTCAATGGTAAAACAAATACAATTGTCTGCAAAAGTGATAAACGGAAAAAATGAAAAAAGTTAACTTTGAAGAGATATGCAAATTTACAATAACTTTTTGCAAAAAATAAATCCATTTAAATACATAGTACATAACACTTTACCTACTGATGCACCTTCCTGGAGTTGGAATAGTAAATTGCACCCCTACACCATCCAACACTTTCCCTACTGCTGCACCTTCCTGGAGTTGGAATAGTAAATTGCACCCCTACACCATCCAACACTTTCCCTACTGCTGCACCTTCTTGGAGTTGGAATAGTCAATTGCACCCCTACACTATCCATCAGTTATCCTATTTCTGCACTTTAGTCGAGTAACAATAGCAAAAGGGATGACTATTAAATTGTGGAAATTATAATACTCATAATGTAAAATACCTTTTTCAGTTGTTGTTTGTTCTCGTGCCTTTAAGGTAATGCTTGCTGCAGGATATAGTTATTTTTTTGTAACCGATTTACTGTGGAAAAAAAAAAGTTAAAAAAATTAATGTTACTTTGACAACGTTGGTTAAAAAAAAAACTTTTTTGAAAATTATGATATTTGTCAAATGAGTATGAGTAACAATTGGTTAAGAAAAATATAATACACATTGAATGCATTTAAAAATAAGAATAGTAATGGATACACCTACACTATCACTCAATTACTCTACCGGTGAACATTCTGGGACTTAGAATACTAATAGTTATCTCAGTAACTTTAAACGCTTTTTCACATGTAGTACCTAACTGAAGTCCTATTAGTAATTGTTACCCCTGCACCATGGTATAATTTCGTTTATGATGTAGTTTGTTTGAGGGGAAAAAATAGTTACCTTTGCAATAGAACACTTTTGCTAATGCTAAAAATATATTTTTAGAGTAAAATATTTTAAATTAAATTACATTTACCTTCACAATCGTAAAGGTGAGTCGATTTCTTTGAGGAGATACAAAAAAAGGTACACCAATTCTTGATTCTCAATATTTAGCACGTTTCTGTTTAATGAAAAGAAAGTAGTTGTTTTAAGTTGGTATATATTTTTTGTGATAACAAATTAGAAACAGTACATTTTAAAAGTTAATATTAAAAATTTAAAAATATATTTTGTATGGAAAGTAGACATATTTCACGCAAAACCATGGTTTAAAAATATTTTACTGACTTACTAGTAGTTGTCTACTAATAATGGTTTTCCGAAGGAATTCAGTGCTCTCTCTGAGGAGGTCGCAGTGGAGGTGACAGAGGGTCAGGTTTTGACGTCTGGTCTCTCTGGTAGTTGATAATCAACTGATTGCAAAATGGTGTCTTACTGGTATTTATAAGTTTTACTCTGTGTCACTATTAATTTTTTTAAAAACTGCGTTCGATGTGTTTTTTTTTATACTTTATTTTAATGTGGAAAATGATAATTTAAAAATGCTTTTTAAAATGTATTGTTTTCACTCATTTGCTCCGTTTTGGCATCCATTTTGGAACATGTCTTTTGGTATTGTTTTCATAGAAAGTGTTATAGGACAAGTTTTACAAGTGAGATGGTTAAAATGGCGCCTATGTGTATGTGTCTTCTGTTTTACTCTGTTTACTTACTTTTCGATTTAATCATGATAAAAATGTTTAAGCACTGTTGTTAAATCTATCGTTCTTTTTGTTAAACTTTGAAATGTGTGAAAACGGAATTTTATTGGGGATTTTGAGTATTAATTTTAATACTCGAGTATTAATTTTAATACTCGAGTATTAATTTGGTAATGCATTTCAGTAGATTTACGCTCAGTTTTTTTCCACATTTTAATACACTTCCCCACCCTAAAACCCCTAATTTCCCTGCATCCCGTGCCAGATTTTATTGTACTTTTAAATAAATAAAAAAAAAATCGCGTTGTAATGGTATGCGTTGTAATAGTTTTCGTTGTAACAGCACTTTTCAGTATTTTAATAGGTTTTGCGTTGTAAAAGTATTCGTTGTAAAGTAATGCGTTGTAGTAGTACTTGCGTTGTAAAAAATGCGTTGTAATGGTATGCGTTGTAATAGTATGCGTTGTAACGTCATACATCCCTTCTTTGGCTTCCATTGAAAACAACGCCGCAACCCGACACCAAAAGACACCTATGCACCCGGCTTCCCTGGGTGAGGTAACTTGTGCACTCCGGTGCTCCTGTGTGTGTTGGCCCTCAAACTACTTACCTTGTAAGTGACTTGTTTGTAGACTCTCCCAAAGTACCCTAGAACTTTAAAATTCCAACCGCGACTTGCTCCATTGAAATCAATAGGGAACCCGCGGCTGTGTTCTCACACTGCACGCATCTCCCATGGGTCCTTTACTTACCTGCCTTGGGTGGATTAGTGAAGCCCCAGTGATTCTGAAGGCCCTAGGCCTTGTCCCCTTGCAAGTCGACATTCCTAAACCTTTTTTTTAGTATATGGTCTGGTACGCCCCTAGGGCCCCAGCCATATTTGTGCTTAATTTGTTGTGAAACGTTGATCTTTGCATATGTTCCTGACTTCTAATCTCATAAAGAGATTAGTGGAGTGTGTCTAGAAATAAATACATATATATTTTATATATATACCTGTGTGGTGTCCTTTCATTTGGTACTTCAAGAGATTATAAGGTGAAACAAGCTGCTGTACATTCCTCAGAGACTTAGCCTAAAGGTTGCTCTCCACAGCTGCCACTGGGATAGCTTTCTTTAAAAGGTTGTCTTAAACCTATCTACCATAAGAGTCGAATTGGACTGGTGCAATGTGGCCACTTTAACCAGTGACCAGCATATGTCTGAAATAGTGCAACATTGGGCTCTTCTCTGTCATCTCTTCCCAGCTACAACACAAGTGTGACACTGTCAGACACAGCAGTGTATGTGTATTGGTCAGGCTACCTTGAAGTATACACATCACTTCTCACCTCCTTGCTATGCAATGACTCCCCATTCAGACACAGTGTCAGTTCAATGTGCTCAGCGACATCTACAATGCACTCTACTACCAGGGGTCCATCGGTCCTAAATACCATATTTTCTTTCAAAACACATGGTCCTCTAGTGTGCATCATTTGCTTTCACCCACACCCCAGTATGCATTGGAACATGAAAGGAGTTCGGGTGGTCCCTACCATGGCAGTGACACCTGTGGACTCTTGCCTCAGGACTGCTGCGTGCAATGTAGTTTCATGCTAGTGACTATACACTTGGCTCTTTGCATGTTTCTATGTGATGATACATCACATGCCCCATACCTGGGCCCCCTCTCATTTGATGAGATTATTCTCTAACATTCACATTCCATTTCTTAGTAAGTAAGGTACACTAGCCTCATGATGGAAGGTTTCCTGCATTATCACAGTCAGGTTGGGCAGGGTTCAAGTATCCATGCATGATGTGTTGTTCCAGTCCATGTTTTTTGCTTTGTATTATGGGACTTGCAGATCTGGTGCCTCTTGTTATACATTCCACTACAAGTCCCCATGTTCAAAGGTGACCCTGGACTGGTGCAACACATTACACATGGAATGTACAAAGTGGACAGAGCTGGACTGAGCTGTGCAACATGTTACTGGGCAGTATAACTTACATTTCTGTGTTGTTTACCTGTACATAAGAAAGATTTCAACCCTTTCCCTTGCACATTGCACACAGCAGCACAATTACATAGCTTGTTGCACTGCACAACATGACCATGTTGCCCATATTGCCACTTGTTGCCACTTACCCTGTAGGTCTTGCTGGTCCTCATAGCCAGGACTGTCCTGTCTGGGAACCCCTGCCACCAACTCCTCTGGGATGACAACTGCCACCCGCTCCTCCAAGGCATCGAGGTCCTCCTGGTCCAACGGGTCTTCCTCCTCTGGTCTGCATGGCTGTATTCGGGTTGTAAGTCAGTTTCTCCTTTGTCTTGTGCTTATAATCATGCCAGCGCGTCTTGCAGTCGGTCACTGTCCTCTTTACTTGTCCAGCGCTGTTGATCTTGGCTGTTATAGACTGCCAAATGGGCTCTTTCTTCCCTAATACCAATTTGGAGGTGACATGGAGCTGATGCACGTGCTTTGTCACCTCTGTTATCAAGATGTCATTCTTATCCTCACTGAAATTACACTTCCTCTTCCTGTTTCCCTGGGAGTCTGTCTGGACATCCTGGCTAGTGCTGGGGATGTTGCGGTTATTGCACTTGCTGCGGTTCTCAGCTCCCTGCTCCATGTATGCCTTCTGTGATAATTGTTTTCTAATGCTTCATTTTTTATGAGATGTTGGAGCCTGATGCACTCAAAAGTGATGCTAAGGTGGTTTGTCTTGTTTTACATACCGCAAGCCAGCCTTACGTAACATTGGCTACACATGCGTCAGTTTCAAGCCATCAGCCATCCCACGGATGCGTCATTTTTTTGGACGCACCATGTGACCTACAGAATGGTGCACCATACCATAAATAGGACATATCCATGGTGTTTAGAAATGATGTACTGCAGTGCAACATTTTCTGATGCATTGATGTCTTGCATAGTTAAGAGATCGTCAAAAGGGTGATGGAAACACTTTACCAGCAGAATGAGCTGAAAAAGGACAAGCTGCACATAGAAGGTTCATCTGTGAATTCTAATACACATAAACACCAAATATCTGACAGATGACATGTCAGATCTATTTATTTTTAAATCCTTGGCAAAGCCAATAGGTCTATTATTGCCTCCAGCCAGGCTTAGTTTTATCTTGTAAAGATGTTTTATCGGTAGCCTACCGGGACCACATCCATTAAATAGTGCCACTATAGTCAATAGAAACCACAGAAATTACTCTGTTTATGGATGTGAGGAATGCATAGAATGTATTTACTCACATTGAATATAGCCAGTAGCTGAAGTGGCCTAAACCACTGCTCCATGTTGCATGCTGTAGCTGGCGGAATAGATGTGAATGACACAATAACAGACTAATGGATGAAGACGGCTGACTGAAAACCCCTATAAGTAAATATATTGAATAATATGTTGTTAAAATCAAAAAGGTCTTGGCTATCACAACATCAAAAAAAAAGAATACTTTTTTATTAGAAATTATTCTTGTCATTTGAAAACTATTGCACAGGAGTGAGCGAATGTGGATGGATGCTTTTTTATTTTTGAGCATTTGGGGAATTTGCTGTGCCATCCACTGCAGGGGATTTTTAATTTTCCTTTTTTGGCAGATGTTTGACTAGATTGCCAAAGGGACTATGCCAACAAAACCCAGAGTTTTTGCCAAGCACACTTGAGCACAAACGTGTGGCTTCTCCATGAATATTCTGGCTGCTTTTCAGGCATTATGCATTGACAAGGGATTGTGTTGTCGTTGGAGGCCGGGAGGAAGAAAGCATTTGGATTTGTAGGAAGAGAGTGATGCTTCCTATTCTTTGTAATGTTTATGTCTGCATAAGATGAGTTAGCGCCTGCTTGGTGAGGGTGCCTGTCAAGCACCTGCATGCCTTGTTGTACGTACTGTGAGAATCAGTGATTCCAATAGTTTTTTGCTTTGTGGGGAGTTGATGCATGCTTTTGTTTCTCTGCTGAAGCTGAAGGCATTGTTTTTTTGTTCACACATTGTCGTTTCTGGTTTTCCTACTCTTGAAGAAGCCTACTATATTTAGATTTTTCCAAACTTGGAAAAGGCGCATTTCAAGAGATGAATGGGAGCACATTCCCAACACCCACTTTTGCTCATGAGCTTGGTGATGTTCTGTCGTTCAGGAGGTGTTATATTCTCTTATTTTCCATTATGTGTATAACTTGTTTTCTTTTAAAAACTGTGGGGCAGATTTACTCTCTAATGAGATGCAAAGTGGGCGTCACTGGGCAGTACAACCCTGTAAATATCGCTGATGTACACATCGCGATATTTACAAGGCTGCCCACGCATTTTAGCAGACCTTAGGGGCATATTATCAAGAAACGGCGTTAACATTATCGCCGCTTTAGCGGCAGAAAATTGCCGCTAAAGCGGCGATAATGGGCTTGATAATATGCCTTTGAGAATTCCCATAGAAGCCCATGTTCTGGTGTCAACATGGGCTTCTATTGGAATTCTCAAGGGCATATTATTCAAGCCCATTATCGCCGCTTTAGCGGCAGTTTTCTGCCGCTAAAGCGGCGATAATGTTAACGCCGTGCTTGATAATATGCCCCCATGTTTTTGGAGACAACAGCTGTTTTCACCAAAACCTAACGTCTGCTAAAATGCAGACTTAGCTATACTTACCATTGGGGGTGGATTATGCTGATACGACTCGTATCAGCAAGGTTATCAGCTTTTTCCATGGAACATCGCTGGAAAACCTGCGATGTTCCATGGAAAACATCGCTATCACTGGGAAATTATCGCCATTGCGCTATGCGTTGTTAATACAATGCTAGCATGGCGATAATTTCCTGCGATAGCCAGCGATAACATTTTTCTCGCTAAGAGTGGCCAGCGATAATTATCTCTGCCGCTTGTTAATATACCCCCTCTGTGTTAAGTTCGTACTTATCCCACTTTCAGGAACAGGCAGAAAAGAAAAGAAAATAACAACCAGTTTTTGCCATTTTTGCAGTGGTGGTCTATTTCCAATTTGCTATGTTTCTACCTGCTTACAAATAGTGGGAGAAAAAGTGTGAACCCAAAATGCTATACATTTCTGAAGAATAGATAAAACTTCGAATTCTGCAAAGGTTTATATCTATACATTGCTCAAGATGTTCTCAAATAAACTAATAGCTGTAATAAAATATGTGCAAGTAGGAAAAAAGAAATATGTAGTAAGGTTTTCAATTGTTTTTGTACGGAAGACCAATCTACATAATTAATATACCCCTGGTATTTTCTATGACATCACCATAAGGACGTGCTCATCCAGTGTTCCGATGGGGCCTCCTCATCACTCTCATCCCATTGCACCCCAATAAACCGAAGGTGAGATCCGGGTATGTGGGGGACCACATGCCCGGCCAACGACAGAAGCGTTTGCAACAGGGACCACACCTGGTGGCGCTGTTCAGGGGGGACGGGCCATTGAATGCCACCACAGACAAAAACACAAGATGATGCAGATGGCGCTGAGAAACATGCATAGGGACAAGGGATCCTGGCACTGCACTGATGGTACCACAGAAGTATGTGGATTAATGGCGACACCTGAAGATAACAACAAAAATATAGACCCAGAAAGAAAAACCATCACCAACCCCATGCGAGCCTCCCACCAGAAACAAGAGTAGACATCTTGAAGAGGATCCAAGCAGTGGAACAAGGGGAGGCCTCATCTAGGCAGAACCAGCATCAAATAGAGAGAGGTGAAGCACATACAAACGGTGATAGTGCCAGGATGATGGCAAGATTATTGTGAAGGTGCAGAAATCCAAATAAGACTGCCTGGAGTAAGTAGTGAACCAAGGAGAACTGACTAGAACAAATTCTAGAGACACCAGCAACGGCATGAGGGAGATACAAACCGAATGGCATAATGAGCAAAATGAAGTATCTGCCAGGTAGTGTTGTTGCCAAGCTGTGAGAGACGATTATGCCTGGAGGCTACTCAAGGTAGATCTTTAAAGTGGCGTCATGCAAAATGATGTCCCTCCGGAGAATATGAGAAGGGACCTGTGTCTTTCACATCTCACAGATATTAATTAGACTTGCCCTGAATGGGACCCCACATAAATGTTTTGGGGCCACTATGGGTTAGGGCCCCAGGCGTCTTAGGAGCTGCATGGGGCCTGCATTATTCCCCTGCTTGTGTGAAAGACTGCATGGGTCGAAAAACATCAATATAAGGGGCATATCAGCAAGGGCCGGCGATAATTATCGCTAAGCGCACTTAGTGCGAGGATAATTATCGCCGGTCAACTCTGAATTTTATCGCGGAGATAGCGTGCTATCGGCAACACTTATCTCCAAAGCGATACAATTCAGAGCGCAAGCTGCCAACTGTGCGATTATCGCTGGAAATCCAGCGATAATCGCACAACATTTGGCAAAAGCTTGCTAATAGGGCGTTAAAATTATTGCCGCTTTTCGTCCAAAAACGGACGCTAAAGCGGCGATAATTTTAACTCCGGCCCTTGCTGATATGCCCCTTAGTACTTTGAGTTCTTTCACCTATATGTTGATTTTGCTGGTTAATCTGGGAAAAAGAAGAAGCGCTAATTGACTCAAGCCAAAACACTCAGGATTTCCCTCGTCCTCTAGTTTTCAGAAAAGCTCAGGCTTGGTAGTGTTCCCTGGTTGCCTGCTGACCTTGGACACAAATACTGCAGCCATGCCCTATGTCAAGTCAACTTTGACAACACAAAGGTGTAGTTTCAGACACTTCCTCCCCCTTACAAAAGGGGCGCTCACACACGTCGGGTATGCTATCATCAAGAGAAGTATGGGGAAGCAGAATGGTACAGCGTTCCTTATTGGCAGGAAATTTGAGGCTCAGAAAAGATTTGCAGAAATGTTACTAGGGGTGTACATATCAAAATTCCCCGTATCTTTATTGGGTATTGTTTTTGTCTCTTGACAAAGTGATACAAGTTTAATAGGAAGGTAAACCTTAACCTACCTTTTCCATCTTGATTCATTATTGGGTCCTCACATCTGTCACTGGGGAGCTTCCAAATGTTATGTTAGCTGGCATTTGAATCACATGACGCTCTTACTGAAGTGAAGTGATTACAGGCAGACTTGTATATGTGGTTGGAGAGGTGTGATTGGAGTTTGACTTACATGGCTAGTGTGGGGTGCATTGGTCTCTATTATTCTGACTTACTGCCTTCTGACTATAAATTAGGGGGCATATTTACAAGGGGATTGCGCCACTGGAAAGTGTAATGGATGCTGCTTTGAGCATCCCACCGCAGCACTCATTGCTTTTTGGCACTGCCTCAGATTTACAAGGCGGTGTAAATCTGAGGCAGCACCAAAACTAACACTATTGCTTTTTCTATGTGTGCTGCATTCTGCAGCACACATATACGTAACAAATCGTCATTATTGATTGTTAATGTGGAGGAAGGGACACCTTCCTGCACATAAACAATCATTCCCTGCAACACAGACACCCTTGCACTTTGGAGCAGGGGCATCTGTGTTGGCGCTAGGTAGCTATTTTTAACATCAGCTCTAGGGAAAACACAGGGGTGCACCGTATTGTTGTAATTACGGCCTGGCACACAGTGCATGGATGTTTAAAAACATCTCTTTTTCTATTGCGGCTTGTGCAGCGGCCCATTTCGGATTCGATGCATAGGCCACAATGGAAAAAGGGATGTTAACGTCCGCCTGCAGGGCCGTCGTATCATAATTGGACTCTTAGGACTGCCAACTGCTTTTCGGACAGTCTTGAAGCCGAAACAATGGCTGTCGGTTGTTTGTCCGCCCGCCTTCGTAAGGAGGCCCATGGTTGTAAAAAACATACTTTTTTGTTTGATTTATTAAATAGAAGTTAAAATATTAATTTTAGATGTTAGTTTTGTTAATATAATTTTTTTTAACAAAGTTTATAATTTAAAATGTTTGATTTAAAAAAAAATAAGAAAGCAATTTATAATGTGTATAGTGTAGTATCAGGTTGTTAGGTTTGTATGAGAATAAGGTGGTAAGTTATTTACATTATAAGTTATGTATTATTATTGTTAATTAATATTGTTTTGTAAATTAAATATTTAACTGATTAATAATTATATTAGTTGTTTATTGTTTATTAGTTAAGTATATATTTTTTTATTTTGCTTAAATATTTTAGTTGTAGTAGTGGGATGTTGTTTTTTGCAGTCGAATGATGTGGGGGATGTTTAAAAAAATACTAATAATTTTTGTTAATGCTAGTTAACTTTTAATTGTTTATTAATTACATAATTGCTTTTCATTATTTAAATTGTATTTTTTTATTTGTTCTATTTTTAATATTTTGCACTTTATTTGAATGCTGGTATTTTTATTGGTAATGTATATTTTGTTTCTTTTTGTTGGGGAATAGGGTGGAAAGTTAATTAAAGTACAAATAATCTTATTTTAATGTTAATTGATTTTTCATTGTTAAATAATTTTGTAACTTATCATTACTTACAAACTTGTTTTAATTTTTATAGTTGTTGGATTCATTATTTTTTTTAATTTTACGTTCTATATAAATATTTTTATTTTTGTTGGTAATTTGTATCGTAGTAGCGTCCGATTGACTTTGTAGGGGAATAGTTTAGAAATTATTTAAGGTACAAGTGTTGTTTTTAATTCCAATTAATTTTAATTGTTACTTAATTATGCAATTGGTGATTAATTTTGTAAAACGTTTTATCTTGTAATTGCTTTATTAATTTAAAATGTGTTTACAGTATATTTATTTGTTTACAGTTTTGCTAGAAATGTATATGTTAGTAATGATTAAGGCAAGCCCGTCTGCGCCCGTCCGCACCCAAACGGGACCCGGGTCCATGACTCGTGGCTCAAAAAGGGCCATAGGTTATGTTATTCTACTGAGCAGCTAATGGTTTGCCGTAACATACCACTCCCTGACTGTACTCTATTAAATCCTGAGGACGGAGGCAAAAAATGTCTATGCAGTGGCTTTTCCTTTAAATTAGCGCCCTGTCATGATTTTAGTCCGCTGACCATCAAACAAAAAGACCTTTCTCTTAGCAATGCCTCCCCAGTTAATAAGAAATTTTCCTTCCTTAACACTAACTGCCACTCTCTTCCCAAACATAAAGCTGACATCTACGATCTTTTGGTCAGTGAACAACCGGACGCGATGTTTCTTACTGATGCAAACAAGGAGAAGGGAGACCCTACTCACTGGGAACCAGGGTAAATTATGTGTGACAGAAACAGTGGTTCCTGTGGAAAAGTCCTTATCTATATTGGTAATACTGTGCGCAATCGCAATAGTTATGGGTTACTTAGATGTCAGACGGAAATGAGACCAAGAAAACTTCAGTTTGTGTATACAACAGATTTTTCATATATTTTTTGAAAGGTATATAAATATGTACAAAAAGTTTTTTTCAGATAGTGCTTAGTGATCCCAGTGTAAATGGAACCAAAAAAGGAACAAAAAAGGTTAGTGAATTTGTGACATATATAACTCGGTGTCCATCATTTTGAAAGATGACCATCTACAAATATGTAATAATCACAGCCATTGTATACAATAGTCAGAGCTGGTCACAATGGTTTGCTTTGCACAGTTGTTGACGACGTTTCGACCCTTCAAAGGATGTAGGGTCTCTTCAGGACCTATGGATTTAGGGACATCTGAATACCGGGAGGTATTGCGCAGCCAAGTCAAGTGAGAAGAAAAAAGTAAAGGAATACTCACACTGGACCCAGCCAGGTACCCAGAGTGAGAGACGGGGTGAAGGGCTAGCAACCACGGATAAGTACGGCAGGACAAGTGCCACCGTGTAGGGAGCAGGTATTCCTGGGAAACATAGGTAATCAAATCACTCCAGAGAGTTAGCGTTTTTCACACAATGAAATCATATTAGAACCCACTATAATTCTTAATATTAGTATGTCTCCACCGAAAAACTGTTTGAATTATGATTAAAATCTGTTATCACCCTTTCGGCATGTACCATTCTGTTATCCTCAAAACTGCGCAGGGCTCTAGAAAACCGATCACCCAAGAGCCATCGAAGAGTCATCAAGAGTTATCAGGCGTGGGCAGGCAGGCTCTTAACAATAAATAACAAAAAATAACCAACAAAATAAAAACAACATTTTTTCACCAAACCAATAAATCTACAATTAACAAATCTATTGCAGAGAAAAAAACAGCAAAATCACCAAAGTTCAGCAAAACAAGGAAATAATTAAAAATATTTACAACAAAGCTACAGCAAAAAACTAAACCAAGGGTTCTTATTAACCCAATCAATCACTTTAATATCTCATCGACCAACCAACCAGCCAGCTTGGACCATCTGCTTAACCAATTGTTAGGAAGTACCAGGAAGCCGAGCAGCCCCTTAATAATAAAATAAATAATAAATACAAATAAAATATAATCTCTGGGATGAGATCAAGACGAGGAAAGTGATGGAGCAGGTAAAACAAAATGTTGTATACCTCCTTTGTATGAAAATACTAACTTTATAACCTACTTATTATGATTTTACTAACGGTTTGCTGTGTTAAACTAAACCAACCTTTTGCATGCACCAATTACACGTGGGACTTATTGCTCTTTGCACGGCAAAATAACTCTAATAACTAAAATATCTACGCATTTTAATAGTAGTACATGTGGTAATAGGATATTGCATGATTTATGTTGCTTTTGTGATGTTTGCGTTCCTGTTTGGATCCTAAAGGTGAGTATTATCGCTTTAAATGTCGCTAAAGGCTAGGAAAATACTGGGATTAGTGAGGGTTTAACGTTATAATCTTTATTTCTTTGTATTAATTATTCTTTTGTGTTTGTTTCGCTTAAGTTGACATTTGGGCCTACCAAAATATGGTGTCCGAAATGGAGTTCAGAAGTGGACACTGTCTCGTGCGCGCGATGTCTACTGCGCAGACTCGGCTGGCTCCGTGAACTTCCCGACGACCCCAAGGTACAGTGTTCCTAGTCAAGGATAGGAACATGGAAGACTGCCAAACTTCAGTCAGTAAAATCTGGTCTAAATGAACAATTGGGACATACAAGCAAACCTTCAACAATGTTGCATAAGGGCAACACTGACAGAGGAAATGAACCAGCAAAATCCATGAGAACCTCATAGAATAAAAATCGGACGTTCCCCAACCAGCCAATCACCCTCTTTCTTAGCCTAAAAATGTTTCATGTTATCCTGAAATTTATTATAAAAACAGTAGTAGAATAGGGAGGGGCGTTCTAGGCATTCTGCAGTTTCGATGACTGGACACCCCAATCGACCCCACAGACGATGACAGATGCTTGCACGATTTCTTGTCCTTTGGAGATCTTTGGGACTGTAACGTGCTGAGCAAAGAACTTTCAGACTTTGAGCTTTGGCCTGCTTATGTTGGACAATTTAAAGGCTAAATTTGGTTATGCAGAGCCAAATGAATTAGAGAAAATCCATATAGCAAGAATAGGTAAATATAAATGTCATGCGATTTGTGAACAAAATTCTAAACTTGATCGATTATTAATGCTGATATTAATTAAAATAATATTTAGCTAAACAAATATGATTAACAGAATTTATGAGTTTGTGGTTTTTCAATGAAGAGAGTAAAGGATTCTGAGTCTTAAATTGTGTTTTAGCTGGTTCTAAATCACCATCAACCAATCCAACTAATTGGTCCATCGACCAAGTGGTGGAGTGCCGTGATGTTTAGGATTAGGAATCTATAGGTGGTGAATGCTAATGTATATTCTGTAAAATAACTTTTCTTCCCTATAGGTAATAAGGTACCCCCCACATGTCCAGCGCGAAATCATCATCCCTCCTGTGTGCAGACCCGTGAGTGGTGTTATGGGCCCCACCAATGAATGCGTCTGTGAATGAGCTAGTGTGAAGTTGGGTCTGTGACGCAGGAAGGGATAAGTTGTAAATTTTGCCCCTTTCTCTTTTTCCCGGTCTTGCGGTGGATCAGTTCTTCTGGTAGCAGAATGATGGTTTCATTGCATTGGTTTGGTGATTATTGCTTATGGATTTGATTATTGCTTATTGATTTCCGATCTTTTGATTATTGCTTATTGATTGTGAATGTTTAGATGAGTATTGATTTATGTACTAACATTCCATGTTGAGTAGTGTTGCGCTCTATGTTGTTTTGGAAGACTTTTGTGATGTAGGCAGTCGGATGGCCTGTGGCAAGTGAAGTCACATGGTGAATTGTTTGTTGCCCTGTAGGTACACGGGGAAAACGTGTGACGATTGAAGTTGCACGACGCATTGTCTGGGTTCGATTTGGTAACATCGTCGTGTGTTATCGTTAGGGTCATTTCTGTGTGAAAGAGGTGTATGGGTAGCGAAGGCCACCTGTGAAATTTTGGTCTTAAGTAACAGGAGTCCACGTGAACTCTGATTACGCTTATCACTGGAAAGGTAATAGGTGTTCCCTAAGCTTGATAGAAGGGTAAAGTAGATGCTACTTTATTAACAAATGTAGTAATTCTGTAGTAGGGCAGAGGTAAGCGCTGCTCTCAGGAAAGACAGGATTCTGTGTGGATGAACTACATTTTCCGTATGAAAGTGTGTAAATAAAATAGCATTCGACTCAATTGTGAAACTCTGGTTTTATTTCTCAGGAGCAGTGCTTCTCCAACAGGTGTCTTATTTCCAGAGAAATGGTTAGTTAATGCTTGTTAAAAGGGTAAGGTAGAGGGAAGTGCTACTTTATCGGCGAGAGCAATGATTCCGTAGTACGGCAGAGGTAAGCGCTGCTCTCGGGAAAGACTGAATTCTTGTGAGAAAGGTCAAGACTATCTCTTTGTTAGCGAAACAGATAATGGTGGTGTTTTTATGTCGTTACCAACAGAATTTGAGTAAAAGTGAATGTAAGAAAGTTTGCCGATAAATTTTGTAAAGGAGGGGTCAGCAGAATCAGGAGTAGCGAGAAAAGCTGACGTCAGAAAAGACCGCGCTGGGATTGGCCAGTCAGTAAGAAACGTAGACGCTCCTGATTGGTGCGTTAGTGTGTGCCGCGCTAGGAGAGGAGAATTCCAGGGTGACGTAGACGCTCCGAAATGGTGCGTTAGTGTGAGTCGCGCTGGGATTGGAGAATTGCAAAAGTGACATAGACCCTCCGGATTGGTGCGTTAGTGTAAGTCGCGCTGCGATTGGATAAAACAACAGAATAGTCGTAGGAGAAATCTAGCGATACTGAAAAGAGAAAATTATGTATTACGATCCACCAGAAAAAGAAAAAAAGTCCTGGTTCGGGAAGATCAAGAGTTTATTTAAGAAGGACAAACCGGTTGTGACTAAAGAGGGACAGTTGCTTCCTCCACCGAAATCACCTGCATCCTTTATGGTTGCGAAATATGGTTATCATACATGTATTTTGTTAGACAATTGGGCAAAGTATACAAAAGATGATGGAGTTTTAGCATTTCCGGAACATCGTTCTTTCAATTTAGCGGTATTGCGGAATTTAAGAGAAAGAATGATGAAACTAGAACCGAGACCTAGACCTACTCAGTTTGAAACATTAACAGAATGGGAAGATGAGATGTATGACAGAGAACGACCGCGGAGTGGCGGAAGGTACAAATATATGTTTGGTAGAGCGTGTGGACAAGAGAATCATGATGATAGAATGAGGAGATGGCGAAGTGCAAATATGACTGATGGTATGTTCCCTATGAGAAGTGCTGAAGAGATTAGTAGTAGAAAATGTACAGAAAAGAGAAATAATACAGAATCAGAAGGTTATAAGTATGGTGTGCATGAGACGGAGGATGATGTTCTTGAGGACATGTTTTATAAAAATCCACCCCCGTATCAATCAAATTCCACATAGTTGACACCACGTGCCCCAGTAAAAGAATCACCACAAAATATAAAGTTTGAATCAATACCACATGAGGTAGGAAGAAATAATCCCTTTAGAGAAACAGAAAATATACAACCTGGTAAAATGGCAAATGAAAATTCAGCTGAATTAGCAAAAACAACTTTAGAGTTAACTGAAAAGATTTGGGAATTAAATAAAAACTTGGAAGCTGTAACTGTTCCTGTAACAATACTTTTCCACTGGATTCAAGCAAGCCTGGCTGAAGACGGCTGAAATGCCAGAAACCGGTCCTACGAAGCTTATTTCCGGTCCAGGGAAGACATGGCTTGGTAGTTCGGGCTGGACTGTTCCCATGAGGCACAGGGTCAGACTGATTTGCATATGGGCATGTCTGACCTGGGGTGGCAGAGTGGGCTAAAGAACGGTGATGGATTAAACCCAGATCAGTTGACTGGGGGTGAGTGCTTGCAATGTTCAACACTCCGTCCATCATTTCCTTTGGTTTTTGCCTGTAACAATAGGACCTGTGATGCCTATTTTTGATAAACAAAAGGATAGTGAGCATTGTCTGACGATTCCTTATAACAGTAATAAACAAACCGAAATGCAAAAAAGAGGTTCAAGAGAGAATCCTTGAAGACAAGTGGTAGGAATTTCTGAACAAAGTACGCCTAAAAATTTGACAGTAAATCAGAGTCTAGTGAATAGAGCAATAATGACGACAGAATCAGTACCAGGGTCACCAAAAGGTTTAGAACAAACGCGAAATTAAATGATTCCTGTATGTCCTACTTCTGATGAATTAAGTGAATGGTTAAGGAGTTTACAGCAAAAAGATGCTGAACCTCAACCTTTAGATGTGTCCAAATTAAAAATTGTTTTAGAAGAATTAATAGTAGGAACTATTCCCACAGAAAAGTTAAAAGCCTATCAAGATGAAGAATTAATGTTTCTATGCAAAAGTATAACATGGAGAGCAGGAAATTTACATGAAAGATTAGAAGAAGTAGCAAGTGAAATGGGTATCGACTTTGAAAAGGTAAAGTCTTTACAAAAACCATACAGAGTAGACTTTTCTGAAAAGGACATTGAAAATTTGAATACTGCAGGACGAACAACTCAGATTAAAGATTTAAATATTTTACTGAGAAAATGGGGTGATGTAGATAAATGGAAAAGTAGATGGTTTCGAAAACGAGACGATGCAGCAAACAAAATGTTTGCAGCTTATCCAGTAAGAGAAAAAGAAAAGATAGTGACTGAATGTCCCATGAGGGAGATTCCAGGCGGAGGCTATGTGCATGTTCCCTGGACCAGACAAGACATTGTATCATTCACCAATGACTTTCCTTGCTTGCGCGAGAAGCCGGTTGATTGGTACAGGCAGGTAGATAGGTTTGTAAAATTGTCTAAAGTACTATGGATTGATTTGAATAGTTAATTTGACATAATTGTACCAGCAGACCTATGGGCAGAATGTAAAATTACAATAGTTTGGCCTACTCAAGAATACCCTAGAGATCCAAAAACTGGTGCCCCTGATCAAGAAGTAATGAGAAAATATGAACAAGTAGTTACCTTTCTGAAAAATAAAGTGCCTCCTAAAGAAACTGTTTGGGTAAAAATTGATAGAACTCATCAAGAATTGAAAGAGTCTGTACACGCATATTATGAGAGATTGATACTAGCTTTTAAGCAATACAGGGGTGATGAAAATTTGAGTGAGAAGGATTTGAGTCATTTTGTATATATCGAATTGTATATGGGTTGCGACCTGAAGTAAGTGAAATGATTAAACAGCATACAGTGGATTGGCAAAACAAAAAGATAGATGAAGTACTGAGACATGCAAAATATTTTAGTGATGAAATTGAAGAAAAACAGCGTAAATTAAAAGCAAAAGCTATGTGGGCTCAAGTAAAAGTGGCAGAGAGACAGGAAGCTCAATTGATTGAACAAGCAAATGGTATGAGCATGAGACAAAAACCCAACCCTGGGAAAGGAAAAGGACAGATTAGTTTAGAAGAAGCCAAAAAGAAGTGGCCATGCCATAATTGCGGAAGAACAGGGCATTGGAGAACCGAGTGTAAATTTCCCCCAAGTGCTAATGGTGATAATGCATCATTGAATGCACAGGTGCAGAATGAGGTGAGTTGTCAACCGCAACGATAGCAGCAGGTTGTTGCCGAACAGTGTCAGGTGCCAAAACCACCTTTTCCACAGAGCGCAAATCCTCAGAAATACAGTAATGAGACAGGATTCTACAACGAAGAACAGGTAACTAAGTTGCCTGCTCGCTAATGCTGTTTCGCAGTATTGGCTACAACGCGATGAGAGTGAGTCAGAAGAAAGCTATTGACGGTGCCGAGGAAAGGACGAAGAGTGCGTACTTGGCGCAACTCTAGAAGTAGAACAGACAGGCACTTTTGTGGATGGAAATGTAAATGACGAAAACATTACTTTCCTAGTAGATACTGGTGCTACTCATTCAACTGTTAGGTCAGCTGATGTCAAAAATCTTCCTCTCTCAGATGAAACAATCCAAGTAGTTGGAGTATCCAACAGACAGATAAAAACATATCTCACTGAACCAGTTAAAGTTAAAATGGGGAAGTTTTCTGAAATGCATCGTTTTGTCGTGTGCGATTCAAGCCCTATAAATTTGTTAACGAGAGATTTGCTGTGCAAAATGAACTGCACAATATTCTGTACTCCTGATGGTATAGCTTTTGAGACTCCTGATGAGGACGTACTGTATAAAATGACTATAGCTTATATGGAGCCTGAAATTACCGAGGCATTTGCTGTATTTGACCCCGAGAAATTGCCTCAAGAATTGAAGAAAACAGTAAAAACGGAGGGGTGGGATTTCACACGAGAAGATGTGGGATTAATGAAAAATGTAGATCTTGTAAAAATTTCTGTAGAGGAAGGAGTAAGTTACCAAAATATTCCACAGTACAAATTGACACCCGAAATAATTGCAATGGTCACTCCTATAATAGACAAAATGATTGAACAAGGTATTTTGAGGGAAATAATGAGCAGTCCATGTAATTCACCAATTATGGGTCTGAAGAAGCCTAACAGAACTTTTAGAATAGTCCAAGACCTGAGAAAAATAAATAAAATTGTTGTATCATGTTGTCCCATTGTACCAAATCCATCTGTGATTTTGTATCAGATTCCTCACGATGCAGAATAGTATACAGTGATTGATTTGTATCATGCTTTCTTTTCCATTCCGTTGCACGCTGACAGTCAACAGATTTCTGTGTTCCGGTTTGCCGAATGTACTTTGGCATGGTGCCGAATCCCACAGGGGTATACATAGAGTCCCTCGATATTTAATCAGATTCTGAAAAAGTCTTTAGAAGATTTAAAAATGCCTGAAAGTTCGGTATTGGTCCAATATATCGATGACCTACTTGTGGCATCGAGAACTCGAGAAGCTTGTGTAGTGAATACCATTGCATTATTAAATCATTTGGCAGATGGAGGACTTAAAGTATCCCCATCGAAATTGCAATTTAGTCAAAAGGAAGTACGATATTTAGGCCACAAAATTGAAAAAGGATTAAGAAAAGTAACTGCAGATAGAATCAGGATAATAAAAGGAATGACAGCCCCAATGACTCAAAGAGAGGTGAGAATGTTTCTTGGAATGGTTTGATATTGTCGTCAGTGGATTAGTAATTTTTCTTTGATTGCAAAACCTTTGGTACGCTTGACAAGGAGTGATGTAAAAGATCCCATTGAATTAAATAAAGACGAGTTGAAGGCTTTTGAACAATTGAGAGATGGGTTGTGTGAAGCACCAGCTCTTGGCATGCCTGACTATGAGAAAGAATTTGAGCTCTATTGCAGCGAAAGAAATGGATGTGCACTTTCTGTGTTAATACAGAAACACGGAAAATTGAGGAGACCAATTGCATATTTTTCAGCTATGTTAGACCCTGTAGCTGTAGCATTGCCTGGTTGTTTGAAATCTGTAGCAGCTACTTGTAAGAGTCTGGAACAGAGTGAAGGAATTGTGATGGGATATCCTGTGAGAGTGTTTGTACCTCGTGATGTGGCAATCCTTTTAACAAGGAACCGCACTCAGTTTATGACGCATAGTCGCCTGAACAAATATGAGAAAGTCATCTTAGGTGCAACGAATGTGTGCCTTGTAAGATGTCTGAATGTGAATCCTTCAACATTGTTGCCTGTTGCTGAGAATGTGGAAGTCAGAGATGATGTGGATCATGACTGTTTGGATGTACTTCATTCTTGTACCAAACCACGTCCTGATATAAAAGATGTACCTTTGACAGAAAGTGACTATGTGATGTTCGTGGATGGATCATGCTTGAGAACAGATGAGGGAATTCTGAGTGCAGCATATGCAGTATGTACGGTAGCAGCTGTTTTAGAAGCATCTTGTCTGAAAGGAGTAAAATCAGCCCAAGTCACTGAACTTTTTGCATTGACAAGAGCATGCAAGTTGGGGAAGAATGTGAGAGTGACTATGATAACCGATAGTCAATACGGCTTCGGCGTAGTGCATGACTTTGGTCAAATCCGGTCCCAAAGAGGGTTTTTGACATCGAGTGGAACCCCTATAAGGAATGCTGAAGTGGTTGGAAAATTGCTTGAGGCGATACAGCTGCCTAAGCAGTTAGCGGTGGTGAAATGTGCTGCGCATTCCAAGTCTGCTGATTATATTTCAGCGGGCAATCGGTTTGCCAACGATATGGTTCAGTATTGTGCACGCAATCAGAACACAGTGAATCGTGGGAGAGAAAAGGAAATTAATTAATGCCCCTTGTTGTTTACTAACACTGTGAATACATGGGAAGAAGTGAGGCAGTTGGAGGAAGAAGCAGGAGATGAGGAAATGAGACAGTGGGTAAAAGCAGGATGTGCACTACGGGAAACAGATCATGTGTGAGTTTAGCGGGATGGAAGACCAGCCATGCCTGATAGCATGGTTTCAACCATGGCACGGATGTATCATGTACAAGCACATGTAGGAAGAGTTGCTATGATTAGACTTTTCAAACAGACATGGTATAATGCACAATTTAGACTTGTAGCTGAAAGCCTTTGTCAAAGATGCCTTATATGTCAGCAAATCAATCCTGGAAAAAAAAACAGTGGTAAGTCTGGGAACGATAGGATGAGAAGGAGGGCCTTTCACAAGAATGCAGATTGACTTCATTGAAATGCCCCCCTGTAACAGGTTGAGGTATGTTCTAGTGATGGTTTGTGTGTTCTCTCGATGGGTGGAAGCATATCCAACTAGAAGGAGTGATGGAATCACAGTGGCCAAGCTACTATTGAGAGAGTTCATTCCTAGATTTGGTTTTCCAGTCACGATCGAGTCAGATAGAGGAAAACATTTCCATAATGAAATCATGAAATTAATTTGTGAAGCATTGAATGTACAACAGAAACGACATTGTGCCTATCGCCCAGAGGCTTCTGGTGTGGTGGAACAAGTAAATGGCACCATTAAAAACATACTGGGAAAAATGTGTTTAGCCACAGGTTTGAAATGGCCTGATGTCTTGCCTCTGGTACTCATGACTATAAGATCTATTCCAGATAGGAATACAGGCTTGAGTCCTCATGAGATAGTGATGGGGAGAGCAATGCGACATGTTTTCATACCCATCAGCAAATTATTGCCTATATCTGATGACTTGGTGTTGGATTATTGCAAAGGGTTGGCTGATTCCGTTCATTCTGCGTTTCATCAGGCTGGATCGGATGCAACCACTCTTGAAAAGAAGGCAGCTCATGATCTGAGCCCAGGTGAATGGGTGAGAATAAAAGTGCATAGAAGAAGAAATTGTTTGGTCCCAAGGTGGGGTAAACCACGTCAGGTGATCCTGACCACAACGACAGCTGTAAAATGTGCAGGAGTGAAGAATTGGATTCATGCTAGTCACACCTTGCGAATTCCAAATCCAGTGGATAACAAAGAAGGAGAATACTTTGAAGAATCTGATACAAGTTCCGAATCGGATACTGAAGAAATAAGAGCAAGACAAACTCCTGAAAGGGGGGAGTCAGAACCAAGTCCAGCTGTAGCACCAGAGAATCTTTCATTAAGAAGAAAATTGCAAATTTCTGACACCAGCTCTGAATCAGACACTGAACCAGTACAAGCACATAAGAGTGAAAATAAAAACAGTGAAGAGATTGTCAAAGAAATTCTTGATAAAGATGTTCTGTATGAAAAGTCAAGAGAAATTCTACCTGAAATAACAGAAGTAGATGGTAAGGTACCAGATACAGAGAGTGAGGGAAAGATTGTCGGGGAAGACTCCTGAGGAGATGTAGGGAATCCATACATCCAGGTAGACAAAGGGGCAGTTAGTCAGCAGGAAGATTGTGTGGAAGAACCACGAGGAGGGACAGAAGTAGGTAAGAAAAAGGAAGTGGTGGAAAGAAAGACTACTGAAAGTAAGAGTCAAGTTGGAACTGAATCGGAGGACAGTGACGAAGAAGTACCAGAAGGTCGAGTCCTGAGGAAAAGAGCATGGCGAACTGAGAGAAATAAAAAAGGAAGTAAGCTAAAAAGGCCAGCAGAGGATGAAATTTGGCCAAACAAGATAAAGAGATTGAGATGCAGATTGACACGAGTAAAATCATCCAGAGCTGAACAACTGAATGAGGTGTCTAGCCAAGAGAAATCAAAAGACAGGCACCATCAGAGGAAAGCAAAAGGACTAGAAAACCCAACCAGAAGTATAAGTCACCAGAATGGTCGTATGTGGTACTTCCTGAAGTATAAGAAGAGGCAGACAGCCAAGGAGATCTAGAGGTGACTGTACCAGAAGTGGTTGAGGAAGATGAAGTATCGGAAAACCTGAGAGTTATCTTTTCCGACATCGGGGAAGAGACAGATGTTCAGGAAATTCTGAATCAAGATTGTGAAAGAAAAGTGAAAGACGATCAAATGCCAAACTGAAGAGACACAAGTGCTCTAGAAGGAGAAACTTAAAATTTACCGAAAAAGACATAAACCGAAAAGAACCAAGTAGGTGCTTAGAGCCTTGGGTTAGACAAAACTAGTTATGAAGTAGAAGAGGCTAAGTCAAAAGACACTGATAATTTTTCGAAATGGCAAACTCTGAAGTAGAAAATCTACATGTGTGTTCCCTAGAAGATGGGGCAAAATGTGTTGTTGTACAGAATTACTAATGCTTCTGTGGAGTGTGTTAACTTTAATGGTCACATTTAAGGTTACATTAGAAACAATAGAAGGTCATAGTGAGAATAAGACTGATATAGAAAAGATTCAAAAGATTAATCTGACTAAAATAGATAGAAACTATTTTCATAAAGATAGGTCCATTACTGACTTTTCTAACAATGTTTTCTCAAAATTATTGTATGAATATGTGAAAACAATGGATGTAAGGGACTGGTATGTCTGTATGCAGTTGCCTGCATCAGTGTCTGAGGGAATGACATATCATCACCTCCCAGTGACATATGGAATAACATGTAGCATATTAGCAAGTCTGTTTTACAAAATAGGGAAGCTAGAATACAATTTTTCAGATGTAGATAACATATTTTCACAAGTACCTCTAGTCAATAAACTGACTAAAGTAAAACCTGCTAAAGTGTTAGGTGAATTTTTCTTAGAAACCAAAGAATGAACATTAGAGTCAATATTCAGAAATAATCTAACTTGTAGTCTGAAAAAAGAGGAGAAGACTTTCTTAGATATGGTAGAAGAAAGGAGATTAAAATGCAACAGAAGGTACCTGAGGGAAAAGAAGAAAAGATAGTTTGGGATGTTGAAAGAGAAAAACATTTGAAAGGAGAAGCGAGTCCAACAATGGCTCTAGATTGGCCTCATAAAGGAAAATTGTGTATTAGAAGAAATCTAACTGCATTTGATAACTATTTTGTGGGTACAAGTGATTGCCATGATACTTATAGGATCATGGGTGGATGGGGATTTAAAGGAGGAAATGATCTGGTTTTTCCTGGATTATATTTTATCTGCGGGAACAAAGCTTATTATCGATTACCTGACCATTGGAATGGATGTTATCTAGACCTGGTTTTCCCAAAGATATTTCATGTGGGAAGAGGAAAAGATGGTGCACATGAGATAGGTAGACAACTAACACATAGGAGAAGAGAATCTTGGTCAGAAATTGTAGGAGACATTTTTGGAGCGTTGATACCAGCAGTTGGAATATCTCTGAATGCACAATTAGAAAATTATCAACAGTAGTAGATCGCTTGTCAACAAGCACTGCTGGAGGATTTTTATTCGTAAACACCGAAATGGCCATGCAAGCCATGGTGATGCAAAATCGACTTGCCCTTGATATAATTTTGGCAAAAGAGGGAGGAGTCTGTGGAATGCTGAAATTTCAACATTGTTGTACTTATATTCCTGACGAAAGTCAAGATTTAAAGACGTACATAAAGAATATAACTGATTTGCATGAGGAGATTGTTCCACTGGAGGTTGAAGGTATTTGGGAAAAGATTGGAAAAAGGTTTTCTACTATAAAAGACTTTTTACTAAAACTAGGTAGTACCTTTATTGGTAGGATATTATTTCCAGTAACATGTGTGATTGTTCTAGTATTAATTCTGAGATTAGGATGTCTATGTAGCAAAAGAAAGAAAATACTAAATAACATAAATAGAGAAACTGTAAAGAAGAGAGAGAAAGAAAGAAAAGAGAATTTGAAGAGGTAGAATTAGAAGAGTACAAAGAGAATATGTATAAAAAGACAAGAGAAGAAGAGACAGGAGAAACAGTCATGTGATCTAACAAAATATTGAGAGAACTGAATTCATTTCTATTTACAAATTTTATAAAAATTTAAGGCAGTGTGGTGATGTTAAAAACCACCAAAGGGGGGATTGATGGAGCAGGTAAAACAACATTTTGTATACCTCCTCTATTTTGCATGAAAATACTAACTTTATAACCTACTTATTATAATTTTACTAACGGTTTGCTGTGTTAAACTAAACCAACCATTTGCATACACCAATTACATATGGGACTTATTGCTATTTGCATGGCAAAATAACTCTAATAACTAAAATATGTACGCATATTAATAGTAGTACATGTGGTAATAGGATATCGCATGATTTATGTTGCTTTTGTGATGTTTGCGTTCCTGTTTGGATCCTAAATTTGAGTATTATCGCTTTAAATGTCGCTAAAGGCTAGGAAAAAACTAATACATAAAGGGATTAGTGAGGGCTTAACATTAGAATCTTTATTTCTTTGTATTAATTATTCTTTTGTGTTTGTTTCGCTTAAGTTGACATTTGGGCTTACCAAAATATGGTGTCGGAAATTGAGTTCAGAAGTGGCCACCATCTCGTGCGCGCGATGTCTACTGTGCAGACTCGGATGGCTCCGTGAACTTCCCAACGACCCCAAGGCACAGTGTTCCTGGTCAAGGATAGGAACATGGAAGACTGCCAAACTTCAGTCAGTAAAATCTGGTCTAGATGAACAATTGGGACATACAAGCAAACCTTCAACAATGTTGCATAAGGGCAACACTGACAGAGGAAATGAACCAGCAAAATCCATGAGAACCTCATAGAATAAAAATCGGACGTTCCCCAACCAGCCAATCACCCTCTTTCTTAGCCTAAAAATGTTTCATGTTATCCTGAAATTTATTATAAAAACAGTAGTAGAATAGGGAGGGGCGTTCTAGGCATTCTGCGGTTTCGATGACTGCACACCCCTATCGACCCCACAGATGATGACAGATGCTTGCACGATTTCTGGTCCTTTGGAGATCTTTGGGACTGTAACGTGCTCAGCAAAGATCTTTCGGACTTTGAGCTTTGGCCTGCTTATTTTGGACAATTTAAAGGCTAAATTTGGTTATGCAGAGCCAAATGAATTATAGAAAATCCAGATAGCAAGAATAGGTAAATATAAATGTCATGCGATTTGTGAACAAAGTTTTAACTTGATCGATGATTTTTTTTTTTTTTTTTTTTTTAAAAACCTTTATTCGTATAAATCAGATACACAGCTATTCAGCCGACATCCCGGAGGTTCGGCAGCTAATCAGTCAACACATGAAGTCCTCCATAGCTCTAATGCAGGATAAAGACAAAGGTTTCATTTTTGAAAACTACCTACAATAAACACAACAAGCAAGGCAGTATACACCACAAATTCGTGCCAGTTCCCAGCGGGGGCGCGGCCCCATTTCCAACATCAAATCAAAGCCACCGATCGGGAGGATGAGGGAGAAGCAGAGGCACTAACATTCTAACGGAGGTGCATCAGAAAGACCCAAGTCGGAAGTGAGGCTAGGGGGAAAGTTGCTCCTCTGGCGGTTCAATGGCAGGAGGCAGACATATGCCCCCCCTATATTGGTTCCAACTTCCCCATACCTTATGCCATTTCTTAGGCCTCCCCCGTGCACTATACACCGTTTTCTCCCGAAACATGCTCCAGTCCATGTTGTCCTTCCATGCATCCAGGGTGGGTGGGCTATGAGAGCCCCACAGTCGTGCTATATCTCGCTTAGCCACCATATTGCCTAGGGTCGCCCATTGAGTCTGCGCTGCGTCATAATCTGTAGGACCCCACACATTCAAAAGACAGCGCCGCGCCTCTGGGTGCAGTACAATACCCTTGACCTCCTGCATCACAACGTGAATCCGCTTCCAAAAGTCCGCAATCACACCACACTCCCATATGATATGTAGAAAGGTGCCCACCATCCCGCAGCCCCTCTTACATAGCCCATCCTCGGAAAAACCCATATGGACCAGCCGGGACCCAGTGACGTAGACTCTGTGCAGTATCTTAAGCTGGACCAGCCGTAGTCTGGCGGGGATCGCGACCTCCTTAGGAGAGGAGACGGCGTATTGCCAATCCTCATCGTCCAGCTCAAGGCCATCCCTAGTCCACTGATCCCGCACCCCCAGGAGGAGGTCGGTCCGGACGTTCACAAGCTTTTTGTAGATTAGGGAGATTGTGCTCTCCGGCATATGGCCGTCCAGGATCCGGTCCTCCAAGGGAGAGGACTCAGGCACCTTTTCCCCCTCAATGAGTACCGACCGCAGCGCATGGCGCACCTGCGCATACCGGAAATATTCCGTGCCCTCCAGCGCATATTCCGTCCGTAGTTCGGCAAACGACTTAATCCGCCCCTTGGCCAGCAGGTCACCCACCCTGGAGATGCCAATCAGATCCCATTTCTCGAATCCCTTAGAGTGCCAAAGTTTCCCCAGCATATCGGAGTCATACAACGGAGTGGCGAGGGTGAGCCTATCTTTCCAGCCCAACGAGTTCGTGACTGTCTTCCACACATTCACCGCCACCCCGGTCGGCCCCGTGAGGGACCCAGCCGGGGGCCTCGAGTAAAGTCCTCTATAGTAGCCACCCCCACGCAGCAACCACCGGTCCATAGCAAAGCCAGGGCTAAGCGCCGGGCCGTAGACTCCATGATTGATCGCACTCAGTTGGGAGGCCCAATAGTATCTTCTGATGTCGGGAAGCACGATACCCCCATCGTACCAAGGAAGAGTTAGTTTTGCTATCGCTATACGCGGACGGCCGTCCCACAGCAGCGAGCGCTGGAGACTCTCAACCTCCCGAAAGTAGCTGGCCGGAACCAGCTCCTGGGTGTTCTGCAGGGCATAGAGGAAACGGGGAAGAGACATCATTTTGAATAGCACAGCACGGCCAAGGAGGGAAAGCGGCAGCCGCCGCCAGCCCGCTACATCCCGCTGCAAGCGCGCCAGCGGAGGGACCAGGTTCCTCTCATACCGTACCGTTGGGTCGGTAGAGATATAAATCCCAAGATACATGAAACCCTCCCGGGCGATCTGGATCGGGCAATTCCGCGGGGGAACCGGGACGTCTCCACACAGGGCATACAGATATGACTTCCCCCAGTTAATGGTTAGTCCCGAATTCCTCCCGAAGGAAGTCAAAATGTCGCAGACAACTATGAGGGACTTCCGGGGTGAAGCGAGATAAAGCAGGATATCATCGGCATAAAGTGAGATGCGGTCCTCGTGGTCAGGTGACCAGCGAATCCCCCTCACATCCGGGTGCCATCGTATCCAGGCCGCCAGCGGCTCGAGAGCAAGAGCAAACAACAGCGGCGACAGAGGACAGCCCTGCCTGGTACCTCTCCCCAGCTCGAAGGGACGGGACGCCCTACCGTTGACCGCGACTTTAGCGAGAGGTCCTTCATATAATAGTCTCACCCAGCCCACAAATCCGGGTCCAAAGCCGAATTTCGCAAGCGCAGCCCACAGGTATTCCCACTCTACCGTATCGAAAGCCATCGTTGCGTCGAGCGCTGCCACAATGGCTGGCTCCCGCATCGTCCCCACCCTTGCGATCACTCCGTGGATGCGCCTAAGGTTCAACGCAGTGTTACGATGCGGGATGAATCCGGATTGGTCAGGGTGGATCAGATCACCGATCACCCTGACCAAACGGTTAGCGAGGATTTTAGCGAGGATCTTCGGCTCGGCATTAAGGAGCGAGATCGGCCTATATGAGCTGCACCTGTTCCTGGGCTTACCATCTTTATGTATGACCACGATTGTTGCCAGGCGCTGGTCGCGTGGGAGGCATCCCGTCTCCCGCGCCTCCACGAACATAGCTCGCAAATGCGGAGCGATCTTATCTGGCCGGAGTTTGTAGAACTCAATTGGCAGGCCATTCGGGCCCGAGGCCTTGCCCGAACGTAACGAACGGATAGCCCCCGCGATTTCGTCGACTGTGATATCGCCATCAAGATCGTCCCTGTCTATGTCGGAAAGGCAAGGCAAAGCAAGATCACGCAGGAGTTCACACGAATCCCCCACTGGCCTGTCCGACACGGAGGTATAGACCGTGTGGAAGTAATCCGCAAAGCACTGGACTATGCCATCCGGCTCCGCGACAACGACGCCATCCTCCGTCACGAGGTCTGGCACAACACGATTGACCCGCTCCTTTTTATCCAGCCACGCGATTAATTTCCCGGCCTTGTCCCCGACGTCGTACAGACAGCCCCGCTGTTCCCTACTCAAGGCTTTGGCCGCGTCCGTCACAAGGGCCTTGTACTCCAACTGCTTAAGGGTCAAATTGTGCAGCGCCGCCGCCGTGACCTCCCCCTCCAATGCCAGCTCCAGATCCGCGATCTCCGCCTCAATCTGGGCGACCTCCGCGTCTCGCCGACGCTTGGCCACTGCTATCAAGGAGAGGGCCTCTCCCCTAAGCACTGTTTGAACGCTTCCCACAAAGACACCGCCGACGTGACCGAGCCGAGATTTTCCTGGAAATAACGATCGACCGCCTTCAGCACCACACTACGAGTCGTAGGGTCCCTGAGATACCACGGGTTAATTGGGGCCACCCTACCCCCCACTCCTCTACCAACATCCATACAGATCCACACCGGCGAATGGTCAGAAATACCCCGTGCCATGTGCCTGGCCTCAGAGACAAAGGAGGCGTGTGCAGCTAGGGTAAGCACATAATCAATTCTGGAGAGACTGCCATGCGCCCCGGAGTGGAAAGTGTATTGCCGCTGTGTGGGATGCAGTAGTCTCCAACAATCAACCAGACCTAGGGTATCTACAAAGTCCGGAAGCCACTTCTGAGCCCCCCCCCCGAGCTCCTTGGCGGGTGTCTGTCAAGCAATCCGGAGCCAACCGCATTGAAGTCGCCACCCACCACCAACATTCCCTCTGGGAGATCCAACAAAGTCCTCTCTAAGTCCGCAAGTGTGGAAGGTTGCAGTGCAGGAGGGACATAAACCGACACCAGGACCAGCGTCCTGCCCTCCCACCTGCCCGCTACAGCCGCAAAGCGTCCCCTATCATCAACAGTAGTGGAGTCGACCTCGAAGGGCAGGGAGGACCTGACAAGTATTCCAGCCCCTCTAGACCCCGAGGAAAACCCGGAGTGTGCGACAAATTTGTAGCCTTTCCTGTTGAGTGCATAGCACGTGTTACCAATCAAGTGCGTCTCTTGCAATAAGACAATATCAGGGGTACATCGCTTCAGGAATTGCAGGACAATCCCACGCTTAATACGATCCCCAAGCCATTTACATTCCAACTGAGTATTTTTAAGCCCCTACCCCCCATCCCAACATGTAAGGAACCCACCACCCCCCGCGTGGAACCGCACTAGAGTCACAGAAGCTTGCATCCTTATGCCTTGCATAACCAAAAACAACAACAACCCCAACAACAACCCCAATCCACCCCCCACCCTGCACCCCTGCGTAAGCTCTAAAATGCCCCCCAACTTGCAGTGTGCCTGTCGCCCCATACAAAGACTAATCTACAAAAAGAACCCCAGAGGAGGAAAAAGCTCCCATACTGCCCCCGTCACCCCCCGGACTGTCACCCTCCCGGGGGAACCGGAGATCTAGTACTTAAGTCCTGGCTCATTGTTCATCACCGCCACCGTCTGCTCCACCGGAGCGTTCCACGCTAGTCCGTCCTTGGGGCAATGTGTCCAGCCAATCTCCGACCATGTCCGGTGATTCAAAAAAGTAAGTCCGCTCTTCGAACACCACACGCAACCTGGCCGGGAAGAGCATGGCGTATTTCAGTCCCATCTCTCGTAGCCTTCTCTTGACCGCCAGGAAGCCTTGCCGTTGCTTCTGTACCATCTGGGTAAAGTCCGGATAGAAACTTACAGTGGTGTTCTGGAATAGCGTCGGGCCGGACACCCGTGATGCTTGCAGAATGGCATCCCGGTCCCTGAAGTTAAAGATCCTGGCGACAATCGGCCTCGGAGGGGCCCCCACCTTGGGCCTCCCGCCAGGAACTCTGTGGGCCCTTTCAACAGTAAAAAACTTACTAAGGCCTTTGGGCGCCAGATGGTTCACCACCAGGTCCTCTACAAACAGGTCCACCGACTGTTCCTCCGAATTTTCCAGGACCCCAATAATGCGCACGTTATTGCGCCTTGCACGGCCTTCGAACTCTTCCAACCGTCGGGCAAAGTGATCATTTGCAGTCCGCAAGGTACGGACTTCCAGCTGAAGGCCGGAGACGTCGCTCAGGAGGCCTGCAGTCTTGAGGTCCAAGGACTGAACCCGCTCATTAGTTTTTCCCAGGTCTGCCCGAATCAGATTGACGTCGATCGATATGGCGTCCACTTTATGCGCCAGGGTCTCAAATTGTTGCCCGATAGAGGACTTCATCCCCTCGATGGCCCCCATGATATCTTGCAGGGTTGGTTCCGCGGAGGGGGGCGACACGTCCTTCAAGGCCTCCAGTGTCTGTCCCGATCCGCCCGGTGACCCCTTCTGGTGGGCATAGCGGTCCATGTTGTTAGTCTGGGTGTAGCCTCCCCGCCTGGTACTTTTGGGCTTCTGTTTTTCGGCGTCCGATTTGCTCAACATCGCAATCTGCCGCGGAGACAATCTCTTTGCCCATACAGAGTAGACAACCATGCAACCAGTGACTGGCGCTACCCACGTCCAGGCCGGGCGCGGTGGAGACAGGAAAGCGAAAGTGAAAGTGAAAGTGAGGACACCTTCCTTCCGACGACTCGCCCCTCGCGCGGCCGCTGTTGTTCAATTAGTGCACGGGCACTGTGCCAACGCAAGTCCCGGGCACCTTCCGGGGAGTAGGCCACAAACTTCCAGGCAGTACAACTTCGGTCTCCGGTGGGCGATTTCGATCCGGACAATGGCTCTCGCCTCAGCAACGGCTCCCTTCCAATATTCCGGGCGTCAAAAGCAGGATAATAGACAGGATATCTGCCGGAGGGAGCGAGGGTCTCGGGAGCTCTAGGCTCACGCGGCCATCTTGATCATGCGCTAAGCTCCTCCCCACAACTTGATCGATTATTAATGCTGATATTAATTAAAATAATATTTAGATAAACAAATATGATTAACAGAATGCATGAGTTTGTGGTTTTTCAATGAAGAGATAAAGGATTCTGAGTCTTAAATTGTGTTTTAGCTGGTTTTAAATCACCATCAACCAATCCAACTAATTGGTCCGTCGACCAAGTGGTGGAGTGCCTTGATGTTTAGGATTAGGAATCTATAGGTGGTGAATGCTAATGTATATTCTGTAAAATAACTTTTCTTCCCTATAGGTAATAAGGTACCCCCCACATGTCCAGCGCGAGATCATCATCCCTCCTGTGTGCAGACTCGTGAATGGAGATGTGCGAGTGTTGGTGTTATGGTCCCCACCAATAAATGCGTGTGTGAATGAGCTAGTGTGACGTGGGGTCTGCGACGCAGGAAGGGATAAGTTGTAAATTTTGCCCCTTTCTCTTTTTCACGGTCTTGCGCTGGATCAAAAGCTCCATTAAAACCCTCCAAAAAAGGTGCAAAGAAAAAGGACTGCTGCGAACATTTGGTAGAATCACCAATGGCGTCCTCGCCCCGCCAAACACTTGCAAACTCAAGAACAGCCTCTGATTCAGGGCCCATACTTGCCCATCCAACTGCCGAGGAGTCAAAACTTGGCACTAAAGAACTATCAAAAACTACCAAACTACGAAAATCAAGGCTTCATTAAGGGATTATTTTAGGACCACAGTACCTATCTATTGGAATTCTCTGTGGCATATTATCAAGCCCATTATCACCGCTTTAGCGCCGTTTTCTGCGACTAAAGCGGCGATAATTTCAACGCCGTGCTTGATAATATGGCCCTGAATCTTTATGCAAAAGTGCTTTAAAAGTCTTGGACGTCAGCCAATCGCAACAGGCTTTCCTTCAACCATCACTTGAACACATAGCTCAATTAGAACAAGTTACCCCCAACGTAATTACCCCCAAAGACGCCCACCTGCCAACTTTTCAACCATTTTTAAACCTAAGCCCGTTTTCCTCATCTGTATTTAACTCCTCAACTGAATCTAAACCTGAAAAGCAACAAAAGAGCCCTAAAATTTTAATACCACAGGCCATGGCCTTCCCACAAGCCTTCCTCAGCAATTCAGTCCAACAGGAGTCGGAAAGTTTTCTAGCCAAGGTAGATCAAGGGGCCCAAGCTGACCTAATGGTCATTTGAGAAGGGCCAACAGCAACATAATTCACAACTCCTTAGACTTATCGTTCTTCAGCACTGAACACAATAAGTCCGCAGCGCATGACAGCTCTCCATCGGACAACCTCAACAACCTTTTTATTACAAACCTTTCAAACAACGTCAGCAGCACTAACATATCATTCCGATAAGATGGATCTGCAGGTGCACCTACTAAATACACTTGTGGTTTACACCACTGGGATCGACCAAAAATTGGATGCGCTTAATGCCCTCATCAAAAAAGCCCAATCCCAAACTCATCTGGTTTAATCAGTGTGCTGCTGTTCTCCCATAATTGATTCCTTATCATCTCTGCCTCAATTTCTCTCAAAGTCTTAACGGAAATAAAGAAGCCCTCTGCATCTGGGTCATCAGACCTCTCACCCCAGGCCCTGAGCCCGGCACAGGATTCATTTCACTCGAAAGCCCAAACCTGTCCCATTTCCATACCCCCCACGGGGACAACAGATGGCAAATCATTCCTTATTGAATCATCCAAAAATCATAACTCTCATCGGTTGTCGAAAAGAGAAAAGAAAAGACAACGAAAAAGCGGAACAAACAAAAAATGGATTCCACAAATATAAATATGAGTTACCCCCCATTGAGTGACACAGAGCTCCCCTCAACACTACTGTCTAAAGGAGAATAGTTGTGCCTGCAATTAACATTGAACCAGTTACCCCCACAGACAGAAGCCCTGCCCCAGCCCAGTCTGCAGTCACGGCAACCTCAAGCTCTGGAGCACTGTCTGCAGCCATCAATGCAAGGAAAACAGGACCCTACACAACCACCAACTAAGCGCCCAGCACTCGAAGCAGTGCAACAGAGTCCTGCAACTTCCCAGATGACAGCCAAAGAAGCTAGTTGCTCTCGTCTGTTTATCATCGAGGACAACAAATCGTGTACATCGCGGATAGCTACAGAACTCGGTCGTAAGAACCTCACAAATTTAGTAAGCTGCCGTATGTTGGTGACCGCAAAAAAAGTCCCCCAGTCACCCACCAAATGGATTTGCCTCTTCCATCGTTCACTATATCTACATCAAAAAAGTCCATCGAAGAAAATTCAAAGCAAACACACCCGGCAATGTCCAATGAGTTCTGCGAGCTCCCAAGCAGCACCCAAAGCACCAGACTGTTGCTCACTCCAGAATATACCTCCAGAGGCCCTCATGACATCCTCAATCAAGGGAATATAATAAAACTCTTCAAATCATTACCAGATCTAAGCCACCTACAATCAAGAGATATAACTGCTATTGAATTCATTCCATCTACCTGATCTAATATGGGCAAATCTACGCAAGTAACACTGGCATCCCCGGTAACCCGGGATCTGGTCCAGATGAAAACTGACCAATTTAAATCCTGGGGTATTACAACAACAATACCAAGCGCTCCTCGCTACCCCTCAATACTGGAAAACAACCAGGCCCCCACTTCCAGCTCTGCCTTAGCCCCCTTCTCAATACTGAGGTCCGCAAGAGGCAGCTCACCAACAGTAATCCCAGAGCCTACACCCGATCAGCGAAACCTTGATGGAGCAGATTGGCAATGGCTGCCAGGGGCTTTATCCAGAAACCGGACCGATTGAACCACCACTAATTACGGTCTAACAATATGCTCCTGGAACATCAATGGTTTTGGGCAGGAAAAACTATCTGCCGCCACACTGGCCTTTTTAAAAGAACATGACATCCTCCTTTTACAGGAAACATGGGAAGGAGAAAGCATCCTAATAGTGGGCTTCCTGGAGTTTATGACCCCTGCCACCAGGCAGTCCAAATTTGGCAGACCAAGTGGTGGTTTCTCGATCTATGTTTCAACAAATCTATCGGAATGTATTAAACAGATTCAATTTGAGGAGGATTGGCTCTCCAGAATATTTCTGGGAAGTTCACTTACTGACCCACAGCTGCTCATCCTCATGTTTATATCGCTCCCAGCACCACCAAGAAAAACCCCAAAATGGACTGCTTGATTAACTCCATCTGTGACTTATTTGGCAAGTATGACAGCACACCCAGCATCATCTCAGGCGACTTCAATACCAATCTCTTCTGCAATCTTGCTGATGCCACAGAACTGGACTCCCCAAGAGACCCCTCACATTTTGCATCCTAGTCAATTCCTGCTGGAAACAAACTTTCGACATTGGGCGAATTCCTGGTTATGCAGTTTAGCAGCTTAAGATTTACCTTACTGAATGGGCGCTTCTCCACTGACATCCCGCCTGCATGGACCCGGTCAGATGGCAGAGCCTTCTCGTTTTTGGACTTCTCTCTAAGGAGTAGAGAAATACTGCCCTTGATCAAGAGCTATCAAATTGCACCACAAGGAGAGAGTGACCACCGGGCACAAATAATAACACTATCCACCAGCACCCCACACCATCAAGAACTTGCCCATACCCACTCAGCCAGTTACACAGAAGACCTAAAGCGGATAAAGTGGTCGGACTCCACGGCCCCTTCCTTGATGGAAAAATGCAGAGCACTTTTACATCAATCCCTAGACTTAAATACTCACGTTGTTAGTGGCTGGTCCTCCCTTACATACCACCTCCTTAATGAACTGACAATTAGGAGGGGCCCGAGAAACCAAATCCCTCAATTCTGCATCTCAAAAGCCACAAGGAAATTAAGATCTGAGAGGAAACGAGCACTCCGATTATCGAGAAAGAATCCCAATAATAAAACCTTTTTCAATAACTATAAGCAAGCCAAGTAGCTTTTAGGATCTCGTCACGAAAGGAAAAACTGGCGGCCTCAAATCAATTCTGGCTGAAGCTCATCTACAAAAGTAAAAACCCCAACCGAAGCAATTCTGGTCTCTGGTAAATAGGAGCACACAAAGCATAAGTGGGTACGGCAGTGCAAATATCAGCGAAGCCGTTTGGAGCATGTTTTTATCTCTTCACTTCAGGGTCATTAATATAATCGATGCTCGAACCATTTCCCCCAACCCAGGTAACAATAGGTTCTCACCCCCGGGACTGGAGAACCCAAGATGAGGTTGCCCCATAAAAATTTCATCTGAAGACCGTTATATAAAGAACTAGCGAAAAGGAACGATATATTGCCAGAGCCCATGGTGCCTCCTGACGTCTTAAAAAACAAGATCTCACGCCTCATAACGAAAGCCAGAGCTGAAGGAGCCCCAGGCCCAAACAGCCTTCGCCAGGCCATGTTCAAATCTGACATCACCCTATGGTCAGAACACCTGACCCCTTTATTTCTTTATTGTAGTCTACACAGCACGGTACCAGAGTCCTGGCGAGGTGCAATCATTCACCCAATTTACAAAAGTGGGAAGAGAAACGAGCCAAAAAATTACAGAATGGTTGCACTTCTCGACGTGGAATGTAAGTACTATGCAAACATCATATTGGAGGAGCTACAGGCCTGGACCAAAATTACCGCGCGCCTCCCTTTCAATCAGACGGGTTTCGTGGCTAACACCGGCACTACAACCAATGTGTTAACGCTAACACTCCTGATGGAGAAAGCGACAGCCCAACAAACCCAGCTGCACTACTGCTTTGTAGACTTCAAAGCGGCCTTCGACCGTGTGCCCAGGGACCTGCAATAGCAGAAACTAAAATCATTGGGCATAACCCCGCCTCTTCTTCAAGCAATAATCCAACTTCATACAAAAACATGGATAAGAATTAAGCTGGGTGATGGCTCCCATGTCTCTAGGAAGATTCGTTCTGAAACTGGCATCAAACAAGGTTCTGTATTGGCCCCACTTCATTTTAATTTGTTCATATCTGACCTTTCCCCAGTACTTGACAGCGTAAACTTTCATCCCCTGCAATTAGACGGGACCTGTATCACCAACCTGCTGTATGCCGATGACTTGGTGCTGTTAAGCCACACAAAAGTGGGTCTCTAGAGGCTACTGGATGAACTGCTACCTTACACGACAAGAAATTGCCTTGATCTGAGCCTGTCAAAAACCAAAACAATATCTTTTGGGAAGTAAAAAAAGTCAACAGAAAGGTGGCACTTCAACGACACAAAGCTTGAATCAACCCCCAGTTACAAATACTTGAGCATCTTTTTCGAACCAAGAGGTACCTTTACCAAGCATAAAGAAACATTGAAAACCAAAGCCTTGTCGTTAGAAGCGGCTGCTGCAAAATTGGCAAAACAGTTACTAGGTCCCAGCCTAACTCCCATGCTGCAAGTGATGAAGGCTTAGGTAATTAACTCCTTGACATATGGGCACGAGATCACTAAGGGCACAACCAACGTATTAATTAACATACTAACAACCAACATTTTTGAAAGAGCTTTTCAGTTGTCAAGATTTGCCTCGCCAGGCCAAGTGAGACTTGAACTGGGACTACAAGACCACCATGGAGTGGTGCCAGGCGCATCTATAAAACGATGTCATAGACTTCAGCGTGCCCGGGAGGGTTCCTTGGAGGCCCGATTATGGCAGGAAATACAGTAAAACCAGACCAGCCATAAGCATCGGCAACGCCTGGACCGCAGTTTACAGTTACTAGGAGTAAAAGACCTCTGGGAAACAAACCCCCCCTACCCGGTGTTAAAGACTACCATTAAAAAAACTGTCAGATCGTGGTCCTTTCACTCGGACAGGGCCACACTGTCAAAGAGGAAACACGCTTGGGCAGTAATCTCCAATTTCAAAGTGGGTGCTCAGCCACTCTACCTATCAAGCACATACGCACTTTATTGGAAAAATAAGTTTTTTAGCGCTGAGGATGGGCGACTGGCCCTTTCTGAAGAACCTTCCCGAATGGCGCCGGCCAGGTAGCAGTACCGAATGCAGGTTGCGTGGTTACCATTCTGAAACAATGGAACACATCGTCTGTGCATGCCCTGCATTGCTCATGGCCAGACGGTCACTGCTGCGAGGACAATACATCATGTTGGGAGTTCAATCTTGCTGTCAAGCAATAATGGCCACTCTTAACCCCGAAAACACCAAGCTAAACATTGGGCTTACGAAATTCATCCATAAAGCGTCAAAACAACTGGAAGCCATATCCATATCTAAACCCTCCCCATCTTAGTATGGCGGTCGAGTTAACAGACACAATAATCAAATCGGAGTCCAGACCATCAGAAAGCCAGAGCGATGTCTTCCAGCAGAACATTATTAGCCCATAATGGTCCACCAAATTTTTAGTAATTTTAAATCCACAGTTTTTAACATTTATAACTGTCATGTTATCGTTCAATTTAGCTATGTTTTAAATTGTAAATGGTTTGCTAAACCAATCAATAAAGAGTTAATAATGAGCAATCCCTCCAATAATCAGTGCAGATACACAATGCGATAGAACAGATGTATTTTATATAGCCATATACCAAAAATGCCTTGACAGGAGAAAGTAGTGTTTTTTTGACTGACAACACCCTCCCCATGACACAAGCACGATATAGACATACAAAGAGTGAGGAGGGTGGGAAAGTAGACTAGTTCTAAACCGATTACATTGCTTGCGTACCTCAGGGTAACTGAATTAGTTGCTCACTCGGTCCCTATTTAACTTTTCAATATAATTCCTGTCAAAATTAGGTAATGAAGCACTGAAAACACTTTCTGAAAAGAAAGATGGACACTACAATGACCCCTCTATAAATATTAGCCTACATGTGCAGCATAAACAAAAAAATTGACAAATTAACAACGCAACATGCAATATGTCAAAGCATAAGGCATGGACCTATAAAATGTAGACATATGCATTAAAATTATTCATACAGATGTGGTATTTTCAACCACTGCCCCTTCAGTTACCACATCAGTTCACTGATCATTGCAGACCAATCTTCTAGATCATCAGCCAGTTTATTGTCCTTGTGGATAGTTGTCATGCCAATTTCTATCACAATGTCCCATTCCAACAGATCCCTCTCCCAGGCGGTCCCCACTGAGCTGCGTGGCTTAAGCTACCAATTGGCAATCTGTCCTTTTGCCAGCACCAATCCCAATAACACAAATTTAAATACACTTCTCCTTTTCTTAGGTGGAGGTGTATAGACAATGTTAGACTGACACAGCAACACGTGAATCAGTAACTGCACATAATTTAGAGACAATAGCTTGCCAGTACGCACAGTTTCATGCCAATTGCAAAATGCCAGCCTGACCCTCTCTGCATCTGGAGCAATCTATGGATCTTGCAGGTGAGGTATGTTTGGTGTATGGAATTGAATTGCGTGAGCTGAAACTAGGCATTACTCAAGATAGTCTTTATATACTTACAAGTTTATTTCCACTACTTGCTTGGTAGTTGTGCTGCTAAACCTAAACTATCATCCCATATTTGTGAGACTGACAACATTGTTTTCTTCTGATCAGCTGAGCTCTCAGTGCCTTATAAAGTTTGGATACCCTGTGTACGCGACTCCAGAATTTCTTTAGGGGGTATCATAAGGAAACCCCAGCCAGACCTTCCTCATTGTCTTCATCGGTTATGTGCACTGTAAAAATTGGCCCAGTCCCACCCCGAAGCTATGCCGTGCCTTTTCCAGCAACGGGCAACTATCTCCCAGTAAAAGGTCACCAAGTAATCTACACCTTCACTCCTGTCACCACACCACAAACACATCCCAGGCTGTAGCCACTAAATCTCCAGCGATCTGAAAAAGGGAAATGAGTAATCACTCTGTGCACCACTGCGTCCCACACCTCTGCAGAATGCCTTATTAAATATGGGTACTTTTGAGACACTCCTCTGCCCATCAACAGTAGCACCACCAGTTTATTGTTTCCATAGAATCCTTTTAACAGTCTCTTTTCCCAGTAAACATCCTCATTGCACTTTTGTGCCGCATCCTACAGATATGCTGCAAAATGATATATCTCCAAGTCAGGAAGTCCTAGGTCCCACTGACCCTATCCAGTTTCAGGGTTTTCAAACTTACTCTGTTATGTTTACCAGCCCATAGCAGTGATATCATAAGGGAGTCAATTTCTTTGGAAGTATATCTTGGGATGTTGCATTACCTGTTTTGTTGGTGATAATGGCATTTTGCTAAGAAAACCATCTTTGCAAGCGCAATACAACCAATAATTGACAGAGGGAATGTGTTCTAAAAAACGATGGAGTTTCTCAGTCCCTGGATCTTACCTATGTTACTTTCATGCTGCAAGTCTGCCTTGTGTGATATTGTAACTCTCAAGTATCAAAAGTGCTCCGCCTCCCATCTCATGCCTTTATGTTGAAGGACAGCTTTAGGGGAACAACTTTTACAACGCAACTTTTACAACGCACTACCATTACAACTAAACTGTTACAACGTAAGTAGATTTACAACGCATGCCATTACAACGCAAGTCTTTACATCGACTTGCGCTTGATGGCGTGCTAACATTACAAATAGTGTAGTTTACTATCCCAATACCTTCCCTACTGTTAAGTGGACTGGAGTTGGAATAGTAAATTACACTTTTCTAATGTTAGCACACCATCTAGCGCAAGTCGATGTAAAGACTTGCGTTGTAATTGCATGCGTTGTAAATCCACTTGCGTTGTAACAGTTTCGTTGTAACAGCATGCGTTGTAACAGCACGCGTTGTAACGTCATACATTCACAGCTTTAGTACCATCAGCAAGTGTTCCTAGCGGAAATGCCAGTGACTTTGCCCAGTAAATGCTCAGACTTGTTGCATTACTAACTCCGACATCAATATTGGCAATGACACAAGTGGTTCCCGGAGATAAACCAGTGCATCTCTCCATACATAGAAACAATATGCATTTCATGCTCCAGCTTTATCCCCCAGTCACACAGTATCATCTGCAGTTTAACCATTAATGGTTCTTATGGTAAAGCAGATAGCAGAGGTGACAGTGTCACCCTTGTGTGGTTCATTGCTCTACATTTCAGGCTGCTGACACCACACCTCCCAGTCTGACTTTAGCTGTGAGCTGGGAATAGAGAAGCTATACCCACCACCAAAAAAATGGGCCTAATCCCATGCCTCACAATACCTCAAACATGTGGACCTGTCTCATGGTGTCATAAGCTTTTCCAATATACAGTGCCTCTATAGCACCTTTGATATTCATGTTTTCAGTAGAGGGAGCACATGGATGAGCCTGGAATGTTTTATGTTGTAATTCTCCCAGGTATAAACCCACACTGGTCCTCATGTATCAGCGTGCCTATCACGTGACAAATTCTATTAGCAAGCACCTTAGCCAATAACTTAGCATTGGCATTTATCATAGAGAGTAGTCTATATGACCCCACCTGTGTGGGATCCTTATCTTTTTCAGATACCATCACTATGACTCCCTCTCTAATGGCATCTGGGAGTTTCCGCACCATATTGGACTCCATATACACTTCAAATAATTTATCGAAGACCAAGTGCACAAATTCCTGATTTCATTTGGGTGCTAAACCATCTAAATCTGTGGGCATTCTCATTGACAGCTCTTTTGAGAGCTCTTGTTCTAAGCTCTCCATCTGCTCGTCCATGAGAAATGGTATGGAATTCCAGCCAAATACTCCTCAGTGCTGGGACCTCATCCACCCTGCGGACACTTGTATGTTTGCACAAGATACAGGCTCAACACTTCAGTATTGATGGAAACCTGAGTTCCATCATGTTTTGTAAGTGACAGTATCTGCGAGTGTCCACTTCTCAGTGTAGCAAACACGCAAGGAGTTTATCGGAGTGATCTCCATCTCTATGTGGCTGCTGTCTATACTCTCATACTGTAAGTCTGTGCAGTGCATCCCAATTGCCTCCGTTTGCACCCAGCCACATGCAAATCAGTCTTGAACCTGCTCCTCAAGGGAACAATCAAGCCCAAACTGCCAGGCAAGGTCCTCCCTGAACCAGAACACAACACTGTCAGGCATAGCCTCCAAGCCTGCCACTCAGATTTTTATTTTTTTGTGGCTTTCAGATGCTTTTGCTGTGACAAAACTGTCAAGGTCAGAAAGGAGGGCCCAGTTCAAACAGTACGCAGTCCACTTAAAACACCCATATAAAAGCGAAACTACAATTCCCAAGGTACAGTAGGTGGGTGACAAAAATTCCAATAGTGGCTGAAGGGGGGCACTCATAACATGGAACCCCTATGCATCTATGCTGAAACCCACTCTCGAGGTTGAGTAGCGTGGAAAAAGTGTGTTTATTTAGATGGCAGCTGAGTGAATAGATACTTTTCTCACAAATTACCTAAAAGCTTTACTTACCTCTCACTTTTCTTGTTCCACAGGAGCCTCCTAATATTGTTCCCCCAATTAACTCCTCCAAGCATCGCAAAACACTGTTGGTCAGATGTACAAAGCATTTTAGTGTTTGCAAATGGCCGGTAAAATGCATTTTGCCATGTACAGAAGACAAAATGTGACTCGTAACTTGTTACCGAATCGCATTTGCTTTTGCGATTCAGTATTCAGAAGGGGCATAGTTAGGGTATCCCTTCCTAATACTACATAGCACTGGCATGTATGAATGTATTGCGACCGGGAATACGGTTGCAAAACATTTGCAGTTAGCACCAACTTCAAGTTGTTAGTAACCCATTCGCAAACTGGAAGGGGCTCCAAAGGGACCCCTTCCCCTTTGCGAATGTGGGTGCTAACATTTTTTAGGAGCAGCCAATGGTCCCACGGCCCACTGCCTACTCTTAATAAATGAAAAGGTAGCTGCTAATTTTCTTTTTTGAAATGCATCCCATTTTCCTTTAAGGAAAATGGGCTGCAATACAAAATACAAATATTGCTTTATTGAAAAAGCAATCACAGACATGGTGGTCTGCTGCCCGAGCAGGCCACCATCCCTGTGATTGTAGCCATTCACAATGGGTCGTAAATTGCGACCTGCCTCATGAATATTGATGAGGCAGGTCCATTTGTGAGCCATTGTGAATCACTAACAGTGTCAAACAAACTGTTGTACATTGCAGTTTGCAGTTTCCATATAGCAAATCACTGAAATTCGCTATTAGGAAATCGCAAACTCTGGCCCTGTGTCCCTTAGCACCCATAGTCTTATGTCAGTGCTCCTTCCAGGGTGGCCTAGATACCATCTGTCTCTTTGTGCTCCCTGCTTGATATGCTTATCTGCTGCTGCTCTGTTTCCAGGTCTGAAATACTAAGCAAGCACAATCCCCTTGAAAAGAAGTTCACCCAAAACAAGTACAAGAACTTCTATAAAAAAATATCCAAAATGAATCCAGACTTTTAAAATAATCAAAATGAGATTAACATTGAAACTTTAGTCTTACGAGTTAAGGAAATGCATATGCAACATGCATTAAAAACATTCTAACAATTGTTCTTTGCAGGGATAACTTTAGAGAGTGCTATTCAGACAATCAAATATTCCCAGCCTGCAGCACAAAATATATTTGTATCATAACCTGAGGTTCCTGAAGTATAAATGTGATTTTTTACATTTCTTATTTTAATGTTATAGCAACATAAATGTATATGTTGCACATTGATTTTACTTTTTTTTATCTTTAAGAAAGGTATCCTATTGAATGCACTTACTTTGGTACATAACTTTGTATATTTGCACCAGCACTTGTTTTCAAACGTTTCACACACTTTCTTGCATTACAAGATGGTCACCGCCCTGCCATTGCCCGTAGTCCTGTTATTCTTGTCCAGGTATATAAAGAACTCTATCATGCTACTTATCCAGTTGTCAGTAAATTGGCTATAATTTCTACTATTTAGTCTGTGACTGGATAACTACTGAAGTTTCAGATACTTCACCGGATAGAGGCTAGAAAAAAGAGATTATGTATTTTTTGTCAGGTAGCTGGGTAAGTAACTGAGATCATGAACTATTGGGCCATCGGCAGGATAAATATCCACTTCTTTTGGGATGGGATTAATGTTTGGGTGGTGGTTGTGCTCATTTTAGGCAGAAGTGTAGAAAAAGTAGGCCATATCCCTTCCTTCAATAGGTTGCATTGGCTTCTGTTCATAATATTTAGACAGCCACAGGCTAAAAAGCAGATACTATGTTATATTTTGTTAGTCCTGGGCGTATAAGTTGCATATGTTTCGTTTTCATGTTAAGTTCTGGAGTAATGGGACTCTCTTACTATGATTACAGTATTTTAGCTCAAATTTGAACGAGAGTAATCTGTTCTACTTGCTTGGGGGCATATCAGCAACAACCGGCGATAATTATCGCTAAGCGCACTTAGCGCTAGGATAATTATCGCCGGCTAGCGTGGATATTTATCGCTTAGATAGCGTGCTATTAGCAAAGCTTATCTCAAAAGCGATAAAAATCCTCACGCTAACTGCCTAACATGGGATTATCGCTGGAAACCCAGCGATAACCTCACGCAATGTGGCGTTAGCTTGTTGATAGGGCCCCACAAACTTAGCCATGATATCCACCTTCCATAGGATATCATAGCTAAGTCAGTCCTGAAGCAGGCATAAGGAATGTAGCGATAACAGAGGTTATTGCTACTTTTCTTGCCGCTATGCTCCATAGCGTAGGTCTTGATGATAGGAGAAATGTCGCTTAGAGACATTTCTCCTGTCATGTCAGGTCAGGAACGCCCACTTTGCATCTCATTAGAGATGCAAAGCTGGGCGATAGGAATTCCCACGCTAACGCAAGTTTTCATGCGTTAGCGTGAGCTTGCTAATTAGGCAATAAAATTATCGCCGCTTTTCGGCCGAAAACTGCCGCAAAAGCGGCGACAATTCTATCGCCTCGCCTTGCTGATATGCCCCTTGGTTTGCTCTAAGTAGATACATTTGGAGAAATCCAAGAGCTCACCTACATGAAACTAGACACATGTAACTATATACATAAGATAAAATGTTTATAAAGGTCTATATTTCACAGTACTGGCGTGCCCTATAGCAGCATACTGGCATGATGTTGCTCCTCAAACACTTATCGTCAAGATACACCAAACACACATTCACACAGCCAGCAAAACTAGGCCTTGCTATCTGGGATCACCAGGAAACATGCATACGCAGGGGCAGATTTACAAGCCCCTTGCGACAGTTTTCAAATCTTTGAATATGACAGAGACACCCAACCAGAGACGGATCAGAACATATTACCCTCAACATGTCATCACAGATGGACTCAAACTCCAGTCTGAGATAGAACATATGGAATTGCATGAGGAAGCATCTCCGACAGCCAATGGTGCCACAAGGGCTTAGTAATGATAGACGCACCACTATACAGATGCCAAGATAACATAAAAAGAAACAGCACTTTGATTTTGGTTGGATTTATTAGTGTACCTATGTTCTGTTTGGGCTTGCCCTGCCCACTAAAGTTCAAGCTAGTGCGGCTGGACTGAAGGAAGATGCTCACTAATGCTCACTGCAGACAAATGTAACTTCATTGTGTGGTTGTTGCACACTGGACCAAGCTCTATAACCCCCACAGCCTAACGATCACATCCAGGCAGAAGCAACTATGGATTCTTCCCCTCTGTGGATGCCATGTTCGTGAAGGACAGTTATTTACACCGCAGGCATTGAAGTTTATGTTCTGAGGCGGATGCACAATCTTGGTGATTTCAAAATGTGACAGTTGCCTGGGGAAACGAAACATGTATCAGATTAATTTCTTATAACCTTCCCATCCAGAGACTGGACATTTTAGGTGGACAAGTGTCTTTTGTAGATGATATAATAGGATATGGCTGACCACCACGGCCCTGATTTACTTACAGTTGATGCAGCGCTATACAGCAGGGCAGCTGGCTGAACTGGACTGCGTCAAATGGAGAGAGCGGAAATACACCATAATTACTACCATATGGCGCAATCGTGCTCACTCCCTGCACTGGCTCGTGTCTGCCAAGCACCAAGGCAGGCACCCTTGCACCCTGGTGCACGGGTGCCTGTGTTACAGCCAGGATTGTTTTTATGCAGGAAGGGATACCTTCCTGCACAAAAATAATCCTCAGAGGTATTTTCCTCTTTCTATGTGTACTGCAGGAAGCAGCACATATACAAAAAGGAAATAATGAGGAGAAATAAACATATTTAAACATCTATTGGGGCGCATTCTGTCGGGAGCTGGTTTTACTGGCTCCCGACACCGGACAAATTCTCTGCTGTGTCCACTACATACCACATGGCCTCCTGGCCATCTCACAATGCATCCGAGGCAGTAGTGAAGGCCAGGTCTTTTCCTCAACTGACCCACCGATGTGTAAGGGGGCCATCACTGGCCCTGGAGAGACCCACTTATCCTGGGGTCAGCTGCAGACCAAAAACTCAGTCAATCACAAGGCTTGTCCACTGTGTTGTAGCTGTAACACTCCAGGTCCAGGGTCTTGTTCTCCTTCATGTTCCAGGGAGCCACTATTATGCTCAGCCCAGCTTGTGGGTGCGGACTCCCCTTTTTGCTAACCTTCCCCCTTTCCTGTGTTTGACTCTGGCCTGGCTATTCAAACAAAAGGCTAGTGTGAGGTCTCTTTATAGTGTAATTAGGGCGGGGCCCAATCCTTCATTAGTCATCCTTTCAGGAAGACCCACTCCATCTACACCCAGGCCCTTTTCTTTTACTGTCTGGCTCCAATACAATGGAGATCCATCACCTACCTAGGCAGGTGGAAATTCCCAGAAACTTGAGGCAGACAAATGCCAACTTTCTAAAAGTGCCATTTCTGAAATAATAATTTAAAATCTGACCTCACCATTAAATAGGACTTTAACCCCTTCAGTGCCCATGACGAGCTGGACTCGTCATGGGCTGCGGTGGCGCTGTGCCCATGACGAGTCCAGCTCGTCATGAACTCCGCCCGCTAATGGAAGGCGCGGCACTGGGCGGGGAAAGGGGCGGGCATGCAAGGGGTTAAGTTACAGTTCAAAAGAGTTGAAGAATTAGGAGGCATATTCACAAGAAAATGTCGAGACGCTGCACCAAATTTGGCAGCACCGTGCTCCGATATTTTTAAAACGCAGGGATAAGCTGCATTCACAAGAATACAGGGCAACTCTGTGTTTTCCCTGGCACTGGCACAATAAAAGCTGCCTAGCACCAGCGCAGGCACCCTGCCTCCATGTAGCAAGGGTGCCTGCACTGCAGAGATGATTGTTTATGTGCAGGAAGAGACACCTTCCTGCACATAAACAATCACTAATGGCAATTTGCACCTGCTATGTGTGCTGCAGCATACAGCACAGATGAAAAGAACGCAATTGTACTTCTCAACCAAACCTGCTGACTGTGGGCAATTTGCAGCATGAAACTTCTGTTTTATGTGCAAACCATCACAAATAAACTGAATGACCTTGGCATTAAAGTGACTTCCGTTATCACTCAAGATCAAATGGGGCAAGCCGAAACAAGGAAAGAACTTCTTCAGGAGTACTTTGCAGTCGCAATGACTGTATTGTCTTTAGTGGGTAAGCCTCAACACATTTTCTGAATGCACAAACATCCACCAATAAGTAGTTCACATTTTTGACCCTCTCTAACTCAATATAGTCAATCTGGAGGACCTCAAAAGGGAAAGTGGGTGGTGCAAAATCACAGGTTGGTGTAGGGGTACCTTTCCCAGGATTGTGCATTATGTACACCATGCAGGGCTTCACTAAATGTGCAGCAGTTTTTGAGATGTTATCATTCTGCCATACAGGGGTCTAACAACTTGCACATACCCTTAACACTGATATGGGCTGGGCATGAGCCATCATGACCACAGGGAGAACATACACGTGTGGCAACATCCATCTCTGCTTCCCTGACTTGTCAATCCAGCATCCCCCATCGTTCAATTGTGCTGTACTTTCTTGCCACACTGCTAATTCCTCTACTGTGACTTCACTTTGTATCTCCTTCATGTTCTCAAGGGGTTTCCTCAAACATGGTGACCTCGGGCACCCACCTAGCAGGACCTGCTACGAACATTGTTTGCATTCTAGTCTTGGCTGTTTCCTTGGCTGTCTGATCTGAAAAAGCGTTCCCGCTACCTACTTCGTCAACAACTTTACTATGGGCACTATACTTTACTATTGCCAATTTCTTAGGGAGTGTCAAAGCGGACAGAAGCCTATATATAAGATGACAGTGCTGGATCTTTCTACCATGGGAAGTAAGGACCCCTCTCTCTGCCCAGAGTCACCTGAAATTATGGGTGACTCCAAAGAAGTACTGGCTGTCAGTATAAATATTGACAACAGTCCCTCACTCAGTTCACAGGCTAGAATAAGGGCAACGAGCTCTGCAGTTTGGGCCGATTGATAGGGAACTAGTGATGTCTCAACCACCGTAGGCAGCATAGTAATAGCAGATGCAGCAGTTGTAGTGCCATCTCGTAATTTAAAGCAAGAGCCATCGACATATAGTTTCCCTTGAGGGTCAGATAAGGGAACATCAGTCAGGTCTACCCGTCCTTTTGTCTCTTCTTCCATTCGGAAGGTACAATCAAGTATAGCAATCTCCTTATTCTCAGAAGGGAGGGGTGGTAACGTTGCTGGGTTCAGAGTGGCACATCATTTAATCGTAATATGTTTAACAAACAGAATTAGCTCATAACCTGTCAGACGTGCACTGGTGAGGTGCTGTGTATTTATCTTATTCAAAGTGTATCCACAGCATGGGGTACCATGACTGTGAGGTCAGGATCAAGTACGAGTCCAGCCAATTGTCTTATCGAGACAGCCATGGCCGCAATCGCTCTTAGACAGTTCGGGAAGGTTCGTGCAACAGGGTCAAGCACAGCAGAGAAATAAGCACATGGCCGTTGCTTATCTCCAAATCTTTGTGTTACAACAGAAACCATTGGCAGCCGTCTCCTCAACCAATCCTTTCTCAATTAAGTCCTGTACAATTTGCAATAAAGCTTGCTCACCTGCCTGCGGTAGTTTATACTGAGGGATGTGAGGTAAACTAGCATTGTCTTTAACTTGGATCGAAACTGGCGAGATCTCTAACAGTCCCACATCTGTGTCACCTGTCGCCCAGAGGGTTGGCGGCACGACTTTAAACTCTGCAGGAAGTGGTGCATCTTTGGACAGGCACAGCGTAGCCAATACTACATCCGGACTCATTGTCATGTAAACACCCACCATGGAGCAGTAAATCGTAGCATGCAATTTCTTCAACAAGTCCAAACCCATCAGATTTTCTCCACAATTAGATGTCAACAAGAATGGTGGATCCACAGTGAAAGGACCAATAATCAATGCAAGAGGTTTTGAAATGGGGTTCACAACCGGTACACTAGAAAAACCTACCAAAACATTATTATGGCCAGACAGAGTTGCCCCAGAGACCAAGGAATGAGAAACAGAACTGTTTGTTGCCTGTATCCACACAAAACTCCTTAGCTGAGCCATGCATATCGGCACTAACATACAAACTGCATTGATCTACAGGTATCGGAACTGGTCCCTCACTCTGTCCCTGGCTGTCCTAGCTGTAAGACATTCCTATCACTTCATCCATATCAAAATCATCATGATAATACTGTCCGCTTGAGGTTCATCAAAATAGTTCTGATCAGAACGACCCTGCAAGGCCACAGCATCTAGCCCTGTCCTGACCACCAGCTCCACAACCCCGGCCACGAGAACCTCGTCCTCTCGGGACTGCCACCTTCTGCAAAAGCACAGGACACTCGCTATGCCAGTGTCCCTCCTCTTTACAATATGCACACTGATTCGCCCCTAAAGGAGTGGTATTTGGTGGCCTGCTAGTGCGTGGAAGCTTTCGGGCCGAACCACCACATCCACTATCATTCCCCCTAGAAGCCTGCTACAACAACACCTTTGTCTATAAATCCTTGTGCTTCTTTTCCCTATGTTCTTAATACTGCACCATATTCAAAATAACTGAAGGGGAAGACGTGGACCAGGTGCTCTCGGAAGCCTGTAATCGGGTCGCAATCTCACGAAGCAAATTTGAAACAAATCTATTGACAAACAATCGAACACCACCTTCGATCGACAAATCCAGTCCACTATAATCTAGAAACACATCTTCAAACCGAGTGAAAGAATCAGACACACTTTCATCTTTATTCTGACGGCAAGCCGATAACTTGTCCCAATCAACTTTTCTCGGAGGAATAAGAGAATGCATATACGTAATGATACGGCCGGACAAAGCAAGTATCTCTAACCTAGGCTTATCACCTGGCTTCCGTTCCTGATCCCATACTTTAATTTGATCCCAGGTACTACCCAACTCATGATCCTGTGTGTGTACTTGTGTACTGCTTGATTTTTCCGGCTTTCTGGTGCTGCAGGGCAGTCCATATGACTTCAGTCTATTTCCATCTAAGTCTCAAGTCTGGAGTAGTGAGTAGAGCCTGTTTGTTAGACACTTTGACACAATTCCGTGCTTCTACCCATAGCCTAGGGCCTATACACATAGCCTAGGGGATAGATTCGTTAGTATTGAGGATAACTTGCCCTATGGTGAGGGTATTTCGTAGAGTTGTACTGAATCCAGGCCTGGTAGGCCTCAAACGGGAGAGACTCCATCTTTCTTTCTGCTCCGGCAGCCCGGGACCTTCCCAGAGGGAGGGGGATGTTTTAGTTATGAAGTGTTATTCGCTCGGAGAGAACTGGTTCGGGCCGGCCCTTATCGAAGGATTGTATTTTTCTTCATGCCGAAGACACTACAACAGGCCGGCCGGCTGGGAAAGTGTCCTTGGTACGGGGAGGTACAGGAATTTGGTGGGCGGCAGGTCTTGAGCTGGAAATTTCCATGAGGGAATGCACGTCCATATTAGTGAAAGTCTGAGTGAGATAAGACACTTGCTTCTAGACCGTAGGCGGCATCTGGCCGTTAGCAGAAAAGCTATTGCTTGTTTCAGGGAAGACTGATGGCAAACTCAAATCCAAAGAGAAGGGAGTAGTCAAGGAGGACAAGGTTCTAGTGACTCGGAGAAAGAGAAGGAAGCAGACCCACAGCTGCCGAGGGGTAACTTCCAGGCTAAACCGAGGCATAGACGAGAAGGGAACCCAGATGTCCATCGAGCACAGCCTACACAGATATAAGGTGCAGTCGATCCCTTTTTCTTCTTTGAAGTATATAACTTAACCTTTCACTTTCCTTGCAGGTTCTATATGTATGGTATGTTCTATAACTATGCATGTGCCATTTGAATAAAGTATTTAGCTTGTTGTACGTTAGCATGTGTTGTGTACTTTTGTATAGGAGAACAGTCTATTCTTTAGTCGGAGTTACTTCAAAGTGAACAGAGACTAATCCTGGTCAGGTAAGGGGTAACTGGATGAGGGGAAAGACAAGCCCCTCGAACTAAGAGAACAGGTTGTGCTCAACTGGTAGTCTTTGTGTGATCGGACATGTGGTAATCCTAACTCCCCTGTCGTGTACTATAATTATAATAGGATAAGCTCGTGCTAAGGCTGCCGAATGGGTAGGAGATTCTGGGTCTAACAACGGCCGCGAGACTTTGAGTGTCGCTGCCGAATGGGTAGGAGGTTCTGGGTCTAACAAAGGCCGCGAGACTTTGAGTGTCGCTGCCGAATGGGTAGGAGATTCTGGGTCTAACAAAGGCCGCGAGACTTTGAGTGTCGCTGCCGAATGGGTAGGAGATTCTGGGTCTAACAAAGGCCGCGAGACTTTGAGTGTCGCTGCCGAATGGGTAGGAGGTTCTGGGTCTAACAAAGGCCGCGAGACTTTGAGTGTCGCTGCCGAATGGGTAGGAGGTTCTGGGTCTAACAAAGGCCGCGAGACTTTGAGTGTCGCTACCGAATGGGTAGGAGGTTCTGGGTCTAACAAAGGCCGCGAGACTTTGAGTGTCGCTGCCGAATGGGTAGGAGGTTCTGGGTCTAACAAAGGCCGCGAGACTTTGAGTGTCGCTGCCGAATGGGTAGGAGGTTCTGGGTCTAACAAGGACCGCGAGACTTTGAGTGTCGCTGCCGAATGGGTAGGAGGTTCTGGGTCTAACACAGGCCGCGAGACTTTGAGTGTCGCTGCCGAATGGGTAGGAGGTTCTGGGTCTAACAAGGGCCGCGAGACTGTGGGTGTCGCTGCCGAATGGGTAGGAGATTTTGGGTCTGAGATTGCGAGGCTGTGAGGCCTCCATATATAATTATAATAGGAATTCCCTGTCCTTAGGTGGTACGCATATATGTGGTTATTTAGGTGTAAAAAGGCCCTAGGGAGGGGGTAACGTTCTGCATTTGGGTTAGAAGGGCTCTGTAGAGCAGGTTCCACCCGATCTAAAAACCCAAGCAGAACATTTGGCGTCACGAACTGTTTACGAAACCTGTGTGCGTTGTGTTTGTCTTGTGTTTGCTTTCAGCGTGTGCGTGGTTTTCTTTTTTGTATATTTGCGTGTATAGTTTTTTTTTTTTTTTTTTTTTTTTTTTTTCTCTTTCTTTCTCTCTTCCTTTCTTTTCTCTGCGTCTCTTTTTCTTTCTTTTTCGCGATGTTTTCTAGGAAATCTAAAGCTACTCTTAAATTGTCCGTTGATATTCCCGGATGGGATTCAACGCCTTATGGTGCCTTGGCCCGAGAGTGGGCTGATTCTACTGGTTTGAGTGAAAATTGGACCTCTTCTTTGGAGTCGGCGGAACCGGCTGACGTGATTACTTGTTTGCAGACGGCACCTGTCTTGAAGGGAGAGGAGGTTCCCGCTTTAGGGCGCAGAGGTTGGGTTATTCTATCTGCGTATCGGATTTTGCATGAGAAGTTGCTGAAATTGCAGATCGCTCTTAAGGATGCGGATTCGCACTTTGTTGAGGTTCAAAATTCCAATACTTTATTGCGCTGTCAAAACAAGTTGCTTTCCGACAAAATTGACACTTACCAAACGGTTGCTGAACGGGCGGCTGTGCGGATTGCTCGTTACAAATACAAACACAGGCGTGGTCGAGTTTCGTCGCGTAAGGTGCGTCTGGCCGTGGCAAAGGCTGGGCTGGATTGGAATCCTGATGAATGGGATGGTAATATCTGGGACTCGGCTACGTCTTGTTCCTCGGGTGAGGACTGTGCTATGCATGAGTTTTCTCGTTCCCGTCATGACAGTAAGTCTACTTCCCGCACCTCTGATGGTGCACCCCGTGATTGCGCTCGTCCTTCGGGCGGCATCGATGCTTCTTACACTGATTGTCCCTCTACTAGTACTACTCGGGCTCCTTCTGATGCTCGTCCTGTGGTTGCTGCGCATCCGGTTTTTCGTCGGAAGTTGCAGCAGTCTCCCAATGCTCCGCAGGGTGTTTCTTTAGACTGCTTGGAGGATTTTACCCAACAAGAAATTAGTGATATTTTGCAGCGCTTTCGGCAGCGGACTGGTGAGGCTTTGCTCACTTGGATGGTGCGCCTTTATGAACTAGGCGCTGCTGGTATTATGTTGGATACTGGCGATTGTTTGAAGTTTTGTTCTTTGAGTTTAGATTCTTCTGTACAAGATCATTTTCGTAACTATAATGGTGGTGGTCAGATTTCTTTGCTCCAATTGGCGACTGAGGGCTGTAATTTGAAGTATCCTACTGAATCTGACTGGCCTGTCAATGACAAGCCGTGGTATACCCTGCGTGATGCTGCGCAACGTCTTAAGGAGGAGGTGATGAAAACGGCTATTTTTCTGGGCACTGCTGACAGGTTGCTTGATGGGATGTTGACTTCTTCTGTGCGGAATCGTATTATTCGCTCTTCTCCTGTTGCCTACAAGCAGGTCATGATGACTTTGTTGATTAACCAGACTGGTAATGTTCTATCTACGGTGTTGGAGTCGGTACGCCAACTCGGTGAGTTGGGTGAGTGGTTTAAACCTGAACGTCAGTCCCGGCCTGACACTCGTACTCCTGGTGAATATAAATTTACTAGACGTGACATCTTTACTGGTCTTTTGGCTGATGGTGTGCGTCGGGAAAACATTGATGGTGAGACTACTGCCCGTTTGTGGGAGATGTTTCGCAAACGGGGCTTGGATCGGAAGGAGGGTGCCCGGCGTGTTCGAACGACTGAGTGTGATCGTGGTTGTTCTGATGGTAGCGGTGATGATGATCGCCGTGGGCGCTCTGATCATTGTGATGATCGGCGTCCTGTACGTGATCTGTCCCCCCGTCGAGAGCGGGACAGGGAGAGAGAGGGGGAAAGGGAAAGGGGGAGAAATGATTATGCCTACAACAGACGTAGAGATGATAGGGATCACTCCCCTGAGCTGAGAAGAAGGGAGGATAGACACAGTTTTAACGATCGAAATTTGCAGTGCAGTGCAGAGGACAGGAATCCATTTCGCAATAGAGACGGATATGAACAGGAAGCACTGATACCTAAAAAACGTGAGAGTCTTTATCCTGATTTGTCCTGGTACACAGAATGCAATAAGAATGACTAGGAAATAGGTCAAGCTCCGGTACACAGATGGGCTCACAGAGATAATAGACCCTATGTAGATATTGAAATTTATTGGAGACATCGTAATATCCAAAGGGCCCGAGCATTAGTTGATACAGGAGCGGAGGCCACTCTTATTCATGGAAAATCGAAGAAATTTACAGGGCAGCCTTTTACTATTACTGGATTAGGAGGAAAAGAAACCCCCGCAGTTCAAACTTTGCTTGAAATGAGAATAGGTAGAATTCCTAGAAAGGAATATTCTGTATTAGTGGTGCCACTCCTAGAATTCATAATTGGAATTGATATTTTGAAAGGAATGACGTTGCATCTTGATGATGGGTGTTACCAATTTGGAACGACGCATTATATCTCGTCCAGACCTATACGGGTTGGTCGTTTAAGGATGCCCCCTATACAAGTTCCCCAGGCGGCAAAGGTGGTTTGTCAGAAGCAGTATCGTATTCCGGGTGGTCATGAAGAGATTAGTACCACCATTCAGGAGTTGGTTAATGCAGGTGTTATAACTCCAGTTACTTCTGCTTGGAATAATCCTGTTTGGCCGGTGCGTAAAAGTGATAATTCTTGGCGCATGACTGTTGATTATCGAGAATTGAACAAACACACGCCCTCTTTGACGGCTGCAGTACCGGATGTTATTACTCTGATTGAAAGAATCCAAACACACCCAGGTACATGGTATGCGTCCCTTGATATTGCTAATGCTTTCTTTTCTATTCCAATTGCCCCTGAGTGTCAGGAACAGTTCAGTTTTACGTGGAACGGGCGTCAAATGACGTTCAGAAGTCTTCCTCAGGGCTATGTGCATAGCCCTACGATCTGTCACCGGCTGGTGGCAGAACACTTGACTGAGGTACCAGTTCATCCCAAAATTCAGATATGTCATTATATTGATGATGTGCTGATTCAAGGCGAAACACAAGAGGATGTTCAGATACAATTAGATAAAGTCATTGAATGTCTGCGTGAGAAAGGTTGGGAGATCAATCCGGACAAATTACAGGGTCCATCCCAAGCTGTAAAATTTTTAGGTATTAATTGGCATGAGGGACACCGTGAGGTGATCCCTCAGGTAAAACAGAAGATTCTTGATTTTTCGGTTCCGAGGAATAGGAAGGAAGCCCAAAGCTTTATTGGTTTATTTGGTTTTTGGCGCCAGCATATTCCTCATCTGAGTCAAATATTGGCCCCATTGTATCGTGTTACACGTAAGAAGAATGCATTCGAATGGGGTAAACAACAGCAAGATGCATTTAGTCTAGCAAAAGAGGCGATTCAACATGCTATGGATCTTTGGCCTGTATGTGATGGTGATGTGGATTTGAATGTGTCTGTGGAAGGCCCTTATGCAAACTGGAGTCTGTGGCAGAAACAGGGTAGGTGTAAAGTACCATTAGGATTCTGGACCAAAAAGCTACCTGATGCTGGTGAGCGTTACACACCTTTTGAGAAACAGCTACTTGCTTGTTATTGGGCTTTGGTGGATACCGAGCAATTAACATTGGGACATGACATATTCTTGCGTCCTGAAATTCCTATTATGCAGTGGGTTTTGAGTTCACCAAAAACTCATCGAATTGGGCATGCTCAGGAGGCGAGTGTGATTAAATGGAAATGGTACATACAAGACAGGGCACGTGTGGGTCCGAAAGGAGTTGCGTCCTTACATGAGCAGGTGGCGCAAGTACCATCGACTGAGACTGAGAGTGAGTGTTCTGTACCTTTAGAACAGGAGTCTCCTGTCAAGTGGGGTAAACCTTTTGATGATTTGTCCGTCGAGGACAGGAACCATGTGTGGTTCACAGATGGGTCAGCAAAATTTATTGGAAATACACGGCACTGGAAGGCGGTGTCTTATAATCCGATCACACAGAGACTATTGAGCACAACTGGTGAAGGAAAGAGTAGTCAATTCGCAGAGCTATATGCTGTTTATCAAGTCCTGAAACAGGAGTTACCTGGCGTATGCCATATTTTCACTGACTCCTGGTCTACTGCAAATGGACTGGCTGTTTGGTTACCAACCTGGCATTCTCGTAATTGGAAATTACACTCTAAAGAGTTATGGGGAAAGGAGTTATGGCAAGAAATTTGGGAAATGCTCCCACAGAGTACTGTTACCATCTTCCATGTGGATGCTCACACCCCGATAGACTCCCTTGACAAATTTTTTCATAACATTGCAGATGAGAAATCTAAAATTGCCGAGGCAGTGGTGGACAGACAAGATCCTGACATTGCGGGATTGGCGAAATGGGCACACCAGAAGGCAGGACACTTTGGAGAGAAGGCCACTAGCAGGTGGGCTGCTGACAGAGGAATTTATATTCCCCTAGATCTAATTAAAGATGTTATTCTACATTGTCCCGTCTGTCAACATATCAGGCAGCGTAAAGTACCCCAAATTGTTAGAGGCCATTTACATCGCGGGAAATTGCCCGCTCAAATCTGGCAGATTGATTACATCGGACCCCTTCCCATGAGTAGAAATTGTCAATATGTTTGCACAATTGTCGATACATATAGTGGGTTGCTGGTAGCTTTTCCATGTAAGCAAGCCACCCAATTGAACACCATAAAAACATTGGAATTAATTATGATGTATTATGGTGTGCCATTCCAAATTCAATCTGATAATGCATCCCATTTTCGTGGAAGATTGGTACAGGAATTCTGTGTGGAACATCACATTGAGTGGATCTTTCATATACCCTATTACCCGCAGGCCTCAGGCCTGGTGGAAAGATTGAATGGTCTGCTAAAGGATCAGTTGCGTAAACTAACAGATGACAAGTATAAAAATTGGCGAGATTTTTTACCTCAAGCATTATTGATCTTGAATAATCGTCCTTTTTTAAATGCTGAATCTCCACTTATGCGTTTGTTCCCCCCACAGGTTGAAACAATGCCTAATATAATAAATGAAACTGTGATGTATTGGGAAATTACTTCCGGAGCTCTAGCTCCATGCAGAGCGACCCCAGGGTCGGCAGGCTTGGACTTGCATGCTATGGATGACACCGTTTTAAAAAGCAAAAATCGGGTCATCATTGCTACCGGTGTTGGTATTCATATACCACCGGGAAATTTTGGATTGATCGCCCCTAGATCGGGGTTGGCTGTAAAAGGCATCCAGGTACTTGGAGGTGTAATTGATAGTGATTATCAGGGAGAAATAAAAATACTTCTGCTAAATAGCAGTGAGGATGACCTACTGGTACACCGCACCGACCGAGTGGCTCAATTACTCATTATGCCTGTTTTCAGTGGTGGAATAATAAAAGGCACTGCCCCAACTTTGCTAACTGTACGAGGCCAGAAAGGCTTTGGCTCTACGGATAATCCTGGAGCCAAGATTTGGGTGCAATCGCCTAAGAATCCCCCTGAACAAGCAGAGGTTATTGCCACCGGTCAGGATAACACCATTTTGGTTATGAGGCCAGGGAAAGATAGCTGGGAAGCTGTCCCAGCTGATAAGTGTTATTTACGAGAATGATTAATGCCTGTGTTTGGTTTTTTTTTTCAGATCATTCTTTGGATTGTTGCTGCGGGATGTGTCGGTACTGGACACCCTTCGGTCTACTTCGGAGAGAAAGGAGGGATCCCATTAACCCGGGATGAAGTGGGAACCAGAGTGTTGCGTTCCTTCAATGCGTGGGACTCGTCATCGAACTTTTGGACACTGCTGGCGAAAAGAGTGACTGATGCCCCTCACTTCTGTTTGACACCGATGAGATCTGTACATGACATTCTGGCGACATGCCTAGTTGCTGTCCCCGCTTCGCTGGAAACATTAACGAGCATTTTTAACGTTTCAAAAGCTCGTCCGAATATTATTCTGGGTGATTTTGCTACCCATGCATATTGTCCTTTATGTACTGAACTGCCGAATGAACAACTTCCCATCCAATCCCAAATAACTACGTATAACATCACACAGGGTGACCTGTGCTTTTTCCTCACATGTAATCCAAATGCAATCTCTGAATGTCTACGTCTCAAGTTAAGAGGTGCTGTTTCATTCACACCCCATGAGCGAACTTTGTGCCTCCAGAGGACACCGACCTCATGTGCTTCCATACAAAATAATATGACTTGTAATAGTTTGGTAGTTACTCCTAGTCACTATCGCGCAATGTTGCTACCTGCCGGATGGCTTTTCTCATGTGGTAATACTTCCTGGCCCTATGTCCCTGCAAATATTTCCGGAGGTCCGTGTGCCATTACTAGACTTAGTTTGCTTATGTTTTCCTCACACCCGAATGCCAACTCTCGTGTGCTCCGAGATGCAGTTATGTTACAAGAGGATTGTGACTCATCGCTGCATTTATATTCTAAGTCTGAATACCTTAGTCTAGCTGTCTCAATTATTGGTGTCCCTGCTTTGGCGGTTTATAATGCTAAATCCATTGGAAAAATGGCTTGCTGGATGGTTAAGTCTATTAATCATACTTCCACAGTCCTATCTGACTTACTATTGGATGCCCAGGGTGAACGTAGGGCTATCTTGCAAAACAGAGCAGCCATTGATTATCTTTTACTTAAGCATGGACATGGCTGTTCAGATTTTGAAGGCCTCTGTTGTTTTAACTTATCTGATCATACACAATCCATTCGTGCACACATAGATAAATTGCATGATCTAACTAACGAAGTTAAGAAACACATTGATCAGGGTTGGTTTGACTGGCTCTTCAACTGGTTGCCAGACCTGAAGATGCTACGTCAAGCATTAGGTGGCATTTTGATTACTATTGCTGTTTTGATTTCTATCTGTTGTCTTATTCAATGTATTCCTTCACTGCTTCAATTCTGCACATCTGGTACTAGACACAGATCGGTTAGTTTTGTTTCTTATTACTCTTCCACAGATGTTAGCTCCGTTTAGTATATGTAAATAGACTAAAGTCAAGGGTGGAATGTACTGCTTGATTTTTCCGGCTTTCTGGTGCTGCAGGGCAGTCCATATGACTTCAGTCTATTTCCATCTAAGTCTCAAGTCTGGAGTAGTGAGTAGAGCCTGTTTGTTAGACACTTTGACACAATTCCGTGCTTCTACCCATAGCCTAGGGCCTATACACATAGCCTAGGGGATAGATTCGTTAGTATTGAGGATAACTTGCCCTATGGTGAGGGTATTTCGTAGAGTTGTACTGAATCCAGGCCTGGTAGGCCTCAAACGGGAGAGACTCCATCTTTCTTTCTGCTCCGGCAGCCCGGGACCTTCCCAGAGGGAGGGGGATGTTTTAGTTATGAAGTGTTATTCGCTCGGAGAGAACTGGTTCGGGCCGGCCCTTATCGAAGGATTGTATTTTTCTTCATGCCGAAGACACTACAACAGGCCGGCCGGCTGGGAAAGTGTCCTTGGTACGGGGAGGTACAGGAATTTGGTGGGCGGCAGGTCTTGAGCTGGAAATTTCCATGAGGGAATGCACGTCCATATTAGTGAAAGTCTGAGTGAGATAAGACACTTGCTTCTAGACCGTAGGCGGCATCTGGCCGTTAGCAGAAAAGCTATTGCTTGTTTCAGGGAAGACTGATGGCAAACTCAAATCCAAAGAGAAGGGAGTAGTCAAGGAGGACAAGGTTCTAGTGACTCGGAGAAAGAGAAGGAAGCAGACCCACAGCTGCCGAGGGGTAACTTCCAGGCTAAACCGAGGCATAGACGAGAAGGGAACCCAGATGTCCATCGAGCACAGCCTACACAGATATAAGGTGCAGTCGATCCCTTTTTCTTCTTTGAAGTATATAACTTAACCTTTCACTTTCCTTGCAGGTTCTATATGTATGGTATGTTCTATAACTATGCATGTGCCATTTGAATAAAGTATTTAGCTTGTTGTACGTTAGCATGTGTTGTGTACTTTTGTATAGGAGAACAGTCTATTCTTTAGTCGGAGTTACTTCAAAGTGAACAGAGACTAATCCTGGTCAGGTAAGGGGTAACTGGATGAGGGGAAAGACAAGCCCCTCGAACTAAGAGAACAGGTTGTGCTCAACTGGTAGTCTTTGTGTGATCGGACATGTGGTAATCCTAACTCCCCTGTCGTGTACTATAATTATAATAGGATAAGCTCGTGCTAAGGCTGCCGAATGGGTAGGAGATTCTGGGTCTAACAACGGCCGCGAGACTTTGAGTGTCGCTGCCGAATGGGTAGGAGGTTCTGGGTCTAACAAAGGCCGCGAGACTTTGAGTGTCGCTGCCGAATGGGTAGGAGATTCTGGGTCTAACAAAGGCCGCGAGACTTTGAGTGTCGCTGCCGAATGGGTAGGAGATTCTGGGTCTAACAAAGGCCGCGAGACTTTGAGTGTCGCTGCCGAATGGGTAGGAGGTTCTGGGTCTAACAAAGGCCGCGAGACTTTGAGTGTCGCTGCCGAATGGGTAGGAGGTTCTGGGTCTAACAAAGGCCGCGAGACTTTGAGTGTCGCTACCGAATGGGTAGGAGGTTCTGGGTCTAACAAAGGCCGCGAGACTTTGAGTGTCGCTGCCGAATGGGTAGGAGGTTCTGGGTCTAACAAAGGCCGCGAGACTTTGAGTGTCGCTGCCGAATGGGTAGGAGGTTCTGGGTCTAACAAGGACCGCGAGACTTTGAGTGTCGCTGCCGAATGGGTAGGAGGTTCTGGGTCTAACACAGGCCGCGAGACTTTGAGTGTCGCTGCCGAATGGGTAGGAGGTTCTGGGTCTAACAAGGGCCGCGAGACTGTGGGTGTCGCTGCCGAATGGGTAGGAGATTTTGGGTCTGAGATTGCGAGGCTGTGAGGCCTCCATATATAATTATAATAGGAATTCCCTGTCCTTAGGTGGTACGCATATATGTGGTTATTTAGGTGTAAAAAGGCCCTAGGGAGGGGGTAACGTTCTGCATTTGGGTTAGAAGGGCTCTGTAGAGCAGGTTCCACCCGATCTAAAAACCCAAGCAGAACAACTTGTCTCTGAATATCAACCAGAACTAGGAAGCCGAACAACATTTCAATATCAGCAAGTGTCATTACTGTTGAAGAGGCAGCTTCAGTCAACTCTTTATAATAAGCAGTGGGATTCTTCCTAGAATCAAGTAACTGAGTCTTAAGAGACAAGACTTCACTCCTTTTCCATGGCATATAAACCCGCTGTTCTTTGAAACTGGCCACTGCCCCATGTCTAGTAACAACATTGTGCTGATGCCTTAGCTCTGGTATTTCAGGGTGATAGATAGGATGAACCTCCCACCTTGGAATATGAGATACCGGGGTGGGGCTCTTCTCAAGCAGTCTACCTCGATAAGCAACCAGCATCGCAACATTACTACAAACTTGACCAGGTGTCATATCAGTAACATATACATGATCCTTAATATCATATAAAATCTGCGGTGCTGCGTCGTTCAAACACTGATCCAATGACCGATCAAAGTAGCAGACATATGCTTAAGGGCATGTTGTTGCACAAAAGGCTCATAATCTTTCATTACACTCCACACATCTTCCACACTATAAATAGGGTTTCGGGCCCACTGTGCAGCCTGATTAGCCACTACCTTTTTCTCTGCATCTCCCATCTCCGATCGCACATACGGACCCATTCGCTCCTTAAACTTTGTCCAGTCTCTATCCTCGAATCCACGTACTGGTGTCCCACTACTCGGTAATGTCAGGGGATGGAAAAACACAAGCGGTAGTAGAAACAGAAGTAGCAGGCACTAACGTTGCTGCCAGCTGCATCGCAGGTGTAAGAGCTGGCGAAAGGGATGCTATAACAATAGGTGTGGCTGGAGTACTTACAGTCATAGTTGCCACAGACGGCGAGTACAAAGAAAGGACAGGAGGTGCCATGGCCAAAGCAGTCTGATCGACAGTAGCAGAGCAGAAACAGCATAGACAGACAAAACGGGTGGCTGGGGACGTAAGGGAAGAGCGGGATATATCCTCTGCGGGGCATATGGGGGTAGAGGTCGAGTATCTAACAATTGTTCCACAAACAATTTTTCTTCTTGGGTCACATAAGATTTATCAAAATTCAATCCAAATCTCCTAATTTCACGTTCAATCCTGATCTCTTGTTTCTCTCTTTCATGTGCTACAGCTTTCTGAGGCAATAATTGCATTCTCCCTTTCGGGTCCTCTTTCTCTGCTTTTATTGGTCTCTGTTCAGCCTCCTTTTGCCACGTTCGAAGAGAATCAAACATAGACTGCCTACTTTGCAGTGGCACAGGGTCAAGACTGCATATGTCCAGGTCTGAACTGGGGTGGCATGGTGAGCAAAAGAATGCTGGATTTAGCCCAGATCTCTTGACTAGGGGTGAATATTTTGATTTGTTCTGCATTCCGTCCATCAATTGTGCATCTTTTGCTTTCTTGCACTAAGTTTGGCGGGTATGCCCAGACGTGGATCCCAGGCTCACTGTGCCACTGGATTCAAGCTATCCTGGCTGATGAGGGGTGAAACCCCGAAACCGGTCCTAGGATGCTTGTTTCTGGTCCAGGGAGGACCTGGCTTGGCAGTTCGAACTGGACTGTTACCATGAGGCACAGGGTCAAGACTGATTTGCATATGGCCGAGTCTGAACTGCGGTGGCATGGAGAGCAAAAGAAGGATGGATTTAACCCAGATATCTTGACTAAGGTTGAATGTTTTGATTTGCTCTGAATTCCGTCCATCAATTGTGTGTCTTTTGCTACTTTGCCTTATAAACAATTTTTACGGTAAAAACACAATTGTTTGTTAATCAAAAGTGCCTGTCAATAGCCCTGCAACTCGGCATTGTTCTTCGTTTATTTGTGCCATAATGTACTAAACATAATAGGGCCAAGGCCATGCTTCACATACATATCAAAGTTCGGAGTGCCTTCTGAAGGCGCCGGCTGACTTTCTTCCAGTCGAGCATCAGCAGAACAACAACAACAAAAAGAAACCAAGAATCGTCTAATTCCACGCATTTTCTAAAGTGAGCCAAATTCGTGATGTTGCCTAGCAAAGTGTTCACAACCACCTTGTACCAAAATCGGTCCTCAGACCGTGCCAAATACAAACCAAAATGGTATCATATCCACAAAGAACCAAAACAAACTCACCTGGTGCACACAGGTCAAACAAATTTATTTTCCACTGCCGACTGTTCGGACCAAACGGTCAGATCCAAGGGTTTTGCCGTTCAGGACTCCAGTGGTGATGACCGCTGGGTGAGGCACCAACCGGCCAGACAGATGGGGCAGCTGTGAGTTCAGGAACTCTCATGCAGGGATCCCTGGTCCACCCGTCTGACCCGATGATAGCCTCGACCTCCCCACCCGTCCTCAGGAGGGGAAGGGCCACTCGCCCAATGGAAACCCTGTTTGGGCACCAACTGAAGGAAATGGCCCAATTTGGGTCATTCGGCCCACTCACGACCACCTCTCTGACTTCTACGAAATGAAGAGTCGGTCAGACAGTAGAGAATACAAGCCAATAACAGTTTATTCAAAGTTTGCTCAGAGCAGAGCCCTGTCTGCTCAGTCGCTAAGTGTGCTGCAGACAGAGTCTGACTTCAACAAGCATAACAATACATTATGTACATTTCATAATCAATGAAAACCCGCCCACCATGGAATTTTCCAGAGAGACGCAGCTGGACAGTAAATTACAAATTAGTAATTTTCGATTCTGAGGCTGGGCACACATCTATCTCTCAAGGTTACTCTCCCTGTGCCTGCCACTAGACAAGTGGGAGAGGGCTATATAGAGAGCAAAGGTATTAGCTAATAAGAACAGAACATTCATTAGTGTAGCAAAACTCATCTCCAAAGAAACATAACCTAGAGAAGGCCATATCTGAGAAATGGCAGAGAGTTTTTTTCGATTATAATATAAATTGGCGCCGGTACACAAAATGGTGCTGCGAATGCTCACATGTGAAACAATACGGAGGCATAACAGCTACCTGTGGGCTATACACCCACGCGAAAAAAAGGCTTGGCATCTGGTTTCCCCTCTCTGTTCCTGCCACCAGCCTGTCTACCTGAACAAAGGGGCAGCCCTCTTTTTGGGCCAACATCCTTTGTGGCTTCCTGGGAGATGGAGGTAACACCTCTCTATTTGGCAGGCCTCTGTTGTTCCTCTACTTGGGACTCGTTAACATCCCTCCACAAGAGAGCAGAAGGCTACCTGGTGACCTACAACTGTGAATGGCCACTGGAAAAACTGGGTAACAGGGTGGCAACTTTCTAAAAGTTGCTGTTCCCTAAAAGTGACATTAAATTCGACTTGGGCATCAGGTCAGGTTTAATGCCATGATTAATTTGATACCTTGAAGTACCCATCTTAGTAGTCCCATTCAGAAGATAGTAAGGCTGAGATGTCAGTCTGTAGCTCTATACTTGCCAATGGGGGTACTAGCCTTTCAACAGTACAACAACAGTTTGGGGCTTTTACCGTTAGGACGCATTAACAAACATTTCCTACATAATACTATGCAGCTCCCTATCTTAGGGCTTGATAGGCCTTTCTTAGGGGAGACATTTATATTATTAAGGAAAATGAAAGCTTTGCCATTGGTTTAAATTTCAAATTCCAACTAGCAATTTAAAACTGCTCTTCCGGTCTGCAGTGACAAGCTGGGAGCCACGTTGCACTTTGTCACACTCAGGGTGGTAGATCAGGCTGCATCTTTAGGTGGACAATTTAACTTACAGACCCTGGGTACCCTTCGTACCATAAACTGGGGACTTATAAGTATATTAACTTATGGCAATTAGGTGTAGCCAAGTTAATGTATACTTTGCAAAGAGTTAGAACACTGGCACTAAGGTCTGGTTTGCAGGCCTCAGGTGCTCTCAGAGTCAAGAAAACTCAGAGTCCAAAAACTTGGGGGGGGGGCGATCATGCCAAATAGGTATTTCTTTACACAGAGGAACACAGATGAGGAGCAAAGTCTAAGCAGAATCTTTCTCTCATCAACAGGGAGAAAAGTCAAGCACCTGGGCACACTCAGGGTGGAGTTTGAGCTTGAGTGGGAATCTCCTAAGAAGAGGCTGGAAGGGGCAGAAAATAATGCCAGTGAAGAGAGCACCTGTGACAAGCCATGGATATAAATAGTTCAACAATATTCATTTGATAGTTGTGTTAGTTCATTTGCTGTTTCACCTTTTTTCCTAAGTCACTTTGTATTGGGCAGAAGTGTGCTTTTTCTATTGACTGTCCTGAAAGCCACGTGAATGCCGTGTGGTGTCACTTGGTTTCACCATTCCTACATTTTGTAGGAAAACAAGGATGTGAATTATATAGTACCTGAGGGGCACATTATCAAGCACGGCGTTAAAATTATCGCCGCTTTAGCGGCAGAAAACTGCCGCTAAAGTGTCGATAATGGGCTTGATAATATGCCGCAGAGAATTCTAATAGAAGCCCATGTTGACACCAGAACATGCGCTTCTGGGCATATTATCAAGCCCATTATCGCCGCAGTTTTCTGCCGCTAAAGCGGCGATAATTTTAACGCCGTTTCTTGATAATATGCCCCCAAGTTGTCTCTCACAACGGAAGTTACAGTCAAGCAGTGGGCTGAGCATATGGGCAAAACATGCAAATTCTACCCATTGAGAAATTTCGTTTCCAAAATTAATTTGACACTTTTTCACAAACATGCTTCGGGTGATTAACGATTTTTCACCCTATGTAGACCAATCATCCACAATAACCATTAAAATGTTGTACTTTTTCACGAGAGAAAAAATAAGGCATGTGGTGAATTATTCTAAAACAACAGCATAACTACATTGAACAAGAAACAATTTATGCTTCCAAATGTTCTCTTTAACAATATGTAACACCATTTTCCTCTCCTGCAGGACACCTTTCCTACCTGGAGCCTATGGTCTATAGCTGCGGTGTGGGGGTGTTTTTTGTTATACTTTCTTCTGTTTCAACAGTCTGTTGTGGCCACATTAAACTATCATTCATAAAAAAGGCAGAGCTTATCTGCGTCTGATGTCAAGCAGCTGGTATTGGGCGGGATGATTAGAAAACAGAGGGTCATATTCACAAGAACGTGTGATAACTACCGCAAGATTAGCGTAACGCAACTTTCAATATCACAGCCTATTGCGAGAAAATAACCCTGTGTCAATGTGGAATTCACAACTAAGCCGTAGCATGCGATAGTCACCAGATAACTCGCCAAATGTATGCGTGAAAATCAACGCCACACCGCATAAATGCGATACGCGAAGGCAAAAAAACATGCGATGAGGCCAATCGCGAAACAGAAATCAGCGAAGACCAGCCACAGGCCTGCAAATCCCACTCGCCTGGCGGGAAAAAGCACCATAAAAGCAAGAAAAACCCCCTCAAAAAAAAATTCAAACCACGTGGCAACATGGATGCACCTGGTCCAAGTGCAGGGGACAAGCCGAACACCACAAGCCCCACGGAGTACCAGCCAGGAACCCTGCGTTCGGGGAAGGGCAAGGACAAGAGGAAGAGGAAGACGGGGTTCAGTACGCAGCAAGACCGTATCCTCGTCACGGAGGTGGCCGAACACCATCAAAAACGGTTCGGCACCTCCACAGCGGTACTGGCAACTCAAACTGAAAAATGGCAGGCCATCGTTACCAATGTCAATGCAGTCGGATTGTCAGGAGGTCACTGGAGGAGGTCAAGAAGTGCTGGCATGATCTGAAAAGGCAGACCAAACATAAGCTCACCGCCAACAGGGAGGCAGCAACGGCGATGGGAGGTGGGCCTGCTGTGACTCAGGAGGAGCTGGATGAGCTGGAGCAAATGGTGGCCACAGTCAGCAGTGAGGAGATGGTGGCAGGATTTGGGGGCTTGGACACAGCACGATACGACCTGACCCAACAGCAACAGGGTGAGTAACGACCAGGGACAGGGGGGAAGGGGGGAGATGGGCAAAATGGCAGATATGCACAAGTATGTGTAGCACACTGCACACGCACAATGATTGTGGAACATGTCCCTGATACCCTTGCACACTGCAGCACACATTGAAATGCTAAGTAGGCCCCCATACACAATGTGCACAGAGGGCCCTCCCCATCACCAATATCATCACCGACCCATGCACATGTGCTGAATCCAGCAAAGAAGCAGCTCTGTGACCCACACTGACTATGCAAGTATCACTGCATGTCTGATAGCATGGCAGCAGCCCAAAAAAATTAAATTACATGGCCCACAAATCGTCATGGATTTAGTCCAGTGCGGATCACATCCGTAAAGGAGCAGGTCACACTCTGACATGCCCACGTGCATACACAACCCATGCCGTACAAAACACACAGTAGACGAACAATGCACCAGGCCACAAAATCTGTCAGAGAGCACATATGACCAAAGTCAAAATCAAATCAGGGCCCGAAAAGCACACAATTCAAAGGCACTCCGCCTCAAAGGGAGAAGGCCACACGAAATCAGAGCTGCAGGGGCAACTCCCCCACAAAGCAGCACACACACATAGCAACCACAGGACATCAGCAAAAACGGCAATGTGGTACAATGTGCAACACCAGCACCACAAGACAGAGCTCACAACAGGTTCAGCTTGTGTGTAGTAACTGTCCACTCACATCTGGCATTGCCTGACACAGTGTGATAACAATGAACGTGTTCTACCACACATACGTCATGTATTCGGAAAACACACTGACTGCCATCAAATAGCCAGCTCCCCTAAAACAGTCACAATGTACATTGGCATGCAGTCTGAATGTAAACATCTGCAAATCAACAACATACATGTGAAACTCTGTTAACCTGCATCTCCCCTTAACATTTCAGAGGTATAATCAACCCTTACTGCAGAGCAGACCACAAACCCCATCATTGATGATGTAGACGACAACCTGCACATATGTCAAGATACCCTCCAACGGATACTGGACAGCCTTTGCACCCCACCCCCAGGAGCAGGGCAGGCCAGCTGCCTCGAGGTGACCCCTCCACCTGCATAGACCACACAGCAGGAACAACACACCACCACAGCTGTCTCCCAGGACCCTCCCGACCAATACATGGAGCACATACAACTCGTGTGGTCTTCCCAGGTGGAGTTGGCTGAACAGCTGCGGGTGGGTTTCGAGCTCACGGCAGCCAAACTCGATGCCACACGTGGGTGTCCAAGTCCCATCAGGGACCACATACAGTCCCTATCGGACGCCCCCTGTCCGGACCATGCTCTGCCACAGACCTTGGCTGACCTCGCTGGTGCCATGAATCGTACACAAGAACCGTGTGGGCAGACAAGCACCAGCCATGACATCACAGAGTTGGCACAGATGCGCAGGTCAATGGAGACCATGGAGCAGATGCGTGCTGGAAGGATGTCTTACACGGATGGACACCAGCTAGTAGAAGCTGGGGACTTCAATGCCCTGCAGTTCCTCATCTTGCCATTGCTGCCACTGAGCCGGTCCCAGATGACTGCAGCGGGAACATCGACACACACAGCTCCGACCCCTGATGTGTCCGTGGCCTGGTTATGACCTATGCATCATGGCCTGGGATACACCTCCTAGTGACCCCCGGAACACTCTGCAACTTTCACCTGGACCCTGACACGGACTGCCATTTCTTCACCGCTGGCCAATTACACACCTATCCTGCTGCGGACTGCACTCTCCCTCTTCCAAATCACTGTGCAATCCCCAAAGGACTCTGGTTGGCACACCACTGGGTTTCCATGTGATGTGGGCTTGGATGGCCATGTACAGCCCCAGCTCCGTCAGTCACCTGAATGTGAATAAAACATACTTAATCACACAGATGTGTCATCACTATGTTCACTCACGTATGGAGGTATGGCTGGATGTGGGAACAATCATTGCACATGAAGGTACACTCTGGTAACATCTATGCACATGTGTATCCCTGAGACACATGGCCAATTGGATGACTGTGAAGGTGACTACTAGCTGTGTCCCCATTGCACATCAACAACAATCTCACAACCCCCAACGTAGGCACACGTCCATGATTGAATAGGGCTGTTCGTAGGACTGACCCAAACGAAAGCGGGCCAGGAGTGGTGTCCTACACCACATGTGACACCAGATGTTCACGTCGCATACCTACTCACACACATCTGTGTGGACACATTCTGTTGTGATATATGACATTGCTCCACATGGTCAGAGGTTGGACACCATACTCACATTGCTGAGGTCACGTAAGTGCACATGTCGTCCAGCACCTATCCAAAAACAATGTCTGGATCACAGAGGTGGAGCTTGCCAAAGGGACACACCCCCAGTCAGTTCCTCCCTGTGTAGGGACGATGCTCATTGTGGAACATGAGTGGACAATCCAAACAACACACCTCACAGTTAGACACCAGTGGAGTTGCATAGACTTTATTGGCATGTGCGTGTCAGTACGGATGAGGCAACGGCCACGACAGGCAGGGACATGCTTAAGACACTTACACGCAGCATGGGTACATGTCGAGGTTCAGAAAATGTTGGGGCTAAAATGGGCAACATTTATCATGGATGGCAACGCTCTCAGCCCCACCTTGCCTTGCTGGATGAGTCATGTGTTGTTTGGCATCTGCCCATTGCCCTGTGTGAGGGGGCACGACTCACTGCCCATGGGATCTGCATAGTGCTCTGCCTCCGGAGTGCGTCGATTGTCTGCTCTACTAGCAGTGATCAGGTGTGAGGGTCCGATAGGTTCACATCTCGTGCTACATTGCCATGTGTGTCCTCTACCCCAGCAGTATGTCCGAATTTGCAACGTTGCCAAACGACACTGTGTTGCACCGAGCATGGACCTGCATCACCTTGCACAGGTGTGTGTACACACACGCGTTGTTTCACGCACATGCATCCAGAGTCCGGATGAAGGCAGACATGTCCTCTGTTGTGGTGGGATATGGGAGCAATCCCCACGATGCAACAAGTTGTTGGTACATGTGCTGTGGGTGACAATCGGATGTGGCTGCAGGAACGTAGTTACTCAACCTTGAATGCCCGTGCAGCTTCTTGTGCAATGTGTTCCAATAGTACATCATTGTCGTGCTCAAGGAACACCAGGGTGAGCCAATCCATTAAGTGGTCCGGGCAGGTGTGCTCGGCCAATCCGCAACAAAGCCCAATAGGGGAGCGCCTCGATGTGGTCACTGCACACGAGGACTTGTGCAATCTCCCATGCACAACTACCAATACATATGCAGTATGTCAGGGCATCCCATGCACGGCTGTCTCAGTTACACTCCTGTTTGTGATCCAACAGGGGGCGCAGACACAAGTCATAGTCCAATTCATCGACAGTTGTGTTGGATAGGCAGACATCCATGGGACACTTGAATGTGCATGTTCGGCACTGGAACCAGGGCTGGACACAGGTGACGTAGGCAATGCAGAAGCTGAGCCGGTAACTGATCCGCAACACTGCCAGTGGCAGTGCGCCCAGTAAATGCAGCATACCTGCACGGTACTGTTCCACGTGACGGGGGTTGTGCATGTGCCAGGTATGGCCTGCCATTGCATTGGTGCGTATCGTGGAACCGGCTCTCTTCTGAACTACGGCAGTTGTGTGGAGGATATGCCAGAGCTCTGAGCAATGATTTGAATGTGTGTGCAACATTGGGGAGAGTAGGTTGCTGTTTCCGTGAGTGTCAAGGGCATCCCATGGGGGGTACCAAAGGCTGGGGCTTCTGTGTGTGGGGTGTGGATGAGTCAGATAGTTCATTTGTGGAATGCGTGGTGTGGGAGTCATCTCTGTCTGCCATGGCATCTCTCTCAGGGTTTTCCAGGCGCGTTCTGGACCAAGGTCAGAGGTGCAGGTGTCCTCCCGCCTTCTGCATTGGAACAATGGAGCTTTCATCCCTGATGTTTGTCTGACTACTACTTGAGTTTTCTGAATGTGATGTGGCTTTGGCACTGAGATTGGGACTAGGCTTTGGGCTCATAGTGTATGGATGGCGATACTCACACTCGTGTTGGCATATGGAGCCAAGTGCCCGAGAAGCCTTGCGCTGCTTGTGCAATCTCACTCTGTTTCTCTTCCTCACTCTCTCCCTCTCTTTCCTTTGTTGTGGCATGGCATACCTTCTTCTCTTGGATTTGGCCTTCCAGGCTGTGTGCTACGGATTGTCCAGTGAGGAGCCGCTAGGACTCATCCTAAGGGTTGTCTCGGATTTTGTTGGTATGGGGTTTTGTGTTGGTGATTTCATTGCTGTTTGACTGAGTTTCCATTTTCTTGCCACGCATGTCTGTTGATTTTCCTGATTGTGCGACATCTGGCAAAATGTTTGTATTGGTATTCATGGTGTTGGTGTGAAGTTTCTTAATCCGAGATTGGGGGTGGTCCGGCGGGGGTTGTTGCAGGCCTGGGTGTGGTGTTGGTAGGTGTTGTGGCCCTCTTGGGTGTCCGTGCCGCCCTATTGGGTGTCCGGGCCGCGTGATAGGTGGCTCTATGGCATCTGTTGCTCTTCCGATGTGGCCCTGGGCTGTGCTCCCTTTTGTGGTGCTGGCTGCCGTCTGACTTTACACCAGGTCAGAGCAGGTGTAGATTTCCTGCTGCAAACTCGCCTTATCACCTGTTTTGTGTTCTTATCGCCGATCTAGCTGTTCGTTGCGAATGTTAAGGTGTGATGGCACGGGAACGCCCACTGTGCATCTCATTAGCGATAATTGCGGGGGGCCTCTGTGGCGATGTTTTTTGCAGCTGCTATCGTGGGTAAACAGGGGCTGTGGGCTGTTAACACCGGCTTGTGAATGGGGAGGTAAATGTATCACAACTTTGGCTGCGATAAAGTGACGTTAATTTGGCGATGGCTCCTGGTGAATATGCCCCAGAGGCTCTTCAGTGGTAGGGGCTGAGGTGCCGCATATGTGACACTAGTGGGTAGGAAAGTCTATTGTATTTCCCCCCTAAGTTTATTAGGTCAAATGGCTGGGCCTCTGGCCTATGTGTAGGAGTAAAAGTGGTGACCGTCTGCCCTTCAGAGTCTTTGGGCATGCTGAATATGTAATACCAGTTGTGTGTCTAATTTGTCTGGGCCTTATTGGCCTAACATTAGGGGTTAGGAACAAGGCTTCAGGAGCCTTGTGTGGCTTGACCTGGGCTGAGCTGGTTGGGGAGAGCAGGGACGGACTCCGAGTTGGAGTGTTATGCCCTGGCTCCGCTGGGGCTTCCAGTAGGCAGAACAAGAAACCAGAAGCGTATCTCGAAATTAACATCTTGTAGGTGCTACTTGGTATTTAAATTGACAATACAACAATCTTTATGTTGTCATTTATATCTTAAAACACAATTTGAGTCAACGTCAGATACTTACTTATTCTTCTGGACTTGGCCCTGTTTCACATTTCTTACACCCACTCATTTATTCTTGCTTGCATTCAGGCACTCACCTATCCACAAATCCAAACCTTCAAAATAGCCAAACAATAAAGAGGGTCTTTCATTTGAAAAACTTTAGACAAACTGACTTTGCCAGGGCTTCTTTCACCAGTCATATGGTTGTTGATTTTGCACTCCTCAGCCTTACAACTACCTATGGTGCATTAACTCCTCCCCGTCTCATCTTCTCACCATTTCATAAGGATGGTTTGTGTGCTTGGCAAGGGAGACTGTTTCCCAAATAATCCCCAAGTGTGCCATCTTCTTGGGAAGGGTGTGCAATGTTGCAAACGGGCTTTTGCAACCTCTGCACTGGTCATAGGAAAACATTTCAAATTTGCATAGCTTTCAAAGTTGTTTTGCGTCAGATCAAAGGTAAAAAGGAAACTTTGGACGCAATAATTTAAATTGCGGAAGAAACATTAAAAAAACCTAGGCGAGTCATGAGGAGCAATTATTTTTGTGAGAAATACAGCGAGTGAGCTACTGATCCTCCAAATGGATTTACCTGGTGTAGGGAAAACTGACCGGATTTTTCCTGCCAGATAAATTGGATGTAAAAATCACTTTGGGAACTAACTACATTGCTGCCTGACCTTTTTTCCTACCCCCATCTGAACCCTTAGCCATGACAGAGGGGAGTGGGTGTTCAATGCTCCACCCTGCAAGAATAAATCACCCCATTCCACGTCCTCCCTCTCCATGGGGCATATCATCAACAACCAGCGATAATTATCGCTAAGGGCACTTAGTGCTAGGATAATTATCGCCGGCTATCGCTGGATTCTATTGCGGAGATAGCGTGCTATCAGCAACACATATCTCCACAGTGATAGAAATCCAAGTGTTAGCTACAAAACAGTGCGATTATCGCTGGAAAATCAGCGATAATCGCATTGCGACAGGCGATACCTTGCTGATAGGGCAGGGTGGATTTAGCCATGTAATCCACCTCCCATTGGATGACATGGCTAAATCAGATTAAAAGCAGGCGTACAGAAACCTGCGTTAAGCGCGGTTAGCGCTTCTTTTATTATCGCTAAGCAGGTTAGTGATTTCCTTGTTAATTGGAGAAATGTCGTTTAGCGACATTCTCTACGTAAGTTTGGCAAGGTACGCCCACTTTGCATCTCATTAGAGATGCATAGCTGGGCGTTAAGGGAAAGGGCGCTAAGGCAAGAAATCACGAGATAGCGTGACCTTGCTGATAAGGCGATAAAATTATCGCTGCTTTTCGGCCGAAAATGGATGCAAAAGCGGCGATAATTTTATTGCGCTGACTTGATGGTATGCCCCCACCTTCCTCCATTCTGCCTAACTTCGTGGCAGCTCCGACTCACCTTTACCACCTGCCCAGAGCAGTTGGTAAATGTGAACGATAATCCACACAGAAAAGGGAATACCATTGGGAATGCTGCCCGGTAAAACTATGTTCACATGGTTAAACTCAGAACCGGAGGGTTGTTCCCAAATGGTTCTGTTTTTTAATGAGTCTGGGTGTACCACTCCGCCAGTACCACGCAACTCGCACTCACGGACTAGTGTTCTCTACCACTACCCGGACAATGTGCACATAAATGCTCCACAAAAAGTACATTCGGTGGGAAAAATCCACATACAATTTCCAGCATGGAATTGTGTGAAAAGTGTGCAAAAACACACACTTGGTGGATCATTTCTAGAACGACGAGGCTTCATTTAATGTGAAAATAATTTATTTTTTCAGATAAAATGGCAAAACTGCTACATTTGCAGCAAAAAAATGAAAACTCGTACATTAAGACCTCGGTCCAACTCCTTACCATTACAGAGCTGAGGCAAATTGTTTTCACAGAGCTTCATCGCCTGGCTGCTCTGCCAACATTCCTCTTCTTCTCCCTTTCCATAGTAAATCATTGGCAAAGTGAGCCATCACACGTGAGCTTTGCAGCCACCCTGGGATTCGGGGTGTGCGCGAGGGTTGAAGATGCACCAATGACCGGGGGGTTTCAGTGAGAATTCCTAAGGAGCTGTGCAGAGAAGAAAGAATGTGAACGGCAGTATCGGCTTCGCTTCCCCAATCAGTGGAAACTTGGCAGCGTCCATATTTGGGACAATGCCACGCGCCCGCTTGATTGCAGAGCAAGGAGCAGTCAGGGGAGGATACCCGAGTACTGTTCACGCATACATAGGTTTGCTGATGACAGATAGTTGGATGCAAGTATTGAGGGATTCGTGTGGCTTATTGCGGTTTGGAAATGTTAGACCAGAAAAGGAATATATTTAATGAGAAAATAAAAAGCCTGAATTGGTTTGATGCTTGCACCAGGGTAGACTCTTGCTTCTACAGTCATTTCCTGCAATTATTGTTCTACAGCCCCTGAGACTGCAGGATTGAGGCCTTCTGGAAATAGTTTTGAGTCTTAAAAAATCTGTATGCAAAAAGAAAGGGACTATGAGGGGGGCACGCTTATAACAGAAGAAGCAAACACAACTAAAACACTAATAACTGGAAATTTAGAGTTGAAACCATTTCATCCTGAAATATTGTAAACGGAGAACATGTTAAACATGTTCTTACACAAATTATCAAACTTTTAAGCAAAGGTCATTATTAAGCAGGGATTCAGGATTTTTGTGTAGGAATAGTTTTAGGGACCAGAACAAATGGAAAGAGTGCGCTTCAGGTTTAGTACAGGATTTAGGTTAGGTATTGGGCTAGTGTTAGATCTAGGGTAGGCATTGGGGTAATGTTAGATTAAGGTTAGGCATTAGGCTAGTGACAGATTTAGTCTGGGCATTGGATTAATGTTAGATTTAGATTAGGCTTTGGATTAGTGTTAGGTTTAGGCGCAAGGCTAGGGCAATGCTTAGGTGTAAGGTTAGCATTAAGTTAGAATCCAGGGGCCCGATTCACAGAACTAACTTAAGAGAAAATCCTAAACTTACTACTTTTGGTATTCACAGAAGTTAGGATTTTGTCTTAAGTTTGTCTTAAGACAAACTTAAGACAGACTTAAGACAGAATTAAGACAGACTTAAGACAAACTTAAGACAAACTTAAGACAGACTTAAGACAGACTTAAGACAGACTTAAGACAAACTTAAGACAAAATCCTAACTTAAGTCTGTCTTAAGTCTGTCTTAAGTTTTTCTTAAGACAAAATCCTTACTTCTGTGAATACCAAAAGTAGTAAGTTTAGGATTTTGTCTTAAATTAGTTCTGTGAATCGGGCCCCAGAACTTGGATTAGGCACAGCTCTCAAATCACCTAATGTATGCCATCTCGCTGTACCCTGTTCTTCCCCCACCGTGCTACTTTGTGCCACAGATTGTGGCTGCATAACCAAGGCTCTGGGGATAAAGAGAGTCCTTTGGATGTAGTGTCTGTTGACAGGCAGTTCTACAGTCAGAGAAAAGTGCAGCATGGCAGGGGCCATGTATCAAAAGAGTGTAACTTTGAAAAAACCATGGCGTTAAAACGGCGATAATGGGCTTGATAATATGCCGCAGAGAATTCCAATAGGAGCCCATGTTGACACCAGAACATGGGCTTCTATAGGAATTTTCAAGGGCATATTATCAAGCCCATTATCGCAGCTTTAGCAGCAGTTTTCTGCCGCTAAAGCGGCGATAGTTTTAACGCCGTTTCTTGATAATAGGCCCCGACGTTCCTTCAACGTACATAGATAAGAAACCCAACAACCTTAAACGATAGATCATGAAATATGCTTAGAAAGGAAACCAACCCCGAACTCTCACCAGTCTATCTGTGGTAAAAGGTTCAGTGATATGGGATAGATTAAGTTAAAAGTTGACATTAGATTTGGGTGCATGACACTTTTCTCTTATATTCCCTTAGTCTTTGTCTCCTTAAGGGGCATATTAGCAAGGGCTGGCAATATAATTATCGCCGCTTTAGCGTCCGTTTTTGGGCGAAAAGCGGCGATAATTATATCGCAATATCATCAAGGACACGCTAGCGTGTGTTTCCTTGATGTAGAGCCCGTTTTTTCACAGCCTCGCTTCGCATCGCTAATGAGATGCAAAGAAGGCGTGGCTGTGAAAACAACACATGTTAATATCGTGAAGGCAGCTTCGCAATATTAACAAGGAGGTGCAGCGATAAAAAAAATCGCGCTACCTCAGCCTTAACTCAAGAATTTAACGTCTGTTAAATTCCTGACTAAGGCATACTTTTAATGGGAGATGGATTATGCTGATGGGACCACAGGGTCGTATCAGCAATGTTATCGCTGTTTTCAATGGAACATCGCTGGAAAACCAGCGATGTTCCATTGAAAACACCGCTATCGCTGAAATATTATCACCATAGCTCTATGCGTTGTAAATATAGCGTTATCATGGCAATAATATTCAGCGATTGCCGGCGATAATATTTCTATCGCTACGTACGGCCAGCGATAATTATCGCTGGCCGTTGATAATATGCCCCTAATTTCTTTTCAGAGGAAGATCAGAAATGTTTCAGAGTTGGAGATGTGACATGAAGAAGACAAGATGGATGCTTGATGCCTTGGCTCTGCTCTCTCATTCAATATAGCTGCTGGATTTGGCAGCAAGCTGCTGGATCACGAGGATTAATGACCCTAAAAATATTAAAATTTCTGTGGAACTAGAAGAAGTGCTCAGATAAGTGCAAAATCGCTTTTCTGCCTAGAATTTGCTTTAGCCGCTTTTGGAATGGAACGACTGGTGGAAGGGGTAGGAACAAAAATAAAATGACAAATAAATGGGCACTTGAAATTACTACTTCTGACAAAGGAGATAACAATAGATCTTGCGTTTTAGCCCAAGCTACAAAATAATAGAAACAGCATAAATCGAATGTCATAGTCTAAATATATTTGGTAAGTTTAGTGGCCCTCCTTGAATTACATAGCTATTTTCATCACCAGAGAATATACAACACACTTGGATACCCGGACATTTAGAGGAATGGAGGATGCAAGAATCTTGATTCATATAGGGGCGTAATAAAGGCCCCGCATCCCCCGCGGTGCGGGGGGGCCCCGAGCTGCAGGGGGCTCCCTCGGCACAGTACTTATGCATGAGCGCTCCGGAATAAATCCGGAGCGGGGGCCCCTCCGTGTATATTGCAGGGGTGCCCCTTGAACTTTCGATACACCACTAGATTCATATAATTATGTCATTTGTCTGCAATGTGGAGCACTGGTGATTGGCATCAAATCTGATCTAGATACCTGTTCAATTGTGAAATTTTGCGATCCATAGTAGGCTAACTTGGGGGCATATTATCAAGCAGGGTGTTAAATTAATCGCCGCTTTAGCGGCAGAAAACTGCCGCTAAAGCGGCGATAATGGGCTTGATAATATGCCGCAGAGAATTCCCAGAGAAGCCCATGTTGACACCAGAACATGGGCTTCTATGTGAAATCTCTGAGGCATATTATCAAGCCCATTATCGACGCTTTAGCTGCAGTTTTCTGCCGCTAAAGCGGCGATAATTTTAACACCGTTTCTTGATAATTTGCCCCTTGGAACCTCCCGCCCATTGCCACATCATTTCAGGCTCTGGAAGCAACCCCGCTACATTCTGTAGTTTGTTGACTCTGGGTCATCTTTACCGCACCACTGGCCTGCTCTGAGAGTGTGCCCAAGGCAGACAGAAGATCTCTCGCTTGTCATGACTAAGCACTAACGGCCTGATTATGGCATCAGTCAGACGAGCATCTGACCGACATTGTAGCAGAATGGAACCACCCAACTATTAGATGGCGGTTACATCCGCAGTAATACAATGCGACTGCCCTATGGGTGGTCGGAAACATCAGTTTTTCAATTGAAGCTTGTGAAGCAGCCAGAAAAGAGCTGCAGCACAAGCTGCAACAGAAAAATGGGTTTTTACAAAAATCCCTGCACGTGCCACACGGTGCAGGGATGCCTCTCTGGCCCTATAGTGGAGGGCCAGGGGGGAAGGAGGACCTGCTAGGGACCCGAAAGTCACTTTCCACCTGCCTTTTCATGGCGTGTGGACCGCCATGAAAGATCAGGTGGAATGCAACATCGTAATCCCGACGGCAGAGCTGAGGCTAGCTCCACTGTCATTTTGGGATTGCTTTATCGCCTCAACGAGCTCAGTGAGCCTGTTGGAAGCAGAGCGGAATTTCCCCACTGGCTTCCCTCTGACCACCAGTATCATAATACGTTGTTGGACAGAAACATATGATGTCAGCCGGAAAGCCTCAGACGAGCTGTCTGGTGCTTTCCACCCAACATCATAATAAGGGCCTAAGTGTCTGTAAACTGCAACTATCTGTAAAACCTCTCACACACATTGTGTACCAAACTGATCAAAACACTTCTAGCTTCTTGTATTAAGAGCAATATAATTTATTCGGTTCATCGCATTAATTATTTTGTGAATTACTATAGTGTGCTCTTGAATCAAATTAGCAGAATGACCTTATACACTGTATACAGGGTACATTGAGGCATATTTACTATTCATATAGTGCTAAGATGATTAGGAAAAAATCAATTCTATGTGAACATTTTCCCTTCAATTACTCGCCTCACATGATTTAGTAAATAAAATACAAGTAAGGAAATCCAGTCATTCCATATACAATGACCAAAACATTTAGGACTATCACTAGACGACTCAAATGCACTTGGACAAATCTTAACTCCTGTTATACACAGCTTAGGGGCATATCAGCAACAACCGGTGATAATTATCGCTAAGCGCACTTAGCGCTAGGATCATTATCACCGGCTAACGTGGATTTTTATCGCTGAGATAGCGTGCTATTAGCAACGCTTATCTCAAACGTGCCAAACGTGAGATTATCGCTGGAAACCCAGCGATAATCTCACGAAGTTTGGCGTTAGCTTGATGATAGGGCCTCACATACTTAGCCATGATATCTATCTTCCATAGGATATCATGGCTAAGTCAGTCCTGAAGCAGGCGTAAGGAAAGTAGCGATAACAGGGGTTATCGCTACTTTTCTTGCCGCTATGCTTCATAGCGTGGGGCTTGATGATAGGAGAAATGTCGCTTAGCGACATTTCTCCAGTCATGTCAAGCCAGGACCGCCAACTTAGCATTTCATTAGAGATGCAAAGCTGGGCGTTAAGAATCTGGGCGCTAATGCAAGGTTTCACGCGATAGCGTGACCTTGCTAATTAGGCGATAAAATAATCGCCGCTTTTCACCCGAAAACGGACGTAAAAGAGGCAAGAATTTTATATCGCCTTGTTGCTGATATGCCTCCAAATAGCATAAAATTAAAGTTCCTCAATCCTAAATACTAAGTGGCTTATTATCAAGAACGGCGCAAACATTATTGCCGCTTTATCGGCACTAAACCGCCGCTAAAGCGGCGATAATGGGCTTGATAATATGCCCTGGAGAATTCCAATAGAAGCCCAGGTTCACACCAGAACATGGGCTTCTATTGGAATTCTCAAGGGCATATTATCAAGCCCCTTAGCGCCGCTTTAGCAGCAGTTTCCGGCCGCTAAAGCGGCGATAATTTTAACGCCGTTCTTTATAATATGCCCCCAAATCTTAAATTAATGTCGATGCTCAGTTTTCATTGGAACCTCCTCTACTTATGCCACCTCACCTACTAACCCTAACTTAGATAAGAAGAGGAAAATCAAATGTAAAAAATATGAAAGAATAGTGTAAACTGTTGTTAACAAGTTAATTAGGACATATACAATTACCCGTACTGTTCATGTGTCTGGATTGTGCTTAAAACCAATAATTCGCATGAATGGACCATTTTCATGAAGGTAGACATGTTTCACGGTAGTCGAAGGATCTGTATGCATTAATCAGGACAATAGATTAAAAATAATTCACAGACCATTCTATGTAACCTTACTGACTCTAAGTGAGTAAAGGCATTCCTGGTTCATCATGAATGTTGTGTAACGACAAGCATAAGAGACTGTAATTATAATCTTCAAAAACACATTTGAAAGAAGGAAATTATTATATGATAAAATTATTGTAGATGAACGAAGTAGAGAAAATAATGTAAGGAAAAGCCATACCTTAATTTTGACAAACCAACATGTATCCACAAAAATCAATTTTCAGCTTGATGTATAGGAATCTGAAATAACATGTGTGAATAGTTATATTTTCATTTAAGTGCACATTAACATTGTACATTTCCTTAGAAAGATGCCTCACAAATCACAAGCTCATCACCCAGTGTAGGGTTCTATTTATACTAGGGGTACATCAAAACCATTTCTAGGATTGAAATGTATCTAGATAGGTGTACTAGCCTAAGTCATTTCTCAGTATAATTAGATGCTGATGTCACTGACTAGTAATAAAATCAATGGTGCTGCAGCAGGGAGAGAAGGGCCGAATGTGCTAAATTTGTGAAAGAAATAGTGTGGATGCCCGAAGCTCTGCTCAGAAACTGGTGGCTGGTGCAATTAAAGATCAGCGCATCGAATACCAAGGCCGGTAGTCTTTAACCCACTTCTAGACAATCTTTGCTGCTTTTTGTTTCACTTATGGTTACCAGATTTCAGTTTGCCATGGTTTCGCTGTCTTTTTCTGATACTGGAAAAAAAAGTGCTGCCCCCAATATAAATGCCGATGTCCCCCAGTGGCAACCACCTGCTCAAATTAAGCACCCGTTGACCGTAGCCATTTTAGGACATTTACTGGGAAGATAGTTCAAGTGCTGATCATTTCCACTGTGCCACTGGAACCTAGCTGTACATGGCGGATGAGCCCTAATAAGCATGAAACCAGTTCTGGTTTGCTTGAGTTCCTAATCAGGAAGGACCTAGCTTGGCAGTTCAGGCTGGACTGTTCCCATTGGAGAAGGGGATTGGATTTGCACATGAGTGTGTCGAAATAACAATGGACCGGGAGGCGGTCCAATTAATAACCAGTGGCTGAGCTTAACTCAGGCATTCCCTCAATTACTTTTTTGAATATTTCAAAGTTACTCCTATGTCATGAATTGCCACATTATGCCGGCAATGCCATATTATGTAGATTATTGCCACTGTTACGCTAGGCCTACTCTTAAAGAGGAATTGCCACAAGGTCTGCCTTCAAGTGGTGCCTTATTATTGTAAGACAGGTTTGATGTCAATGGCATTTGGGGTGTTTTTACATTGGCCTGTTTACTCTATTGTGGGCAATGACTTCCTCTCTTATACATGTATGTAGGTTCTTCATTTTCACTTTAAAATGTAGGGGGCATATTAGCAAGGGCTTCATCACCACTTTAGGGGCACTTTTTTCCGATAAAGCGGTGATTTTTTTATCGCCCATTTAGCAAGCTGTCGCTAACAGCAGTTAGCGACAGCTTCCAGGCAACAGCGACCGGTTTGGGGCCCGCTTTGCATGTCAGTGATATTTATCGCTAATGACATGCAAAGTGGGCGTGCCCAAACTGGTAGCGACTGAAAGCAGTTGCTAACACAGCTATCGCCTATTAGTAACGCAGGCGAAGCGATAGAAAAATTTGCGCTAAGCGCGATTATTGCTAGTATTTAACACCTGCTGCAAACATGACTTACCTGTTACATCAATAGGAGGTGGATTGTCAGGCTAAGTCCACCATGGCGTTAATGCGTGAATATCGCTGGATTTCCAGCGATATTCAGGCATTTCGCCGGTATCGCTGGATATTTTATCACAGTGGAGATAAACGTTGCTAATAGCGTGTTATCTTCGCAAAAATATCCAGCGATAAGCGGCGATAAAAACAAACGAGCTAAGCGCGTTTTGCGATAATTATCGCAAGTTGTTGCTAATATCCCCCTAAGTTCCTAGCACATTTGTTTCACTCTCGTTAAAACCCATCAGAGCTTTTTTAATTTCTGCAAGCTTTATGAAGGATGAATCTTGCAACATTTAAACTAAAGCAGGAATAGATATTTTGGCATCCCTTCACAGCAGGAGAAACCCATTTGTGATGCCACTCAGGATTGCTTGAGGGAGGAAGTGGACTGCCACTGTTTAAACCTGTTCCGACCTCCCACCACTGATCTCTGACTGAAGAACTCTTCTCGTCTCCATTTAAAAGTCCCCTGCTGAAATTCCCTTAAGGTCATGTGCCTGATAGCGCCCTCCAATGATCTGCAAAGTCCCCTTGCCCCAGGGCTAAATTTGTGCCTGTGGTTTCCGCTGCTCAGAACCAGCACTTAATTGTCTGCCACATGGAGGCGCTGTTTGTCTGATTTAGAGTAAGCACAACAACAGTTGTTTACTAGTTAAATTTTAGCTAAAAATGATTACTACTTGCTGCCAAAGTCAAACAAATAGCTTTGGGTGGCCTGGGATAGTCTGAATTGTCACACTTGTCTGAGTGTGATGGTTAGTACCTGGTTTGGTACTGCCACTGGCAGCTCAGGCAGGGGCAATGGGTGGTGTAAGCTGCAGTGGCACTGCCTTGCCCTAGCCTCCATTCCCCCCTGAAAATGTCCCTGCCTATTAATAGCCCATCCCTCATGGCAATCCTGCCAGTGTGCAGCTTTTCATAACCCACTGGAAGGTCTCCCGCATATACCCAAATTATACCTGTTGTGATGAGGCGATGAAGGTTGATATTGTAGTAGCATCCCCATATGCGTGGGGTATGTCTCCCAAGGCACAGGTTGAAGGCGCCCTCAACGGGGCTTTATCCTCTTACAATTGGTTTTGTTTCTCAAAAGATTCTTTTCAAACAGTTCATTTCAATGTATTGTTTTATTCACAATGATTCTCTTGTGTGGATTAACTTCAATTCCCAAGATGCATCATTTTCAGATTGACATTTTACTTGTTGTCTCTGTCCCAATGCATTTCGGCCGACTGGCCTTCGTCACAGGAATATCTATGAGGTTGAATATAATTCCTTGTTAGTTATTAGGGACAAACCACCGAAGAACGGGTTAATGGTGACTTAGTGTTCGACTTGCCAATATGTGTCTCTTGTGGATATTATTATCCCTGTGATACTGTGTGTAAACTTTATGTGACTATTTACTATCTTATTTTATTTTGCTTAAAACCCGTGATTCATGTGTCGATAGGTGTCTCGTAATGTGATATCAAGTGCTTTTAGTGAGTTGCCCGGCGTGTTACTCATAAACAATAGGATAAACGAACATCCGAGCTTAAAAAACGAGCATGCTGATGATTAGTTCTACGGCGAGTGTTTCTCATACCGATTGCTCCAAAACAACAGGCTCCTCTCCAAAAAACGGTTCAGTGCTGGTTAGTAAGCTTTTGTGAGTTCGCGTAGTGGTTATACTACTGATGACGGACTGTGCAGCATTGTTTAGCGATGAAGGGCCAGCCAGAGTGTAAAAATGTTTTTGCTACATGCTGTGGCAGTGTCATAAAACCACCACTTTTTCGAGGGTCACACCGGTAGATTTTGTTAGCCTCTAAAGGTCACTACTCTCTTCTCTGAGTTTTTCTTACAGGAGTAACAGAGTATAAGGGTGTTTAGAATCTGTTGGAAAAATTCTTGCTCTTATTGAGTAGACTTTAGACACCCCACCCTGAACCCCCATCATCAGCAAATGCGTACACGAGTATTTTATAATAATTTGCATTTATTATGTGCTAATGTCATGTAAATCATGTGAGTAAGAATATGCACCATAATGATGACGAGCTCAGTGAGTTCAAATATTAGAGGGAACAAACTATAGAGCACAAACTTTGTTCATCAAACATCCCTAACCACTTTAGCCTCGATTTCAAGTGGCCCAATGCATCTGATTATTTTTTTTGAAAAACTTATTATTGCCATTTTCTGTATTTACGTACATTACAGCATTATGGCATTGTTATACACAAAAAAAATCTTGCATACTCTACATCTTGGCATGAGATCAGGTAACATCATGGTCTACAATCTCTCGCGTAGCCTCAGAGTCGATGATGGTTCTAAGGAACAAGTGGTGGGGTAGTGTCAGCACCCATATGAGTCAGTCTTTGTTGTATGCTGAGATGTTAGGCGTGCTCTCCCTGCTAGCACGATGTCATAGGGGTGGTGGTATGCCAGCAGTAATAAAAACTTAAACAAACCTAAGTGGCCCAATACATCTGATGGGCTCAGCAAACAGCAGTTACCGGGCCACCAGAATTCAAAGTTGTTGTCACACATATATGTTGGCTTCTGAAAGCCGCCAAAATCTCTGTGTGAATGTAAAGCAGATTAAACCTTGTGGAGGCCCCTAGGCCAGTATTTCCCAAACTGTGGTCAGCAGACCCCCGGGGGTCCATGACACATTCCCAAGGGGTCCTCAGGCAGCAGTTTTAAAAGCACTGCAAAGTTCCTTGTATAATTAGCGGTTTTCAAGCAGCAATAAAAGTGTCAAGATAACACCAGTGATTAATGTACCTGCTGGCGAGAGATTAGAGTTTTGTCGAGTGGCAGCTTTGACTTATGTAATGTAGCCCACGAGATTAATATGCCTACTGCAGGGATCGTGTACCATGCATTTTAAAAACAGTATTTTATGTGCATGGGTCAGTGGGTTACTGCTTTTGTCACAGAGATTCTTTTGTTACTGTGCCGGTCAAAAGTGACAATCGTGATCTAGCACAGTGACCTATAAACTGTCATCAAGGAGTTGCTTGCAAACTGCATGGTACAAGTTAGTAGCTTATGTTTTTTCTCAGTCTTTCATAATCTTGATGCTGCCAAAAAGGTTTATTTGGGTGGAAATACATTTTTATTGTTAAAGCCAATGCTAACCACTGTGTTACAAGGAGAGGAAAAGCCACCCTGCGTGACTCCTCTCCTCGTAAATATGGCCCCTTCACACGCAGCACTGTGCGTGGAAGGGGTGTTCCATGGGTGTTGTTGTGGGTGTTCCCACGCAACTGCCATGGAACAAGACATCTCCAGATTTACAAGAAATCGTAAATCTGGAGATGTGTGTGAATGCTACACCACCCTAGAGGTGGCGTAGCGAGGCGCAACGAAGAGAAATGTTTTCATTTCTCCTCGTTTTTTCCACTTTCAATGCGTGCTGCATTTTACAGCATGCATTGAAAGCGGAACAAGCCTCTTGTGAGTGTATTTGTGCAGGAAGGTGTCCCTTTCTGCACAAAAAGAATCTCCCCACGACGCAGGCATCCTTGCACCATGGTGCAAGGGTGCCTGTGCCGGCGTATGGCTGCAATTTGTGCATCAGCGCAGGGAAAACACAGAGATGCGACATATTCTTGTAAATATGTCGCATCTCTGTGCTTTCCAAACTAACGCAGCACGGCACAGCAAAATGACTTGCTGCACCGTGCTGCGTTAAATTGTTGTAAATCTGACTCACAGTTTGAGCTTCTCCAGACCAAACACTCTTTGAAAATGCCTACCAGTATGAATGACGTGTGAATCCTACACTTTGTAGTTCCCTTTGCCTTATGTAACATTTTCTATACTCTGGTTTACACATATGAGACATTGCCTCTATATGTGTGTGATGTAAAGTACTATGACATCAAACAATGATATGAGAGATGGTATAAAAAAATGAAATACATGTGACAGAGGGTCTATAGAGAGATGAGAGGCTTTGTCGGAGGGTGATAATAAGGGAATCATTGAAGAACCCCAACAAAGATTGTCATATCCTGGTTGTTAGATCTGGGGGTCTATAGTTGGCAGAGGTAGGTACCTTTGACCAAATAGGGACCCTTGCGTCTAGTCAAGATAAGGGGGCACACTTTAAAATAACCCCTGCTCACCCCCTTGGTAGCTTGGCACGAGCAGACAGGCTTATCTCAGAGGCAGTGTGTAAAGCATTTGTGAACACATACAGTAACCCAGTGACAAAACTACAGATGGACACCACACCAGTTGTATAATAAAAATAAGTATCTTTTATATACACTTAACACAAGACCACAAACGATAAAAAAATCGACAATACTGTACTTTTAAAAAATAGCTAAGAACTGGCCATATGCAAATCAGCCTTGACCCTGTGCCTAATGGGAACAGTCCAGCCCGAACTGCCAAGCCAGTTGCTCCTTAGACAGGAAACAAGCATCCTAGGACCGGTTTCGGGGTTTCACCCCACTTCAGCCCAGATAGCTTGATTCCAGTGGCACAGTGAGCCCAGGACTCACGTCTGTGTACACTTGGCACACTTAGGGCAAGAAAGCAAAAGACACACAATTGATGGACTGACTGCAGAACAAATTAAAACATTCACCCCCAGTCAAGAGATCTGGGTTAAATCCATCATTCTTTTGCTTACCATGCCAACCAGGTTTAGACCTGGCCATATGCAAATCAGTCTTGACCTGTGCCTCATGGGAACAGTCCAGCCCAAACTGCCAAGCCAGGTCCTCCCTGGACCGGGAACAAGCATCCTAGGACCAGTTTCAGGGTTTCACCCCGTTTGCCAGGATAGCTTGATTCCAGTGGCACAGTGAGCCTACGACCCACGTCTGGGAATTTCTGACGCACTTAGGGCGAGAAAGCAAAAGACACACAATTGATGGACGGAAAGCAGAACAAATCAAAACATTCACCCCAGTCAAGAGAGCTGGGTTAAATCCATCATTCTTTTGCTCACCATGCCCCCAGTGTACACCTGGCTATATGCAAATCAGCCGTGACCCTGTGCCTCATGGGAACAGTTCAGCCCGATCTGCCATGCCAGGTCCTCCCTGGATCAAACCCAGATCTGTTGACTGGGTGTGAGTGTTTGATTGGTTCTGATGCTCGGTCCGTCACCATCCCCTTTTGTACTGCTTTGTTCGCCATAAGTTGGCAGGGTATGCTCAGACCTGAGTCCCTTGCTCACTTTGCCACTGGATTCAAGCAAGCCTGGCTGAAGACAGCTGAAATGCCAGAAACCGGTCCTAGGAAGCTTGTTTCCGGTCCAGGGAAGGCATGGCTTGGCAGTTCGGGCTGAACTGTTCCCATAAGGCACAGGGTCAGACTGATTTGCATATGGCCATATCTGAACTGGGGTGGCAAAGTGGGCTAAAGAACGGTGATGGATCAAACCCAGATCTGTTGACTGGGTGTGAGTGTTTGATTGGTTCTGATGCTCCGTCCGTCACCATCCCCTTTTGTACTGCTTTGTTCGCCATAAGTTGGCAGGGTATGCTCAGACGTGAGTCCCTTGCTCACTTTGCCACTGGATTCAAGCAAGCCTGGCTGAAGACAGCTGAAATGCCAGAAACCGGTCCTAGGAAGCTTGTTTCCGGTCCAAGGAAGGCATGGCTTGGCAGTTCGGGCTGAACTGTTCCCATGAGACACAGGGTCAGACTGATTTGCATATGGCCATGTCTGAACTGGGGTGGCAGAATGGGCTAAAGAACGGTGATGGATCAAACCCAGATCTGTTGACTGGGTGTGAGTGTTTGATTGGTTCTGATGCTCCGTCCGTCACCATCCCCTTTTGTGCTGCTTCCTCCCTGGGCCGGAAACAAGCATCCTAGGACCAGTTTTGGGGTTTAACCCTCTTCAGCCAGGATAGCTTGATTCCAGTGGCACAGTGAGCCCAGGAGCCACGTCTGGACATACCTGGCGCACTTAGGGCAAGAAAGCAAAAGACAAACAATTGATGGAAGAAATGCAGAACAAATCAAAACATTCACCCCCAGTCAAGAGATCTGTGTTATATCCATCATTCTTTTGCTCACCATGCCACCCCAATTTAGACCTGGCCATATGCAAATCAGTCTTGACCCTGTGCCTCATGGGAACAGTCCAGGCCGAACTGCCAAGCCAGGACCTCCCTGGACCAGAAACAAGCATCCTGGGACTGGTTTCGGGGTTTCAACCCTCTTTAGCCAGGATAGCTTGATTCCAATGCCACACTGAGCCTAGGACTCACGTCTGGGCATACCTGGCGCACTTAGGGTGAGAAAGCAAAATACACACAATTGATAGACGGAATGCAGAATAAATCAAAACATTCATCCCTAGTCAAGAGATGTGGGTTAAATACATCATTCTTTTGCTCACCATGTCACCCCAGTTTAAAACCGGCCATATGCAAATCAGTCTTGACCCTTTGCCTCATGGGAATACTCCAGCCCGAACTGCCAAGCCAGGTCCTCCCTGGACCGGAAACAAGCATCCTAGGACCGGTTTCGGGGTTTCACCCGTCTTCAGCCAGGATAGCTTGATTCCAGTGGCACAGTGAGCCCAGGACCCATGTCTTGGCATACCTGGCGCACTTAGGGCGAGAAAGCAAAAGATACACAATTGACGGACAGAATGCAGAATAAATCAAAACATTCAACCCCAGTCAATAGATCTGGGTTAAATCCATCATTCTTTTGCTCACCATGCCACTCCAGTTTAGACCTGGCCATATGCAAATCAGTCTTGACCCTGTGCCTCATGGGAATACTCCAGCCCGAACTGCCAAGCCAGGTCCTCCCTGGACCGGAAACAAGCATCCTAGGACCGGTTTTGGGGTTTCACCCCTCTTCAGCCAGGATAACTTGATCCAAGTGGCACAGTGAGCCCTGGAACCACGTCTGGGCATACCTGGTGCACTTAGGGCGAGAAAGCAAAAGACACACAATTGATGGATGGAATGCAGAACAAATCAAAACATTAACCTCCAGTCAAGAGCTCTGGGTTAAATCCATCATAATTTGCTCACCATGCCACCCAAGTTTAGACCTGGCTATATGCAAATCAGTCTTTCACCCTGTGCCTCATGGGAACAGTCCTGCCCGAACTGCCCAACCGGATCCTCCCTGGAATGGAAACAAGCATCCTATGACCGGTTTTGGGGTTTAACCCCTCTTCAGCCAGGATAGCTTGACTCCAGTAGCAGAGTGAGCCCAGGACCCACATCTGGGCATACCTGGCGCACTTAGGGCGAGAAAGCAAAATACACACAATTGATGGACGTAATGCAGAACAAATCAAAAAATTCACCCCCGGTCAAGAGATCTGGGTTAAATCCATCATTCTTTTGCTCACCAAGCCACCCCAGTTTTGACCTGGCCATATGCAAATTATTCTTGACCCTGTGCCTCATGGGAACAGTCCAGCCCGAACTGCCATGCCAGGTCCTCCCTGGACCGGAAACAAGCATCCTATGACCAGTTTTGGGGTTTAACCCTCTTCAGCCAGGATAGCTTGAATCCAGTGGCACAGAGAGCCCAGGACCCACATCTGGTCATACCTGGCGCACGTAGTGTGAGAAAGGAAAAAACACACAATTGATGGACGGAACGCAGAACAAATGAAAACATTCACCCCCAGTCAAGAGATCTGGGTTGAATCCATCATTCTTTTGCTCACCATGCCACCTGTTTAGACCTGGCCATATGCAAACCTTTTTTGGCCCCGTGCCTCATGGGAACAGTCCAGCCCGAACTGCCATGCTAGGTCCTCCCTGGACTAGAAACAAGCATCCTAGGACCAGTTTCGGGATTTCACCCCTCTTCAGCCAGGATAGCTTGATTCCTTTGGCACAGTGGGCCCACGACCCACATCTTGGCATACCTGGCGCACGTAGGGCGAGAAAGCAAAAGACACAATTGATGGACGGAATGCAGAACAAATCAAAACATTCACCAAAGGTCAAGAGATCTGGGTTATATCCATTATTCTTTTGCTCACCATGCCACCCCAATTTAGACCCGGCTATATGCAAATCAGTCTTGACCCTGAGCCTCATGGGAACATTCCTGCTCAAACTGCCAAGCCAGGTACTCCCTTGACCGGAGACATGCATCCTAAGACCAGTTTCGGGGTTTCACCCCTCTTCAGCCAGAATAACTTGATTCCAGTGGCACAGTGAGCCCAGGACCCACGTCTGGGCAAACCTGGTGCAGATAGGGCGAGAAAGCTAAAGACACACAATTGATGAACAGAATGCAGAACAAATCAAAACATTCACTCCCAGTCAAGAGATCTAGGCTAAATCCATCATTGTTGTGCTCACCATGTTAGACCAGGCCATATGCAAATCAGTCTTGACCCTGTGCCTCATGGGAACAATCCAGCCCGAACTGCCATGCCAGGTGCTCCCTGGGCCAGAAACAAGCATTCTAGGACTGGCTTCGGGGTTTCACCCGTCGTCAGCCAGGATAGCTTGATTCCAGTGGCACAGTGAACCCAGGACCCATGTCTTGGCATACCTGGCGCACTTAGGACGAGAAAGCAAATGACACAATATTGATGGATGGAATGCAGAATAAATCAAAACATTCACCCCCAGTGAAGAAATCTGGGTTAAATCCATCATTCTTTTGCTCACCATGCCACCCCAGTTTAGACCTGGCCATCTGCAAATCAGTCTTGACCCTGTGCCTCATGGGAACAGTCCAGCCCAAACTGCCAAACCAGGTCCTCCCTGGACCGTAAACAAGCATCCTATGACCGGTTTTGGGGTTTAACCCCTCTTCAGCCAGGATAGCTTGATTCCAGTGGCAGAGTGAGCCCAGGACCCACGTCCGGGCATACCTGGTGCACTTAGGGCAAGAAAGCAAAAGACAAACAATTGATAGACGGAACGCAGAACAAATCAAAACATTCACCCCGGTCAAGAGATCTGGGTTAAATCCATCATTTTTTGCTCACCATGCCACCCCAGTTTGGACCTGACCATATGCAAATCAGTCTTGACCCTGTGTCTCATGGGAACAGTCCAGCCCGAACTGCCAAAGAGGCTCCTCCCTGGACCAGAAACAAGCATCCTAGGACCGGTTGCAGGGTTTCACCCCACTTCAGTCATGATAACTTGATTTCAGTGGCACACTGAGCCCTGGACCCACATCTGAGCCTACCTGGCGCACTTAGGGCAAGAAAGCAAAAGACACACAATTGATGGACGAAATGCAGAACAAATAAAAACATTCACCTCCAGTCAAGATATCAGGGTTAAATCCATCATTCTTTTGCTCACCATGCCACCCCAGTTTAGACCTGGCCAAATGCAAATCAGTCTTGACCCTGTGCCTCATGGGAACAATCCATTACGAACTGCCATGCCAGGTCCTCGCTGGACCGGAAACGAGTATCCTAGGACTGGTTTCGGGATTTCACCCGTCGTCAGCCAGGATAGCTTGATTCCAGTGGCACAGTGAGCCCAGGACCCACGTCTTGGCATACCTGGCGCACTTAGGGCGAGAAAGCAAAAGACACAATATTGATGGATGGAATGCAGAATAAATCAAAACATTCACCCCAGTCAAGAAATCTGGTTTAAATCCATCATTCTTTTGCTTACCATGCCACCCCAGTTTAGACCTGACCATTTGCAAATCTGTCTTGACCCTGTGCCTCATGGGAACAGTCCAGCCCAAACTGCCAAGCCAGGTCCTCCCTGGACCGGAAACAAGCATCGTAGGACCGGTTTCGGGGTTTCACCCCTCTTCAGCCAGGATAGCTTGATTCCAGTGGCACAGTGAGCCCTGGACACACGTCTGAGCAAACCTGGCGCACCTAGGGTGAGAAAGCAAAAGACACACAATTGATGGACGGAATGCAGAACAAATCAAAACATTAACCTCCATTCAAGAGCTCTGGGTTAAATCCATCATAATTTGCTCGCCATGCCACCCAAGTTTGGACCTGGTCATAAGCAAAGCAGTCTTGACCCTGTGCCTCATTGGAACAGTCCAGCACGAACTGCCAAGCCAGGTTCTCCTTGGACCGGAAGCAATCATCCTTGGACGGGTTACACCCTCTTCAGGCAGGATAGCTTGAATCCAGTGGCACAGTGAGCCCAGTACCCACGTCTGGGCATACCTGGCGCACTTAGGGTGAGAAAGCAAAAGACACACAATTGATGGACGGAACGCAGAACAAATCAAAACATTCCCCCCCAGTCAAGAGATCTGGGTTGAATCAATCATTCTTTTGCTCACCATGCCACCACAGTTTAGACCTGGCCATATGCAAATCTTTTTTGACCCCGTGCCTCATGGGAACAGTCCAGCCCGAACTGCCAAGCCAGGCCCTCCCTGGACCAGAAACAAGCATCTAGGACCGGTTTTGGGATTGTACCCCTTTTCAGCCAGGATAGCTTGATTCCAGTGGCACAATGAGCCCAAGACTCTCATCTGGGCAAACCTGGTGCACTTAGGGGCGAGAAAGCAAAAGACACACAATTGATGGACGGAATGCAGAACAAATCAAAACATTCACCCCCAGTCAAGAGATCTGGGTTATATCCATCATTCTTTTGCTCACCATGCCACCCCAATTTAGACCCGGCCATATGCAAATCAGTCTTGACCCTGTGCCTCATGGGAACATTCCTGCCCAAACTGCCAAGCCAGGTCCTCCCTGGACCGTAGACAAGCATCCTAGGACCGGTTTCGGGGTTTCACCCCTCTTCCTCCAGTATAACTTGATTCCAGTGGCACAGTTAGCCCAGGACCACGTCTGGGCATACCAGGTGCAGATAGGACGAGAAAGCTAAAGACACACAATTGATGAACAGAATGCAGAACAAATCAAAACATTCACCCCCAGTCAAGAGAACAAGGCTAAATCCATAATTCTTTTGCTCACCATGCCACCCCAGTTTAGACCAGGCCATATGCAAATCAGTCTTGACCCTGTGCCTCATGGGAACAGTCCAGCCCGAACTGCCATGCCAGGTCCTCCCTGGACCAGAAACAAGCATCTTAGGACCGGTTTCAGGATTTCACCCCTCTTCAACAAAGACAGCTTGATTCCAGTGGCACAGTGGGCCCATGACCGACGTCTGGGCATACCTGGCGCACTTAGGGTGATAAAGCAAAAGACACACAATTGATGGGCGGAATGCAGAACAAATCAAAACATTCACCCCCCCAGTCAAGAGATCTGTGCTGAATCCATCATTCTTTTGCTCACCATGCCACTCCAGTTTAGACCTGGTCATATGCAAATCAGTCTTGACCCTGTGCCTCATGGGAACAGTCCGGTACAAAAGGGAGTGGAAATGGACGGAGCATCAGAACCAATCAAACACTCACACCCAGTCAACAGATCTGGGTTTGATCCATCACCATTCTTTAGCCCACTCTGCCACCCCACCTCAGACATGGCCATATGCAAATCAGTCTGACCCTGTGCCTCATGGGAGCAGTCCAGCCCGAATTGCCAAGCCATGCCTTCCCTGGACCGGAAACAAGCTTCCTAGGACCGGTTTCTGGCATTTCAGCCGTCTTCAGCCAGGCTTGCTTGAATCCAGTGGCAAAGTGAGCAAGGGACTCACGTCTGAGCATACCCTGCCAACTTATGGCGAACAAAGCGGTACAAAAGGGGGTGGAAATGGACGGAGCATCAGAACCAATCAAACACTCACACCCAGTCAACAGATCTGGGTTTGATCCATCACCGTTCTTTAGCCCCTCTGCCACCCCAGTTCAGACATGGCCATCTGCAAATCAGTCTGACCCTGTGCCTCATGGGAACTGTCCAGCCCGAACTGCCAAGCCATGCCTTCCCTGGACCGGAAACAAGCTTCCTAGGACCGGTTTCTGGCATTTCAGCCGTCTTCAGCCAGGCTTGCTTGAATCCAGTGGCAAAGTGAGCAAGGGACTCACGTCTGAGCATACCCTGCCAACTTATGGCGAACAAAGTGGTACAAAAGGGGGTGGAAATGGACGGAGCATCAGAACCAATCAAACACTCACACCCAGTCAACAGATCTGGGTTTGATCCATCACCGTTCTTTAGCCCACTCTGCCACCCCAGTTCAGACATGGCCATATGCAAATCAGTCTGACCCTGTGCCTCATGGGAACAGTCCAGCCCGAACTGCCAAGCCATGCCTTCCCTGGACCAGAAACAAGCTTCCTAGGACCGGTTTCTGGCATTTCAGCCGTCTTCAGCCAGGCTTGCTTGAGTCCAGTGGCAAAGTGAGCAAGGGACTCACGTCTGAGCATACCCTGCCAACTTATGGCAAACAAAGCGGTACAAAAGGGGGTGGAAATGGACGGAGATCAGAACCAATCAAACACTCACACCCAGTCAACAGATCTGGGTTTGATCCATCACCGTTCTTTAGCCCACTCTACCACCCCTGTTCAGACATGGCCATATGCAAATCAGTCTGACCCTGTGCCTCATGGGAACAGTCCAGCCCGAACTGCCAAGCCATGCCTTCCCTGGACCGGAAACAAGCTTCCTACGACCGGTTTCTGGCATTTCAGCCGTCTTCAGCCAGGCTTGCTTGAATCCAGCGGCAAAGTGAGCAAGGGACTCACGTCTGAGCATACCCTGCCAACTTATGGCGAACAAAGCGGTACAAAAGGGGGTGGAAATGGACGGAGCATCAGAACCAATCAAACACTCACACTCAGTCAACAGATCTGGGTTTGATCCATCCCCGTTCTTTAGCCCACTCTGCCACCCCAGTTCAGACATGGCCATATGGAAATCAGTCTGACCCTGTGCCTCATAGAAACAGTCCAGCCCGAACTGCCAAGCCATGCCTTCCCTGGACCGGAAACAAGCTTCCTAGGACCGGTTTTTGGCATTTCAGCCGTCTTCAGCCAGGCTTGCTTGAATCCCGTGGCAAAGTGAGCAAGGGACTCAACGTCTGAGCATACCCTGCCAACTTATGGCGAACAAAGCGGTAGAAAAGGGGTTGGTGATGGACGGAGCATCAGAGCCAATCAAACACTCACACCCAGTCAACAGATCTGGGTTTGATCCATCACCGTTCTTTGGCCCACTCTGCCACCCCAGTTCAGACATGGCCATATGCAAATCAGTCTGACCCTTTGCCTCATGGGAACAGTCCAGCCCGAACTGCCAAGCCATGCCTTCCCTGGACCGGAAACAAGCTTCCTAGGACCGGTTTCTGGCATTTCAGCCGTCTTCAGCCAGGCTTGCTTGAATCCAGTGCCAAAGTGAGCAAGGGACTCAACGTCTGAGCATACCCTGCCAACTTATGGCAAACAAAGCGGTACAAAAGGGGGTGGTGATGGACAGAGCATCAGAGCCAATCAAACACTCACACCCAGTCAACAGATCTGGGTTTGATCCATCACCGTTCTTTGGCAGGGTATGCTCAGACGTTGAGTCCCTTGCTCACTTTGCCACTGGATTCAAGCAAGCCTGGCTGAAGACGGCTGAAATGCCAGAAACCGGTCCTAGGAAGCTTGTTTCCGGTCCAGGGAAGGCATGGCTTGGCAGTTCGGGCTGGACTGTTCCTATGAGGCACAGGGTCAGACTGATTTGCATATGGCCATGTCTGAACTGGGGTGGCAGAGTGGGCTAAAGAACGGTGATGGATCAAACCCAGATCTGTTGACTGGGTGTGAGTGTTTGATTGGCTCTGATGCTCCGTCCATCACCACACCCTTTTGTACCGCTTTGTTCGCCATAAGTTGGCAGGGTATGCTCAGACGTTGAGTCCCTTGCTCACTTTGCCACTGGATTCAAGCAAGCCTGGCTGAAGACGGCTGAAATGCCAGAAACCGGTCCTAGGAAGCTTGTTTCCGGTCCAGGGAAGGCATGGCGTGGCAGTTCGGGCTGGACTGTTCCCATGAGGCACAGGGTCAGACTGATTTGCATATGGCCATGTCTGAACTGGGGTGGCAGAGTGGGCCAAAGAACGGTGATGGATCAAACCCAGATCTGTTGACTGGGTGTGAGTGTTTGATTGGCTCTGATGCTCCGTCCATCACCACCCCCTTTTGTACCACTCATGGGAACAGTCCAGCACGAACTGCCAAGCCAGGTCCTCGCTGGACCGGAAACAAGCATCCTAGGACTGATTTCGGGGTTTCACCCGTCGTCAGCCAGGATAGCTTGATTCTAGTGGCACAGTGAGCCTAGGACCCACATCTTGGCATACCTGGCGCACTTAGGGTGAGAAAGCAAAAGACACAATATTGATGGACGGAATGCAGAATAAATCAAAACATTCACCCCCAGTCAAGAAATCTGGGTTAAATTCATCATTCGTTTGCTCACCATGCCACCCCAGTTTAGACCTGGCCATTTGCAAAGCTGTCTTGACCCTGTGCCTCATGGGAACATTCCCGCCCGAACTGCAGAGTCAGGTCCTCCCTGGACCAGAAACAAGCATCCTAGGACCAGTTTCAGGATTTCACCCCTCTTCAGCCAGGATAGCTTGATTCCGGTGGCACAGTGAGCCCAGGATGCACGTCTGGGCATACCAGGCGCACTTGGGGCGAGAAAGCAAAAGACACACAATTGATGAACAGAATGTAGAACAAAACAAAACATTCACCCCCAGTCAAGAGATATGGGCTAAATCGATTATTCTTTTGCTCAACATGCCACCCCAATTTAGACCTGGCCATATGCAAATCAGTCTTGACCCTGTGCCTCATGGGAAGAGTCCAGCCCGAATTCCTACCACCCAGCGTTCCCCCTGGTCTCCTGATAAAAATGGTGCCTCATGCGTGTAGGAGGCCCAAGTACCCGCGACAGGCAGGGGCCCAAAATGTATTGAGGCGACATCAAAATTGCCTACCACCAAACAACCTGGTTTTGCAAGGGGGGTCACCTGGGTTTTTGTCCCCGTGCTCGGCGGCCATCTAGGGAAACCTACTAAACCCACACATTTCTGAAAACTAGACACTCCGGGGATTCCAGGGAGGTATGACTTGTGTGGATCCCCCAATGTTTCCTTACCCAGAATCCCCTGCAAACCTCAATTTTAGCTGAAAAAATCATTTTTTTCACACATTTCTGTGGGGGAAAGTTTTGGCATCACCAGGCTGACACAAGTTTTCTACCACCCAGCGTTCCCCAGGGTCTCCTGATAAAAATGGTGCCTCACTTGTGTGGGAGGCCCAAGTGCCCATGACAGGCAAGGGCCCAAAACATTATGTGATTGGTAATTTTTGATGTTGCCTCAATACGTATAGAGCTGCGTTTTGCGCCGTTTCCTGTCGCGGGCACTAGGCTGTCTCACACAAGTGAGGTACCATTTTTCTTAGAAAACTTTGGGGAATGCGGGGTGGGTGGAAATTTGTGGATCCACGAGGATTACAGAACTTTCTACCACAGAAATGTGGGCAAAATTTGTTTTTTTTGACAATGTTTTAGGTTTGCAAGGGATTCTGAGTAACAGAACCTGGTGGGAGGCAGTCAAGTCACCCCATGCTGGATTCCCCTGGGTGTCTAGTTTTCAGAAATGTATAGGTTTGCTAGGGTTCCCTAGGTGCCGGCAGAGCTATGGTTCAAAAACTGCAGCTAGGCACTTTGCCAAAAAAAGGGTCATTTTTCACTGCGAAATTGAGGTGTGTCCACGTTGCCTTTTTCACCGTTTCCAGTCGCGGGCACTAGGCCGACCCACACAAGTGAGGTACCATTTTTCTCGGAAGACTTTAGGGAATGCGGGGTGGGTGGAAATTTGTGGATCCACGCAGATTCCAGAACTTTCCACCACAGAAATATGGGGAACATTTGGTTTTTTGGACAATTTTTTAAGTTTGCAAGGGATTCTGGGTAACAGAAGCTGGTGTGAGGCAGTCAAGTCATCCCATCCTGGATTCCCCTGGGTGTCTAGTTTTCAAAAATGTATAGGTTTTCTAGGTTTCCCTAGGTGCCGGCAGAGCTAGGGTTAAAAAACAACAGCTAGGCACTTTGCAAAAAAAGGGTAATTTTTCATTGTGAAAATGTGGTGTGCTCATGTTGGGTTTTGAGCCATTTCCTGTCGTGGGCACTATGCTTCCCCACACAAGTGAGGGACCATTTTTATCACGAGATTTAGGGTAATTCAGATTTGTAAAGCAACTGTTATTACCTATTGACTTTCGATGTATTTCTGCCTTCCAAATGAAAGACATTGTGTAAAAAAGAAGTCATTTTGAAAAATGACCGATAATTCTTAAGCTAGTATGAGTATTAACAATTTCGAAAATGTGCAAATATCTACTGTTTCTAAACTCTTTATAATTTTTTCCCATTTCAGAAATACATAGGTGTCTTTCATACCGCTTTTTCCATGTATACATTTTCCCACAAAAATTGCTAAATACCCGGTACATAATAAAAAGCCATTGCAAATTGCTGCTCAGTTATTGACTCTGAGTTTGTCGGGTTGTTGGTGAACCTACAAGTCCTATATATCCCCAGAACCAGAAAGGTCCATCGGATGTAACGGTATATTGCTTTCAAAGAGCTATCATAATTAGAAGAAGTTACAGGTTAAAACGTTGACACAAAAGGCTGTTTTTTTCAAATAATTTTCAATTTTTCCTATATTTACCTGTTAGTTTCTATAAAGAAACCCTGAAGGATCTACACAAATGACCCCTTGCTGAATTCAGAATTTTGTCTGCTTTTAGAAAATGTATAGCTTTCTAGGATTCATTATAGCTTTCACACCCATTTCTACCATTAACTGGAAGGAGGTTGAAAGCACAAAAAATAGCAGAATTGGCTATGTCCCAGTAAAATGCCAAAACTGTTTAAAAAAATGTTGGTTTTCTGACAAAAGACTGTCATTCCCTAAAAGCTGAGAAAATGGTGATTTCAACCCCAGAAACCCTTTTTTAATACCATTTGCAGGGACAAACCCAGACGCTTTAATTTGCAGCCCTTTGTTCCCATTTTTCCCCCAAAAACAAATTTAGCTGTATTTTGGCTAATTTCTTGGACTCCTTCAGGGTAATCCACAAACCCTGGGTACCTTTAGAATCTCCATGATGTTGGAAGAAAAGGACGTGAATTTGGCGTGGATACCTTATGTGGTCAAAAAGTTACAGGGGTCTAAGCGCGCACGACCCCAAATAGCCCAAGAAAGGGTTAGCACAGGGGGGGAAAAGGCCTAGCAGCAAAGGAGTTACATCCATCATTCTTTTGTTCACCATGCCACCGCAGTTTAAACCCAGCCATATAGAAATCAGTCTTGACCCTGTGCCTCATGGGACCAGTCCAGCCCGAACTGCCAAGCCAGGTCCTCCCTGGACCGGAAACAAGCATCGTAGGACCGGTTTCGGGAATTCTCCCCTCTTCAGCCAGGATAGCTTGATTCCAGTGGCACAGTGAGCCCAGGACCCACATCTGGGTATCCATGGCGCACTTAGGGCGAGAAAGCAAAAGACACACAATTGATGGACGGAACGCAGACCAAATCAAAACATTCACCCCAACCAAGATATGTGGGTTAAATCCAATATTCTTTTGCTCACCATGCCACCCCAGTTTAGACCAGGCCATATGCAAATCAGTCTGGACCCTGTGCCTCATGTGAACAGTCTAGCCCAAATTGCCAAGCCAGGTCCTCCCTGGACCGGAAACAAGCATCGTAGGACCGGTTTCGGGAATTCTCCCCTCTTCAGCCAGGATAGCTTGATTCCAGTGGCACAGTGAGCCCACGACCCACATCTGGGCATCCCTGGCGCACTTAGGGCGAGAAAGCAAAAGACACACAATTGATGGACGGAACGCAGACCAAATCAAAACATTCACCCCAACCAAGATATGTGGGTTAAATCCATTATTCTTTTGCTCACCATGCCACCTCAGTTTAGACCAGGCCATATGCAAATCAGTCTGGACCCTGTGCCTCATGTGAACAGTCTAGCCCAAATTGCCAAGCCAGATCATCCCTGTACCAGAAACAAGCATCCTAGGACCGGTTTCGGGGTTTCACCCGACTTCATCCAGGATAGCTTGATTCCAGTGGCACAGTGAGCCCAGGACCCACAACTGGGCATCCCTGGCGCACTTAGGGCGAGAAAGCAAAAGAGACACAATTAATTGACAGAATGTAGAACAAATCAAAACATTCACCTCCAGTCACGACATCTAGGTTAAATCCATCATTCTTTTGCTCACCATGCCACCCCAGTTTAGACCTGGCCATAAGCAAATCAGTTTGACCCTGTGCCTCATGGGAACAGTCCAGCCCGAACTGCCAAGCCAGGTCCTCCCTGGACCGGAAACGAGCAACCTAGGACTGGTTTCTGGTTTTCACCCCTTTTCAGCCAGGATTGCTTGATTCCAGTGGCACAGTGAGCCCAGGACCCACATCTGGGCATACCTGGCGCACTGAGGGTGAGAAAGCAAAAGACACAATTGATGGACAGAATGCAGAACAAATTAAAACAGTTACCCCCAGTCAAGAGATCAGGGTTAAATCCATCATTCTTTTGCTCACCATGCCACCCCAGTTTAGACCTGGCCATATGCAAATCAGTCTTGACCCAGTGCCTCCTGGGAACAGTCCAGCCCGAACTGCCAAGCCAGGTCCTCCCTGGACCGGAAAAAAGCATCCTTGGACCGATTTTGGGGTTTCACCCCTCTTCAGCCAGGATAGCTTGATTCCAGTGGCACATCTGGGCGCATCTGGGCATACCTGGCGCACTTTGGTTTTGCTTTGTTCGCCCTAAGTTGGCAGGGTATGCCCAGACGTGGTTCCCTTGCTCACTTTGCCACTGGATTCAAGCTAGCCTGGTCCCAGGATGCTTATTTTGTTACAGGGATGACATGGCCTGGCAGTTCAGGATGGATTGTTCCCATGAGGCACAGGGTCAGACTGATTTGCATATGGCTATGTCTGAACTGGGGTGACGGAGTGAATTAAAGAATGATGATGGATTAAACCCAGATCAGTTGATTGGGGTTGAGTGCTTGCAATGTTCAACACTCCGTCTATCATCCCCTTTGGTTTTGCTTTGTTCGCCCTAAGTTGGCAGGGTATGCCCAGACGTGGGATCCTTTCTCACTTTGCCACTGGATTCAAGCTAGCCTGGCTGATGACGGCTGATTAGCCAGAAACCTGTCCAAGGCTACTTGTTTCAGGTCCAGAGAAGACATGGCTAGGTAGTTTGGGCTGGACTGTTCCCTTGAGGCACCGCTTCAGACTGATTTGCGTATGGCCATGTCTGAACTGGGGTGACGGAGTGAATTAAAGAATGATGGTGGATTAAACGCAGATCAGATGACTGGGGGTGAGTGCTTGCAATGTTCAACACTCACTCAGTTCAGTTCAGTAGTTCTTTATTCTGTGATTAAAAAACACCATAAAAGTCATATAGATACAGACAGTTTAGTTTTTCCTAAAAAAAACAATTCAATCATCTTAGGAGCCCTGAATGGAATTACAATTCATCAAGGGAAAACACAATTAACTCACCCTCGAACCGTTGGCTAAAATCATATTACATTAGAACCACAGGGAAAAGCAGACCACACATATCCATAATAATCACATTAAAACCTCCCCTCTAGTTGCTCTTAATCTCAGCGCAACTTTAATAAAATTCATCATACAACATAATGTCAATGGCTCGCTAGCTTTTTGTAAAAAGAGCAAAGCAGATTTAGCTTGTGTCAGTTTTGCCCTTTTTAAAATTTCTATTAAAAACTTCCGCCGTGGCATTAAATAAAAAGGACAAATTAATACATAATGAAGGGTGTCCTGCGGAGACCTATTGTCGCAGCCGCAGGCACCCTTCTGCCCAATTGACACTGTAAAACCTGGCGGATCTGCCAGTAGATGTGGTAAAAGATTGAGCCTAAAACGACACATTAAAAACCTCTCTTGGGCGTTGTGCATGAGATAGAGGTAGGGTTCCGTCCCCTTTGTGGTCTTAACTGTGTTATGGGCAATCACCGCACCTTTGGACCCTTCCCCTAGTGTTCTCCTTGTGTCTCTTTGGGCCATGAAGGATCTCTTTAGTGACATTTTATCTTGAGTGGTGATTGCTTCTCGGTTTACAAACAAATCTTTACAGCCTAGGCTATCCAAGTTAGACTCGACATATTTTAGCCATGGGATATTCATACTTTTATCTCTTGTCAAGCAGTCTTTTAAAATGAGCCTACTCAGTACGGCTTCTGGGTTTGTCCAGATTTTAAGCCAGGTTAAAATGGGTCTAAACTTGACCATATCTTCGATATAAGGCCTCCCCAATTCTCTGTGCGCGATAACAGCTGGAGTACTCTGTGGTAATTTTAAGACTGACCTAAAAAATTTATTTTCCTCGCGCTGCAGCTGATCCGTATTTACATATCCCCACACTTCCGCACCGTACATAGCTTTTGAGCAGCAGATAGAGATTCATGGTTTGTTCCGGGGACCATCTGCCCAATCTCCTCCCATAACTCGCTATTGCTCTATTCGAAGCAATTAATTTTCCGCGTCGTTCCTCCACTAGAGGTGAGAATTTTAATGTCTCATCAAATCTTAGACCCAAATAGGAGAAGGACTTCACTTTTTCCAATATGTGTCCCCCAATCCTGTGCACAAGGTTGGGGCGTGATTTATTGCCTACTGACATCACATAGGATTTACCAAGATTAACCGACAGGTCTAAGGCTTCCATAAACTTAACAAAGCCATCAGTCAGTGTTTGTAGACCTTTCGGGGTGCGGGCTAGCAACACCGCGTCATCGGCATATAACAAAACCGGAATATGGCGCGATCCTACTTTTGGGCAGTCAGTGTTTAGGTTAAGTAAACACGGCTCTAGGTTGTTGATGTAGAGGGAAAATAAAAAGGGGGCAAGGATACACCCCTGTCTCATTCCACTGGTACATGCGAAGGCTTCTGTTAACCCCCCATCAGTGTTGTAACGTACCCTGGCTGTAGTGTCTCGGTGTAGTTCTCTCAGTATGTTAATCAGCCCTGGGTCTATTCCCAACTTGCTCAATATCGACCAAAGTTTGCTCCTGTTTACGTGATCAAATGCGGCCGCAAGATCCATGAATCCTAGATAAATAGTTTCATTGCTCGTTTTGGTAAACTTTGCGGCCAGCATGTACAGGTTCAGACATTGGTCACTAGTAGATCTACCAGATCTGAAACCGTTTTGTATGTCTGAGACAATATTATTGTCTTCAGACCATTCAATAAGTCGGTTCAAAATGACCCTTCCTAACATTTTGGCTGTTACATCAATCAGCGAAATTGACCTATAACATTGGGGGTTGTCCCTATTACCCTTTTTAAAAATAGGGACTATAACTGCCGTAGACCAGGACCGGGGTAAACCACATATAACTGCTGTATTTTATTTATAACCCTTGTAATAATTGGAGCCCATAGGTCTACATTACTCAAAAATAGATCCGGGGGGGTCCCATCTGGGCCCGGAGCTTTATTTTTGGTCAAGCCCTCAATGCCCACCCTAATTTCGGTTAAGGTAAAGTCCACTATCTGTATATCTGGAGTCGCCATCTCTTCCTCTATAATGGGGTCCTTGCAGTGGTTATACAGACCCTGAAAGTGTGCCAGCCACTGCTCAGGCAAGATGTTTGGTCCGATCTCAGGGGCGTTGTCTTGAAAGCATGGGTTATTTATTAAGCTCCAAAACTTGGTGATATCCTTTTTTTCAGCCGCCTCCCTTAGGTCTGCCCATGGGCAGGGTATGCCCAGACGTGGGTCCCTTGCTCACTTTGCCACTGGATTTAAGCTAGCCTTGCTGATGACGGCTGATTAGCCAGAAACCAGTGCCAGGATGCTTGTTTCCGGTCCAGGGAAGACATGGTTTGGCAGTTTGGGCTGGACTGTTCCCATGAGGCACAGGGTCAGACTGTTTTGCATATGGCCGTGTCTGAACTGGGGTGGCGGAGTGAGCTAAAGAATGATGATGGATTAAACCCAGATCAGTCGACTGGGGGTGAGTGATTGCTATGTTCAACACTCCGTCCATCAACCCCGTTGGTGCTTTGTTTGCCCTAATTTGGCAGGGTATGCCCAGACGTGGGTCCCTTGCTCACTTTGCCACTGGATTTAAGCTAGCCTGGCTGATGAGGGTTGATGAGCCAGAAACCGGTCCCATGATGCTTCTTTCCGGTCCAGGGAAGACATGGCCTGGCAGTTCGGCTGGACTGTTCCCATGAGGCACAGAGTGAGACTGATTTGCATATGGCCATGTCTGACGTGGGGGTGCGGAGTGAGCTAAAGAATGATGATGGATTAATCCCAGATCAGTTGGCTGGGGGTGAGTGCTTGCAATGTTCAACACTCCGTCCATCATCCCCTTTGGTTTTGCTTTGTTCGCCCTAAATTGGCAGGGAATGCCGAGAAGTGGGCCCCTTGTTCACTTTGCCACTGGATTCAAGCTAGCTTGGCTGATGACGGCTGATTAGCCAGAAACCGGTCCAAGGAGGCTTGTTTCCGGTCCAGGGGAGAAATGACTTGGCAGTTCGGGCTGGACTGTTCCCATGATGCACAGGGTCAGACTGATTTGCATATGGCCATGTCTGAACTGGGGTTGTGGAGTTAGTTAAAGTATGATGATGGATTAAACCCAGATTAGTTGACAGGGGGTGAGTGCTTGCAATGTTCAGCACTCCATCCATCATCCCCTTTGGTTTTGCTTTGTTCGCCCTAAGTTGGCAGGGAATACCCAGACGTGGGTCCCTTGCTCACTTTGCCACTGGATTCAAGCTAGCCTGGCTGATGATGGCTGATTAGCCATAAACCGGTCCCAGGATGCTTGTTCCGGTCCAGGGAAGACATGGCTTGGCAGTTCGGGCTGGATTGTTCCCATTAGGCACAGGGTTAGACTGATTTGCATATAGCAATGTCTGAACTGAGATGGCCGAGTGAGCTAAAGGATGATGATGGATTAAACCAAGATCAGTTGACTTGGGGTGAGTGCTTGCAATGTTCAACACTCCGTCCATCATCACCTTTAGTTTTGCTTTGTTTGCCCTAAGTTGGCAGGGTATGCCCAGACAAGGCTTCCTTGCTCTCTTTGCCACTGGATTCAAGCTAGCCTGGCTGATGACGGCTGATTAGCCAGAATCTGGTCCCATGATGCTTGTTTCCGGTCCAGGGAATACATGGCTTGGTAGTTCGGGCTGGACTGTTCCCATGAGGCACAGGTTCAGACTGATTTGCATAGGGCGATGTCTGAATTGGGGTGGCGGACTGAGCTAAAGAATGATGATGGATTAAACCCAGATCAGTTGACTGGGGGTGAGTGCTTGCAATGTTTAACACTCCGACCATCATCCCCTTTGGTTTTGCTTTGTCCCTGAGACTTCAGCAGGAGGCAAGCTCTATCTCAAGCCCTTGGAGATCCTTCACAAGTTGATGAAAGTACACACAAAGTTCCTCTCTCCTTTCTTTGGCAGTCAGGCAACCACTGCCGGCCAATCCCTCAAACAGCACTCAGCTTAGGGATAGTCTCTTCCTCAGTTTCTCTGTTTCCTTTCCTCAGCAAAGGTTTCTTCTTGTTTCCCAAAAGTGATCTAAAGTTCTGTGGTCTGGGTCGCCCTTTTTATACACAGTTTCTCTGAAGGCAGAGAGGTCTTTGCCTAGTCCAAACCAGTTCTGGTCAGTCCTGGAACACGTTGTTGACAAGACTCCTTCTTTCCTTTCACAGTGTAGGCCAGGGACATCAGACGCACCACAGGAGGTGGAGCCAGCATTGTGGAGGGAAGGTATAGCACTATTCAGGTCCCAGATGCAACTTCTCCCACCCATCTGCATACAGATCTCTCTATTCAACCCTGTGCTGACTCACCCTGTCTCCTGGAATCCCCCAGCCCCTGTCACTCAAACTCCAGACAAGGAATACAGAACCTAGCAGAGGCAGGCTTGGATGGTTAGGTAAGAAAATACCTACTTTCTAAAAGTGGTATTTTCAAACACAGAATGTTAAAACCAACTTTACTAAAAGATGTATTTTATCATTCTGAATTCAGGCATACTAAACTTGAATTTCTACCTAGTTTCCTGAGTCATTTAGGATTATAAGATGTAATATTCAAACTGCCCATTCTGGCCTATGGGAACAGGTAGCCTTGCAATAGTGAAAAATGAAAATGGCTGTAATTCACTATTAGGATATGGCACACACTCCAGGGCATGTTCTACCTTATACTTACAATGCACCCTGCCCTTGGGCCTACCATAGGGGTGTCTGATATGAAGAAAAAGGAAGATTTAGGGACTGGCAAGTGGGTGCACTTGCCCAGTCAACATGGCAGTACCAGACTGCACACAGGTTCTGCAATGGCAGACCCGAGACACACTTTTACAAGCTGCTTCTGTGGGTGGAACAACCAGTGCTGCAAGCCCACCAGCAGCATTTGGTTTACAAGCCCTGGGCACACTCAGTGCCCTGTACTAGGGTCTGACAAGTAAACCAAACCAGCCAATCATGGAATCACTAATCCATACATCAATTTACCATAGGGAGAGCATATGCACTTTAGCACTGATCAACAGTGGTAAAGTGCCCAGAGTCATAAAACAGCCAACAACAGGTAAGAAAAAATACAGGAGGAAGGCAAAAAGTTCAGGGATGACCCTCCAAAGAGGACAGAGTCCAACACAGCCCCTTCCAGCCAAAACACAGGGTAGACCAATCACTACCTTGATGGGCTTCCCTGCTTTGGGGGATAGAACCTGGACCTGGCCCACAACTGCAGGGGCACATTCCAGTTCTACGCCAATCTGAACCCATTTGAATCCCTCTGTCCATACTCTCAGGGCCCACCAATCTAATCCATGGAGAAACCTTCTCCTCACCTGTGGACACCACCTGTTCAGCACCTAACCTTAGCTTGCTCACAGGTGTGTCCCAACAGACAGACAGCAAGCCACAGTGGCCACTGACAGTAGTCAGTGACGAGACCCAGGCCTTATGCCTCTCAGGGCTCTCAAACCTCTGTGGCATCAGAGAATGGGGGACAGTAGCCCCAGGTGCTTGGCACCCTTTGTCCACTCTCCCGCCTGTCAGGTTAGGTATGACATCCTGGCACTGACCCACAAGCCACGGGCCTGTACCCGGCAGCTGGACAAGAGACTGGGGTGGACTTTCCCACACCCATCCCTCCTCCTCCTTGGGGCTCTGTACCCTCCCACTTGGAGTGGTACCCCCTTCCAGAATTGTCAAGGTGACTGTAGCAGGTGCCTGCACAATTTGCCCACCAGTTCAGGGGTTCTATCCTGCAACTGGGCGTCCAGGTCAGGGGGGATACCCTGAACCTGGTCCTCCAATCTAGGGTCTAAAACTCTCCAGTTGAACCGGGGTCAGAGTTGAGGACTCCCTCCCTCTGCACCCCCTTCCAGAGTACTGCACCTTCCCATCAGGAGCGGTACCCTAGAAGACAACCCGGTCAGGGCACTGTTTAAAGTTGTCCCACCCTCAAGGTCAGACAACACCTGAACCTGGCTTCCCAACCCATGGACCAACCCCTGTGGTTGAACACTTGCCTGGCACACCAGGACTTTATTGGGAGCACATATGCCCCCCCCAGGGTGACACACAGCTCATGTGTCATATGACAGTCTGCCTGGCGCAGATCTCCCGACCCCTGTCAATCTGACAGCGTGTGAAGATCCCCCAGGACAGAAGTGGTGTCACCATGGTCATTCACAGGTGACTCAGCCCTTCTAGCTGGCCCCTGACCCACTGGTTCTTCCACTCGGGACTCTTTCCACCTCTCACCCCTCACTCTGGACTTCTGCACCCTCCACATCTGATGGAGGCCTGCTTACAGACACTCCCAGTTCACTGGACACTAAGGGATCCCCTTCAACGGGTGGCCCATCAGGACAGCCTAGGCTCCCTACCTAGTGTTCCCTTAATAAACCATCCAGGCCCTGAGACTGGGTTTCAGGCACCTTGGGACATGCTGCCCCGCATTCACTCCTCCATTGAGACAGGACGTGAGTCCCTACACCCATCCCACTACACTGGGACCTAGCTGGGCTACTCTGAACCTCTTCCACCCCTCGGGGTTGGAAGACACCTGAACCACTCCTCGTAGGATCACTCTCCAATGCCTCTTCAGACCCTCTGGAATCCACTATAAGGTCTGCCTCCAATGTGAGTTCCCTGGGGTCAGAGAACTCACTCTCCATCAGGTGTTGGCATAGCTCTGGAAAAGAGGGACTTACAATATGTTCTCCCACAATTGGATTACACAGCCCCCTATAAGGGTTGACCCCTTCACCTCTCCATCCAGTGCCTCGCACACGTACTCCACACCACTCTCTTGAGATTGGCAAGACAGTATCTGACTGTCTCTGTTACTCAACCCACACTCTTCTGGGCGGTCTTCACACACACACCAGGACTTCAACCTCACTGCTCTCTCATCTAAAGTCAGTGGAGTGTCCCTCCCACCACTAGGACCATGAACCCCTGGGACAGTTTCCCAATCTATCTCAGGGACACTGTGCACCACTGGAGCTACCTCACGTTCTTGAACCTCCTGGCATAAATCAACCCCCTCCAAGTCAGGCACCACATCTCTTGGTGTGTGTACTACTTCCTTAGCACTAGATAACTCAATATTGCTGCTACCATCTGAGCTGGATTCCACCTCCAACCCAGCAAAGCTAGTTCTCTGAGCTACACACATTTCTTGTTGTTGGGCTGAGACACTCATGGCCTCAAACCTCTTGAGCTTCAAATCAAGCTCCCTCATTCTCAACTCATGCTCAAACTGCATCTTCTTATCCTCTAGGGCCAATTTCCTAATTTCTAACTGCCCTTTCATTTTGGCTAGCTCCAACTCATGCATCCTATTCCTCTCCCTGTCCTCCAGCTCCTCTGTTACAGGTCTTTGGCAAAAACACTGCTACATGCTGGGGAAGTTGCTCTCCTCCCCCTGGACCCAATGGCCCACCCAGCTGCTCCTCTGCATTCTCAACCCCGTCCTCATTCTCAGGGGTACTCTTTGCTGCGACCCAGGCCCTCAGCGCCTTTTTGAACTCATCCTTCTTGGTGAGACCGGTCATTGCAACTTTACATATCCTGCAGAAGTGCTTTAGCTATTTTACATTGTAGCATTCCAGTTTCTCCTCTTCTCACTCATAATCAACAGATGCTATGGATGCTGCTTTCTCCATGGTGGTTAAATTTGGCAGTTCTTTGCAAAAATAGAAAATCCCAGGAAAAACAATCTACCAAAAGTATGTGGTCATGTTTTGGTTTGCACTCACTGTACATGAGTCACAAATGCAAGTCCAGAGTCCCACCGCTGCCACCAATGTTAGATCTGGGGGTCTCTAGTTGGCAGAGGTAGGTACCTTTGACCAAATAGGGACCCTTGCGTCTAGTCAGGGTAAGGGGGTACGCTCCTAAAATAACCCCTGCTCACTCCCTTGGTAGCTTGGCACTAGCAGATAGGCTTATCTCGGAGGCAGTGTGTAAAGCATTTGTGAACACATACAGTAACCCAGTGACAACACTACAGATGGACACCACACCAGTTGTATATTAAAAATAAGTATATTTTATATAGACATAACACAAGACCACAAACGACAAAAATCCACAATACTGTACTTTAAAATTGCTAGAAAAAAGCTTAGTTCTCTTAAGATGTAAAATGCGACACTTTGAGTTCAATGTACGTTAGGATGCGAAACGCTATACAACGAAAGTGGTGCAGGGAAGGTGATGCGTGGGTTCCTTACACGCAAGAATGGTGATGCGTCGGTTCCCTACTGATGCGTAGGGGATGCGCCGGTTCTTCTCGGCGTGGAGAGGTGATGCATCGGTTTCATACTGCACTTCCGTGGCAATCCGACCAGCAACACCATGATGCGATGAAGATCCGGTGCAATGCAACAAAGATGGTGTTTTATTCTTGATGCGACACGATGCGTGCACGCCTGACTGCTGTGCGGCGACTCAACGATTCTTCTGAGCCGCGATAGGCCCTGCGACACGCTTCCGGGTGATGCGACGGCATCTGATGCGACGGTGACACTCTTCTCCGGCGATGTGAGGTGCTTCGGTGATGATGCGGGAGCTCCAGCGGAGGCGACATGCTTCTCTGTTGATGCCGCGGCATCTGATGCGACGTCGATCCTCTTTTCTGGCGATGCGACGACAGCGGCTGCGGCGGTGACACGCTTCTTCTTCGTGAGTCACGCTTCCAGCTCCTTGCAACACACAGTCCCTCAGAAAGCCCCGCACAGCAGCAGGCACTTCCACAAGACTCTTGGGGAGCTGGTTGGTGAAGTCTGTTGTCCTTGAGACTTCAGCAGGAGGGAAGCTCTATTTCAAGCCCTTGGAGATCCTTCACAAGTTGATGAAAGTACACACAAAGTTCCTCTCTCCTTTCTTTGGCAGTCAGGCAACCACTGCAGGCCAATCCCCCAAACAGCACACAGCTTAGGGATAGTCTATTCCTCAGTTTCTCTGGTTCCTCTCCTGAGCAAAGGTTTCTTCTTGTTTCCCAAAAGTGATCTAAAGTTCTGGGGTCTGGGTCCCCCTTTTTATACACAGTTTATCTTTCTTCTCTGAAGACCGAGAGGCCTTTGCCTAGTCCAAACCAGTTCTGGTCAGTCCTGGAGCACTTTGTTGACAAGACTCCTTCTTTCCTTTCACAGTGTAGGTCAGGGACATCAGACGCACCATAGGAGGTGGGGACAGCATTGTGGAGGGAAGGCACAGCCCTATTCAGGTCCCAGGTGCAACTCCTCCCACCCATCTGCATGCAGATCTCTCTATTCAGCCCTGTGCTGACTCACCCTGTCTCCTGGAATCCCCCAGCCCCTGTCACTCAAACTCCAGACAAGGAATACACAACCTAGCAGAGGCAGGCTTGGATGGTTAGGCAAGAAAATACCTACTTTCTAAAAGTGGTATTTTCAAACACAGAATGTTAAAACCAACTTTACTATGAAGATGTATTTTATCATTCTGAGTTCAGGCATACTAAACTTGAATTTCTACCTAGTTCCCTGAGTCAGTTAGGATTATAAAATGTAATATTCAAACTGCCCATTCTGGCCTATGGGGAACAGGTAGCCTTGCAATAGTGAAAAACGGAAATGGCTGTAATTCACTATTAGGACATGCCACACACACCAGGGCATGTCCTATCTTATACTTCAATGCACCCTGCCCTTGGGCCTACCATAGAGGTGTCTGATATGAAGAAAAGGGAAGGTTTAGGGACTGGAAAGTGGGTGCACTTGCCCAGTCAACATGGCAGTACCAGACTGCACACAGGCTCTGCAATGGCAGACCTGAGACACACTTTTACAGGCTGCTTCTGTGGGTGGCACAACCAGTGCTGCAAACCCACCAGCAGCATTTGGTTTACAAGCCTGGGCACACTCAGTGCACTGTACTAGGGTCTGACAAGTAAACCAAACCAGCCAATCATGGAACCACTAACCCATACATCAATTTACCATAGGGAGAGCATATGCACTTTAGCACTGATCAGCAGTGGTAAAGTGCCCAAAGTCACACAACTGCCAACAACAGGTCAGAAAAAATAAAGGAGGAAGGCAAAAAGTTCAGGGATGACCCTGCAAAAAGGGCCAAGTCCAACATTGGTGCACAGTAAGGTCCTCATTTACTTTTCTTTAAAAGCTAATGCAATTTAATATATAATGATAAATGTGTTGCATAATGCACCATTGTTTCCTACATTTTATTGGGAGGAGAGCCTCCCAAAGCCCCCTTTGTGGTGATCAGGCTCACTCACTGCACTTGGGGTGCACCGTATGGGAACTTTGTCTGAAAACATTTGCCAGGGCTCTTTTGGGGTTCCAGTCTTTCCCTGGCAGGAGCAGGAGCCTCGTACTGCAAAATAAAACCAACCATTTAAAAGTTAGTCACGGAGATGCAGCACCAACCTTACAATCAAATTTTTTTGTTTTATGCTAATTCTTTCAATATAAAATACTAAAATCCTTAGTAATTCAAAGAATTACTATTCTAATGTTTGAAATTTAAATCATACAAATTACTTAGGGTCCCTGGCTTCCAGTGGTGACTCAATGGGGGTCCTCGGGAGTCAAATGTTTGGGAACCACCGCCCTAGGCAGTCGCAATTTCGGGGGCCCCCTTGCAAATTATCTCCGAATACCCAATGCACCTAATTTTTTTATGAGCTGCCAGAAGATGAGCTTTTAAGAGACAAACTGTTATTAAATCTGATGTCTCTGGTTTATATACTTTAAGTTGTATTTTGATCTGTTGTCGCGGGGCCCCTAAAAGGAGTGGGCCCTTAGGTCGGTGCCTACTTTGCCTATTTAGTAATCCAGAACCATAATTCTGGAGCAGAGAAATAACCAGGCTAATTCCAGGGAATTTGTAATGGAGCCACTAGCCAATTTCTGCTCTACACCATCCTATTTTAATATACTCTATTGCTGAGTAATGTCTCGCCCATGCATACCTGCGGACCGAAGGTCGTCTGGTAACAGACAGCATGTCTCTCAGCAAGTGATGTCTCTTCCTGTCCTTCGCTAATTGGTTTAAAATCCTTTATGCCTTTAAAGGAGGAGGCGGCGACCCATTTGCTCGTAGCCCTGCGTCTGTAACATTCTGTTAGAGGCGTTTGTTTTCATTTTTAAGCATTCCGAAGGACTTTATCTGAGAAATGTCAGGCAGCGGCAAGGTCATCTTGTGGAGTTTTTCCACGCAGTGACAATCACTTGTGACATTCAGCAAGAAAAACGAAAGCTCACGTTTAGCGGAAACAATGTAGCACAGATAACATGCAGTTATTTGGGGACGCAAAACATTTTGTCACCCTGAACAAAATAAAGTAAGAAAACACACATCTTTTGAGGCCTGATTTTGAGGCCTAGTGTAGTTGTGCTAAGTGAAAACAATATACCATCCAATGCACAACCAAGGGTACTAATATTGCCGAACTCGCGTAGAAGAGCACTGCACATGATAAAGGGCCCTTGTCAATGCTGGTGGAGTACATGTGGGGTTTCTTCACCCCAAGTTAAAGTCAAGCAGAGTCAGAAATCTATTCAACTTTTCTCAGACCTTCACAACATCACTCACCCATAGTATTAATTATGCACAATCTGTTCTCTCAGTGCACAGTTCTTTGGAAGCCAACTGTTTGGTTTTTAATGGTCCCTCTAAGGGGTCAAGATCTTGGGACTGGTACAGCAGGGACAGACAGACTTTTTAGCCTATTTTTGGCTCCCGGAAATTTCTGTTAGGCAAGCATGTCCTTGCTTTCAGACCACCTGTATAACACGTAGATAATGTCAAGGTGATGTCAGCGGCATAGCAAGAAATACTGTGGGAGATTCCACATCCACACAAAGGTTACCGATTGAGGATTTGTAGATGCATTAGGAGATGGGAGATACTGGGAGTATTGTTCATTGTTTTATCTCCTCCTCCATAACATCCTTAGGTGCTGATCCACAGTTTAGCGGCTGAGGGAGCAGCAAATTGGAAGGAACTGGGAAGATAATGATGTGGTCTGACACTTCACTTCAAAACTTCCCCCATGCTCCCCTTCCACTGTAAAAATAAACCTACAAAGCAAAGGAAATGATGGAGATAAATCCGAGCTCTATCCCTTTCTGTCCACACTTTCAACACCTTTTCTTCCTAGATAGAGCCAGTGCTTAATTTGAGCCTGTGGTTTCCAGTGCTCACCATCAAGCACTTAGGGGCATATCAGCAAGGGCCGGCGATAATTATCGCTAAGCGCACTTAGCCCTAGGATAATTATCGCCGGCTATCGTGGAATTTCATCGCTGAGATAGCGTGCTATCAGCAACGCTTATCTCAAAAGCGATAAAATTCCTCGCGCTAACAGCCAAAAGTGAGATTATTGCTGGAAATCCAGCTATAATCTCACACATTTTGGCGTTAGCTTGCTGATAAGGCAGGGCGTACTTGGCCATTATATCCACCTTACATTGGATATAGTGGCTAAGTCAGGGTGAAAGCAGGCGTAAGGAAAGTAGCGTTAACTGTGGTTAGCGCTACTTTTCTTATCGCTATGCCCGTTAGCGATTCCCTTGATAATTGGAGAAATGTCGGTTTTTCCAGTTATTTTGGGACAGAACGCCCACTTTGCATCTCATTAGAGATGCAAAGGTGGGCGTTATGGGAAAGGGAGCTAAAGCAAGGAATCATGCGTTAGCGTGTCCTTGCTGATTAAGCGATAAAATTATCGCTGCTTTTCGTCCGAAAACAGACGCTAAAGCGGCGATAATTTTTCATCGCCAGCTTGCTGATATGCCCCATAATTGGTTTCCGGTGCTCGGCACAGGCACTTAATTGTCAACACCCCACTTATGACAGTCTGCCACATGGTGGTGTTGCTCATCTAATTTAAAGAGGAGCAGAACAATGGTTGTTCATGAATACAACATATATTACAAATTACTAACACCTGCCGCCCCAGCCATTCCTTTAGCTTTGGGGACCTGGAATAATCTTAACTGTCACTCTTGCAAGTGAGAGCGATGGTGAACAGTTTTTTATAGCATTGCCAGGGACAATGAGTGGTGCAAACTGAAGTAGCTTCCTGGTCAGGGCCCTGGGACTTATTATTTTGCAAATTAAACACTGAGTACAACAGTGGGTAGGTGGAATGATCAACCATGATTATACATCCTCTTTCCCCCCCACAACAAAAAGGTGCATCAACGTTTGGGGGAGATTTGTGGATGGGAGGGGATGGGACTAGTTATCACTCCTGATAGCCTCTCTCCACAGGTCCCTCTTTCTGGTTTGTCACAGACAGGCTTGAAAATGAATAGGCAGTTTTCTACCAAGCTCTCTTATATGCCTCTTCTATCAGCTGCACATCAGTGAGCCAGGCCAGATGTAGTTATTATGGACATATTCAGGTTGTAGCAGGGTGCCAGAATCAGGCACCCAGCCACCCATTATTATTAGGAAAATACAGTTGTTTCTTACTGGGAACTAGGAAAGATGAGAATGGGTATTGGAAACTAGAAATGACGAATATGTGACGTTACAACGTGATCATTTCCATCGCAGTACGTTACATCGCAGTTATTACAACGCAGGTCTTTACAACGACTTGAGCTAGAGGCGGTGGACTTAGGTATAGTATGATTTACTATTCCAACTCCAGCCTACATAACAGTAGGGAAGGTGTTGGAATTGTAAATCTTGCGTGTACTCTCCTAGGAACTAGATCCTGTTCTACAGCATACAGGATTATAAAAAGCAATACAACCCAGTTTATTGTATTTAGCATAAGCAGGTTCCTTTACTCTGTGTATATTATTCGCAGGAAACTTGGTCAGATACTCTGAGTAGGATCTCTGTATATGCTTATAAAAATCTGTTCCTAAAAAGAAATGTGTTTTAAATTGAGGAGATGAAAATTTATTCTTGTATTACATTTTTAAACTTACTGTTTTAAAGTGTTGCTGCATGTATGCTATTATGATTCTTTGTTTTTTTTTATATACATGTGTCTTTTATGGCCAAATTGGCCGAAATAAAGAATTAATAATAAATCTTGCTATTCCTTAGTGTATAGCGCCATCCAGCGCAAGTCGTTGTAACAACTTCCATTGTAACGAACGCGATGTAAACATATCATGGTGTAACAACCGCGTTGTAAAGGTCGTTCGCCAGAAATGATATGTGCTAACTTAGACCAACCTGTAATGTGTGTTAACCGGGTCCAGACAATGACGTGTCCTTTTGGGAACTGAGAATCGTATGTGCTTTGTCTGAAATGGCAATGAAGTGCTGTAAAACTTGCAACGATGTGTGCTTATTGTGAACCTGCAATTGATTGTTGCTTACTGGGCTTTGGCAATTTTGAGTGGTTATTTGGAACTGGAATTAATACATGCTTGCTTTAAATTGGCAATTGCTATTTTTTTAGGTCTCGGCTTGGCAGCGCGCATGAGCTTTCTCGCCGAGACTTCAAGTAATCAGTATCAGGGGTGAAAATCCCGGGTACTTTCTCTTGTCGCTTGCCATTTGTTAACTGTGGAATTGTTCTTCTTAGCAGGCTTATGGTTGGCTGTCCATGCGATAAGTCACTTCCGTTTAATCCGGAAGCAGCACTGCCTAACCACAGTTTTGGTCCGCTTTCATGTTTTAATTGTGTCCGAAGGGAAATTTGTTTTAGGATTTTTGCAGCCCAGCATGCTCACTTGCATACATAATGAGCATGGAGCTCGTCACGAGCGCCGCGCTTACAATTCCGGATCAGATTTCCCTGGTAATTTTGAATTCTTCCCCGCACTTTACCCAGGAGGTTCCAGTACTTCGGGCAGCTGAAATTTCCGGGTTGAAAGCATGATGGCTCCGTTTTGTTTTAACTCCAAATGTGGCTGGTAACACATTTATTGTCTGGATCAGGAATTACCAGGCGCTCTTGCAGCTGTCTGTTAATTTCTGCACTTCCATATTTGGTTGAGTCAAACAGGTCTTGGTTCGACTTAAAGCTTGCCATCAGATACACACACATCTGTGCCACTGACACTTATTCAGGACTTGGTCAAGAGCATAGTACACCTTTGAAAAGACGTGGCTTTTCTCTCTTCGTCTGTTAGTAATATTTTGAAATGTATAATACCGGTCTTCTCAGCCAGTGAAATTAAGCATTTCAAAAACAAATCTCCTTCTTGCAGCTCGCTGGGAGAAGGTATAAACGTGTCACTTAGGAGTCTATGCTAATGGATTGTCAGGGAGCACTGCTTTTAATGTGAAACAGAGAGCCCACGTAGCATCCGCGAGGCGCCCCTCTCCCCCTTGCTTTATGTTTCATTATAAATCTATAAAGTGTCTGCCGGAGTCCAGGGCTCTGGCTGAGTGAAGCCGTGACTGACATTTATGAAACAGTTCTACTTCCTTTTACCACTAAATGAAATGGACAGTTACCCCAGGCAGCTATTTCAACTCTAATGTTACTTACTCCAATGTTACAGAAGTCAATATACTTTAAACTACGTTATTCCGTACTGATTTCAATAGAATGAAAATGGTCACGTGCGTATGACTGTAACTAAATGTGGCTCCCTTCCTGTGTTAGTGTGCTCTGTACACATCTGAATTTCCACAGTTACATTTGTGTTTTAAATTATCCTTATTTTAACCTATAAACATCTAAATATGAAACAGGCTGCAATGAAAGGTAATTCTTAGTGTCCTCGCCCACAAAGCATGCTGGGTTCCACCTCATCTGAATACATTTATTTATGAGTTACTAGTCTGCCGTCTTTCATGGGTAACAAAACTTGCACAAGGAAATAACATCCTGCAGTATTTAGCTGACATTTAGCATCTGCCCGGAGCATGTTCTTTCTTTTACTTAAGTGCCATTACTTTTATGTAGTCCATTTTCATTACATTTAGTCCTATTTTAGTAACAATGCCTGCATGATTTACCAGTGAAATGCAATCTTTGCCCTGAATGGCACAGTGCAGGAAAAAACCAAAGCTGTTAAGAGGCTGAATAGTAAACAAGCATTTGCAATGCAATAGGTCTCGCATTTAGAAACTTTGACCTATTGGTATTGTAAATGACAATGCCTTCTATTATTGCAGGTTTTTTTAAACACATAAATAAAAGGCATTGTCATTTAGAATGCCAAAAGCTCAATATCTTGCCATTGCGAGACCTATTGCATTGCAAATGCTTATTTTTTGTGGAAACTGGCAATGATGTGTCCTTACCAGGGACAAGTATATCAATGGAAATAAAAAATCATTCCTTCCAATAGAGTCCATACTTCTGTGCCTATAATATCCCCACAGACACCACATCTTCTTCATTTCTTTCATGCTGAGAATGTAACAACATCTACTCCATCAAACTCTTTTTAAAATTGAGCCAGGCTATATTTGGACGAAATATCAAGCTTTAAATATCGATTTACAGAAATATTGGAAAAAATATTTTGATACAAAATTCTCATGATGCAGAAGTATTGCTGTCAAGAATATAGCTTGTTTCAGGTAAGTAATATCGTTGTCAAGAAGATTGTTGTTGTTAATATCGTTTTCAATAATATAGTTGTAAAACATATCATTTTTTATTATCTTTATGTGTTTTAGTTCATATAGACATTTTGTGTTATTATTGTTTGCATAATTGGTAAGAATATTATTAAATATAGTTTGTAATTTTGAGAGATTTATTATTTTCCATTTAATTGTTAATAGTAATTTAGAGTGTTGTAGTGGGTTAATAGTTTGTAGGATGGAAAGTTAATTAAGTCAAATTAAATAACAATTAATTATGAATTGATCAATAATTATTGAATTTGTTGTAAATTATGTTAATTGCACAATAATTTTATTTTTTTAAAGTTATTGAGTTAAATGTTGAGTGTAGGCTGCTAGGTTTATTAAGTTATAGGGTGGGAATTTAATTTATTAATAATTAATCGATAATTAATACTTCATTTATTATTAATTATTTATTGATTATTACATATGTAAATCGTGTAATTATTATATTTTTTAAGTTATATATTAGGTGCGGGGTGCTGAGTTTGTTGGGTTCTAGGGTGGGAAGTTAAGTAATAACTAAGGGGCTCATTAATATGGCTAACAGACTTCAGTCTGTCTGCCATTGTTTCATATTTGGGACCACCCGCCGACAAAGCAGCAGTCCCACAGTACGAATTATGATGCAACCGCAACCGTGGGGGTCACATTGCCTCTGTTTTGCATTGTGGGGGGTGCTGCTTGGGACAATTTATATATCTCTGCACTAATTGGCAGGCACTATGCGGTGCCTGCCACATGGTACGGGATATGTAGGGGGGCACCTATGGTGCCCCCCAGATCCCATGTCTGGGGGCCAGAGGTAAGAGGGCCCACTACGGGCACCCAAAGTTCTTTTCCACCTGCCGAATCATGGCGGTTTAAAAAAATAAAATGAATGTGTCCTTGTGTAACGCAACTGGTGCTCATGTAAAGCACTCTGATGCATTTTGGTCAAGTTCGCGCAAAGTAAAATTCCAATGGGAAACAAAGAGAAAAAATATAAATGCTCTTCATAGTAGCACATTTAAAAAACAAAAAAAGTGTAATACAATGCAAATTATGTTTTTTAATAATAGTGTTTTATATATATATATATATATATATATATATATATATATGGCTGCTATGCACTCGAAAATAAACTAAAGAATTACACTGATAAATTGGAGTTTGTGCCTTTTTTGGTTCCGAGCATTGAACTGTGGAAAGAAAGGAATACGGAGGATATATATATATATATATATATATATATATTACCTACTGGCGGTCGCCAGTAGGTAGTTATAGTTAGGACCAAGTTTCCATAGGAAGAGCATTTTTTGTTTTGCTTATAACTTTGGCGTCGTTTGATGAATCTTCATGAAATTTTCCAAACTAATTCTTTGTTCATATCAGCTGTTGAAGGTTTGGGGGTGATTCGTCAAGGGGGGGGCCGAGAAAAAAGGGGGGTTCGAAAGCATGTTTTCCCCATGCACTTTCCATAGGAAACTTTAGACAAGGCTGCAGGTCGAATGAGTGAATGGTATTACCCCATATTTGGCAGGGAGAAGGGTCTTGGTCTAGAAAGCACGCTTTTGTTTATTTGGTGTAAATCTGTTCAGTAGTTTTGGAGAAATTTCGAAATTTGCAGATATCGATATTTGGGAATTCTGCCATCTGATTGGCTGAGGCGTTACGAGCATGAGCTTGCTGCTTATTGGCTGCGAACTGTTGCAACTAGGAAGTGTTGGCAGCCATTTTGTGATTCCGTTGAAACGAGTAAGGGGAAAAAAGGGCAAAAAGAGTAGGAAACAGGAGGATAGGAGCACTGTCACCTCTGTGGGGGAGTGCGAAGCGAAGTAGTCTGAAAGTGCGGTGTTGCTCAGAATGACATGGTGCTAAACCGTGAGCTCATTGCTATAAAGTGATGTGCTCTGGTCTTTGTAGCATACCTGTGCAAGTAGTGTTAGTAGCGTTTCTACCATACAGGGAGTGGGAATTGAACTACTGACCTCTACTGTGTGTTTATACTATACCAGAAGTGGGAGGCTAACTACTCAAGCCTACCGGTGTGAAGACTCGGGGATTAAACCATGAACTCATTGCTGTTAAGTGATGTGCTCTACGCACTGTAGCATACCGGTAAATGTGGTGTTAGTTTGAGTTTATAGAATACAGGGAGTGAGAAGCGAACAACTCACCCCTACCGGTCTCAAGACTCGTGGATGAAACCATGAGCTCATTGTTGTAAAGTCATGTGCTCTGTGTAGTATTCCAATGTAAGTCATAGTAGAATGTTAGTATGTAATGCTACTAGAATGTAAGTTTGTAATGTTAGAATGTAGGGCTGTCATGAGGGGAATCTTGGGGAATGTGTACATGGTGCTGGAGAAGACAGTTGCCTTGCTCCTGTTGGTGGCTGTTTAAGCTGTCTTCTTTTCCTGCAATAAATCTACTTATCAGATCCACTGCTGTCTTCCTCTTCACTATATAAATTTGGCGACGAGTGGGAGAAGGTAAAAAGAAGGCAGCACTCACCAATATTTTGAGCTTCCTTGCGTTCTGCTGAAGACCCGTTTTCTTGGTGAAGCTGTTTCTACTCATCCCAGGGTAGTCGACTCATAGAACTATGTTATTCGACCTGGTAGGAATTACATTTTTGGATCTTGTGCTTCCTCTGCCTCTTCACTACACTCAGGTCGCTGTACAACATGTGTGGAAGTAGTGTTACTATGCGTTTACACTAATTCTGTAGTTATGCAGTAACCAATGCATCATGGCCCTATGGAGCGCCACCTCCCAGGCGCAGCTCATACTATGTCCCGGGGTGTGCATCCGCGGGACATTTATGTTTGCTATTACAGGGCGGGAGCATGGCTTCCACCCTGTGATAGCAAATCCTTGTTTGCCTCGTTGAAGCGAGAGGAGGAAAACCTCATATCGCTTCAATAAAGCGGATCCGGATGGTAACAATGGAAAAAAAATGAAGCGGTGTCTCACCCGTTCATTTAAATGAGCTCCCTGGTGGGTAATGTTTCAGGGCCAATCCTATTATTATATTGCGGGGTCTCTGCAGCACTGGGGACCTTAATCTCACATGTAAATTAGGTGCGGGAGGTCACAGAGACGTTTCGCAGCCTAGAGAATCGCCACCTCCCTGGGTATTGTTTAGTAATTGTTCGGGGGGCTACGAGGCCAACTCAAGTCCAGGGATCGCCACCCTGCGGGACTTTACCTAAATATGCAGGGCGGGCGTCGCCAGTCCCTGAAGCCTCGGTGACCCTTGGCAGTGCCTTATTGGTTCTGTAATCACACAGGTAGTACTCATGGTGTTATAAAGTGATACACTCGTAGAACCCTGGCAGTTGTAGAAATACCTAGGCTTAATTTATGTAATAGTCTGTTGGTTTATATTTGGTAGGTGCACTGCAAAATTACAAATGTTTTCCCTCATAACCTCCTATCAACCGCCGATTTTCACAATAAACTACAGACAAGTGTTGTCAGAAAAAGAAGACGCATAAACTCACTTATTTATTGGTAGAAAAAATGTCTTTTATTAAAACAACACAAATAAATGGAAGCGCAACTTTATTCAAACAAACAACAGTAAAACATGAAATAAGTGGGTGGGACTCCTCCGGAAGCAGCGTACAAAACCGGCAAGACAAAAAAGAAATATAAGTATGTGTGCCATATCCAAGAGAAAAAGAAAGGTAGTCAGAATGAAAAGAAGAAAGTGAGAATGGACAGAGAGTGAGTGGGTGGAAGGGAGAAGGGGAGGGAGAGTCAAAAGAACAGAGGGAGGAGGAGAGAGAGCGTCGGCCTACTGCACCCAGCCCTCACTGTTTACCTCCCGTCACCCCTGTGTCTGGGACGCTGTGATCCGCGAGAAAGAGTGCAGTCCAGCAAGTCTTTAAAATGAAACAGAGATATGAATGAGGCCAGAGATTACATTATTTTCTACGACAACATCGCTTGCCTGCACCTGTGCCTCCAGGCTGCTACACCCCAGCCCCTTCTCCCGCAATGTGCTCAATTGCAGCTCCTGCGCAACGAGGCTTCACTGCTCACCTGCCACAACCGGTGTGTCCAACGATGTGCTGGTGTGAGCTCCAACTCCAGCGTGCCGCTCTCAGGGGGGCACAGCAGGTCTCCGGTCGGGGACAGTGTCTTGATACCACGATGGAAGGCATCTGAATGCCCAGGGCCTCATCTGGTGCCACTAACTCAGTGTCTGAAAAGGGAGAAATAATATAATGGTGGAAACCTCTTGAGGTAAATGAAGGTTTATTTCAAGTTTAATAGAGAACACCAGTTGAGTGTATCCTTCCTTCTTGAAGTATGATCTACCAACTGTTAGTGGTAGTCGTGGTGCAAAAACATAGGTTTCAGGGACATTATAGTTAGTTGGACATTTGACTTATATAAAACCAGAGAAATTTGCACGTTATAGTTAGTTGAGTTAACTATAACTCTCGCGCCCGCAATGCACTGCTAATGATGTCACATATTACATCACTCATGACATGGTCAGTGACATCACTGATGACATCTCTGATGACATCTCAAATGACATCACTGATGACATCACTAATGACATCATCCACGTGATAATCTGATGCACATACTGATGCTCTAATATAAACTTTAATACACGCACTCTAAAATACAGACTACTATTTTTGAAACCAACTGTTAGTGGTAGTCGTGGTACAAAGAGGAGTTGGAGTGCATGAGAATACACAAGGTTAAATAATAATATGTTATGCCAACGTTCACATACAAAGGAACAGAGAGCATGCTAGAAGCATAATGTGCGCGTGCAATGCAGTGGCGCAAGCCTGTGTGCATGTGCACTTAGTAGTCAGCTCACTACAGTGCCCCAAAAGCCAACGCCATGTGTCTGTAGGACCACGCTGCCTGCTCTCTCAGGCCTACAGTACGGTCCAGCAGGTCCCTAAAATGAGACAGAGATGTGACTGAATGAGGTCAGAGATCACATCATTACGCACGGCAACGTCGCTTGTTCACACCTGTGCACCCAGGCTGATGCACCCCACCCCTCCCGCCGCACTGCGCTCAATTGCAGCTCCTGTGCACCCAGGCCCCACTGCTCACCTGCTGTCATTGGTGTGTGTCCAAACACGACGGACAGCAGGGTTCACAATTCAGATGTAGTTTTGAATGCCAGGATGGTGTACACCTCATGGATTCCTTTTTTTTATTTGCGCATTGTGATATGCGAGGTGGATGCGGCCATATCACCTGAGGCAGTGTGGAAGAACTGGGAAATGTGTCGTCGTCGTTATACTATTTATACGTACGCGAAGAGGGCTGGCCTTGCGTAAGCCAGGCCAGCATAGGGCAGTGAATAATTATTAAGGGGACCTGGGAGTTGTTCAGTTCCTGCCTGGGCAGGAAGTGTACTTATGTGTGTGTCCCTGTTGCAGCTTTGACGTCGCACAATCCGCAATTTACATTAATGTAGCATGTACCGGGAGGGCAGCAACTATCGCTAATGAGATGCTGTCATAAAACATTGAATGGACAACATCACATGTCGTTGTCAAGCTTGTGGATATGCGCAGACACGCATGCATGTCAATGATGTGCGGTATTATTGAAAGTGTTGCTATCGCGAAGCGCACACATGTGAATGTGCTCGGATGGAAGGAGGATCAGCAGTGAGGTTACGTCATACACAGTGATAACGCTCATTACAGTCAAGCAATGCATGTCAAATGTAAATCTGAAAGTCTCACAAATGACACACTACTATAGTGGTAAAGCCTGACAACAGAGCATACTTCAACACAAATCTACACATTACTCTTTACTGTTTGTCACATGTGATCTAGGATGTGCACTCTGCCCATGGCTGATGATACCCCTTCGAGCCACCAATACCCAGGCCAAAAGGCTTCACACCAGGAGTATCGTGAAACACACATTTGTTTATTGATCTAACGTTTCAGATGCATGGCCATCACACGTGGAAGGCTACTGCACAGAGCATAAATATTGATCAAGATGATTGTTGCATGTTGTGTGTACTATAAGATATGTGTACACAGCAAAAAATATTTTTAAAAAACTCTCTAAGCAGAAGAGGTGTCTCTCATCAAACGCTGTAGAGAGAATGACTATAATGGGTGGGGTCCTCCCACTGTTACAATGGGAAATGTTATGAACCAATCATATGCTTTTTTTTAAGGTCACATGGCAATCACGCACCGAGCGCGCAAGGAGACCGCACCCGACGTGATTTTGAGAAAATATATTTACCATAATATAAATTTATTACAGTTAGAAATATATAAATGTTTAAAATATTTTAGATTATCGCTTGCTCTCATATACACTTTAAACTTATTTAGATATAGTTTTGAGGCATTAAAAATGACGTAACCGGCGCGATACCATACGTCTATAGTGTAACACAGGGTCTGGCAGCGTGCACTCGTCACATATGGAACGCGCAGCCGGCGCAACCTCATACGTATATGAGGTAACGCACGGCTTGGTACCGCGCCCCCATCACATACCAAACTAGCAGCTGGCGCGACCTTATACATATATGATGTTATGCGGGAAGCGGTGCTACGAAGCTTTCGGATATGAAATGCGCATCCTTTACGAGTTTAGCAATATGGCGGATAGGATTCTCGTGCTGATCGAGCTTGGTACACTACCGGTACGGGAGTCCAGTTTTCTCAACTGAAAAAAAATAAGATATACATACTTTTTTTTAAGATATAAAAAATTACATAATTTTCAAATAAAAAAAAGGATAACAGAGTTCCAAAATATTACAAAAAAAATAGAAAAAATATAGGTTTTATAAATATTAAAATATGAAATTAACATTTAAAAAACCTTCGAAATTCATTGAAAAAAATGTAGGTTTTACAGATGTTATAGTTAGGAATTAGCATTTAAAAAACCTTAGAAATTCACTGGCAAAAACATAGGTTTCAGGGACATTATAGTTAGTTGGACATTTGACTTATATAAAACCAGAGAAATTTGCACGTTATAGTTAGTTGAGTTAACTATAACTCTCGCGCCCGCAATGCACTGCTAATGATGTCACATATTACATCACTCATGACATGGTCAGTGACATCACTGATGACATCTCTGATGACATCTCAAATGACATCACTGATGACATCACTAATGACATCATCCACGTGATAATCTGATGCACATACTGATGCTCTAATATAAACTTTAATACACGCACTCTAAAATACAGACTACTATTTTTGAAACCATAGACACAACAGTGCCATATACTATATACCACCCACTATTTCCTAGGTCTACACACACCTCCAGTCACTTATACATGCAGTTACACATCAATACAGTACTATAATATGCACTCATACCCCTATAAATACAGTCACACTCCACCACTCATTCATAGAGCTACTCAAACACCTAGTCAGTCATGCAAAGAATCTATCACATACCCATTTACTCATGTATACAGTTATGCACACCAACTCTGTTATTTATACACATACAACATCACTTATTTATGCAGATACTAACACATACTTACTGTCTTATACAATCACTGATACAAGCAGACACTAATTTATAGACCCACCCTTCAAATAACTTACTCTCACGTATAGTCATTTATATACTCCAACACTCACATATACTGCCTTAAAACATATGTAGGTACTCACACATATATCACTGAGACATTCATTCACTCTCCAACACAACCATACACACTCTAACTCACCCATACAGTCCTTCCCAGATGCACTTTTGAATCCATACAACCAGTGAATCACCCAGTCAGACATCTATGCACATAGTCACACCCCCCCACCCACCCACACAGACACTCAGGCACCCATACAGATACTCAGACAACAAATCCATAATCCATTTAGACACTCATGTAGCTACTCACCAACCCATGCAGCCGCTTATACACAAACTGAGACACTAATACAGACTTTCACACAGTTTAGTCACTAACCCATGCATTCAGTAACACATGTTCAATCCCTCACTTATACAGTCAGTCACGCACCTACTAAATAATCCATTCAGGCACTTGTAAATCCACTCATTCTTCAATACACCTTGGCATAGATATATATGACAAATATTTAAACTTTACAGAAACACACATTCACTGGATGATGTCATCAGTGATGTCATCAGTGATGTCATTTGAGATGTCATCAGTGATGTCATCAGTGATGTCACTGACCATGTCATGAGTGATGTAATATGGGACGTCATCACCAGTGCATTGTGGGCGCGAGTTATAGTTAGCTCAACTAACTACAACGTGCAAATTTCTCTGGTTTTATATGAGTCAAATGTCCAACTAACTATAACGTCCCTGAAACCTATGTTTTTTTCAGTGAATATATATATACACAGTCTGTGTGATTGCATTATGCACATGCACTATGGTGGTAAAAGCAAAAATAAAAAGAAGAAACATAATGATGTCTGTGGTGCCATCAGTTTCTGTTGGAGAAGTAGAGATGCACACCCATATATTGATATTTTTTTTTAACAAATGTTATTGTCCTTTACAAGGTTGTACAAACATAAGTCCTGTTAATTCCTACATTAAGATACTGTCAAGCAGGAGAATGCGGAGGCAACCTGCAAATTGCAATCATTCGGGATATTCTATTTACAAGAGTTTTTCGCACTCCCACCCTTCATATCTAGAACATGCAAAGATTATAGCCTTAGTTCCATATTGTAAATCAGTCTCACTACATTCGTTCCTGCCTTTAACAAAATGTAACTCTACGCTAACTTCCCGAACCCATCCCCTCTCCCTTCCCTCCCCCTCAGGCATGCCGCTACTGGTTCATTGTACATCTTACAGTGTGTGGCAGCAATGGTGTAAATTTGTGATAAGTCAACCTTATCATAGTGCAGTGTACTGCCTAACGATTATAAATTCCCAGTGTCCAACATTCTTGGGTCCCCCTCCATTGGTCAACCTCATAGACACACACATATATTTCTATGTGTGTATGTTTATATAAGTATATATTTATATATAGTATTAAATATCACTTACATTTATTTCATTTACGTTATGTTAATGTTATATATTACAAAATTTAAGTTTTACTATTTTAAACAATGTATATTTTAAGAAACGATATTCTCATATGTTTTATAACCATATTAGTGTGAAATATTAGTTTTACATTTTTTTTCTACTTACCATTATAAGTATAGGGAAACAATATTTTGTAATCGATATTTTTGACACAATATTTCTGTATCTCAATATTGTTGTGATCAATATTATGTCACTAATCTGATACAGACACTTATGTGTCTCTCAGCTCTCTATCAGCCCATCTTTAGTGAGTCACACAGAAAAAATAAAATTGTCAATAAACTTTTGGAGTGGGAACAGAAAAAAGCCCCTCAATATGAACTCACAGTATATCACATAGAAATGTAAGTATGAATTTCATTACAAATCACATTGGATAGTGTATCAATGAACATCGTACTGGCATACATGCAAAGAAGTATTCTTCCATTCCCCTTTATTCTGTCATGAAAAGAATATCACTTGCCTCCAAGGCTTTAATAGAATTGAGACTTTCTTCAATGTTGTCAAGAAAATCATAATTCTGTAGCAAGACACAGAGTCTCCTACTGTGGTATTTCATACCCTATATAACTCATTGGAAGCAACCCCTCCAATAGGCTTAAAATATAAGTCCTTAAAAACTGAATTACTGACCAGTCCACGGTTTCATAATATACACGTAACAGATTAGCTGAAGGGTAGGTGTAATGGATGAGCCGAGAGGTACAGGAGCAACACAGAGAGTACAGGTGGCGGGGTGTGAAGGGAAAGCAGCACCCAGAGAGAGAGCAAGAAAACACAAGCATTTCCAGAAAGTGCTAACATCAGCAGATACATGTTGCTTGCTGAATTAAAGCAGCAGAAAGATACAGGTTATCCCATCAAAAGGTAGGTAAATAAGCTATGCTCCAGGTAGACAAACATATAAAGAGAAAGGGGAGCCATCAAATAAAATACAAGCAAATGAGATTGAAAAGAAAGTAAAACAACGATAAGCAATTGCCTGACACAAAACCCACTGTAATTTATTGCTCACAATATGTCTTCAGACAACCAAAGTTATCTGTAGGTAAGACCTAAAGAAGAAGCTGGTCAATGGTCCATTGGGCATCCTTTGCATAGAGTCATTGCTTATGCCAGTGCAAGCAATTAGGTTATCTGTACTAAGTTGTTCTGTGCTATAAAAGTCCTCCCACCTTCCTCTGGAGCATTACCTGGCTTGGACATCAGAACTGCTTCTCCTCAGTTCTATAGCCTTGCCTCTCATTTATCTGCTTCACATGTGTTATTTTATGTTCTCTCCTGTAATTTCTGTTAGCTTCATGGAGTAAATTTGGATTCTGACTCTTGCTGTCATGGTTTTAGTGATGGCTATTGTCTCTTTGCCAAAATGTTAGATGCCAGTTTGTTTATTATCATTTTCGTTATGCGGTCCAATATTTTAATGTGCTATCTTTTCACTATTTCATCTTCGATCTGTGACTAAGCGCCTGATTTATATTTCAGCGGGTGGAATACTCCATCACAAATGTGAGGGATATCCTGTCCGCCGTATTGCAAAGTGCTAAAGGATATAATGCACTTGTAACAAGGCGGACAGGGTACCCGTCACATTTGTGATGGAGTGTTCCGTCTGCGGAAATATAAATCAGGCCCTAAGTTATGAATTGCCCTTTGATTTGTAAGTCATTGATGGGTTGTCTTTTTCACTGCCTTGTTTTAAAGCACTTGTGCCGTACACTGTAACGTTTGGTCTTGCTCTCTCTTTCAGGAGCTCTGTGTAATGCAGACAACTGAACAGGTAGCCCATTGATACTCTGACAGTGGGGATCCTGTGAGGCTGTGGCTGTCATCATGCTAAGCTTTCAGGATGGCACGGCCAAGTTAAGAAGTGTGATCTTCTCTGTTGATGGTCTTTGTTGATGGGTGATGTGCTGTAGCCTAGTGGCATTTATATTGATCTTCTCCACCCTGTTTCTTACTGTGTTCTTGTGGGACTTGTGGTAAGACTTCAGCTCTTCCTTTAAGACCACTTACATACATGGATGGTGGGCGACTTCTGGACTCTGGAGAAATACAGACATCATTGGGTGCTTGTGCTTGTAGCCCTAATGCTGCCACACTGACAACCTATCTCTGGATGATATGCCTGCTAGAGCAAGGAGACTGGTTCTGCTGCTTCTATTTAGCTTTCCTGCCTGCAGTTGTGATGTACTGTAGCTACCGTAAGCAGGACAAAAAACATTTGTTGTGTTGTGTGCAAAGCTGGCCTGACAGCACTAACTCTTAACTGGGTCCAATACATGCATTCTGGAACATGTTAATAAACTGCTGCTTTGCAAATCTCAGTGATATGTGTGCTTACTTTGAACATGAAAATATCAGGACACCTGGGACTAGCAATGAAGAATGCTACAAGAGAACAGGAAATTATGTGTGCGTACTGAAAACTGTCAATGATGTTGCAATCAATGATATGATCTGCAAATGATGGGTTGTTAGCGGGACCTGGCAATTTTGGGTGCTCACTCATATCTAGAAATGTTATGTTATGTTGATAAAGATGACGTATACATTCTGAGAACTGACATTTATGTGTACTTCAGAAGAACTGGGATTTATGAGTGTTTACAAAGAACTAGCAATGATGTGACATTACTGGGGAAGTACACTGTTTTCTATATTGTGAGATTTATCGCTTGTCCTTTTCTATGGTGGAATTAGCAACTAGTTACGTGCTTACTGGCTTACTGGGTGTAGGCAATGATTTGCCTTGTCTGGGATTTTGAAAAAGGGACTTTGTAGAACTACCAATGTTCTATGCTAAGCACAATTGATAGATTACTAGATAATTTACTTACGTTATAGGCAAGATAATAGCCTTTCACTGTTGCCATTTAAAATATATTGGATGCCCCGCCACACATTATTCTGTGCCTGATTTAGATCTTGGCGGATCTGGATCCGCCGTCACTTTTTCAATGGTTTCACCACCCGTCTACTTGGCAGTCCGCCTGCTCTATTTAGATGTTAGAGGGTTCATGGATGAAAGGCTGCAAAAATGCAGCTGATTTTCCAGGAATTTTCACCCACATCAACAGCTTCATAGGCAGAAGCGGCTATCGGTAGGAGTCCAGCCAAGATTACTGCCGGGCCAATCACTTTGTGCCTTTCTATCAAGAAAACTGTGGCTGGGATACCTCCTACTTTGAGTTGGTAGAATCGAAGGAAATGAGGTAGAAACCTACATTATTTCTGTTTCCCATTTCTGTTTCCATCTTGAAGCCCATTGCCCAGGTCCTCCCTTTGCTTCTATAACATGACCACAACGCTAATCATCTCCATTGTCACAGCTTCTTTTACACTTGTCTTACTATGAATACTGTGTTGACAATTGCTTTAGTCTCATGTATTTTTACATTGCCCTTACATGCATTTGTTTTATGTGTAATGCATTGGTGTGCATTTTACAACTTATCAAGGTACAATGAACACACCTGCATTGACACTTAAAAAAATAATTATGTTGTGCTGGTTGTGGGTGTTGTGCTTGTGGTGCCTATGGGTGTGCATTTAATAGTGTGTGAGTTGTTTGTGTGCTATGGAATTTGTAGGAAAAGGAGGCATTACACATTACCTACATATATTTTAAGAGCAAGCACAACATATATGTGTATTGACACTTAAATCAGTAGTACTTACCAGTCTCCACTCCACCAGGGACTCACTCTGTCAGCAAGCTACCGCCAAGACAACAGCAGCACAACTGGGGCATCTAAATATGCTTGGTGCAAACCAGCTGAACTGATGGTGATTGTGTACTGATAGCCTGCAGAGAAGTGCACCAACTCAACGACGATGCGTCTCTTATGGCACAGGAAACAGTCTGGCGATGCGGATGCCGGTTCAGCCAGCAAACATCTAAATAAGGCAGGCAGGATACCATCAGCTTGGTGAAGTACTTGGATATTCGCCACGGAGGGATGATAAGAGTCTCGCCAAGATCTAAATCAACCCTAAGTTTTTAGTTGACCACTGAAGACTAGGTGAAAATTAAGTGGTAGAAAAGTAGAACTAAGTCCCATTGTGGGATTGACAAATGGACCTGGGTCAAAGCATAGTGTACATGATGAGTGGACTTGGTTACCCTACATTGGTCATTGCCAGAGTCAATAAATTTGCTTTCTGATTAGTATCTAATTTAGAGTTTAGCGGTAGCAGAAAATAATCATATTTTTTTTTAAAGTTCTAAATTCTCCTACAGAGAATTAACCAATTCCTCAACAAATTAGATGATTTTATGTTACTGGCCAAGAAACTCCCTGAGTGGAATTCCTTTACGTTTGACAGTCACTGTGGGTGGTGTGAGTGATGTAATTTGACAGAGATGAAAAGCTTCAGGAGGTGAAGGGTGCCTCTGGGTTTGATGGAGGTTGTAAGATAGCTTCATTGAATTTCATAAATTCTTTTCATGTTGCAAGATACAGTGGGTCCAAATTGTGGCTCTTTAAGCAATAAAGGAAAATGAACTTGACAGGATTGAACTGGCTGAGTGTGGAAACTTTTGATCAGGAGTGGGATTAAGTCATTAAACCTTCCAGTGGGATAAAGCAGATGGAGAAACGGGGATGGTCAACACTTAACTGCACTAACGTTCTGGCTTCACCATTGCCTTTTGGATGGAAAATAAATCTTCCTATGTTATTTTGGCAGTATGTCATGAAGGCTAGGGTCTGGATTATATACAACCTACCAAAGAATGGTCCTGGAAAAAGTCTTCTGAGAAGGTGGCCAGATTATCATATTATACAGGCTATACAGAGGAACACCACAGATCATGTGTCAAGATCAACTCTTCCTAGAGCTGGCAGGCATACTACCTGCAAATATTATTTCTAGGTGACAAAAAAACCTCTGCTTGACACCTTTCTTGGAATGTCTTCTTGTTTTGCAGTTTCCTTATGTGGTTACCAAATACCAGCCTCCTGACATAGAGGGCTGGGGTACTGGAGAAAAACACTAGCATACCCCAAGGCTGCTGTGCCTCAAATGTCAATATTAAAACAAGGAGGCTTTCTCTATTTTGCAGTTATCATTTCCTAAATGGCTTAACCCAAATGGAACACAGAGTGACTTTTTACAGCACAATCTAACAACCCGATTAAGTCAAATATCTACCCCTTAAGAGACCAGTCTTGGTCTTTGTGTGTATTGACATTAATAGTAAGGTCACCTTATAGTCAGGAATGTTGATAAATGAGGTCTCACAAGTGATTTCCAGCTGAGACAAAATGGTTTCATTGACTCTTGCCAGAGCCCTCCTATGACTATTATTTCCTTGTTAGCAGTATTAAAGGGTCTGGCCACAGTAATGTGAGGCGAGCATCTGGGAATGGATTCTGTGTGCTTCACAAAGGGACCGAATATAACTATTTTATTGAATGTATTTCAGCGCAATCTGCATAACTGCATTGCTTCTATTTTAAAGTGAGAGCATGAGAGGTGGGGTGAATCAGGTGAAAGAGGAAATTAGAATAGATATGTTTTCAATTGTTTCATAAATACAAGAAGTCTGTAATCGTTGATGCAGTTTTCTTCTCAGATGTAGTCAGGCCACTGAAAAGTGTTTGTCTCTGTGGGACTAGCAATTTGTTTAAGGGCTTGTAGAAGGGTGAGATCATTTGAGTGTGAAGGTCTGTAATGGATTAATTTCCTATTCTTGATCTGCAGGTATTTGGGTGCTAAGAAATTATTGCATTTAGATGTAATGTAAGAGGGTATTGAATGCAACTCTCTCCTTTACTGTTAGCTTGTGGAGATTTCAATGATGCTGAGTGATGTTTTGGGGTTTGCCTAAGCCACGGATGATGCATACAGCCGGATTTTGTGCTTTTTGAAGTCTGTCTATTTGGAAGGAGGGTAAGGCTAACTCGTTTTTACTCTGCAGGCTCCCTCTAACCTCACTCTCTCTTACTCGTTTTCACTTTACAGGCCCCTTAACGATTTTCTCCTTGTAACTCGCTTTTTCCCATCTAAACTTTACTCCATTTTACTTCCAGGCTAATCTCTTTTTTCCCGCTTTTTCAATCCCAGCTTTCTTGACCCACCCAGTGACCCCCACCCCCCCTTCCCAGGAAACTTACTTAATGGAGGCTGCAGCGCTACCCCATCGAGAAGGTCCCCAGGCCAGCTCTTCCCTGCTGCTCGCTCTGCCAGGCTCGGATCTCCCTGAAGGTTCCCATCCACTTCTGAGCTTCTCTTTCTCCTTCTAAACTGGTTTCACCTTAGAGGCCCCCTTTAAGCATTCTCTCTCCTTCTAACTCGTTTTACTTTGCAGGCTCCTATTAACCATTCTCTCTCCTTCTAACCTGTTTTTAGTTTACAGCCTTCCTGAACTATTTTCTCCTTCTAACTAATTTTTACTTTGCAGGCTCCCTTTAACCACTTTTTTTTCCCTCTTTCTTGTTTTTACTTTGCCGGCTCCGTTTCATCTCTCTCACTCTCCTTCTAAATCGTTTTTACTTTGCAGGCTCCCTTTAATCAATTTCTCCTCACCTAGCACATTTTTACTTTGCAGGCTTCCTTAACTCTTTTCTCCTTCTAACTCATTTTTCTTTTCTTTGCAGGATCCCTTAAACCATTCTCTCTGCTTCTAACTCGTTTTTACTTTGCAGGCTCACTTTAACCACATTTCCCCCCTCTAACATGTTTTTACTTTGCAGGCGACCTTCAGCCTCTCTCTTTCCCTCTAACTCGTTATTACTTTGTAGGCTCCCTTTAACCACTTTTCTCTCCCTTTAACTCGTTTTTGCTATAAAGGCTCCCTTAATATATATATATATTAAGGCCGCAGTGTGACCACGCAGCAGATGTGAGCAGTGGGCACGCCACTGGAGCACCAAAGGCAGGTCCATCTGCGCCAGTCTGCACCTGGAACGTGCCCAGCGCCCAGATCCCTTGCCGCCCACCCATCAACAAATACACTAGCACTGAACTCCTGGCCCTCTTTACTGGAAAACACAACAGCAACTGCAACGGCACCTCACCTCGATCAACAGCAGGATCCTTTTCCTGCAGCCACTGCCGCTTCTACTGCAACACAGAGCCCCCCTCTCTGGAGCCCCTGCCCACAGCTGCCACAACAGAATGACTCCACTGCCCACTAATCAACACACAATCACCTCACAAGCACACCATTGTGATCTGGGACACCATCACCTCCCTCAAGCCAGATATTATCTTCCACACCAAAACAGGGCTCAACCCTTCATCAGCACCCGACATCTCCACCACCAAACTAAACAGATACACAATAATCCACCGGGACCATGTCAACAAACACGTAGGTGGTATAGCCATTATCCACAATGATTCCCTCAACTGCACAGCCACCATTGACAGCACCCCACCATCATGGAACACCTCAACTTTCAAATCAACAGCAAAACAACAGTCAGAGTCACTCTCGCCTACAGACACTCAGGACTCCACCCCACCTTCGCAAGGCCATCTCTGACTTCATCACCCTGCTAGCCATCAACTCCAAAGACTTCCTGTTTCTGAGGGAACTCAACTTTCACCTGGAAGACCCCAGTGACACTAACACAACCAAACTACTTGAGAGAATGTCATCCTTCACCTATCTCAACTAGTCACAGACACCATGCACATCACCGGACACACCCCAGATCCCATATTCTCATCCAGCAAAAGAATCAGGTACAGCCACATCACAGAAATCACCTGGTCTGACCATTCCATCATCCACTTCCACATCACAACCATCCTCACTACACCCACCACCTCACCCAGCTCACCTTACAGGAGCTGGAGCAAAAACGCTGAAAACCTCTTGACCAACACCCTCAGCGCCTCATCCCCCAACTCTACAACTTTCCTTGAGGTGGCAGATAAAAACTTGCATGGATCAACAACTGCACCAACATAGTCGCAGCCCTCAAACCCACCAAAACCAGCAGATCCTCTAAACACCACAGCTGGTTCACCCCAGATCTCCAATCCCACAAGCACACCTGCAAGAGACTTGAAAGGATCTGGTGCATCAGTAAAACAAACACTGACTAATCCAATTTCAAACTAGTCCTCAACAGGTACCACCAGCAACTCAAAAGCACCAAGAAAATTGCCCTAGACACCCACCTCAAAGCCAGTTCCAACCACAGCAAAGAACTATTCAGCATCATCATGGAATCCTCCAAACACACATACACCGACTACATCATCACCCCCTCTAAGGAGCTCTGCAATACCCTTACAGACTTCTTACACAACAAAATTGCCACTATCTATGAAATATTTGACCCCCCAACCTGCGGCAATGGAACTCAACTTACTCCACAACCTCACCGACCCCAAGAAAATCTCACTAACTACATGGGAACCCCTCTCTTCACATACAACGACCAACATAATTGGCTCTATCCACTTGTGAGCACCCAGCGATCCCAGCCCCCACCACATCTTCAACCTGGGCAACAGCACCATCTGTAAGTATCTCACCGCCATCATAAATGCATCCATCACCTTAGCCTCCTTCCAGGAGGGATAGAAACATGCAGAAGTCAAACCGCTTCTCAAAAAACCCAGCACTGACCCTAAGGACCTCAAAAGCTACCGCTCTATATCCCTGCTCCCTTGCCTGCCAAAGTCCTTGAAAAAACAGTAAACCTCTATTCACCACCCACCTAAAAAACAACAACCTACTGGATCCCTCCCAATCTGGTTTTCACTTACATCACAACACCAAAACCACCCTGATCATGGCCATAGATGACATCAGGACTCCCCAAGACAGGGGAGAACTGCCACCCTGATCCTCCTCAATCTCTGCGCAGCATGTGACAATGTGTTCCACAACACCCTCCTCCACAGACCACCAAATGGTGATCCAAGAGAAGGCCATAAATTGGATCACGTCCTTTCGCTGACCCAAAAAACATCATCTGCGGTGTCCCAAAAGGATCCTCACTAAGCCCAACCCTATTCAACACATACATGGCCCCTCTGGCCACCCTGGTCAGATCCTACGGCATGAACATCATCTCCATAATGCACAATGCTCAGCTCATCCTCTCACGATCCTTCCTCAGAACATTCCAACTCTAAATCTAACTTCCACAGGTGCATGACTAGCATCGCAATCTGGATGCAGAACAGATGCCTCAAACGAAACACCAATAAAACAGAAATACTTATCTTCGGGAGCAGCAACTCCTGATGGGGCGACTCTTGGTGGTCAATGGAACTTGTCTCCTCAACCACACCCACAAGAATATGACTCGTTACTACGTGAGTCATTACATCGTGTGGCATTACAACGCGGTTGTTACAACGACCTCGTTGTTACCACGCAACGCCAATACTACGCAAGCTATTACATCAACTTCCAGTAGATGGCAAGCTAACATTAGAAATTTATAATTTACTATTCCAACTCCAGCCTACCCAACAGTAGAGAAGGTGTTGGAATAGTAAACTATACTATTCCTTATGTTAGCGTGCCATCTACTGCAAGTCAATGTAATGACTTGCGTAGTGTAGTGAAGATTGCTATCTATATACGTACAATGCTAAGTTAACACAACCGCGTTAGATGTTAGAAAGCCATCTTGCCGCTTTTGCTGCTTTTGCACACGACACTGTAGTTACATGTTATTAATTGAGAAATGCTTGCTCGACTTTGCTTCACATGAGAACTGTCTGTTGTTCACATCCCAAACAGTGAGCAGTGACCTTGGTCTGAACATTGTGTAAAGAAATAGTCTGGGTCGCTAGACGGTGCATGTTGTTGGGTTCAGGTTGATCGGCCCACTATTTAGCCATAACACGCACGCAGCTGCAAATACCTGAAAGTCGGGTGCTTTTATTAGTGCAGGGTTGCATGTTTTTCATGACATTCGGAGGAAGAGCTTTCCCAGGAGCAGAGTCTAGCTGATCCTGTGATGTGATCTCACTGAGCTGATCTTTACGGTATGGGGTTCCCCATTCAAGCCTAGAGACCTTTTATTAGTCTCATAATAATAATATTAGTTTATTAGCGAAAGGAAGGTGGCTGATATCCACTGTCATTTTAGTATGATTATTCCTTTCATTTTCTATGGTATTGTAACTATGCTGATGGTTTTGATCTTAATCATTTGTCTGCTTATGTTAGCCAAAGTACTGCATCTTAGGACACGAGGTTTATAAAATAAACTCTTTCAACTTTACCGTGTCTCTGTTTATTCTGTTGTGGACTGATATGAGAATAATTACGAACAGGTATTTCTGATTCCCACCATTCCTGAGAATACACTAAGTTGCTTGTTCTGGGTTGTCTATACATTGGGACCGCCGAGATAAACCTCGGATGACGAATGGGACACTGATGCTGGTCGGATAAGGGGTTCTGGGTTCTGAGGTGAGTTTTTGGTACACCACAATTCACTGAGGTCCTGGTTTCCTGTGCAGAATCCCTGCAACATGGCGCACCTAACGTTTGGTCTATTGATTTGAAACGCCTTAGTAGTGCTTGTATTAGTCCACAACACCCTCACTCTGGTTTCCGGTTGACGGGAGTGAGGGTTTAACCTACCTGAGTTTCGACTAATAGGTTCATTCAAGCTTGATCATTAAAAAGGTTATTTTTATTGAACCCCAGTGCTACTGTTGATATCGTTGATACTCGTTAGTGTGTCCTTATGGCAGTCGAGATAGCCGCGCATAGTCGTGCACCTCTACGCAGTCATTTGATGACGTATGGGGTGCCAGATGATGGGATGGCTGTTATTTTTGTGGTGAGTGCTGATGCGTCTTACCCGTTTTACTCTTGTGTGACTTTTCCGGCGGTGGATGACGATGATACGTTTCATTCCTTTACTCACACACAGCTACCTGTGGTCTATACCCCGTATAGGACACAAGAAATTCCAATCTCTGCCTGGCAGCATACCATTTGGTTTAATGGCGCCCTTCCCCATGCAGTTGCACCGGCAAGAATGGGCCTGTTGTCTATTGCAGGGGCCACATGGCCGGTGCTGGCCGGCTTTACCCCTCATCCCCGCTAACTCACGGTGGCGGTGGCTGAGTTGCGGGTACTACACACAGCCCTGATTACAGTTCATAGGGCTTTAGTGCAGTACGTGTCACGCAACGTACAGGTGGGGGCACCTGCTGTTGCGGGACAACCAACGGACCACCACGTGGTGGTTATTAGTCCTGTTATGGTTAATTCGGTAATTGACAAGCGCCCCCAAAATAAGGATGATTTTCCTGATTGGCTCGCTGAGAAATATGACCAACTGGAGGCGGTTTTTCCGCATACCACTCCTGTGGAGAAACACAGGATACTCACCATTAGTTTGCCGAAAGACTTAGTCCCAGATATGGCTGATTGCACAAACTGGGGCAAGGTCTTTGCCGCGACCTACTTGAAGTGCTTCGGCACTCCGTCTATGTCTGTACTACCCTCCGTCATCAAACGTGTTCAAGAGAATCACGGTGCGGAGGCTGCTGTTGAATTAGGAATGAGGCTTGTCAGAGTGTTCGATGTGGTGGCTTCCATGGTAATGGGCAACCTCAAAGGCGATGCCATGCAGTTCCAAGTACTGAATAAGCTGGACAGCGTGGATGAACTCGACAAGCCCAAGGAGTTCGCTGAAATAATTGCGCAAGCCTATAGGCAGGTGGGCCGTAGTGCGTTGGGTGTTAAACCACCCGTAATTCCTGATATAGTACAGCAAACTAAGGTGAGCTCATCGACTAAAGACGAACGCCCAATTTTTCCTAAACAAAGTTGGCGAGCAAAGAAACAGGGGAAGCAGCAACAGAAACAGGGGTCTCGTCCCGCCTCGCCCCTGCAGTCGTCCAGCAAACGCACATATGATCTGCGCGATCGATCTCGTATTAAGTCACCTGATAGATTTCAGGTTTCTGAACAACGCTCTCCTCGTTCTTCACAGGAAACATCGGCTTCACAATCCGGTGGCGAAGACCGTGGGAAAGGAAGGGGTGCCCAAAGTCGTGAGCAACCCCGCCAGACTGACGGCAAAGGCAAGCAGGACGAGTCTGCACGTCAACGACCCCCATTTCAGAAGAAGAAAGTTGCTGCTCTAACAGCGAGGTATGCCACAGATGGTGCGGACGCATCTTCAGAACCTGACATGGGCACTAAGCTGCTCGATAGCGCGGCGGAAGTTACAGTAGTGCGACAAGCACCGCGTCCATATCTGGTGGCGACAGCAACTGATACGTTCATAAATGTAGAAATTGCTGACACTAGAGTGGCTCCCCCTGACAGACTATATAATATAGTCCTTTTAATTGAAGGTGACATACAAAGCACGATTAAAGGGATTTTTTGGGATCATCTGACCACTTCATATGATATTCTATTGGCAGAGGCAGATTGGCCCCCGGCTTTCGTTTTAGATGCTCCTAGAGGGGAGGAGGTAATCCTCCCGTCCTTCGTGCACACAGTGCCAAAGGACGAAGCTAAAAAGTTCGCCGAGGAGTGGGCTCTGGTGCTTGCACCTGCGCTGTATTGTAATCAGGTAGGCTGGGATAAATTGTCCCTCAGCCATGAAATTCCGTTGCGATTTTCCGCTGTCGAAAAAGTTCTGACGGTACTACAGATGGCGATTCTGAAAGAGCGAGCACTATCGGAAGGTAAACGCATGTTGGTGGTAACACCATATCCTGCCCTTGAGGCGGTGACGAAAGCAAGTGTACCTAATTCTAAGGCTTTGCATCCAAGATGGATATAATGGGCCACTTCCTTGACATCGCCTGACGTCACATATATCTTTGACGCGGCTCTTCAGACTCAGGAGTTTTTACAGTATGAATTCATTCATCCAGCTCCTCTGTCTTTGCGTCCGCTCGAGGATTACCACTGTGTCATTTACACTGACGGTTCTGCGCAACCGGCTACTGGATCGAAGCACGCCTATTCAGCGGCCTGCGCAATTGTGGCCGGTACTTTCGTGAATGGTGAATTCCAATCCAATGTCGTGCATACGCAGTCATTGGGTGATTGTACCGCACAGCTGGCGGAGCTTCGTGCTCTGGTGCTTGCACTAGAGTTTGCTGATGCCCGAGTCACTACTCTTATAGTGAGTGATTCATTTTATTGTGTCCAATCTTACAACGACAATCTACATTTTTGGTCTCAGAATGACTACCATGATTCCAAAGGTAGCACGATTAAGCATAAAACGCTTTGGGTTCGAGTGGCAGAACTTAAAGAACATCTGCCCCTCGTGAATGTTATTAACACTCTTGGTCACCAATGAGTTGGTGTCCATGCTGTCGGCAACAGCCTTGCTGACGAGGCAGCAAAAACAGCAGTGGCGACATACTTATTAGCAGCAGTTACAAGATCCAAAAGTAAGATCGATGATGACATTTTGGCAGCTATTGCTGCTACAGAGAAGGGAACAAAATATCCAAGAGGTTTCGCTTCTCGTTACCATTATCGCTTAAGTCCTGATAACGTCCCATTAGTGAGGATTAACGACGTTGGTGACAGATTGATTCCCAATGCGGACTGCAGACCATCTTTGATATTAGTAGCTCACGAGGGCATGGCATCCGCGCATGCCAGCGTTGCAGCTACTTTATCTCTGTTACAACAACGTTACTGGTGGTGCGGTTTATATAAACAAGTGCGTGCTTATGTTCTTAATTGTGACATTTGCCAGCAGATAAAACCTTCTACTGCGGCGCGCCCACCACAAACTCAGTTGCACATATCTAATAAACCACTGGGGTGTGTTTATCCAGATCATTGCGGTCCATTTACCTCTGATACTGCGTACAAATACATCTTGGTTGCAGTGGATTCGTGCACACGTTTTCTGTGGGTGTGGCCACAAAGGAGTGCTGATGCCCGTACTGTCATCAAGGATTTGCGTATCTTTGTTGGAAGTTTTGCATGTGGTACCTTTCATTCTGATCAAGGCCCTGCGTTCGCCTCTAAGGCGTACAAAGAAGCCATGAGAAATTTGTGGGTCCAAGTCAAATTTTCGTCTCCATACCGACCTGAGGGTAATAGTGTAGTGGAGTGAATGAACCGTGACTTAAAGCAATCTTTGACAGCCAGGGTTTTAGGTACTGGCCGGAACTGGCTTGCCCACTTGTATGACGTGCAACGTGCACTTAATAATCTCCCTAGAAGGTCTCTGGGTGGGAGGACCCCATACATGATGCTCTTTGGCATACGAATGTTTGTCCCGGACCTTGATGGTCTTGACATGGTGGCGTCGGCCGCACCCTTTGACGTAGATGATCACTGTGCTGTATTGCAGAATCTTCAAGAAGCCAGAGACAGTCTAGCGAAGGAACAGGTACCCTCCACATCTGATGCTGCCCTTCAGATTCCGGTAGTCGGCTGGCTACCTCGAGTTGGTGATCTGGTCCGTGAGAAGGTGGAAAACAAGAACAAGTTTGGCCCCTCTTATCATGCACCAGTTCCGGTGCTTCGAGTACAGGGTACACATACAGTCATTTTACCCCCACTTCCTGGTCGAAAGTATAACAGGTACATCTCAATTGACAATGTCAAGCTACAGCGAGTGGCCAATTCTTCTTAGTATGACTCCGGCAGTTTCTTGCCCTTCGATGCTGAGAAGTTCTGTTCTGGCCCCAGCTTCTGACACCTTGCGTGATGTTGCCGTCGAGATGCATACAGTTACTGGTCCTTTATTGCCACCGACATCTGGTGGTCTACCGAAAGATGTTGAGTATGCTTATCCTGCGGATGTTCCATTGCCTGTTTTACAATCCACCACAGTTACCCAGTCACGATACTCTTTTGTCACTAATTCAATGACTTCCATAGCCCCGTCCAAAGTTTCGATTTTTGTGGCCTGGTTCAAAAGACATTTTTTAATTCCCCCTTGGACTTACATTTGGCTGGTGCTCATATGTATTTTTTCATTTATGTCCATTGGCTTTGTGGTAGTGTTTTTTAGACTTATAAATGGACACTACCTGAAAGAACGCTCTACAATTCGACTAATTGTTGGAACTTTGGCCCCCCACTCCTCATCACATATCATGAAAAGGGACCAGACTTTTGTTAACATTACTGCCTGGCCTGTACGTGATGGGATCGCTTGGGATGCTGTAAAATTTCAAATTCATGGCCCCACTGAAGTAATCAATGTGCCAAATGTATTTCGTGTTTCTATGGGTGATGTAGTTAAGCAGAACATCCACTCGGATGATTGGGATGTGCAAGCAATAGAAGCACTGGTTTCTGATCTGAAATATTATGCTGCATTTGATGCTGAAGATTTGTATTTAGATACTGCTAATTATGATGAACAATTATGCTATCAACATTATGGCACACATTTCCTACACAAAGCAAATACGTTTAGAAAATTTGTAAATTATACACAATGGGATCACTGTCCCGCCCCTAGGCTGGGCAGCTCCACCACCTTAGTGGACAAATTCACATATTTTTCAGATTTCAGTGTGTCAAATCCGGCCTCCTTTTATTTTAAGGTTGCGGCTGAGTCTGCTTCTAAAGTTAAACTGACACACACCAAATTGTTGTATTCCAAGTCCTTTATGGACAAGTTATCAATTGGAGGATATGATCTGTGGAAAGCTACTATCGATCTTAAATCGGTTTGGGGTTTTAGTTTGTGGCAGGTACACGGAACAAAAGCTTTGCATCGTGCCTGCCTCATCCCGAACCACATGTTATTTTTGAATTCGTCAATTTTTCAGACCACCTGTTTTGGATTGGCTACTTCTAAAAAAATTAAATTCTCCCTCCACTCCGGGTCTGGGTGCTTATCCTAATTGGGATAATCATACAGATCTGTCCCTTGCTACGTTGCAGTCCTACATTTCCAACACATCCTTCAATATTTCTGAATTGAATCCGGAAGGATGGTTAGTGTGGCAAACGAGCTCAGATTCCTGTCAACATCGGTTTCTGGATTTAACACCGGGGTATACACAAGTTCGTGTAGACCCCCGGTTTGAATCTTCTCACACAGTAACTACCTACTCAGTAGGGAAGTTATGCCAATCTTGGCTGCAACATTCCACCTTGGCATCTGTTAAACTTCATTTATCACAATTGAACGACAAAATAGATTTGAATGATTTTGTTAAGGGTCCTGCGGTTGGCAGGTCCAAAAGATGGGTATATGCTATTTACAACGAAGTTTAGAAGCTATCACAGATTGAGGCTGCATCCAGATTACGAGCTATTGATCAAGCCAATATGGAAAAGGGATTGGCTGTAATAGATAATAGCATTAGTACCCTGTCTTCCAGGATTTATACCTTAGATAATATTGTTTCATCTGTGGTAGACATTGTGCAGGATGATTTGTCTGTTTTCTATCATGGTCAGAATCAATTGCGTTCCATTATGCAGTTTGCATGGACATTGCAAACGTTAAAGGCTGGGAAGGTCCCTTGGGATTACATGAATACTTCATCTTTGTTCCTCCCTTTTAATTTAACTGCGAAACAACAGTTCATGTCCATGAAAGATGCAACATACTCATTGCTGCACATTGAAAAGTTAGAACCTTTACCTTTCTCTGTTGCCGAATTAAACTCCGCTGTGTGGCTTATACATGGGTTGATCACATTACCATTCCCCCTGTTTAAGTTCAGTTCGTGCATGAAACATTATGCCCTTGGCAGATATGAACAACTAGGTACTGCCTTCCTGCACGAAGTTTGGTCCCTCCCATTCACGTACAGATGCGTGAGAGATGGAAAAGAGGTTTACTTAAAAGGTGAAGAGTGCACTTCCACGCCGGATCATTCTGTCGTGTGTAGGCACATTCAATTGCATGGTGCATGTAATGTGCACGCTCCTAATTTATCTTGCGTCCTGAAAGGGATCCCTGTGCCAGTTATAACACCGTCTATTATGCTGCTTGCTAACGGTAGTTATTTACTATTAAATAATGAAGCTTGCTGTGGGATGTTAGTGGGAATTCCCTACATAGTGACTGTATCACAGAGAGTAGTTTGCTGTAATAACGTCCTTTTCCCACCCCCGAATGGACGGCTCGATGTATCCATCTGGCCTTCCATTCCAACCCTGAAAGCAGAGTTCAATAAGATGAGCAGAATAAGGGCTCTATTGTCTCAAAAAAAAGTTGCGTTGACTTCGTCCAGGGAAACATTTGTCCTTCACGTAGCAAATACGCGCACAGAGGGGCAAGCGCTTTTGAATACTGATCTCCCACTTCATTTCGGGGCCCTGATTCAGACTATCTTTAATGCCTCGTCAACAAGTGGCCTGGCTCATTTTTTTTAAATTGTAGGCTCCGGCCTCGTGACCTCCTTTCAAACTATTTTTGGTGTGATCCCGGCATTTTTTCATTCTATTTTTTCCAGCGTCTTCGGAGGTCTCCCTTTGCTTTTCGCCCTCGTAGCTGGGGTGCTTTTGTTGATCTACGTACTACGCTATGGATGCACAACTTGCGTCACACGACAGCAGGTCCCGGCTGCTCCATCTTCGTAACCGGACGCTTGAATACTATGGCACTTTACCACTGGCGACCTTAAGCATAGCCTATGGATTGTCCTTCCGCTTTCCCTACTTTACTTGTGTGCAGCCGATCTTTTCCTGCCTAAATTGTCCATTCCAATGGGCTCTGGATTTGTGCATGTCGAACTCGGTGTCTCCTGCCCTGGATTATGATCGGCTAATGAGCCCCTTAGTGGCTCATGAGTTGGACTGTTCTGGCGTCAGGATTATGGCCTGTGGAGCAGCACATGGAGTCCTTGGGAATTGGGACATCGGAACGGCTGCAGCTGAATTTTTAGCGAGAAGTTATCTTGAAGACCACACCAGTTGTCCTCGAATGGTGCTGGAGGCTCCGGTTGTCGAGGAAAATGTATGTTCCTTCCCCTTGCTGAACTGGATAACAGATAATTTTGCAGAACGTTCCAATGATTTCCTCTTGGAAGCTATTGCAACTTATTGTGATTATACATTGATGGATTACTTTTTTGCCCCTTCATTTCGTCATACGTCCTTCAATGATGTTTTTTTTTCCTTTAAATGGGTTTTTTCAATCCTTTTTTTATTTTTTCTTTGTTTTGTTTTTTCTTCGAACTTTTTCACTTACCTTATATGGACTTACAATTTATGTCCTTGGTTCCGTTCTATCGAACTTGAACTCTGCGTTCTTGCAAGTGCGCCCCTACTGGTTAGTTGTCCGATCAAGGGGGGGTGTAGTGAAGATTGCTATCTATATACGTACAATGCTAAGGAAGCACAAGCGCGTTAGATGTTAGAAAGCCATCTTGCCGCTTTTGCTGCTTTTGCACACGACACTAGTTACATGTTATTAATTGAGAAATGCTTGCTCGACTTTGCTTCACATGAGACCTGTCTGTTGTTCACATCCCAAACAGTGAGCAGCGACCTTGGTCTGAACATTGTGTAAAGAAACAGTCTGTGTCGCTAGACGGTGCCTGTTGTTGGGTTCAGGTTGATCGGCCCACTATTTAGCCATAACACGCACGCAGCTGCAAATACCTGAAAGTCGGGTGCTTTTAATAGTGCAGGGTTGCATGTTTTTCATTACATTCGGAGGAAGAGCTTTCCCAGGAGCAGAGTCTAGCTGATCCTGTGATGTGATCTCACTGAGCTGATCTTTACGGTTTGGGGTTCCCCATTCAAGCCTAGAGACCTATTATTAGTCTAATGATAATAATATTAGTTTATTTGCGAAAGGAAGGTGGCTGGTATCCACTGTCATTTTAGTATGATTACTCCTTTCATTATCTATGGTATTGTAACTATGCTGATGGTTTTGATCTTAATCATTTGTCTGCTTATGTTAGCCAAAGTACTGCATCTTAGGACACGAGGTTTATAAAATAAACTCTTTAAACTGTACCGTGTCTCTGTTTATTCTGTTGTGGACTGATATGAGAATAATTACGAACAGGTATTTCTGATTCCCACCATTCCTGAGAATACACTAAGTCGCTTGTTCTGGGTTGTCTATACATTGGGACCGCCGAGATAAACCTCGGATAACGAATGGGACACTGATGCTGGTCGGATAAGGGGTTCTGGGTTCTGAGGTGAGTTTTTGGTACACCACAATTCACTGAGGTCCTGGTTTCCTGTGCATAGTTCTGTGCATAAGCAGAATCCCTGCAACAGTAGTAATGGCATTGCGTGGTTACAACGTGGTCGTTGTAACGACTGCGGTGTAATGGGATCGCGGTGTCATCACCGCGATGTAAAGGTTGTTTCCCCACCCACAGATTACATGAGAAAATCTCGAATCATACTTGACAGGGCGCTCCCAATGAGGAAGAAGGTGAACGAGATGTTGTCCTCCTGCTTCCTCACCATGCGCATGCTCAGGAAAATCTTCAAATGGCTCATCATCAGTGTCAGACGCATTGTCACCCATGCCATAATTACTAGACGCTTGGTCTACGCCAACTCCATCTACATGGAATCGCCTCTCAAATACTGAACAGACTCCAGACCATTGAAAACGCTGCAGAAAGGCTTGACCTCCAGAGGAGGTCCCACATTGCCCCCACCTCATGTCTCTGCACTGGCTCCCCATCAGAAAACGTTGACCGTTCAAATTGTTCACCTACAAAGACCTACACAACAAGGGACCAAATTACCTCAACCACAGGCTGAACTCTACCAGCCCAACTGTAATCTACAATCTGTATCCCTCTACATGGCCCACATGCCACTTATTCACAGGAGCAGGAGGGGCGGCCGTGCAATCTCACACTTATCAGCCAGATCCTGGAATGGCCTCCCCCTCCTCCACCAAACAGCAACAACCCTAAAGGAATTTAGGAAGGACCTAAAAACCTGGCTCTTTGACTAATAAACTGAGCAGCAGCTCCCCCCAGTGCCTGGATGCACTCCCGGATGATAAGCAGAATTCTACAAATCTTGATTGGTTGATTAATTAAAGTTATAAAAGAGCAAGCTGCAGTAACCTAAGTGTCAGTTTACCAGAGCCATGACTATTGAAGGGTGGCATTCCACATACAAGAGTAATACATTTTTAGCAATTGTGGATGATGGAAGGAGGATCTGACCATCTTACTAATATGAGAGTTAAGACACATGGCAGTATTCCAGAGAGAGTGCCTAGGTATTCAGCCATTGTTTTTCACCTAGGAATATTGAGAGGTAAACGGTGTCAATTCTCTTCAAGGAGGGAGGCGACAGGCGGCTGGCGGGGGGAGAGTGCAGGAACCAACATGTGTGTTTTGAAACCATTTTCTTTTATGCCGCTTTGACTCATACAAGTGATGATAGCTATTCATTCATGTGTTGATAGAAGAAGCCAACAGAGACATTTTTGAGTTTGTATCTGCTATTGTAAAATCACAGATACATTTTAGTTTGATTGACATCCGTGTAGAATAGGAGGTTGTGGGAGCATGTGAGGTGCATAAGGAGCCTTACATGACTTTTGACAAATAGAGGATACTTTGGGTATCCCTGAGGTGCCCATCAGGTCACCGGGCAAGGAGGTGAGGTCATTTCCTCAATCTTTACTTCTTGTGACCATTCTTTGACCAATGATTTGAATCGTTCTAGCACGTGGTCTCTAATGTGGGACGCTGAATAATGTTTGTGCAGGAAGATGTGATCCAACACTTCAAAGATTGCAGACAAGTAGAGGAGAAGCAGTATACAGGAGAGGAGCGCCGTTGATTCAAGAAAAGTACAAATAAAAACTTGGCAGGTCTGGGCAGATCCACAGAGAGCTACGTTATTTTGTTATATCCTATTTAAAAGCATGTATCAGCACATTAGGTGGTACTTCATAAAAATTTGACATTTATGAAACCTAACAGTCCCTGCATTATTAAAGGGCATTTATTAACTATCTAAAAATACTCATGGATTTTAAATCCATGTCTGCCTATGAGTATAAATGCAGCATGAGATGCCTTAGGTTACTCACCTTCTTCAGAATATATACTTACTGCTTAATCTTAAATTATATTTGGTGAGAAGGCTATACAGTGCCATGTATCTCTTGCAGTTCTGTTAACATTATGTTGTCAGGCTTAGGGTTAATATAAAGTATACCAGTAATTTCCAAGTATCAGGGGAAATTAAAATAGTGAGCATTCAACACTTGCACAATTAAAATACTTAAAACAAAAATGTGAACATTTCCAGCTATAATTGGTTAATTGATTTTTGTTGGTAATACACGATGCTGGCTTATGAGTTCAAGTACTGCAGATCAAATAAACAGGATTAATTTTATATTTTGGCCTCTGGAGCCCAATGACTGTCGAGGCAGACAATTCATTAAAGCACACTCCAGTCACATAATTTTGCATATGTTATTGGAAATCTGAGCCAGAACAGCACAATAGCTTTATACTACTAGACAAAAAATGGCTAATGGAAAACTCAGTAAGTAAAGTTGCTACATTGTGTTGCATGACTGACAGATAGTTCCCCGACAGAACCATTGTAGCCATATAATACAAATACCCAGGTTCTGAGGGACACAGGGTCACCCCATTATTTTTCATAATTGACTGACAGATAGATCACACCATATTTACTAAGATTTACTAAAATACGGCACTTGTCCGATCTCTCCTTGTGCTGGCGCATTGTATGCTGCGATGGGCAAACACAGACACCCTTGCCCCATAGTGCAAGGGTGTCTGCATTGTGGTAAGCATAGTTTTTGTTCATAGAGGGGTCCATTCCTGTGCATAAACTATGTTTTAATGTGTTCCCCTATTTGTATGCATATTGTAGAAAGCAGCACACATGAAAGATGGGAATAACAAGGAGAAATAAAGACATTTCTCCACATCATAGCTGACTCACTGAGGTGAAGGCTTTAGAAGTAAATGCCTGTCTACAATTCTTTGTACATAGAGATTAGCATCAAAACCAATGGGTGGTTGCACGGAATGGGCTATGCACCACCCATGGAAAACCGCCTTGATCGAAACGAATGTAAGGCAGCGCATTGCACAGTTTTGTGCTACTTTTGGTTACAATCTAATGCAAATCGCGATTTGCATTTGATTCTAAATATAAAATCAACTGTGTCTGCCTTACATAGCGCTTCTTTCCAATGTCACTTATAAATGTTTTGAAAAAAATGCTCGGGGAAAAACCATTCCCTGTAACCAGCGCGGATGGAATTATTTGGTAAGGGAAGAACAAATTATGCAGCAGGATTTGCTAAATTATGCAGCAAGAAATGGAAATTATATGGCATGCTGCAGCACATTTTGTGACACTAACAGCAACCACCACCAAATTTTTAGTAACTTTTGATTGGTTTGAACTAAAAACTTTCAAATCTGCAAATTATGCAGCAGATAATAGATTATGTGGCAAATGCGCCAAATCCATATTTATATGCAAAACATCATGGCCGCATAACCACATAATTCCAGTGGCCCTGCTTGTGACATTCTGTTTGTCAGCTCATTTTCATCTGTAGGAAACATACACCATTAAAACAGGGCTGTAGGAAAAAGAATGAGAAACTGAACTTGAAACTGAACTTAAAACTCCTGTCAAATAGAAATAGTTTGTAGGGTTACCTTCTGGCGCTGAGAAGGCACTGCTGAGCGACGCTGGCTGGGCTTTTACCAGGGATCATAAAGCAGTGAAAGGATCATTCTCACATTGACTTGGGGCTATCAGCGCTAAGATTATCGTGAATGAATCTCTCACTGCTGGGTTCCAATATCACTGGGAGCACACCACTGGCAAAAGGTCACACTGATGAGGTCCTGTACGACTGGGAAGGTCCTGCTAGGGCAAACTGATAGCTGGTGGTCGAAATATTGAAAACTAAACAATTGTGCTGCCAAAATCTTGTGGCAAAAATATTGAGGACCAAAATATCAAGAAGGTAAGTGCATACAGCTAAACATATATTTATAGATTTACTATTCCTAACTCCACGCCTATATACCTCGAAGATATATATATTGTGAAAGCACATGTATTGGAGTACAGTAAAGTATACCTATACATACCTATATAAACTTACCCTACAAAAACCTTTGGGGGCAGATTTACAAGCCCCTTGCACCACTTTTGCATCATTTTTAACATGGGAAAAGAGACGTAAGGGTGGATAAGGGGCATGTAAATAAGCCCCTTGGTTATCAATATTTCTGCCATAATATTCTGGTAGCACCCTATCCCGGAGTCAACTTTGTGTTGGAATTCAAGTTGGCAGTACACAGAAACCTAAACAACTGAGTATGCACGAATAAAGCCTTAGAAATATTATTCACTGCAGAAAGCCTCTAGCATTGAGTAGGCACTGCTGGGGGAACAATACGCCCATGATATTAGAAATATCTAAAGTTGAGAAGTCACTGTTTTTAGAAGATGAGTCTACCTTGGATTGCAAAAGCAATGGCAATTTATTTGAAGATGAATCTTTCTCTCTGGAGGTCCTAGAGCACACCAAAACACTTCTGGAACTACTAGGACCCTCAATTACAAAAACAGCAGTGTTTGTAGTAATTGGATATACATTGCTGGAGTTGCCTGAATAAAATCTAATTCTTTACATCTGCACAGAAGTTTCAATCCTGCAAATAACTTTGTATCATCTGCAACCACAGTGCCCTGGAAAAAGAACCTGCTACAAATAACAACATCCAGAGCAGGAGGTTCCCGCCAGTGTGCTCTCAAACGACAGAACTCTCAAGATTGGTGTGGCTCTCTCAGGCTTTAGAGTGAAGCACATAACACCTCGATTGGATATAAAACCAGCAAAGATGCTGCTTACCACCTCAGAATCTGCTCTTGGAACATCCGAGGACTAACCAAGGAAAAAGCTGAAAGATTAACGATCTCTTCTGTGAAAAATTATGACATTATTGCTTTACAAGAAACTTGGTCCTTGCAAACTACTGCCTGGGAGGACTATACTCTCTACGAATCTTGTGCAATAGCATCTCAAGTAGGCGGCCATGCGTCAGGAGGAGTATTAATCACTCTGAAGAACAACCTGGCCCTAAAGGTAACCCCACTGTAAAGGGCAAGGCGATTATATTTTTATCAACATCCAGTCACAACCTCTGGGAAAAAATAATTTGAAATAGCAAACTATTATCCTTGGCTGTATCTATCTACATCCCTCTAAAATCAAACGAGAGTCAACCTTGAATACAATTCTACCTATCATGAGAGAACTTCTCGCACACTTCTCCAACGATATGTGGCTAGTAATGGGAGACATTAATGCTAACCTAATGGAGACAGGTCTGGATTCTTCTCTCCTATCCTCATTGGACAACCAAATGTGGGCCATCCCGGATATAAGGTACCAGTACCAACAGAAGGATAATCAAGGGTCAAAGTTGGCAGTGTGCTTAAACCAACTAGGGCTCCGCATCTTAAACGGAAGACTTGACTCAGACTCGCCCGCTGCTTATACCCATATAGTTCTCTTCAGAATGGCTACCTTGGATTACATATGGATCTCGGTCGTCCACTTTCATCTTGCTCAGAAGTTTGTGGTAACCCCCTCATTGGAAAGTGGACCCTGGACCAACAAGAAACATTTGAAGAGAAGTTGGATGACTTTTTAGAAAACCTGAGCCATGAGTTTGGAGACCAGCTGACGGCACTAGCGTGGGAACAGGTAGTGGAGGATCTAAAAAACAATCTATCTATAAAGATACTTAAAAGTTCATATAACTCCTCCTCAACTATACCCCACTTTAGTGAACACAAGCAAACTATGTTGAGTATTAAACACAAATTAAATAACTTATTGCGTAAATGCACATACACCAACATAGACTACAAATCCTTACGAGAGAAGTTATCGATTACTCGCAAAGAGTATAGGAAAGCAAGGTTCAGCTACCAGAGGACAAAAGAAGAACAGCACTGGGCAATTGCCCATGAAATCATTAAATCAAAGGATCAAAAGAGATTTTGGAGCTTGGTAAATAAAGCTGTTAGACCGGATCAACCATCTACCGTAACAAACATCTCTCCCACTGATTGGGAGGCTCATATTGAAGCACTTTACATTGAGCCCGCTAGAAACAACTGGCTTAGTTATCACAGCTGTACTTTCCTCAATCCTCATACTGGAACGCTTCCCACTATTATGATCGCCCCTAAACAAGTTGCACTTATTATAAAGCAAATGCGCCCAGGAGGAGCCAAGGGCCCAAATGCCTTACCAACAAAGATATATAAAGCTTCTACTCATAAGTAGGCAGCGATCTTAGCCCCCCTATTTGAGGCATGCAGAATGGGTGGGCCTATTCCTGATTCTTGGCGAGGTTCTCTCTTCATCCCAATCCACAAAAAAGGTCAGCGATCAAATACCGATAACTATCGGATGATTGCCCTCCTTGACGTCGAAGGGAAAGGCTCTGCAAGCGCCCAATTACAAGAATTGACCGGCTGGGCGGAAGACCGTGAATTAATACCTTTCACACAAACCGGTTTCCAAAAGGGCTGTCACATCGAGGACAATCTGATCTGTTTAGCCCACATGATTGAGAACACTCTTGCAACAAAGGGAAAATCGCTATTCCTGGGATTTATCGATTTTCAAAAGGCATTTAATAGCGTTGTCCGTCCCAGGCTTTGGGAAAAGCTGTCCAAATGGGGCATCCCACAGTCTCTATTGAATGTCCTTATTGCCCTTTATTCCAATACCTGAGTAAAAATAAAAGTTTCCTCTGGTTGGTCTACAACTAATAAAATCATGACCAACAGAGGCCTAAAGCAGGGATGCATCTTGGCTCCCTTACTCTTTAACTTGTACCTTGCAGACTTGCCTGAGTGGCTGGCCCGTTCTCAATTTTCCACCAAGAATCGCATCTGTTAAAATCCAGTCAATGCAATATGCAGATGACACGATTCTCCTTGATCAAACTCAGGCCGTGCTTCCAACGACTTTTTGATTCCCTGGCATCGTATTGTGTAACTAATGCTCTGGAGATTAATATTTCTAAAACTAAGGTGATGATAGTCTTGAAGCGTCAAGCAAGACAGCGCTCCTGGTACATCGCTGGAAAACCCATAGAGGTAGTTGCCATATATAAATATCTTGGAGTCTGGATAGACCACGGAGGGAGTCCGGGTTCGCAAATTGCGGCAATGCAAGGTGTGGCTCGCAGCCTGGAGTTGGCCCTCCTTAGAACCAAGAAAGCTCTCCATTCCCTAGACTTCACCCCTCTTATTAGAGTGATGGGTGCTAAATTACTACCCATTATAGCTTTTGGCGCCATTACTTTTAAAGATAAAATGTTCACCTGGCTGGATGGAGCGCAACCAGCTTGTTTTTGCAGAGTGTTTCACCTACCCAACTCGACCTCTCATGCCCAAATCCGTATGAAGTTCTGCCTGTCTTCCCAGCATTGGATCATGAAAGCAAGATTCATTGCCTATTGTGCAAAAACTAAAATGGCTCATGATTCCACACTAAAGAGCTGCATATGGTCACTGTTAAACAACCCCAGCACTTCCTGGAAGACATTTTTAATATTCTGCTTGGACGCTCTAGATGCGCATGAATTATGGGCAAGCTCGCTGCCCACAGGGGTGGTTGCCAAAGTTTTGACTAAACAAGCAAAGCTCCTTTCAATGGAACACAATGCCTTAGCCGTGAAAAACGTATCCCATGGCAGTTGGGCGTCAAACCTTTATGATCTTAATACCACACCGCATTATCTGTCATCCTCTATGAAGCCATCGGTGAAACACCAGCTAATGAGACTACGTTTTGGCCTTATCCCCCTGATGGCGTATAAGTATGAACGGAGGTATAAGGCAGATACGCCCTCTCAGTGTCGTTTTTGCAGCTATGGGGAAGAAAATGTAATACACATTTTGTGCATCTGTAGAATCTTACTCCCCTTTCAAATTTTTTGGTTGCGCCCCATTTGGAAAACTCTTAATGTGCGGACATGCCAAGAAGTCTTAGAGGAGTGTATGAAGGGGGACTCAGCTCAGATGGCCGCCCGATTTGTAAAATTAATGATCAAGATAAACTCGATTTTACCAGAAGACGTCCCCCATAAACCTCCGCTGTGTTAGCTATGAACTTCTTCTTTTTTTTCTTTAAATAAAAAAATATATCTGAACTTTTTCATTGAGAGTGGAAAGTGTTATCTATGTTCTTTTTTGCGCTTACATGAACTTTTTAATTGAGGTTGGAAAATGCTTTTTATGTTCTTTTTGTATGAATTGCAATGATTTTAACTAATTGTGGAAATAAACATATCTATCTGCAACAACATTTGGCTTACATATCACCTCCTTGCTATGTGACTTCAATTATTTTTTTTAAATGCTCAGGCGAGAACCATTATTCCGTTTGACAGCTACTTTCCCTGAGTAGGAAACATTTATCAATAAAATGGACATAGGGAAACTATAATTCTTGCTGAACAGGGACATCCTTAAGATAGAGGTGAATGTCTGTACCAGCCAGAAACCCTTGCTTTCACTCTCCAAATTAATGTGAATTATTGAGAACTATGTCATCTTACCTATGTTCCTAATGCCTGTGTCACACTGGTTCAGCTTCTGGAAAAATGTGCAGGTGGTTCTTCTATCTGCTATCTTATCCAAGTCCTCTGTAGAAAGCATGGCTCTCTAGGACTCTGGATCTGAACTTCCTAGTACTTCTAGAATTTGCTTATCCTCGATCAAGATGCTTCGGAAAATGATAGCACTGTGATCTAGCTGAACCTCAAGGACTTGCTGGCTGCCTGGTTGAAGCAAAGTATACATGCCAGATGAGGACTTACCTAGATTCTGCTACCCACAGAACTGTCCACTTCAGGGTGCAGCTACTGAGGTGTAGGGAGGCCCTGGAGGAAGGGATGCACACCGTAGTCTTCCGGGGAGAAGGGGAATCGGATGAGTAATCACTCCTTTTCCTTCATTTCCGATGACTTGAAGCAGACGATCTAACCGCCACGGTCGGGGCGTGAGAAACCCAGATCATAATCCAGACCGTGGTCAGATCTCCCTGTACTGCCCTATAACTGCTGTTCCTCTCTGACTGCCAACTCAGCGATCGGAGGAAGGCTGTCAGAGTTGGTGGTCTGTCAGTGGTTAGTCGGAGTACAGGCTGGATGTATCACAATCCGGGGGTCCAATCAACCGCATCTGTTGGACCACTTCCAATGAGGCCTTCGGCAGTCTGACCACATCCGACAGGGCAGCAGAATCGCCTACGTATACGTTTCTTGATAACCGTTCCAGCTATATTTAGGACAGAGTCTATCAGTGAAATTGGACGATAGCAACCTGAATCTCCTCTGTCCCCTTTTTTATAATCTGGAACTATAATCGATTGCGTTCAAGCTTCCAGGATCCTTGATTCACTCACAGCATTCAAGACTCTGTTAAATAAACTTTCTTTTAAATAAGTCCTTAGGGACCCCATCTGGCCCAAGGCCTTTATAGAAAGGCTGTTAATAATAGCGTCTCTGACTTCTAAAAAGGAAAATGTCATGTTTGGGCTTCGATGAGTAGGACTGCGTGGTAAAACACCCTGGGGTATATTCATTGGCATCTCATTGTATATCTTAAGGAAATATTTAATCCAATCTTCTGGCATGATTGCCAGTTCCACTTCAGTCTTCCTATTTGCATTAAACACATAGGAATTAACAAGCTTTCATAAAGAATCTGTTACAATCTACATTGCTGACCAGAAGAACATCCTTCACGACTTTTCTTTCAAATCATGTTTCCTAGGCCAAGCGGTCCAACATGGCGGACGCACTCTAGACAAGCTCCGGAGGCCTGCCAATAAATTCATCCATAATCCTGCCCCATCAGTGCCTATTTTGCTCCAGACCTTCCCGCATCATGCCTGTCCGTCCTTGACGTGCTGCGGGGGTGCCTGGCGGTTTAATTGTCGATGGTGGAACCAACTTGTGGGGCTGCTCCTGGGCCAGGACCTGGTGCTCAAACCCTCGCCACACTACACCCCGCGTCCTCCCACTTCTGGTGGCCGTATTGTGCATGCGAACGGCCGCCGGATGGGTGGGGACTCTGAGGGCGACCCATGTGGAACCTGTGGCACGCCGCCACACTATCAATGCGGGGAGAGCACCGTGTAGTGACTGGGTCACCCAGTAGGCCCGGACGGCATGTAGACAGGAGCTGGGAGCCCGCTTTTGGGTGCTCCCTGCCGCTGACCATCTATTCCTCGCCTGTCTGGTGGCCTGGGAGGTGGCGGAGGATCATACCCGCTCTCCCCTGGCCACTAACAGACTCCTGCGGCGCTCGCATCGAGCCCAGCAATGGCCGCACTGGATTGTCACCAGAAGACAACATCGCCGGCGGGCGTGGCGACTACTGATATTGGGCCCAGCTGCTGAAGATCGCCGTGACTCGAGCCTGTGCGGCACAACTCTTCGTTGTCGACTCTCCTAAGGTTAGTGTTGGGCCCCCCTTCTGGCTTTATCTCGGGGGTTCCAGGCTGCATTTTGGAAGAACTGTGCTCCTACCTGGGACTGCTAACTGCACTATTAACAGGATTCCTAGGGCTCCTCGGTGGTCTTCCCCTGCCTTTCTGCCGGGTGGTGTGGCGGTGGTGTGTCCCGGCCAAGGCGCGCTGGATCGGATGTAGGGCCCTTCACACTGCCGGTTTTGCCACGAAACACCCCACATGCCCTGCCACTGAGGCCGGCGATTTCATCTGGGACCTGGAGCCCCCCCATAGTACTGTGGGGCTGTGGAGGCGGTGGGGTCGACTATCGGCCTGCGCTGAGCTCCGCGCATGGCTGTCGTTCTGCGAGGACCCATTGAGAATCGGGTGGGATGGTGTGTGGATCGCTGCTGGAGCACACTAGTGATCCTCGCCCCTTTGCCACAACTTTTGCGGACTGTCCCTCGCTGCCGCCTTGCGCTGCACAGGGGAAGCATAACATCACAGGGGCTCCCATTAGGGGGGTGAGGAGTCACCTGCATGTAGAGGCGGCCGGGCTAGGTCCCGGTGCTGCTTGTATGCGGACTGATTCTCCAACTGCCTCTCTGCATGTCTCGGACTGACCGTCTGCTGTGGGGGAGCCCTCTCCGTCTCTCAACCCCCCGGGTGCTTTCACCGACACGACTGATGCGCTGGGGTGCAGGTGCGCTACTCATTGACTCCTACAGATCTCCATTGGCTTGTGACGACCTACCTGTTGCCACTCAACATGACTCTCAACAAGCTACATAGCGCCAAACAAAGCACGCTTGATCACTATGCTGCCGCTGGGACACAGTCGTCAGATCCAGCGAATCAGGGCTCTGCTGGTCCGGATAACGCCACATTGATGGTGGCAATCACACAGTCCTGAGATGCGCTTGAAGCTAAGATTGGGGTGTTAGGGTCGGATGTGATGTTGATCCGTCAGGACCTCAACAAGGCGGTTGACAGGATAACAGAGGCCTAAACCCGGATCTCAACCATGGAAGATAAAGTTGCCTTGCTACATAGGAAGGTGTCCTCCCTGGAATCTATCACTAAGGGGCTTGCCCTCAGGGCCAAGGATGCCGAAGGCAGGGCCCGAAGGAACAACCTTCGTTTTGTAGGTTTTCCGGAGGGGTGCGAGGATAATAATATGGAACGATTCCTTATCACTTGGATACAGAGTTGGATCCCTCAGTCGTCTCTATCTCAATGCTTTCTTATTAAACGCGCACACCGTGCCCTGATGCAAAAGCCTCTCCTGGGGGCCAGGCCTCGGCCCATCACAGCTAGATTCCTCAACTTCGATGACCGTGATGCGGTCCTCACACAGACCAGATTGGCGGGCAAACTCCAGCAGGATTCCCACCATATTCTCATCTTTCCGGACTATACAAGACTGGTGCAACAGCGCCGGCAGTCATTCACGGCGGCCAAAGCCCGCTTGCGAGAACTCAAGCTCCAGTATGCATTGCTTTTCCCGGCCCAGCTGCAAGTCATGTACGATTCACGTACTCTCTTCTTCGACACTCCTGAGGAGGTTTTTGCCTGGACGGATGAACGACGGAAGCTCAAGCCGCATACCCAGCCACATTTGATTCATAGTCGTCCTCTGGTGAGGCCACGCAGTGGCTCACTAAGACTAAGGGAAAAATAAACAGAAGATCATGCTTAAGGTGTCGTTCGAAGTCCCAAGGTGCCTCCAGCTCCTGGGGTGAGGGGGGCTTATGTGATTCCTAGCCGGCACACGATGGAGATTGAGGTCTGTGGGACACGTCATTGTGCGGACCGGATAGGCTGGTAAACTCTAACTTATTTTCCCTAGTTTATATCTCTCATTTGGCTTTTACAATACCAGTATTGGGGTCTGAGAACTCTGATCTGTTTGTTTAATATGCTGTTGGTATTAAGTATGGGCCTACGTGAGGCCTTCTCCCCATCCCTTTTCCTCTCAGCATCTGAGAACTTAATGTTTCTTGGGGTCTGCCTTATGGGGAACCGTTGGTATGGGACTGTGCCTTGTCCCTGTTGGGGTAGTGGTATGATGCTCACCGCAACAGATACTTCTATTGTTTTTTAGGTAGCGGGTGGGGTGGGTGGGGGAGCGGATGGGTTTCTTGTTTTGGTTGATGTCTTTTGTAATTGCCGCCAAGTCTTTCGTTCTAAGTACTTCGAGATTGCCAATGTCATCCACCTTATCAGATGCTTCAATATATGTCACCATTGTCTATGTCGCAAGAGATAGCCGGGGTCGGGAGTAGAGATCTCTGAATCCTTAGTTGAAATGTTAATGGTCTATTGGATAAAATTAAACGGGCTGCTGTGTTGCGCCAGGCAAAGCGGCACAGGGCGGGTGTTCTCTTCCTACAGGAGACCCACTTAGCGGGCACTAACACACCTTGTTTGGTTCGGTTTGGCTTTGCACACACCTACCATGCTGGATTTACTAGGGGCTCCCGGGGAGTTGCAATACTTATACATTGCAGTGTCCCATTCGTTCATAGCCCCACGTGGCTGGATCCACAGGGTAGATTCATTGTGATCTATGGGGCGCTCTATGGAGAGCCCATCGTCTTGGGCAGTGTCTATGCCCCTCCCCCTCTCTCGTGGTCCTTAGTAGAAAAACTGTTGATGCTCTGAACCGACCTCCCATCGGTGTTAACTTTAGTTGGGGGGGACTAGAATGATGTTATGTCCCCGTTGCAGGATAGATAGCGTGCAACAGCCCGAGTTGCAGAGGCCCCAGACTCCAAACTATTCCCCCTGGTCCAAGGCTTGGGATGAGTCGACACATGGAGGACTATACATCCTGACATACATGCCTACACCTATTTCTCTAGGCCGCATGATTCCTTTTCCCGTTTAGATTACATTTTCCTCACAGCGACACACACCCATAGGCTGGCCGAGGCTGTAGGCCTTCCCAGGGGGCTCTACGACCATTCTCCTGTGTCCATTCTCCTATCCCTAGACCCCAGAAGGTCCTGATTTTGGTGGCGTTTGTCGCCATGGTTATTAAGGGATGAGAAATATAGGGAGCATATGCATACATCTTTAGCGGACTATCCACTGCTTAACACAGGATCAGTGGAGTCACCGGTCACCCTGTGGGAGGCTCTGAAACCCACTCTTAGAGGAGCAGATATTGCCTCGTGTACTGCCCTACACAGGCAGCGACGCGATAAGCTGCTCAGAATTGAGGCTCAGCTCCTTGATTTAGAGTGCGCTAGTAGGGACACAGCCGGACAGGTTGCGCATAGACAACTGTCGACAATGCATCAGACATACACTAGCAAGCTCCTCAATGAAGCCCGCCTTTATTGGCTCACCACTCGTAGCCGGATGTACCTGTGGGATAAATGCAGCGCTTTGTTGCACCGCCTGTGTCAGCAGACGCTACGGCCCGGATGCCCCCGAGTATACGCAGCCTGGATGAGATCACAATTACAGACCCGATCGCCATTTCCGATAGCTTTGCTTTGTTTTTCGCAGACCTCTATACCCCCAGGGAAGTATTACCTGATGCCCTTATACAGAAGCTTATCAATGACTTCCCTCCGCGCGCTTTGTTGAACACAGCACGACAGGCGCTGGATGCTCCCTTGTCAGTAGATGAACTTCTGCCTGCACTATTAGATATGGGTAAGGCCCCAGGCCCGAACTGCTACCCTTGCGAGTTCTTTCAAAAATATCACCCGCAACTCTTAAAACCCTACTTAGCCGCCCTGGAGGCTTCCTGGGAGCATGGTAACCTTCCGCCAGATTGGGGACATGCTGAGATCGTTGTGTTTTTGAAGCCGGGCCGACCACTGGAACACTTTTCGTCCTATTGTCCAATCTCCTTACACAATGTGGAAGCTAAGCTTCTGGCCAAGGTGATTGCCAGCTGTCTAGTCTCATATATCACAGAGTTGATCCATCCAGATCAGACAGGATTTATGCCGAATCATGCAACACAATACAATATTAGACGTGCCAATAATGCTACTGCCGCAGTTGATAAACTTGGCACTCTTGCTGCGCTCCTTCTGGCAGACATGAACAAGGCCTTTGATTCCCTTAGCTGGACGTATCTTTTTGCTTTGCAAGCTCGCCTTAACATTGGCCCCCGGTTGCTTAGCTTTATTCGCCTGCTTCACACAGATATAACTGCTCAGTCTGTGTGGCTGATTCGGTCCCTAAACACTTTGGTGTCGGGTGGGGGATGTGCCAGGGCTGCCCGCTCTCCCCCTATCTTTTTGATCCAGCTATGGAGCTGCTCGCAGCTTGGGTACTGATAGACGCGCAATTGCGGGGTTTTTAGTGGGCGCCAGGCGTCTCCGACTACATAGCACTTTATGCGGACAATGTACTGTTGTTTCTCACTGATCTCTACCGGATTGGCCCGTGCCTTCTCCGCATTATGCAGATCTATGGTGAAACCTCTGGCTTTTATATGAACCAGAGAAAATCCTTTTTGTGGCCACTGCGGGGTGGAGATCGGCTGGGTGACTGGTCACAGGAAGTGGTGTTGGCCCCAGTATTTGAGTGTGCATCTTTCTTCGTCTCAGGCCCTGGCATGGAATAAGAACTTTGCCCCCTATGGACACAGGTGGGAGACCAGACACATGCGTGGTCCCACCTACTGATGTACCATAAAAATAAACTAAAGGACTATACCTACCGATAGTCCCAATACCATTACCAAATAATCAGTCAGTTGGCAGTGAAGAAAATTAAATTGTTTACTTAAACAAAATACTCTATAGAGGAGGCTCTCCGAACCTCACCCATCAGGTGCGCCAAGAAAACTGTTGGCTCCTATTCAATCATGAGGTTATATACTTTTTGGTTCAACACATACAATCACTGTAAAAGGAAAAACACCAGTTGGCCCTCGAGCTCCAGGAAAGGACCATATATGGCACACATCAGACCAGTACAAAGGCTTGACTATCTATTACTGATGAGGTCAGAAGGGGTGACTCCCTTTCGTCTTGGTGCCTGGGAGTGTAGACACGGCGCCTCCAGGAATGCGCTTATCTCCCCCAAAACCAGATGCGACCTTGAGTCGTAGAACAGTCGAGTAAACAGCCTGCCTTCAGCTGCTACCAGTAACTCAGACGAACTGGGGCCTGACAATTGCACCTGATCAACGCGTGATCACGGCCCGTGCTCGAGCATTGTAATAAAAAGATGGCGTCTGTATGGTTCTCGGCCTACTCTTTTAGCAATAGATATTCAGGGAGGAAATAAACGAGCTTCCTCCAATCAAAAGTAGATACATCAAACAGGGAGTGTACGTATAGATGCATCATGCTAACATAATATAGGTCCAATAGTCCTTATATACGGGAATTCTACTTTTTTTATCCCTCAGAACGGCCCTGTTAGCATGATGTAGCTAACATAAAACAGTTCAATCTTCAAATATACCCTCATCAATCTTCATTAAGTCTTTGAGTTCCTGCTGAACCAGCTGAGCTTTTACCGCTGTTGGGGACGGACCAGACACAGAGGAAGTGAGTTTTGTCGCGCAATAAGAGCAACATACTGGTCCACATTGTACACAAACACAACACATGAATATGATACCGGCTATACATGCCAGCACCATCAGAATTTTCCATCCCCAGGTAGACAGCAAACCCCAGAACCAACCAGAGAGAGACAACGTACTATTTTCTACATGTATCTCAGAAGCTAAACGATGTAGCTTATGTAAAGCCAAATGATCGGAGGGGGCGGAGTCAGGAATATAAACACAGCAAGAGCTGCCGATCACACGGCATGCCCCCCCTCGATCTGCCAAAATAACATCTAAAACCATACGGTTTTGAAGCGAGACAAGTCTGGTCGCCTGTAACTCTACTGTTATATTAGTCAGTATTCCTGCAGTAGTGTTAATTACCCCTTCAACTACTCTAGATAAACGTCGTACTTCTTGGCTAGTAATCATAGGCCCCCAAAAGGGGAACACTCCCTTCATAATGTCGGTGAAATGCTGCAGTGGAGTATCGGTTTGATCTATATCGGTGGCATCTATCACCCTTTTATTTCTCCTAAGAAGCACACTACGTTTTTCTAGTCGGTGATCCTTGTGATAATTAGATGGGGCAATATAGACTGGAAGGTACAGGAAGGACAAATAGCATCGTCCGGTCCAACCTCATGGAAGCCAAGTATAGGCATTTTCTCCACAGACAAAATATACATTAGGAGGCGTTAACAATGGAGGGCTGCTAAAGGTACGCAACTGATAAGTGTAATTATAATCGGCTTTCACCTACTGATATGTACCCTACTCCTTGAACACAAAACGTAGAGGTACTGTTCAATACAGGTACTGGAATAGCCCTATCTTCAGTAACATTACGGTCCTAAACGTGTCGATAATATTGAATGAAATTGAATTCAACAAAGTCCAAAATTTCATTTTTCAACCAAGTGATATTTTCATGCGTTGTGTACATATTCATACAGGCATTCGGATCTAACGTTCCCTCTCAATTATTCCCATCGGGATTGAACCCTTGATGAACCTCTATATATGCTAAAGTCATTTCATAATCTTTCTCTGAAAACCTTCGAGCGTCCACAGTGTAATGCATATACATCATAGAGAGCAATTTGAACCAAGCCTCGCAACTTCCCAGATGGGACCAAGGTAGGCATATAAATAAGTCGTGCTTGTGCATAACAGATGGTAAAAGACCACAAACCCAACAATTTGTGGTATTAGTGGCACTGTGTGCTTGATGAAGCATTTCAATGAATGCGTTTTTCACATAGGTCTGACAACGCCTTTCCTTATGAGGGGCTAAAGTATGAAACACATGTTCCGGAGGTGGGCGAGGTGTCCCTAAAACAGTATGCATAGGGTGGCGAAATTCTAAATATATGAATACTCCCAGTAATATAATTAGCAATATTGCTATAGTAACTATAAATGCAATTTTAACACAATTGGTCCAACTGGATAAAACAGGCATATATGTAGGAAAATAGTGTGGTACAAAAGGACGTTCCTCTTCAGGAACAAAACAAGCAAAAGGATACATGCTAACTAAAAGTCCAACAATAAACTAAGGCAATGCAGTCCAACCTGCCAGAGCGTGCTTCTTTCCTGTGTCCGTTTAGAGCCTCACAGGCAGGCTCCAATCATTCATCACAGATAATACCAAAACAAACGTCTCACGTTGGAGTTATGTTCTCACACTATGGTACTTTAAAATTTGGGACCGCGTAGGAGGCATGGCCCTACCCTGCCTATTCCGGTATCAGCGAACCGCGAATGGCCAATGCAGTATGTACAAGTGTTTTGCATAACGTTTCATCTTTGGATTCACTTTGTATACGATATTACACATCGACTTCGTGGGTTCCATTTTGGAGCAGTAGCCATCTTATGGTTGCCCTCACATAGGCTGCGCATTAAGGACATGCACAGGCCTTCAGAACACATGTGCCTTCTATTTGACTTCTCTGTGACCTGTGCAATTTGGCTCCACCGCCCCAGGTCAGTCCAGTCTCACGAGCTCCCCGTCCTACAGCCACCTGTGATTAGCATCAGTGTTTGACACACCATAAAGCCTTTTCATCCCACACAAGCCTCCGGCTAATCTCTTTCACACCTGACTCTTCCTGCTTTATGGCTTGTTTTACCAACAGGAGGTGCCCGTGTTTATTGGGGTCTGCTGATATCTGATGAGGGATCTGAGCCTCGCTGGGTAAATAATTGTGGGCTGGCTGAACTGGAATGTGGGATGGTCATCATGACTCTGCCTTTTCGTTTGTAATGAATACATATGAAGGACCATATCGTAAAACGAGGAATGTGTGCCTGAAGCATGATATTTTGTATATAAGGAGAAGGCCGTTTCTGTAAGTTTAAGCAGTCTCCTGAGAACATACATTGTGTTGTACTTCTCGGATACCTGTAATTGGTCTGCAGCCAATAAATACGATCTTTGACTTCACCTAGAAGACTCTGTGTTTCTGTGGGTCTGAAACAGGAAGAACTCGAATTCTTCGGGTGTGTTCCCCTGCACCGCTGGGTTCTAAAAACCCAGTAGTTCAACACAACCCTTGTAGAAAACACAACCTGGGCCCCTTTGAGCATGAAATTCAGTCTTTGTTTCTGAACAGAGCAAACAAATGTTCAAGGCGCGTTCAGTCCAGTGTCTCGCTCAGTACACCAGAAGCGTGACTAACAGACATTCTTAGCACAGGTCTGTACCCTATCACTCAAATCTTTCCCTATCTCCTACCATGTTCACCTGGTGTACCGTGTTGTTTTCTGGGCCACAGGTTGTATCAAGTATGGCCATGCGCTTCTTGATCAGAGAACAAAACAGAGGATGACGAATTCCGTGAAACAGGGGTACTGCGAGCCTCTGAATCAGCTGTAGGAACAACAGAATGTGGGGCGATCAATTGTACTGATGACAGAGCCCCTTCCGAGCCCGGTGCACCTTCTCCTTGCCCTTCTCCAATTACCTGGGCTTCAGAAAAAGGGATGAATCGGGGAACTCGCTCACTTTCCTGAGCCAGAACCCCGTCCTGGATTCGCTGATCATATGGAAGCGGGAGGGGTAATTTTTATAGACGTGACACATGAATCCAGTGTCGCTTGCCGTTCACTTTTACCGCCGTCTACATGGCGAACAAGACTTGAAACGGTTCAGACCAACGAGGATCCAAGCTGGATTTTCGCTGATAGTTACGGACCAGCACCCACTGTCCTGGTTCCAAGCGGTGTCCAGGACCCTCCGGCAGGGGCTGCAAAACTGCTGAGACCTGTTGATGAATGGAACGAAGATCTTTAGTCAAAGCATACAAATAGTCTGCCATCATAGGACCCTCTATATCACGAAACGTTCTGGGTATCGGGACGCCCCAAACATTAGCAGGGCACCCAAAAATGACCTCATATGGAGACAAACCAGAACAAGAATGTGGGGTAACTCGTATTGACATTAACGCCAGCGGCAGAGCATCTGGCCACCTCAATCCAGTACTTTCTTTCTTGAATTTTATCTAATTTGAGCTTTAATATCCTATTATACTTCTCGACCAACCCAGCGGACTGGGGGTGTCGAGCTGCATGAAATTTCTGTTTAATCTGTAGTCCATTACATATATGTGTGATAAGTTCTGCATTAAAATGTTTTCCGTTTCACTCCAGATCACTCGAGGCAATCCGTAGCGAGGGAAATACTCCTTTACCAACGCTTTTGCCGTTGCCAAAGCAGTGTTTTCGTTTGTCGGGTAGGCTTCCACCCATTTACTGAAAACGCATACCACGACTAAAACATACTTCAAATTGTTAACGCGCTCCAACTGGATATAATCCATTTGAAGCACCTCAAAAGGCAAAGACGGTGGTGCAACGTTTCCACTCAGAACAGACTCCCTGCCCCCTGGATTATGTCGTAAGCAAACCATGCAATATTGTACTAAATGAGCAGCAGTCTTAGAAATATTGGGATTATACCATACAGGATCTAACAATGCACAAATACCTTTCACCCCAATATGAGCTGAACCATGTGCCATTGTCACCACCGCGTTCACTAATGCATTAGGCAACAGCCACCGCTGCTTTTCTGTCAGATCAATCCAACAACCATCTGCATCTAATCTCCCAATTCGCTCTTTCCAGTGAGCCACTTCAATAGGGGTAGCTTCTTTCTGTATTTCTCGAACACTCTCCATGGTATTATCAAACATCTCTGTTGCAGCCACCCTCCTAGCAGAACTAGTTACAAACATTGAGGTCAATTTGGATTTCGCAGTTTCCTTAGCTACTTGAACGGCAAAGGCATTACCCTCCCCTACTGCATCAACCACTGCCTTGTGTGTTCTCCAATTGACTACAGCCACTATTTCTGGTAATGTCAATGCTGTCAGTAATCGCAAAATCATGCTGTATTCGCTCACCTTGAGAAGTAAGAAAACCTCTTTCTGCCCAGAGTCGACCGAAACTATGAGCCACGCCAAAGGCCTACTGGCTGTCGGTATAGATATTTACTCTCAGTCCTTCACTTAACTCACTGGCCCGAAACAATGCCACTGATTCAGCCGCCTGTGCTGACTGATAGGGTACTCGAGAAGTCTCAACTATAGTGTGAAGAGTAGTTATGGCATATGCAGCAGTTGTCGTGCCATCTGGTAACTTGAAACAAGAGCCATCGACGTACAACTGCCCTTGAGGGTCAGATAGAGGAGTGTCAGTCAGGTCTACTCGTCCCTTCGTTTCTTCCTCAGTCCGAAATATACAATCATGATCATCATTGTTCTTTCCATTCGAAGGGAGGGGTAGTAACGTAGCAGGGTTCAGAGTGGCACATCGTTTAATCGTAATGTGTGGACCATACAAAGTCAATTAGTATCCGGTAAGACGCGCACTCGTAAGATGCTGGGTCTTTGTTTTGTTGAATAATGTATCCACAGCGTGCGGTACCATCACTGTAAGGTCAGTGTTCAGAACGAGCCCTTCCGACTGTCGAATAGCCACCGCAACAGCAGCAGTAGCTCTTAAACAGCTAGGGAGTGCTCTGGTGATGTTATCCAACACTGCAGAGAAATAGGCACAAGGTCTCTGCTTACCACCAAATCCTTGTGTTAACACAGAAAGCGAGCAACCGTTCACCTCGTGTACGTTGAGCACAAAAGGTTTTCGGTAGTCAGGAGTACCAAGAACAGGTGCAGAACAAAGCGCAGATTTCAAAGAGTCAAAATCATCTTGACAAGCATCAGTCCAGGGTAAAGGTTCATGCACATCTTTAGTGGTTAAATACAGAAGAGGTTTAGTAAGAAGGGAAAAATTGGGGATCCATTGGCAACAGTAAGAAGTTATGCCAAGAAATGCACGAACATCACGCGAGTACGAGGTACAGACATATTAAAAATGGTAGTCACACGCTCAGGGGTTAGTCGCCTCCCCTCTTTCGACAGTAGATGACCGAGATAGGTCACCTCCTGGCGACAATATTGAAATTTAGAGAGAGATACTTTAATGCCATTAGCAGCCAAATGAGACAATAATCGTACAGTGGCCTTCTTACAACCTTCCTCGGTATCAGAGCCCACTAACAAATCATCTAGGTAATGCAAAAGCACATTACCAGGGGGCAAGACCAAATCATCCAACAATATTTTCAAAGCTTGACTGTAAATACTAGGACTCTCTGTGTACCCCTGGGGAGCGCGACAGAACCGGAAGCTGCGACCACACAATGAGAAGCCGAAAATATGATGGCTATCAGGATGAATCGGAATGCTAAAGAAAGCATTCTTTAAATCAATCACAGAGAAATATTTAGCAGTAGGAGGAATCATAGCGAGAATAGTAGTGATGTCTGAAACCACAGGGTATTGGGGCACTACTATTTTATTAATTTCACGCAAATCAATCAAAACAATAGGTATCAACATAGTCAGGATCACTTCCAACAGGGGCTCTCTTTAAGATAGGCAAAATGGGGCTGTCACACACATTAGCAGCTGTCTCTTCCACCACACCCCGTTTTACAAAGTCTTGTATGATGGAGAGCAAAGCCTTCTTGCCTGCCAGAGAAATTTTGTACTGAGGTATACGAGGAAGCCGAGCATTTTGCTTCAAAGTAATAGAAATGGATGGAATCTTTAATAATCCTACATCTGTGTCACCAGTGGCCCACAATGTTGCTGGAATAGCAGCAAACTCAGGAGGGAGGGGTTCATTTTTAGTGAAACACTGCAAAGTATGCTTCCCAAGGGAATTAATAGTCAAGTAAACACCATCAGGTGAACAATGAATCTTAGCATGTAATTTCTTCAACAAATCCAAGCCCAACAAATTTTTGCCACAATGGTAAGTCAAAAGAAACGGGGAGTCTATCGTAACAGGACCAATTGTAAAAGGAATAGGTTTGGAGATGGGGCTCACCACCAGAATTCCCGAAAATCCTACCGAAACATTATTGTGCCCGGACAGAGCAGCCCCTGGGACCAGGGAACGAGAAATAGACCTATTCATTGCACCTGTATCAACTAAAAACTTTTCAGATGTCCCCATCAAATGCGCCTCTACATAAGGTCCTTGCTGATCAACGGGTACTGACACCTGGCCCTCACTCTGTCCATGGCTATCCTATGTATAAGCATACCCTTCAGTCGCGTCCATTGCACGGTCCTCATTATAATACTGCCTATCTCTTGGATTATCAAAATAATAATTTTCTTGTCCAACTTGCGTCGCCTCTTCTCGTCGCATATCACTGCGATCCACACTTCCCCGACCTCTTCCTCTACTTCTCATAGCCCCGTTCTGGGCCAGCAACAACGGACACTGAGATTGCCAATGTCCTTCCTCCTTACAATAAGCACACTGATTTATTCCCAAAACGACAGCCGGCCCTCTGCCTCGTCCAGTTCCCGCCCCCCTCGGGACAAACCCTCTACCGCCTCTCTCTCTGCCTCATCCTTGAGCAACTTGTTGCAACAACACCCGTGTTTTAAGATCCTTCGTTCTTTTTTCCGTCTTATCCTTACTCTCATTGTCTCTATGTTCGTAATATTGAGCCATAGTCAATATTACCGAGGCTGTGGAAGTGGTCCAGGTACTTTCAGCGGCTTGTAGCCTTGCAGAGACTTCTGGTAACAAATTGGTCACAAAACGATTAACAAATAATCGTATACCGCATTCCAATGATAAATCCTGTCCACTAAAATCAATGAATACGCCCTCAAATCTAGTAAAAAAATCAGAAACACTTTCATCTTTCTTCTGTTTACATGCGGTCAATTTGTCCCAATCCACCTTACGAGGCGGAATTAAGGAATGCATGTAAGTGATAATACGGCCAGGTAATGCCAATAATTCAGGTTTTGGCTTATCTCCAGGCTTACGATCCTTGTCCCAATCTTTTATCTGATCCCATGTTCCGCCTAACTCTTGAGCATGGTCCTGGTCATGCACCTGACGCCAAACGCCAATGGGAACTAACAAAGCAAAAAATAGCTCTATGTCAGCTAAGGTCATGACGGCCGAAGAGGCCGCTTCTGTGAGTTCTTTATAATAAGCTGTGGGATTCTTACGGGGGTCGGGTAATTGTGATTTTAGCGAGAGGACTTCACTCCTCTTCCAGGGGGTGCATACCCATTGCTCCTGCACTCGGGCATCTACACGAGGTCTAGTCACCAAGCCGTGGCCATCCATTAGTTCCGGTATTTCAGGATGAAAAATAGGATGAACTTCTCGCATAGGATGCTGAGTGTCCCACGAGGGACACTTTTGATGCATCCGTTCTCAATAAGTTAATAAAACCTCCACATTTCTATACACTTCATCTGGGCTAAGTTCAGACTTATGAGCCCGGTCCCGGATGTCATACATCACTTGGGGGGCCATCCCTCCTGGAAAACACTGTTCCCGAGAGAGTAATAATACATGCAGCCATGTGTTTCCAGGCATGCTGCTGCATAACAGGCTCATAGTCTCGAAGCGTGCTCCATATATCAGTTAAAAAGTAAATAGGGTGTCGCATCCACTGGGATGACTGATTCTGAAGCATCTGTTTCTCATTCTGTCCTACAGTCGAACGGGTAAACATCTTCCGTGCGTCGAAATCCCCTGGAGCACGAGATGGCGTAGAAACCGCTGGAGATGGGGTCCTGCTCACAGAAAGGGAAGCCCACAAAGGGGCGGGGGGAGACAAAACAGCTGTGGACATAACGGAAGACGGCAGGGTAACAGGCCATAAGGTAGCCGTCTCAGACACTTAGGGAGACAAAACAAAGGACGTTCGCGGAGAGGCAAGGGAAGAGGAAACAACATGGGCGGAAGCTGAAGGGGCCTGTACTAGAGTCGGGGGAACAACAGGATATATGCACTGTGGAGCATAAGTTGGAGGTGGACGAGTATCCAATAAATCATCCATCTCATCCTCCGCTTCAGTCCTAGCCACATAGGTCTTATCCACTTGCAATCTAAATTGTCTATCTGCACAATCAATCCTTTGTTCAGTTTGTGCTTTATCATAAGCTATAGCTTTCTGCGTAATCGTCTGATTTTTTTTCATCCTACATACTTTCTCTTCCCGCATACGTCTACGCTTTGCTTCCTTCTGCGACACGCTTAGGGAGTCAAACATTGAGTGTCGACTTTGTTTAGAAAATAATCGATCCTGCAGAAAATGTATCTTTTTTTCATCAAAGGACCCGGTTAAGGGCCATTTTAATTCCACATTATCTTTAGTATATTTATGCCATAGTGTATTAAACAAAAGAGGGGTAATACCATGCTTTACATACATATCATAACTTGGACTGCCCTCAGGCGGGGCAGGTTGACTTTCAGCCAAACGCATATCATTAGGGCAGCAACAACATCCAAAACAACTCAATTTGCTAAAATACGGCATGGTTATTGTCGTCACGCATTCCTCATTCGATCACAAAAATAAACTTCCAAACATGGCCATGTTCAATCATTCGCAAAACATACAAATTCTCACTCATTCAAAACACACACAAGACAATAATAGATATATACATACAAAGATATTCAAATTGACATCCGATCGGCGTCTCTATTATTCACAAAAGGTCCGTGGAGCATCTATACGTGCAGCCACCACAATGCTGCCCCGTCAGACCCCCAAGATTCTTCGTGGTACACTGAACACCAAATACTTACACGGTTAATTGCTTCAAAAGCACTGCTCAACAGTGCATGCCAAGAACATTCCACTCACCTGGTGCACACAGGTACAATTGCTTGTTCTCCACTGCCAACTCCTGAAGACCAATACGGTCAGCTCCTGGGTTACGCCCGTAGGACTCCAGTGAAGGGTCACTAGCAGCTGGGGATACTCTGATCGTGAGAGCGGAATAAGTTCATACCAAAGATGGCTAAATTTAAAAAGGATCCTTTTTCCGTCCACCCGCTCGACCAGAATTACCCCTTGTCCTTACCACCCGTTTACGGGCAGGACGGCCCAGTCACGGAGTCCCGGCGGAGTCGCCAACTGATGTACCATAAAAATAAACTAAAGGACTATACCTACCAATAGTCCCAATACCATTACAAAATGATCAGTCAGTTGGCAGTGAAGAAAATTCAATCGTTTATTTAAACAAAATACTCTATAGAGGAGCCTCTCCGAACCTCACCCATCAGGTGCGCCGAGAAGACTGTTGGCTCCTATTCAATCATGAGGTTATATACTTTTCGGTTCAACACATACAATCACTGTAAAAGGAAAAACACCAGTTGGCCCTTGAGCTCCAGGAAAGGACCATATATGGCACACATTAGACCAGTACAAAGGCTTGACTATCTATTACTGATGAGGTCAGGAGGGGTGACTCCCTTTCGTCTTGGTGCCTGGGAGTGTAGACACGGCGCCTCCAGGAAAGCGCTTATCACCCCCAAAACCAGATGCGACCTTGAGTCGTAGAACAGTCGAGTAAACAGCCTACCTTCAGCTGCTACCAGTAACTCAGACGAACTGGGGCCTGACAATTGCACCTGATCAACGCGTGATCACAGCCCGTGCTCGAGCATTCGAATGAAAAGATGGCGTCTGTATGGTTCTCGGCCTACTCTTTTAGCAATAGATATTCAGGGAGGAAATAAACGAGCTTCCTCCAATCAAAAGTATATACATCAAACAGGGAGTGTACATATAGATGCATCATGCTAACATAATATAGGTCCGATACTCCTTATATACGGGAAATCTACTTTTTTATCCCTCACTACCTCTATCTCTTTTTGTTAGATCCGCTATTTATTAAAATTATTTATCTTTCTCGTCTCCTTTATCAGCTATAGAATCATCCCTATCCGATAAAACCTACATGGTTTTGCCAATTGAATGCTATCCTCGCCCGGTTCTTGTGGGGAAGCGGTGCGTCGCGAGTGGCTTAGAGGACTTGTTTCCAGTCTACCTACTCCGAGTAGCCACTCCAGATTTTCAGGCGTATTATATGGCCTCCCGTTTACTTGTTCGCAATGGCTGTTGGTATGGCGATTGTGGGGACCTGGCATATGCGGTGGAGGTCTGGCTCCTGAGAGGCAATACTCTCCACAGGGTTCTCTATTCAGTAGCACTGCGTCATGAGCTACCACCTCCCACAGTCAGGATCTTTAAGATCTGGAAGGCGGCGCTCCGTCAGATGGGTTGGTGGGGAAGACTCACTAAGAAAACTCCACTGTGAAACAACAGACAATTGCCACAGTTGTCATACCTGTCCGGCTGGGAGGCCATTGGGATAGATACGGTGGGGGCACTTGTACGTGGATGTACACTCAAGTTTTTTTCTGGATATCCAGCAGAGTACGATATGCCCCACTCACAATTTTACCGCTATCTCCAGAGCCTTTACCCCATGCATATCTCACTTGACAGAGATTCACATGGGGATCATAAAATTACTAAAATATACCGCACACTTATCAACAACACCCCCGCCACACTCTATAAAACTAGAGAGGCATGGCAACAAGATCTAGGTCCCTTGGATGAGGATGACTGGGTGGAGGCTCTGGAGTCCCCACGCAACAAAGCAATTGCGGCTTGTTTGCGCCTTATCTAATTTAAATACTTACACAGAGCTTACTATACCAGGCTTAGGCTATGGCGTGCCGGACTCATCACATCCTCGCACTGTTCGCTCCACAAATCTATGGAGGGCACATTCTTACATATAGTGTGGGTGTTAGACGTGGCATCATTGGCATGAGCCTCCCTTCCATTTTGTCAGATTGCCTCCTCTGTTTTTGATATGTTTTTTCTGGTTATATGCTTTGGGCACTGTGCCACTGCTATTCAGTGCCACAGTGCATGTGCTCCCTATGTTAAATTGATGTATTGATTAGTGACTCCATGGTTGGGTTATTTGATTTACTTGTCAGACCCTATTACAGTGCACCATGGGTGCCCAGGGCTTGTAAATAAAATGCTGCTGGTGGGCTTGAAGCACTGGTTGTGCCGCCCACAGAAGCAGCTTGTAAAGTGTGTCTCAGGCCCGCCATTTCTGAGCCTAGGGGTAGTCTAGTACTGCCATGTCGACTTGGCCAGTGCACCCACTTGCCAGTCCCTAAACCTTCCCTTTTCTTCATATCAGACACCCCTATGGTAGGTCCAAGGGCAGGGTGCATTGTAAGTATAAGGTAGGACATGCCCTGGTGTGTGTAGCATGTCCTAATAGTGAATTACAGCCATTTTCGTGTTTTACTATTGCAAGGTTACCTGTTCTCCATAGCCCAGAATGGGCAGTTAGATTATTACATTTTATAATCCTAACCGACTCAGGGAACATGGTAGAAATTCAAATTTAGTTTGGCTGAACTCAGAATGATCAAATACATCTTTTAGTAAAGTTGGTTTTAACATTCTGTGTTTGAAAATACCACTTTTAGAAAGTAGGTATTTTCTTGTCTAACTATCCAAAGCCTGCCTCAGCTAGGTTGTGTATTCCTTGTCTGGAGTTTGAGTGACAGGGCTGGGGGATTCCAGGAGACAGAATGAGTCAGCCCAGTGGTGAATAGGGAGATCTGCATCTAGATGGGAGGAAAAGTTGTACCTGGGACCTGAATAGGGCTAGGCCTTCCCTCCACAATGCTGGCTCTACCTCCTGGGGTGCGGCTGATGTCTCTGCCCTGCACTGTGAAAGAAGAGAAGGAATCATGTCAACAAAGTGCTCCAGGGCTGTGCTTTCCCTCCACATTGCTGGCACCACCTCCTGTGGGGCATCTTATGTTTCTGCCCTGCAGTGTGAAAGGAAAGAAGGAGTCCTGTAACCAAAGTGCTCAAGAACTGGTTTGGACTAGGCAGAGGCCTCTCTGCCTTCAGAGAACAAAGGATTTTGGGGTATAAATATTGGGACCCAGACCCAAGAACTTGAGATCACTTCTGGGAACAAGACAAACCTTTTGCCAAGGAGAAGAACCAAGGAAGCTGCAGGAGTTTGGACTGCCCCTCTGCCAGTGTGCTGTTTGCTGGGTTGGCCTGCAGTGGTGTCTTCATAGCCAAGGAAAGGAGAAGGAACTTTTTTAAAGGACTTTCATCATCTTACAGAATATTTCTCCAAGGGCTTGAACTTGTGCTTGACTCCTGCTGAAGTCTCAGAGACACAAGACTTCACCACCAGCTCCCCTCTGAATTTCCTTGCTGGGAATTCTATCTGCAGTAGCCTGCGTGTCACTGCGAGCTGGAAGCGCGATGCAATGAGAAGAAGCGTGTCCCCGCCGCAGCTGTAGTTGTCGCATCGCCGGAGAAGCGTGCCGCCGCCGCATCTCCCAGGCAGCATTTCTTCATCGAAGCTGTTTGCTATTGCATCACCGGAGAAGCGTGACGCCATCGAGAGGGTCGCCATCGCATCACCGTAGAAGTGTGTTGCAGGGCTGGTCGCGGCTCCAAAGTACAGAGTCATCGCAAGGCTGCCAGGGCTTGAACGCATCGCTGTCGCATCGTCGCATCAAGGGCGCCATCTTCTCGCATCAAACCAGGATTGTTGCATCGCATCGAGGTGCCATCTTGCCCATCGCAACCGGGCCGCAGGCCGAGAACCTACGCATCACCCCCGCACCAGTAAGGATCACAAGGCATCCCCTACTCTGCGCAAGCATTGAGGCATGACGCATCATCTCCCCCGGAGCATGGAACCAACGCATCTCCTTGAACTTGAACTATTTAACTTTTACCATCTTTAAGTCAATCTTAAGTACAGTATTGTGGATTTTTTGTCGTTTGTGGTCTTGTGTTAAGTCTATATAAAGAATACTTATTTTTATAAAACGTGTGTGGTGTCCATCTGTAGTGTTTTCACTGTACTACTGTATGTGTTCACAAATGCTTCTCACACTGCCTCTGAGATAAGCCTGTCTGCTCATGCCAAGCTACCAAGGAGGTGAGCAGGGGTTCTCTAGGAGTGTAATCCTCTTATCCTGAGCAAGCAAGGGTCCCTATTTGGACAAAGGTGTATACCATTGCCAACTAGAGACCCTCAGTTCTAACAGTGGGCATGCCCAGCACTCTCAACATTCTGGAGGGGGTTATATACATGTCTGTCCAAAGTTCTGGGATGGGTTCTTGCTTCCTCCCCGAGACTGGCTATGCTACACATTACAGAGGACATAGGTGGGAATAGATCTAAGCGCCACCTCCTCTTTCTAGGCCTAACACTGGCCAAGAGGGATATCGCCGTCACTTGGGGTGTGGAAGAAGGGCCTAGATTTTTGTATGGGCCTAGAACTCCAGGCTTTCGAGGCCAGGGGCTGCCCCCGTAAACATTACAAAATTTGGAAGCAGTGGCCTGATTATAGGGGACTATATCTGGAGCCTCCTACCCCCTGCCTGATGTTGGCGAGCCCATATTATGATATTGGTTAGTCAGCATGTCTGTAGAGCTTGTAATCGCTTTGATTATGTATGGTAGAATCTTTCTCTCCACTTAGGATTAATATATTTGTTGAGAGGGAGCAAAGTGGCACAGTTGTTTTTTTCTTCTTTCTTTCCTCTATTATTTCTAGGCTTTCTTGCAATGTATCTTCTGTGGAATCCATCGGTTATTATTACTTGAAATGTTGATTCATATATTTGCTACCATGTGTATTTGCATTGGGTGCCCTATCGGGCCCTTGTACTGTATTGGATGTCAACAATAAAAGTATGTTTTGAAAAAAGAAAAACAAAATCATGTTTCCTAACATTGCACTGCTTCTTAATATTGCTGACGACAGACCGCCATGAAAACCGCTGTGGAGAGGAAACTTATAATATACTTGTCCTGCCAAGCATATGACAGCCTCCTGACCACTGCAACACTGCCAGGGAATGACGGTTCCCTGGCAGCTGTGGCTCTCCCACTGCCTGACTCATAAAAAGGTGGGCGGGAGACCACCACCGCTGTGCTCCCTGAGTCTGGCAGTCTGTGGACTGCCAGATTTGTCATTGGGCCTATGTGTTTATGTATTGAATTTGATATTTTTATGTATCTAAATGTATGTAATTTTTATTATAGTTTTGGTCAAATGTATTAGTATATATTGTTTAAACAAACAAACAACATTTTGTAAAGTGTATCACTGTCAACCCTAGGGGTATCTGGGCACTGTGTCTCTGTCGACGAGCCAGGTCTTGAGTCTCTTTCTGAAGTCTGCCAGCAGGAGGGCTGTATGAAGCTGGAGGTGAAGGTCATTCCAGGTCATTGCAGCAATGTAGGAGAAGGAGCGGCCACCACTGTGGCTGCGATGGATGCAGTGGTGTGTGAGAGGGTTAGTGAAGAGGAGCGCAGGTGTCTAGATGGTTGGTGACGTTCAATTGATGTTTGATATAGGCAAGTCCTAGGTTGTGGAGGCCTTTGTAGTCATGCATGAGGATCGTGAACTGGCATCTCTTTTGCATGGGGAGCCAGTGGAGATCTCTGAGGTGTGGGGATGTGAGTTCATTTGGGGAGGTCTAGGATGAATCTGGCTGCAGCGTTCTGTATGGTCTGAAGTCTTCTGAGGAGCTGGGTGTAGATGCTGGTGTAGAGGGTGTTGCTGTAGTCGATGCAGCTGGTAACGAGGGCCTGGGGGATGGTCTTTCTCGTGTTGGTTGGAATTCGATCTGAAGATTCTGAGGAGCATTCGAAGTGTGTGGACGCAAGAGGAGGCGACTGTGTTGACTTGTCATTTTATGGTCAGTTGGCTGCCGAGGATGATGCTGAGGTTGCGTGCATGGTCAGTCGGTATGGAAGTAGGTCCTAGTTCTGCATGCCACCAGCTGTGGTCCATTGTAGATGTATTCTTCCTGAAGATCAGTACTTAAATTTTGTCAGAATTGAGTTAGAGGCAGTTCTCACTCATCCATTTAGCTGCATTGGTCATGGTGTCGCAAAAGTTGTTTATGATGTTGAAGGGGTCATCAGTGAGCTAGAGAGTGAATTGAGTGTTGTCTGCATAGGAGATTATGTTGAGTCAGTGGGATCTGATGACGTCTACGAGGCTGGTCATGTGGATGTTGAACTGGGTGGGGCTTCAGGATGATCCTTGTGGAATTTAGGGCTTCCTAAGGGTCTAGTTGGTAGACTGCCATTCATACACAATCAAGCTTCCAGGCTTTTGCATCAAATACCCCAAATGTGTCATATAACACGCCTGCTGTGAAAATTGCATTGGTTACCAGCTGAGCAAAGCTCAGCCTTCAAGGCCTGCTGCATTGTCTTTAAATTTTTACAGAATTGTAGCCCGGCTTTTATCTCAGCCGGCATCCACAAATATACACTTGGTCGTTACGTAAGATCTTCTAATTTTAACTTTTTGTCCCTCCCCTCCTTTATTAAAATTACCTTGGGTGATTCCAACTTTTCTACACTGGCCCCCTGTATCTGGAACACCCTACCATCTGATATTAGGTTTGCCTCCTTTAGAAGAGGTCTGACGTCTGCATGTTTCCATCTGTGCGGGTAGGTTGCTGTGGAGATGGAGGTGTTGAGGATGCTTGTGAGATAAGTGCTGATTGGGTTCATTGCAAGGTTGTAGAGGTGGTGGGGGCAGGGGTCGGTGGACGTCTTGGAATGGATGAAAGACATGATGGCTAAGGTGGTCAGGGCGGTGAGCGGAGACCAGGTGATAATGGTTTGGCTGATGTTCGCTGATTGGTTGAGGTCGTTGGGGTTGAGGGTGGCAGGTTTGGGGTTGGAATTGTTGTAGATGTTGCTGATCTTGCTGTGGAAGTTGTCTGTGTTGGTGTCACAGAGTTCCTGGGAGGGGTGGATGTTGTTCTCTATGACTGTAGGGATGGAGAATTATTTGACTAATTTGAAGAGTTCCTTTGTGTGCTTGGCTACGGAGTCGATGTGGTTGGTGATGGCTGCTTTCTTGGCTTCTTTGATGTGTCAGTGATAGTTGCTGAGGGCTTTTTTGGGAGCTGATCTGTCAGTGGGGATCTTGGTGGTGTACCATCATTTCTCCAGTTGGTGGCAGTTGCGCTTGGTGGCTCTGAGTTCTGGGATGTACCAGCTGGCATGTTTGGAGGTCTTGTTGGATTCTGTAGGTTTCAGTGGGGCAACTCTATCGGTGCTGTTGATGATCCAGGCCGCGAAGTTCTGGATGGCATGGCTGAGGTCTGTTGATGTCTCGGGTTGGGAGGTGGTGAAGGCCTGTGACCGCTGAGCTTTGGTGACCTTGCTCCAACTGTGGTGGGAAGATATCTGATGTCTGGTGATCATGTGCTGGGTGCTAATGTTGGTGAAGGGTACAATGGTGTGGTCAGTCCAGGTGAGTTCTGTTGTGTGGCTGAAACTGATTCTGTCACTGGAGGTGAAACCAGAGGCGAGTGTGTGTCTTGTTTTGGTGTGTGGGTTCAATGACCAGTTGGGTGAGGCCAATGTTGCTCAGGTTATCCAGGAAGGCAATGGAGTTGGCTTTGTTGGGGTTGTCGATATGTAAGTTGAGGTCGCTATGTAGGACATAGTGGTGAAAGTTGATTGCTAGGGGGCGATGAGATTAGGGATGACGTGGCAGAAAGTTGCTCTGTGTCCTGGGGGTCTGTAGGCGAGGGTCCCTCTTGCCGTGGTCTTTGCGTCTGATAGTTGTAGGAAGTTGAGGTGTTCCATGAGAGGCATGGGGTCGTCATTGGTGAGGGTGCACTTGTTCGTTTGCTTTAAGATGGTGGTGATGCCTCCGACTTGTCTGTTGGCGTGGTCTCGGTGCATCATCTTGTAGCCTTCATGAGTGATTGTGGCCGGGGTTCATGGATGGGTTGAGCCACATTTCGGTGATGAAGGCAACATCTGTGGAGAGGGTGGTGATTTCAATGGTGTGTTTGCAGTGTGAGTGGATGTTTAGCAGGATAAAATGGAGCGGTTGGGGGGTGTTCTTGGTCTTCTGGGCAGAAGAGGTGCAGGATCTTTCGTAGGTGATGTCTCAAGAGAAGTGGCAGTGTCAGCAGGTGAAGATTCTTTTGGTAGATCGTGGGGAGAAGGGGACGCAGCTGTAGTTTCGGCATCTGGGGCCCAGGAGTTCCTTGGTGGTGTACCCTCTGGTGACCGGAGTGCCAAGGGTCCTGCTGCTGGCCATTGTCCAACCAGTGGTGCATTGGCAGTGTGCCTGCTGTGCACGTCCAATGCGTGGGCATGCAGCGGCCTCAATTAGTGGTCCTGATAGGAGGTTCAAGTGGACCTGGGTGCCAGGCAAGGACCTGGAGCGAGCAGCACAGGGACAACAGGCAGTGCAGGGGCAGGGACTGCAGGCAGTGCTGGGACGGGGGGCAGGCAGTGCAGGAACAGGGACTGCATGCAGCGCAGGGTCAGGGACAGCAGGCAGCACAAAAACAGGGACTGCAGACAGTGCAGGGACAGCAGTAAGCACAAAGACAGGGGCAGGCAGCCCAGGGACAGGAAAGGCAGGATCCATAGGGACAGCGGGCAGTGCAGGGGCAGGTAGAGCTGGCAGTGCAGAGATGGGGAGCACAGCAGGCAGCACAAGGCAGGGACTGCAGGCAGTGCAGGGGCAGGGACAGGAGGCAGTGCAGGGGCAGGGACAACAGGCATTCTAGGGATGAGGACAGCAGTCAATGCAGGGGCAGGGACAGCAGGCAGCGCAGGGACAATGGGGCAGGCAGCATATGGACTGGGACTGCAGGCAGCGCAGGGACAGCAGGCAGTGCAGGAACAGCAAATGCATGAAGCACAGGGGAAGGGACAGCAGACAGTGAAGGAATAGGCCAAGCAGCAATGGGACAGGGACTGCATGCAGTGCAGAGGAAGGAACAGCAAGCAGCACAAGAACAGGGACTGCAGGCAGGGCAGGGACAGAAGTCAGCACGAAGACGGGGGCAGGTAGTGCAGGAACAGGAACAGCAGGCAGCATAGGGACAGCAAGCAGCTCAGGGACAGGGACTGCAGGCAGTGCAGGGGCAGGGAAAGCAGGAAGTGCAGAGACAGGGGGCAAACAGTGCAGGGACAGGAACAGCAGGCAACACAATGGAAGGGACAGCAGGCAGCTCAGGGACAGCAGGCAGCACGGTGACAGGGCGGAAGGCACAGTACCTTAAGCTGTGAAAGAGGGGTGGCTCAGCCAAGCCTCCACCGGGCTCTGATGGGCACAAATGGGCCCACCCTTAGCTTGGGCTTTACCCGGGCACTGCCCGGGTGCGTCCTGTGATACAGGAGGTGGCGTGGGCTCTTAAAGGTGCCTGACTGGAAAAGCAGAGGGTGATGAAGCTCCAATCTTTTTCCTGCAACGGAGGCTGGTGGGATGTGTAGGCTGGTGGGAGAGAACTGCACGAGTCTCGCAATGTGGAAGGTAACGCCGGCTCTTAAAGGTGCCTGGGCTGGAAACGCAGAGGGCAACAAAGCTCCCCGCTGCTGGGATGGGTAGGCTGGTCGGAGGGATCTGCACAAATCTCGCGATGCAGGAGGTGGTCCAGATTCTTAAAGGCACATGGGCGGGAAAAGTGGAGGGCGATGAAGCTCCAATCTCGTCCCAACAGCAGAGGCTGCTGGGATGTGTAGTTTGGGGTGAGGAATCTGCGCGAGTTCTGTTTTATGTATCATTAAATTAGAAATACATTACATTTTTTTGCAGTTTATTTGCTACATTTATAAATATTTCTATAAGAGTATGTAGATATATATGTACATAGTACCTACTGGCGGTCGCCAGTAGGTAGTTATAGTTAGGACCAAGTTTCCATAGGAAGAACATTTTTTGTTTTGCTTATAACTTTGGCGTCGCTGGATGAATCTTCATGAAATTTTCCAAACTAATTCTTTCTTCATATCAGCTCCTATGTTGAAAGTTTGAGGGTGATTCATCAAGGGGGGACAAGAAAAAAGGGGGGTCCCAAAACATGTTTTCTCTATTCAATTTCCATAGGAAACTTTAGACAAGGCTACAGGTCGAACGGGTGAATGGAATTACCCCAAATGTGGCAGGGAGAAGGGTCTTGGTCTAGAAAGCATGCTTTTGTTTATTTGGTGTAAATCCGTTCAGTAGTTTTAGAGAAGTATCAAAATTTACAGATATCGATATTTGGGAATTCTGCCACCTGATTGGCTGAGGCGTTACGAGCACGAGCTTTCTGCTTATTGGCTGCAAGCTGTTGCAACTAGGAAGTGTTGGCAGCCATTTTGTGATTCCGTTGAAACGAGTAAGGGGAAAAAAGGGCAAAAAGAGTAGGAAACAGGAGGATAGGAGCACTGTAACCTCTGTGGGGGAGTGCAAAGCGAAGTACTCCCTCCTACCGGTCTTAAGGTGCGGTGTTGCTAAAAGTGACATAGTGCTGAGATGAGATGCTGCTGCACTCGGGAATGAAAGCGAGAGCCTGAACCGTGAGCTCATTGCTGTAAAATGATGTGCTCTGGTCTTTGTAGCATGCCTGTGGAAGTAGTGTTAGTAGGCGTTTATACCATACAGGGAGTGGAAAGCGAACTACTGACCCCTACTGTGGGTTTATACTATACCGGAAGTGGGAAGCGAAGTACTCATGCCTACCGGTGTGAAGACTCAGGGACCAAACCGAGCTGATTGTTGTAAAGTGATGGGCTCTGGGCGCTGTAGCCTACTGGCCGCTGTAGTATAAATGTGTAAGTAGTGATAGTATGCGTTTATACTATACAGGGAGTGGGAAGCGAACTACTCACCACTACTGGTCTGAAGACTCGGGTATTAAACCGTGAGCCTAAACCGTGAGCTCATTGCTGTAAAGTGATGTGCTCTGGGCGCTGTAGCATACCTGTGGAAGTAGTGTTAGCTTGCGTTCATACAATACAGGGAGTGGGAAGCGAACTACACACCCCTACTGGTCTCAAGACTCGTGGATGAAACCATGAGCTCATTGCTGTAAATTCATGTGCTCTGTGTAGTATTCCAATGTAAGTCATAGTAGAATGTTAGTATGTAATGCTACTAGAATGTAAGTATGTAATGTTAGAATGTAGGGCTGTCATGAGGGGAATCTTGGGGAGTTTGTACACGGTGCTGGAGAAGACGGTTGCCATGCTGTTTGATCCTGTTGGTGACTGTTTAAGCGGTCTTCTTTTTCTGTTATAAATCTACTTATCTGATCCACTGCTGTCTGCCTCTTCACTACATAAATTTGGCGAGGAGCGGGAGAAGGTAAAAAGAAGGCAGCACTCACCAATATTTCGAGCTTCCTAATGTTCTTCTGAAGACCCGTTTTCTTCGTGAAACTGTTTCCACTCATCCCAGGGTCGTCAGCTCATCGAATTATGTGATCCGACCTCTGGTAGGATTTATATGTTTTGATTTTGGGCTTCCTCCTGCCTCTTCACTACACTCTGGTCACTGTACTACACGTGTGCAAGTAGTGTTAGTATGCGTTTATACTAATTCTGTAGTTATGCAGTAACCAATGCATCATGGCCCTATGGAGCGCCACCTCCCAGGCGCAGCTCATACAATGTCCCGGGGTGTGTATCCACGCGACATTTATGTTTGCTATTACAGGGCGGGAGCATGGCTTCCACCCTGTGATAGCAAATCCTTGTTTGCCTCGTTGAAGCGGGAGGAGGAAAACCTCGTATCGCTTCAATAAAACGGATCCGGATGGTAAAAATGGAGAAAAAAAATGAAGCGGGGTCTCACCCGTTCATTTAAATGAGCCCCCTGGTGGGTAATGTTCCGGGCCAATCCTATTATTATACTACGGGTCTCTGCAGCGCTGGGGACCTTAATCTCACATGTAAATTAGGTGCGGGAGGGCACAGAGACGTTTCGCAGCCTAGGGGATCGCCACCTCCCTAGGTATTGTTAACTAATTGTTCGGGGGGCTTCTAGGCCAACTCAAGTCTGGGGATCGGCAACCTCCGGGGCTTTACTTAAATATGCAGGGTGGGCCTCGCCAGTCCCTGAAGCCTCGGTGGCCCTAGGCAGTGCCTTATTGGTTCTGTAATCACACGGGCAGTACTCATGGTGTTATAAAGTGATACACTCATAGAACCCTTGCAGATGTAGAATTAGCCAGGCTTCATTTATGTAATAGTCTGTTGGTTTATATTTGGTAGGTGCACCACAAAATTAGAAATGTTTTCCCTCATAACCGCCTATCAACTGCCAATTTTCACAATAAACTACGGACAAGTGTTGTCAGAAAATGAAGACCCATACACTCACTTATTTATTGGCAAAAAAAAATAACCTTTATTAAAACAACACAAATAAATGGAAACGTAACTTTATTCGAAGAAACAACAGTATAACATGTAATAAGTGGGTGGGACTCCTCCGGAAGCAGCGTACAAAACCTGCAAGACGAAAAATAAACATAAGTGTGTGTGCCATGTCCAAGAGAAAAAGAAAGGTAGTCAGAATGAAAGGAAGAAAGTGAGAACGGGACAGAGTGTGAGTGGGTGGAAGGGAGAAGGCAAGGGAGAGTCAAAGGAACAGAGGGAGGAGGAGACAGAGCATCGGCCTACTGCACCCAGCCCTCACTGTTCACCTCCCTTCACCCGTGTGTCTGGGACGCTGGGGTCCGCGAGAAAGAGTACGGCCCAGCAAGTCCTTAAAATGAAACCGAGATATAAATGAGGCCAGAGATTACATTATTATTTACGGCAACATCGCTTGCCTGCACCTGTGCACCCAGGCTGCTGCACCCCAGCACCTTTTCCCGCACTGTGCTCAATTGCAGCTCCTGTGCACCGAGGCTTCACAGCTCACCTGCCACCACCGGTGTGTCCAACGATGTGCCGGTGCGAGCTCCGATTCCGGGGTGCCTCTCTCAGTGTGGCACAGCAGGGGATGTATGATGTTACAACGCGTGCTGTTACAACGCATGCTGTTACAACGAAACTGTTACAATGCAAGTGGATTTACAACGCATGCCATTACAACGCAAGTCTTTACATCGACTTGTGCTAGATGGCGTGCTAACATTAGAAAAGTGTAATTTACTATTCCAACTCCAGGCCACTTAACAGTAGGGAAGGTGTTGGGATAGTAAACTACACTATTTGTAATGTTAGCACGCCATCTAGCGCAAGTCGATGTTAAGACTTGCGTTGTAATGGCATGCGTTGTAAATCCACTTGCGTTGTAACAGTTTCGTTGTAATGGTAGTGCGTTGTAAAAGTTGCGTTGTAAAGGTTGTTCCCCCACAGCAGGTCTCCGGTCTGGGACGGTGTCTTGATACCACGATGGAATCCGTCAGAATGCCCAGGACATCATCTCGGGCTGAGCACCTGCTGCGTGCATTTTGGTGCAACTAACTCAGTGTCTGAAAAGGGAGAAATATTATAATGCTGGAAACGTCTTGAGGTAAATGAAGGTTTATTTCAAGCTTAATAGAGAACACCAGTTGAGTGCATCCTTCCTTCTTGAAGTACGATCTACCAAGTGTTAGTGGTAATCGTGGTTCAAAGAGGAGTTGGAGTATACGAGAATACACAAGGTTAAATAATAATATGTTATGCCAACGTTCACATACAAAGGAACAGAGCGCATGCTAGAAGCATAATGTGCGCGTGTAATGCAGTGGCACAAGCCTGTGTGCATGTACACTTAGTAATCAACTCACTACAGTGCCCCAAAAGCCAATGCCACGTGTCTGTAGGACAGCACTGCCAACTGGCTCAGGCCTACAGTGAGACAGAGATGTAACTGAATGAGGTCAGAGATTGCATCATTACGCACGGCAACATCGCTTGTTCGCACCTGCGCACCCAGGCTGATGCACCCCACCCCTCCCACAGCACAGCGATCAATTGCAGCACCTGTAAATCCCAGGCCCCACTGCTCACCTGCTGTCATTGTTGTGTGTCCAAACATGACGGCCAGCAAGGTTCACAATTCAAATCCAGTTTTGATTGCGAGGATGGTGTACACCTCATGGATCCTTTTTTTTATTGCGCATTGTGATATGCGAGGTGGATGCAGCCATATCACCTGAGGCAGTGTGGAAGAACTGGGACATGTGGCGTCGTCGTTATCCTATTTATACATACGCAAAGTGTGCTGGGCTTGCGTACGCCAGGCCAGCGTAGGGGTGTGAATAATTATTCTGGGGCCCTGGGCGTTGTTCAGTTCCTGCCTGGACAGGAAGTGTACTTATGTGTGTGTCCCTGTTGCAGTTTTGATGTCGCACAATCCGCAATTTACATTAATGTAGCATGTACCGGGAGGGCGGCAACTATCGGTAATGAGATGCTGTCTGAAAACATTGAATGGCCAACATCACATGTCGTTGTCAAGCTTGTGGATATGTGCAGACACGCATGTCAATGGTGTGCGGTATTATTGAAAGTGTTGCTATCGCGAAGCGCACACATGTGAATGTGCTCGGATGGAGGGAGGATCAGCAGTGAGGCTACGTCATACACAGTGATAATGCTCATTACAGTCGAGCAATGCATGTTAAACGTGAATCTGAAAGTCTCACATATAAAAAACTACTATACTGGTAAAGCCTGACAACAGAGCATACTGCAGCACAAATATACACATTACTCTTTACTGTTTGTCACATGTGATCCAGGATGTGCACTCTGCCCGTGGCTGATGATACCCCTTCGAGCCACCAATACCCAGGCCGAAAGGCAGCACAATAATGTGCACACACACACACCAGGGGCATTGTGTAACACACATTTCTTTATTGATGTAACGTTTCAGATGCATGGCCATCACACGTGGAAGGCTACGGAACAGACCATGAATATTGATCAGGATGATCGTTGCATGTTGTGTAGTATAAGATATGTGTACACAGCAAAAAACTTTTCAAAAAAGCTCTCTAAGCAGAAGAGGTGTCTCTCATCAAACGCTGTAGAGAGAATGACTAAAATGGGTGGGGTCCTCCAACTGTTACAATGGGAAAAGTTATGAACCAATCAAATGCTTTTTTTTAAGGTCACATGGCAATCGCGCACCGAGCGCGCAAGGAGGACGCACCCAACGTGATTTCAAGAAAATATATGTACCATAATATAAGTTTATTACAGTTAGAAATATATAAATGGTTAAAATATTTTAGATTATCGCTTGCTCTCATATACACTTTAAACTTATTTAAATATAGTTTTGAGACATAAAAAAAAATGAGGGAATGGCATACCTGGCGCGACACCATATGTGTATGATGTAACACAGGGCCTGGCAGCGTGCACTCGTCACATACGCAACGCGTAGCGGGCACGACCCCATAGGTACATGACGTAACGCTCGGCTTGGTACTGTGTTCCCATTGCATACCAAAGTAGCAGCTGGCGCAACCTCATACGTACATGATGTTACGCGGGACGCGGTGCCTCAAACCTGTCGGATACGAAATGCGCATCATTTACGAGTTTAGCAATATGGCAGATAGGATTCTCGTGCTGATGGAGCTTGGTACACTACCAGTATGGGACTCCAGTTTTATAAAAAAAAATAAAAAAAGATATACATTTTTTTTTTGAAGATATAAAACATTACGTAATTTTTAAAGTTAAGAAAAAGGATAATAGTGTTCCAAAATATTACAAAAGAATAGAAAAAATATAGGTTTTATAAATATTAAAATATGAAATTAACATTTAAAAAACATTCGAAATTCACTGAAAAAACCCTAGGTTTTACAGACGTTATAGTTAGGAATTAGCATTTAAAAAACCTTTGAAATTCACTAAAAAACCATAGGTTTCAGGGACGTTATAGTTAGTTGGACATTTGACTCATATAAACCATAGAAATTCCCCAGTTATAGTTAGTTGAGCTAACTATAACTCGCCTGCCCGCAATGCACTGCTGATGACGTCACATATTACATCACTCATGCCATGGTCAGTGACATCACTGATGACATCACTGATGACATCTCAAATGGCATCACTGATGACATCACTGATGACATCATACATGTGATAATCTGATGCACATACTGATGCCCTAATATAAATTTTGATACACCCACTGTAAAATACAGACTAAAATTTTGAAACCATACACACAACAATGCCAGCTACTACATACCACCAACTATTTCCTAGGTCTACACACACATCCAGTCACTTATACATGCAGTTACTCATCAATACAGTACTATAATATGTACTCATACACCTATACATACAGTCACACTCTGCCACTCATTCATAGAGTTACTCACACACCTAAAGTCATGCAAAGAATCAATCACATACCCATTTACTCATGTATACAGTTATACACACCAACTCCGTTATTTATACACACACCACATCACTTATTTATGCAGATACTAACACATACTTACTGTCTTATACAATCACTGATACAAGCAGACACTAATTTATACACCCACTCTTCAAATAGCTTACTCTCATGTATAGTCATTCATATACTCCAACACTCACATATACTGCCTAAAACATATGTAGTTAGTCACACATCCACTGAGACATTCATTCACTCACCAACATACCCATACACACACTAACTCACCCATACAGCCCTTCCCAGAGGCACTTTTGAATCCATACAACCAGTGAATCACCCACTCAGACATCTATGCACAGAGTCACACAACCCCCATCCACCCACACAGACACTCAGGCACCCATACAGATACTCAGACAACAAATCAACCACCCATATAGATGCTCATGTAGCTACTCACCAACCCATGCAGTTGCTTACACACCAACTGAGAGACTAATACAGACTTTCACACAGTTTAGTCATTAACCCATGCATTCAGTAGGACACATTCAATCACTCACTTACAAAGTCATTCACGCACCTACTAAATAATCCCTTAAGGCACTTTTAAATCCACTCATTCTTCAATACACCTTGGCATAGATATATATGAAAAATATTTAAACTTTACAGAAACACACATTCACTGGATGATGTCATCAGTGATGTCATCAGTGATGTCATTTGAGATGTCATCAGTGATGTCACTGACCATGTCATGAGTGAACCCTGCTTACCTGCACGAGCTGTGACTGGTAGCAAGTAACCAACATGTGGAAAACAATTCATGGATAGCTATGGAATTGTTGTACATTATACACATTACAATGTGCACTTTAATATAAATATTCTTTGAAGGCATCAGACACATGAAAACATGGTCTTCTTGTACCAAAAGCTGAACAATTTAGATTCCTGCCAGTTTATCTAGCAAATCTGAAGCTCACGGGGCTGAAGTCCAACATATTTTATCATTGGAGGCATTTACCCAAATCAAGAGAAACTGAGATCCCGATCACTGGGACAAGCAAGGCTGACAAGAGTGTGTAACAGAGATCAGCAGATAAAGAAAAGGCAACAAGAAATTATTTCTCAATGTTTTGGACCCTTTTGATTTCACCAGGGTTCAAATATATGCTCTTTGGAGAATTTTACCCAAAAGCATTTTGGCCAATAGTCTGCTGTTTACCACTAAGGATCAAAATACAGATTGTGTTTCTTTATTCCAATAAATTACATAACTGTATCAGACTGCCTTCATCTCTGGTTCTCAGAATTAGTTGCATTGCTTTTCACAGGAATGCCAGCTCAGAAAGCACATAGAGCGGCAGTGAAATGTGGTCTTTGAATTGCAATGCAATTAAGCAAACAAAGTTATTAAAAGCAAACAGATTTTGATAATCCAGTGGACTGTTTATAAAGGGATGTAGCACACAATTCAAATTTTACTTTGACCTTCAGTTTTATCAGAGGGGTATGGTATGCTTCATAAAGACACGGTCACCTAAATAATTATGTATACACATGTTTATTTTAAACTAGTTCTGCAGCCATTCATAAAAAGCTCAGAAACGTGTCCACATATGAAGTGCATTCCAACATTCATGGCACAGTTTTCATAAAAGATGTTGGGAATAATGTGTGAATTATAGCTAGCATGTTCTTTATCTTCATTAGCAGGTCATGAGCTAATAAACAAAAAGAGACATGAAGCCTTTGAGGGTGCCGGGAGACAACATCATGCTGAGCACCTCATTTTTAGCCTGAGCACCAGGTTCAAAATGAAAAGGTAGTGGATATTTACCCGGCTGCCAAGTAAATAGTGAGTTTTCTCTGCTATTTACCTGACCTCTTGCTACATAGAATAAATTGTTTACTATTTAGCCAGCGGGCATGAAAATAGAAGAGAAACATCACTTAACATGGCCACTGGCTAAATAATAGAGATTCTGTACTGTTTGGCTGTTGGAAGTGCCAATAGCAGAAAAGCTTCACTATTTACCTGTCAGCTAGTTAAATGGTCGAGATTCTGCACTGTTTAGCAGGAAGCTGTGCAAATAGCAGAAAACGTCACTATTTGCACCGATGCTACCTAATTAGTAGAGATTCTGCACTGTTTGGCCGCTGGCCATGTAAATAGCAGAAAAGCATCACTATTTACCCAGAGCCGTCTATATAGTAGAAGCTCGCCAATATTCGGCTGGCAGCCATGCAAATAGCAGGAAAACTTTACTATTTACCAGCTGCTGACTGACTTATAGATTCTTCACTGTTTTGCGGACAGCCATGCAGATAGCAAAAAAACTTCACAATTTTCCTGGCCGCTGGCTTAATAATTAAGATTCTGCACCGTTTGGCCAGCAGCCATCCAAATAACCGAAAAACTTCACTATTTACCCAGCCACTGGGTAAATAGCAGAGATTCTGCAATGTTTGGCAGACAGCCATACACATGGCAGAAAAATGTCACTATATACCTGGTCGCTGTCTAAATAGTAGAGAGTATTGCACTGTTTGGCCGGCAGCCATGCACATTACAAGACACTCACTTTTTACCTGGCCACGAGCTAAATAGCAGAGGTTTTGTACTATTTGGCTAGCAGTCAAGCAAACAAAAAAACGTCACTCACTACACAGCAGCTGGCAAAACAGCAGACATGTACAAATAGGCCAACAGTTATGCAAATAGCAAATAAAAGTAATTATTTATGTAGCTAGACATTTTAATTTATTTGACCAGTAGCCTGTCAAGTAGCAAAGAAATTTCTATATTTACCCGGTAGCTGGCGAAATAGCTGAAATGATGTACTGTATTGTCAGTGGCCTTATGAATAACTTGAAAGGAAACTTCATTATTCATCCGGTGGCTGGCTAAATACTACACAGTGTGCCCAACTTGGCCAGTAGCCATGCAAATAGTAGAGAAACTTCACTATTTACCGGACTGCTGTCTAAATAGCTTACAAAAAGTGGTTGCAAATTCCGCACATATGTTTTTTGAATGGAATAGTATTTGGCAAAATGACATATGTTCTGTTCGGGCAGTTCACAAAATACTGAATTGCAGAGGGTTGCAGAATGACCAAACTAATTAATATTGATTAGGCTGGTGTCAATTTGCGACCCTCTATGATTGGCTGCAATCACAGAGATGGTGGCCTGCAAGGGACAGCATACCACAATCTCTATGACTACATTCAAAAATGGAAAAAAATAAATTTCAAAGCAGCCCGTGCTCCTTTTAAGGAACCAGTACTAGTTTAAAAACAAAAAGGTTTTGGTTTCGGAAATCTTCTCTCCTCTGGGTCTGCCAACATGATTCCAAAGGGATAGGGGTCGTAAGCGGTTCCCTCCTCATTTGCAAATAGGTTACTACCCCAAATCGGTAGTTGTTAGCTAATCAATGATTTGCAACAGCATATGCAGTCATAAACTATCAATAAATTCCTTTCTGAATTAGAAAGGGAAGTGAAGAAACCTCTTTCATTAACACTCCTATTTGCAAATCAGAAGCAATTGCAAAAGTGATTTTACTAGACAAAATAATGTTCCAACCCATAAAAAGGGTTTTAAACATAATGTGGTCACAAACCCTGCGAATTTACGACATGAGGCCCTTAGTTCTAAAACTGGCTTAGTTGCAGGCACTAACACATAGTCCAAAAGTCAGAAATGTTTTAATGTTTTCACGTTATTTGACAGACATTGTACAGAATGCCACTCCATTACACCATGCACCAAGACATAGTGACTTGAAAGGCCCTTTATGGAGATGTCTCGTGCCCAAGAAATGCCCCTACACCTTTACGCTTAGCTGCAGAGGTAACAGATGATAAAAATTATTAGAACCTTAATAAGACTAGTTAAAGCTGTTTACTCTTCCAAAGCTGAGTACTCAATGTTAATCACAAAGCCATGACATGTTTCAGGGCCAGATATAGGATTACCTAAAGGTTCCATGTTATCAGAACACCTTTTTTTCTGCAGCAAATCAATCCATTCTGGAATTATATATTCAGGTTCATTTCAATTAAAAGATCTGACTAAAACAACTGAAAATAATGATTTGTAAAAGCAAAAACCAGAACCAGATATGTTGTAGCCCAGTCACATATAGCCATCCAGTATTTTAGGTGATTATATCAGTCAGTCAGTAGTAACTTTATTTGATCATTATCAAGTAAGATCATAAAAGTAAACAGATGCCATATTAAATATAGGCTAAGTTACAATATATCATTAAAACTGGGATAAAATTAACACATTTTCAGGCACATGCATCAAAGCTATTTGCGATCGCAAACGGCGCGAATCGCAAAAATAGCTTTTGCGATGCATGAAACAACTTGCCACTCGCAATTTAAGAAATCGCAAATTATTGTGATTCCTTAAAAAGCGATTGCATTTATGGAATCCCTAATTGAGATTCCTTAAATGCAATGCATTACAGTTTACAAAATAGCGATTTCGCTATTAGCGTGAGCAAATTACCATGAGGCTGGACCTCATGGTAATTTGCGAAAACTTAGAAAAATGCACTTATTTGCATTTTACTAAGTTTCATGTTGCCCACACACATGCCCTTAGAGCATGTGTGTATGCAACATTTGTGCAGAGTGAACATACATGGGTGCAATAGGGTGTCATTTTGACACCCTTGCACCATCGAAATTGCGGGAGCAATTTGCGAGTACCTACTGGTACTCGCAAATTGCTCCCGCAATCTCTAATTCATTCCTATGGGCCTGGAGGCCCATAGGAATGAATGGGAAGACATTCCTTAATTGCGACTCGCAATTTGCTAGTCGCAATTAAGGAATTTGTGGGAATCGCTATTTCTTTAGCGATTCCTACATGCATAGGGTTTTGCTATTCCTTAATTGCGATTCCTTAATAATTGCTATTAAGGAATTGCAAAACCCTATGATGATGCAAGTGCCTTTGTGTAACAAAAACAGTTATTGTCCCAGAGTCATTTTTCTTTTCATGGAGGCCCATAAAAATGATGCTACCGAAAAGCAGACTAATTGGTCAGAAAGTGATTTGAAAAAGAACAGTGCGACCCTACATTGTTTAAAGTTATGCCTCCTTAAAATCGGTGCGATATACTCTTTCCTTTCCCTGTGATAATGTCCACAGAAAAATACTAGATGGAGATCAGTTTGGGCGAAATTCATGTCACAAGTACAGGGGGTCAATTCTGTGATTATATCAAAATAGAAACAATTCCATTGGGCCCCTTTTAAAGTGACCAACACAGCATAATTGAGAGCATTTGTTCTAATCTGATGACAGTATGAAGAAAAATTATGGGCTACATTTAGCGTTTCAAGACGGAGTTAACTTTATCAGGATGGTGGAAAACAATACCTCCACCATCCTGAGGGACCACCGCATGCCAAATTTCCACTGGCCATGTGGACAACTCTCTACATTGACAGGAACTGCTGTCATGGCAGTTCTTGTCTATGTAGTAAACACTTGAAGGACAGTACCGTCAAACATGATGACCAGCCAACAAACCTTTCAAAAATTGTTTTGTTTTTTCAAAAAGAGACTCCTAAAGTGGGAGTTTGTTTTTTAAAAACAAAATACAAATCGTCCCACAGATTGTGAGTTTTCTCCCAGAGTGAAGCGGTTATTATTTTTTTTCCTGTCCCATACTTTACTCTAAATAGGGCAGATGGTATAAAATTTCAATGGTCCCTACCCTGTCAGGCCATCAGTGGAAGTATTCAGACGAGGAATCACAAGCTAAGGAACTGGACTATAATTTATTGAACTAAAGGTCATTGGAATATGAATTAATTTTCCCAGTGAAAGAAATAAATAAGCATGAAAGACACAAGAAGAAAAGAAACTCACATAAGATTTTTATTAATTGACTTTATTAAAAATAGGGTAAGAAATAAGACACTGAATAATCAGAGACATTTTGTTACCTCCATTCTTTAGACCTACAGATAGATCATTTTACATTTCCACTTTAATACTGATTTCCAAACAGGGGATGTTGATCCATTATTGAGGTTTCAGAACTGATTTAGGGTGATTCTCTTTTAAATATCATTCTTATATCTGTCGCTCAGACATAGCTTGTGAACGATGTGATGGCTCTAACATCTGTGTTACAGCAAACAAATGATGGACGGAATACTGACAATGCAAACATTCTCCCCCAGTCAAAAGATCTGGGTTAAATCCATTGTTCTTTTGCCCACTAGGCCACCCCAGTTTGGACCCAGCCATATGCAAATCAGTTTTGACCCTGTGTCCCATGGGAACAGTCCAGAATGAACTGCCAGGCCAGGTCCTCCCTGGACCAGAAACAAGCATCCTGGGACCGGTGTCGGGTTATGTCACCCTTCTTCAGCCAGGCTAGCTTGAATCCAGTGGCACAGTGAGCAAGGGACGCACGTCTGGGTACACCCATCCCACTTAGGGCAAAAAGTGTTACAGCAAACAAATGATGGACGGAATGCTGACAATGCAAACATTCTTCCCCTGTCAAAAGATCTGGGTTAAATCCATCGTTCTTTTGCCCACTAGGCCACCTCAGTTTGGACCCAGCCATATGCAAATCAGTCTTGACCCTGTGCCACATGGGAACAGTCCAGAACGAACTGCTAGGCCAGGTCCTCCCTGGACCGGAAAAAAAAGAATCCTGGGACCGGTTTCAGGGAATGTCATCCTTCTTCAGCCAGGCTAGCTTGAATCCAGTGTCACAGTGAGCAAGGTTCCCACGTCTGGGCATACCCATCCCACTTAGGGAGAAAAGTGTTACAGCAAACAAATGATGGACGGAATGCTGACAATGCAAACATTCTCCCCCAGTCAAAATATCTGGGTTAAATCCATCATTATTTTGCCCACTATGCCACCCCAGTTTGGACCCAGCCATATGCAAAACAGTCTTGACCCTGTACCCCATGGGAACAGTCCAGTCCATCGTTCTTTTGCCCACTACGCCACCCCAGTTTGGAACCAGCCATATGTTCCTTCTTTAGCCAGGCTAGCTTGAATCCAGTGGCACAGTGAGTAAGGGACCCACTTCTGGGCATACACATCCCACTTAGGGGTGAAAAGTGTTACAGCAAACAAATGATGGATGGAATGCTGACAATGCAAACATTCTCCGCCAGATGTGGGTCTCGTGCTCTCCATGCCACTGGAGTCAAGCTATTCTGCCTGATGAGGGCTGAAAGCCCGAAACAGGTCCTCGGATGCTTGTTTCCAGTATAGGGAGGACCTGGCCTGACAGTTCGGGCAGGACTGTTCCTATTGGGCTCAGGGTCAAGACTGATTTGCATATTGTTGGGTCCAAACTGGAATGGCGAGCGGAAAAACAATGGATTTAGGCCCATATCTCTGTACTGGGGTGAATGTACGACATTGTTCTGCATTCTGTCCACCAATTGTTGTTTTTGCATTTGTTACGCCAAATGGGACGGGTATGCCCAGACGTGGGTCCCATGCTCTTCCATGCCACTGAAGTCAAGCTATCCTGTCTGATGAGGGCTGAAAGCCCGAAAACGGTCCTAGGATGCTTTTTTCCAGTCCAGGAAGGACCTGGCCTGGCAGTTCGGGCTGGACTGTTTCCATTGGGCGCAGGGTCAAGTCTGATTTGCATATGGATGGATCCAAACTGGAATGGCATGGTGAGCAAAAAAATTATGGATTTAGGCCCAGATCTCTGTACTGGGGTGAATGTACAACATTGTTCTGCATCCTGTCCATCAATTCTTGTTTTAGCATTTCTCACCCCGAGTGGGACGGGTATGCCCAGACGTGGGTCCCGTGCTCTCCATGCCACTGGAGTCAAGCTATTCTGGTTGATGAGGGCTGAAAGCCCGAATCTGGTCCTAGGATGCTTGCTTCTAGTCCAGTGAGGACCTGGCCTGGCAGTTCGGGCTGGACTGTTCCCATTGGGCGCAGGGTCAAGACTGATTTGCTTATGGCTGGGCCCACGCTGGAATGGCATGGTGTGAGAAGTTGGCCTGGTATATGCTGTCCACTAGTTATAGTGTGCACCCTGTACCAGTCCAAACAACCCCTTATTGGTTATAGGTTAAAGACAACCTTTATTGAAAGCTATCCTAGTGGTAGCTATGGAGAGCAGCCTTCAGGCTAAGTCTTGAAGGAATGTAAAGCAGCTTGTTTTACCAGTCTTTAATCTCTTGAGTTCCTAAATGAAAGATATCCGCACCAGGTATATATGTAAAATATATGTATTTATTACTAAACACACCCTCCTAGTCTATTTATGAGACTAGAGGTCAAAACACATAAGTTACACTTCAATAATCACAGTAAAATAGCACAAATACACATCAGGCCCTAGGGGCGAGCCAAACCATATACTAAAATAGTGGTATAAGAACCACGATTTAATTAGACACAAGGCCTAGAGCCTGTAGAATCACTGGGACCCCAAGGAACCACCCAAGGTAGTGACACAGGGGACCCACGGGACCGGTGTGCAGTGTGTGAACACAGCCACGAGCTCCCGTTAGCTTCTATGGGAAAAGTTGCGGTTAGATTTTTAAAGATTAGGGACACTTAGAATTGAGTCAGGACCAAACCCTTTTGGACTTAGGAAGTTCTAGGGCTAGCACCCACGGGAGCGCAGGAGTACTCGTGTTACCTCACCCACTTTTGGTGTCGGTCGCGTCGTCGATTTCAATGGGAGCTGGCGAAGAAGTGCTGCTGCCGTGAAGATGCGAGGTTCACGAAGAGATCCAAGCCTGGATCAAAGATGAGAAGAACCTGAAAGCAGAAAGGACAGAGTCTGGGTCACTAGCCGGTGACCAGGAAGGCGATAGGAGATACCCACCGATGCCGGTTGATGTGAGGTGAAGTAGGCAAAGATTGACTCTTCAGCCACGAGGACCAGGAGGTGTTGAGGACAACCATGAGCTGGATTAGAGCTGTCCTACAAAGGATGTCGAGTGCTGCAGTGTCGGTTCCCGGATTGGACACAACAAGCCTTGGCAACAGCAACCCATGCAGAAACGACAAAGATGCTTCGGTGCTGACCAGCAAGGTCTGTGGGACTCACCACTTAGTTGGGAGTCAGGGCACGTCTGGAGCAACCAGGGAAGCCCAAGGAAATACAAAGTTACCACCTTAGGGACCCAACAGTCAACGGACCAGGGATCGCGAAGGGACCTCGAGACGAAACACAAAATGGCGGCCCACGGGTCACTCGGAATGACCAGGCCGACAATCTTCGGTACATTCAGTGCTCGAGGTGGGGGCTACAAGTTAGCTCAAGCACGACGTCAAAAAACATCGAGAAGTCAATGCACTTGTAGAAATGCACGGTGACCAGGATTCTGGTTCCACGCTGCTCACGAGGGCTGCGGGTCTCAGCTTTGCTGGAGACTCGGGTCGGCCTGTGAGATGTCTGGAAGTCCTCTTCCTGGGCTGCAAATACTTCAGAGTCCGGCGGGAGCTTCGGAAATGCAGACAGGCAAATTGCTTCGTTGGTGCCTGCCAAGCAGGGGAGTCACTCCTTGACCCCAAGGGAGATTTCTTCAGTCCTCTAGTCTTGAGAAGAGAGACAACATTCCAGGATTCAGCTTCAGAGCTTCGTCCAGGGATATCTAAAGTTCTGGTTACAGAGGTTCCTTACTTATACCTAAGGAAGGGGTTGGACTAGCTCTGGGGACGCACCTATGCAGGGTTTGGAAAGAGGAGTGGCTACACCCATTTCCTTTGTCCAGTTTCACGCCAGAGCAGGGGCTGAAAGACCCTGGACCGGTTTGAGCTGGACTATGCACAGGGACACCAAATGTGCTCCCAGTGCAGGACTTCAAAGCACTCAGAGAGTGCTCCCTCCCAGCCCCAATACACATAAGCCTGTCTGGGAGGTGGTTACACCTCCCTGTGACAGGAAACCTATTGTCCAGGCCTCCCCTGCCGGAGTTTCGGTCAGCAGCAGGAGGCCAGACCCGTGTCTGTAGCATCCATTTTGTGATGCCAGGGCTCTGTTAAGTTTCTACCGGGTAACCCAGTACTGTCATGTCTCTCCCTCTAGAAGGTTGGAATTCTACCCCCACCATCAGAACTAGCGGGGGTAGGGTTCCAAAGTGTTTGACACCAAACACGACATGTTTCTGTGCAGCCATCCCAAAGTTAGCATTTACAGCGAGGTTATAATGCACTTAAGAGTATATGGTCAGGCTGCATTACAAACAGCATCAGAGAAGGGTCTCCAAACGCTGCAGAGGGGCTCTGCTCATGCAGGGTCACCCTCTCACATAGGAACCAAGCACTCTGCCTTCAGGATTGATAAGGCCTGCCATAGGAGTGACTTATAGGTTTATATGTTTGTATATAAATAGGGATATAGGTAACCTATATCACAATAAGGGGTGCATGCACCACCTTACTCAGGCTGCAGTAGCAGACCTGTGGTGACATTTTGGGTGGCTTTCCAGGGGTGGCATAATACATGCTTCGGCCCCTGGTAGGCCTCTGGGGTACCTATGCCCTGGGTACATAGTGTACTATATACTAGGGACTCACAAGGTGTACCTCAGGATCCAATCTAGGGTGTACCTAAAGTACATGCAATCAATTTAGAGAGGAAGCCGCTAGGCTGGGGCCCTGGATAGCAGAGTCGAAAAACAGTGAAACACCAGCAAAAAGTGGGGTTATACACGTGAAGCAGATCCTACTCTCCTACTCATGGTGAGCAAAAAAACGATGGATTTAGGCCCAGATCTCTGTGCTGGGGTAAATGTACAACATTATTCTGCATTCTGTCCATCAAGTGTTGTTTTTGCATTTGTCATCCCGAGTGGGATGGGTATGCCCAGACGTGGGTCCTGTGCTCTCCATGCCACTCCAGTCAAGCTATCCTGGCTGATGAGGGCTGAAAGCCCGAAACCAGTCCTAGGATGCTTGTTTCCAGTCCAGGGAGGACCTAGCCTGGCAGTTCGGGCTGGACTGTTCCCATTGGGCGCAGGGTCAAGACTGATTTGCATATGGCTGGGTCCAAACTGGAATGGCATGGTGAGCAAAAAAACTATGGATTTATGCCCAGATCTCTGTATGGGGGTGAATGTACGACATTGTTCTGCATTCTGTCCATCATTTATTGTTTTTGCATTTGGCTCTAAAAGCTGTAGTAAACGTACTGGCTCCAAGGAGAAGTATACAAAAATAAGGACATAGAGAAACATGAAATCTCAGTGCACAGCTGTCATAAGCCTTCTTGAGCGGACATCAGGCAGAGACAAAAGGGTAGCCCTGCGAAGAAACTTTGACACCTATAACAAAAGAAACCTTTGACCTACCCCTTACTGCTACCATCTACCCTATGTCATCACTCAAGAAGAACAAATCAGCAGTCCTTTTCCATTAAGGACCACACAGAATTTCTTTTGGTATCTATTTCTCCACTCTCCCTCACTTCAGTTCTGGGTTGTGGGCATAAGAAGCATGAATAAGAACCATCTACAAAAGGGATGGCTTAGACTCAAATAGGTGTCCTCCTTTATATAGTGTTCTTCCTTATCTTCCAAGTTATTCTGTACCTTTAAGCGTTGGTATTCACACTAGTGCTCTTCCAAGTCTTCCTTTCATTGTCTGTTTTAGCCTTCCTAATTCTCATCCTGGCACTGTACAGGTTTTCTCAATCTGGTGCTCCTAGTTGTAATCCTTCATGACTCTGGTCTTCCTGGCCCTGTTCCTGGCTCATCCTTGTATTAGCCCTTACTCTGCCTCCTGATCCTGGTACTTATTTATTTATTTATTTTAAAGGTTTTATATAGCGCTGGCTAGACCCGAGGGTATCAGAGCGCTTTACAAGGGCTGAGTGATACAAAAGTTACAAAGTAAACATTTTAATTCAGAGATAAAAAATATAAAACAATTATGGCATTATAAACGTTGCAAATCTTGCAGGTGGTCATACATAAAGAAAACCATTAGGCAATAACAAGAGTTGGGTAATAAAACAAGTGAGGATGGTAGGAGGTGAGGGGGTGGAAGATGAGAAGGTAGGGGTGGAGCTAAGGAGGAGGATGGAAGAGGTGAAAAAAGATGGGGAGAGGGGTAACTACAAAAGAAAATAGAGGGGGGAGGTAGTAAATTAGGCATGAATAAGAAGGGGGGGGTGGAACGGGCACTCAGTCAAGGAAGCCTGGTCGAGTCAGGGTTGGATTATGATCTGTGTTGGGTGAACAGGCTTAAGGCCCCCAGAATCTGTTGAGAAGATGCAGCTCGAGGTCTTTTTTGAAGCTGTGGTAGGAGGGATTGCAACGTAGGTCTTTAGGGAGTGAGTTCCAGATGGTAGGCGCATTTCTGGAGAAAGAGCGTGACTGCGCAGATTTCTTGTTTACCAAGGGCGGCACTAGGATGAGGGCGTTGGTACTCCTCATTGCTCTAGAGCAGCCAGCTTTATGGTGTTTATCTGAGAGATACAATGGGGTTTGTTGATGGAGGGCTTTGTGCGTAATGCAAGCGGTCTTATGTATGGATCTGCCATCGACGGGAAGCCCTTTAAGACCCTTGAGGATGTGGGAGATGTGATCAAACCGCTTACAATCGGAAATAAGTCCGGCCGCAAGGTAAAGGACCGATTTGATTGGGGCTAGGTGGACTTTCGGCATACCAGCAAGCATGGCATTACCATAGTCCAATCTAGACAGAACTAGTGATTGCACAACTAGTTTAAAGTCATCAGCGGGAATGAAGGGTTTAATTTTCTTGAGGTGTTGGAGAATGAAGAGAGCTCCTTTCGCCGCGTTTTTTATGTGAGGAGTAAGACTGAGGTTTTGGTCAATGCTTATTCCAAGGCATTTAACTGAGTTAGAGAGGGAAAGAGTGCAAGTGAATGCTTTGAGGTCAGGAATCCAGTGATGGATGGGTAGCCTGTTGTTTTTGGGAGAGAAAAGAATGATTTCAGTTTTTTTAGGGTTGAGTTTGAGGAGATTGTGATGGAACCAGCATTGAATTTTAGTCAGGGTATCATTGAGGTGTAGAATGTCCACATGAGATTTAATCTTATAGTAAAGTTGGGTATCATCCGCATAAAGGTGGACATTAGTTCTTGCTTATTTGAGAATGAGGGTGAGGGATTCCATGACGAGGTTGAATGGAGCGGGAGACAGTATAGAACCCTGGGGCCACCCAAGGAGATGGGCATAGGTTTAGAAAGGCAATCATTGAGTTTAATCTGTTGGGTTCGGTGTTGGAAGAAGGAGGTGAACCATTTGAGGACAAGACCATTGAAGCCAAAACGATCTTTGAGTGTGTTGAGTAAGGCAGAGTGGTTAACAGTATCAAAGGCAGCAGAGAGGTCAAGGAGAATGAGAAGGGAGTTCTCCCCCTTGTCGAGGGAGTGGTGGATGTCATCCATAATGTTGAGCATGGCAGTTTCTGTACTGCAGCCCTTTCTAAACCCTGACTGTAATGGGTCCAAAAGGTTGAAAGAGTCGATGTGTTTGTCCAGTTGGAGCTGGGCGCATTTTTCAAGGGCCTTAGAAAGAAGAGGCAGGTTGGAGATGGGTCACAGATTTTCGAGGTCATTAGGATCTGCTATAGTATTTTTGAGGGTGGGGGTGATTTGCCCCATTTAGAGGGAAGCAGGGACACAGCCTGAGGTCAAGGAGGCATTGATGATGGTGGTCCAAAGTGGGGCAATGATGTATTTTAAATCTTTACCAAGGTTAGTGGGGAGAGGGTCCCTGGGATGAGAGGAAGGTTTGAGCTTAGTGATGATGTGGAGGACATCAGTCTCAGTAACTGGGCAGAATTTATGCCAAGATGCATTATTTTTGAGCTGGGGGTTGGCGGAGTAGGGTTTGGGCGAGACAACAGCAAGGGGGAGATGAACCGCGTCCGGAGAAGGAGTAGGGACGAGGTGGGGTTTGGCGGAAATGTTGTAGGCTGGTGAAGAACAATGTGGAGGGGGGTTAAGGCAAAGGACTGGTCAATCTTGGCAATTTTTTCCGAGAAGAAGTTCGCGATTTCTTCGCATCTCTCACTAGTTGTAATCATTTTAGGTGGTGCAGAAGCTGTTTGGTTTTTAGTAATGCTGAAAAGTTCCTTGGGTCTATTTTTAGCCCAGTCAAGTTGGACACAGAAGAAGGCGGCCTTTTCTTTAAGGATGTGTTCTTTGTAATAAGCCCTTGCAGTTCTAAGGAGAGCAAGATTAGAGGGTGAAGGGTGTTGTCTCCAAGTACGTTCGGTCAGCCTAAGGGAGCGTCTCTCATTATTGAGATCGGCATTAAACCAGGATTTAGCAGGGTTATATTTTTGAAGTTTTAATTTGGCTGGGGCTATTTGGTCCAGGACTTCGATGATGAATTTGTTGTAATGTTCAGCAAGGTCGTTTGCCTTTTGGGAGGGAGGGGTAAGCTGAAGCTGAAGTTGTGCTTTGATCTTAGTCTCTAGCTGGCCCGGAGGAGTAAGGTGAAGATTTCTAGTTAATTTACTGTGGTTGATGCTTTTGTGGGTGGGGGAAGGCGTGGCACAGGAGATCGTGAAGAGGATAAGGTGATAGTCGGACCAATCAATGGGTACAATGCGGGAGAGGGAAGCCAAATCTTTGCTTGTATTGATGGTGTCAAGCGTTGCTCCTTTGAAATGTGATGGTGCCTGGCAGAGTTGTATAAAGTCATTAATGTTGAGGAGGTCATTGAGGAGGTTTACCGCAGAATCATCTTTTTTGTTCCAATGGAGATTAAAGTCTCCAAGGAAGAGGTTTTTGGAGTGGGAAATCGAGGATTGGATGAGGAGGTCAGACAGTTCCTAAACAAAGGGGAGAGGGTCACCAGGGGGATGGTAGATATTATGTAGTCGGATAGGAGGGGAGCCTAGAACTCTGAGTTCTGCACCGATGTATTCAAAAGTAAGATGCTCAGGGATCTGAACAAGTGAGAGTTGAAGTTCATCCTTGTAGATAATGGCAAGGCCCCCTCCCATTTTATCAAGTCTATCTTTTCTGAGAATGGAGTAACCCGGGGGAGCGAGCAGATCGAGAATCAAAGAGGAGTGGGCACTGAGCCAGAAATGCTATGTCTGTGGTTTCATTAAGAATGGTTGCAGAGATTTCTGAAGCATGTCGGGCAGCCGATCGGCAATTGACCAGCATGCAGCAGAGGGGTTTAAGGTTGCTTTTACGGGGGAGCAAGAATGGATGGTAGTGAGTTGTGAAGGGGGTCTGGGCGAGACTGGGGGGCGTGGGAGGTGGCCTTTCCCCAGAATCACAGGAATAGTTGAGCAGAGAGCAGGAGAGTGGGTCGTCTTGGAGATGGGGGGCCAATATTGAGTTCCTGGGGGTCAGGAGAGGAGAGATTGTCCGGGGCGTGGGATGGTCTAAGAGAACAGTTACCATGTGGTGGTCCGCACAAAGAAGTATCGCAAGCTGTAGTACTCCCTTGCTGAGGGAGGGAGGTGTTGGATTGTGTGGAGGCAACAATGCCTGTATCAATGATGCAATTGCTAAGGGAGAGGGAGTTAAAGTCTTGTCTGAGGGATGAGAGTTCCAAAGCCAGGATTGAGAGGTGGAGTTCGATATTGAGAAGGGACCTGGTTAGAAATGATGAGGGTAGGGCGGTAGGGAGGATGGGGAGAGAGGGGTATGTATCATTTTAGCCGGGGAGGAGGGTCTGGGGGGAGGTCGTGGAGGAAACCCTGGTGACGGATCGGTATGGATGTTGTGGAAGCAAGATTGAGGGCTGAATGTAATGGGAAGGTCCGCCTCCACGGGGGTCGCAAAGGTGTCATGAGATGAAGTAGGGGTGTACGGCGAGTGATGAGGGATGCCATCTTGGTTGTGGGGGTGGCGGTCAAGTAGATTGCAAGCTATAGGAGTCCGTAGATGGGAAGTAGAGGTATTAGTGTGAAGGGGCTGGGAGGAAGGGGAGGGAAGAAGGGAGTGATTAGGGTTGCGTGGGGAAAAGTCAGGAGGAGGAGAGGGGGTTGGGACAGCCGGGTGTGCTGTAGGACTGTCAGGAAAAGGAGGAGAGACAAGCGAGGTGAGAGGAGAGAGGGTTTGGTCGACTGGGTATGAAGTAGGAATGTCGGGCAGGGGGGAGGATTCTAAAGGGGTAAGGGGACCTTGAGTCAGAGATTGGGAGGTTTCCAAGGTTACTGCTATGTCAGGGAGTGGAGGGGTTATCGTTACGGGGAGAGGACGGGAGGACTTCCTGGGATGAAGAGGTTGAAGGGATATGGGTAGGCGTAGGCAGAAGGTAAGATAAAGTGCTAAAGTGGCATTCAAAGGTAGTGAGGTGGTTTTCGGAGGCTCTGATTAGGATATTTCCAGATTTGAAAATGAATAGGTCAATTTTGCCTGGAAAGGTGGCAGAGGGGGAGGTAGACAATTTTACGCCGTAGGGGATTTTGCAAGATTTTGTTATGGGGAGATGATGGAGAAAGATGCTTTTCCATTTAGAGGGGCGTTTGAAGTAGAAGATGTAGTTGGTTTTGATAAGGGAGGTGAGGCTAAGATAATTATCTACGAATAAGATTACTTTGTGACTTATTAATAGTTTGTGTTTAAAAAATTTCTTTGCATTTTTGGATAGGTTGGGTGGGTAAAGGATGGTCCAGGAGTTCGGGCCTTGTTTTGTGATGGGAGAGTCCGAGGGTGTGATTGCAGGGAGGCATGGTCGTTTGACTCACGAGGTCCGGGGGAGAGTGAAGGTTGAGGTACTTCTGAGCCCCACTCTGATCCTGCTGGACTGCTTGGTCCCTATCCATCTAGCTCTGTTGTCCTGAGTCTCCTAGGGCTGGCACTCCTAGTCTTCCTGGTTTGAGTCATCTTGCTTCTCCCTGGTCCTTGTGATCCACCTGTTCCTGTGTCCTCTGGCCCTAGTCCTCCTTATTAGCCCTTCTAGGCTGGGCCTGGTCTAGTTCAGTTGTTCATCATGACTCTGGTTGTCCTGGTCCCATTGATCCTTACCTGCCTTACCTGCCTAGTCCTCCTGCTCCACTTGGAACTACAGGTCCTGGTCCCCTTGTTTCTGACTTTTCTTGACTTCCTGACTTTTCTTTACTTCCTAGGCCTGTGTCTGGTCCTGCTTCTTCTGGTCTTTCTAGTCTACCTAATCTTACCCCATCTGGTCTCTGGTCCTAACGGTCCTAGTCCACCTTCTCCTGACCTGACTAGTTATCTGTGTCCTTGTCCAACAGGATGTGATACTCTTGGGCCTGGTCCTCCTGCTCATTGCATCCTAGACTAACTTGACAACTTTATCCTGATCCTCCTTGTTCAGGTTATCCTGCTCTTAGACATCTGGATTTGCTCCCATTCCTTCTGTTATCCTGGCCTTCTTTGCACTGGTCCTCCTTTCCCTCCTCGTCCTGGTCCTACTTGTCCTGGTATGCCAGTCCTGATACCCCTAGACCTCTGTAACGTGAGCTTCCTTTTCCACACAGTTAAAGCCCAACTGGTCTTTCTTGCGCTGGCCCTTTTAACTTCTGTTGTGCTGGCTTTGGTTGCCTGGCTGTATATTCATGATTCTTCACATCCTGTCCTCCTAGCCTTCCTCATTCTCACTCTGGTTTGCCTAGCAATGGTTCTCCTATTCCTGGTCCTCACAGTCCATGTTATATTCCTGGTTTTGTGCCGACTAGACTTGATCCACACAGATCCCAGAACTTTCCACCACAGAAATTTGAGGAAAATGTGTTTTTATACAAATGTCGAGGTCTGCAAGGGATTCTGGGAAACAGAACCTGGTGAGAGCCAGACAAGTCACCCCATCCTAGATTCCCCTTGGTGTCTAGTTTTCAACAATGTATAGGTTTGCTAGGTTTCCCTAGGTGCCGGCAGAGCTACGGTTAAAAAAGACTACAGCTAGGCACTTTGCAAAAAAAGGGTAATTTTTCACTGTCAAAATGTGGTGTGCCTACCTTGCGTTTTGGGCCGTTTCCTGCCACGGGCACTAGACCTACCCACACAGGTGAGGTACCATTTTTCTTGGAAGACTTTGGGGAACGCAGGGAGTGTGGAATTTTGTGGATCTACGCAGATTCCAGCACTTTCCAACACAGATATGTGAGGAAAATGTGGGTTTTTTGGACAATTTTTTAGGTTTGCTGGGTAACAGAAACTGGTGGAAGCCAGTGAAGCCACCCCATCCTGGATTTCCCTGGGTGTCTAGTTTTCAAAAATGTATAGGTTTCACTAGGTGCCAGCAGAGCTAGGGTTATAAAACTACAGGTAGGCACTTTGCAAAAAAAGGGTCATTTGTTACTGTGAAAATGTGGTGTGTCCACCTTGCGTTTTGGGCTGTTTCCTGTCGCGGGCACTAGGCCTATCCACACAAGTGAGGTACCATTTTTCTTGAAAGACATTGGGGGAACGCGGGGTGGGTGGAATTTTGTGGAACTGCGCAGATTCCATAACTTTCCACCACAGAAATGTGAAGAAAATGTGTTTTTTTGGACAATTCTTTAGATTTGCAAGGGATTCTGGGTAACAGAAACTGGTGGAAGCCCGTGAAGTCACCCCATCCTGGATTTCCCTGGGTGTCTAGTTTTCAAAAATGTATAGGTTTCCCTAAGTGCCGGCAGAGCTAGGATTCAAAAACTACAGCTAGGCACTTTGCAAAAGAAGGGTCATTTTTCACTGTGAAAATGTGGTGTGTCCACCTTGCGTTTTGGGCCATTTCCTGTTGCAGGCACTAGGCCTACCCACACAAGTGAGGTACCATTTTTCTCGAAAGACTTGGGGAACGCGGGGTGGGTGGAATTTTGTGGATTCAGGCAGATTCCAGAACTTTCCACCACAGAAATGTGAGGAAAGTTTTTTTTTTTTTTTACAATCTTTTAGGTTTGCAAGGGATTCTCGGTAACAGAACCTGGTGAGAACCAGTCAAGTCACCCCATCCTGGATTTCCCTGAGTGTCTAGTTTTCAAAAGTGTATAAGTTTGCTAGGTTTCTCTAGGTGCAGTCCGAGCTAGGGTTAAAAAACTACAGCTAGGCGCTTTGCAAAAAAAGGGTCATTTTTCATTGTGAGAATGTGGTGTGTCCACGTTGCATTTTGAGCTGTTTCCTATCATGGGCACAAGGCCTACCCACACAAGTGAGGTGCCATTTTGATCAGAAGACTTAGGGCAACACAGAATTGTAGAACAACCGTTATTATCTAGTGACTTTTGATGCATTTCTGTCTTCCAAATAAAAGACAATGTGTAAAAAGAAGTCATTATGAAAAATTACCTATAATTCTCATGCTAGTATGGGTACTCCCAATTTCGGAAATGAACAAATATCTACTGTTTCTAAACTCTATATTTTGTTCCTATTTTATAAATACATAGGTGTCTTTCACACCAATTTTTCCATGTATTCATTTTCCCAAAATAATTGCTATATACCCGGTACATAATAAAAAACCATTGCAAGACGCTGCTTAGTTATTGGCTCTGGGTTCGTCGGATTCTTAGTGAACCTACAAGTCCTATACATCCCCACAACCAGAAAGGTCCAGCAAATGTAACAGTATATTGCTTTCAAACAGCTGTCATAATTAGAAGAAGTTACAGGTGAAAATGTTGACACAAATGGCTGTTTTTTCAACTAATTTTAAAATTTTCACATATTTAACTGTTAGTTTTTAGGAAGAAACCTTGAAGAATCTACACAAATGACCTCTTGCTGAATTCAGAATGTTATCTACTTTTCTAAAATGTATAGCTTTCCAGGATCCATTATTGCTTTCATACCCATTTCTACCTTTAACTAGAAGAAGGTTGAAAGCACAAAAAATAGCAAAAAAAGGCTATGTCCCAGAAAAATGCCCAAACTGTGTAAAACACTTTGGTTTTCTGACAAAAGTCTGCTGGTCCCTGAAAGCTGGGAAGATGGGGATTTCAGCACGACAACCCCTTTTTTGATACCGTTTGCAGGGAAAAAAACAGATGCTTTCATCTGGAGCCCTTTTTTCCAATTTAAACAAAAAACAACATTTGCTCTATTTTGGCTAATTTCTGGGTCCCCTCATAGGGAATCCACAAACCCTGGGTACCTTTAGAATCCCCATGATGATGGAAAAAAAGGACACACAGTTGGCGTGGATACCTTATGTGGTCAAAAAGGTACAGGGGTCTAAGCCCGAACTACCCTAAATAGCCAAAAAAAGGCTTAGCACAGGGGGGAAAAAAGGCCTAGCAGCGAAGGGGTTAACAATACTTTAGAATGTGTTAGAGAGATACAACAGGAAGCTATCATGGAAGAGAAAGAGGCATGGCAGATGTATGGTAGATTAGATGATACCTGATGTTGGGTAGATCAGTCAGAGAAACAAAGATGGATGCTTCCTCATTGTTATGTTAATGCTAGTGTTACTATGGTACATAGCTGGGCTCAATCAATCATAGCATTTGTAAGGCGCAATACTTACCCGTGAGGGTCTCAAGGCGCCGGGGGTAGGAGGTGCTGCTACTGCTCGCATTAGTGCCAAAGGAAGAGTGAGAACATTAAAGCACGTATGGTTCAAAAACTGATTCCCAGGGTGGCAGAGTACCATGTCAAAAGATGCATGATATGCGCTACTTATAATCCAGGAAAAGGTGCCCCAGTCCCGACAGGCCATTTTGCACCCCCAGATTTGCCCTTTGAAGTCCTGCAAATGGATTTCATAGAAATGGGACGAGTGGGCAAGCTTAAGTATGACTTGGTGGTGGTTTGCACCTTTAGTAGGTGGGTGGAGGCTTACCCTCTATGAGATAAAACAGTCCTAAGTACTGCAAAAGTACTCCTGAAGGAGTACTTCCCGAGATTTGGCTTGCCCAGAGTTCTTTGGAGCGACAATGGGCCACACTTTATTGGACAAATGATGGACCTGGTCTGCAAAGGCTTGCAGATTAGGCAAAAGTTCCATGCTGTCCACCATCCACAGGCTGCAGCCTAGTGGAAAGATGCAATGGTATCTTGAAAGGAAAACTGGGAAAGATATGAGCTGAAACAAAATTAAAATGGCCTGATGCTTTGGCCATAGTTTTCTATTCAACGCACAATACTGAATACTCGAAAATGTGTTTATCTTGATTTCAGAAAGCAAATGTAAGGGGTGTACCATTTTTTTAAAAGAAATTGTGAAATTGAATGTTCTCTGCTTGTTGATTATTGTGACCAATTGACTAAAGAATTGCGTTTGATTCATTCACAGGTGAAGGCCAGTCTCCCTCCTCGTCATGAAGGTTCAGGTCATAATCTGAGGCCTGGAGACTGGGTCTTCACCCGCGAATTCCTGAGGAAATCTAGTCTTGAGTAGGGGTGGGCGGAACTTGGGCAATCGGGCCACGCAAATCTCCGCGAAACGGTAAAAAATCTCCGCGAACACGCAGAAATTCCGCGAACACGCGGAATTGCTTGTTCGCGATACTTTTTTCCTGTTCGCGATCGCCGTTTGCGTGCTCGGGGTGAAATATCTCGCGAACACGCATATTGAGAACGCGAACAAGCAAAAAATGTCGCGAAGTCGCGGAACGCAGATTTTTGGGCAATTTTGCGTTCTCCGCGGAACGCGAAATTACCAAAATTCCGCAAATTCCGCGACCGGAACGGAATTTACCACCCAGGCCTAGTCTTGAGCCACACTGGAAAGGATTGGTGAAAGTGCTACTCACCACTCAGACTGCTGTTAAGTGCATGGGACACAAACACTGGCTGCATGCCAGCCATATTAAGAAAGCTCCATGGTCTTTGTTCTGTGATCAATGTGTGATGCAACGAATTCATGATTTGGAAAGTGAACAAATTCCACAGCAAGTATCTTTTAATGATAGTGAGCTGGTTGAAGAAGGAGAAGTAGCGTATCCACTGGTCAATTTCACTCTTGTTGAGCCCAAATTGATACCAATACTTCTATTTGACATCTGGATTGTGATCCAAAAACTATAGACTTTGAATGAAAAAACTATCTCTGGAGAGACCATGCCGGTGGTCAAGACTGGCAACATATGGACCTGTACATAAGCTTGCCAGTGAGGCTTTGAAGTAAAGGACACTGGGAAATCTTGCTGTTCTTTAGTAGAATAGATAGGGATTTTTAGGAAATCTTAGCCACGTTACTTTGCTTTTGGCTGTTAGGTGTTTTTGAATTTTTTCTCTTTTTGAAAAGAAAAGAAAGAAGAGGCCTGCAGAAACAAGGTTATCTATCCAAGGAAGGGGAGGGTAGAAAAGAGAGAAAAAGAATGATCTGAGCATAAAGACAAATATTAGGATGAGTATCACTCCTCAAGAACAGGTATTTGTACATCATACACATATAATACAATATGGGTAATATTCGGAGTATTGAACTGAGACCATTTGGTAAATCACCCTCTTATCTGTGGCAGGAGGGGAACACTCCAGTGTCTGGTATACAACAATTTTGGACCAAGAAAGTGAAAATTGTTGTGCTTCTGTGTCTTCTGATAATAATATTAGGAAGGCTACCATTGTTCTGGTGGTTATAAGAAAACCACCTAGTTTCTAAATCAGTGATGTCAGTCACCACACCAATACCAGAGCATCAGTATATAACCCTTGCCCCTTATAAGCACGCACATCACTTGCAATATGTGAATAATACATTCATTCAGGTTTTACATAATGCTCATCTTGGCTATAATGCTATAGATTGTTGGATATGTGACTTCCTGCCATCTTCAGTCAAAAGGAAGGCACCTCTTATTCCTCTACCTTTATCCTATTATGGATCGTGTAGTGCCTTGTGGGATTGAATTGTTGCTCTTATATCAAAGTTACTAATAAAACTGTACAGAGCCAGCTTAGGGATCACCTTTATTATCTATGCTGGTCAAATGCAGTTAGAGTCTATGGCACCATGGAGGAGAGGGACGAATTAACAGGCTATGATAACTCCTCTATGTTATTATCCTTTAATGAGAGAAAGCTGTCCAAGGTGGCTATGATACCCATACATGTGCATGCCCTTAACACCCCCTTTTGTGTTCAAGGTGAAGGGCCGCTTGCTGTTGGGAATAGTATTTGCTCCCGTAAAGTGATTTTAACTTGCACTAGTTCTCCATCATTTGTGGCACCGCAAAACACCTATTTTGTTTGTGGTAATCAGGCTTATGTCTTGCTCCCTAAAGGATGGTCAGGCAGATATTATATTGCATTTATTCTTCCTCCCACTTCTTCCTCCCACTTATCTTGCACCATCTGATTATCACAGGACATATCGACTTAATAAACGGGAAGTACAGGTTGACCAGAAAGACACCACACTGCAGCGATTTATTGATCCATTGAAGGGTCTTGTGTATTTCTGGGGTCCTATGGCCAATAGTGTACAGCTGTTATTAATGAGAATGCTGGTGCACTCAGTAACATTACTGCAGAAATGCAAGCTACCTATCTTGTTTCACTTCAAAATCATATTGTTTTAGACATTTTTAGCAGAGAAGGGGGGTATGCCACTTAATTGGTAGTTCGCCCTGTGTGTATATCCCAGATAATGCTCCTAATGTGAATTTGGCAATTCAAAATCTTCACAATATTGCTGCTGAAATACATCAGTATACTGGAGACTGGAGTTGGTCAGGTTGGTTTAGAGAAGTACTGCTCACATGGGGTTGGAAACTATTAGTGATAGCCTTGGTTATAGGTGGGATTATTTTAGGGTGCTGTCAATGTGTGAATTGTCTTCACATGTGCTACAGCATGCTCCTTTCAGTCTGCAAGCCCCCTCCAGTTTCTGTTCCAAAACAGAATATGCTTATGATGAAAGAAGAAGAAATATGGGATTTAATGAACATTAGTGTTAGTGCCCTCACAGATTAGCCATTTTACAAAGGCCCATTTGTTTCTTATTTTTTCTGTTAACAACCATATAATGGAGAATATCTGAAAATGAAGTACTATCATAATATGATGGGCCAATCTAAATAATCTAATACTGATTCTACAGGTAATTGGTAAATGTTGATCTCATGTTCTAGGACCATTTGAGGAAAAGGTTATATAATATGAACATGACTGCAGAATTTTTTTGAGTCCACCTGACTTTGTACAACGTTGTCTGAGAAATTTTCCATGTACGTGCTGACATTTTGCATTCTTGTCTTTCCATGCCCTTGGAAAAGTACTGAATGGTTGCTAGAATAATTACACCTTGTTAATCATTTGTGCTTCTCTGAAATGTAAAGTCACATTTCTTTTCCATTCAATTTGCAATTAATCAGGGTCTGCGATTCTTTCTTACATTACTTACCTTGAAAATGTAATGTGGTTAGCTATTCTTTTTGTATGTATAACAGGAAGGAAATTTCCAATGGATTAGGGGAGGGGAATGGAGTCCGTACGCAGACTTGTTTGAAATATAGTATAAATATGAAAGGAGAATTTTTTCAGTTGTTCATTACCTTCACAGAACAGGTTTTTTCCTTGTTGGTTTTGCACCGACTTAAGCGTGAATAAACTACTCTGTTTTACCTCTAACTACCTGTACTCCTTTGGATTTAAGTGGACAAGAGTGGAATTTTCCAGAGCACAGAAGTGCGCTTTCCACAATTGGCCTTTTAACCAAGTCTACACTTTATTTGCCCAGAATACCAAATATATAACATGGAAGTGATGCATTTTCTAAGAGCATATTCAGAAAGAAAGGAGAAAGTACCTTCGAAGTAAAAGAGCAAATCGTCTCACCTCTGCAGTGTCTCACAAATCCCATATTGCCCCCCCTGCATTCTTCTTGGATATGGTGCTGATTACGAGTTGATTATTGGTGGCAATTTCGTCTAGGTGTCACTCCCACAGGGTCAGAGGACAACCAGTTAGCGCATCTGATATCATTTTTTGGTAAAGCCTCTACTTACTTAAGGTTAAGTACTGGGAAGCCCTGTTCCTGGGCTGCCATGCCCTCTAGGAATCTGTTATTCATTATTTAACTTAGCATGCAGTGCTACTGGAATGCTTGACAGTCATGCTGCTACGTTTTTTTATATATTAATAGTGTGGGACAGTCTAAAGGCCTTTTTAAGGGGTAAAATCTCCAGTATAATGATCCATACAAATAAAAAATACAGAAGTGAAATATCGCAACTAGAGGAAGAGATAGAAAACATAGAGCTACACATAAGTGGATCTGAATCAGAAGAACAAGAGGAGCTTGGGAAGCAGCTACTATCTAAGAAAAATCAATTATTAGAGATTCTCCAGTTAAGAGTTAAAAAAAGGTGGGAGACCAGTAAGTTGGCACACTTTGAGTATGGTGAGGGGGCGGGAAAACTTTTAGCTTGGAAAGTCAAGTCAGATCGGAGCAGGAATAGGATTAAGGAGATCAAAGAAGAACGATCTGGAGCCATACTTAACAGGGAAACAGAGATAAGAGAGACTTTTAAAGACCACTTTAGTGATCTATACACAGAAGAAAAAGAGGATATTGTAGGAACTGAGGTAGAGGATTGGCTCAATGAATCTACTAGTCCTATAGATATTAGTCAACAGAATATTTTAAATCAAGCAGTTAGTAAGGAAGAAGTAACTAAAGTAATTCATTCCAGTAAAGGAGGCAAGGCGGCAGGGCCAGATGGCATTCCAACAGAGATGTATAAGATCTTAGTCGACGAGATCTCCCCACTCCTAACATTAGTGATAAATGAGATATTAGATCAAGGAATACAATTACCAAAATCATGGAATGAGGCGACAATTACCCTTATTTTGAAACCGGGTAAAAATCCTGTATCTTGTGAGTCTTATAGGCCTATATCACTCTTAAATTCAGATTATAAACTTTTTACTAAAATGTTAGCTGACAGACTAGCCAAAATTGCGGGATATATCATCCATGAAGACCAGAGAGGTTTTGTGAAAGGAAGATATCTACATGAGCTTTCTTATGAGCTTGTTGGGGCTATCGATTTTGCGACTTGCCTTAATACACCGTTAGCTATAACAACTTTGGATGCCTCTAAGGCATTCGATAAGGTTCAATGGTCTTACCTGTTCTCTGTATTAAAAAGTTATAATCTGGGTGATAATTTCTGTCAGGCTATAAAACACATATACAAAGATCCGATGGCAAGAGTATTAGTTAACGGTGAATTATCTTCCGCCTTCAAGATCTTCAGAGGCACAAGACAGGGATGCCCCCTCTCTCCTCTTCTATTTAATTTATATATGGAACCCTTGGCCTTTAGAATTAGACATTCAGCTGACATTCCACCATTTTGTCAGTGTAACTGGGTTAAAAAAGTCGCCCTATATGCTGATGACCTCATGATATACTCATCTAATTTCGATGCTGCTCTGCCTATTATTATGCGTATAGCGACAGACTTTGGAAGAATATCGGGGTACTCTGTAAACGAACTTAAGACCGAAGCTATGATATGGAACCAGGTTAGCTCTAATCCATTAGTTAAAAAGGAGATACGGTATCTTGGTCTTAGAATAGTCCAGGATATTAATCAAATTGCTGAAACAAACTTAAGAAGAGTGTCCAAAGAGATTGCACAATTAATGAAAAACTGGATATATCTCCCATTAACTATTTTTGGGAGAGTCAGCCTGGTAAAAATGTGTATCCTGCCAAAAATCACTTTCATATTTAATTCATTACCGTTACATTTTATCAATGCTACTATACACAGTATCCAGCAAGCAATTAATTCTTTTATTTGGGCTAATAAAGGGATTAGGATTTCTTGGAAGAAGCTACGCAGAAGAAGGGAGAAGGGGGGTTTAACTTTACCCGACATTCAACTGTATGCGTGGGCCTTCCAATTAAAAAACTCCAGAGTGCTTCTGAAGACCCCCGATAGATCTGTAGTAGGTTCAATGTTTACAGCTATGCTAAAAGAGCAAAAAATTAAACCTGATGGCTTTCTTTTTAAATTTGGAGATCCTAAATTCTTCAAAAAAGTAAAATTGAAGGTACTGCACTCGATGGCATCAATGTGGTATCATATACGACGCTCGTTGAAAATGGATTATTATTCTTATTTTGCCCCGATCTGGGATTCCCCAGGGACCCCTGAGTGTCTTAATGATAAATTGGCACTATCAATCAGAGAAGCCAAATTAAACATCTGGGGGGACCTGTTTAGAGATGGACATTTGTTATCTTGGTATGACTTAAATGGATTGATGATGGGCTCCCTCTCAAAATTTAAGTATCTACAATTAAAAAGTTGGGCGCAAAGCAAGAGATCGACATTGGGTACTAATAACATCCTGGAAGATCAACTGATAAGTAAGCCACCGGGAAGCAAAGAAATATCTCTCTGGTATTGGTACCTTCAAGACAGCATGGATGGAGAATTCACTTTGGCGGAGAAGCTGTGGGGAAAATACTTGCCTGGCGACCAGTTACAGAATATTTGGCAAGTATCTATGCGCACTCTTTATAACACAGTTAAACCCGCCTTTTTAAGAAGAAACCACCTTTTTTCACTTCATAGGGCTTACATATCACCAGAGAAACTTTCAAAGATGGGGAAAGGAATCCAATCCAGTTGTGCGAAATGTGGGTTGGAAAAGGCAGCCGATGTCCATATGTTCTTTTTATGTCCAGAAATCAGAGAGTTCTGGAGCAAAGTAGAAACAACCATGACAGGCATTTTGGGTCGGCTAATAAAGGTAAGCCTCTCTCTGGTTATTTTTGGAGTGGATGATGAGATAACAGGTACTTCTAGAGATTTGCTGTTTTATGCTGTATTATTGGCCTGAAGGGAAATCTGTCGTAAATGGGTAAGCAACATAAACCCACAGCATTCGGATTGATTGGAATCCCTACCATATATGTCTCGAATGGATCTCTCTGGGAAAATGTAAAAAAAGAAGGCTTTCTGGAATCTATTAACTGTTTGGCTGGAAGGTGAATGAAGAAATGGTTGGGGCTATATTTTACGATATTAGTATGATTTCACGTCCAATGATTACACCGGCTAACACTCCTGTACTGCTTCAGGGCCTGTAACGTTTGTTTTCTTGCAGTACCGGTATAATACCGGGTATGAGACACAGCCGCAGAAAGGTTGGTGTTTATTGGAGTATGCCCGTTAAGAGGTTGGTAACCCAAACAAACGATAAGGGCAGAAAAAATGGACATCTTTCTCTTTTTCTGAGGTGAATGAGGACAAAAAAAAAAAAAAAAAAGCCTCTACTTACTTAAGGTTAAGTACTGGGAAGCCCTGTTCCTGGGCTGCCATGCCCTCTAGGAATCTGTTATTCATTATTTAACTTAGCATGCAGTGCTACTGGAATGCTTGTCAGTCATGCTGCTACGTTTTTTTAGTCGCAGATATGGGATTCCACACTGCAGCCCACATGTGACATTTGATTTGTATACCAAATTCCCAGTTTTTGTGCAACCATGCTATGGTGTACTGAAAGTCGAATATGCCAGTGATTGTCTGCCAACTTGTTGCCATGTGTTATGGATATGGCATGTGTATTATTTTGCAACTATGTGAACAGTGGTGGCTGCACTTATTGTGCCAATGTTGGACTATGGTAATGCCTTATACATTGAGCTCCCTGATAAGCTGCTGGGTAAGCTTCAAGTAGTTATGAATGATGCTGCAAGAATATTGTTCAAACTACCAAGGCGGGTGCATGCTACGCCATTGCTGCAACACTTGCATTGCCTGCCAGTCAAACAGATGGGCAGGTTTAAGGGCTTTTGCATTGCGCACAAGAAGTTCCATGGCACGGTACAGCCGCGGTCGGTAGTAGGAGTAACTGCAGGGCGGTGACGTAGGGAGGGGGAGGGGCAGGGTGGGGGGTAGTAAACTATTGATTACGGAGGTTTACAGGTAAGTTAACATATAAATTAATAAAACGAATTTCGTTGCGTGCACTGCATCCCCAAATGCGATGCAGAGCACGCAACGAAATTCGTTTTAGTAATTTATATGTTAACTTACCTGTAAACCTCCGTAATCCATAGTTTACTACCCCCCACCCTGCCCCTCCCCCTCCCTACGTCACCGCCCTGCAGTTACTCCTACTACCGACCGCGGCTGGCACGATACCAGCCTATTTTGAGGTTCGGCTGAGGATCTAAGTACCTGGATGCTGCCTCCACTCCTCTGAGGAATTCTTACTGGCCTGCCCACATTTCAATTAAATTACTTTGGGAGGGAGGGCTTTTTCAGTTCTGATACCACAGATTTGGAATGGATTACCGAAAGATTTGCCGAGCGAAACTGCTATCCTTCTGTTTCGTAAGAGATTGAAACTTTCCTATTTGAGAAAGCCTTTGGTAGAGTATGTTTTTTCATTTTAATAATTCTGGTGCAACATGGTATCATAACCCTTCGATAAGTGCCTAGAGACTGGTTGTATTTGTGCGCTATAGAAGTGTTAATAACATACCTTAACAGAACATAACATAACATTAGTGGGCGTGTATCAGGCTCTCAGCGACACATATGTACAATATGCTTATTATCCAATACAAACATAAAAGGGGGGTAACCAAGCAACAACATAGATTTTCCTACAGGTGTATTCCATTGTTTCTGTCAACAAATGTTGATGAAGAACATCCCTTTTATCTCCTTTTTCCATCACAGAATATTAGCTACTGTAGATCTTTATTATACTAAACATCCACCTGGATCTCCCCACTATTCTGAATAGCAAATGGCAGAGGATACACTATCACACAGTGAGGCATATTTGTGACCTTAATAGGTATGACCCAGGCTTGCATATCACTATACTGGCTCCAGGTGGTAAAGTACTTTTAAAGTTACCTGACTCGTTGGTGCACCCAACACTCTGGCGCTTTTTTCAGCGGTTAAACACACTTTTTATTGCCCACCTCATACAGTTCACTTAGTTTTCCAAAAGCTCCTGAGTGAACATACATTTGGTTGTTCCCTCATGGGTGTTTATTTCTTTTGAGTCCTCGCACCAAAACTCAGCAACTCTTTTCTACTGTACAGAGAGCATTCCATGTTCCTCATTTTAACTCCTCTTTGCGTATAAGACGCCTTTGCTACTCGATTCTACAGCCTCTGAAAATCAAGACAAAACCCATACAAGAGAAGGACAAATTAATGATAACTAATCCCAGTTCTCCATCACAGCTATTTTCTATAAATTCTATACATTTTCTATAAATTCAATAACGTCCCCTCCTTCCTGTATACTGGGAGAACAAAAGTAAGGTAATAGGATTCTTTTCCAGTCTGTCATGTAAAACTGGCCTGGCTAGCTACCCATGTGAGGAGCAATTAATCTGCAACATTTGGAGACCTTTGAGGAAGAGGCTTGGCTTTTTCTCTTCATGAGGGCAGGGCCTATGGCACAGTATCCTGCATTTTTTGTGTGGGTGTTTTAAGGGTTATTTTTCAAGTGAAATGTAATTTATGGTGCTGGATTACAATTAATAGTTGTGTGAAAAAAGACAGAGACTACATTTGCAAACATATCTGGCTGTGTTAATGATCCAGATGTTTTGGACCTGAATGATGAAGAGTCAGCGCACAGAACTCAGCACATAAAAAGATAGGACAGGTCTATCTGTTTGCATGAGGAGTCTGTGCCATGAGTGCAGAGTCTCTGCAGATGTAAAATTATTATTAGTAAAATTAAACTCGTAGTTTGTGAATTCCACCAAAAATTGCCCTTGTGAATCAGGCCCGAGTGTCAATACTCCTGCTCCTTTTCAGCCTTACACCAGTACCCTCTGCATTAGATCTGTTGCACATACTTGATGGCTCCTCATTGTCCCCTGATGGTAGTGCTACCACGTGAGGACTCTAGAAGTCTGCAAATTCTCTAGGTCAAAAGTGACTCAGACAAGACTTTTTGTTAAGTATGCATATTGTGCAACAAGCTCCAACTGTAAGTTAGTGACACTGTACTTTCCCACCTCAGCTAAGTTATGCCAACACACTTAGGGGGCATATTTTTGAGAGGTTTACACCACCAGAGCATCGCTTTTTTGAAACTCCAACAGCGCAATCCTCTCAGTCATATCTCTGATGTGACACAAAGCCGCTTTACATGGCCTCAAAGATATGCAGTAATACAAAGCAGTGCAGGTCATTGCCTTGTCTTTCTCTGCGTCACGGAGGTATTCCATTGGCGTTGTGGTGGGTTTTCCCATGCAACTCCCATGGATTTCAACGCTGCCCCAGATTTACTTAGTCACATAGACCTGGGGCAGAGCCAAAACCTTACACCTCCCCAGAACAGGCGTAAAGAGGATAAAATATTTTTATTTCTCCTAGTTTTTACCTCTTTCCATCTGCAGCACACATAGAAAGAGTAAAACGCCGCTTTGGATTGTTTTTGTGCAGGAAGGCGCCCTTTCTTAACAAAAAGGAATCCAGCCGGCAATGTAGGCACCCTTACATCATGGTGCAAGGGTGCCTACGCTGGTGCTAGGCAACATATTGTATGCCAGTGTAGGGGGAACTGACAGGATTGCACTCTATGTCATAACTACGGTGCATTCCTGCCCTGTCACATTGGCGTCGGTCAGCAGGAAGGAGACTTGCAGAGCTGCCCTACGCCAGTTCCTCATAAATGAGAACCTTAGAGTCCCTCTCTTCCTTCCTCACTAGCTGCAGACAATTCATAATGCAGCCACCAAACAGCTCTATAAATAACCCATGCAGTATGACGTTACATGCGGACTTACATCCTTACACTGGTTGCGGGCGGCTAGACGTATCACAATAACATCACTGTGCATCACACATTGACAATTCATGGAATTGTACCACTCTTCTTTTAACAGATCTGCCACCAAGCTCTGGAAATCGATTCCTGCAAGAGTAAGGATTGCCAATCACCCACAATTTCAGAAAACACTAAAACCTTGGCAGTTCCTCTCCCTATAACACACATGTGGTAGGTATATGTGTCTGCTCCCAGAGTCTCTGCATCACCCCATTCTTAGGCTTAGTTACATTTTCTGCATAATGTTAGAAGCACGCCTTATAAGATCAAGCCCCTCGCCCAACACCTCCCATTTAGGCCAAATTACATCAAAAGCACTGTAAATAGGGCATTCCAAAATGGTGGCCAGGAATCAGGTACAAATGGAAGCCCTTTGTTGCCACATCAGGTTTATGAACCAATATAGAAATTCTACAATGTAATACAATACAACTCCCTTCCATCTTCCACTCATCACACAACACAATACTTTAATTTAAGAAAAAATTCCTGCTCTGTTTGGTGGGACTGCCTGTGGCTGCTTGAACATTTCGGGGCAGATTTACAAGCCCTTTGCGCCACTTTTGTGTCACTTTTTCCATGTTAAAAGTGACGCAAGGGGCTTGTAAATCTGCCCCTTAATCTTTTGGCGTGATGCCTTCTGGTGGGTGTGCGCTCTATAGATTTCCTATTATTCATTTATTGATACTTTTTTAAAATAGATTTTAGTCAACCTAGGGAAATTAAAATATTGATACTTCACCTACAGGAACATCGGGCCTGACTCATAAATTCTTAGGGCACACAAGAAGAACTGTGTAATGCAATAAATGAGTAGACTTTTATTGATGTTGAGATCCATATTCACAGAACGAAGTTGAGCTCACATTATTACCCACAACTTGAACTTAGTGTTATGGCAATCCACTTGATATAGTATATAATTTAGTGCACACAAGGGGTTTGGTAAGTATATAACGTGGCATAGCATATTTAAATTGAGTTAAAGTATTCCCACCAAAAAGTATTCCCCGAACCACCTGGACTGGCTTTCAGTGGTAACAAATAAAAATATAGGTATTTATAAAAGCCAGAGATATTTGCTTTGCCAGAACTTTTGTGCATGTGTTTGTAAAACTAAAGCTAATGCAAATGTATTACTGTAACAGTTACAGGACAGTGTTTTCACAGAAAAGGGCATGTAAATGCTGTGTTGTCCATCTCCAGCAATATATGCTTCCTCTTCAAGCCCATTGCATGTTTTTCCTTCACCAGCAAGATAACTCAGTGAGTTCAACATTTGACGTAAAAATACATTAATGTAAACATCAGAGTTAATATCATTGTAAAGGAAATTCAGACTTTCGTTTAGTTGGTTTTGTTTAACTCTTTATTCGGCTATCAGAGAAAAACAGCCATAAAAGTGCAGACAGAATAATATATCTAAAAAAGTGTTAAAAGGCACATGATTGCAATAACATTTTTGTAAACAATTCTTTTGCTGCACCATAGCACAATACTTTTCCTTGTATTCATTGATTTCAGGATAAACAATGCAACATTAAAACATGTTAGAGAATCATCTAGTGTCACCAGGAATTTCATTGCTACTATGTGTGATCTGACATTATGGGCAATAAACAAAGGTTTAAGATAAATAACACACCTAAAATTATGATAAAAGTTACAGAACAATAAAAAGTGCAATGTGCTTTGTTTAATTGTGTTATCGTAGGGGCATGGTTCCATATTAGATGGGCGGGACTTCATTTTTGGAAATGCAACAAGATAATGAGCAATACTGCATCTCAATCTCAACACTATAAAACAATGCTGTACATAAGTCACTTAAGTTACATATGGCAAATAATTATTAGCTCCCTCCTCTAAAATAAAGGACTTGTACAAAGTGACACTCCGTTTATTCTGCTCAGCCCTTGCTCTGAGATCCAGTATGTGCTGTAAAAAGGAATCTTTAATCTCTTTCTTTGTGTGAGACAAAACGTTTGAGGTATCCGACCAAACTGATATCTTGAACAGCCTTTCTAATGTGGAATTAATATATGATAGCCAGGGAATTCTTAGTGCATCGTTCAGATTTAGACAATCTAAAATAATTGATCTAGTGAAGGCTGTTTCTTCCCTCTTCCAAAGTGAGGCCCACAAAAGCAGCGGTCTAACCAATAAAAGGTCTTCTAAAAACCCAAGTCCTGCCTCATGATGTACAATAGCATTTGAAACAGGGGACGGTAGATATAGTAAACAATTTTCTTCTGTTTGCTAAGCTGTACTATTTGCATAACTCCAGAGACCTGCCCTATAAAGTGAGGTGGTTACACCTTTTGCTCTGTATATGGCAACCATTTCATTGATAGGTTGATTCCCTAGTTTTGAGGAGAATCTAAAAATCCCTAGTGTTGCCCTACATATTTTAGCTTTAGTGTTTAAAATATGTTGGGACGATGAGCCGTTTCCTGAAAATAAAATACCCAGATAGCAAAAGGAATTCACTGTGTGAATTGGAGTACTCTCAATGAAAAAAGATTTGCAGGATTTCGGTTTAGGGCCACAGACCATAGTGAATGTTTTTGTTTTATTGATTACCATTTTTCTTGGAGCATGAATTGTAAAAAAGAGTCCATCAATCTCTGAAGGCCGTCTGGGGTCCATGCTAATAATACTGCGTCATCCGCTTATAATAGTGTGGGTATCGGATGGCCAGCCACCCGAGGGGTTATCAGCCTGTATCATTTGTAAGTGATCATCTACCCCATTAATAAAAAGGGAAAATAAAATTGGTGCTAGCATGCACCCTTGTCGTATACCAGCCCTACTTTAAATTTGTCTGAGCATTCTCCCCGAGGGCCAAAACGGACTGGTTAGTTTCTCGTATAAGTGGGAGAGAACCCCAATGATCGCCCTAGGTGCTCCCACGGTAATCAGAGTTGGCCAGAGTAAATTGTGGTCGAGTAGGTCAAATACACTACTTAAATCGGCAAAGCATAGATAGAGAGTACCTGGCATTGCCCTAGTATACTTGCCGATGAGTAGCTCTAAGTTAATGCATTGCTCAATTGTCCCAAGTCGTTTCCTAAACCCGAACTGTACCGGCGTTAGGATCAGATGTTCTAGCGCCCATTCTTCCAATCTTAATAATAGGACCCTACTCATCACTTTCAAGATGGTATCTAGGAGCGAGATAGGGGGATAGTTTTTAGGGTCTGTTTTGTCCCCTTTTTTATATATGGGTACGATAATGGATTCTCCCCATGTCTGGAGGATCATATCTGTCACGGCTAAATTAAACACTCTGGTTAAAATAGGTCCCCATTGGGACTTGGTCTCCATGCCGTTCCAAGATGGCGTGACCCCGCAGAGCTCCGGCGGACTGAGGAACCTTCATGCGATCAGGGTCTGCTCGACGAGGGACGAGATTTGAGACATCTCTCCATCACAGTGTGGTAAGTCGCTGGAGTTGTTTTATTTTTCATGTTACAGCGTTTTTGGTGTTATAATGGCATCAAGGGATTTCCCATTATCCTGAGGCGGCTGCCGCCTTTTGAAGACGGAGAGCGTTCTTCCCTCACAGATGAAACAGCCCTTTTCAAACTCTACCGCGCTTTAATAATTAAAGGCATCCCTATTTAGGAGGTTTTGAATCCTTTTTTCAGCGCTTAGATTTCTTGTACGCAGTTGGCACATTTATTTTAGAAAGAATAAACATGTTTAGTCCCTTATTTCTCAGAATATTTCAATTTTGAGGAGAAATTTCTTTGTCCTATATTGAAGAGCTTAAATACCTTCATTATGTGGACTTTCTTCTTTATTATTTACACATATTGTGTTTCTATTGGTTGAGGAGGTGGCCAATGCGATTTTCTGATGTTCTCCGGTGTGCTCTACTCTTTTAGAGTTGAAGCCTTCTTCTCCTCAGAGTGTACCTGATTTTCCTGTTCTGCTTTTGAGGGTTCAACTACGCACTGCTATTCAAAGGGCTCACAGACTTGGTCCCAAGATATCTGAAAAACCTCGTGGAGACATCATGTTTTTTCTGCAATATACTGACCTTCTGCTAGTCCTGTCTGCTGTCAAATCCCCAAAACAAATTTTTTGGGAAGGTCATCGACTATTTTTCTCTCAGGATGTGGCTAAAGTTACTGCAGATCATCAGAAAAAATTCCTTGATCTCCGTCCTCAATTGCGATCTATTAATGCCAGATTTGGACTAATCCACCCCTGCCTTTTGGAGGTCACCTATAAGGAAAAGACTACCACGTTTGAGGAACCAGCTGCTTTGCAGGAATTTCTTCGTCAACTTGGAGCTGATGTCATGGATACTTCAAAATCTACTTGATTTATTATTTTGTCTCGCCTTGTTTGGCTGTTATCTTATCTATGTAATCTCCTGACTGTTGTCTCGCTTGTATTTTTGTAATGATTTTGTATTAAGTCATTTTCATCTATTCTCTCTCTTATCCGTCTTTTATAGGTAACAGCTTATTCATAATAATTTATTTCCTCCTTATACAGGTGTATTTTTCCCACCTTTCCCTTTCCCATTTGGTCTCCCTTATATGTTGACATCCTTACCCGTGGTTCCCCTGAGGTCCGCTGGAGTTCCAGTGCTGTCGTCATCGTCTTCTGGTGTTGCCACCCCCCCCATTACGTCTTGTGTTTGTAGGCATGTTCTTAGTCGTCATTTTTATGACTTGTACTGTCTTTTTGTTCTCTGTCTTATTTTTCTTTCATTGGTGTTCTTTTCTATATCCTCGTTTCATTATTTTCTTTTTTATTTTATCTTCTTTACTCCTTCCTTCCTTATGCTCTCTTTCAAAAAACAATTGTTTCTTTTCTTTCACTCTTCTACCTCATATCTCTCTTATTCTAACTTTACTCTTGCTCTTGTAAGCATATTGAGGTATATTCACAAGAAACTATCGCTGAGTCAACGGTACTTTATCGCAGCCAAAGATGCGATACAAATACCTCCCCATTCACAAGCCGGTATAAACAGCCCACAGCACCAGTTTACCCGCGATAGCAGCCGCAAAAAGCATCGCCACAGAGGCCCCCCCCGCAACTATCGCTACTGAGATGCAGAATGGGCGTTCCCGTGCCAAAAGCTGCGACAACATTCTCAACGACCAGACAGAACTGCGATAAAAACACAAAACAGGCGATAAGGCACATTAGCACCAGGAAATATACACCTGCTCTGACCTGGTGTAAAGTCGGATGGCAGCCTGCACCACAAAAGGAAGACCAGCCCAGGGCCACACCCGAAGGGCAACAGAAGCCATGGAGCCACCCATCATGCGGCCCGGAAACCCAAGATGGCCACAACACCCACCGACACCACCCCAGGACCACACCCGGAACATCCCCCCGGACCACCAAAGACGCAGTGCAGACAAAGACAGCGGACCCCCAGGAAGCATACCAGCCACACAGACCCAACCTCTCACAATGTCACCATCCACCACAGGCTGAAAGATACAACCACCCCACGCATCCCGACCATCATCACCCCAACAGGCCTATGGCACCAACACAGCGAACAACCAACATTCCACCCCACACCAAGCTACTGGCTTGTCTGCACCTGTTGGCCCCTGGTACCCCCAACCAACACCAACCAGAGTCAGAGGAATCCCACTGCCAGCCACATCCAAGTCCCTCACACCTGTCCTGGACATCACCATCACCCTGGCACCCCAGCCCCCATACATCAAACACAATGCGCAGGTCATGCTGGAGACCAAGCAAGGAACATACACCATAGCAGGATGCACACACGTGTTGGGGCAATCCACAGCACACATATCCCACCGGTGCCCCCTGGTGACACAGCACACAATCACCACAACAGAAAGCACACGTCCCACCCCAATGTGCAGGCAACAACAGAACACCGTAGAACCTCCAACAATGTTGCCTTCAAATGCACAGCGTGCATGATTCCTCTATCCGCCGACAGTCCATCAGCAACCAGCGTTCCCAGGATGGCACCAAGGGAGATACACAGCCCCTTGGCAAGTTCCAAATGAACACCCCACTCACCTCAACTCCACAACCATGCAAATCACAACTCTGGAAATGCACACAACACAAAATCACAACCAACATGCACAACAACATGCCCACCCACCAGACACGACAGAACAACTCACAATGGTTACCTGGCCAAGCCATGAACATGAGCCGTCAATGGCATGGCACCTCAGCCACACAACAGCCGAATGTGGGGAGAGGTGGCAAACAGGCATGTGTGAAGGATGCAGTAGTACCATGATTGGGAAAGTACACAATGCCAAGAGTGGCAGAGATGTGCTGGACAGACCGCATATGTATGCAGCACACACCCATATCCATGGCGACATACACCTCTGGTGTTTGGAGTGTAGTGGACACAACAATTTCACCACAGCCAGTGGGGGACCTCACGGAAATCTTGCCTGTTACGCCCCCCCTGTGACTGGAGTTGGATGGCCCGGCATATGCCATGCCAGCCTAGCGGTGCGAATAAGTAGCACATAGCCCTGGGCGTGGTCCTCTTCCGGAAAGCCCAATGTCTCTGCCGGGGGGCAACTCTCACCCCGCCACAAGGCCGACGCCGTCATCCAGAGCGGAGTTGCCTGCGATGCCGTGCGCCTGCCAGACCACGAACCTGTCAGGCCTGCCCCTGCGCAGCCAGGCCTCACTGATCACCTGCCGACACCGGCGTGTTTCAAGGAGGGCCCACCACGTCCCGGCTCAAGCTCCAGGCCCGAGTCCCGCAACCTTGGCAGCCTCCTCAGACCATCACGGCCTCCTCAACACGGGCCCGCTTTAGACTTTTTTGTTGACGTACTCTACTGCCGCCTCAGGCCTACTCCTAGGCCCAGTAGGTCCCATGTGTGAAACTGTGTCCTGAGTCATGAATGGCAGTGACCCCAAATCCGGGCCACTTGCAACAGCACCAGACTCCCTTCGATCAGTGCGGCATAGTTCCATATGGGCTTCTTGCAACACGTGATGCCACTAACCCTGTTCAATGCCAGCCTGCGATACGTGGTTCCACTAACCCTGTTCAATGCCAGCCAGTGACACGTGGTGCCACTAACCCTGTTCAACGCCAGCCAGCGATACGTGGATGAGGGACCAGGACTACCCTGCGGACCAGTAGGTCCCACATCCAGCACCTAGGCGCAAATCACAAATGGCAGAGTCCACACCATTGGTCGCACTGAGAGAAGTAAGAAGAAGATGCGGCTCAGTCCGGACGCAACCCGGGTCACATACACGGAGGTGTCCCAACATGTGGTGCCACAGAACCTGAACTACGCAGGCCAGTGGGGCCATCCAACCTATGCCGGCGACACTCGGTGAATGGGCCGTGCTGACCGCTGCCTCAGGCCTACACCACGGTCAGGTAGGTCACACATTTGGAACTGAGTCTTGATTACACCATGGCAGTGAACACCATTTAAGGCATAGGACAAGTCACTATACTCACTTCGATGTGGTACCAACAAGTCTGTGCATGGCATCACAACCACACGTGACTGTGGCCCTACGCGGACTACTGCCCTTGGCCTAGGCTGCGCATGAGTGGGTCACAGATTTGGACCTGAACATCGGTTATTCAAAAGGCAGAATATATGTCATCGCACGCATGGAGAGGCGTAAAAGGATGACGCGTTGCAGTCCGGAGGGAACAAGATCATCGTTACGGAGGTGATCAAACACTACCGACAACTGCCCTTGTGTCACTAACTCTGTGCCTCGCCAGCCAACGTACGTGGCTGTGGGCCACTGCTGACCGCTACCTCCCGCCTACACGGCGGTCCAGTAAGTCACAGACTCTTCATTTTGCAATGGCTGAGTTCATATCAGCGTACCGGCATCATCGCAGACAGCATTCCCTCTCAGCCCCAGTGCTACTAAGTCTGTTCCCCGACAATCATGGACACTCTCTGGTCGAACTTTGGTGTCATCTGAGTCTATGGACTAGGGGGCAGTTTTCATCCTCATGTAGCTGATACCTAATTGGTGGTGGCAACAAGGCTGTCGCTTTCCACTCCTCCATTTGCTGCTTCCAGGAAAAATCAAACCTTTCGGCATCATGCCCTGGAGGACACCTTCCACTGTCCCCGATACCCTCCGCAACACACACCTCGGACATTGATGGTGACCCGCTCAGGTCGCATGGTCCATCTGACTGCCCCGCAAGTCTCCGTCCCGTGGCTGGGTGCCTGTGCCGGCCGCTGTGCATCCGGGGCCACTAACTCTGTGCTGGACAGGTCCAGGACCCCTTCTTCTGAGATATTGGATGGACCCTGAAGCGTTGGCCTTGGGGTCATCAACGCCATTTCTCTGTGGCCCTGCGCTGTACGCAGACTCCAGGCCCAACAGCGTCCCACCAGGGCTCACACACCAAATCGAGTCCTGACCAGCCTGGAAGTGGCATCACTGCAGGAGGCACACGCCACCACTGCAAGGACCACCTCCAACAGCCATCTGCCACAGTCGACACGGTGGTCCTGACAGACTTACGGAGTTGCTCAGACCTGTCGTGGATGCCATCATCGGCCTGATACCCTGCTCAGCACTCCAGGCGCCAGTGACTCAGTGCACTACAAGCCATTGTCCATTACTGATTGAGTTTTGAGCTGTGGAGAGGTTGCGCAGCTATGTCACCTCAGACAGTGTGGGGGCCCTGAGACATTGATGGGGAAGATGATGCAGGTATGACACACCCTACTGCATCTGCATCAAGTGGCAAAATTCGAGACTTTTTCTTTACATGGGCGCGCTGCAGCTCACGGACACTTCTGTTTGCATGTTGGCTGTCCTCTGGACTTTCTCCGGCTCCCTCCATGTTGCTCAGCAGTTGACGGTTTTATGCATGTGTTTTCTGTTTACGTTGCACTGGTGTCTAATGTTCAAGTGGTTGCCAGCACCAGACATTACGTCCGGAATGGCTTACACTCACCCCACACACATCCAGCACAGGCGTCACTGTACATTTGGCCATGCCAATAAAGGGGCCGGGCGCATGTGCCTGTAGCTAGTTCAACATGATATCTGCGTGTGTGCCTGTGGTCTTGTTGTATGCATGATGGCCCTGGGCCAAACGCCATTACATTATACTGTGTACATCGGATGCAGACATGTCACCGCAGGCAGCGGGTTTGAGCTTGGACATGTAGCTTTGTCGTCACCCACTCAATTCATAAGGGGAGTGGCCAGGGCCATCGTACACTGAGCCAACATGGATGTGTGACTGCAATTTGAGCGCCCCTGCACTTGGTTCTGCAAGAATGTGCTACTGCATGTGTCTCTATGGCAGTGTGGGTCTCCTTAGTGGGGTGTTTGTGGCCCCTGAAGGGTGATGGAAACCTACGCATGTGTCCTGGTTCGTATTCCATGGGTTCAGCCCCCACCCATACCTGTTGGGCCACCTCCTTTTGGTATGCAGGAACATGGCATTGGGGTGCGATGTGTGGGTGGGTGAAGTGTCGTGATCCAGCTGTGTTTGCGGGTGCTTCCTGCTGTGTGGTCTGTTGCAGGCTGGGTGTTCTCCTCTGAGTAGCTTGGCTGTCCGGGACCTGGTGGGGGGTTACATGGGATATCCATGTGCTGTTGTAGGGCATCGATGTCGACGGTGTGGTGGTCCTCTCCGGCATTACTGATGTGATGTATTCTGTGCTCTGCTGAAGGTGTTGTGTGCCCCTCTGCGATGTGATAAATAAAACAAATTTCGTTGCGCGTGCTGCATCGTCAAATGCGATGCAGCGCACACAACGAAATTCGTTTAATTTATTTATATGTTTATTTACCTCTAATCAGCCATAATCCGTAGTTTACTACCCCCCACCCTGCCCCTCCCCCTCCCCCGCCCCACGTCAGCGCCCAGCAGCACTCCCACCACGGGCCGCTACTGACAACAGGTCAAAATGTCAGTATACGCCGACGACATTCTTTTGTACAGTTCTAACCCTACAACCTCATTTCCCCCTTTTCTTCAAGAAGTAGCCTCCTTTTCTCAGCTCTCTGGCTGCTGTCTTAACACTGACAAATGTGAAGTCTTACCATTAAATGTTTTATGTCAAAAACATCTCTTTGTCCATTCCGGTTTTTCATGGCAGTCATCTGAAATAAAATATTTGGGGTTGTGGCTCGTCCCGTTAATCCCTGAAACACTAAAGTTAAACTTTGATTACTTCACCAAAAAACTGAATGATGCTATTACATGTTGGCACCCCCTTTTTCTCTCCTGGTGGGGTCGATTGGACTCGATTAAAATGATGCTCTCTCCTCTTATATTATATATTATCTCCATGATTCCAATACATACTCCTGGGTATTACTTTAAGAAAATGGTTTCTTCCTTAACAAAATTTTTATGGAAAGGCAAGCCCCCTTGTATAGCTTCATCTTCAGGAGATACCTAATGGGGGTCTTAGGTTTCCTGATTTTAAAAGTTATCATTCCGCTTTCTCCCTAAAACAAGCTGCTCATTGGCTTTCTATGGAGCTCCCTACATATCCTCCATTGTGCCTAGAAATAGAGAATTTTTTTATTGCCCCTTTTGATTTTCAGGAAGACCTCACTTTCACTACTAATATTTCATCTTTTTGATTCCTCTTTTAGTATCGTCATATCCCTCAATTAACTCTTTTCAACAACAACCCATTTGGCATAATAAATCATTACGAATTCATACCCGCTCTATATACTGGAAAACCTGGCGCACTAAAGGCTTACGTTGGATATCTCAGCCTCTACTTGATGATCAATCCCTCTTTTTCTGATCTCCAAACAAAATTTTCTTCACCAGCGTCCTCTAGATTGCAATATAATCTTCTCTGTTCCTCACTCAATCAGTATCTCCTTACTTTACAAACATCTCCTAACTTTCCTACAAATTACAAGAACCTATCTTCAATATTGGACACTTCCCCCTCTGCGTCCACTATATACAAATCTTTACAACTGCCTCCTGACCGACTCAAATCTAAGATTGAATTGGCTTGGGAAAAGGATTTATCACAAAGTTGGTCGATTACTACACGGGACAAATTATGGTCCAAGCTTCACAAAACATCTTGAGCTGTGAATACCACACAAACCCTTTACTTCATTTATAAATGGGTGCTATTTTCTCCAGTGACTCTAGCATCTTTTTCCTCAGATGTGTCCTCTACTTGTTGGTCCTGCCCTTGTCCTTCTGCCGACTTAAAAGACATGTTGTTTGAGTGTCCCCTATCCACCAATTTTGGCGGTTGGTTTGGTCCCACATTAAGATAATTTTCAATATTTAGATCCCTTTTTCTTTAACAAATATTTTCCTAGGCACTCTATCACCTCAATGGCCCCAGTCACCACTTAGTTTTAAACTTTTGGATTTATTGTTAGCTATTGCTTTTCATTTAATAACCTCAAATTGGAAGCAGGCTGATAAAGTCACTTTCAGATCCTGGTGGAACGCTGTCTGTTTTCATCATCGACTAGACACTAATTATGTTTCCCCTATATCTCTAGCAATTAAAAGAGATTTTTTATGGCTTCCATTAACAACATATTTATCTTTGTCTGCCTCTTCTAATGTTAAAACTACGAATGTTTCAGATGATGTACGGAAACCACCTTCATTTCTCCCTTTGCCTCTCTACTCCTAGTTCATTAGAAGGTTTTTACACCCCTATGTGTATAACACGTTATTCAATCTTAGATATTGTATGCGTACAATGTTAAAGTATTTATTTCTTATGTCTTTTGCTCTTAATTGTTATACATTAATTCCATAGTGCTCCCTTTTCCTTGCCCTTTCCCCTTATTGTTTATACTGTGTATACATTCTTTTTGTATACAGCATGATAGTTCTATCCTTATATATTCTTGCTTCCTTACAAACATTTTGTTAAATAGGATTAATTCTATTCATTTTATTGCTGTTTTGTTCTTGTTACTCTTAATAAACTCAAACTTAAAATAAATAGGTCCCCATAAGTCAGGGGCAGATTTGTAAACATCAACTGGGACACCATCCGGGCCTGGGATCCTTTCCCCGGCGCTCGCCTGAATAGCCTGAAGCACTTCATCAATAGTGATATTCAAAGGCTGACACCTCCCCTCATGTAACTCACAATCACACCCTACCAGCCTTTCCCCACTATTACTAAAAATTCCAGAGAAGTGTGTCACCCATATATCTGAGAGAATAAAAGAACAAAACTCCGGGATATCATCATTCTTTAGGAAGGGAGCAATTACTGTACTGTACTGTATCCCAGAAGAGGTTGGCATTCTTAGTATTTGCAGAGATGAGCAAGTTATCCCATGCTTCAACCTGAAGTGTTTTTTTTGCTGGCAACTGTAGCTGATTTATACTTACTCCGTAGGGATTTAATAGTTGATATATCTCACAAGGATTTAAACAGGGCATGCTTTAATAGCCTTTCATTCTTCCAAAGAGAGTGATTTGAGTATCTTAAATTAGGCAACAGGGTATGTTCAATTTCACAAGATGTACAAACAACACTGCCTGCATTCAGTGGCATAACGACATGAGTATGATACATAGCCCTCTACAAAACAGGTTGGTATTTCTTTTATTATTATTAAGGTGACAAGAAGAGAAAAAAGAGGCCCGAGCACAGGATAAGCGCTTTGACTCACTCATACAAATACATGAGCAAATGAAGGAAGAAACATCAATTTATGGGGCATATGTACAAAGAAATGTCAGAGTGCAGAGCTGTACCAAATTTGGTAGTGCTGCGCTCCAAAATTTCCAAGACGCAGGGAAACGCCGTATTTATAACAATACAGTGCACAGATGTGTTTTTCCTTGTGCTACAATTAGCTGCCTAGCGCCAACTCAGACACCCTTGCACCATGGTGCAAGGGTGCCTGCGTTGCAGGGAATGATTGTTTATGTGCAGCAAGGTGACCCTTCCTGCGCATAAACAATCCATAATGGTGATTTGTTACTTCTATGTGTGATGCTTTCTACAAATCATCATTATTTATTGATTGTTTATGCGCAGGAAGGGACACCTTCCTGCACATAAACAATCATTCATGCCATTTTTCTCTTTCTATGTGTGCTGCAGCACACAGAGAAAAAGCAAAAATGAGGAGAAATAAAAGAATTTCTCCTTGTAGTGCCATTCTATTGCCTGCTTTTGTATGGCATTAGTTTTTGGGGCTGCCTCAGATTTACACCTCCTGGTAATGGAGCATCATCAAAAAGCAATGGGTGTTGCGTTGGAATGCCCACAGCAACACCCATCACATGCCCCTTTCACGCAGATACCTGCGTGAAACTGTAGCATTTTTACAAAGTGACATTAAGCCACAAAAAGTGGCTTAACGCCACTTTGTAAATATGGTGCAGGGCGTAGCACCACCTGAGCATCAAAACATCAAAACAAGTGACTTTCCGGTGGCCCTAGGGGCTTGAACATATGCCCCTATGTCTTCCCCAAAGAGCTTGCATCATGTCCATTGTTAAAAGAGGAAGGAAGACGGTCATGCGCCTCTGGATGCAAGTCACTGTTACCGTGGAAAAAGCAACCCAAAAATATAAAATAACAAAAATAATGGAGCGAGATTAAATATACATGATGTCACATGACAGCTGCAATACAAACAAGTGTTTATTTCACCTGATGTTTTTGCATACATATTGGAGGACTAAATTAAACTGAATAGTTGTCCTCTAACAATATATTTACAGTATCAGCTGAAGACCATTGTTCAAATATGTTTGACTGCACTTCAAGGCCGTGCCCGTGCGACTGTAGGTGGTATGTACACAAATGGCTGTGCTCTTTAGATGTTCTTGTGGCAGCTTGGGGTGCTACCTGTGCAAAAGTGTTACAAGAAAGGTCTGCAAAATGATGTAATTTGCCCTTGGGAAGTAAACGCGACCTACCGGGTTTTTCAAATGATGCAGGCAATTCAGAAACACTAATAAAAAAAGAAAGAAATGTTTAAATGAACCATGGCATCAGGCATCAAGGACCCACACGAGAAGACCTTTTCAGTGTTAAGCACTCCTATTGGCTCAGCAGTAATCTTCAGTCTCCCAAGGTTCCATGGCGGTATCCTGATCAGACCAGGGCTCAATACAGCATTCCATCGTATAGAGGCCATGGGTAATCAGCTTTTACTTATCTGCAAATGTAAATGTGCTCCTTGTCTTTTCCGTTTTTGTCTTATGTACCCCTATGTGGCTGTACACCGAAACCTGGCAACTGGAAGTTCCTGAGTACCGTGACCCTTGTATTTCTTTCTTCCCCTTCACACAGGCTCCAGCCCGGTGTGCTCTTTCGCCACCACATTTTGCATCTGAATGTTCCACTAGGGCCTTTTGTATTTCAAACTGAGTTGATAGTTTTTTTTTTTTTCATTTTTAAGATGTGTTATTTTACAATTGATAAAACTAACAATTTGGATCACAGGAGTTGGCATTAAATTGTAGGATTTCTTTGTAGTCAAGGCTGGCGTATGTTGCCATTCCAAGGGGTATATTATCAAGCCAGGCGATAACATTATCGCCGCTTTAGCGGCAGAAAACTGCCGCTAAAATGGCGATAATGGACTTGATAATATGCTCTATGGAATTCCAATTGAAGCCCATGTTAGATGTCCTTCACATCTAACATGGGCTTCAATTGGAATTCCATAGAGCATATTATCAAGCCCATTATCGCCGTTTTAGCGGCAGTTTTCTGCCGCTAAAGCGGCGATAATGAGCTTGATAATATGCTCTATGGAATTCCCATAGAAGCCAATGTTCTGGTGTGAACATGGGCTTCTATGGGAATTCTCCAGGGCATATTATCAAGCCCATTATCGCCGGTTTAGCGGCAGTTTTCTTCCGCTAAAGCGGCGATAATGAGCTTGATAATATGCTCTATGGAATTCCCATAGAAGCCCATGTTCTCGTGTGAACATGGGCTTCTATGGGAATTCTCCAGGGCATATTATCAAGCCCATTATCGCCGGTTTAGCTGCAGTTTTCTGCGACATGGGGACAATTAGAAAACACAAAAAAAATCATTCAAGTTTGTCTGCATTTAACAATTGATGCAGCGTTCAGCTCCCGGATCTCTGACATATTATCGACAGACACATTATCGAACTACACAAATATCGCATCAAATATATCGACATCAAAAATATCGACATTGTATACTTATTTAAAAAACAACACTAATATCGACACTACAATATCGTAATACAATTATATCGATCACACAAAAATCGCACACATAAATATCGCAATACTAAATATCGGCATGAGTAAATAAATATAACACATGTCACAAATATCGATAACCAAAATATAGACATCAATAATATCGTTTTTTTTAAATATATCGACAATTCTAATACTAATAAAACCAATATTTTAAACAACATAAAGACAATATTTTCCCAAAACATACATTTTTCAAATAAGATTCTACTTAAACATAAACATAACATTTATAGCGATCTCAATATTTAACAACATAATAAAAAAACACTGAAATAATTATCACATTGGCATTTCGAACACATTTAAAAAAATTCACTACACATTATAAACAATCTTTTTATATATAATGATTTAAAACTCTCCTCCTTTAAAACTAAATATACTCTTACTTAGCATTTTCCATAAAAGGAAAACAATTAACTAAAAAAAATTCAAACCATCCAATAGAAAGGCCACATACAGAAAACAACCAATAACATTCAAGAAACAATTTAAAACCACTATATAAACCAATTAAAACAAGTCTTCTACTGTGCCTTACACCAAAGCATTGAACGAAGAAGAAACTCTGCTAAACAGAAGAAACCTACATCCTACTACTATTCTAAAAACGTAAGTAAATATTCTTTTCTAACTAAACTGCCAAATTAAACTAAAACACTAATTTATCTTTACTCAAATAAATAACTAACGTATATATTCCATCTCTTTATGTTTCCACTACAGATATTACTCCAAACAGCTAAAGAAAATATTGAAGATTGACAGAAAAGACTCACTAAAAAGTAAGTATACTATCAAAATACTTTATAAAATATTAATTAAATCCTACTCAAACCCCAAAACATCCTAAACCCCTAAAAAAATCCATGTTCTCTTTTTTAAGTTTTAAAAAACCTGTATAAATTAACACCTATAGTCTATACCACTGGGCATGAGGGAAGGCTCTGTTTGCTTAGGGAGAGGTTGGGCTACTCCATCTTATTTATTAGGGAGGAGGGGCACATAGTAAGAGAGGTAGGGGACGGGGGTACATTGACATGTGGTGGGGAAAGGGGGGGGTAGAGAACTGGATGGGAAGGTTGTTCCTTCTCCTGAATAATTGGTCTTGATGATAAATGTGTGGTACTTCCGGGACAGGTGAAGGCGGGGGAATGTTTTTTGAGTTGTTGATTTGTAAAACAATAAAATACGTTTCAACAAAAAATATATAGGTGCCGATCACGATCCGGTAGAAAAAATCCCCGTGCGACTCGTATCGGGTCTTTTTACCCTACGAATCGTACAAGTTCCGTACGAACTGGCAATCACGATTCGCATGGTAAAAAGTCCATACGAACCGCACTGGGAAACATTCCCCACACGTCCTCGGGTCGGAAAATGTGTCCGACACGTCCTCGGACGATTTACCTTACAAACGTGAAAAGCCAAGTCCGACCGAGGAATCACGATCCATCCCGTGCGTCCGAGCGTACAACCGTATGGAAAAAACACCGTCCGCACCGAACACCTATAGCAACCATGGAGACATGTGCCCGCATACGCGCCCAACACTCCCCCCAGCCCCCGTACGTCCGACACGTACCCCCCGTGTATGTATACCCCCACCCGTCTAGGTACACCCCAGTACGTTCAAGTCGTACCCCCACCCCAGTACGTGTCGTCCCACCGTGAACCTACACCCCAGTACGTTCGAGCCCCACCCCCACCCCAGTACGTGTCGTACCACCATGAACCTACACCCCAGTACGTTCCAGTCGAACCCCCACCCCAGTACGTGTCATATCCCACGTCTACCGATACCCCAGGACGTTCGAGTCGTACCCCCACCCCAGTACGTGTCGTACCACCGTGAACCTACACCCCAGTACATTCGAGCCCCACCCCCACCCCAGTACGTGTCGTACCACCGTGAACCTACACCCCAGTACGTTCGAGCCCCACCCCCACCCCAGTACGTGTCGTACCACCGTGAACCTACACCCCAGTACGTTCCAGTCGAACCCCCACCCCAGTACGTGTCATATCCCCCGTCTACCGATACCCCAGGACGTTCGAGTCGTACCCCCACCCCAGTACGTGTCGTACCCCCCGTGTACCCCCACCCCAGTACGTTCCAGTCGTACCCCCACCCCAGTACGTGTCATATCCCCCGTCTACCGATACCCCAGTACGTTCGAGTCGTACCCCCACCCCAGTACGTGTCGTACCCCCCGTGTACCCCCACCCCAGTACGTTCCAGTCGTACCCCCACCCCAGTACGTGTCATATCCCCCGTCTACCGATACCCCAGTACGTTCCAGTCGTACCCCCACCCCAGTACGTGTCATATCCCCGTCTACCGACACCCCAGTACATTCCAGTCGTACCCCCACCCCAGTACGTGTCGTCCCACCGTCAATGTACACCCCCCCACCCCAGTACGTGTCGTACCACCGTCAATGTACACCCCCCACCCCAGTACGTGTCGTACCACCGTCAATGTACACCCCCCCACCCCAGTACGTGTCGTACCACCGTCAATGTACACCCCCCACCCCAGTACGTGTCGTACCACCGTCAATGTACACCCCCCACCCCTGTACGTGTCGTACCACCGTGTACCTACACCCCAGTACGTTCCAGTCGTACCCCCACCCCAGTACGTGTCGTACCACCGTCAATGTACACCCCCCACCCCAGTACGTGTCGTACCACCGTCAATGTACACCCCCCCACCCCTGTACGTGTCGTACCACCGTGTACCTACACCCCAGTACGTTCCAGTCGTACCCCCACCCCAGTACGTGTCGTACCACCGTCAATGTACACCCCCCACCCCAGTACGTGTCGTACCACCGTCAATGTACACCCCCCACCCCTGTACGTGTCGTACCACCGTTTACCTACACCCCAGTACGTTCCAGTCGTACCCCCACCCCAGTACGTGTCATATCCCCCGTCTACCGACACCCCAGTACATTCCAGTCGTACCCCCACCCCAGTACGTGTCGTCCCACCGTCAATGTACACCCCCCCACCCCAGTACGTGTCGTACCACCGTCAATGTACACCCCCCACCCCAGTACGTGTCGTACCACCGTCAATGTACACCCCCCCACCCCAGTACGTGTCGTACCACCGTCAATGTACACCCCCCACCCCAGTACGTGTCGTACCACCGTCAATGTACACCCCCCCACCCCTGTACGTGTCGTACCACCGTGTACCTACACCCCAGTACGTTCCAGTCGTACCCCCACCCCAGTACGTGTCGTACCACCGTCAATGTACACCCCCCACCCCAGTACGTGTCGTACCACCGTCAATGTACACCCCCCACCCCTGTACGTGTCGTACCACCGTGTACCTACACCCCAGTACGTTCCAGTCGTACCCCCACCCCAGTGCGTGTCGTACCACCGTGTACCTACACCCCAGTACGTTCCAGTCGTACCCCCACCCCAGTACGTGTCGTACCACCGTCAATGTACACCCCCCACCCCAGTACGTGTCATATCCCTCGTCTACCGACACCCCAGTACATTCCAGTCGTACCCCCACCCCAGTACGTGTCGTCCCCCCCGTGTACCTACACCCCAGTAGTTCCTGGCGCACCCCCAACACAACCACCTAAGTACGGAGCGCACCCCATGCCCCAACATCACAACCGCATGTACGAGTCGTACAAAGCCACACACAAGGACATCATCGTACAACCAAATGGCCCATGTACACACCGTACACACGCTCAAAACGCACGGACACAACCAGGACAAAACAAAACAACACAAGAATACACCATTCGAAAGGCACAAAGCCACTAAACATGGCCAACAACCACTAAAATAACACAATCACTGACCTGCAACTGCCAAAAACAAACAGAGGCCCAATACACCACCACTCCTTATGACACACCCACCCAAACTTCAAACACTGCCACACCCACCCATGGACCAATAAAAAGGGCCCACACACACAAACCATGAGCCTTTGCAACAGACTCACTGCTGCCAGACACCACAGAACCACACTACAAGCTACACCCCACCTTACACTTGCACACCTTTACACAACCACCCTCACAAACACCCTCTCATCACATTCACACACACACACAACCATCCACACACACCCCCAACATCCACACACCACCCGCACCCACACCATCCCCACCCACACCCCTCACCATGCCCACTACCAAGAATCCAAAGTTCAGTCACCGAGAGTTGGAGGTCCTTGTTGATCAAATCCTCAGAGTCGAGCCACAGATCTTTGGAACATTGGTCAGAAACACCAGCCAGACAGCCAAAACAGCCATGTGGCAGACCATCGTCGATGCTGTGAATGCCGTTGCGGACACCAGGAGGACCAAGCAGGATTGCCAGAACAGGTGGTACGATCTGCGGAGGAGGGTCAGAGCCAAGAGGCAGGAGGAACACGACCAGGCCAACGCCACCGGAGGAGGGCCCTCCCGCAGACCCGTACAGTACCATCCCTGGGAGGAGAGGGTGATGGCCATACTGCCGGTGGAGGCAGTCGAAGGATTAGAAGGACTCCGAGACCCGGGTGAGTACACAAACAACGCACCTCACATGGGGGGAACTGCAACCACAACCAAAACTACTAACCGGCACGCAACTACCACAAGCCATCGCATGACTCAACCACACTCCATGAGCAGGCACATGCCACTGCTGCCACCATGCCCCATGCACCCAGCTGGACAATGTCAAGTCACAGGCCACAGAAGACAACAACACATGACACGGTAACCCGGATGGCGGGAGGCTGGGCACCAAAAATCACATAGTGCGACTCCAAAGCAGACAACAATGCCCTCTGCCCATATGGCCTAGGTCACAGCCAGACAAACAGTGTGTCACAACACAGGAATGACTTGCCAGCAAATGGCGGACGCCTTGCATCAACACATGGGGGTGAAGGCACTGGTTTGCACATGACGGCAGCTAATGAACAGCCAACATTGTGAAAGAGTGGCAGCACACACCACCACAGCAGCAGCGCACAGACACACATCACACCAAATGGGTGCCTGGAGATCAGAAACAAACTCACATCAACAAGCCAAGGGCCACTCAAAGATCTGCTAACAGTCTGTGCCCAGGAAGCTGGGCCGAGGTGACAGAGGGGGACACACAGAGGGAGGGAAAGGGGGACAGAGAAGGAGGGAGAGGGGGACAGAGAGGGAGGGAGACGGACAGAGGGAGGAGGCTGTCACACAGAGGGAGGGAGAGGGGGACAGAGAGGGAGGGAGAGGGGGACAGAGAAGGAGGGAGACACAGGGAGAGCAAATAAGTCCTTTGGTGTGTGTGAATGTCTGCTCGTAAGCAGGTGGACCGCGTGCATGTAGACATGGGTGGCCAGTGCAAGAACCCCCCCTCTTCATCAGGGCCAAACGCAGGGCCATGTCACAACCTGTACACGAGCACAAGGATAGCTACCTGCATCGTATAAGTGTGTGGATCCACTCCATGTGCACATGTACAGTGCTACAAGGAAGGCGCAAATGCATGGCTCGCCACACCTGCCCACTCCACTGCTGACTGCAGTCACACTTGACGCAGCAAGTAAGACTGTGCCACACATAGTTAAAGGGGCCAAAATGGTGCCAAAGGGACACACCCATGCACAAGTGCACTGTGAGTGGAATGCAAGACAGATCCTAATTCCAAGAGGAAAAGTGCCAACTTTGAAACTGATGAAACATGGATGTTTCATGGACCAAAATTAACATTGTCTCTCTCACACACAGGTCAACGTCGTGCTGCACCCCCCAACACTGGGGGGGAACACTCACAGGACCCGGATCTGCAGGAGACCGATCCCACCGGCAGCGACCACTCTCACCACTCTGCGGACGACCTCGACCGACCTGGCCCCTCTGGTGTCCAACCACCTGCAGCACCTGCGTCAGGTACAACCGTGCCAACCACCACCCCCACTCCTGCCACATCCCAGGAGACACCCAGGATCCCTGCCCCAACACCACAATGCAGCCAGGCTCGCCAGGAGGGACACGGTGTCCCGGGCACCCAGGAGGAGGCAGGCGACAACGCAAATGCCACCCCTCAGGGGTCCCGGAGACCCGATGTGCCCACAAGTGCAGGCCAGGCGCAAGTGGGCAGGGGTGGTGGGAGTGGAGGACGGCGGAGGCGCGAGCCTGACCAGTTGGCTGGGGATCCGGTATTTTCCCATGTCCGTAACATCCTGGACTCATACCGGCAGGACACCACGGGCATGGGCCAGGTAGTGTCCGTCCTCGAGGGGATCAAGACCCAGCAGGCCCAGCAACATGCGGACCTAATAGCCTGTCTACTGGTACACCAACGGAGGATGGAGGACAGACAGGCTGAGCAAGTGACGTCGTTCCAGGGGATTCACGCTACACTCCGTCGGATGGCCGACACCATGGCCGACCCTCCCTGTGCCAGAAGGCGGAGAACATCACCACCCACAGGGAGGGATCAGGAGGAGGAGGAGGAAACATCCGACGGAGCATCCCAGACGTCGTCACGGCCTGCTGGTGATGTTCCCCGCAGGAGGCCGGGTCGTCCACGGAAAGCACCGTGAGGGTGGCTGCTACATCACCATCTCCCAGGACACCTGGCCTGGCACCTGGCCCACTGGAGCAACAGCATCACAGCATCAAGAGACATTCTCTGCCACATGGCCCTGCTGGTCACTGGCTGACCAATGTTGACAAAGACTGTGGCATGGACTCTGAGGATTTCCAATGGCAAGGACACCAACTCCCCTACTGAACTTTGGATTCCATAATCCCGGAAAGCACCTCACTTTGTCCCCCCCCCCCCCAATAATAAATCACACTACTAAGAGTAGATGCCTGCTGGTAGCATTATTACCTAACATGTGTCTTGTAAAGTCGAAACATGCCTGAGTTATCTGTTCTCTTCAACCATCCACACCCTGGGGCCTGAGTCTGGCACAGGACACATGGGTCCCAGTTTATTAGGCAAGACAGACATGGAGCACCATACACACCCGTGATGGGCCCAACCAGCTGAGGGGGTGGCCGAACAACCGTGCTGACAGACACATTCAGTACAGCAACAGTCATGCGCAGAGGTCAGGGATCCTGTCCAGTGTCCGGGGGGGCACCCAGGTATGTGTAGACAGGTGGCAGAACCATGTCCTGCAAGCTTGAGTCCGGTGGATGCAGAGAATGGGGGCCTGTCCAACGTTGGATGCATGGGGATGGCACATGTCACAATACCCACGCAGTCATGGACATCATGCCCAATACACAGTGTCAGCCCACACACACAGCTTGCATCTCGCCACTCGACACATTGACACATAGCCACAATCAGGGGATACCATGCCAGACATGCTGGATGCACCGTGCCAACACACCAGCATTGACTGAGAAGAGGCACCTTGGAGGCATAGGGACACCTTTATTAGTCATGTTTTTGGGATTGCAGAGGCAACTTGAAGTACACATGAACACTTCATGTGGAGTAACATGTGGGTCCAACACTGGCACCCCCCTTCTGCAGCACAAATGCGTGATAGCCATGGTACTGGCACACAAGCGTCGGCCAACAGCTAAATACCCACAGCTGCACACGGAGAGCCTAACATACACCATAGATCCGCTGATGTGGAAGTCCCACGCCATGTCAAGCCAATGTTAACCGTATGTGTCCGAGGGCAGTGTCACACACATTGATGCCATCATCACAATCCACTATCCCATCACTGATGACTGACAACCAGGCAGCCCATCTATTCTGGTGTACCCAGCTGCATGTCGTGTCCCATGGGGATGCCACATGTCTGCAGAGGAACCAAACCCCGACCGGGGCAGTGTGCACACATCGTGAACAACTGCCACACCCAATACACCCCTGATGCATCCCTTACCCCATGGAGACTTCCAAACGTGTCCGTGCCTGTAACGCTGAGTCAGCCCACGATGCCATGTCCATGAGGAATAGCAGTGCCACAACAATGCAACCAGCAGATGGCATGCGCAGGTACCTGGGGAAGAGAGACACACAAGAAGTCAGCCACAAAAAGCACAGCCACTTGCATGTGCATGTACTCGACACATGTTAGGATGACAACATGCTAGGTCACAATTATGAGTGGGGAAATACTGCCATCACTGCCACCATCACTCCAGTGACACACCCACACACACCTCTGACTCACGTGCCATACATGCAGGTGGAGACACACATCACAACACATGCCACACGGGGACAAAGGCGTGCACACTCAAGACACTGGTACTCACCACTAAGCAAAGAAGTCGCGTATGAGCCGAGTCCGGATGTCCTCTTGCGGCTCCACATCCTCCACATCACTAGCCCCATTGCCAAGGCCTTCGTCCTCCACGGGTGGATGGTCCTCGTCATGTTGATTCAGGATGAGTGGCACAGCTCTTTCAACTGCCATGTTGTGCAGCATGCAGCAGACCATGAAGATCTTGCAAACCTTCGCCGGGGCATATGGGAGTGCGCCGCCGGTCTTGTGGAGGCACCGGAATCGGCTCTTCAGCATGCCAAACGTCCTCTCTATCACACGCCTTGTCCGGCCATGGGCGGTGTTGTAGCGGAGCTGGGCCGGCGTGATGGGGTTGCGGAGAGGTGTCAGCAGCCAAGGCATGTTGGGATAGCCAGCGTCCCCTACATGGAAAGCACATGGATATCGTTAGAACTGGCGAAGCGGTCGTGCTGCTCGGCTATACAGAATACAGGACAGACAGACTGTACCCACCAACAACACATGCCCGTTCGTTGCGCAGCTGCATCATCATATCAGGCATCCCGCTACGCCTCATGATGTAGGCATCGTGTGCTGATCCTGGAAAACGAGCACAGACATGTGAAATCACCATGTTGGACAGACACACCACAAGGGCATTGATGGAGTGGTAGTGCTTCCGATTTCGGTACGCCACCTCCCGTGCGTGTGGTGGTACCAAAGCTACATGTGTCCCATCTATGGACCCAATGACATGGGGCATCCCTCCCAGGGCATAGAATCCACGCTTGACCTCAGTCATCTGTTCAGGGGTTGGGAACTTGATGAAGTCATCCAGGTGAATCAACATGGCCTCTAAGAAATCATGCAGAACACCGCTGAACGTGCTCTGGGACATGCCACCAACATGCGCTATGGTATATTGAAAGGTACCCGTGGCAAGGAAATGTAGGGCAGCCATTACCTTCAGCTGGAGTGTCAGTGCCGTAGGATACCTGTGCTGCGGTTGCAGGTGTGGTGTCAGTCTCGCCGTCAACTCCTGAATCAACGGTTGGGTGAAGCGGTAGAGCCGGATGCTGTCATTCTCCTGCATGGCAGCCAAGTCTGGCATTATCCGGGCAAGAGGCGGTGCTCTGCAGTAATGAGGAAGTGACAAGGAAGAGTGAGTGCACTACCACAACAACTCATGTCTACTGAGCACATGTAAATCTGGCTATACACACATGCTACATAGGGAGTGAGGTATGTGCTACATGCCCAGGACACGTATGGATGCATGGTGACACTCCTTCAAAGACCCAGCTACACAAGGTGATTGAGAACGTCCCCATGCCACGCCATGGGAATAGCTGTGTCCCAGTGCAAGTGAACAGCCCGACGCAAGACAGGAGTGACATACACCCACACATCAGCAGAAGTGGGATGCCGATTGCAGAGACTGGTAGCGGAACACTGGAGCCACAGGTCACATGACATTACACTAGTCCAGCCCACACACCTTGCCATGAAGGTGCACATGTCATGACTCACCACACATTCCTTGTGAGGATGCTGACATGGCCTGGTCACGCTACTCCGTGTCCCATGCATACATGTGCACCTCACATCCAATAACACATGTGGCATGGTGTGCGGAACAGTGTGCAATGACAATCTACACACAGACACATGTTGGTTGCTGCAACTGCTGCAGCTTTTGAGGGTGCTACAACATCAACCTGATGTAAATCCCGGACACATATATGACATAGTCACATTGTGCACTGTGGGTAGTGACAAGTCATGTGTCATGACCCCTGTTCCGGGCATCATGGGACACTTCCGTGTGTTGTTGTCCGTGCCATTCCAGTGACGCTCACCCCAAGTGCGCAGTCCGACATGCACACATGTCAAAGGAGTCAAGGGCATGCCTGGCACACATAGCACCCTCACACAGTACACCTGTACACATCTCATCATACATCTGGTGCCTTCTCCACTCAGGAGGCATGTTCCACTTCACAGCCTGTGACACCTGTGCCCCACACATGTAGTAATGCACAGACGATGCCTTGATGTCCATTCCTGGCCAAGTATGTCCATCCATGGACAAGTATGTCCTCCCTATTCCTACCTGTGTGTCGCCTATCACCACAGTGATGTGTAAAAACCGCCGTACTGCTGCTAAGAGGGCCTGTGTATGTTCCCAAATCACTGTGGGAGTGCTGCCGTATGTGTACCCATCGTGATGGCGCGTGTACAGGCATTTGTACGGTCCGTACCACTACGGGTACGCATACGCGTGCAGACCCATAGTGATAGTGAGCGTACATGCGTGTGTACGGTCCGTACCACTACGGGTACGCATACGCGTGCAGACCCATAGTGATAGTGAGCGTACATGCGTGTGTACGGTCCGTACCACTACGGGTACGCATACGCGTGCAGACCCATAGTGATAGTGAGCGTACATGCGTGTGTACGGTCCGTACCACTACGGGTACGCATACGCGTGCAGACCCATAGTGATAGTGAGCGTACATGCGTGTGTACGGTCCGTACCACTACGGGTACGCATACGCGTGCAGACCCATAGTGATTTTGAACGTAGGCATGCATGTACGGGCCGTTGCCATGCATTTGGGGTGCCCTAGGGCCCGGAAACGCACCGTACCTGTGTGTGATTCTCCTAATTACATAGGGGACAAGTATTAAGGCCCACATGCATGCTGGTTGTCATGGAGACCAGGTTCAAATTTCGAATTTGTTCTGGAAGGTGCACAGCAGAAGTCAGTTGGAATTCTTCTACTTTGTTGCAATGTGTTTGTGGGGCTGACATCATGCAGGAGAATGAAACCGATAGAGAAGCCACAGACTGCTAGGTTTGAAGGGATTGGTGGAAACATAGGATGCAAATGTGAGTGACCAATCACTCTGTACTCCTGTGCATGAGACTGGGCAGAAGGGCACATATAAGGCAGCCAGGTCCCATGAGGGAGTACTTGCCTGCACAACTTTGCATTTGTCGACCAAGCTGCTGCTACTGATTCCCTGGAACCATGTCAAGGGCTGTGGAGAGGACACAGCCATTCACCCTGGAGGAGAACATGGCTCTGCTGGATGTGATCCTCCCACAGTACCCCATGCTGTATGGGCGACCAGGGTATCAGGTGAGTGCATAGGCCACTGCCACAGACTGTCCCTATGTTGTGACTGTGACTTCAGGCATTGTGTCCTGGTGTGACACACATGCCATGTACTGTCGGGGGGGTACCAGGGGGTGGGTGTGGAGTCCTCCCAGCAGTGCCCAGACACAGGAGGGGTGTGTGCAGAATCCTACCAGCAGTGCCCTGAGACACGAGGGGTGGGTGTGGAGTCCTCCCAGCAGTGCCCTGAGACAGGAGGGGTGGGTGTGGAGTCCTCCCAGCAGTGCCCTGAGACAGGAGGGGTGGGTGTGGAGTCCTCACAGCAGTGCCCTGAGACACGAGGCGTGGGTGTGGAGTCCTCCCAGCAGTGCCCTGAGACAGGAGGGGTGGGTGTGGAGTCCTCCCAGCAGTGCCCTGAGACAGGAGGGGTGGGTGTGGAGTCCTCACAGCAGTGCCCTGAGACACGAGGGGTGGGTGTGGAGTCCTCCCAGCAGTGCCCTGAGACAGGAGGGGTGGGTGTGGAGTCCTCCCAGCAGTGCCCTGAGACAGGAGGGGTGGGTGTGGAGTCCTCACAGCAGTGCCCTGAGACACGAGGGGTGGGTGTGGAGTCCTCCCAGCAGTGCCCTGAGACAGGAGGGGTGGGTGTGGAGTCCTCACAGCAGTGCCCTGAGACACGAGGGGTGGGTGTGGAGTCCGCCCAGCAGTGCTCTGAGACACGAGGGGTGGGTGTGATGCACAGTGTGAGCCTTGATCATTGATTGTGACATTGCCATCATCCCACCTGTGTACCCACTATGGCACGTACTGCCTTTTCCCTCACCAGAGGATGATGTCCCAATGACAGAGGTGCAATGCGTTGGCTGCATGACATGCCATGTAGTAACCAGCTATTATGTTCTCATATGTCTCTCTGTGACATGTGGCTGGTGTATTGATGTGGTGTCACTTGTTCTTCCTCACAGGTAGGCGCCACTGCCAAGGAGCAGATCTGGCTGACCGCCGTCAGTGCCGTGAGGCGTGTGGATGGGCGGAGGCGGAGCCTGTCCCAGGTGAGGAAACGCTGGCAGGATATCCGGTGCTGGACGCGGAGGATTGCACGGCTCCTGCTGGGGGACTCACCTGAGAGCCACAAGAACCGCGGCCGCCGCCGTCTGTCCCACCTCCACAGGCGTGTGCTGCCGGTGGTCTTTCCAGACCTGGAGAGGCGCTTACAGGCGATGCAGCAGCCGGAAGGGGGTAGGTACATGTGCGTTTGTTGTGTGTCGCCGGCATTTGTAAGGGCACAGTGGCATGAATTCACTGGCAGGGTTTAAGGGTGCTGTGCAGATCCAGTTTGCCCCAGTATAGCGCTGCGCCCCTGCAACCCTTCCCCTCCTTGCAATGTGTTCCCTGGTCTGTGTGTAGTCACTCCTTCACAAGGTAATGTAGGCTGGCGCTTTGTCCACGAGAACAATGACAGTAGCATCATGTGTGGGGGTGGTGTGTAACAGGTTGTGGGACCTTGCCTGTGCACTGTCAAGTTCACTGCATGTGGGTTCCATGTCAGTTGGCACTGATGCTGACTCCAGACATGGGAGTTGGTCTCTCAGGTGTCATGCCTCACAGCGTGCATGTCCTATGTAGTGGCCTGTGACATGATGTGCATAAGTGTGCGATACGCATAGTGCAGGGATGGTGACGTGTGTTGCAGTCATTACCATTCAGTAGCATGTAGTTGCGTGCCCACTACTGTCCCCTGGGGCACCTTATCCTCAGTGTTGTTTGTGTCATCATCAACGTGGACACTCTCACTGTCTACAGCGTAGGTTGTGCTCTGTGCCATTGTCCCCTGTCACCATGTCTATAGACGTGCTATTATGTACAGGTGTCCACTGTGCAGCCTGACCTGATTGTCCTTCCTCATACTCACAGTTGCCAGTGCCTGTGTGTCTTGTCATACTCATCTGAGGATGTGCACTGGTACCTCATTATTTGTACAGGCGCACCTTGGCTGTTTTGCGTCCAATCTTGCATTTTGCAGGCCCCTGTGTTTATCACCCAGACTCTGAGATGTTGGTGCCACCTGTGTCTCAACAATTTGCCTCGTGTGGGTGTTAGTTGGGGCGGGCAATGCCTATGTGTCAAATCCGGATTCCTACTTGCTGGGTCTGGCCAGTGTGTGATGTTTCTGGACACACACACAAGGTGCAGTGACCGAGTCATGTTGGGCATGTTTTCAGCATTACCTATGCAGCATGTGTCTCAAGTTCATGGATATGGTCCCTGGTCATCGGTATTTTCGCCAACGCTGTGTGGTGCAGATGCAGTGCTGGATTGTCCCCAGGGCCTGGGTGCTATGTCAGACTCCGTTTCCTGTCTTTAGCTATTGTCTCATGCTCTCCATGGTATTTCAGTGGCATGGTGGCTCAACCAACTGTGTGTTTCATGCCCTACATGGGTACCTTGTTTTGCAGATGTTAGGGATCTTCCTTTTCAGGCTATGCAATGTTACCTATGTCGTTTGGACTCATGTGACTGATGTGTACAGCTGTCTGATTAATTTCTGTCTCTCCACCCTGCCCACAGCATCGTCGGGGGACACAGAGGGAGACATGGACACAGGCAAGGCGGAGGGACCGAGCACCAGTGCCAGCCGTGACATCGGGGCTGGTACATCCAGTGGGACAGAGGTGGAGGATAGTGCTGCCGAGGACCTGTCGACTGGCACGTCAGAATACGAAGCTGACAGGTCCGAGGAGGAGTTCTCCGAGTGGGCGGTGGCTGCACCAGCAGCTGACAGCGGAACAACACCTTGCACCGCCCCCTCAGATCCCATCAGCCGGCTCCCACTTGCTCGTGTCCCTTCCCAGCGTGCCCGGTCACCGCATGTCTCCTTCCTGCCAGGCACCGCACCCCCTGCCCCTGTCTCCACTGCTGCCGCCAATGCTGAGTCTATGGACATCCAGCGGCAAATGCAGGTTGGTCAGGCTGCGATCCTTAATGTCCTCCATGCCCACGGGAAAACCCTCACCAACATCGAGGCATTCTTGGAGGGCATTCATTCATTGCAGGCTGACCAACGCAACTTGCTGAGGTCCTTAGACTCCACACTGACTGCAGCAGTGGGTCTCCTGCAGCGCGACCTCCCCCCACCTACCCCTGCCCCATCCACACTTCCCACTCCCATGCCTGTCCCACGTACACCCAGACGTCGGCATGCACCCACCACAACAGACACAGGCACCACACCAGCAGGGAAGGTCCACCGCACTCCTCCTGACACGCACACACAGGGTGAGGTAGGCACACCCACTGGGTCGGGGGGCAAACGTGTGACACGCAGCCAGAGTGGGAGTCCGCATTCCACACAATCCACTCCCTCCAAATCCCCTCCCCTCAGCTCTCCTGGCCACATCTCCCCCAAGGACTCCTTCATGGCCGCTCTGTCCCTGAGCCCCACAGTTCCACCACCACGCAAGCGGTCAAGGAAGTCCTCGGTCAGGGTGGTTGAGTCTCCCCCCCTGTCTCCACCCTCCCCCGGTGGCGCTGCAACCCATCCCTCTGACCCCCCCCCCTCCTTGGGGCCTGAGGTCCCTTCGGGTGCAGGGGAGTCCCTGGAGGACCTTGCTAAGGTGTGTAGTGCCATCCTGGCCTCCGCCTTTGGCCATGACACACCCCCTGTGGTTGAGTCCTCCATCCCTGCACCCACAACGCCGCCCCTTTGCCCTGATGTCCCTGCGGTGCCTGTTGCTTCCCCCCCCCCTGATGCCCTCACCAGTATGGAAGACGATGCCATTTGACTGTGCAGGCAAGGTAGGGGACACACATCCCACTGTGTCCCCCATCCAGCTGGGACTCATTGACTGCCCTATGGCCTCTGTGACAATTGAACTGCCTTTGATCCACGGACATTGTGATCATGCTGAATAAAGCTTATTTTTGTTTTCATTCTCACACTCCTGCTATGGTGGTATTGGTGTTGGTGGGGCTGCTACATGGTTTTGGGTGGTGTTTAAGGGTTTGGGTGTGTGGGATATGTAGTAGTGTGCTGCTCATTGGGGGGACCCTGGGATCTGTGTGCCATCACAAGGTGTTGGCTAACTTTCTTTGTTCATGTAAGCAGTTACTGCATGGTGCAATTGTCCCAGGGTGTATTCCTTCCTCTGTGTACCCAGATTTCTTCCCTGCAGGGTGTTCCCAATGTTTAGCGCAGAGCTGTGTGTACATGAGCTGTGTGTGTGACGGAGCCCTTCTACTTTGGCCATGCATGCATGGCCATGTCTCCACCTGCAACAATCGTGGCATCCTTGGTGTTCACTGTACTTGTGTGTGGAGTCTGTTGACATGAGTTCATAGGGACATGTCCCCTTGTAGGCAGTATGGATGTGGGTAATTCCGCCCTCACACACATGTGTTGCACCCCTCCTGTCTCAGGGCACTGCTGGGAGGACTCCACACCCACCCCTCCTGTGTCTGGGCACTGCTGGGAGGACTCTGCACCCACCCCTCCTGTCTCAGGGCACTGCTGGGAGTGATAGGGCCCCACCCCTCCTGTCTCAGGGCACTGCTGGGAGGACTCCACACCCACCCCTCCTGTCTCAGGGCACTGCTGGGAGGACTCCACACCCACCCCTCCTGTCTCAGGGCACTGCTGGGAGGACTCCACACCCACCCCTCCTGTCTCAGGGCACTGCTGGGAGGACTCTGCACACACCCCTCCTGTCTCAGGGCACTGCTGGGAGGACTCCACACCCACCCCTCCTGTCTCAGGGCACTGCTGGGAGGACTCTGCACACACCCCTCCTGTCTCAGAGCACTGCTGGTAGGATTCTGCACACACCCCTCCTGTCTCAGGGCACTGCTGGGAGGACTCCACACCCACCCCTCCTGTCTCAGGGCACTGCTTGAAGTGATGGGCCCCCACCCCTCCTGTCTCAGGGCACTGCTGGGAGGACTCCGCACCCACCCCTCCTGTCTCAGGGCACTGCTGGGAGGACTCTGCACACACCCCTCCTGTCTCAGGGCACTGCTGGGAGGACTCCACACCCACCCCTCCTGTCTCAGGGCACTGCTTGAAGTGATGGGCCCCCACCCCTCGTGTCTCAGGGCACTGCTGGGAGGACTCCACACCCACCCCTCCTGTCTCAGGGCACTGCTTGAAGTGATGGGCCCCCACCCCTCCTGTCTCAGGGCACTGCTGGGAGGACTCCACACCCACCCCTCCTGTCTCAGGGCACTGCTGGGAGGACTCTGCACACACCCCTCCTGTCTCAGGGCACTGCTGGTAGGAGTCTGCACACACCCCTCCTGTCTCAGGGCACTGCTGGGAGGACTCCACACCCACCCCTCCTGTCTCAGGGCACTGCTGGGAGGACTCTGCACACACCCCTCCTGTCTCAGGGCACTGCTTGAAGTGATGGGCCCCCACCCATCCTGTCTCAGGGCACTGCTGGGAGGACTCCACACCCACCCCTCCTGTCTCAGGGCACTGCTGGGAGGACTCTGCACACACCCCTCCTGTCTCAGGGCACTGCTGGTAGGATTCTGCACACACCCCTCCTGTCTCAGGGCACTGCTGGGAGGACTCCACACCCACCCCTCCTGTCTCAGGGCACTGCTTGAAGTGATGGGCCCCCACCCCTCCTGTCTCAGGGCACTGCTGGGAGGACTCCACACCCACCCCTCCTGTCTCAGGGCACTGCTGGGAGGACTCTGCACACACCCCTCCTGTCTCAGGGCACTGCTGGGAGGACTCCACACCCACCCCTCCTGTCTCAGGGCACTGCTTGAAGTGATGGGCCCCCACCCCTCGTGTCTCAGGGCACTGCTGGGAGGACTCCACACCCACCCCTCCTGTCTCAGGGCACTGCTTGAAGTGATGGGCCCCCACCCCTCGTGTCTCAGGGCACTGCTGGGAGGACTCCACACCCACCCCTCCTGTCTCAGGGCACTGCTGGGAGGACTCTGCACACACCCCTCCTGTCTCAGGGCACTGCTGGTAGGATTCTGCACACACCCCTCCTGTCTCAGGGCACTGCTGGGAGGACTCCACACCCACCCCTCCTGTCTCAGGGCACTGCTGGGAGGACTCTGCACACACCCCTCCTGTCTCAGGGCACTGCTGGTAGGATTCTGCACACACCCCTCCTGTCTCAGGGCACTGCTGGGAGGACTCCACACCCACCCCTCCTGTCTCAGGGCACTGCTTGAAGTGATGGGCCCCCACCCCTCCTGTCTCAGGGCACTGCTGGGAGGACTCCACACCCACCCCTCCTGTCTCAGGGCACTGCTGGGAGGACTCTGCACACACCCCTCCTGTCTCAGGGCACTGCTGGGAGGACTCCACACCCACCCCTCCTGTCTCAGGGCACTGCTTGAAGTGATGGGCCCCCACCCCTCCTGTCTCAGGGCACTGCTGGGAGGACTCTACACCCACCCCTCCTGTCTCAGGGCACTGCTGGGAGGACTCTGCACACACCCCTCCTGTCTCAGGGCACTGCTGGGAGGACTCCACACCCACCCCTCCTGTCTCAGGGCACTGCTTGAAGTGATGGGCCCCCACCCCTCCTGTCTCAGGGCACTGCTGGGAGGACTCCACACCCACCCCTCCTGTCTCAGGGCACTGCTGGGAGGACTCTGCACACACCCCTCCTGTCTCAGGGCACTGCTGGGTGGACTCTGCACACACACCTCCTATTTCTGGATATGTACGCTTGGAACATACACGGTGTGGGTGCGCTCCATGCTTTCGAGGTGAGGGTACGGGTCGTACTTACACTGTTGGGGTGGGTGTACAGTGCGTGAGTCCGCGGGTGTGGGTACGGGTCGTACTTACACTGTTGGGGTGGGGGGTACGCTCCTTGCATACGCGGATGGGGGTACGGGTCGTACTTACACTGTTGGGGTGGGGGTACGCTCCTTGCATACGCGGGTGAGGGTACGGGTCGTACTTACACTGTTGGGGTGGGGGTACGGTCTGTGAGTCCGCGGATGGGGGTACGGGTCGTACTTACACTGTTGGGGTGGGGGTACGCTCCTTGCATACGCGGGTGAGGGTACGGGTCGTACTTACACTGTTGGGGTGGGGGTACGCTCCTTGCATACGCGGGTGAGGGTACGGGTCGTACTTACACTGTTGGGGTGGGGGTACGGTCCGTGAGTCCACGGGTGTGGGTACGGGTCGTACTTACACTGTTGGGGTGGGGGGTACGCTCCTTGCATACGCGGATGGGGGTACGGGTCGTACTTACACTGTTGGGGTGGGGGTACGCTCCTTGCATACGCGGGTGAGGGTACGGGTCGTACTTACACTGTTGGGGTGGGGGTACGGTCCGTGAGTCCGCGGGTGTGGGTACGGGTCGTACTTACACTGTTGGGGTGGGGGGTACGCTCCTTGCATACGCGGATGGGGGTACGGGTCGTACTTACACTGTTGGGGTGGGGTACGCTCCATGCATACGGGGTGGGGGTAGGGTCCGTACATATCCGTCCCCACGCTATGTGATGCTTGTGCGGGCCGTACCCAAGCCTTTGCCACGTGGGTACGTTCCGTCCCGCCATTGTTGTGGTGACGTGTGTGTGGGCGTGGTACGACTCGTACCCATGCTCTTCAGGCGTGGGTACGGGACGTACCTGTCTGGTTGTGTTGCCTTTTCGCGTGGTGACGGACTTCCGTTGTGGCGGTCGCTGGCTTATCAGGACACGCCCCCACCCCCTCGTGGTGACCAGGGCATGGGAGTCAGGTATGTCCAGGCCATGTGTGGTGTGTGACTTATGTGGTTGTTTTGTGGCCTGCCCTGGTCATGCCACCCCCCCCCCACCCCACTTTCCCCCCTCCCTTAGTTATTCTGACCTTCTGCGGCGTCTGCGTCGTAACCTGTAGAGGAGGTGGACTGCTATGAGGGCAGGGATGACTCGTAGGTTCGGGTCCATGTCTGTCCGTCGCGTACTGGTACTCCAATCGCGTCGTCCTGTCGCGTACGGGTCCTCCTTGCTCGCGTCGTCCTGTCGCGTACGGGTCCTCCTTGGTGGCGTCGTCGTCTGTCCGTCGCGTACTGGTGGTCCTTGTTCGCGTCGTCCTGATTTCCCGGCAGTTTTTGGCTGCCGCAAAATCTTCACCGTGCGGGGTGACGTCGGTGCGAATCGTGATTCCTGGTTCGTGAATGGCTGGCTGCGAGCGTCCCGACGTCAGGTCGGCGCTTTCCCGGATCGCATTGGTAGGTGTTTTTTTGTTCGGTCGGGCTTTTTTACGAATCGTACGGTCATGGTGTACCCGTGCGATTCGTAATTCCTTGTTTGTAGAAATTGACGGCCGGGTACGCGTCGGCCGGAGATTGTGCTCCGTCCGACGGTTCGTACCCGGTTTTTGCCGGATCGTGATCGGCACCATAGTCTATACCAAACAGCAATACCACCCCACTTAAAAAAATAAACCTACCAAAACAATATATGTTCTTTAACTTTCAGAGACTACATCAACTAAACAGCATTTTGTCTACAAACAACATCTTCATTCAAATACAACCAAAAACACTTGGGTGCCGATTACGATCCGGTAAAAACCGGGTACGAACCGTCGGTCGGAGCGTTTTCCCCGTCCGACTCGTACCCGGTCGTAAAACTTTACAAACATGGAATTACGATTCGCACGGAAACACCATTTCCGTACGAATCGTAAAAAACACCGACCGACGAAAATATACATACGAATGTGATCCGGGAATGCTGCGACGTGACGTTGGGACGCTTTCAGGCAGCGTTTCACGACCCAGGAATTACGATTCGAACCGACAGCAGTCCGGACGGCAATATTTTCACGGCACCCAAAAAGTGCCGGAAAAGCGAAGTACGGCGCGAATCGACCAGAGTAGGTGGCCCGGTACGCACCGTACCCCCCCCAGCCCCCGTAGGTACGCGCCGACCCCCCCAGCCCCCGTACGTATGCGCCGACCCCGCCCAGCCCCCGTAGGTACGCGCCGACCCCCCCCAGCCCCCGTAGGTACGCGCCGACCCCCCCAGCCCCCGTAGGTACGCGCCGACCCCCCCCCAGCCCCCGTAGGTACGCGCCGACCCCCCCCAGCCCCCGTAGGTACGCGCTGACCCCCCCCAGCCCCCGTAGGTACGTGCCGACACCCCCCAGCCCCCGTAGGTACGCGCCGACCCCCCCCAGCCCCCGTACATACGCGCCGAACCCCCCTGTATGTACACCCGTGTACGTGTCGAACCCCCCATGTACGTTCGATTCGAACCCCCCGTGTACGTTCGAGTCATACCCCCACCCGTGTATGTATGAGTCGAACCCCCTGTGTACGTTCGAGTCGAACCCCTCTGTGTACATTCGAGTCGAACCCCCCGTGTACGTTCGAGTCGTACCCCCACCCATGTATGTACGAGTCGAACCCCCCCGTGTACGTTCGAGTCGAACCCCCCCGTGTATGTTCGAGTCGAACCCCCCGTGTACGTTCGAGTCGAACCCCCCGTGTACGTTCGAGTCGAACCCCCCCGTGTACGTTCGAGTCGAACCCCCCCGTGTACGTACGAGTCGAACCCCCCCGTGGACGTTCGAGTCGTACCCCCACCCGTGTATGTACGAGTCGAACCCCCCCGTGTACGTTCGAGTCGAACCCCCCCGTGTACGTTCGAGTCGAACCCCCCCGTACGTTCGAGTCGAACCCCCCCCGTGTACGTTCGAGTCGAACCCCCCGTGTACGTACGAGTCGAACCCCCCCGTGTACGTTCGAGTCGTACCCCCACCCGTGTATGTACGGTGCGTACCCCCAGCGCTCGACTCGTACGTACACGGGGGGGTTCGACTCGAACGTACACGGGGGGGTTCGACTCGTACGTACACGGGGGGGTTCGACTTGAACGTACACGGGGGGGTTCGACACGTACACGGGTGTACATACACGGGGGTTCGACACGTACACGGGTGTACATACAGGGGGGTTCGGCGCGTACCTACAGGGGCTGGGGGGGGTCGGCGCGTACCTACGGGGGCTGGGGGGGTCGGCGCGTACCTACGGGGGCTGGGGGGGTGTCGGCGCGTACCTACGGGGGCTGGGGGGGGTCGGCGCGTACCTACGGGGGCTGGGGGGGTCGGCGCGTACCTACGGGGGCTGGGGGGGGGTCGGCGCGTATGCGGGCACGTCTCCATGGTTGCTATGGGAGTTCGGTGCGGACGGTGTTTTTTCCATCTGGTTGTAACCTCGGACGCACGGGATGGATCGTGATTCCTCGGTCGGACTTCACCTTTCACATTTGTACGGTAAATCGTACGAGGACGTGTCGGACACATTTTCCGACCCGAGGACGTGTGGGGAATGATTCCCAATGCGGTTCGTATGGACTTTTTACCATGCGAATCGTGATTGCCAGTTCGTACGGCACTTGTACGATTCGTACGGTAAAAAGACCGGATACGAGTCGCACGGGGAAATTTTTTACCGGATCGTAATCGGCACCTAGGTAAGTATATATAAAACAAAATGCTTTTTTGCTATTTTCATTTAAATATATAAAGTACTATTACATATATTTTCATATACATTTTTTCCAGATTTCTAACACATCACGATGACAGAAGAAGCCCAATTTATTATTTCGCAGAAAGGAAAATTCCTATTGTGTTACATGGGTTACACATACACCCAAGAAAAGCAGACGGACCGAAAAGTGAACTGGAAGTGTACTAAATATTATTCTAACAAATGCTACGGACGAGCAACAACAAGAGAAACAACTGTACTATATACAAGAGAGCATAACCATCCACCCAATCTCTCTGAAATAGAAGTCAGATCAACCCTTGAAAATATCAAAGAATTAAGCACTGGTTCACAAACTGCTACAAGTGTAATCCTAAAAGAACTATTACCTAGAGTGCCCAAAGAAGCAAGAGGCCAATTACCATCAATTGCTTCTATAAAAAGAACTATTGCTAGGACCAAAAAAGCAACCACGACAACTATACCATCCCCTAAAACTTTTCAAGAGATCATCATTCCACCAGAATTAACTATCACCCACAATAATGAACCTTTTATTTTTTTTGATAACAAAAGCCCAGAAAAAAGAATCATAATGTTTGCTACTGCAAACAATATAACTAAACTGCAACAATGCCAAACATGGATGATGGATGGCACCTTTACAATATGCCCAAAACCATTCTACCAGCTTTACACAATACATGGTCAATATCACAACACTTCCATACCTTTAATTTATGCACTATTACCTAACAAACAAAACACAACATATAATGAAATGCTAGGAAAACTAAAACAAGAATCAAATGATTTTTACCCTCAAAGAATTATCATAGACTTTGAGCAAGCCATGATAAATTGCATTCTAAAACTGTACCCCCATACAGCTATCCAAGGATGTTACTTCCATCTAAACCAATGTATATGGAGACATTTACAAAAATCTTCACTAAGTGTAGAATATGCCACTAACATAAGTTTTGCACATCAAATAAAACTTCTAACAGCCCTAGCTTATGTACCAACCACAGATGTTGCAGAACATTACAATCTTTTATTAGAAAGTCCATTCTACAAACAAAATGAAGTAAAGTTATCTCCCCTCTTAGATTATTTTGAGGATACCTGGGTGGGGAGACTACACAGATCAGGCCATAGACGTCAGCCCAAGTTCCAAATACCTTGGTGGAATGTATATGTAAGTACACTCAACCAACAAGCCAAAACTAACAACGCCGTCGAGGGCTGGCATAATGCATTCCTAACTTCTACTGGGAGAACAACTCCAACACTACAAAAACTACTAATTGCCATACAAAAGGAACAAAGTTTCCAAGAATTGAGAATGCAACAATCTGTCCTACAATTAAAACCAAAACAATCGAGACAAACTACTCAAATGTATAATTACCTACAACAACAGGTACAGCTATACCCATCCACAAGAGGACTTGAGTACTTAAATATAATAGCTCAAACTCTCTTCTAAACCCTTTCCTAAATATTAACCCACAATTCTACTAAAACAACTATCACAACATAAACAAACCACTTTATTATATCACATATTTAATTATGTGGTCTAGAATATATAAATCAATTATATCGACATATATTTAGACAACATAATTAAACAAACCAAGTACACAACAACAATATTAAATATATAAGGTTTGGCCACCAACAATTAAAATATTTAAATGAACTTACCTGTGTAGTTGCTCCAATGGGATAATAACATTCCTTCCAAATAAATCCAGGTAGTTCAAAATCCATAGGTATCAAAAAAAAATCCAAATAAAATGTAAAAATACAACTGTTTATCGAAAACAACGTCTACGCCAAAAAACGACTATCCATTAACCATAAAAATCCCGAAAAATATTAAAAAGGTAAATAACCGCTCCTGGAAACCCGAACAATAAAGGAAGTGTAAAATAAAGATTAGTAAACACAACTAATACACACTTCCTTTAAAAAAAATAAGGTGTTTGAAACCGACGAAAATATCTTCTCCGTAAAACCTACAAAAGAGAAACAAACATTCCCACCCACACACAAACACACATAAGGCACCTAAAAACATCACTACAAACGTAATTCAAACACTATAAAACTTTAACACACCGGAATAACGAAACACTAACAAAGCCACAAACACGGAACACAACGTAAATTATAAAACCGTATACAAACTATTACTAACACCCTAACTTCTAAAAATATCAATCCATACACACTTATTACAACATTACTACTTCCACAAAACACTTAAAACTATTTAATAATTAAGAAAATAACTCTTACCTTCTCAAACGCGAAACAGCTCCCGACCGTGACCTGGATTCGACAAAAATAACCCAAAACAACAGCGAGCGGTTACAAAATAAAAGACCCAAACAAACATAACAACTAAAAAAATACCAATAAATGCCCTAACTATTTATTTAACATTACACATTACTTTAAAAATTAGTAAAACATTAGAATAAAATACTCAAAAAGAATACCAATTTTTTTTATCTATGTGAAAATTATTTAACGTATTAAAATAAATATAATAAATAAAATATTTTTATTAATATATCTATAAAACTGTATATATTACCAAAATAAATAGATGAACATGATATAATTAATATATTGTATCTACAACATACCAAAAAAATTTAAAAAAATACATATTCTAAAATGTAAACAATTTCAATATTAATTATGTAATATAAATATTAATAATTAAAATATATTAATCATGTTATGTTATGTTACAGAAATTTATAGAGCGCACGTATACCCGGGGGTGTCTTGGCGCTAAACATAACAGAGATGCAAGACTACTTTGCCCCTAATGCTGGAAAAGCCAAGTTTTCAATTGTTTCCTGAAAATCGTCAGGGAGCTAGCATTTCTGAGGTAGAAGGGAAGAGTGTTCCACAATTTAGACGCTCCATAAAAGAAGCTGCGTCCACCCCAGTGGGCTTTAAAAATTCTGGGAACAGCAAGTAATCGAGCTCCAGTGGATCGCAGCTGTCTGGTGGGACAATACCAAGAAAAATGATCCTGCAAGAATGATGGACCGATACCATGCAAAGCCTTAAAGACAATGCACAGGGCTTTAAAATCAATACGCTGAGGTATTGGAAGCCAGTGAAGATAACGGATTTCATTGGAAACAGAGTGATGTCTAGGAATATCCAGTATGAGGCGAGCTGCAGAATTCTGGATCATCTGTAGTTTGTGCAGATGTTGCTTCTGGGCGTTCAGGAAAAGACCGTTGCAGTAGTCAAGCCTAGATGAGATAAGGCAGGAGACTACTGTTCTCTTGGTATGATTGGGGATGTAAGGAAAGATTTTCCTGATTTTTTTGATAAGAAAGTGTGATGCCGATACTACCGCATTTGTGTGTTGATGGAAAGTGAGTTTGGTGTCCATAAGCATGCCCAGGTTCTTTGCCTTAACCACCGGGTTGGGCGGGGAGCCCAGCTCGGCGGGCCACCACAGCTCATTCCAAGGGGGCTGAATGCTGCCGAAAATTAGGACTTCTGTTTTGCTGGAATTAAGTCTCAGGCAATGTGCTGTCATCCACTTATTAATTGCGCTCATGCAACTCCGAAACTGCGGAGCTGGAGACTGTTGGGATTTGGAAGCAGCCACCACAATCTGAGTGTCGTCGGCATAGGTGGTCAGACTGAAACCAAAGTCCCGAATAAGGGGTGCTAGCTCAGAGACATATATGTTGAATAGTGTGGGGCTTAGAGAGCTCCCTTGTGGGACGCCACAGGGAAGTATATATTTCAAAACATACAATTTCTTATAAATTCAAATAAAGGCTAAAACAAAAATTTTAGCAGTTCACAATATAAATTTATAAATATTAAACAGCTATAAAAATCAGATTTTTTTATTTTTAATTTTTTTGTGTGTTCATATAATCATGTCCAAAATATACATTAAACAAATATATATCCATTAAAAAAAATTATGACTATAATACAAATGTTAAATATTAATAATTTTATTATATGTTTATTTCAATGATTTAATTATTAGAATATGCGTAATAATAAACAATATTTTCTCTCTAATGAATATACATTCCAACAACTATAAAACAAATCTTATTTTCCTTTCTACTATTTTTAAAAAAAAATTGGAATTTGCATTCTGATATAACTTCTATCTTTTATCCAACCAAAACTAAAATGTACAGATTTTTTGTAAATTAAAACAAATGTATTTAATTGTTCCTATTCAACTCTATATTTAATTATAATATTTGCTATTTACCAAACTTAATTAACATACTACTCCCACTACAGACTGAACTTAATTAATTTACTATTCTTACTCCAACCTATTTTAAATTATAGTAGGTGCTTGACACTAAACTAAATTAATTTACTATTCCCACTCCAGTCTATATTTAATTAAGATAAGTGCTGGACACTGAACTTAATTAATTTACTATTCTCACTCCAATCTATATTTAATTAGTGTAGATGCTGGACACTGAACTTAATTAATTTACTATTCCCACTCTAGTCTATATTTAATTAAGATAAATGCTGGACACTGAACATAATTAATTTACTATTCTCACTCCAACCTATATTAAATTACAGTAGGTGCTGGACACTGAACTTAATTAATTTACTATTCCCACTCCAGTCTATATTTAATTAAGATAACTGCTGGACACTGAACTTAATTAATTTACTATTCCCACTCCAGTCTATATTTAATTAAGATAACTGCTGGACACTGAACTAAAATAATTTACTATTCCCACTCCAGTCTATATTAAATTAAGATAAGTGCTGGACACTTAAATAAAATAATTTACTATTCCCACTCCAGTCTACATTAAATGAAGATAAGTGCTGGACACTGAACTTAATAAATTTACTATTCTCACTCCAACCTATATTTAATTAGAGTATGTGCTGGACACTGAACTGAATTAATTTACTATTCCCACTCCAGTCTATATTTAATTAAGATACGTGCTGGACACTGAACTTAATTAATTTACTATTCTCACTCCAACCTATATTACATTAGAGTAGGTGCTGGACACTGAACTTAATTAATTAACTATTCCCACTCCAGTCTATATTACATTAGAGTAGGTGCTGGACACTGAACTTAATTAATTAACTATTCCCACTCCAGTCTATATTTAATTAAAATAAGTGCTGGACACTGAACTTAATTAATTTACTATTCTCACTCCAACCTATATTTTATTAGAGTATGTGCTGGACACAGAACTTAATTAATTTACTATTCCCACTCCAATCTATATTTAATTAAGATAAGTGCTGGACACTGAACTTAATTAATTTACTATTCTCACTCCAACCTATATTTTATTAGAGTATGTGCTGGACACAGAACTTAATTAATTTACTATTCCCACTCCAATCTATATTTAATTAAGATAAGTGCTGGACACTGAACTTAATTAATTTACTATTCTCACTCCAATCTATATTTAATTAGGGTAGATGCTGGACACTGAACTTAATTAATTTACTATTCCCACTCTAGTCTATATTTAATTAAGATAAGTGCTGGACACTGAACATAATTAATTTACTATTCTCACTCCAACCTATATGAAATTAGAGTAGGTGCTGGACACTGAACTTAATTAATTTACTATTCCCACTCCACTCTGGTGCCGATCACGATCCGGTAAAAAATGTCCCCGTACGACTCGTATCGGGTCTTTTTACCGTACGAATCGTACAAGTGCCGTACGAACTGGCAATCACGATTCGCATGGTAAAAAGTCCATACGAACCGCACTGGGAATCATTCCCCACACGTCCTCGGGTCGGAAAATGTGTCCGACACGTCCTCGGACGATTTACCTTACAAACGTGAAAAGCCAAGTCCGACCGAGGAATCACGATCCATCCCGTGCGTCCGAGCGTACAACCGTATGGAAAAAACACCGTCCGCACCGAACTCCTATAGCAACCATGGAGACGTGCCCGCATACGCGCCGACCCCCCCCAGCCCCCGTACGTACGCGACGACCCCCCCCAGCCCCCGTACGTACGCGCCGACCCCCCCCAGCCCCCGTACGTACGCGCCGAACCCCCTGTATGTACACCCGTGTACATTCGAATCGACCCCCCGTGTACGTTCGAGTCGTACCCCCCCCGGGTACGTCCGAGTCGACCCCCCCCGGGTACGTTCGAGTCGACCCCCCCCGGGTACGTTCGAGTCGACCCCCCCCGGGTACGTTCGAGTCGACCCCCCGTGTACGTTCGAGTCGACCCCCCTGTATGTACACCCGTGTACGTTCGAGTCGTACCCCCACCCGCGTAGCGCTGGGGGTACGCACCGTACATACACGGGTGGGGGTAAGACTCGAACGTACACGGGTGTACATACAGGGGGGTCGACTCGAACGTACACGGGGGGTCGACTCGAACGTACCCGGGGGGGTCGACTCGAACGTACACGGGGGGGTCGACTCGAACGTACCCGGGGGGGGTCGACTCGAACGTACACGGGGGGGTCGACTCGAACGTACACGGGGGGGTCGACTCGAACGTACCCGGGGGGGGTCGACTCGAACGTACACGGGGGGTCGACTCGAACGCACACGGGGGGGGTCGACTCGAACGTACACGGGGGGGTCCGACTCGAACGTACACGGGGGGTACGACTCGAACGTACCCGGGGGGGGTCGACTCGAACGTACACGGGGGGTCGACTCGAACGTACACGGGGGGGTCGACTCGTACATACACGGGTGGGGGTACGACTCGAACGTACACGGGTGTACATACAGGGGGGTCGACTCGAACGTACACGGGGGGTCGACTCGAACGTACCCGGGGGGGTCGACTCGAACGTACACGGGGGGGTCGACTCGAACGTACACGGGGGGTCGACTCGAACGCACACGGGGGGGGTCGACTCGAACGTACATGGGGGGGTCGACTCGAACGTACACGGGGGGGTTCGACTCGAACGTACACGGGGGGTACGACTCGAACGTACCCGGGGGGGTCGACTCGAACGTACACGGGGGGTTCGACTCGAACGTACACGGGGGGGTTCGACTCGAACGTACACGGGGGGTCGACTCGAACGTACACGGGGGGGTCGACTCGTACATACACGGGTGGGGGTACGACTCGAACGTACACGGGTGTACATACAGGGGGGTCGACTCGAACGTACACGGGGGGTCGACTCGAACGTACCCGGGGGGGTCGACTCGAACGTACACGGGGGGGTCGACTCGAACGTACACGGGGGGTCGACTCGAACGCACACGGGGGGGGTCGACTCGAACGTACATGGGGGGGTCGACTCGAACGTACACGGGGGGGTTCGACTCGAACGTACACGGGGGGTACGACTCGAACGTACCCGGGGGGGTCGACTCGAACGTACACGGGGGGTTCGACTCGAACGTACACGGGGGGGTTCGACTCGAACGTACACGGGGGGTACGACTCGAACGTACCCGGGGGGGGTCGACTCGAACGTACACGGGGGGGTCGACTCAAACGTACACGGGGGGGTCGACTCGTACATACACGGGTGGGGGTACGACTCGACCGTACACGGGTGTACATACAGGGGGGTCGACTCGAACGTACACGGGGGGGGTCGACTCGAACGTACGGGGGCTGGGGGGGGTCGTCGCGTACGTACGGGGGCTGGGGGGGGGTACGGTGCGTACCGGGCCACCTACTCTGGTCGATTCGCGCCGTACTTCGCTTTTGCGGCACTTTTTGGGTGCCGTGAAAATCTTGCCGTCCGGACTGCTGTCGGTTCGAATCGTGATTCCTGGGTCGTGAAACGCTGCCTGAAGGCGTCCCGACGTCACGTCGCAGCATTCCCGGATCACATTCGTATGTGTATTTTCGTGGGTCGGTGTTTTTTACGATTCGTACGGAAAAGGTGTTTCCGTGCGAATCGTAATTCCATGTTTGTAAAGTTTTACGACCGGGTACGAGTCGGACGGGGAAAACGCTCCGACCGACGGTTCGTACCCGGTTTTTACCGGATCGTGATCGGCACCTCTATATTTAATTAAGATAACTGCTGGACACTGAACTTAATTAATTTACTATTCTCACTCCAACCTATATTTTATTAGAGTATGTGCTGGACACAGAACTTAATTAATTTACTATTCCCACTCCAATCTATATTTAATTAAGATAAGTGCTGGACACTGAACTTAATTAATTTACTATTCTCACTCCAATCTATATTTAATTAGGGTAGATGCTGGACACTGAACTTAATTAATTTACTATTCCCACTCTAGTCTATATTTAATTAAGATAAGTGCTGGACACTGAACATAATTAATTTACTATTCTCACTCCAACCTATATTAAATTAGAGTAGGTGCTGGACACTGAACTTAATTAATTTACTATTCCCACTCCAGTCTATATTTATTTAAGATAAGTGCTGGACACTGAACCTAATTAATTTACTATTCTCACTCCAATCTATATTTAATTAGTGTAGATGCTGGACACGGAACTTAATTAATTTACTATTCCCACTCTAGTCTATATTCAATTAAGATAAATGCTGGACACTGAACATAATTAATTTACTATTCTCACTCCAACCTATATTAAATTACAGTAGGTGCTGGACACTGAACTTAATTAATTTACTATTCCCACTCCAGTCTATATTTAATTAAGATAACTGCTGGATACTGAACTTAATTAATTTACTATTCTCACTCCAACCTATATTAAATTAGGGTAGGTGCTGGACACTGAACTAAAATAATTTACTATTCCCACTCCAGTCTATATTAAATTAAGATAAGTGCTGGACACTGAACTAAAATAATTTACTATTCCCACTCCAGTCTATATTAAATGAAGATAAGTGCTGGACACTGAACTTAATAAATTTACTATTCTCACTCCAACCTATATTTAATTAGAGTATGTGCTGGACACTGAAATGAATTAATTTACTATTCCCACTCCAGTCTATATTTAATTAAGATAACTGCTGGACACTGAACTTAATTAATTTACTATTCTCACTCCAACCTATATAACATTAGAGTAGGTGCTGGACACTGAACTAAAATAATTTACTATTCCCACTCCAGTCTATATTAAATTAAGATAAGTGCTGGACACTGAACTAAAATAATTTACTATTCCCACTCCAGTCTATATTAAATGAAGATAAGTGCTGGACACTGAACTTAATAAATTTACTATTCTCACTCCAACCTATATTTAATTACAGTATGTGCTGGACACTGAACTGAATTAATTTACTATTCCCACTCCAGTCTATATTTAATTAAGATAAGTGCTGGACACTGAACATAATTAATTTACTATTCTCACTCCAACCTATATTACATTAGAGTAGGTGCTGGACACTGAACTTAATTAATTAACTATTCCCACTCCAGTCTATATTTAATTAAGATAAGTGCTGGACACTGAACTTAATTAATTTACTATTCTCACTCCAACCTATATTTTATTAGAGTATGTGCTGGACACAGAACTTAATAAATTTACTATTCCCACTCCAATCTATATTTAATTAAGATAAGTGCTGGACACTGAACTTAATTAATTTACTATTCTCACTCCAATCTATATTTAATTAGGGTAGATGCTGGACACTGAACTTAATTAATTTACTATTCCCACTCTAGTCTATATTTAATTAAGATAAGTGCTGGACACTGAACATAATTATTTTACTATTCTCACTCCAACCTATATGAAATTAGAGTAGGTGCTGGACACTGAACTTAATTAATTTACTATTCCCACTCCACTCTATATTTAATTAAGATAACTGCTGGACACTGAACTTAATTAATTTACTATTCCCACTCCAGTCTATATTTAATTAAGATAAGTGCTGGACACTGAACTTAATTAATTTACTATTCTGACTGAAATCTATTTTTAATTATGGGATTTGTAAAATTCTAAATTATATTTAAATTTTCTAAATAATTATTTTTTAAAATTAAAAAATATATAAACATTTTAAATTAACTTCCCAACCTTATCCCCTATAACCCAACATTCCGCTCCTAAAATTATTTGTAAAATTCTTAATGTAATTTACAATTTCAAAATATTTTTTATAAAAAATTAAAAAGATATATAAACATTTTTAAAACACTTCCCACCCTTTTCCCCTATCAACCAACATCCCGCTCCTAAAATTATTTGTAAATTTAGAAATTTAATTTACAATTTCAAAATAAATTTTTTAAAAAATTAAACAATATTTAAACATTTTTAAAACACTTCCCACCCTTATCCCCTATAAACCAACATCCCGCTCCTAATAATCTTTGTAAAATTCGAAATTTAATTTACAATTTTTAAATAAATTTTTTAAAAAATTAAACAATATATAAACATTTTTAAAACACTTCCCACCCTTATCCCCTATAAACCAACATCCCGCTCCTAAAATTATTTGTAAAATTCGAAATTTAATTTACAATTTCTAAATAATTTTTTAAAAAAATTAAACAATATATAAACATTTTTAAAACACTTCCCACCCTTATCCCCTATAAACCAACATCCCGCTCCTAAAAATATTTGTAAAATTCGAAATTTAATTTACAATTTCAAAATAATTTTAATCCAAAATTAAAAACTATATAAACATTTTTTAAACACTTCCCACCCTTATCCCCTATAAACCAACATCCCGTTCTTATAATTATTTGTAAAATTCTAAATTTCATTTACAATTTCAAAATAAATTTTTACAAATTTTTTAAAAAATATAAACATTTTTAAAACACTTCCCACCCTTATCCCCTATGAACCAACATCCCGCTCCTAAAAATTTGTTTACAATTCTAAATTTAATTTACAATTTCTAAATTTTTTTTTTTTTTTAAATTAACAAATATATAAACATTTTTAAAACACTTCCCACCCTTATCCCCTATAAACCAACATCCCGCTCCTAAAATTATTTGTAACATTCTAAATTTAATTTACAATTTCTAAATTATTTTTTTTTTTTAATTAAACAATATATAAACATTTTTAAAACACTTCCCACCCTTATCCCCTATAAACCAACAGCCACCTCCTAAAATTAAATATACATTTCACATTTTAAATAAAATTTTATAATTAAATTTTACAATATATTAAAAAAATTAATTAAGTTTTTTAAAACACTCCCCACCCTTATCCCCTATAACCCAACATCCCGCCCCTAAAACAATATAAATATTTCTCATATTATATACATTTTAACTATTTATACAAACAACTTCAAAATATTTACTAAACATACAATGACGATATTTTCACGTCGATATTATTACTAACGATATTACTTACATCGACATATAAGTAAAAAAAAAAAAACGATATTTTTCACATCGATATTATCTATTTCGATATTTTGTACATTCGATATTTTTGACTCGATATTTCTGTCCCTTGATATTAAAAAGTCGATATATAGACTGCTCACCCAGCTCCCAGTCTAAATCCAGGAACACCTTTTCAGTTCTATCTTTGGTCCAATTACTATTGCGTTTTGACCAAAGCATTTCTTTTCTCACTCATTATATCCCGTTATGCTCCCAATTTCCCTTTTAATCTTAATGGTACCTGGCCCCATCCTGGAAACTGGGCATTCTCCAAGATGTCCTTTGCTCGTGTCTGTGGGCACATTCCCATAATTGGATGGTATGATTGTATTTGTGTGCTGTGCTCCACAGCAATTTAGATAAAGAGTGTCAGTTAATAAACAGCCAGAACCTCACTGCAGGTACATCATTCACTCAAGCACAGTAAGCACGAGAAAGTAATACCAAACACTGGCAAAACCAATATGTCTGGCTTCATTGTAGTAATGTGTGCAAATGCAGAAATGCACTAATTCTATATGTCTGTGTTAGCACATTAAAGCCAAACTTACTGGCTTTGCCAATGCAGGTTTCCTTTCCTTTTACATTAGGAAAACATGTTCCCTGAGGGTGAAGCCCATTTGAAAACTTCCTGAAAGTGTGGACTGCTCTCTACCCAATTTATGAAATTATCCTCTAAGGCCTTCATTGAGTGCCCTGTACCCTGCTCCACTACACCCCTCACCCCCAGTTTTCATGTCTAGTTGCTCCCCTGATCCACTTTTTGTGCACTGAAGTTGTGTGTTAATTGGGTGCAAAAACCTTCATGTAACTATTCGATAGACACAAACGTATGACTTTGTAGTTGCTTTCCAGTTTCCAATGAGTGCACCCATGCCCCCTGTCATGGGATCACCAGGGCCATATCACATAAACTAAGTTTAAGTTAAAGATGTGTTTGCCACAGTTTTGGACTGACTCTTGCCTTAACCCCTTCCCTGCTCATGACGGAACCACTCCGTGATGAGCCACGGGTGCCGTGTGCTCATGACGGAGTGGTTCCGTCATGCTGCGGCCGTTGGCGGCCGCTCTGCCCACGCGGCACTGATTCCCTGCCTGTGCGGGCGATCAATGCAAGTGGGCGGAGTCGTGACGGAACCACTCCGTCATGAGCACAGCGCGCCCGTGGCTCATGACGGAGTGGTTCCGTCACGAGCATGGCGGCGCCGCAAACACCCCAAACCCCCCCAGCGCCGCGGCAAAATTCTTGCCGCGGCAATGGGGTTAAATAGCTGAAGAGCTGGAGCAGCGCTATTTTACCAACTTAGACAGCCTTAAAAAGACATTCTTATCACATCGTAAAAATACAGCAGCACAAACAAAAAGCAGAGTATATCGCCACCACATCAAAATGCCACACAAAGTATGCTCAAACGTTCTGGTCAGGCATTATCACCTCTAAAATTCTGCATTTATATAACAATGGCACCAAACACTCTATTACCATACCACCAATGACATGAAATAGAACCAGTAAAAAGGTTTTGTGGTTGGTCCCAACACTTAACCCTCAAACCTACCACAAAGAAAACATGACCAGATATTGGGGTTTGATTTCATTCAAAGTTAGAATAAATCCTCTAATTCTGACTTCATGATTTGTGACCCTAAATACGTGTTTTTGCAGCTGTACAAATCCCATAATTTGATGGTGAAGTGAGCCTATTTTACATTGTAAAAGCCTCAGAATTTTCCACCTGGTGATGGGTGTTGAAAAAATAACATAGATTTGTGCGAACATGAAAGGTAGTATTTTCAAAACCAATACTACCACCGTGAATTTATTCTGCAAGAATGTTTTAGTATTGCTGAACCTATCGTTCTGTGTCTGCATTTTGGCTCCAATCCAGAAAAAGTACGACCAACAATAGAGACACGAACTCTGCAGTCACAATCAGTGGTGTTGCGAGGGTGCGTCCTGCTGGTCCACCAGTAAATGACCTGACCCACTCAACTCCATGTGCCCCACCACCGGCAACATATGCAGTCAGCAAAGGCAGACACTGTACTCTCTGCCTGGGAACAGCTATGTTGTTCCTGTTTACATGGCACATTTTATTTACTCTTCCCTAAGAGTATTTGTATTTTCAGCGATGGTCTGTTTCTGTCGTTTTTTCATGCTACACATTAGTCATGCATAGTTCGTAGTGTGAAAAGAGTCGCTCATAAACAGCTGTAGGATTTCAGGTTGTGGCTAGACCACAATTTAGAGCTGTGGCGTTCAGGCCGAACAGTGTATGAATTTCCCACAGAGCCTGTCAATGGGCCATAAAGTGGTCTGGAAAATATGCTCATCCAGTCCTTGGCCTCTCTGCAGAGTGCTAAGAGCAATGGTCAGGTGTATCAATTGTAGTTGTGATAATAAATGCAAAAGTGTGTGAAGGAGGTAGGGTTCACAGCTGTCAAAAGAGTGACAGAGAGAAAGGTAAAGAATACGCAATGCCTGCAGGTTGAGTGGGAGCATTGTATGTGCGTGAATGGAATTGGTGAAGGGAAGGAAATGCAAGGCAGCATCTGCAGGAGAGAGCGAATAGAGGGAGCTGAAAAAAAGGGATCAGATGTGAGATATGCAGATTGAGGTTACAGAAAGAAGTGAGGAGAAAAAGAGCATACATTTCTAACAAAGACACTGTAGAAGATAGGGCCATATTATCACGGAACGGCTATAACATTATCGTCGCTTTAGCGGCAGGAAACTGCCGCTAAAGCGGCGATAATGGGCTTGATAATATGCCTTTGTGAATTTCCATAGAAGCCCATGTTCTGGTGTGAACCTGGGCTTCTAAGGGAATTCACAAGGGCATATTATCAAGCCCATTATCGCCGCTTTAGCGGCAGTTTCCTGCTGCTAAGGGGGCGATAATGTTATCGCTGTTCCTTGATAATATGGCCCATAGTGTGCTGAGGAGGGCAGGAGAGATTAAGGGGCATATCATCAAGAAACGGCGTTAAAACTATCGCCGCTTTTGTGGCAGAAAACTGCCGCTAAAGCGGCGATAATGGGCTTGATAATATGCCCTAACATGGCCTTCTATAGGAATTCTCTGCGGCATATTATCAAGCCCATTATCGCCGCTTTAGCGGCAGTTTTCTGCCGCTAAAGCGGCGATAATTTTAACGCCGTTTCTTGATAATATGCCCCTTAGACACTCCAAAGTCCTTGACACTTCCACATACCATAGTAATGATTAATATATATAAAACAGACGTGCATATAATCATCATGATTGTCTATTGTAGGTGTCATCACCAGTTTAACTGTGATCCCATATGTGCCACCCTAAAACAAGCATAAAAACGCCACTGGTCACAATAGGCAGATGGTCAAGCAAAGAAAAAATTGCAAACAATTGTCAGTTTCAAATAAAGCAGAGGCTCACTGCCATGTGCGGCATTTCCTCACGTGCTCAAGGCATACACGCCAATTGACCCAATTCTGTCTCCTGCCTAAAATTGTCTCTGTTTCAATAGAAGTCAATGGAGAAAATACATGACCTCGATTTTGTTATCAAAATCTCCCACTTTCCTGCTCTAAAATGTTGTCATGTCAAGGTGTCACAAGGGTGTTCGCTGGAGCTGTGTACACACTGATCAACACTTTCAACTGTGCAGTGCGCACACCAATGGAGTTCGTTTTGTAACTCAAGTTAGTTCGTGATCTTCCATCTCCATTGGTACTTAGCCCAAAACACTCAACTGAAGGACCCAACGAAGACTATGCGCACACTACATATGCAATCTCTGGAGACATAACAATGTCTAGTAGTCACAGGTATGACAGGAGCAGGATGGGGCCCATTATGTGAAGCCACGTACACTACATTTAGTGGAGTGACATCGAAACAGCACTTTACCAGACAATTGCCTAGCCAGAAATTTGTTTTGCTGAAATTGACATATTAAATCCAACATTTCTAAGCACGTCAGATAATACAACTCCAATGGGAGTGTGGGAACAAATAAACTGCTCCATGACTTTCCAAGTCAAGTTGTTCGCAACTACAGTGCATAGACCAGTAACACAGAAAGGCTGTAAAGGGCCCTGGAACAAGCCAGAAATATGTGCTCCCTATACTCAGGTTGGGAATTAAAACCCAGTGTATACTGGAGTCTAGAGGGCCTTTAGGACCTCTGGACCCCTGTGCCACTACACCCGCTGCACGAGTGATAGCTACGCCCTCGCATAGAGTTTAAAAGGTCATACGTTGTGCACGTGGCACCTCGTCACTTACCATTTTGGAATTTCCCTTACAGTAATTGTTGCTTCCTCTCTGGTTGCAACCAAAAATTAAAAAAAATTAAAAAGAGGAACTAATAGTTGCTGAACTCGGGTTACCTCCGCGCATATGTCATCACGCTGCCTTTGGAGAATAATCTGGAATATCTGAAACTTTAATCCAGATCCAGGGAACAAAAGGATGACGCGGGCTGAGCAGAGAGCAACTTTCATTTGTGATCATCAAAACCTTATTAAAACCCCATAATCCAACTGATGATGACTAAACTGCTACTAAAGGACAGTTGAACATTTCAATATCAGAAACTATATTTTGTGCATAAAAATGACACTGCTGCATACTGCCCATTACTAGGAAAACTGTGGTTTCAAATAGGTAGAAAGTTAAATATTATGGGGCTTATTTACAAGCCCGTGCGTCACTTTTGCGTCATTTTGAAATGGGAAAAGTGACATACGGGTGGCGCAAGGCGCTTGTAAATAAACCCCTGTGTGTTTGATATTTGCTAAGATAAAACTAAAGGATCCCAAAAACAGGAGATTTCAAAGAAAATGAGACAGGCGCCTAGTTTGTAAATAGCTGGGCCAGGATTGTACAGTCTATAGCACTCTGCATCTGCGGAAAAAAGGTTTCATCGCTGCAAGGAAGAAATAACAACACATTGTGGATAAAGCTGTCTAGAAGAATGTAGTGTAAAGTTGTGTTGTGGCTGGACAAATGGCTAATAGGTCACTCTACTACATGGACTCCGGAGATTCTGGTTTTAAACATGAGAATCCCTTGAGAAATGAGAAATTACCTGGAAAATCGGCCGGTTTTAGCGCTGGTGGCGCCCCCTGGGACAATCTTTCTTGGTGCCCCCCAATGACCTCCTTCTTCACGGATTCCTACACTACCACCCTCCAACAGTGCAGCTCGCTTTCCTATTGCCCCTCTCTCACATATATGGACCCCCCAGGATATAGCAGCATGGATTAGCAAATTTAGCGGCACAAATATGGAAATTTAGCGGCACAAATATGGAAATTCAGCGGCAATTTTGCGGCATTTTAGTTTGCAGTTTTTCCTACAACAAACACAGATATCTTAGTTTTTTGAAGTATTTAAGAACATGAAGCTATGTATATGTTGTTTATTTACAATGTTCACACTTTGTTTGGCTTCAAGGTTACATATAGGACATAAACATGTTAATGAATAAATGCCCACGGAACCTGTATGCTTGTCATGTTAATCTTGCAGTTCTTCTGAGCAGTCCAAATCTAGCCCAATATTGTGTTGCTGATTATAGTGCAAAAATAATAATGCCCGGATGGATTGCTCTGAGAGGGACCGTCGTCTGGCTGACAAAATAACTTTGTAGATGCTGTTGCTCCTTTCAGCATCTGCAGAACTGGTCACACAGTCCTTGTACACAGCTGCAAACTGTGGAAGGACTGGAATGCGGTCAGCCATCCCACGCCAAAAGATGTCAGTGTCAATCACCCCAGAAACAGATGCCTTTACTGCTTCTGGGCCTACATGCTCAAAGTAGAGGCGAAGCTCCTGTTCGGGAACTTCGCTCAAACTAGGGATGGCAGAATATGCACTCTTGTCCTTAGGCAGGATGCACAGTTGTGCAGGATTGAAAAGGCGCACTTGTTTCAAGAATCCAATGCCTGGTTGGGCCTCCCCCATGTATTTGCCCGTCTTTTCCAGAGAATTTTCAAAAGCTTCATTAAGCTGGGCTTTTATCTTTTTTTTCTGTGTAAGAGTTAATTTAGCCCCTGCAGTGGTCAGTAGAAATGGTTGTAGTGACTCCAGAGTGAGGACTGAATTGTTTGTTAGGTCCATGTGAAGGTCGTCCAAATAATCATACACCTTCATTGTCACTGGTGTCTGACTCTGGAATTGGTCCATCAGATGTAAAATGTTTTGGCATTTTTCGGCCACAATGTCCAATTGCACTTTAATGCAGTTTCTTTGGTCGCTGTTCAAAATCCTTTGCAGATTTTCTAGGGAATCTGGGGAGACTTGCTGAGTTGCATCTCAGACTCAACAAACCCAGCATAGGCCTCAAAATACTTGCAGTGATACTGAGCAGCAGCAAACCAAGAATTCCACCGGGTACTGCAAGGGTCAGGTGCCATCCGTGGTTTCATCCCATGGTTCTCAGCAAGATGGTGCAGGTACCTTCTCTTTCTGCTACCGGCCATGTAAAAGAAGCGCGAGAAGTACAGAAGGGAAGCATTTAGCTCCACAAAAGGCTTCCTAAATGACTCTCCAATAAGGTTCATTATGTGTGCCAAGCAGGTGATATGTTTGGAGTTTGTATACAGATTTCTCAAAACAGTATTGTATGCCTTGAGCATGTATGCCGCATTGTCAGTGTTAAAGGAAATAACGTTCTGAAAGGCTATGCTGTACTCTGTGAGCACCTTCACAACTGCTTGCGCTACAGTCCCATGGTTGCACTGTGAGAGGAACACTGTGTCTGCTAGTTGGGTGTGGATCTGACGGCCACCCTGAGTAGAGACCACTGCAAATAACAGATTCAATACACAACGCCCTTCGACATCAGGTGTTTCATCAAATATAACACTGATCTTCTGATCTTGCAAGTGTTCTTTCAGCTCGTTCTTGGCTCCTATATATCTCTCTGGGAGATAACGTTCTTGAAGCTGATGACTTCCAGGTATCGCTCCACCATTTCGTACTCGCTCGTGGAGAAACTTGTGTGTTGGACTTGGCCCTTCTTGCAGGGTCATCCCTGAACTTTTTGCCTTCTTCCTGTATTTTTTCTGACCTGTTGTTGGCTGTTTTATGACTCTGGGCACCTTACCACTGCTGATCAGCGCTAAGGTGCATATGCTCTCCCTATTATAAAATGTATACATTGATTGGTTTCCATGTTTGGCTTATTTGGTTTACTATCAGCCCCTAGTAAAGTGCACCAGGAGTGCCAGGGCTTGTAAATACAAATGCTGCTGATGGGCTTGCAGCACTGGTTGTGCCACCCACAGAAGCGGCCTAGTAAAATGTGTCTAAGGTCTGCCATTGCAGAACCTGCGTGCAGTCAGGTACTGTCATGCTGACTGCGCAAGTGCACCTACTTGCCAGTCCCTAAACCTTCCCTTAACTACATATTAGTCACCCCTATGGTAGGCCCAAGGGCAGGGTGCATTGTAAGCATAAGGTAGGACATGCCCTGATGTGTGTGGCATGTCCTAATAGTGAATTACAGCCATTTTCGTTGTTCACTATTGAAAGGCTACCTGCTCTCCATAGGCCAGAATGGGCTGCTGGAATTATTACACTCTATAATCCCAGCGGACTCAGAGAGTATGGTAGAGAGTCCAGTTTAGTATGCCTGAACTCAGAATAATAAAATACTTCTTTTAGTAAAGTTTATTTTAATATCCTGTGTTTGTAAATAATACTTTTAGAAAGTTAGTATTTACTTGCCTAACCATTTCAGTCCGCCTCTCCTGTGTGTGTGTGTGTGTGCTGTCTAGTTTCAGTGAGGGGCAGGGCTGGGGAATTCCAGGAGACAGGCTGGCTGCCAGGTGGTGAATAGAGAGACTACACCAGGATGGGTGGGAGGAGTACACCTTGACTCTGAATAGGGCTGTGCTCTGCCAGAACAATGCTGGCTCCGCCCCCTGTGGAGCGTCTGATGTCTCTGCCCTGTGCACTGAAAGGAAAGAGCAGAGTCACCACAACAAAGTACTCCAAAACCGGACTGAGCCAGGCACAGGCCCCCTGGCCACAAAGAACAAAAGAAACTGTGTATAAAAGAAGGGGCCCTGCTCCTAAGAAATTAGATCCTGTTTACGCCAAGAAGAAACTCTGCCTGAAGAGGAGGACCTGGGAAAGCTACATGGAGGACTACTGTCTCTAACCCTGAGAGACTGGCCTGTGGTGGGTGCCTTGCTGCAAGAAGGAGAGGAAAAAGACTGAGAAAAGACTTTAAATCAACTTGTGCTTTGTGAACAATCTCCAAGGGCTTGCTTGTGAACTTGCCCCCTGAACTGCGCCCCAGGAACAGTGGGCGCTACCCCTCCCAAGAGGAAAAAGAAGCTGCTGCTGGTGAATTGCCCTTCTGACTCCAGAGAACCTGTGTGCCCCATCCTGCCGAGCAACGCGACTCCTGCCCGACTGTGCCACTGTGAGCACCGTGACGGCCTGCCCCGACTGGCCTGAACAAAGTAAGCTGCTGCCCCCCTCGAGCCGGAGCTCGCATCGTGAGAAAGGACTGTCTACCACTGAGCCCCGAGCCTCTGTGGCCCCCGAGCCGGAGAGCCCATCGCAAGGACTGATGACACCCGGGTTCGCTGCTTCTGGATGACGTTCCAGCGCCTCACGCTGAATTCACCCCCGAGCCGCCCCTCCTTCCTCCCACCTCGAGGCGAGCCGTGAAGTCCCGAGGCGCCCCCCCAAGCACCGTGGTCCTCTGCCAAGCGGGACTGCAATGCGACGTGGGACGCCTCTCCTGTGACTGCCGAGGCCGCCCCGAACCCCCCATCAAGATTCAAGGTACTGTGCGCCTCGAACACCCACATGCATATCCACTGTGTGTTTCCGGATGTGGTCCACTGCCACATTGCACACACGGCAAAACAGCAGGCCACCATCAGCATGCATCACGGTGCTGTACTCTCTGGCCCGATCTGCTGCGGTTATATGGGTAGGTAGATGTGATCGGTGCTTCACAGTCTTCACAGGCTGCAGAATGTTCTCCATCGTGCTTTTGTTGTGGTGGCTTGTTGCTCCCTTGGAATCCAAAAGATCTCAGGCTTGTGGCGCACTCACGTAACTCACCTACAAATATATTTGGTGTTACTAGATGTGTTCCAAAGGGGAAAAGGGCATTGCAATTGTTGGAGGCAAAGTTAAGAAAACGTAGGGAAGTAATGATTAAAAATGCATGTAACTCTGAAGCATAGTTGCATACACGGCGTGTTAAGATACAGGTGGGCAGAGGTCCTTCGAAGTGGAATGAAACACTTGTGTGGTCCCGCTAGGCAACTTTGAGTCATCTGTGGAGGGCAGTGGGGGTGCGAGGTAAACATAAAAAAAAACGGCAAAAGTGTTTCCCCCCAAAAAAACAACTGTGCCCCAACGTGCCTGCAAATACAAAATCACATTTGGAGAAAAACTGAAAAAAGGGGAAGGATGAGCCACCTGCAAAGAAAGTGAAACCTAATTGCTCAAAACAAATTTGTACAACTGTACTTTGTAGGAGCACATAAGCCAGGCGTTTACACTCGGAGGGGCCGGGGGGCAACAGTGCTTAACGGGTGTCTAGGGAAAATCCCAAGACAGCCCAGAACCACCCCCAAGAAATACAAAAAACAAAATTACAATTATGAAACCCACATGAGCACACAGAATTCCATCACCAAACCATGCACAGCGCTCCCACCCATCACAAGTAGGGCTTCACATATATGGGTGGCGACCTAAAGCTTCTGCGCTTTAACATATTTAGTATTCATCTCCCCGGAAGTGTACAGAAACCAAAACTTACATGTGCTGTGCAGCAGAAAGCATATATTAGTTGCCAGACGGCCCAATGGGTCTTGAACCAGCAGATTCTTTCCTCCAGGACTCTACAAAAGAAGAAACAAGAGTTACAGCAGGCTTGGCTAGCCCTTCCCATAGCACCTGTCCCACAACACTGTCATCTCCCCCACTACACCTCTTTAAAAACCACAGCACCCCCATATGCCTCCTGGGCCCGCATGACCAGCGTGCGGCAGGCCCAAAAATAATGCCCCCTGGGCCCGCCGCACACCGGGCATGCGGTGGGCCCAACATATGCATAATAAAAAAAAATTCCCCCCAGGGCCCGCCACGTGCCTTGTGTGGGGCGGGCCCAAAAAGAATGCCACCCAGGGTCCGCCGCACACCGGGCATGCAGCAGGCCCAACAATTGCATAGTAAAAAATGTTTGCCCCCCAGGGCCCGCCACATGCCCCGTGTGCAGTGGGCCTAAAAAGAATGCCACCTGGGCCTGCCGCACACCAGGCACGCAGCGGACCCAACATTTGGATAGTAAAAAATGTTTTCCCCCCAGGGCCAGCCGCGTGCCGCCTTGTGCGGCAGGCCGAAAAAGAATGCCACCTGGGCCCGCCGCACACCGGGCACGCGGTGGGCCCAACATTTGCATAATAAATAATTTCTGCCCCCCATGGCCCGCCACGTACCCCATGTGCGGCAGGCCCAAAAAGAATGCCACCCGGGGCCCACCGCACACCGGGCACGCTATGGGCCCAACATTTGCATAATAAAAAAATTCTGCCCCCCATGGCCTGCCGCGTGCGTTGGGCTAAAACGAATGCCACCTGGCCCCGCCGGGCATGCAGGTAAAATTTTTGCATGGTAAAACACTTTTGCCCCCAGGGCCCGCCGCGTGCCCGGTGTGCGGCGGTCCCAAAAAGAATGTCCCCCTGGGCTCGCCGCACACCGGCAAAGCGGCGAGCCCAACATTTGTTTTTAAAAAAAATTATGGCCCCCAGGGCCCGTCGCGCGCCCCGTGTGTGGCGGGCCTAAAAAGAATGCCACCTGGGCCTGCCGCACACTGGGCACGCGGCGGGCCCAACATTTGCATAGTAAACATTTTTTGCCCCCCAGGTCCTGCCAAGTGCCCCGTGTGTGGTGGGCTCAAAAAGAATGCCACTTGGGCCCGCCACACACCGGGCATGCGGCGGGCCCAACATTTGCATAGTAAAACATTTTTGCCCTCCAGGGCCTGCTACGTGCCCCGTGTGCGGCGGGCCCAAAAAGAATGTCCCCCTGGGCCCGCCGCACACCGGGCACGTAGCGGGCCCAAAATTTGGTTTTAAAAGAAATTATGGCCCCCAGAGCCCGCCGCGTGCCCCGTGTGCAGTGGGCTCAAAAAGAATGTCCCCCTGGGTCCGCCGCACACCAGGTACGCGTCAGGCCCAACATTTGTTTTTAGAAAAAAAATATGGCCCCCAGGGCCAGCCGCGTACCCCGTGTGCGGCGGGCCCAAAAAGAATGCCCCCCTGGGCCCGTCGCACACCGGGCACGCGGCGGCCTCAACATTTGTTTTAAAAAAATAATTATGGCCCCCAGGGCTTGTCGCGTGCCACGTGTGAGGCGGGACCAAAAAGAATGCCCCCGGGTCGACTGCACACCGGGCACGCGGTGGGGCCAACAACAAGAAGGCAGTAGCAGCACAGGTCAGGAGACCTGTGCGAGCGCCAGATGGATGAAAGAAGCAGCAGCAGGGCAGGTGGGGTTGGAGGGGTGTAAATAAGCACTCCACCTCGCCCACCTGCTGTGAGGACCCCGAGGACCCTCCTTCTATTGGATCTGTGGCGAGAGCCACCGGGCGCCAGTAGGCCAATAGACGGGGTCGGATTTCGCTGGCAGTTTTTTAAAAATCACGGCATTTTTACAAAAATGCCAATTTCGCAGTTTATTTTGCAAATCGCTAAATCCTGGAGGGTCTCTTTAATTTGTTTTATATCGCGACTCATACCAGTGTAGGGTGTCAGAAGACTTTTCATCACGCAGACATAATACAGAGACTATGAATCACACTACAGGAGTGTAAATCATGCTAAAGGAAATGTTTCATAAGACAATGAGGGTTACAAGGTGTAAGAATCGCGTCATCTATACTAGTAGGAAGCATATTTTCGGTGGGTTTGGTATGGAGAAGCACAAACTTAGGATTTAAAACATACCACAGTGGTTGGCTTTGGTTTTACTAATAAGAATGTATTTTTATCCAAACAAAACATTTTTAGCAACATTGGGATAATAAAAGAATGTGAAAAAAACATAACGTTCTAACATATGCCTTGCAGTTTGCATGCAGCTCTTTGATGACAGTAAGTAGGTAAACCATGCTATATTAGGATTGTAACTTATGAACTGCAAGTACCAAAAGGATCTCTGAGATAAGAAGCAGTAACTCACAGAGCTATCCAAATAAAATAAAGTTATGTGATCTGCATGGTAACACGTTCTTTGCAGCAGGCATACTAACCCTCTAATCTACTTTATGATGAGCCAAAACTGCCACTAGACAAAACTCTGATGCCTCTCTAGCAGGAACAATAATCACCAGAGTTATCTTGACATTTTTATTGTTGCCTGCAAACTGCTGGACACGCAAGGAACTCTGCAGCAGGGACTTTTAAACCCAAAAGTTATTTCTAAACACAGCACCCCAAGCTCAACCCCAGGTGTGGCTGCAATGGTCGTACCACTCTAAAGCTGACCCTGCCTCCCGCGGTCCCCATCTACAGCATTTTTAACCAGATGTTCTGGTAACTGCTAGGTGAAAGAACATTAATGGTATTCCCATGGATGGAACTCAAAATTAAAAGGACTTTCCAATGAGATCCTGAGTCTGCATTCTATCTATAATATTGATGTTCATTACACAATAACATAACAGTTTAAATATATAGACAATTTTGTTGCATGATGTTTGACGCCATGATGGGAACTAAGCACTTTCAGGATGCAAGACGTTAGGGGGCCAAATGACAAAACATTGTAAGTAGTGTTAGTTAAGGTCCTTAATGGTAAATCGAGGCAGAGTTTGGTACAAACATCTTTTACCAACCTATTGCGAAAGCTGTTTTTTGGAGAGGGTAATGAGTCACAAGACTACGTCTACATAGTTGTTCTGTGGCATTTTGTTGTGGTGGTGAGGTGTTTTATTATTTTTGCACTTTTGTAAACATATTTACAAGTAGATTAAATGTCCAACTGGTCAAAAAGGCACTTGTCCAGCACCTCAAGGTTTTTTAGAGGCAGACACAGTAATAAAATGATTATAGCATCTAGATTACAGTGTTTGAAGTTACTTTAACCAAGTACTGGAGATGTGCAGCCGTGACAGGTGCAGTAGCTGTGCAGTTACAGAAAGGAGCGCAGGCAATAAATTGTGATCACACAGGTAAACCCTGAAATGCAGGGACCCACTGTGAAGATGAATGTACGCAGTAGAACCTAGAGAAAAAGAAAACAAGAACCTCAGAAAAGCACCACCTATCTCAATGGTAAGCTAAATGTCAGACCACAGCGAGACAATAAATAAAGCTGAAGTAGTAATACTGGGTGACTTGGGAAACTTCTTTTGTAGCTCAAAAAGCTGAATAGGACATCAAAAAGCATGTTTTTTGTGCATTAAATCTCCTTTCTCCAGCTATAGGTTGCCCTCCTAAATTTAGAGGGTATTGTGGAAAAGGGATGAACAAGTAATAGCACTTCTTGGAAAATAAAAGACAATAATCAATCATTTGTACCAGCATATTGCAGTAGGCTAACACTACTCTCTGTAGGATAATGCACTATGGCTGTTTTTTTGGATGACTTCCAACCCATGCTACCCCACCAAGGAGGAAGTTTTCCAACTTTATGATTTCCACCTTCTAGCCATCTGCAATAGGGTCTGAATGAAAGAAAATCTTAAAATTAAAACAAACACAGGTGTAATGAAAGACTAATGTACTCATTCTGCATTTAGGACAGGTTTTAGTTACAGATTCACTGTGATCGTCACTTCAGTATACCATTTCCCATTTTAAGTATTGGCACTGCAATTTCAGTAACATTGCAAAGCATGTATTCACAGGCAGGGAGAGTACACTTTATGATGTGAGAAATCAGTAAGAATAAGCAGCAAGGTTCTCAAATAATTGGAAGTCCTGATTTTTTTGTTACATTGTAAGGGGTGTTTAATTGAAAATTATGGATACTTGATGGATTTAACAGGACCAACCTTTGATGCAAAACTACTAGCTAAAATGGCAGACTTCCAAAAATGATTCATTTTTATATCCTCTCTTGCCAACAATGTAATATAGTTTTGTAATGTTGCAAGTGAATAAATAACTATTCAAAATTAAACTGGTCCAAGGAGGGACCTGTCCTTGTCCACATTTGTTTTCCAATAAATGTACAAATGATAACTCCAACTGTTTTAGTTTTAGATAGTTTAGTGCCTGCCAAATGATTGAAGGTACCACAGGCATATGTTTGTGCAATAGGGTGATTTAAAGATAAGGCCTTGCTAAGAATGTTGAAAAAGACTTGAGAATTGTCAGAGGCTAATCTTCCCTTAACAAAGCCAGAGTGCTCAGGGCCTATCAGACCAGGTAGAACCGGGTCAATGCCTAGTGCCACAATCTTATCAAAAATCTTGTAGTCAGTGTTGACTAAGGAAATGGGACGGTAGTTCTTCCAGAGAGAGATGTCTTTACCATCTTTTGGGATTAAGCAAATCAAGGCTTCTTGGAATGTGCCTTGTGAATAAGAATAATAAATTGGGCATAAGGAGTTTTGCTAAGTGATCATAAAATTCAATAGTGAAGCCAATTCCTCTTTTCAACACCGAAACTGCAAGCAAAATTTCTGCTAAGGAAAAATCAATTCCCAAGGAGTCAAGGTCAAAGTGATGGGAGGGAGGGCAAGCAATGGACTGGAAATAAGTAGTAAGATCAGGCTGTACCGGTTGTTCTTCAGGAGAGCAGAGATTTTTATAAAATGAAACAAACTCCTTTAAAATGTCATTATCCTTAAAACCTGTTTTTTGGAGAGGGTAATGAGTCACAAGACTACGTCTACATACTTGCTCTTTAAAATGTCATTATCCTTAAAAAGAGGAGTTCCCGAGGCACCTTGTAAAGATTCTATTCTCGTTCTGTTTTTTCTCACTTTCAAATAATTAGCAAGCAATTTCCCCATTTTATTTTGACCCCTATAATAGCGAGTACTACTTTTCAATAGAAAAGAGGAGGCAGCGTTTGTAGATCGCCTATTAAAAGTAAGTTTAGCTTCAATAATATTTTTTATGGAGGACTCATCATTGGATTGATAGTATGTGTCTTCTAGCTGTTTAATGTTATTGAGTAATTGAGTAGATTGGGCATCTAAGGATTTTTCTTTTGTGATACAAAATTTATTATAAAACCCCTGGCGGCTGCTTTAAAGGAATCCCAAATCATTATGAAAGGAGAATCTGGTGTTGAGTTAATACTAAAAAGTTTGCAGGCAAAGGAACTGAATTGTTAACTGAAATTAGCATCTAAAAGTAGTGAAATATTAACCCGTTTACCGTGGCGGACATTCCACCGCGGTGCGGGCATTCAAAAGGGTGGGCAGGGCTGCGTCGGCCGGGTAAAGCGCCATCTACCTGAATGCGGGGAAAAGGGGATAAGGTTCATATCAACATATACTGGGGCATGATCTAAGATTAAAATTCAACCAATTTTAGAATGGAAAGCATGCTGAGCCAAAGACATGCCTATAAAAAGATGATATATACAGGATTGTGAGTGGAGTGGAGCTGAATGGAAACTATATTCTCGAAGGTCTGGATGGGAGAGTCACCATACATCAACTTAAGACTTACATCAGATTGTGGAGGTAAATTGTGAGTGCATTTTAGAGGTAACAAATTTCACTCTAGAGTGTCTGTCTAGGATGGGATCATGAGTTTGGTTACAATCGCCGCCAAATATATTGTAATCATCATCATATAAAAGCAGCTTATCAGAAATGTTTGTCCAGAAAATCTTATCAACAGAAGTGGGACCGTATACATTAAAAATAACTATAGGTATCTTATCTTTAAGTAACTTAACAACAACCCATCGACCTTCAACATCAGATTCATGAACAACTGATACTTCCAGTTTTTTATGGCATAAAATCAGAACCCCATTCTTCCTACCTCAAGTAGGAGAATTAAACACATTGCCCACCCAACATTTCTTCATTTTGGAAGCTTCAGATTAGGAAAGATGTGATTCTTGAAGTAATGCAATATATGTTTTCAATTTAGCTTGATGGGATAACACATGTTGCCTTTAATAGGGTTACCTAGCCCTTTAATATTCCATGTAGTAACACGGAATGTAACGTGAAAATAAAAACATGACCAAGCAATATGCTTACAATATTGAAAATAAAATAAGAATACATCAGAAATGAAGGAAATGAGTGAAAGAAGTAAGGGGTTTGTTTATAGAGAACAAACATGGAAGATGGAGTAATAAGTAGAAAATAGGAAGAAGAAAATAGTGGAAATGAATCCGAGAAGAATACGCCAGGAAAGAGTAGATACAACAGGGAACAAAAATGGAGCACAAGTCATACAAATGATGACTGAGGAACATACCTAAAGTACAGAAAGACGGAATGGGCGATGGCAACACCAGAAGACGATAACGACAGTACTCGAACTCCACCAGACTGCAGGGAAACATTGGATGGGAAAGCATCAACACATACGGTCAGCAGTGACTTCAGCTACGTCCTAAAAAATATATAGTCAGTGGCCCTCCCAAAGAATTAGATTTTTAGACTTGCCAACCGACAAGACTTGAAAGAGGTCAGTATATTGCAGGAAGAACATGATGACTCTACATGGTTTTACTGAAACCGTAGGCCTAAGTCCATGAGCCCGTTGTATATTAGGTGAAGTAGAAGCAGGCATATCCAGAAGTTTAGGTAAAGAAGTCTGAAAATAAACCATTGGATTGGAAACTTCCATATTTTCAGGGAGAACGTAAATGCGAAGATTGTTCCTGCGATTTCGATTTTTCAAATCTTCAGTGTGCTTTTTAAGGAGAATTATTTCTGATTCTAGAGCAGAGATACGTGAGCAAGTAGATTGTAGAGCTTCCGTTTTTTCCCCAAAACTAGTACCCATGAATCCAATGAAGACCATTTGTCATCCAAATATTGCAGAGTCTTATTAGTTTCCTATATGAAAGGTTTAAAGGCACGAATTTCAGCAAGAATTACATCCAAGGATGCTGAGGAAGAGTGCACTGGAGATGGAGGGTCTTTTTTTGGATGCTTGGCGGAAATCCCAGTTAATTTGCTTGAAGGCTGTGATTTTGGAATGGGCACCAGGTGTGAGGTCAGGTTTATGAGAAGGATTTTCCTCCATGTCAGTGTGGGCAGAGTCTGAATCAGAGTGCGCAGTGTGTTTGGTGGAAGCTGAGAGTTTAAGGTTTGTTGATCGCCCCATATAAAAGGGAAGAAGGTTTTGTAAAACACTGCGTAAGTACAAGCATGAGGTACAACCTTCGAAAGATGTAAACTAAGTTCAGTCCAAAGTGAGGGGAGAAAGATCACAGCTCCAGAAAGGCGCAGCACACAGGAATATATCAGGAAATCGTAAGTTCCAAATCTTTATCCAAATAGGTAATGCCCATATATGAAGATTATTGTCCAATTAGCCAACAGCGCTGGAACGGTCTCTATCTGTCACGTAGATTCCCCGGTCCGGTGGAGCTTCAGTCGGTCTCGCCATTCTGGATCGGCACCGAAGCAACGCCCCCCTGAGGGGCATGTTTATGAGTGTGGTTGTGCTGTGTTTGCACCACAGAATGAGGTGCATGCGCGATGCAAGCCCAAAATGCTATTCATTAAGCCACGCAAGAGCACTTTGCGTGGCCTGGGTGGCTTCATAAATCTAGAGTAACGCAGCACAGTGAAAATAGCTGCGTTACCTTAATCTGCACCAGGGGGGCGTTCCATGGGTGTTGTGTCAGTGTTCCCAGATTTACCAAGACTGGTGAACCTTGTAAGGTGCCAAAATACTATGACTTCTCAGGTGATGCGCAACAATGGGAAATATTTTTATTTCTCATCATTTATTCCTCTTTCTATGTGTGCTGCATTCCGCGGCATACATAGAATGAGGAAAATGCCTCAGGGGATTGTTTTTGTGTAGGAAGGTGCCCCTTCCTGCACCAAAACAATCCTTACAACACAGGCCCCTTTATACCATGGCTAGGCAGCCAGAAACGCACCAGCGTAGGGATAAAGGCAGGAATGCACCGTATTTCTGCTGTTGTGCTGTCACACAGTGCAGCAAGTCATCTTGCTGCACTATGTGACTTTGTCATATAAATGGCCCTAATTAAGACAATCTTGATACATATTAAAAGTGCTTGTTTCTGCACCAATATGCACTTTTTAATTGGTGTCCATTCTATAACAGAATACTTTTACGTTGTGTATGCTTCCTTAGTAGGTCCTGATTATGGTGCTTCAAATTAGCAGTTGCTGATCATTATACTGAAAATTCTACCAAGCTTAGATTTCCTGGTGATATGATAAACTGGAGTCCAGTGAAGTGTTGTTTTTATTGACATTCTAAATTCTCATGATTTTGGACAGCTTGTAAAATCATAACGAGCACTAAATATGTCTTATACCCAAATACTACATCTCAAGGAGAAGGATGATTTTTAACAGTGGCACAGAACATAAAATTGTGAGATGGAGGATTTATAAACAAAATTCCTTCTTGGTAGTGTCACTTAGAACCCACTCTGTGGCTAGGCAATACTGGATCTAGCTAGGGTACCACCAGAAGGTGATGCAAGATCGCCATTATCAACATCAAAAATGTCCCTTTTACCTGTGGTGAGGGCTGCAAAATGCTCCTTTATCTAGGGAGCCATGCATCAAAGTGCCTTTCCCAGGGCACAAGCCTGACTTTGAAACATAGATTCGCAATTTCTTCATGCATGTTTTCATCTGTGTTCACATATGTATAGTGGAATACACCGTGAAAGTAGAAACCTTCTTTGTTTCTTTCCGTCAGACCATCAGTGTCCTGCTTTTCAATGTCATACTTTTAACAAGCAGGTGCAATGCCCCAGGTTTTTTTTTTATCTGTGGGCATTTTCCCTGTGGTCAAACCCTACCTGCATCTCGGTCTCAGAGCTCAGCAAGTGTGATACCTTCTATACCAGGGCCAGGGGCATAATACAGGCCCTCGCAGCCCCCACGGAGTGGGGTGCCCCAAGGTCCAGAGGGCCCCCTTAGCACAGCACTCTTGCCGGAGAGCTCTTGATTGAGCCCAATGGGGCCCCTTCATGTTCCTTGCAGGGAGGCCCACTCAATTTTTGTTACGTCAGTGACCAGGGCTCTGACCGCTGTGCAGTTTTTGATGATATGAAATGTGTGCTACTATCAATTACAACAAATAAAACCTAATTTCAAATGATATTTGCAGAATAAGGCGTGTATCTTGTTTCTCTTACCACAATTATACATTATAAGCTTAGGTGGCTCCATTACGTAATCTATAATGCAACCAAGTTTTATACCTCACCTTCTCTTTCCCTTTTTCAGTCCTGTCTTACTGATAAAACCTTTCTTGTCCAGCTTAAGAGAAAAACTAAATTATGTTTTCAACATAACACATTGGGGACTTTCACATTCTTTATCCAAAACTGTGTACTCCTCTGGGTTTTTAGTTCAGTGGTTCCATCAGTGGATCCGTACATGAGTCAGAAGTTTACATCTCTTCGTTGCTTTCTGTTTTTTATGTAGATGATTTCTCAACTATTTTATTAGGCAAAATTCCCCCGTAGATTTTTTTGATACTTGCATTGGGGTATTCTTTGCATGTTCGTCGCTGGTCCCAGGGTAGAAACATATTACTAGCTGTATAATTTGTTTGATACTGAGCACATGATGACTAATTGTTGCAAAGGCAGCTCATAAGTGTTCCTCATGGAGGGTGCAGTAAAAGGTACCATTACTCTGTGCTAACCTCTTTACCACCAGGATAAGTGGGCATTGTCTTCTCAAGATGCTGTCACAGAACCACAGGCCACATTCTAAGAGACAGTCAGTGAGAGTCTAGCTCCCTGTCACAGAACCACATGCCACGTTCTAAAGGTTGATCAGTGAGAGCCTCGCTCCCCTTTTCTAGAGTATTTCTTTCAGCCACCAGACATATACTTAAGGGATTTTCAAACTGAACTAATGTCCCTGTCCTTTCCTGTGATACTTCCAGATCTGGGACATGCAGGTGAGAAGCGACTGAGATATCTGATGGTATGTCTAGTTGTTATTAGGGGGTATCTAGTGACCACTCTCAATTATCTCTGGAGCTTCCACATATTTTCTCATGCATTCCTATAGTTCTCATTATTATTTTTATGAAGAGAAGTTGGAGGATGTTCCCTCTGCCTCCCAAGAGTTTGGAAAGACAAAAAAAAAAGAATTTCTCTCACGATGAATTGGCTGTACTAACAAGCAAGGACTTCTTTTTTAAATATTTAGCTCAATGGCAATTCAAGGTTCATTGAATCTATTAAACTATTTTAATGTGATTGTTGTATACAATTTGCATATGTGGTAGTCTTCTACAATTAACTAGGGTTATGATATTAACAATGTCTGACATGTCTGTGGTTTTGTTACATGGTATGTTTAGTTAATTAATTAATTTCTTGTTTGCGATTGACTCCATGGTGCATTGATATCAACAATCAAATCACCTGAAACATTTACCTGAATCTTTCCTAATTTCATTATTATATACAGGACCACTGGAATTATGTGGCGGGTGAGGGCCAAATTACGTGGCAGGGTTGAGTGAATTTTGTGTCAAGAAAAAGGCAAATTATGCTGCACAACGCAACACATTTTGTAATAGTATTAATTCATTATTTTATCTTTTGTAAACTTGGTAACACTGTCTGGACATTGGTTGCATCTCATTAGTACCATTTTAAAGCCCAAACATAGCAATAAGCACTACAAAGGTGGCCAGTTCAGCTTTGCAAATGGCTTTTCAGTGTATGGCACCACATTTCAATGCATTTTTAATAAGTTTTGAACCGCTTGCGCTAGGAACATTTGTTTTTGGTAAAATCTGCCGACTATGCGGCAGATGATGGATCATATGGCAAATCAGCATATCTATGATTATGCGAAAATCGCTGCGGCGAAACAATCGCATAATTCCAGTGGCCCCGATTATATATAGGCAGAGAGTGCATGATCATGAGTCAACCAATCAATCAGTGTTTTGTAAAGAGATCTACTCACCCGTTAGGGTCTCAAGGCACTGGGGGGATGCAACTAAATTGGGGTCATTCGAAGACCCAGGTCTTGAGGTCTTTCCTGAATTGGTCCAGTGTCAGGCTTCGCCGGAGGTGGAGGGTGGACTCATTCCATGTCTGTGCTGCAAGGTAGGAGGAGGACCATCCACCTGCTCTGCTCCTGTATAAGCGTGAGATGTTGGATAGGGAGAGGTCGGCTGATTGTAGGTTTCTCTTGGGCGCATGTAAGGAGAGGCAGATGTTGAGGAATTGAGGTCCGATGTTGTGGAGGGCCTTGTATGCATGCATGCGCAGCTTGAAAGTTATATTTCTTTCAATGGGGAGCCAGTGGAGGTTGTGGAGGTGTTGAGTGATGTTGTTGTGTCTTGGGCTATCAAGGATTAGTCTGACTGCGGTGTTCGGGATGTTCGTGAGTTTGCGGAGGAATTTCTTGCTGATTCCAGAGTAGAGGGCGTTGCTGTAGTCTGTTGTGTTCGCTTCATAGAGAATCCACAGCAATCCTCAGTGCCTTCACTGTGTAAACTACTTTCCATTGGCAGATGGTGTTCATCAGCCAATTTATTTTATAACACTATATAAAAGTAAGTCTGAGGTTGTACTGATCCACCTAGACCTATTTTATAGGACCTCAGCCTCTAGTTTGATTACAAGGGCACACAACAAGTGCAGGTGATTAGAACATTGGGCTTTTTAAGGGACCAAAGGCTGGCCCTAAACATGTAAATCACTGCTGTAGAAAAGTAATGCAAACTATTTTCGGAAGAAGGCTCAACAATCCAGAACTTCAAACATGTCTTTAAAATTGTCTTGCCTGGTTCCCCTGTGGTACCCTTAAAAATACTTCCTCCTGTGGAAAGTGAAAGCAGTAATGTAGTATTCTAACAGATATCGCAGTTTTAGAACCACATCGTTAGATCTAACACAATCCTGTGACAACTTCAACCTGGCTACTTACATTGAAATCCACACTTGGTTACCGGCGTTTGAAACACTCCAGATCAAATGATGAGCAGATGCCTTGTGACCATGAACCCTGCCTGTTGAGTGTGCCAAAGACTGCTCATGTAGAAAAGGATATCCTCACTCAGTCCAGGGAGGCTTTGTTTGATGGCCAAGGTCCAGTGGATTATACAGTCATATTTAAGCTTAATGTATCCCCACCTTTCGGATGATGACTCCATATATATTCAGGTTGGGATTTCTTTCAGCTGCAGACTTGACAATATGGTGATTCAATAAAAAGGCCTCTCCTTAGCCATCATTCTGTAAGTGTGATGTCCTGATAACCAAGTCTATGGCATATTTAGCCCTGTTCTGTTTCTATATAGCTGTTTGCTCTGGGTCTTTGGTCTTTATGCCCCTGCTGTATTAAAATATTCTAATTTTATATAAATAATTAAATTACCCTTGGAATATGCCCTATAGCGTGTACTGTACTTTTAACATTGTTCATTTCTGCTTTGTAATGATCTGTGTTTATTTAACAATTAATATTGTAATGATGTTGATGCTCAGCAATCTTTTTTTTAAATAATACATTACAATTAATACTCCTCCATAAGTGTGGAATTGCAATGAAAACTAAAGAAGGCAGTCCACATAAATTGTATCCCTTCCCAGATTCAATTTTCAACATTGCCTAGCAAGGTTAGCTGGGATCTTCAAATGTACTTCCTCTCGAACATTATCTGTACTGACTCTGCCAACATTGTCCATGCTTGAACAATGAAAATGACGAGCATGGAGTTCTCTTCTTTCACAGTCATCATCATCATCATCATATTTACTTTATTCGCATTTGATGGATGCATAGAAGTACAGAGAAATTTCACAGTGCAAATGTGAAAATATATAATAACAACATCACTCCGATTTCTTATCAAAATACGGATGTATCGGATCCTATCTGTACATTAAAAGCCAGAAGCAAAGCATAAAATGATGTATTAAAATTCTTGCAGCGATTCGTTAGCAATGGTTAAAAAATATAAACAAATTGTTAAGGCAAACTGAGTGAGACAACTCCCTTCGTACACAAACTTTTACAAGTCCCAAATTATGCAATAGATAAATAATAAAAACCTTATAGCAATTCTTCTGCAATAGTTAATACGATAAGAGCATATTACCGAGACAGACCGAGTGAGACAACACAACACCTCTCTCATATGAGCTTTTCCTAGTCCATAAACTGAGTGTAGAAAATTCGCAGTCATAAAACAAACAAAGGGGGTTTCCAGCGTAGTCATTACAGCAAAGGCTGAGGAGTGTGACCATAGAATCCGTTTTTAGGTCTCGCCTGACCAAGCGCATGCGCTGGTCTGGCGAGACTTATTGAGAGGGCTCCAAAAAGTGCTACCAGGCCAGCCTAGAGCTACAGTGCATGTGCGCGGGCACGCGCGCCGTGCTTGACTGCATTACTCCCACTTTCGCGATCGCGATCACTTTCCCTTTCGCAGCCGCACGGCCGCTTGTTTTAGCATTGGTATTATGAGTTTTTTCCTCTCCACTTTGTATAATGAACAGAAAAATAAAATATGCAACATAGCTTGTGATGAACTATCCTCACAGGTGCATAGTGACAAATGGTTAATCGAATGTGCTTGAGCTGGGTATCCTACCATTAAAGGAAAAAAACACAATCTCATCCTAGTCAGTAAGTAGCGATGCAAATTGTTGGCGACAAAGGAGAGATAATGAGCATGACCGTGGCCACACTAGGCAAGGTCTGGTAGGTTTAAGCCGTAATTTTACATCGATTGTGTTGCCATCTGACAAGTTCACACTTGGTGAGGAAAGTGCTAGGCCCAAATCTGAAAAAGACTGCTTAACACAGGCGAGCTACCAACTACTGTTAACTCGGTCAAGATTATGTATGTCTTTTATCACTGCTTGATTTATTATGACCCAATCCCTTTTCCATATTCCAAGCCATAGAAGGAGCCGAGCCAGTTTAATAGAGTCGGTTGAAAAAGGGGGACCAATTTCTTTTTGAGCAACCAGATTTGAACAAGCAGTTAGGACTGACAACAATTTCTTAGCAAATTTGTCCTCCACAGTCTGCAAGGCACCCACTTGGACTGTGCCCCATAAGTGGCTAGGGCTACCGATTTTGCCAGGTAGTTTTCTACCATTTCCCTGATTGGCTTTTTGCCCAAATTCGAGGCAAATTCCCACAGAGCTGCTAGGCTTCTTTTCATCATGTGGTGGACACAGTCACATTTTGCATCAAAAAGAAGGCCTTGTATAGGGTGGATCTCCTGGAGCACTAAACACCACAGCAGTGTGTCGGATGGGTAGCTGCCAACGCCTGTGTGTCAGTGGAGCGGGAGGACCCTCTACTGGCACACATTTAGCATGTTTTCCTCCTGTAGGCAGCAGAGAGCCCTACCAAGCTACAAATGAGTCCAACTGTCCTTCACTAAAGTCTGCTGAGCAAAGGATACTCAAAGATTTTAAAACATTTTACACAAATGATGTATTTTTGTGATTCCCTTACATGCAATTTTTCTCCTGTGTTCTAATCTCTTTTAAGTGCAGCACAAACTGCTGGCAGTTGAGTTTAATAAAATATATGGTGAGGGTTCAAGCCTTGGCCTTAAATCAATGCAATATTTTGAAATTTGATATCTTAGTGACTATGCTTTGATTGTAAACCAAACAAAACCCCACAATATAGTTCAACATTGCCTGGACAACCATATTTTGAACACTATTTCAAACACTATTTTTTTATTTTTTTATTTTTTGAATAGGTCACCTTTGGGAAAGTCCATAAATTACAGACCTAAGAATCCCTTTCTTTCCATGGTATCCATCATAGATTTTCCTTTTAATTATGAGATATAGATCCAAAGCACACATTCAGCATGTTTACAGTTATAGGCAATATGTTACTTTGAGTCAAAGTAAGGATGTCTGAGGAAGTGTTCAAACATACCCCTTAATGCCTACATGAGAAAAGAATTGTGTATGAATCTAACGAGAACTCCCTATCCCACTTTCGCCATTGTAAATGTCACTGATGAATCGCCAAATACCTACGATGGAGAGTTAGAGGCTCTTGAGGGAGGGCAAAGAGAGAAGAGAAAGAAACAGAGCTGCAGTGATATCTCTTCTGAAGATAATATATATGGGGCCCTCTCTCTGTACTGCTTGTTTATCAGACAGGTATTCGTCTAAGTTCTCAATGACCCCTCTTGTGTAAAAGGGTATCAGAGTTCAATGTACAGACTGATACAAACATACCTTAAAGCCAGAGAAATAGCACGTCAATAAAATTCCAATTTAAAACCAAGATTCACAACAATTCACTGTTGGTATCCCTCTTGCCTCAACTTACACTAATGGTGCTGTGGTGAAGACCAGGAGACATTCCCAACGACCGGGCCAAATCAAAAAATGAAGACACCATCAACTGGGAGGGAGTAAGCAATCAAACGTAAAATTAGAAACCTGCCTAACAGAGCAGGTACTGACAGAACTGATGGGAAGGGAATGAGAAAACAAAACAGGCATAAACGAAGAGAAGGCCATCTGTGAACTGGAGAAAGAGAAAATAAACTGTAGCAAAATGCAAAGTTGCCAGGCAAGGTCTTACAGCGTTAGATGAGTTCTTATGGAGGTATTCCCATTTTAACTCAGGTCACATATTCAGAACCACCTGCCTAGAAATGTTAGAATGCTATCCTATGCCTAATGTACCTTCATCCCATTATTCAACAATTTTCAGGTCTTTCTGCCTCACACTAGAGATTGACTCTTCCCAATCCTGACACCATTTTGATTGTGTGAATCAATGTTGTCTCTTACAGTGTTCTGTTAGCAGATACATTGAATCTTATAATCAAGGCGAAGGCGTCATCAAAGTTGCCTATATGTTCCCTTATCCAATACATCTTTGCCTTGTTTCACAACTATCCATTTGACTAATTCATGAGTAGTGCATGGCATGGCCCCAGCTTCTCTTGTTGCATTATATAGTGTTTGCAGACAAGGAGAAAGGCAGGCGTCTAATTTACAACTGAATTTCAAGGGAATCCATAAGTGGCAGGAGTTTTATTTCTTTACATGTTTTGGTTGGCTGCTGAAATATTGACCACAAAAATATTGTGGAACAAAAATAGTGCGGTAAAAACATTGACCACAAACATTTCAGCATGACATACTTATAATGAAAATGTAAATACTTGGCTTACAACCAGCCTCCACCAAGGGAAAAGAAAACTTCATAGACTGATTAGACTGCTGACAAAAGTCAAGCACAATGTGATACAGATGAAAAGGGAGATGATCAAATAGCAGAAATTATATTGAAAACCTATATGGGAGACCAAAAAAAATAACAATTTTGGGCATCTTCTCAAGGACCTATCACCGAGTTAGAGGCATTGTATCGCCGCCAAAGTGGCGATAAATTCATTGCACCATTCACAAGCTGGTACAAACAGCCGACATCACCAGTTTTCCTGCGATAGCAGCCGCAAAAAACATCGCCACAGATGACACCAGGAACTAACGCTTATGAGATGCAGAGTAGGGGTTCCCGTGCAAAAAGCCGTGACAACACCACTTCGCAACATTCTCTACGACCAGCCAGATCGGCGATAAGAACACAAAACATGCGATAAGGCGCGTTAGCAGCAGGGATTTAACACCTGCTCTGACCTGGTGTTAAGTCGGATGACACCCTGCGCCATAAAGGTAGCCCAGCCCGGAGCCACACCTGAAGAACAGCAGATGCCATGGAGCTACTCATCATGCAGCTCGAAGCCCCAAGAGGGCCACAACACCCACCGCCACCACTCCCAGGCCCACACCCCGCTCCCCCCGCCCCCCTCCCCGACCACCACAAAGACAGCTCAGACAAAGACAGCGGACCTTCAGAAAACGCACCAGCCTCACAGACTTAACACCAGAGGATGTCATTGCCCACTACAGGCTCAAAAGGACAACCATCCTACGCATCCTGACCATCATTGCCCACAGGCTGACGGTACCAACACAGCAGACAACCAACATCCCTCCGCAGACAAAGCTGCTGGCTGTGCTGCACATGTTGGCCTCTGGGACCTTCCAACCAACAACTGCCAGAGTCGGAGGAGTCTCACAGCCAGTGTTATCAAAGTTCCTCACACCTGTCTTGGATGCCATCATCAGCTTGGTACCCCAGTACCTTCACATCCCACACACTGCACAGGAACAGCTGGAAACCAAGCAAGGCTTCTACGCCATAGCTGCCTTCCTGCACGTGTTGGGGGCAATCAACTGCACACATGTACTCCTCGTGCTCCCTGCTGCCACTGCACACAATTACCGCAACAGGAAGCACACGCATTCCATTAATGTGCAGGCAATAGTGGACCACCGTGGACTCTTCACCAATGTCGTCGCCAACTACCCAGGCAGTGTGCATGATTCCTTCGTCTTCCGACAGTCCATCATCAACCAGTGCTTTGAGGCTGGCACCTATGGGAATGCATTGCTCGTTGGTAAGTACAAAATGGACACACCACACACCTCATTTGCATATTCATACAACTCACAACTCTGGGAATGCACACATTACAAACTCACACACAACATGCCAAACAACATGCCAACCTACCAGACACAACAGCACAACTTACTGTGGTGACCTTTGCAAGCCATGTACACGAGCCATCAACGGCATGGCACCTCAGCCAATCAATAGCAGAATGTGGGGAGAGGGGGGAACCATGCATGTGCGAAGGAGGCAAGTGACCCATGAATGAGAATGTACACAATGCCAAGTGTGGCGTGGATGTGCTACACAGACTGCAGTATGCAGACCACAGACATGCCCACTGCTGGTGTTTGGAGTGTAGTGAACAGTGAACGCAACCATGTTACCCCAGGCAGTGGGGAAGAGCATGGAAACTAGCTCATTACATCCCCCCTGTAAGCGTGAGCAAAGTGGGCTGGCCCAGCGAACGCCAGGCCAGCCTTGGGGTTGTGCATAAAAATCCCATAGCTCTTGGCGTGGTTCTCTTCCAGAATGGCCAACATGTCTGCCAGGGCGGTGCCTCCCAGCCTGCCACGAGGCCGACGCCATGAGCAGCTGTGCCGGCGACCATGTGCGCCTGCTGCACCCCACGCTGCAGGTCCCCAGACCCGTCTTGGCTGACCCTGAGCAACCAGGCCACACAGCTCACCTTCCGACACCGGTGTGTGTCAAAGAGGGGCCACCACATACCTTTGCAAACGCCAAGCCCGAGGCCCGAGACCGCAGCCTCCTCAGACCATCGCTGTCCTCTCCGAGACAGGCCCGCAGTACTCCTTTCTCGCTGACGTACTCCACCGGCCTACACAGCGGTCAAGTAGGTCACACATTTGGAATGAGTCTTGATTATGCAATGGCAGAGTACTCACTTCATGGCTGAGTTTATATCACTCTACTCCTTTCGATGTGGTGCCACCAACTCTGTGCATATAATCCGAACAACACCTGTCCGTGGTCCCTTGCTCACTACTGCCTTCAGCCTACACTGCGGTCGAGTAGGTCACACATTTGGAACTGGGTCTTGATTTCTGTATGGCAGAGTTCATATCATTGTACGCAAGGAGAGGAGTAAGAGGAAGACGTGGTTCAGTCCGGAGTTAAAAAGGATACTCGTTACGAAGGTAATCAAATACTACCAACAACTGCTCTGGTGCCACTAACTCTGTGCATCGCAAGCCAACGACACATGGCTGTGGGTCCATGCAGACCGCTGCCTCCGGCCTACACTGCGGTCCTGTAGGTCACACATTTGAAACTTAGTCTTGATTTGTTCATTGCAGAGTTTACATCATTGTACAGTCATCATCGCAGACTGCATCCCCTTCCAGCTCTGGTGTCACTGAATCTGTGCCCCGAAAGTCATGGACACTCTCTGGTTGGACTTTGGTCACCGCCAGGACCACCTCCAACCAACAACTGCCAGAGTCAAAAGAGTCTTACAGCCATACTGCCAGAGTTGCTCAACCCTTTCGTGGCTGCCATCATCAGCTTGATACCCTGTTCAGCTCATCATGTGCCACTGACTCAGTGCACCACAACTCATGGGCCCTTTCTGATTGAGTTTTGTGCTGTGGACAGCTCACGCAGCAATGTCACCTCAGGCAGTGGAGAAGACCTGGGACGATGATGGGGAAGTTGAGGCAGGTGCAACACACCCCATTGCATCTGCAGCAGGAATATCCAGAAGTGACACAACCCTCGACAATCACTTAACATGAGCACGCTCAGCTCTGGTGCCCCAACATCAATGCACTTCGACTCACGGACCCTTCTGATTTCATATTGGTTGACCTCTGTACTTTCTCTGGCTACCTCAATGATGCTTCACAGTTGTTTGTGTTATGTTGGTGTTTTTGGTTTCTGCTTAAATAGTGAGCACCGTTCAAGTTGTTGCCAGCAGCAACCTCTCCATGAGGGCTGGTTTACACTCACCCCACACCCATCCAGCACAGGCATCACTGTACATGTGACCCTGGTAATAAAAGGGGCTGGGAGCATGTGCCCGTAGCCAGTTCCGCAAACTATCTAAGTGTGTCCGTGTGGTCATTATGTATGCATGAGGGACACCGGGGCTCTGGGTGTCGTTATATTATGACCTTGTCAAGGTAGTAACTAATGCGTGTGTCTCTGTTGTAGTGTCGGCACCACCTGTCACACAATGGACAATGTTGCAATGTATCATGCCCCCAGAGTGTGGACTTGGCTGAAGGGGTAAATGAGGGAGCGCAAGCCCGCTCGGGGTCCGGAATCATACATGCCAACTGTTGTGTGTGTCGCCATTACCGCAGCATAAGCCAAAGGTCTACCCTCAACCACATCGCAAGTTCAGCCAGCCATGAACTCTACATCTGTGTCCGCCTTGTCCTTACCATAGGCCTACACTCACATTGCTGCCTACATTCAACGCACAACATCACAGTGTTGTAGTCAGGCTTGTGGACATGTGCAGACAGGCATGACAATGGTGTGCCGTAGGAGTGCAAGTGATGCAACGGCGCAGCGCACAATAGTAAATAGGCTCAGGGAAAGGGAGGAGCAGCAGTGAGACTACGTAATACACATTGATACCACTCATTTGCTACAAGTAGTACATGTCAAACAGGAATCAATAAGACACACATATCACACACCAATGAACTAGTGAGCCTGCCAACACATCATGCTGAACCAACTATTGACTCATGTCTCTCTGCACTGTCACAGGTGACCAAGGATATGCACTCTGCCCTTGGATGATTACACCCCTACGAGCCCCGAACACACAGGCCTAGAGGCAGTACAATGCGGCCCACAAAAGCACCAGGGGCATCGTGGAACGCACATTTGGCGTGTTGAAGTCACGTTTCAGGTGCCTGGACATCACAGGTGGAAGGCTCCTGTACAGCCCAGACATTGTGTGCAAGATGATCGTAGCATGTTGTGTGTTGCACAACATATGTGTACGCACCAATGCCCCATGGCTACAAGTGCCAGATGCACTGGACGATGATGAGGAAGATGAGGCATGTGGACCACACCCCACTTTAGCTGCCGCAGGAATAGCCCGTAGGAACACCATCAATGACAATTTCTTCACATGAGCATGTCACATTGTCACAGTCCTTAGCAGACATGGGACAGTACAAAATGAGCACAGGCACAGCATATGCAAATAAATTATTTCAAACAACATTCCCTTAGTGCATGTCACTCCTGTGTACAGGCACATCACTCTGACAAGTGTAAGTGCAACATGTAGTGCTAACGATCCGACAATTTGGAATAGGTTTTCGGTGTGTCACCTCTGTACAGAGAGGCTGTTTGGGGTGTCACGTATTCGAAATGCCATTTCTGTGTGTCAGGGATAGTACGGAATCCCACACATCAGCGTCTCATATGTGTCCCACTTAATTGCATATAGGCTGTCATTTGTGACCTACAATTGACAACAGGGCTTCTTTTGGGGTCAGATATGTACCACCATGATGCAGAGAGGCACCCTGTGACTCAAGTCCCACAACATGAGCAACATGGACCTAAGGGGGAATCACTGCCCTTACATTCGTACATGCTTTCATACTTGATTAATCATGTACATGACACATCTGTGTGTATTGGAAGGTATTATTCACATACAGTGGAGTGTAGAAGCTGTCTTAGTACTGGGCCATGCAGACAACACTTTACAATGTTGCCCCGTGGGGGGCCAGCCAGAGTCCTATAGGGATTGACAAGTTACTGGGAAGGGAAAGAGTCCAGTCTGTAGGCTGATTGCTGTGTCATTATTTTGCAAACGATATGTGGAAGTCCCTGTCGAGGTGCAAGGTCAGTGTGGCTGAGTGTATCGGGGGACAGTGGAAGGTTTTATTCCAGGGCACGATGCAGAGTGTAGAACCAAGCAGTGAGAAGCCATATGGCGGAGATGAATGCTACTGCTTCCTACTTACCACTGAGGCAGATTCATCCTCATCTTCGGCCTCTGACATTTCATGTGCCTCACATGTGGGTGGTGGTGTTTGGTCTTCAGCACTGTGTGACACTGACTCATCAGGGGCCTGAGATGTGGATGTAGAAGTAGCAGCAGCATTCATCTGCGCAATGTGCTGTGGCATCACTAGCACGATGAGGATCTGCAGGGCATGGAAGTTCCCATATACAGCTTTCTTGTGTACAGTCGTGGTAGCCATTCTTTGCGCCTGCATCCGCTCCATGTTCTCCATGACCCTCCTCATGTTTCCCAAATCACGGATTACATCGCTGTATCCACTCTGACTGGACAGTTGTTGTCATCTCCAAGTCATGACTCCAGTGACGCCAGCCATGCAATGTTGGAGGGCATGGGGCGGACTGTGCGTGACCGTTAGGGAATGTAAGTGGTCCCTGGTGGGACTAAGACACCCACGTATGGCATCCAGTTTGGCTGCCATGAGTTGGAACCCCAGCCGCACCTGTTCAGCCAGCTCCCTCTGGCGGTCTAACACATGGTATTGGAACACCATGTGTTCTTCGGTGAGGTGCTGGGAGGTGCTGGGAGCCAGACGTGGTGGTGGGTGCTTCCTGCTGTGTGGTCTTTGCAGGGAGTGGGCTCACCTTGATGGTGCTGGGCTGACCTGCTAGTGGAGGTGGGGTGCTGAGGGTGTCCATGAACCGTTGGAGTTCGTCCAGGTCGATGTCCTGGTGGTTGTCTCCATCATCACTGATGTGATGTAGGGTCTGCTCTGCAGGAGGTGTTGATTGTCTCTCTGCAATGTAAATGGGAGATGCAGTTTCACAGTGTGTTACATGTATGTTGATGCATTGGTTGAAGTTTACATACAGACTGCATGACAATGTACATTGTGACTGTTTGTGGTGAGTTGCCTAATTGATGCGGGAGAGTCGACATTTGTTCTGCATCAGGTATGTGAGGTTGTACTCGTACCTTGTCATCTCACAGTTTCCTGCTATGCCAGGAGGGATTGGCCATTTTGTACATCCATGCGGCACCAGTTTTGTCCTGTGTACTGTTGTGAAAGTGTTGCAGTTTCTACCACATTGTTGTCAATGTTGAGTTGCTCTTATTCTTATGTGTGTGTGCAGCACTGTGGGTGAGTCTCCCCTGGAGCTCTGATTTTGTGGCCCCTTATCCCTTTCAGGCGGTGTGCCTTTGCCTTCTATGCTTCTACAGTGCTGAGATGTACCAGACTAAGATGTTTAGGGATCTTGGTCGAGTTGTGACTCTTGGGCATGGTTTGTCCGCAGATGTGTTGTTGATGTCAGGGGTTGTTTGTGCACGTAGATGTGTCAGAGTGTGACCTGCTCCTTTCCGGATGTGGTCCACACTCAGCCACCTCAGTGTCGTGGCGTGCAGAATGTCATGATGATTGGCCTGCAGCTATGCTGATCGTCATGTAGTGTCACTTGCATTGTCAGTGTGGCTCACAAATAGGCATCTTTGCCGGGTTTCGCACGTGTGCATGTGTTGGTGGTGAGACTGGTGATGTGTGGTGTGGGACCCCTTTGGGGACTTGGGGTACGGGGGCCTACTTGGTGTTTGTGAGTGTGTTGCCGTGTGCCGCGGGGATCAGGGACATGATCCAGAGTCATTGTGGGTGTGCAGTGTGCTCTACTTACTTGTGCATGTGTGCCATTGTGCCCATCTCCCCATCCCCACAATCCCTGGTTGGTACTCACCCTGTTGATGTTGTGTCAGGTCATGTTGAGCAGTGTACGGATCCCCAACTCCTGGAACCGTATCCCGACTGATGACTGTGGCCTCCATTTTCTCCATGTCATTCAGCTTCTGTTGTGCTGCTGGACCCCCACCTCCAATGAACGTTGCTGCTTTCATGTTGGCATCGAGTTTCTTTGTTGCCAATGACACGTTTGCGGTGCCGAACAGTTGTTGGTAGTGTTCTATCACCTCCGTAACGATGATCCTGTTTTCCTGCAGACTGAGCCGCGTCTTCCTTTTCCTCTTCTCCTTGGCCTTCCCCGAGGTTCTTTGCTGGTTATCTGTGGGGTTCAAGTTGTCCGCTGCACTCGGTCCGGGTGCATCCATGGTGCTACAAAGTTTATTTTTTTGCCATTTTTTTGTTATTCTTTTTAGTGCCTTTTTCCGCATTACGCGTGGGAATTGCAGGCCTGTCGCTGGTTGTCGCTGATTTTTGTAACGTGATTGGCCACTTCGCAACTTTTTTCGTGTTTGTGTTTTGCGTTTTCTCTTCATCGCGTTCATTTTAACACGGTCATTTGACGTGTTATCATGAGACTATCGCATGGTGTCGCCGGGTTGAGAATACAATGTTAACATGGCATTATTTTCCCACAATAGACTGCGATGTGCAAAGTTGAGTTAAGCTAATAGTTATCACACGTTCTTGAGAATATCCCCCTTAGAGTCTAAACTTCATAAATCATACTCTTCAAGCAACTCAAGCACACTCTGGCGATGGATCAAAAAATTGTCAGATTCGGACAATCATCCTCCTGCAAACCATTTAAGCTTTATGGTGTGGGAAAACTATATAACGACCTCGCACACAAGGAATATTATTTCAGTTAGAACACACCCATCAAACTGGTCTCATTATCAAAAAAACTATGAGATTCATAAACTGACAGCAATGGAAATCCAAGTGAATATTGACGATTAGCAGTTTGCAAAATGTTGCTTGATAATTCTATTCTATTTTTTATTCTTGGAATTTCTAAAGTGCATGGATTCCCAATGGGCCCACCAACGCTGATAGATCATACCAATACCAGTATCCTCAACATGTTAAAGTGAACAACAAGGTCTTTAATTGCTTCCTAAACAGTATACAGACCCTCCAGGATTTTGCAATTTGTAAAAAAAAAAGCAAAATCAGCAGTTTTATAAAAAGCCTGCGCTTTTTGCAAAAGTTCTCACGAAATTTGAAGAATGCGACCCTCTTGTATTGGTCCAGCGTCGCGCCATGGGGCACTAGAAGGAGGGTCTCACAGCAGATAGGCAAAGTGCTGTTTGTTTATTTACTCCTCACCTGTCTGCTGTTTCCCATCCTTCGTGTTGTGTGGAGGGCTGTAATGACTTCTGCTTGCCGCTGGAACCAGACAACAGTTCTGCACCTGAGGAGCATCACCTTGAAGACCTGGGAGACGCCAAGCACCAAGGTAGGTTATGCCTGGCCTGGGCCCCTGCACGATGATGGGACCAAGGGTGTGAAGGTGGAATGGGGTCAGGAGGTAGGAGAGTTCAAAAACTCAATAAAATAAAATTCATCCCTGGGCCCGCTGTGTGCCCTGCGGGCCCTAAACTTTATTTAAGTGTAGGGCCCTCCACCCAGGGGGCATGCAGTGGACCTAGAGGGACTTTTTATTTTCTCAACTTGTTCAAATAAAATGCCACCCAGGCCTGCCAAATGCCCTATGGATGGCGGGCCATAAACTCGATAACAGATTAGGGCCTCCTGTCGACAGGGCATACGACAGGCCCAGGGTAGAATTCATTTTTATCATATTAGGGTCTGTCACACACAAGGCATATGGCAGACACAAGAGAATATTGATTTTTATCAGATTAGGGCCTTGGGCCCCGGTAAGCATTAATTTGAACAGATTATGGCCCGCCACCCACATAGCACACATCAGGCCAAGGAGGGCAATTGAATTTATCAAGTTGATAAAACAAAATATCCCCCTGGGCCCATTGTGTGAACCGTGGGCGGTAGGCCATAAACTTGATAACAGTTTAGGGCCCACGGGCCAAAAGGGCATTAATTATGATCAGATTAAGGCCTGCCGCCCATGGGGATATGCGGAGGGCCCAGGGGCCATTCATTTTTATTAGATTAGGGCCCCCCACCCACAAGACTTATGGCAGGCCCAGGGGGCATTTTATTATATCAAGTTCATAAAATAAAACGCCCCCATTGGCCTGTGGTGTGCCCGGTGGGCGACCGACCCTTAAATTGATAGCAGTTTAGGGCCTGCCACCCATGGGTCATGCGGAGGGCCAAAGGGGTCATTACATTTTATCAGATTAGGGTCCACCACCCACAAGACACGTGGCTGGCCAAGGAGGCATTTATTTTCATCAAGTTTAGGGCTTGCCAACCATAGGGCCAGCAGTGGACCCAGAACTTGATAGAAATAAATGCCCCCTGGACCCGTTGCATACTCTGGGGTTTGGCGGGTCCGAAACATGATAAAAACAAATGCCCTCTGGGCATGCCAACCATGGGGTACCAGGGGGGCATTCATTTTTATAAAGGTTTGGGCCCACAGGTCACACAGCGGGCCCAGGGGGCAATACTTTTTAACAAGTGTAGGGCCCGAATAATAAAGCACCACAACATTTTTGCAAACATTCCATGTTTTTCTGTAAAATTTGCAAAACCATACCGCAATATCCTGGGGGATATGACTATAGTCAGTGAGTTCCATAGTTTAGGAACCAGGTAAACTAAAGATCTTCCTCCACTTCTTGGTTTTTTGATCTTTGGAACTGTTAGTAGACGTAGAGCAGAGGAACGTAATGTTCTCTCGGGGAGGCAGGGACAGATCAGACAATGGAATAGCTGTGGGCCCTTGTTATGTAAGATCTAATTCGAAAACAAAGGGGCATGTTATCAAGGACGGCGTTAAAATTATCGCCGCTTTAGCGGCAGAAAACTGCCGCTAAAGCGGCGATAATGGGCTTGATAATATGCCCTGGACAATTCCAATAGAAGCCCAGGTTCACACCAGAACATGGACTTCTATTGGAATTCTCAAGGGCATATTATCAAGCCCATTATCCCCGGTTTAGCGGCAGTTTTCTGCCCCTAAACCGGCGATAATCTTTAACGCCGTCCTTGATAATATGCCCCAAAATTCACAAGTTGGGCAAGAAAGTAGAGTCTGCAAACGAATATTGCGAAATGTCAGAATGATAGTGTGTCTGCCCCAACTGGGATCCCAGAAACCCTTTTCAGGACAAATCCCACATTTGTGTTTGATCCACTAACTAAGGTCTTTTAAACTGCTCAAGCTCAACCCCGGCATCTTGGCAGGGATCCTATTTCCAAACCATACATAATAAAAGATCAAAGGGAATACCTGTCAAGTTACAGACTTATAGGCCTCCTGAAAGTCAAGGCCAGATATCGTGCCTCTAAGAAAATGGGCAGAAAAATCCAACTTAATTACCTTGGTTCCAGACAAGGTTCAGCAAAAGTAATGGAACACCCAACAACATTGTGGCCCTCGCCCTGATAGTCCACAAATCAATAAACAATAAATGATCCCTCCATCCATGCTTCAGTGAATGCGAAAAAATAGTAAACTTCCACCAAAGGTGTATGTTTACCTCTGTGAATCAGGCCCTGTGTTGGGTAAACTGATGGCCTTAGCGGGCGGACAAAATCACTTCCAGTCAGTCAGAGTGAAAACCACGCCTCCTTCAAGGGAAGCGTGATATTTGGAATGTGATCTACTTTGATTTCTGGAAATCCATTTGTATAAACATTTTATCCTTTGTGGAAATAAAAAGTGTATAGGGGCTGAAACTTCCATAAGCATGATAAGGCAATGTGGCTCTCAAGGAGTAGGCTGAGGACTTGCATCTCAGTCCTTTTAATATATTCTTGAGAGCTACACAGGCCTCTGTGGGCTTCCACAAGAGTGACCTTGGCGTGCTTGATGATATACTGCATCTCCTCCAAAGCAGCGAATGAATGTGCTCTTAACATAAATGCACTCAACTCTGCATCCATGTTAAAGGCTGGCCAACGTAGTAGGTGTGGATGTGCCTAGAGGAGGTTATTTACGTTTCACAGGCTAAAGCCAGAATTAAAGAATATGGGCCATATTATCAAGAAACAGCGTTAAAATTATCGCCGCTTGATAATATGCCCTTGAGAATTCCAATAGAAGCCTATGTTCTTGTGTCAACATGGGCTTCTATTGGAATTCTCACGGGCATATTATCAAGCCCATTATCGCCGCTTTAGCGGCAGTTTTCTGCCGCTAAAGCTGCATAATTTTATCGCTGTGCTTGATAATATGCCTCTTCCTTCCTTAATAGTATTCGAGAAAACGGAAAAAATAAAACCACATTTTAATCTAAATTCTTGTCTAATGCAAAATAAAGACAGCACATTATTGTCAAACAAAGGGTGTAGAAAAGTTCTGTCAAATATTAATGTGAACATTTTTATTTACGTAGTGCGTAGCACACCAGCCGCTATTTTTGGGCAAATTGGAATTTGGGACCTAACTTAGGATCATATCTACAAGGCGGCGATAGAAAATTATCGCCGCTTTTGCGGCCGTTTTCGGCCGAAAAGCAGTGATAATTTTATCGCCTAATCAGCAAGGTCACGCTATCGCGTGAAACCTTGCATTAGCGCACAAATTCTTAACGCCCAGCTTTGCATCTCTTATGAGATGCAAAGTGGGCGTTTCTGACCTGACATGACTGGAGAAATGTCGCTAAGCGACATTTCTCCTATCATCAAGCCCCATGCTATGAAGCATAGCGGCAGGAAAAGTAGCGATAACCCCTGGTATTGCTACTTTCCTTACGCCTGCTTCAGGACTGACTTAGCCATGATATCCTATGGAAGGTGGACATCATGGCTAAGTATGTGAGGCCCTATCATCAAGCTAAACCCAAACTTCGTGAGATTATCGCTGGGTTTCCAGCGATAATCTCATGTTTGGCAGTTAGCGCTGGGATTTTTATCGCTTTTGAGATAAGCGTTGCTAATAGCACGCTATCTCAGCGATAAAAATCCACGCTAGCCGGCGATAATGATCCTAGCGCTAAATGCGCTTAGCAATAATTATCGCCGGCTGTTGCTGATATGCAACATTGGTTTTAGAAGCTGGATCTTGCGTAATTTATGTACTTCCCAGTGCAAGTAACTTCCTCAAAATAGTGTTTACTGAGATTAGTATTTATAGTTTTAAAAGGATGTGAAAAATGTGTTCATACTGACTTGGAAACCATTCTTGTTGTTATGTTCAGAAGACATCCTTCGAAATCAAAGTTGAACAGCAGTCTTAAATGTTCTCATGACGTTTGGATATTTTTAGCAGCATTCTTACTTTAGAAATATAATTTTCAGCATAGTTTTCCTGTGGCACACTTAATGATACCTTCAGAATTCTGAATGCAAGAGAACAAACATTTATTTAACGGAGTTATAACTGGGTTTTTTCTGCATTACTTCTTCAGCTTTTTTGGTGTAAACAATCAAGTTGTTCAGAGTCCTGAATCAAGAAACTAAGCGCTAGAAAAACCTTTTTTCTGAGACTACTTGCACAATCAAATGACACATTTTTCAATTTTTTGTGTCTTTTATAAGCACCAAATTATGAGCCATCAATCATAAAATAAATATTTGTGCTCCACGTATGTGAATTAATCATGAATACTTGCTTCTAAATATAGAAAAACAAGTGCTAAATTAAGGAGCAGGGTCACTGTATCACAAAACATGGATGGTAATGAGACTTTTGCAAAACAAAAAAAAACTTCTGTCAAAAAACTATGGTGCTGTTGGGTGCACCTGTCAGACAATGTGCCTGGATATCACACCACTTAGTCGTCGTTATGCTTGCGGTGTTTCTGTTGGAAGGGCATACCTCTAAAGTACAGTCATTTTGAGATTGGGATCCCATTCCTACTGCCCCCTCCTCTGTCAGATTCACTGGAATGGACTGATGTGCAGTTGAAATTGGGTCTTGAAGACAAAGACAGCTCTCTCCATGTGGCTTATATGGTCTGCCCAACCTTCGAATTAGATATACCAAGACCGATGTGCCACTGAAATTCTTTGATCGATGTTCCCATAGACCTGAGCTGGACAAGTGATAGAGGCTTCATCTGTCATTGCATTGAGTTATTTGGTGTGAGCTGTTGGTCATTTACCCTCTTCTGCCATTGGCTTGAGTGGGGCAGCCAAGCACCATGGTATGCATCACGTATGACTTCTATCCAGCACCCTGAAGAGGATGCAGAGAACAATTTATGCTATCTCAACACCTGAGCTGCCATCAGTCAATGTCTAATTCTCACTGGCTCTGCACCACGCACCAGAGAGTTGATCTGGCAGAGAATCAGTAAGAATTGTGCCATCAATTTCTGATTTTTTAAATCATTTTCTGAGGGGTGATGCTGAACTAGCGGATAACACCACCTTGACATTATTGAGTGAAAATGGTGAGCCAGTAAAAAAGAGGGTTGCTGTTTGGCTGCTAGATATCGTTCATGGGGTTGATGTAACTTGTTTCCAAACTTATGCACTATCAAGTGATTTTGTTGACTAGCCATCCTTTCTCTGCCTTGCCTCCTAATATTAGTCTACTGAGCTTCTTTTAAAAGAGCAGCTTAAGTGCATGAGAAGGCTATCTTTGTACTTGCCGTATGTGATTATCAGTTTTCTTAATCCCTAGAAATTGGCATCCAAATGCAGTACTGAACATTGATTATAAAATTCTTGCTAAAATTCTTAGTTACCACATAAAACCAAATGATCCCAAGTAAGAAGAATGGATTAATTCCTAATCGACAACTGGCTGGCAATACCCATATTTTGATTAAAGGTGTGCGTTGTTTTCATACTTGAAAGATCCAACAGCCACAATTTTTAGGCACATACAAGTATTTGATCTGGTGAGGTTTCAACTTGTATGTGCTTATTTGAGGCTCATAGTTTTTTCATACAAGTTCCTCAGGATGATAGCTTATCAGGAAGCAAGACAGATAAATGTGCCATGGTGGATGAGTTTTGGGTGTCCACTGTTGACCATTCTTTTTGCATTATTCATTGACTCTCTTGTCATCCTTAATTAAACTGGTAATAATGCACCTCCAAAAGTTATTGAGAAGAGGTGGCTTTTATCTCTTGGTGAAAATAGAAAAAATCAAATATACAATTTTAGGCATAGTTCATATTATTATATGCTTGGCGATATCATTAACCCCGGAAAAGCAGAGGTTCTTATTTAAAACCCCCAAAATGTTCTCCCAGAAGTCCCATCGGGATAGAAAGCCTTTGCCCCAAATGGTATCCAGATATTCCGACTGTTCAATGCTCTATTACATTAATTCTGAAAGACAACATATAAATTATGACAGCCTGTTCAGCATATGCAAGCTCTGTCACAACCATTAGTGGCGCTAGTGAAAATTTATTTTGTTTCCTTATATCTTCATTTTTAAATTTACTGTTTTATTTAAAGAGATCTTCCTTTTTACATTTGAGTTAAGATAGTACAGCTGTCAAACGGACCTAATGCTTACAATATACTCAAAGTGGTCTTTAGGTCTGCCCTTTTAACCATTGGCATTATTTAACTCGCCTCAGTAGAGTGTTCATCGCCCACTTAATGTCATTGGTTGTTTGGTTGAATACTTATGCCTTCCCTAAGTGTATGCGTTGAACTTCTTGAGGCACTGCTTTACAGCAATTGCTCTTTCTGGCCTTTCCTACTGGCTAACTCCTGTGTGCCTCGCTCTGTTCCCAATATTTGTTACAAATATATCAACAAACTTTTTCTCAATCTAACATGTATTTTTACTCTTTTTGTGTGATTTTTGGCACTTTGTTACACCACCATTTTTATTACCCACCTTTCCTCTTCTGTGCTGCTTGAAATAACAGTGTTAATAACATCAATAATTTAAAGTATCCAGTATTCGTAATTTTGCAAAATATTCAGTAAAACAGCGACCATAATAAAGCTAAGGATTTGAATTTTAAATTTGTTTCCCATTTCCTGCCCACCAATGTCTCATATCTCCCTTACTCTTTCTCCTGTGAACTTTTCCTTCCCCTGCTCACCACAGTCTCATATCTTCCCCTGCCCTCCTTCCCTATTGTTTTTGTTTCTCTCTCTAACCCAGTAAACACATCCCTCTGAGCAGCTTCTATAAAGTGCTGTTAGATTCGGGTATTTACATTTTTTAAATTTTCATACAAATGGAATGCAGGATATATACTTGAGGATCCTTTGCCCTTAATATGATCCTCTTTTACTTTTTATGTCAAAAGAAGGTTGGGTAGCAAGAGAGCCTGCATTAGTCAGTCCTTTCTATCTATATCATAGGAACTAAAAGAGGATGATAAATTCTTCCTCTCATCTGACCTTTCACAAAAAGAAGACAGTATGGAAGTCCATAGATCCTTCAATGCAGCCCACATTTTGTTTCATGTGTGGCATTAATGTGTTTACAATGCAATAATTAGCAGATTAAGCTCAGCCCTTTTGCCAAAGCTTTTTAACTGATGACAATATAGTTTAAAGATTTGTTTGGGTCTGTCGTAAGCCCTGTATGGGTTTCCAACAATGTTCAACCTCTGCAGCTAAGGCGGTCTGGCCTTACCCAACTCTCATTTGTATTATTTTGTGGCAAAGATTGTCCAGATTAGACATTGCTGACATTGTGATTTTTTTTTACTGGATTTCACAACTTTCCTATTAAAAAAAGTTGATACTATCTTCTGGTACTTGTTCCTGCAAAATTGTTTTCTAGAAGATTGTGGAGAGCAGGTAAAAGCATAAGGCCCAACTGCCCTATAATCACAGTCCTATAACTCACATGAATAGGCTGTTGGAGTACACCGGTTTGTTCATATTTATATGTTCTAATATGGCCACCAAGAGTTTTAAATATCTGCATTCAAATTTCCCAAATTCTTGGTAGAAAGGAAATTGCTCCCTGATTAAGTAAGGATATGCTGAATTTGTTAGTTTCCTCACATTCAGTTACAAAAAGCTTTCAGCAGGTTTGAAAACGAAATTCTTGAATTCTTTTGATCCCATCAAGTTAATTCAATTCTCTACAGCACATAAACCAGCAGATGAAGTACAAGGTAGCTATAATGTGACTTTTGGATATTGGCCTGGAGCCCTCCCCGTTTCAGTATTTAGAAATGATGGGATGTTATCGGCATCCTTGTAGGGGTGAATGAATGATTAGGTCCTAATGATTATTGGACATATGCATTTATGTCTTAAACCTGCATTGCATGCACTCCCTTAGTATCTGGTGACATTATTCCTGTGATGTCATGTTTTAATTGAGCCCTGATATGGTGCCTTGTCATTTGAGTGACAACAATGGTGAAACACAGTACATGTTTTAATACTGCCCCCAGCTGGAAGACAACTAGTGGATAAGATTGATTTATCAAAACAAGTAATGCGGGATGTTTAGAACTAAAGGTAAATATTTCCTTTCTAGGTTTTATCTCTGAACATGAAGTCTCTTCCAATGTGAGCAAACAAATTGGGGTTTATCTTCATGTTAGCTGTCTTCTCATTAATCATGCTGCCATGAAAATCCAGTCAGCATCTGTATTTTCCCTAGGGTTACATATATAGGCAATACTCAAAAGCTTGAGTATTGTTCAGAAGTTAGAATCAATGCGCATAATTATGATTGTTTTGTTTAATTTGGTCTGCTTTCATGTCATGTATTTGTCTTTTGGGGAACCTATTTAAAAACGTTTTGGCATTTTTGTACTTTTCTGTTCGTGGGTTTGTATTTTTGCTATAAGTTGCCAAATTCTTATATTGGGAATCAGCCTTGTCAGTGTCTATATGTTTTTGATAGGTGTATTTAACCCTTTGATTCTCTTCAATTAAATAAACTTTAAGAAGAAGACAAAAAGCAAGGCAAAACATCTGTCCACCTGTACCTTCCCAGGCCGCATGTAGTATTTGAGCTCTTGGAATTGATTTAGACTTTCGCAGTCAACCAAGAATATCCAGTTGTTGGGTAGGAGCCAACACCACCACTACTGCAGTGGGCTACTTGCCGCCACAGAGGCAATTTTGATTAGCCCACAGGCGGCTGTTAGCTAAATTTCTCATTACTTCATCTCTCAACACTTCCCACCACACTCCAAACTAAAAGGTTCTGTCCGTGAAAGCCTGACTCGTAGACAGCAGCATGCTTATAAATCTTCGTAGACCTTATCAAACATAGAATATCAGAATGTATGGTTGTGCTATTAGGGAAAACCCTGACAATGTTTAGCAGAGATCCCTGGTGCTAGGTAGAAGCTGCAGCTTCTCTCTTTCAAAAGTGGATTACAAGTGATGCAGCATAATTTAAAAAATCATGATTCAGGACATGTTCTATTATATTTAAAGTAATGTTAGAGTTCACTTCACTTAAAAGTGAGATGCTAACTTAAAGGCCTTCTCAAAATGCTTTTCTCTAGTGCTGGCCTCTACCTTGATTTAATACAATGGGTTATTTTTTACAAGTGACATGTTTCTTGTTTGTCCCGAACATGTCTACATGTCTACATGTCTACACCCTCGCGTTCTTCAATGTGCACCTTGAAATATTCCTGTGGGAACAGACTTTTGGCTATGCCTTTGGAAAACTTCTTCGTGTCTTATTCGATACTAGGCTTGTGAGGACTCACAATTTTCTGTTTCTTATGACTAGCATGGGAAACCATCTTGATGTTTCAAGTGTCCTAGGTTGCACTATGTAAACATAGATATGTAATAATCTTTCAGTTGTGATGTGATGCCTCCTTACTGGGGCAAACTTAAAAATCTTAAGAAATAATGAAACCCCAAAAGAGGGGCTATGCAGACACCATTGATTTTTGCATCCTGAACAAACGCTATTCTTATTTTTCCTGCTCGAGACCCGTATGCTGTGCTGATTTATTTATCTTTCGCTTTTGAACTGCCTAGTTCATGATACAGTCAGTAGCTGATGGCCTGAACCTCATTTGCTGAATCATTTTCAATTTTGCCATTTTCTCTATTCCTTTGTTTCAGCTAAATGGACTCGCTCTTAATGCACTTTAATTCTGAACCATTTTTTTCATCTTTTAGGACCTGAGCTGTTCGACAACAAATTATCCTTCTGCCCTAATGGTGGTATGGCTTTGTAACGCTGTAGATGAATGTTCTGCAAATTGTGATATTCTTAACTGAACTCCTCAAGAAATTACTAGTGACAAATAATTTTGAATCCTTAATACAGAAGCCTAATTAACCAATACTTTCTCTGAGTCTATTATTAAGTCTTGTTTAATTATTCCATTCAGACTTTACTGTGTACTTAAGACTAATGGCTTGATTCGGAGTTTGGCGGTCCAACCGCCCAAAAACGGCATCTGCCAGTAACCCAGAGCGCGATGTGGCTGCATAAGTCTTGCAGCAGTGGACAATGGTTTTCCATACGTATCGATGTCTGTGTGTACATTGCGATTGCACATGTGTCGAGTGTACCCATATCCATGATAAATGTGGAAAAATACCACCTACCTCTTACTGGAGTCCGACCGATATGTAGCCAGTCCAGCAATAGGTATATGGTACAAAAGGGACTCACCTGTAGATTGCCGTAAACAGTGTTGTGTTCTTCGGGATAAAGATGCTGCTGTGAAGATGGGACATAGAGAAAGTGCTCCACATCAAAATCTGCCAGGAAGAACAATAAAGGGGTGAGCATGCACCCTAAATCCTTTGATAAAGCTGACTCAAAGCGGGCTATGCGACAGCCACGGTTGGCTCCTTGGAAAGCCAACTCATAATAAAGACGGAAGTGGAGCTTCTCAGTACCACCCTATGGCAGCTGCCTTTCCCCCACAGTGACCCCGGTTGTTCGCGGTGTGCTGGCAGTGTCGGCTCCTCAGCCACTGTCTTTGGAAATGCCATATGCCAATCTCATAAAACGATGGCCAGACTGCCAAGCTCGCCGCTGTCAGACCGCCATCTGGTTGGTTCATGGATCACCAAACAAGTAAAAAGGTCTTTATTGAGTTATGGGGAGAATCATCGAGGTGAACATCAGGTGTTACTTCTTCTATTTTGCGTTGCAGTTGCAGAGCTTCCGGTTTGCATTATCTTGACGCAACTTAACTTCTTCAGGAGATTGTGTCTTCCTGTTGCTAGTTTTATTTCTACAACATGGTCTTAAGAGTGGTGTACCTTACTTAAATAAACTTTATTTCAGTAGTGAAACAAACTTACCCAAATTGAATCTCCAATCTGTGAGTTGGCTGTAAATGAATGGTCCTCATTGGATAGCTAACGTGGAGTTTGATCACCCTAATTTGCACCCCTTGTATCGGCAGAGAAAGATTCCTCAGAGAAACATTGCCTCTGTGGTAAATGGAAATGCTTCAGACTGTCTAATCATAAAGGGCCGAGTATGGTTAGAGTTGTAAGTAGATAAGGAGTACAATAAATATTTTACGCACACTTAATGCCACAACACGAGCATCGATGAGCTGCATAACTCTGCCTATTCATAGCACTTGAAAGAACTCAGAGCAGGAGCACTAAAGTTAACGTGTATTGCGGGAATAACATGATAAAACTGGGAATATCATGGTGCCTGTCGGTAGAAAACAAATAGGCACATTACATTCTTATGAAAATAAAAAATATCACACACTGAATAAAATGTCACATGATTCATATATTATTATTACAAAAGATCATTGATGAGGATGTACAAAAGCCAACATATCCTTTTTCGTTTGTATAGAAGCCTGAGAATCAGCTGCAAGGAGAGGCAGTTTATCATCAGGATCTGTGAATTTCTGATTGATTGTTGTGGATGTGTTTAACTGGAAAGCATCCTTAGGGTTGTCATTTTGTATCTTTATCCTTCCTGCTTGGCTTCTAACTAGTGAAAGGAAAGTGAATTATGAAGCATCTTGAGCAGTGGCAAAAATTCAGAAATTGAGCAAGAGTGCATTGGTTGTGAGAGACGCCTACTGCCCGTGAAGTGGAGACAACTGAGTATTCTGAAACACGTAGATTCATGAACAATAGCAGGATGACACATTTGACAAAGACAGATGAGCCTCTTACTAACCATGCACACACTATGTATAACATTAAAATGTCCAAGTTTGAGAAACAATGGCTGAGGAACTTCACACAAAATATTTTATCTTTGTTGTTCAAGCAGTGATGGTATCATCTATCAGACACCTGATGATGAACTGAGTTTGTTCTTTAACAAGCATCCACAACTCACTGACAATGTCATGCTGCTGCACTATCTATTGTCAAAGATAATGGGTTTTTCAATCTTTCATCTGCTACTCCCTGACTGTCTTACACATGATCAATTGCCTTACATTTACATACCCTGCCTTAATGTGTGTTGCTGTCATTTTCTCCTTTGTGTCCTCTGCATTTTGTGAAAATAAGCCTTCCTTATATGATTTGAAAATATGATTAGAATTCTTCCAGAATTATTTCTTCTCAAAGACAGACACGTCTGAAATGTTGAAAGATTAGTGCATTTGTTATCTGCCTATTTAAATGTCTCATCACCCAGGACAAATATTTATTTATTTACTCATTTATTGATTAAGTTATGTGTGTGTGTATATGTATTTTAGAACAGTTTATGAATGTTAAATATATATAGCAAGGTGTATTGGTGAATCAGTGGGTGTATGAGTGCCTCTATAGATGATTTAGTGATTGCATGACTGACTGTGAAAGTGAGTGATATGTGTCTCAGTGAATGTATGGGTGAGTGGTTGGTTGTCTGAATGTCTGTATCAGTCCATCAGTTGGTGTGCAAGTTGCTGAATGGGTGTGTGAGTAGGTATGTGAGTTGTATTGGTGAGTGATTTGTTGTCTGAGTACATGTATGTGGTCTGAGTATCTGTGGGGGTCAGTGAGGGAGTGTGTGACTGCCTGTATGGATGAGAGAGTGGGGGGCCAGTGCCTGTATGGATGAGTGAGTGGGTGGGTCAGGTACTGTATGGGTGAGTGTGTGTATGGTTGTGTCCTTGACTGAGTGCATATGTCTGTGGTATATAGGTGAATAAATGGGTATGTGAAAATCTGTATAGGTGAGTTATGTATATGAGTGACTGTATGGGTGTGTGAGTGAATATGGATGTGGCTGTATGGGTGAATGTATACTTGTGTCAGTGACTGTATAGGTGAGTACCTATATTGTAGGGTATGTATGGGTAAGTGAGTAGGTGTGTGTTAAACTGTATGAGTGAGTAATTAGCAGTGTGACTAGCTATATGCATGAGTGAGTGGGTGTGTGAATAGCTCTATGTGTGACTGACACAGTGTGTGAGTGGCTGTATGGGTGTATGCATGCATATGTCAGTGGCTGTATTAGTGAATAAGTATGTGTATGAGTGGGGGTATGGGTGATTGGGTGGCTGTGTGTGTGGAGCTATGAATCAGTGAGTAGGTATCTAAGGTTTTTTAAAATTCTAATTCCTAACTATAACATCCCTGTAACCTTTGGCTTTTTTCAGTGACTTCCATAGTTTTTTAAAATGCTAATTCCTAATCATAATGTTGCTGTAACCTTTGTTTTTTTCTGCGAATTTCTAAGGTTTTTTAGTTCTATTTGCTAAGTATACCGTCCCTATAACCTTTCGTTTTTTAGTAAATTTTTTAAGTTTGGTAAAATGATTTCCTCACTATAGCATCTGTTTGATTGATATATATTTTGAACACATTTAAAGGATTGTTAATGCTAGAGAGTAGTTGTTTAGTGATCTCCTCTTTAAAATTGTCTGCCTATAATTTATTTTATACAAAACTGCTTTTACCTAGTGTTTTTTGTTTTTGCGGTGACACCAGAGTTCGTGGAGACGCTATTTGCAGATACTGTGTGTTCTATAGAAACTCTAAAACACACATATGCAGCTATTTTAATTGATATTTGACACTAGTTGTTTACACATCTTCTGTTTAAAGTCGTCAGTCTATAAGATTTTTTTAACAAAACCCCTTTTCTTAGCGTTTCTCGTTTTTCTGGTGATACTGGAATACACCGTTACCTCGAAAACCTTGGATACTGAGTGTTTTCCAAAAACCCATATATAGACAAATTTTAATTGGTGTTTGACACTAGTTGTTTAGTGATGTCCTCTTTAAAGTTGTGTTTTTATAACTAGTTGCATGAGGATATAACGTAATATGTCAGTGGATAAAGGACTATCTCAGTCAGTATGTAACTGAGGTCTGTAATTGGGTGCATAATCTCTGACCGTGATCTGACAGCAGATGAATGAGTCTCTATGTGGGTATGCAAGTGGATGCATGAGTTTCTGAGTGAGTGCATGAATCTCTTAGTGCGTCTATGAATGGGCGTGAGTCTGTAACTGGGTCTGTGCCTGAATGTATCAGTGAGTGTGTGCTTGAGTGTTTGATTAGGTCTGTGACTGGGCATGTGAGTCTCTGAGTGTGTCTGTGAGTGATTGCATGAGTGTCGGAGCAGGTCTGTGAGAGGGTGCATGTGTCTCTCATTGGGTCTGTGAGTGGGTGCATAAGTCTCTCAGTGGGCCGGTGAGTGGCTGCATGAGAAGCTGCGTGGGTCTGTGTGTGGGTGCATAACTCTCAGAGTAGATCTGTGACTGGATGCATGATTCTTCAAGTGGGTCTGTGAGTGGGTGCATGACTCTGTGTGGGTGCATGAGTACCTGAGTGGGTCTGTAAGTGGGTGCATGAGAGTCTCAGTGGGTCTGTGAGTGGATGCAAACATGTCTGAGTGGGTATGTGAGTGGGTACATAAGTGTCTGATTGGATCAGTCAATGGGTGCATGAGTCTCTTGAATGGGTCTGTGAGTGGGTACATGAGTCTCTGAGTGGCTCTGTGAGTTGGTACCAGAGTGCATGAATGGATCTGTCAGTGTGTGCCCGAGTATCTGATTAGATCTGTGAGCGGGTGAATTAGTTTCTGAGAGTGTCTGTTACTGGTTGCGTGAGTGTCTCAGTGGGTCTGTGAGTGGGTGCATGCATCTCTGAGTAGGTCTGTGAGTAGGTGCATGGCTCTCCGAATGTGTCTGTGAGTGGATGCATTAGTTCCCAAGTGGGTATGTGAATTGTGTGTAAGTCTCTAAGTGGGTATGTGAATGCGTGCATGAGTCTATGAGTGGATCTCTAAGTGGGTGTGTGAGTTTCTGAGTGGGTCTGCACATGGCTGCGTGACTCTCCGAGTGAGTCTGTAAGTGGGTGCATGAGTATCTGAGTGGGTATGTAACTGGGTGTATAATTGTCTGAGTGGGTATGTGAATGGGTGAATAAGTGTCTTAGGAAGTTTGTGAGTGAGTACATAAGTCTGTGACAGTGACCGGCAAGTATGTACAAAGATATATTTTTTCAAATAATTTCACAAATGTTTGCGATGTCGCCGCGATATTTGCAAAGTCCCCACAACAGTGCATGGGGGCCATGCTGGCAACAGCGTCATCGCTAAAATCATGCACGGTCAATAAAATACATTTTGCACACATAACTTGTGCCACTAACATCCCCATTTCTCAAACATGGGGTCAGAGTACCTCCACCCTGACCCAACACATAACCTTTCACACAAATTTTAAGCCCTGGGAACCGTTACCAATCGATAAAATGGTGACCGCAACTTTCTGCTCAGGTTGAATCCAGCCAATCACAGCATCCTTTTGGCGCATTCATTCACGATCAATTGCAAAATCACTGCAAAATATCCGCAGCCAGAGATATTGCTATAATTTTCAACTTATCTTATCAGTGATGCCATCAGTGATGTCCCTGGCCATGTCATGAGTGATGTAATATGTAAGATCATAAGCATAAGTTACAAGTTGCTTGCTTTTGAATAGCATTTTGAAACGCACTTTCTGTGTAATTAACTGCACTTACTTTGCTCATTTGCTCAGCGTTTTTCTCTTGTCTCCCACCTCAATCCACCGCAGCAGCTTGCTGATAGAATGGAGGGCGTGGCTGACAGCACTCAGAGCACTGACAGGGCACTTCCGGTAGAGGAGGGGGCGGAGTAGTCCTTCCGCTCGCCCTCCTACTTCAGACCCATGTGCCTGCGTGCACGCAGCGGGCACGCCGCTGGCACGCCTAAGGGCAAGTCCATCAGCGCCCGGCTAGGACCAGGGGCCAGGACCCCTGCTCCTTCCGAGATAGACCCTAAGAGCCCTCTGGTCTACTCGAGAATTTCACTTCTGGCGTTAGCCACATCTGTTCCCTTCAAGCATACATCATGCATGGCTGCATCCCCAGGGCACACAGAGGGGCCTTTCTCTTGTATTACCTGCAAATGGTGTAGCCTAGCACAGATTGATCAATCGCATAGAGCAGTGGCTGACCGAGCGAAACTCAACTGTATTTAGCTTAATGCTAGGTCAATACCTAAACACTCTTTTGAGATTTGGGACACCATCAAAGGAGACAGATCACTAAAACCTGGCTGGATGGTAATAACTCCCCTGACATCGCAAACACCTTGCCCCCTGATTATAAAATACTTAGGCAAGACAGGCAAGGGCGGAAGGGTGGGGGGCTCGCCATTCTGTTCAAAGACTGCTTCAATTTCCTCCCCATCACAGTAGCTCGGCTGGGAGAGCATGAACTACTGCCATTCCAAGTGTCTAAAGGAAAGCACATTATACTTGGTGGGGCTGTGATCTATAACCCCCCTGGATACCAGCCAGAATTCAGCGCATAACTGCTTACATAGTTATTTCCTGGTTGCCTAAAATACAAAAATGTTATGGTTATTGGGGTCTTTAATGTCCACTTTGAAAAATCAATATGGTGGGAACCCATCTGGAAAACGACATGCAGATCCTTCAACTAAAACAATGGATCAAGGGGCCCACACACATTTCAGGGTATACACTGGACCTATTGTTTTCCAATATAGAGTCCACCACAGTCAAGGAGACCAAACCCATCACATGGACCGATCACTCACTAATTACCTTCTCATTTACCCAACTCGCGATATTAGTGAAAGCCCCCAAACCTACGTACAGGACATACAGAGCCTGAAAATTAGTTACCCCTGACTTATTTCAACTCCATTTCGTCCCTTACGATTTAGAGGCCCTGAGAATCCTCCTGACCAATAGGGGTGCAGTGAACCTCGAAACAGAGATTACCAAAACACTGGATCAATGTGCACCAAAACTTCAACTTCAACCTAAATCCACAAAAAGAACTGTATCGGAAAAGAGGTACACAGCAGAACTTAAGGCATGGAAAAAGAAGTGCAAAATATTGGAACACAACTGTAGAATGTCCAGATCAGACCCCGATAAGTCAGCATACAAAGCAGAACTCAGGAGCTATAATTGCAATTAAGGGGCATATTATCAAGCATGGAGTTAAAATTATTGCCGCTTTAGCGGCAGAAAACTGCTGCCAAAGCGGCGATAATGGGCTTTATAATATGCACTTGAGAATTCCAATAGAAGCCCATATTGTCACCAAAGCATGGCCTTCTATGGAAATGGTCAAGGGCATATTATCAAGCCCATTATCGCTGCTTTAGCAGCAGTTTTCTGCCGCTAAAGCGGCGATAATTTTAACTCTGTTTCTTGATAATATGCCCCTTAGAAGGCCAAAACGACGTATTTTGCACAACGAATAAATGAGAACAGAAACTCGGTAAAAAAGCTATACAAAATAGTACGAGAATTATGCAAACCGATCTGCAAGTCCCAACCCCTGCATCCATCAGCAGAATGTTGTGAGATGATCAGTGAATTTTTCATGAATAAAATATGCACAATCTACTCATCATTTCGCATTAATACCCCAGGAGATCCTGTCAATTGGGATAATATGGACCCTCATCCCGATGCCCCCGCATGTCTGGGCAATTTCCCCCCCTTTACAGAAGAGGAGGTCGCCAAGGCAATCGGAGAAGTTAAATAGGCATCTCCTCTTGACCCCTGCCCACATTTCATCTTTGCGCAGATTATACTCCCCTGGGCCCATACATCACGCAGCTATTTAACCAATCTCTGGAGACAGCAGTCTTCCCAGAGATCTGGACACAGGCCATAGTGACCCCCCCTGCTAAAAAAGGTGGGCTCAGATGTAAATAACCCAGCTAATTATCGGCCAATCTCCCAACTCCCCTACCTTTCCAAAGTATTGGAGAAGTTGGTCAATAGACTATCTAGAGCCCAAAGAACTATTGGACCCCTCGCAAACGTGCTTCAGGGCCACCAACAGTACTGAGGCAACTCTCCTGGCCGTCCTAGATAATGAAAGATCATTGCTGGACCAGGGAAAGGCAGTAGCCCTCGTCCTGCTGGACCTGTCGGCGACATTTGACACGGTCTCCCACCAGCTATTATTGTAAAATTTTCCCAAAAAAGGGATACACACAAAAGCCCTCCAATGCCTCAGTTCGTTCTTGAGCAACAGAACTCAAACCGTGCAAATGGGTGCCTTCTCCTCAAGTCCATAAACCCTCAGTTATGGTGTCCCGCAGGGAGCTTCCCTGAGCCCCATTCTATTTAACACCTATGTATCATCCCTGCAAAAAGAACTATTGATGGACAGAATGCAGAACAATGTCATACATTCATCCCAGTACAGAGATCTGGGCCTAAATCCATAGTTTTTTTGCTCACCATGCCATTCCAGTTTGGACCCAACCAAATGCTAATGCGACTTCACCCTGTGCCCAATGGGAACAGTCCAGCCCAAACTGCAGGGCCAGGCCCTCCCTGGACTGGACTGGAAACAAGCATCCTAGGACCGGTTTCAGGGTTTCACCCCTCTTCAGCCAGGATAGCCTGATTCCAGTGGTATGGAGAGCACGAGTCTCACATCTGAGCATACCCGTCCCACTCGGGGTGACAAATGCAAAAAGAACTATTGATGGACAGAATGCAGAACAATGTCATACATTCACCCCAGTACAGATATCTGGGCCTAAATCCATCATTTTTGTGCTCACCATGCTATTCCATTTCGGACCCAGCCATATGCAAATTTGTCTTCACCCTATGCCCAATGGGAACAGTCCAGACCGAACTGCCAGGCCAGGTCCTCCTTAGACTGGAAACAAGCATCTTAGGACCGGTTTCAGGGTTTCACCCCTCTTCAGCCAGGATAGACTGATTCCAGTGGCATGGAGAGCACAGGACTCAAGTCTGAGCATACCCGTCCCACTCGGGGTGACAAATGCAAAAATAACTATTGATGGACAGAATGCAGAACAATGTCATACATTCACCCCAGTACAGAGATCTGGGCCTAAATCCATCGTTTGTTTGCTCACCATGCCATTCCAGTTTGGAACCAGCCATATGCAAATCCGACTTGACCCTGTGCCCAATGGGAACAGTCCAGCCCAAACTGCCAGGCCAGATCCTTCCTGGACTGGAAACAAGCATCCTAGGACCGGTTTCAGGGTTTCACCTCTCTTCAGCCAGGATAGCCTGATTCCAGTGGCATGGAGAGCACGGTACTCACGTCTGAGCATACCCGTCCCACTCGGGGTGACAAATGCAAAAAGAACTATTGATGGACAGAATGCAGAATAATGTCATACATTCACCTCAGTACAGAGATCTGGGTCTAAATCCATCATTTTTTTGCTCACCATGCCATTCCAGTTTGGACCCAGCCATATGGAAATCAGTCTTGACCCTGTGCCCAATGGGCACAGTCCAGCCCGAACTGCCAGGCCAGGTCAGGTCCTTCCTGGACTGGAAACAAGCATCCTAGGACCAGTTTCAGGGTTTCACCCCTCCTCAGCCAGGATAGCCTGATTCCAGTGGCATGGAGAGCACAGGACTCACGTCTGAGCATACCCATCCCACTCGGGGTGACAAATGCAAAAAGAACTATTGATGACCAGAATGCAGATCAATGTCAAACATTCACCCAGTACAGAGATTTGGGCCTAAATCAATCGTGTTTTGCTCACCATGCTATTCCAGTTTGGACTCAGCAATATGCAAATCTGTCTTGACCCTGTGCCCAATGGGAACAGTCCAGCCCAAACTGCCAGGCCAGGTCGTCCCTGTACCGGTTTCACGGTTTCACCTCTCTTCAGCCAGGATAGCCTGATTCCAGTGGCTTGTAGAGCACGGGACTCACGTCTGTGCATACCCACCCCACTCGGGGTGACAAATGCAAAAAGAACTATTGATGGACAGAATGCAGAACAATGTCATACATTCACCCCAGTACAGAGATCTGGGCATAAATCCATCGTTTTTTTGCTCACCATGCTATTCCAGTTTGGACCCAGCCATATGCAAATCAGTCTTGACCCTGTGCCCAATGGGAACAGTCCGTCCCGAACTGCCAGGGCAGGTCCTCCCTGGACTGAAAACAAGAATCCTAGGACCGGTTTCAGGGTTTCACCCCTCTTCAGCCAGGATAGCCTAATTCCAGTGGCATGGAGAGCACGGTACTCACGTCTGAGCATACCCGTCCCACTCGGGGTGACAAATGCAAAAAGAACTATTGATGGACAGAATGCAGAACAATGTCATACATTCACCCCAGTTCAGAGATCTGGGCCTAAATCCATCATTTTTTTGCTCACCATTCTATTCCAGTTTGGACCCAGCCATATGCAAATCAGTCTGGACCCTGTGCCCAATGGTAACAGTCCAGCCCGAACTGCCAGGCCAGGTCCTCCTTAGACTGGAAACAAGCATCCCAGGACCAGTTTCAGGGTTTCACCCCTCTTCAGCCAGGATAGCCTGATTCCAGTGGCATGGAGAGCACAGGACTCACGTCTGAGCATACCCGTCCCATTCGGGGTGACAAATGCAAAAAGAAGTATTGATGGACAGAATGCAGAACAATGTCATACATTCACCCCAGTACAGAGATCTGGGCCTAAATCCATCGTTTTTTTGCTCACCATGCCATTCCAGTTTGGACCCAGCCATATGCAAATCAGTCTTGACCCTGTGCCAAATGGGAACAGTCCAGCCCGAACTGCCAGGCCAGGTCCTTCCTGGACTGGAAACAAGCATCCAAGGACCGGTTTCAGGGTTTCACCCCTCTTCAGCCAGGGTAGCCTGATTCCAGTGGCATGGAGAGCACGGGACTCACGTCTGAGGATACCCGTCCCACTCGGGGTGACAAATACAAAAAGAACTATTGATGGACATAATGCAGAACAATGTCATACATTCACCCCAGTACAGAGATCTGGGCCTAAATCCATCGTTATTTGCTCACCATGCCATTCCAGTTTGGACCCAGCCATATGCAAATCAGTCTTGACCCTGTGCCCAATGGGAACAGTCCAGCCCGAACTGCCAGGCCAGGTCCTCCCTGGACTAGAAACAAGCATCCTAGGACCGGATTCAGGGTTTCACCCCTCCTCAGCCAGGATAGTCTGATTCTAGTGGCATCGAGAGCACGGGGCTCACGACTGAGCATACCCGTCCCAATCGGGGTGACAAATGCAAAAAAAACTATTGATGGACAGAATGCAGAACAATGTCATACATTCACCCCAGTACAGAGATCTGGGCCTAAATCCATCATTTTTTTGCTCACCATTCCATTCCAGTTTGGACTCAGCCATATGCAAATCAGTATTGACCCTGTGCCCAATGGGAACAGTCCAGCCCGAACTGCCAGGCCAGGTCGTCCCTGGACCGGTTTCACGGTTTCACCTCTCTTCAGCCAGGATAGTCTGATTCCAGTGGCTTGTAGAGCACGGGACTCACGTCTGAGCATACCCGTCCCACTCGCGGTGACAAATGCAAAAAGAACTATTGATGGACAGAATGCAGAACAATGTCATACATTCACCCCAGTTCAGAAATCTGGGCCTAAATCCATCGTTTTTTTGCTCACCATGCCATTCCAGTTAGGACCCAGCCATATGCAAATCAGTCTTAACCCTGTGCCGAATGGGAACAGTCCAGCCCGAACTGCCAGGCCAGGTCTTCCCTGGACTGGAAACAAGCATCCTAGGACCAGTTTCAGGGTTTCACCCCCCTTCAGCCAGGATAGCCTGATTCCAGTGGCATGGAGAGCACGGGACTCACATCTGAGCATCCCCGTCCCACTCGGGGTGGCAAATGCAAAAAGAACTATTGATGGACAGAATGCAGGACAATGTCATACATTCACCCCAGTACAGAAATCTGGGCCTAAATCCATCGTTTTTTTGCTCACTATGCCGTTCCAATTTGGACCCAGCCATATGCAAATCAGTCTTGACCCTGTGCCCAATGGGAACAATCCAGCCCGAACTGCCAGGCCAGGTCCTCCCTGGACTGGAAACAAGCATCCTAGGACCGGTTTCAGGGTTTCACCCCTCTTCAGCCAGGATAGCCTAATTCCAGTGGCATGGAGAGCACGGTACTCACGTCTGAGTATACCCGTCCCACTCGGGGTGACAAATGCAAAAAGAACTATTGATGGACAGAATGCAGAACAATGTCATACATTCACCCCAGTACAGAGATCTGGGCCTAAATCCATCGTTTTTGTGCTCACCATGCCATTCAAGTTTGGACCCAGCCATATGCAAATCAGTCTTGACCCTGTGCCCAATGGGAATTGCATTCTGTCCATCAACTGTTGTTTTTGCATTTGTCACCCCGAGTGGGACGGGGATGCTCAGACGTGAGTCCCGTGCTCTCCATACCACTGGAATCAAGCTATCCTGGCTGAAGAGGGGTGAAACCCCGAAAGGATCCTAGGATGCTTGTTTCCGGTCCAGGGAGGACCTGGCTTAGCAATTCGGGCTGGACTGTTCCCATGAGGCACAGGGTCAAGACTGATTTGCATATGGCCAGGTCTAAACTGGGGTGGCATAGTGAGCAAACAAATGATGGATTTAGGCCCAGATCTCTGTACTGGGGTATATGTATGACATTGTTCTGCATTCTGTCCATCAACTGTTGTTTTTGTATTTGTCACCCCAAGTGGGTCGGGTATGCTCAGACGTGAGTCCCGTGCTCTCCATGCCACTGGAATCAAGATATCCTGGTTGAAGAGGGGTGAAACCCTAAAACCGGTCTTAGGATGCTTGTTTCCGGTCCAGGGAGGACCTGGCTTGGCAATTCGGGCTGGACTGTTTCCATGAGGCACAGGGTCAAGACTGATTTGCATATGGCCAGGTCTAAACTGGGGTAGCATGGTGAGCAAAAAAACGATGGATTTAGGCCCAGATCTCTGTACTGGGGTAAATGTATGACATTGTTCTGCATTCTGTCCATCAACTGTTGTTTTTGCATATGCAACATCTCTGGCAAAAATTGGCACGGAGTGGGGCTTTGGTATTTGTTCCAATGCGAATGACACGCAACTGAAAATAGCCATTGGAGACAGACACGAGGACACCAGGGCTAAACTCAACAATTGCCTCACTGAAATGGCAACCTGGATGTCGGAACACCGCTTAAAGCTCAACGCTGAAAAATCTGTGATCCTGCTCCTCAGAGGAGCCAATCATACCTGGGATGCGTCATGGTGTCCCTACTTGCTGGGAGATGCCCCTGCACCCAATTAGTGTGCAAAAAATGTGGGTGTTCTCATTGACAACACCCTATCCATGCAGGATCATGTGCAGACCCTCTGTGGAAGAAGCTTTGCTATCCTGAAGCTTTTAAAAAGGCTTTTTTCCTGGATCCCACTGGAAAGTAGGAGATCAGTCACACATGCCCTACTGGTCAGTAGGCTTTTCGTTGGCATGCCAGACTATCTGTTCAAACGTCTGCAAGTGATACAAAATGCAGCAGCTAAACTGGTGTGGAAGAAAGGCAGATACAGTTCATCCAGCAATTGCTTGAGGCAACTTCACTTGCTGCCCATGAGTCAAAGATCAAGAGATAAGCTCTTAGGACATGCAAACAAGCCACTCCATCATACTGGCCCTAGGATCCTTCAGAATAAAATTAAATTCTACGCTCCACCCAGGTGCCTAAGGTCACGTCTTCAGGTGCTAGTTGAGACTAAAAGGATCAGAAAGATCAGGACAGGTGGACGCACATTTTCATACCTCGCAGCTTTGCACTGGAACAATCTTCCACTGGAACTACGGCTGATCGAGGACTACACAGAGTTCAGGAAGAAACTTAAAACTCACTTATTCCCCAAGTACTGATGTCACATACTTTAACAGCCCCAGTCCTAACCACCACCCTCCCGCTACATTAGCGCCGTGATATCCCTATGGGATAAATGTTGTGCATTATAAATAAATAAATAAATAAAGCATTGCATTGCAGGGGCACGAGTTATATATAACTGCTGAATTTCTTTGGTTTTTTACAAGTGACATATCAGCCTAACTATATTGTCCCTGTAACCTTTGTTTTTTTCATTGAATTTCTAAAGTTTTTTAATTTTATTTCCTAACTAGAATGTTCCTGCAACCTTTGGTTTTTCAGTGAATTCCTAAGGCTTTTTAAATGCTAATTCAAACCTATTTATTGAATTCAAACCAAAGTAATTGAAAAAGGCATCGGGCCAAAACGCGTCTTTCAGTGCTTTTAGGGTTCACACATTAAAGCACTTTGCAAATAATTACCCGATAGTGCATTTGTTTTTGGTCGTACACTTATTGGTTTGTCAAAGTGTAATAATATATATATATATATATATTCAGTGAAAAAACCATGGGTTTCACTCACGTTATAGTTAGGAATTAGCATTTAAAAAACCTTGCAAATTCAGTGAAAAAACCATAGGTTTCACACACGTTATAGTTAGCGGACATTTTACTCATAAAAAACCAATGAAATTCCCCCGTTATAGTTAGTTAAGCTAACTATAACTCGCGCACCCGCAATCCACTGCTGATGACGTAACATATTACATCACTCATGACATGGTCAGTGACATCACTCATGACATCACTCATGACATCTCAAATGACATCACTGATGACATCATCCAGTGAATGTGTGTTTTTCTGAAAATTAAATATGTTTTATATATGTATATCTCAAGGTCGATGGAAGAATAAATGGGTATATAAGTGTCTAAAAGGATGATTTGTTTTTGAAAAATTGATTGTGTAACTGACTGATTAAGTGTATCTTAGTGAATACATGGCTTACTGAGTAATGTTTAAATATGTAATTATCTGTATCAGTCTCTCACTTTGTGTATAAGTGTCTGCATGGGTTGGTGAGTAGCTACATGGGTGTTTATATAGGATATTAGGTTGTTTTTTGAGTATCAGTGTGAGTGTCTGCATGGTTTGGTGGGGGGTATTACGTAGTGCATAGGTGCATGAATGATTGACTCTCTGGTTGTATGTGTTGAAGACAGCATGTATGCATGTCTGTATGGGTGGATGAGTGTGTGCATGGGTGTGTTAGTGAGTGAATGACTGTCTCAATAGTGTCTTTATTTGTTTCTAAATATGTTTTAAAGAAGTATATTTGACTATTGGTGTATATAAGTGAGTATATGTGAGAGTGAGAGATTGAAACAGTTCCTGTATGAATAAGTATGTGTTTTTATGAGTGATTATTTAAAAGAGTAGGTATGTGTAAGTTTCCGTAGAAGTAAGTGTGGTGGTGTGTGTATAACTGTATATGCAAGTAAATGTATGTTTGATTCTTTATTAGCATGAGTGACTATGTGTGTGAGTAACTCTATGGATGAGAGGCATTGTGTAACAGGATGTATAGGTGTATGAGTACATATGATAAGTGAGTACACGTATGAGTGACTGTACAGGACTGTTGGTGAATGAGTGGATGTGTATGTGGATCTTATAATTACTGAAGAGGTTGTTGTAACTGGTATTGGTATGTCCATTTTTTTGAAAATTTCAGTCTCTATTTTTGAATGTTTGTATCAAAGGTTATATTAGGGTGAGAGGAGGTCTACCACTCTGTCACAAAGATGATGTCATCAGTGATGTCATTTGAGATGTCACCAGTGATGTCATGAGTGATGTCACTGACCATGTCATGAGTGATGTAATATGTTACGTCATCAGCAGTGGATTGCGGGTGCGCGAGTTATAGTTAGCTTAACTAACTATAACGGGGGAATTTCATTGGTTTTTTATGAGTAAAATGTCCGCTAACTATAACGTGTGTGAAACCTATGGTTTTTTCACTGAATTTGCAAGGTTTTTTAAATGCTAATTCCTAACTATAACGTGTGTGAAACCCATGTTTTTTTCACTGAATTTGCAAGGTTTTTTAAATGCTAATTCCTAACTATAACGTGTGTGAAACCCATGGTTTTTTCAGTGAATTTGTATGGTTTTTTAAATGCTAATTCTTACCTATAACATGTGTGATTCCCATGGTTTTTTCATTGTTTTTGTATGGATTTTTTAATACAAATTCTTATATTTAACGTGTTTTTTTTTTTTATTTGCAAGCTTTTTTACTTTTTTTTTTTTTTACTTTATATTCTCTTAAAACACTATGCTTAATTTTTAAAAATTCTGCATTATATTATTTTTTCTCATTTTTTTTTTAACAAACATGTAAGATATATTAGTATAACACAGTGGTTTTTTTTTTCTTTTTTTTTTTTTTTAGTGCGCGTACGGTAAGCTTACGGTAAGCGTACGGTTTGCGTAATGTTCGTAATATTTCTACTCTTTTTGCGTATGGTTACGCAATTTACATAGCCGTGCGTACTGCGTACGTGGCGCGTAAGCGTGTACGCTACACGCGCACGTTACGTGGAAGTGTTGGGGCGTGCCCGTTATGCGCATGCGCGCGAGCGCGTGTCTTTTTTACGCGCATGCGTACTTTTACCGTAAGCGCTCCGTAAGCACTCCGTAAGCGCACCGTAAGCGTAACGTACGCGCACGGTGGGTCATGTGATCAAGAAACAAAACTTTTGATTGGTTCAAAGTAGTTTCAGTTCTAGAACTCTCCTACACCACACCCATTCCCCTCATTTCTGCTTGTGATCCCTTAGGAGAAGGAGCTGACTTGTCTTTGGGATACGATGGCAGACCAGCACTCTTCTGCTGAGAGTGAGGCTAGCAGCACCACCATCAGGCAGAGAAAGAGGAAACAGAAGAGCTCTTTTATATGGGAGTATTTTACTTTTCCTGAGGGCGAGAAAAAAGTCAATGCTGCCTTGGTGACTTGCAAGCTGTGCCAGCGTGTACTTTCGAGAGGTAATCCCAACAAGAAGTATTCCTTCGGGAATCACACTATGTTGAGACACCTTGAGGATGTACATCCTAGGACACATGCACGACATACTAGAGGCAACCCTTCAGTAAGTCGAGCAAGCACATCCACAGCAGCTCAGCCGAGTCCTTCTTCGGAAGCTCAGCTGAGCCCTTCATCTGTGGGGGCAGATTCACCTCTTTCTGGTCCTGTGGAAACTAACCATCGGTTTGCGAGGGTTACTATGCGGTGTTCATTTTGCCATGGTCTAATTGTTCATAGGGAGACCAGTCTTCCCCTCATTAACAACAAAATAGACCAGCACATTTGTCCTACCAGCTAATGTTCCCATTCTTCCTTTCCTCTGTCCCTGCATGAACACAACGGCTCTTTTAAGAGCCAACCTTACCTCTCAACTTTTTTTAATTTTTTCTTAAAAACTTTTTTATTTTTTTTTACCGTACGCGTACGGTAAGCGTATTTTTTTTTTTTTTTTTTTTTAAAAACACTAAAAAACAATTATCACATTACAAGGTCCTTGAGGGATTAATAACTAAATACTGAAAATCTGTTTGAGGAGAAGTGGAAGAAAGGGACCATCTAATTTCTGACTTACCTGACCCACCCAAAAATTTAATTATAATTTTAAATTTAATTGAAATTGCTTATAAAAATGGTTTTATTTTTCGAAAATTTTCTTTCTCAATCTGAAAAAAAAGAAAAAAGTATTAATATTTAATAAAACATTTTATAATACAGTACACGTATTTACATATTTTCCAAAAACAATTTTTTGCCTTTTTTTTGCTGTTTTCAGAATATATTGCATTTCACTATAAATCGTGAAAGCAATTGCAATCATCACTTAACAGCGGGCAAAAAAAAAATTACAATTTCAAAGATTGTTTTAAAAAAGCCCAGAATCTCTTCTCACTAAAACATAACATTATAGAAATGCAAAATATTCACAAAAAAATATCATCTAATAACAACAACTATTTCTTTAAAATACCGTCTGACAATTTTGTTTCAGAAGCATAATCACAAAAATAATATATCTCAAATAACTCCACAATACATCTGGTTACATTTCCTTTAGGCCAAATGGTAATTTTAAAATTCTTTTTTGATTAAATTTCCAATGGTAATCTAATAAAATTCCAAAATTTAAATTGTAGAGATGTTACCGATTCTCTCTAAAATTTTGGTTTCCGAAAGATTAATTAGTAATTAAATAAGTCCACAATACAATTGGTTACCTTTCCTTATGGCCAAATGGTAATTTTAAAAATCTTTTTTTGATTAAATTTCCAATGGTAATCCAATAAAATTCCAAAATTTAAATTGTACAGATGTTACCGATTCTCTCCAAATTTTTGGTTTCTGAAAGATTCATTAGGAATTAAATAAGTCCACAATACAATTGGTTACCTTTCCTTTAGGCCAAATGGTAATTTGAAAAATCTTTTTATTTGAAAATTCTAATGGTAATCCAATAAAATGGAAAAAAAAAATGTGTACAGATCTTGCCAATTCTCTCTAAAATTTAGGTTTCAGAAAGATTAGATAGGAATTTGCTAAATCAAAAGGCAAACGTTGCTTGACAATCAATTGGGAATCATTACACAGTGTCCAGCCTTTTTCACATTTAAGATAAACTGTGTAATGTCCAGAAGTTACAGTAGGTCCTTCATGGAAAATTATTGCAACTGTTACAAAAGTTTTTCCTGAAATTGATAATTGCTGTCCTATAAACTTCTTTATTAAAGTATCCAATTTTGAACCATCAGCTCTACATCGTTGCATCATTAAAATTACATACTGTCCGTATTCCTTTAAAATTAACGTTGAAAACATGTCAGATTTACACTCACCGCATTCCATGCTATGATTAGCATCTTTAACTAATTTAGCAAAAGTGACTGTTTTACTGTCTGGCAATGTTAAATAAATAAACCTTTCAGAATCAACATTAGAGCCACATGTATTGAAACAGTTTTCACAACTATGTTCCCATTTATAAGAGACACCAAACATATTTTCAATGGGTACCCCTTCTTCTTCCAGTACCTGAAGAAAATACATCAAGAATTCCTGTGCGTCTTGCTGTACATTTTGAGAAAACTGTGTTCGTCCTGAACATACATCTAAAAGTTTTCTTATTTCAGTAGCACTTTCTATTTGAGTTTTATCATTACTCAGCTTTTGAAACAGGAGACTCAACTCAGAACAGAATCTTTTTCTCTGATTTACTATTATCTGCTCTTGCAAATTTTCCAGATAAAATGCAACATTCAGCACTACATTAGCGTAGCAGTTGACACCAGAGCTATTTTCAAAATGACAACCTACAACCTCTTCAACATTTTCCATTTTCTTTTTGCTTGCAATTACATCACTCCTCTTTTTTTTTCTCCTCTCTACATCCTCATTACAGATATTCTCAATTCTCCTTTTTCGAGAAACTACACGTTTCTCCAACACAGGATACTGACCTAAATGAGGAGCATAGGTTCTTCTTAATCTATTATACTCCTTTACACAGTTTGTATCAGCACTAACTTTTGAGTCATCAAAGTCTATCATAAATAAACCAGATAATGTTTTCACTCGTGACAAAGCTACATAAGCCATACCTTCTTTGAACACAGTTGAACCAATGTTTACAAATGCACAATCTACAGTCAATCCTTGAGACTTGTGAATAGTTACAGCATATGCTAGAGAAAATGGAAACTGTTTCCTACGTACATATAAGTCTTTCACAAGCATGAAACGAACTGTACAACGACAAATGTCTATAACTTCTTCTATCTGATCGAATTTCATTTTTAAACATTCAATTCCATCTTTTTTCTGATAATTAATAAAACCCACAACTCTTCCCATAGCTCCATTTACTAAACCTTTTTCAACATCCAAATTTCTCCTTAAAAATACTCTACAGTTCATGCAAACATATAGATTTTTTTCTAATCCAGCAGTTTTTGAAATGTTCTTCTCTAGTGAATCCAATTTATTTTTCAGTTTGCCTGTTAATGTAATAGTAATTCTTTCATGCTGAATTTTGTCCACTGCTTCCAATTTCTTAATCTCTTCCTTTTCCAATTTCAAAAGCTCCTCATTGAATATTGAGCATTCACGTAGAGTTGGCATTAAGCAGATGACACTTTTCTTTTCTGCAATGTTCTTGTATATCTTCTCTGCAACTATTTCTTCCTTTGGAAATAAATTATGTAGCAACCGACTCTGTAATGCTTTCGTGCCAGCTTCAGTGAGTAGTCCAATTCTGATATCTTTCAGAATACTTCCATATTCTTCATCGTTTGCTTGCCTCATATTAGTAGTAAGTTCCTTGTACTCAAAGAAGGACCAAATATTTGCATTACCAATGCTTCCCAATGACTTCTTTGTGTCTTCATGTGTCACAGTATTAAACACTGGTTGTCCTTTAACTGGAGAAAGCTGTAGAAGATCCCCAAAAACTATGACATGTTTTCCACCAAATAACACGTCATAGTCTGTCCTTAGAATTTGCTGCATTCTTAAATGCACAAAGGCAAGCATTAAGTTTGATACCATGCTCACCTCATCAATAATGAGAACTTGCATCTTCTTCAATACTCTTGAAACTTCCAAGCATGCTTCTCCAGTTAGCTTGTGGTATTGTATTTTGTTCTCATGCTCCACTGGTAACATTAGCAAACGATGTAAGGTGATTCCTTTTATGTTATATGCTGCTAACCCAGTTGGAGCAGTAACCACACAAGACAAAGTTGAATCCGTTTTTTGCTGTAGGTAGCTTCTGATGACTTTTATTAAGAAACTTTTTCCAGTTCCAGCTTGTCCGCTTACATACATCCTGATTGGTTGAAATGATGTGCATGAGCACTCTTTTTTTCATGTAGTAATCCGTGATCAATTTTGTTTCTGATCTCTTCATAAATTTGTTGCTGCTCTTCATTCAGTTGTCTTTCCAAATTTGGTAAGTCTATAAATTCTTCTTGAGCTTGATTCATAGCCGTTTCCACTTCAGTCATAGCTATTGCAGCTTCATTTTCAACGATAGGTTGTCCTAGGGGATCTTGACTGAGTGTTCCAGAACTTTGGCTGTCTTGAGAACTGTCTCTAGCTACTTCAGCTGCAATTGTAGTTTCCTGCTCAATTTCTTCATTTAACATTTGCACATAATTTGTGAAAGTACTGCATTCTATGCTGTCTTTGCAAGCATTAAAGGAATCTTCATAGCTTTGAAATTCTCCCAGTAGTTCGTCCTCTGTACGCCATGGTTTAAACAGCTGTAAAAGAGCCAAGTAGTAAAATTCCTTTTTGTCAGTAGTGTCGCAACTCAGCTTCCTGTGATTTATCAAACTTCCTTTTGTTTGCTTCACCAAACATCCTTCCTCACCAATGACTTTATATTTTCCATTGTTGATGTCTTCTGTGGCTTTCCGTGAATAAATGTAGTTCTGCAGCACTTCATAGAGACACATGTTCTCAAGATGAAGACTTCTCTTGGGATAATATGTGTCCAACATGTTTGATTTCAAAATATCTGTACTTTCTGGGTCATTCTCGGCCAAATATTCAATTTCTCCAACAGATTTCAGTACCCGATTTCTCATTGCTGCAAGGCCTAAACTTGCCCAAATTATTCTTCGTGATTTCGAGTAGAGACTTGCAGAAGATAACCTATCTGAACATTCGTAGGATCCAATTTCTCGATGTGATAACATCTTTAAACTGAAACTGTACAGCTTCTTACTGACAGTCTTCTCGTGAGAAATCTCTTCCCACATTTCTTTCAATTCAGTTTTTTCTGATTTAGTACTGTAAGACGTTACATATCGAGCAACAGCAATGGAATTGTCAGCTACATACTGTATATCCATGTTAGCATTCCACATGGATAAAATGACTGGGTTGTAGTCATTTATATTTTTTGATTCTTCTTTTCTTTTAAGGTTGTAGGTATTCTTAGGTGATTTTCTTGTAATAGTATGTCTCACAGATGAAATAAAACTGTTTACTCTTCCATTTGGAAGAACAGGTCTAGGAAATCCAAATCGACATTTAGTGTAGAATTTATCTTTGCTCTTGTATTTCCGTCGACAGTATTTTCCACACCGATGACTTTGGAAATGTAAAACTTGCTCCTTTAACTTTTTCTCTTCTGTGCTTTTTGGTATAGCACATGTTGCATATTCTTCAATGAAAGATAACACTGCTTCATCAGTATCTGTTCCAAACTTTGGGGCATCCTTGATCCACAATAGCATATGAATATGAGGAGCACCTCTTGCCTGGTACTCTTTTCTCCAAAAGAAATCTACTACTTCTCCAAGAGGTGGATTTTTTTTATTGCAGATGAAGGACATCATAGCCTCAAATCTATGATTGAAATATCTGCAAACATTAACCGGATCCAATGAGCACAGTTCTCCTGCTGTCTTGTATTCGATGTTTTTAATGTTTGAATTGGCCTCTCGTAGAAAATCCAGTAAATCATCCCAAGCGTACTCAGCACAGCTTAGGGTAAGGAACCATGTTGGTGTTCCTAAATTCCGTAACATGCATTTTAATTCACCATGGCGTCGGTACCAATATTCATTTGTCCCACGCTGACAAGCCATCAGATTGATCAGTTGTGTTTCCAAATGATCATCTCGGTGCTGCACTTTCTCCATAAAATCCTTAGCAGACACATTTTGTAAATGTACTCCACTTTTTAAAATGTGATTTACTGCATATGATAATGCAGACAAGTCGCTTTCAAATAAAAGATGGAACAAATAAGGAATACTTTGTCGAAATCTTGGATCTTCTGCATATAGTCTTGTAGTTCGATACTCAGAAGCTGGAATCTGTTCTGGACGTTTGTCGTATCGTCCTCCTTTTCCTGTAGGAAACAGCTGGGGAAAACATCGAGCTTCCAAGCTCTCCTCCCATACACTCACAGGAGTTCCTTTTGCTTTCTTCATCTGAAACAGATCAATATTGTCTCCCATAACTTATTTTGAATGAAGAGGATGTATGCTAAAATGTTCATAAATTTCTTCTTCCTTTGACTTGTCCACTTTTTCAATTTGTCCAGTTGGTGTTTCCGTGTCTTCTTGTAAATCTTCTTCTTCTTCTTCTATATAAATTGATTCATACCATTTGTTATTCCTTTTCAAATACAAATTTGCTCTTTGTACTTTCCGTACATCTACCAGCTCCTGCCAAATCTTCTTATTCTTTGTAGGTACACCATTAACCAGAATAACTAATGGTTCAGTTTCCAAAGTATCTGCATCAATAGTTTCCATATTTTTTTTCAAATCCAAGGGCAAATACACCACTCTACCTTTTAAACCTCTCAGTAAATCTGAAGGAGGTAATTTACCAGTTTTGGGCTCCATACGTACTATGGTCTGGAACGGATGAACACATTGAATAAGTATAGACTCATATGTATTTAATTCAGAAGGTTCGGCAGGAATAGCATCCAATTCTAAATTATTATGTACAGCTCTGGTCGGCATTCTATTTTCTTCTAACTTGTTGTAACAGTATTTACAAATACGCTGATCTTCACCCAATTCAAAACAATTTTCAAGAAATATATATGTGGCAAAATCCTTCCACTTATAATTATCTTCATTTTCACTTTTTCTGTAGAGATCAACATTCCTGGTTTGTTTTCTATAATGAGTTCTGCGGCAACAAATACAAGTAATATTTGGTCTTTCATTAGAGATTATTCCAAATTTTGTTATGTGATCATTAAATTTCTTACTCACAGAGGGTTCTACATTCTCTTCCACTTCTTCCTCATTTACTGTGTCCTTTTCTGCACTTTCTTGTTCTGGACCAAAGTAACAAAACTGAATTTCATCAGTAACCTTCGCTACATCTGATACCGATCCATGGAACAGAGCCCTATTCAATTCATCTAACTTTATTGCTGGACTTTTAGCAAAATACAATCGTCTCACAAACTTTCCCATTTCAGTATGATGAACAGCCAGCATCCTAAAATGATGAAAAACACTTTTACACACTTTTCTAGATAGACAAGCCAGAGAATGACCCTGCAAACCAGTATTCTCTCTCACTCTGCATGGATCTAGACTTTGAAGTACCTTAATCTTCTGTTTAACACTTTTTTTACTATATTCTCTTAGAAACTCACGAAATTTATCAATAGATTCCTGACGCACAGTGCAAATACTACTACAATTCCAAGTGTACACTGGGGCTTTAGGACGTCTCCCCATAGCCTCATCCGCCATCACTTGTTCCTCATCTCTTGGAACCATTTTCTCCTTCTCCATTATACAACCATTTTTCACTTCATAAGCACGACCTCTGGTGTCAACTGCATGCAGCAAACTATTACTTTGAAAATAACTCTCTTCATTAAAAAAAGGTTCACTACTTGAACTATGCATCCATTCTCCTAAAAACACTTTACAAAAGTTTGTTCTTTTCACTAGTCTTTTCCTTTTGCTTTGTGATTTCAGTGCATTGACCATTTTATCTAATGTACACATCCTGTTCAAAATTAAAATGAATAGTTTCCTTTTTAATTCTAAAGCCTTTGCTGCAATGGCTTCAATTTCTTTTTTTCTCTTATAAAATTTAGCTTTTTTCTTATATTTCTTCACATCCTTTATCAAATTTGACATAACTCTTCTCTGAAACATTTTTCTACGAATCTCTTTAAACGCTGTTTTTCTTTTTAAGTTAATCTTTATTGTTTCTGAAGGTATATTTGCATTGACTAAATTCTCAATTTTTTCCTGTTGTTTTCTATTTAAAACATTCTTTCCAGTACAGACATTTTGTACATTTTTCTTTTTTTTGAAGATATTGTTTAAAAAATCTTTTGTCTGCTTACCAGAAGACTTTCTCTTTTTCCCAACATGAGCATCTCCAACTAACTTAGGTCCTCCAGTTGTCTTCAAATATAATTTTTTTTTGTGGTTTTTCCTTAGTCTGGATTTTGTAGGCATCTTTAATTTTGTTCACTGCTCTTCAGCAATATCTGAAAAAAACTAAAAAAAAATTCCTTTATTTTATTTAAATATATTACTACATTTTTTATGATCTTTTCAAATATTAAAATACTATGTACCCCTTTCCTACAAGTGAAAATCACAATAACATCATCACAAATTAAATATCTAAAAACAATTCCTCTTTGCACACAGAGTCACGGTTTGAAATTAGGCAGAAAACGAAATTTCTTTGCCAATATGAAAGCACACTTACTACTCTTTTTTTTTTGGCAAGTGATAAGTACTTTTACAGTCTGACACATTTTCAATCCACTTTTCAGATTCTGAAAACAGCACATGTTCAAACAGCTTCTTGAGACCAGCAACATGGGTAACCTGGGTGACTGACTACACTCCAGCAAGGGCAACCAGCCTTAGTCATGCTGAATGTATTTGCATTACTGACTGCAACCTCAAACCCCACTCGATTGTGAATACTATCCATGATTCTACAGGATAAGCAGCTGGGTGTGTGCTAAGAGTCTGCTTCTGCTGAAAAAATAGCTCCCCCTTTCCTACTAATGCAAATGTAAAATTACCAGAGTAATACGCAATAAATCTCTGTCTATAATTCCTCTTTGCACACAGAGTCACGGTTTGAAATTAGGCAGAAAACGAAACTTCTTTGCCAATTGGAAAGCACACTTACTACTCTTTTTTTGGCAAGTGATAATTACTTTTACAGTCTGACACATTTTGAATCCACTTTTCAGATTCTGAAAACAGCACATGTCCAAACAGCTTTTTGAGACCAGCAACATGTGTAACCTGGGTGACTGACTACACTCCAGCAAGGGCAACCAGCCTTAGTCATGCTGAATGTATTTGCATTACTGACTGAAACCTCAAACCCCACTCGGTTGTGAATACTATGCATGATTCTACAGGATAAGCAGCTGGGTGTGTGCTAAGAGTGTGCTTCTGCTGAAAAAATAGCTCCCCCTTTCCTACTAATGCAAATGTAAAATTACCAGAGTAATACGCAATAAATCTCTGTCTATAATTCCTCTTTGCACACAGAGTCATGGTTTGAAATTAGGCAGAAAACGAAATTTCTTTGCCAATTTGAAAGCACACTTACTACTCTTTTTTTGGCAAGTGATAAGTACTTTTACAGTCTGACACATTTTGAATCCACTTTTCAGATTCTGAAAACAGCATATGTCCAAACAGCTTTTTGAGACCAGCAACATGTGTAACCTGGGTGACTGACTACACTCCAGCAAGGGCAACCAGCCTTAGTCATGCTGAATGTATTTGCATTACTGACTGCAACCTCAAACCCCACTCGGTTGTGAATACTATGCATGATTCTACAGGATAAGCAGCTGGGTGTGTGCTAAGAGTCTGCTTCTGCTGAAAAAATAGCTCCCCCATTTTTCCTACTAATGCAAATGTAAAATTACCAGAGTAATACGCAATAAATCTCTGTCTATAATTCCTCTTTGCACACAGAGTCACGGTTTGTAATTAGGCAGAAAACGAAATTTCTTTGCCAATTTGAAAGCACACTTACTACTCTTTTTTTGGCAAGTGATAAGTACTTTTACAGTCTGACACATTTTGAATCCACTTTTCAGATTCTGAAAACAGCACATGTCCAAACAGCTTTTTGAGACCAGCAACATGTGTAACCTGGGTGACTGACTACACTCCAGCAAGGGCAACCAGCCTTAGTGATGCTGAATGTATTTGCATTACTGACTGAAACCTCAAACCCCACTCGGTTGTGAATACTATGCATGATTCTACAGGATAAGCAGCTGGTGTGTGCTAAGAGTCTGCTTCTGCTGAAAAAATAGCTCCCCCATTTTTCCTACTAATGCAAATGTAAAATAACCAGAGTAATACGCAATAAATCTCTGTCTATAATTCCTCTTTGCACACAGAGTCACGGTTTGTAATTAGGCAGAAAACAAAATTTCTTTGCCAATTTGAAAGCACACTTACTACTCTTTTTTTGGCAAGTGATAAGTACTTTTACAGTCTGACACATTTTCAATCCACTTTTCAGATTCTGAAAACAGCACATGTCCAAACAGCTTTTTGAGACCAGCAACATGTGTAACCTGGGTGACTGACTACACTCCAGCAAGGGCAACCAGCCTTAGTGATGCTGAATGTATTTGCATTACTGACTGCAACCTCAAACCCCACTCGGTTGTGAATACTATGCATGATTCTACAGGATAAGCAGCTGGGTGTGTGCTAAGAGTCTGCTTCTGCTGAAAAAATAGCTCCCCCATTTTTCCTACTAATGCAAATGTAAAATTACCAGAGTAATACGCAATAAATCTCTGTCTATAATTCCTCTTTGCACACAGAGTCACGGTTTGTAATTAGGCAGAAAACGAAATTTCTTTGCCAATTGGAAAGCACACTTACTACTCTTTTTTTGGCAAGTGATAATTACTTTTACAGTCTGACACATTTTGAATCCACTTTTCAGATTCTGAAAACAGCACATGTCCAAACAGCTTTTTGAGACCAGCAACATGTGTAACCTGGGTGACTGACTACACTCCAGCAAGGGCAACCAGCCTTAGTCATGCTGAATGTATTTGCATTACTGACTGCAACCTCAAACCCCACTCGGTTGTGAATACTATGCATGATTCTACAGGATAAGCAGCTGGGTGTGTGCTAAGAGTCTGCTTCTGCTGAAAAAATAGCTCCCCCATTTTTCCTACTAATGCAAATGTAAAATTACCAGAGTAATACGCAATACATCTCTGTCTATAATTCCTCTTTGCACACAGAGTCATGGTTTGAAATTAGGCAGAAAACGAAATTTCTTTGCCAATTTGAAAGCACACTTACTACTCTTTTTTTGGCAAGTGATAAGTACTTTTACAGTCTGACACATTTTGAATCCACTTTTCAGATTCTGAAAACAGCACATGTCCAAACAGCTTTTTGAGACCAGCAACATGTGTAACCTGGGTGACTGACTACACTCCAGCAAGGGCAACCAGCCTTAGTCATGCTGAATGTATTTGCATTACTGACTGCAACCTCAAACCCCACTCGGTTGTGAATACTATCCATGATTCTACAGGATAAGCAGCTGGGTGTGTGCTAAGAGTCTGCTTCTGCTGAAAAAATAGCTCCCCCATTTTTCCTACTAATGCAAATGTAAAATTACCAGAGTAATACGCAATAAATCTCTGTCTATAATTCCTCTTTGCACACAGAGTCATGGTTTGTAATTAGGCAGAAAACGAAATTTCTTTGCCAATTTGAAAGCACACTTACTACTCTTTTTTTGGCAAGTGATAAGTACTTTTACAGTCTGACACATTTTGAATCCACTTTTCAGATTCTGAAAACAGCACATGTCCAAACAGCTTTTTGAGACCAGCAACATGTGTAACCTGGGTGACTGACTATACTCCAGCAAGGGCAACCAGCCTTAGTGATGCTGAATGTATTTGCATTACTGACTGCAACCTCAAACCCCACTTGGTTGTGAATACTATGCATGATTCTACAGGATAAGCAGCTGGGTGTGTGCTAAGAGTCTGCTTCTGCAGAAAAAATAGCTCCCCCTTTCCTACTAATGCAAATGTAAAATTACCAGAGTAATACGCAATAAATCTCTGTCTATAATTCCTCTTTGCACACAGTCATGGTTTGTAATTAGGCAGAAAACGAAATTTCTTTGCCAATTGGAAAGCACACTTACTACTCTTTTTTTTGCAAGTGATAAGTACTTTCACAGTCTGACACATTTTGAATCCACTTTTCAGATTCTGAAAACAGCACATGTCCAAACAGCTTTTTGAGACCAGCAACATGTGTAACCTGGGTGACTGACTACACTCCAGCAAGGGCAACCAGCCTTAGTCATGCTGAATGTATTTGCATTACTGACTGCAACCTCAAACCCTAAAAGTATTCCTCATTTATACCAGTACACCTTAATTTATGGTGAAAACATAGTCCATATTATTTTACATGTTCCTTACATTTAAATTTCTCCCAAAACACAAAATGATAAACACAACTTCAACAAAAGGAATTCCAATTCTATTCTTAATTTACCACATACATCCCCTCTCAAACTCAAACAGCAGATTATCAGAGCCAGGATCTCTGTTCTGTACACCTCTCTCCTCTCAGCAGAACCAGATAATGGCAAAGTTTCCCTCTCTTTTTCCACACATATACATGTTAATTTCAAATCTCAGTGCTTCCCCCTTTTTTTCAAATGTAATCACACATTTCTATTGGTTGAAAACCAACCATTTTCCTAAAGTACCCTTCCCCCAACTTGACTTCTGCCTAGTACCCTTCCCCCAACTTGACTTCTGCCTGCTACCATAGCAACAGCTCATGGAACACTGCTGTGTGCAGTTAGGTCAGAAGTTCACCACAAAATGTTTCATTTCCAAAGAGCAAGAGTGCTTGACTTTTCAAACCTAACAGCAAATCCATAGTACTGTTCTTTAGTAACACATTTTTCTGTACCAATACAAAACATGCTTCTATAAATTGACACATACAGCCTAGTTTTTAGTGTAGAATGGTATGAAACAGCCAATGAGTTCTTTTTATTTAAAAAAAATATGTATGCCTCCATTTCCAAAATGTGTTTCATTTCTTTTTCCCATTCTACTGAAATTCACCTCCTGAGTGCATCCAGTTCTCCTTTGAAGATGTTCACAGTGTGGATTGTAGGGCACAGCTATGTCTTCTGGAGTGAAAAGTATGCAGAGAAAACAGGTATGGTGAGAGACCTTGCTTTGCCAAATGTAGACATTAAATGGATTGGTCAGAGAGGGTTAAAGTGGCACCAATTGATGCCATTGGTGAAATCCTTCATGCAAATCCAACACCCTGACCTCATAATAGTGCACTGTGGTGGCAATGACCTAGGCACTTTGACTGGGGTAGGTCTGGAAATGCTTATGAAGGAGACCTTTGCACAACTGTTTTCACTTTTCCCTAAAACTGCCTTTGTGTATTCTAACATATGCCAAAGGCAAAAATGGAACTGGTCCAATCATTTTTGTCCGCAGATTGACAAAGCAAGAAAGCACATCAACAAATCTGTTTCTGCTTTCCTCCGAGACTATGGTATGGGTTCCATTTACCACAACAACTTGCGTTACGACATGCAAGACATTTATAGAGGAGATGGTGTACACTTCACTGATGAAGGGAACAGAGTCTTCCTCTTGAACCTTAGACTCTGCATCGGTACTTACTTGTAGGTACCACTAAAAAATCACTTCATAAACACAACGGCTCTTTTTAGAGCCCCCTAATATCTAAACACTTAAATCTGAATTTTATTTATTTTTTTATTTTTTTTTCTACCGTACGCGTACGGTAAGCTTACCGTAAGCTTACCGTACGCGTACCCCGCGATTTTTTTTTAAAATTAATAAATGCTTTTTTTGAACTATTCTGTCCTTCTTTGACCCCCTTTCAAATGTTAGGGGGTCTGTAACTCTCTTCCTTGCCCCCTTTTCACGTTATCTCCCTTTTTTTTCTGTGTGAAACACACGAAATGGCGGCCGACACTTCCTGATTTCGTCCGATTCGAATGTTTACAGTCATGTGACAACCAATCAGATTTGAGCTCGCGCCCGGCACCGTACGCGTACGGTAAGCTTACCGTAAGCGCACGGTAAGCGCACCGTAAGCTGCCACAGATATATATATTGATTTAAATGCTATTTTCTCAGGAACTACTGAACAGATTTACACCAGACCTACAAAAGGCACTTCCTTGACCTGTAGACTACCTCTCTGCCAAATTTCAAGTAACTCTGTTCAGCCGTTCGGGCTGTAGCTGTGTCTAAAGGTCCTATGGAAAAATGCATGGGAAAAACGCGTTTTGGGACCCCCCTTTTTTCTCAGCTCCCGCTTGACGAATCCCCCCGAGACTTTCAGGGTAGGAGCGGAGCGTAGCGCCCCATTAGTTTTGAGAATTTCACGAGGATTCGTCGACCGGCGCCAAAGTTATTCAAAATAGAATGTTGCGGTTTTCCTATGAAAACAGGGTCCTAACTATAACTACCTACTGGCGACCGCCAGTAGGTAATATATATATCTATATATTATCTACTGGCGGTCGCCAGTAGATAGTTATAGTTAGGATCGTGTTTCCATAGGAAATCTCGAAATTCTATTTTGAATAACTTTTGTGCCGGTTGACGAATCCTCGCGAAAATTCCAAAACAAATGGGGCGCTCCGCTCAGCTCCTACCCTGAAAGTCTCGGGGTAATTCGTCAAGCGGGGGCCGAGAAAAAAGGGGGGTCCCAAAACGCGTTTTCCCCATGCATTTTTCCATAGGACATTTAGTCGAAGGTACAGCTCGAACGGCTGAACAGAATTACTTGAAATTTGGCAGAGAGGTAGTCCTCAGGTCAGGGAAGTGCCTTTTGCAGGTCTGGTGTCAATCTGTTCAGTATTTCTTGAGAAAATAGCATTTAAAAGCATATAAATATCTATATGCGCGCAGCGTGCGCGCACGGTGCCGTGCGCGAGCGAAATTCTGATTGGTTGTTAGATGTCGGTAAACATTCGAATCGGTCGAAATCAGGAAGTGTCGGCCGCCATTTTGTCTCTCGCACTGAAAAGGAAAGGGGGAAAAAAGGTGGAAAACGTGAAAAGGGGGCAGGGAAGAGAGTTCCTGACCCCCTAGCCTTTGTCAGCGGGTCAAAGAAGGACCCCCAAGGGGAAAAAAAACATTTTTTTTTTTTTTAAATCGCGTGCGCCCAAAGCGCGCGCACGGTGTGCGCACGGTGAAAAACCTTGAAAAAAAAAAATTTATAAATACATAACTTAGCATTTAAAAAACCGTACAAATTCACTTAAAAAAACATAGGTTTCACACACGTTATAGTTAGGAATTAGCATTTAAAAAACCTTGCAAATTCACTTAAAAAACCATAGGTTTCACACAGGTTATAGTTAGGTGGATATTTCACTCGTAAAAAACCAATGAAATTCCCCCGTTATAGTTAGTTCAGATAACTATAACTCGCGCGACCGCCACTCTATCACAAGGATGATGTCATCAGTGATGTCATGAGTGATGCCACTGACCATGTCATGAGTGATGTAATATGTGACGTCATGAGCAGTGGATTGCGGGCGCGCGAGTTATAGTTATCTGAACTAACTATAACGGGGGAATTTCATTGGTTTTTTACGAGTGAAATATCCACCTAACTATAACCTGTGTGAAACCTATGGTTTTTTAAGTGAATATATATATATAGATATATATATATATATTCACTGAAAAAACCATAGGTTTCACACACGTTATAGTTAGGAATTAGCATTTAAAAAACCTTGCAAATTCACTTAAAAAACCATAGGTTTCACACATGTTATAGTTAGCTGGGCATTTCCCTCGTAAAAAACCAATGAAATTCCCCCGTTATAGTTAGTGCAGGCAACTATAACTCACGCGACCGCAATCCTCTGCTGATGACGTCAGATATTACATCACTGTATTTAGACATTTATTTACCCATGTCTTCTTCCATTCATCTTTAGCTATACATATATTACATTTTTTTTTTTTCAGAAAGACACATATGTCATCAGTGATGTAATATCTGACGTCATCAGCAGAGGATTGCGGTCGCGTGAGTTATAGTTGCCTGCACTAACTATAACGGGGGAATTTCATTGGTTTTTTACGAGGGAAATGCCCAGCTAACTATAACATGTGTGAAACCTATGGTTTTTGAAGTGAATTTGCAAGGTTTTTTAAATGCTAATTCCTAACTATAACGTGTGTGAAACCTATGGTTTTTTCAGTGAATTTGTACGTTTTTTTAAATGCTAAGTTATGTATTTATTAATATATTTTTTTAAACAGAACTTTTTCACGGCGCGCGCACGGTGCACTTCGCGCACCGTGCGCGCTCGGTGGGCATATATATATATATATATATATATATATATATATATATATATATATATATATATATATATATGTATATATTATCCACTGGCGGTCGCCAGTAGATAGTTATAGTTAGGACCGTGTTTCCATAGGAAATCCGCAACATTCTATTTGGAATAACTTTGGCGCCGGTTGACGAATCCTCGCGAAATTTTCAAAATAGGTGGGGCGCTCCGCTCCTACCCTGAAAGTCTCGGGGGGATTCGTCAAGCGGGGGCCGAGAAAAAAGGGGGGTCCCAAAACGAGTTTTCCCCATGCAATTTTCCATAGAGACCTTTAGTCCAAGGTACAGCCCGAACGGCTGAACAGAATTACTTGAAATTTGGCAGAGAGGTAGTCCTCAGGTCAGGGAAGTGCCTTTTGCAGGTCTGGTGTCAATCTGTTCAGTAGTTCCTGAGAAAATAAAAAGTAAAATCATATATATATGTGGGCGGAGCCTAACCACACATCTCATCCTGAGATCTGATTGGCTGTCAGCACTTCATCCAAGAAGTGTTGGCAGCCATCTTGGGACCAATATACAAGATAGCACCTCATTAAAAAGGATTGCAGTTAATAGAAGGTTTTAAGACTTTAGTTACATTATAAATCATTTGTTGATGGTACCATACTCATTTTAGGAATTGTGGTATGTTCTAAGGTGATTTCACCATGTGAAAAAGCCTTCTGCTGGGATATCATGATTGAGAGAAAAATATTTTCTCATGCTTTTCCAACATAGGTTTGGAAGGTGATCTATAAGCTAAACTGGAAGCTTATTTTCTGTAAATTCACATTATATTTCTCAGTCATGTGAGAATGAAGTCTAACATTCTCAGTAAAACATGTACATCCAACAAGGGCAGAGACTGTCAGTTGATTCCTTTGTGTTCTACTGCAGCTTCCCAGAGTGTTCTAACGAACAACTAGAGCGCTAACAGTCTTACTTATGACAAAAGTATGGCACACCTGAAGCCATCTTGATTGGATTAAAGTGGTAACTCTTAAAACATTTAATTTAAAAAGGAACAAAATGAGGGGGTTCATTTTTCCATAAAAAGTATGATTAGTGCTGCAGAAAGAAAAATTAGGGCACATTTTGAGTGACTTCTCTAATCCTCTTCTATTTCATTAAAAAATTCTGACATGCAGACTGAAACATGCACTTTCAATACCAGCAGCAGTTTTCCCTGGTGAGCAGTAGCTTTACTACAGTGATCTAATGAGCAAAAAGAGTGCTAACATTCTGAATTTATGGCAAATGTGTGACACATCTGAATGCCTTCTTGATGGAATCAAAGTAAAAATCTGAAAGTATTTCCTACTGAGGAGACTGCAGTAAATGAGGAAATTAGGAAACTTCATAACAAATAAGTCTCCCAAGATGGCCACCAGAGACAAAAGAGCCCAAATGTAGCCCAAATATCACCCAGATGTAGCCCAAGTATAGCCCAATGACAGAATGTCCCAGAGTGTTCATAAAAACAACTAGAGCGCTTACTGTCTTCATTATGACAAAAGTATGGCACACCTGAAGCCATCTTGATTGGAATAAACTGGTAACACTTAAAAAATTTAATTTAAAAAGGAACACAATGAGGGGGTTCATTTTGCCATAGAAATTATGATTAATGCTGAAGAAAGAAAATGAGGGCACATTTTGAGTGACTTCTCAAATTCTCTTCTATTTCATTAAAAAATTCTGACATGCAGACTGAAACATGCACTTTTAATACCAGGAGCAGACTTCCATGGTGAACAGTAGTTTTACTACAGTGATCTAATGAGCAACTAGAGTGCTAACATTCAGAATTTATGGCAAATGTGTGACATATCTGAATACCTTTATGATGGAATCAAAGTAAAAAACTGAAAGCATTTCCTACTGAGGAGACTGCGGTACATGAGGAAATTAGGAAACTTCATAACAAATAAATCTCCCAAGATGGCCACCGGAGACAAAAGAGCCCAAATGTAGCCCAAAATCACCCAGATGTAGCCCAAATATAGCCCAATGACAGAAGTGTGCAAAACACTTATTATTTTGTGTTTTTGCAGTGTTATATAGTGCAGACTTGTCAGGTATTGGAGTGCTGTACATGAGCATTGGTTACATCATACAAGAACAAATTCATTTTGGTTGTAGACATGGGGGGACTAAGTGATTTGACCAGAATCACAGAATGTCGAGCTGAAGCAGAAACTCCAACCTGGTTCCCCAGTTGCAAAGTCTGCAGTTCTGGAAGTAACACCACATCCTCTCCCCTAAGTGCAACATTTAATCAAGTGGTCAACTGGATAAAAAAACATAAAGATAACAAATAATTTAAAAGTGCTTTGTCGCTATTTGAAAACTCAGAAAATACGTCCTTATTTTAGTCTTTTAGAGCACTAACCATAATGTTGATGCCAATAAGACCCTCTCATATAATTTCTAAAGGAAATGCTCTAGGTATTACAGTTTTGATTACATCAAGATGACGTCAGGCGTTCCACACTTTTGTAATAAATATAGAATGTTAGCAATCTAGTTGTTCATTAGGATACTGTTGAGAGGCAGAGGCCAGGGGCACGGACTCTGAAAATTGAAGGCAGGTAGGAGGATGCAAAGGCAACAATTTAACCACACTGAGCAGGCAGGAAGGGCCGTGGCAGCACAACAGACTATGGAGGGCAGTGGAAAGGGGGGCAGGGGCAACAAACCAACAATACAGGACTTGCAAGAGAGGCTGTGGCAATGTAATAGACCATTGTGGGCAGAAGGAAGAGGCAATGGTAGTACAACCATACATGCCAACAGACCCGATTCAGCCAGGAAACGTCCAATGTTTTTAAGCTCAAATGGGCTTTATTTGATCTGTCTCCTGTCTACAATCTCCTCTTTTTCAATGTAACTCAAAGGGGAAAATCAATACCCCAGTTTTTTTTCAAAATCTCCCTCTTACCAAGTTAAAAATGTTCGCAAGTATGCTACATTGGATCATGGAAGGAAATGGGGTAGGGACATGGACTTGGATAACAGAGGACAGGAGGGACATGGAGAGGTGCACCAAACTGACCCTGCAGGGCAGGCATCAGGGTTTGCAGCAGCACAATACACCACACAGGGCATGCGGGACGGGAGTGCAGCACAACAATCCATAGAAAGCAAGAGGGAGGGGACAGGACCATGCACATGGACAACAGAGAACAGAGGGGCAAGAGGCAATGGTAGCTAGCTGACCATAATGGACAGCCAGGAGAGAAAGCTGCAGCATAACAGACCATAGAGGGCAGGAAGGAAGGATCAGGGGCATTACAATGGAACAGACAAGCCAGGAGGGAGGGAGTAGGGGTCTGAACATGTAAACAGAAGGCTGGGGGCAAGGGGGCAGGGCAGGAGCAGCAAGATAGCCATGGAGGTCAGGCAGGATGGGCACTAGAAGCAAGACACACCATGAAGAGCAACAGTGAGACTGTGATGGCATACACACAGACCATGGAGGGAAGGTGGGAGGGGGTCAGGGGCAGCTAACTGACCACACAGGGAAGGTGGGAGGGGCCATGGCAGCACAGAAGACCATGCATGGCAAGTGGGAGGGTTAGTGGCAGCACAATGGCTATGATGGGCAAGAAGGAGGATGCAGGGGCATGCACAAAGGACCATGGAGGATAGAAGGGAGGGTCAGGACCTGTGCACAGACAAGAAATTTCAGGGGAAGGGGCCTCACAACAGACCGCACGGGGCAGGCAGGAGGAGCAGTTGCAGCACAACAGACCAGGGAGGGCAGAAGGGTGTGGCAGTACAATGGACCATGTAGGACAGGAGGAAGAGGATAGGGGCATGGCATGTGAACAGGCAGGGTGGAGGTGGCAGGGACAGGTTACAGTCATCTGACAATGCTAGGCAGGTGGGAGGGGAGTGGCAGCTCAACAGAACACTCAGAGTAGATAGGAGTGGCAGGTCCATGGAACATGGTGGGCAAAAAGGATGGAGCAGGGGCATGCACAAAGACATCGGAGGGCAGGGGGAAGGAGAATAGGGGCAGCAAGCTAAGCACAGAGTTTAAGCAGGAGGTCAATGATGGGGTATAGAATTGGGCAATGGAGGGCAGGAGGAGTGGACTGGTACATCATACTAAATTGAGGGCAGTGGCAGCACATCAGACCATGCATGGCAGGAGGGAGGAGGCTAGTCCATGGATTCACACAACAGAGGATAGGGAGGAGGGGGATGGGGCAGCAAGCTAACTGTTCAGAGAAGGCGGGTATTAGGAACTTTATTGTTTTTAAAACGTGTGTCTGTGCGAACTACTTAAAATATGAACAAGTATGCAGCATAATCTCCCTTTTATTCAGGAAGAAGAGGACGTTTGTGACTGTGACTCCGGGCTCACTTGGCAGAAACACCCCCTGACCCTCCACCCCCTATCGCAAAATGTAATGCCCGTGAAAAGGGTAGGTGAACACAGTGTTATATAGAACATAGTCCTGAGAGCACGATTGAAAATGAAAACTAGATATAGTGTATGGTATAAACTATGCACCAAAAAGTGTGATATAAGATGAACCGGGCGTGAAATATAATATGCAATACATTGTGCGCAATGACAGATTCATTGGAGAGCACAGGCACTAGCGCGTGCTATGCGATATGCGCCTTGGAGTGTAATATGCACAGGGCAGTGTTGTGTAACCTAACTAGTCTCTAAAGTTGTAATATAAAATATGTGCTGGGGGGTGTAACGTTGCATATGCACTGTGACAAAGATATGGATCCCAGATTGTAATATGTATGGCATAGCACTGTGCGTTATAACATAGGCATCGAGGAAGGCACGTTAGATGGGGCAATATAACCCGTGCGAAGACAAGTGTGGCATGACATATTCACGGGGTGGTGTTACAGTGCACATGGGCTAGAGAGTGTCATAGCATATGCACTAGCTAGTGGAATACAACACAGAGGTGTGTGGCACTCAGCAGGCAATGGTGGGTGTAACACAGCATTGGGCTCTGCCAGGAGCGCGCTGTGACTCTCAAGTGATGTTCGTCCCCTTTACAGAGAGTAAAATAAAAAGTATTACACATCCGGCAGTGGATGTGTGTTATATTAACCGTGAGGGGGGTTTCTTGCATAGTTATGGTCGAATTTTTGTCGAATCCCCTTTGAATGGCTTGGTGTGCATGTGTATTAAATGTGTCCGTCAATAGCTACCCATGTTTGTATAAATAAACGACAAGGGTGTCTACCGGGATTAGGCACGGTAGGGCATCAGACATGTCAGAGCTTCACTAGTGGTGTAAATACATTCCACGTGGATTCATTGTATGCATAGTCACCTTTTAATGAATATCAAGCAAATCGTCATGGTGATAGGTACGTACGGTTTGTCCAGCATGTCCTAGGTGTGTCTATAAATATATATATTTTTCAAAATATTTAAAAAACAGTGGCCGGCCCTGGGGATTGGGGTCAAAAAAATATAATTAGGAGACAGGCCCTGGGGGATGGGGTCATCAGGGCCAATAAATTAGAATAAGAAGGGGAACCACACAGCCCCCCTTCTTAAAAAAATAAAATAAATAAAAGACTGGCATCGTGCCAGAGGCCACGCCCCCTCCTTGCAGCACTCTGCAAACGCGCCCCCTGGCGAGTTGTAAGTTGGGAAATTAATTCCTCTTCAATACTGAGGGTCCCTGAGGGCCAACTAGCCCAACAGGCATCTCCAGTATGCGCCAGGGAGCTGCGCTGCAGACAGGTGTTCTGAGGCCAAGCCCCTTTTTACACCTCTCTGCAATGCAGCTCTGTGGCGCTTACTGGAGGTACCTAGTTGTCTAGTTTGACCCTAGGGACCCTTAGGATTCAAGGGGACTTAATCTCTCAACTTAGAACAGCCACAGGGCGCGTTTACACAGTGGTGAAGGGAGGGGACGGGGCCTGAGGTGACGTGTGCAAACACGCACTATGGCACGTTTTAAATTGGGGATATAATTTCCGTTCAATACTGGGGGCTAACTAGCCCACCAAGTGCTTCCAGTAAGCGCCACTGAGCTGCATTGCAGAGAGGTGGTCCATGCTGTGCCACTTTTTACACCTCTCTGCAACGCAGCTCTGTGGCACTTACTGGAGGTACCTAGTGGGCTAGTTGGACCCTAGGGACCCTCAGGATTCAAATGAACTTAATCTCCCAACTAAAAACGGACACAGGGCGTGTTTACACAGTGGTGAAGGGAGGGGACGGGGCCTGAGTTAACGTGTGCAAAAACGCCCTGTTGCCTGTTTTAAGAGGTAGTTTTAATCCCCCTGCCCTATTATATACTAGGGGCTTACAGAGGAGGTCATGCTAATCACAGGGGGACCCCAACGCATAATGTTCCCTAGTGTATGTAGGTGTTTTCACTGTATTCTAAGTGTCTTTTAACATATCACTGGCTCTAGGACTGGTTAGTCAGACTCAGTTACCACCAGTATCCGTCTGAAAAAGTTGAGGGTACAGGATGATTTTGCAACAAGGCTTCTTTCTGCTCTTCTTTTTGTTCTTTCTGCACGTTATCCTTCTTCCTGCACTTTTCTTCGTCTTTGAGGACTTCTGTTGCTTCTTTCTGCACTTCTTTTTTTTCTTTCTGTGCATTTTTTCTTCTTTCTTCACATGTCCTATCTCTGTAGGCATAGTTAGAAATTAGCATTTAAAAAACCTTTGAAATTCACCGAAAAAACCATAGGTTTCAGGCACTTTATAGTTAGGAATTAGCATTTAAAAAACCTCAGAAATTCACTGAAAAAACCATAGGTTTCAGGGGTGTTATAGTTAGCTGGACTTTTCACTTGTACAAAACCATTGAAATTCCCCCGTTATAGTTAGTTCAGCTAACTATAACTCGCGTGAGCGCAATGCACTGCTGATGACGTCACATATTACATCACTCATGACATGGTCAGTGACATCATTCATGACATCACTGATGACATCTCAAATGACATCACTGATGACATCACTGATCACATCATCCTTGTGATAGAGTGGCATACCTCGTCTCACCCTAATATAACCTTTGATACACACATTCAAAAACAGAGACTAAAATTTTCAAAACAATGGACATACCAATACCAGTTACAACAACCTCTTCAGAAATTCTAAGATCCACATACACATCCACTCATTCACCAACAGTCCTATACAGTCACTCATACATGTACTCACTCATCATATGTACTCATACACCTATACATCCTGTTACACAATGCCACTCATCCATAGAGTTACTCACACACATAGTCACTCATGCTAATAAAGAATCAAACATACATTTACTTGCATATACAGTTATACACACACCACCACACTTACTTCTACGGAAACTTACACATACTTAGTCTTTTAAACAATCACTTATACAAACACATACTTATTCATACAGGAACTCTTTCAATCTCTCACTCTCACATATACTCACTTATATACACCGCTAGTCACATATACTAGTTTAAAACATATGTAGTTACTCATAAAGACACTATTGAGACAGTCATTCACTCACTAACACACCCATACACACACTCATCCACCCATACAGTCCTGCACACATGCTGTCTTCAACACATACAAACAGTGAGTCACTCATTCATGCACCTATGCACTACGCAATACCCCCCACCTTAATCGGCCCCGGGGACCCCAACCCCGGGGTCATGGCCTTTTTAAAAAAAAAATCTTTAGGAGGGGGCTGCGTTGCCCCCCTCCTCAGGCCACTTATGGCCCCGGGGACCCCATCCCCAGGGGCCGGCCTTTGTTTTTTATTATTTTAAAAAAATATATATTTATAGAAACACCTAGGACATGCTGGACAAACCGTATGTACCTATCACCTTGACGATTTGCGTGATATTCATTAAAAGGCGACTATGCATATAATGAATCCACGTGGAATGTATTTACACCGCTAGTGAAGCTCTGACATGTCTGACGCCCTACCGTGCCTAATCCCGGCGCCCCCGCCGGTGGGTGCTCTCCAAGTAGACCCCCTTGTCATTTATTTATACAAACATGGGTAGCTATTGATGGGCACATTTAATACACACGCACACCAAGCCATTCAAAGGGGATTCAACAAAAATTCGACCAAACTATGCAAGAAACCCCCCCTCACGGTTAATAAAACACACATCCACCGCCGGATGTGTAATACTTTTTATTTTACTCTCTGGAAAGGAGACAAACCTCACTTGAGAGTCATAGCGTGCTCCTGGCTGAGCCCAATGCTGTGTTACACCCACCAGTGCCCGTCGAGTGCCACACACCTCTGTGTTGTATTCCACCAGCTAGTGCGTATGCTATGACACTCTCAAGCCCATGTGCACTGTAACACCACCCCGTGAATATGTCATGCCACACTTGCCTTCGCACGGGTTATATTGCCCCATCTAACGTGCCTTCCTCGATGCCTATGTTATAACGCACAGCGCTATGCCATACATATTACAATCTGGGATCCATATCTTTGTCACAGTGCATATGCAACGTTACACTCCCCAGCACATATTTTATATTACAACTTTAGAGACTAGTTAGGTTACACAACACTGCCCTGTGCATATTACACTCCAAGGCGGATATCGCATAGCACGCGCTAGTGCCCGTGCTATCTCGCGCTCTCCAATGAATCTGTCATTGCGCACAATGTATTGCATATTATATTTCACGCCCCGGTTCATCTTATATCACACTTTATGGTGCATAGTTTATACCATATACTATATCTAGTTTTAATTTTCAATCGTGCTCTCAGGACTATGTTGTATATAACACTGCGTCCACCTACCCTTTTCATGGGCATTACATTTTGTGATGGGAGGTGGAAGGTCAGGGGGTGTTTCTGCCAAGTGAACCCGAAGTCACAGTCACAAACGTCCTCTTCTTTCTGAATAAAAGTGAGATTATGCTGCATACTTTGTTAATATTTTAAGTAGTTCGCACAGGCACACATTTTAGAAACAATAAAGTTCCTAATACCCACCTTCTCTGAACAGTTAGCTTGCTGCCCCATCACCTCCTCCGTATCCACTGTTGTCTGAATCCATGGACTAGCCTCCTCCCTCCTGCCATGCATGGTCTGATGTGCTGCCACTGCCCTCCATTTAGCATGATGTACCAGTCCACTCCTCCTGCCCTCCATCGACAATTCTATGGCCCATCATTGACCTCCTGCTTAGCCTCTGTGCTTAGCTTGCTGCCCCTATTCTCCTTCCCCCTGCCCTCCGATGTCTTTGTGCATGCCCCTGCTCCATCCTTTTTGCCCACCATGTTCCATGGACCTGCCACTCCTATCTACTCTGAGTGTTCTGTTGAGCTGCCACTCCCCTCCCACCTGCCTAGCATTGTCAGATGACTACAATCTGTCCCTGCCACCTCCACCCTGCCTGTCCAGATACAATGCCCCTATCCCCTTCCTCCTGTCCTCCATGGTCCATTTTACTGCCACACCCTTCTGCCCTCCCTGGTCTGTTGTGCTGCAACTGCTCCTCCTGCCTGCCCCGTGCGGTCTGTTGTGAGCCCCTTCCCCTGAAATTTCTTGTCTGTGCCCAGGTCCTGACCCTCCCTTCTATCCACCATGGTCCTTTGTGCATGCCCCTGCACCCTCCTTCTTGCCCATCATAGCCATTGTGCTGCCACTAACCCTCCCGCTTGCCATGCATGGTCTTCTGTGCTGCCATGGCCCCTCCCACCTTCCCTGTGTGGTCAGCTAGGGAAGTCTGCTGCTGGTATTGAAAGTGCATGTTTCAGTCTGCATGTCAGAATTTTTTAATGAAATAGAAGAGGATTTGAGAAGTCACTCAAAATGTGCCCTAATTTTTCTTTCTGCAGCACTAATCATACTTTCTATGGTAAAATGAAGCCCCTCATTTTGTTCCTTTTTAAATTAAATGTTTTAAGAGTTATCACTTTATTCCAATCAAGATGGCTTCAGGTGTGCCATACGTTTGTCATAAGTAGGACTGTTAGCGCTCTAGTTGTTCTTTGGAACACTCTGGGAAGCTGCAGTAGAACACAAAGGAATCAACTGACAGTCTCTGCCCTTGTTGGATGTACATGTTTTACTGAGAATGTCAGACTTCATTCTCACATGACTGAGAAAGATAATGTGAATTTACAGAAAATATGCTCTCAGTTTAGCTTATAGATAACCTTCCAAACCTCTGTGGGAAAAGCATGAGAAAATAGTTTTCTCTCAAACATGATTCATGATATCACAGCAGAAGGCTTTTTCACATGGTGAAATCACCTTAGAACATACCACAATTCCTAAAATGAGTATGGTACCATCAACAAATGATTTATAATGTAACTAAAGTCTTAAAACCTTCTATTAACTGCAATGCTTTTTAATGAGGTGCTATCATGTATATTGGTCCCAAGATGGCTGTCAACACTTCTTGGATGAAGTGCTGACAGCCAATCAGATCTCACGATGAGATGTGTTGTTAGGCTCCGCCCAGATATATATGTGATTTTACTTTTGATTTTCTCAGGAACTACTGAACAGATTTACACCATTTAAGCAAAAGGCACGAGTCTGCACTGAGGACTACCTCTTTGCCAAATTTGGTGTAATTCCGTTCAGCAATTCAGGCTGTAGCTGCGTCAACAGATCCTATGGGAAAATGCATGGGGAAAACATGTTTTGGGACCCCCCTTTTTTCTCGGCCCCCACTTGATGAATCATCGTGAAATTTTCAGGATAGGAGCAGACCGGAGCTGGCCAAAAGTTTGGAAAATTTCGAGAGGATTCGTCAATCAGCACCAATGTTATTCCAAATAGAATGTTGCGGATTTCCTATGGAAAATAGGTCCTAACTATAACTACCTACTGGCGACTGCCAGTAGATAATATATATATATATATATTCACTGAAAAAACCAAAGGTTTCAGGGGCGTTATAGTTAGGAATTGGCATTTAAAAAACCTTAGAAATTCACTAAAAAAAACATAGGTTTTAGGGGCGTTATAGTTAGCTGGACATTTCCCTCGTACAAAACCCAAGAAATTCCCCTGTTATAGTTAGTTCAGCTAACTATAACTCGCGCCCCCGCAATGCACTGCTGATGACATCACATATTACATCACTCATGACATGGTCAGTGACATCACTGATGACATCTCAAATGACATCACTGAGCTCTAAATTTTTTCAACCAAAAATGGCTTCAGGGCAGCAGGCATCACCTGCATCACCTCAAACTTCTGAGGATAAATTTTTGCCGGAGGCACCACCCAAAAAACGTTTTTCTTCAGTGGTGTGGCAATTTTTTACTTTTCCCGAGGGGCAGAATAAGACCAATGCCACCTTGGTCACGTGCAAGATTTGCAAAAGAGTCCTGTTGCGAGGGGATCCTAACAAGAAATACTCTTGCGGCATGGCAAGTATGATGAAGCACATGAGGACCCTTCATCCGAACAATCTTGCACGAGAAGAGTGCCGACGGATGAGAAACACTCCTGCTCCTGCGCCATCAACCTCATCGCAGCCGAGCACATCAAGAGTGCATCCATCAACCCAAACCTTGGACATCCGTCCTCAATTTCAATTTTTAAAAGTGCTCTGTACTAAGTGCAATGCGACTTTGTGCTATGGTGAGCAGTCGATCGATCTGATCTGCCGCCGCCAAGAAAGTCACATTTGCTAGATTTTTTAATTTTTTTTATTGTTCCCTGAAGTTCATTGTTTGGTTTCTCCTGTTTTGTTTTTTGTTTTTTTTGTGCAGAAAAACCAAAAAAAATTAAAAATTGTTCAGAAAACCCCCCAAAAATTATAAAAGAAGAAAGAAGAAAAAAAAAGTTCTTGTAAGAACTAACTTTCCTGGTTTAAAAAAAGAGCTACATTTCTTTGTTAGTGTTAGTTTAGATGAATGTATGCGTAGTACGTAATTGACTGAATAAATGCATTAGTAGCGTATGGTGAATGTATAAGTGCAGTAGTATGAGGAAGTGCTGCAGCATCACACAGTAACCTCTTTAACTGCAGTGTGCTGTAGTACTTCCGAAGCACAGGGATGCAACATATGTACATAAATATGTTGCAAATCTATGCTTCTGTCTGCACGGCTGCTTAAACTGCAGCCATGTGGTGACACAGGCACCCTTGCACCGTAGTGCAAGGATATCTGTGTCATGTGCTGTTTGTTTTTCTGCAGGAAGACACACCTTCCTGCACAAAAACAATGAGAAAATTCATTTTTTCCTTCAATGTATGCTGAACATTTCAGCATGCATTGAAGATATAAAAATGTGGAGAAATGAAAACAATTCTCCTTGTTGTGCTTTCCTACACCAATTTTAGAATGGTGCACCATTCACACACATATCGAGATTTATGATTTCTGATAAATCTAGACATGTGTCTTGTTGTATGAGTATTCAGTGCAATCATGCACAACAACACTTATAGAACACCCTATCAACGCAAAGTGGTCTGCATGATGAGGTTGTATTTACATGGAGTATAAAAAGGGCACAGAGTGCCTTTTCCTCTCTTTGTAAATATGAAAGAGTATTTTACACAATAACTATGTTACAAAAAGTGACATATTTCCGTTTTTAAAATTCCTTGCGAATGATAAATGGTAAGCACAGAGTTTTGTCTGCAAAGATGTTCAAAGAAGAATGATTGAAATAATTGCGGTCCTTCAATAGCTAAAATAGGAAATATTATGAACCCCTCAAATCTTTTTTTTTGCAGGTCACATGATATCTGATTATGGTCAGATTTCAAAACTACATAGGTATAAACAGAGTGTTTTTAGAAACATGTTTCCACTTTGTAGCTTCTTGCAGACCTCCTCATTCTGCATATTGAGACTTAGTTAAACTTACCTTCACATTAATAGGAATAAAAAATGGTACACATTTTTTTCACATTTTCATTCAAATCTAAATTCTTAAAATTTGCTTATTTTAAAATTTGGATCTGTGAAAGAAAAGAAAAAAAAATTATAACATGTAATAATACATTTTTTACAACACAACATAATTTCCACAAAATAAATTTGTTTGCCTTTTTCGCTGTTCTCAGAATATATTGAATTTCACTAGAAATAGTGATTTCAATCGTACTCATCACTTAACAGCGGGCAAAAAAAAAACAATCAGAAAGATTGTTAAAAAAAACCCAACATACTATTCTCAGTAAAATACCAGAAAATACAAATCATACATATATGAAATGCTTACAGATTACAAAATGTTATAACTTTAACTTATAAAAACTGTACATGTTGCCATATTAAATTAATCACCGAATAAATGACCACCAAAAAGTCCATAATTCAAAAATATACCTTTCCTTGAGGCCAAATGGTATTTTTGTACTTCTTCTTTATGTAAATTGTCCAATGGTAGTCCTATTAAATTATAATAATAAATTCCTCAGAGAGTGAATTATCTTCCTAAAACTTTGGCTTTAAAAATATTAGGTAGGAATTTGGTAATTCACTAGGCAAACGTTGTTTGAAAACCAACTGGGCATCATTACAAAGTGTCCAGCCCTTGCATTTTAGATAGGCAGTGTAATGTCCAGATGTGGTGGAAGGACCATCATGGAAAATTATAGCAATTGCTTCAAAAGTCCTTCCTGATATTGATAGTTGTGCTGCTACAAATTGCTTTATTAAAGTGTCCAATTTTCTTCCGTCAGCTGTACAACGTTGCATCATTAAAATTATGTATTTTCCATATTTTGTTAAGAATAATGTGGATAACATTTCTGATTTACATTGGCTACACTCCATGTTTTGAATTGCACCTTTCACTAATTTATTGAAAGACACTGATTTACAGTCTGGTAATGTTAAATACAGAAATCTCTCAGTGTCTACATTGGTGCTGCATGTATACATGCAATTTTCACAATAATGTTCCCATTTGTAAGAAAGGCCAAAAATATTTTCTATTTCTACACCTTCATTTTCCAAAATCGCACCTGGCTCCCCTCAAAACGACGCTGCATGCGGCAGCCAGAATGATCACCGGTATCAAGAAATTTGACCACATTTCTCCTGCACTCAGGGAACTTAAGTGGCTTCCGGTCGAAATGCGGATTAGCTTCAGAACAGCCTGCCTCACTCATAAAGCACTACATACCGGCAAACCCGAATATCTGGCAAAAAAACTCAAAAAAGCCGGTCAGGCTAGGAATCTCAGAAGCTCAAACTCCCTTCTACTCATCCCACCAAAAACTCGAAAACAAAAAACTGCAGATCGGTCCTTCGCCGGTAGCGCTCCAAAAATCTGGAACTCTATTCCCCCCCACATCAGAACGATTCCCTCCTTTGCAAAATTCAAAAGCCAACTCAAAATCTTGTTCCTCAACCGCTCCCTAGGGAGTGGATAGGATCAATCGGAGCAGCCAGCTGACACTGCGTTCTGCTCCAACGCCAAGGCTCCGAAGGACTACAAAAACTTAGTCTGTCTTGCACTGTTATTGTGTCACTCTACTGTTTTGTGTTGTTGAATCTATGCAATGTTTCCTGCTGTAAAGCGCTCCGATACCCTAGGGTCAGGCCAGCGCTATAAAAAACTTCTTAAATAAATAAATAAAAATGGTAAGCATATACATTAAACATTCCTGAGCATCTTGTTGGATATTTTGGGTAAATTGTGTAGAAACAGAACACACATCCAAAAGACTACAGAATGCAACAGAGAACAAAATCTTTTTTGCAGATTCTCCATAATTTGTTCTTGCAAACCTTCAAGATAAAAAACAACATTGACCACTACATTAGCATAGCAGTTGACACCAGAACTATTTTCAAACTGATAACCAACAATCTCTCCAACAGTGTCCAATTTCTTTTTACCTGCAATCACAACATTATCTTGTTCTTTTCTTTTCTTGACACCTTCAGAACAGATATTCTCTAACCTTCTTTTTCGACCAACCACACGCTTTTCAAATACAGGATATTGACCTAAATTTGATGCATACACCCTTCTTAACCTATTATACTCTTTTACACAGTTTGCATCTGCAGTAACCTTTGTCTCATCAAAATCAATCAAAAACAAACCAGATAATGTTCTGACTCGCGACAAAGCAACATATGCCATACCCTCTTTAAATACGGTAGATCCAATGTTCACCAATGCACTGTCTACACTTAATCCTTGCAATTTATGAATAGTCACTGCATATGCCAGAGAAAATGGAAATTGTTTCCTACGAACATATAAATCTTTAACAAGCAAAAAACGAACTGAACAACGACCAATTTCTTTAACTTCATCAATCTGATCAAATTTAATTTTTAAAAATTCAATTCCTTCTTTTTTCTGATAATTCACAACATCCACCACTTTGCCCATTGCACCATTAACTAAACCTTTCTCTACATCCAAATTACGCCTTAAAATAACCCGACAGTTTACACACGCATACAGTGTCTTTTCTAAACCAGCAGTTTTAGATTTTTTTTTTCTAAACAATCCAGTTTTGATCTCAACTTACCCGTCAAAATAATAGTGATTCCTTCATGCAGTATTTTATCGATGGCTTCCATTTTTACAATTTCTTCATTTTCCAATTTTAATAATTCTGCGTTGAATATTGAACACTCACGCAGTGTTGGCATTAAGCAAATCACTGACTTATTTTTAGCAATTTCCACGTACACTTTTGCAGGAACTGCATTTTCATTTGGAAAGACATTGCAAAGTAATCGACTCTCCAAAGCTTCTTTTCCTTGTTTTGAAAGATTTCCAATTCTTATATCTTGAAGAATACTTCCATATTCAGCATCATTTGCCTGTCGCATATTTGTTGTCAGTTCTTTGTATTCAAAATTACTCCAAATGTTCACATTACCAACACTGCCAAGAGACTTTCTGGTATCTTCATGGGCAAGTGTTTTAAATACCGGTTGTCCTTTTACCTGTGTCAGTTGCAGTAGATCTCCAAAAACGATGACGTGTTTTCCTCCAAATAACACGTCATACTCTGTTTTAAGAATTTGCTGCATTCTTAAATGCAAAAAGGCAAGCATCAAGTTTGAAAACATGCTCACCTCATCAATAATGAGAAGTTTCATTTTCTTCAGGACTCTTGAAACTTCACAACAAGCTTCTCCAGATAGCTTGTGGTATTCCAATTTGTTCTCATGCTCTACTGGCAGCATTAGTAAACATTAAAGTAATTCCTTTAATGTTATGTGCTGCCAACCCAGTTGGAGCAGTGACAACACAAGACAAATGCGACTCAGTTGCTTTTTGCAGATAACTTGTAATTACTTTAATTAAGAAACGTTTTCCTGTTCCAGCTTGACCACTCACATACATTCGGATAGGTTGAAATGATGTACATGAGCACACTCTCTTTTCGTGAAAGTAATCCATGGTCAATCTGCTCTTTCACCTGCTGATATATTTGTTTCTGTTCAACATTTAGTTGCTCTTCCAAGTTTCCTAACTGTAATGCATCTTCTTGAGCTTGAAACATTGCTGTTTCCACCTCATTCATTGCAATCGCTGCTTCATTTTCAAAAATTGGTTGTCCTAGTGGATCTTGACTCAGTGCAGCAGAACTTTGACTGTCTTGAGAACTGTCTCTAGCAATCTCAGCTGCAATTATAGCTTCTTGATCAATTTCATCATTCAACATTTTGACACAATTTGCGAAAGCACTGCATTGTATGCTATCTTTACAAGCATTAAATGAATCTTCATAGCTGGGAAAATCTCCAAGTAATTCCAGTTCTGAACACCATGGTTTGAACATTTGCAAAAGGGCTAAATAGTAAAATTCCCTTTTGTCAGCAGTGTCGAAACTCAGTTTTCTGTGATTAATTAAATTTCCTTTCCTTTGTTTCACCAGACATCCTTCAGAACCAATCACTCCATATTTTCCATCGTTGATGTTCTCTGTAATATTCCGTTTAAAAGTGTAGTTTTGCAGCACTTCATAGAGACACATGTTCTCAAGATGATGACTTCTATTTGGATAGTATGTGTCCAACATATTGGTTTTCAAAATATCTGTACTTTCAGGGTCATTTTCTGCTAAATATTCAATTTCTTGAACAGATTTCAGTACCCGATTTCGCATTCCTACAAGACCTAGACTCACCCAAATGATTCTTCTACTTTTGGAATATAGACTTGCAGATGATAACCGATCTGAACATTCATATGCTCCAATTTCACGATGCGATAACATCTTCAAACTGAAACTGTATAATTTCTTACTTAGAGTCTTCTCGTGAGAAATCTCTTCCCATATTTCTTTCAATTCAGTCTTTTCGGATTTAGTAATGTAAGACGTTACATATCGAGCAACAGCAATGGAATTGTCCGCAACATACTGAATATCCATGTTAGCGTTCCACATGGATAAAATAACTGGATTGTAGTCATTTATGTGTTTTGATTCTTCGCTTCTTCTTAAGTTGTAGGTGTTTTTCGGAGACTTTCTTGTGATGGTATGTCGTACAGCTGACATAAAACTGTTCACTCTTCCTTTGGATAATACAGGACGTGGAAATCCAAAACGACATTTGGTATAGAACTTATCCTTTGACTTGTACTTTCGTCGACAGTATTTTCCACACCTGTGGTTTTGAAATCGTAAGACTTGTTGTTTTAAATTTTTCTCCTCTCTGCTATTTGGAAGAGCACATGTAGCATAATCTTCAATGAAAGACAAAACAGTTTCATATGAATCTGTTCCAAATTTGGGGGCGTCCTTGACCCATAACAACATATGTATGTGAGGAGCACCTCTTCCTTGATACTCCTTTCTCCAAAAGAAATCCACAACTTCTCCAAGAGGAGGATTCTTTTTATTGCAGATGAAAGACATCATAGCTTCAAATCTATGATTGAAATATCTGCATTCATTGACAGGATCCAAAGAGCACAATTCTCCAGGTGTCTTGTATTCAATATTTTTTATATTTGAATTTGCCTCTCGAAGAAATTCAAGTAAATCATCCCAAGCATACTCAGCACAGGTTAGTGTAACGAATCATGTAGGAGTTCCCAAGTTCGGTAGCATACATTTCAGTTCTCCATGTCGACAGTACCATAATTCATTAGTCCCACGCTGACATGCCATCAGATTAATCAACTGAGATTCTAAATGATCATCTCTCTGATGCACTTTATCCATAAAATCCATTGCAGTTACATTTTGAAGATGCATTCCAGTTTTTAAAATGTGATTTACTGCATATGAAAGTCCAGACAAGTCACTTTCAAACAGAAGATGAAACATATAAGGGATACATTGTCGAAATCTTTGATCTTCTGCATATAATCTTGTTGTCCGATATTCAGATGCAGGAATCTGCACAGGACGTTCATCATATCGTCCCCCTTTTCCTGTTGGAAACAACTGCGGGAAACAACGAGCTTCCAAGCTCTCTTCCCATACACTCATGGGACTTCCTGTTGCTTTTTTCATTTGAAACAACTCAATCGTATTCCCCATCACCTCTTTGGAATGAAGTGGATGTACACTGTAATGTTCATAGATCTCTTCACATCTGGACATGTCCACTTTTTCAATTTGTCCACTTAATGTTTCACTATCTTCTGCTAAATCTATTTCTTCTTCTCCAACAAACACATTTCTATAGTACTCATTATTTTTTAACAGATACAATGATGCCTTTTGCACTTTTCTAACATCCACTAACTGTTGCCAGATTTTGTAAATTCTTAGTTGGAACACCATTAACTAGAATGACTAGTGGCTCATTTTCTGCATGATCTACACCAATAGTTTCAATATTTTTCCTTAAATCTAATGGTAAATACACAACTCTTCCTTTCAATCCTCTTTGCAACTCTGATGGAGGTAATTTACTTGTTTTGGGCTCCATACGAACAATAGCCTGAAACGGGTGAACACATTGTATGAGAATAGACTCATACGTATTTAAATCTATCAGCTCTGGAGGAATAGCAACCAATTCTAGACTATTATGAACAGCTCTAGCAGGCATTTTATTCTCATCTAATTTGTTAGAACAATATTTGCAAATACGCTGCTCACATCCCAAATCAAAACAATCCTCTACCAACAAATAAGTTGCAAATTCCATCCACTTATCATTATCTTCTATTTCACTTTTTAAATACAGATTGACACCCCTAGTCTGATTTTTATAGTGACTTCGCCGACAACAAATACAAGAAACATTTGGTCTTTCACCTGAAATTACCTTAATATTTGTGATTTCGTCCTCTAATTTTTAGAATTCTACATTGTCTTCAACATTTTGTTCTACTAATGTGTCAGTTTCTTCACTCTCTTGCTGAGGCCCAAAGTAACAAAACTCAATATCCTCACAGACCTGCTTCACATCTGAAACTGACCCACGTAAAAGAGCACTGTTCAACTCACTTAACTTTAGTGCTGGACTTTTTGCATAATACAACCTTCTCACTAACTTCCACATTTGAGTATGATGTACTGCCAGCATTCTGAAATGGTGAAAAACACTTTCACAAACTTTCCTAGAAAGACAAGCCAGAGAATGACCTTGCAAACCAGTATGTTTCCTCACTCTGCAAGGGTCTAGTCCTTGCAACAGCTTAATCTTTTGTTTTACGCTTTTTTAGTATAGGCTTGTAAAAAACTACAACATTTTTCAATAGATTAATGTCGTACACTGCAAACACTACTGCAATCCCAAGTGTACACAGGGTTTTTAGCACGTCTCCCTAAAACTTCATCAGCTATCACTTCTTCTGCATTTCTTTCAACCATTTTCTCTTTCTCCATTGGACAACCATCACTAACCTCATAACCTCTACCACTGGTGTCAACTGCATACAATAATTGTTCACTCAGTGAATAACTCTCTTCATTAAAAAAAGGGTACTGAATGGGTCACGAGAGGTGTGCAAAGGCAGTGACAGGATGTTTGCTAGACTGTATGGATACTGACTAGGGAATTGAAAGTCTGAAAGACAAGTGTCTAGATGGTTAGAAGAGTGCATGCATAGTGGATAGGGGTTTGAAACAGTCCATGTGCTAAGGCCTGGCTCAGTGCATCAATACTTAGGCACTGACTGAATGATTAGAGTACTGCAAAGACAGTGTCTTGGTGAATTTATAAGTGTTTGGGTTTTGGCACAGTGAATGGATTAGTACATGGTACTGAATGGGTCACTAAAGGACTGCAAAGGGAGTGACAGGGTGTTTCCTGGAAGTGTATGGATACTGACTAGGGAATTGAAGGTGTGAAAAACAACTGTGTACGTGGTTAGAGGACTACATGCATAGTGAATCGGCGTTTGAAGCAGTCTATGTGATAAGGCCTGGCTCACTGCATGAGTGCTTGAGTACTGACTGAATGATTAGGGTACAGCAAAAAGACTGCCTGGGTGAATTTATAAGTGGTAGGCTTTTGGCGCAGGGAATGGATTAGTACTTGGTACTGAATGGGTCCCTAGAAGAGTGCAAAGGGAGTGACAGGATGTTTGCTGGACTGTATGGATACTGACTAGGGAATTGAAAGTGTGAAAGACAAGTGTCTAGGTGGTTAGAAGACTGCATGCATAGTGCATAGGGGTTTGAAGCAGTCCATGTGCTAAGGCCTGGCTCAGTGCATGAATACTTATGCAGTGACTGAATCATTAGAGTACTGGAAAGAGAGTGTCTTGGAGAATTTATAAGTGTTTGGGTTTTGGCACAGTGAATGGATTAGTACATGGTGCTGAATGGGTCACTAGAGGACTGCAAAGGGAGTGACAGGGTGTTTCCTGGAAGTGTGTGGATACTGACTAGGGAATTGAAGGTGTAAAAGACAAGTGTATAGTATGTTAGAACACTACATGCATACTGCATAGACATTTGAAGCAGTCTATTTGGTAATGAATAGTTCACATCATAAGTACTTAGAAACTGACTTAACCATCAGACTACTTCTAGGACAGTGCCTGGGTAAAACTTTTACATTTTCAGTTCTGGTGCAGTGAAGACACTACTACATGGTACTGCACTTTAGTGTCAAAGCATGACTCATTTTATCAATGCATTAGCAAACACTGGCTTCTAATGCTACTAAAACTTGACAACATGACAGGTTTTAAAACACTTATCTGCCACCAAATACACAATGTTGCCAAATGCTCACATACTCACAGTGTGATTGTCTAGACAACAACCACTATCCCTAGAAGTTTATCAAAACTGATTCACTACAGTGGAAGTGGTAACGAAACTGCACACAATGTACATATTTCAAGACTGCACTTTTATGTCAAAGCCTGACTCATTTAATCAACGCATAAGCAGAGACTGACTTCTAATGCTACTAAAACTTGACAACATGACCGGTTTTAAAAGACTTATCTGTCAGAAAATACACGATGTTACCCAATCCTTCTCTCACAGTGATTCCCAAATGCGCACACACTCACAGTGTGATTCTACACAAACACCACTATCCCTAGGAGTTTACCAAAACTCATTCACTACAGTGGAAGTGGTAAGGGAACTGCACACAATCTACATATTTTACGACTACACTTTAGTGTCAATGCCTGACTCACTTAATGAAAGCATAAGCCATAACTGTCTTCTAATGCTACTAAAACTTGACAACGTGACATGTTTTAAAACAGTTAACTGTCAGCAAATACACGATGTTACCAAACACTTCTCTCACAGTGGTTCCCAAATGCACACAGACTCACAGTGTGATTCTAGACAAGCACCACTATCCCTAGGGCTTTACCAAAACTCATTCACTACAGTGGAAGTGGTAAGAGAACTGCACACAATCTACATATTTCACGACTGCACTTTAGTGTCAATGCCTGACTCATTTAATCAACGTATAAGCAATGACTGGCTTCTAATGCTACTAAAACTTGACAACATGACAGGTTTTAAAATAGTTATCTGTCAGCAAATACACAATTTTACCAAACACTTCTCTCACAGTGGTTCCCAAATGCACACAGGCTCACAGTGTAATTCTAGACAAACAACACTATCGTTAGGAGTTTACCAAAACTCATTCACTACAGTGGAAGTGGTAAGAGAACTGCACACAATCTACATATTTCAGGACTGCACTTTTGTGACAAAGCCTGACTCATTTAATCAAAGCATAAGCAAAGACTGGCTTCTAATGCTACTAAAACTTGACAACAAGACAGGTTTTAAAAAGGTTATCTGTCAGAAAATACACGATGTTACCAAACACTTCTCTCATAGTGGTTCCCAAATGCACACAGACTCACAGTGTGATTCTAGACAAACAACACTATCCCTAGGAGTTTACCAAAACTCATTCACTACTATGGAAGTGGTAAGGGAACTGCACACAATGTACATATTTCAAGACTACACTTTTGTGTCAAACCCTGACTCATTTAATGAAAGCATAAGCCATAACTGTCTTCTAAAGCTACTAAAACTTGACAACATGACAGGTTTTAAAAAAGTTATCTGTCAGCAGATACACAATGTTACCAAATGCTTCTCTCACAGTGGTTCCCAAATGCACACAGACTCACAGTGTGATTCTAGACAAGCACCACTATCCCTAGAAGTTTACCAAAACTCATGCACTACAGTGGAAGTGGTAAGATAACTGCACACAATCTACATATTACATGACTGCACTTTTGTGACAAAGCCTGACTCATTTAATCAAAGCGTAAGCAAAGACTGGCTTCTATTGCTACTAAAACTTGACAACATGACAGGTTTTAAAATAGTTATCTGTCAGCAAATACACAATGTTACCAAACACTTCTCTCACAGTGGTTCCCAAATGCACACAGACTCACAGTGTGATTCTAGATAAACAACACTATCCCTAGGAGTTTACCAAAACTCATTCACTACTATTGAAGTGGTAAGGGAACTGCACACAATGTACATATTTCAAGACTGCACTTTTGTGTCAAAGCCTGACTCATTTAATCAACGCATAAGCAAAGACTGGTTTCTAATACTACTGAAACTTGACAACATGACACGTTTTAAAAGAGTTATCTGTCAGAAAATACACAATGTTACCAAATGCTTCTCTCACAGTGGTTTCAAAATGCACACAGACTCACAGTGTGATTCTAGACAAGCACCACTATCCCTAGGAGTTTACCAAAACTCATTCACTACAGTAGAAGTGGTAAGGGAACTGCACACAATCTACATATTTAAGGACTGCACTTTTGTGTCAAAGCCTCACTCATTTAATCAACGCATAAGCAAAGACTGGCTTCCAATGCTACTAAAACTTGACAACATGACAGGTTTTAAAAGAGTTATCTGTCAGCAAATACACGATGTTACCAAATGCTTCACTCACAGTGGTTCCCAAATGCACACAGGCTCTCTGTGTGATTCTAGACAAACAACACTATCCCTTGCACTATACCAAAACACATTTCTTCATCTACAAGGAGTACTACATTTTAGTGCAAAAACATAACTCATTTCACAAATTCATAAACAATGACTGGTTTCTAATTCTACCAAAATATAAAAACTGCATAGTTATCTGTCTACAAACACATGAAAAAAACAAATCCTTATCACAAAATGGTTTCTACATGCACACACACTGTCAATAAGATTGTAGAGAAAAAAAAGTACTTCCTACACTTTAGCAGAAGAAATACATTAGTCTGATTAAAATAAAAATAGTCTACATACATCCCCTCACAATTAAATAACTCACCTTTCAAGATGTTTTGTAGATTAAGAAGTATATCAGTCACACACCAGATAACAGTCATACACCAGATTTTCTTATACAGAATCTCTGCACTGTGCACCCGTCAGCAGAACCAAAGAATGGCAAAGTTTCCCTCTCATTTTCCACACATATACATGTAAACATCAAATCACATTCCTTCCCACATAAATTCAAAAGCAAACACACATTTCTATTGGTTAAACATTTCAACTCTTTCCAAATGACATAAACGTCAACCCTTCCCCCAATCTGCCTTCTGCCCGTTACCATAGAAACAGGTCATGGAACACTGTACTGAGCACATAGGTCACAAGTTCAGCACACACAATGTTGCTAATCAAGACAGCAAGTGTGCTTGACTTCTCAACATATCAGCTTATCATATATAATGTTCCTTACAATCAGTTTCTGTTAACTAATAAGAATCATGAGTTTTAAAAACAGAAATATGCACCCTACCTTTCAGTGTAGAAGGTTGTCAGACAACCAATAATTTCTTGTCTTTTTTAAAAATTGCATCTTAGCCACCATTTTAGAAACATCTTACTTTCCAAACTGCCATTTCATTTTCAGAGACCATCTGAGTGCATCCAGACCTCCTTACAAGATGCTTAGAGTGTGGATTGTGGGACACAGCTACATTTTCTGTAGCCAAAGGTATGCAGAAAACAAAGGCATTCACAAAGACCTAGGTTTGCCAAATGTAGACAATAAATGGATTGGACAGAGAAGGTTAAAGTGGCACCAATTGATGCCATTGGTGAAATCCTTCATGCAATTCCAACACCCTGACCTCATAATAGTGCACTGTGGTGGCAATGACCTAGGCACTTTGACTGGGGTAGGTCTGGAAATGCTTATGAAGAACACCTTTGCAGAACTGATTTCACTTTTCCCTAAAACTGCCTTTGTGTATTCTAACATATGCCAAAGGCAGAAATGGAACTGGTCCGATCATTTTTGTCCACAAATTGAGAAAGCTAGGAAACATGTGAATAAATCTGTTTCTGCTTTTCTCCGAGACTACAGAATGGGGTCCATTTACAATAACAATCTGCGCTTTCATATGCAAGAGATGTATAGGAGAGATGGAGTACACTTTACTGATGAAGGAAACAGTGTCTTCCTCAACAACTTTAGACTCCGTATAGGTACTTACTTATAAGTACCAAAAACTCTCAATGAACACAACGGCTCTCAGCGCCTTGAGACCCTCACGGGTAAGTAACGCGCTTTACAAATATCATGATTGATTGATTGATTAAATGTTTCCTGGCTTTCTCTATCTTAGGACAAAATTCAGATGACCACTTCCATTTCTGCCTTGGGCATATCTTAGAAAACACCATTGCAGTGTGAGGGAAAAGTTACATTAATCGTTCTAAGGTATTCTTCATTAGGGTTTCCAGTGGTACCTCAGTCAGTGTGCGCAGGTCATTGCCACCACAGTGCACAAATATGAGGTATGGATATTGGGAATCCATAGTGCTTTCAAACAATGGAAGCAGTTGCTGCCACTTTTACCCTCCCTGGCCAAACCAACTAATATCCACAATTGGGCAAGCCCAGCTCTCTGCCAATACCACTCCTAACAAATTCTCTCACCCAGATTACCCATGACCTACACTTCACACTCTAACCATTTTGAAGGATGGAGCAGTAGCACACAGGAGAAGGCTGAAGATGGCTGCAGCTGAATGATAGTTTTCAAAATAAAGACAGTTAAAATATACCCTAGCAAGTAAAATCTAAAAGACCTCATTTGACTGGATGATGTAATTATGGCACTGTTTAAAATTAGGTTATGGTAGAAATTTTAAGTAAGTATATGTCTGGATATGTAGGATATGTTTGAAATTGCATACAGTCAACCACACCTGCTTCATTGGGTTTAGGAGTTAGCATGCTGCTGTAGAGACTGTTGTGAACTTGTGACCTACTGCTAGCAGAGAATGTTACAATTTTGGACACCAAAGAAATAGAGCTACGTGAGTATGGTGGGAAAAGAACAAAAAAAGCCTAGAATATCAATTGGAGGAGACATTGTTCATAAATAAAAAATATTTGATTATTGTTTGGGTCTAAATTTAGGGATTTGTAGGCAGTGGTGTGTAACTGGTAGTGTTTAGGAATAGTTTGTAAAAAAGATTATGGTTTGCTGCGTAGATCCGCGGATCCACCACAAGGTTACACAGAGGGCCACGCTGAGAGCCACGGATAACTTTGTGGGTCCGCTAACCCCGCCCAAACGCGATACCGAAATGGGCTCTGCTTAGAAAAGTCATACAAAGGGTTAAGAAAGGTGACCATTCAAAAGAGCTGTATGATTAGTAAGGAAATTAAATGAAAACAGTGTTTTTATTTGTTTTCACCCTCTGTAACCTTGAAAGCAAATTGAATAGGGTGCCATTAATAATTGGCTTGTATGAGATGGTTTACCATTCTTCTGCTCGGTTTATGTGTGCTTTCTTGAGACAATTTTGAGAACCTGATACTGAGAAAGAGAAATAATCACCAACAATCACATTTAACATGTATGTGAATTAAGCTGTAGTATAAAAGAAATAGTTGATAGAGAAAGAGTAAGTGTCAGTAAAGCCAATGAAACTGAGCAGGATGTTTGAGAAAACTGAGAGAAAATGTTGAAAGAGAGTAGAAGATGAAAATAAAGTGTACCGGTCAGGAACCATTAATAAAAACTGGTGCAGAAAAACAAAACAAAAGGTATACAACAATGTAGGGAGTGACACAAAGGAATGAAATGCTAATGTATACAGTGACATATTAAGGCATTTTATTATGTATATAGTTATACAAGGAGATATACATAGATACATAGATTAAGGTGAGTTTCTTTAGAGTGATGCTTTTGCTAAGACAGCAAGGTATAGTAAAATGCATGTACTTTTCATAGATAATGCTATAACTATGCATACAGTAACAGAGGAAAGGCTACATTGATGCATATATTTACAAAGTCAAAAGGAAGCTGATGTGTGCACTAAGTCACTTAGAGAGACATTGATATATGCAGCTACACACCTAGGTAAATAGTAAAATATAAGCTGAGGTACCAAGAGGGAATTTTAAGTTTATAGGAAGACATGTAGAGAAAGTGGAGGATACAGTGAGAAACTAAACTACACAATTAAATATTGAATAAGACACTTATAGACAGAGGCACGGAGTGATGGGGCTGTAATACAGGTATAACATACTTATAAGTTCTGATAGATGCTAAACATACACTGTAATGTAGAGCCAACCACTATAAAGTAGATAGGAAAGTTTCTAGATACATACCCAACAACAACAAAAAGTGTGGTATTTACAGGACCAGATATACATTGAGACACGCAATAATAGAGTGAGTGAAACAGTAATGTATTTAGTTATACACATGCGCACACATGAATACCTAGAACAATACATTCAGCGTATCTGTAATACCAGTGTGTACAAGAGTTAGATGGATAATTTTTCCAAACTGTAGAGTAAAACTACAGGGAAGCCATGGATACAGTGATGGGTTCAGTAATACATTTAGATACTCACTTATAAATACAGCCTGTGAGACATTGGGGCATACAATTACACACTTAGGGGCACAGTGACTGACTCAGACACTAATTATATAGGCAGTCAAAGCAACAGATTAATAAGTACACAGATGCACCTATGTACAGAGTAATACACTCACTAAAATCTTGTGTACACTAGCTTATACATACAGTTATACACTCTGGGACAGTTGAAAGCATACACTGACACAGCAAAACACATAGAGATGCATTCACTGATACACTCACACAGTCACTTATTCACAGAGTAATACATCCTGGGTATTTTGATATATACAAAAGAACAGTCATGCATACCCTGATCCACTCCCTGACTTGTTCATGTACTCACAGATACATACACTAAGACACTATTGTAGACACTAATACATACAGTGGTGCACTCATAAACGCACAGATGCATTGAGTGATAGGGAGAAACAGTCCCTTATGCACACACTCAGCGACCATGGGAGAGAGATAAATACAGTGAGACACTGACACACTAGCTTCTAGAGAAAGTGAGATATTCTCTGACACATATATACACTGGGATATCTGCTGATACACTGATGCAATCATTGACTTAGTCACATACTCTCAGATAAATACAGTGAGACATCCTAGGACAGAGCAATACATACAGTGATACACCCAACAACACATTAATGCTGTCACTGACACTCTCAGTTATACGTAGCATATCTATGATACATATGTCCAAGAGACGTAAATGTGTATAGAGTTTTATCTGTGTACTGTAAAAAGCAAAGTATAAAATAAAAGGAAAGTATGTATTGTATAACAGATTATAAACCCTGGACTAAAGAGTAACCAGTCAGTTATTGGATTAGTAATTTATTTGTTGTAGATGTTAATGTATTGTTTAGTTTTTCAGACATCTGATTTTATTTGAGAAAGAAAATTTACAATGCCTGTCAAGAGAGAAAGATGAAAGAAAGAGAAAAAGCAGTATTATGAACAGCATACTCTGAGAGACAAACAAAATAAGGCGGAAAATATCCAGAGGCAAAAAGGAGAAGCTGGTAAGACAGTTTCTCAAAACATATATGCAGTAAAATGCAAAATTTGACTGCAGTCTAAAAATGGATTTTACACATGAAGTGGAAAAAATTAAGGATTACGTCTTTCTGAAAGTGGAAAATACTCTAAGAAATCAGGGACTTTGTCACGGAGACAAAAACAGTTTAAGGAGTTAAGAGCTAAAATGTTTTGGACTAGAGTAATAGAAAATTGGTGAAAAGGATGAAGAGAAGTGATGCTCTAAAGCAAAAGCAGCACATTGAGTGTGTTGCTTTTAAAGCATTCACACTGAAGAGAAAAGTATTTGTATTTATATTGATTAAAATGAGGGCACTAGACAAAACATTATGAAGAAAATAACTGTTAGAAAAATCGCTTATTAATAGAACTAATTTTTGCAAATTTTTGAAAGGTGAATGGAAGTATATATTTAGTACAGACGCTTATTTTAATAAAGAAGGCTATTTCCAAGAGAACCCAGTAGTGCATGCAGTTGATTTAACTGGTCATTGTTATTAAGCAAGAGATGGTATTCCTGTTGCAAAGGAAGAGATGGTTCCTAGGAATGTAGAGGAAATGGTAGATGAAGTGGTGCAAGGTAGGCTCACACAGACCTTAGTATACAAATGGAGTTGTAGTACTAATTGCAGTGTTCATCGGGAGTCAATTGATTTATTAAAAAATGTTATGCTTGACTTTCAATTCAGAAGTCTCAAGCAGAAAATTGCAATTTTGCAAGGATTAGATCCATGCAAAGTGAGAAAATATACTAATTTACAGGGACATTCAATGGCATATCTTTCAAGGAAAGTTTGCAGAAGCAGTTTTCATCATTTCAGGATGTTATCTGTTCACCACTCCAAAATTCAATCTTTGGTTAGAAGACTTTATTATGTAAAAACTCCATGCGTTATGTTTAGGAGACATGAATAGAGTTTTATTGTATGGTACACTAGCAGAGGTTGAAAACATTTGTGAAAATATTCCGTTTCGGTTGTTTGGTCCAGAAGAGGAGTCTAGGGAAAATGTAGAGTTGGTTACTGAAGAAGAAAATGCAGAAACGAGTACTGAAAACATTGCACAGCAAATTTGCTAAGTTTAACACAGTTTGCTTCGAGAAATCAAACTGTGTTTGTATTTGTTGTTGATGCACTCACTACAAAACACAGACTTGCATTGTAGTTGTGTACTCTAAAGTTGAAAAAGAGAACAATGTTAAGTGGCAAGAATTTGGTGCATATTTGTTTGTTGAGAAAATATTTGTTTTGTCCACACAGCAGATTATATGTAGGTACCTGCTTCGATAAGTTAGAGAATAATAAAATGCCAGCTCTAGCCATATACAATAAGTTAATGTTGGTTTCTGTTCCAGAAGAGCATAAAGTATTAAATGTTAATGAGTCAATTCTAATACAGAGTATACATCCATTCCAAAACATAGTTCGCATGGAACCAAAAGCAGGAAAATTACCTCCAACTGAGCTCCAGAATGGACATGTGTTTTTACCTTTAGGTTTTAAACAGAATATACAAACTATTATGGTAAATAAAGAAATTAAAGAATTTCTTATTATTTTAGTAAATGGTGTTTCAACAAAGAATAGAAAAATATGGGAAGTCAGTAGATAACAGTACATATTAATAAGGTTAAAAAAGCAACATTATAGCTAGCAAAAAATAATATTTACTACGGAAATGTTGATGTTACTGAAAATGTAAGTTGTGTAGAGGATAAGACGTTAGCATCAAGTAGGAGGATTGAAAGAGTGGATCAATCCAGATATGAACAAGTTTTGAACAATACAGCATCCATCTCCTGCATTGTAAAGAAATCCCTGTTGATGTTATTGAGCATTTTCAAATGAAACAAGCACAAAGACCTCCCTTAAGTGTATGGGAAAAAAGTTTAGAGGCTTGCTGTTTTCCTCAACTGTTTCCCACTGGAGCTGGAGGTTGCTATGATGACCGTGCTGTACAGATACTAGCAGCTGAATACCACTCAACACATCTTTATTCAGAGGATCCAAGATTTTGGCAGCGCATTCCATTTATATTCCATATTTTGTTTGTAAGTGACTTGTCCGGAGTTTCATTAGCTGTGAATCATATATTAAAAAAAGGTGTTAATCTTCAAAATCTTACTGCAAAAGAATTTGTTGACAAAGTTCAAGAAAAAGATGAAAACATAGTATGCAATTTATTTATTTGATGGCGTGCCAATGTGGCACTGGTGAGTAATGGTAACATCGCCATGGAGAACTGAAAAGCATGCTGAGAAACCTAAGGGTGTCAACTTGGCTTGTTACACTCAGTTGCAATGATTATGCATGGGATGACCTGCTTTAATTTTTAAGAGAGGCAAACTCAAACATTGAGGACATCAATGTAAAGACAGCAGGAGAACTTTGCTCTTTAGATTCTGCAAATGTTTGCAGATATTTTAACCACAGGTTCCAAGCAATGTTATCTTTTATCTGCAACAAAAGTAAGCCTCTTCTTGGAGAAGTAACTGATTTCTTCTGGCGTAAAGAGTACCAAGCACGAGGTGCTCCTCATATTCACATGCTGTTATGGATAAAAGATGCTCCCAATTGACTCTGTTCTTTCTTTCATATAACAGTATGTGTCATTCCAAAACATACTACTGACAAATGCCTGAGAGAAAAAGTTCTGCATTTACAAACACATAGATGTGGAAAGTACTGTTGTGGAAAATACAAGGAAGATTTTACACAAGATGTTGTTTTGGCTTTCCAACCAGTTATTTCACAAGGAAGAGTCAACAGCTTTTTGACAACAGTGAGACATAGAGTAACACAGAAATCACCGAAAAATTACTAACTATCTAAGAAGAACAGAGGCTTCCAAGTTCATTAATGATTATAACATTATAATTCATAAAATGTGGAATGCAAATATGGACATTCAATTTGTTGCAGAAAACTCCATTGCTGTTGATCGTTATGTGACTTTGAACGTTACAGAATCAGAGAAGACAGAAATGAAAGGGATGTGGCAGGAGATTTCTGCAGAAAAGAGTTTAACAAAAAAGTTTTACGGCTTCAGGTTAAAAATGTTGTTGCAGAGCTAGGTTTGTTCTTATGAATACTCGGACAGGTTAAGCTCGGCAAGTTTGTGCTCCAAGTCTAGGGGAATAGTTTGAGTAAGCTTAGGCCTTTCAAGTAGATTAAATAGAGTATTAAAGTATTTTCACGAAATTCAGTATCTAGCAAAGTTTGACCAGTAGAAGAAGTGTACATTTGGAAAACATGTGCCTGTATGAAACTTCAGTAGTACAGATAAAGAACCAATGTAAAAGAAAACAGAGAAGGCGAATTTGCAGTTCTCGGATATGATGATTGTTAAGTTGAACGTGCAAAAGAAAATCGCATTAACCACAGGAAACTTATTTGCCAAACTGAAGAGAAACTGAGTTTTTCTATTTGGCACTTCTTTAACTTTTCAAACCTTGGCATGCAGTGTCTGAATTACTTGAAGGCTGTGATTGCTATGAAGATTCATTCAATGCTGGAAAAGACACTATTTAGTGTTCAGTCTTCCAAAATATTATGCAAATGTTAAGTGATGAGATTCAGCAAGAAGAAACATTTGCTGCAGAGGTAGCTAATGACAGTTCACAAAGGGCCTGATTATGAGTCTGGTGGTCCATGGACTTCCAGATTCACAGTGGAGTGGCTGTGGCAGACCAGCTATCGCTGGACTGTCAGTCCGACCACCCCATTACAAGGTGGGCAGTTGGAATACCATTGCACTGCCTCAACCGCCAAGGCTCAGAGATCCTTGGTGATAGCACAGTGGTCTTGAGGCTGCATTATGCTTGGCGGGGCTGTCGCGGTCCTGCCAAGCATATTACAACTTTCCTCTCCGCCACAGTTTTCATAGTGGTTCCTCCTCCATAAAAACCCTGATGGAGAGGAAACAAAGTGGGCCCTACAGGCTTATGGGTTGCAAGTAGGGGGGCACATGTTATGCCCCCTGTGTGCATGCACCACAGTGCCTGCACGGCATGAACTGCACCAGTCCATGCCATGCAGGTTCTGTGGGAACACCAAAGAACCGCCTGCTAGTGACTAAAAAATTCATAGTCTGGCAGGTGGTGCACACACAGGTTTGGCGGTGCAGGAGCAGGGCAACTGCATGGTGGTCACTCTCCCGCACCGCCAAATTTATAATCAGGCCCAAAGTAGTCAAAGTTATGCACCTCGCAGTCAACATCCTCCTGGATCATCTATCATTGAAATTGAAGCTGCAATAACTATGAATGAGGTGGATAGTGCAATGGATACAGATAGACAAGAAATTATACATCTGGGGTAGTTAGTTGCACAACTCAACAATGAACAGAAGGAGATTTATATGGATTTCTCCACGAGAAGAAAGAATGCAATTGTTCATTTTTTAAACCAATTCTATTATATATCAGTGGTCAAGCTGGCACGGGGAAAAGCTTTTTAATTAAAATTCACACCTCTTACCCACAGTGGACAACAAACCAAACTTGTCATGTGTGGTAACAGCACCAACTGGATTAGTTGCACACAATATTAAAGGAAATACTCCACAGTGGCTATTAATGCTACCTGTAAAAAACTGATAATAAACTGGATTACCAGAAGTTATCTGGTGAAGCATGCCATAAGGTAGCAAGAGTTTTGAAGAAAACAAAGCTATTCATTATTGACGAGGTAGACATGGTTTCAAATTTAATGCTGGCCTTTGTTCACTTAAGAATGCAACAAATTTTACGAACAGACTAACACGTTCTCTTAAGAGGAAAGCATTTAATTGTGTTTGGTGACTTACTGCAACTAACTCCTGTAAAAGGAGAGCCTGTTTTTACAACACTTCTGCATGAACAAACTCCTAATTCATTAGGGAGTATTGGAAATGTAAATATTTGACTGATTTTTCAATACAGGGAACTACTGAAGAATATGTGTCAAGTGTCTGATGAGATATATGGTAGTATTCTGAAGGGATATTAGAGTTAGACTTCTGACAAAGAAAGGTAAGAGTACCTTAGAAACTCGACTTGTCAAAAAACCATTTACGTCTAAGAAAACGGCAGCACAGCTAATGTTCAATTTGATTCAAGAAGGGAAATCAATAGTAAATTTAATGGCAACACTTCAAGAGTGTGCCAATTTTAATGACAAATTGCTGAAACTGGAGAGCGAAGACATTTTGGAAGTTACAGCTATTGACAAATTAAGACACTGGAGATTAACAATAGTGCTAAATGAAAAACTTCAAGGAAAACTGGATTCATTAGACAATCTGTATCTTAGACTACTGGATTAGAGAAGTGTTTACGTGTGTGTAAAAACTGTAGAGTAAGCCTGGGCGTAAAACTTTGCTCTGTTTGCGGTGTTTGCGTAATTTGGAAACTCTGTGTTCCACAGAGGATGTGGAGTTACCGTAAAACTCTGCACTCCACAACAGAGCAGAATTTTTTTTGGGTTCACACACTTGAAACATCATTTTGCATACATGAGAGCAACTTTCCAGGTGCTCGTGATCGCCCACAAGATTTTTAGTGCTGTTCGCGGGTGCCACAAGATTTGCTAGCCGGCCACATGCTCCCGTGAGATTTTGCGGTCCCCAACACTTCATTCGGGAGCGCCAGAGACTTCCGGGCAATGTTTTCTGCTGTACCTGGTCCAGAATGCACAGGATCTACGGCGGCTAAAATCTGGGGAAGATTCTCTCCTCGAGAAGCATCATAATCTTCCTGAACTGACCATTTGGAGTTAAAAACCTCCTCAAATTGACATTTGGTGGTGTTTTTTTATGCGAGGAGTCTTTTTTTCTCCTTTTTTTCAGCTGGAAGGAAGTGGCACAGAGTCTTCAACTTCCTGTTCCTGTCCAGTAGGCTCCTCCCAGTGCTTTGTCCATCTCCTGATTACTTTTCATTTGGATTTGGAGCTGTAAGGATCACTGTATGTGTCTGCTCTGCTGCATATCCCATTGGATTTCATTTAAGGACATTTGTATTTGAGAGTTCACAAGTAAGTTGAAAAATTGGTGTCGTTTGTTTGACTGGGGCCATGCACCTGGATTTATTTGTACTGTTGATGGATTTTTTAAATGTATTCGGATGGGGGGGCTGTTGTTTCAGGAGGGGCCGAACATTCACTGATTTCTTTACATTTTCTCTTTTTTCTTTCGTGAAGGAAACATGTTTCACAGTTTACTCCATGTTTTAATACATTTGAAATATTGATTGAATTCACTATATGACCTAGTCTGTAATTGGCCTTCCAGGCAACAGGCCCAATTCTCTTCATGGGTGCATGAAACAACAGTTTCTGTGGTGTTTACAGCCCATGGATGGATTTGTATCGAAATACAAAATGAGCTTTTGAGTGGTGTTACATGTTTGGTTTTTTCATGCAAACAGTGTATAGGACTAGGTGGAGTAAAGCCTTTGAAGGATTTGTTTTACCATGCCTCTTCTGTCTGGTCTGTGTGTGTGTTTGCCATAGGCCACCATGTGCCTTTGTTCCAGATTCGATGTGGTCACTGGCCAGAGGTAATTTTGTATAGTCAGTGGACTGTCCCTAGGCTTGCATGTGCTGTTTGTTTTCAGGCCTCGGGCCTCTTCTTGTTGTGACTTGTGAGTGACCATGTGGCTGGCGGCCATTTTGTGTAGGCAGCTAGTGTGCTTTTCTGCCATAGGCCTGCATTCGGTCTTTGTTCCAGGCTACCAGCTTCTTGCTATGACCATGTGGCTAGTAGCTATTTTGTGTATAATGGCAGTGTGCTTTTGCCATAGGCCTGCATGCATTCTTCGTTTTAGGCTTCCAGCTTCTTGTTGTGACCATGTGGCTGGTGGCTATTTTGTGTAGGCAGCCAGTGTGCTTTTGCCATAGGTCTGCATGCATTCTTTGTTCTAGGCCTCCAGCTTCTTGTTATGACCATGTGGCTGGTGGCCATTTTGTATAGGCAGCTAGTGTGCTTTTTCAATAGGCCTGCAAACGTTGTTTGTTCTTCTTGTTGTGTTACCATGTGGCTGGAGCCATTTTGTATATCCGGCCTGTGCGCTTTTGCCATAGGCCTACATGTCTTCTACTTTGTTGCGGCCATGCCTTTTTGCTGGTTGTTGTTGTTGTGACCATATGGCTGGAGGCCATTTTGTGTGGGCAGCCAGTGTGCTTTGTCTAAGCCTGGGAGTAGTTTGCGGAGTTCTGCCATGCGTAACTCCATAAAGTGCAAAAAAAACTCAGCCACACCACGCGAAGCTCCGCAAGCAGTTGAGTGCATTAGATAAATGCCAGTTTGCAGTGATTTTCAGTGCCAGGTGCTCGTCCGCACTGTGCAATCATCTGTTTTTCGGAACTCCGCCAGCTTTGCGTAACGCGGAGTGCAGAAAACTCTGCAAATTCTACAAGCGGAGCGGAGTACATCGCCCAGACCTACTTTTGCCATAGGCCTGCATGTCTTCTTTGTTGTGACCATGCCTTCTTGCTGGTTGTTGTTGTGTGACCATGTGGCTGGCAGCCATTTTGTGTATGCAGCCAGTGTGCTTTTGCCATTGGCCTGCATGTGTTCTTTGTTCTTTTAGGCCTCCTGCCTCTTGTTGTGACCATGTGGATGGTAGCCATTTTGTGGATCCAGCCAATGTGTTCTCCCTATGGGCCTGCATGTCTTCTCCTTGTTCCCAACGAATGTCTTCCTGTTCAGTGTTGTTGTAGATGACAATGTGGCCCTGGTTGGCAGCGATTTTGTGTGTCCAACCAAATCCAGTCCTTTTTGCCATAGGCTGCATGGATGGTTGAGCAATGAGATAGCAGTTTAATAATAATGAATTATTATATCTTTGAAGATAACTTCACCCATGTTGAATTATTAACATTTTTCTATCTTTTGAGTAATTGTAATTGGTAATTTTTTTCTTCAATTTTCCGAATTTTTGTTATATATATATATATATATAAATTCACTGAAAAAACCATAGGTTTCAGGGGTGTTATAGTTAGCTGGACTTTTCACTTGTACAAAACCATTGAAATTCCCCCGTTATAGTTAGTTCAGCTAACTATAACTCGCGCGCCCGCAATGCACTGCTGATGACGTCACATATTACATCACTCATGACATGGTTAGTGACATCACTCATGACATCACTGATGACATCTCAAATGACATCACTGATGACATCATCCAGTGAATGTGTGTTTTTCTGAAAATTAAATATGTTTTATTTATGTATATCTCAAGGTCGATGGAAGAATAAATGGGTATAAAAGTGTCTAAATGGATGATTTGTTTTTGAAAAATTGATTGTGTAACTGACTGATTAAGTGTATCATAGTGAATACATGGCTTAGTGAGTAATGTTTAAATATGTAAATATCTGTATCAGTCTCTCACTTTGTGTATAAGTGGCTGCATGGGTTGGTGAGTAGCTACATGGGTGTCTATATAGGTTATTAGTTGGTTTTTTGAGTATCAGTCTGAGTGTCTGCATGGTTCGGTGGGGGGTATTACGTAGTGCATAGGTGCATGAATGAGTGACTCACTCTTTGTATGTGTTGAAGACAGCATGTGTGCAGGACTGTATGGGTGGATGAGTGTGTGTATGGGTGTGTTAGTGAGTGAATGACTGTCTCAATAGTGTCTTTATGAGTAACTACATATGTTTTAAACTAGTATATGTGACTATTGGTGTATATAAGTGAGTATATGTGAGAGTGAGAGATTGAAAGAGTTCCTGTATGAATAAGTATGTGTTTCTATAAGTGATTGTTTAAAAGACTAAGTATGTGTAAGTTTCCGTAGAAGTAAGTGTGGTGGTGTGTGTATAACTGTATATGCAAATAAATGTATGTTTGATTCTTTATTAGCATGAGTGACTATGTGTGTGAGTAACTCTATGGATGAGTGGCATTGTGTAACAGGATGTATAGGTGTATGAGTACATATGATGAGTGAATACATGTATGAGTGACTGTATAGGACTGTTGGTGAATGAGTGGATGTGTATGTGGATCTTAGAATTACTGAAGAGGTTGTTGTAACTGGTATTGGTATGTCCATTGTTTTGAAAAGTTTAGTCTCTATTTTTGAATGTGTGTATCAAAGGTTATATTAGGGTGAGAGGAGGTCTACCACTCTATCACAAGGATGATGTCATCAGTGATGTCAAGGTTTTTTAAATGCTAATTTCTAACTATGCCTACAGAGATAGGACATGTGAAGAAAGAAGAAAAAATGCACAGAAAGAAAAAAAAGAAGTGCAGAAAGAAGCAACAGAAGTCCTCAAAGACGAAGAAAAGTGCAGGAAGAAGGATAACGTGCAGAAAGAACAAAAAGAAGAGCAGAAAGAAGCCTTGTTGCAAAATCATCCTGTACCCTCAACTTTTTCAGACGGATACTGGTGGTAACTGAGTCTGACTAACCAGTCCTAGAGCCAGTGCTATGTTAAAAGACACTTAGAATACAGTGAAAACACCTACATACACTAGGGAACATTATGCGTTGGGGTCCCCCTGTGATTAGCATGACCTCCTCTGTAAGCCCCTAGTATATAATAGGGCAGGGGGATTAAAACTACCTCTTAAAACAGGCCACAGGGCGTTTTTGCACACGTTAACTCAGGCCCCGTCCCCTCCCTTCACCACTGTGTAAACACGCCCTGTGTCCATTTTTAGTTGGGAGATTAAGTTCATTTGAATCCTGAGGGTTCCTAGGGTCCAACTAGCCCACTAGGTACCTCCAGTAAGTGCCACAGAGCTGCGTTGCAGAGAGGTGTAAAAAGTAGTACTGCCTGGACCACCTCTCTGCAATGCAGCTCAGTGGCGCTTACTGGAAGCACTTGGTGGGCTAGTTAGCCCCCAGGGGCCCTCAGTATTGAAGGAAAATTATATCCCCAATTTAAAACGTGCCATAGTGCGTGTTTGCACACGTCACCTCAGGCCCCGTCCCCTCCCTTCACCACTGTGTAAACGCGCCCTGTGGCTGTTCTAAGTTGAGAGATTAAGTCCCCTTGAATCCTAAGGGTCCCTAGGGTCAAACTAGACCACTAGGTACCTCCAGTAAGCGCCACAGTGCTGCGTTGCAGAGAGGTGTAAAAAGGGGCTTGGCCTCAGAACACCTGTCTGCAGCGCAGCTCCCTGGTGCATACTGGAGATGCCTGTTGGGCTAGTTGGCCCTCAGGGACCCTCAGTATTGAAGAGGAATTAATTCCCCAACTTACAACTCGCCAGGGGGCGCGTTTGCAGAGTGCTGCAAGGAGGGGGCGTGGCCTCCGGCACGATGCCAGTCTTTTATTTATTTTAAATTTTTTAAGAAGGGGGGCTGTGTGGTTCCCCTTCTTATTCTAATTTATTGGCCCTGATGACCCCATCCCCCAGGGCCTGTCTCCTAATTATATTTTTTTTACCCCAATCCCCAGGGCCGGCCACTGTTTTTTATTATTTTTAAAAAATATATATTTATAGTCACACCTAGGACATGCTGGACAAACCGTACGTACCTATCACCATGACGATTTGCGTGATATTCATTAAAAGGCGACTATGCATACAATGAATCCACGTGGAATGTATTTACACCACTAGTGAAGCTCTGACATGTCTGATGCCCTACCGTGCCTAATCTCGGTAGACACTCTTGTCGTTTATTTATACAAACATGGGTAGCTATTGACGGGCACATTTAATACACATGCACACCAAGCCATTCAATGGGGATTCGACAAAAAGTCGACCAAAACTATGCAAGAAACCCCCCTCACGGTTAATAAAACACACATCCACTGCCAGATGTGTAATATTTTTTATTTTACTCTCCGGAAAGGGGACGAACATCACTTGAGAGTCACAGCGCACTCCTGGCAGAGCCCAATGCTGTGTTACACCCACCATTGCCTGCTGAGTGCCACACACCTCTGTGTTGTATTCCACTAGCTAGTGCATATGCTATGACACTCTCTAGCCCATGTGCACTGTAACACCACCCCGTGAATATGTCATGCCACACTTGTCTTCGCACGGGTTATATTGCCCCATCTAACGTGCCTTCCTCGATGCCTATGTTATAACGCACAGTGCTATGCCATACATATTACAATCTGGGATCCATATCTTTGTCACAGTGCATATGCAACGTTACACTCCCCAGCACATATTTTATATTACAACTTTAGAGACTAGTTAGGTTACACAACACTGCCCTATGCATATTACACTCCAAGGCGCATATCGCATAGCACGCACTAGTGCCTGTGCTATCTTGCGCTCTCCAATGAATCTGTCATTGCGCACAATGTATTGCATATTATATTTCACGCCCGGTTCATCTTATAACACACTTTTTGGTGCATAGTTTATACCATACACTATAGTTTTCATTTTCAATCGTGCTCTCAGGACTATGTTCTATATAACACTGTGTTCACCTACCCTTTTCACGGGCATTACATTTTGCGATAGGGGGTGGAGGGTCAGGGGGTGTTTCTGCCAAGTGAGCCCGGAGTCACTGTCACACACGTCCTCTTCTTCCTGAATAAAAGTGAGATTATGCTGCATACTTGTTCATATTTTAAGTAGTTCGCACAGACACACGTTTTAAAAACAATAAAGTTCCTAATACCCACCTTCTCTGAACAGTTAGCTTGCTGCCCCACCCCCCTCCTCCCTATCCTCTGTTGTGTGAATCCATGGACTAGCCTCCTCCCTCCCGCCATGCATGGTCTGATGTGCTGCCACTGCCCTCAATTTAGTATGATGTACCAGTCCACTCCTCCTGCCCTCCATTGCCCAATTCTATGCCCCATCATTGACCTCCTTCTTAAACTCTGTGCTTAGCTTGCTGCCCCTATTCTCCTTCCCCCTGCCCTCCGATGTCTTTGTGTGTGCCCCTGCTCCATCCTTTTTGCCCACCATGTTCCATGGACCTGCCACTCCTATCTACTCTGAGTGTTCTGTTGAGCTGCCACTCCCCTCCCACCTGCCTAGCATTGTCAGATGACTGTCACCTGTCCCTGCCACCTCCACCCTGCCTGTCCACATGCCATGCCCCTATCCTCTTCCTCCTGTCCTAGATGGTCCATTGTACTGCCACACCCTTCTGCCCTCCCTGGTCTGTTGTGCTGCAACTGCTCCTCCTGCCTGCCCCGTGCGGTCTGTTGTGAGGCCCCTTCCCCTGAACTTTCTTGTCTGTGCACAGGTCCTGACCCTCCCTTCTATCCTCCATCGTCCTTTGTGCATGCCCCTGCACCCTCCTTCTTGCCCATCATAGCCATTGTGCTACCACTAACCCTCACACTTGCCATGCATGGTCTTCTGTGCTGCCATGGCCCCTCCCACCTTCCTTGTGTGGTCAGTTAGCTGCCCCTGAACCCCTCCCACCTTCCCTCCATGGTCTGTGTGTATGCCATCACAGTCTCACTGTTGCTCTTCATGGTGTGTCTTGCTTCTAGTGCCCATCCTGCCTGACCTCCATGGCTATCTTGCTGCTCCTGCCCTGCCCCCTTGCCCCCAGCCCTCTGTTTACATGTGCAGACCCCTACTCCCTCCCTCCTGGCTTGTCTGTTCCATTGTAATGCCCCTGAACCATCCCTCCTGCCCTTTATGGTCTGTTATGCTGCAGCTTTCTCTCCTGTCTGTCCATTATGGTCCTGCCTCTTGCCCCTCTGTTCTCTGTTGTCCATGTGCATGGTCCTGTCCCCTCCCTCTTGCTTTCTATGGATTGTTGTGCTGCACTCCCGTCCCGCATGCCCTGTGTGGTGTATTGTGCTGCTGCAAACCCTGATGCCTGCCCTGCAGGGTCAGTTTGGTGCACCTCTCCATGTCCCTCCTGTCCTGTGTTCTCCAAGTCCATGTCCCTACCCCATTTCCTTCCATGATCCAATGTACCATACTTGCGAACATTTTGAACTTGGTAAGAGGGAGATTTTGAAAAAAAACTGGGGTATTGATTTTCCCCTTTGAGTTACATTGAAAAAGAGGAGATTGTAGACAGGAGACAGATAAAATAAAGCCCATTTGAGCTTAAAAACATTGGACGTTTCCTGGCTGAATCGGGTCTGTTGGCATGTATGGTTGTACTACCATTGCCTCTTCCTTCTGCCCACAATGGTCTATTACATTGCCACAGCCTCTCTTGCAAGTCCTGTATTGTTGGTTTGTTGCCCCTGCCCCCCTTTCCACTGCCCTCCATAGTCTGTTGTGCTGCCACGGCCCTTCCTGCCTGCTCAGTGTGGTTAAATTGTTGCCTTTGCACCCTCCTACCTGCCTTCAATTTTCAGAGTCCATGCCCCTGGCCTCTGCCTCTCAACAGTATCCTAATGAACAACTAGATTGCTAACATTCTATATTTATTACAAAAGTGTGGAACGCCTGACGTCATCATGATGTAATCAAAACTGTAATACCTAGAGCATTTCCTTTAGAAATTACATATATGAGAGGGTCTTATTGGCATCAAAATTATGGTTAGTGCTCTAAAAGACTAAAATAAGGACATATTTTCTGAGTTTTCAAATAGCGAGAAAGCACCTTTAAATTATTTGTTACCTTTATGTTTTTTAATCCAGTTGACCACTTGATTAAATGTTGCACTTAGGGGAGAGGATGTGGTGTTACTTCCAGAACTGCAGACTTTGCAACTGGGGAACCAGGTTGGAGTTTCTGCTTCAGCTCGACATTCTGTGATTCTGGTCAAATCACTTAGTCTCCCCATGTCTACAACCAAAATGAATTTGTTCTTGTGTGATGTAACCAATGCTCATGTAAAGCACTCCAATACCTGACAAGTCTGCACTATATAACACTGCAAAAACACAAAATAATAAGTGTTTTGCACACTTCTGTCATTGGGCTATATTTGGGCTACATCTGGGTGATTTTGGGCTACATTTGGGCTCTTTTGTCTCCGGCGGCCATCTTGGGAGATTTATTTGTTATGAAGTGTCCTAATTTCCTCATGTACTGCAGTCTCCTCAGTAGGAAATGCTTTCAGTTTTTTACTTTGATTCCATCATGAAGGTATTCAGATATGTCACACATTTGCCATAAATTCTGAATGTTAGCACTCTAGTTGCTCATTAGATCACTGTAGTAAAATTACTGTTCACCATGGAAGTCTGCTCCTGGTATTAAAAGTGCATGTTTCAGTCTGCATGTCAGAATTTTTTAATGAAATAGAAGAGGATTTGAGAAGTCACTCAAAATGTGCCCTCATTTTCTTTCTTCAGCATTAATCATAATTTCTATGGCAAAATGAACCCCCTCATTGTGTTCCTTTTTAAATTAAATGTTTTAAGTGTTACCAGTTTATTCCAATCAAGATGGCTTCAGGTGTGCCATACTTTTGTCAGAATGAAGACAGTAAGCGCTCTAGTTGTTTTTAAGAACACTCTGGGACATTCTGTCATTGGGCTATACTTGGGCTACATCTGGGTGATATTTGGGCTACATTTGGGCTCTTTTGTCTCTATTGGCCATCTTGGCAGACTTATTTGTTATGAAGTTTCCTAATTTCCTCATTTACTGCAGTCTCCTCAGTAGGAAATACTCTCAGTTTTTTACTTTGATTCCAAAGGCATTCAGATGTGTCACACATTTGCCATAAATTCAGAATGTTAGCACTCTTTTTGCTCATTAGATCACTGTAGTAAAGCTACTGCTCACCAGGGAAAACTGCTGCTGGTATTGAAAGTGCATGTTTCAGTCTGCATGTCAGAATTTTTTAATGAAATAGAAGAGGATATGAGAAGTCACTCAAAATGTGCCCTAATTTTTCTTTCTGCAGCACTAATCATACTTTTTATGGAAAAATGATCCCCCTCATTTTGTTCCTTTTTAAATTAAATGTTTTAAGAGTTACCACTTTAATCCAAGCAAGATGGCTTCAGGTGTGCCATACGTTTATCATAAGTAGGACTGTTAGCGCTCTAGTTGTTCTTTGGAACACTCTGGGAAGCTGCAGTAGAACACAAAGGAATCAACTGACAGTCTCTGCCCTTGTTGGATGTACATATTTTACTGAGAATGTCAGACTTCATTCTCACATGACAGAAAGATAATGTGAATTTACAGAAAATAAGCTCTCAGTTTAGTTTATAGATCACCTTCCAAACTTCTGTGGGAAAAGTGTGAGAAAATATTTTTCTCTCAATCATGATATCCCAGCAGAAGGCTTTTTCACATGGTGAAATCACCTTAGAACATACCACAATTCCTAAAATGAGTATGGTACCATCAACACATGATTTATAATGTAACTAAAGTCTTAAAACCTTCTATTAACTGCAATGCTTTTTAATGAGGTGCTATCATGTATATTGGTCCCAAGATGGCTGCCAACACTTCTTGGATGAAGTGCTGACAGCCAATCAGATCTCAGGATGAGATGTGTGGTTAGGCTCCGCCCACATATATATATGATTTTACTTTTGATTTTCTCAGGAACTACTGAACAGATTGACACCAGACCTGCAAAAGGCACATCCCTGACCTGAGGACTACCTCTCTGCCAAATTTCAAGTAATTCTGTTTAGCCGTTCGGGCTGTACCTTGGACTAAAAGGCCCTACGGAAAATTGCATGGGGAAAACGCGTTTTGGGACCCCCCTTGTTTCTCAGCCCCCGCTTGACGAATCCCCCCAAGACTTTCAGGGTAGGAGCGGAGCGGAGCGCCCCACCTATTTTGAAAATTTCGCGAGGATTCGTCAACCGGCGCCAAAGTTATTCCAAATAAAATGTTGCGGATTTCCTATGGAAACACGGTCCTAACTATAACTACCTACTGGCGACCGCCAGTAGATAATATATATATATATATATATATATATATATATATATATATATATATATATATATATATATATATATATACATATATATATCAACCACCAACTCCAATCTTCCACAAAAGAAAGGACACCGACACCAGCGACCATTACTGGATTCACAGATTTAATAGTATCACTCCATTGCTACGCGTTTCGGCATCACCTGCCTTAATCATGCAATCATGCAATCATATATATATATATATATATCCTCGTCACCTCGGAAGAATAACAATTAGAAACATTTGTTTATTCCATTTCCTACTACATCTTGCATCAATCAACTCCAGGTGCACAACAGTATTCATTGTCAGTCACCATAAAAGTATGGTGTAGTTTTCCATTTTACTAATGAGTAGATATACACTGTATTCTTAATTTAAGGGAGTAACAGCAGTGACCATATTGTTTTTGTTTGTGCTACTAATTGAACAGCAACAATGCCACATTTCACTGATGTCCTTCTTGCTTCTTTTCTTTTAGGTGTACGACAAGACAACAAGAGACAACAACACATCACCCACAGTACTGCCAGAAAGAAGGCCTGTGCACAGCGTGAGCATGATACGTGAGTGACCCAAACATCAGATATCTCTTCAACTTGTGAAGCTAAGTGCCACTACTAACTGACAGCTTTATGATGGCCCAAAAATAAAGGTGCCAAAACTGCTACCAAGAAAGTGGCCAGTGAGAAGAAGCAGGAGCTTACCACCACCACCACTCGCCGCAGATGTTTGTTTGGAAAACAAAACAACTGTGCCTGCTGCACTGGACTCTGGGATCAAAGCTGAGAGCAGCACCCCCAAATCAGTATACCTACCCCTATCTAGGCCCAAGGCCATGTCTGTCACAGAGGCAGCCAGTCTAATCACGGCAACACCGATGAGCAGTGATGTTGACATTGACATATCTCTATCACAAGTAGTACCCAATCATTGCAGAAAAGTCAGAGATGTGGACAACAACAAGAACAACAGCCACAACCGCCAATAAAAGTTCCTCCTGAACTAGGAGCAGTTCAAGAGATTGAGCTTCATGCTGAGGAAGCAGAGCAATCTGATCCAGAATATCCATTGTCTTGCAGATCTCAAGCTGGAAAAATGAGGGTTAGTGGTGCATCATCTTCTTATTCAAGCCCCCCTTCTCATGATCTAGATACCACTTGGATCCAGCCTCAGTCTGAGAGTGAGAAACGCCACAAGACTACTCAGACGAGGCTAGGGAAAAGGAAGGTTTCAGAAAGCCTTAGAGTTATGGAGGCAGATATTGAAGAGGACAAAGACAACGAGCCAATAATCATGGATGTTACCCCAGCCCCAGTGGAGACCAACGTTTCCCCATCCCAACTTCCCAGGGGGGATGTGGCAATGGCATCACACAACCAACCACAACTAGCTGCCATATTTGCAAAGTCCCTACAGCAACCTACATCAAGAACCACCTCAGTAGAAGCAGTACTACAGAGAGTCAAATGTCAAAACACCCACCCACCGCCAGCTTATCTGACATTGGCAGTGGCACCCCAAGTCAGAAAGTTGAGCTCCCCAGTTTGGAATTTCTTTTTGGTTAGTCAGAAGGAGGCGAACATTAACATATGCTCCCTTTGCAGAGCAAGTGTTAGTTGGGGTAAGCTTGGTACAAACTATGGCACCGAGGACCAAACAACCCCTTTGAGAAAGCACCATACGATCAGTTGGGAGGCACACCTTTGAGGCCAAAACACTGCAAGTATTGGTAAAGGGGATGAAAGCCGGCTAAGCAGGAAATCTGAATCCGATCCGATCACGGTGGAAGGAGAAGAAGAGGAAGACATCTTCATTACGCAAAGCATCCCTGTCCCCAGCAGTGCAGTAGTAGTGTGCACATCAGCAACATCGCAATGGCATAAGACTCAGGTCGAGACACCAAGGCAACAGAGGACAGTGACTGCCCTGCTGAAAAGCACATTGAGCACCCCACTGCCTGCTCTCAAGAAGTCACCTGCATCAGTGGCATCAGGAAAGATAAACATTCAAGGTACTATTCCTGCCATGTTTAGGCCAGAGGGGCAGTATGAATGCAACCACCCAATTGCACATTTGTATAATGCGAAGCCGTTGTCCTTTTTTTTTTGTTGAAGGGGTGGGTTTTCTTGAATTTTGTGGCAGCCATCTGCCCAAAGTAGAAGGTTCCCAGCCGGTCCTATTTTGCCAGGGTTGCTGCTCCAGTGCTACATCATGATGTGCTTGAATTGCTTAAACAAGCTTTGCAATTGTATTCTTTCCAGAGTATTCACCTGATAACAGACGTGGACCAGTTGCCAAGCGACTGCACTCTGGATCTCTTTTGTGGGGGCTAGAGAAAAAATATCTGTAGGTGTTGACACTGCTGAGGTTTTTAATTCTGCTTGGAAGCACGCAACAGTAGCGATGTTTGCAATGGAGAAATCCCATACAGCTGCATACATTTTGGAAGACTTTAACAACAAGGTCTTTGAATGCCTGTGACCAAGAGGGCTTAAGATTGGATTTTTTTCCATGGACAATGGAAGTAATATAGTTAAGGCCATGGCCAATGGTGGTTATTTCAGGGTCGTGTTTGGCGCACTACATCAACGGCATTGTACAGGACTTTCTAAAAAAAGAAGACCAGAAAGCAACTTACTGTCCACCTGCTGTAGAATATGCACTCATTACAGTCATTCATGTACAGCCCAGAAACAGCTGAGGGCCATTCAGTGTGATAATAGAATGCTTGTTGAAGCACTCATACAGGAAGTGTCAACATGCTGGAAATCCACTTATTACACGCTTGAGCACCCGTTTGAGCAGTACAGACCTATCAATAAATATGTCATGCAAAGAGGAGATGCAACTGTAAAAGGCATGATCATTGAGATGGACCAATGGGCCCTGGTCAAATGCCTGACAGAGATGCTGCTTCCTTTTGAGGTGTTCACATGGTACGTCAGCAAAGAGTGGAATACCATGGGCCAAGCTATTCCATTGTTGCACATGCAACAGGAACAGCTAAAGTAGGTGTGTGCAATGTATGCAGGTGTGGATGAAAAAAAGATGCATATGACTTGGTGGAGAGCTTAATCCTACACTTGTACGCTAATATAAGGGTGCAAAGAGACATTGTGTCCTCCAAACATTACATCTGTGCCACAATTCTTGATCCATGGTATGAACCAATACTGTCCACTTTACTTCCTTTTTCAGATGGAGATGTTAGAAAATACAAAACATGGATAGCTGAGCAAGGCAGTGAGCTACAAAAACAACAGCAGGGAATTAGAGGCTCACTGGTCCAGGGCACAAGTCCTGTGGGGCAGCCTTCACGTTCAGAGACTGAGGGCAGTGCTGTTCTCTCACAGCAGCCAAACCCAATGACAAGAACACTGTCAACAACACCAAGACGAGGAACATCAGCCCCCAAATCTGCAACTCGGTGGTTTCTACTGGCAGAGCTGAAGTCCAGTGCAGAGGTTAAAGAGGTTGAGAAAAGTGGAACACAAGCAATGAACATTGAGCGAATGGTCCAGGGCTATGTGGATGATGCTCAGCAGTCTGGCAATAATCTATCTGGCTTGCCCTATAGGCAGTTTCTCCGCTGAGACGTGTTTTCAGTGCTGCTGGTGCTGTTATCACAGTGAGAAGGATACGTCTCTCTTCCCAAAACATGGAGTGATTAACCATGATCAAAATGAATCAGCACTGAATTACACCCTACCTGAAGTATCACAGGAGGCAGGTGACGGAGACTCAGGTCATGGAAGTAGTGTGTTAGATGACCTACTTCTAGGCGAACAACCAGAGTTTGAGGAGAAGCTCCACTTGCCGGACTACTAGGCTTTCTTTCTATGAATATATATATCTTCCCTAGCTATATATTATATATTTGATTATATTCACTGAAAAAAAACATAGGTTTCGCACACGTTATAGTTAGGAATTAGCATTTAAAAAACCTTGCAAATTCACTGAAAAAACCATAGGTTTCACACACGTTATAGTTAGCTGGACATTTCTCTCGTAAAAAACCATTGAAATTCCCCCGTTATAGTTAGTTCAGCTAACTATAACTCGCGCACCCGCAATCCACTGCTGATGACGTCACATATTACATCACTCATGACATGGTCAGTGACATCACTCATGACATCACTGATGACATCTCAAATGACATCACTGATGACATCACTAATGTCATCATCCATTGAGTATGTGTTTCTGAACAATTTTAATATGTTTAATATATATAGGGAAGGGCCTGTTGAAGAATGAGTGGGTGTACAAGTGTGTAAATGTATGATTTTCTTTGGTTCGTAACTGACTCTATAAGTGAGTCATTAAATGTATCTTACTGCAGACTAGTGACTAAACTGTGTGAATGTCTGTATGTTTCTGTCTGTTGGTGTATAAGTGGCTGCATGGTTTTGTGAATAGCTACATGAGTGTCTATATGGGTTATCGATTGGTTGTCTGAGTATCTGTATGGGTGCCTAAGTGTTAGTGTGGGTAGGCTGTGTGTGACCCTGTGCATAGATGTGTGAGTGGGTGATTCTATGGGTGCATGGTTTTAAGAGTGCATCTGTGATGGACTGTATGGTTGAGCGAGTGTATGTATGGGTGTGTTAGGGATTGAATGTATATCTCAGTGGTACATTTGTGACTAACTACATATGTGAAAGGCAGTATATATGTGTGTAAGAGTATATCAGTGGCTAGATGTGAGAATGTGTGATTGTGACAGTGACTGTATGGATGAGTGTGTGCTTTTGTTAATGATTCTAATAGAGCTTAAAAATGTGATACTATTTTTTTGAGCAAGGGAACTTGAGTGTGTATAACTGCATAGGTGAGTAAATGGCAGTGTGATTATTTGTATGAATGACTAGGTGTGAGAGTACCTCTATGGATGATTGGTAGTGTGTGAGTGTCTATATAGGTGTGTGTATAAATTCATATGATACTTTTTTATGGAGTGACTAACTATGAGTGACTTTACAGGTGAGTGTGTGGAGGTGTATGAAGACCTAAAAGTTAATATGTGGGTATGCAGTTATTGGTATTGCATTATTTATGGATATGAGAATGGAACTCTGTAATTTTGAGTTGGTATATCAAAGGTTTTATAAGGGTGTGAGAAGATGTGGTAATTTATCACATTGATGACGTCATCAGTGATGTCATTTGAGATATCATCAGTGACGTCATGAGTGATGTCACTGACCATGTCATGAGTGATGTAATATGTGACGTCATCAGCAGTGGATTGCGGGTGCGCGAGTTATAGTTAGCTGAACTAACTATAACGGGGGAATTTCAATGGTTTTTTACGAGAGAAATGTCCAGCTAACTATAACATGTGTGAAACCTACGGTTTTTTCAAGGAATTTGCAAGGTTTTTTAAATGCTAATTCCTAACTATAACGTGTGTGAAACATATGGTTTTTCAGTGAATTTGCAAGGTTTTTTAAAAGCTAATTCCTAAATATAACGTGTATGAAACCTATGGTTTTTTCTGTGTTTTTGCATGGTTTTTTGAATTCTAATTCCTAACTATAATGTGTGTGAAACCTATGGTTTTTTCATTAAATTTGTTTGTTTTTTTACATCATTTTTTTTCTTTTTCTTTTTTCCTTTAAACACTATTCTACCTATGTATATATTCATGGTTTTAATGCATTCTTCAATATAGAAAGATTCACCTTTTTTAAATAAATGGTTAGATATAGTTGTATAACATAGTTAATATCTTCAACAAACCTTTATCTTTTTTTTATTTTTATTTTTGTTAAAATTTTTACCGTGCGCGTACGGTAAGCTTACCGTACGCGCATGCTTCGCTTTATGTACAGTGAGCATACGTAATATTTATACTCCGTGTGCGCTTGCTTACGCAATTTGCGGACGCGTCCGTACTTCCTACGCGACGCGTAAGCGCATGCTTCATACGCGCACGCGCGCACGTTACGCGGAAGTGTACAAGCGTGCCTGTAATGCGCATGCGCCTGTGCTCGTGTCTTTCGTACGCGCATGCGTACTTTTACCGTACGCGCTCGGTAAGCTTAACGTGCGCGTACGGTTGGTCATGTGATCAAGAAACAACACTTTTGATTGGTTTAAACTACTTTCAGTTCCAGAATCTTCCTACACCACACCCATTCCCCTCATTACTGCTTGTGATTCCCTAGGAGAAGGAGCTGAATTGTCTTTGGGATACAATGGCAGAGCAGCAGTCCTCTTCTGAGAGTGTGCAGGGCAGCAGCATCATCAGACAGAGAAGGAAGAAACAAAAGAATTCTTTTGTTTGGGAGTATTTCACTTTTCCAGAGGGGCAGAAAAAGGTAAATGCTCCATTAGTCACCTGCTCACTTTGTGAGCGTGTCTTATCTAGAGGTAACCCAAGGAAGAAGTATTCCTTTGGTAATCACACTATGGTGAGACACATTAGGGATGTACATCCCAGGATTTTTGCTCGACATACTGAAGCAAACCCTTCAGTAAGTCACCCGAGCACACCCGCAGAAGCTCAGCCGAGTACATCTTCGGCAGCTCAGCCGAGCACTTCCTCTGCGGTGGGAGCATCACCCTCTTCTGCTCCTCTGGAATTGAACCCTCGATTTCAGAGGGTACAAATGAGGTGCACCAGATGTTATGGTCTAATTGTTCATGGGGAGACCAGTATTTCCCTAATAAACAATAAGATAGACCAGCACATCTGTGGTCCTTTTTAATATTCCCATTCTTTCTTTCCTCTGTCCCTGTATAAACACAACGGCTCTTTTAGGAGCCAACCTTACCTCACAACTTTTTTAAAAAAAATTTAATTTTTTTTTTTTTTTTTACCGTGCGCATTTTTTTTTTTTTTTTTAATTTTCACCCTACAAGGTCCTTGAGGGAGTACAACTGAAATGATAAAAGCAGAGAGAGGAGAAGTGAAAAAAAGGGAGCATGAAACTAAATGTGTGATAAATACAGAAATTTCACACTTACCTGACCAACAAAATAACTTATTTATTAATAAATGGTTTATTTAAATTGCTAGAAAAAAGGTTTATTTTTTCCTAAATTTTCTTTCTCAATCTGAAAAAAAAGAAAAATGTATTAATATTTAATAATACATTTTAGAATACAGTACACATATTTTCATATTTAAAAAAACATTTTTGCCCTTTTTTTGCTGTTTTCAGAATATATTGCATTTCACTGTAAATCGTGAAAGCAATTGCATTCATCACTTAACAGCGGGCAAAAAAAAATAACAATCTGAAAGATTGTTTAAAAAAAGCCCAGAATCTCTTCTCACTTAAACATACCTTTATAGAAATGTAACATATTCTTTCAAAATATCATCTAAGAACAATAACTATTTCCAATAAATATCGTCTGAAAATTTTTGTTGCATAAGCATAATCACCAAAATAATATGTGTCAAAGAAGTCCACAATACAAATTGTTACCTTTTCTTTAGGCCAAATGGTAATTTTTAAATTCTTTTTTGATGAAATTTCCAATGGTAATCCAATAAAATTGCAAAAATGATTTGTACAGATGTTGCAATTTCTATCTAAAATTTTGGTTTCAGAAAAATTAAATAGGAATTTGCTAAATCAAAAGGCAAACGTTGCTTAAAAACCAATTGAGAATCATTACACAGTCTCCAGCCTTTTTCACATTTAAGATAAACTGTGTAATGACCAGAAGTTACAGTAGGTCCATCATGGAAAATTATTGCAACTGTAACAAAAGTTTTTCCTGAAATTGATAATTGCTGTCCTATAAACTTCTTTATTAAAGTGTCCAATTTTGAACCATCAGCTCTACAACGTTGCATCATTAAAATTACATACTGTCCGTATTTCTTTAAAAGTAACGTTGAAAACATGTCAGATTTACATTCACAGCATTCCATGCTATGATTGGCATCTTTAACTAATTTACTAAAACTCACTGATTTACTCTCTGGCAATGTTAAATAGATAAACCTTTCTGAATCAACATTAGAGCTGCATGTGTAGAAACAGTTTTCACAACTATGTTCCCATTTGTAAGAGAGACCGAACATATTCTCAACATCTACCCCTTCTTCTTCCAGTACCATAAGGATATACATCAAGAATTCCTGTGCATCTTGCTGGACATTTTGAGTAAACTGTGTACGTCCTGAACATACATCTAAAAGTTTTCTAATTTCAGTAGCACTTTCTATTTTAGTTTTATCAATACTCAGCTTCTCATAAAGGAGACTTAGGACAGAACAGAATCTTTTTTCATGATTTACTATTATCTGCTCTTGCAAACTTTCAAGATAAAATACAACATTTAGCACTACATTGGCGTAGCAGTTGACACCAGAGTTATTTTCAAAATGACAACCAACAATCTCTTCAACATTGTCCTTTTTCTTTTTGCTTGCAATCACATGACTCTCTTTTTGTTTTCTCTTCTCTACATCCTCTTTACAGATATTCTCAAATCTCCTTTTCTGAGAAACAACACGTTTTTCCAACACAGGATACTGACCTAAATGAGGAGCATAGGTTCTTCTTAATCTATTATACTCCTTTACACAACTTTTCAGTCATCAAAGTCTATCATGAATAAACCAGATAATGTTTTCACTCGTGACAAAGCAACATATGCCATACCTTCTTTGAACACAGTAGAACCAATGTTTACAAAAGCACTATCTACAGTTAATCCTTGAGACTTGTGAATAGTTACAGCATATGCTAGAGAAAACGGAAACTGCTTCCTACGTACATATAAGTCTTTTACAAGCAAAAAACGGACTGAACAACGACTAATCTCTTTAATCTCTGCAATCTGATCAAATTTTATTTTTAAAAATTAAATTCCATCTTTTTTCCGGTATTTCACAAAACCCACAACTTTACCCATAGCTCCATTCACTAAACCTTTTTCAACATCCAAATTTCTCCTTAAAAATACTCGACAGTTCATGCAAAGATATAGATTTTTTTCTAATCCAGCTGTTTTCGAAATGTTCTTCTCTAGAGAATCCAATTTATTTTTTTATTTGCCTGTTAATGTAATAGTAATTCCTTCATGCTGAATTTTGTCAACTGCTTCCATTTTCTTAATCTCTTCCTTTTCCAATTTCAAAAGTTCCTCATTGAATATCGAGCATTCACGTAGTGTTGGCATTAAGCAGATTACAGTATTATTTTCTGCAATGTTCTTGTATATTTTCTCTGCGACTATTTCTTCCTTTGGAAATAAATTATGTAGCAACCGACTGTAATGCTTTTCTGCCAACTTCTGTGAGTAGTCCAATTCTGATATCTTTCAGAATACTTGCATAATCTTCATCATTTGCTTGCCTCATATTGGTAGTAAGTTCTTTGTACTCAAAGAACGACCAAATATTCGCATTACCAATGCTTCCTAATGACTTCTTCGTGTCTTCATGTGTCACAGTATTAAACACTGGTTGTCCTTTAACTGGAGTAAGCTGTAGAAGATCCCCAAAAACTATAACATGTTTTCCACCAAATAACATGTCATAGTCTCTCTTTAGAATTTGCTGCATTCTTAAATGCACAAAGGCAAGCATTAAGTTTGATACCATGCTTACCTCATCAATAATGAGAACTTGCATCTTCTTCAACACTCTTGAAACTTCGAAGCATGCTTCTCCTGTAAGCTTGTGATATTCTATTTTGTTCTCATGCTCCACTGGTAACATTAGCAAGCGATGTAAGGTAATTCCTTTATGTTATATGCTGCTAACCCAGTTGGAGCAGTAACAACACAAGACAAAGTTGAATCTGTTTTTTGCTGTAGGTAGCTTCTGATGACTTTAATTAGGAAACTTTTTCCAGTTCCAGCTTGTCCACTCACATACATCCTGATTGGTTCAAATGATGTGCATGTGCACTCTTTATTTTCATGTAGTAATCCGTGATCAATTTTTTTTCTGACTTCTTCATAAATTTGTTGTTGTTCTTCATTCAGTTGTTGTTCAAAATTTGGTAAGTCTATTAAATCTTCTTGAGCTTGATTCATAGCCGTTTCCACTTCATTCATGGCTATTGCAGCTTCATTTTCTACGATTGGTTGTCCTAGGGGATCTTGACTGAGCGTTTCAGAACTTTGGCTGTCTTGAGAACTGTCTCTAGCTACTTCAGCTGCAATTGTTGCTTCCTGTTCAATTTCTACATTTAACATTTGGACATAATTTATGAAAGTACTGCATTCAATCGTATCTTTACATGCATTAAATGAATCCTCATAGCTTTGAAATTCTCCAAGTAGTTTGTCCTCTGTATGCCATGGTTTAAACAGCTGTAAACGTGCCAAGTAGTAAAATTCCTTTTTGTCAGTAGTGTCGCAACTCAGCTTCCTATGATTAATCAAACTTCCTTTTGTTTGCTTCACCAAACATCCTTCCTCACCAATGACTTTATATTTTCCATTTTTGATGTCTTCTGTGGCTTTCCGTGAAAAAATGTAGTTCTGCAGCACTTCATAGAGACACATGTTCTCAAGATGACAACTTCTTTTTGGGTAATACGTGTCCAACATGTTTGATTTCAAAATATCTGTACTTTCCGGGTCGTTCTCGGCCAAATATTCAATTTCTCCAACAGATTTCAGTACCCGATTTCGCATTGCTGCAAGGCCTAAACTTACCCAAATTATTCTTCTTGATTTCGAGTACAGACTTGCAGATGATAACCTATCTGAGCATTCGTAGGATCCAATTTCTCGATGCGATAACATCTTTAAACTGAAACTGTATAGCTTCTTACTGACAGTTTTCTCGTGAGAAATCTCTTCCCACATTTCCTTCAATTCCGTTTTCTCAGATTTAGTAATGTACGATGTGACATACCGAGCAACAGCAATAGAATTGTCTGCCACATACTGAATATCCATGTTAGCATTCCACGTGGATAAAATGACTGGGTTGTAGTCATTTATATATTTTGACTCTTCTTTTCTTCTTAGGTTGTACGTATTTTTTGGAGATTTTCTTGTAATAGTATGTCGCACAGCTGACATAAAACTGTTTACTCTTCCTTTTGAAAGAACAGGTCTGGGAAATCCAAATCAACATTTTGTGTAGAATTTATCTTTGCCCTTGTACTTCCGTCGACAGTATTTTCCACACCGATGACTTTGGAAACGTAAAACTTGCTCTTTTAACTTTTTCTCTTCTGTGCTTTTAGGTATAGCACATGTTGCATATTCTTCAATGAAAGATAAAACTGCTTCATCAGCATCTGTTCCAAATTTTGGGGCATCCTTGATCCACAACAGCATATGAATATGAGGAGCACCTCTTGCTTAGTACTCTTTTCTCCAAAAGAAATCCACAACTTCTCCAAGAGGTGGATTTTTTTTATTGCAGATGAAGGACATCATAGCCTCAAATCTATGATTGAAATATCTGCAAACATTAACCGGATCCAATGAGCACAGTTCTCCTGCTGTCTTGTATTCGATGTTTTTAATGTTTGAATTTGCCTCTCGAAGAAAATCCAGAAGATCATCCCAAGCGTACTCAGCACTTCTTAGGGTAAGGAACCATGTAGGAGTTCCTAAATTCCGTAACATACTTTTCAATTCTCCATGGCGTCGGTACCAATATTCATTTGTCCCACGCTGACAAGCCATCAGATTGATCAATTGTGATTCCAAATGATCATCTCGCTGCTGCACTTTGTTCATAAAATCCTTAGCAGACACATTATGTAGATGTACTCCACTTTTTAAAATGTGATTTACTGCATAAGATAGTGCAGACAAGTCACTTTCAAATAACAGATGGAACAAATAAGGAATACTTTGACAAAATCTGGGATCTTCTGCATATAATCTTGTAGTCCGATACTCAGAAGCAGGGATCTGGACTGGACGTTCATAGTATCGTCCACCTTCTCCTGTAGGAAACAGCTGGGGAAAACAACGAGCTTCCAAGCTCTCCTCCCATACACTCACGGGAGTTCCTTTGGCTTTTTTCATCTGAAACAGATCAATAGTGTTTGCCATAACTTATTTTGAATGAAGAGGATGTATGCTGAAATGTTCATAAATTTCTTCTTCTTTTGACTTGTCCACTTTTTCAATTTGCCCAGTTGGTGTTTCTGTGTCTCCTAGTAAATCTTCTTCATCTTCATCTATATAAATTGATTCATACCATTTATTATTCCTTTTCAAATATAAATTTGCTCTTTGTACTTTTCGTACATCTACCAGCTCCTGCCAAATGTTCTTATTCTTTGTAGGTACACCATTAACCAGAATAACTAATGGTTCAGTTTCCAAAGTATTTGCATCAATAGTTTCTATATTTTTTTTCAAATCCAACGGCAAATAGACAACTCTTCCTTTTAAACCTCTCTGTAAATCTGAAGGAGGTAATTTACCGGTTTTGGGCTCCATACGTACTATAGTCTGGAACGGATGAACACATTGAATGAGTAGAGACTCATACGTATTTAAATCAGAAAGTTCAGCAGGAATATCAACCAATTCTAAATTATTATGTACAGCTCTATCTGGCATTTTATTTTCTTCTAACTTGTTATAACAGTATTTACAAATACGCTGATCTTCACCCAAATCAAAACAATTTTCAAGAAATATATATGTTGCAAAATCCTTCCACTTATAATTATCTTCTTCTTCACTTCTTCTTCACTTTTTTTGTAGAGATCAACATTCCTTGTTTGGATTTTATAATGGCTTCTCCGGCAACAAATACAAGTAATATTTGGTCTTTCATTAGAGATGATAGCAAATTTTGTCATTTGATCTTCAAATTTCTTACTTACGGAGGGTTCTACATTCTCTTCCACATTTTCCTCAATAACTGTGTCATTACCTGCACTTTCTTGTTCCGGACCAAAGTAACTAAACTGAATTTCATCAGTAACCTTCTCAACATCTGATACAGTTGCTTTTTTTGGATATATTTTTAAAGAATTCCTTTGTCTGCTTACCAGAAGACTTTTTCTTTTTTCCAACATGAGCATCTTCAACTAACTTGGGTCCTCCAGTTGTCTTCAAATATACATGTTTTTTCTGTTCTTTTCGCTTTCTTGATTTTATAGGCATCTTAAATTTGCTTCACTGCTCTGCAGCAATACCTGAAAGAAACTAAAAAAAAATACCTTTATGTAATTTAAATATATTACTATATTTTCTATGAGCTTTTCAAATCTTATAATACTATCTACCCCTTTCCTACAAGTGAAAAACACAATAAAACCAACACAAATTAAATCTCTAAGAACAATTCCTGTGTGCACACAGACTCTTGGTGTGATTCTAGGCAGAAAACGATATTTGATTTGCAATTCAAAAGCACACTTACTACTGTTTTTTTGCAAGTGATAATTACTATAACAGTCTGACACATTTTCCTTATAGTTTTCAGAAGCAGAAAAAAGAACATGTCCTAACAGCTACTTGAGACTATAACCCGGTGTAACCTGGGTAAGTGACTACACTCCAGCAAAGGAAATGAGCCTTGGTGATGTTGAATGTATTAGTGTCACTCACTCCAAACTGAAACACCACACAGTGCTGATTAGTAAGCATAACTGTGCAGGAGAAGCTGCTGGCTGTGTGCTAAGAGTGTACTTCTGGAGACTGTTTATTGTGAGGTGCAAGAGAAATCTGCATTGACGCTTGCACAACTGCCTAATCACTAGATAGATATATGTAAGAGTACATGTGTGATAAGGGTTAATTTGAGTTTTGAACATGTGGGAACTAGATGACACATTGCATGAGTGGAAGGAAAATCTACCATGTTGATTTCAAATATGTTAGCATTTGCCTCTCATTTGAGAGATACTGATTTGGGCTCAATGCTAACCAACACACTTCATGAAAACAAGCTTCCCCTTTCCTACGAATGCAATTCTAAAAGAACCAGAGTAATACGAATTAAATCTCTGACAACAATTCCTGTGTGCACACAGACTCATGGTGTGATTCTAGGCAGAAAACGAAATTTGATTGGCAATTTGAAATCACACTTACTACTGTGGTAGAGCAAGTGATAATTACTCTAACAGTCTGACACATTTTCGTTATAGTTTAGAGAGGCAGAAAAGAGTACATGTCCAAACAGCTTTTTGAGACCATGTACATGTGTAACCTGGGTGACTGACTACACTCCAGCAAAGGTAATGAGCCTTGGTGATGTTCAATGCATTAGCGTTACTCACTCCTACCTAAAACACCACACAGTTCTGATTAGTAAGCATGACTGTACAGGAAAAACAGCTAGCTCTCTGCTAAGAGTGTGGTTCTGGATACTGTCTACTGTCAGGTGCAAGAGAGATCTGCATGGACCTTTACATAACTGCATAAACACTGTAAACATGTATGTAAGACTACATGTGTGGTAAGGGTTAATATGAGTTTTTAGCATGTAGCAACTACATGACCCATTGCTCGAGTGGAAGGAAAATCTACCATGTTGATTTCAAATATATTAGCATTTGCCTCTCATTTGAGATACTGATTTGGGCTGAATGCTAACCATCACATTTCCAGAAAACAAGCTTCCCCTTTCCTACGAATGCAATTCTAAAAGAACCAGAGTAACACGAAATACATCTCTAACAACAATTCCTGTGTGCACACAGACTCATGGTGTGATTCTAGGCAGAAAACGAAATTTGCTTGCCAATTTGAAAGCACACTTACTACTGGCTTTTTTGCAAGTGATAAGTACTCTAACAGTCTGACACATTTTCATTACAGTTTTCAGAAACAGAAAAGAGCACATGTCCAAACAGCTCTTTGAGACCATGAACATGTGTAACCTGGGTGACTGACTACACTCCAGCAAAGGAAATCAACCTTAGTGATGTTGAATGTATTAGCATTACTCACTGATACCTGAAACACCACTCACTTGTGAATACTAAGCATGATTCTACAGGATAAACAGCTGGGTGTGTGGTAAGAGTCTGCTTCTGCAGACTGTGTAATTTCAGTTACAAGAGACATATGCATGGATGCATCCATAACAGCATAAACATTGTAGTAATGTATGTAAAAGTACATGTGTGGCAAGGGTTAATTGGAGTTTTGTATATGTAGGACCAAGCTCAGCAATTGCATGATTAGAAGCATAATCTACTATATCAATTTCAAATGTGTTAGCATTTGCCTCCCATTTGTGTGTTACTGATTTATGCTGAATGGAAACCATCATATTTTCAAAAAAAAAAGCTGACCCTTTCCTACAAATGCCATTCTTACAGAACCGGACCAACACAAATAAAATCTCTGACAACAATTAAAACATCCCCTTTCCTACCAATGCAATTCTAAAAGAACCAGAGTAACACGAAATAAATCTCTGACAACAATTCCTGTGTGCACACAGACTCATGGTGTGATTCTAGGCAGAAAACGAAATTTTATTGCCAATTTGAAAGCACATTTACTACTGTTTTTTTTGCAAGTGATAAGTACTCTAACAGTCTGACACATTTTCATTACAGTTTTCAGAAACAGAAAAGAGCACATGTGCAAACAGCTCTTTGAGACCATGAACATGTGGAACCTGGGTGACTGACTACACTCCAGCCAAGGAAATCAACCTTAGTGGTGTTGAATGTATTAGCGTTACTCACTGAAACCTGAAACACCACTCACTTGTGAATACTAAGCATGATTCTACAGGATAAACAGCTGGGTGTGTGCTAAGAGTCTGATCTGCAGACTCTGTATTTTCAGTTACAAGAGACTTATGCATGCATGCATCCATAACAGCATACACATTGTAGTAATGTATGTAAAAGTACATGTGCGGCAAGGGTTAATTGGAGTTTTGTATATGTAGGACCAAGCTCAGCAATTGCATGATTAGAAGCAAAATATACTATATCAATTTCAAATGTGTTAGCATTTGCCTCCCATTTGTGTGTTACTGATTTATGCTGAATGGAAACCATCATATTTACAAAAAAAAAGCTGACCCTTTCCTACAAATGCCATTCTTACAGAACCGGACCAACACTATTAAAATCTCTGACAACAATTCCTGTGTGCACACAGACTCATGGTTTGATTCTAGGCACAAAACAGTATTCCTCAGTGATACCAGAACACCTTAATTTATGGTGAAAACATACTCCATAATATTTTACAAGTTCAAGACAGTTAAATATCTCCCAAACCACAAAATGTAAAACATAACTTTTAAAGAAGAATCACAATTCTAATATTTATATCAAAAATCACCACATACATCCCCTCTCAAACTCATATCTCACCTTTAAAATTAGTTGAGAAAGAAATGTGGCACTCAAACAGCAGATTATCAGTCAGAATCTGAGAGCTCTACACCTCTCTCCTCTCACCAGAACCAGTAAATGGCAATGTTTCCCTCTCTTTTTTCACACATATACATGTTAATTACAAATCTCAGTGCTTCCCACATTTTTTCAAATGAAATCACACATTTCTACTATTGGTTGAAAACTTCAACCCTTTTCCAAATGAACCCTTTCCCCAACGTGACTTCTGCCTGCTACCATAGCAACAGCTCATGGAACACTGGTGTGAGCAGAGAGGTCAGAAGTTCAGCACACAATGTTTCTATTCCAAAGAGCAAGAGTGCTTCACCTGTCAAACCTAACAGCAAACCCAAATTAATCTTCTGTGGGAACACAATTTTCTGAACCAATACAAAACATGCTTCTAAAAATGTACACATACAGCCTAGTTTTAACTGTAAAATGGTTTGAATCAGCCAAAGAGTTCTTTTTATTAAAAAAAAATATGTATGCCTCCATTTTACAACTGTCTTTCATTTCATATTGCCATTCTACTGAAAGACACCTCCTGAGTGCATCCAGATCTCCTTGAAAGATGTTCACAGTGTGGATTGAAGGTCACAGCTATGTCTTCTGGAGTGAAAAGTATGCAGAAAAAAGAGGTATGGTGAGAGACCTTGCTTTGCCAAATGTAGACATTAAATGGATTGGTCAGAGAGGGTTAAAGTGGCACCAATTAATGCCATTGGTGAAATCTTTTCTACACCTCCAACAGCCTAACCTTATTATTGTGCACTGTGGTGGAAATGACCTAGGCACTTTAACTGGGGTAGGTCTGGAAATGCTTGTTAAGGACACCTTTGTGCAATTAATGTCGCTTTTTCCTCAATCTGCCTTTGTATATTCTAATATATGCCAAAGGCAAAAGTGGAACTGGTCCAACCAATTTTGTCCACAGATTGACAAAGCAAGAACGCACGTCAACAAATCTATTTCTGCTTTCCTCAGAGACTATGGTATGGGTTCTATATACCACAACAACTTGCGTTACAACATGCAAGGCATTTATAGAGGAGACGGTGTACATTTCACTGATGAAGGCAACAGAGTCTTCCTCTTGAACTTTAGACTCTGCATCGGTACTTACTTGTAGGTACCACAAAAAAAACACTTCATAAACACAACGGCTCTTTTTAGAGCCTCCTAATATCTAAACACTTAAATTTGATTTTTACTTCTATTTTTTTTATTGTTTTTTTTCTGCCGTGCGCGTATGGTAAGCTTACCATACGTGCACCCCGCGATTTTTAAAAAAAAATTAAAATGTATTTTTCATACTTTTGGGACCTTCTTGGACCCCCTGACAAACGCTAGGGGGTCTGCAACTCTCTTTGTTACCCCCTTTTCACGTTCTCCACCTTTGTTTATCAGTGTGAGACACACAAAATGGCGTCCGACACTTCCTGATTTTGACCGATTCGAATGTTTACAGTCATGTAACCACCAATCAGAATTAAGCTTACCGTATGCGCTCGGAGCGCGCCTATAGATATATATATTGATTTAAATGCTATTTTCTCAGGAAATACTGACCAGATTTACACCAGACCTGCAAAAGGCACATCCCTGACCTGAGGACTACCTCTCTGCCAAATTTCAAGTAATTCTGTTCTGCCGTTCGGGCTGTAGCTTGGACTAAAGGTCCTATGGAAAAATGCATGGGGAAAACACGTTTTGGGACCCCCCTTTTTCTCAGCCCCCGCTTGACGAATCCCCCTGAGACTTTCAGGGTAGGAGCGAAGCGGAGCGCCCCACCTATTTTGAAAATTTTGCGAGGATTCGTCAATCGGCGCCAAAGTCATTCAAAATAGAATGTTGCGGATTTCCTATGGAAACACGGTCCTAACTATAACTATCTACTGGCGACCGCCAGTAGATAATATATATAAATATGTATCTATAAATATGTATATATAAATAAATAAATATATATATTTGTCCTTTTCTATCTCGGCGTGGATGGTAGTGTGCTAATCCTATGCTTAAAGATTCTGATAGAAAAGCAGACATTTGAGCAGATCTACAGTGTCGCTGGTTTTAAGAGTGCTCTATACAGGAGCTGCTTTTCACCTAAACTTGAGAACTACCCAGAGTTCTCTGCTTCTTTTTTGCATAATTTATTCGTCACTCTATGCTTGAAAGGGTATTTTTTTTACTTATACTGGGTGCTCCCTTGTGTCTGGACAAAGCTATACCTCTCTGAAGAGCACTAATTAGAGCAAAACCCTGTGTCAGGGGTTGCTTTTCCTCATTTCAGGTTGGCTTGTTTGGTATTTTACTAATTCAAAGCTGTAATACTGTGCCTGGAGTGGTAAATGACTTTTGTCATTTTACAGCTCGGCAAGGACAGCACTGTGATAGTCCTATGCTTAAAAACTTTGCTGTAGAAATGGCAAAATATTTTGGAGCAGATTTACAAACCCCGTATGCCACATTTGCACCACCGTTGCGTAACTTTTGTGACGCAGCGGTGGCGCAAAGCCAGCGCCATGCTGCGGGGTATTTACAACGTGACGCATCTAGAGAGATGCGTCACGTTGTAAAGCCCTGTGCCACATGTGGGCGCTCCAGCACCGGGGGGGGGGGCATTCCGGTGCAGGAACGCCTCCGAAAAGTGGTTGAGTAAAATCTACAAGATTTCACTCAGTCACTTTTACGGCCATGCTGCATCAAAACCCTGCGCCTGCTTGAAGCAGGCGTAAGGATTGACGCAGCATGTTAGGAGTAGGGGCGTCCTGAGCCTTCCTGGAACTGCGTCACGCTTGCGACGCAACTCCAGCAATGTGCCGCCTTTCCGCGGGGGGGGTGATGCGACACGCATCGGCCCCTCTGTGCACCACAGTGCGCCACATCGTAAATGCGGGGCAGCAGTGGTGGCGCACAGGTGGGCAGATGCGTCGCAACTCTTCTGGCGCATCCCTGCTGATTAGCAGAGAAGCGGCAGAAGTTGTAAATCTGCCCCTCTGTCCTTTTCTATCTCGGCGTGGATGGCACTGTGCTAATCCTATGCTTAAAGACTTTGATAGAAAAGCAGATATTTGAGGTGAGCAGATCTAGAGTGTCGCTGGTGTTGAGAGTGCTCTATACAGGAGCTGCTTTCCACCTAAACTTCAGAACTACCCAGCGTTCTCTGCCTCTTTTTTGCACAATTTATTTGTCACTCTATGCCTGAAAGGGTATTTTTTTTACTTATACTGGGTGCTCCCTTGTGTCTGGACAAAGCTATACCTCTCTGAAGAGCTCTAATTAGAGCGAAATACTGTGTCAGGGGTTGCTTTTACTCATTTCAGGTTGGCCTGGTTGGTATTTTACTAATTCAAAGCTGTAATACTGTGCCTGGAGTGGTAAATGACTTTTGTCATTTTACAGCTCGGCAAGGACAGCACTGTGCTAGTCCTATGCTTAAAGACTTTGCTGTAGAAATGGCAAAATACTTCAGGGCAGACTTACAAGCCCCATATGCCACATTTGTGCCGCCGTTGCATCACTTTTGTGACGCAGCGGCGGCGCAAAGCCAGCGCCATGCTGCGGGGTTTTTATAACGTGACGCATCTAAGGAGATGCGTCACGTTGTAAAGCCCTGTGCCACATGTGGGCGTTCCAGCACAGGGGGGGGCGTTCCGGCGCAGGAACGCCTCCGAAAAGTCGCTGAGTGAAATCTACAAGATTTCACTCAGTCACTTTTACGGCCATGCTGCGTCAAAACACTGCGCCTGCTTGAAGCAGGCGTAAGGATTGACGCAGCATGTTAGGAATAGGGGCACCCCGAGCCTTGCTGGAGCTGCGTTGCGCTTGCGACGCAACTCCAGCAATGCGCCGCCTTTCCGCGGGCGGGATGCGACACGCATCTGCCCATCTGTGCGCCACGGTGCACCGCATTGTAAATGCGGCGAATCAGTGGTGGCGCATGGGTGGGCAGTTGCGTCGCAACTCTTCTGGCGCATCCCTGCTGATTAGCAGAGATGCGCCAGAAGTTGTAAATCTGCCCCTCTGTCCTTTTCTATCTTGGCATGGATGGCACTGTGCTAATCCTATGCTTAAAGACTTTGATAGAAAAGCAGACATTTGAGGTGAGCAGATCAAGAGTGTCGCTGGTGTTGAGAGTGCACTATACAGGAGCTGCTTCCACCTAAACTTGAGAACTACCCAGAGTTCTCTGCTTCTTTTTTGTATATATATATATATATACGTATGAACAACTCATCGAAGCCACAACTTCCCTTTATTTTTTCTCAACATATTTTCTTTTCTATTTTTTCATAAATTATGCACCTAGAAACCTTGATTTTAAGCACTAGCACTTTAAAAAGCACTATGGTGAACACTCAGCACTTTACATTGCACTATCGACCGTACCAACTAAAACAGTATACAAATGTCAACTAGCGACATACAAGCACAATTTATGTGTGGTCAAACCTTGTTATGAGCAACTGAATAACATACTAGGTATAGATCTGTGTGTAACTCATTGAAAATCCATAGAGATTTTAAGCATTTATGCAGCAATAGGCACAATGTGCACTTTATGTGTTTACACAATTTTAAACACAAAAGTATATCTTAACAAATCTGTTTTTTTACATATTTTGAAATTTATATTAATATGTATTTATAATATTTAATTTTGGGTTTTAACCATCCAGAATTCTAACAGACAGCTTTTATTCATATTCAAACGTTTATGAGTGATTCAAGTATACAAATAAGTCTCATCCATGCAAATGTATGTTTATGACCACATTACACATGCAGTGTGCATTCGTCTTTTGGTCACTATTTAAATACCGAGGTGACAAGAAAAAGAGTAGTTAAGTTCAATGATGTAGAACTTTTGGTATGAGATCATGTTAGTAAGTGTTTCTTTTATGTTTAACACAGGTGATTTGCAAATTCAAGTATAAAAATAGAAAGCGGACTACGTTTCCGCATGTGATCAAGGGTACGTTGTATACCCGAAACGCGTCATAAGGCTTAAATAATAAAAAAAGTTCCAGCCACGAAACCTTGGGTCCGTGATTCTATATTCAATATCCAGGAGTCATTTATGAATATATATATATTTATAGATATATATACATATATTCACTGAAAAAACCATAGGTTTCTTGCACGTTATAGTTAGGAATTGGCATTTAAAAAACCTTAGAAATTCACTGAAAAAAACATAGGTTTCAGGGGTGTTATAGTTAGCTGGACATTTCCCTCGTACAAAACCCTAGAAATTCCCCCGTTATAGTTAGTTCAGCCAACTATAACTTGCGTGCCCCCGCAATGCACTGCTGATGACGTCACATATTACATCACTCATGACATGGTAAGTGACATCACTGATGACATCACTGATGACATCTCAATATTTTTTAAAATATTTTTTCAACTATATTTTCAAAACTTTATTTTGTATTTTTTTTTCCATTTTTTAGGGATCCGCGCACCCAACGCGTTAGGAACCGTGCACCCTTCGCGCATTTTGCCGTTTTTTTTTTTAAAAAAGGGGCCCCAAGGGGTCCTTCTGGGACCCCTAAGCAACACTAGAGAGTCGGAGTATTTGAGTATTTCTACCCTGCCCCCTTTACATCTTTCACACACTTATTTACCTTACTTAATCAGCCTCGCTTCTACCGAGGCACAACAGTGTGTCAATTCCTTTAATTATGTTTTTTAAAATACTTTTTTATCACCTTTTTTGAACTTATTTTTTCAATAAATTCTTTTAAAAATTAAAAAATATTTGTTTTTATTGGGTTTTTAAAAAACAAAAATGTTAATGTTTTAAAATATAGTTTTATATTTTTTTAAATATTTTGTAAACTATATTTTCAAAACTTTATTTTTTAATTTTTTTCCCCATTTTTTTGGGATCCCCGCACCCAACGCTTTAGGAACCGCGCACCCTGAGCGCATTTCGCCGTTTAAAAAAAAAAAAAAAAAAGGGGGCTCCAGGGGGTCAGCAACTCTAGAGGGTCAGAGTATTTCTACCCTGCCCCTCGGTTCGGGGAGGGTGCGCTTAGGGTGCGCTTAGGGTGCGCGGATCCTCCGAGGCCATAGATATATCTATCTTTTTTACTCTAATTTTCTCAGGAACTACTGAACGGATTTACACCACTTATGCAAAAAGGCATGAGTCTGAACTGAGGACTACCTCTTTGCCAAATTTGGTGTAATTCCGTTCAGCAGTTCGGGATGTAGCTGCGTCAACAGGTCCTATGGGAAATTGGATTGGGAAAACGCGTTTGGGACCCCCCTTTTTTCTCAGCCCCCGCTTGACGAATCACCACGAAACTTTCAGGATAGGAGCGGACCGGAGCTGGCCAAAAGTTTAGAAAATTTCACAAAGATTCGTCAACCGGCGCCAGACTTATTGGGAATAGAATGTTGTGGATTTCCTATGGAAAATAGGTCCTAACTATAACTACCTACTGGCGGAGATCCCTTGCCTTTCCAGGGTTGGCTCAGTGCCAGCGGAGCAGCCGGTAAAGTCATAACAGGGTCCATTTCTTAAGCCAAAGTTGAGAGGTTTATTAACAGCATAAACCAGTAGTGACGCGTTTCCCGCTCCAAAGAGCGCTTGTTCACACAACAAAGTCAATAAAGTTTGTCTCTTAAAAGGACTTTCAACTCGGTGTAATCACCAACATAAGAAGCGGACTATGGCGTCAGCAGTACATAGTCGCCATCTTGGCATCGGCAGTTACATACATCATACAAAACAATTCAACATTCTGTGTAAAGGCAGTGTATAGTGTAAGGGTCTAATCCCGAAGAAGGTCAAGGGGCCACTGTGACAGGTATGGTTCTGCAAAAATGTCTATTGCGTGTGCATATGCCTCAGGTTGTGAAGCTCCCTGAATGAAGCAACATCCAGGGTGTATTATGGGAACCGTAGTATGTATACGCTAGTGAGAAAATAGCTCATGCGCGTCACGGAGAGTCTCATGTGTCTATGCAGATGTGCACTCGAAAATAAAGGAGCCCATAATTAATGCTGTTTAGTGCCTTAGGGGCCATGTAATACATACTAGGCATCGTAAATACCCAAAGATGAAGGCATATGACATCGAAATAAGTGTGCATTCGCTGCTGATTGGTGACCTATGGCCCAGAGTAAAAGGGCCAATGTAAATGCATGTGTGGCAGATGTGCTACCCCCATTTAGTCAAAATCGTCCCTTGGGTCCATCTGACTTCTATGAGTGATTCCCTGGTTAGTGGGAATACAGTCCGGAAAAATCTTGGAAGTGACGAACAGAGAATTAAACCTCATTATCATAAACAGTGTGGATCAAAAGGGCAATGTATAAATGTACACATATCAAGAAGTGTTAAAACCATATAAATTGCATTATATATTTACTCAACATGGTGAAAAGGAAATAGAAGATGAATCACGGAGAAAGGTTTAGGGTACAGGTGCCACAAGCCTGACACAACGTCCCTCCCTTCCTTCCTGTGAAAGAGAGAAAATAAGAAAAAAAAAGAGAAAAATAGAACATATGTGTTAGAAGAATTTCAATCACTAATGTATAGAATCAATAGTTAAACATTGAGTACAGAGCCCTGTGCATCATGTCATAAATAATGTTCCTTAGATTCAACAGTGCCAAGTCTAAGTTACTCTGAGTGTGCTGGCTGCTCCCTTGTGTGTGCACGCCCATGGTTACACCCGTAAGGTAAGAAGACAACGTACTAAAACTTGCTTTGAAACTGGACACAGGAACTGGATGTAATTCTAAGATGGCTCATTCACTTTGCAAATGTATGGCCAGCACTTCATCCATATTATGTCCTTTGGGGCATCGGGTGCACATACTCATTATATATCTGGATTCTTTCTGTCTAAGTCTCAAAGTACGGTTGCCGCCCCTCTGATTTTGATTCACCTGTTCTACAATAAAAAATGAGAGTTTGGTTTGATCTGAGAAATGATAAGCCTCAAAGTGATGGGCTATAGGGTATTGTTTGTCCTTCTTACTTATGGCTCTAGTGTGTTCAAGAATACATTTTTTGGCCATATGTGTTGTACTGCCCACGTACTTAAGTTCACATGGGCATACTTATAACACACCAGGAACTTTGAAGGGGGGTCCGAGGGTATAGATATTTAAAGACCTGCAAGAAGTTATACCCCTATATAAGTACACTCTAAACACAATAAACTTCTTGGGTCTGAAACAGCTCGAAACTAATAAAGCAAAGAAAGAAAAGAAAAGTGAAACTGTGTCTCTTTAGAAAAAACCTAATGGGGGAAGCAATCCCTTTTTAGGACGAAATGCCCTTACTCACCAGAGGTGACATGCTTCATCATTTGGGCTTTCTCCTCCCAGTGGAAAAACCTAGTCCCACTGAGGGCTGCGACCACCTCACTGAGAAGTGGGAGCTCTAGGATATTTTTGGTATACCTCAAATACGGATGCTTAAATCCCAAAAGTAAGCAGTATAGTGATGTGAGGGTGCAGCGCAATAAGTGAGTGAAAAAAGTGTAAATCTAAAACTGCCTAGTGCAGATGAAAAGAAACTTTATTAACTCATCTATACTTGCAGGGTTAAAACGCAGTGCTAAGCAGTGTCTATTAAAACTGCTAAATTGAAAAAAAGGTCGACATGTTTCAGCCATTAACCATCTAACAAGTATGTCTGGCTTTCTGCAGGACCGATAAACAAAAGCTGCTGCTGTGAAGTGAGAAAAAATATATCTATAGATTCTTAATACAAAACCAGCAATCCAAGTGCAGATTTGGTATCACTGGAACTTGTCTAAAGAAAAAGAGACACAGAAAAACACAATCATACTAGTTTCTTAGATTTTACCAAATGTTTTCTATACTAAATGAGGATGACTCTCAATTCATTCCCCAAAATCGAGTCCATTAAGGTACTCCAAAGTATATTTTACTCACCCAATTTTGTAGGACAAGAAAGCCCACCTCAACCTGGTCACAACTCAGGGAAGGAAGCCCCGCTCTGAAATAACAAGCAAACGTCCAACATATAGTAAGTTCGTTCTCCTATGCTATTTGTAAAGGTGTGAAAATGGTGTCTAAAAACAACCAACAAAAATGGACACAAAGGTAAAAATGATAAAAAGTGGTAATCTTAATAGACAGATACTCTCATTGATCTTTAGAGAATTATCTTCGGGCTAAAGCCACATTCAAATAATGCATGCCTTTGAAGTGTAAAGTCCTTTGTAAAAGACACCTCACAAGCAACAATACAATATTTGAAACAGAAAACGCGCTCGCATTTACACACGTCTTCATACACAGATGGTAGGGTATCTCATTTTATCCCAGCCACCTAGCTCTAACAATAATGGCCCATAGTTGTAATGGGGATACTGAAAAGTTAGTTGAAATTAAGATACATATTGTACCATACGTTATTGATACGTCTTGTGCCATACACTGTTATTGTGCCAATTCAAAATTAGACATCAAGATCGTGTCAGCTAATCTTTGAAAAGCAACGCGCAAATGTTGCTCAACATTGAGATACAATGCTGCATGAATCACGCTCATTTCGGAAAACCTATGTTAATTGATCTAGTCTTTAAAAAAGCAAAGATATATCACAGCAGTGAAGAGTAATGAAACGAGGGCTAAGTAAATCACGCCCCTTCCCAAATGGGTATAGGCAACTAAAATCAGGACTCTAACAAAGGTAACCTATTGTAAAAGGACACCGTGGTTGTTGAGTAAACTAAATATGCCGATATCACAGAGCGTTGACTCACTCTGCCCACCCTCAATCATAAAGGTACAAGTATCAGTACAAGCTGTTTCAGACCCAAGAAGTTTATTGTGTCACTGGTGCAGGTCAAAAATTGGTTTATTTTGTTCATGCTGTTGGTACTGGGATTCCAGTATTCTTTGACCATATGGCTGTTTTTACATTGTTCTGTACTAGGATGTCTTTCAGGTTACGACCACGTCTGTATGTTATACTTGGGCGGTCAGGTAGAGTAGCCCCAATGATGGGGTCCCCTTTGAGGATGTTCCAGTTTTTAGTTACGCATTTCCGAATTTGATTGGAATTGCCATTGTAGTTGAGTATGACACGAATGTGAGATGTATCAGTGTTCTCTTTTTGTGTGGCCAGAATGTTACTGGGTAAATCTTCACGTTCCACCAGTTTGTCTTTGTCGGTGGCTTTCTTTACTACCCATTTAGGATATCCCCTTGCCAGAAATCTCTGTATCATAATATTCTGTTCTTTGATGAAATCTGCATCGGTACTGCAATTTCTTTTAGCTCTGAGCAGCTCACTGTAGGGAATACTCCATTTGATATTCTTTGGGTTACTGCTCAGAGCATGTAACAGTGTATTACCTGCAGTACTTTTGCGGTAGAGGACAGTATGGAGTGTATTGTCCCTGATCTGTACCTTGGTGTCCAGGTATTCTACCTCATCCTTGCTTATGTTGCATGTCAGAGTGATGTTCATCTGATTCAGATTTAATCTGGATATGAAATCTAAGACTTGCTCTTTAGTGCCTCTCCAGACAACAAAAATGTCGTCTATGTAGCGTAGCCATACAATAACTTTGACAAAGTTATTTAGAAAAGTGCTGCAGGTCCTGATGTCATCTCTCAAGCCCCCATAAACAGAATCACAAAACTGTCCCCATTGCTGTGTCATGTGTTTGTACATAAATCTCATCATTAAAAAGGAAGAAATTATTCACAAGACAGTACATAATCATATCTAGAATCATAGTTGTATGTTCCAGGTAGCCTATGTGTCTTCCTTTCAAGTATCTGGCACAAGCTTCGGTTCCTTGTTTGTGTTCAATCACCGTATACAGGGAGTTAACATCCATTGTTATCAATAAATAGTCACTCTCCCATGTCAACTTGTCTATTTTCTCCAGAAAATCTTTTGTATCCCTTACGTATGAGGGTAATGACATCACATATTTTCTGAGGAAGTGGTCTACATAGCAAGAAACATTTTCTAAAACACTTCACCTGGACGAAATTATAGGTCTACCAGGTGGGTTTACTCTGCATTTGTGAATTTTGGGGAGTAGAAAAAGAATGGGGAATATAGGATGATCTCTTTTTAAGAAACAAAACTCCTCCCACTCTATCAGGTCCCTATCTTTCCATTCCGTCAATTTTTCCCAAATGGAGTTGATGCTGGTGTTATACTCAGATCGATTGGATTTTCTGTAAGTTCTAGTGACCGCCTTTGTCAGCGGGCCTCACCAGAATGCTGGTGTCTGCAGCAAGTTCACCCATCGCTTTTATTAGGGTAATGTGAGATTGTGTTTACATTTCTTCATTTGTTTAGTCCAGTTGTTACTTTGGAGTTCTAATAATTCTTTTCCTACCTGATCCTGGAATGTGTCGATGTTATCATGATTCATTTTAGGTAAAAATGTTGATTTGGGTTTAAAATCTGTACACGCAGCTTGGTCATGTCTTACTTCCATAGCATCAAGTATACATCAGTGCATCAGAGCTCAGGTTGAGACCATTCTGGTCACTGCTTAATTCATCAAGTGACATCATGGTGTCAATGTCACCTATTACTAGCTCTTCCTTGGGAAAGCGGCATTTGTCAGACTGAATAACCCTGTTCCTGGCAGGTTTCAATTTGTGCCATGGTTTTAATTTTAGCTTTCTACAGAATTTGAAGATATCAATTCTGTCATCTACATAATTCATGGGTACAGACGGGCAGAAGGATAATCCTAAGCATAGGGTTCTCTTGTCTTTATTGCTGATTTCCTTTGCAGATAAATTAACAATGGTTTGATTTACCTGTTCATCATCCATGGTTAATTCTTCCTGTATCAAGCCTGTCTGGTTCCCACGTGCTCTTTTCCATTCTCCTTTTCGTTTCTGCCTCTGTTTGCATTTCTTCCGCATCTTTTTCTCGGACCCCTTGGTCTTCCTCTTCCAATTGGTTCCGCTGCATCCTTCTTCTCCTTGAGTCTGGATGACGATGTGGTGGCTTGCTGGCTCTGCTTCCTGAGCCGGTACTCGTCTAAAAAAGTCCTGCGTCGTTATACAGTTTCCCCTTCCGAATTAGAACTTTCTGATGTCCTAGTTAGTTCTGAGTTCTCTGTGTTTGAGTCACTTGTACTTGCCACTTCTTCTTCATGTTGTCTGTGTGGCCTATTCTCACTTGCATCTGCTGCCTGAGATGTTTCATATAGGTGGTCATATTTTGTACTATGTGTCAGTATCCGTCCTGATTCATAGTCACCACAATCTCTGTGAAGTTTATATTGTTTTCTTTGCTCTATGTCTATTAGCTTCAATCTTTTTCTCATCTCATCAATAAATTTAGTAATAGTATCTTGGTCAGGATGTTTATTCAGTTCCTGTGCCAGAGTCTCAATGTCTTTTTTGATGTTTACTCTGTCTGAACAGGCATATTTCACTAAGATTTGCAGCATAGTCCTTGAGCCTGTTGCTGAATTTTGCCACCATTCCTCCAGCATCTGGTGATCAGGCGAATCATAAGATGGTGTAATGTAAATCATAAGGTCTCTGGGTATCATGTTCTTATCCAGGTAATCTTGAAGCGAGGTGGCCTCCCACCACTTTGAAATTTCAAGTTTGTGCAATTTTTCGTATTTCCTTAAGGTGTCCATAATTGTTTTTTCTGTATGTGTTGGCACAGGCGCAGATTTGCCCAGACCCTGTGCTCGGGCGAAGAGCAATTGCGCTGCTTCTTTTCTCTCTCTTTCATCTTCCATTGTGCACTTGGATCTTTAACGGATCCAAATTGGCGTCAGAATGGTGCCCTGTGTTGTTACGACCCCTCTGTTACGATCCAGAGTTCCCCTTTGTCCCTGTCTGCATAAGCAATAATGTGTTTGCCGCTAATTCCCAATAAAAGTCAATTACCGCGATTAGTACTGCAAATGCGTTTTTAAGCCCCCGCTGTTTCCTTACCTTCACGGTGTATCCCTCCCGGGATATCGTGAGGTTGTTTCTCTTCGGTGGGCATGTTGTCAATACTAGTCCGGATTGCTAGCAGGCAGGAACCGTGTAGATCTCCTCGATAAATATCTAAGAGAAAAAGTGCTCCTTCCGGAAATCCCTCGCCTTTCCAGGGGTGGCTCAGTGCCGGCGGAGCAGCCGGTAAAGTCAATGCAAGTATATATATATATTCCGAACGAAATTGCTAACCACTTCAGGATTATGCAAATCAAGCCACACCACCGTCCTTCGTAACCAACTTTATTCAGGCACTAGCAGTTCATATGCATAACGAATTTCAACTCTAACGAGTCTTCTTCAAATGCATCAAACAGAGTGGCAGCCTTTAGGTTTCTTTATAAAAGCAGGTGGAAAGCAGTGATGAGGGTTACATGACATTCACTCGATTTTAGAATATTTAAAGAAACATTGTTCATGGTAGCAGTCACTTCCTGACAAATGTCTCTTCATGTGTTTGGATACAGTGCATAATTCAACTTTTATAGTACTTTGGTAAATCTTCAAACAGTTTATTCGATTATTCCCATGATTAGTTGCACTAAAACTAGTTCCATGTTATTGAGGGACCACATTATCCATAATGCATCATTGTTGTCACCCATATCAGTGTCCCTACATCCCTCTCAATTTGTAGTTCTTAGTTAAATTTAATTTGACCTTACTTGATGTTTCTCGTTCTGCCTTTCAAAGGATTAAATTCCATGCATGGCTGAGTCAAACTGCAAGCAAGCTTCGGTGTTACCACTTGTTGTAAAACTGTCTTCTTGGTTTCAAATAAATCCCTGTGCCTTTCACTCCTCTCTCGAAGGCACGGTGTACAAAGGTAAAATACCCCCGCAAACAGGTTTCCAAAGTTCATCATGCAGGCTAATATATAGCTAAGGAACATTATTTACATTATTTGCCTCCAACCCTATGTTGTGACCCTGACTATCTCTCCTTTCCTACCCTAGAGGGACGGCCTCACATGTGACATTAATATAATTCAATTTACAATTGCTATTCTCTGATTGCGAACATATGGAGGATATGCATTCTGCAATGTACCACTAATCGATCACGGTAAGCACACCAGAAGAACAACTAAATGCTGGCATGCATTGCACGCTGAGTGATTGTTGTTTGTTGTGATGTGAACTTGTTGTAATGATATGTCATCATCATGTGGGTTCAGATTGAGAAGAGATGATTCACGTGGTGGCAGACAGTGTGAGACTGGGTGTTTGTTAGGCTTAATGTGTTAGTGATGATTGAGATTCACAATGTTGGTGGCCCAAGTACTGATGGCTGATCAATAGTTTGCCCTTCAAGGTAATTTTATTCCTTCCCCTTTAAAAGATAGGATAGCAATATCCCTTCACTGGATCCACTCCACACAGTCCACACTGCTTTGTGTTTTATTTGTTTATGCTTTATACTCCTCATAAACTCAGACCCGACCAGTCCCTTAGATAATGCAATGTTTGCAAACACAAATCTAGTCTACACAAAAAGTGGCTCAATCTTTCCCTTCTTGTTGTTCTGAAACAGAATTGTACTACTACAGGCCGAACTATTGCATTTTTGAGATAGGACTCGGGACACTGTTGGTACGGAGTTGGACACCATTCTCAGAGTCAGACTCAGGAGGATCAGAGAAGCTGGAATGACTGTGGACGAGAGCATGACTACTTCGAGAACTGCCACCAGAAGAAGATAGACATTTTCAAAATCACTGAAACCAACTGATTTGGATCATTAATGATGACTTTGAGGTGGCCCGGCCTAAAGGTGAACAACACACCTGACCTACACAAGTCTGTGTAGTGGTGGTGGTGAGTGGTGTGACTGACAGCGGTGCATTGATTTTTTACTTGATTGGTACAATGCTATGTTGCTGGGGATGTGTGTGCTGTTCAGTGTTGTCTGGCTCGAATTTGAAGCTAAATCGGTGGTTGGGTGGGGGGCCTATTGTTGAAGATAACTGGAGACAGACATTTAGTCATGAATGATAAAAAATCACATTATGCATGTCCTGCTGTTAGGCTAAATATTTCATCATATATTGTGCAGCCATGAAATGATGATCAAGACAGTTTGATCAGCCCAATACCGATTGTTACATTACATGCAGCCATTTGTTGTTGGATTTTTCGTTGTTGTAAATTGGCCTCGCCAATTTGTTCACACAACAGGCAGTCAATGAATTAAAGCATAGCTAAAGGACTGTTATTTTCTCCTCTTGCGCTTCCTCTGAGTCTTCACGGTGCACTCCTAGTCCTTAGTTTAACTTCTTTCTTTCTCCTAGTCCTTAAGTCTTCAATATTATTTTTCCAATCTACAGGCCCTCTTATCTGATGCCAAACTGGAAAACCAACGCTTGCCTTACCAGATCACATCTGCCAGGCACCAAAGATTGACCGACCGTACAAGAGGAATCAATGTAGATGCAACTCCCGATCCCAATTTGGCAATGCAGTATCATTCTTTCTTTCAGTAATCATTTGAACTGCATGTGTTGTTTGCGTTGTTTACTTGAATCCTACAGAAAGTTTATTTTGTAATATATTCAATATTTTTCATAGCTCGGTAAGACATAATAATGGGGGCATATTATCAAGCGCGGCGTTAAAATTTTTACGCTTTATCGGCAGAAAACGCAAATAAAGCGGCGATAATGGGCTTGATAATATGCCGCAGAGAATTCCAATAGAAGCCCATGTTGACACCAGAACATGGGCTTCTATGGGAATTCTCAAGGGCATATTATCAAGCCCATTATCGCCTCTTTAGCGGTAGTTTTCTGCCGCTACAGCGGTGATAATTTTAACGCCGTTTCTTGATAATATGCCCCTTGGTCTCTTTGGGGGCAGACGGACAATTTGGTTTGGTTTACCTGTACTCATTCATTCCTTCATTTCTTTTTCCTACAATAACAGATTCAGGCCTGGGCTTAATTTGCCGAGTTTTGCTACCCAGAACTCCGCGAAGTTACAAAAAACTCAAAGTTCCGCAAGTGGCAGAGTGCAGTGCGAACTGCTGTTAATGCTGGCATTTCGGCCGCTTGGGTAGAAATTCTACCCGAGCTGCAGTTCGCGCTCGCAAACTTACCGTTCGCGAGCGCGAGCAGGGAAAAATCTCCGCTGCACTACGCAGAGTGGAGTTTTCTGCACTCCGCGAGCTACGCGGAGCATGAAGTGCAGGAAACTCCACAAACTTCGCGAGCGGTGCGGAGTTCACCGCCCAGGCTTAAACAGATTTATGATGGTCGGCTGCTCATTGTCAAGATAAATGTTGTCCTTGTGTAGTGTTTGTCTTTGTCTAACCTTTCCTCAAATCCGCCTTCCCATCCATTCATCAAACCCCTAACTCTCTTCCCCCGGGCTGTGTTATTTATTGAGATGTGACTTAACAATTTACACCATTAATTGATCACAAACTTGGTGGGTTGGACTTGGTGAATGAGACACCAACTAAGTGCAGGGTGAGGAGGATCTTATATTCCAGCTCATATAGCCCACACTGGCATTATATAATATTAGCCACCCGCACAATGTATGATATTTTCTTTTCAGAGAAACATCTCATTGCCAGCATCATCATACAGGCACTGTATTGATTTGCATCTAAGGTTGAGCTTGTTCACTTCGTAGTAGCTTGAGTCGACTTCATTTTGTAACTTTGATTAGCAGAACATTGTTCTGATTGATTCAATTTTTCATTGCTTATCATATTTCTATTGTCTCTCTTTTTGTGTCTGAGTCTGTTCTAGCAGTCTAGACTCTGGGGTCTGTTATTTTTTTCCGAAGCTTGCATATAATAACAGCATTAACCTAGTTTTTATTTCAATTTGTTAACTTCCCTGCAATGAATAGTCTCCTTATCCTACAGATCGAGTTCACCTAGGAGGACTTGGAGGGAGTGGGACCTAGCTTCAGTTCTGATGACTTTGCCTTCAATGTTAAAACAAGAGCAATGCATGCTGCTATTAGTACCACCACCATGGCACCTTGGGAAACCAAGCAGCCCTCGCTTCATCTAATCAGGTAAGAGAAGTGAACTGTGGTTGATTGATTCATTGTTGTTCAGCAATTATTGTATGCAACATAAATTCACCCCCCACCCCCTCCGAGTCCTTGGGAGTCAATCATATATCGTAGCAGAGTAAACTGCAGATACTAGGAGAGAGTAGTAGGACAAGGGAGGATACCGCATAACTATTTTGTTATTTACACAGTCAGCAGATTTTAAAAACTGACTGCCGCAAAGGCAGCAGTGCGGAGTAAAACAATAACCCACACTTTTTTTTTTAAATCATTCAAAATGTATTCCTTTAACAAATCTAAACTACCAAACCCACAACTGGGCCACCCCTCTCCCTAACCCCAACTTATGTCGAAGTAGTGTCCCGGAGTTCAAAAACAAAATTGTCCATACATAAAGCAAAACCCAGCAATGCCCCAACTCCAACATTCCCACTCTTTTCCGGCAACAACTCCCACCCACCCCAAAAAATATTACAACAGGGCTGAAGAGGGCACTAACAGTGGGTTAGGAGGAGTTTCCTCAGGTGCCGGTCCATCAGTTCCTGCCTGGCTTCAATATTCACCAGCCTCAGCAGGATGGGGCACTCAAATTGGCAGAAATAAGGGGGAGCAGCAGTGATGGTGGCATGGCAGTGGGTACCTAGTGTGGACCTCAGCAACGGTGAGTTGTTGTTGTGGTCTGGCTGGGGCCCGGGCATCTGCAGCATCTTCTGCCTCCTCATTCTCCAAGGCCACCAGCCACCAGTACTCAGTCCTGATGGCCTCCAGTTTCCGCTGCCGGGTCTGGACTGTAATCTCCTGCCTGTTAGGTTGTACCTGCCGACCAGCAGGAGTAGCTATATATCTAGAAAGAAAAAAGACAAATTGTAAACAATGCTCTATGCACAACACATACAATTATGCCAAGGGTAGGAAAGGAGGGAGGTGATTGATGATGGGTGGGAACGAAGGATACATAATATGTTGTGCTTGAAAACTACTGTGAGTCCAGGTAGGAGTCAAATACCACTTCAACCCATTGAATCAAAAAAGCCTAGAAAAAACCATTCCAAGCAAGTAAAGGTGAGAACAACACTACTACAGAGGAGCACCCTAGTCCCTTGTTTATTCTCCTTCCCAAGGATTTTCCCATTCTCATTGCATTGTTGTTCTAGTATTTTATTTTTTGTCCTTCACCATTGGCTTTGCTACTCACCACCATTTAAGTTTTACATTCTCTCAGTCCAGTCTTCACCATTGAAACCATCTATCCGTATAGCCATCCATCCAAACATGGCTCGCTGTCTCACTCTCAACAAACCATTCAACGACATACATTTGTCATTTACCCACCCATGTGTCCTTAAGTTTCAATCAAAAGAAACCACCACAGGATTCCATTATCCACCCAGGCAGGCACCTTTCACACGTAAACTTTCACCCACCCAGGCAGGCTTCCCACCTATATACTTTTTATCCATCCTTCACCCACCCACGCATCCTAGATATCAGCCACCTATAGCATATGCATCTGCTTTCACCCACTCATTCTTATCTTTCAGTCATATATATTACATGTTACCTGTCCTTTCTGCTTCCATCCTTCTTTCCCTTTTCCATCAACCCATAATTAAAGGTCTTCTTGTTCATGAAACTTTCTCTGTTGAGTTTAAGATAAGAGCGGCCGAGAAAGCTCATAGTGCAAACCAAAAATGTGATGGACCTAGGAAATCATTGCCCAATGAAAGGAGTGGTCGACAACAAGTAAATGACATGCATAGTAACAGTAACTTTTCTTTAATATCTAAACAAGTCAACAGTAAACCTACCACTGATTCTAGGGGAGATTATCCGAGTGTTATAAAGATGCCTAGAGTACCTAAAGTTTATATGGTGAATGTCCCTAGACTGGGCCTAGAAAAAAATATAGAATCAACAGATTCTTTAACAAACAAGGCTATTCATTGGATCAGGCACACCAGAGGCTGTTGCTCTGTGATTAGAGAAGACATTACCAGGGCGCGCAGGCTTACTCACTATGGGGAGTCAACTGATTGCATTGAATTGACATTTAAACAGGTGGTTATGGCAGAAAATCTAGTCTCACTGGAGTTTAGAAGTTGTTCTCCAGATTATTCGGCTATTCAACTTAGATCCACACTCCCCCGACATTGGCACGATAGCCAGATAAAATGGTTAACTGAGAAAGGCAAAGATTGCTCGGGCCTCGAACTTAGTGATTGACTAGGGGGGCCAAGTGACTTATTTAATCCTTTCCAGGGCAAGGCAGCAGAAAGCCAAAGCAAACATGCGAACCATGATTTAGGTATTATGAGCACTTCAGAAATTTCAGGTATATTGGAAGGTTTACCATCCCTCGGGCAAAGAAATTATCCAAATGATCCTAACAAGATTGAGCCTTTTAATTCCCCTGATATTTTAGAGAAACCCGGTTCAATCTTATCTTGGAACATTGCAGGATTGAACTCTAAAGTACTGATTCCGGAATGGACCACCTTTATTAACTTGTACAGTATTTGCATATTTCAGGAAACATGGCTTCTCGACCCACAATTCCTCGTAGGGTATTTAAATTTTAATATGCCGGCAGAGAAGGGCGCAAAAGGGCGTCCCTCAGGGGGATTGACTATCTGGATGAAGCAGAATTTGGAAATTAGTGTGAAGTCACTTCCATCTAACCACAGGGATATCCAGATCATCAGTCTCAAACAAGGGCAGTCTAAACCTGTGGATATTTATAACGTATATGTCAGGAGCACAGGGGGTAGGAAATCTGAGACAATAGCTGCCTTAGAAGACCTTATCGAAAGATATTCTACACAATCGCATATAATTGTTGCTGGTGATTTTAATGTGACATTCGAACCCTTGTTAAGCTACGATTCTAACCTAACAATGGAAGAAGATGCCCAATGGGGTATCCCAAAACTGGAACTTGCGCCAATTAAAAGATGGTCCGAGGTGGCTATCCAGATCAACTCAATTTGTCTAAACAAAGGCCTTAGGGCAGCCAATGGTAGGACTGTACAGGACAGGTTGGGGGCAAGTACCTACAAGAGTAGTTTGGGCCAAAGTAGAATAGATTATATCCTAGTGAGTCTAAGATTATGGGTTTACCTAGAGGATATGTTGGTTATTGATCGGTTGGAGAGCGATCATAACCCTCTATGTATGTTTTTGTCTTGTTGGGTATTGACCGTACCTGAAAGTGTGTATAATGAATCGTCCCCCCCAAATATAGTTCCTACAAATGATATGCGCCATTTGAGGTGGGTGCAAATGGTAGATAACTAGGTGAAAGTAGACCTTATTCTTAGTTAGTTATCACATGCAACCCATGAGATGAGTACCATCCTTAGTAGTAGCTCAGACCTTGAGTCTTTTACCAAGGTCCACGAAACGTTCTTTCAACAACTAAAAAACCTCTTCATTAGACCAGCAAATCCAAGTAAGGAATTTCCCAATAACTCGCCACGCTGGTATAACAAAGAATGTAGTCAAGCTCATTTTGCTTTGGGGCAGGCTATAAGAGTAGGAACTAGTAGTGCTGCCCGCAGTGCAAGGATTGATTACAAAAAAGCAATGTATAAAGCAAAACGCGCATGGGACGAACAGAGGTGGCAAGAGCTCAAAAAGGCTAGTGCCCTCAAAAACTCAAAGTGTTTCTGGAGCATAATTAAGTGGGGATGTGGTGGGAAACCAGAAAAACTCCATAACTGGGTTGCACAGGATGACTGGGTGGCTTATTGTAAGCCCCAATATGCAAAAAGCTTGGCAGCAAGCATTAGGGATCAACCTATCTATTCACCCTTCTGAGATGAGGCATTTAATATAGAGGACGTAAACTTGGCACTGGAATCTGTGGTAGCTGGCAGGGTGCCGGGCATAGACGGTGTCCCAGCGGACACTTTTTTGCACGATAAAAAGTCCTGGGGTAGGTATATACTGTTATTAGCGAACGCAGTGGCGAAAGGAGCGCCCATTCCGGCCTCATGGAATGGTGCGGAAATTATACCAGTTTACAAAAAGGGGGATAAGACACTCCCTGGTAATTACCGCCCGATTAGTCTGATAGATTCTATGCAAAAGATTTTAGGTAGAATGATTTTAAACAAAATCCAGGCCTGGGAGCAAGAGCAGAACATCCTATCACACCTCCAGGCAGGATTTAGGGCTTGCACAAGCACTATTGACCAAGTATTACATTTTTCAATGTTGCACTGGAAGGCAGTGCAACTGGAAAAGGGTAGTCTATATGCTGCCTTTATCGATTTAAGGGCAGCTTTCGATCTTGTTCCACGCTCTACTTTGTGGTCAGTTTTGCACGATTTGGGCATGCCTTGTGCCCTCTTAACATTGGTCATGAGACTTCATGAGCATAATTAAGCACAAATTAGGTGGGGTTCCCCTGGAAATGTTACCAGCCAGTTTCCAGTAGAGAGAGGGGTACGCCAGGGATGTGTCCTGGCACCCACTTTGTTTTCATTGTATATTAATGGCGTAGCCAAGCTAATGATTGAAGCTAATGTAGATGCCCCAATTCTAGCTGGTGTTAAAGTACCCATTTTAATGTTTGCAGATGATACCCTAATTGTTTCCAAGTCCCCGAGTGGGTTACAGAGAGCACTAGTTATTTTTGAAGAATTCTGTACCACACGAGGCCTTGAGGTAAATGTGCTAAAATCTAAATTTATGTCTTTTAATCAGCACAAAACCTTCAAGGGCAAACTTTTTATGAATAACTTACTGCTTGACCAAGTGAGGGCATTTAGCTATCTGGGTGTAAATATACAACATGATTTACATTGGAACCAACAGACAGAGTTGGCAACGCTTAAACATCGCCAATTGACTGGAGCCCTATGTTCTGAGTTTGCTAAATCATTTACTAAGCCAATTGCTCCAGTCCTCCGAGTCTATGACGCGAAGGTGGTTAGTTCTGCCCTCTACGGTGCCGAGATTTGGGGTTTTGAGAATCTAACAAAAATGTCTGTATCCAAGAACAAGTTCCTACGTACTCTTATTAATCTACCCCAGAGTACTCCTATGTGTCCCCTTTTTTATGATTTAGGAATGAAGCCAATTAATTATATTGCAAAATTGCGCCCGGTGTTATATTGGAGGCGCCTATGGTTAACCCCTGAATTAAGAACATACGCCACAGGTCTTATGGATATTATAAAGTATGATATCTTTCACAAAATCAAATGGCTAGTTGGCATCAGGGGCATTCTCGGAGAACTGGGAATGGAAACACTATGGGAGGATCCACTTAATGCTAGTTTTCCATCCAAGAAGGCCCTCAAGGATAAATACAGGGAGATGGTAGCATCTAAGACTTTTAGGACAAGTGCCCCACTCTCGCTTACAGGGACTTTCTTAGATTTTAAAGATGTAATTGGCCTTGAAGCATACTGCGATGATATAACTAAGCCACTTGATAGAAAGCTCTATTTTCAACTTAGAATTGGAAGCTTGCCAGTTAGAGCCTTTACATCGAGATGGTCCCAAAGCGGAATGGCCACCTGTCCTAGTTGCCTAGCACCTATGGAATCAGTTATTCACCTTCTATTTGAGTGCCCGGCATACTCTGCTCCACGCAGGGTATGGCTGAGACCTATGTGCAAGCTACTTGGTACTAGGAGTGGTGTGTTAGCAACTAGAATTATCTGCACAAGTACCATTCCTTTTGTTTAAATATCAGTGGCAAATTTTCTTGGGTGGTCTTGGGCTTTAAGGAGAAAAGTGATTAGTGGTTGATTTTCTCAAATATCTTATTTGTATTATGTTTATTATGAAAATATCGCATCTGCATTTTAAGACTATGAAGTTTTTTTACTGTGTAATCTTTTAAAGTTTTTCTTTTAAAGCAAGGGTATGAATTTTTATGATTAATGTATGCATTGTGCTTTTATGACAATTGTCGAATAAAGCCTGCTTGACTTGACTTGATAAGAGTGGCCATTAGTTAATCAGCTCAACTCCTGCTGTGCCCACCTGTTGTTCACAAGTCAACACTACACCCTTACAGTGAGTATATCATTAATTGTCAATAAGCAAGCAATATGACTTATCCCCGTCCGTCTCTGCCGCTGGCTCAACACCTAACGCTTCCACATCTGAAGACTGGCTAATGCTGCCACTGCTAACCCGGGCCTGGTGGTCGGTGTTGCTGGAAAAAAAAGATTACGTATTTCTTAGATGCCAGATATGCCTCCGTCTCTTAATTTCTTTATAGAAAAATATACCACACACATCAGTCACTAAAATTTGGATACATTACAGACAGTATCTTCTATCAAAAATATCAGGTTGGGCATTTTGTTGGTGGTAATTTTTTTAAAAGCTTCAAGACAAACTGTTAAGGAGTGGCTGGAGCAATTGATGATTCTGATGTTTTGAGAAAAAGTAGCATATGGTATTGGTTGGCAAATGCAATGGGGCAGACCTCCTCATACCTCCTCCCAGCCATGGTGCATGTGATCAGTTCACCAATTGCTGTTAATAATACTAGACTTAGCTAAGAAGACACAACTTTTGGGTGTGCAGCATGACCATGGCCACTCTCTTGTTTTAGTGATTGAGCCTTCTCATCTAAACAAACATGTGTGGAATACCTTAATTGGGCAATGGTCATGCAATCTAAATGGCAGAGTAGTAGTAGTAGAATGTGACCAATTGGTTCTCTGAGACTTAGAGTACCACCACTAGGTAGTCCACAACACATAAGAGGAGATGAATAGCTGACTAACAAAGCAGAAGAAAGGAAGCTACAGACAGACTAGCATCGACAGACTAGAGAAACTTGAAATATATAAAATAAGTAAATTAGGATAATACAGGGATAACAAGAATTTAGAAATAAATGGATCAAAGAGGATTTGGAAACAAAATATAAAATGGGTAGACATAATTCTAAAAGAAGTGCTAAAAGTTAAAGGAATAACTATATTGCCATTAACACCAGGAGGACCTACTGTGACCAGCAGAGCCATCGGCCGAGGAACTCTGTGAGGCACTTTCAGCTCTCTCACCCGCCTCAGCCTTCTTCTTGCCCCTGGATGCTGATGTAAGACATAAAGACAAAAAAGAATTGTGGTAAATAAATAATCTCCCCAAAATATTTTTTGACAGAAAAAGGCAATTGCAATAACATTGAACTTTTTTAAATCAGATCGACTAGTAGTAGTATATCGTGGACTGTCCTATCCTATTCCAAATTTCCAAAACCTACCTACCTAGCCCTATTCCAAATTTAGTAAACTACATTTTGGAAGTACTAATAATAAATTGCAACAAATAATGTTTGTTTCTTTTCAAATCTCATTGTCAATCTCTAAATTCCATTTGTTGGGCCAATTCACTATGGGCCTTATTATTAGAACAATGTCGAGTGGATGCTGTTGCGTTCGAGAACTGCCCGACCATAGGTCGGTGGTCCTGACTGCACTTTTAGGATGCGATCACCCATAGGCCATAGGGCGGTCGCAAACCTCCATTTGTCAATGGAAGCTTGTGCAGCGGGCGGAAACAGCCCACAGTACATGCTTCCATTAAAAAACAGGCTGCACCACTGCCTTGCGCCACCTTCCGCAATGAAGGCGACTGCTACTTGTGCGCCTTGGTGCGCCCTTATCTGCTATGGCACTGGGGGGAAAGAGAGGGAAAATAGAAACTGGAAAAAGAACGAAGGAGGGTAATAAGGAAGTAGTAAAGATAAAAAATAAAAAAGTACAAATTGTATGTCTTCCTTGCAGATACAGAAAACTGTTAAATACTTTATATTGATGCTACAGCGATGCTACAACAATGCAGAGCTGATGGATCAAAAACAAAAACTAAAAGCACCACAAATTTCAATTTCTGGGAGTGCTTAGTATAACTTCTGGACACTATACTGTGTATTTAAAAAAAATTAACTGGATGGACAGAATGCAACAACATCAAGCTCACTATTAAAAGAAAACTACCTTTTAAACTTCCAAATTCATATCTCTTCTTTCTTCAACCAATATTTTAAGGAAGAGTAGCATTTGAAGAGCAGTATACAGTGTTTCTTTATTTATGGATGACCAGTGTGTACGATACAATACCGCCTAACAGGGGTGGTATCTTCAAAATTGAGTCTGAAATTTGAACATGTGTTATATCTATTTCGAGTATTGGACTATTTCAGTATCATATTTTTATTTAAAATATCTATATTCATTTAAATTAGTTGAAGACCTTCAGCTAGAATAATTTGTTAATTGTTGTATGTGACTGTGATGCATGGAATGACTTATTTGTAGTGTAATACTGTGCAGTTCTGTTTTGTTTTCTAAAATCTATATGATTGTTTATCCTCACTGTTTAATTATAATTATTTATACAGAACATTGTGTCTGATGTACAAGTATAAAAGCTGAGAACAGTAAAAATAAATGATATGTTAAAGGAATATATGTGTTTTACAGTGTTACAGTTGTGTACTGCTTGTATCTTGACATAAATGTTTATTTTTCAGTATTTGTAACTTCACTGTGATGTTTTTAAATATGTCTTGATAACATGTATTTCTGTTTTCTCTCTTTTATAACAGATCAACGGGTTCAATTTATTTTTGATGTTTTGGTAATCAATTCTTTATATATTTGTTATGAAATATATAAATAGATAAACTAACAGATACCCTAGGACTCACTGATGCAAAGAGTAAAATACCCTTTCAAACACTAATGCATTCACTTAAATACTGACCTACTCACTTAGATACATACTAACACACTAGAACTCACTAATAAATACACTAACACACCCATGGATACACTCATGCTTTAACTGACATACTCACTCACTCAGTCATACACACACTAACACAGCATAGGTCTCACTCATAGATACACTGTAAGAGCCATGGACACACTGATGCTTTAACTGACATTCACTGACTAAGTCCTTCAACCTCTGACACACCCTAGGTTTCACTAATACATACACTAACACACCCATGCCCAAAGAATGCATTATCTGCAAAATCACCAACTTACTCATATACACTCTGAGACACACTGGGGACTAACTGATACAAACACTGACACACCCATGGGCACACTAAACCAATCACTAACATATTCTAGCAGTTACTCATACACACTCTGGCTGTTTAAGACTAACTAATGCACACACTGACATATCCATGGATACACTCATGCATTCAATAACACACTCCCACACCTACTTCCACACACCCTGAGACAACCTAGGACTGCCTAATATTTACACTGACACACCCATGAACACACAGGTGCATTAAGTGACATTCTCACTGACTCAGTCATACACAGACTGACACACCCTATGTCTTACTAATAGATAAACTAACACACCTGTGAAATCACTAATCCATTCACTTACACACTCACACACTTACTTCTACATGCCCTGAGTGTCTCAGTAACTTAGTTAGTGCATTAATGTTGTAAAGGGAGTGACAGGGTATGTATTAGTGACTCCTAAGAGTCACTAATATCTATACTGTGACTTCTAGGAGTCACTAATATATACACAGAGGGGCAGATTTACAAGCCCCTTGCGCCTCTTTGCGCCACCGGTGCGTCACTTTTTTTGACGCACCGGTGGCGCAAACAATGCGCCCTATTTACAACGTGACGCATTTAGGGAGCTGCATCACGTTGTAAAGCCCTGCATCACATTATACCTGCGTCAGGTATAATTTATGCAGGGGGGCGTTCCCACGCAGGAAAGCCTCATAAAAGTGATGCAGTGAAATCTACAAGATTTCACTGCGTCACTTTTAGGATGCCACTGCGTCAAAACCTTACGCCTGCTAGAAGCAGGCATAAGGAGTGACGCAGTGTAGTGAGAATAGGCCACAAAATGGATTCCTGGAGTTGTGTCATGCTTGCGACATGACTCCAGCAATGCGTGACTTTTGCCCCAACAGATGCGTCAGAATTTCTGACGCATCTGTCAATCCTTCCGCCATGGTGCGCCATATTGTAAATACGGCGCATCCATGGGGGCGAAAGCATTTTTTTGTGTGGCGCAAGGAAAGTGACGCATCTCTATAGATGCATCGCTTTCTTGTAAATCTGCCGCAGAGATTCTCCTTTGTCAAACAAATGCTCTCACTGAGTTACAGAGAGACTTACTTATACACACAAAAACACACCCCAACACTAACTGATACATACACTAATACACCCATACACACACTAATACACCATATTTAGAATGAATAATTGAGACAAAGAAAATAGCTCTTTTTGTTAATATGCTTAAGTTATAAAAGGAACCATTTATTTTACTGTATTCATTATTATTTATTTAAGGATAATTGTACCCCCCAAAAAAGTCTTGGTACGGAACTATTCCAAAATCTGTTCTATGTCAGTGGACATGATATCAATGTCAGAAATACAGGCATCAAATGTGAATGGTAATAGGAAAAAAGTTAGCAAGAATGAGGGTTAGCAGTATGTATATATTCTGCAACAGATGTTGTGTGTAGTCCAACAGGCATATGACACCTTAAACAATGGGTAGCCATGAGTGCCAAATTGGGGGCCAGAGCAGCCACCGTTATGATTGCTGAGGTGGATGGTCCCACAACAGTAGTAGATGAAACAGAAGGATGGTTTCAAAGGTGCAATCCGCAAATATGCACAGGAGCAGAACAACGTCAGTTCCCATGGCCCCACAACAGTTTCCTAGTAAACACGTAATTGTAACTTGTTAATCACTGCGGAATCCACTGGGAGGGAAAGGGGATGGGACAGAGAAGAGACAGTCACAATATTTGTTCTCTCTGGTACTTCCTCTAATATTTCACTCTTCTTGTGTATTCTTTTCTTGCAAAATTTGGTTTACTGGAAGCTGAACTGCAAGAGATAAGAATATTAAACAACTACAATTGCACTGAGAGTTTATCAATTATTTTCTTCTACATCTATCACAATTCATCTCTATTTGTACCTACCCAGATTTCTTTTGACCTGTGCTTCTCTTCATATGGTGGTTATTTTCTTGCTTGCTGTAACTGTATAACAATTCACAAATGTTGCTATTATGCAAATTAGTCTTTTTTCTCAAACACATCTCTTATCCTTTCTCTATTTTTAGATGTCCTCACCTATTCCTGTACAGATGCTCCTTCCAACACGGTCTCTGGTAAGTATTTATCTTTTTCCTTATTACTAGAGTTTTATCATGTAGACTAACATTTCTTTTCTCCCTTCTTCACTATTGAAACAGTTTGCAAAAAATATATATATACAGATGTGGTCTTTGTCTGCCAAGCTGCTAGTTCAATTACTGAAACACCCCGTGAATTCTCAGGAAAAGAAAACTTTGATAATTCACGAGTGCCGAAATAACTATGTGACTTGTGCTGACTCTCCCACTGATTCCTGAACACTACCTCTCAATAATTTGGTATGACCAGTCTCCTTAATGCCCATGCGCTGCTGAGGAACCAATAAATCTCCTCTGCCTCTCAGTACACATGCTCAAGACTCGCACTAACAATATACAAGGCTTACTGACTTGCGCCACACATGACATTGCTCCCTCTGGCTGGAAACGAAGACGCGACGAGGTAAACGTCGAAAATTCAGCGCGGTGAAAAGTTCCCTGATTAACTTTCATGCCGAAATTGCAGGAATGTCCTTCTACCTGAATTCTTCAGGTGGAGTGCACGCTAATGCGGGCGCTTCACCCGGACATTCCAAACTGCCTTGAATTGAATTACAATTAGCATGCTGCTCAAAAGGTCGCTTCTTGGTGGCCATCTTGGGTTTTCTCCTTGCCCAGTATTTAATCCTGTAATGACCACTCCTAGCTTTTGTGGAGGTTCTGAGGCTAGTCAGACTAACAGAGAACCCTTTCCTTTTGGGGTCTGAGTGATCCTGACAGTACCCTCCCGCAAAGTGGATCCCTCCGGCTTGGGCTTCTCTGGAAATTTCTTGTGAAAGTCTCTAACTAACCGAGGAGCATGTACTTTTGAAGACAACTCCCATGATCTTTCTTCAGGACCATAACCTTACCAGTCTAACAAATAGTAAACTTGACCCCTTGTCTCTTTCAAATCCAGTATTTGTTTCACCTCAAATTCCTCTCATCTCTCAGTTTGAATTGGTTTTGTGGGCTTGACTATTCTTACTTCTCTTGATACCTTTTTTAATAGTGAAACATGAAATACTGGGTGTATCTTTAAACTCTTTGGTAGCTTTAATTCGTAAGTCAAAGCACTCAACTTCCTTTCAATTAAATAAGAGCCTACAAATCTTGGCTGCAACTTTCTGTTTCCCTTGAGCTTGAGATTCTTGGTGCTTAACCAAACCCTTTCTCCAACGTGAAGATCGGGTTCCTTCCTTCTCTTTCTGTCTGTGTAGTGCTAGTAACTTTTCTTAGCTCTAGTTAGATTCTCAGCTGCTAACCAGTGCACTCTAGTCATGTGTTCTACTAGATCTTTTACTGCAGGGACCTCTATTTCTTGAAAGTTTATGGATAGATTTGGATGTCTACCAGTATTTACATAGAACGGGGAGAACCCTGTTGACAAATGTTTGCATTATTATGTGAAAAATCTGCAGCCCAAAGGTATTCCGGCCAGTCTCCTTCTTGATCTAATAGACATAATCTGAGATACTGTTCAAGCTCCTAATTCGTTCTTTCAGTTTCGCCATCAGATTCAGGGTGATAACTAGTCGTGTATCTAGTCTCTATATTCAATTTCTTCGTGAAAACTCTCCAGAAATGAGATCCTCTATCGGACACTATGGTCTGGCTAAATGTGTGTGCTAATTTTCTCGCTGTTGGTACCTCTTTTAGAGGAACAAAATTCGCCATCTTTGTAAATGCATCCACAAAAACTCCACAAAAACAACTCCTTCTCCGTTATAGTATAATTGACCTTAGCTGGGGTCAATTTCTGTGACCGGAAAGCCACTGGATGCAATTGACCGGTGGTCTTGTGTCTTTGAGACAATAATCCTCCCAAAACCTGATTAGAAGCGTCGGTCTCCACATAGAAAGGCTCCGAAGAATCTGGATGCAGCAAAATCGGAGCGGTGATAAAATCCTTCTTCAATTTCATAAAGGCTTCTTCCATTTCATTGGACCAATTGAAACTGACCCCTTTCTTTAGTAAACTTGTGAAGGGAATCAATTTTTTAGAAAAATCTTCGATAAACCTCCAACAGAAGTTTGCAAAGCCTATGAAACTTTGGACTTCTTTTACAGTTTTTGGAGATTTCCACTCTGTAACTGCCTTGATCTTATTTTCATCCATGGTAATTCCGTTCGGCGACAGCACAAATCCTAAAAATTCTACTGCGGATACATTGAAGGCACATTTTTCCAACTTGATAAACAAGCTGTTTTCTTGCAATTTCTGTAGAACTCCCTTCACATATTCTTCATGTTCCTCCACTGAGTTGGAATATATCAATATGTCATCGATATAAACTATTGCGCTTTGATCGATAAATTCCTTCAATATATCATTGATGAAATGCTGAAATGCAACTGGTGCATTACAGAGCCCATAGGGCATCACCTGATATTCCAAAAGCTCATGCTTGGTTCTGAAAGCCGTCTTCCATTCATCTCCTTCCTTGACTCAAACAAGATGGTACGTCCCTCTCAAGATCTAGTTTGGTATAAATGTGTGCTTCTTTTACTTGATCCAAGAGGACCGAGATTAAGGGCAAAGGATAACGGTTCTTGATGGTTATATGATTTATTGCCATATAATCTATGCAAGTTCTTAACTCGCCATCCTTCTCAGGAATGAAGAAAAGTGGTGATGACACCGCGGATTGTGAGGGTCTGATGAATCCATTACTAAGGTATTTCTGTATGTACTCTTTCAAATGTTTTTCCCCCTTCTCGGTTAGGGCGTATATTAGACTGCAGGGGATATTAGAGCCGGGTTCCAACTCAATTTTGCAATCAAACTCCCTATGTGGAGGAAGTTTCTCTGCCACTGTTTCGCAAAAAATGTCTTGATACTCTGCATATGCTGAAGGCAGTTCTGTGGTTTGAATCACACAGATTGTCGCTCCTCCTTTACATAAATGAGATGCTGGTGTCTTCATGTGGTCCTTTTTAGTATCCTTGTAACAATTCTCCTTGCAATACGCTGAACCAAGTATGATTAATCGAGCACTCCAATAGATGGTCAGATTATACCCTGTAAGCCAAAGCAAACCCAATATCAATTGAAACTGTGAAGCATCAATTAAATTAAATTGTAAGGTTTCACGATGTCCTTCCACAGTTTCCAATTCCACTGGTTCTGTCTGGCTTACAATGGGCCCAGATGAAAGATTCGTCCCATCCACTGCTCGTACTGCTTCACTCTTTTCCTTTCTTATTGCCTTCAACCCAATTTTCTCTGGAAACCTTAGCCCGCAAAAGTTGCCTGTAGCTCCTAAATCCACCATATCTGTTATCTGTTTCAAGGTGGTCTCTCTGAACTGAAGGGTCATTAACATTACAAGATGTGGGGAAGAGGACTGCAGGGTATTAGCCAACGAGTGATCTTTTGGAGTTGAGTCTAATTCTGCAACCACCAGTCCAACTCCATTTACTGATGGTGCTGAGCGTTCTCCGGCGGTGTCTGCTTCGGTTTCTTCGGACAGTTGCAAACGAAATGGCCACTACTACCACAAGAAAGGCATTGCTTGTTAACTCTTTACCTTTCCTTATCTTCTTTAGATAGTGGTCCTCGTATTGTACCAATTTGCATGGGCTCAACACCATGCTGGGAATCATTTCCCTTTGTACTTTCTGTTTTCACTCGATCAAACCTTGGTATACTTGAGCGTAAATCCCTCTTTTACTCTCTTCTTCTTTCATTCTGCCGAAAGTCAATTTCAACAACGAAATCAATCAATGCTGAAATCTCCATGGGTCTGTTGGGTATCTGGGCCAAGGTATCTTTTCATTTGTCCTTTAATCCGTGATAGAACACCGCAGATTGCTTATTCTCTGGCCACTCAGTTTCCTCTACTAGTTTGTTGAACTGGGTCGGGTATGCATTAGATCTCGGTTGCCCTGTCTAATCTCTAACAGTTCATTATCCGTTGCTTGCGATGCTTCTCGCCTGTCAAAAATTCTGAGAAACTCATTTTTGAAGTCTTCTATATCGTATAAAAGTGGATAATTTTGAGTCCTTAATTGCATAGACTATGACGCGGCATCCGCACACAAGTAAGAGAGTTGGAAAGCCACTCGCGACTGCATGTCTGGGAAAACCACAGGATGGCACATAAAGTGTAAGGTGCATTGTGTCAAAAACACCTGTGCCTTCTGGGGCTCTCCATTAAACCGCTCAGAGGGGGGCAAAGGTATTACAGGAGGCAAGGAATGTGTAACCTGAGTTGTAACCTTGGGTAGAGGATCTGTTGGATCACTAGAATATTCCTCATGTGAAGCTGGGATTTTAAAACTAGAATCTGATACTAAACTATTCATTTTTATTGTTAAATCTGCAGTCTCTCTCCGAGATGTTATTATATCCTGTCTAAGCCCCTGTTTTCATCCCTAATGGCTATTAATTCCTTTTGTCTTCCTTCCAGAACTTCTCCTAATTTCTTCACGTCAAAACTGTCCCCCATTCTGCTCAGGTGCAAAAACAACATGGGCACTTAACTCTGTCAATGGTGAAATCCACAAATATGCACAGGAGCAGAACAACCTCAATTCCCAACGCCCCACAACAGTTTCCCAGTAAACACGTAATTGTAACATCTGAATCACTGCAGAATCCGCTGGGGGGAAAGAGGATGGGACAGATAAGAGACAGTCACAATATGTGTTCTTTCTGGTACTTCCGCTAATATTTCACTCTTCTTGCGTATTCTTTATTTGCTAAATTCGGTTGACTGGAAGCTGAACTGCAGGAGATAAGAATAATAAACAACTACAATTGCACTGAGAGTTTGTCAATTATTTTCTTCTAAATCCATCACAATTCATCTCTGTTTTTACCTACACAGATTTCTTGTGACCTATGCCTCGCTTCGTGTGGTGGTTATTTTCTTGCTTGCTGTAACTGTATGACAATTCACAAATGTTACTATTATGTAATTCAGTTTTTTTTCTCTAACACTTCTCTTATCCTTTCTCTCTTTTTAGATGTCATCACCTATTCCTGTACAGATGCTACTTCCAACATGGTCTCTGGTAAGTATTTATCTTTTCCCTTTTTACTGGAGCTAGTTCAATTACTGAAACACTCCGTGAATTATCAGGAAAAGAAAACTACGATAATTCACTAGTGCCAAAATATCTATGCGAATTGTGCTGACTCTCCCTCTGATTGCTGAACACTACCTCTCAATAGCTTAGTATGCCCAGTCTCCTTAATGCCCATGCGCTGCTGAGGAACCGATAAATCTCTTCTCCCTCTCAGCACGCATGCTCAAGACTCCCACTAACAATATACAAGGCTTACTGACTGGAACCACATATGACACTGCTCCCTCCAGCTGGAAATGAAGACGTGATGAGGTAAACGTCTAAATTCAGCACAACGAAAAGTTCCCTGACTAACTTTTGAGCCAAAATTACAGGAACGTCCTTCTACTCAGGTGAAATGCGAGCTAATGCAGGTGCTTCACCTGGACATTCCAAGCTGCCTTGAGTTGAAGACAACTAGCGAGCTGCTCAAAAGGTCACTTCTTGGTGGCCATCTTGGGTTTTCTCCTTGCCCAGTATTTACTCCTTAAATGACCATTCCTAGATTTGTGGAGGTTCTGAGGTGAGTTAGACTAACAGAGAACCCTTTCCTTTTGGGGGCTGAGTGATTCTGACAGATGGGAAGCATCTTCTTTCTTAAGCAGTATCCTCGAGTACGTTTTCTCGTGGATTTTCTTGATATTCTTCCACATGGAGGAGGTGCAGTGACTATACCTTTAGGCTGTTCCACGAGAAAGTTCTTTGCCACCGATGTTGCATTTGACAATTTTAGCTGAAACTTTCTTTTCGCCTGATAGTATACTGAAGTATTGCCAGACATCACTTTCATTTCTCCGTGGTGGGGACTGTTCTTCATCCTCCTCATTCTCCAGCAGAACAGGATCTTGTGAAGGTGTTGCTACTGCCGTCATTGTAAATAGTTGACATTTACAACAGTGAAAACAGCAGACTCTCCAAGTTATATCCTGTTTCCTCTGTTTCCCAATAATGTTTGATGGTTTGGGTGGGGTTTAATGGGGAAAAAAGGTGTGGTCCCTGTGTGTCCAATCAAATGAGGAGACATTGCTAGGTTGCCGGGTGAATCCGCGGTGTCGATCGGTAGAATCACCGTGCATAAAATAGCAATTGAAGTTATATTTAATCTGAAATAGTGCTGTACATAAAAATAATTTACTTTTATAAACTGTTGGTGAATCCATGGTTTCAGCACCGTGGTTCCATTGCGATCACATGATCGGAGTGCAAAACCATAGAGTTTTGCCTGACTAGTGTGTCTCACCGAAACCGCGGAAGTACTGCAAAACTAAAAAAAACATAGGGAATACAGTAACATATTTTTAGTAACAAAAAAATACAAATAGTTTTAAAAAAAAATTGTTTAGAAATGTATTATAAAATATTAAAAATCTATTAACTAAACAAAATATTTTAAAAAAGTTTACATTTATAAAAAAACTATAAATGATATTATATATTATAAAAAGCAATAGGCAATAGAAGTGTTTAGTAAAAAACACAGCTGTTCAAAAAAACTTTAAACATATTGAAGGATTCTTCAAACAACTGCTAATGAAATAGTACATAAAAAATATATATTGTAAAACAATTGTAAAAAACATTTATATTGAGAAAATTAAAAAAACCTTAGAGATTTACTAAATAAAACAAAGGTTACAAGGATGTTATAGTTAGAAATAAAATTTAAAAACACCTTAGAAATTCACTGAAAAACCAAGGGCTACAGGGACATTTCACTCGTACAAAACCTGAGAAATTCTGCAGTTATAATTAGCTGAGCTAACTATTTCTTACGCCCCTGCAACGCACTGCTTATGACCGCACATATTACATCGCTCATGACATGGTCGGTGACATCACTGATGACATCTCAAATGACATCCCTGATGTCATTTGAGGAAATTTGGTAAATGTGGTAGTGACCACAGGAAGCAGCTGTAAAAAGGGGCATGCTTACTACTAAATGGGAGTGGCTTAGGGAAAAGTCACGTTAGGGAATGCTAAGAAGGGGTTTGGGTGTAGATACCCCCTACAAAAGAGTAAGCCCATTGCTATTTACAAACTGCACGTAACCAAAACAAGAGTGAAGGTACTCCAGCTCAGACCTGGAGTAAGTGCAGCACCACACATGACAAGCCACTGACACTGCAACACCCTTCACAGAAAATACTGGAGGCATGGACTTTAAATGTAACCCTATGTGAAATAATGGTAAATTAAATTAATTTATTTTGACTTTTTAAATATCTGTAATTAAAATAATGTAATATCAAAAAAATTATTAATTTTTATTTCAATTTAAAAATATGTAGTTTTCAATATAGATAATGTAAATATTTTATAAATAACGTTTTGAAATGTTGAATACTTAATAAATAAATATAAATATTTTACTTTAGATGTTTTTTTAAATACATCTTTAAAAATAATGCTCATTTAATGTAATATATTCAAATTAATTAAATATATATATTTTTGTTCTACATGTAAATTAAATATATATAATTAATTCAGATTATTATTTAACATTTAGGGCCAGATGTCAAAGACATGGGTTTCCAAGTGGGGTATCTTATCAAAGTCAAAGCACCCTCAGGTAGAGCGAATTGGTCAGAGTTTACTGAGCCTACTAAAATTGAAAAGTTGTTAAGAAATGCTGTAAAGACACATGAAGGGAATATTTAGAACCTAGGGAGGGTGGTGAAGTACACTGCACCCACGGTGGAAACCAGCAGCACTGTGTAAAATGAGGGTGGAACACAAAATAGTGCCGGGTCGCAAGAGCCAGGGTGTTCCAGGCAGGCCAACACTTTTCCCAGGGAAAGTTGCAGGAAGGTTTATTTCCCTAAGTATCTGGAACACTATGTTGGCAGATAGTTCATCCATCACTTCCTTTCCTCTGTATACACTGTACTCTTTTAAATGTGTAAAGGAGGGGGATTTGTGGTATCTTCCACTAAAGGGGAACCCTTATCACTCCACTCACCCCCTCCCCTTTTCATGTTAATGGTTTGTACTCCTGTGACAGGCTTTGGAATGTCACGTGGGGAGCGTTCTATGTTGAACTCCCTGCGTGGAGTCTTTGTGAGAGTGTTCAGGACAACAGCTGTGGCTGGGGTCCTCTGCTGTATTTCAAGAACTAAAGCCTACCTTTCTTGTACGATTCCGGTTCCTGTGATCTTCTTAAGGAGTAGCTCGTCTAATTTCACAGTAATTCATACAGTAAAAGATAACAAAAGTGTCTGTAACCATATGGCCATGACAAATAGGCAAAAGTGAAGAATAAAGTTACCTTTCGACTCACGATGTATTTAACACGTCCCCAACCATAAAAGCAGGTCAAGATTTCACTCAAAATACAAACGGGTGGCAAGATGGTTGATCCTCTGAAACTACGCTGTCCCAATCATGTGAAATCCAATATATGTGAGGGCAAAGCGGCTTCACCCTTTACACGTGCAAAAATTTGTCTCTCATGCTTGTGCAATCGATGTAAGCTGCCAAGCACTAAACCTCACCGCTCTTATGAGGCACTTGTGAAATCCTCATTTTACAACCAATGTAAAACAAAACCATTTTCCAATTGTGCAGCCACTAAATTTCTTCCATTTCAGATGTATCAAAGTGGCAGATAAATTAGTGTCCAAACTAGAACACACTTGCAGGTTCTGTAGTGCCTGAAACTAAACACCATTTTTGCTACTTTGCAGTTCATCAGTAGTGGAGTAGTTGAGCATAACACGCCTTGGCTGGGGCTGTCCAGTGTAATGGAAACTGGTGGGGCTGCGTGGTGTGATACTCCAAGACTCTCTTGTTTCTTGTTACTCCAAATAATTTTTTTCATGTAGGTCTTTTTTTCTTTAACTCCACACTTCCTCAGGTGTCTCTTATGTAACATTTTCTCCAGGAAATGTACTTGCGCAGACTCTGTGTTCATTTGAGAACTGCTACTTGTTCCAATTGCTCTCTTTAGTTCTAGTTTCTGTTGTTTCCTTCCAACATGAAGACATCCATGGCTTGTAATCTTTGAGCTTCTTTGAGATACCTGGTCAAGCGTGGATAAGTCTCCAAATCATCGCCAAATGAAGTAAGCTGGTACCAGGCGTAGAGGTGACACAGCAGACATAGCCAGGTAGTGTCTTTCAAGTAATTTATTTAGATCTTAACATCATGGATTGCAGCCCCACCAGGAGCAGCCTGCTAGCTGCTCAGCCCATCTTCCCAACCGTCTAACTCACACCAGGCACCCAAGCATTCCACTCATTTCAACATTCCACACTGAACACTCACACTGACTGAGCAGCTAGTTACAAGGTAAAGGGGAACACTATTAACATAACATGAAGATACTACAAGCTCTTCAACATCGTCAAAGAATTCTCCAACCTCCCAGCCTCCACCAGTTCAATCACCCCTTCACATGACCACTGCCAAATCTTCTCCAATCCTCAAAATCTAGAGCAACTTCGACCCCCTACGAAAACTCATCAACCTAACCATTCAAGATAGTCTGGCTGATTAGGGGTGATACCCCAAAAACAGTACCAGGATCCTTTTTCCTGTCCAGGGAGGACAATGCCTGAAAGCTCGGGCTAGACTGTTCCCATGGAGAGCAGGGTCAAGACTGATTTGCACATGGCTGGGTTCAAACTGGAATGGCAGGGTGAGAAACAAAACAATGCATTTAGTCCCGGATCTCTGTACTTGGGGTGAATGTTTGACAATGTTCAGTGTTCCGTCCATCATCTTTTTGTGTTGCATAAATACTCAACACAGTACCTCTCAGTTAATCCTGACTGCTTTTGGGCCAAGCTACCAGAGGGTTCAGTATAGGTTAATTTTGTGACTTTTGTGGTTCAACCTGACAAGGATAGTGGTGGATGATTGAGCAGGGTTTCCACCACCTCAAATAAAATCCCAAAGTGTTACAATATTAAATAAAAGAAGGCATCAACAAGTGCAAATAAATAGCATATTTCTCTTGCTGATTTGCAGTGGTCATTTAAATCTTTGCATGATATGCATGGTATGGAATGTGTTGTTCTCCCACTATATCAATTTGTGTTTTCTATGTCACACCTTGTTAATAAAGTGTCCCAACTAATTTTTCATAAAAAAGTGTCTGTTGTAGGTAAAGACATTGTGCTCTGTCCCTCTCCACTAGACTCCAAACCTAAAGAATAGTTAAGCTAGCTTGCTTGAATGCTTTAGAAAACATGTTTAACTCATTGATCTAGTGATTTGCTGGTCCTCCAGAGTCATGCACACATTGTTGTCAGGGTATTAGGGCTGTGTAGGATATGAAGAGGGAACCAGCCAGATCCCAGGTCCAGCATCTATTATTCCACCGGATGGGGGATTTATCTGGTCCTTGTGTAATTTGCCAACTCAGGACACATTTCAGCAGTGCTCACTTTTTGTGTGCTTTCAGTTCGGAGCAGCAACGTGCAAGTGGTATGGGAACTTTTGCTTTCTCTTCCAGCTTGGACCCAAAGCAAAGGGTGAATTTAAAGGGCCATCAGTTTTCCTTTTGTTCAAGGATAATCATGGGTGGGAGCTATCTGAAGCCTAACACCTAGATGCCAGTGCAATGATTAAACAAATGCACACAGCTTGTTATCACTTCACCTAAGAGAGCTTAAGAGAGTACTTAAAAGAAACTACGATTTGGAGGAAGATTTTTGACTTTGTGCCCACTAAATTATAAAAATATGCATGTATTGTAAGAATGTCAGTTGTATCAGTATGTACAAGTATTTATATGAATAACAATTTAAATAGCACTTGCTATTTTTTTTAATTTAATATTTTTTTAGTGCTACTGTTCCCACTGTACGGTGGCAGAGCACACATTACACATTAACAATAAATCATTCAAGTGTGTAGTATGAATCAATGTACAGGATGTTACATAAGACAAAAAGAGTTTCAGGGTGTATGAGTCACACATTGTCTTTACTGGTGTGGATTATATGTTAAGATTGTATGGCTAGAAAAAACACAGTGTCAGAATTTAAAACATAATGCAGTGGGATTGCCCTTTATTGCTACCCATGGAAGGTTTTAGGCAGCCTTATAATAAAAAATTGAGAAAAAACTATAAGGTTCTTATCACGTTTTGCAGTCTGCATGCAGGTCCTTCATGCTGGCTCATAGCTCACTGTGCTATATTATAAGGGTTGTGATTCCCTATTTGTGCATTTTTAAATTGTTATGTTTGTTGTGCTTTTATGGATATGACGGTATCAGAATAAAGTCTCTTTGAATTTGAACTTGAAAAGGATCTCTGTGTCAAAAGCAGTGTCCCACTTATGTATATAATTAAATAAATATTTGTCTCATGCATGTTACATGATGTGCTTCAAGAGACACAATTATTCTCTATGCTACTTTATCAATCAAAACACAGACCTCACCACCAAGTGCTTTAACCAACAATTATCTTGCCCTTATGATTAGTATCATTCCCTGCGATTCATTGGGCGCATAAACCTCTCTGCAGCAGGTGCTTTAACCCCATAAAATATTTTAAAATGCAGCCTTTGCAACCAATTAGGCCAGAACAGATTTACAGTCACATTGGTGCAACTGTCTTTCTGACAGAGTGCTTTTCATGACTTAGCCCCTTGTAACTTCACCCCTTTTTTGTTGCTCACCTTGATCCCCAATTTATGGGTTCCCAGAGTAAAGTTTTTCCAATCCCAGCACTGGTGTTCAGTATATTTTTATTCCGTTTTCGCATACAGCGCACATCTCAAAGTATTTCTGAAAAAAATGAAATTATTTCTTTGACCTAGATTCGCGTCCAGAAATAGACGACATGCATTTCCTCTTTTGAAACGATGTAGCCAGAGTAGCGTTTTTTGAATGTGACCTTTAAAATCTGCTCCTTCTTCCTACATTTTGACATGTCCTCAAACCCAGATTTCTAAATGTACCTCTACATGATGGCTAGTATGCAAATGAGAATAGGAGAGTCTCCTGTTCACACTCATCGCCTGTCACTCACTGGTTTTGCATGCTGTTCCACCCCAACACATACTCTCAGCAGGGACTGATTGTGGCAGAAAATAGGCCCGGACACCAAAATAAAAGTGACTCCCATTAGTGGATTAGATAGCTAAAATAAAGTGGCCGATGTCTGCAAAAGACACGCTGTGCGAGTGTTTTGCTAACTATTGAAGACTGCATGGATTTGATCTAGCTGCTGGCACAATTTGTTTTAATATCAGGAAAATTAACAATAAAACCGACCGAATAGACCATACAGAACGCCCCAAAACAGTAAAAAACCGGCGCAGGCACTGACCTCTCAAGCCAGCCCAATCCGACCCTGCCTCTCATGACACTGCTGGTGTTTTCAATCTATTACTAGGCAAATGTAGAGTTTGAGATGCACACAACAACGAGCAACTCTAATGTTTAGAATGTTCAGTTCTTACTGAGTTCTTGTATCTCTGGAACTGATCAATCTGTTGTTACGACTTTTAAACTATTTCTCCTTCATGTAATTAGAAAACCCTTATCATTTTCTAGGTGTAGACCACCAAACATTGGGGCAGATTTATGTTAGACTTGCGCCACTTTTACACCGCCGTTGCGTCACTTTTGTGACGAAGCGGCGGCGTAAACCCTGCGCCACGTTGGGCCCCATTTACATCGGGATGCATCTATGGAGATGCGTCACGGTGTAAAGCCCTGCGCCACATTAAACCTGCGTCAGGTTTAATGTATGCAGGGAGGGCGTTCCATCGGAAAAAGCCTCGGAAAAGTGACGCAGTGAAATCTACAAGATTTCACTCAGTCACTTTTCCGACGCTGCTGCGTCAAAACCTTGCACCTGCTTGAAGCAGGCGTAAGGCATGACGCAGCATGTTAGGTATGGGCAGCCCCTAAACATTGCTGGAGTTGCGTCGTGCTTGCATGCATCTGTTTATCCTTGCGCCACGATGCGCTGCATTGTAAATGCGGCGCATCTGTGGTGGCGCAAGGGTAAACTTGCGTGACGCATCTTTCCTGGCACATCCCTGCTGATTTGCAGGGATGCGCCAGGAAACATAAATCTGCCCCATAGTATAATAATAGTAGACCAGTTTAAAGAGCCTGTCGTAGTGCAGAGTTGTATTTTCTGCACTCAGTAATCCCTGCGCCTGATTTTCTCAGTTCACTCAATCCTGGAAAGTTTTCCCACTGAGGAGACTCATCTCATGAGTCTTCTCAGAGTATTCTGCTAAGATTTCAATGTTACTCCACAGCAGGATAATCAAATCCCCTCTAGGTAGAGGTCTAGTGTAAGCGCACCTCATTTTAATATTACTGTTATCCATGGAAAGTATGTGACACAGCTGGTGGTCCGTAGCAGCCAGGGCCAGGTTGGCCGTAGCGGGCACAGGGCATTTCCCCGATGGGCTGCCAGGGGGGGCTGGTTTTAGACCCTTGGGGGCCGTTTTTGTTACCATGAGCTGGTTTTGCAGCATAGCTGCAATATTGGCCCCCAGCAACAAAACCTGCACAAAGCTTTTCACTAGCACCCCCATATACCCACCCGACCCGGCCGAGCTATTTGCCAGGGCTGGTTTCAGTTCCCAGTCCGGCCCTGGTAGCAGCTGATTGCTAGTAAGGGATATTATATTTGTACCTGTTTCCCTGGTTGTAGGCGCAACCACTGATACTTCATGGTAAATCAGTGTCATCTGTTTCGACTAGGGCAACTCGCTTCACCCTCACTACTAGATGTGTATGGTTGTGTGTGTGTCTGTGTATATCATGCTTATTGTGCTCAGGAGGGGACATGGTAACTTTGTCTGGAGCGCCCGTTTCTGAAGCTCTATAAGGTGAGTTGTCATGTTATGTGTAGTTGTAAACTTTACAATCGTATTTTTCTGCCCTTACACCCCAGCGCCAGGACACTTCGAAAGTAGAGCGCTATACAAGCATCAAAACATAAACATAAAACACTATCACCCACTTGTCACATATGACTGTTCATTGTACTGGTTTCCTTTTCCATTCTGGGTCCTTCCTACTCCTCTTCCACTCTCTTCACAGACCACTATCGCCAGGTGTGCTGCATGTCTGGATTAAATAGACAAACTCTAAAAAAAAGAGAGGGGTGTAGCCTCTTCTGCACCCTGGGAGCATGCAAATAAACACACCCCATATGGGGCTCTGTAGCAGATGTCTTTATTCTTCAACATACAATCACACTCTGCTCGCATTATGTTATAACTTTCATAATCACACCTTAAAACCTTCCAGCAGATTACGTAATTCCTGTTTAGAGTCTGCCCAGACTGCGAGGGTCCGAGCAAGCATAACATCAAAGACACTACATCTCCCCATTTGCTAAATTTAAACACTAACAACATTAGCTTTACATTTCTACAATGAGTTGCTGAGGCACTTGAACTGGTCTGCCAGATCGGGGTATATGAGGTAGTTATGATGCACCTTTGTTTTGCAAAGATTACATAGGCTCAGATGTGTGCTCTGGACATTCAGGCAGTGTCACCTCACTCGTGATCTCAGGAGCTCATGCGCAATAAGGTAGGTGTTTACAGTGTGATGTGTCCTGTGTGATGGACTTTCTAGGATGAAACGCTGTCACCATGTGTCCTTTGCACATTACAACCCTCAAAGAGTTGTCAGTAAACAGAGAGTTTGCTTTCCACTTCTGTTTCTGTTTGACCAGCACCCAGTCCCCTTTATCAAAGAATGTTTCCTGGGCACGTCGGCACTGATCAGCATGAGTTTTCATTTTGCACTATTGAGAAGTGTCTGTGACACAAACCTTATCTGCATTCATCTATCAGTCCGATGTCCGTTGTGGTAGTTTGGTTCCGATGGCTCTCCCAAATAGCAAGGTGGTAGGACTCTCACCAGCTGTGGAAGGAGTAGTCGGTCGATACGCACAAAGGGCTTGACACATGACTTGGTTTAGATCAATTCTCTTCATCAATGCTCACTGAATTACCCTCTGGAGGGTGCTTATAAATAGTTGGACGACCCCATTGTCATAGGGTCAGTGAGGTGTACTCATTTGATGCTTGACATTGAGTTGAACAAGAAACTCCTTGAATTCTTTGCTATTGATAGGCGGGCCATTATCAGATTTGACAATAGCGGGGATGCCCCTCACTGCAAAGATATCATCAAGCCGCTCGATTACCTTGTCATGGGTTGTCAACGATAGGGTCTTCCACCAAAGGAAAGCACGATAATTCATCAATGATTACTATGAGATTATATCCATTTCCTAGAAGCTCAAAGAAATCAACCCCAACTCTCTCTCAGGCATGCACAGGAAGGTCAGACATTGTTAATGGATGCTACATCATCTTGGGGGATACACAGTTACAAAGCTGTCAGGCTTTCAGCTCTTTCTCAACTCATTCATCTAGGGCCTCATTTACATCATTTTGGCGCAGGGCAGCACCGCAAGGCTTTTTGCTGCACTGCTCAAAAGAAATAGGCGGGAATGCACTGTATCTATGAGTTATGGTGAATTCCTGTCCTCTTTCAAAGCGCTGGCACCCACAAATGGCTGCCATGCTCCAATGCAGGCACCCTTGCACCATAGTGCTGCTCCAGTGGCGCAATGGGACGGTAAATAAGCCCCTCGGTCTGTCAGGGCCCTTTTGGTGGCTACAATGCCACAATTTCATTCATGGGCTAGCTTAGTCACCTGCTGTCTCAGGCTCTCAGGTATGACGATTCCTGAGCCTCTTGTAGTGGCCAGGGCTCTCCTGGGAATCTTTTTCAGAGTTGTGTTCCCTAAGGAGGTTTTGTTAGACAGAAGTACTAACGTCATGTCTAACTACATCACTGCTATGTTGAAAGAGTGTGGTGTAAACTATACGTTGTCCACACCCTATCATCCACAGGGCAATGGGGTTGTTGAAAGGTTCAACAAGACCCTCAAAGGTATGATCATGGGACTCCTAGAAAAGCTGATGTGAAAATAGGATATTTTACTACCTTGCCTTCTCTTTCCCTACGGAAAGGTTCCTCAGAAGGGGTGGGCTACAGCCCATTTGAACTTCTGTTTGCACCTCCAGTTAGTGTTCCATTATGTATGGTCAAAGAAGGATGGGAGGAACCTCTCAAGCCTCCTAAACAGGACATAGTAGACTATGTTCTGGGCCTGCGTTCTCACATGGCTCAGCATATGAAGGTAGCCAGCAAAAACCTTGACGCCAGCCAGTAGCTTCAGAAAGCTTTACATGACCAAAAGGCTGTACTTACTGTTTACCAGCCAGGACAGAAAATGTGGGTGTTGGGGCCTGTGGCCCCATCAGCTCTCTAAGATAAGTGGAGTAGCCCCATGTTGACCTAGGTACTCCAAGAAGTCCCCACAGGGTAATTCATATGATTCACCCGAAACCTTTTGTTAACAGGGATGACATGAGCTTGCTCATGGTCACTGATGAGGGACAGGAGGAAGAGAGCGATCCTCTCCCTAATATCCTCTCTCATGACCCTGTTGATGGATCAGTTGAAGAAGTAGCCTTGGCAGACAGCCTCACTGATCAACAGCAAGCTGATTGTAGACATGTTCTTAGTTTTCTGGTCTCTTTTCTCTGACACCCAGTCAGACCACCTGGTGTACCCATGAAGTGGACACAGGTGACAGCATGCCTGTGAAGAGTAACATTTACAGACAGCCTGACCATGTCAGAGAGTGCATCAGGACAGAGGTCCAAAAGATGCCAGAGTTGGGAGTCATTGAGGCTTCAGATAGCCCTTAGGCTAGTCTTGTAGGCCTTGTACCAAAATCTCACAGCTAGGATGGTAAGAAAGAGATGAGTATGTGTGTTGACTATAGAGGCCTCAATGCAGTCACTAGGGCTAATGCCCATCCAATTCCAAGGGCAAATGAACTGATTGATACTTTGGCCCCTGCCGAATATCTCAGTACATTTGACCTGACTGCTGGTTATTTGCGAATCAGACTCAATGAGGATGCCAAACTTAAAACAGCATTTTCAACCCCCAGTGGACATTATCAATTTACTGTGATGACTTTTGGTTTAAAAAATGCACCTACCACATTTCAGAGGCTGGTGAATCAAGTCTTACCAGGCCTGGAAGCTTATAGTGCAGCATATCTAGCATTTAGCTGTCAGAAGGCATTTGATAACCTGAAGCAAGCAATGTGCTCTGCTCCAATTCTGCAAAGTCCTGACTACTCCCAAAAATTCATTGTCCATACAGATGCTTCTGAGATAGGGATAGGTGCAGTATTGTCACAGCTTAATGCAGAGGGCCAGGATCAACCAGCAGATTTTATAAGCAGAAAGTTGACCCCCAGGGAGAAGCATTGATCAGCTTCTGAGAGAGAGGCCTTTGCTGTGGTCTGGACTTTGAAGAAGTTGAGGCCATACCTGTCTGGCACTCACTTCATTGCTCAGACAGACCATATGCCCCTCTTATGGCTTGAACAGATGAAGGGTGAAAAACTCAAATTTTTAAGGTGGTCCATTTGCCTAAATGGGATGGACTTTTCAGTGGAACATAGACCTGGGACTAACCATGCCAACAAAGATGGACTTTCCAGATATTTCCACTAAAAAAATGAAACCTCAAATGGGCAAGGTTAGCCTCATCCTTACGTTTGGGGCGGGAGGGTGTCAGAAAGTAGGATATGCTTTCATGGTTACCCACACTTTTTGCCTTGGGTCAGTGTATTGACAGTAGTCTGCTAGAATCCTGCTAATCAGAAGGCCAGCAACTGTGCTCTCTGCCCTAAATTGGCTCTGGTAAGTACTTTGGTACATCCACAATTGGCTACTGGTGTACCATTATACGTCGCTAGTATATGCCACTAAGGTACAGAGGGCAGAGGTACACTAGAGGCTCCAATGGACTGCAGCATGTATTTTGCCACCCGTGGGAGTCCACTTAAACTTGACAACAGGCCTGCCTTTGCAGCCTGTGTGAGATGGTGCTTGCACCTCTCACAACAGCTGTAAGTTCCTTATATCTGAGGACACTGCACTTAAATCTATGTCATCCCTATGGTAGGCAGGGTGCTTGGTTACAAATGTGAGGGTGCCCCTGCATGAGCAGGACACCCCTACAGACCCCGGAGTTGATTCTCCAGGCTTTGTAAGAGCGATCTGCCATTTTAAGGTACACAGTGGACAGCAGTTATTATGAGATGTCTAACTAAATAATGGCTGCACTGGACCTGGTCATGTTTTGTATAAAACGTGTTGGAATCATACCCCAACACTGACTCTGGTGCTAGAAGAATGATCTCAAGTACTGGGGAGCTCCTTAGGTGAGCCCCCTGTACTCCAAGTAACAGCCTTTCAGGGTCTGGCGGCAACCTAGTGCTGCCGACCACAGACACAATTCTGCCCTCCTGCTGCTGAGCTTGAGCAAGGGAAGGTAGAACAATAGGTTTCCTGTCACAGGGAGGTGTGACCATCTCCCAGACAGGACTTATTGTATTGGGCTGGGGTGGGGGCGCTTGCCAGTGGCACCAGACTGCTTTGAAGGGCCAAATTTGTGCCTTCCTTGCATACTTCTGTTTGAGACAGTTCAGGAACCCCTGGTTTTCACTCTGGCGTGAAACTGGACAAAGAAAAGGGGAGTATCCTCCCCTCTGTTTAGACCCTCCTCTGGGAGGGACCCCCGAGGCGTTCCAACCCTTTCCCTAGGGTACTTAAGGGCTTCCCTGTGGCTAGTTCCTCAGATTCTTCGTGGAACAAGACTCACCTCTGAAACCAAGACACTCTTCTACCGTTTGGACACTTGGACTTTGTCGGACTTTGACTGGACCCAAGACTGCATTGAGGAAGGCTCCTGCTGTTCCTGGTCTCGCTGTTCTTCAAGTCTTCTGCATTGTCTGTGTCTGTGCATCACTAAAGTTCTCCAGATGTGGGCATCAAGGACATCCAAAGTAATCAACCTTGGCGTGATGGAGTCACTCCCCTGCATCTGCAGGCACCGCAACAAAGCTGACCCGTCTGCTGCTCCTGTCATCCAACAGACTTCACGTGGCCCAGCAACACAGGTTGTGGTTCTACAGCTCCCTAGAGGCCTGACCTGTCTTCTCTGCAATTCTGAGGACAGTATAGCTCATCGAAGCCTCTGGGAGCAAACTCATGTGCGCTGCGATGAGTTGCCATTGCCAGGGCTTGTTGGCTCTGCACTCCAGAGATATTTGGGCTGCAAGACGATTCACCCTCTAGCACCTCACCCCTCAAAGATCAGCATCCTCACTGCATCGTGGGCCTCCATCTTTTGTGAGCTGCCTGAGGTCCTCTTGCGACTCCTGTGTCTTCGGCATATGGGTCCTCTTGAGGGTCTTCCTTTGCTTCAGTGGGCTCCCTTGCTTGCTCAGGGCCTGCTCTGACTCTCCTGCATTTGGTGAGTCGCTTGGATCTTACTGGTCCCAATATTTGCATCTTTTTGCTTTCCATGCCATTTGCAGCTACCAAGGTTTGTTGTTACTCCCGCTAGACACCGACCACTTTAACACTGACACCCAATACGGGACAGCTCGTGCATGGCTCCTGGTCTTCCTCAGCATCTCCTGGTCCTCGCAGCTGCAGCAACACGGTCACCGCCTTCACTCTTGAACCTCCCAACATCGGTGGGGATTGTGCTTATGTGCCTCCTGGTCACTTCCGAGTGGCATAGACTCTATCCCCTCCGCTTGCAGGTTCTCTTCTTCAAGAATCCACTTTTGGATTCCACCGGACTCCTTCACATGCTTCTTCAGAGGCATCTTCTTTGAAGTCTTCCTTTGTCGTCTATGACAGGTCCCGATGTCAATTCACCCCAATGCACCAACTTCCCTGGTGCAGGTAACCTGGTTCCTGGATGACTGGATGACTCTCCAACCTCCCATCTTCCAAAGGGTTTTTTCAGGGTCCTCTGGGAAGGGTCCTTCTTCTGTAAAACTGCAACCGCGACTTCTCCATTGACTTCCATCGGGCATGCAGCTGTGTTTCTACTCTGCACACAGCCCTTTGGGTTTCCTGGGTACTTACCTTGGGTAGTTCCTTGTGTCCCCATCTCCTATGAGTTTTCTAGTCCAAGTCCCATTCTCCTTTAAGTTTGCATTCCACTTCCTTCGCATATGGTTTGGCCTTCCCCGTGACACCAGTGTATATGTGTGCTACTTACCTAAATATTTTGAAGTATTCTTGTGTGTGTTGTTGATATCTCAGGGTAGGAGATATACCAATGTGTTAGTGATTGTGTTGTATAATAAATAGCCTTATTTTTATAAACACTGTGTGGTTCTTTTTCATTTAATCTACACTATTGATTAAATGTGGTAAAACAAGCTACTTTACACTCCTTCAAGATAAGCCTGAAGGCTTCTCTCCACAGCTACCACTTTGAGAGCTTTATATGGTTATCAGAGACCACTAAATTCACCATACGGGTTGCCTGTATTAGTGCAAGGTGCATCACTCCTGAGAGGGTGCACCATATCCTAAGCCAGCCTCCCACAACCGCCAACACCAGTTTTCTAATATACTTCTCCCAACAGGACATGAGTACATTAGAGCATATTACAATATTTAACAAAGTAGAGTTTGCGCCGAAGTTGTGCCAAAAAGTGATGCAACCCCGGTGCAAGATCTAGGTCTCCACTTATACATTTATTTATTAAAACTCTGCCAGAAGATATTGGCAACAAGGAGAAACATGGCTGTATATCTGTTCTGCTTAATTGCTTAGAAAGTCTGCATTTTAAAATATCTTATGGGTTAAGGCACCTGGTGCAGTAATCTTTATGTACCCAGTAAATCTCAGGAAATAATGATAATAATGGTAAGATAACTCTGGAGGTGAATGTTCTTGCTGGAGAGACAGTTGTTTTGTCTAGACCCAGTTTTAAATCAATGTAGCATAGAGGGTTAATATGTCTCACGCAAAGCGCATCATTTTATATACAGATGACAGATTTTTCTTTTATGGGTTATTGTTTTTAACACAGAGATCCTTTATTTACTTGCAGTTCATAAATTGTAATTCTTATACTATAGCACAGCATATTATAAAGGAAAGGACACGTGACTCCTACACCTTGTAACCCTCACTATCTTATGTAACACATCCTGTAAATTGATTTACACACATAAGGTTTATTGTGAAACGTATAATGTGAATGTGTGATTTAAAGCGCTCCAACACCTTGGATTGGGTTGGGTAGTGCTACAAAAGAAATGTGAGAAAATAGTGGTATTTAAATAGTTACTCTTGTAAATATTAGGACAGACCAACACATCTGACACAGCATAATGCAAGATAGCTTAGACTTGTTTGATGCTAATTGTTCTCATGTTCCAGGGAAAGGTTCAACTGCTCAAAATAAACATTCCAACTAAACGTTAGGCTTTGAGTGGCTGAATTGCGCAGTGTGAAACAGTCAAATGAGGTAGGGTCCGGGCTGAGGAGGGGCAGTATGCAGTCAGCCAGGGCCGGCCGACTGCACCGGGCATCAAGTTCAGGGGGTGTCATTTGCCTCTGACCAAAATGCATGCTGTCCTCTTCCATTTCCACAACTTCTTGAAAATAGAAGATGGACAAATGCGCTCACGTGGCTGCGGATGGATGTACTCGGACAATAAGTATGACCCTCTGAGGATGCCTTCTCTGCCGCTGCACATGCAGCAATGGCTGCTGCTGGTCCCCGAGTCCACCACTGTACCAGTTCTTGTGCTGTGCAACAACAGCTAGTCTAACCAGCTGTGCACACTCGGGCTTCTGACAACAAGCATGAGGGCCCTCGCAGGGGCAACCCTCATATACAGGAGAGGAACAGCACTGGCCTTCACCAGAGCATCCATCACAGGAAATTGCCTTACTTTACAGTGGTGAACAGTCTGCCTGTGCCTATTTACACTGCTCTCCTGCTACCAGAGGCCTATTAGTGTGTCATGGACCCCAGTGCAAGAAAGAAAATGGGCCCTTCAGGCCAGTGGGTCCCAGCGACCCTGTGTGTTGTGTACAGTATGCCCTCATCTCTCTTTACGCTAGTCTTCTGGTGTACAGCCTACTTGTGTGTCTAAACTGCTATCCCTTATATGCAGTCTATTTTTTGACCCTCTTTACACTGCTGTGGCTTGTCTTCATATAGACTGCTGCTCTGTTGTGTACAGTCTGCCCCGTACTAGTTTTCCGCTTCTGTCATGGTGTGTACAGTCTGGTATGGACTTTTTTTTGCGCCACTTTCCATGCATATACAGTCTGCCATCCGACGAATTCAAGTGGCTAGGATACGAGATGTGGCCTAACACATGGAGTTTCTGACTTTGCACCTGGGCACTCAGGTTAAAGTCCTGGTGTTGGCTCACTATGCTGTGACTCTGGGCAAAGCATTTCATTTACCCATACCTGGAAAAAACATGAATCTGAAGTGTACTTTAATCTAGTGTTCACATGAAGCACTGTGATCCCCTTCGGCCAAGTTTGCGCAATATGAAAACTACAAAAGTGGATAAAATGGTGGGTCGACACCTTGGGACATGCCTGAGTGCCTAGACTTCCCCTCGCAAGCCAGGACCTCTGTCTTACAATCTAGGCTTTCTAGCCACCAGTACCAGGCCTGCCACCCAGGCGTCATCTAAGCAGGCAGACTGTTAGGCTATAAGGCAAAATGTTACTGCTAAGTAATCGTAGCAACTGAACATATTGTCCCACTCAAGAAGCCACTCTCCATTCAGTTCACCTTTGGACATCTGTGCTCCTTTTCTTCATGAAGGTCTGATACACAAGGGACTAACCTGCTAATACTTTGACTTTATGTCTTATAGAGCATTAGATGTAATTTGTTTTGCATTTCATTCTAGAAGTCTCATTGGTTTAAGCACTGTGCACTAGCTGTGCTTCACGTAGCCTTGCACCTGTCACTATGTGTGCCGCACAATGCCTTGCAGCAGTGTACGCCTATTGCATTCTGGGCATCTCTTTCTATTCCTTTACTTTGTGTGCCTCTAGTCCAAATACCTTTCTTGTTTTCAGGAGTGCAGTAAATAGCACATTTTACATCTCATGTGCTCAGACCGCCATACATCTGAGTCCCTTAACAAGCATTACACCAGCATTGTGTTCCTGCATAAACTCAAAATAAAAAAGTTTGTTGGGGCGCCCACCGAGATGGTTGCACTGGGCACCACCAACTCTAAAGCCGGCCCTGCAGTCAGCAATCAACAAACTACCTCTGTTCCTTTGTGCTGGAAGTGCAGACTGCAGGCAGTGGTGGCAGCGAGGGCGAGGTGTGAAAACATTCCTGTAGCTTTTGCAGCACAGCAAAAGGGAAGGTCACAGGTCAAGTACAGGGCCATTAACACGTCAAAGCACTCGCGCTTTGACATAACAATGGCCCTGCCACAGACAGAAGAGAGAGGGGAAATTATTTCGTCCCCTCGTCCCCCACCCTTGTCCTCCGCGTCCCCCCACTACAAAATCTGGGGGGGATATGTCCCCCCGTGTCCCCCACACTTCCTACGCCCATGAACAGAGTTTCTGGTTCTTTCTCAACGGCTTCATGTATGTGAAACTGCAACTCTGCGGTGCCATTGGGCAACAGGGCAAATGACCTCATTATTATGAAGGTGCACTTTCATCTTCTTGAGTCTTCCTAAGTCATGAAACAACCACAGAAACTGACTTACAAGTTCAGACTGAGCACGGATGTTGCTGTTGAGAGACATCAGTCCCATGTTAGCAGCAGTGGCAAAGCTAAGCAGGCATGCACTAGATGAAGTTCCCTAAAGAACATCAGTTGGCACTTCCACTGATGTTGTTTTATGTTTCAAGGTTCCTTTAAATGACTCTTGACTCTGTAACGGTTTGGAAGCAGTCCACGTGTATACCTTTATGTTTGATGGAGTAAGGCATGGCACAGGGGATAGGCTATTGAACCTTTCTACTGTCATGATGTTAATTGACGCACCACCGTCTATAATGAAGGTTATGGGGCGACCGTTAATCTTTATTGTAATTTTAGGACAGTGCCCAAATTATTTTGTCATTTTGTTTGGTGATTCTTCTCTGACCTTTGATCTTCTTAGCAAGTCTCTAATCCTACTTGTGCATGTTGTTTCTCAGTCAACATTTCAGCACAAAATCAGTTTTCTTCACCTGCTCTGGATAATGCAGTTAAAGAGCCTTTATATGACAGACTTGACAATGAACAAACATGCCTGCTTGCCGCAACTGGTGTTGCCTTCTAGCTTTGTGGGCTTGGCAAGAAGGCTTCTGGAACCTTCTGGTGTCCATTTTCTCTTCTCACTGTGAAGCACATGGATTCTCTTTCACTTTGAAGACCTCTGAAAACCGTTATGACGTGGTTTTCTTTCCTACAGCCTTTGCATATCTGACTGAAGCTGGAAATGTACCTCCATGGGGAAATGAAAACCCTTCATCGACTGCACAACCTTCTCATCTTTAAAGACGTCGACCTGTGTGCATCTGTTTTGTACTTCTGCTTGCTTTTCATGATCAACACGCTGTTCTTGCTTCAATATCAGCAGCTTGCCGCTCTGCTCATTCTTCTGCCCTTGCAGCCATTAACATTTTCTCTAAATTGAGTGGCTCTATCAACATGTGTCTCCTGAAGGAATCTGATAGACAACCATCAATGACTCTGAGAGGCATGGCTTCTTCATTGCTAAAGTCAAACACTGCAGTGTTTGATAAGTGCACCAAGTCTCTCAACAAACTCATCCATCGTTTCACCAGTCTGTTGTTGTGCTTGATTGAAGATGTACCTTTCATAGGCAACATTCGGCATCGGATTGAACTTGACTTCCACTGCCTCTTTTATTTTATGGTACGACTTCGTATCAGCTTGTGAGACTTTCTTTATCACTTCTTTCACTCCATTGCCAGCAAGGTTTATTAAATATTTAATGATTTTCTCATCACCTTTTTCTTCCAGTGTATTTATGAAGTTCAACATTTCAATAGGTTTTATTTGATGATTAGTCATAAAACACATAAAAAAAACAGACAAGTACATCAATAGAAAGGCTGAATGATAAAAAAGCAATTACAAATGAGTATATGAGCTGATGCATCGCAGCATACAGGAGTGAAATTCATGAAACATAAGAACATAATTGTCCCCCCGCCCAAAAAAAGGTTTAAATACATAAATGGACATATTTTAAATACAATCCCCAAAGTAATACTAAATATCACAAACTTGGATAAAATCACAACTTTGTGGGGGTTAAAAGATCATTCATTCCTGTACATGAATACTAAATTAGACAAAGACCAGTCATGCTTAAAAACCTGCTAATTGCATATTGCTTTAGAAATTTTGGATCTGATCTAAGGATTCTAAGTGCAGAACAACTGCTGCGGGTCCCCAATAGTCTGCAAAATGGTTTAATCCATTCCTGTTGGGGAGGATGCAGGATAACCTGAGCAGACAAAGAAGACATGACCAATTGTTTCTGTCAATACCTTGCAGTCTGGACACAATAAATCATCATTATTTGGGGCCCATTTATTTGTGAATGATTTCACGGGGAGGGTGTCAACCCTAAACTGGATATAAAGTTTCCTGTCCAGAGGGACAGTGATGGCATCCCAGTAGGGCTCCCAATAACACTTGATTTAAAGTCTAAGGGGCATATTATCAAGAACGGCGTTAAAATTATCGCCGCTTTAGCAGCAGGAAAGTGCCGCTAAAGCGGCAATAATGGGCTTGATAATATGCCCTTGAGAATTCCAATAGAAACCCATGTTCTGGTGTGAACCTGGGCTTCTATTAGCCCGAAATGCATTGGGGATATATAATCTGGACGGCATCATCGATTTAATACATTGGAATATTTGAAGATATGGAGAATCTTTTTGCAAATTGAATAAACCTCGATGATAATATGTTGAATAAACTTTAATTTGGATCTTGATGGATTACACGAGTGAAACTTTGAACATTGAACTAGACCACTGAGTCTCATTTACGCTGTGCACTAAGGAGTCCGCCCCCAAGTTGGGGACGCATTGTAATAGTCCTTCTATTGGAATTCTCAAGGGCATTTTATCAAGCCCATTATCGTTGCTTTAGCTGCAGTTTCTGGCCGCTAAAACGGTGACAATTTTAACGCCGTTCTTGATAATATGCCCCTAAGAATTTCCCTGTTAGGGTTGAATTCACCACCCTTTGAGGATCAGCATTTCTGACCCACAGCCAGTAATGTTCTTTTAACTTTGCTGTAGACAGAGATGTGGCAGATGAAGGGTTGTCTTACAAGGAGTGAAGGTCAATATTGATTAATAGTTTTTTGATTTGTTGCAACCATTCAATTGTTTTTGATCTATCAGTCTTAATTACATCCTCCAGAGCCAATCTATAGCAGACCAATTCTGTGTTAGACCATAAGCTTCTCCAAAATAAAAGAGGACCGAGTCTAGCTTGATCGGCTACTGGCCTTCTCCTCATATCAACAACTAATGGTACTGTTGGGTCCTAGCAGGAAAATGTGCTAGAGTTCTCAAGAAGATATGTTGGCAAAACCCCAAAACACAGAACATACAATGCAGAGCTAACTTCTTAGGCATCATAGATTTGGAGAGCAAGGGCAATGGGTTTGGAGTGAGCTGAGTCATGCTCCTTAATTATGGCACCAGCAATCTGCCTATGTTTGAGGGAGGAAAGGTCCACCTGAGACCTCCAAGCTAAATTTGAGGAGAATATAACACCCAAATAAGTAAAGGCATCCACCTTTTCAAGTGGTTCAACTCCCAACTCAAGCCTTCTCTTGAAAGTCTTGTGTTTATTGAACGTTATAAACTTATTTTTTATGGAGTTAATCACAAGTCCGCTGGAGTTACAAAATCCTTCAAAGTGAGAAAGCGATCACTGCAATTCACTGGGAATCTTGGATATTAGTAAGGTATTGACCGCGAACAATAAAATAGAGATTTTGATACATGCCTGCATAGGGGCATCTATGGAGACGCCAGCAAGAGAGCAGAGTTGTGTCAATGAAAAACAGAGAGAATAAAGTGGAAGCCAATACGCTGCCTTGGCGAACTCCCAGGCAAATGAGATATCATGGCTAGAAGATCAGTGCAGATACCCATATCTGTGAGTACCTGCCCTAATTTCCTGCATGGGCAAGGTCGAAAGCTGATTTAAGATTGACAAAGGCAACGTACATGCTGCATCTACCGATCACCACAGTCTTCCAATACATTACAAAGAAACATAAAACTGGTCCATGGTGCCTACCTTCCTAGGCAAACCCACTTGGCAAGGTGATAGAACATCATGGTCATCAATCCAATACTGTTCAAGAGTAGGTGAGAAAATGTTTTTTAATGCCATCAATTCAACTGATTGGCCTGTAGTCAGATGGCGGCGATTTGTCTCCTTTCACATATATGGGGATTACTTCAGCTCCCTTTCAGGTATAGGAGCCCCACCCCTGCAATGGCATTAGCTAACAAAAGAATGTACCTTGACCAGTTTTCACTACCATGTAAGAAGAGACCAGCCAGAATACCATCTGGTCCTGAGGCCCTGCCTCTAGTTACTGCATCTAGGGCAAGAGTGACATCGGCAAGCCAAAAGGAGAGCTCAGGCAGCGGGTGAGTCAACTAGATGAAGGGTACTCTCCGTGATTATACAGCTGAAAATTGCTCAACCCATAAAGAAGGGGCTATATGGTTATGTGGAGTGGACGCTAGACTATCCCTTCCCCACTTAACTTGCACCCAAAACTTAAAGGAATCTTTGGTTGAGCAAGCAAATTGCAATTCTCGCCACCTACTTTCATCCCATTTCTCTTGACACAAAGCAGGGCTAGTTCGTAGGATTTCCTACCTGAACATATTTGCAGAGTGTAGTTCATTTTTAATGCTTCTCCCAGCTCTCTCCGAGAGCATCTTCATTCCTGATTAAACCAGGATTGAACTCTTTGTGGGCATTTCCAGGGGTTGGTGATTGAGATGATAAAATGAGATAGAATGTCTTTAAAAAAGCTGTTGTGGATCTTGACAATAGCATCATCCCCCTTACACTACTAATACTCTTGGTCATCTCCATTAAACATACTTGTAGGTCAGCACTAATTGCGGACAGATTGTCTGGGGATTTTAAGAGCTGACACCATTTTCTATGACGCAAGCCGTTAGAGCAGTGGAGATCCCTGGTAGTGACAGGAATAGGTTAGGAGTTGCCCAGCTTGGAACAAAACGTTGACATAGTGAGACACAACGGATTGTGGTCCTAACAATCATATCCCTAAAGTATGGCCACAATTGAAGATCTACTAGATTATAGTCAATGTAGTTGGAATGAGAAAGATTGTTTTATGTGCTGACCCCTCTCCCAAGCCACTTGGATCTTCCATTGACAGATCTCACTCCAAATTCTAGTGAAAGTGTCTTTATTTGTAAAGCAGCCTTGATTCATTTATGGAACAGAGGTAAGTCAAGCTGAGGAGCCCATCTCTGAAGTCATCGAATGTCTTGATCGACACAGACCACCTGGACGAATGTTGGCGGTGCTGGTTTCAGGAAAGTAGCCCCAGTATATTTTGCGCTCTCTTTTGCTGCTATCGAGAGTATATGCTGTTCAGGCAGGAACTGTTGCACAGGATGCCTGAAAACACGGGATGCCTTGGAAACAAATGGTATTCATTTGTTCGGAGATCCCATTTTGGGTGTGAGAAGTGTCTCCCTTGTACAATACCAGGTGCGTTTCAGGGCACGTGAGACGAGCCAACGTGGGTATCCCCGAGATGTCAGCTTGTCAGCCAGAATGGCCAGAATAGTCCTTCTTCCATTTACGATGGAACCAGACCCTTGAACAAATGAGGACCATTTGTTTCCCCTTTTTGCCCTTCAAGCAACAAATTATGCAAGGTTATATATGGAAACTAGGAATTTCTACGCGCCCAGACTCTTTTCATGGTGCCTCCTATATTTTCTTACAAAATAAGCCATTATCTTGGGGATCACTTGGTACACGCTATAACTTGGATACCTAAGACCAGTACCAATCAATCGATCACAACATCATGGGGTCTACTACCGGTGGTGGGACATAATAAATGCCAAAACTGCACCATATGCCCTCTAACTTTCATTAAAAAAAATTTAAAGTAGGCACACAAATATATCCATTGAAACAACAAAGCAACTGCTGAACATCCAATGTCATATATGCCATACACTGCCCATGTGACCTCATCTACATTAGTAAAATGACACAAATGATAAAAACAAGGATTAACCAACACAAGAGTTGCATTAGGTGCAAAGTGGAAGATGCCTCTTTGGTCCATGAAAAAACCAATTTCACTTGACAGATGATTGATCAACCGACTGTCCAGTCATGGGATGGGGACCTCTCACCACTTTTACAGCATTGTGAATGCCTCTGGCTCACATGCTGCAATTCTGTTAACCACTGCCTTAACACACTTGAAGAATGGAATAACATGGCCACTCCCTAATCTTTCCTTTCAAACATGTCTAGTCTTTCCCATTGACACCACTCTCTAAACACAAGTGAGTGTCTACAACTTGTTTAAAGTATATTTGAAAAATGTATCATGTGTATATATTTGTATAATTTCTTGTTTAATTTATGCCAGTCCCACTTTATGCCAACATGGTGACATGTATAAAGGATATCCACCACAATATGTTGGCTCTCGCTATTCGCTAAGAGACTGTTCACCCTTCCTATATGGATATGCTTTATATGTGTCTTTTTTCCTTACTTTTTCTCTTGGTCCATAATCAATGCCCATTCTGCTTTAAAAGCCTATTAGCGCCCAGAGGTACTACCCAGCTCCCTAGATGCCTCCAATTGGACGCAGTCTAGTTCTCCAAAAGTAACTGATGCTTCACGTCCTGCTTATCCTCTTGTTCTCTGGCTGCCACTCGTATTCAAGTGTACACTTGCCCCAGAGTTAGCTTCGTTCTCCAAGACCTAATGGCAGAGTCGATCTCTGGTAAGGTGTTTCCCCTACCGCGGCGATCTGTACTCCCACTCCGTATTTGTGAGTTTGAACGATTACATTTTCCTTTTACCAGCAGCCCTTTCCGACCCATCGAAACAACATGCTGGGTCTCTTGCTCCCTATGTTTAACACAGCACATCTTTGGAGCACTAATGTCCAATTAAAACAGTGAATCTTCGGAGCACTTCCACTACACTGGCCCGGCTGAGCAGTATTTACTCATCTACACACAGAACAGACACAGTCAGGGCTTTGCAGTGTTTCCCTCTCTTGCAGATACACCATGCGCATCATGTCTCAAGCTACCCATCTTCACAGAAAATATACACCGTAACATGCCTCACACAAAAGGTGGAACAGGTACTGTATTTGCTGAAGTACAATCTCCCCTCCTTCAAGGAGTAGGTACATCATGGCAACAGCCATAAAAGCTTCTGTCCTATGATTGATCTTGTGTGTGTGTGTGTGTGTGTGTGCGTGCGTGCGTGCACCCGGGTGGATGTATATGTAAGTGGATGTGTGTAAATCACCTTGATGCTGCTGCATTTGAAGCTAGTTCCCCTAGGCACATGGTGAGCTGTAAAAAAGTAGCTAGTGACACTGAAGGGCATGCACATATACCTGCTGGGTAACAAGGCACAAGAAATCTCTATGATGGGAAAGCACTGATACCCAATCTCTTCAAGAACCTAGATACTGCACAGTTACAGTGGGATGCTTATCTTCACTTAAGAGTCATATCACAGTAATTAAAAATTCTAAAACTACAAACATGATGCCCCTGATATGACATTGTAATTTGCCCATTACTGGATGTAAGAGAAGCACATAGAAGAAAGAATAGCAGTGAGCCATCTCAGAAAGATGCACAACATGTTGTTAACATTTAGGTTCTAGTTCTAAGGTCACACATGCAACTGCGACCCTAGCAATTATGTTAATCACGTGCTCATATTTATCCGAATATTCATCATTTACAGCCCTTCAGAATGACACAACATGAAGTACTGTAAGAACTTGTACAGAAGTGTACCTGTTTGTACCTCGAGCCTCTGAGTAGCTATTGGACCACAACAAATACTGGCGCCATAACCCATTGTCACACTGCAGAGACAAATAAGTGACAGTCCAGGCAGCTACCAAGGAATGTATGTGTTGCAGGGCTAGGGCTTTGAAGATCTGAGGTGATCCTGGTGAAAGGGAACAAAACTTTATTTTGGTACGACCTGACAGGGCCAGATAAAATCACTGAAATGTCTATCCTATGTCTGAAACCTCTCCTACACGCGAGTGTATCCCAGAAAGCTGATGCTGCAGTGGTGAACACATAATTTATGAGTGAGCTTCAGTTGCTGAAACACTGTGTCCGCTGACATTGACTGAGGAAAAGGAAGAGAGGTGATTGATTTTCCCAGATTTGACTTAGAGTTGAGCTTAATTTTTGAAAATCCGGCATGGTGAAGTAACACTAATGGTGAATGAGTATATGCACCCTTAAGGAGGGAGCTCCGCCACATGCTGAGGGAGGCTTATTGTGTCCTGAGCACCGAGAAAGTCATGTGCTGCTGTATATCACGAATTTTGGCCTTTTTAATGGTTTGAGAGATTAATGTATTGACCCTGTCCTGAGGAGGCCTAAGAAGTATAAGGCTGAAACGTGGTCACGTAGACACTTCTAAGGAGGAGTCGATGGAATTATAGTGATTGTTTGGAATTATAGGGTGTCACACTAGAATGATTGGTACTATTTGATTAGCTTTAAGTGTGCCATCTGGACTACCTCTTAGTAGTCCTTCCAGAACTGTAAGGAGGATACTAGCGAGAATAATTTCTTTAGAGTTATCGTGTTATGCATTGTTGTCTTTCTGGTTTTTGTATAGAATGTTGTGATATATGTCATTTTTGTGTTTTTCTTCTTTGAGTAGGTGCTATTGTCTATGTAGATTATAAACATGTTTTGATACAATTCATCAAGAATAATAATTGTGGAGAGGGTAATTAAATGTGCTCTACTCAGAAATCACTGTGTATTTATTCCTTTATACCATTTGTTATTGTATAAAACTATGTCCCTTTCCCAGGTATAAAAGGGTTATTTGGGTATACTCCTGTTGATTTTGACCCGAAACACTGTGTCCAAGCACACACATAAGACCTGGGAAGGGTTTGGATCTACAACAATGTACATTGATGGGATCACTCTGGTCATACTCCCAGGTGGCCAGTGCTTTGAGCAGGATGAAAAAAGTGGGGAGTTTTTTAAATGTTTTTGGCAAACAGTGTTACTATGAATCATTTCCAAGATCCTTGGCCTGTGTAATTAAGGGTGTGTCTTAATACACAAAAACTAAAATCCTGGGATTCAAAAAGCATGCCAGCTGGCCAGCTTTTGGGTGTCTCTCTCAGAGTTACTTATGATTGCAACCAGACATATAACGTAACAACTGACATAACCTAAAAAACATGCCAGAGCGATTGACTTTACCTGCCAATACTTGTTAGCAGTATCAAGTAAATGAGTAACAACAATGACTTTGTTGTGAATAATAAAAATTGAAAATGTTTCATTTCTGAAAATTTGAGACTGAATTAAACCTTGCTAAAATCTCTGAAAGAGGAGGATGTCTTCAGAGTGACTCGATCACTTCTGCTCCACTTCACTTGACTTCCCTCTGTAGTCTCTCTCCCTGTAATACATTTACTTCCTTTTTCTTCCCACATTTTTCTAAAATCATCTGCATATCTCACACATTATCATTTTATTTCCTCTTCACACAATCTAGTCATTCTTGTCTTCTGCACATACTTCTGTTATTCTTCTCACTTTGCCATCACCCTACACTCACAACTCATCAAACTAGTTTTAAGCTCCTATTTTCTTCTGGTGCTGCCAATATTTTGACAGTTGTCTACCTCTTGACTATTTGTGGCCTAAAATCATAAATGTAATTGGCACATATTTGACCATCATTCTGTGCGTTCTGCAGATAAGCCAAGGATTGCATGTACATGAAGCCTGAACAACTTTATGATAGAGTGAAATGCACTGTGAGAAATTCATACTAACTTCAGACTTCTCTCCAGAGCTCTCACTTGTGCCCTTTCAGGAGCACTCAATCAGAAGACACACAGACGCCTACAGGCAACTCAGTTCACCTTAAAGAGTCATAAGGATCATTAATAAACTACAGAAACATTTAAGGGGAAAACAAACTACTCTTGGACAATGCAAGATGAGTTATTAAAAAAAATTAAACAGGGGCGGCATCACTGTTATGGAGTATCTCAAGGCTTTTTACTGCCTTTCTTGGGAATTCATACACTGTTTTTGCCTGTAAAGGACATGACTTTAGGACCACATTGGGACCCATTTCAAAGACAGTTTTTTAAATTCCTGACACAGATGGGACCTGGTAGTACCCAGCCCACTGAAACTCGCTAGTGGGCACACTGATGTAGAATGAGTGACGGGCACAGGCCCATTCCGATCTGTGCCCGATACCCTGCCTGCACATCACACATATCTTCGAAGGTCACTTTGCCATCACAAGCCCTGTTTTAGAGTTGCTGAGTCACTAAAAACTCATGCCAGATGCTTGGTTTGGGCCCATCTTGAGGTCCTCTTGAACCACAAATTAACAGCAAAGAACTGACCTTTGATGTAAAACAGACAAGAGAAAGAGATACCTATTTGGTTGCTGAACAACGCAAGGGGAAAACAGAAAATCTAGGATCAGTCATGATTCGAAATTTTTGGAGATAGGCATCTTAATGAAGAAATAACCATGAGGTGGAAAGGAAGTGTGGAGTGACAACATGCTTGCTGGAGAGCTTTGTGTGCAACCTGCAGGCCACCGATCTGAGTATAACAGCTCAGAGGGTAACACGCTTGCTACAGAGCTTAGCTGTGTGCCTTCTACCTCACAAGGGACTATCCCATTAAGATAGTTCAGTGGGTTAATGCTACTTGCTGGTAGTTCCAAGGTCCACTAAGTGTACTGGGCATGGCAAAACACTACTAACAAAATGATGTGGTAAGGCAGAGGTAACTCAGCAATAAGTTGGGCAATCATTACTGTTGCTATTAAAGGTGCCAAGAAACTAACACAATTATTTATGTATGTTATAGGAGGAAAGGAGCCCACCCTCAGCCAGGAGATTCAAAAACGGGTCCCAGGATGCTTGTTTCTGGTCCAGGGAAGACATGGCTTGGGAGTTCAGGCTGGACTGTTCCCATGAGGCACAGGGTCAAGACTGATTGCATATAGCTGTGTTTGAACTGGAGTGGCAAAGTGAGCTAAAGAAAGGTGATAGATTCAACCCAGGTCTGTGACTGGGGGTGAGTGTTTGAAATGTTTCAGCGCTCTGTCCATCATCTCCTTGTGTTTGCTTTGCATGGCTTTTATTGGAACATGAAAGAAGCTCCAGCGTTAAACCCGAAAAGGATCTGGAAAAAATACAATTGCATCAAGCGATCGGCTTAAAAGTCATAGGGCCATATTATCAAGAATGGCGAGAACATTATCGCCAGTTTAGCGGCAGGACACTGCCGCTAAAGTAGCGATACGGGGCTTGATAATATGCCCTAGAGAATTCCAATAGAAGCCCAGGTTTGATGTCCTTCACACCAGAACCTGGGCTTCTATTGGAATTCACAAGGGGCATATTATCAAGCCCCTTACCGCCGCTTTAGTGACAGTTTCCTGCCGCTAAACCGGCGATAATGTTATCACCGTTCTTGATAATATGGCCCAAAGAATTTCTGTTTTTCAAACAGCAGCTGGTAAAATTTCAAGACTGAATGCAGTTATCCCACCCTGCTCTGTGCGCATTGGATTTGTGCTGCACTTGGATGATATACCAGCTTTATAGTCTTCCCACTAGAAACAAAATCGTCTTTTGGAACTTGAGCAGTCACCGTTTACCAATAGAAGGTCACTCCTTTTGTCGAGATATGACGAATTTAAGCTGAGTGGAACCTATGCAATCCTCATCGCCATGACGTGACCAGCGTTGCTTGTCTTTTATTCCCACGACATTGTTGAAATTAAATATGACAACGGCGCTCAATTCGGGTAGAGCTAACGGCACCCCCCAAACTTGGCACCCAGTGCGGCTGCACCGGTCGCATTGCCCTAAAGCCGGCACTGATGGTAAACAGGTTTATAGGTGACACTGTAAAGCTCTATCTCGAAGATTTAGAAATAGGGACACGTATTAACCAGCAGTCTTCATTTTCATAACATTAGAAGGATGAAAGATTGAGGTACTAGGTTACATTATGGAACTAGTCCACACAATATACTGTCACCCAACACCACTAGTGACTGCAGTTGCCACCACCTGTGACCCGACACAGGCCATCACGTAACTAGCTGCACGAACGTGCTGTGATGCCTCTTGGTCATGAATTAGCACGTGTAAGTTGAGGAAGAACACTTTTTTATGCAACATGTTTGCTGGCTTTACTTAATTTGGTCACTATGGGGCATATTATCATGCATGGCGTTAAAATTATCTCTGCTTTAGAATGAGGAATCTTTCCTCATTCTAAGGTTGCTTGAAACTGTTCCTTTGGGCAGCGACACAAATATTGTCGTCCTTGGCACCACTAATGCTATAGTCCCCCCTGTTTGGATGATCCGATAGTCATTAACAGGACAAGACACGACTAGGGAAATATTTTAGGGTGTCCTACCCCATACATCCCCTTTAAGCTTTATCCCTGTGCATTACACACAAAACAACACAGGGCCATATTATCAAGGAACGGCGATAACATTATCGCCGCTTTAGCGGCAGGAAACTGCCGCTAAAGCGGCGATAATGGGCTTGATAATATGCCCTTGTGCATTCCCATAGAAGCCCAGGTTCTGGTGTGAACCTGGGCTTCTATGAGAATTCACAAGGGCATATTATCAAGCCCATTATCGCCGCTTTAGTGGCAGTTTCCTGCCGCTAAAGCGGCGATAATGTTATCACCGTTCCTTGATTATATGGCCCACGGAAACAGAGAACCATGCGCTGCTCACTCGTTGTGATCTGCATTTTCTGAAGTTCATGCACTAACTTGGAGTAATTCTGAGTTAAATATATGCCCTTTGGAATGTGCTGCTGCGATAAAACAGACACGCACCAATGACATTCAGAAATGCACACCTTCATGCTATGACTTCACGGGTCGTATTACAGAAGGTGCCCCGGGGGTGCAACGTGCTTTTGTGCCCTCTTTGCGTGCACCTGGGGCACCTTGATATTATAGAAGAGAACACAGACGCTTGTGTATCCCCTTCTATAATACCAATAGCGCTGGCGCACTTAATGTGCCAGTGCTACCTTCAGAGGGCGTTCCCTCATTTGAATATGGGTGTGCCCTATGCAAATGAAGAAATTCCTTTGACTCTGCGCCTGCGCCATATTACAGAGGGCGCAGAATCAAAGAAGCACTCAGGAGGCGCACTGACAGTGCGCCATTTGAAAGGTGGCGCACTGTCATTGCGCCTCCTGACAGCAGCCCTCTGCAGGGAGTAAAGGGGGTCCCAAGGACCCCCCAGACATCCCCTGGCAGGCGGGTGCAGTCACTGACTGCACCCACCTGCAAGGTGATCTCTAATCCCCTTTGAAAGTGCAGGCAGGTGCCGCCTGCACTTTGAAAACAGGAGTGGCAGGAGTGGCTGCTCCATGTTTTCACATGAATGCACTGCCCTGGGTGCAGCGCGAGATCACGGCTGCCCCGGGGGCAGTGCATATTTCATAATAGGGCGCAAACAATGCCAATGCGTAATATGGCTTATTTTCTTTTATATGGTGCGCATGTAGTCTGAGTTGATGTCAGAGCCCTATAATAAAAGGACCAACAGACACTGTACATTATGTACATTCAGAGCCAAAACAACTAAATCATGATGCCTCGTCACCTGCAGTAAGAGCTATTTAATTAAATTTCCATTCACACGTGTCCTCATTACAGAAGTGCTCTCTCGATGAACGAAGTTTGTGAGTGAAGAATTTGAAGACCCGCAGGACGAGGGAGCGTCATGGCCAGAAGAGGCGCAAGAGTTAAAACAAGCACTTGCAATGCAATAGGTCTTGCATTTGCTAGAGTTTGAGCTATTGTCATTGTAAATGAGAATGCCGTTTATGTGTTGGCTTTTAAAACAAATGTGAGACCTATTGCATTGCAAATGCGTGTTTATTTAATTAGCAGACGGGTCATTAGGGCAACAGTGGAACATACTTTAAAGTGTGTGCTAATTATATTTACTGCTATTTTCAAAATTTGGAGGTGTTTTTTATCGGGAATAATGAAAGTGGAACCGGATGGTGGCTGGTATGGGGCTGGGGACCAATGTCAGCTGTGAGATAAGATGCACTGGAAAGGGGTGGTAGAAAAGTGGATAATCAATCCTGTAAGGGAGTGTATTGCAGTCAGGGGCCAGGTGGAGGTAGTAATGAAGAGAGATTCTCCCTGAAAGGTAGCACAGAGAGAGCCCAAGTAGTGTCACTTGCCTGATACTCCCACCTCAGAAACCTCCTCTACCCATCAAAGGTACATTACATGGGAAAAACACTTTTTGAGTGTGATAACATTTAGAAAGAGATTTGGAAAAGAGTGCATTTTTTCTGGGACTTGTAAGACTAAGACGAGATAAAGGAGGGCCCTGAAGCAGGCCTGGCTAGACATATAAGCAACAAATCGAGCTCACAGTGGCCCGCAAGAATGCACCCTTGGCCCACCCAAATAAAAATTCCCGGAGCCGGGCCTGCACTTAGGCCCTCATTATGCGAAAAAGGGACGGGCTATTCCCCACTCCAGTGTTATTGACACTGAGAAAACCAATAACGCCGGGGGAAAACAAATTTGGACATTATGAGTTGGACCTTTTGGGTTCAGTAAGAAATAAGGAATTTCCGGGGGAATTAGTGATTCTGTGTCTGATTCCCTGGCAACTCCTCAATTGTGACCAGACTTTCACCAGCATATTTTCACTCCTTTTAACTGCCGAAATTTCGAAGTGAAAACGAAGAAATCAGAATGACGGGGGCAAACAGAACGAGAACCTAAGTACTATGGGATCTATTCATGAATAATAAACAGACTTTGACAATCTCCTATATTTTACATATAAACTCGTCTATCAGCAAATTTTCCACTTTAAATAGCCCTGCTTTGTTTTTTTATACCCCCTATTTTGAAATGATGCAATCTTCACTAGCATGCCCCAGCTATACTAATTATATAAATAAGTAAAAATAGCACAAAAACAGTGGCTATATAATTCTGTCAAATTCCATTGGCAAAATCCTAGGTATTTATTAACCCCTAAGGGATCCAAGAATTCTAAACTTGGCATCACATAAAAAAAAAAAATTTAAAAAGCAAAAATTGCTTCAGGAAGGCAAAACATCCATACTTCAATCTACACACCTTAACGTGCCGTTAAAAGGAAAAACGGAATTTGGGCATGTGGGCTTTGAAATACTAAAGTGTTTTGAGTCAAACAATCATGACTCTCTCATAGGACTAGCTGAACCTCAACCTGCTGGATTTTGCAAGCAGATTTGGTAAACCTGATCAATCGTAGTGTTAGACATAGAAAATAAAAAAAAAGAGCTATGGTATTTGCTGGAAAATGGCCCTCTCTGAAGGGTCACCCCACACATCATGCCTTCCTCCTCCTTTTTTTCTGACCCTGTTTTGCCTGGCTTTAGGACTCTGTGCACTATATTACTGATAACCAGTGCTATGGTGCTTGTGCTCTCTCCCTAAAACATGGTAACGTTGGCTCATACCCGATTGGCACATTTAATTTACTTATAAATCCCTAGTAGAGTGCACTACATGTGCCCGGGGGCTGTGAATTAAATGCTACTAGTGGGCATGCAGCACTGCTTGTGGCACACGCCTAAGGTGCCCTCTAACCATGTCTCAGGAGTGCCATGGCAGGGCCTGTGTGTGCAGTTTACTGCCACTTCCACTTAGCATTTAAAAAGTACTTGCCAAACTGAAAAATCCCCTTTTTTAACACCTAAGTCACCCCTCAGGTAGGTTCTAGGTAACCCATAGGGCAGGGTGCCGTGTGAGTAAAAGGTAGGACATGTATTTTTTAAATTTTACATGCCATTATAGTGACAAATAGCTAAATTAATTTTTCACAGCAGTGAGGCCTATTCCTCTCATAGGCTAGCATTTATAATTTCTTAAAATATCTTTAAGCTGTAATTCCTGATTAGAAAGGAGTAGTTGCATCATGTTTCATATCTTTGGGATGGTAACAATAAATCCTCTTTACTGGTAAAGTTGGATTTAACATTACTATTTTAGAAATCCAATTTTTAAAAAGACAATATTTATCTGGTCTTACTGCTCTGTGTGCCTTGCAGCCTGTCTCCAATACACGATTGGGCTGGGTGACTGTTACACTTTGTGCATTCCATCCAGACAGCCACAAACACAGCAAGACTGGGTGTGGCTGAGTACCCATATACATTCATCTGCATTTTGATGGCCTCTCCTGGGCAGGAAGGGAGGAAGGGTTCACACTTGCATTTCAAAGGGTAGTGACCTGACCCCACACAAAGGACTAATTACCCCGTACAGATAGCCTGGCAGAAAGAACTGAGTTAAAAGGGATACTTGTGTACTTCAACATCACTCTTTGAAGCTTCCCTGACTTTAAGTGCACATATGAGTATAAGGGCTGGGTCTCTGGACCCATCAAATCAGACACTTCTGGACCTACACCTAAACTTCTGTCTGAAGAACTGCTGTGCTGCTCAACACACTCAACTGGACTGCTGGTCTTTAAGGCCTGCTTTTCTGTTTGTTGCCCTGATGCCTGCTGCTTTCTGACTCTGATGAAGGAGGGCTGGACTCTGCCTTCTTCCAAGTGATCTCCAAGATTTTGTTGACTTGCTTCCTTTTGCTTGAGGCTCAGGGATATCAAAGTCTATAGTGGGGCTCCTGTGCCTTGCTCACTGGAATAGGCCCTGATACTTTCAACACAGATTTCAATATATCTCCTGTCTTCATGTAGCAGAACCAGTGCATCATCTTGGTTGCAGCAGTAAAATTGGCGCATCGCATCGGAAACAGTGCTTTGCCTCTAGAGATTGGTGCATCCCCTCGACTGCATGGCTGAATCCGGCACATAGCTTGACGCCTCTCAACTATGGCACCCATCTTCAGAAATGACGCATCGCCTTCACTGCATGGAGAAGATCAACAGATCTTGCTGTTTGCGACCAGAAAAGGTACTTTGCTCACCGGGGCCAGCGTGGGTCCTGTAGCCATTCGGCGCTCCATCGCGATCGGCCCAAACTTTGACTTTGCCCCGGTCCAGAGCGACCTAAGTCAACTTTTTTAGGTCGAGCGTAAAGGTACGAACTCATGTATGTATCCTTTAGTATATTTTTCTTGGGAGGTTAAAGCCACCCCCTGCTTTTAATTTGTTTGTTGCAGTGTCCTTTAAAGAGCCTTGCTTACTAGTGGTCAGTCCTGCCTCTTTGTCCCTCCTTTTCTCTTTTGTTCCTCCCAGCAGCATGAACTACAGTATCATTACGCTTTGTCGTCTTTATCCTTTCTTAAGGGACTTTTTTTTCTTGGCTTCCTGCTTGTGTTTGGCAAAGCTTCCCATTTCATTTGCAGAGCATTTTTGCTCTGAGCTGAGCTTCCTTGCAAGGCTGTTTCTGTAAACAGGGCTGCAAATCATGTCGGGCACATTTATAACGCCCTTCCCCTTGTATTTCGGTTCGCTCTGGTGCTGCCGGGCTCCAATCCTTCCTGGCCTCGGTCACTTCCTCGTGGTCTGCCTGTATCAAACTCTGTAAAGGAAATTTTGATATTGACATGGCATTGCATTTTTGATTATGTTTCAAACGCAATATACTATAGTTTTTATTTTACCATGGTATCAGGAAACAGCGCTTTATATTTTTTAAGTAATAATTATTATGGTTTCAGGGGAACTCTGTTATTTACATGCATTTTATTAGTGCCGGATTTTGTTGATTTTATTTTTAAAGAGAATATACCGCGGTTTATCTTGTAGTGTTTTATCTTTCAGGATTGCAAACAGCGCTTTTTCTTTCTTTTATGATATATATTTTTTAAAGGGGGCAGTCACAATTGAGAGGCCACCCGTAACAGACAATGTTGCAGCCCAGTGTGATCCAGGAAATTAAAACCATGATGAGTTCATTCCTCAGCGGTGCATGAAGCCCCTCCAGTGCCAGGCGCAACTAAGATCAACCACCGCCCCCCCCCCCAGCTCTGCCAGGAGTCCAGAAGACGTTATTATCAAAGAAGCGAAAAGGCACGCACTCTCTGCAATAAACAAAGAGGCATTTATATTTATGAGTGCAATTACTACTGACATCCACTCATGGTAAACAGAACTCCCCAGGGCATTGAACCATTTTGCTCCTGAGAGGTGCTGTGTTTTTAACAGAGGTTGTCGTTGGCCGCTTTCTCCACTTCTACCTCCACAATTTATGCCACACTGTTCACAACCAGCTCCACAGAGCAATTAGGGAATGTCTGCAACCTACATTAGTTGCAGTTCACCTGTAACTAATGTAGGTTAGTTCCTTGTAGGTACCGAGGCGTAATGTGCTTTCCAAAGCAAACCGTTCGGCAGCAGCACAATCCGTGGTTCCAATGTTAAACGCTTACTACATTAAGCATCAGTACTTGCCTGTAGTATGCCGGTACTGTCCCATTAAATGCATTGTTGCAGTGCTGAGAGATGCAGGTATTCTCCCTTTCAAGTTAAAAGAAGTGCAGGTACTATGGGGCATATCTACAAGGACGGCGATATAAAAACACAAAGCGCGCTTAGCGCTTTGTTATTTATCGCCATCTATCTCTAGAATTTCTCGCCCTGGTAACGCGTTATTAACAACGCGTTACTCCAGGGCGATAATAATTCCAGAGATAGTGGGGAAATCGCCATTTTGCAGGGAACATCGCTGGTTTTCCAGCGATGTTCCCTGCAAAATGGCGATAAACTTGCTGATACGACCCACAGGGTCATATCAGCATAATCCACCACAATGTCAGGGATAGGTAAGTCGGCATTTTAGCAGACGTTAGTTTATGGAGAAAACAGCGGTTTTCTCCAAAAACTAACATGTGCTAAAATCCTGTGGACTGCCATGTAAATATCGCAATGTGAACATCAGCAATATTTGCAAGGTAGTCCATCCGGGGTACGCCCAATGACACCCACTTTGCATCTCATTAGAGATGCAAAGGGAGGCGTTGGGAAAAAGGGTGCTAACATGCGATTAGGCATGTTAGCACCCTCTTGTAAATAGGGTGATAGTTTTATCTCCGCATAAAGCCTTTGTAAATATGCCCCTTAGTACCGGACAGTACCTGTCCATTTAAAGCACTTTCTTCAGTAGTTTGATGCCTCCAAACTGAGGGACATATTATCAAGACAGGCGATACAATTATCGCCGCTTTAGCGGCAGAAAACTGCCGCTAAAACGGCGATAATGGGCTTGATAATATGCTCTATGGAATTCCAATTGAAGCCCATGCTTTAGCGGCAGAAAAATGCCGCTAAAGCGGCGATAAGGGGCTTGATAATATGCTCTATGGAATTCCAATTGAAGCCCATGCTTTAGCAGCAGAAAAATGCCGCTAAAACGGCGATAATGGGCTTGATAATATGCTCTATGGAATTCCAATTGAAGCCCATGTTAGATGTGAAGGACATCTAACCTGAGCTTCAATTGGAATTCCATAGCGCATATTATCAAGCCCATTATTGCTGTTTTAGCGGGAGTTTTCTGCCGCTAAACCGGCGATAATTTTATCGCCTGTCTTGATAATATGCCCCACATTCGGTCGGTTTACAGGTAGAATAACCACCAAAAAAAAAAAATGTTCAATAAATGTTAGCTCTTCAAAAGATGAGTCCTAACCTGTACAGCATTGATATGCTGTCCGAACTAAGTCAATTTATGGATCACTAAGCTTTAACATCATTAAAATATTACGCCTCCTGGCAAAAAGGTGGTCCGTGCTGGCATTGCAATCTCTGTTTAGAAATTGTGATCATATTCCTTGTGTGGTAAAAATATGTATTTTCTCATCAAAATAATAGAAAAGGATGTAGGGGTATATCAGAAACAACCGGCGATAATTATCGCTAAGCGCACTTAGCGCTAGGATAATTATCGCCGGCTAGCGTGGATTTTTATCGCTGAGATAGCGTGCTATTAGCAACGCTTATTTCAAAAGCGATAAAAATCCTCGCGCTAACTGCCTAACGTGAGATTATCGCTGGAAACCCAGAGATAATCTCACGCAATGTGGCGTTAGTTTGTTGATAGGGACTCACAAACTTAGCCATGATATCCACTTTCCATAGGATATAATGGCTAAGTCAGTCCTGAAGCAGGCGTAAGGAAAGTAGCGATAACAGGGGTTAGCGCTACTTTTCTTGCCGCTATGCTTCATAGCGTGGGGCTTGATGATAGGAGAAATGTCGCTTAGCGACATTTCTCCTGTCATGTTATGTCAGGAACGCCCACTTTGCATCTCATTGCTAATTAGGCGATAAAATTATCGCAGTTTTTCGCCCGAAAATGGCCGCAAAAGCGGCGATAATTCTATCGCCTCGCCTTGCTGATATGCCCCTAATTTCTCTCAAACTTGCTTATGCTTATCGTGGTGAAGTATTGTGAAAGTCTTCTGTCCGCTTTCGCAGCTTTCTTTAAATGGAGACACCTCAAGTGAAGATATGGCTTCCAACTCCTCGTTTCGGCTACTTTAATGTGACTGATTAAGTATTCAAAATGTGTTTGTACTTTATGAACATCTTTGTCCTTCACTCTGATCTCCAAGAACTCAGGGGCATAATATCAAGAAACGGCGTTAAAATGATCACCGCTTTAGCGGCAGAAAACTGCTGCTAAAGCGGCGATAATGAGCTTGATAATATGCCCTTGAGAATTCCCATAGAAGCCCATGTTCTGGTGTCAACATGGGCTTCTATGGGAATTCTCTGCAGCATATTATCAAGCCCATTATCGCCGTTTTAGTGGCAGTTTTCTGCCGCTAAAGTGGCGATAATTTTAACACAGTGCTTGATAATATGCCCCATAGTGTATGCAACATTGGCAAACAAACAGGATATCCATTATTGGCCCAGTAGGAAGCTCTCTGTTCTCATATTCAGTTCCACCTATGTAAAATATTCTGTAAATTAACTAAATCAGCAGGTTCATTTAACTATTCAGTATACCAAGTGACAAAGCTGGCAGTACTGTAAGTTTTTTTATTTTTATAACTCTTTATTGTTTTGTCAACAACAGGTACAACATGAAGTACTATAAGCTTTAATAGTACTCTTGCTCCGGTGAGCCGTCTTTATTAATAAAGGGGCAGATTTATGAAGCCCTTGCGCCTCATTTACGCCGCCGTTGTGTCACTTTTGTGACGCAGCAGAGGCGCAAATCCTGCGCCATGGTGCGGGGTATTTATAACGTGACGCATCTGGGAGATGCGTCACGTTGTAAAGCCCTGCGCCACATGTAGGCGTTCCAGGGCAGGTGGGGGCGTTCCGGCGCAGGATCGCCTCCTAAAATTGGCTGAGTGAAATCTACAAGATTTCACTCAGTCACTTTTGAGCCCATGCTGCGTCAAAACCCTGCACCTGCTTGAAGCAGGCGTAAGGATTGACGCAGCATTGTGCAGATAGGGCACCCCCGAGCCTTGCTGGAGCTGTGTCACGCTTGCGACGCAACTCCAGCAATGCGCCACTTTTACGGCACAGATGCGTGACGCATCTGTGTCGTTTTTGCCCCATGGTGCGCCGCATTATAAATGCGGCGCATCCATGATGGCGGAGCTGGGGCGCAAAATAACTGGCGCATCCCTGCTGATATGCAGGGATGCGTCAGTTATTATAAATATGCCCCAAAGTATTTTTCCAATGAATAATCATTGTTTTCCTGGGGCAGTGATAAATACATTTGATGGATTTTAGGTTTTAACAAGGAATTATTAAGCTGTGTCAGTTTTGACAATTTCAGAAAATATCCACTTACTACTTTATATCTTGCTGTCTTATCTACAATTTCGGACCTTTCTAGTCCCAAACCTTTTTGCTTCGGAGTCCTTCTCTAATCCTCGATCTACCCCAACCCCATTTTGGCGAGTCTCACACCCCACTCAGTCCTCTTTGTTTATCTTTGAAGTGCCCAGGACCCAAGACTTTATCCTCCCACCTTATCTTTTAAAATGTAATTAAAACCTGGCCACTACCTGTGACGTGCCCGTCCCATGTAAACTGGATACATTGTTTTCCTGACGGAATATGTTGTGGAGCGTGCAGATGACAGGGGAGAAGTGAAACAAAAGGTGGGAATGGGCAGAGCAGGGTCTTCAAATATAAAATGAAAGCAGAGTTTTTCATGGAACGGTAACAGAACCTGCAATTCGGCCCCCACCCTCAATTATTGTAAAAATGAACAAAAAAACAAACATTAATAGATGAATATTCTATCTAACAAGCTGCTGTTAAAACCGACTGCTTTGACAATATTGCTCCTTAAAAATAAAAAAATTAAATGAAACCTATCGTGGGGAATCTGTTCCACATCATCTAAAGCTCCATTCAGTCAAACAGAGGTAAAATCTGCAAACTGTATGGAAACTGTCGGTTGCAGTCAAATATACATTGTTTTATTCAGTTTTTTGAGAAATGTATCCTTTTCCAAACAGCTGTTTAATGTAAATGTTTAATGCCAGAATATGTATTTATTTCACACTGGGTTATTAGATTCCTTCCATATTAGAATAATATCCTTCCAAATGATGATGTTACTAACTTCCTTCTGAAACAGTCACAAATATAAATATTCTTTTAAACTCACTTCTATACAAATATTGATTAACAGCTGTTTGTGGGATTAAAGGAGCAATTCTCGATTTCTTGGACCTGTAGCTGTGGATAACAATCATTAACAAACCAATAGGTCTCACCTATGAGACCTGTTGGCTTACACAATAAGTTTTAGCCATGCAATACAAAGGAAAAGCACACTGACAGTGGAGGGTGGGGGGTTAGGGAGCACAGAGAAAAGGGTAACACCATGGCATCTAGTGAAATAAGTCAACAATTTCTAGAGCAAACAGATCTTTAATGTGCCACACCTCATTCTCAGTCCTCTAGGCAGTGCTGCTAGCTGCTAATCTGGTCCCACTGGTAATGCCTCATTCTAAGTCCTCTAGCCACTGCTGCTAGCTGCTTCTCAGGTCCAAGTGGTAATTCCTCATTCTCAGTGCTCTAGGCGGTGCTGCAGCTGTGCCTCTGTTCCCAGTGGTAATTCCTCATTCTTGGTCCTCTGCCCAGAGCTGCTTTTCTGGTCCCAGCGGTAATTCCTCATTTTTAGTCCTCTAGACAGTGCTGCAGCTGCTTCTCTAGTTCCAGTGTTTTTTCCTCATTCTAAGTCCTCTAGGCTGTGCTGTAGGGGTGATTCTGGTCACAGTTGTAATTCTTCATTCTAAGTCCTCTAGGCAGTGCTGCAGCTGCTTCTCTGGTCCCGTTGGTAATTCCTCATTCTAAGTCCTCTACACAGTGCTGTTGGCTGCTACTTTGGTCCCATTGGCAATTCCTCTTTCTAAGTCTTCCACAAAGTGCTGCAGCTGCTACTCTGGCCCAGTCATACATCCACACATTTTAAATCCAATAGGCAGTGCTGCAGCTGTGTCTCAGCTCCCATTGGTAATTCCTCATTCTCAGTCCTCTAGCCAGTGCTGATAGCTGCTTCTGTGGTCCTGTCAGTAACTCCCCCATTCTAAATCCTCCAAGCAGTGCTGCAGCTTTGTCTCGGTTCATACATCCACAACACTCCAAACAAAAACACATAGATAAAATACTTTTCATTTACAATGCCAATAGCTTCAACTCTGACAAATGCGAGACCTATTGCATTGCAAATGCTTGTTAGCTCTACTTACTTAAAAGCTCTTTACTGCATTTATTTCTTCCAAATTCAATAACTCAACTTCTATACATTGGGTTTTGCCATATTGGTCCTTTTTATTTATAAAGTCAGTCTTTATTCTCCTAAATTGTTGTCAAGTCTTTTTGTGGTATTTTCACTGTGTTGCTGTGAGAGTTCTATGCACAAATACTCTTTACACATTGCCTTCTAAATAAGCCTTCCTGCTCTTTGCCAAGCTACCAGAGGATGAGCCAGGATAGTTTAAGTTGTGTTGTGACTTACCCAGATTAGGATTGTGGTCCTTACTTGGACAGGGTGCATACCTCTGCCAACTAGGGAACACATTTCTAACAGCATTCAAACAACATTATTGTTATCATGGAGTAAAAAAGACATATAAGAACAGCCGCAAGATCTCAAAATATTTCATGGCCTTGGTGGTAAATGAAAGCAGTGCTTGGTGTAAAAAACCTTTAGGCTCCATTCTATGCAATCAGGGTTCTGGAGGTGGTAATGTGTTACAAATATATTTGTTCATATGTGGTGTGTGGCATTTTGTTTTGGTGGTGATGTGTACTGTTACGGTTTGTGCTGCTGTTTTTGTAATGAAATGTTATGTTGTATTGTGGATTTTGTGTTATGTTTTCACAGTTTTTGTTGTTTACAGGTTTGTTTTAATTGTGTTATTATGTTGCTTTCTGTTTTTTGTTACATTATGGACTGTTGTTTACTTGAGATACGTCAACAAGTGCTGCTGCACTTCCAACACAATGCAGCGTGTGCCTTTAAAAATCCTGTGATAAGCAACAAATTATCACTGTCTAAGGTGGGTAAGCAGGGATATTTCAGCTCCTCAGCTATTTAAGATGACAGTCAGTCCAAAATAGTGACAGAAACCATGTCTCAGGTTAGCCCTTGCAAGTGCTCACTTTATGTGATGTAGGCCCTTGTATGGTATTACGCACAATTTTTGATTCATTTCATCTAAAGTTTTCTTTGGACAGGAGCCCTGCATGAACATCTCTTGTTGTGTCCTGTTTGCTTACACTGGATGCCAGCCAATTGACCTTTGAAGTCGCTTTGGGTAGCCTAAGATCAAGGCAAGCAGGTCTAATCTTCCTTTTTTCAGACAGCAATGCAGTCCTTTCAGCATTGCAGTTTTTCTAGCAACAGGGAAGTCCTTCCCCTCAAACTTCTACAGGTCTAGCAATTTTCTGATGAGTGGTTCTGTAGATCCTATTTTTATATGTTTTGCCAGCCTTTGTGCAGGTGACTTCTCTGCCCTACCCCTAAAACTGTTTCTGATCAGTTCTTCCCCTTACCCAGGTCCAGGCTCCAATCTCTTTAGTTTGACAAAGGCAAGGGCAAGCCTAATGTCAGATTCATTTGTGTGTGCTGCAGGCAGGGTGTTTTTAGAAAGTTGGCCATTTTTTGCCCATACCAAAATTTCAATGGAGGATTTTCAAAATTGTAATTTATAATCCAACTTCACCATTAATGAGGATTTCACATTACAATTTATTTGAGTGTAAATAGCATATCACTATATGTTCCCAATATGATGTTAGCACTCATGATGTGTAATAAGGTAACCCAGCATTAGTCTATCGAACAGATAGCCTTACATAAGTGAAAAATGACTTTTGTCGTTTTTCACCACCAGGACATGTAAAACTTAAATACGCATGCCATGTGTCCTCGTTAGTCCAAGTAGGAATCATTGCCATTTTTTACATGCACACAGATATTTCCTACGGTTGCCTTCACTTTTCGCATCGACTTTTGACACACATTTACATTTGTGACAATCTGGCTTACACAAATCAACTTTGAAAGAACACTATCATATTGCTTTGGCATTGTGTACAAGGCCTACTTGTACGGTGTGCAAATGTGCTTGTGATTAACATCTCTATGGCAACACAGCTATCTGTAGAATACAAACAATGGCAGGCTGATCACAATCTCTGCCAAAGGCAAGGATGCCTTTTTCTTATATAAACATCTTTTTCTGGGTATAGTCACAGGAGGCATTTCTACTGACTTCGAGAGGTCACTACACGCTGAAGCATTCGCCCAGCAGCTGATTGACATCTCAGTGAGGGTTGTCCAGTTTGTGACCAAAATGGAGTCTTTCATTCGTACCCATCTGGTAATGGGGTTGGATAATCCAGTAAGGGGTATTTTGGCAGAACATACATATACACCTTAGACACGTAGGTTAAGCTCTGCATCGTAGGAGTATGCCAGATTGTTATACTATTTCACATGCTTGCGCATATATGCTGTCTTAACACAATGGTGGAACTTTTCATTCTGTTCACTGTCCTGACGCTTATTATAACTTTCATGTGCTTCTGTATATTGATCAGTGCAGCACATATATTCTATACAAGAATCCCTTGGGTTCAATAAACATTAGAAACGTCCCTTTGTGCATTCTTTGTATATTTCTCTGAGAAAAAGAGAGCTCAAATGTATAAGCGAAAGGTTCTAGGTCTGTCACCATGTTTCCTGAGCGAACAGGGTTGTCATGTTCAGTTTTTACAAAACCTGTTCGCTCCCTGTCTAGGTTTAGAAGGGATTATGGTGGCATAATAAGCTAGCTGATCCAAGGGCCAGCAAATCGTGCGGGGGTGCACAGAATCAGTCTAGCACCATCCTAAAGTTTATTTCGTCCAGAAACGCGCAGTTCCTACTGATTAGTGGAAACTACTTGACATGGTGCCCCTAACCTTGGTCCGGTTCTTAGTTTGTATGGATCAACTGAGTAGTTTAATCATGCCTTCTCAGAGATCTCTACACACTGTTTAAACTGGAGACATCAGTGGTGGTAGGGAATATCTGTGTTAGCTGAGTGGGTATACCCTATGTATTGGCTGTTGGTAATTCAAGCTTGAAAGGATCAAATTCCCATTATGTTAGCTGAACTCTCTAATTAATATACCTGTACATGGCAAAAAATATCTCTGAGAACTGCGGATATACAGTCACTCAGAAGCCACTGCAAAATGGACTCACACTAGATGGTGGGGATGATACCTTCATGGTAGAGGCACATGAAGCATATAAAACAGAGGTGCTTTATTATTGGGTTACTTTCCCAGCTGCAGATTATGTAACATGAATATTTCATGAATACAATGAGGGTGAAATGTCGGCTGAATACACTCCACATGAGGCAATTGAAGTTCCTTTCACTTACCAAGAACATATCAATTGGTTTAAAGGCGTCTTCCCACACACCAAAGAAAACGTGAGACTGGGCGCACAGAACCAGTCCTAGCTGGCTACACACCGTATCCCGGTAAGAGTAATTTGACCGCATCCCAGCTGCTAGGATTATACAATAATCGAGTAGCAATATACAGATGCATTAAACTGTTTGTGATGTGAATTCTAACACTTACCCTTGTGTGGGCTGTTCAAACTGCTCCACCATAGTTGGTCACACTGGGCATTCGTCCTCAAACATAGTTGATGCAGTTCTGGGAAAGGTTAGCACCAAGAGGGACATTTTTTGATTTGGATTGCATAAAAAACAAATTAGGGGATTTAACTCCTGCACAGCAGGAGCAGGAATTACCTAAAATTATCGACGAAACCCATGCTACACTGGGTAGTGACAATTTGTTGGCCAGACCTGGGAAACCACAATTAGAGTAATTCTGAAAAGGATAACTCCAAGCAAGCCCCAGACTCTTTGACAAAGAAGATGTGGGACAATAACAAAAATAAAGAGTAAACAAAATCATCGGATAGGTCTTCTACACAGGAAACCACTGAGAAACATTGTAACTTACAAAACAGTGATAATGGTAAACTGCCTGACAGATATCATGATACTGATACATGTTCCTTCCAGGATTCATCCGATAAACGTTCAGAGAGAGGAGGACAGTCAAAGCACAGGTCAGAAGAGCACATGAAACTAAGAAAGGACTCACAAAGCTCATCTGACTACGTTATTAAGCAAAAAGGAAAGCCTAAAAAATCTAAACCGCAATTCAAAAAGAAGAAGAAGAAGTAGGCCAGACTTAAGGTCAAGCATGCCCCGGATATTGAGGACTATGCTTCTGAATGGGGAATGGGCATTGATAATGCTGGACAACGCAGCAGATGTCAAGATAGTTTGCCAGAACCAGATGGATTTTCTGGTGGGAGTAGCGCTGAGTGACTATATCACGGTGGAAACACCTGACACCAGTACAAGCATTCCACATAGATTATACGAATGCCAACTACGGTATCTTCCCATAGGGATAAGATAGGAAGATAAAGTTTAAGCTCTCTAAACTCAGAATTTAATAACACATCTTTTTTTACTAAAGATGGTTTTTAAATTGTGTGTTTGGAAATGCCACTTTTAGAAAAGTAGGCATTTTCTGGTTTACCCATTCTGTGTGCCTCTTCCTGTTTGGGTATTGACTGTCTGATTTTGGAGTGACAGGGACTGGGGAGGTGCATTCTCTCAGACAGGGGAGGGGGGTTGATGTGTGTACTGCCTTTCCTGAATGAGTTAGGGCTGGGCTGAATAGACCTGGGCTGCATTCAGAGTAGGGAGAGGAGTTCTCACTAGCACCTGAATAGGCCTGGTCTGCATTTAGAGTGATGGGAGAAGATTTCCCTTGCACCTGAATAGGGCCTGTCTGCCTTACACAATGCTGTCTCCACCTCCTACCGGGCAGCTGCAGCAGAGAGGACAGAACTGGTTTGGACTGGGCTCAGAGGCCCTTGGACAAAGAGAACAAAGACATTTTGGGGTATAAGTATTAGACCTAAAACCCCTGAACTTAAGACTACTTCTGGAATCAAGAGGAACCTTTGCTGAAGAGAAGAGCTGGAGAGACTGAGGAGAAGTACTGCCCTTGCTGTGTGTCTGGGGTTGGCCTGCAGTTTCTGTTTCCACCAAAGAAAGGAGAAGGACTTTGCTGTGTGCTGTGTCCCCTGCTTGAGGAAAGTCTCCAAGGGCTTGAGTAGGGCTTGCCTCTTGGTTTTGAAGTCTCTGGAACACAAACACTTCACCCCTAGCTTCCCTGAATTTCCCTGCTGGGAGTTCTGACCTGCCAGTAGTGCCTGTGACTGTGTGGGGCCTCTGGAAGTTGAATCTGCTGCTGGGAGCTGGAAAGCAACGCAACAACAAGAAAATCGATGTATCGCTCTTCTTGCGACCGTTTTCCTGATGCATCGCTGTTGTGCGAGAAGAATCTCCCCGCAGCGTTGAGCCGCTGAGCCGCTGTTGAAACCGACGCAGCACCTGTCGCCGTGGCAAGAATTGACGCATGGAGGGATCGCAGCTGAAAAGGTCGACACAACGCCGCTCGCCGCTGCCGAATCGTTCGCTGGCGCATCCTGGATTTCCACGCATCATCCCTGTGCGGCAAGTTTTCCCCGACGCATCACCCGCGGATCAGAGTCATCTCAGAATCAACACATCGCTTCCCCGTACAGACCGGACCAGATGCATTGCTCCCCTGTGTACAGCTGCACTGTCGCATCGCATCCACGAAGGTCTCAGGAGCAACGCATCTCTTTGTTTTTTGACGCTTCTCATCGCTGCAGCTGTTTGGCTTGGTGAATTTTATCGCAACAAGAGGTACTTTGCAAGAAATCACGCATCCATAGTTTTCTATTGACTCTGCTGCTAAAACCTTTTGAAAGTCATTTTTCTTAATACTTGGATGTTGGATTTTTGTAGTTTTGGTCTTGTTAAATTTAGATAAAGGTACTTAATTTTTCTAAACTGGTGTGGTGTCCATTTGTGGAGTTACTGTGTGTTCTGAGTACAAATACTTTACACATTGCCTTTGGGATAAGCCTGACTGCTCGTGCCAAGCTACCAAGGGGGTGAGCAGAGGTTATCTAAAGTGTGTATCCCCCTTACGCCGATTAGAAGCAAGAGTCCCTATTTGGACAAAGGTACCTACCTCTGCCAACTAGAGACCCCCATTTCTAACATTGGTGGCAGCGGTGGAATCTGAACCGATATTTCCACTTGACCCACAGTGATTGGTGTACATTTCTAGTTTAGTCTAGAGCACTACGCAACCACATACTGTGTTTTATTTTTGGTGCTATTTTTGATCTGACCCTTGAGTTCTCCACGCTTCATGTCTCTAAAGGGTAAGCCAGCAAGTGAGGCTGCAGAATTGGAGTTTGACATTGAAATGTTGAGTAGTTACAGAGAAGAGCAACTCAAGCAGGTCTGCAAGAGTTTTGGATGTCCCATGAGGAGCAACTCCTGGAAAGAGGAGCTACAGAATGCATTAAGGGCCTGGTGGGAGGCCAGAGAAGCTGGGGAGACAGATGATGCAGATGTGGATGGGGTGTGCCAGAAGGCCGTTTCAGATCCCAAGATTGGCCTGTCGGGAGAGCAATCATTCTTCTAGGAATTGTTCTCCAGAGGATTTGGAGGAAAGGCAAAGGGCCAGGGATCATGAATTGCAAGTCATGAGACTAAAGGCAGAGGAGAGCAAGAACGCTCGTGCCTTGGAAGAAAGGAAGTTGCTTTTGGCACATGAATTGAGAATGAGAGCTTGATATGGAGCTCGAGAGGCCTGAGGCCATGAGTTTCTTAGCCAAGAAAAAGGAAACGTATTTAGCTCATGAAGTGAGCTCGGCTGGGTTGGAGGTGGAGTCCAACTCAGATTGTGGCAGCAAATATGTAGTGTCTAGTGCTGAGAGAGTAGTACACACACCCAGAGATGTGGCGCCTTACTTGAAGGAGGGGGTTGACATACACCGAGAGGTTCATGGTTATGAGGTAGTTCCAGGGGTGCACAGTGTCCCTAAGGTGGATTAGGGAACTGGCACTCAGGTTCATATTTCTAGTAGTGGGAGGGACACTCTACTGGCTCTAGATGAGAGGTGCAGGGAGAGGTGTTCCCCCATGGTAGAAGCCTTGGTTTATAAGTATGGACCACCTAGAAGAGTGTGCGTTGAGTGACAGAAACAGTCAGACACTGTTTTGCCAGTCTCAGTAGGGTGATGTGAGGTACTTGTGTGAGGCACTGAATGGTGAGGCAAAGAGTAGCTTGGTCAACACTTGTGTGAGGCTGTGTGATTCAATTGTTGGAGAGGATATTTTAAGTCCCTGTTTTCCAGAGCTATGCCAACAGACGGTAGAGTGTGAGTTCTCTGACCTCAGGGGGCTTGCACTGGAGGTAGACCTTTTGGTGGATTCCAGAGGGTCTGAAGAAGCTTTTGGCAGTGACCCTGAAGGGGGTGGCTCAGGTTTTCCTCAACCAAGTGAGGAAGGGGAGGTTTGTGATAGCCCATATAAGTCCTGGAGTAGTGGGAGGGGTGTAGGATCCCACGTCCTGTCTCAGAGGAGAAGGAGTGGGAGTGGGCTGTGTCCCACGGTGCCTGAAAGCCAGTCCCAGGGCCTAGTTGGTTCCATGAGTCAACACCAGGAGGGGGCCTAGTCTGTGCCGAGTGGCCATCCACTGAGGGGGATCCCAAAGTGTCAGCTGGGCTGGGGGACTGCTGTAGCAAGCATTCCACCAGTTCTGGTGTATGGCTGCACCACTCCAGTGGGCAGGGTGCATGATTCCAGAGAAAAGGGTGAGTGGGGGACACTGTCCCCAGTGGAAGGACCAGTCGGTCAAGGGTTGCCTGCTCTGTGGTCAGAGCACCCCAGGACTGACCCTGGTGAGGGCAATTCTGGCCTGGGGGTCTTCATGCTCTGTCAAGTGGACAGGAGGCTGGAGACCTGCGCCAGGCAGACTCTTGTAAAACTCATGAGGAGTGTATTTCCCTAGGGGGGGGGTGTTGTACTCCCCGGAAGTCCTGGGTTGCCAGGCACAGGTCCAGCCTAAGGGTACAGACCCTGGATTGAAGGACCAGGTTCAGGGTGCCCCCCTGACCTAGAGGAAGGGGTGACTGCTAACACTGCCCCAACCAGTTTGTCTTCTGGGGTACTGCTCCAGGTGGGAGCATGCAGAGCCACAGGGAGGACGACCCGGTGTGGGAGAGCCCACCCCAGTCCTGTATCCTGCCGCAGGGGACAGACCCTGTGCTGGTGTACCAGTTTCAGGATAGCACCCCTGAACTGGTGGGAGAATTGTGCAGAACACCTGCCACAGGTGCCGTGACAATTCTGGAATTGAGCTAGACTGCTCCCGGTGGAGGAATGCAGAGCCCCATGGAGGAGAACAGGGTGTGGGAGAGCCCACCCCTGTCTCCTGTCCAGCCACAGGGTACAGACCCCGGGCTGGTGGGCCAGTGTCAGGAAGCCATAACTGACTTGGCAGTTACCGCCCCCACTTTCTTACACCACAGAGGTTAGAGAGGCCTGAAAGGCATGAGGCCTAGCTCTCATAACTGACAGTTGTCAGTGGCCACTGTGGCTTGCTGTCCTGGTGGACAGAGTTGCCCCTGGGAGGGGGCCAGGGATCACACCCCAGGGGTGGACCGGGCCACACCACTGCATTGGCCATGTGGGTACTATCTGCCTGTTGGGACACATCTGTGAGCAAAGTAAGTTTAGGCGCTGCACAGATGGGGTCCACAGGTGAGGAGAAGGGTTCCCCATGAGTTAGCTTAGTGGGCCCTGAGAGTATGGATCGAGGGATCCAACTAGGTTTAGGAAGGTGTAGGACAGGAATACCTGCTGTTGTGGGCCAGGTTCCATGCTCTATCTTCCCAAGCAGGGAATGCCATTGAGGTATGGATTGGTCTACCCGGGCTTTAGGCTGGAAAAGTGTTGTTTTGGACTTGGCCCTTTTTGCAGGGTTGTTCCCAAACTTTTTGCTTCTTCTTCCTATTTTTTCCTGACCTGTGTTTGTTGGTTTTAGGACTCTGGAAACTGTACCACTGCTGATCTGTGCTAAAGTGCAGGTGCTCTCTGTGTAAATTGTTATGATTGGTTCTCCCTGATTGGCATATTTGATTTACTAGTAGGTCCCTAGTAAAGTGCACTAAATGTGCCAGGGCTGGTAAACCAAATACCACTAGTGGGCCTGCAGCACTGATTGTGCCACCCACATGAGTAGCCCTGAAAGGATGTCTCAGGCCTCCCACTGCAGTGCCTGTGCCCAGTTTGCTAACTGCCATGTCGACTTGGCAAGTGCACCCACTTGCCAGGCCCTAACCTTCCCTTTTCTTACATATAGGACACCCCTATGATCGACCCAAGGTACCCTCCTGGGCAGGGTGCAGTGTATGTGAAAGGTAGGACATGTACAGATGTGTGTAACATGTACTGATAGTGAAATACTGCCAATTTCCTTTTTCACTATTGAAAGGCTATCTTGCCCCATAGGACAAAATGGGGAATGGTTTGTAACATTTTACAAGCATATCTTCCCATAGGGATAAGATGAAAAAATAACGTTTAGGCTCTCTGAACTCAGAATATAATAGCACATCTTTTACTAAAGATGGTTTTTAAATTGTGTGTTTGGAAATGCCACTTTTAGAAAGTAGGCATTTTCTTGTTTAACCATTCTGTGTGCCTCTGCCTGTTTGTGTATTGATTGTCTGATTTTGGAGTGACAGGGGCTGGGGAGGTGCATGCTCTCAGACTGGGGGGTTGATGTGTGTCCTGCCTTTTCTGAATGAGTCAGGGCTTGGTTGAATAGACCTGGGCTGCATTGATAGTGGGGGGGGAGTTCTCACTAGCAGCTGAATAGGCCCGGTCTGCATTTAGAGTGGTGGGAGGAGATGTCCCTTGCACCTGAATAGGGCCTGTCTGCCTTACACAATGCTCTCTCCACCTCCTGCCGGGCAGCTTCAGCAGAGAAGACAGAATTGGTTTAGACTAGGCTCCGAGACCGTTGCAGAAAAGAGAGACATTTTGGGGTATAAATATTAGACCCAAAACCCCTGAACTTTAGACTACTTCTGGAATCAAGAGGAACCTTTGCTAAGGAGAAGAGCTGGAGAAACTGAGGAGAAGTACTGCCCTTGCAGTGTGTCTGGGGTTAGCCTGCAGTTGCTGTTTCTGCCAAACAAAGAAGAAGGACTGTTTGCTGTGTCCCCTGCTTGAGGAAAGTCTCCAAGGGGTTGAGTAGAGCTTGCTTCCTGTTTTGAAGTCTCAGGAACACAAACAATTCACCCCCAGCTCCCCTGAACTTCCTTGCTGGGAGTTCTGACCTGCCAGGAGTGCCTTTGACTGGGTGGGGCCCTGCAGGTTGTTTCGGCACTTGGGAGCTGGAAAGCAATGCAACAACAAGAAAATCGATGAATCGCACTTCTTGCGACTGTTTTTCCGACGAAATGCCGTGGCGCGAGAAGAATCTCCCCGCACCGCCACGCCGCTGCTGAACCCGACGCAGCGCCTGTTGCAGCAATAATACTCGACGCATGGAGGGATCACGGCTGAAAAGGTCGATGCAGCACCGCTCGCATCTGCCTTATCTTTTGCCGACGCATCCTGGATTTCCACGCATCGTCCCTGTGCGGCACGTTTTCCCCGATGCATCCCCAGCGGATCAGAGTCTTCTCAGAATCGACGTATCGCTTCCCCCTACAGACCGGACCTGACGCATCGCTCTCATGTGTTCAGCGGAACTGTTGCATCACATCCACGAAGGTCTCAGGAACGACACATCTCTTTTTTTTTCAATGCTTCTCATCGCTGCAGCTGTTTGGCTTGGTGACAGCAGGTACTTTGCAAGAAATCACGCATCCATAGTTTTCTATGGACTCAGTTGCTAAAACCTTTTGAAGATAATTTTTCTTAATACTTGTATGTTGAATTTTTGTCATTTTGGTCTTGTTGAGTTTAGATAAAGGTACTTTATCTTTCTAAACTGGTGTGGTGTCCATTTGTGGTGTTACTGTGTGTTTTGAGTACAAATACTTTACACATTGCCTTTGAGATAAGCCTGTCTGCTCGTGCCAAGCCACCAAGGGGGTGAGCAGGGGTTATCTAAAGTGTGTATCCCCTTACCCTGACTAGAAGCAAGGGGCCCTATTTGGACAAAGGTACTTTCCTCTGCCAATAAGAGACCCCATTTCTAACATCTTGTATTAGATTGCAGATATTTAAACACAGCTAAGGGCACATTTGTAACACAAAACGCACACAGTGCCACACTAATGAACAACATTGTGCAGAAGAAATTCAAAACAACACTGGTATCTCGGGTGCAATTTTCTGCCAGATTATAGCACCTTGAACCAGATATTTGACATACTTCACTAGGCTAGGGTCTGAGAAACACTACCGTTTACCTCATGGGTATAAGAATAGCCCTGGGTTGTTCTCAGGCAGAGTTACAGAACTACTTCAACATTTTGATAATCAGGCATTGTCCTAAGTCGATGATATATATTTGATGGAAGATGACCTTATGTTACACTTGACCAGACCCATGCCTTGATGGCCTAGGGAGGCGCCGGGAGGCTTCGCTGAGCACAAAGAGCTGTGCACAACGACCCATTGCTACAGGGAGGAGTTGGAGTTGCCCGCAGTGCACAGCTGAGATTGCAGTAGAAGCCCTCGGTGCGGAGCGAAAGGATCCACGCAAGCCACTACCTACTGAGGCCCTTGAGCATATAGAGGCCCTATGGACTAGCCGCTAACACTAGTGCTGATGACCCCTGGAGCGCGGACACGTGTGACTTGCAACTGGACCACCGGGTGCACTCAGCGCTCCGTCGAAGTTGAACACATTGCCTAAAGTCCCGACTGCACTCATGGACCACATCGGGGCATTAGCATGGGCAAGCACGATACTAAACAATCAAAGCTGTCCTTTGAAAATAAGAGGCTGACAAGGCAAATTGACTCTGGAACAGAAGGAGAGGGAGATAAACCTGCCACAACCAATACTGATGATCAGGGGGAGGATCTCCGCACCGTTCTGTTGGAGACAAGATGAGATCAAGCTTAAATGCCTATGGACACCAAACTTGAAATCCTCACCTCTCAACTGAACCAAGTCCGAAAACGCATATATACGCTTGAGAACAGATTGGATCAACTCGAGAATTGCACTTCTGACGCAAATGACTTCCAGGTCGAGACCAAAGAGCAACTGCTACGGATGGACAGAGTCCTAATGTTGATCAGAGGTAAGAACGATGACCTGGAAGCCCAATCCAGGTGCAATAATATCCACATAATGGGGGTACCTGAAATGACAGCAATCCAAAAAATTGTGACATTTGTGGAGGAACTCCTACGTGAACTGTTCACAGTGGATCTATCATCTGTCTTCATTATAGAAGGGACGCATTGCACGCTGGGACCAAAGCCACCGGTAGGTTCCACCCCCTGTCCGATACTGGCATGGCTGTTGAATTATCGGGATTGTGATGTCATGCTGCGCCTGACCAGGGAACATGGGACTATCCAGCATAAAGGTAACACTATCTCCTTTATCCCTGATTTCACCCCTACGGTACAAGGAGCACACAGAGAGTTTGTGCCTGTCAAGCGACTGCTCCTGCAAGCGGAGATACCCTATGCACTACTCTACCCTGCTGAATTAAAAGTCTCTTATGATTGCACTGTCCACTTCTTTACTGACGCAAAATCTGCCATGAAGTTTGCTAAATACATATGCGGGCAGCGACGAGCGTCAAAACCTGCAAAGACTCTGAACTCTGGCGAGAACCTCAGCTATAATGACTGATCACTGTTTTTGGTTGCTGTCAGATGCCTGTTATATTTTGTGGAGTCATTGAAAATATTATATCTCCTGGGGGAATCATTGCACTACCTTATACTCACTCTACAGACGCAGATTCACTAGGAGCTCAAAAATCTAATTCATATACCGTTGGTTTCCCTAATTATTCTTCGCCACCCTGCCTTCTTGCAGGGCTGTTTGCTGGTTAACCCACGCCTCCGGGGAAAGCTCCCAAGTTCTGCTACCAGGCGTTGATCTGGAGCACACTGTTGAGTTGTTTCTCAAAGGGAGGATGTAATACACAACCTAATTGGGGGGTTGGTGAGGGTGAGGGAAGGTTGGAGTTGACGCGTTGGGAATGTTTGTCAGGAGGCCACTACATGCAAAACTAAATGATGTAACCACTTGCAGTGTTCAGAGCAGATTTGAACGAGATCCACAAGCCTTCGCTGGTTTAAAGATAGTGGCACATATAGAGCACTGGGCACCATATACACTGATTTCGCTGACACTAGTCATTACCTATACACACTTCAGACGGGAATGACTGAATACAAGTTTTTACCTGGAATATCCGGGGGGTAAACAATTGCTTGAGCAGACATTATATTGATATATGCCTGCAACAAGAGACCCATTTGAAAAACGCTCCTCACTTTAAACTGCACAACAAACACTTCTCCTCCATTTATTCCAATTATGCGAGAGGAGTGTCAATAGTGATTCGGCAGGGGTAGACTGAACAACTATAGATTCGCTAGTAGACTTGAAGGCCGTTTTTTGATCCTTAGTGGGATTTAAGGGGGAGTAAAGATGGTAATTGCAGCAGTCTATGGACCAAACAATGATTGCCCTGATTTTTTCGTACTGTATGGGCCAAAATGCAAAATACTGATTGAAATACCATAATATGGGGGGGAGATTTCAATGTTGTATTGAATGATGCTTTGGACAGAAAAAGTAGCCCTCCCACACCACATCCCAATTCTAGGGAAGTCCTCAATACCATAGCAGAGGATGGCGGCCTGATGGACGTTTGGAGGCAGAGACACCCAGGGCTGATAGAGTGCACTTGTTTATCAGCTCATCACAGACCCTGGTCTAGGCTGGATTACTGGCTGGTTTCTCATGAAATTGCAGCATGGACCATAGATACACTGTCAGATCATGCCCCCTGCCTCTTACGGCTAACCGTCCCGAACACACCACATAAAATGTTCAGTTGGAGACTTGCCCCTAACGCCCTGCTAGATTCCCCTTTAAGGAAGAAATATACAGGGAATGCATTTCACGGCAGGCTGGGGTACTTAAGGCCAATAGAGACACACTGGCCTCTCCTGAAGCTCGCATTAGGGAATTGGAGACCTCGTACTATGATACGGAAGATCCTGCACTTTTGCTGTCCATTAAGTCACTAGTCATTGAATTCGAAGAAGAGGCCTGCAGTCAGGTTCAATTCCTAGGCAAATACACCCAGGCTAGACGTTACGGTGAGGGGGACAGACCTGGTAGAACCCGTGCGAACATGCTCAAGAGACCGCACACAGCCGCCTTCAGACTATCCCAAAGCCGGGTAATTCAAGCCATGACATAGAGTCCTACAGGCCGCTCTCCCTGATTAATATAGATGCAAAAATTTAGGCCAAGTTGCTCACAAATCGACTACAGCCCCTGCTCCCTCTCATCGAGAGAACCAACCAATCTGGCTTTATCCCTGGCAGATCCACCTCCCACAACCTTTGTACCTTTTTTACGGTGTTGCATTATTTAAACCCTAGCATTAATTAAACTCCTCTACACTTCTCCCTCGGCGAGACTACGTATGAACGGTCTCTTGTCCGACCCTTTCCCTATCACAGGAGGAACTTGTCAGGGGTGCCCCCTATACCCTCTCCTCTTTGCCATTGCAATGGAACCAATAGCAGCCATACTTCAGCAACATCATGCGCCAGGGGCTTGATATTCAGCACTAGAGGGCTCCTTATTTCCTTATATGCAGATGACATGACACTGTACGTTGTCGACCCTGAGGTCAATCTCAGCCCTCTGCTCCGGGAGCGCACTAAATTCAGTGGACTCTCTGGCATATTTATAAACTGGGCCAAATCCACCCTATTTCCGCTTACAGAAGAAACTAAGTCGTTTAACCTGGATCACCCGCTGGAGTGGGCGGAAGGTCCGGTAAAATATTTAGGCATTTGGCTGAGTGGGGATGAACAAGAAATTTGGAACTTAAATTATGGACGTGCTATCTCATGGCTGGAAGACAAAGACAAAGCGTGGGCCCAACTACCGATCTCTCTGGCTGGCAGGATTTCAATAGCTAAAATGGTCGTCTTGCCCAAATGTTTATACTTATTTGTTAACATTCTGAAAGGAGGACGACAACCTCGGTATGTAAGGCTCCTTTATTTACGTCCAGTAGCGCAGACCTCCCGGCAGCAACTGTCATCCCAGTCCGTTCCGCGTTCCCTGCACGGAACCTACATTCCAGGTTCCGTGCAAGGAACCCGGTCAGAACACCCAACACACCCCCCTCACTTCACAAAAAACAATACTCCTCATTACATGAAAACAATCACAACCTCATGAAACTGCATTAAACACAAAATACAGAAAATCAAAATCTGACATAGTCTTGTAATTTGACGGGGGATGACCTGACTCTGGCAGGGAGAAACTTAGTCTTCAAGAGACCTTGTTGAGGAGCAAGATTGCTCCCAGATGCACAATCCCTAGACATATTGATCCTAGGAGCTAGAATTGTACCATCAGTGTTGACCCCAAATTTGTCTTTCACAAACTCTACTTTTGGCTTAGGCACAATTGATACAGCAGACTTATTCCACACCTTACCATTTTCCAAAACCACTACATGATCCCTCACCTTACTAACCTTGACAGGAGCAGAAAACCGGGAAAAACCCTTACGCACAAACACTGGTTTCTTAATTCTTACCCAGTCTCCTTGACACACTGAAGACCGTTTGAGACAATCAGACCCGTATCTGGCTTGGGTAGCAGCTCTGACATCAACTACCCTCCCTAACCTTTGTGGATCAACCACCTTCCTTGACATCCAATCTTTATTAAGTTTGGAACCCGCGACTCTACCTCTCAGCAAGGAAAAGGGAGACATTCCAGTACTGTAGTGTGGAGTGGTTCTAATTGCCCATAGCATGTCCGAAATCACTAACTTCCAATCAAGACCATTTATGAAGGACAACTGTAACTGCTCTTTGATAACCCGATTAAAACGCTCAACCAACCCATTACTACGTGGGTGGTAAAGAGAGGTGAGTACATGTTTAATGCCGTGTTTTTTCAGAAAATCTTGCATTTCAGCAGACACCAACTGGGTACCGTTGTCAGTTACCAATTCCTCCGGAAACCCCTCACGAAGGAAAATCTCCGTAAGAAATTTGATAATGATGCTAGAATTGATACCGTCCACAAACCTTATCTCTGGCCATTTGGACATGTAATCAATTAGAACTAGCACATACTTTGGAGAACTACCTAAGCCACCAAATGGACCAGCCACATCAAAGGCTAATTTGTACCAAGGTGATTCTTTGACAGGAATAGGACTGACAGGGGACGGACAGGTCACCTGAGTTTTGTCACTCAATACGCATGCACCACAATCTCTAACACAATGTTCGATGGACTTGTCAACACCCGGCCACCAAAAATCCTCCCTCACTCTCCGCTTCATTGCCCGAATACCTAAATGGCCTTCATGAGCTAAGTCTAGAACTTTGTTCCGTAATGATAAAGGAACAACTAGTAACCCACCCCTGCGCAAAATTCCATCAATCAGAGACAACTCATCACTAACTCTCAAATAAGGAATTAATTCCGAAGGAATAGCAGTACTGTTGGGCCAACCCAGCGTTACGAAATCTATCACCATACTGAGCTCTACGTCCTCAGACATGGCCAATTTCCAATCAACCTCAGATGAAGCTGCACCCGTGTTAGCTATGGTGCTGACCGCACACACCATTTCTAAATGATCGTTTATAGGTTCAACCACATTTTCAGAAAGAGGCAATCTTGACAAACAATCAGCCACGCAATTCTTTACACCAGCAACATATTCTAGATGATAATTGAATTCGTTGAGTCTGTACTGCCATTTGGCAATACGAGGCGTTGCTCTACCCCCGCCTTTGGTGGTAAAAAGATCCACCAAAGGTTTGTGGTCAGTCCTGAGAACAAAATCATTGCCCCACAAGAAATTTCGAAAATACTGCACACCCCACCATAGCGCCAAAGCTTCCTTCTCAATGGTGGAATAGGTCTCTTCGGCACCACGGAGTGTTCTAGAAGCAAAGGCAATAATTTCTTCTCTATTGTCTGATCTTTTCTGCATCAAAACAGCCCCAAGTCCCACATTACTGGCATCGGTGGCGACAATGCATTGATCGTTGATGTTGAAAAGTTTAAGTGGCTGTGCTTGTGCAATTGCTTCTTTCAACAAATTGAAGTCAGATGCACATTGGTCAGACCATACATATTTCACGTTTTTCTTAAGAAGATTACGCAGACATACAGTTCTAGCGGAAAAGTTAGCAACAAATTTTGCGTAATATTCGACTAGCCCCAGAAAGGAACGTAGTTGATCCCTGTTTTTAGGTTCGGGTGCATTCTGAATGGCATCTAGTAGTTTCATCTTAGGTTCAACTCCTCTAACCGAAATGTGGTGACCAAGATAATCTACCCCTTCTTGAAGAAATTTGCATTTGTCTTTCCTTAATGTTAACCCACTAGACATAATAATTTCTAGCACGTGCTTGACTCTAGCATTGTGCTCCTGTATAGTCTTTCCGTGTACAAGAATGTCGTCTTGAAAGAACACAACTCCCGCAGTGCTCTTGAACAGGTTACCCATGAGGCGTTGGAACACTGCGGAAGCTGATGCCAGACCAAACGGCATACGCAAATAGCGAAATGCACCATCAGGAGTTACGAAAGACGTGAGATGTCTCGAGTCTTTGCACAGTTCAATTTGATGGTATGCAGAAGATATGTCTAGAGAAGAAAAATACTTGGCACCTTCTAAAGTTGACAACATCTCATTTATGTTCGGTAGAGGTTGACGATCCACCCATATGCAAGCATTCAAATCGCGCAAGTCCACACACATCCTAAGAGACTTATCAGCTTTGCGTGCTAAAACAATAGGTGACAACCACTCAGACCCTTCTATGGGTTCAATGACCCCTATAGCACATAACCGTTCCAACTCTTGTCTCAACTCACCACGCATACTAAGCGGTACCTTGCGCACTTTGTGTGTTACTGCCTTGGCACCTTCTTTAAGAATAATACGGTGCTGAAATCCTTTAAGTTTGCCTAACTTCCCATTAAAAACTTCAGGGTAGTTTTTGATTCAATCATTCTCAACATGCACGCCAGTCGTAATCGTGCGCACAGGAGTAACGTCAAAATCAGGGAGACTGGCATAGTATTGTTTAGCTTCCCGTTAGGATAAAACCATGTCAGCATGATTGGGATCGAGGATGATTCCTAACTCACCTTGTTCATGCCATCCTAGTAAATTGGCACCTTCTTCCACAATGAATATTGTACCAAAAATACCATCCCCCTTGAAATTTAAGTTCCCCTTAAATTTGCCCAACACTTCCACTCGTTTGCCACCATACGCAAAAATCTTTATGCAGGAGTGAGCTACAGGGATGTCACACAAACTTTTAAAATCCTTGACATTAATAAGGGTAAAAGGGGAACCAGAATCGGAAAGAAATTCAATGCCCTTCCCATTCACACTTATAGTGCACACCGGGTTTTTCCTTCTTTGACCCTCTCCAATAGAAGCTATTTCCACAACCCCCTCTTCTATAGATGACGAAGATAGCATTAGTAATTCATAGTTTCCATCATCTTCACAGTCCTCTTCTATGGCCCTTACAGTATGAGGAGGTACCTTGTGAGCTAGAGTTGCTTTGCACATGCGTGCCAAATGTCCCTTCTTTCCACATTTGAAACAAGTCTGATTTATGGCATAACAAAACTTGAAATTTCCCAGATGAGAGGCACTGCCGCAATGATAACATAGAGGATGTTGACCTTCAGCTTTCGTTTTCGGGCAATTAGACACCGATGGTGCGCGGGAAACGTTGGTGTTGATGCCCTTCATTGGTTTGGTAGAAGCTTTCGTAGTGACTAGTTTGACTTCAGACAGAGATGTCGTATCGGAAGTGACAGTAGATGTGTTTAACTCCTTCATACAGAGTTGAGAATGTTCAACACTCTTCGCTAAAATGAGAGCAGTCTCTAAATCAGGATCATCAGAGGATAGCAATTTCTGTTGAATTTTCTTATCACATGTACGTTCAATCAACTGATCACGAATTATTTCATCGCGAAATTCCCTATAGTTGCACTTGACGGCCAAAATTCTGAGAGCAGCAACAAAGTCATCAATGGATTCACCAGGCATCTGTGCACGCTGCAAAAATTTATGCCGCTCAAGAACTACATTGCGCTTGGGATTAAATCTTTTTTCAAGAGTTTTTATTAATGAAGCATAGTCATCAACGACTAGTGAATCGCCATCATCACCTGCACTGGTACACATCCAAACTGATTCCAGAGGTAAAGTTTTCAAGATCGTCCTGGCCTCAGCACCTATATTGTACATCAATAAAGCTTTTTTCTTTTTAGAAGAAAAAGTATCACCATCAATTGCCTCTAAATATGCTTCAAATGTGTCTTTCCATTGTTGCCATAGCATAGGAGGAGGGCCAGGTGACTGTAAAAATGGAGGTGGAGCTACAACGTTATCCATTGGTTACTTTGCGTGGGTGAGTTGCTGCCACTTTAAAATAACCACTATTTAACAGGTGTCACTTCACAATACCCCAATTCACTAAATTATATCTTGTTGCTGCGCTTAAAAATGCAGAAAAACCATTCTAAATAGCGCTTGAGATGCAACAACAGTGATGTCTTCGTGTGATCTTCAATTGAGACATACGCGTTGAAACACGCAATGGTTGCTAGGGCAACGGTAAACAATTGAGACGGAGATGTCCTCGCAGAGACGCTCGCGCTGACGCCGCGCTCACGTTGACGCCGCGCGTCGATGCACGCGCCGAAGGAAACAAACTAAGTCCCAGAAGGGAAACAAAAATCTCACCATATGAGGATCGCTGGAGAGAGCGAGCAACAGAAGGAGCTCCGAATCCCTCGACTTTCAAGTACGGCGAGGCTCACTCCGCCCACATCACCAAGGGGAGCGCTTGAAGCAACGAATCACCGAAGTCATGGACATCGCTGGAAGCAGGAAATCAGCGAAGCCACGGAACACACAGGAAGGGAGGCTGAACACTGGACCAGCCCGTCGCCAGTGAAAGGAGGACGACAACCTCGGTATGGTAAGGCTCCTTTATTTACGTCCAGTAGCGCAGACCTCCCTGCAGCAACTGTCATCCCAGTCCGTTCCGCGTTCCCTGCACGGAACCTACATTGCAGGTTCCGTGCAAGGAACCCGGTCAGAACACCAAACACATTCCAATTCCGCTCACCTGGGCTTTTTTCCAGTCCATTTGGTCGCTGCTGATCTCTAAGGTCTGGGCCAAAAAGCAAGCAGGCGTTTCCTGGAAGCTGCTCACACAGGGAGGACTAGGAGACCCATACATCCCGCTCTGTGCGTTTTGCAAGCAAGCTCAATTTTTACATTATTAGCTGCACCCAACCCCATGTGGCTGTGTAGATGGGCGTGGCTGCCCCGACTCCCCTCCATGTAGCTATCTGCCAGTCATATCACAGATCGCAAGATGGCATCAACACGGTTGAGACACTATGCTGGGCCTGGGATAAACTACGCACCAGAGCTCGCATGCAGATATTGTATGACCCCTCTATCCCACTCGCGCAAAACCCAATGATCCCGACATTGGAAGACAGCGGGAGCGTCTCTTTGGAAAAGTCCATGGGCCTTGAGACCTTTGCAGATCTTTATCCTGACGATACCTTCTGCGAACCGCCGGGTGTTACGGAGGAGGGCACAAGGGACTTCTGTGAGCTGTTTTTATATTATAAAATCAGAGCAACGTGCAGACAACAACACAGCACCTTTCCGAGCCCTCCCACTTCCCTGCATGCGGTCGAACAGATGATTACAAACCCATTCCCCTTCAGGATAATGCCACGATTATATAACTCCGTACAAATTACAGCACTGCTAACTGGGCCTAGAGCTAAGCACAGTTGGAATTTAGACTTAGATGGCCAAATAACGGATGAGGTCTGGACTTTCTGCTACAGCCAACTTCAAATGCTCTCACCAAACTATAAAATGAGGCTAATTAATTTTAAGTACCTGCACAGATTCCACAGGACCCCTTCTCAACTGCATCATATAGGTATCTGACCTGATGAGAATTGCTAGAGTTGTGGCCATACCCCCGCTACCTTCATGCATATGTCCTGGCTCTGTCTGCCCATTGGGCAGAAGTATTTAGTAAAATAAAGGAGATGCTAGGAACTTCGGGTGAGCCATGTCTGCTCCTCGGCCTATTAGGTTATTTCAAAGAAACCAAGGCAAAAAAACGTAAATTACATGCCATGCTACTCTTGCTCGCTAAACGAAGAGTATCTATACATTGGGGAAACAGGCGCGCTCCCACGAGCAAGGCGTGGATACAAGACATCACTTTTAGCCATACCCAACCAACCACCTTTTGGGAGTTAATGCCAATGGCCTCGAGACCCAAAACCATATGGGGTCCCTTCATAGACTAGCTGAGGACATTGCAGGATGGCACTGGCTCCTCCTCAAATCCTGCTGATACTTAAAGATTCTGCTAACCGAGTCTAGGCAGGAGTGAAAGAAAGTGCTAGGCTGCCGCATCGGCGAAACATGCTAACTAGATACTCTAGCACTGCAGGCCGGCGGCACCCACACGAGAATGTCACATGTGATGCAACAACACGATAAAACTGTGAAATTAGCCTTAGTTGACATTGTACTAGAATGTAATGCTTCCTGACTGTTTTGTTATGTTTCTTGGAGTTTGTGCATTCGTATGATACTTTTGCCTAATCATATTGAAAAGGATGTAATTTGGAATACCATCTGTTGTTTTCTTGTTTGGAAAATCAATAAACATTTTTTTTTATTTTAAGTTACAGGGAATTTAATAGCTGAAGAAGCCACAGAGGTGACAATTTACACTGCTGCGCTTGCTGCAATCACTTGTTCTAGTACAATGATAAATAGAGACATCATGGTCACCATCAATGCTGCTCGCAATGAAACATACCTGCTGAAAGGTTTTCCACTCAAGTACTCCTACAAGTTAAGTGCACAAAACACACCTTATGCTCAGATTCCAGGAGTAGGGAGCAGAGTAATAACAAACAGTGATCGCAGACTGGGATTCATTCTAGCTGCACATGTGGGACTGGATTCTGCACACATTTGGGTGGCTGCTACAATTTTCATTATTGCAGCAATGGTGCTGTTGACCAGGTCTTTAAATATGGACCAAGGACTTTGTCCTTAGGTGCGGTAACTGCCAACAGATGAAGGGTTCCACCGTGGCACGTCCAACTCAGAAGCCTCTGCTGATTTCAAACAAGCCATTGGCTTGCGTTTGCTTGTACCATGCATGCTTGGACCACCCTATCATCAAAGAGGGCTTACAAGTATATCTTGCTGGCAGTAGATTCCTGCTCTTGATTCTTTTGGGTCTGGCCACAGTGACTGGCAGACGCCTGAACTGTTATAAGGGATCTGTGAGACTTCATTTTGACATACGCATTTGGCAAATTACATTCCGATCAGGGAATGACATTCAGCTCTAGTGCTTACAAAATGGCCAGGGAAGTTTGGGTGTGATCCTGTATTTCTTGTCTCCATACCATCCTGAGATACACACAGTAGTGGAGATGAAAAACAGCAACTTAAAGCAGTCTTTAACAGCGAGAGTCCTAGGCTCATGTCACAGTTAGGTCCATCACCTATAAGTTGCCCATAGGGCTTTAAACCACAGGACAAGAATGTCCTTGGGTGGTCGGACTCCTTATGAAATCCTGTTTGGGGTTAAGATGTGGGTCCCAGACCTCAACAATGCCAGCACAGTGGTGGCAGAAACACCATTTGACATCAATGAAGGTTTGGCTGTTTTACAGGAACTGAACGATTTCTGGGACGAACAAAGCAATGTTCAAGTAAACGCACCGCCACTGGAGAAGTGAAGGTAGTTCCGGCAAGGCCTCACTGGATCCTGTAAGTGGAGGATCTGGTCAGAGAGAAGATTGTGGACAAAAAAGAGTTGCATAGAGCACCTGTGCCTGTCCTGGCTGTTGAAGGTACATGAACAGTACTTCACTATGTGGCTGATTCTCAACAGTAAGCCGTGTGGGCTCCTAGGTAGCTACTAGTCTCCTCTCGCTACCACACAGGAGGTTCATATGGAGGCTTTAATTACAAAGGAATCCTGCTCTCCTCAACAAGAGACAACACTAAACAACAAAGAAGTATGTCTTCTACCTGTTGCAAAAACTACAACTGTACAGTCAGCAAGTACAGAAATACAAATTTTAATTCATAATCCTGAATAGAACAAGGTCTATGTCACTGTATCACAAATTGAATCTTCATCAATTTCAACACAACCTGTAGAGCTGCCAAGGACAGACCGGATGACTTCTGGTTATGTCATCAATTTTAAGGACTTCTCCTCTGACCCATCAGAGCAACCTCTGCCCCTGTCTTTTGAATTGAAATTGAGTGCCTTCTATCTTTGGCTGAAAAGAACATACTTTGTTTCTCCATGGGTACACCTTTGGATTGCATTACTTTACCTGGTCCTTTGGATTGGTTTTGTGACTGTGTTCTTTCTGCTTCTGAATGGACATTTTATCCCAGAACACTTTGCAGTACACTTGGTAAACTTGATTCTGATACCAAACACACATTATCACACCATGAAAAAAGAGACTTGTCCCTTATGAATATTTCAGGTGTTCCAGTTCTGGATGGGATTTTATGGGATAAGGTATCATTTGATGGGTATGGTCCTACTGAACTTTTACAAATTCCACATTTGTTTATAATTTCTTTAAATTACATTATCACCCCTAGTGCTAATTCTGATGATTGGGGCATTGACGCAGTATATGAAATGTTAGAAGATTCAGAATATTCAACTGTGTTTTCTTCTGATGAATTGTATGGTGGTACAGCTAACTTTGATGAGATGTTTTGTTTTCAATGTTACAGCCATCATTTTCTACACAAAGCTAGTATTCCTCATGAAGGTTTCAACTTAACACAATGGGAACATTGCCGTACACCACCAAAGGGTAGTGCAAAAGCATTTGCACAGAAATTTGATTATTGTTTTGGGTGTAACATCTCTGACCCAGCCTCTTTTTATTATAGACTTGCACTGACACCTGCAAAGAAAAATATGTTAACAGACATGAAACTGATTTACTATGCTTCTTTCCTTTACCAGCTCTCAGGTTTTTACTTTTGGAAGGACACAATATATGTGAATTCTTTGTGAGGGACTAAAGACTGGCAGGTTCAGGGGATTGAGGTTATATTTAGAGCTTGTTTCACACCACAACACATGATTGTTCTGAATAAAACAGTGCAACAGACAACACGTCTTGGCCTTGCGAAGATAAAAGATTTGAACACATCACGAGTTCCCACTCTTGCATGATGTGAGAACTGGCAGTAGTTAACACCATACACTGAGGATACCATGGAGAGCATGCTGCATAAGAGTAAGCATAACTCATCAGACCCCAATTAGAAGGGATGGTTACTATGTCTATTGGACACAAACACAGGTCATGCTTGATTCCTAGACAACAGAAAGGGATTTACAGCAAATAGGCCCACCATGAGATATGTGCAGACTGAACATTCGGGGGTGGTAACTTACAGAGTTGGGAAGTTGTGCCTTGATTGGCTAAAAACCTCATTGCTGTCTCGAGTACAACAACACTTGTCCATTTTATCTGATGGCCTGGACCTATAGAACTTTTTGATGGGTCCTGGAAAACCACTTCAAAAATGCTTTCTATATGCCGTCAATAATGAGATATGGTAAATATTAGGAGGCTGCTGAAAGACTGCAGGAGATTGATAGGGCCAACTTAGAACATGCTCTTGCAGTCGTGGACAATGGTATGACTACCTTCTCTTTCAGGTTATATTCTTTGAGTGACATTGAATCATCAACAGTAGGTGTCATACAGCAAGACATGTCTGTATTACAACATGGACAGTACCAACTTAGGTCGCTCCTATTGTTGAGCTGGACATTACAGTCGTTACGTTCTGGTGATAAGCTGTGGCAACAAATTAACATCACAAATCTGTTTTTACCATACCATCTTTTAGAACAGCAGATAGCTATGGCATGGAATGATGCAAAATACTCTATGCTGCATATTCAAAGACTGGAGAAATGACCTTTTACAGTTGATGGGATAGCATCCTTGGATTGGATAATCCATGGGTACATTATACTACCAATCTCGAGTTTACACTTTCAGTACTGTCTACAACACCATCAAGTGGGCAGATATGAAGCATTAGGTGAAGGGTTCATGCAGGAATATTGGGAACTACCTTCAAATTCCAGTTTTGGAATATGGATACAGATGTTTTTTCTCAGCAGTTTTGACTGCAAGAATACATTGAGTAGGTCTCTAGTATGTAAAGATGTTTTCTTGCACGTAGCATGTAATGCCTCTGTGGCAAACTTGTTCTTGCTACTTGAAAGGCTCTCCGGCGGCCGAGATATGTCCGACTTTCAGATTATCTCGAATGAGTTACCTGATGTTGAACAGTTAAGGTTGCTTTGGGGTGAAACCAGTGGTGACCTATGTGGTGACAGTGTCTTTCATTGTTACTTGTTGTACACAAGTCCTGTTTCCGAATGCCCGTACAGTTAGAGAGGATGTGATATGGCCCTCAATTAATCTTACCAATGTGCGTTTTGATGCCCTGAGCTAACTGAAAGCATTATTATTTAAAAAATATGTGGCCTTAACTTCGGCCACGGAGAAGTTTGATCCTCAAGTGGTGAGTTCCTCTTCAGAGATAAGGTGCTACTCCGCACCACCTTCCAACGACATTTTGGGAAACTGGTACATTGTATTTTTAGAATGTCTAGTACAACTGGAATAACAGGGTTTTTCAGAAGCATTGGCTCCAGGTTGATCAGCACCTTCCAGATGGTATTTGGAGCTATTCCATCTTTTATCTACTGCTTCCTCTGAAGCATCTTTGGAGATCTTCCACTGGTCCTACTCCTAATTGCATGGATATTGCTTTTAATATTTTTGCTTCACAATGGATGTCCCATTTAAAGATAAAATGGCTTTTGGCACTTCCTCACGCCCTGTTGTGCCGTGCAACCTTTTGGTGCACCTTGGCTTCAAGAACTGAATGAGCATTGGTTCCTGTCGTTTCGGCCTGTATGGCTTCATTGCATACAGCCCGTGTTTCACTTTCTCCTGTGCACTTATGAGTGTGCCCTGGACTTGGGCTTGGGGGACGCAATTGGTTGAACCTTTGGACATACACATACTGATGGACCAGCTAAAGACCCATTTGTATAGCTGTCCCATGAGGATTCTATTTCTCCCGGCAGAGTTCTATGAGCCTCACCGGGTTGCCTCTGTGCCTGGTGGTTTGGATCTTGGCTCTGTCCCGATGGAATTGGCTGTTTTCAACCCTGCATCAGCTGCTGTGGGTAGTGGGTGGGAACATACTTGCTATACCAACTTGCTCTGAGGTGTGCCTCTGGGATCATCGTCTGCGGGTGCTGGCAACAGAAATGTTTTGTCTACCACTTGGAACACATAAATATCTGCCTCTTTCATGTAGTGGGAGCCTTATTTTTTGGCCTGGTTTTATCTGCCAAATTTCTTTTAAATTGCACTACATTGTATAGCTTTAAAAATTGTAGGTTATCTTGGCTTTCTTTAAGCTTTGAGTCTCAAAATAGTATAAGCACCTGTTTTAAGCACTTTTTATCAGTATTTTAACTTTGATTTTTAACAATTTTCGTTACATGTACTGTTGCATTTTTAGTAAAAGGATTTTAGCTTCTTTGTCGACTTATGTTCAAGAAATGGGTGCCATTTTTCCCAGTTAGGCCTAATAGGGAACATTGCCATTTTTTACACGTACACGGATATTTCCTAAAGTTGCCTTCATTTTCCACATCGACTATTGACACACATTTGCATTCATGACACTTTGGGCTTGTTTCCCGGAAACACCGGCCTTGCTTACACAAATCAACTTTGCAGGAACACTATCATATTGCCTTGGCATTGTGTACAAGGCCTACATGTATCTTGTGCAAATGCGTTTGTTATTTACGTCCATATGGTGACACAGCTATCTGTAGTATAAAAACAATGGCAGACTGATCAAAATCTCAGCCCAAGACAAGGATGCCTTTTTCTATATATAAACATCTTTTTCCTGGTATAGTCAGAGGAGGCTTTTCTGCTGACTTCGAAAGGTCCCTACATACTGAAGCTTTTGCCCAACAGCTGATTGACATCTACGTCCTACATTTTTACCACCAGGTAATGGGGTTGGATCATCCACTAAGGGGTTTCTTGGCAGAGTACACACACCATAGACAAGTAGGTTGGGTCTGTGTGGTAGGATTATGCCAGATTGTTATATTATTTCATATGCTTGCATATATACTCTGTCTTAGCACGATGGTGGAACTTTTCGTTGTGTTCACTGTCCTGGTGCTTATTATAACTTTCACTTGCTTCTGTCTATTGATCATTGCAGCACATGTATTCTATACAAGAATCCCTTGGGTTCAATAAACATTGGAAACATCCCTTTGTGTATTCTTTGTATATTTCTCTGAGAAAAAGAGAGAATGAGTGTATGAGTGTAAGGTTCTAGGTCTGTCACCATGGTTCCTGAGGGAACAGCGTTTTTATGTTCAGTGGTTGTCAGAACTGTTCGCTCCCTGTCTTGGTTTAGGGGGGCTTATGGCGGCACTGTGGGCTAGCTGGTCCAAGGGACAACATATCCTGCAGGGCTGCACAGAATCACTCTGGCACGATTCTAAAGTTTTTGTCATCCACAAATGCACAGTTCCTACTGATTAGTGTAAACTACACAACAACATGTGAAACTTAAACATACATGTCCTAATTTTTATATACCCTGCCCTATTAGCCTCTCCGTCCTAACTTAAGGATGACTAATAATTAAAGGAAGGTTTAGGCCTGGATAATAGTTCATATTGCCAGGTTGAAATATCAGTTAAAACGGCACTACAGGTTGAAGTGGCTCACTTCAGATGTTTTAAAAAGCCACTTCAGTGGGTGAGACAATGAGTGCTGCAGCCCACAGCTATCATTTATTTTACAGGCCCTGGGACATGTAGTACCATTTATTAGGGACTTACAATTAACTCAAATGTGCCAATTAGGTGTAGTCCAATGTTTACATGTTTTAAGAACAGAGAGCACAAGCACTTTAGTCCTGATTAGCAGAGATAAAGACCATAGAGTCCGAATGCCAACATGAATGAGTACAGCAAAGTAAGAGAGTAAAGGAAAATAAGTTTGGGGGAATACCATGCCATGAATGTCATGCCTAACAAGGACCATCAAAGTTTATATGTCAGGTAAGAATCCATCTAAACTATATAGCTACTTTATCAGCCTGCAATCCTTAAAAGCTGGCTCCTGATGTGCAGCCTGCTTGGATATACCAGAATACCTGCATGGCCCATCCAGCCCTGTGAACAATGTGTTTTGGGATGGGGAAACAATAGCTCTGTGAATATTTGCATAGCAGTGGAAGACAGTTTTGGTGAAATGGCCTTTTCATGGAAGATTCATGCTCAAGCATAAACTTATTTGTACTCAGTCTGGATGCCAGGAGTGGTAATCAACGTTCATTATTTTCTCTTTGAATGCTAATTGTCTTTCGTGTATTACTCTTAATAATGTGTGCTGTGTTTGTAGTTTTCTTGCTGTTGTTTGGCTTGGAGCACTGCTGGTTGTCCAGCAGGACTTATTTTTTCTTATTTTTCTTTCTTTTGCCCCTATTTGTTTATTTTGTTTTCCTGTGATTCCGCGGTGAAGTACTATGGGGCATATTTACAATAACTGGCGAATCCCTGCATATCAGCAAGGATGCGCCAGTTAATGTGCGCCACAGCTCCGCTACCATGGATGAGGAGCACCATGGGGCAAAAACTTTATAAACAACAGGGGATTGATTCTGTTAAGGGGTACAGAGGTTGGAATCACAATACTATGGGAAAAAATATATTACCTCTGACACCATAAATAGAACACACTTTAGCGTACCAAGTGGATTTTTATTTTCCACTAGGTTACAATTAGATGCAAATATATTTTTATATATTCCATCAAGACCTGTTGATCCTATGCAGCGCTGTCTAAAACAAAAACATGAGTGCTCAGTACAAATTTACAATACCTACATGGGGAGCAAACACAAGACAGACTTATATATAAACACGATAAGACATAGATAAATCATATAGTCGATACATAAATCTTCTTATACACTTTACAAACATCAAATTCTGAAATATTATATACATAGAAAAGTCCTACGTTATTCAAACGATAGTACAGGGACTCCTATTCGTAAGGCCCTCACAGTACATTAGTCTCTTTGAATACCAGGGTGAGGTAGCCTACGGGTTTTGGAAACCAAGTATACACCACTATATTGTGTTGTTTACGAAGTAGTGACGGGGACTTGACGTCAATTTGTCCTTGGTTCTCTTAGGCTTGCCTCATCAAAAAACCAACGCGTTTCGACCTTCTGTGAGGCGCTAGTTATCTCGGAGGTCTTCATCAGGGTAGGTGTGTTTATACGGAGGACTGGAGGTATCTAATTATGTAAAGAATACCGTTACTAGTCAGGACTTTAAAGAATGTGCAAAATATTTACAGGTGAAGAGATTAGTTAAAATGAGAGCGTTACGTACCACACCTGTGATTGGGGGATTTCAGAATCCTTAAATCTCATATTCGAGGAAGGGTCTTTATGCGGTGGCAAAGGAAATAGGCAAAGTAATATTTACTGTCAGTAAATCATCGTGCTGTTCTCATTAAAATATTTCAACACGAAAAGGAGGAAGGAAAATTGAATGTGGCCAAAGTTAAGCCGCCCGAACCTACACCTGCGAGTGCCTAGGGTGGAAGAGATGGCTAGAAAAAAGTGACAAGGAAAGTTATACCAGTAGTCCAAGGCATCAGGTGTATGAGCGCACAGTAAACAAAATCGTTATCTGTGCCTTGCAAAGATTAACTGTTGTTTATCTCTTGTAACCACCCGTCTAATCGGCGTGCATAAAAGTAGGAACCGTGTCTTCCGTATAAGCCCGGGTCTGATAACCGGAGCTAAATGCGTGCTGACCTTACCGAAAATAGCCGCAAAGATGGCTTCTGCGGAGACTGTTGACGAGCCCCAACGGCCCTGCTGCTCGAGGGCCGTCCTGTCTTTAAGTAGGGTGCGTCTCGGTTTGGGGTCTCCCACCGACCTAGATCCAGAATACTATAAACAACAGGCAAATCTAGGTATGCTTCGCACCTATGGTGGCAGAAGTAAGAGACAGTATATTACTTTTTCTGATGCGTCCTCTTACTCAGACAACTCCAGTGATTCCGAACCTGCAACAAGCAACAGGGACAACGAATCAAGACAATACTTCCAACCGAGATCTTTTTTAGGGATAGGCCCACGACGCCCAACTGGACGGACAAGATCACAGTCGTACAATCGTGCTCCACCGCCCCAACAATATCAGGGAGAAATCACAACTCGGAGAGTCTACAGGTGGTAGAAGAAAAGAAGAATTCCTTCTACAACCTATCCACCCATACCCTGTCACAAGAAGAAACATCACTACTTCGGAAGGGTCTTTCCTTTATACCTACGGTCAAACCTGACATCGGCCAAATGAAGCTAGAGCTGCTACAACTATTTCAAAAGATGCGCCTGAAAATATTATTTTCCAACAAAGAGGATCATGCAACGATCAACTACTCGGGGCTAAAGAACCCTTCCACCTTCTTCTCTGCTTCCGATCTAATGCCAGTTGAGTTGCTTACATTTGAAAAAAACGTAATGAGAGACCTGAACATATTAGATAAAAAAAAGATCTATACGAAATGGAATCTGTCTAAAAATGAGAAAACAGCCTTGGACACACTTATGGAGAATGAAGATATTATCATCAAGCCTGCGGATAAGGGCGGTGCCATCGTGATCCTTCAACGAGAAAAATATGAATCGGAAGTCGAACGACAACTGACCCAAGAGGAACACTACAAACGTTCTGATGAAGACTTTGTAAATTTGATAAAATACAAACTCATTGCTTTGATAAATACCGGAGAAGAAGAAGGTTGGCTTTCTAAAAAAGAAGCGCAGTATTTGATTAACAACAACCCAAGAACACCACTATTATATGTCCTCCCAAAAGTTCATAAAGACCTTGAGAATCCTCCTGGAAGACCAATTATCTCGGGAGTGAACTCTATCCTTGAAAGACCCGCCAAGTATGTCGACACCTTTCTAAAACCTTTAGTGAGAGACACTGTCAGCTACATCAAAGACACTATGCAAGCGATTACTCTGCTGGAAGGACAACCATTTGAAGAACAAGAAGAATATCTGGTTACGCTCAACATTGTCAGCCTCTACGCGAACATCCCGCAGGAACAAGGGTTGGAGGCAATCGAGTTATTTCTAGACAAACGCGAACGTCCCCACAATGTCCCTACGGCATTTATCCGTCAAATGGCAGAAATATGCAGAAAATATAACTTCTTTACCTTCAACGGATCCCAATTTGTTCAAGTTAAAGGCGCCGCAATGGGATGTCCATTCGCGACGGAAATGGCCATAATGTTTATGGCATTATTTGAAGACAGGTGGATTTACAGCAACAACCCATATGACGGCCACATTAAAATGTGGTACCGTTATATTGATGACGTGTTCATGCTATGGCGAGGCTCAAAGGAACAACTGTTGGAATTCTTCAATTGGGCTAATAATAGGAACAGAGACATTCAATTCACTGTCAATTATGACAAAATTGAGATTAACTTCTTGGATCTACTGATAAAACACAAAGCCGGATGCCTATACATGACTCTATACAAGAAAAAAACAGACAGAAACACCATACTCCACTTCTCCAGCTTCCATCAACGCAATCTTCGGGAGAACTTGCCCTTCAGCCAGTTTCTGCGAATAAAACGTAATTGCATGAAGAAGGAGGATTATTTTGACAATGCTAATGCCCTCATGGCGAAATTGGTTGAGAGACAGTATCCAAAAAAGCTATTGAAGAGGGCCATGAAAAGAGCGTGGTATATCCCTAGGGAAACACTATTGGTACCCAAAGAACGAGGGGAGGACCTACCCCTGGTCTGTGTCACTACATTTTCAGGATGTACCAGTGACATGAAGAAAATAGTTCGAAAAAACTGGTCCACCGTGAAAGCTTTGGAACCCTTGCAAAATCTTCCAATCTTCGCACTTAAGAAAAACCAAAGCCTGAAGGATAAACTAGTACATGCCGACACAGCGAAGAAAAGGACCATCCAATCAATCCGAACGATATTGACCTTGCCACCCATCAAAGGTCACCGTAGGTGTGGCAATTGCTCCTCTTGTCAAAGCGCAATAGAAGGCTCGATTTTCATGTATGGAAATAAATTTGTAAATCTCGAGGCCTTCACGAATTGCAACACACATAATGTGATATATTGTGCCATATGCCCATGTCCCCAGGCCTACATTGGAAAGACAACTCAAGCCATCAAGACAAGAATGACTCAGCATCGTTCCAGAATTAGATGCAAGATTCTTAACGCACCGATGGTCACACATTGCCTTGAATATCAACATAGCCCTAATGATATAAAATGGACCGTGCTCACACAGGTGCATGGAGCGAATGTTGACAGCCTCCTCTCCAGATTTGAAGCTAAAACCATTATGTATCTCAATACAATTGATAATGGATTGAATGAACTCAGTGAGCTCAATCACTGGGTTTGAGCAAGTCTCGCCTCAGTTTTTCTTTCTTTCCTCTCCTTTCCTACTTTTCAAATCTCAGCTATCCATAAGGAAATGTTAATATGTTGACATCTCTCTACCAGTGTTCAAATGTATGTGGTAACAGCTACGGCAGCACTGACAATAAGAGCAGCTTGTTCGAGTTTAGTGTATTATTTTTCCCTAATATTGGCAATGCAAAGTCCTCATTGTAATAATGCATAATTATAAATAAATTTAAAAGAAATGTTAATATGTTGGCACTTTATCAGTGCTTACATGTATGCGCTAACTGCTACGGAAGCACTGATAACACGATTAGTCTGTTCGAGTTTTGTTTAGAATTTGTTTGAAAATTGGCAACGTAAAGTCTGTCAGAGTTCAGTTCAGAACTTGTTCTAAAATCTGATTATGCTCCAAAATCGGAGACGCATAGTTTTCACTGCAGCAATGAATACTTATAAACTTATAATCGCCTGCTTACAAGACAAGCGCACACGGCAGCTTGAGTATGCTTGTCCTGGCCTTATTAAATAAAGTTATGCTGGTTACAACTTTAGGCACCATGGAAACGACTGAGCTCAACGTCACATGAGAACCGCCCCGCCCCGTCATTAGACTCAGAACCCGGAAACACCCAGGTGTTGGTTCCGTCGCGAACGCTATTATGCCCTTACTTTGCGCATTAATTAAAGAAGGAATCACTGCAGGGCGACCCAGGATTAATTCGCCGGTGGGAGACGCCAAACCGAGACGCACCCTACTTAAAGACAGGACGGCCCTCGTGCAGCAGGGCCGTTGGGGCTCATCAACAGTCTCCGCAGAAGCCATCTTTGCGGCTATTTTCGGTAAGGTCAGCACGCATTTAGCTCCGGTTATCAGACCCGGGCTTATACGGAAGACACGGTTCCTACTTTTATGCACACCGATTAGACGGGTGGTGTCCACACGGTCCCTGTTATTGCAAGAGATAAACAACAGTGAATCTTTGCAAGGCACAGATAACGATTTTGTTTACTGTGCGCACATACACCTGATGCCTTGGACTACTGGTATAACTTTCCTTGTCACTTTTTTCTAGCCATCCCTTCCACCCTAGGCACTCGCGGGTGTAGGTTCCGGCGGCTTAACTTTGGCCACATTCAATTTTCCTTCCTCTTTTTTGTGTTGAAATATTTCAATGAGAACCGCACGATGATTTACTGACAGTAAATATTACTTTGCCTATTTCCTTTGCCACAGCATAAAGACCCTTCCTCGAATATGAGATTTAAGGATTCTGAAATCCCCCAATCACAGGTGTGGTACGTAACACTCTCATTTTAACTAATCTCTTCACCTGTAAATATTTTGCACATTCTTTAAAGTCCTGACTAGTAACGGTATTCTTTACATAATTAGATACCTCCAGTCCTCCGTATAAACACACCTACCCTGATGAAGACCTCCGAGATAACTAGCGCCACACAGAAGGTCGAAACGCGTTGTTTTTTTGATGAGGCAAGCCTAAGAGAACCAAGGACAAATTGACGTCAAGTCCCCGTCACTACTTCGTAAACAACACAATATAGTGGTGTATACTTGGTTTCCAAAACCCGTAGGCTACCTCACCCTGGTATTCAAAGAGACTAATGTACTGTGAGGGCCTTACGAATAGGAGTCCCTGTACTATCGTTTGAATAACGTAGGACTTTTCTATGTATATAATATTTCAGAATTTGATGTTTGTAAAGTGTATAAGAAGATTTATGTATCGACTATATGATTTATCTATGTCTTATTGTGTTTATATATAAGTCTGTCTTGTGTTTGCTCCCCATGTAGGTATTGTAAATTTGTACTGAGCACTCATGTTTTTGTTTTAGAAAGAGCTGCATAGAATCAACAGGTCTTGATGGGATATAGAAAAATATATTTGCATCTAATTGTAACCTAGTGGAAAATAAAAATCCACTTGGTACGCTAAAGTGTGTTCTATTTATGGTGTCAGAGGTAATATATTTTTTCCCATGGGGCAAAAACGGCATAGTTGCGTGACGCATCTGTGCCGTATAAGTGGCGCATTGCTGGAGTTACGTCGCAAGCACGACGCAGCTCCAGCAATGCTCTGGGGGGCCCTATCTTGTGAATGCTGCGTCAATCCTTACGCCTGCTTCAGGCAGGCGCAGGGTTTTGACGCAGCATGGGCCTAAAAGTGACTGAGTGAAATCTTGTAGATTTCACTCAGCCACTTTTAGGAGGCGTTCCTGCGACGGAACGCCCCCCCCCTGCGCAGGAACGCCTACTTCTGGCGCAGGGCTTTACAACGTGACGAATCTCCCTAGATGGTTCACGTTGTAAATCTGTCGCAGCATGGTGCTAGCTTTGCGCCGCCGCTGCGTCACAAAAGTGACGCAACAGCGGCACAAAAGTGGCGCACGGGGCTTGTAAATCTGCCCCAAGACAGTTCAGCTACAAATAGTACAGAATGCATGTGATGTTGTGGGCCAGTAGCAGTTTCACGGACTAAGATTTCAAGTGATTCACTATCTGGCACATCCTTCTACCTTTAGCCCTCTGTAAAATCAACAAAAGCAACTCAGTGTAAGGAGGTCTAGCCACATAAACAAAGAGTTATCTGCTAAGAGCATAATATTTTTCAGCCCAACTCCTTCTCACCCACAGAAGATCTGATTTATTTATTTTGCTTTTAATTTAGTGCTGCTCTACTCATGCAAACGTGCCATTGATCTTTATTTATTTGCAATTCTAAATAAGCTGGAATCTCTTCACAATGCAATGTAGAGCAACATTTGCATTGAATAGTAGTTTCCTCTTAAAATGAAGCCAAATTGTCTTGGTACCTGAATTCTTCAGGAAGGGAGTTCCACAGAGCTGGAGCCACACAGAATAAGATTGAGATGAAACTGGATGGAAATTGAATTTCCTAGTTTCTAGTGTTAAGTTGTCTTTGCGTCTTATTTGTTTGAACCACTTGAGATCATCAGGAATGAGGCAAGGTAGGGTGGTTGTTCAAGATGCATCACTTTGAAAATAATGCAAGACAATCTGAATTTGATAAAGGCTTCCTTCATGAACCAGTGGAGATATATCAACAAAGGGCGTATGGGATCAAACTTCTTTCCTAACATTGTAGTACAGCCTTGAAGCGTGATAGTGAGATTTTAGAGGCCAGGCAGTGATTCATTTCCATAGTCTAGTCATGAAATTACTAGAAACCGTACAGTATAATTGAAGTTTTTGTACTTTTTAACTCAAAGAACGTCTCTTACACTTTTTTAGAATGATCAATATGGGTGTTCAGAAATTTTTTGTTTGATCCAGTAGCCTAGCAATGTTACCCTAGTAGAGAGAGAAGGTGCTAAGCCATTTTTCTTTGAATTCTGTAAACCATTCTGGCTTGAATCATCTTGATTTGACTTGCTTTGAAAGGAGAATAAATAGTTGTTTTCTGTGTTAAGGTTAAGAAAGTTAGCCATATCACAAGAAGGGGGGAACTTGGAGCTGGATCTGGAAAAAAGAGGTCCTGTACCTGTGCTCCTAAGACAATATGTATAGCGAAATGGTAACAGTTCCTAATGGGAAAAAGGTAGATACTCCGTAACCCAAGTGTGGTTGAGAGTAAGGTATAGGTGTCTCCAAAGGATGGTTGAGTGTGCTCGTAAGTGTGAGAACTCCTAAAATCTTTTTGCCCTCACGCACTCTTGCAAGATATCTTTTTGCCCTCACACACTCTTGCAAGGGTAAAGCATCATCATTGGGCGGTGCTCCTCGTGGGGGTGGCGCTGCAGTTCCTCACGGGCTCTCCAAGAGAGCTCTTTGTTGGAGATCTTTTCAGGAGGTGCCGTACTTGTGCATGTGGGTAAAGAAAGTGAGTGAGAGTGGGGTTAAAATTACCTTTAGGTACCCAAAGGAGTTTAATTAGGGGTCCATGAGGTAAATTAAAAAGTAATAGGGTTTGGAGACTCTCCTTCAGACTAAATAAGGGGAGGGATTAGTTATGTTATTGTTATTTTAATTTATTCAGCGCACAGCTACTCGGAAGTGTCCCGGCGCTATAGACCGCTGGGGAACCCGTCCTGGCTATCCCTGTGAGATGGTCCCTTTTTGGGTATCTCCAAGGTGAAACCAGGCATCCCCGGCGTCTGTGGGGGGCCGTTGTAGAGATGAGGCAAGCTTAATGCCCAGAGTTGCCGAGTGTGTTCCTGGTTAGAGTAGGTACCGAGGCGAGAATTATCGAGTCCGTTTTGACCCTGGTCCACGACCCTGCCGCGTCGGGAATTGAACCCTGGTCCCTGGCCGATTCTCTGCTTACGGGTCTGCCGCCTCTAACCAGTGAGCCACACCTCTCCATGCTCCATCTGCTCTCAAACCATGAGCGAAAGTGTGAGGTGAACTAAAAGTGAATGATGGTCGGCATGTTTCGCGCAAGCTTATGGTCCCTAATGGATCCCTGTGCGCTTCTTCAGGACCTAATGTGAGAAAAAACAAAGAAATATCAGTGGTAGTCAGGGAAAGACACCCTATACTGCTACTTCACCTATAGTCAGGTTGGAAGTGACGTCTCTGCGTCAGAGACTCGTAGTGTCCGTAGTCTCAAAAACCGGAACCTGGTGGAGACATAATAAGGGAAAATAGAAAGGGATAATGTGGAGCTGTATGTAACATTGACACAGCTAAAGATAAAGGATACAAATACTGTCTAGAACCACATGGTATGTTGTACTGGCATACACACATAGGTACTACATCAAAAGATAATGAAAAAAGGGAGGAAATAGGTAACAACGCCTAAGGCGAGGTACACAGCAGGTGGCCAATGGTGGACAGGAAATGGCAGCAGGGTGATAAGGCCATAGTAGGATGTTAAACAGTGGCGGTGACTGTAGACTATGAGGTGTGACGCAGTAAGTTGTGAAGAGGTGGCGCCATGCGTGCAGGCACCCTGGGGGGGCAGTGTTGGATGAGCCCTTAAATGTAATGTAATGAGAGGGGGGGACTGGTAGGTTCATGAGCTAATGATAAACGGAAGCCGTCAAAGGTGGATGGCGGAAGAGGCATATGCAAAGCATATTGCCCAAATTATAGCGGTATGTAGAAATGAATGGCTGGTGGCATGCTCGTAAAGCGCGGTGTATAAATGTGAACCGGCAATACCGTAGCGGCTATGTGAGCATGGAGACACATAGGCACTCGTAATAGAGAAAGTGCCGCTTAACAGGTGCAAGCAGGGGTATGTGGCATGATATCCGTGAGTAGCTGAGAGTACTCGCTAAGAGCGGAAGGTTATTGTGCAATGCCAATGCCGTGAGGACTATGTAAGCCTGGTAAAACGTGTCCTCTCATAGTAGAGGTAGTGCCGCTTAGCAAGGGAGAGCAGCGGTAGGCGGCATGTGGACCATAAGAGTAGGTTAAGTAGGGGAAGGGGAAAAAAGACGCAAGATGAAAGAGACAAAACTATAAAAATGGCATGTGAAACAATGACAAACACATGAGCAAATATGTCATACCCTCCCCTAACGGTGCGGAGGGCCGCGTCAGCGTAAAGTCAGACTGCCGAGGGTCGAAGCTAAATGTGGGGAGAAAAACACAGCATGATTACTGGGTGCCCGCAACGGAGACGTTGAGGCTGGAGATAGTACAGCTGATCCGAAAGCGGATGCGGGGACCTGGGGGGGGGAGAGACAGCAGGGTCACTCACCGTGTCGTCCTCAGGGGTATGCCTGTACACCTGTCAACTGATCAGGATACGCCGGTGGTGGGGAAGGCTGCGAGTGGGAGTAAAAAGGAAGCGCTAGCGTGTCAGCGGACATGACGTCATGTGAAACCAACGTGAGTCAATGCATAGCGCGTGTGAGGCTGGAGGAACGGGAAGTCGACCATGTTGGTAGGGGAATAGCTATCCGGTAAAGTACTGGATAGATGAGCTGCAGATGGATGCAGGGAACGGACCTCTGTGTAGGTCGTGAAAAAAAAGGGGGGGGAAAGCATATCTAAAGTAGGAAGTTTGCAGCTTGGTGCAAGTAACCGAGGGTGCGAAAAATCACGTGTAAGGTAAAATACACGACCGCTCTGGATATGTAATATAGTATAGATATGCAAATAAGTGCCCAAGTTAAAACTGGGGAAATACACAAAAGAGGAAATGGACATACCTGTGTAGTGTATGTCGGGGAAGGTTGGGAAGGCGATATAGGGATTCTCTGCTGAATCTTCAAGAAGAAATGAGCCTTGGCTGTACGAAGAGGCACTGGTTAGTGTGACCGGTGATGGTGCACGGTTGTGTGTGCAGCTAGGCATTGAAAGCGTAAAGAGGCGGATATGTGTGTGCGCGGGAAGTGTTGATGTTGTCCAGAATAATAATAGCATGATTGTTACTAACGGGACTAGGGGTGACCATTATGGTAACATAACTTAAGGTATAAGTTCTACCCATGGGATGTCATCATTGAGCCCCGTTTAATTGCTTCTGAGCTTGAACACCCATTGTTGTTCTTGTCTGAACAGTGTGGAGGTGTTCCACTGCGGATTGAGTGTCAGGTGCATGATTCTTTTCAAGACAGTGAGTCTGCAGTTTGGTAGTTGTTTTTCGGCACCTTATTGTACTTTTGTGCTCACTGATGCGGGTTTTGACTGCTCTGGTGGTCATCCTACATATTTGAGGCTGCACGGGCATGTTATTAGGTAAACGCAGTTTTTGGTGTTGCAGTTTGTATGGCGTTTTTGCTGCCATGGTCTGGTGAGACCCAGGTCTATTTCTTTAGTTGGTGTAGTCTGTGGGCAGACAGAGCATGATCCGCACAGATAGTGTCGACATACTGGGCGTAAGGCCCACAGTGTAGGTTGTGTTAGAATTGGTCTGGTCGGACGTGTGTGCACTAGAATGTCTCTGAGGTTCTGCGTGCGCTTGAAAGCAAATAAGGCTGTGGGACCCGGAGAAAAGACTCATGTTTCTAAAATCTTCCAGTGTCTTCTGATAATTTTCTGGATGGTATTCGAATTTGGTGTGAATGTGGTCACACATGTCATAATATCTGCTTTTTCTTTTTCTTGTGTTTCCAGCAGAGCTTCTCTATGATTGTTTTTTGCTCTTTTGTGTGCTTGTCTTATGATTTTCTTGGGATATTGTTGTGCTCTTAGATTGTCTGATAGAATTTGGGCCTGGTTTTCAAATTCGGTCAATGTGTTGCAACTTCTTCGAAGGCGGAGGAGCTGACCCACTGGGAGATTGTCTCTTAATGCCTTCGGGTGGTGGCTTTGGTACATAAGAAGACTATTCCTGTCCGTTGGTTTTTTGTAGTTGGTAGTTAGTAGATTGCCATCCCATAGGGAAATCAATAGATCTAGGAATGGGATTTTATCCGTAGCCAGGGATTCTGTGAATTTGAGAAAAGGGTCCAATGTGTTGACCCAGTTGAAAAAGTATTGACATTCTTCTTCGGTACCTTTCCAGAAGAACAGAACGTCATCGATGTACCGACGCCATAGTAGGATGTTAATATTGTATGGGTTGGTGCTTCTTAAGATGTAGTTAGACTCAAACTTGGCCATGTAGAGGCAGGCTAGGCTCGGTGCGAACGTGCTTCCCATGCTGGTACCTTGCACCTGGTGGTAGAGTTTTTTTTCATAAGCAAAGAAGTTTTCTTTGAGAGCGATGGTAGCGCAGTCACAGATGAAGCTAATGGGTGTGTCATAAGGCCAGGGGTCCAGGTCTAGGAGAGCACGTTCCAGTACCCTAATGGTGGAGTCCTTGGGTATGTTTGTGTATAGTGCCTCCACGTCCAGGGTGACCAGGAGGTTGATTGAGCCAGCGTCTTCAAAATTCTGTATCAAGTTCAGGACCTCCGTCGTATCTTTCAGGTAGGTAGGGGTCTTGACGACGATGGGTCGGAGGAAGAAATCGCAGAATTTACTGAGAGGTTCCAAGAGAGAGTCAATCCCGGACACAATGGGGCGTCCTGGCGGGGGTTGAGGCCTTTGTGGATCTTGGGGAGGTTGTAAAAGCAGGGAATGTGTGGATCTTCGTTTATCAGAAAGGATGCTTCATCCCGGGTGATCCATCCTTCGGTCTCAGCCTCAATGATGAGGCTCTGAATCCGGATAGTAAGGCGTTTTGTTGAATCTTCCTCGATCAGCTGGTAGTATCTGGTGTCTGAGAGTTGCCGGAGGCATTCTGCATCATAATCCACTTTGTCTTGGATGACAATTGCTCCACCCTTATCGGCTGGTTTGATGATGACGGTGGGGTCAGCCGTGATGGTCTGCAGTAGCCTTCTTTCTTCCCCCGTGAGATTATCAAAGTGTTCTTTCTTCTGGATCTCTTTGATGTCTTTAAGAATTGCTTGTTCAAATGTGAGGATTTCGTTGGGCGTCATAGCAGCGGTCGGGGTGAATTTGGATTTTCACTTGAATCCAGTTCCAGTAACTGGACGTTCAGGTTTGTCTTGAAAAAATGCTTTTAATCGTACTTTCCGAAAAAATTGGTGAAGTTCCTGGTGGAGTTTAAAGTTGTCCTCCTTGGGGGTGGGGACGAAGTCCAGTCCCTTCTCCAAAAGTTTGTATTCGCCATCAACCAAGGGTCTTGATGAGAGATTCACTACTAGGGTCTGGTTGTTTTGCTCCTATACCTTACTCTCAACCACACTTGGGTTACAGAGTATCTACCTTTTTCCCATTAGGAACTGTTACCATTTCGCCATACATAAGAAAGTTAGCCGCCATGCAATATTTTAGATTCTGTAGATAGGTTCTTTGAAGACTACATTGTTAATTGTGGAGATTTTGACATAGATTATTTTCTTCATACTGTTGAATGGTGACTGTGGACCCACCTATCAGGAGTCTGAACAGTGTAGGAACTACAGGGGCAGATTATAGAAGTCTCCCACTCTAACCTGTTGTTTAAAATTGGTTACACATGAGGAAGAAGCAGTCCAGCCCACTGCCTGTGAAACCATTCCATATGTCCTGTATGCATATTAGCCTCCCATAAACTATTGTATCAAAGACTGAAGAGAGGGCAAGTAAGATTAGGAGAAAAATGTTGCCCCTTGCCCAGTAGCTTCCAACAATAATTTTAACAGTTATGGTTTCACTGTTGCACCCTTTGTAAAAAAAAACCTGATTGATAGGGTGTTAAACATTGTTGTTCACAGTGAATGAGTTAAGTTGTTCTAAGACAATTTTTTAATTGTTTTGCTTAGCCAAAGAGGTTTTGATATCTGTTAGGTTCATTTGCATTAGCATTGATATTTTACCAGTAGTTACCATTCAACCAACAAACTGAATATAAACTTCTCTGCCACACAGAGCAACACTCTGGGGTATTTTTCCAAATTAATCATTCAGTACCATTCAACAAAATTCCTAAGGTTTTTCTTCGGTCTCCGTCTCACACTGTTCCTGTCAAGACACAAAAATGTTGACTGTAATTGTTTTCTGTCTCAAGGCACCTCCCTTTGGAATTCCTGTTTTGTGCTTTGAGGTGATATCATAAAGCTTGTCAAGCACAAGAACTACTATGATAGAAATGTTCCTCTCTTATCTTGAATATGAGGCCCATCCTTTGCTTAAACTGCATTATCAATCTGCCATTTGGTGCTCTAAATACATGTGATATTGGAGTCCCTAACCCTATAGTCGCGTTCAGATGGTATGTTAACATTTCAGTGACACATCCAGTGTTTTAAGTGCCATATATTGCCTTCCAATGCCAGACAAATTACCAGACAACTTACCCAGCCACCTTCTGATACATGAAGATCAATGATGTTCTAATTAATAGGGACTTGACCTTGCTCTTTTGAACCACCTGAACAAGCCCTACCAGGCCATCATGATTTTGGAAATAGCTTGCACCATAATTTCACTGGATACATTTTTGACAGCTGGCCATTGGTGTATTTGTAACAGTCCATGGAGCTACCTGTCATAGCCGGGTTGTGAACAATTGCTGGTGGTCAGTGGCCAACTCAAGCATAAACACCATAAAATTGGGTAGGTGTCGTGTTCACAGCGCTTGCCGGTGCCCCCGCTATACACACAAAGAAATGACCGCGAGACTCACTTCTGGGTGGAGGTTGAGTCCCGGTCTAGTCTTTCGACCGAAGACGAAAGGTCAAGAAAGCACTTCTTTCCCGAGTCGTGAGGATTGTCCTGGAGCCGAGAAGCGTCGGACGCGTGCGGAATCTCTCTCCGCTGTTGCGGTGCTGGAGGGCTTTTACCACTACGCTGGAGACGAGTCGAGGTATTAAACATACACAGATCCTTCAGCCTTGTCAACGCAGGAGCGTTGCGGGGTTTGTCTTTGTTTTCACCGCGCTGGAGCGCTTTATGGTTATTTTGTTTTCACAGCGCTGGGGCGCTTTATGGTTGTTTTGTTTTCACCGCGCAGGAGCGCTTTATGATTAGTTTGGTCCAACCGCGCCGGAGCGCTTGGGAGTTCTCTTGAGTTTCACAGCGCATGTGCGCTTATCAGTCTCTACTTGGTTTCTCCACGCTGGAGCACGATTCCAGGGCAGCCTTAACTTCCGGTTACGATCCCCCTGCCACACAGACACGCACAAGGTGTACCCGGTGTCACACTGTTGTAGTTGGGCATTTTTGTTCTACATTACGCGCAGGAGCGCTTTCCTTGTTATGCTGAGGAGCTTGCAGTGCAGCACCTCGCCTGGATACTACTTGACTGAGCTACACGTCAGACTGCATCCCATGGTCTGCAGAGCACTGGTGAGTCTCCAGAATTGACAACACAGGTATTCTGTGTGTGGAAGACGGGTGTGAGAAAGAGTGGGAGTTGGGGTCCTTACTGAACTGGGTCTTTCCTGTCTTCCAGTTAATTTCGAGATACCCTAAACACCAACCCACTACCTTCTTGCTGGCTCCCTTCCCTGCGTCCATCTCATCTCCGCTGGCTCATACTGTCCACGAGGGTCAGGTGGGTACAGGGACGGGCGCTCCTGTCGTCTCTGCGGAATTGCTTCACAAGCAGAGGTGAGTCTTGTGGGGTACCTGACAGAATTAGAAGCCCACGTTAACCATTCCGCCTAGACGACATGGGCGACCCGGAGGTTACGTTACAAGACATAGCCGTCATGCTGGCCGCCATGCAGGCAGAGAACCTCAGTTTATGCCACGACATAACCGCCCTACAGGGCCAGATGGCAGCCGGGGTCACCAGTCCGTGGGGAACTACCCCTAGCCCCAGGGTCATGCAGGAAGGTCTCTTGAGACAGCCTACGTTTACATTTGGGGGGTCCTCCGCTGCCACCAACCAGAACACAGCCATTCAAGTCATCTCCCCTCATCCCGTACAGCTGGCACCACCTGAACGCTTCTACGGTGACAGTACCAAGTACGGCATCTTCATCCATCAATGCCACTTGCATTTCATGGCCAGGAATGCGGCTTTTCCCGACGACGCATCCAAGGTAGCCTACATCCTGTCGTACATGGGTGGAGACGCAGCTCAGTGGTCCATTGCATTGGTAGAACATGACGATCCCATGCTACACCACCTACCAACGTTCAAGGAAGCCATGCGACGTATGTTCGCTCGTCACACCTTTGTGCAAGCAGCGGACAATGAGTTGCTCAACCTAAAACAAGGCAACCAGGACCTGCTTCACTACATCACCATGTTCAGCAGGCTTGTGATCGAGTCCCATTGGCCTGAGGATAAGAAGGTATCGGTGTTCTATCGGGGATTACGCGATGACCTGAAAGATCTCATCTCACAGTTACCCAACCCGCCAGACGAAATAGGGCCTTTCATCGATCTGGTGGTGAAAATGAATTTCCGACTGCAGGAAAGAAGGACCGAGAAGGAAAAAGGCAGTGACAACCGTTTCTTGTCCTTTGGGGACAAAGGTATGGACAAGACCAGAGAGGAACCCACTCCCCAGGGCGAGGCAACGGAACCCATGCAAATCGGGGGCATAAGAGGGCCCTTGACAAGTCAAGAAAGAGAACGGAGGAGGAAGCAGAACCAATGCCTGTACTGTGGAAAAAGCGGACACTTCGTTAGGGAATGTCCGGTGAAGCCAACTAAACCTCGGAGCAGAAGGCCTTTTGCGTTACCCATCACCAAGGATGACAAGACGGGAAACGAGGTAACCCAGTAGACAACGGGATCCGTCCTCTGGGTTCTTCGTATTGCAGCTTAGCGATCCCTGCTGTTTTCGACGGCAGTCACCACGTGGGGGTAGAAGTCACATTACAGAATCATGCGGGCAGAACCTGGAAGGTAACTGCTATGGTGGACTCCGGTGCAACTGGCTGTTTTATCGATACCGTTTACTCAAGTGCCTTGGGCATGAACAGGGTGTCAAAAGCCCAACCCGAAAACGTCAAGGCTGTTGATGGAACGGACCTAACTTCCGGCCCTATCAGGCATCGAACTGAGAACATGACTATGTCCTTTGCTAATCACCACGCCGAGTCCATTAGCTTTGACGTCATCGACGCTCCTCAATTCAAGGTAATATTGGGATTGCCGTGGTTGGTGAAGCACAATCCCCGCATTGATTGGGTGTCCAGATCGATACATTTGGACTCGGAACACTGTTGTGGGACCTGTTATGCGAAGGACTACTTCCTGGGAGATCGCTCCATACAAGCACGATCGCTGCCCTTACAAGGCATGGGGATGATTTCCCAAGCAGCCACACCAGAGGAATACCAGGACCTAGCTGAAGTGTTCGATAAAAAGGGAGCCAGCACTCTGCCACCACATCGGTCGTTCGACTGCCGAATAGACCTGATCCCCGGCTCCACGTTGCCATGCAGCAGAATATATTCTCTCACGGAGAAGGAGAACCTTCACCTTCGGTCCTATTTGGACGAGTATCTGGACAACGGTTTCATTCGTCATTCCAGGTCTCCGGTTTCCTCTCCTCTTTTCTTCGTGTCGAAGAAGGAGGGTGATCTGAGGACCTGTATAGACTTTCGGGCGATGAACGCCATCACCGCGAAGAACCGTTACCCACTACCATTGATCACCAACCTCCTGGAGCAGGTGAAGAACGCCTCTATATATACTAAGCTCGACCTGCGGGGTGCTTACCATCTTGTCAGACTCCGAAAGGGTGACGAATGGAAGACTGCTTTCCGGACAAAATTTGGCCTGTTCGAATACCAGGTCATGCCTTTCGGACTCTGTAATGCCCCCGCAGCATTCCAGTACTTCATAGACAAGGTGTTGAGGGACTTCATAGACGTCTTCTGTATTGTCTACATAGACGATATCTTGATTTTTTCACAGACGATAGCAGAACACGTACAGCACGTCCGTTCCGTCCTTCAACAGCTGGGAAGACATCGTTTGTACGTGAAACTGGAGAAGAGCGTTTTTCACGTCACCTCTGTTGAGTTTCTGGGGCACATCATCACTCCAGCAGGCATCCAGATGGACAACAAGAAAGTAGAAGCCATCCTCTCTTGGCCTCCTCCGGAGTCCGTGAAAGGGGTTCAACGGTTCCTCGGTTTTTCCAACTACTACCATAGATTCATCACAGGTTTCTCCGAGATGGTAGCTCCTATTACACGCTTGTTGCGCAAAGGAGTGCACTTCGGTTGGGATCAGAAAGCAGACGACGCTTTCCAAGAACTTAAAAGGCGTTTTACCATAGCCCCGGTTCTGGTGCACCCTGACACCGAGCAGCCCTTCGTGGTGGAGGCGGACGCCTCTAAAGATGCCTTGGGGGGGCGTGCTCTCCCAACAAAGCACCAGCACAGGACAGTTGCATCCAGTGGCCTTTTACTCCAAGAAACTCCAACCCGCGGAACGCAACTACACGGTGTCCGACAGGGAGCTTCTGGCTATCAAGACCGCATTCGAGGAATGGCGCCACTTCCTAAAAGACGCCAAACACACCGTAACCATCTACACTGACCATAGGAACCTCCAGTTTCTACGGTCAGCACGTGCCCTCACCGCCCGACAGCTTCGGTGGACCTTATTCTTCAACGAATACGACTTCGTGATCACGTTCCGACCTGGGAAAGAAAATGCCAAAGCCGATGCCCTATCACAGCTAGGAGAGTCCGACGAGGAAGCGGACCTCACCGAGCCTGTTCCCATCATCTCAGAGAAACACTTCCAGGGCTTGGTAACATCCTCGGATTTCATGGCTCAGGTGAAAAGGGACACGAAGCAGTCCGACCTAGAGGCTCTGGCGGAAGGACACAAAGGGGTGACTTGCGTGGAAGGTTTGCTGCATCGAGGAGAACGGTTATACCTACCTGGGTTGCCCAGTCAGAAAAAGGCGGTCCGTCTGTGTCACGATCATGTCCTATCAGGCCACCCTGGTTTTCATAAGACGCTGGAGCTCGTACAAAGACAGTTTTGGTGGCCAACAATGGTGACCGACACGAGGAACCATGTAACGTGCTGTGCCGTTTGTCTTTTGAGTAAAAACAGATCGGAGCCCCCTGTTGGTCTTCTGCGTTCCATTCCTGTGCCACCGTATCCGTGGCACATCATCTCCATGGATTTTGTGGTGGAACTACCACTCACCAAGACGGGACATACCACGGTTCTCACCATTGTAGATCATCTCTCCAAGATGGCACATTTCGTACCCTTGTTGAAATTGCACACGGCTGCGGAACTGGCCTTGATCTTCGTGCACGAGGTGGTGCGCCTCCATGGCATTCCATCGGTGGTCATAACGGACCGGGGATCGCAATTCGTGTCCTGCTTCTGGAGGGAGGTGTTCCGGATCCTCGAGATGGAAGTGCGCTTATCCTCAGCGTACCACCCCAAGACCGACGGCCAGGCCGAAAGAACGAACCACACCATGGAGCAGTACCTCCGTTGTTTGCTGCTTATGGTTGAAAAAGAATGGTCCGAGGTACTCTGGATGGCGGAATACGCCTACAACAAAAGCAGGCATTCGGCCATCGGCATGTCCCCCTTCTTTTGTCTCCACGGCCGTCACCCTCGCACCTCTGCTTGGGAGGTGCCCCGGGCCAGCATGTTGCCGACAGTACGTGCCTATCACGATTCCTCGCGCAGACTCTGGCAGCAAGCACGGTTTGAGTTGGCCAAGGCAAAGGACACCTACAAGACTCATGCTGACGCTCATCGACAGAAAGAGCCCGTGTACTGCGTGGGAGACCAGGTGTGGTTGTCCATTCGGCACCTCAACGTGCATGGCCCCAAGAAACTGTTGCCCCGTTTCGTGGGTCCCTTTGTCATTGAGAAGGTGGTTAATCCTGTGGCTATGAGGCTCTCTCTTCCTCCGCACATGAAGATCCACCCGGTTTTCCATGTCTCCCTGCTGCAGCCTGTCCATTCTGGTGGCTCTGTTCCCTCTCCTCCTTCTCCGGTGGTGGAGGAGGACCATGTTGAGTATGAGGTCAGGGCCATCCTGGGGTCTCGTCGTACCAAGGGAAAGCTGTTCTACCTGGTGGACTGGAAGGGGTATGGCCCAGACGAGAGGTCTTGGGATCCTTTGTCCCATGTTCACCATGCTCCTGTTCTAGTCCGCGCCTTTCATCTGAGTCATCCCTTGAGCCCCCGCCCTGCTTCCCCGTTTTGAGTTTCCGGGGGTGTTGGGGGGGACCTGTTTCAGGGGGGGGTACTGTCGTGTTCACGGTGCTTGCCGGTGCCCCCGCTATACACACACAGAAATGACCGCGAGACTCACTTCCGGGTGGAGGTTGAGTCCCGGTCTAGTCTTTCGACCGAAGATGAAAGGTCACAAAAGCACTTCCGGGGGAAACGCATAAACATCGCGTTTCCCGCCGGTTCTATGCTTCGAATTCCTTTGGAAGTTCCCCGAGTCGTGAGGATTGTCCTGGAGCCGAGAAGCGTCAGACGCGAGCGGAATCTCTCTCCTCTGTTGCGGTGCTGGAGGGCTTTTACCACTACGCTGGAGACGAGTCGAGGTATTAAACATACACAGATCCTTGAGCCTTGCAAACGCAGGAGCGTTGCGGGGTTTGTCTTTGTTTTCCCCGCGCTGGAGCGCTTTATGGTTATTTTGTTTTCACCGCGCTGGAGCGCTTTATGGTTGTTTTGTTTTCACCGCGCAGGAGCGCTTTATGATTAGTTTGGTCCAACCGCGCAGGAGCGCTTGGGGGTTCTCTTGAGTTTCACAGCGCATGTGCGCTTACCAGTCTCTACTTGGTTTCTCCGTGCTGGAGCACGATTCCAGGGCAGCCTTAACTTCCGGTTATGATCCCCCTGCCACACAGACACGCACAAGGGGTACCCGGTGTCACACTGTTGTAGTTGGGCATTTCTGTTCTACATTATGCGCAGGAGCGCTTTCCTTGTTATGCTGAGGAGCTTGCAGTGCAGCACCTCGCCTGGATACTACTTGACTGAGCTACACGTCAGACTGCATCTCATGGTCTGCAGAGCACTGGTGAGTCTCCAGAATTGACGACACGGGTATTCTGTGTGTGGATTACGGCTGTGAGAAAGAGTGGGAGTTGGGGTCCTTACTGAACTGGGTTTTTCCTGTCTTCCAGTTAATTTCGAGATACCCTACACACCAACCCACTACCTTCTTGCTGGCTCCCTTTCCTGCGTCCATCTCATCTCCGCTGGGTCATACTGTCCATGAGGGTCAGGTGGGTACAGGGACGGGCGCTCCTGTCGTCTCTGTGGAATTGCTTCACAAGCAGAGGTGAGTCTTGTGGGGTACCTGACAGAAGGAAGGAAGGGTTTAGTAAGAAAGTCCCAAGAATGATTCATAAGTGTTGTGCGGATGAATATGAGTGAGTGAGCCTTTCCATAAGATTCAGGGATCTGACATTAGTGTGTAGACTGATGTCAAAAGGACAAGGTATGTCCCTGTAGTGCAAGACTACAGCTTTACACATAGTACCGAAAGTTGACCAGTACATTTTAGCAAAAAATATATGTTTTATTTAGGACTATTAGCAATGCAAGACAAGGAAAACTAGATAAATGTAGTTATTCCATACCAAAAATGTGCTAGGAAACACATGCTATACATAGAATCAGTTTAGCCCATGAAAAGATATAGTCCCTTCCTTTCTAAGTACCACTCTAGACAGCATGCACACCTAAAATCATAAGTCTCTTGCCATGAAACTGAGGAGCACATAGATGTGGTGAGATCCGGGGTAGGTTATGATGAAAGTAGTCGGGAAAGTGGAGGATGTTGTAAAGACTAGAAAAGGATTTAGGTCAGTATGTTCCAAATAGGGATGTATGTGAATAATGGGGCAGCCAGGCTCTAACCTTGATAGACTTTGAAGTATGGCAGATTAGAGGGCAAAAAATGGTACCTAGGTAGGCTGACATCAATGTTTCTGCTATGGCACTGACATCAATGTTCCTACTATGGCACACTGGCTGTGCTCCTGTTGCTGGAGGGGAATCATGGGTGCAAATATACCATATGTCATGATTTATCAGTGAAAGTTCAGAAACTGTAATTGATTTGGACACCATAACACTATCTGGTCCTCTCACAATGAATGAGGAAGAATCTCTTCCAAGGAAGATGACCGGACTTCTTCTGGGTGAGCAAATGTGTTCTCCTCTGTAATCAATCTCCTTTGTAACACAATAGGAATGGGAATTTATTTTTACAGTGTCTCCCTTCAGTAGCATGAGCTTAATCACCAGTTAATGGGTCAATTTTGTTAGGGATAAGCTTAATGCGGTGGGCCATTTGCCTAACATATTCCATTAATAAAGTGAGTATTGCAATTTTATTCCACCTAATACAATTCTATTAGCTAAAAGTTTGAAGACTTCAGCTTACCAAATTTTTGGAGCGTTCATATCTGATCCTAGAGCCCAAGTAATAAGCTGCAGGAGAGAATTGTCTCACCATCGAATTCAATAAAATGTCAGGAGATTCTTACATCGTGTTTTCTGGTGGTAATAGATCAGATGATAGGCTCCAGAGTTATCTCAGAGGCTTGGCCACATTCTAAGATTGCTGTTTTCTGTCTAAAAAAGTAAACCTACTAAGTCTGTCATGTTTCCCACTATCCTCAGCACCTTTCGCTTTTTATATTGAACCCTTGATCTCTTTGGTTAAGACCTCATCAGCCATAATGCTGTTTAACTACTTGGGCAATACTACAAAAATACTTGCATAAGCAGATGGCATTGTGGTAGTAAATTCCAAGCCTGACAAAGGATCTCCAATCATTAGGAGAGTGGCAGAAGAAATCGTTGCAGGCTCAGCTTATAAACTTAACATCTGTAAAAATCTAATTCTCACTGTTGATTGCACAGCAGCTGTACAACATGGCTATCATGACTATTTTGGCAGACCCAGGAGCTGCTGACCTTCAGGAGACTTCTCAAGACCTGGATGTTCGACCTGTAGCTGCCTCCCCCCCCCCACCACCCCTTAGCGCCTTGAGACCCTCACGGGTGAGTAGTGCGCTCTACAAATGTTGTGATTGATTGATTACATTCCTTCAGAAACAAGATCATAGATAGGTGCTGAAGTTTGTACCCTTGCTAGTAAAAACAAAATACAACTCCAAAAATGACATAATATTCCTGTTTCACTTTGTTGTCATATCACTTGTTAAAAGTTTTACTCTATCAACTTTTTATATATCTCTTTTTGACCATTACCTGTCATATACATATCGTATATCAATCTCACAGTTTTTGACTTGTTCTGGATAAAGATCATGCATTAACTCAGAGAAATTCAGTTAATTATTTGAAGTTTAGACACCTCAAATGCAAAAAACAGGCACTCACCTCTGCGCTGAGCCAGCGCAGCCCATCATGATACATCCCCTAATATCAACGGTGGAAGGCTATAACTCGTCAAATCAAAATACAGTGAGACCGAAATACTCTGTGGGTAGGATAACACAAAAATAGCGGAAAACACTATTGAATGAGGAACCGACAAGGAAGCTGTTGAATTATTTGTACTGGTGGACACAAATCCCATTTTAGGTCTAGGTTGGGTACGATAAGCCTATTTGCCAACAGACAGCTAAAGCTGCCTGTATGAGAGACCTGAAATGAAGCTATTCCACAGAACATCAATATTTAGCTAATTCGTCAGTTCTCGGAAAGAAAGATGGAAATAGAGGCAATATGGTCTACTTTTTAGCTCCTATTCATACAAACCATGAATCAGAGCACTTCACTTGAAATATCAGACAAATTAAAAAGAAGTCAACATGATCAGCATGTTTTAGAGAGGAATTAGTCATCTTCTATTTGACCAGTCACCAAAGTGATTAGACCGAGGGCTATTTCTGGGTGACAAGAAGCTAGCAAGATAAGTAAGCATTAGACAGACAGACCATGATATACGAAAAAAGTGCATTGTGTGAATGTCAAAAATTGTAATGTCATTGGCTACATTTACCTTTAGCAAACAGAAACTTTCTTTGTTCCTAATGTCTCAAGATCCTTCATAAATAATGAGCTTGGTTGTGCCATAGAATACTGGAAGAAACATTAGCAATCCTGCAGAATGATTCAGAGGAAGACCATCTCTGTCACAATAAATAACTAGATGGTGTTTATGAAACCCCAAATGCAGGTTTGTGCTCCAAAGTATTATTAGATGACGTCTTGCTTCATGCTTTAGGAGCCCTTAGTTGACTTGTGTCCCAGATAACCATTTTGGTTTGCATTTGCAGATGCTAAAAGAAAAATGATAGTATTAAACACAGAGGGAGAGATTTTCAAAACGTTTGCGCTGGTTTAGCGTCACAAAAGTGACACAAACCAGCGCGAATTTTTAACATTTTATTTAGGTCATCAGAAAAAGAATAACATATTACACATAATAGCATCACATAAATAATAAATATCCGATGTCCAAATTTCAGGTTTTCACCCCCCCCCCCCCACTCCGGTGGATCCCTGCAGGAACAAACAATTACACCAAAACAGGCAAACAAACAGACATGGGGGTTCTTCACGTCACAATGGCCAATTAATCCTTATTTAGCCAATTAGTTAATGGTTCCCAAATCTTCTCCCCCTTTACCCTTGCCCTACTTAACCTTCTCCTAAAGACAGAAATCTCCCAGTTATAAATAAATAATAGTTTACAAAACCAAACTTGTATCGAAGGAGGATTCTGATCAAGCCACGCAGTGGCTAGACAGAGCCGGAATACAGCCATTGCTATATACACCAATTTCCTATCGGCTTCCACCACTTCCTGACTACTAATCCCCAACAGTATAACCTGGGGGATCAATACAACAAAATATCCCAATATAGATTCTAAACGTTGTTCAATTTTAGCCAGCAGCTGCAGGAGGCCAGGGCAGGTAGCAAACATATGTGTACTGTCTGCAGCGAGTAGCCCACGCCGAGAACAATGTATCCCCGAAGTCCCTCCCCATCGATGAATACGAGCCGGGGTTATATATAGGTTACACCATGTCTTAAAGCATTGTACCTGCAGACTTGCTGAGATACATACCGTTTGACTAAACAAGAGGGAATCTTCACACTCTCCCTGCCCGGCTTGCAAAATCGTTTGCCATCTATCAAACTGTTTGGCTAAATCATCGCCCATTTTTTCATTATGAGTTTATATAGAGTAGACATTGTGGATTGGCCCCCTAGGATCAAATCCATTAAAGGAATTCTATTCCGGGAAAAACATTTTTTGGGTGAAAAAATCCCTTATCTGCAAATACTTAAAAAAATGTTTGTTCTCAATCCCAAATTTTACTTTTATAGCCTCAAAAGTGACAATTACAGCATTAGCTATAAAATCCCCTATACAGAAAATGCCTTTCTCAATCCAGTATTTAAAATATGCATCTTGAAATATCTCTGGAAGTAATGCATTATTGACTAAAGGGGAGTATCTATGTAGCCGCACAATCCCAAACTTTTTCCTGACAGCTGCCAGACCCTGAAGGCACAGAGCAGAACCTTAGATTTAACCCTCTTAGAATAGGCGAAATCTATATGACGCAGTAGGAGTCCTCTAGCTTCTGTCCCATAAATTAGATGGTAAATTGATATTTCCCCACATTCCAGGTAACCCCCTTTCAGCAGCTCCCCCATCTGTTTCAGGGCTGTTGCCCAATAATAAATTTGAAAATTAGGCACAGACCACCCTCCCCTATCTCTAGTTAGGGTCATGTATCTGAGAGCCCTTCTTGGGCGCTGTCAAGCCCATAGAAACCACAAGACTATCTGATCTAACTTCTGGAACCAGGTTTTATTTATCTCTAGAGGAATATAACATTTTAGGCAAGAATATAATTTTGATGACATTACTTCTCCCAGTTAATGTCAAGTGTAGGTTGCTCATTCTCCGGGAATCTAATTACATTTTCTGTAACAATGGTTTCAGATTAATATCAACAATATCCTCGGGCTTAGAGCTTATTTCTATACCTAAGTATCTGGCACTTTGTACTATCAGCCGATCCACTAATGTGATTTTATCGTTAATAACAATTTGAGTTTTATGTTCATTCAAGTGATATCCAGATATGTTACCAAAATGCAGTATTAGGTTGTTTATTTCGTCAAGAGCAGAGCGGGGATCAGATGATATAAATAGCTAGGTCGTCGACATATGCCAACATTTTTATGCATCTCCCTCTAGCATAAACGGGTTGAATTCTTTGGTCTTCCTGAATCTTCCTAATTAAATGGTCGATATAGGTGGCAAATAATAGAGGGGAACATGGACAACCCCGTGCTATATTAATTGCCCCGACTGAGCTCCCATCAATGCAATCCTCACACTTGGGTCCTTATACATACTTTGATTAGCTCTTATGAACCCTTCCCCTATACTGTTATGTTTCATGACATAAAAGAGGCCAGGAGACCCTATCAAATGCCTTTTCTGCATCCAGGAGAATTAAGGCCATAGGGTCTCCTGTCACCTTGGTATAATCAAATAAAGTGATTGTCCAACGAATATGATCAATGATTTCTCGGCCGGGTACAAAACCGTGTTGCTGGGGGATACCATTTTTTAAATAACTGAGGCCAGTCTATTTGCAAAGATCTTAGAATACATTTTTATATCACTATTTATCAAGGTAATGGGCCTATATGACCCTGGATCGGCCGCCACTTTACCTTTTTTTTTTTAAATATAACGATCTTTGCAATCTTTCACGACTCTGGAGGTGCATCTCCGCTCTGCACTAAACGAAACATCTCAAGCAAAATTAGCGTCAGTTGGGTCCGAAAAATCTTATAAAATTCACCTGGTAAGAAATCGGGCCCAACCGCTTTACTAGATGAAAGTGAATCTATAGCGGATTGTATTTCTTCCAACCTGATCAGAGCATCTAACATATTCCGATCTAGGGTCGTCAGTTGATCTAATTTAACCTCATCAAGATACCTCTTAATTTCAGCTTGGATCCCACTGTCATTAATATCTTCCGCATATAGCTTCTGATAACATTTTTGGAAGGTCGCAAGTATGGCTTCTGCATCAGTTACCAAACCAATATCTGGGTCCACGATCCCTGTAATCCGTGTTTGTGCCTCCTTTTCTCTAGCCCGGATGGCCAACATATGGCCCACCCTTTCATTACTCTCATAAAGTTTAGACCGCCAGGCTAGGTATCTGCCCGCAGATTTGGCAAGTGAAATTTCAGTTATGGCAGATTTGGCAGTTATTATCTTTGTTTGTGCTACCTCGGCCTCCCCCCCCTCTGATAGCACCTTAATAAGGTTGGTCTCAGCTTTTCCCAACACTCCATACATCTCATTAATCTTACTCCTCTCCTTCTTTTGGGTCTCCCAGCCGAACTGCGTCGTCTCTCCCCTAATACCCGCTTTGAGAGTGTCCCAAACATTTTGAATACCTGTGCTTCCCATATTCTCATCTAACAACCTAGTAATCCACTTTCCCATATGGTCAGTATAGGAATTGTCATTTAGCAAGGCCCTATTGAAAGTCCAGCTAGTTGCTTGTTTTTTGCATTTAACATTCCCTTCAAGTACCAAGGGGTTATGGTCGGATATAACTCTAGGAAACTTGGTGATCTTACTACCTTGAACCATACATTGGGGAATAAGAAAATAATCCAGTCTTGCATGAGTTCTGTGTGGGGCAGAAAAATAGGTGAACCCTGGATGATTTCCCTCTAGTTGTGCCCATATATCTACTAGCCCATGCAACACCTTTAATTGGGAAAGAGATTTATAAACTTTCGGTTTTCGCCCTTGATATATTATCTCAGGATGGTTAGATATCGCACAGCCCAAGTTTATATTACGGTCACCACATAATATAATTGGGGATGGCCAACCCACCAGTTTCAAACTCAACCAATTATACAATTCAAGATCCTCTAAAACCAGTCCGTAGACCAAACATAATGTAAACATACTACTATCAATTAAACATTGTACAATTGCCCATCTGCCATGTCTATCCGAGAGGGATCGTGTGAAATTAGCAATACCCCGGCATGCAAAAATTGCAACACCTTTAGTTCTAACCTTTTGCCTTGCCCATAAGATTAATTGATACCCATCGAGATCCATAATTTTATTTTTATTTGCTTCTATATGTGTTTCTTGAAGGCAGATAATATCTGCCTTCAAGATTCAAACATCTTCCTTTATTCTGCGCCTCTTTACAGGGTTATTTAATCCACAGATTTAATAGAAGCTATCCCTATACCCCCCATTATAAGTGAAAAACAAATCTAAATGCATTACATCCATTATGGTCAAAACAAACACATCTAGCCTATTAGAAACTACACCACATAAGATCCCCCTCTTCCTTATATGAATCAACCTCCTCCTCCCCAGCCCACCCCCCGCCCCTTACTACAGCAAAAAAGGTCCTCAGACCCTTATGATGCCTCCCGCATTCCACTGTGCGCCCCTGTCACTCCCCAACCTATCTGAAAAAAGACAAAGAAAATAACTCAGCTCAGTTTAAACAGCCTGAAATACAATAAACAATATGCCCACATCGCTTTTTCTTTCAAATAAAAAGAAAAGACAAGAGATCACAGACAAAATCAGCCTCCAGTTAGTTCCTGTAGGTAGTTCTGAGCCTGAATCTCGGAAGTGAACAATCTAACCCTTCCTTGGTAAATTACTTTCAACCGAGAGGGGTTCATTAGATATACTTCACAACCAAGTTTTTGGAAGGGGCTAATAAGCTGCCGCAGCCGCCATCTTCTTTCTACTGTTGTGTGGAAGAAATCTGGCCGCACGAAAAATGTCTGCCCCTCTGCTGTTCTCTTTGCGTCCGATCTTGCCTTTTGGAATATCGCCTGCCGCAGTAGAAAGTTCCCCAAAAAAATTAGGATCGCTCTGGGCTTGGGGTTAGGACAGGGTTGTTTTTTAACATCAGGGGAAATCTATGTACGCGCTGAATCTCTGCCTCCCAGTTCCAATTTGATAATTCAGGAAAAGCGGATTTAAAAATTTCAGCACAAATCCTCATATATCGCTCCCCTCGACTTTCTCTTCAACACCCAGCAAACGTAGGTTGGTCCTCCGCTGCCTATTCTCGGATTCTTCCAGTTTCCACAAAATATCCATCATTCTAGCATCGTTAGCAGTTGTTTTCTGCTCTGTACTCTCTAATCCAGCCTCCAACCCCACTACGCGTTCCTCCAAAGAAGTAGTTCTTGCTACAATCTCGGTGCAAGTTTTTGTTGTTTTACGGATTGCACCCTGGATTTTTTTGGTCGCAAGTTGTGCCCTTTTATGCTCCTGGTGAGCCTCTACCTGCATTGCCTTAAGTGTAGCATATATTAAGCCTATGGAAGGGACAGGATCAGGTTTACTGCTAGAGGCCTTTGGATCGCTATCATTATCCTGAAATCCATGCATTGCCCCTTCCTCAGCTCCCAACAGGGTAGCGGAGTAATCCCATTGCAGATGCTCATTAGTTTCCGAATGAGAGCTTTCATGCCCCAAGCCCTCTGAGCTTTTCCTTTTGGACCGACTGATAACCCTCTTTAGGGTGTCTGTTGTCGTAAGGGGGCTATCACTATCATCCCCTGAGGTGTCCACATCTGTGTTATCAGGGTCACTAACATTATTAAAATCGGATTCCTCTGTTAAAGAAAAAAAGTTATCTCCGTCCGGAGTACCAGGTACTGTATCCCCTGACTCCTGCTGCTCGCAAACATAATCATTGTGGGCTGTAGGAGCAATTTTATCCACTTTCCCCTCCTGTTCCTTCCTGCCAGACATTGCTTCTACCTCCCCCGTTTGAGTATTTAAAATATCAGGAGCTTTAGGCAGGTTAAATGTCTCTGAGGTGCTGAGGGGGTCAGAAGTAGCAGTCCCTCCTGTGACATCCGATACACTGTTACCAGCAATGTTGCTAACAGTACCTGTATCTCTTGATTTGCTTGGGGTTTTCTGTTCCAGCAGGGGTTTGGTCTGTTTGCCGCTTACCCCCTTCCCCGAAAACATCCCAGGGACCATCGGCGTTCTCGCTTTCACAGCCCCGTTAGGAAGACACCGTTCACTCACGGGAGTTCCATTCTTGCTCCCCGCACTCTCTGCTCTCTCCTGGGTGGGTGTGCGAGAAGCCTCCAATTCCTTGGGGGTAGTTAGCTTTTTGGATGCAGCAACAACAGTCTTGGAGCCTGTCACTTCTTCCCTCTGTGCTAGTCTCCGTGGAGGCATCCTGCCCTGCCTCGCGCTCATCCGCTGGCTCCCAGCAAGCCACGCCCGCAGTAACAGCAGGTATGTCCGGCTTCTCAAAATGCCGAGACCAAACACCGCAGATGCACGAAGTAGCGCTTCGTGAACAACTTGCTGAATAACCATCCAGAACAATAAGTGAGGTCGCAATTCCGTTCCGAAAAGCTTTTTTTTTAGTTTAGCTGGGCATAGATGCCACCATTTCAATCAAGCAGCAGAGCGGTCAGGGAGTGACTTTCGCATGGGTCACGCAGCCGCCATCTTGCCTCCAAAGATCCGTGCTATTTTCTTTCCAGCGCAAAACTTGTTTTGCACTGGAAAGCTCTCTTTCAGTCGCACAAAGCAGCGTGTATGCTACACTCAGGCACACACCTAGCACTACGGTGCTAAGGTGTGTGCATGGGGCACGGCAGCTGAAATCAGCACCGGCACAAGGGAAAGGGGAGGAAAGAGCCAAGTCTCTGAAGATATGGCGCTTTCCTGCTCCCTCCCTGTCATGCAACATGGCGCAGCCTTTCGGGGGGCTGTGCCGCATTGCGCGACTTTTTGGAAAATCTCCCCCAGAGTGTATTTATATGCCCTGTGCAATACTTCAAGGAGGGTTTGATTTGGGCACAGATCTCCACACTTGGGCCCTCATTTACTAAGGTTTTGCGCTTTCACAAAGTAAGCCAAAGCAACGCAGCCATATTTTTTTTCCGGTGCAAAATTAATTTTATCAGCTCCAAAAGCATTTTGCGCTGCATTGTACCACTTTAAATCACTTTTGCATCACTTTGCATCTTTAAGTCAAGCAGGCGATATTGGGATGATACTAGAGTGGATTAGGGTAAATAACTGTAGGTTTTGACGCACAGCCCCATCTACTAAAATAAACACAATGAGATGATGGACGGATCGCTGAAACTTTTAAGACACTCACCCCCAGTCCTTGATCTGGGCTGAATCCATCATCGTTCACTTTGCCACCTCAGTTCAGACTCAGCCATATGCAATCAGTCTTGACCCTTTGCCTAATGGGAACAGTCCAGCCCAAACTGCCAAGCCAGGTCTTCCCTGAACCAAAAACAAGCATCCTGGGAATGGTTTCGGGGTAACACACCTCATCAGCCAGACTAGCTTGAATCCAGGGGCAAAGTGAGCAAGGGGCCCACGCCTGGGCATACCCTGCCGACTAAGGGCAAACAAAGCAATCACAAGGAGATGATGGACGGAGCGCTGAAACATTTCAGACCCTCACCCCCAGTCACAGATCTGGGTTGGGTCTAAATAGCCAGAGCAGTCTTTGCATTAAAGTGTAACGCCTCCATGTGCAGGCTATTTTTTAAAGTAACCCATGCATTGCGTGTGAGCTGAAGTGCACAGCACACATCAAATGCATGGGACCCTTCTGAGTTTGTCGAGGTGTGGGAATTTGTACCTAAAGTGTATGCATCCAGGACACATCCCACGCTAGCCAGTGCACTCACCTCTGCACCATGGTGTTAGACTCTGCGTCAACCTAATCAGAGCACTAATGCAGGGGATGACAGCTGTAGCAGGCCAATCCTAGTAGCCTTGGCTCTGCACTGTGCTTTAGTCCTTGAGCTGCGCAGCACACCTAATTGAAAACTTAATAAATGAGGGGTATATTATCAAGAAATGGCCTTGAAATTATCGCCGCTTTAGCGGCAGAAAACTGCCGCTAAAGCGGCGATAATGGGCTTGATAATATGCCCTTGAGAATTCCCATAGAAGCCCATGTTCTGGTGTCAACATGGGCTTCTATTGGAATTCTCTGTGGCATATTATCAAGCCCATTATCCCCGCTTTAGCGGCAGTTTTCTGCCGCTAAAGCGAAGATAATTTTAACGCTGTGCTTGATAATATGCCCCTTGGTCCATTGGTGTTTTCTCTACCCACACCATCCCACTACTTTCATGTAGATTGCAGGCAGTACTCTAATTAGGGCACATGGTAAAACAGTGCTTAATCTGCTAAAAAATATTTGTGTTGTGGTCTCGTGTTATTCTTAGGAGCCCACCATGGCACGTTGCCGAATGCTAGGGTTGCCGAATACCAAGGCTGTGTGATCTTGGTTCCATTCACCACCCTACCCTTCTTGTTATGTTATGTTATGTTAGAAGCATTTATTAAGCGTGCATACACCAACAGTTTCTTGGCGCTCAGAGAAGGATCACGGCAATGGTAAGGGGATTGCTTTAATCAGTATATGCTTAAGTGAACAACCAAGTCTTTAGCTGTTTCCTGAACTGGGCCAGAGAAGTCGAAGACCTAATCTCCGCCGGAAGGGAGTTCCAGAATTGTGGAGCGAGAACGGAGAACCTTAGTCCACCATGCTTCTTTCGCTTGGCTGTAGGAACTTCCAACAGATTCAAGTGAGAGGATCTAAGATTACGAGAGGGGGTATAGCGGTGCAGACGGGCCGAAATAAAAACCGGACCGTTGCAATGTAAAGCTTTAAAAATGGTGCAACACATCTTAAAAGCGCAGCGCATGCTCACTGGAAGCCAATGAAGGCTTTTCATTAAAGGGCTAACATGATGCCATTTACGCTGATGAAAGATCAGCCTTGCCGCCTGGTTCTGAACTAGTTGGAGGCGCCTTAGTTGGTATGCTGGGATGCCAACATACAATGAGCGGTTAAATTAGGGCACGACCTTGCGCACCCATACAATGAGTCGGCATAATCCAAGCGAGAGATCACTAGAGCGAGAGTGGCCAGAATCATAGCTTCCCTGCTAAAGAATCTACTGATCTTCTTTAGTCTGCGCAGCTGAAAGAAGCCAGCAGAGACTACCGAGCTAATCTGAGCCTTCATAGACAGATCATTACTGATAATGATCCCCAGACTCTTGGACGAGGCAGCTGGTGCAGGGGGATTACCAAGTTTAGGGGGCCAAAAATTAGAATGCCATGGATTTGCTGCCCCACCAGTTAAAATCAGCTCAGTTTTATCCGGGTTCAACTTCAACTGATTGTTGTTCATCCAGTCACTTATAAAAACCATTGTGTCTTGAACGTTGGATTCAGATGAGGCAGAGGTATTAATACTGAACACCAGTTGAAGATCGTCTGCGTAGTTAAAAATCCCAACATTCTTTTTTCTCAAAGAATGAATTAAAGGAAGGAGATAAAGATAGTAAAGGAATGGGGAAAGAGAGGAGCCCTGAGGAACCCCACAAGTAATATCGCTTTTGTTGGAAGAGAAATTAGCGCGGCACACCGCTTGGGACCGATTGCTCAGGAAGGAGGAAAGCCACCCTAAAGCCAGACCCTGAATTCCGGCATTGTTGACACGGTCGACCAAAATATCATGATCGACCGTGTCAAAAGCTGCTGAGAGATCCAGGAGAATCAGGGCCTGAGGGATGCCTATATCCGCCCCCTCTCTGAGCACATCCATAACCGTAAGGATGACTGACTCGGTCGAGTGTGCAGGTCTAAAGCCGGCCTGGTGGGAGTCTAGGACCTGGAAGTGTTCATCAAAGGAACTCAGGCAGTTAGCTACATGGGTCTCTAAGACCTTACCCAGATAGGGCAGCAAAGAAATAGGGCGATAGTTGCTGAGAACTGATGGATTTGAAGGAATCTGGAACCACACCATGCTCAAGCGAGTTATTCAAAAATGATCTGGGCGAGTCTGGGCATATGGTAAAGGCTTCCCGAAGAATATGAGGGGGACAATAGCCCAAGGGAGAGCCTGAAGTGACCTTATTTAATAAGTTCAAAAAAGTCTGCTCTGAGATGGAGGGGATTCGGTCGAGGCGATGTAAGCTCAGATCGCTGTTACGGTCATGATGAACGCAGACCCCAGAAGGGATACTAGCCTTGAAGGTGGCTATCTTCTCTATGAAATATGAATTGAGAGAGTCACATAGAGATTGAGAAGGGACAGGTTTTGGCGTGACTCTATCAGGTTTGGAAAGTTGGTCGACTATAGAGAAAATTTCTTTGGATTTGTTAGAAGCAGTAATAATTTTTTGCAAGAAAAAATTAGCCTTGGTTTGAATAATCACATTTTATATTCTTTCATCAGGGCTAAATAGAAGACTTTTGTATCTGAGAGGTAATGATGACGCCATTGGCGTTCTGCTTGTCTAAGTTCAAGTTTCTTTGATTTAAGATCTTCCGAGAACCACCGTTGAGCGTCGTGAGGTCTCACAGTCTTAATTTTTTTAAGCAGGGCAACTTGATCGCTGGCCGACTTCAACCATAATTCAATGCTCTCTGCCTGGGTCTTGAAGTCTTCTAATATAGAGGGGAAGGTACTCATTAAGCAAGATCGAAAATGGTCCATGTCTGCTCGTCTCCAATTTCTGGACAGTTGGTTCTCTATTAATTGGGGTTTAGGAGAAGGAATACAATGGAGAGTAAATCGGATCAAATAATGGTCGGACCAGACACACGGAGATATCAGAGGAGAAGAAATCTCTAAATTAGAGGTCCAAACTTGACCTAAGATATGCCCTTTTATATGGGTGGCATCCCTCACATATGAGGTACAATTCATCCCTAAAAGTAGGTCAGCAAATTCCCTCGAACTAGGACTCTCCCGATTATCGGAAGGCCAATAATTGAAGTCCACAATTATGAGAATCCTAGCATAGTTGAAAACAAGGTGAGAGATCATCTCTCCCAGTGCCTGAGGAAAGGTGGGCATGTTACCAGGGGGTCTATAAAAGAGGGCACAGATAAAAGATAACTGAGGGGAATCAAATTTTAAAATCAAGAAATCCGTTGAGGGCAAACCAGTGGACTCTAAGCTGGAGAACTCATGCTCTGTGCTTAATTTGTGCCGGTGCTTGCCGGTGCTTAGCACCGGCACAAATTTCTTAGGGCCGGGTCTACACTTCATATTGCCTTTCTTAAGTTCACACGGGTCTTCCCGGTGAACGCCGCAAAATATTTAAAATTGGATGCTGCATGGGCGCATGCCTTATTCTGAGGCACATTTCGCCACTCTGGGAGGGACTGCCCGAGAGAAAACAGCTGAACAGTGCCTGCCATTGTTCTCCCCGGTTGTAATCACGTCCCTGTCCCTCCTCTCCTGCTTGAAAAGATGCACAGCCCCCAGAGCAGGTCAGCCTTCTCGAAAACGCACCTCCCCCCACACTCTCTAACTTCCGCCCGCCTCTCCGCTTCTGCTTCCTATCTCTACAGTGATCCTGATGCCATTCTGATAGCGGTAAAAAGCGGTCATTTGATTTTCCTTTCTAGAGAGAGTATTTGGGGGAAAAAATGCAGTGGCTCCCGACATGCTCTTCCAGTCGTGAACCCTGTCTGCCATGGTGCCACTGGACTGCCCTTTCAAGTCCCGGGAACAACCACTGAAAGAAGAGGGGCAAGTGCAAGGTGCAGCAGCTTCTATATCATGTTTCATGTTTGTGTTCCAAGACTCGGCAACTGCCGCGGCGCTCCTTCCATCGCACAGGGCTGAGGGCTCCTGTGATCCGAGGATAGTGGGTTTGAGGCTGAGCAGTTGGCTGCTACTCTGAGGGCCTGAAGGGATCCTGGGCTCTGTGTGTCACTGTCTCCATCACTTAGAGCAGCATGGCTCCGCCATGCAGCACTCCACATTGCTGGCTTCCGATCTTACTTTCCCCCGCTGCTCTTCCTGGCACTGGTGGGCCTTCAAGCTGAACATCCCCAAGGTACTGCTTCCCTACTCTGCGCTTGTGGTACAAGAATCAGCTTCACGCTGGAGGCCATTGAGGGGTACTACTGATGGTGAGTGCTGAGGTTTCAGAGCAGGGAGGGCACACGACGAGGTGACAGAAAGCAGAGCATGCCTGCACTATGAAGCATTAGCGACGGGATTGTCAAACTGATTCTACATTTTCTTAAATTATCTGTGAGATCAAGATGTTTAGCCAATGTTTAAGCAACATGTTGAAGTCGCCTCTAAGTTGTATGATTGAAGCATGATTTTGTAGGTGGTTTAAATGTGGTCAGCATGTTGCTAATGGTCTGTGTCTGAGCTCTTAAAGTTTGGAACACAGATGAGCAAGAAAGTCAATTACGGAATGGGAATGTGACAATAGCTGCTCGTACTATGTATGCTGTAAAAGGCACTCTGCATAGGCCAGGGAGAATAGAGGGGTCTTCAGGGCATTTCTTCTTTTAAAACACTTCTAAAGAAGGCAACATTACACCCCTTGACTCAGCTGACCCATGAGGTTCTGTCCCTTACCATGGCAGCGAGCTTCATACTTTCCCACTCAATGTCTCTCATTGTTTGTGGTGATATTATTTAATTATTGTGCCCAGTAAGCACTGGACAATGGCACAGCATTTTTCATCTTCAGTTGTTTAAATTATGGTGCCAGCCAGACATGCTGCACAGATGCTGAACAAGTTTATAGAGTAGACTGCCAGGGAGCAGTGGGGGTTAAAAACAACAGATCGGTTTGGTATGAGACAAACACAAAACATCTTGGTAGCTTAGAAAAATGTCAGAATGTATGCAAGATCTGTGGGGTGTTGGAATGGTCTGGTAACTCCTGGGCGATACTTATTGCAGAGCATATCTGGCTCCCTAGTTGAGTTTTCCTCTCCTTCTCCTCACCACCCTACAAGGCTGGTTGTGTATATGTGTTATTTACTTAATTGTTTAACACTGTTTAAAAATTAAACCTTAAGAGGTAACGGAGCCCTTTGTTCCACTGTCTGCCGCCCTCTGACACTGCTAGTGCTAGCTGACTTTAAAACAGATATTCTTTAAAATATTGTGTGTTCCGTCTAAATTTAAGAGTCTGTCTTGAGAAACCACTTCAACTTTTTTAGACCAGGTCAGGTGGTACAGAATCTTTCTGGAGATGAATCATGTCAGCAGAAATTTTTAAAAACTTAACATCTGCAGAAGCTCATGCAGCAAAAATATCTTTAATGACCATGAAAAGTTGGCTCTACTTTATCGCATGGATTGGCCTGCCTTAGGAATGCAATGCGTGACTGGCCTAAAATTTGCCCACAAAAACAGCAATAAATGTTATGATAGGAAACACAAAAAATTGCAAAATGAAACTAAGCAAGCTGTAAGGAATGTTTTGTTTGTGACATGGTATGTGCACAAGTGCATCTGTAATTAACTGTCTGGACGCCAGCAAGGGCCAGTGTCTAATAGTGGCTGAGAGGCATTTTTCACCGGCTTCTGTTTTAGTTGTGCAGTTCTGATACATGTATGGTATTTGTGGATTCAGGTGTGTCATTGTTATGGCCTAACAACACTGTCCGGTGTGGTATTTGCAGAATAGTCCGGCCCGGGGATTCCAGTAGCTTCTTATATGATGAAGAGAGATGAGTGCACCTGAGAAGGGCTAGGGGACATCCAGTCAAAAGCTGGGAAGAGCTTGAGACCAAAAAGGAGAATGCTTTGTAATGTACACTGTGGTAGTGCTGGGCACAGAAAGGTACATTGCTGATTTCATGTCAAGGGTATAGGATGTGGCATAGTGGTCAGAGCTGCCCACTTTGGAACGGAGGAACCAGGTCCAGCTTCGACCATCACATCATCCACCCGTGCGATCAAACAAATGAATGTGGCCCAGTGTAACGTAACTGGTGAACATGTAAAGTGCTATAATAATCTGAAGACAAAAGGGTGAAGACGAGATGGAGAGTAAAGGTGCAGTGAGTAGCATGGGCCTCCCAGACTCTAATCCAGAGAAGAAAATGACCTCCCAAGTAGTTAGCAGTGCCAGTTGAGGATGTAGTTGGAGCAACTAGAGTAAGTGGGTGGAGCCACAGGTGGAAGTGGGTGGAGCCGAGGGAACTGGGTGTGGCCTCCTAAAAAAAATGGAGCACCTGCACTTCATATTTTACAAATTAAGCACTGCTGATGCTCCTTACGAATTATGGCAGAAACCCCACCTCCACCTCTCCCCAGAGGTCGATTAGCCTGAAGGATATAATAGCCATTAGGGATAGCTGCTAATATCTGGGGCACAAACATCGGTCAACCAAGTTTCCGTTAAAAGGAGAATGTCTGGGTTTTCTGATTGTAAAAGTAGTAAGATTTTAGCTTGGTGTTTGTTGTACGTTCTAGTGTTCTTCAACCATAGAGACGGGCGGCGAGCTGACATCGCCGCTCCTCGTGGGCCCTGAAATAGAACTTAAATGTAGATGTGATCGTCAATAAATCTACACGCTGTTACCATACCAACCCAGCGTCCTCCCTGTTATTTCCAGCACTACAAATGGCGACGAGGGTTCTGGAAGCTGGGCCCACGAGTGTCTCTCCATGCCTTGCTGTCCTTGCCGGTTGAAGCGGAGCCCTCCCACGTGGGCGTCTGCTGCTGAAGCCCCTCCCTGCAGCCTCTAGTTCCCGCTTTGCTGCCTGCCTCGACTGTCTTCTGGCCACGTGCTCCTGCCTGCTGGCACTGTTCCCGGGACGTTCTGTGCTGGCGCCCCTCCCCCCCTCTGGCCCTCCTGCAAGCTGCTGTCTCCGGCCCTGAGTGCCAGGTACTTTCTGTTGCTGTGGGGTCTCGCCTAGCGGTGCTTGCGCCCTGCTTGGTGCCCCTCCTTTGTGCTCACGTTCTGCCAGGCCTGGGGTGCTGCCGCTGCGTGGGGGTGTCCGCCATCCGCGCCACGTCTGTGGGGAGTGCTCACGATGGCGCACGGTGGCAACATCTGTGTCCCGCCTCTCTTCTTGGAGGTTCCCGGCAAGCCGTGCATGAAGTGGAAGAGCTGGTTGAGGGCTTTCAAGAACTACATTGTTTCCATTGATGGCACAGGGTACTCGGCAGAGCGGAAGAAGGCGCTGTTGTTCGGACTGCTGGGGAAAGCGGGGCAAGAGGTCTTCGACAGTTTGCCCGTGTACGTGAATCCGCCTGGTGTTACCACTCAGCTCAATGTGTTCCAGGAGGCGGTGAGGAGGTTGGAGCTGCAGTATGCTGAAGAGACTAACATCATGGTGGGGCGCCACAAATTTGCTCTTCGGAAGCAGGATGAAGGGGAGACTATAGAGGAATATATTGCCTGCTTGCGCGTTCTGGCCCAAGACTGTGAATTTGCGGGCATGACGGACACTTACATCAGGGACCAGGTGGTGTTCTACTGCCACTCCAAGAAAGTGCAGGAACGATTACTGACATGCCGTGATCCTACGCTGCAGGAGGTGGTGGCGATTGCGAAGGCCATCGAGAGATCCCTGGTGTCCGCAGAGGAACTTGCTAAAACTAGCCACGCTGCCAATGTGTTTTATGTGCAGGACAGAAGCAAATCCGCCCAGAGGCCTCCTGACAGAGGGGCGAATGATAAGGGGGCGGGTAGGAAGCCGCTCGCTTGCTTCAGGTGCGGAGCGCTGGATCACTTGGCGGACAGTAAGGCTTGCCCTGCGCTTGGCAGGAAGTGTACTAAGTGCAAGAGGGTGGGCCACTTTGCTGCTGTATGCAAGACCAGGAAGTCAGCTAGCAGTGTGAAAGTGAGTTCTGTGAGCGAAAGTGATCTCGAGGCGCTTGGGGATATAGTATCTCTATTGATGCGGAGGATGGGCGAGTGAAGGGGCCCATAGGCTCCGTTTTGATCGGCTCTGTTGAGCTTCCGTTTACTGCTGATTCAGGTTCCCCTATTACTCTGATTTCCGACACTACGTTTGATGCGAAGTGGCAAGATGTGCAATTGCGTGTGACGGATGTGAACCCGAAAGCGTTTGGGGAGCAGGACATAGTGATGAAAGGGTATTTTTCCGATACCCTCATTTTCAAAGGGAGGACAATCACTACCAAGTTTACGTGGCCGAGAAAGGGAGAAGCCTTGTGGGATGGAAGGATCTGGCGAAGTTGGGAGTGATGCTAATCCCAGGGGCAGCGGATCCCATAGTCCTCAGAGCTGACTGGGTCAATTCTATTCAGGCAGACGATGAGCCGGGTGGGTTGTCCGGAGTCCTTGCAAAATATAGTTCGGTCTTCGCAAATGAAGTATGGTGTGTGAAAGGCTTCGTGCACGACATACAGCTGAAGGAGGGGGCTATGCCGATCAAGCACAAGGTCAGGACTGTGCCTCTATCTGTCAGGGCGGAACTCAAGGCTGTGCTGGACAAGTTGGAGAATGAAGGTGTGATTGAAGGTGCCGGTGCTTCGGAATGGGTGTCCGCGATTGTCGTATCGAAGAAGAAAAGGTCTGGAGACATCCGTCTATGCGTGGACCTGCGTTCCCTCAATAACAACATCCTGGTCAATTGTCACCCTCTGCCCAACATTCAGGACATTTTGGCGTCGACGTCCGGGTCCCGACTCTTTACCCTGATTGATCTGAAGTCAGCGTACCACCAGGTCTGCCTCACCGACGGCTCCAAGAAGCTGACCACGTTTGTCACTCCGTTTGGGGCGTACAGGTATGTCCGGCTGCCTTTCGGACTCGCCTCTGCTTCGGGGGTGTTCCAAAAGTTGATGGATCTGTTGTTCTGTGACATGGAGGGGGTCGAAGCGTTCCAGGACGATATCTTGATTCACACCAAGGACGAAGCAGAGCACCTGGCGGTGTTGGGCAAGGTGTTGGAGGTCTTGCGTGAGAAGGGAATGACAGTCTCCAAAGACAAATGTAAATTTATGGAGACCAAGATCGAATACTTGGGGCATGTCTTGACCCCGGACGGGATTGCTCCCAAGGAAGACCTGGTGAAGGCGATCAGAGAAGCTCCGTGCCCTGGCGACAAGGACGCACTGCGGTCCTTCCTGGGGCTCAGTGAGTACTATTCGAAGTTCCTGCAGGGGTAAGCGACCACGGTGGAGCCACTGAGGGCCTTGCTGAGGAAGAATGTCAAGTACGCATGGGCAGCGGAGCAGGACGCGGCGTTCGAGGCCGTCAAGAGGGGTATCGCAGAGGCTCCGGTGCTGCAGCCTTACAACAAGGACTTGCGGAATGTGGTCACTGTCGATGCCAGTGCAAAGGGCATTGGGGCGGTTTTCTGCCAGTTCCACGGGCAGAAAGAAAACACCATTGCCTTCATATCCCGCTCTTTGAGCGACGCCGAGAAGCACTACAGCACCATCGAGCGCGAGACGCTCGCCTGTGTCTGGGCGGTGGAGAAACTGAAGAACTACTTGTGGGGCAAGGTGTTCGAAATCGTCACGGATCACAAACCCCTGATCTACATGATGGCCGGCGAGGGACGTGGTAATGGGAAGGCCAGTTCGCGGCTGCTGCGCCTACTGTCCAAGCTGCAGGAATACCACTTCACGATCCGGCACATCAAGGGTGGCCTCAACTGCAGAGCGGATTGCCTGTCCCGCTTGCCCGTGACAGGGGACGATGGTGTGTCCCTCGATGATGCGGAGTGTGTGGTGGCTCTGGTGGATGCCACGACGATGTGCGAAGGTTCCATATCAGAGGAGGAGTGGCTCGCTTCTCAGGAGAAGGACGTGGTTCTCCGCACCGTGATGGGCCACATGACATCCCAGTGGCCTCCTGTTTGAAATCTACACGGTTCGCTGCGAAGCTTCCAGCAGGTGAGTGCGGAACTCACTCTCGAGAATGGTTTCTTGAAACGGCATGAGCTGTTCGTCCCTCCGGAAGGCCTCAGGAGCAAGCTGATAAGGATTGTCCACAAGGGTCACCCTGGCGGCACCGCGACCAAGAATCTACTGAAAATGTACTACTGGTGGCCGGGGATGACCAGCGATGTCTGCGACTTCATAGACAGATGCGAGCAGTGCCTGAAGGCGGACAAGCATTGGAAGACCAGCAGAGGGGAACTGCAGAGGGTGGAGATTCCGGCTGGCCCATGGAGCAAGGTTGCCATCGCGGGTCCATTCTCGCTCCTGCCGGAGGACTGCAGATTTCTCATCGTGATCACCGACTACTACTCCAAGTGGATACAGTACAAGTTTGTCTGAGAGGTTACCACGGACCGGGTGATTCAAGTTCTACGAAAAATTTTCGCTCAGGAAGGGCAACCGAAGGTCATGGTTTCTGATAACGGCACCCAGCTGGTATCCAGGAAGATGACGGATTTTCTCACCCACTCAGGGGTCAAGCAGGAGAAGACCCCATTGTACAGCCCGAAGAGCAATGGGCAGGTGGAAAGAATGAACAGGTTCCTCAAAGAAGGAATTCAGCTAGCCATTGCGTCCAATTTGGATGTCAAGATGTTTCTTGCGGACAAGGTGCGTACTTACCATAACACTCCAAATGCTGTTACAGGCCACACACCTTTCTATTTGATGAGGGGGAGGAGGTGCACCAGTGAGCTTACTCCCAAATACAACGAATGGTATGATGTACGAGAAGACACGGAGGGTGTGCAAGAGAAGACGCTGAGAGTCAGGGAGCGTATCATGGCCAAGCAAGAGTGTGCCAAACGGTACGCTGATACTGTGAATAGAGCCAAAGCAAAGGACGTGGAACAGGGAGATTGGGTGCTAGTAAAGAAGCCGCATAAGGTGATGAAGGGGGAGTCAGTCTTCCAAACTCCTGTACGTGTGCGGGAGGTTAGGAAAGGGGCAGTGTGTTTGGAAAGTGGAGGATGGAGAAGCAAAGATGACATCGTCAAGCTCAAAGCAGGCCAGGAAAACATCATCATGAATGGAGGCCGTGCGAGTGGGTCCAGGAATGACGATAGTGTACCTGAGTGGCAAGAGTACGAGGTTGCAGGCAGGAGTGAACGGGCGGATAATGGATGGTTGCACACCTCGCCTATTGATAGAGCTAGCAAAGGCGAATCAGCATGTCGTGAGGAGGTGCGAGTTGAGACATGTGGTGCCGGTGGGCGGGGTGGAACGAAGTCTGTGCGAGAGTGCGAAGGCAACCAGGGTGTCCAGGAGTGTACCAGATATAGTAGCACGCCATGCGCCGAGGAGCATCCTCGGTTTGTCACTCCTAGGAGGCCTACCAGATTTGTTAGGGCGCCCAAGCGTTTTGAAGATTTTGTCATGACATGAATAATGTTTTGCTGTTTATATTGTTGAAGGGGAGATGTTGTACGTTCTAGTGTTCTTCAACCATAGAGACGGGTGTCTCGTTGCCGTCTGTGTCACGTGACGCCCCGTCCTATCAGGACGGGCGGCTCCGTGGCGCGGAGGGGGACGAGACATTCGAAGGAGAGCGCTGGCGGCGAGCTGACATCGCCGCTCCTCGTGGGCCCTGAAATAGAACTTAAATGTAGATGTGATCGTCCATAAATCTACACGCTGTTACCATACCAACCCAGCGTCCTCCCTGTTATTTCCGGCACTACAGTGTTTCACCAAGGATCGAGTGTTCAGATAGCAGACTGTGAGTCCTGTAGGTTTCTGAACCTTAGGAAGGGAAGGGGTGAGTCGCAATGAATTTTTGTTAGGGTAACTTTCTAAAATTAGTTCTGGAAAGTCAGATCGATGTATATAAATTTCCGCTTCTTCCAGAATAAGTTTATTGTTCTCAGTAATTTGAGAATTACCCAGCCACGATTTCAGTACCTTAGGGGAGTAAGAATATTTAATAAATTGGGCATTAGCGGTGGCCCCTGACCCCGCTCGGCCACGGACGGGCGCAGACGGGCTTGCCTTTGGCGCATCCGGGAAAGCATTTCGTTTTATGCCTTCCAAAAGTTGTGCAAAACACGCAATTCTTTTAAAAATATTGTTCATTCTCAGTAGCAGTTAACCAGTTAAAATACATTCAAACACTTTTAAAAAGCGGTCCGATATAACCCAACCCTGGCAACAGACCTTAATCCCTTCTTGTCTGTTCATCTCTTTCAATTTTCATTCCAGATTTCTCCATTTGTCACTGTTATTTAATCTTTCTCTTCCTCCTCCTTTTGTTACCATTCTGCCATCCTCTCTCTATTTCTATGGTAAAACACTAAACGCAGAGGCCTAACAAAGGCCCCTGCTGCCCCTGCGGAGTAAGGGGAGCATAACCTTCCATGCAGCCTGTTCAGGTTCAGAGCTTTGAATATATTTGTGACGCACGGGAATCTCAAGGGCCCCTAACACCTTCTGGGGGGAGCCTCATCGTGTTTTTTATGCCGCTGACTGAACAATAAATCCGGCCTACAAAAACGAGTGCTGACGCCCACTCGTGCAATCACCAGCACGGAATAAACACTGGCGCGGTAGCAGTTTCCAAAGGGATTTCGAAAAAGAATCATATTTGACAAGTTTATGCTTGATTACAGTTTTACACATGTCAGCATGTTGGAAAGACATTTTGACAGAAGAACAGATTGTAAAAGCAAGAAATACCGATCCTTTATTCTGACGCATTTGAATGAGCATGGCCAAGCATAAAACACCGCTTCTAAATGATGAGAATTTGATAAATGATTCTAAACCTTCACACGGGTGTACGTCTTCCTTCAGTTGAATTGGCTTCTTTAATACCTGGATAAGATCATCGAAGAGCCTGTGCTATGTAAAATGGCAGGATGTGCGACAGTGATGTTTACTATATATTGTTTACACAAAGTTATTTTATTTTTTCTCTTTTTGTAACACCACATTTATATTTTGATGCGTTGAATCATCACCTATGTCTGAAAATATGGTCCTTGTAATATTTTTTCTTATTTTTTTTAATTCTCTGTTATTATTTTTGCACATATCTTTTTATATATCATTGTCACTTTATGTTTATGTGGAGGCGCTTGATTGATGATCGTTAGTTGTCTACCTTTGAAAAACAAATAATAATGAAGAATTGAGATACAAAAAAAAAATGCCACTGTATTTGCAAAGGTCTTTGCAGTTCACAAGTCAACATTACAATTCCTTGCGAGTTGCAGACAAAAGTGGGAGACAAAGAAACACAATCCCTCTTCCTTGTGATTCACAGGGAAATATGTCAATGGTTTGTAATCACTCCTGTGATTAAAATGCTTGGGAAGATTACTAACTGCCACTCAAAGTCAGTAAACACTAAAAAAGTGGAAGGCGTCCATGAGTGCAGGGCCTAACAAAACCACATGGGGCCCCCTGCACGGTAAGGTGAGGGGGCCCCATTCCTTAACTGCCTTGTTGCTTCTGAGAGTTTTATTTGTTTGCAGCGTGCCTCAAGGTGGCCCTCTCTGAGGAGAATGGGGTGGGTCCACCATGGGCCATATTACCAAGGACGGCGATAACATTATTGCCACTTTAGCGGCAGGAAACTGCCGCTAAAGCGGCGATAAAGGGCTTGATAATGTGCCCTAGAGAATTCCAATAGAAACCCAGGTTTGTGGTCCTTCACACTAGAACGTGGGCTTCTTTTGGAATTCTCAAGGGCATATTATCAAGCCCTTTATCGCCGCTTTAGCAGCAGTTTCCTGCCGCTAAAGCGGCGATAATGTTATTGCCGTCCTTGATAATATGGCCCCACGGGTGCTGTAGGGGTCTCTGTTATGCCCCTGCATGAGGGACAGGTTCTGCTGTATGAGTGAGCATCCAAGGGTGTGGGGTGTTGCAGGGGATGTTAAGAAGGGAAAGACAGCTACATGCATCCACTACATGTGGCGTTACAAGACCACCCCATTCACAATGTCTCACATTGTTTGAGTTGCAGACCCTGTTACTTTAAGGTACAGAAGTTCAATATTAGCTCTGTGCCAATTGGTCTGATATCTCTTGGTGGAATCCATCTCTGCATTCTCAAGCATTCGCAGGCTGCCTGTTATCACATGGATATTAATGATAGTGGATTCTGAGTGTGCCTCGAATAGCTAATCTGAGTTGTGAAGGATTGATACAGCTGGCACAATGTAAAAATGTGTCTAGTTGCATAACAGGTGCTGTGCAAAGTCTCTGAAATGAGACCCAATAATATACATGGTGCATTGTTCCTTTTCTGCAGGTTCCCTCCCTTTCCTTATTTCTTCAGTGATCAAACTCTCTCTCCTTCATTTCTCACTTCCCGTATTTATTTTGTTGATAGACTGAGTCCTTTTTGGGTGAGGTATGTCTATGTCCTAGGTGCCCCCACCCCTTTGTTTTTTATACATATATAAATATTCAGTGGAAAAAGAAAATGTTACAGTTAGGAACTAAAATTTACAAATCCCTAGCAATTCACCGAAAAAAACAAAGGTTACAGGGGCATTATAGTTAGGAAATAGAAATTGAGAAAACCTTAGACATTCACAGAAAAATCCAAAGGTTACAGGGATGTTATGACATGGTCACTTACATCACTGATGATATCTCAAATGACATCACTGATGACATTATCCAATGAGTGTAAGTTAGATCTATACTAAGGTAATGCATTTGTGAAATTGCTATTCTTTCTGTACAACAAATGAATGATACTATTTCTAACATATTAAATCTGAGTGACTGTTTGACTATCTGTGCCAGTGTATGAGTGGGTGTCTGAGTGGCTCTATGGGTGTGTGAGTAGGAGTGGCTGTATGGATCTGTCAGTGGATGGGTGTGTGAACAGCTATATGAGTGTGTGAGTTGGTTTGTGAGTTCTTTTCTAGGTATGTGAGTGGCTGTTTGAGTGGTTGTATGCGTCTAAGACCACCCCATTCACAATGTCTCACATTGTTTGAGTTGCAGACCCTGTTACTTTAAGGTACAGAAGTTCAATATTAGCTCTGTGCCAATTGGTCTGATATCTCTTGGTGGAATCCATCTCTGCATTCTCAAGCATTCGCAGGCTGCCTGTTATCACATGGATATTAATGATAGTGGATTCTGAGTGTGCCTCGAATAGCTAATCTGAGTTGTGAAGGATTGATACAGCTGGCACAATGTAAAAATGTGTCTAGTTGCATAACAGGTGCTGTGCAAAGTCTCTGAAATGAGACCCAATAATATACATGGTGCATTGTTCCTTTTCTGCAGGTTCCATCCCTTTCCTTATTTCTTCAGTGATCAAACTCTCTCTCCTTCATTTCTCACTTCCCGTATTTATTTTGTTGATAGACACATTTTACAATCTTCCTGCCACCACTACTTCCTGCCCATGTACCATACTCTCTCAATCAATCAATCAATCAATCAATCAACCAAACAAACAGTAGATTTGTAGAGCGCTACTTGTCACCCAAAGGTTTCCAGGCACTGCTCTCTCCACCTTTCTCCATGAAACAGGCATTATGAACAATTCAATATGCTTATCTATGTATTATCAGTATTTTATGCAGACTAGACCTAAGTGGGTGACCAAGTGTTTTACATACAAACAGTTGCAATATATAAGCACCATTGATTCATTACATGAAATTTTACAAAGCATGTTGGGCAAAAACTGTATGATGGGGGTACCCAGACCAAGAGTCTGCACTTTTGCCAGGAGGGAACCACCCATCACAAAGGACCTGGGGTCAAGCCTGTCCAGGCTCATTTGCTTTGCATGCTGCTGTGTACAGTGCACAAGGAAATCCAGGTAAGGGTCCAAAACTGCTGCAAATATAGGGCAAATCTAGACCCTTCTGGTTGTGGGAATATATAGGATGTGTAGATTCTCCGAGGACCCCAGGTACCCAGAGCCAACAACTGAGCTGCACTGTATAATGGTTTTTTTCTTAGTGTACCGAGCAGGGGCCAATTCATATGGTGAAATATGTAGAGTAAAAAAATGTGTAAGAAGGAAACTTATGTATTTCTGAAATGGGCACAAGCTAAGGAGTTTAGAAGCAGTGGTTATTTGTACATCTCTGAATTTGTGGGTCCCGCACTAGTCTATGATTCAGAGGATATTTTTAAAAATGACTTCTTTCTTACACAGTGCCTTACATTTGTAAGGCACAAATGCAGCAAAATCCAATTGGTAATACCAAATGTTCTACTATTCTATACTCCAACGTGTCTTCCAATAAAAATGGTACCTCACTTATGCTGATAGGCCTAGTGCCCATAACAGGAAACAGCTCAAAATGCAACATGTATACAACCCATTATTTCTATGAAAACTGACCCTTTTTTTGCAAAGTCGGTAGCTGTGGATTTTGGGTTTTACTCAACCGGCACCTAGGAAAACCTAGCAAACTTGCACGTTTTTGAAAACTGTACACCTGGGGGGATCCAAGGTGTGGGTGACTTGCATGGCTTTCACCAGTTTTTTTGACTCAGAATCCCTTGCAAACTTCAAATTGTAACTAATAAAACACATTTTCCTAACATTTCTGTGATTGAAAGCTCTGAAATCTGCAGAGAGCTACAAACTTCCTTCCACCCAGCAGTCCTCCAAGTCTCCCGATAAAAAATGTTACATCACTTTTGTAAGTAGGCCTAGTGCACCCAACACGAAATGGCCCAAAATACAACATGGATGCATCACATTTTTCCATTCAAAAGTTACAAATTTTTTGCGAAGTGGGTAGCTGTGGATTTTGGGCACTAGCTCAGCCGGCATGAAAGGAAACATAGCAAACCTGAACATTTTTGGAAACTAGACAACCAGGGGAGTATAGGGGTGTGTGACTTGCATGGATTTCACTAAGTGATTGTCCCAATACCCTTGCAAACTTCAAACTTTGGGAAAAGAAAGCACCAGTTTTTCTCACATTCCCTTGATGGAAACTCCTGGAATCTGCAGGAATCCACAAAAATTCTACCACACACTTGTGCCAATATAAACGCTGTGCCACATCTGTGGCTTGGGCTAGTGCCCATGACAGGAACGGATCAAACCAAGGTCAATGGGAAACCTTGCCAGGCTGTTCCATTGACATTGCTTTGATCCGTTCCTGTTGTAGGCACTAGTCCCAGCCACCCAAGTGTCTGAGAATTTTATGAGTACAGGTGCGGTAATGCTGGGTGGTAGGATTGCTGTGCATTCCTCTGGATTCCGGAATTTTCCATCACAGAAATGTAAGGAAAATGTGTGATTTCAGTTTGAGGTTTGCAAGGCATTGTGGGCAAGAGAGCCTCATGGGATTCACACTAGGCACACTACCATGGAAATCCCTTCATTGTCTTGTTTTCCAAAATATCTGTGGTTGGTAGGTTTCCATGAGTGACGGCTGAGCATTGCCACGGCTACCCCTATCGCTAATCTCCCATGAAGTATATTAGAGCCTATTGTGTCAAGGTCTCTTAACCCACCCACATAAGTGAGGTACTATTGTTATGGGGAGACTTAGGAGAATGCTGGCTGGTAGGAACATTATGGCTCCCCTCAGATTTCAGTAGTTGCCTCAGAGACATGCAAGGAAAATGTGTGTGTTTAGTCAAAGTTTAGGGTTTGCAGTCCATTGTAGGTAAGAGAATGTTCTGGGATCCATGAAAAGCACACAACCCTGGACTCCCCCAGGTGTCTAGTTTTCAGTACTGTCTGTGTCTGGTAGGCTTTTCCAGGTGGGAGCCTACCCAAGCCCTAAAAATGCAACCAATCACTATTGCAAGTGGGACGATATTGGGAGTTAGGCACACTCTCCTGGCCCATGTGTAAAAAAACACACCCAGAGGAATCAAATGTTGTGTCACTTGCCATTGGGATGGGATTTCTTAGCTTAGTCCGCAGGGGAGCAGAAAGACTGAGACTTTAGGTGTGAGGGTAGGATGAATGTTAGGATGGGCTAGACCTACCATATTATTTCATTAAAACAAATATATATTCCTGTCATACAGTAGGCTTTCTGGCTCCCTGGGGAAAATTGGGGCAAACCTCCTGTCTGCCCCTGGTGGGGGGAGGCAAAAATGCTGGTTTGTCACTTTTGCAGGTGGACGTTCTACCCTCCCAGGGGGCATATCTAGGACAACCTCCCCAACTGGGACAAACCTATTTTCTCCCCAGGGGCAGAAAGACACTATTGCCACTTCTGGGTTAGTGGTATGGCTCGATGGTGCGGTGGGCCGAATCCTCCTTTCTTTTGTTTTGGTGTAATTTTGAATTTCCTGGTGTGTGGTGGATAGTTGACTTTCTGCCCCACTCAGCGGCAAATTAAAGGCAATCCCTGTCTTTCTCATGGGGCCTGGGTTTCAGAAAAAATTGTTGTGTCCCATTTGGATTGGGACTTTGGCCAATGCCAGGTTTTCTGCCCCCCCCCCCCCCCCCCAGGACCCGACAGTGGGGTTGCTTCAATTTGCCTCTGAGGAGCAGAAAGTCCACTATACTCTAGAGAGTTCAAAATGACACCAAAACAAAAAAATGAGGGTGCAGCCTACCCTGGGATCGAGCCATACCCTTGTCCCTGAAAGGGGCAACAGTGTCTTTCTGCCACCCGGGGGGCTGATAGGTTTGTCTTAATTGGGGAGGATGTCCTAAACTTGCGCCTGGGGGACCTGACACTACGGATTTTGCTTTCGGAGAAAAAGAAAGCGGTGTGGGTGTTGTACTCTGGTATTGGCCACAACCCCAAACCAAATGGGACAAACCAGGATACAACATCACACCACTTTATTTTGTCCGAAATGCAAAATCCCTAATGTCAGGTGGACTTTCTACACCTCCCAAGGGGGGCACATATGGACAACCACCCCAATCTGGACAGCCTTCTGGGGCAGTGGTGTGGCTCCATGCCTGGTTAGGCTACACCCTACCGTTATTTGTGTAGGCTCTGTTTTGAAATCCTTGGTGGGCTTTCTGCCCCTCTGGGGGCAGGTTGAGAATGAATACCCCTATCCACCCCAAGGGGGCAGAAGTTCTATTGGACCATGGGGTGGTGGAAATCATGGGCAAATGCCCGGAGGGCCATTCCCCCTCAAAAATACTGTTTATATTTCTGCCACCTAGGGGGGGGGGGTGCATTGGGGTAAACCCCCAACCTGCCCTCCAGAAAGGCTGATCTCTTTTAGGGAGGGAGCATGGCCATGCTCATGGTTGGCATTCTCCACCCCTATGTTTTTTTACCCTGATGTCTAGTGAGCTTTTTGCCCTACCTGGGAGCATGTTGGGGGAAATCAACCCCATCCACTCTCCAGGAGATAGAAAGACTGTCACCACATTGTTTTTGGAGAGAGGGTATGGCCATGCCCATGGTGAGCAGCCCCCACCTCTATGTTTATTTTCATAACATGACTTGGTGTCCAGTGCGGTTTTTGCACCCCTGGAGGAGCAGATTGAGGAAAGCAAGACTGAGTCCTTTTTGGGTGGGGTATGTCTATGTCCTAGGTGCCCCCACCCCTTTGTTTTTTATACATATATAAATATTCAGTGGAAAAAGAAAATGTTACAGTTAGGAACTAAAATTTACAAATCCCTAGCAATTCACTGAAAAAAACAAAGGTTACAGGGGCATTATAGTTAGGAAATAGAATTTGAGAAAACCTTAGACATTCACAGAAAAATCCAAAGGTTACAGGGATGTTATGACATGGTCACTGACATCACTGATGATATCTCAAATGACATCACTGATGACATTATCCAATGAGTGTAAGTTAGATCTATACTAAGGTAATGCATTTGTGAAATTGCTATTCTTTCTGTACAACAAATGAATGATACTATTTCTAACATATTAAATCTGAGTGACTGTTTGACTATCTGTGCCAGTGTGTGAGTGGGTGTCTGAGTGGCTCTATGGGTGTGTGAGTGGGAGTGGCTGTATGGATCTGTCAGTGGATGGGTGTGTGAACAGCTATATGAGTGTGTGAGTTGGTTTGTGAGTTCTTTTCTAGGTATGTGAGTGGCTGTTTGAGTGGTTGTATGCGTCTAAGACCACCCCATTCACAATGTCTCACATTGTTTGAGTTGCAGACCCTGTTACTTTAAGGTACAGAAGTTCAATATTAGCTCTGTGCCAATTGGTCTGATATCTCTTGGTGGAATCCATCTCTGCATTCTCAAGCATTCGCAGGCTGCCTGTTATCACATGGATATTAATGATAGTGGATTCTGAGTGTGCCTCGAATAGCTAATCTGAGTTGTGAAGGATTGATACAGCTGGCACAATGTAAAAATGTGTCTAGTTGCATAACAGGTGCTGTGCAAAGTCTCTGAAATGAGACCCAATAATATACATGGTGCATTGTTCCTTTTCTGCAGGTTCCCTCCCTTTCCTTATTTCTTCAGTGATCAAACTCTCTCTCCTTCATTTCTCACTTCCCGTATTTATTTTGTTGATAGACACATTTTACAATCTTCCTGCCACCACTACTTCCTGCCCATGTACCATACTCTCTCAATCAATCAATCAATCAATCAATCAACCAAACAAACAGTAGATTTGTAGAGCGCTACTTGTCACCCAAAGGTTTCCAGGCACTGCTCTCTCCACCTTTCTCCATGAAACAGGCATTATGAACAATTCAATATGCTTATCTATGTATTATCAGTATTTTATGCAGACTAGACCTAAGTGGGTGACCAAGTGTTTTACATACAAACAGTTGCAATATATAAGCACCTTTGATTCATTACATGACATTTTACAAAACATGTTGGGCAAAAACTGTATGATGGGGGTACCCAGACCAAGAGTCTGCACTTTTGCCAGGAGGGAACCACCCATCACAAAGGACCTGGGGTCAAGCCTGTCCAGGCTCATTTGCTTTGCATGCTGCTGTGTACAGTGCACAAGGAAATCCAGGTAAGGGTCCAAAACTGCTGCAATTATAGGGCAAATCTAGACCCTTCTGGTTGTGGGAATATATAGGATGTGTAGATTCTCCGAGGACCCCAGGTACCCAGAGCCAACAACTGAGCTGCACTGTATAATGGTTTTTTTCTTAGTGTACTGAGCAGGGGCCAATTCATATGGTGAAATATGTAGAGTAAAAAAATGTGTAAGAAGGAAACTTATGTATTTCTGAAATGGGCACAAGCTAAGGAGTTTAGAAGCAGTGGTTATTTGTACATCTCTGAATTTGTGGGTCCCGCACTAGTCTATGATTCAGAGGATATTTTTAAAAATGACTTCTTTCTTACACACTGCCTTACATTTGTAAGGCACAAATGCAGCAAAATCCAATTGGTAATACCAAATGTTCTACTATTCTATACTCCAACGTGTCTTCCAATAAAAATGGTACCTCACTTATGCTGATAGGCCTAGTGCCCATAACAGGAAACAGCTCAAAATGCAACATGTATACAACCCATTATTTCTATGAAAACTGACCCTTTTTTTGCAAAGTCGGTAGCTGTGGATTTTGGGTTTTACTCAACCGGCACCTAGGAAAACCTAGCAAACTTGCACGTTTTTGAAAACTGTACACCTGGGGGGATCCAAGGTGTGGGTGACTTGCATGGCTTTCACCAGTTTTTTTGACTCAGAATCCCTTGCAAACTTCAAATTGTAACTAATAAAACACATTTTCCTAACATTTCTGTGATTGAAAGCTCTGAAATCTGCAGAGAGCTACAAACTTCCTTCCACCCAGCAGTCCTCCAAGTCTCCCGATAAAAAATGTTACATCACTTTTGTAAGTAGGCCTAGTGCACGCAACACGAAATGGCCCAAAACACAACATGGATGCATCACATTTTTCCATTCAAAAGTTACTAATTTTTTGCGAAGTGGGTAGCTGTGGATTTTGGGCACTAGCTCAGCCGGCATGAAAGGAAACATAGCAAACCTGAACATTTTTGGAAACTAGACAACCAGGGGAGTATAGGGGTGTGTGACTTGCATGGATTTCACTAAGTGATTGTCCGAATACCCTTGCAAACTTCAAACTTTGGGAAAAGAAAGCACCAGTTTTTCTCACATTCACTTGATGGAAACTCCTGGAATTTGCAGGAATCCACAAAAATTCTACCACACACTTGTGCCAATATAAACGCTGTGCCACATCTGTGGCTTGGGCTAGTGCCCATGACAGGAACGGATCAAACCAAGGTCAATGGGATCCCTTGCCAGGCTGTTCCATTGACATTGCTTTGATCCGTTCCTGTTGTAGGCACTAGTCCCAGCCACCCAAGTGTCTGAGAATTTTATGAGTACAGGTGCGGTAATGCTGGGTGGTAGGATTGCTGTGCATTCCTCTGGATTCCGGAATTTTCCATCACAGAAATGTAAGGAAAATGTGTGATTTCAGTTTGAGGTTTGCAAGGCATTGTGGGCAAGAGAGCCTCATGGGATTCACACTAGGCACACTACCATGGAAATCCCTTCATTGTCTTGTTTTCCAAAATATCTGTGGTTGGTAGGTTTCCATGAGTGACGGCTGAGCATTGCCACGGCTACCCCTATCGCAAATCTCTCCATGAAGTATATTAGAGCCTATTGTGTCAAGGTCTCTTAACCCACCCACATAAGTGAGGTACTATTGTTATGGGGAGACTTAGGAGAATGCTGGCTGGTAGGAACATTATGGCTCCCCTCAGATTTCAGTAGTTGCCTCAGAGACATGCAAGGAAAATGTGTGTTTTTAGTCAAAGTTTAGGGTTTGCAGTCCATTGTAGGTAAGAGAATGTTCTGGGATCCATGAAAAGCACACAACCCTGGACTCCCCCAGGTGTCTAGTTTTCAGTACTGTCTGTGTCTGGTAGGCTTTTCCAGGTGGGAGCCTACCCAAGCCCTAAAAATGCAACCAATCACTATTGCAAGTGGGACGATATTGGGAGTTAGGCACACTCTCCTGGCCCATGTGTAAAAAAACACACCCAGAGGAATCAAATGTTGTGTCACTTGCCATTGGGATGGGATTTCTTAGCTTAGTAAGCAGGGGAGCAGAAAGACTGAGACTTTAGGTGTGAGGGTAGGATGAATGTTAGGATGGGCTAGACCTACCATATTATTTCATTAAAATAAATATATATTCCTGTCATACAGTAGGCTTTCTGGCTCCCTCTGGAAAATTGGGGCAAACCTCCTGTCTGCCCCTGGTGGGGGGAGGCAAAAAGGCTGGTTTGTCACTTTTGCAGGTGGACTTTCTACCCTCCCAGGGGGCATATCTAGGACAACCTCCCCAATTGGGACAAACCTATTTTCTCCCCAGGGGCAGAAAGACACTATTGCCCCTTCTGGGTTAGTGGTATGGCTCGATGGTGCGGTGGGCCGAATCCTCCTTTCTTTTGTTTTGGTGTAATTTTGAATTTCCTGGTGTGTGGTGGATAGTTGACTTTCTGCCCCACTCAGCGGCAAATTAAAGGCAATCCCTGTCTTTCTCATGGGGCCTGGGTTTCAGAAAAAATTGTTGTGTCCCATTTGGATTGGGACTTTGGCCAATGCCAGGTTTTCTGCCCCCCCCCCCCCCCCAGGACCCGACAGTGGGGTTGCTTCAATTTGCCTCTGAGGAGCAGAAAGTCCACTATACTCTAGAGAGTTCAAAATGACACCAAAACAAAAAAATGAGGGTGCAGCCTACCCTGGGATCGAGCCATACCCTTGTCCCTGAAAGGGGCAACAGTGTATTTCTGCCACCCGGGGGCTGATAGGTTTGTCTTAATTGGGGAGGATGTCCTAAACTTGCGCCTGGGGGACCTGACACTACGGATTTTGCTTTCGGAGAAAAAGAAAGCGGTGTGGGTGTTGTACTCTGGTATTGGCCACAACCCCAAACCAAATGGGACAAACCAGGATACAACATCGCACCACTTTATTTTGTCCGAAATGCAAAATCCCTAATGTCAGGTGGACTTTCTACACCTCCCAAGGGGGGCACATATGGACAACCACCCCAATCTGGACAGCCTTCTGGGGCAGTGGTGTGGCTCTATGCCTGGTTAGGCTACACCCTACCGTTATTTGTGTAGGCTCTGTTTTGAAATCCTTGGTGGGCTTTCTACCCCTCTGGGGGCAGGTTGAGAATGAATACCCCTATCCACCCCAAGGGGGCAGAAGTTCTATTGGACCATGGGGTGGTGGAAATCATGGGCAAATGCCCGGAGGGCCATTCCCCCTCAAAAATACTCTTTATATTTCTGCCACCTGGGGGGGGGGTGCATTGGGGTAAACCCCCAACCTGCCCTCCAGAAAGGCTGATCTCTTTTAGGGAGGGAGCATGGCCATGCTCATGGTCGGCATTCTCCACCCCTATGTTTTTTTTTTACCCTGGTGTCTAGTGAGCTTTTTGCCCTACCTGGGAGCATGTTGGGGGAAATCAAACCCATCCACTCTCCAGGAGATAGAAAGACTGTCACCACATTGTTTTTGGAGAGAGGGTATGGCCATGCCCATGGTGAGCAGCCCTCACCTCTATGTTTATTTTCATAACATGACTTGGTGTCCAGTGCGGTTTTTGCACCCCTGGAGGAGCAGATTGAGGAAAGCAAGACTGAGTCCTTTTTGGGTGGGGTATGTCTATGTCCTAGGTGCCCCCACCCCTTTGTTTTTTATACATATATAAATATTCAGTGGAAAAAGAAAATGTTACAGTTAGGAACTAAAATTTACAAATCCCTAGCAATTCACTGAAAAAAACAAAGGTTACAGGGGCATTATAGTTAGGAAATAGAATTTGAGAAAACCTTAGACATTCACAGAAAAATCCAAAGGTTACAGGGATGTTATGACATGGTCACTGACATCACTGATGATATCTCAAATGACATCACTGATGACATTATCCAATGAGTGTAAGTTAGATCTATACTAAGGTAATGCATTTGTGAAATTGCTATTCTTTCTGTACAACAAATGAATGATACTATTTCTAACATATTAAATCTGAGTGACTGTTTGACTATCTGTGCCAGTGTGTGAGTGGGTGTCTGAGTGGCTCTATGGGTGTGTGAGTGGGAGTGGCTGTATGGATCTGTCAGTGGATGGGTGTGTGAACAGCTATATGAGTGTGTGAGTTGGTTTGTGAGTTCTTTTCTAGGTATGTGAGTGGCTGTTTGAGTGGTTGTATGCGTCTAAGACCACCCCATTCACAATGTCTCACATTGTTTGAGTTGCAGACCCTGTTACTTTAAGGTACAGAAGTTCAATATTAGCTCTGTGCCAATTGGTCTGATATCTCTTGGTGGAATCCATCTCTGCATTCTCAAGCATTCGCAGGCTGCCTGTTATCACATGGATATTAATGATAGTGGATTCTGAGTGTGCCTCGAATAGCTAATCTGAGTTGTGAAGGATTGGTACAGCTGGCACAATGTAAAAATGTGTCTAGTTGCATAACAGGTGCTGTGCAAAGTCTCTGAAATGAGACCCAATAATATACATGGTGCATTGTTCCTTTTCTGCAGGTTCCCTCCCTTTCCTTATTTCTTCAGTGATCAAACTCTCTCTCCTTCATTTCTCACTTCCCGTATTTATTTTGTTGATAGACACATTTTACAATCTTCCTGCCACCACTACTTCCTGCCCATGTACCATACTCTCTCAATCAATCAATCAATCAATCAATCAATCAATCAATCAATCAATCAATCAACCAAACAAACAGTAGATTTGTAGAGCGCTACTTGTCACCCAAAGGTTTCCAGGCACTGCTCTCTCCACCTTTCTCCATGAAACAGGCATTATGAACAATTCAATATGCTTATCTATGTATTATCAGTATTTTATGCAGACTAGACCTAAGTGGGTGACCAAGTGTTTTACATACAAACAGTTGCAATATATAAGCACCATTGATTCATTACATGACATTTTACAAAACATGTTGGGCAAAAACTGTATGATGGGGGTACCCAGACCAAGAGTCTGCACTTTTGCCAGGAGGGAACCACCCATCACAAAGGACCTGGGGTCAAGCCTGTCCAGGCTCATTTGCTTTGCATGCTGCTGTGTACAGTGCACAAGGAAATCCAGGTAAGGGTCCAAAACTGCTGCAATTATAGGGCAAATCTAGACCCTTCTGGTTGTGGGAATATATAGGATGTGTAGATTCTCCGAGGACCCCAGGTACCCAGAGCCAACAACTGAGCTGCACTGTATAATGGTTTTTTTCTTAGTGTACCGAGCAGGGGCCAATTCATATGGTGAAATATGTAGAGTAAAAAAATGTGTAAGAAGGAAACTTATGTATTTCTGAAATGGGCACAAGCTAAGGAGTTTAGAAGCAGTGGTTATTTGTACATCTCTGAATTTGTGGGTCCCGCACTAGTCTATGATTCAGAGGATATTTTTAAAAATGACTTCTTTCTTACACACTGCCTTACATTTGTAAGGCACAAATGCAGCAAAATCCAATTGGTAATACCAAATGTTCTACTATTCTATACTCCAACGTGTCTTCCAATAAAAATGGTACCTCACTTATGCTGATAGGCCTAGTGCCCATAACAGGAAACAGCTCAAAATGCAACATGTATACAACCCATTATTTCTATGAAAACTGACCCTTTTTTTGCAAAGTCGGTAGCTGTGGATTTTGGGTTTTACTCAACCGGCACCTAGGAAAACCTAGCAAACTTGCACGTTTTTGAAAACTGTACACCTGGGGGGATCCAAGGTGTGGGTGACTTGCATGGCTTTCACCCGTTTTTTTGACTCAGAATCCCTTGCAAACTTCAAATTGTAACTAATAAAACACATTTTCCTAACATTTCTGTGATTGAAAGCTCTGAAATCTGCAGAGAGCTACACACTTCCTTCCACCCAGCAGTCCTCCAAGTCTCCCGATAAAAAATGTTACATCACTTTTGTAAGTAGGCCTAGTGCACGCAACACGAAATGGCCCAAAACACAACATGGATGCATCACATTTTTCCATTCAAAAGTTACTAATTTTTTGCGAAGTGGGTAGCTGTTGATTTTGGGCACTAGCTCAGCCGGCATGAAAGGAAACATAGCAAACCTGAAAATTTTTGGAAACTAGACAACCAGGGGAGTATAGGGGTGTGTGACTTGCATGGATTTCACTAAGTGATTGTCCCAATACCCTTGCAAACTTCAAACTTTGGGAAAAGAAAGCACCAGTTTTTCTCACATTCCCTTGATGGAAACTCCTGGAATCTGCAGGAATCCACAAAAATTCTACCACACACTTGTGCCAATATAAACGCTGTGCCACATCTGTGGCTTGGGCTAGTGCCCATGACAGGAACGAATCAAACCAAGGTCAATGGGATCCCTTGCCAGGCTGTTCCATTGACATTGCTTTGATCCGTTCCTGTTGTAGGCACTAGTCCCAGCCACCCAAGTGTCTGAGAATTTTATGAGTACAGGTGCGGTAATGCTGGGTGGTAGGATTGCTGTGCATTCCTCTGGATTCCGGAATTTTCCATCACAGAAATGTAAGGAAAATGTGTGATTTCAGTTTGAGGTTTGCAAGGCATTGTGGGCAAGAGAGCCTCATGGGATTCACACTAGGCACACTACCATGGAAATCCCTTCATTGTCTTGTTTTCCAAAATATCTGTGGTTGGTAGGTTTCCATGAGTGACGGCTGAGCATTGCCACGGCTACCCCTATCGCTAAACTCTCCATGAAGTATATTAGAGCCTATTGTGTCAAGGTCTCTTAACCCACCCACATAAGTGAGGTACTATTGTTATGGGGAGACTTAGGAGAATGCTGGCTGGTAGGAACATTATGGCTCCCCTCAGATTTCAGTAGTTGCCTCAGAGACATGCAAGGAAAATGTGTGTGTTTAGTCAAAGTTTAGGGTTTGCAGTCCATTGTAGGTAAGAGAATGTTCTGGGATCCATGAAAAGCACACAACCCTGGACTCCCCCAGGTGTCTAGTTTTCAGTACTGTCTGTGTCTGGTAGGCTTTTCCAGGTGGGAGCCTACCCAAGCCCTAAAAATGCAACCAATCACTATTGCAAGTGGGACGATATTGGGAGTTAGGCACACTCTCCTGGCCCATGTGTAAAAAAACACACCCAGAGGAATCAAATGTTGTGTCACTTGCCATTGGGATGGGATTTCTTAGCTTAGTCCGCAGGGGAGCAGAAAGACTGAGACTTTAGGTGTGAGGGTAGGATGAATGTTAGGATGGGCTAGACCTACCATATTATTTCATTAAAACAAATATATATTCCTGTCATACAGTAGGCTTTCTGGCTCCCTGGGGAAAATTGGGGCAAACCTCCTGTCTGCCCCTGGTGGGGGGCGGCAAAAAGGCTGGTTTGTCACTTTTGCAGGTGGACTTTCTACCCTCCCAGGGGGCATATCTAGGACAACCTCCCCAATTGGGACAAACCTATTTTCTCCCCAGGGGCAGAAAGACACTATTGCCCCTTCTGGGTTAGTGGTATGGCTCGATGGTGCGGTGGGCCGAATCCTCCTTTCTTTTGTTTTGGTGTAATTTTGAATTTCCTGGTGTGTGGTGGATAGTTGACTTTCTGCCCCACTCAGCGGCAAATTAAAGGCAATCCCTGTCTTTCTCATGGGGCCTGGGTTTCAGAAAAAATTGTTGTGTCCCATTTGGATTGGGACTTTGGCCAATGCCAGGTTTTCTGCCCCCCCCCCCCCCCAGGACCCGACAGTGGGGTTGCTTCAATTTGCCTCTGAGGAGCAGAAAGTCCACTATACTCTAGAGAGTTCAAAATGACACCAAAACAAAAAAATGAGGGTGCAGCCTACCCTGGGATCGAGCCATACCCTTGTCCCTGAAAGGGGCAACAGTGTCTTTCTGCCACCCGGGGGGCTGATAGGTTTGTCTTAATTGGGGAGGATGTCCTAAACTTGCGCCTGGGGACCTGACACTACGGATTTTGCTTTCGGAGAAAAAGAAAGCGGTGTGGGTGTTGTACTCTGGTATTGGCCACAACCCCAAACCAAATGGGACAAACCAGGATACAACATCGCACCACTTTATTTTGTCCGAAATGCAAAATCCCTAATGTCAGGTGTACTTTCTACACCTCCCAAGGGGGGCACATATGGACAACCACCCCAATCTGGACAGCCTTCTGGGGCAGTGGTGTGGCTCCATGCCTGGTTAGGCTACACCCTACCGTTATTTGTGTAGGCTCTGTTTTGAAATCCTTGGTGGGCTTTCTGCCCCTCTGGGGGCAGGTTGAGAATGAATACCCCTATCCACCCCAAGGGGGCAGAAGTTCTATTGGACCATGGGGTGGTGGAAATCATGGGCAAATGCCCGGAGGGCCATTCCCCCTCAAAAATACTCTTTATATTTCTGCCACCTAGGGGGGGGTGCATTGGGGTAAACCCCCAACCTGCCCTCCAGAAAGGCTGATCTCTTTTAGGGAGCGAGCATGGCCATGCTCATGGTCGGCATTCTCCACCCCTATGTTTTTTTACCCTGATGTCTAGTGAGCTTTTTGCCCTACCTGGGAGCATGTTGGGGGAAATCAACCCCATCCACTCTCCAGGAGATAGAAAGACTGTCACCACATTGTTTTTGGAGAGAGGGTATGGCCATGCCCATGGTGAGCAGCCCCCACCTCTATGTTTATTTTCATAACATGACTTGGTGTCCAGTGCGGTTTTTGCACCCCTGGAGGAGCAGATTGAGGAAAGCAAGACTGAGTCCTTTTTGGATGGGGTATGTCTATGTCCTAGGTGCCCCCACCCCTTTGTTTTTTATACATATATAAATATTCAGTGGAAAAAGAAAATGTTACAGTTAGGAACTAAAATTTACAAATCCCTAGCAATTCACTGAAAAAAACAAAGGTTACAGGGGCATTATAGTTAGGAAATAGAATTTGAGAAAACCTTAGACATTCACAGAAAAATCCAAAGGTTACAGGGATGTTATGACATGGTCACTGACATCACTGATGATATCTCAAATGACATCACTGATGACATTATCCAATGAGTGTAAGTTAGATCTATACTAAGGTAATGCATTTGTGAAATTGCTATTCTTTCTGTACAACAAATGAATGATACTATTTCTAACATATTAAATCTGAGTGACTGTTTGACTATCTGTGCCAGTGTGTGAGTGGGTGTCTGAGTGACTCTATGGGTGTGTGAGTGGGAGTGGCTGTATGGATCTGTCAGTGGATGGGTGTGTGAACAGCTATATGAGTGTGTGAGTTGGTTTGTGAGTTCTTTTCTAGGTATGTGAGTGGCTGTTTGAGTGGTTGTATGCATCTAAGACCACCCCATTCACAATGTCTCACATTGTTTGAGTTGCAGACCCTGTTACTTTAAGGTACAGAAGTTCAATATTAGCTCTGTGCCAATTGATCTGATATCTCTTGGTGGAATCCATCTCTGCATTCTCAAGCATTCGCAGGCTGCCTGTTATCACATGGATATTAATGATAGTGGATTCTGAGTGTGCCTCGAATAGCTAATCTGAGTTGTGAAGGATTGATACAGCTGGCACAATGTAAAAATGTGTCTAGTTGCATAACAGGTGCTGTGCAAAGTCTCTGAAATGAGACCCAATAATATACATGGTGCATTGTTCCTTTTCTGCAGGTTCCCTCCCTTTCCTTATTTCTTCAGTGATCAAACTCTCTCTCCTTCATTTCTCACTTCCCGTATTTATTTTGTTGATAGACACATTTTACAATCTTCCTGCCACCACTACTTCCTGCCCATGTACCATACTCTCTCAATCAATCAATCAATCAATCAATCAATCAACCAAACAAACAGTAGATTTGTAGAGCGCTACTTGTCACCCAAAGGTTTCCAGGCACTGCTCTCTCCACCTTTCTCCATGAAACAGGCATTATGAACAATTCAATATGCTTATCTATGTATTATCAGTATTTTATGCAGACTAGACCTAAGTGGGTGACCAAGTGTTTTACATACAAACAGTTGCAATATATAAGCACCATTGATTCATTACATGACATTTTACAAAACATGTTGGGCAAAAACTGTATGATGGGGGTACCCAGACCAAGAGTCTGCACTTTTGCCAGGAGGGAACCACCCATCACAAAGGACCTGGGGTCAAGCCTGTCCAGGCTCATTTGCTTTGCATGCTGCTGTGTACAGTGCACAAGGAAATCCAGGTAAGGGTCCAAAACTGCTGCAATTATAGGGCAAATCTAGACCCTTCTGGTTGTGGGAATATATAGGATGTGTAGATTCTCCGAGGACCCCAGGTACCCAGAGCCAACAACTGAGCTGCACTGTATAATGGTTTTTTTCTTAGTGTACCGAGCAGGGGCCAATTCATATGGTGAAATATGTAGAGTAAAAAAATGTGTAAGAAGGAAACTTATGTATTTCTGAAATGGGCACAAGCTAAGGAGTTTAGAAGCAGTGGTTATTTGTACATCTCTGAATTTGTGGGTCCCGCACTAGTCTATGATTCAGAGGATATTTTTAAAAATGACTTCTTTCTTACACAGTGCCTTACATTTGTAAGGCACAAATGCAGCAAAATCCAATTGGTAATACCAAATGTTCTACTATTCTATACTCCAACGTGTCTTCCAATAAAAATGGTACCTCACTTATGCTGATAGGCCTAGTGCCCATAACAGGAAACAGCTCAAAATGCAACATGTATACAACCCATTATTTCTATGAAAACTGACCCTTTTTTTGCAAAGTCGGTAGCTGTGGATTTTGGGTTTTACTCAACCGGCACCTAGGAAAACCTAGCAAACTTGCACGTTTTTGAAAACTGTACACCTGGGGGGATCCAAGGTGTGGGTGACTTGCATGGCTTTCACCAGTTTTTTTGACTCTGAATCCCTTGCAAACTTCAAATTGTAACTAATAAAACACATTTCCTAACATTTCTGTGATTGAAAGCTCTGAAATCTGCAGAGAGCTACAAACTTCCTTCCACCCAGCAGTCCTCCAAGTCTCCCGATAAAAAATGTTACATCACTTTTGTAAGTAGGCCTAGTGCACGCAACACGAAATGGCCCAAAACACAACATGGATGCATCACATTTTTCCATTCAAAAGTTACTAATTTTTTGCGAAGTGGGTAGCTGTGGATTTTGGGCACTAGCTCAGCCGGCATGAAAGGAAACATAGCAAACCTGAACATTTTTGGAAACTAGACAACCAGGGGAGTATAGGGGTGTGTGACTTGCATGGATTTCACTAAGTGATTGTCCGAATATCCTTGCAAACTTCAAACTTTGGGAAAAGAAAGCACCAGTTTTTCTCACATTCCCTTGATGGAAACTCCTGGAATTTGCAGGAATCCACAAAAATTCTACCACACACTTGTGCCAATATAAACGCTGTGCCACATCTGTGGCTTGGGCTAGTGCCCATGACAGGAACGGATCAAACCAAGGTCAATGGGATCCCTTGCCAGGCTGTTCCATTGACATTGCTTTGATCCGTTCCTGTTGTAGGCACTAGTCCCAGCCACCCAAGTGTCTGAGAATTTTATGAGTACAGGTGCGGTAATGCTGGGTGGTAGGATTGCTGTGCATTCCTCTGGATTCCGGAATTTTCCATCACAGAAATGTAAGGAAAATGTGTGATTTCAGTTTGAGGTTTGCAAGGCATTGTGGGCAAGAGAGCCTCATGGGATTCACACTAGGCACACTACCATGGAAATCCCTTCATTGTCTTGTTTTCCAAAATATCTGTGGTTGGTAGGTTTCCATGAGTGACGGCTGAGCATTGCCACGGCTACCCCTATCGCAAATCTCTCCATGAAGTATATTAGAGCCTATTGTGTCAAGGTCTCTTAACCCACCCACATAAGTGAGGTACTATTGTTATGGGGAGACTTAGGAGAATGCTGGCTGGTAGGAACATTATGGCTCCCCTCAGATTTCAGTAGTTGCCTCAGAGACATGCAAGGAAAATGTGTGTTTTTAGTCAAAGTTTAGGGTTTGCAGTCCATTGTAGGTAAGAGAATGTTCTGGGATCCATGAAAAGCACACAACCCTGGACTCCCCCAGGTGTCTAGTTTTCAGTACTGTCTGTGTCTGGTAGGCTTTTCCAGGTGGGAGCCTACCCAAGCCCTAAAAATGCAACCAATCACTATTGCAAGTGGGACGATATTGGGAGTTAGGCACACTCTCCTGGCCCATGTGTAAAAAAACACACCCAGAGGAATCAAATGTTGTGTCACTTGCCATTGGGATGGGATTTCTTAGCTTAGTCCGCAGGGGAGCAGAAAGACTGAGACTTTAGGTGTGAGGGTAGGATGAATGTTAGGATGGGCTAGACCTACCATATTATTTCATTAAAACAAATATATATTCCTGTCATACAGTAGGCTTTCTGGCTCCCTCGGGAAAATTGGGGCAAACCTCCTGTCTGCCCCTGGTGGGGGGAGGCAAAAAGGCTGGTTTGTCACTTTTGCAGGTGGACTTTCTACCCTCCCAGGGGGCATATCTAGGACAACCTCCCCAATTGGGACAAACCTATTTTCTCCCCAGTGGCAGAAAGACACTATTGCCCCTTCTGGGTTAGTGGTATGGCTCGATGGTGCGGTGGGCCGAATCCTCCTTTCTTTTGTTTTGGTGTAATTTTGAATTTCCTGGTGTGTGGTGGATAGTTGACTTTCTGCCCCACTCAGCGGCAAATTAAAGGCAATCCCTGTCTTTCTCATGGGGCCTGGGTTTCAGAAAAAATTGTTGTGTCCCATTTGGATTGGGACTTTGGCCAATGCCAGGTTTTCTGCCCCCCCCCCCCAGGACCCGACAGTGGGGTTGCTTCAATTTGCCTCTGAGGAGCAGAAAGTCCACTATACTCTAGAGAGTTCAAAATGACACCAAAACAAAAAAATGAGGGTGCAGCCTACCCTGGGATCGAGCCATACCCTTGTCCCTGAAAGGGGCAACAGTGTCTTTCTGCCACCCGGGGGGCTGATAGGTTTGTCTTAATTGGGGAGGATGTCCTAAACTTGCGCCTGGGGGACCTGACACTACGGATTTTGCTTTCGGAGAAAAAGAAAGCGGTGTGGGTGTTGTACTCTGGTATTGGCCACAACCCCAAACCAAATGGGACAAACCAGGATACAACATCGCACCACTTTATTTTGTCCGAAATGCAAAATCCCTAATGTCAGGTGGACTTTCTACACCTCCCAAGGGGGGCACATATGGACAACCACCCCAATCTGGACAGCCTTCTGGGGCAGTGGTGTGGCTCCATGCCTGGTTAGGCTACACCCTACCGTTATTTGTGTAGGCTCTGTTTTGAAATCCTTGGTGGGCTTTCTGCCCCTCTGGGGGCAGGTTGAGAATGAATACCCCTATCCACCCCAAGGGGGCAGAAGTTCTATTGGACCATGGGGTGGTGGAAATCATGGGCAAATGCCCGGAGGGCCATTCCCCCTCAAAAATACTGTTTATATTTCTGCCACCTAGGGGGGGGGGGTGCATTGGGGTAAACCCCCAACCTGCCCTCCAGAAAGGCTGATCTCTTTTAGGGAGGGAGCATGGCCATGCTCATGGTCGGCATTCTCCACCCCTATGTTTTTTTACCCTGGTGTCTAGTGAGCTTTTTGCCCTACCTGGGAGCATGTTGGGGGAAATCAACCCCATCCACTCTCCAGGAGATAGAAAGACTGTCACCACATTGTTTTTGGAGAGAGGGTATGGCCATGCCCATGGTGAGCAGCCCCCACCTCTATGTTTATTTTCATAACATGACTTGGTGTCCAGTGCGGTTTTTGCACCCCTGGAGGAGCAGATTGAGGAAAGCAAGACTGAGTCCTTTTTGGGTGGGGTATGTCTATGTCCTAGGTGCCCCCACCCCTTTGTTTTTTATACATATATAAATATTCTGTGGAAAAAGAAAATGTTACAGTTAGGAACTAAAATTTACAAATCCCTAGCAATTCACTGAAAAAAACAAAGGTTACAGGGGCATTATAGTTAGGAAATAGAATTTGAGAAAACCTTAGACATTCACAGAAAAATCCAAAGGTTACAGGGATGTTATGACATGGTCACTGACATCACTGATGATATCTCAAATGACATCACTGATGACATTATCCAATGAGTGTAAGTTAGATCTATACTAAGGTAATGCATTTGTGAAATTGCTATTCTTTCTGTACAACAAATGAATGATACTATTTCTAACATATTAAATCTGAGTGACTGTTTGACTATCTGTGCCAGTGTGTGAGTGGGTGTCTGAGTGGCTCTATGGGTGTGTGAGTGGGAGTGGCTGTATGGATCTGTCAGTGGATGGGTGTGTGAACAGCTATATGAGTGTGTGAGTTGGTTTGTGAGTTCTTTTCTAGGTATGTGAGTGGCTGTTTGAGTGGTTGTATGCGTCTAAGACCACCCCATTCACAATGTCTCACATTGTTTGAGTTGCAGACCCTGTTACTTCAAGGTACAGAAGTTCAATATTAGCTCTGTGCCAATTGGTCTGATATCTCTTGGTGGAATCCATCTCTGCATTCTCAAGCATTCGCAGGCTGCCTGTTATCACATGGATATTAATGATAGTGGATTCTGAGTGTGCCTCGAATAGCTAATCTGAGTTGTGAAGGATTGATACAGCTGGCACAATGTAAAAATGTGTCTAGTTGCATAACAGGTGCTGTGCAAAGTCTCTGAAATGAGACCCAATAATATACATGGTGCATTGTTCCTTTTCTGCAGGTTCCCTCCCTTTCCTTATTTCTTCAGTGATCAAACTCTCTCTCCTTCATTTCTCACTTCCCGTATTTATTTTGTTGATAGACACATTTTACAATCTTCCTGCCACCACTACTTCCTGCCCATGTACCATACTCTCTCAATCAATCAATCAATCAATCAATCAACCAAACAAACAGTAGATTTGTAGAGCGCTACTTGTCACCCAAAGGTTTCCAGGCACTGCTCTCTCCACCTTTCTCCATGAAACAGGCATTATGAACAATTCAATATGCTTATCTATGTATTATCAGTATTTTATGCAGACTAGACCTAAGTGGGTGACCAAGTGTTTTACATACAAACAGTTGCAATATATAAGCACCATTGATTCATTACATGACATTTTACAAAACATGTTGGGCAAAAACTGTATGATGGGGGTACCCAGACCAAGAGTCTGCACTTTTGCCAGGAGGGAACCACCCATCACAAAGGACCTGGGGTCAAGCCTGTCCAGGCTCATTTGCTTTGCATGCTGCTGTGTACAGTGCACAAGGAAATCCAGGTAAGGGTCCAAAACTGCTGCAATTATAGGGCAAATCTAGACCCTTCTGGTTGTGGGAATATATAGGATGTGCAGATTCTCCGAGGACCCCAGGTACCCAGAGCCAACAACTGAGCTGCACCGTATAATGGTTTTTTTCTTAGTGTACCGAGCAGGGGCCAATTCATATGGTGAAATATGTAGAGTAAAAAAATGTGTAAGAAGGAAACTTATGTATTTCTGAAATGGGCACAAGCTAAGGAGTTTAGAAGCAGTGGTTATTTGTACATCTCTGAATTTGTGGGTCCCGCACTAGTCTATGATTCAGAGGATATTTTTAAAAATGACTTCTTTCTTACACACTGCCTTACATTTGTAAGGCACAAATGCAGAAAAATCCAATTGGTAATACCAAATGTTCTACTATTCTATACTCCAACGTGTCTTCCAATAAAAATGGTACCTCACTTATGCTGATAGGCCTAGTGCCCATAACAGGAAACAGCTCAAAATGCAACATGTATACAACCCATTATTTCTATGAAAACTGACCCTTTTTTTGCAAAGTCGGTAGCTGTGGATTTTGGGTTTTACTCAACCGGCACCTAGGAAAACCTAGCAAACTTGCACGTTTTTGAAAACTGTACACCTGGGGGGATCCAAGGTGTGGGTGACTTGCATGGCTTTCACCAGTTTTTTTGACTCAGAATCCCTTGCAAACTTCAAATTGTAACTAATAAAACACATTTTCCTAACATTTCTGTGATTGAAAGCTCTGAAATCTGCAGAGAGCTACAAACTTCCTTCCACCCAGCAGTCCTCCAAGTCTCCCGATAAAAAATGTTACATCACTTTTGTAAGTAGGCCTAGTGCACGCAACACGAAATGGCCCAAAACACAACATGGATGCATCACATTTTTCCATTCAAAAGTTACTAATTTTTTGCGAAGTGGGTAGCTGTGGATTTTGGGCACTAGCTCAGCCGGCATGAAAGGAAACATAGCAAACCTGAACATTTTTGGAAACTAGACAACCAGGGGAGTATAGGGGTGTGTGACTTGCATGGATTTCACTAAGTGATTGTCCCAATACCCTTGCAAACTTCAAACTTTGGGAAAAGAAAGCACCAGTTTTTCTCACATTCCCTTGATGGAAACTCCTGGAATCTGCAGGAATCCACAAAAATTCTACCACACACTTGTGCCAATATAAACGCTGTGCCACATCTGTGGCTTGGGCTAGTGCCCATGACAGGAACGGATCAAACCAAGGTCAATGGGATCCCTTGCCAGGCTGTTCCATTGACATTGCTTTGATCCGTTCCTGTTGTAGGCACTAGTCCCAGCCACCCAAGTGTCTGAGAATTTTATGAGTACAGGTGCGGTAATGCTGGGTGGTAGGATTGCTGTGCATTCCTCTGGATTCCGGAATTTTCCATCACAGAAATGTAAGGAAAATGTGTGATTTCAGTTTGAGGTTTGCAAGGCATTGTGGGCAAGAGAGCCTCATGGGATTCACACTAGGCACACTACCATGGAAATCCCTTCATTGTCTTGTTTTCCAAAATATCTGTGGTTGGTAGGTTTCCATGAGTGACGGCTGAGCATTGCCACGGCTACCCCTATCGCAAATCTCTCCATGAAGTATATTAGAGCCTATTGTGTCAAGGTCTCTTAACCCACCCACATAAGTGAGGTACTATTGTTATGGGGAGACTTAGGAGAATGCTGGCTGGTAGGAACATTATGGCTCCCCTCAGATTTCAGTAGTTGCCTCAGAGACATGCAAGGAAAATGTGTGTTTTTAGTCAAAGTTTAGGGTTTGCAGTCCATTGTAGGTAAGAGAATGTTCTGGGATCCATGAAAAGCACACAACCCTGGACTCCCCCAGGTGTCTAGTTTTCAGTACTGTCTGTGTCTGGTAGGCTTTTCCAGGTGGGAGCCTACCCAAGCCCTAAAAATGCAACCAATCACTATTGCAAGTGGGACGATATTGGGAGTTAGGCACACTCTCCTGGCCCATGTGTAAAAAAACACACCCAGAGGAATCAAATGTTGTGTCACTTGCCATTGGGATGGGATTTCTTAGCTTAGTCCGCAGGGGAGCAGAAAGACTGAGACTTTAGGTGTGAGGGTAGGATGAATGTTAGGATGGGCTAGACCTACCATATTATTTCATTAAAACAAATATATATTCCTGTCATACAGTAGGCTTTCTGGCTCCCTCGGGAAAATTGGGGAAACCTCCTGTCTGCCCCTGGTGGGGGGAGGCAAAAAGGCTGGTTTGTCACTTTTGCAGGTGGACTTTCTACCCTCCCAGGGGGCATATCTAGGACAACCTCCCCAATTGGGACAAACCTATTTTCTCCCCAGGGGCAGAAAGACACTATTGCCACTTCTGGGTTAGTGGTATGGCTCGATGGTGCGGTGGGCCGAATCCTCCTTTCTTTTGTTTTGGTGTAATTTTGAATTACCTGGTGTGTGGTGGATAGTTGACTTTCTGCCCCTCTCAGCGGCAAATTAAAGGCAATCCCTGTCTTTCTCATGGGGCCTGGGTTTCAGAAAAAATTGTTGTGTCCCATTTGGATTGGGACTTTGGCCAATGCCAGGTTTTCTGCCCCCCCCCCCCCCCCAGGACCCGACAGTGGGGTTGCTTCAATTTGCCTCTGAGGAGCAGAAAGTCCACTATACTCTAGAGAGTTCCAAATGACACCAAAACAAAAAAATGAGGGTGCAGCCTACCCTGGGATCGAGCCATACCCTTGTCCCTGAAAGGGGCAACAGTGTCTTTCTGCCACCCGGGGGGCTGATAGGTTTGTCTTAATTGGGGAGGATGTCCTAAACTTGCGCCTGGGGGACCTGACACTACGGATTTTGCTTTCGGAGAAAAAGAAAGCGGTGTGGGTGTTGTACTCTGGTATTGGCCACAACCCCAAACCAAATGGGACAAACCAGGATACAACATCGTACCACTTTATTTTGTCCGAAATGCAAAATCCCTAATGTCAGGTGGACTTTCTACACCTCCCAAGGGGGGCACATATGGACAACCACCCCAATCTGGACAGCCTTCTGGGGCAGTGGTGTGGCTCCATGCCTGGTTAGGCTACACCCTACCGTTATTTGTGTAGGCTCTGTTTTGAAATCCTTGGTGGGCTTTCTGCCCCTCTGGGGGCAGGTTGAGAATGAATACCCCTATCCACCCCAAGGGGGCAGAAGTTCTATTGGACCATGGGGTGGTGGAAATCATGGGCAAATGCCCGGAGGGCCATTCCCCCTCAAAAATACTGTTTATATTTCTGCCACCTAGGGGGGGGGGGGTGCATTGGGGTAAACCCCCAACCTGCCCTCCAGAAAGGCTGATCTCTTTTAGGGAGGGAGCATGGCCATGCTCATGGTCGGCATTCTCCACCCCTATGTTTTTTTACCCTGGTGTCTAGTGAGCTTTTTGCCCTACCTGGGAGCATGTTGGGGGAAATCAACCCCATCCACTCTCCAGGAGATAGAAAGACTGTCACCACATTGTTTTTGGAGAGAGGGTATGGCCATGCCCATGGTGAGCAGCCCCCACCTCTATGTTTATTTTCATAACATGACTTGGTGTCCAGTGCGGTTTTTGCACCCCTGGAGGAGCAGATTGAGGAAAGCAAGACTGAGTCCTTTTTGGGTGGGGTATGTCTATGTCCTAGGTGCCCCCACCCCTTTGTTTTTTATACATATATAAATATTCAGTGGAAAAAGTAAATGTTACAGTTAGGAACTAAAATTTACAAATCCCTAGCAATTCACTGAAAAAAACAAAGGTTACATGGGCATTATAGTTAGGAAATAGAATTTGAGAAAACCTTAGACATTCACAGAAAAATCCAAAGGTTACAGGGATGTTATGACATGGTCACTGACATCACTGATGATATCTCAAATGACATCACTGATGACATTATCCAATGAGTGTAAGTTAGATCTATACTAAGGTAATGCATTTGTGAAATTACTATTCTTTCTGTACAACGAATGAATGATACTATTTCTAACATATTTAATCTGAGTGACTGTTTGACTATCTGTGCCAGTGTGTGAGTGGGTGTCTGAGTGGCTCTATGGGTGTGTGAGTGGGAGTGGCTGTATGGATCTGTCAGTGGATGGGTGTGTGAACAGCTATATGAGTGAGTGAGTTGGTTTGTGAGTTCTTTTCTAGGTATGTGAGTGGCTGTTTGAGTGGTTGTATGCGTCTAAGACCACCCCATTCACAATGTCTCACATTGTTTGAGTTGCAGACCCTGTTACTTTAAGGTACAGAAGTTCAATATTAGCTCTGTGCCAATTGGTCTGATATCTCTTGGTGGAATCCATCTCTGCATTCTCAAGCATTCGCAGGCTGCCTGTTATCACATGGATATTAATGATAGTGGATTCTGAGTGTGCCTCGAATAGCTAATCTGAGTTGTGAAGGATTGATACAGCTGGCACAATGTAAAAATGTGTCTAGTTGCATAACAGGTGCTGTGCAAAGTCTCTGAAATGAGACCCAATAATATACATGGTGCATTGTTCCTTTTCTGCAGGTTCCCTCCCTTTCCTTATTTCTTCAGTGATCAAACTCTCTCTCCTTCATTTCTCACTTCCCGTATTTATTTTGTTGATAGACACATTTTACAATCTTCCTGCCACCACTACTTCCTGCCCATGTACCATACTCTCTCAATCAATCAATCAATCAATCAATCAACCAAACAAACAGTAGATTTGTAGAGCGCTACTTGTCACCCAAAGCTTTCCAGGCACTGCTCTCTCCACCTTTCTCCATGAAACAGGCATTATGAACAATTCAATATGTTTATCTATGTATTATCAATATTTTATGCAGACTAGACCTAAGTGGGTGACCAAGTGTTTTACATACAAACAGTTGCAATATATAAGCACCATTGATTCATTACATGACATTTTACAAAACATGTTGGGCAAAAACTGTATGATGGGGGTAGCCAGACCAAGAGTCTGCACTTTTGCCAGGAGGGAACCACCCATCACAAAGGACCTGGGGTCAAGCCTGTCCAGGCTCATTTGCTTTGCATGCTGCTGTGTACAGTGCACAAGGAAATCCAGGTAAGGGTCCAAAACTGCTGCAATTATAGGGCAAATCTAGACCCTTCTGGTTGTGGGAATATATAGGATGTGTAGATTCTCCGAGGACCCCAGGTACCCAGAGCCAACAACTGAGCTGCACTGTATAATGGTTTTTTTCTTAGTGTACCGAGCAGGGGCCAATTCATATGGTGAAATATGTAGAGTAAAAAAATGTGTAAGAAGGAAACTTATGTATTTCTGAAATGGGCACAAGCTAAGGAGTTTAGAAGCAGTGGTTATTTGTACATCTCTGAATTTGTGAGTCCCGCACTAGTCTATGATTCAGAGGATATTTTTAAAAATGACTTCTTTCTTACACACTGCCTTACATTTGTAAGGCACAAATGCAGCAAAATCCAATTGGTAATACCAAATGTTCTACTATTCTATACTCCAACGTGTCTTCCAATAAAAATGGTACCTCACTTATGCTGATAGGCCTAGTGCCCATAACAGGAAACAGCTCAAAATGCAACATGTATACAACCCATTATTTCTATGAAAACTGACCCTTTTTTTGCAAAGTCGGTAGCTGTGGATTTTGGGTTTTACTCAACCGGCACCTAGGAAAACCTAGCAAACTTGCACGTTTTTGAAAACTGTACACCTGGGGGGATCCAAGGTGTGGGTGACTTGCATGGCTTTCACCAGTTTTTTTGACTCAGAATCCCTTGCAAACTTCAAATTGTAACTAATAAAACACATGTTCCTAACATTTCTGTGATTGAAAGCTCTGAAATCTGCAGAGAGCTACAAACTTCCTTCCACCCAGCAGTCCTCCAAGTCTCCCGATAAAAAATGTTACATCACTTTTGTAAGTAGGCCTAGTGCACGCAACACGAAATGGCCCAAAACACAACATGGATGCATCACATTTTTCCATTCAAAAGTTACTAATTTTTTGCGAAGTGGGTAGCTGTGGATTTTGGGCACTAGCTCAGCCGGCATGAAAGGAAACATAGCAAACCTGAACATTTTTGGAAACTAGACAACCAGGGGAGTATAGGGTTGTGTGACTTGCATGGATTTCACTAAGTGATTGTCCCAATACCCTTGCAAACTTCAAACTTTGGGAAAAGAAAGCACCAGTTTTTCTCACATTCCCTTGATGGAAACTCCTGGAATCTGCAGGAATCCACAAAAATTCTACCACACACTTGTGCCAATATAAACGCTGTGCCACATCTGTGGCTTGGGCTAGTGCCCATGACAGGAACGGATCAAACCAAGGTCAATGGGATCCCTTGCCAGGCTGTTCCATTTACATTGCTTTGATCCGTTCCTGTTGTAGGCACTACTCCCAGCCACCCAAGTGTCTGAGAATTTTATGAGTACAGGTGCGGTAATGCTGGGTGGTAGGATTGCTGTGCATTCCTCTGGATTCCGGAATTTTCCATCACAGAAATGTAAGGAAAATGTGTGATTTCAGTTTGAGGTTTGCAAGGCATTGTGGGCAAGAGAGCCTCATGGGATTCACACTAGGCACACTACCATGGAAATCCCTTCATTGTCTTGTTTTCCAAAATATCTGTGGTTGGTAGGTTTCCATGAGTGACGGCTGAGCATTGCCACGGCTACCCCTATCGCTAATCTCTCCATGAAGTATATTAGAGCCTATTGTGTCAAGGTCTCTTAACCCACCCACATAAGTGAGGTACTATTGTTATGGGGAGACTTAGGAGAATGCTGGCTGGTAGGAACATTATGGCTCCCCTCAGATTTCAGTAGTTGCCTCAGAGACATGCAAGGAAAATGTGTGTGTTTAGTCAAAGTTTAGGGTTTGCAGTCCATTGTAGGTAAGAGAATGTTCTGGGATCCATGAAAAGCACACAACCCTGGACTCCCCCAGGTGTCTAGTTTTCAGTACTGTCTGTGTCTGGTAGGCTTTTCCAGGTGGGAGCCTACCCAAGCCCTAAAAATGCAACCAATCACTATTGCAAGTGGGACGATATTGGGAGTTAGGCACACTCTCCTGGCCCATGTGTAAAAAAACACACCCAGAGGAATCAAATGTTGTGTCACTTGCCATTGGGATGGGATTTCTTAGCTTAGTCCGCAGGGGAGCAGAAAGACTGAGACTTTAGGTGTGAGGGTAGGATGAATGTTAGGATGGGCTAGACCTACCATATTATTTCATTAAAACAAATATATATTCCTGTCATACAGTAGGCTTTCTGGCTCCCTCGGGAAAATTGGGGCAAACCTCCTGTCTGCCCCTGGTGGGGGGAGGCAAAAAGGCTGGTTTGTCACTTTTGCAGGTGGACTTTCTACCCTCCCAGGGGGCATATCTAGGACAACCTCCCCAACTGGGACAAACCTATTTTCTCCCCAGGGGCAGAAAGACACTATTGCCCCTTCTGGGTTAGTGGTATGGCTCGATGGTGCGGTGGGCCGAATCCTCCTTTCTTTTGTTTTGGTGTAATTTTGAATTTCCTGGTGTGTGGTGGATAGTTGACTTTCTGCCCCACTCAGCGGCAAATCAAAGGCAATCCCTATCTTTCTCATGGGGCCTGGGTTGCAGAAAAAATTGTTGTGTCCCATTTGGATTGGGACTTTGGGCAATGCCAGGTTTTCTGCCCCCCCCCCCCCCAGGAGCCGACAGTGGGGTTGCTTCAATTTGCCTCTGAGGAGCAGAAAGTCCACTATACTCTAGAGAGTTCAAAATGACACCAAAACAAAAAAATGAGGGTGCAGCCTACCCTGGGATCGAGCCATACCCTTGTCCCTGAAAGGGGCAACAGTGTCTTTCTGCCACCCGGGGGGCTGATAGGTTTGTCTTAATTGGGGAGGATGTCCTAAACTTGCGCCTGGGGGACCTGACACTACGGATTTTGCTTTCGGAGAAAAAGAAAGCGGTGTGGGTGTTGTACTCCGGTATTGGCCACAACCCCAAACCAAATGGGACAAACCAGGATACAACATCGCACCACTTTATTTTGTCCGAAATGCAAAATCCCTAATGCCAGGTGGACTTTCTACACCTCCCAAGGGGGACACATATGGACAACCACCCCAATCTGGACAGCCTTCTGGGGCAGTGGTGTGGCTCCATGCCTGGTTAGGCTACACCCTACCGTTATTTGTGTAGGCTCTGTTTTGAAATCCTTGGTGGGCTTTCTGCCCCTCTGGGGGCAGGTTGAGAATGAATACCCCTATCCACCCCAAGGGGGCAGAAGTTCTATTGGACCATGGGGTGGTGGAAATCATGGGAAATGCCCGGAGGGCCATTCCCCCTCAAAAATACTGTTTATATTTCTGCCACCTAGGGGGGGGGGGGTGCATTGGGGTAAACCCCCAACCTGCCCTCCAGAAAGGCTGATCTCTTTTAGGGAGGGAGCATGGCCATGCTCATGGTCGGCATTCTCCACCCCTATGTTTTTTTACCCTGGTGTCTAGTGAGCTTTTTGCCCTACCTGGGAGCATGTTGGGGGAAATCAACCCCATCCACTCTCCAGGAGATAGAAAGACTGTCACCACATTGTTTTTGGAGAGAGGGTATGGCCATGCCCATGGTGAGCAGCCCCCACCTCTATGTTTATTTTCATAACATGACTTGGTGTCCAGTGCGGTTTTTGCACCCCTGGAGGAGCAGATTGAGGAAAGCAAGACTGAGTCCTTTTTGGGTGGGGTATGTCTATGTCCTAGGTGCCCCCACCCCTTTGTTTTTTATACATATATAAATATTCAGTGGAAAAAGTAAATGTTACAGTTAGGAACTAAAATTTACAAATCCCTAGCAATTCACTGAAAAAAACAAAGGTTACAGGGGCATTATAGTTAGGATATAGAATTTGAGAAAACCTTAGACATTCACAGAAAAATCCAAAGGTTACAGGGATGTTATGACATGGTCACTGACATCACTGATGATATCTCAAATGACATCACTGATGACATTATCCAATGAGTGTAAGTTAGATCTATACTAAGGTAATGCATTTGTGAAATTACTATTCTTTCTGTACAACGAATGAATGATACTATTTCTAACATATTTAATCTGAGTGACTGTTTGACTATCTGTGCCAGTGTGTGAGTGGGTGTCTGAGTGGCTCTATGGGTGTGTGAGTGGGAGTGGCTGTATGGATCTGTCAGTGGATGGGTGTGTGAACAGCTATATGAGTGTGTGAGTTGGTTTGTGAGTTCTTTTCTAGGTATGTGAGTGGCTGTTTGAGTGGTTGTATGCTCCTAAGTGGTTTTATGGGTGTATGAGTAGGTGTCGGAGTAGGTATGTGGGTATGTGAGTTGCATGGGTGTGAGTGGTTGCATTGGGTGTATGAGTTGGTGTGTGAGTGCTTGTGTGGGTATGTGAGTGGGTTTGCAAATGGTTGTCTGGGTATAGAAAGGGGTATGTGAGTGGTTGTATGGCTATGTAAGTGGATGCGTGAATTCTTGTGAAGGTGTGTGAGAGAGTGTGTGTGAGTGGTTCTGTGGGTGATGTCATCATTGAGGTCATTTGTGATGTCATCAGTGATGTCACTGACCATGTCATGAGTGATGAAATTTGTGAGGTCATAAGCAGTGCATTACCAGATAATCACTTATAGGTGGCTTAGGTAACTATAAGCTGAATGTCTATGGATTTGTTCGTGTGAAATCTGAGCCTAACTATAATGTCCCTGAAACCTTTAGTTTTTTCAGAAACTTCTTAAGTTTTTATAACATTTTATTACCTAAAAACAATGTCCCTGTAACCTTTGGTTTATTCTGTGAATTTCATTGTTTTTTAATGTTATTTTCCAACTATAACATTTCTATAAACGTTGTTCTTTTAGTGAGTTTCAAAGGTTTTTTAAATTGTTTTTCCTAACTGTAACCTGTAACCTTTGAGAATGGGTGTGTGAGTGGCTGTTTGGATCTGTGAGGGGGTATGTTCGTGGTTGAATGGATGTGTGAGTGGTTGTATGTGTGTGTGAGTGGGCATGTGAATGGTTGTATGGGTGTTTGAGTAGATATGTGAGTGGTTGTGTGAGTGGGTATGTGAATGGTTATATGGGTGTGTAAGTGGGTATGTGAGTTGTTGTTTGGGTCTGTAAGTGGGTGTGTGAGTGGTTGTGTAGATGTGTGAGTGGTTGTATGAGTGGTTGTATAGATGTGTGATTGATTGTATGGGTCTGTAAGTAGGTGTGTAAGTTGTTATATGGGTGTGTGAATTAGTGTGTGAGTGGGTCTGTGGCTAATGTCATCAGTTATGCCATAGGTGATGTCATTTGAGATGTTTTCAGTGATGTCATCAGTATTGTCAATGACCATGTCATGAGTGATATAATATGTGAGATCATAAGCAGTGTATTACGGGGGTGAAAGTGATAGTTCTTAGGGAACTATAACTGCTGAATGTCCATGGTTTTGTGCGTGTGGAATTTGAGCCTAACTAGAACGTCCCTGTAATCTTAGGTTTTTTCAGTGAATTTCTAAGGTTTTTTAAAAACTCTATTTCCTAACTATAACGTCTCCGTAACCTTTAGTTTGTTCAGTGAATTTCTTAATTTGTTGTGTTATTTTCTAACTATAACCTCACAGTACCCTTGTTTTTTTGTGAATTTTAAAGACTTTTAAAATGTTGTTTCCTAACTGTAATCGGGCTGGGCATAGTTCGCAAGTGACAAAAAAATTCTGCGGAGTTCCGCGAGTGGCGGAGTGCAGTGCAAACTGCCGTTCGCACTGGTCTTCCTGCTGCTCGGGTAGAAATTCTACCCGAGCGGCAGCTCGCATTCACAAACTTAATATTCGCGAGTGCGAGAGTGGAAAAAACTCAGCTACACTATGAGGAGCAGTGTTTTCTGCACTTTGCGAGCCCTGCGGAGCACGAAATTCTGAAATCTCCGCAAACTCCATGAACAGAGCAGAGTTCACCACCCAGGCCTAACTGTAACCTGTAACCTCTGACATTTTGTGTGTGAGTGACTGTATAGGTCAGTGAGTGGGTGTCTATAAGGGTCTGTGAGTGGGTGTGTGAGTGGTTGTAGGGGTCTGTGAGTGGGTGTGTCAATGGTTGTGTGGGTCTGTGAGTGGGTATATAAGTGGGTAGTTGTTCTGTAAATTATGTCATCAGTGATGTCATTTGAGATGTCATCAGTGATGTCACTGACCATGTCATGAGTGATGTAATATGTGAGGTCATAAGCAGTGCATTATAGGGATTTAAGTTATAGTTAGCTCAGGTAACTGTAACTGCTGAATGTCTATAGCTTTGTGCATGTGAAATCTGAGCCAAATTAGAAAGTGCCTGTAACCATTGTTTTTTCAGTGAGTTGCTAAGGTTTTAAAAAAAATTCTATTGCCTAACTATAATGTCCCTGTAACCTTTGGTTTATTCAGTGAACATCTTTGTTATTTTATGTTATTCTTTAACTATAATGTCCCTGTAACTTGATGTTTTAGTGAATTTTGAAGGCTTGTTTAATTGTATTTCCTAACTGTAACCTGTAACCGGTGAGTGGGTGTCTGAGTATCTATATGGGTCTGTGAGTTGATGAGTGAGTGGTTGTATGGGTCTGTGAGTGGGTGTGTGGCTGTCTTAATGGGTCTGTGATTGGTTGTATCGGTCTGTGAGTGGTTGTGTGAGTGGCTGTATGGGTCTATGATTGGTCGTGTGAGTTGCTGTATGGGTCAGTGACTAGGTGTGTGAGTGGGTGTATGGGTCTGTGAGTAGATGTGTATGTGTCTCTATGGTGTATGAGGGTGTATGTGAGTAGTTTGAGTGTATGAGTGGGTATGTGAATTATTTTGTGGGTGTGGGAGTAGCTGTATGGGTCTGTGAGTGGGTGTGTGAGTAACTGTGTGGGAATGTGAGTGGGTTTGTGAATGGCTGAATGGGGCTGTGAATGGGTGTGTGAGTGGCGGTCTGAATCTGTAAGTGGGTGTGTGAACAGCTATATGGGTATGTGAGTGGGTGAGTGAGTTTTTTATGGGAGTGGGAGTCAGTGTGTGAGTGGCTGCATGGGTCTGTGAATGGGTTTGTGAGTGATTATGTGGGTGTGTGAGTAGCTGTAGGGGTCTGTGACTGAGTATGTGAGGTTTTGTTTTTGGGTGTGAGTGACTATATGGGTATGCAGGTTTCTTAGAAGATCAGAGAGGGTCTGAATGGGTGTGTGAGTGGGTGTTTGTGTGAGTCTGTCAGTAGCTGTGTGAGTGACTAGGCCAAAAGAGAACTTCACCTGCCCCTTTATCCAACAAGAGTCCACAGTTTTGCACAGAATGTCTGTACTACTGGTGTACTTTCCACTGGTTAATTAGCAAGTGCTAACTCATTGGGTAAATGTCTAGTGTATATTCCGCACAACAGCTTTGTAATGGACCAGGAGGAAATATCCCCAGTGACCTTCAGTGCACTAAATTAAGGCAATGGGATTGTTCCTCAAGCATCTTATTCCAGAAATCTGTGATAGTCTGAATTCTCCTAGAGATAAGATGACAAGTCTACAAAGAGGTGAATCTCTTCCAAACAAGGGCGCTTCCTCTGAACTAAATAAAGCAGGTGTTTCTTTGTTTGGTGGAGATGTCCTCCTATACTTCACCATCAACAATTTGTCACAAACATCAGTGGGAGACGCCCTGGGGGTAGTTTTGATAAGTTGTCCATCGTTCTGGCAAAAGACGGGAAGATCTTTGTATACTACTAAGATGGACAAGGACGGGACCAAATGGTTCCAGGTGGTTCTGCACATTTGCATACTGGTAGTAATTTACAGTACAAACCATGGACTCTGTTCTCAACAGGAGAGGACAAGAAAGAACCCACTCATCACAGTCATTACAGATTGTGCTTCAATAGATCAATGTTGAATTCACCTTCAGCAAGGATTTCAGATCGTTTTTCAATGTGGAGAGAAAACACACTTGCTTTGCCTTCACCAAGCCCAGAAGGTTAGGATAATTTGTCCTTTACAGAAGTGGAGGTGGTTTTGGCACCAGGGAGACCATCCACCTGGGCCCAGCCACTTAATGCTGAATTAAAATATCCCTTGTGTCATTATACAAAAAAACAATCTTATCCACACATATTATATCCTATACACACTCTACTTAATTGTTAAAAGAAGATCTTATTCTCACAGCCAACACTTGGATCATATTCATTTCATTGCACTTTCTTGTATATAAAAACAAGTCACGTCAAATATGTGATGCAGTACTCTTCTTAAAAAAATTTTTTTCATAAAAACAATACATCAACAATATATGAAAACAACATTATAATGTAACACAATTTTCAAAGAGAGAAAAAACCTACATAAGACACTACAATTTGTCATCAATTGGACAGATCACACGGAACAATATATACACTAAGCCTGGATGAGCTCTATTATTTCATCTGCAGGACAAAGTGTTTCCACAGGTTCTGCCACACAAAAACAAAGGACGTCGACGCGTTTCGATGGTTATGTCTTATTATTCCATCTTTTTCAAGACTAGCATTTCGGGTCTCTCTGTTAGTCACACTTGATAGTTTATTACAGCTAACCTGTGTTTTAGACAAATATAGAACGATCCATATTACACACAAACAGAATACAAGTACAATGCCACCAATTAACATTTTGTTCTATACATTTTATTTGATACATTCATATGTTGTCCTATACCTTATTCCCTTATTATCGTAAACACATATTTATATGTTCCATACCATATTGATCCCCATGTTGGTAAATCTTGATAATCAATATTATACCTGCTCTTGTTACTCTTCCTTCTTTTTAATTAAGTCTGGAAGATAATTGGATCACTAACGCCCTATTATTCGTTCTTATTTTCACAGTGGACGGTTTTTTCTATGTTGTTATATACATGGGATTCCATCGTATCTCCTGCCATTAACTTATTTTTATCCCATACTTCGTCTTAAAAAAAATCTTACTCCTTTTGTAAAAGTAAATTATATCTCACCTGTATTCCAATTGTAGTTGTGAATTTTAAGTTCTTTATTTCAGTTGGCCTTAATGTGCGCTTAATTCCTACTTAGTCCAACCTAAAAAACAGTAATGGAGTATCCCACCGTTAGGGCAACCTTTCTCTTATGGCTATGTTTTACACAAATGGCCAGAAATCATATATACCTTTTATCATGATCCTGGATCAAAAATCGTTATTGCAGAAATCTCTTGTTTGTACGTCTGTTAAGATGTCCTTTCCAATGCGTATTAATTATTCACTCTGGTATGCCTATAATGACAAGAAACACATCGGTGGTTTTACACACATTATTATTTAAGAGCGTGTTTTTTTTATTTAATAAGCCGAAACCAGCGTCCTCTCATACCTTCATAATTGAGTTGTAGTGATAATTTTCTTCCCTTATGAGGACTTTCCACCTTATTACAGGGGGCCAACCGATACTTGACTCCTTATTCTCTTGTATTCACCGACTATTCAAAATAGAACGACAGAGCATGTCTCGATAAACTCATTGTTTTTAGAAAAATTGTTATAGTTATAATTTAATTCCTACTACGCCTTCGGGTTGCTGTAACTAGTTCTTTGCTCACCTTAAAATTAGATGAAAACAGTCAGAATCCTGCATACGTCTTCTCGCGTCCGTGTAGTGTAAATGCATCATGGGAAAAGGGCCTGCTTAAAATACACTTATAAGCGCTGTGATTGGTCAAAAGGTAATTGTTAATTGACCGTTTGGCGTGCATCGCGTTCGTATTTTCTGTCGTTACTGCCTCTCCTCTTGTTAACCCGGAAGTGATATACGCTACACTTCCTATTAGTTATGAACTACGCGCTACCTCTGCCACATTTGACCTTTTCTTCACGCAGCTCGTGTTTCTCATAATACTACATCAATGTGCATAAATATACATGCATCTATACACAGGTTTATCTAAAAAGAATTGTTTTAAAATTAAATCAGAATCCCAATTTCCTAACAAAATGTCACCTCTCTCACTGGCATGTTTCTGCATTGATTTGATTTTTGACACTTAGTTGTTTTATTATGCCGAGGTCTTACGATAATTCTCGCTCTCGCTCAATTAATAATATATTAGGCAATAGGAGCTACTGGCCACTATTATTCTTGCTAATCTAATCTTAATAGCTATATAATGTACAATGGCTGTGTGCTCGCTCAATAACCACTTGCGGTCTATACATATGGCTATATGGTGTACAGTGGCTAACTGCTCGCTCAATAACCGCTTGCGGTCTATACATATGGTATGGCCATATCCTCTCTAATTCTTAATCTTGATGGCTATATATATGGAGACCACTACGGGCTAATATACTATTCGCCACTCTGTAATGAGAAGAACTCGATCATGGAAGGCTAAATGCCCAGCTTTTTCTTCCCATTACTAGGTACTCATCAGGAAACCATGTCAAAATCATTATTAGTGTTAGGTTAATGCCATAATGGAGCCTATTTCAGATGTCAATATGTTTAACACATTAGATAGTCTGTCCTTATCAATAACTAATGATCTTCATCCAATCTTCTCTTGAATTTAAACCTTTGTTGACAGTATTGAGATAACACATGAACCACTGTTCACGATTTTTCCTCATGGCTTCTAGGTTTACCATTCTGGAGGCACAAAGGCCTTGCAAGATCCGACATTGATCCGCAAAAATCTCTCGCACGTGCTGAATTCTATTGGACCAAAAAATTGCAGTCACTTCAACCCCTGGGCCTTAATGACCGAATTGAATTTAATTGTTTTTAATAACATGTTCTATGTTCATCTTAATGATTGTGTAACTTTATTGATGCATTCTGTCGTCTTCATGAGCCTATTTCTATGTCTATGACTTTTCCCACTGTGTCACAATCTGTTTTCTCTCTTTACTACTTATATCTCCCTACTTTCATACTAACACGCCTTCCTGCTACTGACGCGTCTCTGGCAGTGACGTGTTTCCGTTAGACACGGGTTCAGCTTTTTACGGGTACGTTTACTGTCTTCTTTTTTTTGAGTCCACACTTTATGCTCTTGCTGTTAAGTTTACGGGTGATATTTTGACTTGAACTGAATCTCGCAAGTATGCTGTATAACGAACCACGGTATTTCGCATAGCGAGCACAATTTTAGATTCTCAACTTGCTTTCAGTTCACGGGTGATATTTTGACTTTAACTGAATCTATTTCCACACGAGCATCAGTTTGACATGAGCATATAATGAATCACGGTTTTTTTCACATAGCGAGTTCTACTTTAGATTTTCAACTTGCTCTTATCTCTTTAAGGGACTATCCTTAAACTTTACTTACACCTTCTTGAACTATAGCCACTGCCGTTTAATGCAGGCACTCTTTGAAGGTCTTGTGTTTACTAATTTCTTTGAAATTCGTCTCTCACCGCATGTTTTCTTTGTCTAGATATAGACCTTGTTTCCATATTTAGATACAAATTTTGCGATTTCTTGTTGTTTAAATTGATTATGAGGGCCATCGATTGATTGCTTCTTTTGCTTCTTTTGCTTTTTAGTTATTCTGACCGTTAAGAATACCCCTGAAGAAGGGTTCAATCGGACCCGAAATGCATTGGGTACATCGTTTAAATATACTGGATGATTTTTCCCAGCTGTTTCGAATATCATTTACATGAAAAATACTGAAAACAAGTATTCTTTTCAAACCAATAAATAGATTGGTTAAACATCGATGTTTCATGGATTAGATTTTGAACTAATTTGATAACATTCGTCGATGGCTGATTGTACAGCCCACTGTAAAGTGCTCACGCCGGCAAATGGCATTGTCCTCTTTGCATCATAGACTGGCAAATTACCTACGTCGCCACTGGATAGGCAAAATGGCGTTCTGAGCACATTTTTCTAAACTAAGTGTTATTTTTGGTTTAACATTTGTATAAGTGTGCACGTTGGCCATCGTTTTGTACCTCCTCTCCTACTCAGACACATTTTTTCTAGAATAAACCATTTTATCTCGTTACAATCGTGATTAAACTTAGTGAAATGACTGGTCAGTGGTGCATTTTCTTTTTTAGTTCTTACTGCCGATTTGTGTTCTAACAGACGTATGCGCATTTCTCTACTAATCTCGCCCACGTAACCTAAACCACATGGACAGGTTGGTAGGTAGATTATATTTTTACTTTGACAGTTATTTAGAGTTTTTGACGTCAAGGTTTTACAATTGAACACCATATTTTTAGTTTCTATACAGTGCGGACATATTGAACATGTTCCGCATCTGTAGTTACCTACTGCCCTCTGTCCGTTGAGTGTGGTCTGGCTCAGGGATTCGGTTTTATACGTCCGAACCAGACAATTGCCTATTGTCTTATTACGTCTGTACGAGAACAGAGGTTTTTCTAATTTGGTCTCCTCTTCAGAGTTTAAAATCTTCCAGTTTCTGTTAACTATGTTTTTAATTTTGTTACTGAGATTGGAGAATTGACTTACGAATACAATTTTATCTTTTACTTTACTGTTTTTTCCTCTCGTATTGCTTATTAGATGATCACGATCATAGAATCGTGCTCTCTTAAACAAATGTTTATTTAATTTCTTAGGATACCCTCTTGCTTTCAATTTTCTCTCCATAATTTCAGCATGATGATAAAAGTCTTTAAGAGTAGTGCAATTTCGACGCAACCTTAAAAACTCCCCAAAGGGAATATTATCTTTCTGAGATTTGGGGTGATTGCTTTCATATTGTAATAACGTATTTGTATATGTTGTTTTAGTAAATAGTTCCACATGTAATATGTTATCCACATTTTTTATTTTAATATCTAAAAAGTCCACACTCGTAGTGCTGTAGTGGGCTGTGAACTTCAAATTATCGTCTCCTAAGTTGAGCCATTCCAAAAATGAGTCAAGATCACTACTGGCACCGTTCCATATGAATATGATATAATCTATGAAACGATACCAGCATGATACATTCTCATAGTATGGTGCCATCTCATTGTAGATATGTTTTCCTTCAAAATCACTAACATAAAGACAGGCCAGACTTGGGGCACATGTGGCTCCCATACTGGTGCCTTTAGTCTGTTTGAACAGTTCATCCTTAAAAAGAAATACTTTATTTTTAAAACCAATCTAACACACTCCATAATAAATTCTCTATTGCCTCCATGTAAATCCTCTTGAGCGAGAATGGTTGACACTACTTTAATAGTATCATCCTGGGGGATATTTGTATATAGGGATTCAATGTCAAGGGTGACTAGAAACTGAGTCACCCCATTGAACCCCTTCCCCTCAAAAATAGAGATAGTGTGGGCTGAATTTTTTAGGTAAGATCTCTGTTTCTGAACTAAAGGGCGCAAGAAAAAATCTGAATATTTGCTGAGTGGTTCTAACAGAGACCCTAAGTTACTAACAATCGGTCTCATGGGCGGGTTTGACACATCCTTATGTATCTTAGGCAATCCATAGATTGCTGGGATAACTGGATGAATATTGAGGAGAAACTTGTATTCATTATCACTAATTATTCCATTTTCTTTCCCTCTGTTCAGTAACTGTGTTACTTCTCTCTTTAGATTGTCAATTCCAGAAATATTAGTTCGCCTATAGTGTTCTTTAACATCAAGTAACTTCCTCATTCTTGACTCATAGTCAGAGGTGTCTAACACCACCACTCCTCCGCCCTTATCGGCTGGCTTTATTGTAATAGAGTCACAGTTTTGTAAATTTTTTAAGGCCTCTCTCAAATTACCTGGAAGGTTGTTTTTGTATGTTGTGGGTTCCTTCTCCTTGAGATTCCTTATCTCTATTTCTACTATTCTTTCAAACAGCTCATTATTTTCTAGCTGGCCTAGATTGTGCGTAAATGTTGATTTTGGTTTAAAGCCTGTCACATTTGGTGTTGGTTCATATGTTTTATCCTTAAAGAACCTATTCAATCTTATTTTCCTAAAGAAATTTTTTAGATCTTTGTCTAGCTCAAACAAATTAGGGGGAGCTGTAGGGGCAAAACTAAAGCCTTTTCTTAAAACTTCCTCCTCATCTCTGAATAAAAGCCTTTTAGAAAGGTTCACTATCGGGAAATCATCTATACCCAGGGTGCACTGTTGGGACGGCAGGGGGTGCCTCAATACCCTCACAGTCCCTGCCTGATCCCCACCTCCATAGGGAGCCTGCACACAGGGAGCAGTAAAAAATGCTGATCCCTGTATGTAGGAGCTATTTTTCCATCTGTTTTGCTGCCTGCTTAACAACGGGCAGAAACACAGATGAAAAGTCTGCTCCCAGCATACGTTTTCCTGCTCCTGCCTACAGGAAGCAAACTTACTGTTTGCTCTCTGTGCTCCCACTTCATGGATCTTCCGGGAGGTATCTTGCGGGACTGTTAGCCCCCAAGGACCCTCAGCATTCAAGGGGACTCAATCCCCCACCCAGAAGTGCATCAGGAGGCTTGTTTGCAGAGTGGGTGAGAAAGGGGACGAGCCCTCAGATGAACACTCCTCAGCCCTGCTGTGTGGGAATTACTGGATGTAATAGGAGGGGTTGTTGGCCCCCAAGGACCCTCAGCAGCCAAGGGGACTTCATCCTCCAACCAGTAGTATACCAAGAGGCATGTTTGCAGGGTGGTGAAGAAAGGTGGCGGGCCTCCAATGACCTCTCAGCAATTCCGCTTTATGGGACTTATTAGAGGTAACAGGAGGTGTTGTTAGTCCCCAAGGACCCCGAAGAGACAAGGGGGCTTAATCCCCCAACTAGTAGTGCACCAGGAGGCGCATTTGCAGAGTGGTGGTGAAAGGGGTAGTGCCTATCATGGTCTCTCAGCAATCCCACCCTGTGAGGGCCCTCCGCAGCCAATGGGACTTCAAGTTCTGCGCCAGGAGGCCACTTTGCAGAGTGATTCAGAAAGGAGGTTGGGCAACTGGCAACTTCTCCTGGGGGCCGACCTTTAAAAAAAATTTGGCTAGAGGGGCTGTGCGGCCCCCATTCCCAGAACAATTTTGGCCCCAGGGACCCCATCCTTTGGTGCCTGGCCTTTTTCCAATGGAGGAGGGGGGCTGTGTGGCTGATTTTGGCTCCGGGGACCCCATCCCCTGTGGCCTGCCTATCTTCTGAGTGACCTCAGGGCACCCAGTCTCTACAAGGACCACGGGGAGCCTGAAATCCCCGTGGACCCTGCTGGCTCTCCGTGTCCTGTGGGAGCCAGCATTGCTTTCAGACTCAAGGAGCTGCTAAACATACAGCTTCCTGTGTATAAAAGTAATTTATCTGTTTCCCTGCTCATCTGTCAGCTGGCAGAGAAACAGAAAAATGCTCCACTTGCAGCAAGCAAGAGCATTTATCCACTCTTGCTTGCTGGAAGCAGAGTGTTTGCTGTGGCTTGATGGGAACCTCCCTCCTTTAATTTAATGGGGCCTGCCCCATGGTGGTGGTGGTGCCCAAGCCTGAGAATGGCTGGCCCAGGAGAGGGTCTGTGCAGCCACCCCTTCTATGTCCCAAATACATTTGACCAAGGGTTGGTGGTGGTTCCCGGGCCCCGTGGGGTCTGTAAGGTCCCCCTTTCACAAATTAATTAGCCCCAGGGAGGTGGTGGTCCCTGGGGCATTGCGGGATCTGTGAGTCCCATTTCCTTCCATGATCCAATGTACCATACTTGCGAACATTTTGAACTTGGTAAGAGGGAGATTTTGAAAAAAAACTGGGGTATTGATTTTCCCCTTTGAGTTACATTGAAAAAGAGGAGATTGTAGACAGGAGACAGATAAAATAAAGCCCATTTGTGCTTAAAAACATTGGACGTTTCCTGGCTGAATCGGGTCTGTTGGCATGTATGGTTGTACTACCATTGCCTCTTCCTTCTGCCCACAATGGTCTATTACATTGCCACAGCCTCTCTTGCAAGTCCTGTATTGTTGGTTTGTTGCCCCTGCCCCCCTTTCCACTGCCCTCCATAGTCTGATGTGCTGCCACGGCCCTTCCTGCCTGCTCAGTGTGGTTAAATTGTTGCCTTTGCACCCTCCTACCTGCCTTCAATTTTCAGAGTCCGTGCCCCTGGCCTCTGCCTCTCAACAGTATCCTAATGAACAACTAGATTGCTAACATTCTATATTTATTACAAAAGTGTGGAACGCCTGACGTCATCTTGATGTAATCAAAACTGTAATACCTAGAGCATTTCCTTTAGAAATTACATATATGAGAGGGTCTTATTGGCATCACAATTATGGTTAGTGCTCTAAAAGACTAAAATAAGGACATATTTTCTGAGTTTTCAAATAGCGAGAAAGCACTTTTAAATTATTTGTTACCTTTATGTTTTTTTATCCAGTTGACCACTTGATTAAATGTTGCACTTAGGGGAGAGGATGTGGTGTTACTTCCAGAACTGCAGACTTTGCAACTGGGGAACCAGGTTGGAGTTTCTGCTTCAGCTCGACATTCTGTGATTCTGGTCAAATCACTTAGTCTCCCCATGTCTACAACCAAAATGAATTTGTTCTTGTGTGATGTAACCAATGCTCATGTAAAGCACTCCAATACCTGACAAGTCTGCACTATATAACACTGCAAAAACACAAAATAATAAGTGTTTTGCACACTTCTGTCATTGGGCTATATTTGGGCTACATTTGGGTGAGTTTGGGCTACATTTGGGCTCTTTTGTCTCCGGTGGCCATCTTGGGAGATTTATTTGTTAAGAAGTTTCCTAATTTCCTCATGTACTGCAGTCTCCTCAGTAGGAAATGCTTTCAGTTTTTTACTTTGATTCCATCATGAAGGTATTCCGATATGTCACACATTTGCCATAAATTCTGAATGTTAGCACTCTAGTTGCTCATTAGATCACTGTAGTAAAACTACTGTTCACCATGGAAGTCTGCTCCTGGTATTAAAAGTGCATGTTTCAGTCTGCATGTCAGAATTTTTTAATGAAATAGAAGAGGATTTGAGAAGTCACTCAAAATGTGCCCTCATTTTCTCTCTTCAGCATTAATCATAATTTCTATGGCAAAATGAACCCCCTCATTGTGTTCCTTTTTAAATTAAATGTTTTAAGTGTTACCAGTTTATTCCAATCAAGATGGCTTCAGGTGTGCCATACTTTTGTCATAATGAAGACAGTAAGCGCTCTAGTTGTTTTTAAGAACACTCTGGGACATTCTGTCATTGGGCTATATTTGGGCTACATCTGGGTGATATTTGGGCTACATTTGGGCTCTTTTGTCTCTGGTGGCCATCTTGGCAGACTTATTTGTTATGAAGTTTCCTAATTTCCTCATTTACTGCAGTCTCCTCAGTAGGAAATACTTTCAGTTTTTTACTTTGCTTCCAAAGGCATTCAGATGTGTCACACATTTGCCATAAATTCAGAATGTGAGCACTCTTTTTGCTCATTAGATCACTGTAGTAAAGCTACTGCTCACCAGGGAAAACTGCTGCTGGTATTGAAAGTGCATGTTTCAGTTTGCATGTCAGAATTTTTTAATGAAATAGAAGAGGATTTGCGAAGTCACTCAAAATGTGCCCTAATTTTTCTTTCTGCAGCACTAATCATACTTTTTATGGAAAAATGAACCCCCTCATTTTGTTCCTTTTTAAATTAAATGTTTTAAGAGTTACCACTTTAATCCAAGCAAGATGGCTTCAGGTGTGCCATACGTTTATCATAAGTAGGACTGTTAGCGCTCTAGTTGTTCTTTGAAACACTCTGGGAAGCTGCAGTAGAACACACAGGAATCAACTGACAGTCTCTGCCCTTGTTGGATGTACATGTTTTACTGAGAATGTCAGACTTCATTCTCACATGACTGAGAAAGATAATGTGAATTTACAGAAAATAAGCTCTCAGTTTAGCTTATAGATCACCTTCCAAACCTCTGTGGGAAAAGCATGAGAAAATATTTTTCTCTCAATCATGATATCCCAGCAGAAGGCTTTTTCACATGGTGAAATCACCTTAGAACATACCACAATTCCTAAAATGAGTATGGTACCATCAACAAATGATTTATAATGTAACTAAAGTCTTAAAACCTTCTATTAACTGCAATGCTTTTTAATGAGGTGCTATCATGTCTATTGGTCCCAAGATGGCTGCCAACACTTCTTGGATGAAGTGCTGACAGCCAATCAGATCTCAGGATGAGATGTGTGGTTAGGCTTCGCCCACATATATATATGATTTTACTTTTGATTTTCTCAGGAACTACTGAACAGAGTGACACCAGACCTGCAAAAGGCACATCCCTGACCTGAGGACTACCTCTCTGCCAAATTTCAAGTAATTCTGTTCAGCCGTTCGGGCTGTACCTTGGACTAAAGGTCCCTATGGAAAATTGCATGGGGAAAACGCGTTTTGGGACCCCCCTTTTTTCTCAGCCCCCGCTTGACGAATCCCCCCGAGACTTTCAGGGTAGGAGCGGAGCAGAGCACCCCACCGATTTTGAAAATTTCGCGAGGATTCGTCAACCGGCGCCAAAGTTATTCCAAATAGAATGTTGCGGATTTCCTATGGAATCACGGTCCTAACTATAACTATCTACTGGCGACCGCCAGTAGATAATATATATATATATATATATATATTGCCCAAAATGTATCCCACATTCAAGGACGACGCTTGAGTGAACTGGCGGAGTCTGCTTTTTCATGCAGCATTCCTTTATTCTTTACAACCGGAACATCAAGAACTTGTTTAAAAATAACCCCGCCCTACGCGTTTCGGAGCTCCTGCTCCTTGCTCACGGGCTCTCGGCATTGTTTGTAGATGGATTAGCGCGTGAAGACAGTCCGCCATTCATAGTCCTTTAGTAGGTGCAGCCCTCTGGTGGGCGTAATTCATCAGAAAGATTTCTGGGACTTGTAGTCTTCGCATCGCTGAATTTCTTCCCGCAGTGGGTTCCACCTTGCCAAACACAATTTTGTTGCACAATTTAAGCTCTCCAGTGAGCTACAAGACCTTAATTCCGGCAAATTTACGAGATACCAGTTGAAACCTGCGACAGCATCACAGTACAGTCCGTGTGCAGCAGCCCACCTGGGTAGTGGTAGTTCGTCCTCACGGCCGGGACCGACCGTTATATATTGCCCAAAATGTATCCCACATTCAAGGACGACGCTTGAGTGAACTGGCGGAGTCTGCTTTTTCATGCAGCATTCCTTTATTCTTTACAACCGGAACATCAAGAACTTGTTTAAAAATAACACCGCCCTACGCGTTTCGGAGCTCCTGCTCCTTGCTCACGGGCTCTCGGCATTGTTTGTAGATGACCTTACAAGACCTTAATTCCGGCACATTTACGAGATACCAGTTGAAACCTGCGACAGCATCACAGTACAGTCCGTGTGCAGCAGCCCACCTGGGTAGTGGTAGTTCGTCCTCACGGCAATGCCGAGAGCCCGTGAGCAAGGAGCAGGAGCTCCGAAACGCGTAGGGCGGTGTTATTTTTAAACAAGTTCTTGATGTTCCGGTTGTAAAGAATAAAGGAATGCTGCATGAAAAAGCAGACTCCGCCAGTTCACTCAAGCGTCGTCCTTGAATGTGGGATACATTTTGGGCAATATATAACGGTCGGTCCCGGCCGTGAGGACGAACTACCACTACCCAGGTGGGCTGCTGCACACGGACTGTACTGTGATGCTGTCGCAGGTTTCAACTGGTATCTCGTAAATTTGCCGGAATTAAGGTCTTGTAGCTCACTGGAGAGCTTAAATTGTGCAACAAAATTGTGTTTGGCAAGGTGGAACCCACTGCGGGAAGAAATTCAGCGATGCGAAGACTACAAGTCCCAGAAATCTTTCTGATGAATTACGCCCACCAGAGGGCTGCACCTACTAAAGGACTATGAATGGCGGACTGTCTTCACGCGCTAATCCATCTACAAACAATGCCGAGAGCCCGTGAGCAAGGAGCAGAAGCCCCGAAACGCGTAGGGCGGGGTTATTTGATGTTCCGGTTGTAAAGAATAAAGGAATGCTGCATGAAAAAGCAGACTCCGCCAGTTCACTCAAGCGTCGTCCTTGAATGTGGGATACATTTTGGGCAATATATATATAATGGCATTAAGAAGCTCAATCATACTGTAAACATTAAGACTGACAAAAAGAGAAACATAAGAGAAATACAATACCAACAACTAATGAGCAAGCTCAAGAAAGACAAGGAGGTAATCATCCGTAATTCAGACAAGGGTGGCAACATAGTGCTGTGGGACAGGAAGGACTATGTGAATGAGGCAATGTCTCAATTAAAGGATCGTAACTGCTACACAAGGTGCGACCACCAGATACTTAAGAACATGTATAAAGTGTTTGCAACGAAACTGTTGGCCTGGAAAAGCGCGGGTCTAATAACTGATGATGAGTACAGATTCATGCGCAATGACAACCCAACGACCCCGATTATGTACTTCATTCCAAAGGTACATAAAGATCCACTACACCCACCAGGAAGACCTATAATTTCAGCCCGCAACAGCCTATTGGAGAATACATCAAGATATGTTGATTTTTTCCTCCAACCCTTTGTTCAATCCCTACCCTCTTACATACGAGATACGAGTGATTTCCTTTCTAAAATCAAGGACTGTGAGTGGCACAAAGAGTACCAATTAATGACTTTAGACGTTACATCACTCTATACGTCAATAAATCATCAAGATGGACTACGGGCAATGAGACATTTTCTTGCAAAGAAGGGTGCCCTACATGAGGATCACAGCAACATGCTAGTCAACATGGTTGAGTTTTGTCTCACAAATAATGTTTTTCTCTTTGAGAACTCTCTATATCAACAACAACGAGGTGTAGCTATGGGGGCCAGTTTCTCTCCCAGCTATGCCTGTTTACACATGGGCTGGTGGGAGGAACTGGTCCTCATACAACGGCATTCCACTGAACTGAGTAACAACATAGTGAAATGGGTCAGATTTATTGATGATCTTTTTATAATTTGGAGAGGCAGCACCTCTGATGCTATCATGTTTGTGGACAGTCTTAACCAGAACAGCTTGAATTTACATTTTACGGTAGACATCAGCCCTAAATCTGTCAATTTCCTAGATGTGCAGGTCTATATCAAGGATGGCCAAATCCACACGACACTACACAGAAAACCAACTGCTGGCAATTCAACGCTTCATGCCAGCAGTGCACACCCGCAGCACCTCATACAAAGTATCCCTTATGGGGAAATGCTGCGTCTTAAACGTATTTGTAGTGATCATAGAGATCTTGCACAGGAACAGGCCGCCAGCAAAAGTAGATTCATGGCAAGAGGATATTCTAAAAAGGTTATTGACAAAGCAATCCAAAAGACCAATGCTCTAGACAGAACATCGCTTTTAGAAACTAAAGAAGCAACCAAGGAAATTGAGGACCAATTTAGATTCATTATTAAGTACAGCAAACAGGGTAAAACCCTGAGGAATCTAATCAATCGTAATTGGCCCATAGTATTGGGAGATCCTATGATAGGCCACCTACTCCCCAAAAAAGCGTCAATAACCTTTAGCAGAGCGCCATCCATGAGGGATGCATTAGTCAGTAATGACTTGGAAAATGTGACCCAAGTCACCTGGCTAAGCCAGAGAAAGGGGTTCTATCGATGCAAAACGTGCAAAGCATGCCAACAGGGCGTTAACACAACGGCTTTTAAGACACCTTTTGCTGAAGATGAAATTCCGATCTCCAAATATTTGAACTGCAAAACAGATCATGCCATTTATGTACTAGAGTGTCCCTGCGGATTAAGATATGTAGGAAGTACTATCCTACAGGGACACAAGAGGGTGCTTCAACACCTGAGGGCAATCAAGAACCGAGACCAAATGTACCCTGTCGCAAGACACTTTGAGGACCTTCACAAGTCCGACCCCACTCTATTAAAATATTTTTTAATAGACAACATTCCATTCAAAAAGAGAGGGGGAGACAGGATCAGAGCTCTCAGGCAACTAGAAACTAGGTACATTCTCAATCTAGACACCAAGCACCCCAATGGCCTCAACCAAACCGAAGATCTACATACGTGTTTGTAGAGCTCTGCCATCATTTCCTTTGTCACAGTTTTTTCAGGGCTAAAAATGAATCAATCCACTTTGTGTCAGGTAAATCGAAAGTCGTGGATAAAAATCAAATTAATCTAGATAAACTGAGACCTGCAAGACAATCAATGAAATAGGGTATTATGCCCACAATTGTACATACCCTTATGCTGCTTTTGCACATGTACACTTCTCATTTTACCACACTCACACCTTGGGTTTTTCTTGTTTTAATAAATTAAGTTAATAACTATTTTTTTAGACATGGGGATATCTAGCACACAAAGCACTAAGCACTTTAGGAAAGAAAAGGGATTTTCACTTGTTTTTTCTTTTTCGTTGTCCCCCACGCACCTTTACCCCACATGCCAATTCAATAATATGAGGTTACTACCATACTGATCAGGATTTCACCCCACCCCCCTGTCTTTTGATTTCACAACAGTGTCTCGACAACAACTATGTGTTCTAGACACTTTGCTACCTGGTATTTACACCTGGACAAACTAAAAACATTTCTGTACATAATGATACACATACACTCAAATGACTATGGCCATCAAGAGGGAAATCATTCCTTTCTGTGACACAGTAGAAATATTTATGCTTTTAGCTTATTTATTTATTTAAATGAGATTTATCTTTTAAATTTAAATACCTGTGTCTTAATGAGTGTATATATCAATTTGACAAAGCAAATCACAGTGTATATTTTAGCATGTTTTTAACAATTTTAAAATTTGCCAATTTGCACGTGTAATATAATTTGCTTTAACATGTATAGAAACGCATTTGTGAAACATTGTTCAAATCCGTGATCTAACTGAACCCCATCGGCATGTCCCCTTTAAGTGCATTACAAGAAAATGTAAAAAAATGCAAAAAAACGTAATTTAAGAGACCGCGAGATGTGCAGCGCGTCATGTGATCAAGGTCCTTCCGGGACCGAAACGCGTCATGCCGATCGTGAGAGCTGAGGCTGAATAAAACCAACTAATGGCGAAAAAATACTGTGGTCTGCACTCTATTTCATGGCAGTAGAAACTACGGCTGCTTTTGGAGACTTAAAGGGATATATATATATATATATATATATATATATATATATATATATATATCGGCAAAAACTCTCCTCACTCGTATACACCAGCTGAGTAAAAGGGAGTACGGACCACGGGATTCTTGTCGAATATCTGCGTTTATTCAAAGATCTCAGACAAACAAGACGGCCATTACGCGTTTCATCCCTCCTGGGGGACTTGATCACATGACGCAGATCTGCCAATGGCATATGGTATTTAAAGAAAACATTTTTTGTATTTTTTTAAGTATCAAGTCATCTGATTGGGCAGCATTTCATTGTTGTTTTCATATGCAAATCACATTTCTAATGTCTAACACTTAATGTCGTATGCTTAACACAGGTGTACAATGAATCATTGTTGTTCAAATTTCAGGATAAATCCTTGATTGCTCACTAGTAAAAACTTGCAATGTCTATTGGAGATACCTAATCTTATCCTAAATTAGTAATCTAAATTTAGACAAATTTATCCACAATGGAATGAGGTAGAATTGTTATCACATGTGCAAAATATGGTTTTAAAAATATTTAAAATTTCCACATAGTATAAAGACAAAAATATTCAAAGATATTGAAAAATACATATATTATTAAACACGAAATCTGTTAATAACACAAGAATAAATACCATGAATAAATATAATTGACATGATTGACATTAAGATGGTTAAAAGGTTATTTGTGTATATATATATATTAAAAAACACATAAGTATACACAATAAATATTAAATATTACATTTCTAAAATATCTAAAACCATCAATTATTTAGGACCAAAGTTATTAATATTAGTTCTCACAATGTCTCCCTAATATGTGGACTAAAATATCTTATTAAGCTTGATCTATTGCAGCAAGTTGGATTAAATTAAAGAGACTAGCAAGTCTTAATGAGCAACCATTTGGATACACCAGTTTGTTGAACAGCGGTAGTTTTCTGCCTTCTAGATAACAAAAACAGTGGGGGGCTTAGTACCCAAAATGGTGAAAAACAGATTTTTCTTTTTATATAATAAAAATATATACTTAAAATATCGTACAAGTACATATAAAAAAACATTATTTTGTTTTAGTGCAAATTATACCTAAAAAAACACCGTGATAATTAAAACTAATGTGTTTGAGAGAAAGATCAGGAGGAGACAAGGCGGGGCCCTTTAACTGATGGCTGTTTAAGTATTGAATTTAAATTATCACTGCCTCAATACTCACATAAGTGTGGCATGATAATTGATGGTTTATGCATAAGTAGCTTTGGGGTACAGAAATATGTGTTAGGTAGCACGGCAAAGAATTTCAGTATCTACGATTGGAGATATTTTTAATGACAAACTCAATTATAGACTAGCATGCAATTCCTCCGAGCTGTTAAGCCCATTCGGGTGCTTGCTGTCTAAATTTAAAATGTAATGCATCTCCAATAATCTAAGGGATTTCTCCCTATCTCCCCCTCTTTTGTTTTTAAGAACAGAATCAATAAAACAAATATTTAAGATCTCTGGGGTTGCCTTCATGCTTTTCATGAAAATGCCGTGCTACCGGGTACGCCTGATCTTTATTCTTAATAGCTCGTAGATGTTGGAGTACCCTTTTATGGCCTGGTAGTATGGTACTCCCTATGTACCTTAAATTACAGGGGCACTCCAAAACATAAACCACATAGTTTGTCTTGCAGCTAAGGGCTTTGGTAATTACTTTATCTGGGCCGCCAAAGGGAGTAGAGTAATTGGATGTGGATACACCGTGTTGGCAGGCCTTGCAGGTCTTACATTTAAAAAAACCTTGTCGTTGTGCCAGCCAAGATCCCTTGGCTGGGATCCCGCAAGGATCATTGTCAACAAGTGAGTCCTTCATTGAAATCCCTTTTCTATAGGTCATAGAGGGTTTTTTCGGTACCAATGTGCCTATAACATAGTCTTGTTTTACAAGGTGCCAATTTTTATTGATGATTTTTCTCACTGACATTTGGTGCTGATTGTAGTCTAAGATAAATCTGAAATCATCGGCAGTGTTATCGGGGACTATAGACTGAACTCGTCCGTTGTCTTGTCTCTATCATGTAGATTACTTTTAGTGAGAGCTTTTTCAAGCCATTTTTTGCTATATCCCCTAGCCCTAAATCTTTTGATACAATCCTGTTGCGCTAGTTTCAAGGCTTCCTGATGGCTACAGATGCGCTTAATGCGCAAGAGTTCGCCATAGGGAATGCTCTGTATGAGGTGGCTTGGATGCGCGCTACTAGCATGCAGGATTGCGTTTCCCGCCGTGGGTTTTCTGTGTAATCTGGTTTCTACTCTTTCTTGTTCCACTTATACTTCCACATCCAAAAAAACTATGTTTGTTTTACTGATATTAGATGTAAAGTGGAGATTGAGGTCATTATTGTTAAGAGATTCAATGAATTCCATAGCTCCCTCCTCTGATCCTTGCCACACACAAAATAAGTCATCGATGACTCTCCACCAACATCTGACATTGCGTTTGAAAGGCTCAGAGTGTTTTGCCATGAGGACCTGCTCCTCCCACCAGCCCATGTGTAAACATGCGTAGCTGGGGGAGAAGCTGGCCTCCATCGCCACACCTCTCAATTGTTGGTACATGGAATTCTGGAACATAAATATGTTATTCATTAGACACAGTTCAACCATGTTTGCAAGCATTATATTGTGTTCTTCATACTGCATTCCCTTCTTGGCTAGAAAATACTTCATGGCTCGTAGTCCATCATTGTGCCTGATAGAGGTGCAGAGTGACGTGACGTCAAGGGTAATTAGATAATAATCATCTTTCCATTGAAAATTCTTAATCTTGGTAAGAAAGTCACCAGTGTCTTTGATGTATGACCTTAAATTCTGTACATGATCTTGGAGAAAGTAATCAACATATTTGGAGGTATTCTCAAATATACTGTTCCGGGCTGATATTATAGGTCGGCCTGGTGGGCTGGTTTTGTTTTTATGCACCTTAGGTATAAAGTATAAAATCGGGATTGTTGGATTGGAATTCCACAAGTATTTATATTCATCTGATGTTAGCAGGCCCCTTTCTCGCCATGCCATCAAGGTGACTTCAAAAGATGCTTGCGTCGCGTTCCAGGCCACTCTGTTACTGTTTCCATAGCACGACTTATCTTCCAGGTGCCTCATTGCTTCTTTGATGTACTCTTCTCTTTTCCAGAGTACCACATTGCCTCCTTTGTCGGCGCCCCGCACGACTATTTCCTTGTTGTTTTTAATTCTGGTCATCAAAGAATGGTATTGCAGTTCTTGTACATTCTTTTTACTGTGTCTTGCCACATTGTGTGTCATTCTATTTAGGCTCTTTAATTCAGTAATAACTTTATCTTGAAAAATGTCAATGGTATCTTTTATCATCAACGGATAAAATGAGGAAGGTGGTTTGAAGGGTGTAGCACATTTAATGCTTGTCGATGATTGGGTGTTATCCAAATAGTTCTCATGGGGTCCACATATTGGATTTCCTTCACACGCTAAATCATAAAGTGTGTCAATTAGTGTCTGAGATTCAAGAACGGTGTTGGATTCATTATCCACTTTCTGTGTCGATAACTCGTTTTTGGCTGACGATGTTTCTATCACTGTATTCTTTTTCTTAGTTTGTGCGTGGAATTTTTTCAATTTGAGTTTTCTGACACTTTTGTAAATGTCAACTCTAGACTTGGAATAGTTGAACGAGCTTTCCGGGCAGTAGGAGAGACCAAAAGCTAATAATTGTTGTTCTGCTTTGTTCAAAATCATATCTGTTAGATTAATGACTGTCATATCACTGGAATCATCTGCAAAATTAGGGTTTATTTCTTCCAGTATCTCCTCTGTTGTTTCTTTGGATACTTTTTGTATGATCCTTCTTCTTTGGGCTTTTCTTCTCTCTCTCCGTTTTTTGTTTTTGACTGTTCCCGATTTTCCCCGGTCTGTTGTTTTCTCGGCCTGAGGGATTGTAGCCGCTCCATGCATAAAAAATCCACTTCATCTGTGAGGGAGTGCCTGCGTGATGTACTTGGCTTGGCTTCATTCTGGATTTCAATTTCTGATCCACTTTCTGCTGAACTTCCCTCTGATGCGGATGTTAAGTCAATTTGTTGATTTGCCCTTCCCGCATCTTTTTTCCTCATCTCAGTGTTGTCAGCTTTAAGTGAATCGAACTTTCGGGCAAAGGTAAATATTCTGCCTTGTTCATAGTCACATCGGTCTCTATGAAATTTAAATGCCTTGCGTTCCCTTATTGTATCTTCCTCTTTTGTAAGTCGCTTTTTCATGTCCATTTTCAATTTCTCGATTTCTTCTTGCTGATCCATCTTTTCTAACTCCTTAGTTATAGACTCAATTTCTTCCGCCAGTTTGATGCAATCCTTTTCAGCGTATTTGACTAGGATAAAGAGCAATTTGCGAGAAGATTCTAAGTTGGTTTCTGCCCATTCGCGCATCATGTCACGATCCGGTGCCTCGTAGCTGGGGGCTATAAGTATTCTCAAGCAGCGGGGAATCCTCCCTACGTCAATATAGCGCTGCAAAGATTTTGCTTCCCACCAACGTTTTTGTTCAGTTCTCATTGCCTTCTCTAATTGTTTGCATTTTTCCTTTATTCCTGTATTTTTTCCAGTCGCTGGGGCATTCTGGGTAATGTAGTCCGTTGGCGGTATGTTCTCGTCACTAAACATTGCCGCTGCTGCCTCCTCCCTCTCTCTCATTGCGTCTGCTGCCATCATGGAGTTTGTCTTTGTCAAGTAGAATTAAATAAATGATTGCTGGCGATATCAGGCTGGATTGGGTAATCCCTTGACTTCACTCAGTCACACAGCCCGTGTTCGCCACGCTCGAATCACCCCTCACCCAACATGGAACAGTTAATACTCGAGCAAGTCTTAACCCTAAACAAAGAACTGCAGTTGTGTGATAGTCGCTTCCTCCGATACGAACCTCGTATATATATATACATTATCTACTGGTGGTCGCCAGTAGATAGTTATAGTTAGGATCGTGTTTCCATAGGAAATCCGCAACATTCTATTTGGAATAACTTTGGCGCCGATTGACGAATCCTCGCGAAATTTTCAAAATAGGTGGGGCACTCCACTCCGCTCCTTCCCTGAAAGTCTCGGGGGGATTCGTCAAGTGGGGGCTGAGAAAAGGGGGGGTCCCAAAACACGTTTTCCCCATGCATTTTTCCATAGGACCTTTAGTCCAAGCTACAGCCCGAACGGCTGAACAGAATTACTTGAAATTTGGCAGAGAGGTAGTCCTCAGGTCAGGGGTGTGTCTTTTGCAGGTCTGGTGTAAATCTGTTCAGTATTTCCTGAGAAAATAGCATTTAAAAGCATATATATATCTATAAGCGCGCACCGTGCGCGTACGGTAAAACTTACCGTACGCGCACGCTGCCGTGTGCGAGCGCGATTCTGATTGGTTGTTAGATCTTAGTAAACATTCGAATCGGTCGAAACCAGGAAGTGTCGGCCGCCATTTTGTCTCTCGCAGTCTGAGGGGGTCAAAAACAAAGGTGGAGAACGTGAAAAGGGGGCAGGGTGGACGATTCCTGACCCCCTAGCCTTTGTCAGGGGGTCCCAGAAGGACCCCCAAGGGCCAAAATTTCTTTTAATATTGTTTCAAAAAATCGCGGAGTGCGCGTAGCGTGCGCGTACTGTAGAAACGGAAAAATTCTGCAAACTGCGTAACGTGGGCGTGCGGTGCGCGACGCGCACTGAGCGCCCACAGTGTGCGCACGGTGCGCACTGTGCGCGTACGGTACGCGCACAGTGAAAAACCTTAAAAAAAATAAAAATAAATACATAACTTAGCATTTAAAAAAACGTACAAATTCACTGAAAAAACCATAGGTTTCACACAAGTTATAGTTAGGAATTAGCATTTAAAAAACCTTGCAAATTCACTTAAAAAACCATAGGTTTCACACATGTTATAGTTAGCTGGACATTTCACTCTTGAAAAACCATTGAAATTCCCCCGTTATAGTTAGTGCAGGCAACTATAACTCACGCGACCGCAATCCTCTGCTGATGACGTCAGATATTACATCACTGATGACATATGTGTCTTTCCGAAAAAAAATATTTGTAATATATGTATAGCTAAAAATTAATGGAAGAAGACATGGGTAAATAAGTGTCTAAATACAGTGATGTAATATCTGACGTCATCAGCAGAGGAATGCGGTCGCGTGAGTTATAGTTGCCTGCACTAACTATAACGGGGGAATTTCAATGGTTTTTCACGAGTGAAATGTCCAGCTAACTATAACATGTGTGAAACCTATGGTTTTTTAAGTGATATATATATATATATATATTTTTTGGTGTATATATGTGTATATTTTTATATGTATGTGTGTGTGTGTGTGTGTATGTATATATACTCATATATATTCACTGAAAAAACAAAGGACTCAGGGATGAAAAAAACAAAGGCTTCAGGGATGTTATAGTTAGGACATAACATTTTCGTAGCATTTCACTGGAAAAAAACAAAGGTTAAAGAGACATTATAGTTAGGCTCAGTTTTCACTCATGCCAAAGTGTTGAAATTCAGCAGTTGTAGGTACCTGAGCTAATTATAACTTACACCTTCACAATGCACTGCTTATGACCTCACATAATACACCACTCATGACATGGTCAATGACATCACTGATGACATCTTCCACAGACCCACACTCACACTCATGAACTACCTCTCATATACCCACCCACACACCTATTCACATACCCATTCAGAGACCCAGACAACTACTGACATACACACTCACTACTCATGCAGCCACTCACATAACTACTCACCCACCCATAAATATACACACACAGCCACTCACAGACACATACAGCTACTACACACCCACAAAACCACACATTTTCCCACTCACAGATCCATGCAGCCACTCACACACTCACTCACACACCCAAACATCCACTCACATACCCATTCACACACCCACACAGCAACTCACACAAACACTCGCTAACTCACACATACAGCCACTCACACATTCACTCACTCAGCCATACAGCTTACAGAGATGTTCACTCATCCATGCAGCTACTCATGTATCCATTCACTCATCTACAAAACCACCTACATACCCATTCACAGTCTTACAATCACTCATGCACCCACCCACTCACACAAATACTTACTGTACAAAACAGCTTCTCACACACCCACTCACTTAACCATACACCTAGTCAAACAGCCACTCACTTATCCATACATCCACTCACACACACTCATCCACCCATACAGCAACTCATAGTCGCTCCCTTACCCATACAGATACTCACAAACCCACTTGTTCATCCACCACTCACACACGCTAACAGCCACACAGACACCCACTCCCACACTGATCCAGGCAGTCACAGTGCCACTCAGATGACATATATTAGAAACATTATCACTCATTAGTTGTCCAAAATGAATAGAAATGTAACTTGAGCAGTAGCATAGCATATATCTTTAACTCAGAAACTTTTATAAGACACACTCACTGGATGATGCCATCAGTGCTGCAATTTGAGAAGTCATCAATGTTGTCATGAGTGATGTAATATCTGAGGTCATAAGCAGTGCATTGCAGGGGCGTAAGTTATCGGTAACTCAGGTAACTATAAATGCTAAATTTCAATGGTTTTGTATGAGTGCAATCTGATCCTAACTATAAAGTCACTCTAACCTTTGGTTTTTTCAGTTAATATCCAAGGGGCATTGCTATGCTTTTGCGGCCGTTTTCGGCTGAAAAGCGGCGATAATTTTATCGCTACATCAGCAAGGTCACGCTATCGCGTGAAACCTTGCCTTAGCGCCTGAATTCCGAACGCCCATCTTTGCATCTCTAATGAGATACAAAGTGGGCGTTCTTCCCCAGGATAATGGGAGAAATGTCGCTAAGCGACATTTCTCTTATTATTAAGCATCACGCAAAGCCGCATAGCGACAAGAAAAGTAGCGATAAGCTCTGTTATCGCTATTTTCCTTACGCCTGCTTTGAAACTGACTTAGCCATGATATCCTATGGAAGGTGGATATCATGGCTAAGTATGTGAGGCCCTATCAGCAAGCTATCGCCAAACTTCGTGGGATTATCGCTGGGTTTTCAGTGATAATCTCACATTTGGCAGTTAGCGCTAGGATTTGTATCGCTTTTGAGATAAGCGTTGCTAATAGCACGCTAGCACAGCGATAAATATCCACGCTAGCCGGCGATAATTATCCTAGCGCTAAGTGCGCTTAGCGATAATTATCGCCGGTTGTTGCTGATATGCCCCCAAGGTTTTTTAATTCTGTTTCCTAACTATAACATTCCTGTAACCTTTGTTTTTGTCAGTGAAAATAAAAAAAATATATAAAAATAAATATATACCAAATGAACCTGATGCTGAGGACGCCCAGCCTCTCGGGTCGGGGCTGTTTTAGGTGCGTCAAACACCTTAATATTTCCAACAAGAAAACACGTGCAAGTTCAATGCTGTGCACACAGGCCCAACCATTCGTGCTTCCATGCAAAGGTTCTTTATTTCAAGGCAAATTCATCCAGCATGACACGTTTCAACTCATGAGAGTTTTCATCAGATGCAATCAATGAGGGGTGAGCAGTTACTTGCTATTTTTAAATAAAGCAACAGACAATGAAAAAGGACAAACATCCATGCATCACCATCAATTCTTAAAGTAGCAGTGGGTCAGTAAGCGTTTTGTACGATCTGCGAAGCACAACAACAGTGAAAATCGAAAATGCAAAGACATGCAAGACTGTTTGAAGGATTGCCTCAGCAGAAATATATGAAAATATTCACTGTTGTTGTGGGTGGGAATGCTGCCACTCTTAGTGTTACTTTTGCTCTTAAAGCAGTTTTCTGCATATTTTGCTTTATTAAATAAAAACACAGTTTGAATTTAATTCTGGTATTTATACCGACATGCTTAAAAAATGAGACCAATAATAAAGAGTTACCAGTATTCTGATCAGGCAGTTCTTAATTGTTTTCCTCTGTTTGACTTGGTTTACACGGAGCTCATGAACCCTTGCATTTTCAGGGTCACATTGGTACTGGAGATATGTGTGCCAAAGATATGCCATCACCATCCTCTGTGAGGCTTTCTCTGGTATTTCTGCCATCCTGGGGAAACACACACAACGCTGCTTGAAGAGGTTGCCTATCAGGGCTGGTTTAGTCTTCAAATGTTGATACACACGCTTGAGACTGGCTACACGAGTTCATTTTAAACCTTATCCATTTTCCTTTTTATATGTATTAAAAAAAGGGTTTGGTATGATGATTTCTTCAATTATGAGGACTATTTGTTCTTTTTCTTCCAGTTTGCTGATTTCAGGTCTGCCTGGACTTCCTGTCCTGGTCATAATTAAAGTTCTGGAAGGACTTCATTTGTTTTGGAAACCAAGAATTGCAACACTTAGAGAGAGAAAAAGTGCAAGGTGAATGCTGATTCGATAAAAATACATGCTGGCATGCTTTTTAAATTTAAAGTTAGTTCAGTGTCATAGTCGTCTCTTTTTGCTATGCTTTGTTTAAAAACCTATGGTGGCAGCAGTATGCGCTGTGGGGCTCATGTTCATGGTTTGCTCATATAAACCATGCATTTAATTTGTTTATGGTACATTTAAAGTAAACATTGGCATCAGTGAGAATGTTAACCATTTAGGGTAACTATGCTAGGTCCCAACTGTGTTGTTAGCCTGCCTCAGCTTCCATGTTTGTTACATATATTATTTGTTAAATGTCACTTGAGAGATTATTTCTAATGATGTGCATCAAATTCTTAGTAGGCGTCAAATGAGGAGTCAGGAGAAAACAAAAGGAGCAGCCTAGTTTTCCCCCGGGAAACTTCATGGAGTTGATGACACAGGCAGGGTAGGATAGATGGGTTGTGGGCAGGGGGTGGGGTTTAGGGTTGTCAATATAAGGAGGCAGGAGTGGGGTCTCAGCCTCTTTCTGACTCATCGCACTTCCAGGGAGCTGAAAGTTTGGTGTTCCAGAAGTATAAAAGTGGAGGCCTCAGTGCGCTGCCTGCTGCCATTAAGTAAAATTCTGGGGGCTGGCGGTGCACCTTCTTGCAGCATATCGGCAGCTGCATCGGAAAGCAGCAGGGCCAGACTGGCCATAGCGGGCACCGGGCATTCCCCGGTGGGCCGCAAGGGTGGGGCCAGTTTTGGGGGTCTAGGGGGCCGTTTTTGTTACAGAGCCATTTTTGCAGCATAGCTTCAAAATCGGCCCCTGTAACAAAAGCGGCCAAAACCAGCCCTGGCAAACAGCTTGGCCGCACCACCCAACCCCCCGGGGGCCGGCCGAGCCCTTTCCCAGGGCCGGTTTTGGTTCCCAGTCCGGCCCTGGAAGGCAGTGATGTCCAGCCCTGTTCCTTAAAAGTAGAATCACGGGACTCGAGGTTTCTTGTGACAAACTAGGTTTTTAGATGTTAGGTGGGATGTAGACTTACAGGTCAATAGGGACTAGGGAATGCAAGTCCAGTTCTAGTATTAAAGAGGGAAGGAGGCTCAGGACCAGGGACATCTAATCCTGGATACTACTGGTGGTGGAGGTACCAGGATCAACCTCCCTGGTCACAGGCGAACACGGTCCTCATGTTGAGGGTGGAGGGCAGGCCCGGCTTCAGCGCTTGTGGCACCTAGTGCGTTTATGTTTGTTGGCGCCCCCCAATGACTACCTCCACCACAGATTCCCTCACTGCCACCCTTTAACAGTGCCCCTCAGGTTTCCATAACCACTGTCTCTCAGATTCATTTAATTCACTTTATAGAGCTACTCATACAAGTGTACGGTGTCAGAGCTCTTTACATCACAAATTACACAGAGACATTCAATCATACCTGTGTAAACCAGTGTATACGACCTGTTACATAAGACAGAGGACTACAATGTTTTGAAGTCACATGTCCTCCTTTCTGGAGAGCAGTATAGTTTAAGAGTGTTTGCTTTGGAGAAGCACAAACTCGGAATTTAAAACGTCCCACGATGGTGGTTAGAAGAATTGATTTCTACCCAAATTAACTCCTTTTACGATAGGGCAATGAAATACAACGGGAAAAAACTCATAATGCTGCACTCCATGTACCTTGCAGTTTGCATGCATCTCTTTGATGACAGTTATTAGCTCACTGTTCTATATTGGGGTCTTTTTTTTATAAGCTGCAAGTGACAAAAGGATGTCTCTGGAAAAAGCAGTAACTCACTAACCAATGTATATTAGATGCACTTTGTGATCTGAATGGTACACATTATTTGCAGCAGGCATAATAACCCTCTGCACAGTGATTCAAAACTCCCACTAGACAAAAATCCGATCTCTCTCTAGGAAGAACATTAATTAGTTATCTCGACATTTTTATTGTTGCCTGGAAATCGCTGGAGGCCAGGAATGCGGCAGCAGGTGCTTTTAAATATACTTGAAGAAATGGTGCCACGGTCCGAAGTCAGCTTCTGGTGCGGTGGCACCGGTCGCACCGCCCTAGAGCCTGCCCTGATGGAGGGAACAAAAGCACAGGACTCAAGTGCATTATTGTCAGACAAGTTCAATTCTTGTATTAAAGTAGATGGGGTGATTCAGAGCGGCATGCCACTAGGGACAGGAGAGTCTAGTTGTGGAAGAAGGAGGTGGGGTTGGGGTTAGTCTCTCTAGGAATGGACAATTTGATTGTGAATATGGTGAGGATGTGCTGCTATGTTATGGATTGATGACAGGGGCACAGTTCCTATAGGTGCAACAGGTGCAGTGGCACCGAGATCCAGAGACCCAAGGAGGACACTAAACCCCGATTATTGATGTATTTCAGAATTCAAAATGCATCTGGGGGATCAATATCCTTCCCCATACTAAGGACCATGACACACTGGCTACGTCATTGAAATCAGGGGGGCAGTGAAGAAGTGGCCGTTCGGATGTGCCAGGCGCAGCGGGGGGCATGCTTGGTACTGGGGAGTATTGAGCTGTCCCAAGGCATGCTTTGGAGGAGCATTGTTCTTGGGTGCTGGCAGAAGACCATGTAGGTTGAGAGTCATGGGGGTACATTGCAGCTTGTTGGCCTAGTCAGGGCCGGCTTTAGCGCTGGTGGCGTCCGGTGCGAGAAAATCTTTGACGCCCCCACCCCACATGAACGTCCCCTTTGATTCTTTCAGTACGACCGGGCATAAGTGCCCCTCATCTCTCCAATCATGAATTTTTGCTAAACACAGCGCCCAACCCTGAGGTCGGCGCCCCCTCCACAGGTCAGCGCCCAGTGCGGCCGCACCAGTCGCACTGCCCTAAAGCCGGCCCTGGGCCTAGTAGTGGGGGAGGCCCAGCTGGTTGGTGCAGAAAGGCAGTGGATGGGGACAGCTAGGCCCGCAAGTGAGGCGGGCAGGCAGCTGGAGAGTCCAACAGGGTGCACAATGGCTTCAGGATGTTGGTCAGAGTGGTAGGGGGTTAAGGTTGCTCGTGGGCCTGGTAGTGCGGGGGACCCACCTGGTTGGTGCAACCAGGCGGTGGACAGAGCGCTAATGCCAGTAGGTGAGGCGGGCAGATAGCTGGAGACACCAACGAGACGCATGACAGCTCCTGGACATTTGACAGAAGATCTAAGGGGTCTACAGCGCCCTTCCCTACATTGGGGGAATGTCCGCGCAATAACCTTGCCATACTGTCCACCTCGTGGGACAGGGCAGTGCCTGGTGTGAGGAGTGGTGGTGCGACGGACCGCCTGGTCTATAAAGTTAATGCAGGTGAGTATGAGTGGATTCGGTGTATGATGGGGCACTGATCCTGGGGAGGTAGGTGTCATGGTCACATGCCACAGCCGAAACAGGTGGGCGGAGAGGGTTAAAGCGTGTCACGCACCCCCTATGCCTCCATCTCCTAGTTGTATGGCCAGTTTCCTGAATTGCTGCACTTCAACTCCCAGAAGGCTATGGGGCGCAATAGCGGGACACAGCCCAGGAGCATCCAATCAGAGCCCTCGTAGTTATAAGCACCGCCCCTGCAGGGACTCGGTGCTTGACAATCTTTGGCGAATAGCAAGCGGACGGTACTCCCCGCTGGAGCACCGCACCTTCACCACGCGGAGACGCCGCCGTCCAACGAAGGATCTTCCTCACGGAACCCCGGAGCACAGGCGTGCTCAAGCCTAGGAAGGGGTTCGTTCCCAGAGACCAACTCTCGGCCGGAGAGTACAGGTATTTTGCCCCGGACAGCGAAGCGCTCCTTCTCTCCGCTCCGCCTCCCACGAGAGGGCGAGGACTCATTGCGCACCTAACGACCCGGAACAGAACGCGTTACGGGGGAGAGACGTGAGTGTTACACCATCCCCTAGGGCACAAACAATCCACGCACTGAACCTCATTACAAGAGTGAGCCAGACTCTGCGCTCTTTAATACTGACCTCTGCTGTGATGATTACAACAGCAGGGAAAGACTATAGTACTTCCTCAGGGGTACTTCCTGACGCTACGTGTGCCCATTTGCCTTCAATTCGTCCACGCTATTCTGAAGCCTGGAATCCTACAGAGAAGGCAACGAGCTGGGTTTTTTCTCAGTAAGCGGGGGTGCTGGCTGGTATTGACATATGTATAGTGTAGTGTGTCCCGTACTGCCCTTCACCTTCTTCTTCTCTATTTCTCTGCAGCGCGACTAGAGGGAGACAGGCGTAGTCGCCCCTGACCAGACCTTAGACGCACAGGAGAAACCACAGCGCTACCTTTATTATTTTATCCCCTTCCCTCTTCTCCGGGGTGCTTACCTCCATAGTGTGTGTATTTGCATTGTGGGGGATAGCGTTCAGGGAAGGAGGGAGGCTACTCGTCAGACCATCGTTCCTGCTGGCAGCTACCACAAGGTTAGTGGCGTACATCTTTTGCTTGAGCCGCTGACAGACCTGACAGATTGTCAAGCCCAAGTTGGACGCCCAGCCTGAGCGATGGACACCAATGCGGTGTTGACCTCGTTATTAGAGAGCCTTTCTGCTCTGCAGACGGAGGTACAAACCTCACGAGTTGAGAATCAGGAACTCAAGAAGGACGTGGGTGTCCTCCGTAGGGAGGTTGCGGGCCTTTCCCGGATCGGGAGGGGGTCAGGCTCTTACATTAGGGAGGCGACCTTACCCCCTCCGGTACAGACAGTACACACCCCTTCTCCTAGTTCAGGACAGGGGGGAGGCTTCTTTGGCGTGAATCCTGTCCCTCCACCAACCAGGTTCCTACCGTCCACATTCTACAGAACACAGGAATACCTCTGGCTCCCCCTGAACGTTTCTATGGGGATCTTAGAAAATTCGAAACCTTCCTCAACCAATGCCGACAACATTTTTTGTGTAAGCCTGTGGTGTTTCAGGAGGAGACAGCCAAGACAGCCTTCATGATGTCCTACATGGGGGGAAATGCCGCGAGCTGGACTATTCCATTAATGGAACGTAACGACCCGGTGCTACACCGCTTCACTGACTTTTGTTTAGAGATGAGGAAGTTATTCGACCGAAAATCTCATATGCTGACCTTGTATCATGAGTTGCTCACTCTCCGACAAGGCTCCCAAGACTTACTTACCTACGTTACCTCTTTCAACCGTCTCATCGTGGAAACAGACTGGCCCCAAGAAAAATGCACCACTCATTTCTGCCAAGGTTTACGGGTGGAACTGAAGGACGTTCTGGCGCAGGTGGTGCAGTGACCCCAGACCTGCGAAGAGATGATAGACCTGACAGTACAATTGGATCACAGATTGCAAGAAAGAAGAGGGGACAAGAGTCGAGGAGACACTCGTTATCTGCCTCCCCGACCTCGAGCCACTCAGGAAGAGCACCCTAAGACGGTAGAAGGAGTAGAGCCGATGCAAATCGGAGGCATTCGAGGGCCTCTAACTACAGAAGAAAAAGAAAAGAGACGTATAATGAAGCTATGCCTGTTTTGTGGAAAAGGGGGTCATTTCATAAGAGAATGCCGGGCTCGGGCCCAACTCCCAGAGCGATCCAATGTCCCGCGGACGCAAGCAGGGATGAGTTTACAGGAACCGTCGGAAAACTGAAAAACCCAGACTCGGACGAGATCACTGGTTCGGGGGATCCATGGAACTTGATCTCATCGGTGATCGCCAATACTATGCAACCCGCAGTGGCGCACCTGACGGTTAATGTACAACTCCACATCACTAAGGAGCAGCACATAGAGGTGGCGGCATTGCTGGATTCTGGAGCCACCCGAAATTTCATAGATCAGACATACGCTAAGAGACTTGGAGTGTCTTGGGAAAAGAAGGAGAACCCCGAGACCGTTAAGGCAGTAAATGGCACGGCCCTGTCTTCCGGACCGGTAAGGTACCATACGGTGCCACTTCGGATGCGTTACGGTGAAGACCACTACGAATATATCTCGTTTGACCTTATCGACGCTCCTCAATTCCGTCTCATCCTTGGCATGCCCTGGTTAACTTTACATGACCCTGTTGTCAATTGGGCGGCACGCACTGTGCTCATGAGCTCCAGCTACTGTAGGGAACACTGTGTCAGGACAGCGGCGTTCTCTGAACAACCTGAGAGCACCCAAGCTGGGTTCCTGGCTACAGCCTGTACAAGCATTGCCTACTGTTGTACGACCACCCTACCAGAGGAGTACAGGACGTATCAGCCCCTTTTCGATAAGCAGAAGGCCACACAACTGCCACCTCATCGGGTGTATGATTGCCGCATTGAACTGATGCCAGGGGCAGCGATACCGTGCAGCAGGGTGTATGCCCTGACAGAACCCGAAAGTCGATACTTAAGGAACTACCTCGACGAACACCTTGCTTCTGGTTTTATCCGACCATCCTCTTCGCCTGCTTCATCTCCGCTTTTTTTCATCCCTAAGAAGGACTGTGATGAGCTCCGCAGGTGTATCGACTACCGAGCGATCAATCGAATCACCGTAAAAAATCGGTACCCATTGCCCCTGATTCCAGTACTCTTGGACCAACTAAAAGGGGCGCGCTATTACACGAAACTGGATTTACGTGGAGCCTACCACTTGGTGAGGGTCAAAAGCGGTGATGAGTGGAAGACCGCCTTCCGAACGAAGTTCGGTCTTTTCGAATATCGGGTAATGCCCTTCGGGCTCTGTAACGCCCCGGCAGCCTTCCAATATTTTATGGACGAGGTGCTCCGGGGTCTTCTCGATACAATCTGTGTGGTATACATAGACGATATCCTCGTCTATTCAACTACACTTATGGAACATGTGAACCATGTAAAACAGTCCTAGACCGATTGCAGGAACATTCACTGTAAGCCAAGCTGGAGAAGTGCTTGTTTCATGTTCAGGAAGTTGCGTTCCTGGGATATATTATTAACGCCAAAGGATTCAAAATGGAAACGGGCAAGGTGGATGCAATAACCCAATGGAAGACACCACAAAACATTAAATCCATACAGCGTTTTCTGGGGTTCGCTAATTACTACCGGCGGTTCATCCAGGATTTCTCAAAGATTATTCAACCCATTTCCACCTTGTTAAAAAAGAACACTTCCTTCATTTGGAGCAAAGAAGCAGAAAGGTCCTTCCAGTTCTTAAAAGAACGGTTCACGCAAGCACCCATACTACGGCACCCCGACTCCCAACGACCCTTTATTGTTGAGACAGACGCCTCACAGTTCGCCATCGGAGGCGTCCTGTCCCAACGGCATCCCGCAACTGGACAGTTACATCATGTAGCCTACTATTCCAAGAAGCTCACCCCGTGCGAAGTGAACTACTCCATAACGGATAAAGAACTGCTGGCCATTAAACTGGCATGTGAGGAGTGGAGACATTATCTTCTAGGAGCACACCATGTTGTAGAAATCTATACGGATCACAGGAACCTGCTGTTTTTGAAAACCGCCAAAGCCCTCACACCACGCCAATTACGATGGACACTATTTTTTTCTGACTATGATTTTATTATCAAATATCGGCCTGGGTCCCAAAACGGTAAGGCCGATGCCCTATCACGTAGCAATGATCCTGAGGTTTATGTGCCGCAGGAAGAAACAAGTCCACCCTCGATACTCCCCGAAACATCCTACTCAGATAGATCTGCAGCCGTGATAACTACACCAGACTTCCTAGAAGACCTCAGGGTCTCCTTAACTAACATAGACAGTCAAGCCTGGCTTCAGGAAGATTTCGAAAACAGAGTGCTGAACCAGTACCTACTGTATCAACAGCAAGCTTTGTACATTCCCATACCCGAACTACAAGCAAGGGTCATAGCATGGGCTCATGATTCCACACTGGGAGGACATTTGGGACAAAAGAAAACCATCGCTTGCATAGAGCGTTCCTTTTGGTGGCCCTCGTTGAGAAAAGGCACAGAGAAGTACATACACACGTGTTCTGTGTGTGCGCAGGGAAAGGCCAGTCATACAAAGCCATCAGGCCTCCTACAACCATTGCCGATCCCTCCTCGACCCTGGCACACGGTGTCTATGGATTTTATTGTCGAAATGCCCCCGTGTGATGGGTACACGACCATTCTGGTGGTGGTTGACCACTTAACGAAGATGGGACATTTCGTACCTTTGAAACGCCTGCCTACATCACATGAATTAGCCGCTGTCTTTCTACAAAATGTAGTACGTATCCACGGAATGCCTAGTGTTCTCATTACAGATAGAGGAACGCAGTTTACCTCTAGGTTTTGGAGAGCATTATGCAAAGTCATGAACATCGAAGCCAAGTTATCTTCCAGCTACCACCCCCAGACGGATGGAAAAACGGAACGCCTAAACCAAACGCTCGAACAGTACCTCCGTTGTTTCACCCTCCAAAACTCGATGACCTGGTTCACACTTCTGTGGACAGCTGAATTTGCATATTACAACGCGGAACACTCTACACTTGGTTGTTCTCCATTCTTTTGTCTATATGGACACCATCCCAATATGCTCCCTTTCGAGTGGCCCGTTGTATCCAACCTTCCCAGCATTCAGGAACACCACGCCCACCTGAAGGCGGTGTTGATCGACGCGAAACAGCATCTAGCAACAGCCCAACGGGCACACAATCGCTTCGCCGACAGAAAACGGACCAAGGAACCAGAATACCAAGTGGGGGTTAAGGTATGGTTGGCGACTAAGAACCTTCATCTTAAGGGGGCTAACAAGTTAAAACCCAAATACATAGGCCCCTATTCCGTAGAGGAGGTTATAAACCCCGTGGCCTTAAGACTCTCCTTGCCCAGCACCTGGCACATGCATCCTGTTTTTCAGGGTGTAAGGCTGACACCACGGCCCTTCCCGGTGGATATAGATGGACAGGAGGAGTATGAGGTGCGTGAGCTTCTAGACTCCCGACTAGTGAGGGGGCGCGTGCAGTATTTGGTTGATTGGAAGGGTTACGGGGTGGAGGATAGAACCTGGGAACCAGTGCAGCATCTCCATTGTCCCGACCTCATTGAGCAGTTCCACACCACTCACCCAGGGAAGCCTGGGCGACCGCCGAGCCGGCGGTCCTCCATAGGGGGTTCTGTCATGGTCACATGCCACAGCCGAAACAGGTGGGCGGAGAGGGTTAAAGCGCGTCACGCACCCCCTATGCCTCCATCTCCTAGTCGTATGGCCAGTTTCCTGAATTGCCGCACTTCAACTCCCAGAAGGCTATGGGGCGCGATAGCGGGACACAGCCCAGGAGCATCCAATCAGAGCCCTCGTAGTTATAAGCACCGCCCCTGCAGGGACTCGGTGCTTGACAATCTTTGACGAATAGCAAGCGGACGGTACTCCCCGCTGGAGCACCGCACCTTCAGAGACCACGCGGAGACGCCGCCGTCCAACGAAGGATCTTCCTCACAGAACCCCGGAGCACAGGCGTGCTCAAGCCTAGGAAGAGGTTCGTTCCCAGAGACCAACTCTCGGCCGGAGAGTACAGGTATTTTGCCCCGGAGAGCGAAGCTCTCCTTCTCTCCGCTCCGCCTCCCACGAGAGGGCGAGGACTCATTGCACACCTAACGACCCGGAACAGAACGCGTTACGGGGGAGAGGTGTGAGTGTTACACCATCCCCTAGGGCACAAACAATCCACGCACTGAACCTCATTACAAGAGTGAGTCAGACTCTGCGCTCTTTAATACTGAACTCTGCTGTGAGGATTACAACAGCAGGGAAAGACTATAGTACTTCCTCAGGGGTACTTCCTGACGCCACGTGTGCCCATTTGCCTTCAATTCGTCCACGCTATTCTGAAGCCTGGAATCCTACAGAGAAGGCAACGAGCTGGGGTTTTTCTCAGTAAGCGGGGGTGCTGGCTGGTATTGACATATGTATAGTGTAGTGTGTTCCGTACTGCCCTTCACCTTCTTCTTCTCTATTTCTCTGCAGCGCGACTAGAGGGAGACAGGCGTAGTCGCCCCTGACCAGACCTTAGACGCACAGGAGAAACCACAGCGCTACCTTTATTATTTTATCCCCTTCCCTCTTCCCCGGGGTGCTTACCTCCATAGTGTGTGTATTTGCATTGTGGGGGATAGCGTTCAGGGAAGGAGGGAGGCTACTCGTCAGACCATCGTTCCTGCTGGCAGCTACGACAAGGTTAGTGGCGTACATCTTTTGCTTGAGCCGCTGACAGACCTGACAGTAGGGGATGTGTTTGAGGAAGGGAATGTGAGGGTGTCGGTGGGGCATGACATCAGGGATAAGTGGTGCAACGGATATGTTACACCACCTGGCAGCTGTAAGAAGCTCACATTGGCAGAGTTGGACGGGAAATCAGAAGCTTACCTTATGGTAAGAAAGTTGGTGGTCAGCATGGCATACTGCAGGGGACTGGTGCTTGATGGGGTAAATAATTGGTGGGTAAAAGGGGTACAGGACGATGCAGGAGCGCACATGAAGGAGATGGAAGCAGGGGAGGCCATGCAAACAGCTCCCTAACATGGAGCCTGGAGATGTCCTGTAGTCTCCTGTATCAGACAAGGCAGGGAATGGAATATGTAACAACAAATGTTGGGACGTTTTCAAACTCTTGTAGTGGGGCATTCTGGCTAAAGGTATATATGTCACAAGAGGAGAGTGGGAGTTGGCCTGGTGGCCCAGGGTACCCATCACTGTGGTGGTTTGGACGTTGGAGTTCTGGATTTGTGCAAGCATCTATTTTGCTGATATGCGGTCAGAGCCATTGCTTTAATTACAGGTCTGGATATTATAAGGAAGCTGATTGGCTGGACAAACAGACCTTGGGGGGTATGTTGATTCTGCATTAATGGTGCTGTAGAAGTCCTTGATACAAGCTACATCCTCGATCCATACGGCAAGTGCCTTCATATTGCGGAGAGGACCTTTTCATCCCTGTCCCGTCATTGGCTGACAGTATTGCACATTGATTGAGTTGCAGCAATTGGAGACTATCTCCTTTAGGATCGCGCCAGCAATTGCGGCTGCACACTTGTGATGTAATGTTGCGCAGGAAATGTTAGAAAAGAGAGGGCAGGTCTCTGTGGGGTGGAGGAGAAATGGGGTTCATAAGTCACACAAATATTTTCTTTTCTCCATAGGGTGTGTGAGCGGTCTCTGGAACCATGGGATGATGACTTGGATGATGGGGACAGTTGCCATTCACTGGGCTACAAAAGTACGGACCAGCATATCTCTGGATGGAGCTTGGGATTGCCTAGCAGCAGACATGAGGCGTTCTGATGGGGAAGGAGTGGGGAGAGATGGGCCATTGTTTCTTGCCAGTTTTAGCAACCATGGCGCATGAAAGGCGATATCCAGACAGGTTCGTTACACATCTGGGAGGTGCATGATGTCGTCCAGCTCTCTGGGCTAATGCTTCTGCAATTCATGTGCGGGGAGATGTTGTGCTCCAGACGGAAGTTGGCTGGTGCTTGTTTGGGTTGGATGAATGTGTTCTTTGTCTGAGATGGATGGAGGCAATGGCATATGTGGCCATCGATGAGGCCATGAGGCTGCTCTATTGAGCATTGAGGATTTTGGTCTTGCCAGGCACATTAAGGTGGCAGTCTATGTGGGCGTCACGGAAGGGGAAACGGGGATTGTTTTGTTCTGGTGGGGTACACCTCTGTGATCTGGGGCAACGCTTACCATTTGTTGGAAAAGAGGAACCTACTGAGTGAAATGAATCAGAAGTTTGATATGGTGATGAGTGAGCGCAGGGTCACTGTGTTGAAGTATGTGGGGGGGACAGTAAAATGCCCTCCATGGTTTTCCTGGGTGGCGGTAGTTGGAGGAGTAGAGTCAGCTGTGGGAGTATCCCCCCCTTGGGGGAGGAAGGGAGCATAGGCGAAGAAAGACTTTGTGTGGGATGCCTTGGACAGGACAAGGAGGCTTCATTGGAGCAGGCTTGGGTAAGAGAAGTGAGAAAGAGACTGGGAATGGTGCTGTGTGTGATTACTCCACTATGAGGATCCACGAGGAAGCAAAAGGCGCAGTCTAGTCTTCCCCTGGGAAGCTTTGTTTGGTTGATGACACAGGCAGGACAGGATAAGGGGGGTTGTGGCCAGTGGATGGGGTTTAGGGCTGTCACTATAAGGAGGCATGAGTGGGGGGTCTCAGTCTCTTTCTGACTTCTCGCACTACCATTGGGATGAAAGTTTGGCCACCCACCCGCCCTACAAGTTGTATTAGGTTTGGACTTGGTTTGATTGTGTGCGGAAGACTTGTCATGGTAGGAAAGGTTGCAAGGGCAGAGGCGGTGGTGTGACGGCAGTTAAGGGGTGGAGAGTCAGATGCGGGCGTATCCACCACTTGGGGGGGAGGAAGGGGGCATAGGTAAAGGCAGACGGTGTGCGAGGTGCCTTGGACAGGACAAGGAGGCTGCATTGCAGGAGGCTTGGGTAAAATAAGTAAGAAAGAGATTTAGAATAGTGCCGTGTGTGATTACCCCACGGTGTGGATATTATCACCAATTTTTAAATCTCGTATATCCAAATTTTGACATTTTCCCACCAGATTGCAACTTTTTTGCACCTATCTTTCTTTTCGTAGCTACACAGCTACATGTCCATAGCTTTGATGACATCTGGGTTTCATACAGAAACAGTTTCGTTTCACTGGTACTTGCATTTTTGGCTGTATTTATGGGATTGCAAGAATAGGTTTTAGTCAGGGATATTTGAATTTGAACTGCTAAAATCTAGATACCAATATGTGCAGTTACACCGAACCTGCCAAAATTAGTAACCGGACCTATTTATCAAAAAATGATTTACAAATGCTAAGATGTACTGCAACTAACCTGACACAAATACAAATGCACCCATAACAAGAAAACTGCAAGATTGCTTGTATGCAGCTTCCCTTTAATTTGAATTTCAAGAAACCGGTTTACTTTTTTTCACTTTGTCATCTCACTTAATGGTAGCAGTTTACATGTACAAAATGAAGAACAGCTTCATCAAAACCAGAAGGAAATTGCAAAATAAACACTTCTGCTGAGATAGTCAAGGTCAGCAAAAACGATAAGTGTAAATCTACACAAGATTCTAATTTCTTAATGCTGTTAACATGTCTTGTGTCAGCACTCCACAAATGGGCCTGTCAAATGACCCAGAACGCGGAAAATGGAGCCCTGAACCCCACCCTGCTAGCAGGGCTAGAAAAGATATAAGCATTTCTCTCAAAAGGAACAACATTTTTAATATATGGGATAAAACATTGGCATGATGTTCAATGGAGCTAAACTTCCTTTCTAAAAAAAATCCTAAATAATGCAATGATTCTCAAACATAATCACAAATTGCTCTACATATATGTTTTAATATTTTACGTTTGCTTTATTTTTTTCTAAGGGTCACGTGTATCGTTAAAAGCGTGGCCAAGCAAGTAATGAATGATGTAGTAAAATAGCTCAAACTGATCAGTGAAATTCCTTCTTCAATACTTTCTTGCTTCAAATATGACTCCTCGTAGTTTTGACGTTTTTAATTATATGGGGCCTCATACACCGTTCTGACCCTTCAAGCCATGTAAGTTACAGGTGGTTCAACTACCCAATTTAATAGTGCTCATATTACCAACCTCAAAAGAATAAAAGGCCGCGTTGGGTTTGTATAGCAGTGCAGGTATTGTTTTGTGTTTATATTTGTATTGGGTATAATACTTTTGACAGTGCACCAAAGTGCTTATGGTAAATGGACCGCTTGCATTTCTGTAGGTTGTGCTTGCTTGTAAGAATGTGGATTTATAGCGTGACTTATGTGGGTAATTTTTTTATGTTGTGATAATGAAATGTGTTGTGACAATGTCGTGCAGAACTTGTAGCCTGGAGTGAATCAAAGGAAGTGAATGATAGTTTCGGTAATGCTGGTATCTGCCCTGTTGAGATGGTGGGTAAATCTCCATATTGGCTGGGTAGGGTCTAGAATCATCTTTTGAGATTAGCCTATTCTTTATAGCTTTGTAAATTTCAGGTGATCTTATATGTTTCTTCTCTTAGGGCCATATTATCAAGAACGGCGATAACATTATCGCCGGTTTAGCGGCAGAAAACTGCCACTAAAGCGGCGATAAGGGGCTTGATAATTTGCCCTTGTGAATTCCAATAGAAGCCCAGGTTCTGGTGTCCAGGACATCAAACCTGGGCTTCTATTGGAATTCACAAGGGCATATTATCAAGCCCCTTATCGCCGCTTTAGCGGCAGTTTCCTGCTGCTAAACCGGCGATAATGTTATTGCTGTTTTTGATAATATGGCTCTTAGTGGTAGAGAATTCTGACGCATGAGTTCTTGAATGGCAGGATAGTCCGTAGGGGTGTTAGACTGGAGCATAGGGGTTTGCGATTGTATATATTTTAAGTTTCACTTACATGAGGGATAGTCCAGTTTCATAGATGTTCTTGTGGGCAATGAAAAGTACTGTGAAGGAGCAGGAAATGGCCATTGATAGCAAGTGGAGTGTTTGGCAAACTGAGATGATGTACCCTCATAGGCAGAAGTGAAGACATTGTCAGGACACTGCATTTTGCATTCTTGGCATTATTGCAGTAGGCAGATTCGTGTCCATTGGTAGAGAGTGCTGGTATTGTCTGGAACTGGCAGCCTAGCCCTTCTCCTGGAAACCTAGGTGTGGAAACATGTGTCAAAAGGTCTGGATGGTGAAGAAGGTGCTTCTGATTCCTTCCTTTAGTAGATGTGTCCAGGGAGTGCCAAGTTCTTAATCTCATACCGTGCTGGGCTGATATTTCTTCCTTTCTCCATAGGTGAGGATCTCCATTTTTGATGTTTTGAATTTCAGTTACTAAGGCAACACTGATTTGTAGAAAGCTCAGAGGAAATGATTTAATCTGGAAGTGCTTTGCTATTGTGCACTGCAAGTACTGGAATTCTCAGATCATATGTAGTTTTTGGAAGGGTATTTGGGTTTGGAGATTTGCCAGGGGCAGCAGGATCGTTTTGCTTTCTTGATTGACATTTTGCGATCCTGCTGTAATGTTGGATGCATGGTTTATAGTTTGCATCATTTGATTTCTTCCATTATTTTACTAGGGTACATTTTTCAGTTTTCGTTTTCTTTTCAGATCCATTGGGCTATGGGTTGCTTTGTTAATGGTTCACTGTATCAGAGTGTTGATGCCTTTAGATGACCACCCACAGAGTCTTTCACTTGTGATTGGGTGGCAAGCAGGTGGCCAAGTGAGAGTAAGTACAATAAAACTGAGCATTTTGCATTGTCTGCAGGAGGCCTTAAAGGCATTTATTAAATAAGAATAATAATAGTAGTGTTAAAGGGCAACTTGACCTTGAAGGACGTGAGGTTGTGGCCACTTCCTATGTTGTGTTGTTTACTGTGAGGAGTCTAGATGGAGAAAAGATTGCAGCCAACGTTTGTTCTGCAAAGTGTGTCGGTTCGGTTGGAAGAGGTTCAGATCCTTTAAGATTGTACACATGGATCTTCTTTGGGTTACATTTGGTTGGTGAAACCAGATGTTTGGGTCTCCCAGAATGAATAGACAGATGTGGCTTACATTGGTATCAGTGGTGGTGTCACAGAAGGCATCGCCAACTGCTATGTTATTTATAAAAGGCAGATATATTACGGGAGAAGCATTTGATGGCATAGGTGGATGAGAAGTTTAAAAAAAGTGATTCACATTTATCAGTTCGTCATTGTTAGATTTGGGGGTCTCTAGTTGGCATAGGTAGGTACCGGTGACAAATAGGTACCCTTGCGTCTATTCAGGGTAAGGGGGTACACTCCTAAAATAACACCTGCTCACCCCCTTGGTAGCTTGGCACAAGCAGACAGGCGTATCTCAGAGGCAGTGTGCAAAGCATTTGTGAACACATACAGTAATCAAGTGACAACAATACAGATGGACACCACACAAGTTTTATATTAAAAATAAGTATTCTTTATATAGATTTAACACAAGACCATAAATGACAAAAATCCACAATACTGTTACTTTAAAATGGTAGAATTTAGTTTAGTTCTCTTAAGATGGTAAATGCGACACTCAGAGTTCATGTACCTTAAGATGCGACACGCAGGGCAATGAAAGTGTTGCAAGGACGGTGATGCGTTGAAGATGTGGTGCAAATAAACAAAGATGATGCTTTCTTCTTGATGCGACACGCTTCCCAGGGATGCGGTGGCGCCTGATGCGACGTCGATCCTTTTCTCCGGCGATGCAAGATGCTTTACACAATGCGAGCCGCGACAGGCCCTGCGACATGCTTCCCAGTAATGCCGCGGCGTCTGCTGCGACGTCGATTCTCTCCCCTGGCGATGCAAGTTGCTTCCACAACGATGCAAGCCGCTACAGGCCCTGTGACACTCTTCCCGGTGATGCGGCGGCGTCTGCTGCGACGGCGATCCTCTTCTCCGGCGATGAGCCGCATCAGGCCCTGCGACACGCTTCTTGGAGATGCGGCGTCGATCCTTGTTCCTGCGATGAGCCATGACAGACCCTGCAACACGCTTCCCAGTGATGCGGCGGAATCTGCTGCAACGTCGATCCGCTTCTCCTGGCGATGCGAGGCGCTTCGGTGGACCTGCGATGACTCAACGATTCTTCTGCGACACGCTTCCTGGTGATGCGGCGGCATCTGCTGCGACGTTGATCCTCTTCTCCAGTGATGCGAGGCGCTTCGTGTTGTGAAGCGGCAGTGGCAGTTTGGCAACACGCTACTTGTTCTTGAGTCTCGCCTCCAGCTCCTTGCGACACGCAAGTCCTCAAAAAGTCCAGCACAACTGCAGGCACTGAAAGCACCAGCTGGTGGGTGAAGTCTGTTGACCCTGAGACTTCAGCAGGAGGCAAGCTCTTTTCCAAGCCCTTGGAGATCCTTCACAAGTTGAATAAAGTGCACACAAAGTCCTTTCTCCTTTCTTTGGCAGTCAGACAACCACTGCAGGCCAATCCCCCAAGCAGTACTTCAGCTTAGGGAAAGTCTCTCCTCAGTTTCTTCTTGTTCCACTCCTCAGCAAAGGTTTCTTCTTGTTTCCCAAAGTGATCTAAAGTTCTTGGGTCTGAGTCCCAATATTTATACCCAGTTTATATTTGTTCTTCTGAAGGCAGAGAGGCCTTTGCCTATTCCAAAGCAGTTCTGGTCAGTCCTGGAGCAGTTGTTGGCAAGACTCCTTCTTTCCTTTCAGAGTGCATGGCGGAGACATCAGACGCACCACAGGAGGTGGAGGTGGAGCCAGCATTGTGGAGGGAAGGCACAACCCTATTCAGGTCCCAGGTGCAACTCCTCCCACCCATATGGATGCAGATCTCTCTATTCAGTCCTGTGCTGACTCACACTGTCTCCTGGATTTTCCCCAGCCCCTGTCACTCAAACTCCAGACAAGGAATACACAGCCTAGCAGAGGCAGGTTTGGATGGTTAGACAAGAAAATACCTACTTTCTAAAAGTGGTATTTTCAAACACAGTATGTTAAAACCAACTTCACTAAAATATGTATTTTATCATTCTGAGTTCAGGCATACAAATTCGAATTTCTACCACGTTCCCTGAGTCAGTTAGGATTATAAGATGTAATAATCAAACTGCCCATTCTGGCCTATGGGGAACAGGTAACCTTGCAATCAGCCGCGGTCGGTGGTTGGAGTAACTGCAGGGCGGTGACGTGGGGAGGGGGAGGGGCAGGGTGGGGGGTAGTAAACTATGGATTACGGAGGTTTACAGGTAAGTTAACATATAAATTAATAAAACGAATTTCGTTGCGTGCACAGCAGTAAACCTCGTAATCCATAGTTTACTACCTCCCACCCTGCCCCTCCCCCCTCCCCACGTCACCGCCCTGCAGTTACTCCTACTACCGACCGCGGCTGCTTGCAATAGTGAAAAATGAAAATGGCTGTAATTCACTATTAGAACATGCCACACACACCAGGGCATGGCCTACCTTATACTTACAATGCACCCTGCCCTTGGGCCTACCATAGGAGTGTCTGATATGAAGAAAAGGGAAGGTTTAGGGACTGGCAAGTGGGTGCACTTGCCCAGTCAGCATGACAGTACCAGACTGCACACAGGCTCTGCAATGGCAGGCCTTAGTCACACTTTTACAGGCTGCTTCTGTGGGTGGCACAACCAGTGCTGCAAGCCCACCAGCAGCATTTGGATTTACAAGCCCTGGGCACTACTGGTGCACTGTACTAGGGTCTGACAAGTAAACCAAATCAGCCAATCATGAAATCACTAATCCATACATCAATTTACAATAGGGAGCACTTGCACTGTGGCACTGGACAGCAGTGGCACACTGCCCAAAGAATCTAACACCAGCAAAAACACATGAGGCAACAGCAAAAATGGAAGGGAGACCCACGCCAAGGTGCCAGGTCTAACACGTGTCCCCGCAAGCTGAAATGTGGGGAGAACTACCCTACCTCCTGGGAGTTCTCATCAGTAAGGCGGTAAAAACTGGACAGACCATCAGTGTTGGCGTGTTCTGTACCAGGGCGGTGTTCCACCGTGAAATCCACCCCCTGTAGGGAAATGGACCACCTCCACAGCTTTGGATTCTCACCCCTCATCTGCATCAACCATCTGAGGGGCCTGTGGTCTGTCTGACCCCGGAAATGAGTCCCAAACAGGTATGGTCTCAGCTTCTTCAGTGCCCAGACCACAGCAAATGCCTCACGCTCAATAGCATTTCACTTCTGTTCCTGTGGAAGTAACCTCCTACTGATGAAGGCTACGGGTTGATCTAGGCCCTCCTCATTCATCTGTGCCAAAACAGCCCCCACACCATGCTCTGAAGCGTCTGTTTGTACTATGAACTCTCTGGAGAAATTGGGTGCCAGAAGCACGGGCGCGTGGTTTTCAGGGCCTCAAAAGCTTTCTGACAGGTGTCAGTCCAAATCACTCTCTTGGGCTGCTTCCTGAAAGTCAGCGCGTTCAAGGGTGCAACAATGTTGCCATACCCCTTGACAAACCTCCTGTAGTAACCTGTGAGTCCTTAAAAGGCTCTCACATCTGTCTGGGTTTTGGGGGGCTCCCAAGCCAGGATGGTTTCAATCTTGGGCTGCAGGGGCACCACCTGGCTGCTCCCAACCTTATGCCCCAAGTACACCAAGGAACCGTCTGATCTGGCACTTACTCGCCTTGATCGTGAGGCCTGCCCTCCGCAGCGCCATCAACACTTCCCAGAGGTGGCGCAGAAGTTCTTCCCAACTGGCGCTGAACACTGCGATGTCATCCAGGTAGGCAACACTGAACTCGTAAAGTCCAGCCAACACCTGGCTGACCAACCTCTGAAAGGTGGAAGGGGCATTCTTCATCCCAAAGGGCATAACCTCTCTCTTGCCTCATCAGTCAAGGTGATCTGCCAGTACCCAGACATTAAGTCAAACGTTCTGAGGTACCGTGCAGCCCCTAGCCGATCTATGAGCTCATCATCTATGGGAATGGGGTGCCGTCAGTCCTGGTGACTGAATTGAGCCCTCGGTAGTCTACACAGAACCGGAGTTCTGGTGTGGCACCTGGTGTGGCAGCCTTTGGGACCAAGACCACTGGGCTGGCCCAAGGACTGTTAGAGGACTCAATCACCCCTAATGCAAGCATCTTGGAGACCTCCTCCTTGAAGCAAGCTCCCACCCTGTCAGTCAACCTATAGGTTTTGTGCCTCACAGGTGTACTATCCCCAGTGTCCACATCATGGACGAACCAATCAGTGACACTGGGAATCAGGAAGAACAGATCAGAAAACTGTCCCAGCAACTGGCAGCAGTCATTCTGTTGCTCAGGGGTCAGGGTGGAAGAGAGGTTGACATCATCCACTGACCCATCTTGCTCTGTCGCCGACAGGAGGTCCGGAAGAGGCTCGTTCTCCTCCTCCATTCCACCATCTGTCACTAAGAGTATGCCCACTAGGGACCTCTCCAAGTGGGGCTTCAGGCGGTTGACATGCAGGACCCTCAACGGGTCCTGGGAGACCGCAAGTCCACCAAGTAGGTAACCAGACATTTTGTGCTCCACAACCTCAAATGGTCTGGTCCACTTATCCTGGAGTGCGCAGGGCTCCACTGAGGCCATGACCCACACTTTCTGACCAGGCTGAAGCTCTACCAGAGTGGCATTCTGGTCATACCACCGCTTCATCTCCTCCTGGCTGGCTTCCAGATTCGTCTCAGCGAGATGCCTGAAACGCCTAATTTGGTTCCTAAAGGCCAGCATGTAGCTATATACATCCTGGGGAGGTTTCCTGGGAGATTGCTCCCAGGCTTCTTTGACCAAACTTAGAGGTCCTCTCACTGGGTGTCCATAGAGAAGCTCAAAGGGGCTGAACCCTAGAGATTTCTGTGGCACCTCACGGTAAGCAAAGAGCAGGCATGGTAAGAGTACATCCCACTTACACCTCATAGGTTCCTCAAGACCCATAATCATGCCTTTCAGGGTTCGGTTGAACCTTTCAACCAACCCATTTCCTTGGGGGTGGTAAGGAGTGGTAAACTTGTAGGTTACCCCACACTCCTGCCACAGGGACTTCATATACTTGGAAATGAATTTGGTATCTCCGTCAGACACTACCTCGCAAGGGAATCCCACTCTGGAGAAAATGTCCATCGGTTCTTGTCCCACCACGGGGGCCGTCATTGTCCTCAGAGGTATGGCTTCCAGGTACCAGGTGGCATGGTCCACCAAGACCAAGGTGAACCTGTTGCCCATGGCTGTCTTGGGGTCCAATGGCCCACAATGTCAATACCCACCCGTTCAAAGGGGGTGCTGACCACAGGGAATGGCTGGAGAGGAGCCTTGCTCTTCCTCCCACTTGCCTGGCAAGTCGACATGTCCTGCAGTGAGTGTCTGAACTCCTGCACATTTGGGGCCAATAAAAGTGGGTGACAAGCCTCTCAAAGGTCTTGTCCTGCACCAAATGTCCTGCCAATGGCACATCATGAGCCAGCCCCAGTAGGAAGGCTCTGAAGCGCTGGGGTACCACCAGCACACGGGCTGACCCAGGCTCAGCAACCTTAGGCTCAGAATACAGGAGACCATTCTCCCAGTAGACCCAATGTGACCCAGACTGATCACCTGCTGTCTGGTCTGCATCCTGCTGCCACAGACCCACCAGAGAAGGGCACTTGTTCTGCTCCTCACAGAACTCCTCCCTGGAGGGTCCTCCTTCTTGCTTCCAATGGGTCAGCTCAGGCAGGTCCCCCAGTTCAGCTACCTGTTCCCCTGTAGGCTCCAGGGCATCACCCTCAGGGTCTGCTTCCTCCTGGACTGTGGGAACTTCGTGGGCTGGTTTCCCACGCCCCCTGCCTCCTCTCTCTAAGGCAGGTACCTGGGCCCCCCTCTCAGGCTCCAGGTCCTCTTGAGAACCCCTACTGGCTGCCATGGACCATGTGGTGACACACGCCCAGTGAGGCAGACCCAACTTTTCCAAATGAGCACTCTGCTCCACCTTCGCCCAAGGTGAGCTCTCCAGATCGTTCCCTAACAAACAGTCAAAAGGCATGATGGGCCTCACAGCTACCTGAAGAGTACCACAGACCCCCGACTCAAAGGGATCCTGAGCCACCTTGCAGTTGCTCTCTGTGTTGTCAGCGGCAACAACTGGATAGAATGCATTGGGGACAACCTGCTCTTGAGATACCAGGTGACACTTGACAGCTGTCACACTGGCTCCTGTATCTCTAAGAGCCTCCTCTCTATGGCCATTGATGGTCACCCACTGCCTGTATTTCTTAGTGTTATCAGGCAGCTGGGTCCTAGGTACCACCTCACAGTCTCCTAAAGAGACAAGGGACATCTCTGCGGGACCCCACCCACCTTGGGCACCCATCTCCTCATCCAGGGCTACACTAGTCATCAGTCGGGGGCTGCACCAGGGGGTGCTGTCTTTACAAACTGGTGGCCCCTGGGATCATTCGCTTTATGACCCAGATTCCCACATTTGTAGCATCTCAGGGGTCCCCCTTGAACAGGTAGACCTGTCAGGCCCCTGATGGTTTCTGGGGGGGAGGCTGGGAACCTTTCCCTTGGTTCCCTTGGGGACTACTTTGGGGTCTTCTTTGGAACTCCCTCTGTTTACCATTTCCCCCCCACTCTTCTGCTGGTTACCCTGCCCACTCTTGGCTGAATCTCCCACGTGACCCTTGTGGACCCTGGTGCTTACCCAGCGGTCCGCCTCCTCAGCAACCTTCCTAGGGTTAGTCAGCCTGCTATCAGTCAGGTGCTGGTGTAGCTCTGGAAAACAATTGCTTGACAAGTGCTCCCATTCAATCAAATCAAAGAGCCCCTGAAAATCATCAACTTTGCTGCCCTTCACCCAACCATCCAATGCTCTGCAGAAAAAAGTGACATATTCCATCCAGGTGCTGCTCTCTATCTTCTTGCAACCTCTGAACCTCTGTCTATACAATTCAGGAGTTAAACCATACCTGGACATTAATGCATCTTTCATGTGGTGATATGAATTATAGACTTCAGAAGGAAAGTCTAACAGTATGTTCCGCCCCTCACTAAGGAACCGCCCCCACAACCCAGCTCCCCAATCCTTCTCAGGGACCCGGAGGGAAGACATGGCTACCTCATAGGCCTTGAACCACTGCCCAATATCATCATTCTTGTAAAATTATTTTACCACATCCTTGGGAATATACACTCTAGCTTCAACAGGCATAGACGGTGTGCTGCCACCAGAGGGAGCAATCTCTAAGCTCCTGGCTTTTAATTCCAACTCCCTCAAACTTTTCTCATGATCCAACTGCATTCTCTTTTCCTCTAGGGCCAATTTTCCATTTTCTAACTCCAGTTGTCCACCCAACTTGAGCTTGGCCAGCTCCATCTCAGGCATCCTGTTTTATTTCCCTCTTCTTGGGACAGGCCCCTGGAAGAAACACTGCTACCTGCTGTGGAGACTGCTCTCCTCCCTCCTGGACCCAATGGCTCCTCTAACAGCTCATCTGCCTTATCTGCCCCCTCCACATGCTCAGGGGTGCTCCTTCCTTCAAACCAGGCCCTCAGCGCCTTTTGCAACTCCTCTTTTCTGGAGATACCGGTCATAGAAACTTTGAACCTCCTGCAGAAGTGCTTGAGCTGGTTAACAGTGTAGCATTCCAGGCTCTCCTCTTCCCAATCACAATCAACAGATGCAATGGATGCTGCTTTCCCCATGGTGGTTAAACTTGGCAGTTCTTTACAAGAATAGAAAGTCCCAGAAAAACAATCTACTAAAAGTATGTGGTCGCGTTTTGGTCTGCACTCACTAGTAGTGTTCACCAATCACTGTACATGAGTCACAAATGCAAGTCCAGATTCCTCACCGCTGACCACCAATGTTAGATTTGGGGGTCTCTAGTTGGCATAGGTAGGTACCTGTGACAAATAGGGACCGTTGAGTCTAGTCAGGGTAAGGGGGTACACTCCTAAAATAACACCTGCTCACCCCCTTGGTAGCTTGGCACGAGCAGACAGGCGTATCTCAGAGGCAGTGTGCAAAGCATTTGTGAACACATACAGTAATCAAGTGACAACAATACAGATGGACACCACACAAGTTTTATATCAAAAATAAGTATTCTTTATATAGATTTAACACAAGACCATAAATGACAAAAATCCACAATACTGTTACTTTAAAATGGTAAAATTTAGCTTAGTTCTCTTAAGATGGTAAATGCGACACTCAGAGTTCAATGTACCTTAAGATGCGACACTCAGGGCAACAAAAGTGTTACAAGGACGGTGATGCGTTGAAGATCTGGTGCAAATAAACAAAGATGGTGCTTTCTTCTTGGTGCGACACGCTTACCGGTGATGCGGCGGCACCTGATGCAACGTCGATCCTTTTCTCCAGCGATGCGAGATGCTTTACACGATGCGAGCCGCGACAGGTCCTGCGACACACCCGGTGATGCGGCAGCATCTGCTGCAATGTCGATCCTCTTCTCCGGTGATGAGCCGTGACAGGCCCTGCGACACGCTTTTCGGAGATGCGTCAGCGCCTGATATGACGTCGATCCTCGTCTCCTGCGATGAGCCACGACAGGCCCTGCGACACGCTTCCCAGTGATGCGGTGGTGTATGCTGCGACATCGATCCTCTTCTCCTGGCGATGCGAGGCGCTTCGGTGGACCTGCGATAACTCACCGATTCATCTGCAACACGCTTCCCGGTGATGCGGCGTTGTCTGCTGTGACGTCGATCCTCTTCTCCGGTGATGCGAGGCGCTTCGTGTTGTGAAGCGGCAGCGGCTGTTCGGTGACACACTTCTTGTTCTTGAGTCGCGCTTCCAGCTCCTTGTGACACGCAAGTCCTCAAAAAGTCCAGCACATCTGCAGGCACTTCGAAAGAACTCTTGGGGAGCTGGTGGGTGAAGTCTACTGCCCTGTGACTTCAGCAGGAGGCAAGCCCTTTTCCAAGCCCTTGGAGATCCTTCACAAGTTGAATAAAGTGCACACAAAGTCCTTTCTCCTTTCTTTGGCAGTCAGGCAACCACTGCAGGCCAATCCCCCAAGCAGCACTTCAGCTTAGGGACACGCTTCCCGGTGATGCGGTGGCGCCTGATGCGACGTCGATCCTCTTCTCCGGCGATGCGAGATGCTTTACACAATGCGAGCCGCGACAGGCCCTGCGACATGCTTCTCAGTGATGTGGCGGCGTCTGCTGTGAAGTCGATTCTCTCCCCTGGTGATGCGAGTTGCTTCCACAACGATGGAGCCGCTACAGGCCCTGCGACACTCTTCCCGGTGATGCGGCGGCGTCTGCTGCGACGGCGATCCTCTTCTCCGGCGATGAGCCGCATCAGGCCCTGCGACACGCTTCTTGGAGATGCGGCGTCGATCCTCGTTCCTGCGATGAGCCGCGACAGACCCTGCAACACGCTTCCCAGTGATGCGGCGGCATCTGCTGCAACGTCGATCCGCTTCTCCTGGTGATGCGAGGCGCTTCGGTGGACCTGCGATGACTCAACGATTCTTCTGCGACACGCTTCCCAGTGATGCGGCGGCATCTGCTGCGACATTGATCCTCTTCTCCAGTGATGCGAGGCGCTTCGTGTTGTGAAGTGGCAGTGGCAGTTTGGCAACACGCTTCTTGTTCTTGAGTTGCGCCTCCAGCTCCTTGCGACACGCAAGTCCTCAAAAAGTCCAGCACAACTGCAGGCACTGCAAGCACCAGCTGGTGGGTGAAGTCTGTTGGCCCTGAGACTTCAGCAGGAGGCAAGCTCTTTTCCAAGCCCTTGGAGATCCTTCACAAGTTGAATAAAGTGCCCACAAAGTGCTTTCTCATTTCTTTGGCAGTCAGACAACCACTGCAGGCCAATCCCCCAAGCAGCACTTCAGCTTAGGGAAAATCACTCCTCAGTTTCTTATGGTTCCACTCCTCAGCAAAGGTTTCTTCTTGTTTCCCAAAGTGAACTAAAGTTCTTGGGTTTGGGTCCCAATATTTATACCCAATTTCTCTTTGTTTTTCTGAAGGCAGAGAGGCCTTTGCCTAGTCCAAACCAGTTCTGGTCAGTCCTGGAGCAGTTGTTAACAAGACTTCTTCTTTCCTTTCAGAGTGCAGGGCAGAGACATCAGACACACCACAGGAGGTGGAGCCAGCATTGTGGAGGGAAGGCACAGCCCTATTCAGGTCCCAGGTGCAACTCCTCCCACCCATCTAGATGCAGATCTCTCTATTCAGCCCTGTGCTGACTCACCCTGTCTCCTGGAATTTCCCCAGCCCCTGTCACTCAAACTCCAGACAAGGGATACACAGCTTAGCAGAGACAGGTTTGGATGGTTAGACCAGGAAATACCTACTTTCTAAAAGTGGTATTTTCAAATAAAGAATGTTAAAACCAACTTCACTAAAAGATGTATTTTATAATTCTGAGTTCAGGCATACAACATTTGAATTCTACCATGCTCCCAGAGTTGTTAGGATTATAAGATGTAATAATCAAACTGCCCATTCTGGCCTATGGGGAACAGGTAGCCTTGCAATAGTGAAAAACTAAAATGGTTGTAATTCACTATTAGAACATGCCACACACACCAGGGCATGGCCTACCTTATACTTACAATGCACTCTGCCCTTGGGCCTACCATAGGGGTGCCTGATATGAAGAAAAGGGAAGGTTTAGGGACTGGCAAGTGGGCGCACTTGCCCAGTCAGCATGACAGTACCAGACTGCACACAGGCTCTGCAATGGCAGGCCTTTGACACACTTTTACAGGCTGCTTCTGTGGGTGGCACAACCAGGGCTGCAAGCCCACCAGCAGCATTTAGATTTACAAGCCCTAGGCACTCCTGATGTACTGTACTAGGGTCTGACAAGTAAACCAAATCAGGCAATCATGGAATCACGAATCCATACATCAATTTACAATATGGAGCACTTGCACTGTGGCACTGGACAGCAGTGGCACAGTGCCCAAAGCATCTAACACCAGCAAAAACACATGAGGCAACAGCAAAAATAGAAGGGAGACCCACGCCAAGGTGCCGGGTCTAACAGTCATGCTACTATTTTCTTGTAGTGGTCTCTCATGAAGAGTCCATAACTATGAAGAATAGTCTTACCAAGGTAAAGCTGCATCCTCTCTTAGCTGGGTTTCAGTAATGAATGGGAGGTCCAGATTGGAACTGGAGAGTAGGTCATATATGTGTATGCACTTCATAGCCATAAATTGTACACTGATTGGGAGGATCCTCTGCATGTAGAAGAAGGAGGGTCTCAAGTTGATTTAGTTGGGAGGAAGGAAGATTTTGGAATTTAGTAAGGGATGTAAGAGGGCTACAAGGTCCCTTTTAAAAATTCCAAAAGGTGGAATTAGAGTATGATATATTGGAGTGGTAGGAGGGAAAGTAGATTTGGACTGGATCATGAGGGAGGAGGTACTGGAAGTACCAGGAAGTGAGGATGGAGTAAGTAACATAAGGTAGGAAAAGGAGATGAGAGAAGGGATGAAGAATAAACAAATAGGGGTGAAAACAGTTGAGAGACATTGATTGGAGTCAGAGAGGAAGAGTTACCGCAGATCATTTTTTATTCCTGGTTTTGGAGGGCTGGGCTGTATATTAGTGGAGATGGGAAGGAAGGGGCTGTCAAGGTACTGGATGCTTACAAAGATTAAGAAAAAGAATGTTATAGGAGTGCATTGGAATAGTCAGAGATTGATGAATATAGTATGTGGTTCATACCATATGGACATTCGGAGGGACGGTGTTATGTGATAATAGGTGGAGATAGAAAAGTTATGGAGGAGTTGGAGAGTGGGGAATGATTGATAGTGGAAAAAGTTGAGAGGGAAAGATAACTGTTGAAAGAAACATTACAGGGAATGGTGAGCAAAGGTAGCATAGATGGAAAGAAAGGAGGTGCAAGCCATAAAGATTATGAGATGTAGAAAAGGGGTGAGAGATGCTTAGTAGAATAGGTAGGGTAGAAAGAAAGGACACAATTGAAGGATTGTTCAAGATAACTATCAAAGACAATGTGCAGTTCTTGCAATGTGTGCATTAACTTTGATATATGTAGAACAGTATGAACGACCTCTCTGAAGATTTGCATGGACGAAATCTTGACCATTCGCAATTGTGACATAAAGTCCACAACAACAGCAGTTATCAATGAGGACACATTTTTTAATTGAATTTCTTCAGGTGAAAGGTTTGTTTTGATCTCTTGTACGAGTTTGTGCTTCTCTGCTTTGGTTCCAGCATCTCCATCAAATAATTCGCTTTTTGGAAGAAGATCATACAATAGAATGTCCTTAATACATTCACCCCTTTCTTTTGCTACATCCATCCCTCTATGTGCTTGCGAAAGTTGTTTTTTTGTAACCTGTTTTGTATTGGCTGGTTGGACGAAACTCTTACCATGGCAATTAAAGCATGGAAGTTTAGCTTTAGTGATTATGTCAAACAGCCTTTTCTCTCTCAATACAAATCTCTCCTTCTTCAGTGCTGCTTATAGTAGCTTAGATTCATGTTCCAGGACGATTAGTAGACATGTCTTTATATTATTATCCACCTATTGTTTGGTCACGAAGTTGTGTAGTCAAACAGGCTCAGTCATTCAATCAATCAAGCAACTTTATTTCCCATTTGAAAAATGCATAAAATGTACATAATAATTATAGATATACTTCTGATAGATATCCATCACATACAAACAATCTATATAAATAACTAGGTGGATAAAATATCTATTAAAAGTTTAAAAAAATATAATTGTCTAGTAGCTAGGGATATTACACAAAGTGCACCGATGTAGATAAATAACAATTGCTCTTTGGCTCAGTTAATTTACACATATGACCATAATCAAAGTGTTAACAATCGGTAACAAGAGGTAACCACACTTCTAGTCTTTAAGTCAGCCTGTAAAAAAGATGGAGTCATGAAACGTATGTATGGCGATTCCAGTATTACTGAGAGAGCTTGTGTGTGGGAACGTAAGATACACTTTCTCAGTAGTGAAATGATACATTTTTTTCTCTTAACATTATAGAGCGAACAAAAGAATAGGATGTGAGAGACAGATTGATTAGAAAGATCATCACAAGGGCATAAAGACAACTGATTTACCAAATATGCTTGTGCTGGATAACTAATCATTACCAGTAAGAAACGATGCAGGGTGTTGGAGACACATGAAAGATAAGAAAAATACCCAACTGCCAGAGTTCAAAACCTGATAGCTTATAACTGAAATTTTAGTTTGCTTTTTTAGGAGTGCGTGAGGCAATAAAATGTTCTTTTAACCTAGATTTAGGGAAAGTGATACACTGAGATGGTGAATCAAACAATATTGCCAAATCCAACTCACTAAAAGACTGTTTCACAGAAGCCAGCCAGGTAATAAAAGAAACTCGATCAAGGGTTAAAATATCCTTTAGCACAATTTGTTTTAATTGGACAGAGTTCCTTTTAAATATCAATAGCCATATTAATAAAGGGGCTATTTTAATGGTATCAATTATAAAAGGGAGGCCTTATTCCTTATGGACTATGATGTTATGGCGCGAACCAGGAATAGGCAGTAGCTTTTTTCAGATTTGTCTTTTATAACTTGGAGGGGTTCAACTTGTGCTACGCCCCAGATTGCTGCACCATAGGTAGCTATGGATATCGTTTTTGCAGAGTGAATTTCCGACATTTCTTTAATCGGTTTATTTCCTAGGTCTTTAGCAAACTTCCAGAGAGCAGCTATAGTTTTAGTCATATCGTTCACTCTGTTTCTTTAGCAGTGCTTCCGGCATGGGAGTGATATCACGTTCCCTAACCTATTGTCATATATTTTCTTACGTGGTTGGAGGGCGGACCGCGATTCCGGAAAGCACGCAGTCTATTGTTAACAATGATGACATTGAATACATGGATAAAACGGAGTGCACTCCACCCTACAATTGGCACTCTGTTTCTCGCCATCTTAGACCGTTTTAATTTAGCATCAAAGAAAATCCCCAAGTACATAACATTTTCTATTCTTTCCAGGTTTCTGCCATCTATTTGGAGTCTTATTAGTTTTTTTCTTCTCCCTGCCCACAGCCATCACAAAGGTCTTAGTTTTATTAATATATAGACCTTACTCCGCCATATATGCCGAATATATCCCTATGGAAAGCTGTAAGGCCATTGGAGTTCTGGCCAATAAAACTGCGTCATCTGCATTAAGCAGGACGGGCAAAGGTAATAAGCCTACAACCAGGGTGTCCTTACATTTTTCGCTCAGCGCCGCATTTAATTTGTTGGTATGTAAGGAAAAAAGAAACCGAGCAATGACGCAGCACTGTCTCACACCTGTTCCAATCCTGAAGAGTTTTGCGCAATCCCCCTGTTTCCCATACCTGATTACTGCCCCAGCTTCTCTGTAAAGTTCTCTTATGTATAAGATTATAGAAAAATCCATGCCCATTGTTTTCATAATGGCCCACAGTTTACTGTGGGAAACGCAGTCAAAGGCCACCGATAAATCTATAAATGCCATTTAAAAATGGCCTTTCTTTGCAATGGTGTATTTGTCTGTGACTAGGGGTAGATTGAGGCACTGGTCTATTGTCCCCCACCCCTTCCTGAATCTATATTGGGCATCCGCAAGGACGTTGTTCTCCGTCTCCCAATCCTTTATCCTGTTGAGTAGTAATCTACCCATTAGTTTAGCTGTGCTATCTAATAGGGAAATTGGATGGTAGTTAGCAGGGTTTGAGCCACCCCCCTTTTTGTAAATTGAGATTATCAGGGATTGCCTCCAAGATGACAAGATGACAACTTTGGCTATAGCATTAAATGCTAAGGACAGGAGTGAGACCCATATTGGTTTATTAGCTCGAAAAATATCCAACGGAACTCCATGTGGTCCAACAGCATTCAGGGCGGGCGATTTATTAAGACAAAGCAAGATCTATTTCATTGATGGAAAACTCCAGGGCTGGAGAGACACATGGAGGTTGCTCTGGAGCCAACACATTAGTAGTGTCTGCCTGATTTTGGAATATGTTCTGGAAGTGCCTTAACCAAGTATCGTCATCTATGTGAAGGTCCAATGATGGCCCACCCATCCCTTGTAAAAGGGGAATATTGACTTATTTTCAAAAAGCCTTACTATCTTTACAAAATGAGGCTTGTCTTAGCTTCTCACAGGCATACACGCGTAGCTGCCTTTTCCTATACTCCCTTCCCATATGTACAAGCAACCCTTGCTTTCATTTTGTAGGCCAGCATTGCTGTATTCACTGCATGCTTGCCAGATGACTTTGTAAACCTCAGTACCGCTCCAGCTTGCTGGGTCAATATGATAGTACTTTTTGATTGCTGTTGAGACCACTTAAGTTTATCATCCAGTCGAATACCAAGATATTCATAAGTGGATACTTGTTCATGTTGTAACTGTAAACCTTGAAAGAGGCTCGCAATTTTTGCTTTTGGTTTATGATCATATATTCCATTTTATCAACATTAATGGTCAATTTTCTTGCTGTACAAAAGGACTCAAAGCCTTCCAATAGATGGTGCATTGATATCTCCATTCTGGCCAACAATACTGTGTCGTCAGCGAACAGCAGGATTTGGATGTAGTCATTGCCTGCTTACAGTACATCCAAATTTAGGTTTTTCAGAACTGCAAAGATGTCATTTATGTAACAGTTAAAGAGTCGGAACTATGACGCAGCCCTTTTTAGGCATACAAATCTGCTGCAAATACATTCATACATTGCTATTTAGATCAGCTACTCTGCTGAAAACTTCACTTGGACAAAACTAGCTGGAGATTAAAAAAAAATCCACATTGAGACTTGTGTGCTCTGTACTATGGAATTTTGTCAATCCCTTAAGCCCTTATTCTGGCTAAACCACAACTAACACTTTGTAGGTCCTCTGCTTTCTGATCAGTTGTTGCAGGTGGATGAGGGGTAGCCATCGCTCTCCTAAGGATAGGCATTGGGTTTGGTTGTCATTACTTTCTCAATAGACTTTGATTACTGTTGTAATTCACTAGTTTCTGCTTTTTGACAATTTGTTTCCCAGGCTTTTTTCCATTGTATAAGACTTGTAGCACTTGTTTTCACAATGATAAAACATCTGATCCCCTTCACTCATCAGTTTCTTTTGTGAACTTCATATTGCCGTATTTCTGCATCATCTCAAACTCTTTTCTGTACAACCACAGTTGATGTTAGCTTTTCCTTCGGATAAGTTATAAGCATAAGACACGTTTTTCTTTGTTGAAGAAGTCCTCTGATTTTGTAGCTGGCAACACTCTCTCAGGAGGTAAAGATCCTCTGCTGCCACCTGCTATGCTCATGTCTACGAATTTGAACCAACGGAAAGCCTGAAACAAAAACAATATTAAAATAAATTACCAATATGATGGCTAAAAAACATCATTATAGTGCCGCCATCTTAGAAAAAGGCAGAAGGGTTGCTCTGAGGAGATATTTTCTTCTATGTAAGACTACTTGAGCCTTAAAACCTATGTTTTGAAACCAAAATGAAGTATATACATCTCATGGTTGCGTAAATATGACATCAGTACTGGAATACATATGCCATTATTAAAAATGTCGTCGAGAAAAATTCAGCCTGATTTAGCAATGTCTACCCAAGCTAAATTGCTTCTCCAATGCAAAATACAAAAACACAAATCAAAAATGAAAATCTCTGGACAACAATTTTTTTACGGAGGTATATCAAGGGGCCAGAACTAGCTTAGCAAATCTTAGGCTTTCATATGCTAAATGGTTTCATATATCTGGCCCATAGCGCATAGTGATGACTTTGCACACCTAAACATAGGTTAGGAACGTAGTCGCTCAACAACACCCTCTTTCCTCACATTTGTAAAAACGTCTTTGAAATTCATTCATTGGTAATGTATTCTTTATTCATTGTGAATATACATTCTTTAAGAGAAATGATACAAAGTACTTCAAACCTTCCTGGCAAAGGAAATTATTGGAGCATATTTACAACGAGGCGATAAAAAATTATCGCCGCTTTAGCGGACGTTTTCAGATATATTAGCAAGGTCACGCTAACGCGTGAAACCTTGCTTTAGTGTGGGGATTTCTAACGCCCAGCTTTGCATCTCTAATGAGATGCAAAGTGGGCGTTCCTGACCTGACATGATAGGAGAAATGTCGCTAAGCGACATTTCTCCTATCATCAAGCCCCACGCTATGAAGCATAGCGTCAGGAAAAGAAGCGATAACACATGTTATCGCTACTTTCCTAACACCTGCTTCAGGACTGACTTAGCCATGATATCCTATGGAAGGAGGATATCATGGCTAAGTTTGTGAGTCCCTATCAACAAGCTAACGTGAGATTATCATTGGGTTTCCAGCGATAATCTCACGTTAGCCAGTTAGCGTGAGGATTTTTATCGCTATTGAGATAAACGTTGCTAATAGCACGCTATCTCAGCGATAAAAATCCACGCTAGCCGGCGATAATTATCCTAGCGCTAAGTGCGCTTTGCGATAATTATCGCCGGTTGTTGTTGATATGCCCCTCAGTTCCTTAATAACTCTTACAAGATGTCACCTTAAAGATAAAGGAGCAGATTTACAAGCCCCTTGCGCCGACTTTACACCGCCATTGCGTCACTTCTGTGACGTAGCAGCATCGTAAACAACGCGCCACAACGCGACATATTTACAATGTGACACATCTAGGGAGATGCGTCACGTTGTAAAGCCTTGCGCTACATTATACCTGCGTCAGGTATAATGTATGCAGGGTGGGCATTCCGTCACAAGGAAGCCTCGTGAAAGTGACGCAGTGAAATCTACAAGATTTCACAGAGTCACTTTTACGACGCCACTGCGTCAAAACCTTGCGCCTGCATGAATCAGGCACAAGGAGTGACGCAGCATGTTAGGAATAGGCATTCCTAACCACTGCTGGAGTTGCGTTGTGGGAGAAAGTTTGCATTGTCAGCATTCCGTCCATCATTTGTTTGCTGTAACACTACGACACAACACCAGCAATGCATGACTTTTGGACCAACAGATGCATCAGAATTTCTGATGCATCTGTTAATCCTTTTCCATGGAGCACTGTATTGTAAATACAGTGCATCCATGGCGCAAGGACATTTGCCGCTGGCGCAAGGGAACTGACGCATCTATGCAGATGCGGCATTTCCTTGTAAATCTGCCCCAAAATGTGTACTGTGGAGTCCATCCCTTTATCAAATGAGATATGCTATTTAAAAATACATGTTTTAATTGTCGTGGTTTTATTTGACAACATAGTTTAACAACACACATATTGTTTTTTTTCAAACGATAGTACACTGAGTTAAACAGTGGAAATGAATTGGAAAATTCTGCTTATGACCTTTCTTTTAGGTATTGCAGCGTGATGGGAAAGAGTAACATAATTCAAATAGAAACACACAGAGCTACCGTACAGGGCATTTTATTGCCAACGTTCTCTCAGGGTAGCTGCTCAATCCAGATTGGCTCTTTCTCCCCAGCAACAGACACAATTGCTTCCTGGCGAGGGGCGAAACAAGACCTGCAATTCATTCTCTCCCTGGAACTCCTTATGTCGGGGCAGGGAATTCATTTAGGCTCGTTGCTTTTTATAGAAAGGGGAAAAAAAGCCGTTCGGGCTTTATGCAGCATTATAATGGTCTGCAACAAGTAAATAATTAAATGTTGTTCTTCGCTGCTAAAATATAGAAGCAAAATGTAATAATCATATTTACAAGCTGACAAATAATCAAAATCCGGCAAAGTTAAGTGCAAAAGTAATCCGAATGCTTCCTTTATCACCGATTTCAGTTTCCAATAAACTTGGGTGTTTATTTATTTATGGATTTTTATAACACTCCTAAAGCAGCGCCATGTATTTAATGCAATGTGGATGTAAACATTTTACTGCACTGCGATAAATAATGCATATTAACTCTGAAGGACCGTGGAGATTTCACCCTAATTGTTTCGCCTGTAAGGGTTCTATAAATCATGACCCATAATGGAAACCTTTTACTATCGTTCTATAACACCAGGATACTAGAGGTGATAATGTTTGACCAGAAAGTTTGTTCCCATTTGCTTTGTGGCATTTTATTCTGCTGGCGATGTGTTCAGTTTTTTGTGTTGCCTTTTGTGCTGTATTATTGCAACTTGATTTTTTTGTTCTGCATTTTTGGGTGTTTGTTCTGTTGTGACTGTTTTGGTGTGATGTGGCTTGTTATTATTGTTTGTGATTAGCTGTTCACTTCAGATATATTGAAAGGTGCTGTTCGAATTCCAGTCAAAAGCGGCACATACCTTGATATTTTCTGCGACACGCAATTAAGGCCGGACTGGCCATACCGAGCATCAGGTGTTTCCCCTGGAGGCTGGAAGGGTGGGCAGCGGTGGCTCCTCCGATATGACGGAGGAGCGTTGCCACCCGCCATCAGCTGCAAAAATTGAAAAATAAAATGATAACAAACCAGGTTTATTTCCATTTTTTTTCCTGGGCAAGTTTTGGGGCAGAGGCCATAGAGGGGGCAGTCACAGAGGGGGAGTGGAGGGCACTGTTGTCAGTACGCATGTTGGTTTGGCCGGCCGTCTCAGGACGGCCAAACCGACATGTGCACTGAAGCTGTTTCCCATCCGAGCTGCGTTGCTGGGTTGGAGACAAAAGGCACAGTCTCTCTGGGAGTGCAAATCGAGGATGCTAAGGCCAATCCCGATGCTGCTCTAATGATGCCAACAGCATGAGAGCAGCATCAGGATTGGCCACAGAGGAGACTGGGAGCCTGTGCTGGTGAGGAGCAGAGGAGCGGCAGGTACGTTATTTTGTATTTGTTTTTTGTTGTTTTAGTCTCGTAGCTCATGTTCCACTCCCCCGCCTGCCACTCAGCCCTCACACCAGCCGCTACTGAAGGTGAGGGCAGGTTTTGTAGCAGTGCAGCAGTTTTAAAAGTACTGCAAAGTTCCTTGTAAATTTAGCAGTTTTTGGGCAACAATAGAAGTGTCACTTTATATCTGGTGATTATGCTGCAAAGAACTTGTACCATGCATATCAAAGAACAATATTTTATGTGCAAAGCTCAGTGGATTACTGCTTTTGTGACAGAGATCCTTTTGTTTCTCGGCAGGTCATAAGTTACAATTAAAATCCAGCACCGTGAGCTATGAACTGCCATCAAAGAGATGCATGCAAGCTGCATGGTGCAGGTTAGAAAGTAAAACATTTTCCCAGTCTTTCATTATCATGATGTTGCTAAAAAAAGGTTTGTTTGGGTAAAAAAAAATTCTTATTTTTAAAGTCAACCCTAACCACTGTGTTCTGTTCTGAATCCTGAATCCTGAGTTTGTGCTTCTCCAGACCAAGCACTCCTAAAATGTGCCTACCAATATGGATGGCATGTGAATCCTACACCCTGTAGTCACCTTTGCTTTATGTAACATTTACGATAGACTGATTTACACATGTATAATGCATTGTCTCTGTATGTTTGTGTGATGTAAAGTGCTCCGGCACCCTACACTGGTATGAGAGGTGCTATACAACAAATAAAATATGTGTGGGAGAGGGGTTATGGAGAGATGAGAGGCACTGTTGGAGGGTGATAGTGAGGGAATCATTGAAGAACCCTAACAAAGATTGTCGGATCCTTGTGTACAGTAAGGTCATCATTTTCTTATACTGTACAAGCTAATACAATTGAAAATATAATGACAAATGTGTTGTGGAATACACCATTTTTTCCACAAATGTTCTTGGGGGGGAAGAAACCTCTCCCCCAAAACCTCCATTTATAGTGGTTAGGCTTACTTGCTGCACTTGCCATGCTCTATATGGGGGCTGGTCTGACAAACATTTGCCAGGGCTGCTTTGGGCTCCCTGTCTGGCCCTACATGCCACCGTTTACCACTTTATAAGGTGGTGAAATAGTGCTGTTCCCGCTCCTCAACCACATAACGCACCAGTCAGCTACAAAATGTGGCCATTGTCAGTGCATACTTTACATGATACATGCAAAAAGAAACAAATGATGGATGGAATGTTGAAGAATGCAAACATTCACCCCCAGTCACAAGGATCTGTGTTTAATCCATCGTTCTTTTGCTCACCATGCCACCCCAGTTTGGACCCAGCCATATGCAAATCAGTCTTGACCCTGTTCCTCATGGGAACAGTCAAGCCTGAACTACCAAGCCATGTCCTCCGTGGATCGGAAACAAGCACACTGGGACCGGTTTCGGGGCATCACCCCTCATCATCCAGGCTAGCTTGAATCCAGTGGTGCAGTGAGAATGGGACCCACGTCTGGGCATGCCCTTCCCACTTAGATAGGCAAAAGCCAAAAAAAACAATGATAGACGGAATGCTGAACAATGCGAACATTTACCCCCATCACAAGGATCTGGCCATATGCAAATCAGTCTTGATCCTGTTCCTTCTGGGAACAGTCCAGCCCGAACTGCCAAGTTAGGTGTTGTGTTTACATTCTTAGTGTGTTCTTAGTTCTTAATTCTGTATGATGACAGCTTAGTGTTCTTAGTAGAACGTGTTAGGTCATTACGGAATGTATCTTTTGGATTGTGAGACAGTTACTAGACTTGAGGAGGACTGTTTGTATGCTGGTCTGCTCTTCGAGTTATTAAAGGATATTGCTACCTGTATCCTGACTCCTGCATCTTCATTACACTGGCGACGAGTTTCGAAGAGCGGATGAACCCACATTAACCTTGGAAGCACAATTAAGAAGATTGTCAAGCTGGGATCCGAAGTTACGAACTTATGCTGTTCGGGTGCATCGGAAGATAAAAGGGAACCGGAGCGAGCGGAGCGGACAACGGAGCTTAATCTTCAAGTAAAACGAAGGAAGTAAGACTGAGAAGTCAAGTAATTGACGTGAGAGCCTACCTGAGTCCGTTGAGTCTCGAGCTCGTCTTCGCCATTGCGGTGTCTCGAGCGCGCCCTTGCTGCCTGCGCGATCATCGAGCGTGGAAGCGTCATAGCAACGTGCGTGCGTAACCCTGTGTACGCGTTGCTAGGATACCGTCACTCCGTGGCAGAACAAGGAAATAACGCGCAGAGCAACGTTCGACACATTTAACACAGTGCAATTGTGATTCAGAGGAATTAGAAGTCAACGCAAGCGTGGTGGATCCAGTTTAGAGTATTTCATTTATATTTTTTTTTGTTGCTTCAAGGATATTTGATTACAATTGCTCCAGCACAAACAGCGTACGTACTTGCCGGTAATCAAACCGGGTTTCAACGAGGAGTACTATATACAATTTTAAAAGTTTTATCTTGAGACTAAGCGAGTAATTAACTAACACGTTATGAGTCAACCCAATTATAATATTACGGCCCCACAAGCATTTTGGGTTTCAGGAACAGAACCTCCTTTGAAATGGTTGGAGTGGAAACCTTACTTTTGCAATTACATTGATGCATTGGATGAAGAAGGGAAAATGTCTCATGCGCAAAAGAAAAGATTACTGTTACATGCATTGGGTCCAGTTGGGTTAAAAGTGTATGAAGGAATGTCTAAACCTTGTTTTCCAGGTGATATGAATGTATATGCTTTGACCTTACTACATTTGGATACCTATTTTGCGCCTAAGGTCTGCATTGGCGTTACGAGGTATAAATTCTTTTCTAGGAAGCAAACTAAAGACGAAAGTATTGATCATTACTTAGCGGATTTAAAAAAAATGGTTTTAGATTGCAAATTTGGGGTGTTACAAGAGGATCTAATAAGGGACCAAATAGTAATGCATGCCTTTAACCCCACAATACAAGATAGACTATGGATAAATGGTGACGCACCTTTGGATGATATTCTGGCAATTGTGCGTAAAGCAGAAATTTCAGGCAGATGTGCTACTGTCCTCAAACAAGATAATAGTATTGCTGATGTTGTAAGTAAGGTTAATGTGAATGAAAAAAAGAAAAGTAATTTGAGTTTTAAACCTGCTTTTACTAAATATGCACCTCCTAATGGATCTAAACCTAAATGCTATAGATGCAACAGTTTGGAACATTTAGCAGATAACAAAATGTGCCCTGCACTTAAATTCAAATGTACTAATTGTGGACTTAAAGGTCATTTTGCTAGAGCCTGTAGAAGACGTAAAAACAGTGTAAGGTTTGTCAACAACTCGGATGAAAGCTATCAAGGTGCTAGTGAGACTGAAGGAAATGGTGATGAGGGGGATTTGGTCATGAATTTACATGATAAATTAGTACTAAATATTGATGAGGGAACCATGGTTAACAAACCAATGTGTTTGATGGATATTGGTGGGGTAGATATCAAAATCTACGCAGACTCAGGCTCACCTTTCACAATCATTAATGAAGAATTATGGAAATCTTCTTTTATATAAAAGGTGGGTGCACAGTTATTGGAACCTGACATTCACCCTGAAGGGTATGGTGGTGAAACCATTGATCTTCTGGGTTATCGTTGGTTTGTTTTTAAATTCAAAGGAAGAGAGTGCAGAGGGAAATTATATATTGCGAAAAAGGGACCACCAGTTCTCGGATGGTTTGACCAAAAACAATTACATATAATTTTGGACCCCAACAGTAGTGAACAAGTGTTGGTTGTTGATGACAGTAAGACAGTGAGTAAGGAAATTTTAAAGGAATTTCCGAACGTTTTTAGTAGTGCTCTAGGTAATCTTAGAAAATTTGAGCACAAAATTATTCTAAAACAAGATGCGTCTCCCAAAGTACACAAATGCAGGAATATTCCTATTTTGGTTAGGGAGGAAGTTAGCAAGGAATTGGATAAATTGGTGTCTAATAATATTATCGAACCTATTGAGGCCTCAGATTGGGTTTCTCCGATCGTCGTAGCGAGACGTAGTAACGGAAAAATTCGGCTCTGTGTAGATTTGAGGTACCTGAACAGCAATATTGTTGTCGACAGGTTTCCGTTGCCAAAAATTAATGAAATGGTTTCTAATTTAAACAATCCAAAGTGGTTTTCGACCATAGGTCTGTCATCAGCGTATCATCAGATCTCCTTGTCCCCAGAATCAATGAAACTTACATCTTTTATCACTCCCTTCGGGTGTTTTCAATATAAACGCATGCCTTTCGGTTTGGCCTCAGCCGCTGCTGTTTTTCAACGGTTGATGTACCATCTTTTCAAGGAGGAACAAGGCGTTATGTTTTTTCAAGATGACATTCTTGTTTCTGGCTGTGATGAGGAAGAGCATATGGCTAGGTTAAAAAAAGTGTTATGCATTTTGCAAAGTAATGGTCTTACGGTTGAGCATTCGAAGTGTAAATTTGCACAAAAAAGTGTAACCTATTTAGGTCATATTATTGATGAAGAAGGGGTGAAACCTAAACCTTCTTTAGTTTCTGCCATTGCCGAAGCTCCTACACCGTCCAGTAAGGACGATGTTAGATCTTTTTTAGGTATGGCAGAGTTTTGTTCGAAATATGTGTCAAATTTTGCAACAAAAACATACAATACTCGTCAACTTTAAAAAAAAAAACAGTACCTTTGTGTGGTCACAAGATTGTGACACTGATTTTAAGACCATTAAAGAAGCCATAGCAAAAGCTACTGCTCTTCATAGTTTTGATCCTTCGTTAAATAGTGTAGTTACTAGAGATGCTAGTAACCAGGGCCTTGGAGCTGTTTTATCTCAAGTTGACAATCAGGGCAAGGAAAACATTATAGCTTACGCATCCAGGTCATTGTCACCTTGTGAGGAGAAATATCCAATAATAGAAAGAGAAGCGTTAGCATGTGCATGGGCGTTAGAGCATTTCAAATCTTTTATTTGGGGGAAACCATGTGTTCTTCGATGTGACCACAAGCCTTTGATTAAGATCTTAACTACAGAAGGTGCTATCACTGCTTCAGCAAGATTAGCTAGGATCTCTATGAGAATGGAAATTTTTTTATATAAGGTGGTTTACGTACCGGGAAAAAGTAATGTGGTTGCAGATTTTCTATCAAGAATGCCCTTAATGTTGGAACAATGTGAAAACAATGAATGGAATGAATTACATATTGCCTTTGTACAAGATCAGGGGTTTTCTGCAATTGAAAGAGAAGAGTGGGATAAGCAATATTTGGATGACAACATTCTCCAAGCAGTAATTTCTTTTATTACTAATGGCTGGCCTAAGGATAAAAAATTATTGAATGCAGACTATAGACCGTATTGGGAGGTTAGGTCTGAGTTGTCTATTTCTCATAAGTCTCTTCTGAGGGGGGAGAGGATAATTCCACCAGGGAATTTGCGTGAAGGAATTGTAGATTTATGTCACGAAGGCAATCCAGGAATTGTTAGGACGAAGTCACTGGTTAAAAGATTGTTTTGGTGGCCAAACTTTGATTCTCAAATTGAAAGAGTAGTAAGAGATTGCACCATCTGTGCTTCTTCGGATAAAATTTTGCAAACTTTTCGTCCTCCAATGGCTACTGGTTTTGTACCTAAAAACCCGTGGGAGTGCATTGCAGTTGACATCATGGGACCTATTAGTAATAGAGATGGTTCTCATTGTTATCTGCTTGTCCTTATTGACTTATTTTCTAGGTGGCCAGTTGTTAAAATTGTGGAAAGTGCAGATACAGAGTCGGTTCTACTATTTTTGGATGAGACATTTGTGAATGAGGGTATTCCTTCATATATACTCACTGATAATGGGGTACAGTTTTTATCTTTAAAAGCTACCATGTATTTCAAAAAATTAGGCATTACACATAAGACTACTTCACTCTATAACCCTAGTGGCAATGGAATGGTTGAAAGATTCAACAGGGTTCTTAAAAACACTATTCAACTTTCACTGAAGAGTAATCTTGATTGGCCAACTCAAGTGGGGAAAACAGTGTGGAATTATCGAATTACTGTAAATGACTCAACTGGATATTCTCCTTTTATACTTATGAAAGGGAGAAATCCTAGGTCTAAGGCTATTCCCACGTGGTTATTTTCGAATGAGGTGCAACCTTGGTCTAGGGAAGAAGTGAGTGCTCGTATGGAACGTGTGCATGATAGGAATAAAGCTTATTATGACATGAAACATAGTGCTAAAGAAGTTGTCATTGATGTAGGTGATTGGGTACGTATTAAAAAACCGTTCAAGGTTCAGAAGGGGGTTTCTCAATTCTCTGAACCCATTAAAGTAATTGAAGTTCTACTTAACTCTGTGAGGGTTAGTGATGGTAGGGTTTGGAATTTAACCAGAGTTGCTAAGTGCAAGAATGATCTTGCTAATTATAATTGGATGCCTGATGATTTAGATGATTGTATTTCTGGAGAGGTTCCTTCCATCTATACTTAGGACAGTTGTTCAAATACTACCATGTCTGATGTTAATGTTAACACTGGGGTTTCTGCACAAGACTCTGTAACCTCGGATTTTACTGTTTCTGACTCCTCTTCTCCTATTGATGGATCGATTTCTCATCGTCGTTCGTCAAGAAAGAGGGTGGTGCCTTCCTGGTTAAAAGATTACATTGTCACCAATAAGTAGGTTTAGTAACGCTTAAGTTATTAAATGTTCATATCCATTTGTTTTTTTTTATGGTGTTAACTATTAGGGAATTTTAGTGTTTTTAAGTTTGTTTTTATGATTATTATTTGTATGCTTTTTTAGCTTTTATTTTTGTTTTGGGAAAAAGGGGGATGTGTTGTGTTTACATTCTTAGTGTGTTCTTAGTTCTTAATTCTGTATGATGACAGCTTAGTGTTCTTAGTAGAACGTGTTAGGTCATTACGGAATGTATCTTTTGGATTGTGAGACAGTTACTAGACTTGAGGAGGACTGTTTGTATGCTGGTCTGCTCTTCGAGTTATTAAAGGATATTGCTACCTGTATCCTGACTCCTGCATCTTCATTACATTAGGTCCTCCCCCGACCGGAAACAAGCATCCTGGGACCGGTTTCGGGGCAACATTTGTTCCTTTCACTTCACATGATATGGCACACTGTGTTGTACACCTTCTATTGGGTACCTCTTTGATGTTTTAACGTTGATCACTTTTTTGGAGCATGATCATGAAAAGAAACTACATGGGCAATTACACACGCTGCATATTCTGAGCCTGATTGGGCAAAGGAGTAGGTAGCAAAATAAATAGGCAAAATTGCTAGACACGCACTGGCACAGCCAATAGGCCCGGCTTTTGAAAGCCATTTACCAGGCCTTCGGAGTTACCAATACTTGCTCCCAAGGCTTCATAGTATCAAACAAAAAGACAAAAAAACTGTATTGCACAATTAGCATTTGATGTAAGCTATTACAAGTAGCTATCGCATATATGCTGCTAATTTTTGTCTTAGGGCATCACAAGTGGTTGCGAGCATTTTTTGGCAATGCATTTTGTAATTATTCTTGTTATGTAGTGCAGAGAAATAATGAAATAACTGTGACGATCACACAAGACTAATGACTCTTCTGAGACTCTGAGTGGCCTCCTTCTAGGAGCTAAAACAGAGGCTCTATCTAGGACACTTGCTTATCTATGTGTGGTTTTAACCCCTTAGCAGCATTTCTGGTTTGAGCGTATCCAGCTTTTCAAGGCCTTGTGAGCTTTCTATGGGGTACTATAGTGGGGTGACCCATCCAGTTTGGTTCAAATAATGTTGAATCTTCACAGACCTGATGAATATGCTTCTCGTTTCATTCAGTGCATTACAATGCTTGAATGTGTGTTATATATAATCTTAGTGGACTCTTGGGTAGTGATATGGAACATTGTGTACATTAATTAGTGCATAGTGAGATTTGAGTCTTAACACAAAGAAACATGCTCAAGGCAGGATACTCCATGAAGATCGTTTAATTACTGAGAATTACTCAGGAAAGAAGTACTACTGGAAATGATTAAAGGAACATTGGATATTGATGCTCAGGACATTGTTAGAAGAAAGATTCACCATTGAGCCTTGTAAAAGAAAGTATTTTCTGTACATGAGAAACACCTTAAAAGAATACAGTTTAATGTAAAGTGGCATCATAGATAAATTGAGAGGATGAAAGAGAGAAATAGAGGACAATAAGATTGACAATTTCCTTGCTGTAGACATGAATAATGCAGGATAGAATATTCCTGCTGCAGTCCATCATTGCAAAAGACGAGAAATGTAACGTGTCACTTAATACAATTTGATTATAAAAGTAATCAGTCCCTTTGTTGTGCAGTTTGTAGGTCACAACAAGCCTGACTAGGCCAATAATGTGCCTTAACTAAGAAATCAGTGTCTCTTCCACTCCTATACCTGACTTTACCTACCCTTGGCTATTATCCTTCGCCTTTGTCCACCAAGAAAGACGATTTCCAACAATCACAGGACTGTTACCTCCACCAAATTATTTGGATATTGCAGCCAATATATGAGACTGATAAAACATCCTAGCCCTGTTATTTAAAGGAGACAAAGGTAGAAGACAAGAGTGATTTATGTCTAGTCATGAAAGTTCTCAGCTTCACAGGCTGGAGGATAGTCACTGTAGTCAAAACCAGCAAATTTACATCAACAATTACCAGCCAACACCAGAAACGAGTCCCTGTTGAAAGTCATAAAAGACAACCTGAACTCCATGTCAGGCGCACATTTAAGGCACTCAACAACTAAATGTGATAACAGTAACAAGTTATTTATTGTCACGACTGTCAATATAATATAATACCTTAACAACCTTACTCAAACCGCCACCACACCACCAATTCTGCCCGCCTTGCATTAGAGACAAACAATGGACCTTTGAGGGATTCTCAATTGCAGATGTGACACGACAGACATTCTAACATCTCTCAGTGCAAACCTCTGCAATTACAGGATCTTTCCCTGAACATTCATTAATACCTTAGCGGGGAAGCACTCACACTCACAGTAAACGTTTGTTTCACAAAAGGCATATCTACCACAAAACAAGGGCAGCTGCTTCTGCTGCAAAAGAAATAGAACCTTGTCATTTACACCCTAGCCAATAGTCTATTATTGTGCCTACTACTCATCTACTTTTTTCATTTTCTAGGTCTCTTTTGCCCTAGCTGAAATGACAATCTGCAAGCTAAATGGAAGCACTCTATTATGTTATTGCTTAACTATTGGAGCACATGGACATGATCTTGTCCCAACTTATTTGCCCACCATATAGCAGGTTGATCACAGTTGCCTCAGCAGGCCTGGGAGTTGGTTTCAGATACATCGGTTGTACAGGGCTACCAGTCAATGGACCTGTACCTTTGAAAGAGGATGTACCACCCCTGTATTGAAAATGTATTCAGGCCCCTATAACTGTGTCCCCTGTACTTCCCCTTGCATGGATGTGACTAGTGTGAAATAGTTCTTGTGCTCTGACAATCCAGTCATTCTCTTAATATAAATGTGTGAGGGCCATCAAAGGTACTTCCTCTATCTGGAAACATTATTTGTATCCACAAATGTTTTCAGTTTCCATGAGAGATCACTCATTACCATAACATTTTTAGCGTTCACTTCTCAATCACCTACAACAACTACCGCAACATATAATGGGCATTATTGTTGCTGCCATTCTGTAGGTAGGCACACACTTTGAACAACTGGGGTGACCCATCCATCCAGCAGGGATCAAGGCTATATATATTTTTATCATATGTTTAAAAATGTTTATAGATTTTTCTTAATTTATATTTGCACCTCACTGGATACAGAGGAAGTTAATACATATCTATATTTGAATTCCAGTCAGATTTTAAGTCACAATTCTTAAAATGACACTTTCAGAAATTTGGCACTTTATTGTCCCAACCATTTGGTGCCTGTATTTTGGGTCAGATGACTGTGATTCGCAAGGCAGTTGGCAGGCATTTGTGTATTCCTCCCAGACTGTGACACAAAAGGGGACTAGATGTTGGCAGGATGGGCCATCCTGCCAGGATGTGTAGGGCAGAGCTGTTTCCTGTCCCACTTACATTTTAAAGAAGCTGTCTCAAAACACTCACAACGCACTTCAAATTGGCCTTTTGTCACTGAAGATGCCTTGAAGCATGGGCAGGGAGGAAGGATTTTTCAACACCATCTGTGGTGGGAAAACTCTGAAAGCTTCTTCTACTTCAAAGCTGGCAAGAGGTATACAACTAGACATGCTCTTTAGTTCACTCTCAGACCTGTGGAGGAGACTCAGAAGGCCTATCCTGCACTTCACGGGAATAACCTGCTACTTGAGGCCTACTTTGTACTTCACAGGACTGCCTTACTTTTGAAAGCCTGCCTTGAATCCTCAAAGGACTGCCCTGCTGCTGGAGGACTGCCTTGCTGCTTGAAACCAGGACCATCAGAGTAACTTCAAGGGTAAATGGCTGGCCTCCTGTTCTCAGTCACAGGGACACAAAAGCTCCAACAACTTAAACCCACTCCTGGGGGGCATGGCTAAGCAAGCCACGATGGCGGTCGTGCATCTCGCTGAGGCTCCGCGATCGGGCGCCTCTCTACCAAGCCACGGAGCATCACAGCGGGTGCTCGGTGGCTCAAAGTGCACCGGACAGCACCTGAGAGGTGGCGATATGCGGCGAGAAGCCTACCGATGTCCCGAACCATAGGAATGAGGATTTGCCCGAGGGGAGGGTCGCTGCCGCAGCCCGGGACCCAAGATGGTGCCGAGACTCCCGTAAGTGAGACGGGGGAGACGCGAGGAGAGACGCTGGGGACAGTGATACACCGCGCCGTCCCTGCATCGCTGCCTGACCGTGAGCGGCCGAGTGCGGACCAGGGGTCACTGAAGTGGGACGCCGCGAGGAGGGGGGACATCGCCGCCCTGGACAGCCCCGCCATTTTGCACGCGGAGTGCCTGCCTCGCGCCGGAGGGGGATCTGGCCGCCACCGACAACTGCCCCAGGTACATCTGCTCCGGGGGGGCCGCGAAGAGGTGCTGGGACCGGCAAGACCACTGTGACCCAGGGGTATTTTGACCTTCCCTCGTGTGGCCTGCCTGACTTTAAAATGGCCGCCGAACAGACACCGGGCCCTCTCCTGCACCACCGGTGAGGCCTCTACGCCTGGGGCAGTTACCAAGACGACCTCCTCGGCGGCGTCCGGGGGGTTGAAGCGCTCCAGCCGGTCCCGATCGCTGTCTGCCCGCAGTGAACTGCCAGAGGACACCCTGGTGCCCCCGGGAGGCCGCAGTGGTCAAAGAGAGCCGGAGGGAAGGGACGCACCGGTGCTGGGTGACAACGCGCCTCACATCCTGAAGGGGACACCCCGGACACCAGGCACGGAGGACGCACAGCAGACTATGGGGAGGTGGGACGCCTATCAGCGCTTCCCCGCCACACACGACCAGGCCTAGTCGTCTATGCCCCGAGGGGCTGTGGGGGTCTCGCCTCTGTCGGGGGCCTCCGGAGGGGACCTGATCTAGACGGCCGCAGAGAGGACCACATTCGCACCCGGTGGAGTGCGGCCCCGGAATCCGCGGGCGCTGCAAGAGAGTTCCCGCCCACGTCATCGGAGACGGACGGGAGCTTGGAGTGGGGGCTCTGCGACCAGAGGCGCCGTGCAGGTGGCTCCTGGGGCCTGACACCGGGGGCTCTGTGCCCTGCCTGCGGAGGAAGATCTAGAATACCGGCCCGGGCTGCTGCCCTCCGGCGCCGATCTCTCGTCGCCCTCTGCCACCGCGCCCCTCGCGGACACCTGGCGCCATCGTGGGCTCCTGAGACCTGACCAATGACACTGGCCCGTTCGCCGCACGTGAAGTCAAGATGGGGAAATCAAGACCTACGCAACACCACACGATTCCGGAGACAGTCCCGGAGGACATGCTGAAGGCCTCGACCTGGACCCCCGGTACAACATCCCTCACGGACATGTCAATATCGGATAAACTGGATAAGGTCCTAGCCGCCATCGAGTTGTCCCCTCTATCTATGGAGGAGCGCCTCGGCACCCTGGTGACAGATGTCAACCTTCTCCGGGATGACCACTGAAAATTGGCTGACCGGGTGCGCACAGAGGAGCGGGTGTTGGAGGAAATACAACCAATGATGAAAGACCATCAGGCGACGCTCCAGGGGGTCCTCAACCGTCTAACCGCAGTGGAGGAACGCACAAACGATCTGGAAGGACGTTCACAACGCTGCAACATCCGAGTGCTGGGACTACCGGAGGGCATCGAGAAAGGAAATCCTATAGACTATATGGACACTTGGCTGAAATCTTTCACTCCGTCCACAGAGCGCACAGCCTTCTTCTCGATAGAGCGGGCTCACAGAGTGCCGGCCCAGAGACCCCCTCCTGGAGCGACGCCCCGGCTGCTCCTGGCTAAGTTCTTGCACTTTCGGGATCGGGACGCGGTGCTCCAGGCAGCACGAATGGCAGCACCACTACGGGTGGAAAACAACCAAATAATGATCTTCCCGGACTATCCCCGAGCAGTGCATCAGCAGAGATCCTCCTTCCTGGAGGTAAAGCGGAGACTACGAGACAATCAGATTCAATACGCTCTGCTATTCCCAGCCCGCCTAAAGGTTCTCCACAACGGGGCTTCTCTCTTCTTCACGTCCGTGGAAGCTGCACAAGACATGGCAGACCAGCACTGTCTGCGAGCATCCAACCCTCACCCTCAAAGGGGCTCGCCTCTCAAAACTGCCCGCACTCAGACGCGCCCCAAGAAGATCCGTAACACTGAACCCAGATCCACTGGTGGTTCTCATGATTCACAAATAATGCGAGAAAGGCGTGAGGCTCTGCAGGCAGCTATTGATCTACGCTCCCCGCGACCCTCGGAGTCTATAGACCGACCCCCCCACCTGTTTTCATCAGACGGCGACCACGACAGCGATGATACCATCTTGGGAGCTGACCTGGCGGCACTCCCCCACGCCACCCCGCAAACCGCGGATGGGCTGTTGGACGGACTGATCTCTCCTACCTCACCCTGAAGTGACTTGGACATGCCGAAAGCTGCACAATATCCTTATATGTGAAATTCACCTCATGCACGTAGTCTCATACACAGGAGCTAACATCCTGCACGAGACGCGCATCGCCTTTTCTACATGCCCAATAAACGTGTGACCTCGCACTTGCACGCCGTCGCCCCCTTATCACATAGAGCAGTTCTCCCCCCTTGTATTTCGGGAGGAAGTTTGGACACACCGTTTCCTAAACGATGAGTCCTATGTATTGGGACAGTTTCCCGCATCCCCAAGCGTTGTTAATACCCCGGTTCAAACAAGTCCCACCCAGCCATGGGGCCATGTGCCACCGACTGTCCTCTCGGATCGTCCCCCTATCTGCCTACTCCTCTCGAGCGCAGCGCATCCCTAGGAGATCACTCGAAACCCTACCCAGTGGACACCTGACCCGACCCCTACACAGCCCATACTACTCATGGCACAGCTGACGAATAACACAAACATCAACGTACTCACGCTCAACACACGCGGCCTACACACCCCACGTAAGCGCTATGCGATATACGCTTATGCGAAGCGACAGAAAGCGTCCATTCTTTGCCTACAGGAAACTCACCTTAACTCAGCCGAAGTGGGCAAGCTGCGAGCAAAGTGGCGCGGACTTCTCTGCGCCAGGACATACTCCTCGTTTGCCCGGGGGGCACTGATATGGATCCGCCCGGGGACCCCTTTCCGGGAGCTTAGACGGGTGGTGGATGAGGACAGCAGATTCGCTTTACTGGAGGGACTCTTAGACGGGAGGGCAGTCCTCCCGGGAAGTATATATGCCCCGAATGTCGATCAGGATAAGTTCTGGGACCGACTTACAAATGCTCTGGCCCAATTCACGCAAGTGCCCTGGATACTAGGCGGGGACTATAACTGTATCCTAGATCCACTATTGGATCGGTCACATCCCCCGCTCCCGCACTCCTCCACCCACAGACAAATCGAGCGCTTTAAAGCATGGGTTGCACATTGGTCGCTTACAGACGCATGGAGATTACACCATCCTCAGACCCGTATCTACTCTTTTCACTCCATCCCACACAACCTGCGAGTTCGACTTGACCGTTTCCTTTGTACCGCAGCGCTCCTCCCGCAAATATGCCACTCGGATTACTTGGGTAGAGTTGTTTCGGATCATGATGCGCACCTGCTCAGTCTCCAATGGAGACCCCCGCGCCCCCCGGTCCCTACATGGCGATTAGCACGGGAATGCCTCACAGACCAGGTTTTCACGCACGAACACCAAAGCAGCATTTCAGAGTACTTTACGCATAACACAGGGACTGCGTCATCGACCTTGGTCGAGTGGGACAGCTTCAAGGTGGTAGCTCGTGGGGAATGTATTCGGCAGAGGGTTGGGATACGACATACCTTGGGGCAGGCCCTAGAGAAGGCGGAACAACGACTGGCCATGGCCACGAAAGCCGCAGATCAGTCGGTGACGACGGCGGCCCAAGTCGCACAAGCCAAATCAGCATATCAGGAGGCATGCGTGGATCTTCGACGCCACAACTTTCGGTCTTATGCAACCCGAATGCACAAGGACCGTGATAAAACGGGCACACTCTTGGCATGGCTTGCCAGGCAAGATGCTGAAGTCCGGCCCATCACTGCGATCATAAACTCCCGGGGCACCTTGCTGCAATCCCAGGATGAGATCCTCCAGGCCTTTTACCATCATTACTCGGCGGTCTACACTGCCCCCTCATCTCCTGTTCCAGGGGCCGTCGACCACTTCCTCGACCCTCTATCCCTCCCCCAGATTTCGGCTGTAGACCGAAAGGGGTTGGATGCAACGATACAAGCCACTGAGATTACAAGCGCGATACGAGCCCTGGCCCGTGGTAAGGCCCCAGGCCTGGACGGGTTCCCACTCGAATACTATGCCACATTTGCCCCTCTGCTGACTCCCCGCTTATCAGCAGTACTAGACTCGTCACTCCAGCTTGGTGAACTGCCCCGTTCCATGAGAGCGTCGGTGATCGTGACATTCCCGAAACCCGACCGGGACCCCCAACTCCTCGCCTCCTATCGCCCCATCACACTACCGACGGCAGACTGCAAAATCCTGGGGAAAATCTTAGCAGACAGATACTCGCAAATCATACGCCCGCTGGTCCACCCTGATCAATGTGGTTTTGTTCCGGGACGGAACACCTCCCACAATATCTGGCGCCTTTTTCATATCCAGGAACAACTAGGCGATCGCTACCCACGGGCGGCATGCCTAATTCTGGACCTTGAGAAGGCGTTCGACACCCTAACATGGCAGTTCCTCTTTGCTGTCCTCAGCCGGGCGGGACTGGGTCCCACGCTCTTAGCCTACACTCGCCTGCTCTACACCGACCTTACATCGCGGGTCCGTCTCGGTCGCTACATCTCTCCGGAATTCGCAATACATAAAGGCACACGACAAGGGAGCCCCCTCTCACCCTTATTATTCGCGCTCGCAGTGGAGCCCTTGGCTATCCGGCTACGCCGAGACGGGCAAGCCTGGGGCATTCCACTAGCGGACGTTACGCACTGTGTATCCATGTACGCAGACGACCTCCTCATATACCTGCGAGATGTGACGGCGGATCTTACCACACTCGAGACCGCTTTGCTGGAGTTCATGGAGGCCTCGGGCTTGCAGGTGAACTGGGACAAGTCGATGGTATTACCCCTCCACCCGGACGCCCCCTCTCAGGATATCTGGATCGGGGACCGAAAACTACAGTGGGCAGCAGAGGGCCCCCGATACCTCGGGATTCGCCTATATCACTCCCCAGTCGACTTATACGAGGGTAACCACTGCAGGGCGCTCGCAGGGATACGGTCCTCCATTGGATTCTGGCGAAGCCTCCCGCTGGCCCAGATAGGCCGGGTAGCTTTGGCAAAGATGATTCTGGTCCCTCGGCTCTTATATTATTTCACAAACCTCCCAGTTATCCCACCTCGCTCCTTCTTTCGGGACTTAGATACACTCCTCAGCTCTTTAATATGGGGTAAGGGGCGGCAAAGGATCGCGCTAGCAAAGCTGAAGTTGCCCACGACACAAGGAGGGCTTGGTGCGCCATCATTTGAAGCCTACTTCCTAGCATCGCAGCTCCAGTGGCTTTCATATTGAACGGCAGACAGATATACACTCGAAACACATACAATCAAGGGTCGCATATCTATGCCAGAGTTGCGTCGCTTACTTCTACCAGGATTCCGCCCTGCGCGTACCTACCCCCTACAAGTAGACATAGCCCGAAAGTGCATTCAGAGTATACATCGCATGGCGACGGACCGCCCTCCATACACACCATTACTGCCACTAGTCGGCTGGCCCAGACATAGGGGGTTCTTTACCTCCGCCATGCTCCGGGAATGGACGTCTAGGGACATCACCGAAGCGGAGACACTGTTCGAAGAGGGCCAGCTCTGGCCATACCGACAGCTCATGGGCGACTACGACCTACCCCCAGGACAGATTCTGCTCCACCGGCAACTCCTCGGCTGCTACCGACCATACTCCGATCTCACATTGGGGGAACCTCCCACTCACCCTGTTCTCCACACAATCTTGCGAATGGGATCGGGCCGCCATCTCACCACATGGCTCTACAAATCGATCAGAGAACTGACACCCCCATTGCTGGGATCTCTACGGGCCCTCTGGGAGGAGGAAGCGGGGCGATCATTCCATGATAGCGAGTGGGACAGAGCAATAGAGTTCCCCAAAAAAGTTTCCAGGAACGCTCGGTTTAAGAACATGCAATTTCACATCCTCCATAGGGCCTACCTAACGCCAGCGTGCCTCCAACGCTTCTACCCCGACACGACCTTCCTCTGCCCTCGTTGTCAGGCAGGAGACGCAGCCTTCTCTCACATGTTCTGGACCTGCCCGGGCATTCAGACCTACTGGTCATTTATCCACTCGACGCTCAGGGATCTCACTGGGTTGTCCCATCTGACCACTTGGGAGGGCTGTGCACTCGGCATTCTGGGACGGAGGAAACGACACAAAATACCAATGCGCTTTGTTTTACTAGCCCACCTACTGGCCAAACGCTGTATAGCCATGCACTGGCGGGCCCCATCAGGTCCCCCGATCGCGGCATGGGTGGGGGCGGTTCTCAAATGGGCGGCGGCCGAGGAAGATGTAATCAGGGAGGAAGAAGCCAAGGGTATCCGTAAGGTCCCAATCTCTCTAGAATGGGCGCTCCTGCTGCTCCAATTTAGGCAGTCCCAGATTCCAGAGACCCCAGTCATCGACTTAAATACCCCCGGCGCCACACAACCTAGCACAGCACTGGCCCCCGGGATAGGAGGCCCCCCTCCACAACCCTCCGCGCTACCCCCAGATCCATCGGGTCTCTCTCCCCCCAGCAGGAACGCTCAACGACACCCCACATCGGCCCGCATGCCCACTCCCTCCTAAGTGAATGGTAGCGACATGATGGAGTAGGCAATAACTGACTCATAGTATACGCCTAACCCATACACTGAGAACCCCATGGAACTTCCCAGTTCAGTTCTCCCCCTAGTTTTTCTTTAACAGGCACAGACCTGCTACACCATAGACCACATTCACACCGATCAAGACGTAAACGTAATCTCAATATCAATGATGGTCTACCTTGCTACGTATATGTTACAGTCATTTATGCGGAACATGATAAATGTACGTTTATATTACTAAATGCCAATAAAAATAATTTAAAAAAAAAACTTAAACCCACTCCTGGACCCTGCCTGAAGTTAATCCTACCATACATGTCTAGCACACCCAGTTATAAACCCTTGCAAGTGGTGCTATAGGAGCCCAATTATCCCTAATCCAAAACATGGGACTTCAAACAATTTCAGCTTAAAGGTGCCATGAGAACCGAGAGGGGACTGGGACCTGCCTGCTTGCTGATCCGTCCAAAGAGCATCACTACATTCTGTTCTGCAGCAGAAACTCCTGTTCAGTGGCTCCTCGCAGAAGGTGTTTCAGACCTCTTTGAGTCCTTGTTGGCTACAACCTGCAGCTTCGTTCCACTAGAGATTTATTACTCAAAAAAAGAGTCTAAATCCCAACTTAGATATCTTCATGAGCGGCTTCCAGACGATGACTCCTACATTGACATTTCCAGCTGCCTTGCCCTGCTGAACTTTACCTTGTCAGACATTTTTCTACAACAATTCTTGTGTTTCCGAACCACAATCCATCATGGTCGACCCTAACTATCGACTTTGCCCCTATCTTGTGTGACTAGATGTCCACAGTTGGTGCTTTTTAGGCACCAGTTTTTATTACAATTTTTAAAAATGTATAACTCTGGTTCTACTGATAGTATTTTTTCATTTTTGTGTCAAATAATTTACATAATTTCACTCTGTTCTTCTAAATTTTGTGGGATTTTTCTTGTGTTGTGTTTTCATTCTACTACTGTTGAAGTGCTGCATAAATACTTTACACATTACCTGTAAGTTAAGTCTGGTTGCGTTTGTGCCAAACTACCAGAGGGTTAACCATGTGTTAATTTAGTGACTTTAAGTGATCCCCACTGACAGGGATTGTGGTTGTTGCTTGAAGAGGGCTCAAACATTTTTAAGCAAACAAACAATTTCTAAATGTTCTTCTCAGTGACTGATCAAGGAAACGTCTTGTCTACAAATCAAAGGCCAAATCCATAGTTGATATCACTCGTCATTGTTCTCATATTCTAAAAGTACACAACAGATAACCAATTACTGGGCCTCTAGACCCTTGTACATTATCCAAAACCGGCATGCACTTACTTTCAAAAAGAGAATCAATCTACAAACAAACGGCACCTGGCTTTTTGATGAGGTCCGTGTATGCTGTTGCTGCCAGTTCCGACCTATAACCCCGCTCATGTCTGAACGCATCATGACAACATGGTTAAACGCTTGTCCGCCATGTTGTTCGTGACCTATAACTATCAACAATTTCAAGTAGCCTCACGCATCTAACGCCACTGACGTCGTGAGCAGTCCAGAACAGCAAGGCACCTCCAAATGAGTGCATGGCCGCCATATTACAGTGTGTAAATGCACCAAAGAATAGTATAAGGGCCAAGTATTGTGCCGGCACTTACTTACTCTACATAATGCGCAATTGGAGCCAGCATCGTCAAACATCACCACAAAGAAAAAAAGTTAAATACATAATAAACAACCCAACATATATAACAAAAATGCAAAATCATTACCATATCAAATGTAATTCTCTCAACATATCAATGTGTGTATACAGATGTCCATAAACAAAAGTGAATACTCACAAATATTTAATTAACTATCAAAACAGCAAAAACATCTTTAGATGTCATGATTTTGCATTCTTGTTATAAAAGTTGGTTTGTTTATTTTAAATTTTAGTTTTTTTCTTTGTGGTGATTTTTGACGATGCTGGCTCCAATTGCGCATTATGGACTGCTCACGACGTCAGTGGTGATGAACGCATGAAGCTACTCGGAATTGTTGATAGTTGTAGGTCACGCACAACATGGCGGACACGGGTTTATGCATTACGTCATGATGCGTTCAGATGCGAGTGGGGTTATAGGTCGGAACTTGCAGCAACAGCGTACACGGACCTTATCAAGTAGCCGGACACCATTTGTTTGGAGATTGATGATCTTTTTGAAAGTATATGCACGCCAGTTTTCGATAATGTACTAGGGTCTAGAGCCCCAGTAATCGGTTATCTGTTGTGTACTTTCGGTATATGAGAACTATGACGAGTGATATCAACTATGGATTTGGCTTTTGATTTGTAGATAAGATGTTTCCTTGATCGAGTGGGTAAGATTGATTTGCATCATTCCACGGGTATGGATACTTGGTGGGTATATTAGATTCTATACTCACATGTTCCTTTGATTTCTGTTCCTAGTGAGGGTCAATTAATATAGCTTCTGACTGAATATTCACCATTTGAAAGTGAAATTCCAGTAAAGCATTATGGATTTCAATTGGTTCAGTTTGGTTACACGTGGGTGGTGTGTTTGTATACATATGGGCACTCGTAGGTGGTTTTTAAATTGATCACTTTTTGCATGTTTTGGTTGGTCAGACACTGGTGTTGGGCTTTGTTGTGAGCAGGTGATACACTAGGACAAAGGGTGTATTCATTGGTTTGTATTGTTAGTATTGAAGAAGAGTCCCACTATTTTTGCAACGCGGAGTCCTGAGAATGGTCTTGCAGACCGGTGGCCTTTATAAAGACCAAAACGTCAACAGCACACCCTCCTTGCCTCTTAAACTTCTTGATTTGAGTTGATGTCAAGTCGTCTGAAATATCAGGAATTGAATATTATATATGGACTGCTATTTGCACTGACCATATTATTTGTTAAGAAGAGGGTGTTTTACTACCACCAATCCCATAACAAACAGACACATTATATGGGATTGATTGAGTAGTTGCAGTGTTGCCATTCTTGTATATTGATCACTATGTGTATATTATCTACTGGCGGTCGCCAGTAGATAGTTATAGTTAGGACCTATTTTCCATAGGAAATCCGCAACATTCTATTCCCAATAAGTCTGGTTGATGAATCCTCGTGAAATTTTCTAAACTTTTGGCCAGCTCTGTTCCGCTCCTACCCTGAAAGTTTCGTGGTGATTCGTCAAGCGGGGGCCGAGAAAAAAGAGGGGTCCCAAACCGCGTTTTCCCCATGCAATTTCCCATAGGATCTGTTATCACAGCTACAGCCTGAACCGCTGAACAGAATGACACCAAATTTGGCAAAGAGGTAGTCCTCAGTTCAGACTCGTGCCTTTTGCATAAATGGTGTGAATCCGTTCAGTAGTTCCTGATAAAATTAGAGTTAAAAGTACATATATATCTATGGCCGGGGAGGATCCGCGGACCCTACCCGCACCGTAAGCGCACCCTCCCCGAACCGAGCGCGCACCCTCCCGGTCGCGCGCTGAATGCTAATTGGCTATCGAGTGTCTGTCTACATTCGAAACCAGGAACTGTTGGCGGCCATTTTCTGCCTCGGTAGAAGCGAGGCTGAAGAAGCAAGGGGAATAAGTATGTAAAACATATAAAGGGGGCAGAGTGGAAATACTCTGACCCTCTAGAGGTGCTTAGGGGGTCCCAGAAGGACCCCCTGGGGCCCCCTTTTGTTTATTTATTTTTTAAACGGCGAAATGCGCACAGGGTGCGCGCTTCCTATCGCGTTAGGTGCACGGATTCTCTCACGTTGGGTGGGCGGATCCAAGGAAAAACAAATTGAAAAAAGACAAGAAATCATTGGTTGTATTACAACTTTCTACACTGAAAGGTAGGGTGTATATTTCTGTTTGTTAAAGGTATGATTGTTATTGGTTAACAAAAACAGATTGTAAGGAACATTATATATGATCAGCTAATATGTTGAAAAGTAAAGCACACTTCCTGTCTTGTGTAGGAACATTGTGTTCTGAACTTGTGACCTGTGAGCTCAGTGCAGTGTTCCATGACCTGTTTCTATGGTAACAGGCAGAAGGCAGATTGTGGGAAGGGTTGAAATGTATTTCAGTTGGAAAGGGTTGAAATGTTTAACCAATAGAAATGTGTGTTTGCTTTTGAATTTATGTGTGAAGTATTGTGATTTGATGTTTACATGTATATATGTGGAAAATGAAAGGGAAACTTTTCCATTCTGTGTTTTTGCTGAGAGGTGCACAGTGCAGAGATTCTGTTAAAGAAAATCTGGTGTGTGACTCATATACTTCTTAATCTACAAAAAGGTGAGTTATTTAATTGTGAGGGGATGTATGTAGACTATTTCGATTTTAATCAGACTAATGTATTTCTCCTGCTAAAGTGTAGGGAGTACTTTTTTTCTTTACAATCTTATTGACAGTGTGTGTGCATGTAGAAACCATTCTGTGATAAGCATTTGTGTTTTTCATGTGTTTGCAGACAGATAACTGTGCTGTTTTTATATTTTGGTAGAATTAGAAACCAGTCATTGTTTATGAATTTGTGAAATGAGTTATGTTTCTATACTAAAACGTAGTACTCCTTCTAGATGACGAAATGTGTTTTGGTATAGTGCAAGGGATAGTGTTGTTTGTTTAGAATCACACAGTGAGTATGTGTGCATTTGGGAACCACTGTGAGAGAAGCATTTGGTAACATTGTGTATTTGCTGACAGATAACTGTTTTAAAACCTGTCATATTGTCAAGTTTTGGTAGCATTAGAAGCCAGTCTTTGCTTATGCATTGATAAAAGGAGTCATGCTTTGACACTAATGTGCTGCACTTTAATATGTAGATTGTGTGTAGTCTCCTTACCCCTTGCACAGTAGTGAATGAGTTTTGGTAAGCTGCTAGGGATAGTGTTGCTTGTCTACAATCACACTGTGAGTCTGTGTGCATTTGGGAACCACTGTGAGAGACGTATGTGGTAATATCGTGTATTTGATGACAGATAACTGTTTTAAAACCTGTCTTGTTGTCAAGTTTTAGTAGCATTAGAAGCCAGTTTTTGTTTATGCTTTGATTAAATGAGTCAGTCTTTGACACAAAAGTGCAGTCCTGAAATATATAGATTGTGTGTAGTCTCCTTACCCCTTCCACAGTAGTGAATGAGTTTTGGTAAGCTGCTAGGGGTAGTGTTGCTTGTCTAGAATCACACTGTGAGTCTGTGTGCATTTGGGAACCACTGTGAGAGAAGCATTTGGTAACATTGTGTATTTGCTGACAGATAACTGTTTTAAAACCTGTCTTCTTGTCAAGTTTTAGTAGCATTAGAAGGCAGTTTTTGCTTATGCTTTGATTAAATGAGTCAGGCTTTGACACTAAAGTCCAGTCCTGAAATGTGTAGATTGTGTGCACTTCCCTTACCACTTCTACTGTAGTGAATGAGTTTTGGTAAACTCCTAGGGATAGTGGTGCTTGTCTAGAATCACACTGTGAGTGTGTGTGCATTTGGGAACCACTGTGAGAGAAGCATTTGGTAACATCGTGTATTTGCTGACAGATAACTGTTTTAAAACCTGTCATGTTGTCAAGTTTTAGTAGCATTAGAAGCTAGTCTTTGCTTCTGCATTTGATAAAATGAGTCAGGGTTTGACACTAAGGTGCAGTACCATGTACTATTCTCTTCACTGTGCCAGAACTGAAAATTTAAAAGTTTTACCCAGGCACTGTCCCAGCAGTAGTCTGATGATTTAGTCAGTTTCTAAGTACTTATGTTGTGAACCATACTTTACCAAATAGACTGCTTCAAATGTCTATGTAGTATGCATGCAGTCTTCTAACATACTATACACTTGTCTTTCACACCTTCAATTCCCTAGTCAGTATCCATACACTTCCAGCAAACACCCTGTCACTCCCTTTGCACTCCTCTAGTGACCCATTCAGTACCAAGTACTAATCCATTCACTGTGCCAAAAGCCAACCACTTATAAATTCACCCAGGCACTCTCCTTGCTGTACTCTAATCATTCAGTCAGTACCCAAGTACTCATAAAGAGAGCTAGGCCTTATCACATAGACTGCTTCAAACGCCTATTCACTATGCATGCAGTCCTCTAACCACCTACACAGTTGTTTTTCACACCTTCAATTCCAAAGTCGGTATCCATACACTTCCAGGAAACACCCTGTCACTCCCTTTGCAGTCCTCTAGTGACCCATTCAGCACCATGTACTAATCCATTCACTGTGCTAAAACCCAATCACTTATAAATTCACCAAGACACTCTCTTTGCAGTACTCTAATCATTCAGTCAGTGCCTAAGTATTCATGCACTGAGCCAGGCCTTAGCACATGGACTGCTTCAAACCCCTATCCACTATGCATGCAGTCTTCTAGACACTTGTCTTTCACACCTCCAATTCCCTAGTCAGTATCCATACATTCCACCAAACATCCTGTCACTCCCCTTTGCACTCCTCTAGTGACCCATTCAGTACCAAGTACTAATCCATTCCCTGCGCCAAAAGCCTACCACTTATAAATTCACCCAGGCACTCTCCTTGCTGTACTCTAATCATTCAGTCAGTGCCTAAGTATTCATGCACTGAGCCAGGCCTCAGCACATGGACTGCTTCAAATGCCTATCCAGTATGCATGCAGTCCTCTAACCACCTACACAGTTGTCTTTCACACCTACAATTCCCCAGTCAGTATTCATACACTTCTAGCAAACACCCTATTACTCACCCAGTGTGTCTCCTTATAGTACTGTAATCATTCAGTCAGTTAGCATGTAGTCTTTTAGTGAGGTAGGCTTTAGGTCATGAACTGCTTCAAAGTAGTATGCACTATGCATGTCGTGTTTTAATGATCGTCATACTTGTGGTTCAGGGCTATAGTTTCTTAGTCAGTTTTGATTTAAAATGTGTTTGTACAGTAATGGAATAGTATACATTTGAAAGTTATTAATATACATTTATTTGTGATTCTTTTTTACAGATACAGAATAGGAGTGTTTCTCATCCGTTTGCACTCTTCTCATGCAATATTGTTTGGATGAAGGGTCCTTCGGTGTTTCATCATACTTTCAGTGCCGTACGAGCATTTCTTGTTAGGATCCCCTCGCAACAGAACTCTTTTGCAAATCTTGCACGTGACCAAGGTGGCATTGATCTTTGTTTGCCCCTCGGGAAAAGTAAAACGTTTCCACACCACTGAAGGAAAACGTTGTGAGCATGGTGCGTCCTCCAAAAATTCATCCTTAGATTCGGTGAATATTTTAAAGCGACAACATTTACAGTTTTTGTAAGTTAAACTTATAAAATTTTGTTAGCTGTAAGCATTTTATATATCTGTGATTTGTATCTTGTGGAATTTTGTTGAGAATAGCATGTTGTTTTTTTTTTTAACAATCTTTTTGATTGTTTTTTTTTTGCCCACTGTCACTATTTTTAGTGAAATTTAATATATTCTGAGAACAGCAAAAAAGGCGACCAAATTACTTTGAGGAAATTATGCTGTGTAAAAAATGTATTATTACATGTTATAATTTTTTTTTCCTTTTCTTTCACAGATCCAAATTTTAAAATAAGCAATTTATATGAATTTAGATTGCAATGAATATCTGAAAAAAATGTATACCATTTTGTATTCCTATTACTGTGAAGGTAAGTTTAACTAAGTCTCAATATGCTGAATAAGGAGGTCTGCAAGAAGCTACAAAGTTGAAACACGTTTCTAAAAACACTCTGTTTATACCTATGTAGTTTAGAAAACTGACCATAATCAGATATCATGTGACCCTCAAAAAAAAAGATTTGAGGGGTTCATAATATTTCCCATTGTAGCTATTGAAGGACCGCAATCATTTCAATCATTCTTCTTTGAACATATTTGCAGACAAAACTCTGTGGTTACCTTCTATCATTCGCAAGGAATTTTAAAACCGGAAATATGTCACTTTTTGTAACATAGATATTGTGCAAGACACTCTTTCATATTTACAAAGAGAGGAAAAGGCACTCTGTGTACTTTTTATACTCCATGTAAATACAACCTCATTATGCACACTACTTTGCGTTGAAAGGGTGTTCTATAAGTGTTGTTGTGCATGATTGCACTGAATACTCATAAAACAAGACACATGTCTAGATTTATCAGAAATCATAAATCTCGATATGTGTGTGAATGCTGCACCATTCTAAAATTGGTGTAGGAAAGCACAACAAGGAGAATGGTTTTCATTTCTCCACATTTTTGTATCTTCAATGCATGCTGAAATGTTCAGCATACATTGAAGGAGAAAAATGCATTTTCTCATTGTTTTTGTGCAGGAAGGTGTGTCTTCCTGCAGAAAAACAAACAGCACATGACACAGATATCCTTGCACTATGGTGCAAGGGTGCCTGTGTCACCACATGGCTGCAGTTTAAGCAGCCGTGCAGAGAGAAGCATAGATTTGCAACATATTTATGTACATATGTTGCATCCCTGTGCTTCGGAAGTACTACAGTACACTGTAGTTAAAGAGGTTACTGTGTGATGCTGCAGCACTTCCTCATAGTTCTGCACTTATACATTCACCATACGCTACTAATGCATTCATTCACTCAATTACGTACTACACATACATTCATCTAAACTTTCACACACTAACAAAGAAATTTAGCTCTTTTTTTAAACCAGGAAAGTTAGTTCTTACAAGAACTTTTTTTTTCTTCTTTCATCTTTTATATTTTTTTTTGGTTTTTCTAACAATTTTGTGATTTTTTTGGTTTTTCTGGAAAAAAACAAAAAACAAAACAGGAGGAACCAAACAATGAACTTCAGGGAACAAAAAAAAAAAAAATAGCAAATGTGACTTTCTTGCCGGTGTTAGATCAGATCGATCGACTGCTCACCGTAGCCCAAAGTCGCATTGCACGTAGTGCAGAGCTCTTTTAAATAATGAAATTGAGGACGGATGTCCAAGTTTTGGGCTGATGGATGCACTCTTGAAGTGCTCGGCTGCGATGAGGTGGAAGGCATAGGAGCAGGAGTGTTTCTCATCCGTCGGCACTCTTGTCGTGCAAGATTGTTCGGATGAAGGCGGGTCCTCAGGTGCTTCATCATACTTGCCGTGCTGCGCGAGTATTTCTTGTTAGGATCACCTCGCGACAGCACTCTTTTGCAAATCTTGCACGTGACCACAGTGGCATTGGTCTTATTCTGCCCCTCGGGAAAAGTAAAAAATTTCCACACCACTGAAGAAAAACGTTCTTTGCATGGTAACTCCTCCAAAAATTCATCCTCAGATGTATGAGGAGATGCAGGTGATGCCTGCTGCCCTGAAGCCATTTTTAGTTGAAAAAAGTTAGAGCTAAGTGTAAACTTAGTCTAAAAAATCTTCTTCTCTGCAAAGAGATGCTCTTCCAAAGAAGGTCAAAGAAGAATGATTCAATTGGGTGGGGTCTTTCAATAGTTAGAACAGGAAGTGTAATGAACCAATCAAATCTCTTTTTTTGCAGGTCACATGGGATCCGCGCACCCTGCGCTTACGCAGCACGCACCCAGCGCGGATTCGCGAAATTGAATTAAAAAAAATTATAGGATTAGATGTAAAAATATATTAGTTTTAAGACTAGTTTAGAGTTTGTCTTCAATTAATATTCACATGAAATACATATATATGTTTTTTTAAATGTTAAATATTTTGCGGGAGCCGCGCACCTACCGCGTCATAGACGCATATGACGCATCGCGGAAGCACGTAAACGTCGCGTTACGTACATTGAACTTGTCGCGTATAGGCTGGGAGTCGCGTACCAGTCGCATTACAATCGTGCACTAAACACATACCCAACGCATACCATGCGCGGATGCTATCGCGTAGGGATCGAGATCGGTGCGCATAGGGTGCGCGGGTCCAAAAACATGGAAAAAAATATGTAAAATAAGGTTTGGACATATAGTTAAAGAAATATTTTGAAAAATATAAAAAAATATGTTTGAAAAACCCATTAAATTCAAATAATATTTTTTAATTTTTAAAAGAATTAATTGAAAAAATAAGTTTAAGAAATGGTGATAAAAAAGTATTTAAAAAAAAACATAATTAATGAAATTGACACTGAATCTGAAAAATATAGAAATCCAATGAAAATCATTAAACATGATATCTTTAGAGATAAGTTATGGATAGGAATTAGCATTTAAAAAACCTTTGAAATTCACTGAAAAAACCAAAGGTTTCAGGGGCGTTATAGTTAGAAATTGGCATTTAAAAAACCTTAGAAATTCACTGAAAAAATCATAGGTTTCAGGGGGATTATTGTTAGCTGGACATTTCCCTCGTACAAAACCCTATAAATTCCCCTGTTATAGTTAGTTCAGCTAACTATAACTCGTGCCCCCGCAATGCACTGCTGATGACGTCACATATTACATCACTCATGACATTGTCAGTGACATCACTGATGACATCACTAATGAGATCTCAAATGACATCACTGAAGACATCACTGATGACATCATCCATGTGATAAATTAGTGCATCTTCTCACACCCTAATATAACCTTTGATACACCGACTCAAAATTTCAGACGGCCATTTTGAAAACCATAGATACTCCAATACCAATAACTACGTACCCACTCATTAACTCTTAGGTCTACATACACCTCCACTCACTCACCTGTACAGTCACTCATACTTAGTCACTCTGTGCATTTATACACCTATATAGACACTCACACACCGCCAATCATCCATTGAGGTACTGACACACCTAGTCAGTTGTGCAAGTAATTAAACACAGTCCAATTTACTCACCTATACAGTTAAAAACACTCAAATTCACTGAATCATAAAAATAGTACCACATTCTTACGCTCTTATACAATCATTGATTCAAGCACACACTCATCCATACAGCCACTCTCACAATCACACACTCTCACATATACCCACTTATATACTCTTACACACATATATACTGCCTTTCACATATGTAGTTAGTCACACATGTAGCACTGAAATATACATTCAATCCCTAACACACCCATACATACACTCACCCAGCCATACAGTCCATCACAGATGCACTCTTAAAACCATGCACCCATAGAATAACCCATTCACACATCTATGCATAGAGTCACACACACCCTACCCACACAAACACTCAGGCACCCATACAGATACTCAGACAACCAATCAATAACCCATATAGACACTCATATAGCTTTTCACAAAACCATGCAGCCACTTATACACCCACACACAGATACATACAGACATTCACACAGTTTAGTCACTAGTCTGCAGTAATATACATTTAATGACTCACTTATAGAGTCAGTTACGCACCTAGAAAATCATCCATTCACACACTTGTACATCCTCTCATTCTTCCACAGGCCTTTCACTATAAATATATAAAATATATTTAAACTTTACAGAAACACACAGTCACTGGATGACGTCATCAGTGATGTAATCAATGATGTCATTTGAGATGTCATCAGTGATGTCATCAGTGATGTCACTGACCATGTCATGAGTGATGTAATATGTGACGTCTTCAGCAGTGCATTGCGGGGGCGCGAGTTATAGTTAGCTGAACTAACTATAACAGGGGAATTTCTAGGGTTTTGTACGAGGGAAATGTCCAGCTAACTATAACGCCCCTGAAACCTATGGTTTTTTCAGTGAATATATATATATATATATATTGTTGTATGAATTTGTGGATATGAATTATTTCAAAACATAAAAAAAATTGAATACAACATTTGAAACATAAAGAAATTTTAATACATCCTTGACTACACTTGTAATTTGCTTACTTTTTGGTTTACATTTGTGACCAAGATAAATGTGAAGTATTCATGCAAATAATTCCTCATGGTATACTTTGTATATGCACTTTCTAAAAATGGCATTTTCAAACACACAATCTACAAACCACCTTTATTAAAAGCTGTGTCAAAAAATTCTGAGTTCAGAAAGCCTAAACTCAATTTTTCTATTTTGTTCAAATGGCAAGTTACACATGTAAAAAGCTTATAGTGCAGCATCAATGATAAGCCTATGGGACAGACAGCCTTTTGATTGTGAAAAAGGAAATAACAGTATTTCACTAACAGGACATGTCTCACACACCAGTACATGTCCTTTCTTTCACATAACCCAATAGGGTTACCTTGGGACTATCTTATGGGTGCCTTATATTTAAGGAAAGGTAAGGTTTGGGCCTGTCAAGTGTGTGCACTTGCGACGGCAACATGGCAGTTTACAACTTTGCACACAGACACTTCAGTGGTTGGTCTAAGACACATATATATAGGGTACTCATGTGGGTGGCACAACCAGTGCTACCTGCCCACTAGTAGCTTTTGATTTACAAGCCCTGGCACACGCCGTGCACTTTACTAGGGACATACCAGTAAATCAAATATGCCAATTGTGGATAACCAATCGTATCAAAATTTATACAGAGAGAATCTGCACTTTAGCACTGATCACTTGTGGTAAAGTGCCTAAGGGTCAGAAAAGTAGGAGGCAAAAGGTTTGGGGGTAAACCTGCAAAAAGGGCCAGGTCTAACAGTCACCATCAATCTACCTTGCACTTGTTCCACCTAAGTGGTTGAATGATCAATGTACCCCTCTGATTTATGGCACAAGTGAAAACTTGGACCAGCTGAAGAACAAGTTTATCTATTGGCTCCACTGTAAGGTTATATTTTCACTCGATCGGCAGATCAAATTTTAATGTCCAGAAGAGTGGGTTTGATCGGTCTGTCTAACAAAGACCTTAAGGGGGACTGTGTCATTATTCATTTTAAAGAACTGAGTTTTGTGGGGGAATGTCTGTGGGGGAATGTCTGTCTGGATCAACATCACTCATACCATCTGACTGATAAATTGCACTTATCCCTCTGGTTTTTTTTTAACCGCTATCTACGCCGTGCCCCTTTGCTGTCTCTTGGTCAGCTACTTATGTCAGGAATATGTTACTATCCCAACCAACCACTGCATGTTCTTAAATCTCCTGATGTCCCCCCAATCACTTTGCTAAACAGGTATCACATTTTGAATTCTTTACAGGATAGTGATTGACTCTGCCTCGGGGGAGGATTTGGCCCTCACAAGTACTATGGATAATTGCATGGATACCCAGCGGACCCAGGGCATGGGATCAACATATTCTGTTGCTTTTATTGTATCCAAAGTAGCAGGCCCCACCTTTTTCAATGACGTCCAGCCTACTGTGTGTGCCAACCCTGTCTCCAGTACACCATAGAGGCCTTATCTCAAGCTATTCGTCAAGCTAGTGAAAATGCTTGCAAATTTGTCACATGGAATGTATTTGGGCTTCAAAATAAGTTGGACTCCCCAGTTTGGCTCCAAATTACTTCAGTTTCGAAAATTATTTGTATCCAGTAAACCTGTTGTGCTTTTCCAGCCCACACTAGGAGCTTCTCTTCCCATTTCCTATGTGTGGTACCATCCCCAGCAGAGTGGGCCAAAGAGAGCTTACTGAATTCAATATCTAATGTGCTATCTGTTGTTATAAGAAGGTTTGCATCTGTCCCGCCCCATTCCCAGTTTCTTTGGTTGTCATCTAAAAGTGGTCCTGACCTGGTGGTAGTGAATTTTTATAATAATACATTTTTGATTCAACTCGTAGTATTGTGGTTCATGTCCTAGATGCAGGGTTGGAAGTGTTCCTGCACCCAAATTTATCCCCTTTTGTAATACTATGGGCTGGTGATTTTAATATTCAGGCATGTTCTTTATGGGCAAAGCGGATATGTGGGATTTCTAGTGTAGAGGGGAAATGTATTGAACTTTTTTATTTTTAAATATGATCTTCTTTTGCTGGAAAGTCGAAGTTCAGATGATGGTGTTCAGACCCCTCTTTTATCGGCAGAGATGCCCACACTGCGGTTGATCATGTCCTGATATTTTCCGTTGCTAATAAACTGGTTTGTCCTGTTTGTGTTATTCCGACTGTAATGAGTGACCATAACCAACTGGTTTTGCCAATACTTTTCCGGTTTAAAAGTGTCAAAGGACCTGCAAGGGTATTTAATATTTCCGTGGTCAGAACCAATGGTGTTTGTTTGAAATGGGCAGGGATAGATTCTAGTACTGTTTTAGAACAATTAATCCGTAGGAACTCTGCTGAGTTCAGCTACTGCATAGAGATGATGGTGGAACACCAAATATTACTGGCCTCCTTTGATACAATCAATGAGTTACTAAGCGCTCTTCTCACATGACCCATGAGTTCTAACAAAATCAAGAACTGTGGATGGTTTGACCGTTCATGCACCCAGGCCTTCAACATCCTGAAATTAGCTTTACATAGTTCACACAGGGACCCTACAGATATTAGACTATGGCGTAAGAATTATCATTGAGTAATGGCAGACAGGATGGAGTTGCCACATAAGAGGCCTGGTCAAAATTGCTACAGGTTGCCGAGACAAATGATCCTAAGCTATTCTGGAGTATGGTTAACGTAGCTTTCCTAAAAAATGATTCTGTACCCAAAGTATGGGTGGAATATTTTTTGGTAAATCAAAAAAAGGGGCACTGTTCCAGAGTGAGTGTTGTGGAAAGTCAACGACGCACTAAAGGAGAGGAGAACAAAAAGGTGGAGGTCAGGGCCCTAATAGTGGGGATGGGGAGAGACGTATATTGTCTCTTGTTGTCACACACCCTGAGGGATGTCATGCTTCATCATCGGGCATGTGCTCCTCGTCGGGCCGGCGGGGCAATGCCCTACGGGTCCCCCGAAGGGTCTCTTTGACGGAGATCTTTTTAGAGAACTGCTGATCGGTGCATGTGGGTGTGTGGGTAAGGGTCCTATATTGGGAGTGATGCGTGCGTGCAGTGCGTATTAAAACTGCCTAAGGGTTACCAGAGGAAAGTTTTAATAGGGAGGTACCCTTGGCAGAATAAAAAAACCCGTAGGTTTTAGGAGTTACCTAAAGGGGCGCAATGAGCCCAGGTAACTATGTTGAGGTCGACATGTTTCACGCCTATGTTGGTCTAATAGATCCCTGGCGTTTCATCAGGACCAGAAGTAAAGGTGGAGTGGGGTGAGTGCACAAACCTGTTAGTGTGAGCAGGGTGACATTAGCCCTATCACACCTATAGTGGGGGAGGGAGGAACGCTGCCTACAAACTACTAGTCAGTGGCGGCTGTACCTAGAAAGAAAGTCTATTTCCTCCTTAGATTCTGGCCTGTGGGAGTAAAGAGAGGCGAAAGAGGGGAAGGAGATAAAAAACATACAGGGTTCAAGTGTATTGGCTCTACATCCTGCAAATAGGTATCCAAGACAGCGAAAGTCCATGATGCGTAGTTTTTAAAAAAACAAACTAGGTGAGACATGAAAGAAGAATCCACCCACCAGGGGGTGGCCAGCGTAAACATCTATAGCGAGTCATGGACGGAGGGGTGCCATCGTACAAAAACGTGTAAGCGCGGGAGTCCGAATGGCAAACCCCTCCAAACAGCCCCGGTAGAGATTGCATCGGCAGGCGGCCACCTGATGTGTGTGGCAAAGAGGGGGAGCGAGCAAGGATATGTTCCAAACCCTGGGACCACACTAAGTCCGGTAGCAGAGCCGTGACTCATGCAGCGCAGAAGGTAGGCGCATTCCTATACGATCCCAGACAACATGAAACAACGACAACCATAAAACATTAGTGCTCAGTATGCGTATGTCACAGGCTGCATGTGGGCTTACCTAAATATGGAGATAATGTTACTCCATGAGCTTATTGGCGTAGGATGCCCGCACCGTCTTGGGCTGAAGGTGCAAAACGGGACAAGCAACAAGAGGGGGAGGGGGGGCGGAGGGGGAGGAAAAAGCGGGTATAAAACATGCCATCAGTATCGTAGCGTTTGCACACGTAGTACATAAACTTACTTCGGACTTGGTTGTAGGTGTGCGCTACTCAATTACTCACGGTTTACTCGGGTGTCGGAGCTTGTAGCCTACCCTGTCTGGACGCCAGCTCGCAGGTAATGAGCTGGGGGAATCTGGTCGTGTTATCAGCAATAGTTCGGGGTCACAGAGGAGGTGCCTGCTTCCGGTTGCCCCGTCATGCCCAGTCATGCTTCGGGAATCAATGCGCATGCGTGAAAGAGCTAACGCTACTGCCTGGGGGCGCGCATGCGTGTTATGGCACGGATTGGACCAGCGTCTGTGGCTGGAAGCCAGGGTTTGATGGATAATCCTAAATGTGTAGTGTGTGTCTCCCGGTACATTTGAAGGGCATGAGCCAGCTCCTAAGATGAAGGTATGATGCGGTGGAGGGGGGGGCATCCAGTGGCCGCAATGACTGTTACCTATACTACCCACCCTACCTAAGCTAACGTGTCAGCAGGGAGGGTGTGGTGTATAAAACAGGGGGGAGAAGAAGGGGGAAAGGGGGGGTGGGGACAGGTAAAGTGCACACGGAGGTCGTGTCACCTGTCCTTGAGTGATGAAGCAGTTGTGGTGGTTCAGAGTTTGGGCACCGCAAGGTGGAGAGCGGTGATCAGCGGAAAAAGGTAGTCCCGCACAGTAGAGGTAAATGCATATTCACAAATGTCGTTAGACACTTAGTCAATGGGGCGACTCTGTGGGACAGAGCCCAGTGGGTTGTCGTGTACATTGACCATTGGTGATCAGCGGAAAAAGGTAGTCCCGCACAGTAGAGGTAAATGCATATTCACAAATGTCGTTAGACACTAGCCAATGGGGCGACTCTGTGGGACAGAGCCCAGTGGGTTGTCGTGTACATTGACCATTGGTGAAGGAACTTACCAGGTAGGGTTGTCAGTGTGTCATAGTTCTGAACAGGGGATTTCATCATTAAGGCCCTGTGTATTTGTGTGGAGGCGGTGGACCCACCTTTGTTCGTGTCTGAAGAGTGAGTCACTATTCCAACCGGGGTTAGCCTCTAAGATAGTCCACTGGATGGCCTCACACGGGTGGCCTTTTTCCAAGAAGTGGTTGGTGAGTTTCGTAGCTGTGCGTGTTCGTCGCACAGTGCTTTTGTGTTTGCTGATCCTTTTCTTTATGGCTCTGGTAGTCATACCAACGTAGTACAAGGTGCAAGGGCACGTGATGAGATATACACAGTTGGTTGTGTTACAATTAGTATGTTTTCGTTGTTCCCATCGGAAGTGCCCCAGTTGTAATGTTTTTGTGTGTCGCGTGGAGGAGCAAGCCCCACAAGTGCCACATTGATAATGTCCTGTGACTGCTGGGAGGTTCCACAAGGTGGTTTCCTTGATCGTCTGTGGTGTTTGTGGGCGTGTGTTCACCAATTGATCGCGTAAGTTGGCAGTTCTCTTAAACGCAAACCGGGGGGGTTCGATGGCCAGTGTATCACTGTTGAGGATCCTCCAGTTTCGATTGATTATCTTCTTGATTTGATTGGATAAAAGAGTGAAGGTTGTGACGCAAGTAATGAGGTCAATGGTTTTGGGTGCCCTCGTCTCCAATAGGCCTTCTCGTGTGTTATTCCTAGCCCGTTTTCTGGCTTCTCTGATCACTTGTTCAGGGTAGTGTCTCTCAGTGAGGTTGTGTGCCAGGAGGTTGGCTTGGGATTCAAAATCGTGTGTCCTGCTGCAGTTACGTCTGATTCTCAAGAATTGGCCATAAGGCAAATTCTCTCTCAGTGCCTTAGGATGGTAGCTCTTAAAGCTCAGGAGGCTGTTACAGACCGTGTCTTTCCTGTAAGTGGTGGTATGTAGTACTCCATTTTCGAGGCTGATCGAGAGGTCCAGGAATGGGATCTCCTTGGTACTGGTCGTCATAGTGAAATGTATATGTGGATCCTGGTTATTGACCCATTCGTGGAATGTCTTGGCCGTGGTCTCTGTCCCCCTCCAGAGGATGAGGATATCATCTGTGTAACGTTTCCACGTGACAAGATTCGCGTGGAATGGGTTAGTCTCAGTGAAGATGTGGGTAGCCTCAAAATGGGCCATGTAGAGGCGTGCCAGACTCGGAGCGAAGGTGCTCCCCATGCTGATACCCTGTATCTGATGGTAAGTGGTGATTTTGTACATGAATATGTTGTTGGTTAGAGCCATCGAGATAAGGGCTGTGATGAAATCCGCTGGTGTGTTGGTGGGGAGTTCTGATGCTCGCAGGAGGTTACTCACGACCTCGATGGTGGCATCCTGAGGAATGTTGGTGTATAATGCCTCCACATCGAGGGTGAGCAATAGGTTAATATCCTCCGTATTTTCCTCGTTGAGCATTTGAATAAGTTTGAGGACATCCCGGGTGTCATTAAGGTATGCTGGAGTAGATTGAACCATGGGGCGTAGAAAGAAATCGCTGAATTGGCTGAGGGGTTCCAAAAGCGAGCTGATGCCTGATACTATGGGGCGGCCAGGGCATGGCGTGACCCCCTTGTGAATCTTAGGGAGAAGGTAGAAGTAAGGAATATTTTTTGGCCATTTTTTATTCTTTTTGAGTGGCTGGCCACGAAGGTGAGGACATTATTGACCTATATAAGAACCACCTTCCTGTAGGCATTACCCTTGAAGAAGTTGATGAGTGGTGAAACCCTGAAACCGGACCTAGGATGCTTGTTTCCAGTCTAGGGAGGACCTGGCCTGGCAGTTCGGGTGATCTGTTCCCATTGAGTGCAGGACAAGACTGATTTGCATATGGCTGGCTTCAAACTGGAATGGCATGGGGAGCAAAAAAATTATGGATTTAGGCCCATAACACTGTACTTGGGTGAATGTATGACATTGTTCTGCATTCTGTCCATCAATGGTTCTTTAGTGGGACGGGCATGCCCAGACGTGGGTCCTGTGCTCTCCATGCCACTGGAGTCAAGCTATCCTGGCTGATGAGGGGTGAAACCGGTCCTAGGATGCTTGTTTCCGGTCCACGGAGGACCTGGCCTGGCAGTTCGGGCCGGATTGTTCCCATTGGGCACAGGGTCAAGACTGATTTGCATATGGCTGGGTTCAAACTGGAATGGCATGGGGAGCAAATAAACGATGGATTTAGGCACGGATCTTTGTGCTGGGGTGAATGTATGACATTTTTCTGCAGTCTGTCTATCAATTGTTCTTTTTGCATTTGTCCCCCGAGTGGGACGGGTATGCCCAGACGTGGGTCCCGTGATTTCCATGCCACTGGAATCAAGCTATCCTGGCTAATGAGTCGTGAAACCTTGAAACCGGTCCTAGGATGCTTGTTTCCAGCCCAGGGAGAACATGGCCTGGCAGTTCGGGCTGGACTGTTCCCATTGGGCGCAGGGTCAAGACTGATTTGCATATGACTGGTTTTAAACTGGAATGGCACGGGGAGCCAAAAAACGATGGATTTAGGCCGAGATCTCTGTACTGGGGTGAATGTATGACATTGGTTTGTATTCTGTCCATCAATTGTTTTATTTGCATCTGTGTGCAGGCAACACTGTTTTACTATCTAGTACACCAATCGACCTGCAGAAGCTAATGAATGCATTTGGGGATTTTATGTACTCCAGGAAAATGGTGATTAAGAAATCAAAAACCTACACTATGGTCTATGCAAAATAGTTTATATGGGGTTCTCATATAGCAAGAGTTGATTCCTTTTGTTATTTGGGGAACCTTTTTTTTTTAGTAATGGTGAATGGCCCCAAAAGGTCCTAAATGCTAGGCAGAAGTTGAGTAGGAACTGCATTGGGATTTTTAGGTTTTCTCATAAGTTGGGTAACCGACTGGTCAAGGAGATGGTAGATATTCATAAAGTGAGTGGTCTTTTAACTGCTACATTTGGGAGTGGTCTGTGGGGTTCTATCTCTAATAGCCCCCTCCAATTTGAGGAGAATACCTTTCTAAAGGATTTGGTGTGTGTACCAGCCTCAGCTTCATCAGTGAATATTCAGAGGGAAGCAGTGGTGGCTCGCCGAGCGAGTGCTGCAGGGCAGTGGGGCAGGGAAGGGGCAGGGTGGGGGGTAGTAAACTTTGGCATACGGCGAAACGAAGTTAAGTAAATAAATAAATAAATAAGTTGGCGTTGCAGCTCGTGCAATGTAAATTGTTTTCTTTATTTATTTAGTTACTTAACTCCGTGCCGCTGCATGCCGGAGTTTACTATCCCCTACCCTGCCCCTCCCCGCCCCGCCTCACCACCCCGCAGCACTCGCTCAGTGAGCCGCCACTGTAGGGGAGTCTGTCATTTCCGGAAGATGTGCTGTTATTAAAACCCTTATTACTCTGACTCTCCATTTGGTCCAAAGCCAAAACAATCTTCACCAAATCAGTTATCTCAGGCTGCCGCACTCTGAACCATGTTTCTAATATCGCTTGGCTCTCCTACATAAGTACATCTTACAGTACACTGTTTAATATCTACGTACTACAGGACCCACTTGAATGTCCCTCGATAAAAGCTTCATCAAGGCATTCTTTCTTAAATATAGACAGGATCGCAAAATTAGTGTGGCAATAAGGAAGCCAACAGTTGTTTATTGCATGTTGTCTGCTTTGCAGGATGGTGGCCCATATTATTTATCTTGTGTGAACGTGATTCAGCATCAAGTTGTTTTGACCAGATTATGTATGGGCAATGTAAACCATGTAGTCACCTTCCCAAGAATAAAAGACACCCCACCAGATATGAAGCTAGCCCGTGTGACAGTTGGTCCAAGCAAAGCACTCAGCACTTTATATTATTCTTTGATCTTTACAGGGATTTAAGAAGATATTACCTCAAACCAATTCTTCTTGGGCAGAATATTAAAGACCGAGGGGCATATTATCAAGCACATGCGATAATTATCAGAAATCGTGCATAGCACGATTATTATTATCACCGTCTATCACTGGATTTCAATGCCGGGTTAGCGACGTATTATTAACGCTTTTCACCCAGGCGATGTGAAATCCAGCGATAGAGGGTGATAACATGCATTGGCGTGAGAAAAGCAGCAACAAATGACCTGCAATAATGTAAGCCTGGATAATAGGCAGGTGTGGACTTAGCCCTGAGATCCACCTCCCATGTTACGGATCGCTAAGTCGGATTAATAGCAGGAGTTAAAATCCGGCGATAAAGGGGCCTTAGCACGACTTTGATCATCGATTCGTGGGTCTGGGGCATCCTTGTAAATATTGCGATGCAGTTTTAGCGATGTTTACCCATGTTGTTCTGTGAGGAACGCCCACTTTGCATGTCATTAGCAATAATAATCGCTGACATGCAAAGTGGAGAAAAGATGGCTGCTAACTCAAGGAAACACACGTTAGCGTGTCCTTGATAATAGAGCGATATTTAAATCGCCGCTTTTCGGCCGAAAACGGCCACTAAAGCGGCGAAATTGGGCTTGATAATATGCCCCTATAAATCTGTGCTATTACCTGTTTGCACTTGATGATCCATTTGATCGTTTTAACATGCCATTTTATTACCAGGGCTAAACCCTTCAGGAAAAGTATGGATTGAGTCAGGGTCGTTTTTAACCAATATTTTAATCTGCTGTGATTTTTATGATGTATGTATACTTTATTGATGATATCTTTGTGTATATTTTTACGTCTGTTTTTAACTTGCTGACTAAAGTATTGAATCAAATCGAATCAAGACATACCTCACCTAATTACTTATTTTTTACATTGCTGAAATTTATGTGAGTGTATGCTGAATCTTGAATAAAACATCCACCACCATCAAAATAGTATTCCCACTGTGGGCAACATATTAAGAACCCTAAACATAGCATTATTTATTTTACCCCATTGGTTCCACTACAGGACTCTCTCACCCCTACCTACAATATACTCTTCTCTCAAGACTCAAATGTCAGGGCTGATAGAGATATATTGCAACCACATAGCTGACTACACTGATTCCATATCTGCTTATCGAAGCAGAAAAAGTCACCCCATCTCACAGATCGGGCAGGACTTGTTGGATACACAGCACCATTGAAAACTACTGCAAGCCACTACAGGCCCTCACATGTCTTGCCCTGGGACAATGCAATGATCTTTAGTGGGCCCATTAACCTGAAGGTGCTCATGATGGGAAATATGGAACCGCTCACTCTCTGCTTATCTATTTACTATTATTCAGATTTGTAGGACAATGCCACTGATATCTAACCTTTTATTATTACTGATTTTATATGCAAAATTAGAAACTAAAGTAATAAAAAAGGTAGGAAGAATAATAAATACTGGTCTCCATGTTAAAAGAATAAGCAACAATGTGTCAGAAGACTAATCTGACCTCTGTCTCTGTACGCACAGCAAATGTGACAAGATAAAATCAAAATGTAATGATTACTTCAATGTTCACTCGCCTTCTGAACTTCAGCATGATTATTTTGGGAGTGCTGTAGTACCTCCCACTCAACTGCTTCCAGTGCCTATGTCTACTGAGTGCTCTCTCAGGTTGCAAGGGGCTGTTGTAGTTGTGCCCCCTCCTACCTCAGGGCACCGGTGCATTGCACAGGCTGCACCACTGGTAGCTATGTCCCTGTTGATTTAGACAAGTATTTAAAGAAATTAATTGTCTTTCTAAATCTCTATCTGCCTCTCAATTAATTTTTTTATTCTCAAGACTAATGGAGAGTAAAGCACATTTATTGATTCCCACATAATATTCTGTAAAATTATTCTGCACCTCACATCTTATTCCTATTTTACTCTATCAAGCAATAATATACTTGAATTATGTGGAATTATGCTCATATTTGACAGGAAGTCGAGTTTAAGACAAGCTTCCAGACCTGTTATGGTCTTTCCAAGAAATGCATGGTGCTTTTTGGGTTATGTAATACACGGGCAGCCTTTAAAATATTTTCAAATTTTGATATATAGGAATGTCTTTTTTTATTTTTATACATTTTTATTTGAACAGGAAAATACACAAAGACGAGGGAAAACAGTCAAGGTATATAGCATCAGATAGAGTGCATAAATACTGACGAGCTACAAACTAAACTAGGACAACATGATTGTAAAATCACACTTAATGACAGCTATAAAACTCACTCCATAATAAATTCGAAATAAATCTTATCTGGATAATTTAAAACATAATTTCAAAAGGTCTACATTATCATACCGCCAAAAGATATAGAAATTCCCTACTCTTTCTACATTGCATACACTCTAGTCTAAAAATACCGAAACCTGCATAGAAAACATTCTTAATTGATTAAAGTGCATACAAATCTTGCAACAGATATCCCTTTAATCACTTAAAAAGTGCAATGTGTGGAAGGGTAACGTGCATACAAATCTAGCAGCAAATATACTTCTTTTTTTTTTTTTTTTTTAATAACATTTTTATTGGTTTTGCCAAGTACACATATAGAGTAGCAGGTGTGCCAACAGCACCATATTAAACTTTTTCAAAGATAAAGTACATTGAGTTACATTCACAATTTTAACACTTCTCTGAGTTCGTTCTGTCGTAGTGTTAGATCCACCATTGGGGATGTACATAAATTCCCTCGATACCTATCCAATGCTTTCCATTTCTTATCCCACTTCTTGGGGCACCCTCGAATTATGAACACTTCCTTTCAGCAATCATGCATCTGTCTAACTCCTGTACCCATACTCGTATAGATGGTGCATCTGTGGTCCCCCAGTGGCGTGCTATTTCCCGTTCGACCAAGGTGGAGCCCAAGCGTTGCCGTCTGCTGCTTGATCTCCATGAGGTCCGTAGCCTCCCATATGTTAAGTAGGCCCATCTGAGTCGTGAGGGCCAGCGTTTTCCCCAGCAAAGTTTGGAGCTTAGTCGTGGACCCCTCCCATATTGGTTTGATCGCAGGGCAGTCCCATATCATATGGTAGAAAGTCGCCTCATGCTGGCAACCCCTAAGACAAAGTGCATCTCCCCTAGCCCCTATCTTTGCGAGGACGACCCCCGTCATATAGGACCTATGAAGGAACCTGAGTTGGATCAGCCGGTATTGAAGGGTGATCGCCGCCCTCCTGGGAGACATCAGTACCTCCCTCCAGTCCTCTTCCTCTATGGGTCCTATGTCTCGTTGCCACTTCTCTCGAAGTGTCTCAAATGTATCGGGGAGATTGTTGCATAGATTTTTATATGTCAGGGAGATGGCCCTCGAGTGTAGTGGTCCATCTAATAGTCTACCCTCTAGAGGCGAAGAATCCGGTATGTCCTGCAGGTTAGTGAATGCCGTCAGAAGGCCATGTCGAATCTGGAGGTAGCAAAATATCTCTCCTTGCGCTATGTGGTACATTCCCGCCAGTTCCTCAAAGCTAAGAATGGAACCTTTTTTAATCAAGTCTCCGACCTTTGAGATTCCGATCAGGTCCCATTTGTCAAATCCCAGTTGAAAACATAGAGTACCAAGTCTCTGGGCCTGCCATAGTGGTGTCGCCTTTGTGAGGGTGTTTGCCCACCCTAATTGGGAGTTGGCTCGGCATCAGATGTCAATTGTATGAGACATGGGGCCGATAAATTTGTGCTTTTTGACTTTAGAGTAAAGCGCACCTAAGTACCCTGCTCGACCCGTTTGACATTTGTCTAGCACAAATGCCGGGTCATCAGGAGGTCGATAAACCCAGTGATTTACCACCACCAGCTGCGATACCCAATAATATAGTTTCAGGTCCGGCAAGGCTATGCCTCTATCATACCATCCCTTGGTAAGCTTTTTCAGCGATACCCGGGGGGACCCAGCCATCCCACAGCAACGTACGAACCTCGCTCTCCACCGCTGCAAATTAGGCATCTGGAACTCTGTTCGGGCAGTTCTGGAGTATGTATAAAAACCGCGGGAGAGCAAGCATCTTAAAGAGGGCAGCCCGGCCAACCAGGGAGAGCGGCAGGGTCCTCCAGTGCTCAACATTGGATCGCAGTCGGGTCAGTGGGGGGGCCAGATTATGACTGTAGAACAGGACCGGATTAGCCGTTACGTACACCCCCAGATAACGAAAACCATCTCCGGCCACCTCCAGCCTGCAGTCAGCCGGGAGGGGGGGGACCTGCCCACGGAGCATATACAGTATTGACTGGTTCCAGTTTATGGCATACCCGGAGTATTTTCCAAAGTTTGTGAAGATATCCAACACAGCCCGGATGGACCTATAGGGGGAGGCAAGATAGAGTAGGATATCAGCTGCATACAGTGATATTTTATCCTCCTGGTAGATTGTCCATTTCAACCTCCTTACCATTACATCCCGCCGTATCCACGCCGCCAATGGCTCAAGCATAAGGAAGAATATCAGTGGTGACAGTGGGCAACCCTGCCGGGTACCCCTTCGTAACCCAAAGGCCCGGGATGTGTGATTATTGACTCGTATTTGACCCTGTATATCCTCATAGAGTAGCTGCACCCACTTCAAAAACTTAGGACCAAATCCGAATCGTGCTAGTACCTCAAATAGATATGGCCATTCTATAGTGTCAAAAGCCATGGAGGTGTCCAATGATAGGATAGCCGCGTCTTCCTCTAAGTAGTTTCGTCGAGCCAGCACGTTATGGAGACGACGGATATTTAGTGTTGTGTTCCTTCCTGGCATAAAGCCGGACTGGTCCGGGTGGACCAGGGAGGAGATGACCGTACCCAACCTTGTGGCCAGTGCTTTCGCCAATATCTTAGCTTCCACATTAATCAGGGAAATTGGTCTATACGACCCACATTGGTCCCCAGGCTTTCCGGGTTTGCGAATTACTACTATGGTAGCTAAACGTTGATCAGGTGGAAGCCTACCAGTGACATAACTTTCGTTGTACATGGCCCGAAGGTGTGGGGCTATCTGAGAGCTCGTCACTTATAGAAACTCAATAGGGGTGCCGTTAGTTCCAGTCGCTTTGCCTGAACGGATTTGGGCGATGGCTTTCTGGAGTTCTTCATCAGTGAGGTCTCTATCAAGGGTGTCTCTCACTTGTTGAGAAAGGGTGGGCAGGTCGCTATCGGTGAGGAGCCGACGGGAGTCCTCTGCCGTGTATGTGGTAGATGGAGAATAGACCTCCTCAAAATATTTTACGAACGCTTCTGCTATGTCTTTGGGGTGTGTAACCGTCTCGCCGCTAGGCACTACTAGTCTCTGCACCCACCTATCCCCCTGATCCCTTTTCTCTAACCACGCTAATGTCTTTCCCACCTTGTCCCCCAACTCGTATAATCTGTGCTGCATATTTAGGTGTTTGGTCATCATATGCTCCCTCGTCTTTAGTTTGTACTCCTCTCGTTTGAGTGTGAGACGATGCAGTGCATCGTCTACGGGATTGTTGGCATATTCAGCTTCCCAGTGTTGAAGCTCGGCCTCTAACTGGAGTATCATTTTGCGTTTATTGCGTATATAGCCAGTTTTTAGTGCCAAGGCCCGCCCTTTCAATACCACCTTGAATGCCTCCCAAATGGTAAGGGCCGAGTCTACCGACCCTACGTTATCGTCGAAGTAGTTTTTGGTATGCGTGCACAGGTCTTCTTTAATATCAGGTATTTTTAGCAACCATGGGTCCATTACAATCGTTGTACGAGGCTGTCGTTCCCAGTGTGTGTATTCGATCCACACCGGGGAGTGATCTGAGATGCCTCTCGGCAGAACCCTAGGCTGTGTGAAACCCCCTAGTGTAGCTGCATAGGTCAAGAAGTAATCAATTTGAGATGAACTCTTGTGTGCATTTGAGTAATAGGTAAACTGCGGTGTGGCTAGGTGTGTCTCGCGTCCAATATCTATGAGGCCCATAGCCTTTGTAAATTCTATCATGAGCCCATTTGGTTTGACCCCGGGTCTCTGTGGGTGTCTGTCAGTTGTGTTGTCGAGTGTGAGGTTGTAATCCCCGCCCAAGATCAGGGTGCCCCCCGGGAGGTTGGTCAGTATCTTTCCCAAGTCTGCTAGGGCTTCTCTACCCAGTGCCGTTGGTAGGTATAACGAGATTATATTCAATGCTCTCCCCTCCCACTGAGCCTCCACCACAGCAAATCTACCTCGAGGGTCAGCCCATATCCTGTGTACAATCAGGGCCAAGTTTTTCTTGATTAGAATACCCGTTCCTCGGGAACCAGTGGTGTATTCTGCGTGCACTAAGAGTTTATATCCCCATCGCGTAAGAGCTTTGCTTTTATTCCCAACTAAGTGTGTCTCTTGTAATAACACCACGTCTGGAGATTGGCGTTTTAGGTATTGCTGCACTATTCCTCACTTTATTTTGTCCCCCATCCCATTTACATTCCAGGTAAGAATGGAAAGTGACACATCCCTGTCACCCCCAATCATCGAAAAGGTGGAAAAGCAGTATATTGCTGATCATCAGCAGTGTATGTAACATGATTGGTATCGGGTGCCTTGACACTGCCATACTTCTGCGCTCATTATCGACTCTGCGCGGTGGAAGGGAGTCAGCATGTACCCCCTGTTGGTCAAGCCAGCGACAGCCCCCCAACCACAGCGACTGCCCACGTGTAGGTATGTAACCCCCTTTGCTGCAGGGGTCTAGCTGGTAGGTACCGCATAGCTGCCAATTCCCCTGCCCAGAACTATCTATACTCATAAACTTTTTCTTTTGCAAATCAACAAATCCAAAACCTTGCGAACTCCCTCCTTGTTCCCTCTCCCCCCTGCCCTCCCCCCTCCCTGCCCCCCTACCCGTGGATTTAATACTACCCACTCCCCAACATGGCAGAGTGCCTCTCACCCCCATTAGGTTGCGAAAAATTTGCGGGGTCAGCAGCTTCAACCCTCGCATGCTCATATCACATTAGTTAGCTTTGCCATCCATTAATAATAACTATCAAGACTCTAGATAGTCCCCTTTCGTAAGGCTCCGCCCTCAACCCTCAGTATCTATGACTTCATACAATGTCTCATGGCGGGTGTTGTTCTACTTGTTACCTTCCCCCCATCTCACGTGCGGGTCGGCAGGGAGTCCTCCTTTGCATGTCTCTCCTCGATTAGTCTCTACTGGTCTGTCGGCTGGCCCCCCCCCTCCGGGGGCCTGGATGTGGACGGTTTCTGACGGCCCCCTGTTGGTCGGTTTGAATTACTAGTGCGATCTCGTCTCTGGCTTCCAGGTCTGGCCTTACCCTCCATCCAGTCCCATGTCTCCTCCGGGGACTCCAAGAACCAAGTTGTCCCGCCCGATTCCACCCTCAGTTTTGCCGGGAACGGCATTGCATATTTGATTTCCCGGTCCCGCAGTTCCCCCTTCACTGCCTGAAAGCTGCGTCGTTGGGCCTGCACCTTGGCAGTGAAATCCGGGAAAAGGGCCACTTCGCTGTTGCCAACTTTCAGTGGGGGACCAGTCCTGGCCGCCTGTAGGATGATGTCTCTATCTCGATAGTTGAATACTCTGGCGATAATCGTCTGTGGTGGGAGCCCCAGGTTTAGGCCGGCCCCCGGGCACTCTGTGTGCTCTCTCGATTGAGAAGTAACTGGACAAGGCCTTGGGTTTAAGTTTCTGGGTGATTAGTTCCTCCACATAGAGGTCCGCCGCCAGCCCCTCTTCCCGTTCCGGAACTCCCAAAATTCGCACATTGTTGCGGCGCGCGCGGCCTTCATAATCATCAAGCTGCTGCACCATTTGGTCTTGTTTCTGTTGCATATCGGCCATTTGAGCCTGCAGCTGTGATGTGTCCATCTGTAAAGCGCCAGTCACCGTCTTGAGTTCTTGGACCTTCTCATCCATTTTCCGAAGATCCGCCCTTATCAGGGACACCTCCACTGTAGCAGAGTCCAATGAGGCACGCATTCCATTTATCGCCGCCATAACATCATGCAGCGTCGGCTCTGTCCCCTGTTTGGGACTGGCTTGTGACAGGTCTTTCTCCGTTGGCGGTGGTTCAGTCATGTCGCCTGTTTTGGACCAAGCGAACTTCGCCAGTTGCTTCTGTGCGTTAGCTTTGGTCCCTCTGCCTCCCGTCGCCATTGATGCGGGGCGCCTCCACCAGGGCCAATCAAGGGTCCGGTTCTACGTTTAGTAGCACCCAATTCGCGATCCTGGGGCACCCCCGATGGGGTCCTGCTGTCTCCTGCCGTGTTATCGGTTTCTTATTACTCTCAGTCCCAGCTCATCCAGGGCGTCCAGGTCTCCGCACATGGACAGAGGTGATCGCAGTACAGACGCGTCTGCTTCGCTTTCCTCACCCGAGGTTGGGCCCAAGTCGTGACGGCCGCTCTCGCCCGCCTGCTTCGCCCAGTACTCCCCTTCCTTTTTCCGTGGCCCCTGGGCCTTCGGGACCCCCGTCGGTCCCCCTGCCTCCACAGCCCAGACTGGTAATGTCGTCTCGCCGCTGGTAGGGCTTCGCGCCTGGATGATAGGTCTGCCGTTTGGCCCTCAGTGGCGTACCCTGCGATTCAGGGCTATCCGTATCACCCACTTGCAGATCTGTTGGCCTCAGGTTCCGAGAGGTTTGGGTGAACCTTCGCAATTTCACTCTCCGACCCGCTTTCAAGGTAAGTGGTGCATGGCACACATTAGTCACAATGCACCAAACTCAGCCCTCGAGCCCACATCCGCTCCAAGCATACATATCTTTTCGGCACACTCGCAGCCTGTATCTCTCACCGGTGGCCGAACACCCCGGTTCACACGCTACTGCCGGTCAGGATACCCGGCGTGCCGCAGGTCTTCTTCCACGCCTCAGGTCTACTACTGCCAACGTGTGTGTCCTCATTCCATGGGTCTGTCCCGTGAGGTCCAGCCACAACAATTGACGGCAGATCAGGAGCAGGCCTACACCCACAGGCCCAACCGCCGGGTTCCGATGAACAGCGCAGGCCGCCCGGCGCTCACCCTCCACCCTTCGCGGTTGTCTTCCACTCCACCGCCGAGTCTTCCACTCCGCCTCTCGGCGACCGGAGATGCCTTAGGCTGGGACCGCTGGTGTAGCGCAGTTCGCCCCTCTGCTATTCCCGGTGTTGAGTGTCCTTACTGTGGGGGCTCCCGGTGCTAATCGCCTCTTGTAGCTGGTAACCAGGGAGCAGAGGGGTGCTGTAGTGCCCTATGCTGTGGGCTCTGATTGGAGGCAGGCCGAGGGCAGGCCCCACCGACCAGGCCCAGAAGCCGGGCCTCGATTTGGGGCACAGGTCACCCGGCGCTCACCTCACAGCGACAGATGCTGCCTGCGTGGCCGTCGCGCACTCCGCCGCTGAATCTCCTCCACCGCTTCAGGCAATCGCTGGGTCCCGCGCCTGCCTCGGGACCCACCAGCGCTGCCCAGATCCTCTTTCCTCCCCGGCGTCCGCCTTCGCTACCCGGGCCAGCGCCGCCGCCGCCTCGGGTGATTCCTCGGGGGTTCCCGGGTCCAAATCTTCGGCACCAACAGGGGCGAGGCTGCCCGCGGGTCCGTTGTGTGTCTTAGCTCCCCCCAAACACCGCGATTCAGGGAGCTTGGATGGCACAGGATCGGTCAGTTACACATGTGGGGCTCGGAGCTCGCTTAGGCGGCCACCATTCTTGCCGGCTGCTAGCCACGCCCCCAGCAAATATACTTCTAATCGCTTCAAAAGTGCCATGTGCGGAAAATTATTTGAAGGATACGAGAGGGTCCTGTAATACTTAAAGTACATTGTGCTAATAGCAAGAATCACCTAGGTCCTGTAATCACCTTTCGTCCGCAAGCCTATTAAAAGAAAATCTTTGCCAAGTATCTCTGAATCTTGCGGTTGTTCCTATACGTTTGGCATAGGCCTCTTCTAATCTACAGGTACTGGCCATTTTATTAAACCAATGTTCAATACTAGGTTGTTTATTGGTTCTTCAGTTTTGAAGGACAAGTGACCTAGCAACTGCGATAGAAATTAATATAAAATACTGCTGGTGTTTTGTGAAACACTTCACTTCTCCTGATGAGCCGAATAGCATCAACATAGGTGATGGCTCGATTGGCGAGGACAAAATCAGTGACATCTTGGCAAAAATCGCCTTCCAAAAGTGCTGCAAATCATTACCTTCATAAAATATATGCACCCAACTACCATTGCCATTTTTGTTGCATTGAAAACATTGATTCAGGCTTGTTTTAAACATTTTAGAGAGTCTTTCGGGTGTATAATATAATAACCATCTAGAATTCATTCTCTTGTAGTTAGTGCCTCTAAATGCTTTATTTGCTAACTCGCTAAGCTGTTTCCATTCTTTGACATTAAACTTGCAACCAGTCTCCGAATAGATTTTTTGGAGTTCTTTTGTCAATATCTCATCAGAATGGGCCTTTTGATGAAGCAGCTGATACCAACAGCCGACCCACACCAATTTAATTTGACATCTGCTCAGTGATTTGACGTGCCATTTCGCCCATCATAGACTAATTAATTTTAAGAAAATTAGCTATCTGTAAAAAACTAAGAAAGAGGCCGGTGATCAGTGTAGTAGCTCGCAGTCGAATCGTTTCAAAGGTAATTAATGTTTCATGATTTAAAAAATTCCCGAGCTGGAGAAAACCTAACTCTTGCCATACCTGATAAAACCCTCTTGACAGTACAAGACCTCCTGCTTCACATTCCTGTATAAGGGTATATGCATGAAATATAGAGATATCTCGAGATTTAAAAACATAACTGAATTCTTTCGGCTCATGTCATTATCACCTTGTACCTTGTTTTTTTGGGAGGTTTCGCCAAACTTTGTAAAACGGGGAATGTGAAAGCTCTTTCCTTTAGCATATGAGTTAGCAGAAAATTATCAAAAGCCGGCTTTTCCTCGCCGAGTTGGGAGAGTAAGTTAGCTAAAGAAGCTTGGTAATACATTAGAAAATGTGGAAGTGACAGGCCTCCTGATGTTACATCTAATTGTAATGTAGCTATTTTAACCCGGGGATGTTTATTATTCCATACAAACTTCCTGATTATTTGATCTAGCTCTTTAAAATATAAATTCAGGATTTTCAAAGGAAGATTGACAAAAAGAAACAAAAACAAAGGGAGCACGAACATTTTGACCATAGAGATCCTCCATATTAATGATAGTTGGAGCATAGACCATTTGTCTAGTAACTTTTTCACTTTCGTGAGCATGCTAGTATAATTTAAGGAAAATATTTGCCCATATTCATTTGTAGTGTGTATCCCCAAATATCTGACTGGATGTGGTGGTTTTAACTGAATGGAAGCTGGAATATCTGAAGGAATCATATTGAATGTTAAAATTTCAGTTTTCGCTTGGTTTACTTTATATCCACCAACCTGTATGAATTTCTGGATATCATCAAGAGCATTCTGTATATTGACTGCCCCTGCTCTAAGATATAGAATAATGTCATCCGCATATAGCTTAATTTTTGCCATCCCCTCAATTGGAGGCAAAATCCTTAAGCTCTTCCGGATCCTGGCAGCCAGGGGTTCAATAAACACTGAAAACAAAAGGGGGGTGTTAGAAAAACCCACTCCCACACCGGAAGGGTGGTGGTGGTGTTCTCCCAGACACGCTGTGGTAGCTTGGCTCGAGCGGTAAGGAAGGCACCGTGTTAAGCATACTCTATGCCCACACAATAACCATGCGTGCATCCGTTCCAAAAACGACACTACACCGTAAAAATTATACTGAAAATATATCTCTTTATCTTCTTTTCTCTTAGTTGCTGATTAAATAAATAATAATACAATCACAGTACACAAGGCTTTTTCTGTGGAAGGGTACGTCAAATAAATACTGTCTTAACGATTCAATAAATAAGGTAGATCATAAATAATCAAGGCATAAATATAAGTGCATTACATAACAGGCAATTAAATATTATGAGGCAATAAATACTGCGAGACAATAAATACTGTGCGACAATAAATACTGTGAAACAATAAATACTGTGAGGCAATAAATACTGTGAGGCAATAAATAGGATGAATACAATAAATACAGTGCTCTCAATAAATAATAAAAGCCAACAGTGACACTTAAAAATCAGTTCACATTCCTGAGGTGCTATGGGATGATTTGACCCAATCCCAGCTTGTAGAGATTTGGATGGCCTGAGGGGTATACTCCCTGGCTTGGACAAGGCTGAGGCCTAAACTGAGGTAGATCAAGGGGGAATCTAGAGATCTGGCTCTCCCACACTACACAACCCCTCTGTATTAGTCTCAGCTCACCCCTGGCACAATCAAGCTGGTTCCAGCACCTCTCTAGCCTCTAGGATGGTCTCTCAGGGCTCCACAGGGCCTTAGGCGCCCTCTATTCCACTTACTGCCCTTTTTATGAAGCTCCGACACCGCTGGAGTCATGTCGACGCCGTGAGGCGGTTCCGGTTCGATGTCGGCGGCCTCGGCGCAATGACAGTTCTTGTCGACGCCGGTAGGCGGTTCCGGATCGATGTCGGCGGCCTCGGCTCGATGTCGACCTCCGGTTCGATGACGTCGGGCAGTCTTGGCTCGATGTCGACTTCGGGCGGCTCCGGTTCGATGACGTCGGCCGGCCTTGGCTCGATGTCGACTTCCGGCGGCTCCGGAGTGCGATCTCCACTCCCGACCTCCGGTGCTCCTTTCCTCAGGTTCCGGTGACTCCGGAGTGCGACCTCCACTCCCGACCTCCGGTACGATTCTCTTCAGGTTCCGGCGACTCCGGAGTGCGATCTCCACTCCCGACCTCCGGCACGATTCTCTTCAGGTTCCGGCGACTCCGGAGTGCGATCTCCACTCCCGACCTCCGGCACGCTTCACCTCGGTCTCCGGCGACTCCGGAGGGCGGACTTCACTCCCCCGTCGACGCCGCACACTCGACCTCGGGTGACTTCCTCCTCGACCTCTGGTACTCTCCACGACCTCCGTCGGCGCCCTCTCTCGACCTCTGGCGGCTCCGGGTACGACGTCTGCTTTCCAGTCAGCGCCGCTTCTCCACCTCGGGCTCCAGGTCTCCAGGCTTCTCGACGTCGGACTTCAGGAAGTTACCAGTAACCAGGTCAGGATCTTGCTGTTCTTTACTTTTAAGGCCTGTTCCTGCTGTCCAGGTCCTTAAGATGGTTTTTCTTGCTTTCTCCCACACAGGGCTCCAGGCTGGGCTCAGTCAGTAGGGACTAGTATCAAGGGTGGGTTTATGGACCCCACTCCAGGCACAAGTTTCCACCCCTGCTGCCTCACTCCTTCCTCCTTCAGGTTTCTGCTGCTCTCTCTTCACCAGTCAGGTGCCAACTGCCAACTCCAACTGCCAACTCTGACTTAGCTTCCCAACATTCTAAACTGCCTCCAACTGTCACAGGGTGACAGAATGTTGCAGAAGGTTCTAGTAGGTTCCAGTGGGTTCTGATGATGTCACAGGTGGCCACCATTTTGTGTCTCAGGCCCTCAGACAGAAGTTCCAGGGGTAGGGAAAATGGCTCCCTGACACTGCATCAACACTAAAAAGTCTGGTGGTTCCCAAAAAGGAAAAATTCTAACAGGGTTTGAGGCAAAAGTGGGACAAAATAAATAATGATGAGGAGGGACCACCCAAAGGGCTGACAGGTCTAACACGCGTCCCCCCCAGCTGAAAGTGGGGAGAGCTACCCAACCCCTTGGGAGTTCTCATCACTAAGGCGGAAATACCTTGAGAGACCGTCTGCATTGGCGTGGTCCACTCCAGGCCGATGTTCCACCTGAAAGTCCATTCCCTGTAGGGAAATAGACCACCTCAGCAACTTGGGATTCTCCCCCTTCATCTGCATCAGCCAACGAAGGGGTCTGTGGTCGGTCTGAACCAGGAAGTGCGAGCCAAACAGGTATGGCCGCAACTTCTTCAGAGCCCATACCCCTGCAAAGGCTTCACGCTCTATTGCACTCCACTTCTGTTCCCTGGGAAGTAGTCTCCGGGATAGGAAGACCACGGGTTGATCCAGACCCTCTTCATTGAGTTGCGATAATACTGCCCCAATGCCATGTTCCGATGCATCCGTCTGGACAATGAACTTCTTGGAAAAATCTGGGGCCCTTAAGACCGGGGCCTCGCACATGGCTTGCTTCAGTCTCACAAAGGCCTGCTGACAAGCCTCCGTCCAGACTACCCGTTGAGGTTGTTTCTTGGACGTGAGCTCCGCGAGGGGGGCCACAATGGTACCGTACCCCTTCACGAAGCGGCGGTAATATCCCGTGAGGCCCAGAAAAGCTCGGACCTCAGTCTGAGTCTTGGGGGTTCCCAGGCCATAATAGCCTCGATTTTCGCCTGGAGGGGTTGCACCGCTCCCCTACCCACCAAGTGTCCAAGGTACACTACCGACCCCTGCCCGATCTGGCATTTGCTGGCCTTGATCGTCAATCCAGCTTGTCTCAGGGCCTGGAGAACAGCTTGCAGGTGACGCAAGTGATCCTCCCAGCTGTTACTGAAGACGGCTATGTCATCCAGATAAGCAGCAGAGAAACTCTCCATTCCAGTGAGGATCTGGTTCACCAGACGCTGAAACGTGGCAGGTGCGTTCTTGAGCCCAAAGGGCATCACACAGAACTGGTAGTGGCCATTGGGCGTGGAGAAGGCTGACCTTTCCCTTGCTCCATCAGTCAGAGAGATCTGCCAGTACCCCGAAGTAAGGTCAAAGGTACTTAGATATTGGGCAGCTCCCAGCCGGTCAATCAATTCATCCGCCCTTGGGATCGGATGAGCATCAGTCTTGGTTACTGAGTTCAGTCCCCGGTAGTCCACACAGAACCTCAGTTCCGGTTGGGCACCTGGTGGTGCAGCTTTTGGTACTAACACCACCGGACTGGACCAGGGGCTGCTGGAAGGTTCGATCACTCCTAGCTCCAGCATCTTAGTGACTTCGCTGTGAATGCTGGCCTTCACCTTGTCCGACATCCGGTAGATCTTGGACTTCACAGGTGGGCTGTCTCCTGTGTCCACATCATGGACGCACAGGTGAGTCCTACCCGGAACAAGGGAGAACAACGAAGAGTACTGCCCCAGGACCTGGCGGCAGTCCTCCTGCTGTTCAGGAGTTAGAGATGGGGAGAGAATCACTCCCTCTACCGACCCATCCTTCTCTTGAGACGCAAACAAATCGGGGAGAGGCTCGCTTTCCACGTCCTCTGCTCCGTCAGTCACCATCATCAAAATGACTTCGGGCCTCTCGTGGTGGGGTTTGAGGCGGTTGGCATGCAGCACCCGTAGGGGCTGTCGAGGGGTCTTAAGATCCACCAAGTAGGTAGCCTTACCCTTCTTCTCCAATACCTCAAAGGGTCCTGACCAGCGATCCTGGAGGGCGCTAAGCTCTCCTGGTTCGATCACCCACACCTTCTGGCCAGGCTCCAACTCCACCGGGTGAGCATTGTGGTCATACCACGCCTTCATCACTGCTTGGCTGGCTTCCAAGTTGTCAGAAGCTTGCTTCCACAACTTAGCCATTTGGCTCCGGAAGGCCAGCATGTAACTCACCACATCCTGGGGAAGCTTTCTGGGAGTTCTTTCCCATCCGTCTCTCACCAGGCTGAGAGGTCCACGCACAGGGTGCCCATACAAAAGTTCGAAGGGGCTGAAGCCCACTCCCTTCTGTGGCACTTCCCTGTAAGAGAACAATAGACAGGGTAGGAGGACGTCCCATTTCCTCCGCAGGCTTTCAGGCAGACTTCTGATCATGCCTTTCAAGGTTTTGTTGAACCTCTCCACCAGACCATTGGTCTGGGGGTGGTAAGGAGTGGTGAACCGGTAGGTCACTCCACACTCCTTCCACATCGCCCGCATGTATGCTGACATGAAGTTGGTCCCCCTGTCGGACACAACTTCCTTGGGAAAACCCACTCGGGTAAAGATTCCCATCAGGCCCCTAGCCACAACAGGTGCTGTAATGGTCCTCAGAGGTATGGCCTCTGGGTACCGTGTGGCATGATCCACCAGAACCAGGATAAACCTGTGACCAGCTGTAGTAGGCGGATCTAACGGACCCACAATGTCGATGCCCACCCTTTCAAAGGGGGTGCTAACGACAGGAAGTGGTTCCAGGGGAGCTTTCAGCTTCACCCCTGTTTTCCCACTGGCTTGGCAAGACACACATGTCCGGCAGTAGGTGTCGGACGACACTTTCATTTGAGGCCAATAAAAGTGTGGGACAAGACGGGCGAAGGTCTTGTCTTGCCCCAGGTGTCCTGCCAAGGGGATCTCGTGAGCCAGCTCCAGTAGGAAGGCTCGATAACGTTGAGGGACTACTAAGGCTCGTGACGATCCATGTAGGGGTGCCTTGGGTTCACTGTAGAGGAGGCCATCCTCCCAGTAAACGTTGTAGTTCCCCTCAACGTTCCCTGCTGCCTGGGCTTCGGCCTGTCGCCTCAGTCCCTCAAGGGTAGGGCACTCCCTCTGGCCCTTGCAGAATTCCTCCTTGGTCGGCCCTCCCTCCACGTGCCACTCGGCCGGGATGGGTAGGTCCTCCAGTTTGGTAACATCCCCCACCGCGGACTCCTGGTCCACCACCTCCGGTGGCCTATCCGTCACACGGGGCGCGGATGCCGAGGCAGGCTCCTCCTGTCCTCGGTTCTTCCCTTGGTCGGCAGCTGGCCGGGCCTTTGTTCCAGGCTCCAGCCGAAACGAACTTCCCCTCCGGGTAGTCGCGGACCTTGTGCTGACACAGGCCCAGTCAGGTGTACCCAGCATCTCAGCATGAGTCCGGTATTCCACCTCCTTCCAAGCATTGTGCTCCATGTCATTCCCCAGCAGACAATCGACTGGCACGGCAGGGCTTATGGCAACTCGAAGTGAACCTGCAACCCCCTCCCATTCAAAGGGAACCTCGGCCACCGGATAGTGGCCTGTTCTGCCGTCAGCCATCGCGGCTGGGTGGAGTACATCGGGAATTACCTGCTCTGGAGACACCAGTTGGCTACGTACCATAGTCATACTGGCTCCTGTGTCTCTCAGAGCCTCCCCTCTTTGGCCATTGATGGTGACCCACTGCCCATACTTTACGGTTTTTCCGGGCACCTGGATCTTAGGAACCATCTCCCGTTCCCCCAGGGACACTAAAGTGACACCCGCCCACTCCCTTCCCTTAGTTAAGGGCATCTCCTCCCCGAGCACTGCACTAGCTACTCCAGGGGCCTTTCCTCCAGTGGGAGGGGGTGGTCGTTTCGGGCACTTCGCATCTCCCTTATAGTGTCCAACGCCACCGCACTCGAAGCAATGGACAACCCTTGGCTGCTGACTCTGGCCAGGATTAGGGTTTCTGGGTGGGTTAGCCCTAGGGGTGAATCCTGTTCCCTTTCCTTGGAAATTATTTTGGGGGCCTTTGGAGAACTCCTTTTTCTTTTCTTTTCCCCTCCCTCTTTCTTCTGGGTGGCGCCCTGTCCGGCCTTTTGAGTATCCCCTCCAGTCCCCCTTGTGGACACCCGGGTACTAGCCCAAATGTCCGCCTCCTCAGCAAGCTTCCGGGGATTGGTCAGCTTGCTATCCACCAAGTGTTGACGCAGTTCAGGGAAACATTTTTCGAGCAGGTGTTCCTTCAGTACTAAATCAAACAACCCCTCGTAGTTCCTCACTTCACTGCCCTGAATCCAACCCTCTAATGCCTTCTTTGCATAGTCCAGGAAGTCCACCCAATTCTGTGTGCCCAGTTTGTGACTACCCCGGAACTTCTGTCTGTACTTTTCGGGTGTTAGTCCAAACTTTCTTATGAGCGCCACTTTCATGGTGGGGTAGTAGGTCTGCTCATCCTCTTCTAGGGCCAATAATGCATCCCTACCAGCTGGAGGCATGTACTTGTAGAATCCCCCTCCCCAATACTTCTCTGGAACCCCATGGGCCCTTAACGAGACCTCATAGGCCGCTAGCCACTTGGCGATATCGTCACCCGCCCCATAGCTAGCTACTATGTCCTTTGGCAGGTAGGGTTTGGGTTCCCTGGTGATTTCTTGGTCTTTGCTGCCACCATTAGGAACAGGGTGTGCCCTAGCTCTTAGGATCTGAAGATCTATCTCTTTCAGCCTTAACTCGTGAGCCATCCTCTGTCCCTCCTTCTCTTTCTCCAGCTCTGCTAACTTCCATGTGAGCTGTCTTTTCTCCCTCCGGTCAGTTAACTCTACTTCAGATAAGCCACTGCTAGAGACAGTGCTGCCCTTCCTGGAAATGGTTCTGGGCCCCGCTACTAGGTTCCCCACTTCAGGTTGGTACATCCCAGCCCCCTCACTGTCAGGCTCTCCATCCCTGTCTTCCTTCTCAGCCTTACTCTCTCGTCGTGCCTCCCACCAAGCCCTCAAGCTGGTCTGGAGTTCAGCCTTCTTGGCACCTGGGGGACAGTACACCCCCTCTCTCTGACAGAACTCTCTGAGTTGGGCCACAGTATAACTTTCCACATTTTCTAAGACAAATTCCATTTTGCCCACTCAGAACAGAAGACAGGTTTTTACAGAAGCAATGCAGGGGGGTACCTTTAATAATACCTCCTCCCACCACCAGAGTAAATTTGGAAAAACAAAAACTCACAATTAGGAAGGCCGCTTTGAGAAAACTCCCGGTGTAGGCCAATGGACTACCCACAGTTATTGTCGAGTATACGTAGGCACAGCTCAATCCCACCGCTGAACACCAATCATGTTAGAAAAACCCACTCCCACACCGGAAGGGTGGTGGTGGTGTTCTCCCAGACACGCTGTGGTAGCTTGGCTCGAGCGGTAAGGAAGGCACCGTGTTAAGCATACTCTATACCCACACAATAACCATGCGTGCATCCGTTCCAAAAACGACACTACACCGTAAAAATTATACTGAAAATATATCTCTTTATCTTCTTTTCTCTTAGTTGCTGATTAAATAAATAATAATACAATCACAGTACACAAGGCTTTTTCTGTGGAAGGGTACGTCAAATAAATACTGTCTTAACGATTCAATAAATAAGGTAGATCATAAATAATCAAGGCATAAATATAAGTGCATTACATAACAGGCAATTAAATATTATGAGGCAATAAATACTGCGAGACAATAAATACTGTGCGACAATAAATACTGTGAAACAATAAATACTGTGAGGCAATAAATACTGTGAGGCAATAAATAGGATGAATACAATAAATACAGTGCTCTCAATAAATAATAAAAGCCAACAGTGACACTTAAAAATCAGTTCACATTCCTGAGGTGCTATGGGATGATTTGACCCAATCCCAGCTTGTAGAGATTTGGATGGCCTGAGGGGTATACTCCCTGGCTTGGACAAGGCTGAGGCCTAAACTGAGGTAGATCAAGGGGGAATCTAGAGATCTGGCTCTCCCACACTACACAACCCCTCTGTATTAGTCTCAGCTCACCCCTGGCACAATCAAGCTGGTTCCAGCACCTCTCTAGCCTCTAGGATGGTCTCTTAGGGCTCCACAGGGCCTTAGGCGCCCTCTATTCCACTTACTGCCCTTTTTATGAAGCTCCGACGCCGCTGGAGTCGTGTCGACGCCGTGAGGCGGTTCCGGTTCGATGTCGGCGGCCTCGGCACAATGACAGTTCTTGTCGACGCCGGTAGACGGTTCCGGATCGATGTCGGCGGCCTCGGCTCGATGTCGACCTCCGGTTCGATGACGTCGGGCAGTCTTGGCTCGATGTCGACTTCGGGCGGCTCCGGTTCGATGACGTCGGCCGGCCTTGGCTCGATGTCGACTTCCGGCGGCTCCGGAGTGCGATCTCCACTCCCGACCTCCGGTACGATTCTCTTCAGGTTCCGGCGACTCCGGAGTGCGATCTCCACTCCCGACCTCCGGCACGATTCTCTTCAGGTTCCGGCGACTCCGGAGTGCGATCTCCACTCCCGACCTCCGGCACGCTTCACCTCGGTCTCCGGCGACTCCGGAGGGCGGACTTCACTCCCCCGTCGACGCCGTACACTCGACCTCGGGTGACTTCCTCCTCGACCTCTGGTACTCTCCACGACCTCCGTCGGCGCCCTCTCTCGACCTCTGGCGGCTCCGGGTACGACGTCTGCTTTCCAGTCAGCGCCGCTTCTCCACCTCGGGCTCCAGGTCTCCGGGCTTCTCGACGTCGGACTTCAGGAAGTTACCAGTAACCAGGTCAGGATCTTGCTGTTCTTTACTTTTAAGGCCTGTTCCTGCTGTCCAGGTCCTTAAGATGGTTTTTCTTGCTTTCTCCCACACAGGGCTCCAGGCTGGGCTCAGTCAGTAGGGACTAGTATCAAGGGTGGGTTTATGGACCCCACTCCAGGCACAAGTTTCCACCCCTGCTGCCTCACTCCTTCCTCCTTCAGGTTTCTGCTGCTCTCTCTTCACCAGTCAGGTGCCAACTGCCAACTCCAACTGCCAACTCTGACTTAGCTTCCCAACATTCTAAACTGCCTCCAACTGTCACAGGGTTCCAGAATGTTGCAGAAGGTTCTAGTAGGTTCCAGTGGGTTCTGAGGATGTCACAGGTGGCCACCATTTTGTGTCTCAGGCCCTCAGACAGAAGTTCCAGGGGTAGGGAAAATGGCTCCCTGACACTGCATCAACACTAAAAAGTCTGGTGGTTCCCAAAAAGGAAACATTCTAACAGGGTTTGAGGCAAAAGTGGGACAAAATAAATAATGATGAGGAGGGACCACCCAAAGGGCTGACAGGTCTAACAGGGGGATAGTGGGCATCCCTGACGTGTGCCTCATTTAATGTTAACCTTACCTACTTCTGACCAGTTAATAATGATTTTAGCTTCAGCACAACTATATACTTTTTTAAGCATCTGTATGAATTGTGACGGAAAACCAAGTTTATCCAAAATCAAAAATAAAGCTCTCCAATCTACCAAATCAAAAGCCTTTTCTGCATCCATCATCATAATCACCACATTGGTCTTATTAATAGAAAAATAATTAATGGCTTGCATTAAAAAATACGTATTAGAGGCCATGAGAAGTCCTGAAATAAAACCATTTTGGTCGCTATGAACTACTTGTTGTGCACAAGGTGCTATCCGTTTTGCCCAGATTTTCATAAGCAATTTATAATCTGTGTTTAGCAGACTGATAGGACGATAAGAGCTGGGATCGGAGGGATCTTTATCTTTTTAAAGAAAATTATTAACACTGATTTCTTAAAACGTTTGGGGATCTCTATAGATTCTTTAATTTGATTAAACAATTTTGTAAAAAGGGAAGCAATTCTTCTTGGAATGCCTTATATACTTCCACCGGGATTCCGTCCCCACCACAGGCCTTGGCATTGGGCATACTATTTAAAATCTTTCGGACGTCTGTAATTCCTATTTGAACATTTCATGTCTCAGAAAGCTGTTGTGATAACAAAGGTAGTTCTAATTCTTCGAAATACCTCCTCAATGCTAGCTCATCTATTGCCTGAATTTCTGCATAGATTTGATTAAAATGTGTAAGAAACACCTCAGTAATTGCCTCTTTATCGTCCTCTAATATACCCGTTGATGGATTTTTAATTTGGGTAATTAACTGAGCAGCTTTTTGAAATTTAGTAGACCAAGCCAAAAATCTACCCATCTGTTGGCTTTCCTCATAGAGCTTCTGCTGATAGGCCTTACTGCCTGTAATTGCCTCTAATAGAAAAAAATCCTCCAACTTCTCCTTGGCTCCATCTAGATCTTGCTATTGCGCTTTTATAATAGGCAATGGTGTATCTGTTGGAACTACATTGAATCTAGCTTTTTCTACGGCAGTCTGTAATTCCAGAATCTTTTGTTTCCGAATATTACCTATTTTTGCCTTATATGATATAATCTGGCCTCTGAAGGTGGTTTTGAATGCCTCTCATACCGTAAACAAAGGAGCCGTATTTAAATTAAGCTGGAAAAAACTCCTTGATAAACCCTCTGGCTTCTGACAACAAAATGTAGTAGGGATTTATCAAACTTCATCTTGACCTCTTTTTTATAGCTCTTCCTAATTTCAATGTAATTGAAACTAATGAGTGATCGAAATACGAATTAGCCAATATTTCTGTCGGGCCATTGGCAACCAACTTATCTACTAGAAAGTAATCCAAATGAGAGGCTGGTCTAAATCTTGCCGAATAACAGGTAAATTGCAAGAGACTAGGATGTTCTAGTCTCCAAGGATCTATTAGTGAGAAATCAATAAAGAGCCTCTTTATTAATTTTGCGGTTTTAGGCTTTAGTTGGTGTTTTGCCTTGTTTGATGTATCAAGTGCCAAGTTCTGAATTAAAATCACCACCCAAAATTATAATACCTTCCATTGGTACTACTAATTGATAGATTTGGGCAAGTGCTGCAGTATCATCCTCAATAGCACCGTAATAACTAACCAAATTCAGGACTGTTTCCTGGAGCTTTACTTTCACCCAAAGCCATCTACCCTTCCCATCTTGACGGATATCCTTAACCTGCCAATCAAGGGTGTTAGATAATAGGATCCCCACTCCGCGAACTGCTAAATTAGCAGACGAGAAGTATGCCTGCAGATACTTCTTAGGAAGAGATATCCTTGGGGTGTCAGTCCTGAGATGCGTTTCTTGTAAAAATATGATCTCGGGAGAGAGGGCCGTTATCCAGTTTAAAAGAGCAGCACTTTTCCGCGGGTTAAGTAATCTGTTCACATTACATGTTACAATTTTTATATCCTGCATTTTTTGATAGCAGCTTCTCTAATTTTCTCCCAGACTTTCAGCCTTGAATTTCCCATTATTTCATCTCAAGATCAATCTCTGAAGTTTTCTTGTCCCTTGCAAATTAATTCTAAATAGTTATATGCACTTTTGCATCTGTTAAGGTTTATGAGGAACTACATAAAGTATAAAAATTCAAAATTAATAGCATTCTTTATCTCTAGTAGCTCCTATAAACAGTTGAGTGTTGCACTATGTGTTGAAAAAACAAAATAGAAATTAATATTACCATATACCTGCAGTTCTGTGGTGGGACATAAGGCTGCAAGGAAATGTTTGCTGTCTTCTTTAACACTCAGGGCTATTCGCACAACCTAAATCTTTTGATTTTCTCTAGGGTTAACAGAAACAGCCTTATGCTATAAATTTGGAAAAACTCGAGTTGGCACTCAGACACCAGAGAGATTAGTGAACAGGGAAACAATTGAGTATGACTGCAATGTGCTGTTAAAACTTTATGGAGATGGCATTCACAACTTTAGTAGATAGTGTTGTGTTCCTGCACTAACGAGTGCGATAAATAATGCAGGACAGTGGAGTGATTTCTGGAAAGTCTTTCTATTTCCCCTATTGGCAATCAACTGATTAAGCCACACCTTTTTCCTCTGGCCCCCAATGCGTAGGTCTGCTTCCTGCAGGTGGCCAAACCTATGCGATATCATTTTAATTTCATCAGGAGTCACAGAATACTGGCATGAGCCTTACCTGTCAGAGTCCACTTGTTCTGAAGCATAACTAATTCGGTTGAAGTAGGACACATCTCTGCTGATGGATGTCCCAGTCTGAGATGCCATAACCATGTGTCCTTTTCTCTCCACTACTCACAGAGGATATTTGTCAAATGGGGTGTCACTCTCTTTCCTTTGTTTTTGTCTGACAAGGACCCAGTCCCCTTTTCCAATGTCACTCTCTTGAACTTACATTTGTTTGTCTGCAGACAACTTCATTTTGTCTGTCTTTTGTGAGTTTGTGACTTGATGGTTACGAGTGTCCACTTGACTTTCCACAGTCCACCTAGGATGTTTGGTCCATTTTGTCCGACCAAACATGAGGGTGGCTGGGCTCTCAACAGTTGTGTAATGAGTAGTCGAGCGATAGTCTCTCAGAACTTGGCACATGCCTGGCTCAATTCGATTTGTTGTACAGATACTCTCTGAATGGTTCTTTTCAGAGTGCCCATGAACAATTCAGCAACGCCATTGGCTTGGGGCAAAAGGTTGTGATGTGTTGATGAGCTACATCAGGATTTTTTTTATTACTTGCTGGGGAATGGAGGGTCATTGTCTAACTTGAGTGTTAGAGGAATGCCCCCCTTAGCAAATATGTCATTCAAAATGTTGATGACCTTTTCATGACTGGTGAATGAGATGGGTTTGACCAGTGGAAAACTAGAGCATCCATCAACTAGAACCAAAAGGTATTGTCCATGCTAGTGGTTCAAAGAAATCGACGACAGCTATTTCCCACACCTGAGTAGGGAGATCAGACATTATTATCAGAAGGTGTGTGGTTTTTGATGAGAGACACTGGCATAGATGCACTTTCTTAACTCCTACTCCACTCTCTCATCTAGCTTGGGAAGCTACACTCTCTCTCACAGGGCTCTTTTGGTACCGACTATGCCACAATATTCTTCATGGGCAAGTGCGATGACTGTGCGCCTTAGACTTTCTTGTAATACAATTCTTGATCCTCAAAGGATGATCACATCACTCATGACTGCTTATTCCCAATGAACACTGCAGAACTTTTGAAGCTCTTTGGACACCCCTTCTTTCTTTTTCTTTACTTTTCAGCTTTGAGAGGTAATCAATTGTTTGACCACAGTCATCGTATCGCTGGCCAAAGTGGTACGTTATTCTTCTGCTGCTAAGGGTGTTGATAAACAGTCACACAAAGCAGGGTGGGGTAGAAGGACTCTGACAGATTTAGTTCCTTTCCTGTCTTGTAGATGATGGTATAGTTGTACTCCTGAAGCCATAACCCCAGCGCTCAAATTGTGATGGAATCTTAGCCTTGGGTTTCCCAAAGATGGTCAACAGTACCTGATGATCAGTGACAATTGTAAAATGTTTGTCATATAGGAACACATGGGAATGTTTGTAAGCCTAAACAACCATTCAGGATCCGTCAGACTGTGGCTGGCATATGTGACAATATGTCTCTGAGTGTCTGACAGGCCATTATATTCTGTCAGGATGGCTCCCAATCCCACAGGCATGCGTCAGCAATGATTTCAGTGTGGAGTTTTGGGTCAAAGTAAGCCATGACCCTGACTTTTTTAATGGTCTCTTTGATCTCCCTGAATCTTGTTTCACAGCTTCATGACCATTGAAATGGGACATTCTTCTTTGTTAGCTGACGTAGCAGGGCACTGATAGTAGTTTAATCACAAATGTATCTGGTTCAGTAAATGGCCATCCACAGGAAAGAGTGTATTTGGGGCATGTCTTGAGTTTCTTTGGTTTCTGAGAGACTTTTTACCTTCTCCAGGTCAGGTTTCATGTCATTCTCAAGGAAGATATGTCTGGAGAATTTGAGGTGCTTCTTATGAAATTCACATTTATGGGTGTTCAATGTGAGGGCAGCTTCGGTGAGTAATTGGCATACTTTTAGAAGGGCTTTGCCATGTTCTTTCCTTTAGATAGCAAAAATCAGGATGTCTTCACTGTAATTGAAGGGATTTGACACAGGCTGGATGACTCTATGGATTCCAGCTGTTGAAGAGATACCACAATTGAGTCTCTTGTTCTAAAGAGGCCCACATGGGCCAAACAATTGGTGAAATATTGACTGTGTTTCAGTTCTAGTTGATGGTGTCTCTTGTTTAGATACAGCTTTGAGAATACTTTAGCACCGTTGAGTTGGGTGATCATGTCTGCTATATGAGGTCCTGGGTGTCTTTAATGGTGGATTGCACAATTTACTTGATGCATGTCAAAACAGATGCGTACCTCAGTCTTGTCTCTTTTGGCACCACCACTATGAGTGAAACCCATGGATTAGAACCAGTGGAGTGTTCTGTAATGCTGAGTTTCAGAAGGTTCTTTATTCCTTTTTCACAGCATCTTGTAGATGAAATGCAATTCGGCGATGCCATTGACCTATAGGGATAATGACCTAATTTATGTGCTGTTTGAACCTTGACACCCTTCAACTTCCCCAGTCCATGAAATAGTGATGAGAATTGATGAACTACATCAGGATTTGTGTTTAGATGATAGTTAACAGAGATCAATACCATGCCAGTGACAGATGTGAAACTGAGACGGCAGTCACTGCAAGTCGTTCCTTTAAAAATAAGTATTGTTGCTTTAGTTAATTTCTGTTTCTGTCTCATCATTGTCATAAAGGAACCTTGCCTTTGCAAGGGTTGATTAGTAGCCCAAATGCGTACCTTAATATGTGATGGGGTGAGAGTTGATGTCAGTGTTAGTTCTTTAAATTTGTCTTCCGGCATGATGTTAATGAATGCTCCCCTGTCAATAATGAATGGCATGGAGCCACTATTTATCTTGAGTTGAAGATCCTTTCGCTTTGCCTGGCATGTGTGTTCCAGCTGAGAACTGATGGCAGATGTTTGTAGCTAATTTGCCAAGTCAAGTTCACATATTGGAGTTGTGTCCATAATCATCATTAGTAGATATCCTTCCCTCTCTCTTTCACTCGAAACAGACACACAGCCTTGAAATAGTTCTCCTTTCCACATCCCTTGCAGGTTTGTCTGAGGGACGGGTATTTGCCCTTGTGTGGAAATGAAAAACAGCACCTGTAGCATAGCTTTGGCAAGTTGTTGTGCGTTGATTTGAGGGTGTCAGAGCTGGTGTTGCGACAGCTTCACATGGAGAGTACTATTTTTCGAGTCTACAATCCTGCCTCTATGGCAATTGCTTGTTGTTCTGCTCTCTCTTCTGCCCGAGCAGCCAATAACATTCTGTCTAGTGTAAGAGTGTCATGGAGCATGTTGTGTCTAAATTAATCAGACAGACATCCATCTATAATGCAAAAATGTATGGCTTCTTCGTCATTGAACTCGCTGATTTACAGTTCATGATGAGGGTTTCAAATCTTTCTACAAACTCATCTATTGTCTCACCCTTTTGTTGGCGTACTTGGTGGAAGATATAGCATTCATAATCCACATTTGGTAAGGGATCACATTTTTTCACCAGTGCTTCCTTCATTTTGTGGTAGGAGGTTGCTGCTACCCCTGTTTTTGATGATGTTGTTGAATCCTTCTCACACCAGGTTTTTGAGATACTTGATTATCTTGACATCATCGGTTTTCTCCAGAGTGTTGGCAGTCATCAAAGGTGTTGATCCATGCAGTTCATTTAGTGCCAATATTTTGTTTCTTGGCCATGTCAATAGGAGGAGGCATTTTTAAGAAGACAGCTGTGTTGTACATGACCCCTCCCTCTGATGAGGAGACTGCTGAAGTGCTAGTATCTGTGGGTCATTGGGCTGCTAGCGATATGGGTGAAATCACCTGGCAGTGCACCACTTATGGGAAGAGAGGAAAGTGCTGTAGATCAAAGGTACCACAGGTTTGGCAGAGTTTTGCAGTTGTTGTGTAGTGTTTCTGTCACTTTGATCCAAACGTGAAAATCAAGTGGATGTTCCCAGGCTTGAAAGTAGCAGGAGCATACAAGAGCCCCAGGGCAGACTAACCTGAATAGCATTGAGGCAGGAGGCCTAGTTCATAATCAGCACAGATCCGGGCCCCAGCAGCATTCATCCATTGAGCCCCACATGGTCAGGGAAGCCAGGCTTCAATTAGACAAGGCCTGTCGGGGCAGTCGCAGCAGTACGCCAGGCAGCTCAGCATGTGCAGGGACAGCGTGCATACATGTACTCACTGCACACAAACTCTCCTGTCCCAACCTCTTCATGCCAGCAGTGTGGCAGGCTTCAGCACCTCAGGATAAAGAGTTCATGCAGCAGGATCAGGCCAGCTCACAAGTGAGAACCCGGGGCTGGTGCTGGTGCAGGCATGATTGTCTCTCGTCGCGAGATTGCGATGTACGATGTGGGACACGGGAGAAGCTTCCTGAGACGGAGCACCTTTTGATCAGGTCATCTCTCACATTCTGTAGGGTCATGGAGAAAGATGTTGGTGGGCCCTGTAAAATCCTCAGACTGTCTGCAATGCACCCTTTCTGCCCCCTGGTTGTCAGAGACATTGAAAGATGAGTGGAAATATTGCAAGCAGTTGGAGAGGCTATGGTGGAAATGTTATCTTTTGGATAATAAAAACAAGTATTGTAAGGCTCTTAGGGAATACAATAGACTAATAAAAAAAAGGCACAAACCACCAATTTCAAAGACAAACTATCTTCACTAGATAATAGTCTGCAAGAAATCTTTAAAATTGTGGAAAATGTTCTCCACCCTCCGACTTGTGCACCGCTGGCACCCTCCTTGGCCAACTTCTACAAAAAGTTAGCTGACTTTTTTAAGGTAAAATTCTAGAAATTGCCTCTAACTTGGAATCAAATTAGATTTTTTTGCTTACTGTAAGTAGGCCAAAGTTAAGTAGCACAGCTACTTTCTGCACTCTGTCCGAGTTCTCTTCCATCTCGTTGGAGGAATCAGAACATACTATTCTAGCATGTAAGTCAGGTTCTTCCAAAGACCCATGTCCTCCAATGATTTTGAAAACCACGGTGAAGATAAATATTTCAATTTTCAATTACATGTTCAATATGTCCATTCATTCTGCAACACGGCAATCTTGCTGGAAACAGACCAGAGTTGTTCCTCTTTTGAAAAAATCTTCAGCGTACAGATCTCAACCTTCTAATTTTCAGCCCATCTCTCTTCTCCCCGTGATGTCTAAAATGCTGGAAAGCTGATTAACTGCCTACAGTCCTCATATTATTAGCACTTTACTCTTCTGCATCCTTCACAATCTGGTTTCCGTCCTCGTTATAGCATGGAAACAGCTTTGGTGGAGGTAACTGATGCAATCAAGCTGACGCTAGATGAAGGGAAACAGGCAGCCTAGGTCCTATTGGATCTATCTGCAGCCTTCAACACAGTGTTGCATGTTATTCTCATTCAACTTTTGGAGAATATGGGAGTTGGAAGATTCGCACTAGCTTGGATTTGCTCTATTTAGAAAACAGAAGCCAAGCTGTTTGGATGGCCTGCACTCTTTTGCTGTCATAACCCTTAAATTTGGAGTCCCACAGGGGTCGTTCTTAAATGTCACTTTATTTAATATTTTTTCATCTCCACTGGCTTCCCTGGAAGAATTCTATTGTATGAGTATTATCTTTATACGCGGATGACCCACAGTTATATTAATTATTGAAGAAAGGTACTACTGTTGCACAGGAAGCTTTTAAGAACTGTTTGGGGGTGGTCTTGAGTGGATGTGGGACAGTGACTTGCAGTATAATGCTGACAAGATTAAAATTCAGCTGCATGGGGGCACTCTGTCCTCAATGGTGAATGGATTGCTGACAGGATCATACATCCACTCCCCTCCCCCTGCCCTCGCCCCACAAGGCTTGTCCGCACTTTGGGAGTCAAGAAAGATAATCAACTGACTATAGCTCCTCAGATTGAATTGGTAGTTGGAACCTGTTTCACTTTGCAGAAAGTCTCCTAAAACATTTTTGTTTTTGCTTCCTTCCCCAGCACATAAAATGGTGAATCATCGACTTATTACCTCCTGTCTGGACTATGCTCTATACTCGAGTTTGACTGCCTGCCTGACCAAGGGGCTGCAAGTTGAGCAAAATGCTGCTACCAGATTGCTTTATGAGATTCCTCATTGAGTATTTACCTCCCCTCATTTGAAGGTGTTGCACTAGCTGCCAATTAAGGAAATAATTCAATTTAAAACTTTGGTCCTAGCACACAGGGCGATATATTGCACAGGCCCTTCCTATCATTCAAATAGAGTAATCCAGTAATGCCCTGCTAGGATTCTTCAAGGTACAGATGCTAGGCTGCTACGTGTCATTAAAATTACATGAAAAAAATGTGGAGGATCTTGCTTCCCATCTTCACGGCTCAGTCCTAGAATCGTCTCCCTTTGAAGCTTCGCCAGATGGAAAGTGAAGGCCTTTTTCGGAAGATCTTAAAAACTTGATTGTTCAAGATTGCCTATTAGGGATGACTGCTAGGTTGTTAAGGAGGATGTATGACGTTACAACGCATGCTTTTACACCGCATGCCGTTACAACGCATTTTTTACACCGCAAGATCTGTTACAACTCAAGCCTTTACAACGCATGCTTTTACAACGACGTACACTAGATGGAGTGCTGACATTAGAAATGTATAATTTACTATTCTAACTCCAGTCCACGTTGCAGTAGGGAAGGTGTTTGGATAGTAAAACTACACTATTTCTAATGTTAGCACGCCATCTAGTGCATTTCGTTGTAATGGCATGCGTTGTAATGGCATGCGTTGTAACAGATTTCGCGTTGTTACAGTTTCGTTGTAATGGTAGTGCGGTGTAAAAGTTGCGTCGTAAACGTTGTATACCGTTAAGGATGAGGGTTATGCTGGAGTCTGCTCTCTTATCGCCAGGACACTCTTTGAATAGCTGTGCTCTCTATGAGTCGTTTATTGATTGATTGACTAACTGATAGAGTGTTACAATCACAAGCTACAGACCTCCATGGCAGAACCTTGGCAGTCCTCGAAACAGTGACTGGTAAAGTTTATGTGTGCATCCTCCCTGTGCGCAGATCCTTCTATTACAGGTTGTGTGTGTGTGTGTGAACGCATAGACAAAGTAGGGATCTTTGAAGCCCTATTGTGATTGGCACAGTGTGTGTCTTGCACATTTCATCAATCTTCATGAGGCCAGTGTAACATGCTTGCGACTTGTGCTTCATACTCTGCTCTGCAGACTAATGCAGTGATTGCATACAAATGTGCGAAAGACTTGCTTTTCAGGGAAATATGGTCAGTGGTGTTAATGAGCATATAATGCAAATGTATGTATATGAACACTCATCAGCCCCGGGCTCTGCTACTTGTAAAATAACGTCATCACCGTTACCCTGTGAAATATGCACTCCATTTCCATTAGTCTATAAAGATGCAAATCAATTCAAAAACACATATGTGCCTGGCATGCTATTCTAAATGACTCAGGATTCTGAAAAATACATATTGGTCAATAAAGTCCATCTTTCCGTGGGAGACTGAAACCTTTAGCATTTCTTTAGTTTAAAGATTTTTATTTTTAGTTAAGAGTACAGGTAAATATATAATCAAACTGCCATACCACAAAAAGAATATATTATACAATTGAAATATAACCAGTGCATAGCAAAATGCAAATACACATATTTAAGTAATGAAATGGATGGGAATTAGTAAAAGCCAAGTAAATAGAGGATAATAAACAGAAAAGACAAAAGGAAGAAGAGAAAGGAGAAAAGAGAAAATAGATACACCTTTATAGTCAATACCTAAAGAATAAAATATGTCAAAGAAAAATAATGACAACAGGTCTATTCATTTAAAATCTTAACTAATAATCATATAAGAACCATTATACAATGTTAAACAAACTTAAACATTAGCAATATTAGAAAGATAAGTAGTAAGAGGTGACCACTAAGTATCTTTTTAACCAATATTGGAAGAGTTTGTAAATGATATCTGTTAAGCCCATGGCTATGGCAGACTAAGTTCCACCATTGTTTAATTTTGAGATTTTCACTAAACTGTAAACCTATTGCAAGTAACAGACCTTCAAATTCACCATATTTCCCGTTGGTTATCCATGGTGTATGAAGTCCACCAAGGAATATTTTGTCTAGGGATAACAATGCATAAATCCCTGTAATGTCAGCAATTCTGTCCAATACGTGGATCCAGAAATCAAAAACCACTCGACATTGAAAGAACATACGAACATAGGTGCCAGAATGAGAGTTACATTACCAACATGTATCTTGCCTAAGAAGTTTTGTTAGAACATATGAGCAGGTGTATAAAATAATCTATTATAAAATAATATAATGTTTGAGTTAAATTGGCTGGGCAATCTGTGGAGTGTATTTTGACCCATATTTCATCCCATAAAGAAAGAGGCTAGCTATATTGTAAATCAATCTCCCATAATGTTTCCTGCTTAGATTTTAGTCTATCTTAAATGGGTGTGATACGTTTTTTATAAATAAGAGAAGCAGTGGGAGTTTTATGGGGTGAGTGAGTAGGTGCTGGTATAAAATCAGTGGTATTTAAAGGGTTGGAAAAGAAGATCATGTAATATTTTATACTGGTTATAGAATGAAGATGGTGAATTAAATAATTGTGAGAGAGTTGAAAATAAAATAATTGAGTTATTTGTGATAAGTTGGGAAACAGTAAGTCAATCTTTGTCAATCCTTCTCTTCCATAGAATAGGTTTCCCTTTACAGATAAGCATTTTGTTATACCATATGGGGCTTTGGAGACATTGCTAAAAAGTGGAAGTCTTGGAGATAAGAAGCGGTCCGATCAAGGAATATGAGTGCAAAATAAGTGATCGTAACCAAAACTTAGGGGGTTGCTACATATGAATGATGTGTTTATGGGATAAGGGAAAGATGATGGAGGATTCTAATGCAAACCATAGTTTAGGTCCTGCAGTAGTAAGCTCAAAAATAAAGGACTGAATCTGTTTAATACCGAAGGCCTTATGGTAAAGACAGAAATCAGGTAGGTTGACACCACCCACTGATTTGGGGAGTTTAAGTCTGTTCAAAGATATGCAAGACCTTTTCCCATTCAATAAGAATTTAGATACAATTGTATCCAGAGAAATGTAGTATTTCTTGGGAATCTTAACCGGTAACATCTGAAGAGAAAAATGTATAATGAGAAGAATCATCATTTTAATTGTTTCGAGATGTTCCCCCAATATAAGTAGAGGGATGACCAACCCTGAGAAAGGTGTGTAATTCTAGTAATTATGCTATAAATATAAATATGAACTTTTAATGTATCTCTGAAATCATTAGTACAGAACATTTCCAAACAATAAATCTTTACAAGATTCCAAGATAGACCTGCCCTAGAAAAAGGCTCCTATATACAAAATATATTAAGAGGTAGGACTTCGGACTTAATAGGTTGAACTTACACGCCGACACCGCAGAATATGACTCTAATTCTTCAAAGAAAGATGGTAGTGAGATGTCGGGTAGTGAAATGAAAAGAAGAATGTCATCAGCATATTCAGTGTACTTAATATGAGTGTCTTTTACCTTAAATCCGTGCAAATTTTCAGACGTTTTAAGTTGATGTAAGAAGAGTTCCAGTGCTAATATGAATAAAAACAGAGATGAGGGTCATCCGTGTCTGGTACCCTTCTTGTGAGGAAAACAAGGTGATTGCATTCCATTTAATAATTATGTGGAATGAGGTGACGAGTAAAGTAAGTAAATGCGTTGGAGAAATCTGGGCCAAAAACCATGCCATTTTAAAGTTTACATAAGGAACTGCCAATTTACTCTGTTGAATGCTTTCTATGCATTCAGAGTAAACACAGTTAGCAGAGACATAAGTTTAGTTACTTTACCGACAATTTTTATAAAGATAAGTAAATGATCTGCAATATTCCTATATTTGACAAAGCAAGACTGTGCTTGAGAAACCAAATCCGGAGTAGAACAATTAGCTGAAGGCATTCGCAAAGATTTTGCAATCCGTATTTATCAAAGAAATGGGGCGATCATTTTTACAAATGGTCAAATCACAATCTTGTTTTGGAATAATACATATCATGGCTTCCGTGAAATAATGAGTAGATGAATAAATAGAGAGAAAATAATTCATTAACTTTGAAAAGCTTAGGAAATGAAATGTGTGAAAATTAAAGATGGAAATCTACGGTGAAGCCATCAGGCCAGGTGCTTTGCCTTTTGGTAATCATTTCATTACTGTTTGACGTTCATCTTGAGTGAATGCAAATTCAAGAAAGGAAGTATCAATATTTTTAGAGGTATGAGGTTTAAGATTTGCAAAATAAGAATTTTTCAGGAGTATAAAGTGCTTGGTAATATTTTGCAAAACAATCTGCTATATCAGCATCCTGGATCAATTCGGTGCCCAAGGATTTTTCTGATTGTCTCAATAGTGTTTTTTTCCTTTCTATCTTTTAAATAATTGGCGAGCAAGGCTCCTGCTTTGTTCTTACCACTATAATAATAAGCGTTCACTCTGAGAAGCATACCACATGCTTTTTCAGTAGATAGTTTTTAAACGATATCTTTACTGCAATCAGTGCTTCTAGATCAGTCTTATTATTTTTGGATGTATAATAGACATGTTTTGAGTGTTTGATGTTGGTTAACAGGGCCATGGTCTCTTTTTCCTTAAGTTTTTTCCCAGATAAAACATGGTTAATTATAAACCCCTTGGATGCCGCCTTAAGAGCATCCTGAAACGAAATTGAAAGAGATATTGCCTTTGCCATCCTGTTAGAAAAAGTCTGAGATGAAGGATGTAAATGCAGTGAGGAAACCTTTATCAGAATGTAAGGAATTAGTGAATCTCCATCGAGAGTTGTGCTTATGTGTATTTAGAATTTCAATATCAGTTATAAGAGAGGCATGATCAGATATCAAAATTGATCCCATCTCAGAATGTGTCAGATGTTGAAGCAGATTCATGCTTAAACAAGTATAATAAATCCCTGTTTTGGATTGGTGGGGGGGTAAAAATAATATTATTTAAGGCCTGTGTTAAATATTCTCCAGGAATCAGACAGGGAGTGTTTGGAAGTAGTGCTTTGAAAGGCTTTATGTGCCTTATAAGGTGAAAATTTTGTAGAGGAAGAGCGATCTAAGAAAAGGTCAAGTACCTGATTGCAATCTCCACCCAATATGAAATTCTGTGAATAATGCTGCATGATTTTATGAGAAATTGATGTCCAAAACTCAGAGTCTGTATGTGTTGGAACATAAACATTAAAGAGTGTAATAAGAATATCATCAAATAATAAGCTTAACTAAAACCCATCTGCCATCTTCATCAGATTCTAATGAAACACAGGAAATATTTAGATGTTTGTGACATAGAATAATGACTCACTTTTTACGATGAATAGATTGGGGAAAATATACATCAACAACCTAACATTTCTTCACCCAAACAGCCTCCCTATCTGTGAGATGTGTTTCTTGAGGGAAACCAATTTAAGATTAGACAAGTGTGACAATATTCATTGGTATTTAACCGGATTCTTTATACCTTTAACATTCAAAGTAACCACTCTTATAGTTACATCAGGAACAGACATGACAATAACGGATCAACATATGTGAAAGTATACAGAATATCTATCAAAACAAAAGAAATAGGAGAGAATGAGAGGAGAGAAAAAAGAAGGATAGAAGCAGGGGAAGGCAAAGATAAGAAAAATAAAAAATCTCAGAATAAGAGCAAAAAAGGTAATATAAGAAAGCAGAGTTCTTTAATTGTGAGTGAGAGAAGAATGGCAGAGCGGCATATCCCAAGGGATGTGAGGGGGTGAAACACCTAATGAAGATGTGTCTGACTTGACTTTGGACAGGCACAGACATAATACTTTATAATAAACTTTAATCAACAGAGCGATTACATGTAGTAAAGAGCGAAGAGATGTAATTAAATAGACTACAGACTTACCATTAGTTACAAAGAGAATTGATGTAAAGGATGAGAGGCACGCAAGGTAAACATATATTGATAAGGAAACATCTGTCTCGAATCAATACTAAACATAAAGGGAAAGGAAGACGAGGGCCAACAACATTATCTCATGTAACATAACCTGGAGAATTAATTAATTAATTAATACACACGTGGACACAATGGAAGATTAGGCAAAGTCATGTTATAGCATTCATAGCAGTTTCCATATATTCATGGCCCCGTTGTCAAAGGAAAGCCTGCAAATCTTCCGGTTCCTCGAAAGCAAATTGCTGTCTTTGTATGTGATTTAAAAAAAAACATGGATGTAACAAGCCATATCTTATGTTTAAGGACTTCAACTGAGGTTATATTGCAAGGAAACATTTCTTTCAGCAGCAGTGGCATTGAAGACATCCTGTGTAAAGTAGACTATGTTCCCAAACCAAAGTAAGGTGTCAAGTTGTTTAGCTGCTGAAAATATTTGCATTAGTTCTGAAAACTGTAGAAAGAGGATAATGATCCCCCTGGGCTTAGCGTTTGAAGAGATGGTGGGATTTTGCCCCAAACAATGTGCCCTTTGAATGCTAAGATGAGTTTTGTTTTGTACTTTAACTATTGCAGGAAGTATCTTCTGCAGGAAAGCAATCATGTTAGTTCCTCCTGAGTTCTCTGGTATGCCATATAGTGTTAGATTGTTCCTACAGTTTCTATTTTCCAAATCCTCTGTAGATTTCTTAATTTGTGTAATTTCTTTTAGTAGGTGAGAAACATTTGGCATAGAATCTTCCACATCGGTAATTCATTGTTCAAGGGCAGAAATACATTGATCACGAGAAGACCACTTTTCCTCAATGTGTTGTTTCAAAGACAAACAGTTTCAATGCTCCAATCTTCTCCACGATATCCTCCAGTGTTAAAGGAGAAGGCGAGTTGGATGGAGATTCTGTAGAATTTTTAGGATGTTTAATTGACCCAGACAGCTTCTTTGAGATGATTCCAGTTGCAGCTTTTGATGAAGTCCCTTTATACTCACAATCACCCTCCATAATAGCTATAAGATAGTCTGGGCCTAGATCCTTTTGATTATGAGGTATCCCTAATCAGGTTTTGCTTTTCTTGTGTGTATGAGAATCTATCTAGTAAAGTTTGCTTTGGGCCCCAGGGTGAATGATCGCCTCCGTTCAAAGTAGGGTGAGGCATTCGACAAGGGTGTGTGCTAGCCCCTCTACTGTTTTCACTTTTTATTAATGGGGTGGATATCCATTTTCAGGCCCTGCAAGTCGATTCTCCTTGGGCTGCCAGGCATCCTATTCCAGTATTGATATATACTGACAATACTGGTTGGCCTACAAAGACTGATGAACGCTTTTGCAGGGAATATGTCCAACAAGAAAATGGTGATTAACAAATCCGAAACATTTACCATGGGTTGCAGGCCGAAACATAAACAACGTAGAGTGTTTTATATCGATACCACCCCTATTGTTACAGTAAATTTGTTTTGTCATCTGTGTGTTTTATTTACAGGCAACGGTTCATGGGCTCAACAGATCTTATCACTAAAGCCAAAATAAGTAGTGTTTTACAAGGGATTATTAGATTTTTATCTAAGTTAGGTAGCTGTCCCATTAAGGATATTGTTGAAATTTACAAGGTTAGACGGGTGTCCACTGCCACATATGGGGCCGGTCTCTGGGGCTATGCCACCTGTACCGACTTGTAAGTGGAGGAAAATTGTTTTTTAAACTGGTTACTTTGTTTACCTGCTAATTTGCTTACCTGCTACCTGCAAACCCCTTGCCCATGTGATGGACAAAGTATTGCACTTTTTATTGTTTTGCAATTTTTATCAAAATGATAGAAGTTTTTATCTTAAAACTATCCTTGTTAAACGAAATAAATACTAGATCCTAGAAAGCTGCAATGATGTTCTTGATTGCACTATGTGAGCCTTCTTCGTGTTACAATGTTACCCTTTTTATTCTAAAAGTTATCCATGTGAGGAAAAGCCTTTTGTATTAGTGGGCTTTTGATATTAAATCATCTTCTTTATGCATTTTATATAATGGATACATGCAATGAATAATTAGATGTTTTTCAATTTATTTTATTCATGTTAATACACTTTCATGGCTGTTTTCCCTAGCCGAATAAAGTTTATGAACCAAACCGACTTAGTTAGACTGTGCAGTCTATGAGGCTTGCCCATGAATAGACAATGTAGTAGTATCACCAAAGATTTTAGTCTTGTTTTTATCACAATTAACCCCTAAAATTGTAAACACGCTGTCAAAGAAGCAAACAATGTCACTTCAAATCACTGCTTCTGTAGCTTTAAATTATGACTCTATTTATAGGAAAATATTCCTAAAAATGCACCGTCTGTGTTCTAAAAGCAACTGGATATGTATAGGCAGTGTAAATCACACTAAATGCCTGAGTATGCAATTCAATATTTCAAACGTCTTACTCAAGAACAACGCATAGCTATTAACAAGCTCAAGGGGGTACCGGTGTAGCTTACTTGCTTTATTACAAGAGTCTTTGGTAGAACTACGGAACCCATATGAAATTAGACCTCTGACAAAGATTTATTGACTGAAGATGAGACCAGAAGTGACCCCACTGCTTCCCCTGAAGCACTGAATTTTACCTAAGAGTAAAGTAGGTGGAGCTGGAGGTTCCTCTTGGGTATGACGAAGGAGATTCTGTCACTGAGATATTGAGGGCTGATGTTGTGGAGGCATTTGTAGGCGTGGGTGAGTATCTTGAAGGTTACTTGCTTCCTAACGGGGAGCCAGTTGAAGTTATGCAAGTGCTGGGTGATGTGTTTGTGTCTAGGGATGCCGAGGACGAATCTGGCTGCAGCGTTCTGCATGGTCTGGAGTTTGCGGAGCAACAAATTGTTGATCATGGGGTACAGGGCGTTTCCTTATTCCAGTCTGCTGGTTATGAGTGGGTGGGTGACGGTCTACCTTGATTCAGGGGGGATTCATTTGAAAGTCTTGCAGAGGGTGTTGAAGCAGGTGGCGGTGATGGCGTTTACCTATCGGGCCATGGAGACGGAGGAGTTGAGTACAACGCCGAGGTTTTGGGCGTGGTCCGTGGGAGTGGGGGTGCTGTGAAGGGCGGTGGGCCACCAGGTGTTGTCCCATGCAGACGGGGACGGTCTGAGGGCAAACACCTCTGTCTTCTCTGAGTTGGGCTCCAGGCAGCTGCTGCTCATCCAGGATGTGATGTCTTTCATTCCCTCCAGGAAGTTGAGTCTGGTGGTGACGGTGTCCTTGGTGAGGGAGAGGATGAGCTGGGTGTCATCGGTGTAGGATAATATGCTGAGTCTGTGCTGTCTGATGATGGCCACGAGATGGGCCATGTAGCTGTTGTAGAGCATGGGGCTGAGCGATGATCCTTGGGGTTCTCCGCAGTGAATTTCCGTGGGTTCGGTGAGTAAGGGCAACAGTCTGATTCTTTGGGTTCTTGTTGTGTTTACATTCTTAGTGTGTTCTTAGTTCTTAATTCTGTATGATGACAGCTTAGTGTTCTTAGTAGAACGTGTTAGGTCATTACGGAATGTATCTTTTGGATTGGGAGACAGTTACTAGACTTGAGGAGGATTGTTTGTATGCTGGTCTGCTCTTCGAGTTATTAAAGGATATTGTTACCTGTATCCTGACTCCTGCATCTTCATTACACTGGCGACGAGTTTCGAAGAGCGGATGAACCCACATTAACCTTGGAAGCACAATTAAGAAGATTGTCAAGCTGGGATCCGAAGTTACGAACTTATGCTGTTCGGGTGCATCGGAAGATAAAAGGGAACCGGAGCGAGCGGAGCGGACAACGGAGCTTAATCTTCAAGTAAAACGAAGGAAGTAAGACTGAGAAGTCAAGTAATTGACGTGAGAGCCTACCTGAGTCCGTTGAGTCTCGAGCTCGTCTTCGCCATTGCGGTGTCTCGAGCGCGCCCTTGCTGCCTGCGCGATCATCGAGCGTGGAAGCGTCATAGCAACGTGCGTGCGTAACCCTGTGTACGCGTTGCTAGGATACCGTCACTCCATGGCAGAACAAGGAAATAACGCGCAGAGCAACGTTCAACACATTTAACACAGCGCAATTGTGATTCAGAGGAATTAGAAGTCAACGCAAGCGTGGTGGATCCAGTTTAGAGTATTTTGTTTATATTTTTTTTTGTTGCTTCAAGGATATTTGATTACAATTGCTCCAGCACAAACAGCGTACGTACTTGCCGGTAATCAAACCGGGTTTCAACGAGGAGTACTATATACAATTTTAAAAGTTTTATCTTGAGACTAAGCGAGTAATTAACTAACACGTTATGAGTCAACCCAATTATAATATTACGGCCCCACAAGCATTTTGGGTTTCAGGAACAGAACCTCCTTTGAAATGGTTGGAGTGGAAACCTTACTTTTGCAATTACATTGATGCATTGGATGAAGAAGGGAAAATGTCTCATGCGCAAAAGAAAAGATTACTGTTACATGCATTGGGTCCAGTTGGGTTAAAAGTGTATGAAGGAATGTCTAAACCTTGTTTTCCAGGTGATATGAATGTATATGCTTTGACCTTATTACATTTGGATACCTATTTTGCGCCTAAGGCCTGCATTGGCGTTACGAGGTATAAATTCTTTTCTAGGAAGCAAACTAAAGACGAAAGTATTGATCATTACTTAGCGGATTTAAAAAAAATGGTTTTAGATTGCAAATTTGGGGTGTTACAAGAGGATCTAATAAGGGACCAAATAGTAATGCATGCCTTTAACCCCACAATACAAGATAGACTATGGATAAATGGTGACGCACCTTTGGATGATATTCTGGCAATTGTGCGTAAAGCAGAAATTTCAGGCAGATGTGCTACTGTCCTCAAACAAGATAATAGTATTGCTGATGTTGTAAGTAAGGTTAATGTGAATGAAAAAAAGAAAAGTAATTCGAGTTTTAAACCTGCTTTTACTAAATATGCACCTCCTAATGGATCTAAACCTAAATGCTATAGATGCAACAGTTTGGAACATTTAGCAGATAACAAAATGTGCCCTGCACTTAAATTCAAATGTACTAATTGTGGACTTAAAGGTCATTTTGCTAAAGCCTGTAGAAGACGTAAAAACGGTGTAAGGTTTGTCAACAACTCGGATGAAAGCTATCAAGGTGCTAGTGAGACTGAAGGAAATGGTGATGAGGGGGATTTGGTCATGAATTTACATGATAAATTAGTACTAAATATTGATGAGGGAACCATGGTTAACAAACCAATGTGTTTGATGGATATTGGTGGGGTAGATATCAAAATCTACGCAGACTCAGGCTCACCTTTCACAATCATTAATGAAGAATTATGGAAATCTTCTTTTATACAAAAGGTGGGTGCACCGTTATTGGAACCTGACATTCACCCTGAAGGGTATGGTGGTGAAACCATTGATCTTCTGGGTTATCGTTGGTTTGTTTTTAAATTCAAAGGAAGAGAGTGCAGAGGGAAATTATATATTGCGAAAAAGGGACCACCAGTTCTCGGATGGTTTGACCAAAAACAATTACATATAATTTTGGACCCCAACAGTAGTGAACAAGTGTTGGTTGTTGATGACAGTAAGACAGTGAGTAAGGAAATTTTAAAGGAATTTCCGAACGTTTTTAGCAGTGCTCTAGGTAATCTTAGAAAATTTGAGCACAAAATTATTCTAAAACAAGATGCGTCTCCCAAAGTACACAAATGCAGGAATATTCCTATTTTGGTTAGGGAGGAAGTTAGCAAGGAATTGGATAAATTGGTGTCTAATAATATTATCGAACCTATTGAGGCCTCAGATTGGGTTTCTCCGATCGTCGTAGCGAGACGTAGTAACGGAAAAATTCGGCTCTGTGTAGATTTGAGGTACCTGAACAGCAATATTGTTGTCGACAGGTTTCCGTTGCCAAAAATTAATGAAATGGTTTCTAATTTAAACAATGCAAAGTGGTTTTCGACCATAGATCTGTCATCAGCGTATCATCAGATCTCCTTGTCCCCAGAATCAATGAAACTTACATCTTTTATCACTCCCTTCGGGTGTTTTCAATATAAACGCATGCCTTTCGGTTTGGCCTCAGCCGCTGCTGTTTTTCAACGGTTGATGTACCATCTTTTCAAGGAGGAACAAGGCGTTATGTTTTTTCAAGATGACATTCTTGTTTCTGGCTGTGATGAGGAAGAGCATATGGCTAGCTTAAAAAAAGTTTTAAGCATTTTGCAAAGTAATGGTTTTACGGTTGAGCATTCGAAGTGTAAATTTGCACAAAAAAGTGTAACCTATTTAGGTCATATTATTGATGAAGAAGGGGTGAAACCTAAACCTTCTTTAGTTTCTGCCATTGCCGAAGCTCCTACACCGTCCAGTAAGGACGATGTTAGATCTTTTTTAGGTATGGCAGAGTTTTGTTCGAAATATGTGTCAAATTTTGCAACAAAAACATACAATATTCGTCAACTTTTAAAAAAAAACAGTACCTTTGTGTGGTCACAAGATTGTGACACTGATTTTAAGACCATTAAAGAAGCCATAGCAAAAGCTACTGCTCTTCATAGTTTTGATCCTTCGTTAAATAGTGTAGTTACTACAGATGCTAGTAACCAGGGCCTTGGAGCTGTTTTATCTCAAGTTGACAATCAGGGCAAGGAAAACATTATAGCTTACGCATCCAGGTCATTGTCACCTTGTGAGGAGAAATATCCAATAATAGAAAGAGAAGCGTTAGCGTGTGCATGGGCGTTAGAGCATTTCAAATCTTTTATTTGGGGGAAACCATGTGTTCTTCGATGTGACCACAAGCCTTTGATTAAGATCTTAACTACAGAAGGTGCTATCACTGCTTCAGCAAGATTAGCTAGGATCTCTATGAGAATGCACATTTTTTTATATAAGGTGGTTTACGTACCGGGAAAAAGTAATGTGGTTGCAGATTTTCTATCAAGAATGCCCTTAATGTTGGAACAATGTGAAAACAATGAATGGAATGAATTACATATTGCCTTTGTACAAGATCAGGGGTTTTCTGCAATTGATAGAGAAGAGTGGGATAAGCAATATTTGGATGACAACATTCTCCAAGCAGTAATTTCTTTTATTACTAATGGCTGGCCTAAGGATAAAAAATTATTGAATGCAGACTATAGACCGTATTGGGAGGTTAGGTCTGAGTTGTCTATTTCTCATAAGTCTCTTCTGAGGGGGGAGAGGATAATTCCACCAGGGAATTTGCGTGAAGGAATTGTAGATTTATGTCACGAAGGCCATCCAGGAATTGTTAGGACGAAGTCACTGGTTAAAAGATTGTTTTGGTGGCCAAACTTTGATTCTCAAATTGAAAGAGTAGTAAGAGATTGCACCATCTGTGCTTCTTCAGATAAAATTTTGCAAACTTTTCGTCCTCCAATGGCTACTGGTTTTGTACCTAAAAACCCGTGGGAGTGCATTGCAGTTGACATCATGGGACCTATTAGTAATAGAGATGGTTCTCATTGTTATCTGCTTGTCCTTATTGACTTATTTTCTAGGTGGCCAGTTGTTAAAATTGCGTTGGTGATATTCCGTCATGGCGTTTTTGTAGGCGGTGCGATCTTCTGAGGATTTGCTGTTTCTCCAGTTCTCCTCGAGACATATGCAGGTGTGTCTGGATTCTTGGAGGTCGGTAGTGAACCAGGCAGCCTTCCTCGGGCGCTGTCTGTTGGTGTTGCATAGGGGTGCAAGCTTGTTTGTGCAGTTGGTGATCCATCTGTGGAGTTCTTTGGTTGCGAGGTTGGAGTCGGTTGGGGTGGCGGGGGCATCGCGGTTGAGGGTCGAGTTGAGTTGCTCCTCTGTGACTTTGCTCCAGTTTCTTCGTGGAGGGCGAGGTGCAGGTCTGGGCTGTGTGGGTTTGTTGACAAGGAAGTGTATGCAGTGGTGGTCTGTCCATGGTGGTTGCGTGGTTTGGCAGAAATGGATGTTGTTCCCACCTGCGAAGATGGGGTTGAGGGTGTGTACTGCCTTGTAGGAAGGGGCATTGATGAGCTGTTTCAGTCTGATGTTGGCGAGGTTGTCCAGGAGGGGGGTGGAGTTGGGGTTGCTGGGGTTGTCGAGGTGGAAATTCAGGTCTTCAATGAGCATGTTGTCCATAAAGCGATGGCGTGGGGTGCGATGAGGTCAGCGATGTTCATGGCGAACGAAGCGGGAGGTCCTGGATGTCTGAATGCAAGGGTGCCGCGAAGCGTTGTTCTAGGGCTGGTCTGGATCTGGAAGTGAAGGTGTTCTGTAGTGGATAAGGGGTCACTCTTGGTGGAGGTGGAGAGTCCTAGGGAGCTCTTGTGTGCAATTTGCGAGTCCTCCTCCTGGGCGGTACTTGCTCTGGATTCTGTATCTGTCAGGGATGGTGGTGGCGATGTCGGGGGTGGAGGAGGCATTCGTCCAGGTTTCTGTGATGGAGGTGACGTCTGGCGAGAGGGTGTCGAGGAGGTCCCAGATCTCTAAGGCATGTATGTGCAGGGAGAACACGTTGAGGAGGATGTGCTTCAGGGCCTCAGTGGTGTTGGAAAGCTGGCAGTTGTTGTTCCTTCCGGGGTTGAGTGCGAGGAGGGCAGCCGAGTTGTAGTGGTGGGTGGCTGGAGGACCAGGGTTACTGGGCTGGTAGCGGTCAGGTCACGGATGGACTCAGACAGGAGCACCAACATTAAATAGGGGAGGGAAGCGCAGCTGGGAGGTGGGAGCAGGGACCGGGAGGGGCTAAGGGGGCAGCAGCGCCGGGAAAGGGAAAACGGGCAGGATGAAAACTGAAGAACACTAACAGAGAGAGGCAAGGCAACAAAACTGAGACAACAGAGGCACAATCCCAGAAGACAGAAAAAACAGGCACAATGATACAATAGCAAATACAGTGAAAAAGAATGAAAAACGAGCACAATAGCAAAACACGAAAATGACAGGAAGAGAGGCACAATAGAGCAAAGGCAGCGCTCAAACCCCTACCTGCTCAGAGTGCTGCGCAGCGCAGTGGCACTAACAGCGGTGCTGCAGGGGAGAGAGCAGGACACCCTGATGTCTCCACACACCTCAAGAGCATGTGGAGACATCAAGAGGCCTTGATGAGATATGCCAAATGTGCAACTCCAAGGATGTACCATGTTATGTTATGCTAAAAGTATTTATGGTGCGCACATACACCAAACTGTTTCTTGGCGCTAAGTATAAAAGATATCCTACTGCTCGTTGATTCATTCATAAGCCTGGTGGAACAGTCACATTTTTAGAAGTCTCCTGAATTGAGGGTAAATTGTTGAGGATCTGAGGTTAAAGGGGAGAGAGTTCCAAACGTGAGGAGCCAGGACGGAGAAACTTGATCCACCTAATCTCTTGCGTTTAAAGGAAGGGGTAGCCAAGAGGTTAAGATGGGATGACCTAAGGTCCCAGATGGGACCCAGGATCATGCTTTATATATAGTCGTAAGGAAATGACTCTTTTTATGTGGTCAACCCCCAAAGTTTTGGACTGGTTTTTTGCCTCTGATAGTACATTGAGGCTTGCTAATCAGACCTCAGTGAGAGTGCCATGACCTTGAAATGGGTATATTTAATTGTTTTATAACCAATTGCCATCATCTCATGGACTTGTAAATTCCTAGTTTATGGTACCCAGTTTATTGAGGGCCTGTAAGTAAGAGTGGCACCTCAGATATTGCAGCAATGGTTGTGTCATCCTGGGTATACCTAGATAAAACATGGCTCACCGTCTGCCACTGCAGACTAGATTGGAAGGGCAGTTTTAAACTGCTAATTCGACTTCACCATTTAAAGCAACAGAAAAGCCCAATCTTCTCTTTTTGATATATATAAACTGTCCTTAAGGTAGGCCTTTTGAGCACTAAGTCAGGGTGTGGTATATTAGAAAATGGAACATGTACTCTTAACATGTTCCAGAAGTAGAAACCCAATTGTTTTGTTTTTACTGTGAAAAAGGCTACTAGCCCCATTGGTGAGTGCAGAGATACAGGACACAACAGCAGCCCTGCTAACTTCTTTCTGGGACTACTAAAGTTGGTACTGTAAGGTATCAAACAACGCATTACATTAAGGCCTACTTGTAGCCCATGTTGAAATTAATATAACTTGCTGTGGTGGGCAACTTTTACAAAATTGCCATTTTGTTGCCCAAAGACTCCTGTGCCCGGTCACGATTACACATAGGGTCTGTCCCTGAGTCAGTGTTCTACCTTCCTGGGGAGATGTACAAATGACTTCCAGGAAAGGATACCATAGACGCCTGTGTGGGGGGGAGAGGTGCTACCTCTCCCAGGCAGCAAGCCACACAGGTGTTGGCCCAAAAGGCTAGTTTCAAAAGAGAAGCATCTTTTGAAAGGAAAATGAGAAACACATGGGAGAAGGGCTGCTCTACTGTTTTGGCAGACAGGCTGGCACTGGGGACAGAGAGGGAAAATCAGTTGACAAACTATTTTTCCGGAGCATGTAAGCCCCCTTGGTAGTTGCACCTCTGGGTTTGTTGAGCAAGGGAGCCCTATACGCCGAGAGAGAAAGGTTTTGCCATCTTGAGAGTGGCCAAAATAGGGACTTTTGAGTTGACTAGCTGCCACATTTTCTGGGTATAAAAAGTGCCCTCCTGCCACCCAGCACTGAGAACTCATTGATCTGGAAAACAGAACGGAAGAAGGACTGCACCAAGGGCATGTTGAAAAGGGACTTCCCAACGTGGACTGCAGTTACTGTACCCAGTGGCTAGCAAAGGAAAAGGGACTGTGCCTGCAGTGTCCTGCTAATGGCGAAGTCAACTCTTGAGCTCAGCCAAAGCAATAGACTCCAAGGGTGAATTGGCAGACCTCCTCACAAGCACAGGGCCAAAATGGCTGGAGAAGCCTGCTGGGGTGAGTTGCTAGCCCAGATTCCTGAATTCCCTTTCCTCTGCGGCATTTGGCACAAGAGATAAAGACCTGATGCTCAAACGTTGGCCCCAAGTCTACTGGACCGGAGAGAGTCATCAGAGTGCATCTAGGCCACCCAGAAGGCAAGTTACTGTCAGAAGAAGAAAACCACAGAAACCTCTGTTCTAGGCACCTGGTAGCGAGTGGTGACTGGACTTCTACCCAGCTCGAGAAGACTTCGAGGGACATCAACCCCTGTGGTCAGGATAACCTCATAATGCCCGTGGACCAAGGAGTAGCCCCAGGAAGACCCATGTCGACCGGACATCGTTGAGCATCTTCATTATCCTGTATCCTTTGCATCAGGACAACTCCATACAAGTGAATGGCAAAGGGCTACTGAAACTGAAAATAAACTGAAGACTGCTTTTTCTGGATCAGGTAACTGTTTCTTTTGATCTTGTGGGTCCCCTTGACTGGCTTCCCGCCAGAGTTGGTTGCCTAAAGTAACTCTACGTAACCTCAATGATACTTGCTGAAGTTTTATTGAAAACATTTCTAAGTGTCAAATGTGTTAAATTTTTCAGGGCTTGTTTGAATTTAAGTAAAAAAGTATTAATATATTATAACTTGTAATTTCTGTACCTCCAGAACCCTCCAGTAGAACTTTTGTCTTTAGGTGTCAAAAAGTAAATACAATTCTATTTAATTATTATAAATTGATGTTGGATTTCTTGAGTGTCTCGTGTATTGTTTCCTCAATTGTTTTGGTGCTGTTTAAATGTTTTACACTTGTTCCTTTGTGTAAGCTTTACTGCTCAGAGTCAAAGCTATCCAGGTTTGAGCTACAGGTTTAACAAACAAAACCTACCGGTCCTAACACGCTTGGTAAATGTATTAAATGGTGAGGTAGCATGACCCCTTTCCTCACAATAGTCCAACCACGTGGCCCTTTGAGAGGGAGCACAGAGACCTCATGAAGATCCCCTTTGGTCTACTCAAGCAACACTCTAAATACAGGCTATGGGCACCCTTTACTGACACAATCAGTATATGTGTAGGTACTACTCCATAAAGCAGTGCAGCAGCTGTCAGTGGCTGACCACTCTTCCTAATGATTGACTTTTCTTTAGTTACGCAACCATTTAATACCAGCTTATCTAGCTTCAAGGTCATTTACCTGTATTCTGTCATACAGTCATCACTCGGACACCTCTCTGTAGCTTGAGCCCTAGTACTGTTCAGCCATAAAATCAGCTCACCTACTTCACCAAGGCTCTCAGGACTCTCACTCTCCTTAAGTCTATCATCTTTGTAGGGACATATTTGATGACAGACATCCCTAGACTCTCTTGCTCCCTGTCAGTGGCTCCTAGGGCACCCCAATCACTTGGAGACTGCAACAAACCTTACTACAACTAGATTCTCATATGTGTACCCAAAACCCCACCACAAGATGGTTTGTAGCGCTTTTCAAAAATCCAACCAAAGATAATAAAAAAAAATTGTAGAAAACTATCTAGTAAGGAGAAGCCTGATTAACAGTGCCTATGTTTCATCTTAGTTTTCGAAGTGGATGGTGTTCCATAAAGAGCCATCATACATAATTTCTGGTAGTCTATTTGAAGTACATCAGGCTCTCTCTTTCACTCACAGGCTATCATCAGGAAAAAGCTGAACAATAGGTTGGTTCCCTACGTGGGATTTAAAAACCAGCGCCAACAGACAAGTAGAATAGTGTCGACCAGGATAACCTCACAATGCCCGTGGACAAGGAGTAGCCCCAGGAAGACCCATGTTGATCGCACATCGTTGAGCATCTTCATTATTCTGCATCACTTGCATTGGGACCACTCTATAGAAGTGAATGTCAAAGAGCCACTATAACTGAAACTAAACTGAAGACGGCTTTTCTGGACAAGGTATCTATTTCTTTTGACCTTGTTGGTCCCCTTCACTGGCTCCCTGCCAGAGTCGGTTGCTTAAAGTAACTCTAAGTAACCTCAATGATACTTGCAGAAGGTTTTATTGAAAAAGTTTCAAAGTTTCAAATGTGTTAAATTTTCTACTGCATGTTTGAATTTAAGTAAAAGTATTGCTTTACTATACCTTGTAATTTCTGTGCCTCGGAACCGTCCAGTGGAACATTTTTGTTTCGGCCTCAAAAAGTAAATAAAAATCTATTTAATTTGTATAAATTGATGTTGGATTTCTTGAGTGTCTTATGTCTTTTTTCTTCAATTGTATTGGTGCTGTTTAAATGCTTTACACTTGTTCCTTTGTGTAAGCTTGACTGCTCAGAGTCAAAGCTATCCAGGGTTGAGATATAGGTTTAGCAGACAAAACCTACTGGTCCTAAAGCACTTGGTAAATGTATTAAATGGTGAGGTAGCACAACCACACCATCCTGTTTCCTCATTTTGGTCCAACTACATGGCCATTTGAGAGGGATCAAAGAGACCTCTTGAGGATCCCCTATGGTCGACTCCAGCAGCACTCTAAATACAGGCTATGGGCACCTTTTACTGACAAAGTCAGTATATGCGCAGGTACTACTCCATAAAGCAGTGCAGCAGCTGTCAGTGGCTGACCACTCTTCCTAATGATTGACTTTTCTTCAGTTACGCAACCATTTAATACCTGCTTATCTAGCTTCAATGTTATTTGCCTGTATTCTGTTATACAGCCATCACTAAGACACCTCTCTGTAGCTTGAGCCCTAGTACTGGTCAGACATATAAAATCAGCTCACCTACTTCACTAAGGTTCTCAGGACTCTCACTCTCCTTAAGTCGATCATCTTTGTAGGGACATATTTGATGACAGGCATCCCTAGACTCTCTTGCTCCCTGTCAGTGGCTCCTATGGCACCCCAATCACTGGGTGACTGCAACGAACCTTACTACAACCAGATTCTGCGATGTGTACCCAAAACCCCATCACAAGATGGTTTATAGCGCTTTTAAAAACCACAAAAGATAAGAAAATAATGTAGAAACCTATGTAGTAAGGAGAAGCCTGGTTAATAGTGCCTAGGTTTCATCATAGTTTTTGAGGTGGATGGTGTTCCATATAGAGCCATCATACATAATTTCTAGTAGTCTATTTGAAGTACATCAGGTCCTCTCTCCCTTTCACAGGGTATCTTCAGGAAAAAGTTGATCAATAGGTTGGTTGCCTACGTAGGATTTTAAAACCAGAGCCAAGAGACAAGTATATCTCACATTTTATGTGGTTCATCACTTATAGAGATAAAATAGGAATGTTAAAAGGGATTTTTGTGCTCCCAGGGGCCCTAAACTCATGGGTGAAAGTGAATGAAAATGGCAAATTTACTTACTCTGAGGCCTTATAAAGTGCTTCTTCCCCTGGGAAGTGAATTAAATAACATTTCGAGGTATTTAACGTTCAAGCAAAAATGACTGAATTTTGGTGAAAGAGATAACACCCCCTCTTACGACATGCTTCTGAAAGGTAAAAAATTGTCCGTCTTCAGTTACAGTTCATATAGAAAATATTTACTAACCACTGTGTAAGAAATACAGCATTGCAAATGTTATGTCCTTAAATGCTATTTAAGTGCTGTGGTGAATGACACGTGCAATTTGTGATAAATTGATCCATGCCCAGTTAGCTTTTCACAAAGGGGAAAAAACAAATATAATCAGCATTTACCCTTCAAACAAGGGATTGTTAAACGATTTCACAGTCTAAAAGAAACACATGTATCTGAAGATGAATGTACTGTCAGATCAGTTTAACTACACTCAAGTACAAAAATCAATACTCATCATGTTAGCGTTGCCACTGCACTTCTTGAAATTAGTTTGTTTTTGTGTTCTCATTAATGTACCATAATGACCACTGCGTGATGTGCAAAATTAAGACAGGGGTAATGCATTTTATTTACTCAAATAGAGTGCACAGTGGCACATTAGTTTAAACCTCTCATAACTTAAAAAGATGTTATTGATGGTTAATTCCTCTGGATGTTTGTGAGTTAATGAATTGCATGTTTCTCAGTTGGAGACCTTGTATGAAAGCAATTTGGTATTTATTGCACCCATATAGTACAAACCTGTGAATGGCCAATGATAAGTATGTATGAATGCAAAAATTAACCCATTTTTGTGAATAAAACAATTCACCCAGCGCAAAAATCTGGATCCAAATTAATTTTGTGAGTCACAAAAGAAAATTGACATTCAAGAAAGAATGACTGAAACCAGGAAGACTCATCAAAGAGCCACATTAAATTTCCATTGCAGTGCTCTGGCTTCCACCATCCTCAGGTAGTACATAGTTTGCTCATTGACCGTTTAGCCAACACCACTGGGGTGTCAAAAATGTTTCTAAGTGAAAACTGCATTTGGAATGTGGAATCAATGCAGTTCTGTGATCTCCCCAGAGATATTTTGTGGCATTGTCACTGATGTTCAGTCCATCTGGATACAATGATTTTAAATGATACATCCAGATGGTGTCTCTGGAGCTCATTAGTTGTATCTTTAATGTTTGGACAGATACATACAAAAATGTGAGCTTTTCATTGGATGTCTTGCCCCCTTGTCAGAGGCAATACATATAATTAGTAAATTCTGAAATGATCATCAATCTTATATGTATGTATGTATTATTGTATTGGCATTAATGCATTTAGTCAATCATATTGATGAAAGTATCAGTCGCTGGATTGCACTAATTTTGAAAACTATAATAGTGTTGTGAGGGTACATAGGCCTCAGACAGGTAACACCACCATTTTACATGTTCACGTTCAAAGTTGACATCTTTCTTAAACGTTGACTCTTGACACACATTTGCATGTGCGCCCATATAGGATAATATTCTCTGAAATGGATGTTCTTACATTACACTTCTTCGTATGGGTATTATCAGTGCTTTGAACATTCTGTACCGGGCTTAAATTCACTGTGCAAAATATTGATGTTTGTTGTTGTTCGCTCGGCGACAGCCCTGCAGGGGTAGAATCAATAATGACAGCCTGACTGGAGCTCCGGCATAGTAACATGCGTGAAGTTTATTACATAAACAAGATAAATCCTTTGTTGAGACAGAGGAGCATTTCACTGTCACAGTTGAGGTCGCTCGATGCTGTAAATCCAGCCAAGCTGAATCCGTATACCTTCTTGAGAACAATGGCCTGCTCAGCACAAGAACGGGCTCCCAGATGATACATACCCACAGGTAACTGAGAATTCAGATCACCCTAGGGTATTCTGGCATATTTACACCCATAAGTCCACAAATGTAGTAAGTGCTAGGTAGGAGTAAAGATATGATTATATATGTATGCATATAAGCTATGTAACAGCACAATGGTTGAAATGTTTATCTTGTTTACCATCCTCGAAATGTTGAATACTATGATTGCTTCTTTCGATCATTGCAGTGCACATATTTTACACAAAAATCTTATTGTGTCATGTCCTTTAGGCTAGTTCTGTAATGTATACCCCTATTACATACATTTTTCCCATCCACACGACAATAACATTTCTAAACAGGTGACCTTTTACCTTGTAGCTTACTCCTGTCTCTTCCACACAAGGCTCTTGGTACTCTATCATAATCCCTGTACCTGATGTACATAAACATGTCCTCAGGCACGGTATAATTATTCTGTATAAGGGTCACCACTTTTTTCATCCTTGGCCAACTGCCAGCTGTGCTTGTTCGCATTTGTTTGGAGAAACATTCATGTTTGTTTTAAAAACATTTATGACTGTTTTCAAAACATATTGATTCTAGAAGAAACCCTGGAGTGACCACTCTAGTATATAAGACCCTTATTCCCCACTGAAATTAGGGGAGAATTCCTTTCAAGCTGACACAGGGTCCTCCATGCTAAATCTTCGACATGCAGCGGTCTGACATCTCTTGCGGGGTGTCATCCTTGAAGCAGAGACGGGGTCCTTCATTCCCAATCATCAAGTGAGGGGGCTGGTTCTCCTTTAGGGGTTTCTTGGCTACATACACACATGTACATGCTACACATACAGATATAGGCTAGGTACATTTAGGCAAATTACTTGGGGCGCGCATTTTAGGAATATGCAAGTGCTACTGTTTTTATCAGAACTGCTTAAGTTCATCTTATTAGAACTATGGTAGAAATGTATCTACTTTTTACTATATTGGTACTAGCATTCTCTTTCATATGCTTCTGCCTCCTGATTGTCGGAGCACATATGTTTTTCGCAAGACTGTCGCTAGACCAATAAATACCATCCTGTGTATTTTCTGAGAGTAAGCAAGCACGAGTATCTGAGCGAAGCATACTGTACTGTTTTCACGATCCCTGAGGAATCAGGGTTGTCATGTTCAGGGGTTGCCAGAAACTACCTACACCACTGTAGAATACAGGGGGGTGGTAGTGGCACTATCAGAGCTAGCTGGTCTAACGACTGACATATCCTGTGGGGGTGTCCAGAGTCGGATTGGACACCAATCGCTCAGTTTATGTCACCTAAAATGCGCAGGTCCTGGGGGATTCCTAGCAACTAGATGACAATTGCTTTAATAAATGATTGAAATGCCAAATCGAGTTTGCTTCTATCCCACTTTGAACATCATTAGTTACTAATGAAGGTGACTGATCCGTTTCCATGATTTCCTTGGGGAGTCTGCGTTGTCATGTTCTGAGTTTGCACATACCATCTGGTACCTTGTAAAGTTAGAGGTCCAGATTGTGCACTGTGGGTTAGCCAGGCCTAAGGCCAACATATCCTGATAGTGTGCGTGGACTTAGCATCACACAGTTTTGATGTTTATGTTGTTGAAATGCACAGTCTTTCCGATATAGTATGGACTGTATGACAATAGTCTGCACAAGCTGCACCTTCATCATGTGTATCTGACACAGACCCCGGGGTATATTGCCCACCCCTAGCTGTCCCCACCAGCTCCTCGCACAGGCAGCACTACTGTGCGCAGCCGCTGGATCTGGCAGGTCTATTCTGCCTTGACTGCGCCTGTGGGTGGGACATGACACTCGTGGTGGCCTCCCACTCACCCCAGTCACTGGCATGAGGAGCAAGCCAGCCGGCCATCTCTGGATGAGTGCAGCGGCGTACCTCTAGCAGCCTTCTCACTCGGGTCCCAGAGATGGGGTCCTGAGCCTCCAATCATAAACCCAGCCTGGGTGATGAGGTCCACAGGCCCTTGAGAACATTAGGGAGGGGGCTCCATGCATGTCCTCCCCTGGCTCCATTTGACTGGACCCTCGCCTCACTATAACCATGAGCCCTGATCCACCCAGTACAATGAAATCCTCCTGCAGCAGAGCTCCATGTGCTTGGGATTATGCTGGGGTCAAATGACGCTCAAACTTGAAAATGCCATATCTCAGGCCCTGTTGGGCAAATTTTGACAATCTGGGGACATATTAACAAGGGCCTTATCTCTGCTTTTTTGGCTTTAAAAGCCAAAAAAGCGGAGATAATCTTATCGCCCTATTTGCAAACCGGTGCTAACATGCATTAGCGTATGTTAGCAGCCGTTTTGCAGACACCTTGCTTAAAATCTCTAATGAGATGCAAAGTGGCTGCCACTGGGCGTACCCCTGATGGACTACCTTGTAAATTATCACGAAATTGCACATCGCGATATTTACAAGGTGGCCCGCAGGATTTTAGCAGACGTTAGTTTTTGGCGAAAACCGCGATTTTCACCAAAAACTAACGTCTGCTAAAATCCTGACTTACCTATTCTCAACATAGTGTGTGGATTATGCTGATACGTATCAGCAATGTTATCGCCGTTTTCCATGAAACATCGTTGGAAAACCAGCAATGTTCCATGGAAAACACCGCTAATTATCGCTGGCCGTTGATAATATGCCCCCTGGTTCTAGTTCTACTCCTGGTGACAACTCCCTAGCCATCTGGAGCACTTACTACAGGCCTCCTGGCCACAGAGGTGTCAAAATTTGCACGGAGCTGAGTTCACTTGCTCCCTGCACCAGACTTCCTTCTCGCTTTTCCTCTGGGCCTCTGTCCTGCTAGGTTCAGAAGCCCAGTCTTTCCCCCAACTACTCCTCAGGGGGTATGAGGGGTCCAGCTTCTTTGATCCTGGGGAGAGCCCCACGGTCCTCGGACAATTAAAGTCAGAGTCCTTAGCCCAGAGGGCCATCGGAGTTTCCTCCTTCTACTTGTCCATGATGTCCACCTCCAGTCCCAATGTCCAGCAGAAAAGCCCAATTAAGAGGGCTCTCCTTCCTGCGCTAGACATTTAATTTGGATGGGAGATTCCAGCAGGGACCACATCACCTCTCCGCCCCTGTCCTAACCTTCGTGCACAGACTTCGGGGACATTTCAACATAGCATCACCCAGAAGTCACTTGCCACATCTGCTGTGGGGCCTCATCTCCACCCATTGCTGACATTACTGCCAGGGCCTTTCCTAGCAAAGCTGAAAAGGAAGCCCCATACAGAGTTGGCTTCAGAGGCCTGAGCTCCGTCCTCTCGTTAGTGGGCTTGGACAGGCCTATCTCTGGCACATAATGACAGCTGGGTGATCGATGCAGAGTATTCCGCCCACTCCTTCCATCCCCAGGAGCTGAGTTAAGCACTGTTAATTGGCCTGGAGTCTGATCCTGAGACAGAGAAATATGACATTCCTAGATGACCCATAAGTTGTACAAATATGTTTGTGGACTTTGTGGAATTGATTTTCTCATACAGGTTATGCCCTAAATCGGGCTTACTCTGGTGTCTGTAGCCAAGGGGAAGTGAAACTTCACTCTAAGGCAGCTTTTCCCATAAGTGTTCCTTGGAGTGTCACTGTATTAAGCCACACTAACTTTCCCTATGAGTGTACACTACATTATGAGGCCTAAGCCAAGTCAATAGTCAATCATACAGAGTCCTCTTTGTGCCAGAATACCTATGCGCAATTACAGGGCAGCACATGACAGGAGACTCCCACAGTCAGCCCTCACACGTGCACACATGTGTGCACACATGTACATGTGTAACCAGCCAAGTGCCCCTTACCTTTGCTGCATCACAACAGCCTTATCCTAAAAGTTGGACACTGGTTGCAAACACGTGCAGTTCATTTAACATGAATGTACTGGAGATGAGTCACAGGTTATAAGGCTCCCCCCAGCAAAAGGTCAGAAATCAGTTGATCAAAAAATGAAAAATCCACTCAGATTAGATAGGCAGAATCACCTTCTCACAGTATGTGTACACGTGTGTGAATATGAGTGTGTATAAGTGCGTGCGTGGACAGCCTGCCCTTCCACCCCTGCTAAAATTACCAGCTGCCACTGCCATGGAGAAGCATTCAGCAAATGGTTTGCCATCTACATTGACTTTAGAGTTTCTGGATATGTCTCAGGCCACCTTTTGTTCAAGATACATCACTGACTCAATGTTAGTGGTAGTTTCTGGTGAAATGTGGTCAACAAGTAATTATAGAAAGTAAGGAGGGTTTTTACTTATTCATACCATTCTGATCAGCCTTGCTAGAGTAGCTGGCCCTGCAATGGAATGATTCAAATTATTCATCAAGACTGGGTGTAGCTGACAGACATTGGGAATTGCTTCCAGACAGTCACATAGTGGAGTGATTAGATGTGCTTCAATAGGCCATCTGCTGGCAGGATGGGATGGCGGAGCTGAGCACAGCCCTACTTACAACTTAATAGCCTGTGCTCTGCCTTCACACAAAGAGCAGAATGATCTTGCATTGCCACTGCAGCCAGCTTGGAGCCAGGACATGGGAGTAAGTCAATTCCAAGCACTTTAAGAACCTTTCCAGAAACTTCTGCCACCTTCCAGAAAAAGGGCCCAGAGTATAAAACTAGGACCTTCAGACTTACTTTTCAATTCACTGCTAGACCTGCAGAAGGACTCTCAGGGGACTGCCTGATTCTGCGACTTGCTGTGCACTTTAACCAGACTGTTGCTGTATCTGGAAGGACTGCTTTGCTGCCTGGAGCCTGCCTTGAACCCTCAGAGACCAGCTCTGCTGTTGAGCCCTACATCTTCATCTGCACCCAGGACTACCACAATAACTCTAAGGGCTAGTTTGCTGGCCTTCTGTTTAGAGCCAAAGGAACATAAAGGCTACCACCATCTTGAACCCTCACCTGCACTCAGTCTGAGTGAGTCCTGAACCCGCAAGAGGTGTCCCACCAATTCTGAACCCTTGGTTGTGATGCTAAAGGTGCCCAGATGGATATATCCCAAAACTAAGGACTTAGAAAAATGTTGGCCAGAATGTGCTCTGATATGTGAAAAAGTGACGTGCCAGCGAAGCAAGGCGCTTTTAAATAAGCCCCTTAATGTAGTGTACTATCCAGAACTTGTCCTTTCCTACACAAACAAAGTTACCTCTGCAACACATGCCCCCTTGCACCATGGTGCTAGGCTGTCTGTGTTAGCAATAAGCAGTTTTCTGTACGACAGCTCATTGATATGAAAACAGGTATGTTCCATATCATGTACCTGATATGCATTACTGCACTTTTCGTTAGATGTTCAACATTGCAGAAGAAAAGGCAGTTTGCATGCTATGCATCTATCTCTTGTTTTTGACTGATGTTTTTATTCTATAGATTTGTTTAACATAAGTGTCATACATATGACCAAATTTAAGTTAAGTGTAAACTTGATTGGTGAATGGACACACAACCCAGGGTAGCTCCAATGGTAATTTTGCAGTGTATGTTTGGTACATGTAGCACGTGCTGTATCTGTGAAGTTATGGAAACACTGTGACAAATATAGGATGTGCTTGCTAGCACACTGATGGCAATCACTTACACACTTTCCAAAGCAGAAAATTGCAATTCCACTAGAGTTTCCAGTCTAATGTGCCTTTTATATCAGCCACCTGGGCATGAGCTACATTTGTACATACCATTATTAGGTCAACAATTGTTGCATAGCAAACATCCACGTATTGATGCCAACCAGATATTTCACATGGCAATCTACATTGCTTTTACCATTTACCCATTTTTTAAAATGCTCTACTGGTTGTCATACCAACATTGTACATCATGTGATATCTTCTGCCTTGCAATTTTTATCATCCACAATGTACTGGTCACTCCACTTATGGACAAAGTAGCACCATGATTTCAGAACATTAAATGTCAATTTATTGAGACAACACACCAAGGAGTAAGGTCCAACTGGCAGCCAAAAACCAACAAGCACTAACATAGAGGATGAGCCTGTAGATGTCCAGGCACAGTCCATGGGGGATACATGTCATGGGATATGTAGAGTAGAGGAAAGTTTCAGTGCGAATCAATGTACAATTGCCATTATCCCAAAAAGATTACATTGACAGTCCACTGATGGATAAGAGATCAACCAGTGCTCAAGCAAACGGAGGGCAGTTCCAGTTTAGAGGTACACTAGCATAACATGTAGCACAGGACAATGGAGAATTTGGCTATGTGGCGAGAGAAATGCTACTGGGAAGTTTTCCTGGGCACAGAAGTAAAATCCACATTTTCTTCTTCTGAGGTATGTGTTGGCTCAGGTGAGGGTGGTTTCGAAGGTCCCGGAGCCAAAGGAGGCACATACACATCAGTGGCTGAAGAAGTGGAAGGCAGGTTCTCGGCAGCACGGTATTAGGCAGCCATTGTTTTAATGTGGCAGTCCTGCTTCCACTCTATGGACTCCAAAATGTTCTGGTTTAGCCCCATTATGTTGGCTACCTCACTGGTGCCTCTTGTGCAGGGCATTAGTGTGTGCCTCTGCCACATGACACCAGCGATGTCAGCCAGGGACCGTTCCAATTCACGGAGGGGTGAGTCGGTGCCTCTTCCAGGCTCTGCACAGCCCTGTTTTGAGCTGGGGCACTGAAGAACTCCCTCTAGGGTGCCTGCCATGGTCTCCAACCCTGTCTGCACCTCCTCTGCCAACTGGCTCTGCACTTCAACAACGCACTGTTCAAAAACATTTGGATGGTCCTGTGAGTCTGGTGGTTCAGATGTGGTGGGAGGTGGTGTTTGATGGGTTCCAAACAGGTCATGTGGAGACATAGAGATGCAGCTTGTCCTTCTTGTGACCGGAGAGGGGTTTGGATGGATTTAAACAGTTCCTGGAGGATGTTTTGATCCAGGCTTGGCTTGCTGTCACCCTCTACAGGATCCACTTCCAGGACAGGTTGCTGCTCAGGAGTAGGTGTTTCATGCTCTGCAATGCAACAGAATGTGGGTTGATGCTCATGTTTGACAGCTGTTCTCAAGAGTCTACAAGGTAGGGTTTATTGGCATCATTTTGTAGCTTACATTGTATGTTAACATAGCAAAGGTCATGCAACACAGCATTAAATGTAAATTTTAGGCCATGAATGCACCATATCTAAGTAGTTTTGGGCATTGGAGTCCTCTCCTATAGCACATGCCCAGACCAGCCTGCCATGGCCCAACGCATGCACCCTTGCACCACGGTGCAAAGGTGCCTGTGTTGGCACATAGCAGCCCTTTGTCCACGGGCACAGGGGAAAAGGAAGTGAATGCACCGTATCTGATAGCTATGGCGCAATCCTGCCCTGTTCTTTTGCCGTAGCGCAGCGCAGCAGGAAGGCCTACGGGACTGCTCTACGGCAAAACCTCATAAATGAGGCCCTCAATGTTTGTGGCGTGGGAACACCCACAGCCACACCCATGGAGCACTCCTATCACACATTCTTTTACATGACAGTGGCACATATTTATAAGGCTGTGAAAAGCCACACAAATTGTCTTTACATAGCCTTGTAAAAATGCCCCTGCACACGCCTTGGTGCAATAGAGAGCGGCCGTAGTGAAGCCCACATGCGGCCATGAGGAAAGGAAACACCTTTTATCCATTCTCAAGTGGATGAATTGCTTCTTAATTTCATTATTGAGAAATCTGAAGTCCTATACTGCGGGACTCCACCTCCCTCTGGTCAAAGAGTTAGAGACCAGACTCCAAGGAGACACTACCCACTGAAATAATTTGCAGCCACCTGGATGGTAAGTGGTGATTTTTTTAAGGGAATTTATCCATATCATACCCGGCCTTTGAAACTAGTAACCAATGCAGAGTTGCCCTGTTTTGACTATGTCACACAACAGTGTGCAATTGGTGTCAAAGGCTGCGTGCATCATGGTTTGCGCACAATCATTGAAAAAGGCCTATTCACTGAAAACTTGCTGTTAATGGCACGTTTTGGTTTCTTCTGCTTATGAGAAAAAATATATGTTTACAACAAAAAGCAAAGACTTCAGTAAGATCAACAAGGCACATAAGGGGTGATTTGTGCCACCTTACTTGGCTTTGTAAATAAATGTAACACAACACAGCGGCTTGCACAGCTTTACGTTACATTTTAGGCTGGTAGGCGTTCTGTGGGTGGAGCATGGGCATTCCTGTGCCGTCCCCCCATCGCTTTCACACAATTCAAGATTTACAAAGGTAACCCTGCTAGAGTATGGCATAACAATATGACAAATCTATTTTCCTCTTTATTATTTTCTCTTTCTATGCCTTATGCAGAGAGGAAAAAATGCATTGCTTTTGTGCAGGAAGGTATCCCTTCCTGAAAAAAAACAACCCTGTACTTAACATAGGCACCTTTGCAGCATGGCATACAGGGCCTGCGGTTGTGCTAGAAGCACACAGTGCGCCAGCACTAGGAAGGGAGCAGTAGGGCGCCATACCTTAACAGATATGGCACATTTCTGCTCTCTCCATTTGACGCACCGCAGGGCAGAGCAACAACTTCTGTTACTACTCTGCCTTGCGTGAAATTAATATGCCCCTAATTCTTAAAAGTTCCCTTCTTAGCCTCATAGGCTGTTCGTTTCCGTCGTACCGGAATGGATGTTTTTCTGCATGTTTGCTGGCTCTGTAATGATTGCCCGAATGTCTCTATTATCGATTTCTTATGCGGCTTCTTGGAACGCGACCTCTTTTCTTATTTGATGATCGTCTCTTTTTTTTCACCAAACCACTGATAGATATTACTTATTTTTCACAGTCTAGCTGGTGTTATAGAATCCTTTACTAATGTGATAAATGAAGTGCCATTTTTTATATCAATAATTCACTAAGAAATTTAGTATTTGGCAGTACTGCGGCTTCTCATCCTATCCATCAGAGAGAGGTACACTGGCGCCAACAAAGACGCACACAGAAACACTATTAAATAGTGAATTTAGGGCATATTATCAAGGGCTTGCGATAACATTATCGCCGCTTTAGCGTCCGTTTTCGGGTGAAAAAAGGCGATAATTTTATTGCTTTGTTAACAAGGATACGCTACCGCGTGTTTCCTTGCCTTAGCACCCGGTTTCCTATCGCCTTGCATCGCTAATGAGATGCAAGGTAGGCGTGCCCCTTACAACTGCATTATAAAATATCGCTAACGGTGCTTCGCTGTATTTACAACGAAGCCCCGTCCGGTTTAGCGCTAATTTTTTTCACGCTAACTGGACCTTAAAGCTGGAATTTAACGTCTGTTAAATTCCAGACTAAGGCATACCTAACATGGGAGGTGGATTGTGTGGCTAATACCACAGGCCCTATCATCAAGGATAACGCCGTTTTCCATGGAACATCGCTGGAAAACCAGCGTTGTTCCATGGAAAACGGCGATATCCCCGCTATCGCTGGAATATTTATCGCCATAGCGCTAAGCGTTGTTAATACAGCGCTAACATGGCGATAGGTTCCAGCGATAGCCGGCGATAGGAAAATGCGCGCTAAGTGCGGTCAGCGATAATTATCGCTGCTGCTTGATAATATGCCCCTTTGTTTTTTATCCTTTTAGCTCTGCTTCTGGATTGTTCTTTTGTGGCAAAAAGGCATTAGACAACCAATGCAAGATTATGTGTTTGTAAACTGCGAGTTCAAATGGGGTTATGTCAGAGTCTGTTTTTCCATTTGAATCACATGCCACGCTGTAGCAATTGTATGCTTCCAAACAGTGATTGTTTCACAGAGGTCCCATTGGATTCGTCGACATCACAATTACAGACAGCTAATTAGTTTTCTTTCTGTGTGCCCTTGCCTGTTGTTGGCAGCATAATTCCGTATTAAGAAATGCAGGTGTTAACGAACCAAACACTCACATGTTCAAGACTGCAGCCATGGGAAACGGCTCGAGATTCACAGATTCCTCCAGTCAGCGACCTGTTGGCAGATTGTGAAGCTGACAGCGTGCCCTGCTGCCGTCTCGCGCGGGGAACATTTCCATAAGCACTGCACATTTTCCCTGGTTGCTTTTAATTAAGCAGTATGTCCTGACAGATTGGGCATTCACACTCCATGGGGCCTGTGTTAGTGTATGCGAGCAGGGGGGAATTCATTAATCTAATGTCAACTATAGCCGTGTGTAGTAGATACCAATAATTAAAACTGACATGAAGAAAAAGGTTACAATAGGTCGTAGGTGTTGACTTTACAAATCAATATTAAGTTCCTCAATTGACTTTATCAAAAACTCAGAAATATAATACTCTCAGGTATTCATTGTGTGGAGTATAAATGTTGTACTTGGTTTAAATTGAAAGCTTTCCACAAGACCCCATACCGACCTGCTTCAAATCTCCCACATACCGCTTTGAGACCCTTGCGTTGAAATGGTGGAAGGATTCTCAGCGCCCCAGGCAAAGTTGAAAGTTGCCTGTTGGAGCACTTTTGTTCATTTAAAATATGGAGAATGGTCTGTTTTTTATTAGAATTCTGATTTGTCAGTAGGTTGTGGCCTTCCATCCTCTGATGGAAGCTCTGACCCTACCCAGACCACTCATTATTAAATCATTTCAGGTGGCGGTTGTGTCCCCATAAGTCTTGATGTAAGCCATGCTTCAGGTCACCATGTATGGGACCTAGGGTTGCCACCTTTCCAAGAGAAAAATGCGGGCCATTTGCAGTAGAGACTGGTAAGTACAACTGAGAGGGTGGTGGGAAGAGGGAGAGCACACACACACCCATTCACTCACTTACCTCATGCATTCACATGCAGACACTTGCACACAGACCCATTCACAACACTCACTCACAAATACACATACATTCATACAAAACACGCCCGCACCAAAAAGTCAATAAAAAACAACAGTTACCTGCTGCAGCTCTCTGCGATGGAAGCCTCGGAGATGCCAGAAACTTTGAGACTACTACCTCCCCTCATTGGTTGATCTTAGGTCTGACATACCTGTAAGAAATACACGGCATGCATATTTGGCTTCAAATTATGCTGTGGCAGTGATACCCACAGTGACTGTGTCACAAAAAAAATTGTATATGGACCTGGGTGCTGGTCGGGTACTGAATTGGTATCCAACATCATCACACAGAGAGACAAGACTGATTTGTTGGTTAGAAGACAAAGAATGGCAGTAATTCATCAGGACGTGATGTCAATGTGCAGTTGCCAGGCTGTGAAAGATAAGTCTGGCATCTCTGTATAAGCAAGATACAGCACTTGTTATGGCAAGCATTCCAAACAAAATGAACATCCTGGTTGTCATGCACATTCACACTCAAGGGGTGCTCTGTGCACATTTAACAGGTTACCATGTTAAAAAAACAGATTAATTATGTTCACACATGTGAGCCCCACGATACTTGTCATCGGTATATTGTTGACATATTGAAAGATACGTGGTAGATGCGTACTCTTATGTGATTACTATAATCACATCCACTCTCTTAAGGAAGTATGATTAGGTCTTACCAAACATGAAATTACTAATTGCCACCTCGGGTGAAGCAGAGGTGCCGCGCTCAGTCGTGCAATGCTAGGAATAAAGTAAGTGATGGTTTTACTCCAGTAATGCGGCCCTCCTTAAGGGAGTTGAAACGTTGGTCATCCCGAAGGTCGGCATCAGTACTTACAATTCGAAGAGTGGAGACCCTTTGTCAGCACCTACCCTCTTCCTCCCCATCCCCGGAATGGGACTCCAGGGACCGTCATAGCTCTATTTAACCTAGAATCTGTTCAGGCAGCTGCATCGGAGACGCGTGCAGCCGCCATGTGCTCAACGCGCATGTATGGTGGCCATCTTGGAGTGGTGCACTCACCTGTGTTGGTGTTTGTGGTGCGCATATCTGGTGATCATATTGGGTTGGGTGACAGTGTTTGAAAGTAAAAGCCTGTGAGAGGTTTTTTCATATATCTAGATAATCAGGTTGGAGTCAGAGCCTATTGATGAATTAGGCAAAGATTTAAATACGGGTCCTGAGAGATCGCCCAGCTTTTCAAAAACAATCGGACCAAGGAGCCCTATGGCAGAAAAAGTATCTCATATTTTATTTCAGTGAGGAGGGCCCGCAGATGAAAGAATTGTATATTCATGATATACTTTTTTACGTAATGAATGCCCAACAGCTCAAAACCGATAGGGTCAGGGAAACCTATGGCAGGCTAAGTTTCTTACATTACAGTGCGGGGAGTCCCCAGGTGATGAAATCGTATATTCATGACAAAAACGTGGGACCCAAGGTGAAGTGTACCTAATCAAGAAACAAATGGCACCTAAGGATAGTTTATGGATTACGAAGAGCCTGGTGAAAACTTGAGGAGTATCCAGGTGGTGTACGGGTTTTTTTTTGTTGGTAGGACCAATGTCAGACCCCTGAGTTAGAGTAATGTGGAGATGTCTCATTTGTAGTTCCTTAGGCTTGATTAGAAAGTGGTGTACACCTATACAGGACAGATGGATTGTTACTTTGGTGGATGGTCATGGAAGCCAACACTATATGGTGCATGATAAGTATGTGCCTAAATTTCGATCCAAGAAATCTCGTCATTCAGTCTGGTCCCATTAGTTTGTGAGCGGAACACCCATAGTTGCTCTTGCCTAAAAAGAGCAGTTGTACTCCATGAGGATATGAAAGGAAAAGGGCAGTAGGGTTATAAGGCTGCGCACGGAGATGTAACCGTAAGTGAGCAAAAGAAATTCTATTTGTTGAAACTACGGAATTTGAACAACACCACCCCTCCTTGTTAAATGAGTTCAGACAATGTCCACCCTCATATAGTACAAAAACAATTTCAAAGTCCTGAGCAGCAGTCGTAGAATTAGTATCACAATACGTCCAAATAGTAGTCTTCTCAAATGATTTACTTGATCTTTATTCCACTTTTCGTAAAATTTGTACTCCAATCCTTCAACATAACAGGTAGCCACAGGTTGAGCCAACACGTGTTTTGTCTCTAGGCATTAACCTAAGACTTCGTCAGGGCTACAACAAACAAATACTTAAATTACTATTATAATACAAAGAATAAAGTTTCAGTTGAATTGATAGAACCTCCACCAAATTTAGTCCAAATAAAGAATCACCTGCTGTGCAACCCCGTCAGTCAAGCGAAATTTCAAAAGAAAAAGTATAAAGAGTAGTGTTCATACAGAGATAGGACAGTGAGAAATCAAATCACCAAAAATGTAAGAAATAAGTGCCAAGGCTAAGTAATAAAACGCAAAGGAAAAAGACAATGACCACAACCTTAAAATCCCAAAGTGAATCAAGATAGGTCATACTGAATCTGGCAATGAGCTCACCGCAAATGACGTGTATCTGTGGACAAGTAGTTTGGATAAAGTGTTCTGCCACACTTTAAAAATTGACGTTCTCCAGCTCAATCAACTGCACTAAGATATAAATGCAATGACTAAATTACCATTCAAGGTTCCCAAACATCAGTAAAGTCACTAACTATGCCAAAACACTGCAAGTAAAAGAATAATGCAATCAGTACTCACCACTAGGTAACGGGAACACAATGTGTAACAATGAAATCTCCAAAGTAAAGAGACATGGAAATTCCAAGACTCCAAGTAGCGTTCTAAATAGAAAAACGAGTAACGTAAGGCTGATATTACTGGGATGATCATGAAAATTAAACCTCATAGATTGAGCACAATCCAAACACTCAATATACAAATCTCATACCTATAATATACTATTCCTATGCAATAATCAGATAGCAAATCCAGAACTATAAAGACCCCGAGACTGTACGTTGGGGACAATAACCCTCCTGTTTTGTATGGCAATTAAAAATCCCGTGGTGACTGCCTGGAAATTAACCAGACCATTTACAAAAGGAGTAAACATGCGAAAATAATACTCAACATACCTAATATTAAAGAAACTCGTAGGGAAACTCACAATGGAGAGTGCTCCGATCCGTGTCCAAGTCGCAGCGTATTGCATACGCGCCATCTTGGAGTTACTATTTAAGCAATACTCATGTTGTAAACACAAAAGATGATCCCTCGTGAGAGTACTTCACAGCCAAGAGGTTATAACCGCACCATTTTAGGCTGGTCAAAAAAGTATTACGTTCATATTTAGCCAGCTAAAGGACAAGCAATAATTATACCCTTTACCCACCTGACTATATTTACTCTCATATACGAGAATATCTAATAAAATATCAGGGAAAGCACACAAACGTGAGTATCCGTCAAGAACCATAACAGTTATATAAAATTATTTAACAAGCTTCAATTCTATGCAGTCTAAATTTTAAAAATTATTCGACACTTCACCAAAAGCTTAGTCAAAAAATTAAGAGCCAGTGCGATGAGCAACTAAGGGTATCTCGGTCGGGCAAAGGCACGATCGCATATGTGTGCCATCTTAGTGGTGAATATATATCATAAAATGGCAATTACGGCGTCACCTCTCAAGTCTACAAAAAGTATTTCAAATGATTGAGGGAGGGGAGATTACCATGCATAATAGAAAGTCAGGGGAAATTAGAAACAAGACACGGCACCGTTACCTTACCTCTCAAGCTCGCAAAGAATACTTCAAATACTTGAAGAGAAGGAAAATTATCGTGCAAATAGAAAGTCGGAAGAGCTTAGGAAACATAGAGGAGAGAGAGATATATACATAAACAAAGGTCTAAAAGACAATAACAACACATACATCATAACAGACTAAATGGTAGAGTAGCACGTTCTTGCTATTAGAGAGAGAACAACAGACAATTCACATATATTGTTAATGTGAAAAGATCAGAATGCATAGATATTTGGGTAACACATGAATAATCCACCAGTCAATTCACAAATGCAGTTAATGTGAAGAAATCAGGATGCATAGCTTATGGTGTAACACAGAAGTATTCCATCAGTCAATGGGGGTAACAATCATAGCATATAGGTTATTAATGTAATTAAACAGAATTTGAACCATAGTTAATTTGATTAAATAAATCGTGACACCATAGTTCCCTGGAAGCATATCAATTGTGTTGTCAGTTAGCGTGTTATAGGAGGCAAAATGTTGTGATATAGTTTTAAGATCTGATCCCCGTCCCCCAAGTATAAATGACCAATATCAACAAATGATTAACACCTGAAATGATATCGGCAGCCTCATGTTCTCAAAAAGTATTGTAGCTCAGAGTCAATGTTGATGCCCATTTCCACTGCATGTTATCTTAAAATCCATTGGGCTTCACATTGTCGTACTTTTAGTTCCCTATTGCCTCCCCTGATATCAATCGGTATTGCTTCAATACCATGGAAAGCAAAAGCCAACTTAGTACTCTGTGCTGTACATTCTAGAGCATGGGTCACTATCGGATATCTAGAGTTGTGGTTTTTCAAGGGTCTAAAATGCTCCGATAAGCGTTCTTTGAGGCATCGTATAGTGCTCCCGATGTACATTTTTGTACACTTGCATATGATCGCATAAACAACAAATTTTGTAGAGCAATCAATATGTTGTTTAATTTGATATTTTAACAGACCCATGATATGCAAATTCCAATTTACCATGTATCGCTAGTTTGCACATGCTACAGCTCCCACACTTATATGAGTCCTTATTAAGTGTGTGTAGCCAGGTGCGTTCCACATGTCCTGTTCTTGGATAACTCGGGCTGACAATATTCCGTAATGTCATACCTTTGCGATAGATGATGCTGGGGTTCTTAACGATATAGGAACTGAGGTTATGGTCAGCAGTCAACAGATACCAATGTTTTTTTTTACAATATTGTAAATCTTATGTGACCAAGGATGATAGCTAGTATCCATTTTAACCGATAAAGTTAGTTTGGAATCTTGCTTACTCCTAGTTTTTAATGTGTCACTCCTGGATGGTTTTACAGCACTTTGTCTGGCTTTGTATACTATGCCAGGTTCATATCCTGTAGCCAAGAATCTCGATTCCATATTACTGGCACAGTCGGCAAATTCTACATCTTTACTGCAATTTCTGCGGGCCCTGTAGAATTTGCCATAAGGAATGGCATTGACTTGAACTCTAGGATATGCACTGGTTGCATGCAGCACAGAATTGCATGACGTGCTTTTCCTGTGTAGTTTGCAGTTAATTTTGTCATTATCTACAAATAGTTCCACATGCAAGAACACAATTCTTTCCTTACTATATGTCATGGTGAATGACATATTGTACACATTGTTATTCATATAGTCAAAAAATTATTTTAGTTCTAACTCGCTCCCCATCTAGATAAGTAATCAGTCGTCAATGTACCTGCCATAGTATACTATATATTCATGCCACTTTGCTCCTGAGGTGCCCCAGACATGCGCCGCCTCAAACCTCCCCATAAAGAGGCAGGCAAAGGACGGCGGAAATCTGGAACCCATCGTGACCCCGCAGTGTTGTTGGTACCAATCACGTTTGAATAAAAACACATTATGCTCTAAGATCATTCTTGACATACTGATCAGCATTTCTGAATGTTCAAACTGCTCCACTGGTCTTTTGGACCAAAAATGTTCAAAAGCGCCAAAAGATCTTGTTCATGTCTGATGTTAGTATACAGTGACACTACATCTAGTGTCACTAATATCATCGATGTATCCCAATTAATATCCAAAAGGATATTTAAGATGTGTTTAGTGTCTCTGATATTAGAAGCAAGGTTGGTCACATAAGGTTGTAAAAATGTGTCAACAAATTTGGAATTTTTTTCCATAGGACCCCTTATTCCTGACACTATCGGCCTCCTAGGCGGTGAAGTGGCATTTTTATGAATTTTAGGGAGGGTGTATATACAGGGACATCTAAGTTTATCCACCAACAGATATTTATACTCGTCATCATTGATTAAACCCTTGATGTTTCACTTTTTCAACTCAGTATTAATGATTCTAGTAATTTCATATATTGGGTTGTGTGTGATTTTTCTATAGCAGGTTCATTTGATAACTGGCCCATTAGTTCTGCTTCATACATGGCCGTATCCATTACTATGATGTTCCCGCCTTTATCAGCTTCCTTAATAGTAATATCCACATTAGTACTGAGTTGGTTGGGGGCTGTTCGTTCATTTGCTGTAAGGTTATTATTGTACGGACCCAACCTCTTGTGTCTCATAGTTTCGTCACATTTATCAAGTTCTTTGTTTATAATTTTATGAAAAATCTCAACATTATTGCCACTAGCCAAATGGGGCATCCACTTAGATTTTGCTCTTAGACCACTATCAATGCTAAGATTGGTACAACATTCTAAATCCGTCAGCAGAACTAATGGGCCAGTTATCAAATGAAAACTGTTATAGAAAAATCACACACAACCCAATATATGAAATTACTAGAATCGTTAATACTGAGTTGAAAAAGTGGAACATCAAGGGTTTAATCAATGATGACGAGTATAAATGTCTGTTGGTGGATAAACCTAGATTTCCCTGTGTATACACCCTCCCCAAAATACATAAAAACGCCACTTCACCGCCTGGGAGGCCGATAGTGTCAGTAATAGGGGGTCCTACGGAAAACATTTCCGAATTTGTTGACACATTTTTACAACCTTATATGACCAACCTTGCTTCTAATATCAGAGACACTAAACACATCTTGACTATCCTTTTGGATATAATTGGGATACATCGATGATATTAGTGACACTAGATGTAGTGTCACTGTATACTAACATCAGACATGAACAAGGTCTTTTGGCTCTTGAACACTTTTTGTCCAAAAGACCAGTGGAGCTGTTTGAACATTCAGAAATGCAGATCAGTATGTCAAGAATGATCTTAGAGCATAATGTGTTTGTATTCAAACGTGATTAGTACCAACAACACTGCGGGGTCGCGATGGGCTCCAGGTTTGCCTGCCTCTTCATGGGGAGGTTTGAGGCGGCGCATGTCTGGGGCACCTCAGGAGCGAAGTGGCATGAATATATGGTATACTACGGCAGGTACATTGACGACTGTTTACTTTTCCGGACGAGGAGCGAGTTAGAACTAAAATAATTTTTTGACTATATGAATAACAATGTGTACAATAGTCATTTACTATGACATACAGTAAAGAAAGAATTGTGTTCATAGATGTGGAACTATTTGTAGATAATGACAAAATTACCTGCAAACTATACATGAAAAGCACGTCATGCTATTCTGTGCTGCATGCAACCAGTGCACATCCTAGAGTTCAAGTCAATGCCAATCCTTATATCGAATTCTACTGGGCGCACAGAAATTGCAGTAAAGATGAAGGGGCAGATTCACAAGCCCCTTGCGCCTCATTTGTGCCGCCATTGCGTCACTTCTGTGACACAGCGGGGAGTATTTACAATGTGACACATCTAGGGAGATGCTTCACGTTGTAAAGCCCTGCACCACATGAAACCTGCATCAGGTTTCTTATGGGCGTTGCGACGCAGGGTGGGCATTCCCTCGCAGGTACGCCTCGTAAACGTGACGCAGTGAAATCTACAAGATTTCACTGAGTCACTTTTACGGCCATGCTGCGTCAAAACCCTGTGCCTGCTTGAAGCAGGCACAAGGAGTGATGCAGTATGTTAGGCATAGGGCGCCCCCGAGCCTTGCTGGATCTGCGTCGAGCTTGCGACGCGACTCCAGCAATGTGCCCCCTTTACGAAGGGGGATGCAATACGCATCTGCCCATCCGTGCGCCACGGTGCGCCGCATTGTAAAGGCGGCGCATCAGTGGTGGCGCACAGGTGGTTTTGCCTGTCACAAGTGTTCTGGCACATCCCTGACGATTTGCAGAGATGCACCAGGCCTTGTAAATATGCCCGGTAGACTTTGCTGACTGTGCCAGTAATATGGAATTGAGATTCTTAGCTAGAGGATATGAACCTGGCGTAGTATATAAAGCCAGACAAAGAGCTGTAAAACTGTCCAGGAGTGACACATTAAAAACTAGGAGTAAGCAAGATTCCAAACTAACTTCATCGGTTAAAATGGATACTAGCTATCATCCTTGGTCACATAAGATTTACAATATTGTAAAAAAACATTGGTATCTGTTGACTTCTGACCCTAACCTCAGTTCCTATATCGCTAACAACCCCAGCATCATTTACCGCAAAGGTATGACATTACGGAATATTGTCAGCCCTAGTTATCCAAGAACAGGACATCTGGAACGCACCTGGCTACACACACTTAATATGGGCTCATATAAGTGTGGGAACTGTAGCATGTGCAAACTAGCAATACATGGTAAATTTGAATTTGCATATAATGGGTCTGTTAAATATCAAATAAACAACATATTGATTGCTCTACAAAATTTGTTGTTTATGCAATCATATGCAAGTGTACAAAAATGTACATCCGGAGCACTATACGATGCCTCACAGAAAGCATATTGGAGCATTTTAGACTCTTGAAAAACCACGATTCTAGATATCCAATAGTGACACATGTTCGAGAATATACAGCACAGATTACTAAATTGGCTTTTGCCTTCCATGGTATTGAAGCGATACTGATTGATATCAGGGGAGGCTATAGGGAACTAAAAGTACGACAGTGTGAAGCCCGATGGATTTTAAAATTACATGCAGTGGAAATGGGCATCAACATTGACTCTGAGCTACAATACTTTTTGAGAACATGAGGTTGCGGATATCATTTCAGGTGTTAATCATTTGTTGATATTGGTCATTTATACTTGGGGGGCGGAGGTCAGATCTTAAAACTATATCACAACATTTTGCCTCCTATAACAAGTTAAATGACAACACAATTTATATGCTTCCAGGGAACTATGGTGTCACAATTTATTTCATCAAATAACTATGGTTCAAATTCTGTTTAATGATATTAAGAACCTATATGCTATGATTGTTACCCCTATTGACTGGTGGAATACTTATGTGTTACCCCATAAGCTATGCATCCTGATTTCTTCACATTAACTACAAATGTGAATTGACTGATGGATTATTCATGTGTTACCCAATAGCTATGCATTCTGATCTTTTCACATTAACAACATATGTGAGTTGTCTGTTATTCTTTCTCTAATAGCAAGAACGTGCTACTGTACCATTTAGTCTGTTCTGATGTATGCGTCGTTATTGTCTTTTAGACTTTTGTTTATGTATGTATCTCTTTCTCCCCTATGTTTCCTAAGCTCTTCCGACTTTCTGTTTACACGATAATTTCCCTTCTCTTCAAGTATTTGAAATATTCTTTGCAAGCTTGAGAGGTGAGGTAGCGGTGCCGTGTCTTGTTAATAATTTCCCCTGACTTTTGTATTATGCATGGCAATCCCCCTCCCTCAATCAATTGAAATACTCTTTGTAGACTTGAGAGGTGATGCCGTAATTGCCATTTTATGATATATTTTGATATGGCCCCTCTCAATATTCACCACTAAGATGGCACACATGTGCGATGGTGCCTTTGCCGGATCGTGATACCCTTCATTGCTCATCGCGCTGGCTCTTAAGTTTTTGACTAAGCTTTTGGTGAAGTGTTGAATAATATTTAAAATTGTGACTGCATAAAATTGTACCTTGTTAAATAATGTTATATAACTATTATGGTTCTTGACAGATACTCGTGTCTTTGTTCTTTCCCTGATATTTTATTAGTTATTCTCATATATGAGAGTAAATATAGTCAGGTCGGTAAAGGTTATAATTATTGCTTGTCCTTTAGCTGGGTAAATATGAACATAATACTTCTTTGACCAGCCTAAGATTGCACGGTTATAAACTCTTGGCTGTGAAGCACTCCCACGAGGGGACACCTTTTTTGTTTACAACATCAGTATTGCTTAAATAGTTGCTCCAAGATGGCGCAGACACAATACGCAGCGACTTGGATGTGGATTGGAGCACTCTCCGTTGTGAGTTTCCCTACGAGTTTCTTTAATTTTAGGTATGTTGTGTATTATTTTCTCGTGTTTACTCCTTTTGTAAATGGTCTGGTTAATTTCCAGGCAGTCACAACGGGATTATTAATTGCCAAAGAAAAACGGGAGGGCAATTGTTCCCAACGTACAGTCTTGGTGGCTTTGTCGTTCTGGATTTGCTATCTAATTATTGTATAGGAATAGTATCTTATAGGTATGAGATTTGTATATTGAGTGTTTGGATTGTACTCAATCTATGTTAATTAATTTTAATGATCATCCCAGTAATATGAGCCTTACGTTACTCATTTTTCTATTTAGAACGCTACTTGGAGTCTTGGGATTTCTGTGTCTCTTTACTTTGGAGATTTCATTGTTACACCCTGTGTTCCCGTTACCTAGTGGTGAGTCCGGATTGTATTATTCTTTTACTTGTAGTGTTTTGTTATAGTTAGTGACTGTACTGATGTTTGGGAACCTTGAATGGTAATTTAGTCATTGCATTTATATTTTTGTGCAGTTGATTGAGCTTGAGGACGGCAATTTTGAAAGTGTGGTAGGGCACTTTATCCAAATTACTTGTCCACAGATACACATCATTTGCGGTGAGCTCATTGCCAGATTCCGTATGACCTCTCTTGATTCACTTTGGGATTTTAAGGTTGAGGTAATTGTCTTTTTCATTTGTGTTTTATGACTTGGCCTTGGCACTTATTTCTTACGTTTTTGGTGATTTGATTTCTTACTGCCCTATCCCTGTATGAACACTACTCTTTATACTTTTTCTTTTTAAATTTCGCTTGACTGACGGTGGTTGCACAGCAGGTGAGTCTTTATTTGGACTAAATTTGGTGGAGTTTCTATCAGTTCAACTGAAACTTTACTCTTTGTAATATAATAGTAATTTATGGATTTGTTTGTTTTAGCCCTGACGAAGTCTTAGGTTAAAACCTAGAGACAAAACACATGTTGGCTCAACCTGTGGCTACCTGTTAGGTTGAAGGATTCGAGTACAAATTTTAGGAAAATTGGAATAAAGATCAAGAAAATCATTTGAATAGGCTACTATTTGGTCTTATTCTGATACTAATTCTACGACTGCTGCTCAGGACTTTGAAATTGTTTTTGTACTCCATGAGGGGTTGGCTTCAAGAATGGTCCATCTTAGGTCATCAATGGAGTGATTTTGATTATTGAAATAATTGCTCATCTTGGTTGCATTTCATCCTCATCTGATGGTGCTCCTATGCTTCCCTGTTCTTATTTTCACAGGTCTTGTAGTCATCCTTACATAATACATCATGGAGGGGCATTTTATAGGATAGACGCAGTTTCTGGTGTTGCAATTAGTGTGATTCTTTTGGGTCCAAGAAAAGTACCCTAATTGTAGGGTGGCATAGTGTTCAGTTGAGTTGTAGGCAGTGCAGCTTCCACATGGGTAATGTCCGGTTACTACTGGAAGGTTCCATAGAGTAGTTGTTGAGTTGAGTTTCTACATGTTTGGTCTTGTATGCACCAGTTGATCTTTCAAATTGGATGTTCGCAAAGTGGGGACGTTCAAAATTCAGATTGCTTCTATTCAAGATGTACTAATGTTTCAATATAACCAATTTGACCTTATTGGAGAGGGGTGTGAAAGTCGTAACACATGTCATTACTTCATCCTTGGGGCGAGTATTGTCTTCCAGTAGAGCCTCCCTGTTGCTATTGCATGCCCTTTTTTCTGCAGGTCTGATTACTCTAGGAGGGTACTTCCTCTCAAGAAGGTTGCCACTCAATTCTTTGGCTTGGGTGTCGTTAACGGTATTGTTGCTGCAATTTCCTCGTGGACGTAGAAACTGCCTATATGGTTAGTTTTCTCAGAGAGCCTTAAGGCGATGGCCCTCAAAGGAAAGGAGGCTGTTGCAGTCCGTGTTTTTTTTGGACATCCTTGTCTGTAGCTGGCCATGGGTCAGGCTAATCAACAGGTCCAAGAAGGAGATCTCTGAGTCTGAGACCGAGCTTGTGAAATATAGGAAGGGATTCAATGTGTTTATCCAGTCCGTGAAGGCTTCACAGTTGTTCTTGTTTCCTTTCCATATGACGAGAATGTCGTCTATATATCTCTTCCATGAGATAATACTTTTCTCAAATGGATTGGTGGTGTAGAAAATATATCTTGATTCAAAGTGGACCATATAGAGGCCGGTCAGACTTGGGGCGAACGTGCTCCCCATTGATGTCCCCTGTACTTCGTGGTAGATCTGGGTCTTGTACATAAAGCAGTTGTTCTTGAGAGTGATGGTAGCGCATTCTATAATTAATTCCGCTGTGGTAGAGGTTGATGAGTTGTAAGCTCTCAGGAGTGAATCAATTACTTCAATGGTTGCATCTTGAGGGATGTTTGCATGGAGCCCCTCCACATCAAGTGTCATCAGGAAGGTTACGTCTTTAGGGTTCTCGATGTTGGTGATGAGATTCAGAACATCATTAGTATCCTTTAGGAATGAAGGAATAATTTGGACCAGTGTTTGGAGGAAGTGGTCACAAAATTGACTCAATGGTTCCAGAACCAACCATATCCCTAAGACGATGGGTCTTCCGGGGGGGTTGGGGACGTGTTTCCTTGTGGATCTTCAGTAGCACATAGAAGTAGAGAATCACAGGTGTCTCATTCACCAAAAAGGCAGCTTCCTTCTTTGAAATCCATCCCCGGTTTTCGGCAGAGTTTACAAGTTTCTGATCCATTTCAAAAGACTAGCTGTGGGTTTCACGTCCAATTTTTCAAAATATCCTGTGTTGGCCAGTTATCTCTGGAATTCGCGGTTATAGGCTTGGATGCTACTTTCACGCATTGGGGGCTCATATGAGTGAACATAATTGATTGGTGTTTTTAACACGGTAATCTATTAAACGTGCACAGAGCACCCCTTGAGTGTGAATGAGCACTACTACCGGGATGTTCATTTTGTTTGGAATGCTTGCCATAACATGTTTACAACTTGTGCTGTGTCTTGCTTATGCCGAGATACCACACTTCTCTTTCACAGCCTGGCAACTGCGCAATGACACCACGTCCTGATAAATTGCTGCCATTATTTTTTCTTCTTACCAACGAATCAGTGCCCTGTGTGTCTTGTCTGTTTGTGTGATGCTGTTGGATGCCAATTCAGTACACGGCCGGCACCCTGGTCCATATACACATTTTTTTGTGACACAGTCACTGTTGTAATTATTCCTACAGCATGATTTGAAGCCAAATATCCATGTACGTCAAGTGACTGGATGCTGAATTTGGTACCAGGCCGATATTCTGGTCCTCGATAATGAATGCCCTGGTTCTCATACCAGGGACATGATAACCTCTCTTTTTATATTCCCCTTTTCTCAACAGATTGTACATTGAACCACATATACAGTAGGTAGCACTTTAGGGGCACCATATAATCGTGGGGTAGATAACGTTCTCTGTTGTGAAAGCACCACGGATCCTTATGACCGCTAGAAAGGAGCAAAACATGTCGACTTAGAACTCAGTGAGACCAGAGGAAGGCTTCTGGCTTAGAACTACAGGGTAATTTTCTTGACCCAACTGTAGTACACTGACTTCCAGAATTCCTCAAAACCGCATTGCTAGCATTCACCTGTAAAATGGCTTTTATTCCTGACAGGGTGGTCCAGTTATTCAAGAATAGTTTGTGACCTCCGCCATCAGTTTTAATCCACATTTTCATACTCACTACACCACCCCACTTACTACCTTTCTTGCACTCATCATACAGCATTTTTCAACAAAAGATCTCCACTAATGTGACCCTTTGCGGGACCCGTAGGGCATTGCAGCACCTGCCCGACGAGGAGCACCGCCCTATGATGAAGCATGAAATCCTCTTGGGGATGAGTGAGGGCAACATGAGACAGTCTTGTCTGCCCCGTGTCCTTGCTCTAGTCACACAAATCCTGTCTAGATTCTTTCTCTTCTTCTTTAGGAACAGAATACCTATTTTTGTGATACTGTAAAGGAGACATTCTGGGCTGTGCATGAGTTGGGGTTAATTCTTCCTCATGAATTGCATTTTTCAAAATGTGGCTGTGACTGACATCGGAGAGTGGAGGACTTTAAGGTTCCGCTTATTCCAATATCAGGAATGCGCTGACCAAATTCGGCTTCGACGGAGTCCTCATGAGAGGACATGCTTCATTGGTCCGCATTTGCTTTTTTTGACTAGCGAAGGCGGGGTGGAGTGTTCTTGGGAATTCTCCACACATTGTGCATACTAGTTTGAGTTTGGGTGACCCTCGTCCCGTATGTCTTGTGAAGGCCACAATTGGAAGGCTGAAATGCGTTCACCTCTCCCTTTTTACCAGGACCAACGTCAATCTGCACATGAAGAAAGATTTATATGGAACCCAATGGGCTATTGACCATAATAATGTTGTCGTAGGCAATTATTTAAGCTGATTATTTTATCCGCCAATGCAGTCACTTGTGTTCACCTATTTAACATGATGTTGTGGACTTTTTAAACTGTATTTTGTTTCATGATCTGTAAATTTGACGATGTACGCTAATTTGTATCATGTTTGTGAAAATGATAAAAAATCTGGTTCGGTTGAAATATAAAAATGAGAACAATTGGGTTTTGACTTCTCGCGTAGTAATGCTTATAAAACATTGAGGAGATTGATAATACACTCAAGATTATAATTAATGATTAACTCATAACAGGCAAGTTTGCTTACTTCCTGCCTGGGGTGACAAAAAGAAATCGGCCTCTTGGTAATAATATTGAATGGTCCCTGCTAGAGGTTTCTTTCTTTTTCTGAGTAGATGTTCATGGTTCAGCCTAGGCTCTAGAAGGTTATATGGACACCCTCTCTTTTTCTTTGTGGCGAGCCAATCCAGCACTGGTTCCCTGTAACAGTACTGTGGTGGATCGACCTTTATCAGTCAGTCATGCAGATAATGTCACCATCTCATGGTTTATTATATTGCTCTTGTAAGAAATTAGATTATTAGTTGAGAGAGGTGGAAGCCCCACTCAAATAATAAACACAGGGTGAAACCAGAAAGTCACTAAATAAATCTGTGCTTAACCCTCTTGTAGCTTGGCACAAAAGCTGTCAGGCCCAACATAGAGGCACTGTGTGGGGTATTGTTGCAGCACTAAATTAGTAAGAAAGTGGAAACACAACTCAAGAAAAATCCCAACCATATTTTAACAATACAGTAAAATGCAATAAATATAATGACACCAAAATAACAAACATCCAATCAGTAGAACTGGAGATATGAGTTTTTTAAGTTTTAGGTGAAAATAGCAGCTAAAAGCACATAGCGCCACTCACGGTTATCTGGTTGTACTAGAAGAGGCAAAGTCACAAGTTTACCAGGTTCATCCCACTGAAGAGTTTACTTTCTGAAGTCTGTACAAAAAGCTGCGTTCACATTAGTGGGGGCCGCATGGAGGTCATTGTTGGTGTGAGGAGCAGGTTGGGCAACATGAATGGTTGCTGTTTTGGTGTGAAAAGCAGTCGCTGCTGGAGCTTCATGTTTCGGGTTGACGTGGGCTGTCACTGGTGCAAATCTTGTTGGTGGTTCGCTTTGGCATTAGAGTAGTAGTAGTAGTAGTAGTAGTAGTAGTATTTACACTCTGATGCCAGTCACAAGTCTAGGGCCTCTTGGTGATTGGGACTCCCTCCAGCAGAGACCAGCAGCAGGGCTCAGGCAGGTCGAGGAAGATCCCCTTGGGGCTAGTCAGCTGGGCAGTTGCAGAGATGTCCCTGGAAGCTTGTTGTTGTGTAGCTCAAACAGGAGGTCAGTCAACTGGCCCTTGTAGTCACTTCTAGAGAGCATGGGTTCAATGCAAGCAGATTAAATTTTCCTTCTTCAGACAGCAGAACAATACTTTTTTTGAATCTTCCAGAGGGCCAGGAGAATTCTAAAGAGAGGTCACTTTTATACCTGGTGCCAGCCTTTTTTGTTGGGGAATCTCCTAGCCTACCTCCAAAACTGGTCCTTACCTTACCCTGATTCTAGCTCTAAACTGTCTAGGGGAAGAAAGGCAAGGGCAGATCTGGTGTCAGGTTCCTTTGTGTGTGATGCAGGCAGGGTCCTTTAAAGTGAATTCTAGGCAAGGAAAAACATCTCCCCAGCAATCCTGTCAGGAAGAGCCTCTCCTTCCACACATAGGCTTCTTCTATCTCACTGTCCCAAAACAATACACAAAACATCACAGAAGAGAATTCACAGTTCTTCGACCCTTGACACTGAAAGAAAGGCACATTTTGCTTAGGCAGAAAAAAATGCCAACTCACAGAATAGTGACTTAAAACCAGACTTCACCTTTGAATGTGGATTTTAAATTACAATTCACTAGAGTGTAAACAGCATTTTCCTTTCTGGTCACAATATAATTTTCTAAGTGTAATAAGGTAACACACTGTGTTTCTCTGGTAGAGATAGTCTTACAACAGTGAAAAGCAAAGTTAGGAGTTTTCACTGTCAGAACAAGTAAAACTTAAGTACACATGCACTTTTTTTTAAATACCATGCGCATAGCCAAATTGCCAAACTTAGGGGCCTAGCCTTGCATGTTGTTCTTTTGTTGACAGTGTCTACGATGTGCTGAGGTGTTAGGAGGTTAGGAGGGCATACTTCCGCTCCCTGGAGTTAGTATTCTCTATATGAGACACATATTTCTCTCACAGAGGTCCATGAGATTGATACATTTCTTGATTTTGATAAACAAGAGACATAATATTGTGAATTAATTATTATTTCCCCTCTGAGTACCATTAGGGCCAAGGGTCATTGGACTCAGTGCTATCCTGTTCCTTAGGAGGCTTGTATGATCACAATGATTTCGCCATAAACACCATGTTTTGGTTTGTTTTTTGCTAAATACTTCCTTGAGACAAAATCATCCAGTTTCTTGTTGTTTCAATGATCTAAACGTTTCTTGTCTTTTCTTCTCATAAACTATCTCTGTCCCAATGATGATGATGACCCTTTAATTGCTAGAGTCAAAATGCCGTAGACGATTTACTTGACAATTGGAAATGGTTTGTCACCCATTATTTTTTCCATCTTGAGTGGACCATTTGATTGAATTGTAGACGCTTTGCCATTCCTTCTTTTTTATTAACACTATGGAATTTTTTTGTATGTTTGTGTAATATGTTGAGCATGAACTGTTTCTGTATTGTATTACTTTGTGTTCTGATTCTTTGACAAATGTAATTTCTAATAATACTTAAAATATTTTTGAATTTATGTGTGGGCATCCCTCCTTTTGCTTTTTTCCATATACACACAAATCTATTAATGTAATGTTTTTTGCAATTTTTGGAGAAAAAAAATGTCTGCATTTATTGATTGTTTTTTCAATGTAAAAAGGTCAATCCCATGGAACCCTTGCTGTTTATACATGTTTTACTGCCCCTCATTCTAGGTCAGTTGAGCTGCCCCTGTTCTGGTTAACTTTCTGAAAGTGTCATTTTCAGAATAGTAACTTAAAATCCGACTTTACCATTTAAAGAGGATTTTAAATTACAATTCATTAGAGATTCAACAGCATTTCCCTATCTGGCCACAAACTGAAGTGAGCACTTATTATGTGTAATAGATAACTCACTGTTAATCTGTGGGAGAGATAGTCTTACAATAGTGAAAAACAAAGTTCTGACTTTACCACTGTCAGGACATGTAAATCTTAAATACACATGCCCTACTTTTTAAATGCTATGCACCCAGACGAAAGGCCTACCTTAGGGGTTTCTTATAGCTATTAAAAAGGAAGTTTAGGCCTTGCAAAAGATTTATTTTGCCAGGAGGAAATGGCAGTTCAAAACTACTACAGGCTGGGCCTGTGGCAGGCCTGAGACAGGTTTTAAGAGGCTACTTTAGTAGGTGACACAATGAGTGCAGCCTCCTAATAGTAGCATTTAGGGGCTTATTTTCACTTTTTATGATGCTCCGACAGCGCAGAGTGCAGACCCATATCCATGAGGCCACGTAAAGCCACTTTGCGTGGCTTTTCATGGACTCGAAGATATGATGTTGCCTTACACTGCATCAGGGGGATGTGCCAATGGCGTTCTGGTGGGTTTCCCCACGCAACACCCATAGGTTTTGACACATTCCCAGATTTACATGGATCTTTAAACCTGGGAATGTATCAAAACTGTACACCCCTGCAGGGGAGGGGTAACAAGGAGAAACACGTCTATTTCTCCTTATTTGTTCCTCTTTCTATGTGGTCTGCATTCTTCAATTTGACAACCACACAGTCCCCCTGAAAAGTTTTCTTGGAGTTCCCTACCCAAGCCACCCATCTTGCCATTAGGATACAAGGTAGTAACTCCCCTCGACCTCCCTTTGTTTTCTAATCCAGTGACATGCCTTGGTAATAAGCTGAACTGTGGTTTCTATCTGATTGTCCACTAGCTTAGGGACATTCGCCAGGACTATGACATAGGGGCAGGCAGAGGGGGGAAGGTCCAATCTGAGATCACAAGGTATGTTTGTCCTATTTGTCACTTCGATGTCGTAGTCTCTAGAGCGTGCCACTCTTGATGGAAAAGATTGTAAAGATTGGCTAAGTGCCCCCTGTGGTTGCAGAGAATGACAGGAGGAGTGATGGGGGGGTGAGTGACTTGCAAATTTGAAGGTTGGAGGTAAAACTAACTTCACCGGCCTCATACATACTGATTGCGGACCTCTTGCCCTAAGGGCTTCACTATCGGGTCTCACACTGTCCCGTGTGGTTGGCGAATGCTGAGGTATTACGGTAGACTCAGAGGGCAGGGGCATCTCCATAGCCCCAGCCCGGTTGTGACCGCTGGTGCTTGTTATAGTTAGATTGAAGGACTCCAAAGTTGTCTCAATTCTGCTTAGCCTGTCTGAAAGGGGCTGAAATAGGCGTGCAACAGACAGTTCAATTTTTTATAGCAATGCGTCCATTAAAGGTATGGAAGCTGTTACAACCTCTTGTGAAGCGGCGGAAGTTGACTTTTTAGCTGATCTTCCACCTCCTTTTTAGGTCTCGCCTAGGCAGTGCTTGCACTGTCTCGTTGAGACATGCAGTATATACTATAGTGGGGAAGCTTTGTTTAAGCTCCGCCCACTCTCCGCCCATGTTTTGGATTGGCTCACATCCTAAATGCTGCATTCTGATTGGTTTTCGGCTTCTTAGTCCCTCCCATTGACGGCCATGTCGTCATTTGTGTCCTTCCATGGCTATCAGCCCCTTTACTGCACAGACTACTTTCTTCCCATCCCTCCCTCCCGCAGTCCGGACTTCTTGGCCCCCCTTTACTTGCTTGTTACACATGGCTTGTGCTATTTCGTTTAATATGTTTCTCCATTAGCGGCCGAGGTGTTTACCTTACATTCAGCAGCCACCCACGCTTTCATTATTGAAACAACAGCGTTGAAACCGGAGACAGCTGGCGAAAGTGCAAGCGGATTATTCAAGCAGTCCCAGCCACCGCAGGACTCCGTGAAAATCCCAATCCCACGCCCCTTGCACCATGGAACCCTCGAGGACAAGGTAAGTGCGCGCAGGGACCATGGGTGCAAGCAGACAGAAAGGGAGAGTCTAATATTTTACTGCACTCGCAAGTTTTCCAGCGAATAATAAAGCTTTTTTGAGCCAGACCTGAAATTAGCACTGTGTGCCTCCCTCTATGTTGCAGTACGAGGGTTTTTTTTCGGAATAAAAAAAGATGCGGTGTTATCGTGTGCACCTAAAAACCCCACGCCTTATTATTCCTTGCTCACACACTTTACAAACGGTCACCCTGTATTGCAGGGTTTCGATAGGGGGTCATTATAGGCATGGCTCGGCTGAGCCCAGCTGCATTCTGGGAGCTCCACATCCCGGGAGGGCTGGGAGTCCGTGCTCAGCTTCTGCCCCTGACCAGCGCTTTGAGGCAGGCTTCTAGTGTTTCAAGAAGGCGGCTCAAAGTAGGGGGCCCTGGGAGGAGGTGGCGGCCTGGAAACACTGCAGGCGAAGGGCAGGGCCATGTAGTGAAAACATCCTGTGCAGGTACGGCGTCCAATCCATCGGCGAAAGAATCATGTATTTCAGATCTGCATCAAAAATGCCACTTTTACTTCACTGTCTTTATTTAACGTAATATAAATGTTAACAAACATTTCCCAGGACATTTCAAGAGCTGCTTTGAACTATATCAGTCCCTGCTTTCGCTCACATATCTTACATTTCCTGCAGTTTCCTCCGTTGTAATTTTTTCATCTGTTCATTCTACTTGTCACGTGACTCTCGCTTCATAGTCCCGACAAGCCATTTCCTGTGGTCGTCCTCTGAAGCATTTCTTCAAGTCAGGCAGGCACATGTGTGACGCTCTCAGGCAGTCCTGTCTCTGGAGCCACGTTAAATGTAGAGCTGGTAGTTTATGCAGTAAACAGAAGCTCAAACACTCCATCATGCAGCTCGCTCTTGGACAGCGTGACCAGGTCAGTTCTAGAGACATGATGTCATGCTACATGGCAATGCGCTTTTATCGAAAGTTTTAGAGCCAGGTAACTCCCTTTTAATCAATAAAAAGATCACAGCTATGGGCCATCGGGTAAAGAAAACTGTTCGCTTGAGATGTCCTGCGGTGTGAGCGCTAAGAATGAATGAATTCTGTTTGTGGGTTCAAAACATTGTTCCTGCCCAGAGTGGCCTCTGTTGCAATCTTAAATTTCCATGGTTATGGTCTAACCCCATGTAAAGGATCCTTAAAAACTTTATGTGATCGGCGATGCACATCTGTGACATCAGTTATGTAATATATGAAGTTTTTAAATGACTTCATGTTATATAGCATTACACATCTTTGATGTTAATAATAAGAGTACTTGTAAGCCCGAACAATTACCCGAGGGTGTCCCGGCGCTGGGGGCCATCGGGAAGATTAAGCGAACTACTGCCCAGAGTCACATGGTGCAGGGCTAACCTGCCACCAGCGCCGAATCCCCAAACTGCGAGTCCCCGTGTTCCAGAGTCAGCCACCCTGGCCACTGCGCCACACCGCTGAGAGCAAAATGTGAGGCCTTTGAATGACTTCAAGTTATTGGAGATGGGTAACTTTGACATCAATGATGTCATCAGTGATGTAATCAACAATGTAATTTAACGTCATGAGTGATGTAATATGTGAAATATGAAACACGGCATGGAGGGGGTGCATATTATAGTTAGCTCAGTAAGTTATAGCTGTTCAATTTCAGTATTGTTTTTTGTTTTAAAACATTACTTTTTGTGTTATTTTCACACCTAACTGAAACATCACTTTAACCTTTTTGTTTTTTCAGTGAAATTTATTTATCTGCACACATTTGTTTACTAAAAATCGGTCAAACTGAAGTTATGGTTAACTTTAGCTATAACAAATTAACATATGTTTAAAAAAGATCTAAATTTTCTGGAGAAACCACAGTTAAAATAAGTTCTGGTTATAAATTAAAATGCCCACACTCTGCCCACCTTTTTCATTGGCTTGTGTCATTGTCCGCTGTAAACTGTGGCTGTTCATTGGTCAATAGGTTAGTCTCATTTTCTGACCTCCCATGGCGACACCCCCCATCACGTGTGTTGTTGCTCCGTTGGCTTTAATTACAGGCTCCGCGCACTATACATGCTCTATTCTAATGAATTTTATAAATTTATTAGAACTCATTTGTAATGCAATAGTTCTCACATTTGAGAGAGTTTAAGCTATTGGCATTGTAAATGACAATGCCTTTTATTAATCTGTTTTAAAAACAACCCATAAATAAAGGCATTGTCATTTACAATGCCAATAGCTCGAACTCTCAAAAATGCGAGACCGATTGCATTGCAAATGCTTGTTTCCTTTTTGGAGGCGGTTCAACATAGGCTGGCGGAGAGTTAACTGTAACATTAGTCCGAGAGTTTTGACATTTCAAATGAATTACAGTTGGCTTGGGGGATAGAGAGGAAGAGGAAATAGGCAAGTCTTCCACAAGTGCAGTCGGGGAACCAATGTTAGTACAAACAGTCGGACAATCAGGCACTAGTAGGTCACCCATTGATAATCTGCGCTCTACAGTCTGAATCTCCTCATTCAGAGCATCAGAGGCGGATGTATGACGTTACAACGCATGCTGTTACAACGCATGCTGTTACAACGAAAGTTTTACAACGCGAGTGCATTGACAACGCAGGACATTACAACGCAAGTCTTTACATCGACTTGCACTAGATGGCGTGCTAACATTAAAAAAGTGTAATTTTCTATTCCAACTCCAGTCCACGTAACAGTAGGGAAGGTGTTGGGATAGTAAACTACACTATTTTTAATGTTAGCACGCCATCTAGTGCAAGTCGATGTAAAGACTTGCGTTGTAATGTCCTGCGTTGTCAATGCACTCGCGTTGTAACAGTTTCGTTGTAATGGTAGTGCGTTGTAAAAGTTGCGTTGTAAAGGTTGTTCCCCATCAGAGGCTCTTATAAGTTGATGGATTTCCTTTTACCCATCTGCATCAGTCAGACTAAATCCAAGTCCAGATCTTAATAACGGGTTATGGGATGGAGGAAGTTAGAGGGGGGGCCCAGCCTAGCCTCCGACGGGCTCCGACGGGCGTGGACAGGCCCGCCCTTGGCCCGGGTTTTGCATGGGTGGGGCCCCACGCCGCTGGTGTGCCACGTGCTTTTGGCATCAGGGAGGCGGAAACAGGAACCAGTAGCTGACTGCTGGGGGCAATGGGAGTTGTGGTCCACTCTCTGGCGGTGCTCCACATTTTACGGCTCTCTCCTGGGCTTCCCAGGATGCAGCAGGTGATGCTCAGCTCTCCATGCGTGCCCCTTCAGCACAACAGCAGGTATTTGAACAGGCGAGTATGGGGCCGCTGGTGCGCGACGCGCTTCTGGCGTCAGGGAGGCAGAAACAGGAACAAGTAGCTGACTGCTGGGGGAGATGGGAGTTGTGGTGCACTCCCCGGCGGTGCTCCATGTTGCACAGCTCTTCCCTGAACTTCCCAGGGTGCAGCAGATGATGCGCTGCTCTCCACGCGGGCCACCTCAGCACAACAACAGGTATCTGAACAGGCAAGTGTTACTCACTTACATTGGCTTACCCATTGAGTTCAGGAGTAAAGTAAAAGAACAGCAAGTGTAAATCACAGCAAATGTTTTGTGAATCAGACCCTTTATTTTTACTCTCCTTCCTAAGTCATGATAGCACAATCTTTTTACCTGCCTATGTAACTATTCCTTGCGACTTCTTACATTTCAGAATTGTATCCTCAAGCCGAGTTATATCTTATAAGTACCAAACTGTTATGTAGATTTCATAAAGGATTTAACAGTTAATGTGCTTCCTCTGTATCAAAACATATTTGTATCACTCATCCATTATTGGAAATTAATGAAAGTTCACCAAAATCCATATAGTATTTTCCAGCTTGGTTTACTGCAGTCCGTGTCTTGATATCCTCTTTTGATTTCATTTTTAAACCATATTCAAATGTGAGGATTAAAGCTTTTCTAAGTAGTTTTACTGCAGATCATTTATCCATTGTCAAATCCTGTACCTTCAGGAATTCCAATTATTTTAATATTTTAATATATTGCTTTGTTTTCAAGTCCCTCTTAGTTTATGGATTGTATATGGTTTTAACCTTTCTCTTAATTTCACCATTGACTTTGTCCTCTCCATATGACACAACCGCCTCTCAATTTTATGATGTAGTAACAGAGTTGAAAACTTTATTGTTTAAATGTTAAAGTCAATTTGTAATTTTGCTGCTTCTGACACTAAAACACTCAATTTCTGAATCCATTTTACTATATATAACAGGGCTGGTCTTTAACATGGCTGATCTGGGTCCATGCCCAGCGCAGAGGCCTCCAGAGGTGTGCTGGAGCTTCCTGCAGCACGCTACCGATGAACTGGTTCTAAAGAAAAGTGTGCTTAAACACTTTTTCTGATGAGTGCTGGCACCCTTGTCGGCTTTTTGTTTGTTTTATTTTTGATGGTGCTCCTCAATCTTACCCCCTCACCTTCCTTCTATTCCTTCCAAATTTTCAATACATAAACAATTAAAGAGGACATATGGGAGGTAGTCCACATTAAGTTGTGCCCAGGGCACTCTCTGACCAAAAGTCAGCTCTGATCAATCGATTACATGTCTGGTGGCAGAATTAGCACCTCAATACTTAACCACTGCACTGTGCTCCACAAGCCAACAGAAAATTTGCCTTTCTGACTGTAGCATTTTCTTCATATGCGTCTCCCTCTTCCTATACATTTCTTTAGTACTTTTCTTTAGAGTAGCTTATTCAAGCTCATCTCTCTTAGTCATATAAAGTGCATGGATGCCCCAGAAGACATCCTAGTGCTAAGGAACCAGACGGAAACATCAAAAGAGAGATGAACTAAGCATAGAACAACCAGATTGTAAGCTGTTTTGAAACTATAGACTCACTTGGACTGTGGTCTAGATGAGAAGGAAGGGCATTCCAAAGCCTGGCTGCATGATATTTGAAAAAGTGACTGCCTTTTCTCCCTTTTCTAAATGTAGGCATAAAAGCCACATTTGCTTCTCAGGATCTTAGCTCTCTATTCGGAAAGTCGTTCTTGATGAAATGTCTGAGGTACTGCGGGCTCAAGACTGAAAAGGCTCGAAAGGTGATACAAAACATCTTAAATGCAATTCTCTTCTCCTTTGGGAGTCAGTGCAAGACTGCAAGCTGGGAGGCGATAGATTGACGCTTGGGAAAATGGAGAAGCAGCCTTGCTGCACATTTTGACCTACCTGTAGGCACTCAATGAATGCCTGACAGGTGCTCAGATATAAAAACGTTCCCCTATTACACGTGAGACATGATGGTTGCTTGGATTACCATTTTCTGAGTGGGAATGGTCCTAGTACAAAAAGAGTTCTGAGACATCTCAGCAAGCCAAAACAACAACCAGTCAGTTTGTTGATCTGCGCTTCCATGGTCAGATCTGCATCATTGCCACACTCCAAGATAATTTTACCATTGGCTTGGCCTGACGAAAAGGGCCAAGATCCTCCTTTTGGGAGTCCAAAGCTGGGGCTAGTTTCCAGCTACTAGGACTTCAATCTTCCCCACATTGAACTGTAGGCAGAACTGTCTCACTCAGGTGGATTCAGCCAACAGGCAGCTTCTAAACTGTTCTCAGGAAAGAGAACCAGATAGGTGTCATCAACGCACGACAGCAACATGAAGCCAAACGATTCTACAGATCTGCAAGCATTCATACATAAATATTAAAAAGAGTCTAGCTTAGAGATGAGCCCTGAGGAACTTCATAGTCAACAGATAAGGACTCTGATAGGTTAGGGTCATCCTGAACCTGAAAAGAGCAATTTCCTAAGAAAGACGTAAATCAGCTAAGAGCCATGTCTCTTATTCTACAGATGTGAAAGTGTCTGACTAGTATCAAATGGGAGACCATGTCAAAAGCTACACTTAGATAAAGCAGGATGACCGCATCTGTGCCACCCCGATTCAGTGTCCACTTAAGCTCTTCTGAGACTACCAACCAGGCAGTATTGATGCTCTGAAGAGATTGAAAGACAGATTGGAGATTGGGAGGCATGCAGGAGGTTTTTGGCTTCAATAAAGCTAGAGGGTTGCTGATTAATAAATATTTCCAGCACCTTCATTGAGAATGGCAAGGGGGGCATGGCCAGGTGCCAATAGAGGCAGACACGGAGTGAGGGAGCTTCTGTCTGCATGCGCCATCTGGAATATCCTGACTGTTTTACGCCTCATCAGGAACCTCTGGTCAACTACTTTTGGTCCCTGTGCAACAAAGGCCTCAAATATTTGTACAATTTGCACCTTTCAGTGAATTTTTCGTGTCTCTGTGGTCCTTTGGGCATTTCACTAATATGGTGGCCTGAGGGAATGTTCTTAACAATCACAGGTCAGTTGGAGGAGTGCCTGCTGTGGGTGTGAAGTGAAGGATGAGCTTGTTGGCTGAAGCAGGGGACTGGTGCCAGATTCAATTTACCTGTTGTTAGAATCCGGGTTCTCTGGTTGGCACAGGTAGGCACTTGTGTCAAGCAGGGAACCTTTCTTCTAGTCAGGGTAAGGGGGTACACTCCCAAAATAACCCCTGCTCACCCATTTGGTAGCTTGGCACGAGCAGACAGGCTTATCTAAGAGGCACTCATTTGTGAACACATACAGTAACCAAGTGACAACACTACAAATGGACACCACACAGGTTTTATATTAAAAATAAGGATTCTTTATATAGAGTTACCACAAGACCATTAAACGACAAAAATACACAATACTGTTACTTTAGATGGTAGAATTTTGCTTAGTTCTCTTAAGTTCTTAAATGCGACACTTTAAGTCAATGTACCTTTTAGATGCGACACGCAGGGCAACCAAAGTGTTGCAACGATGTTGATGCGATTAAGTTTTTGGTGCAAAGATATAAAGACGCGAAGATCTTCCAGATGCTTTACGCTTCTCCGATGTTGCGAGAAGACTCGACTCGATGCGTCAGCTGCAGCGGCGTCACCATTTACGCGATGCGACAACAGCGGCCTTGGAAGCGGCACTATTCTCTGACGTTTGCGAGACGCTTCCGCTCGATGCGATGATGCAGCGGCGACCCCCCTTTACGAGATGCGACGACAGCAGCTCCAACGGCGGCACGCTTCTCCGTGGATGCGAGGCGCTTTTCTTGATGCGGTGCAATGCGACAGCTACGATGGCTGCGATGGCGATGCGCTTCTTCCTCGATGCGAGACTCTTCTCTTGATGTGGTGTGATGCGCTACGATGGCTGCGATAGCGACACGCTTCTTCGGCGTTGCGAGACACTTCCTAGATGATGCGAGACGCTTCCGCTCGATGCGATGCTGCAGCGGCGACACACTTTACGAGATGCGACGACAACAGCTCCGACGGCGGCACGCTTCTCCTCCTTGAGTCGCGCTTCCAGCTCCTTGCGACACGCAGTCCCTCAGAAGGCCCATCAACAGCAGCAGGCACTTCCAAAGAACTCTGGGGAGCTGGGGGGTGAAGTCTGTTGTTCCTGAGACTTCAGCAGGAGGCAAGCTCTATTCCAAGCCCTTGGAGATCTCAGCAGCAAGGCAACCACTGCAGGCCAATCCCCCTGGTCAGGGACAGTACTCCTCGTTACAGCTTTCCCAGTTCCTTCTCTTCAGGCAGAGGTTCTTCTTGTCAAGCAGGATCTAATTTCTTGGGAGCAGGGTCCCAATACTTATACCCCTAATTCCTTTGTTCCTCTGGGGTAGAGGGGCCTTTGCCCAGTCCAAACCAGTTCCTGGGCACTTTGTTGATATGACTCTGACTTTTTATTCAGGGTGCAGGGCAGAGACATCAGCCGCTCCACAGAAAGTGGAGCCAGCATTGTGGTGGCAGAGCACAGCCCTATTCAGAGTCCAGGTGCACTCCTCCCACCCATCTGGATGTCAATCTCTCTATTCACCCCCAGGCTACCTAGCCCTGCCCCTCTGGGTTTCCCCAGCCCTGTCACTCACACAAACCAGACAGGCAGATACACATCATAGCAGAGGCGGGCTGAAATGATTAGGCAAGCAAATATCAACTTTCTAAAAGTGGTATTTGCAAACACAGAATATTAAAATAAACTTTACTAAAAGATGTATTTTATTATTCTGAGTTCAGGCATACTAAACTCGAATTTCTACCATGTTCCTTGGGTCTGTTAGGATCATAGGATGTAACAATTATGACAGCCCATTCTGGGCCATGGGAACAGGTAGCCTTGCAATAGTGAAACACGAAAATGGCTGTAATTCACTATTAGGACATGCCACACACATCAGGGCTTGTCCTACCTTATGCTTACAATGCACCCTGCCCTTGGGCCTACCATAGGGGTGACTAATATGAAGTTAAGGGAAGGTTTAGGGACTGGCAAGTGGGTGCACTTGCCCAGTCAGCATGACAGTACCAGCCTGCATGCAGGTTCTGCAATGGCAGACCCTAGATACATTTTACCAGGCCGCTTCTGTGGGTGGCACAACCAGTGCTGCAAGCCCACCAGCAGCATTTGTATTTACAAGCCCTGGGCACTCCTGGTGCACTTTACTGGGGTCTGACAGTAAACCAAATAAGCCAATCATGGAATCCAACCAACATATACATTTTAAATACAGAGCACTTGCACTGTGGCACTGGTTGGCAGTGGCACAGTGCTCTGAGCAGCCAACACCAGCAAAACACATGAGGCACAGCGACAAAAAGTGGAAGGGAGACTCACGCCAAGGTGCCAGGTCTAACACCTTTGATGTGCAATGATCAGGCCGCACCGCTTGAAGTGTGACTTGTGCGGTTGAGCGGGGTCTCATTGCAAGATGGCTGACAGGAACGAAGTGGTCCCCTGCAATTGACACCTGGGGCTATGCTGCCATGCAGACCTCATTGACTTCATCCTGCTTGCAGCATTTCGGCCCAAATTGTGAGTTAGGCCGGCAACTGATTTGTATTTGCTTCCCGCTTTACATGAGTCATTAGCTGATGAGAGGAGCCTAGTCACAAGATGGAGGATGGCCATTAAGTGGGCTGCCTGTGATCGCTGTGGGCCCCCTGTATGCTTCACATGCTTCAACCTGCTTATTGATCACTGCGGGCCCCCTCTATGCTTTACAGTCTTTAACCTACTTATTGTGTTTCTTCCCTAATTGTGAGGGGAGCCTGCACCTGACTTGAATTTGCTACCTGCCTTGCATGAGATGTTAGAAGTTGGGAAGGGCCTCCTCACAAGATGGCAGATGACCAGGAGGCGGGCTGCCTGTAATTGGTCCTAGTCCACACCGCCATACAAGCTTCACAGATTGTAGCCAGCATGTCATGTTGGGAGGGGGCAGATGCCTGGATTCAGCTTTTTGCGCTCCTAGCAGGAGACTCTGGCCTTTGGCCGACATCACATGGGCTGCCTGAGATCATCTCCTGAGGCTTTTGTGGTAAACCCTGCAACCTGCTTCCACCGCAACTTGGTTCTTGGCTTGCCTGGCCTTACTCGTGGTGACCCTGTGGTGTTTGATCCATAACTGGGGGGCCGATTCACGGAACTAACTTAAGACAAAATCCTAAACTTACTACTTTTGGTATTCACAGAAGGCATTTAGTAGTAGTAAAGTTAGGATTTTGTCCTAAGTTTGACTTAAGACAAACTTAAGACAGACTTAAGACAGACTTAAGACAGACTTAAGACAGACTTAAGACAAACTTAAGACAGACATAAGACAGACTTAAGACAAACTTAAGACAAAATCCTAACTTAAGTCTGTCTTAAGTCAAACTTAAGTCAAACTTAAGACAAAATCCTAACTTTACTACTACTATTAATGCCTTCATTGAATACCAAAAGTAGTACGTTTAGGATTTTGTCTTAAGTTAGTTCTGTGAATCGGGCCCTGGGTTCTTTAATTCAAATGGGAGGAGGTAGCCATAGGGAAAGTCAGAAGCAAGAAGGATTTATTTAACCCTGGCCCCTCTCTAGGGTTGGGCTCTTGAGTTCAGATAAATATGTCCCCCCCTTGTTGTGCTTGTTATGCATGCACATGCAGTGGGTTGTATCTAACTGGTTTGGATGGGGGAGTTGTTTCCTTCTGGTCCTGGGGAAGGGGAGTTGGATTAGTTGTTTTGAGTTTTAGGTAAAATTACTCCTGTCTGCTGCTCACAGATGGCATGCGCTGTAGGACAGGTCACCGCTGTGTGGACCGCAGTGGTTTCCCTCCTTGTTCAATCTGCATGGCGACCCCGTGAGGTACAACTTCTTTTCCTGGAACGTCCAGGGTCTTAATAGCATGTCTGAAATGTACATAGCCCAGCTCCAGGAGACCCATCTAATTAGGTCTGAAGGATTGTCTTCGACCATATTATTGGAGGAGGATTTTAACTGTGTTGCAGATCCTGCACTGGATCATTAACATCTGTCCCTTGTAGATTCTCCGGTGTCCTTGATAGATCGTATTTCCTCTGCATGGCAGCCGCAGTGGGTTCTGATAGTCTCTTAAAGGCAACTGCACCCTGTGGTGTGCGACTTCTTAATTCATTCAGGCATGCATGAACTTCATGTATGGCTTGACACCTTTCTGTGCTCCTCACCTGCATATGGTACAATTCACAGTATTGAATATTTGTGCCGAACCATTTCAGATCATAACTCCCTATTAGTCTATATGAATTGGGACCGAGAGCAACCTCGCATTCCGATTTGGTGTCTGCGAGTGAAGGCATTGGGTGATAAGGTCTTTAAAAACAATATAGGAGAGCCATAAATGCTTATTTTGCAGACAACGCCGGGACTGCTCCACCCCCTTTTGATCGAGTGAGATGCTTATAAGGCAGTGGTCAGGAGTCGCTGTATTGCGGAAGTGGTTGGGGGGCTTTACATGCTGGTAGGTGATGTAGAATCTCAGGAAAAGATACTCCAGGTTCTTGAGCAACAGAGACCAGGTAATCCTGCCCTTAAGTATTAATTGCTGGAGGCTAGGGAGTTAATGGCAGACCGAGTTGAGAGACTCTGTTGTTTTGATTACAGGGAATATCTGACTCAGGTGTATGCTGAGCATGATGAAATGGGTTCCCTTTTAGCGTGGCTTATTAAACCGAACAACAGGGACTCCTTGGTCTGGGAGCTTGACTCAGACACATATATAAATAATTTAGAAACCATTTTAGTTAAAGAGTGCAGGGACTTACCTAAAGCGGGTAAGCAACCTATCCCTGTGCTCTTGTAAGCACACCATGTAGTTTTAATGGCCTGTACACCTCTTGGTCTCCAAAGGGTTGTTAACTCATTCTCTAGTTTTATGTTGAATTTGGGCCTTAATTTAAATTGTTCCAAAACCTATACAATGAACTGCGGGTCGGGTCAAATAAGAGGGTTAAAACTCTATACATAGATGGAAGCCCGATAGAGTGCGCTAACATATTTTCATATCTAGGGATACTATTCGATAGAACAGGATTATGGTCCGAGACAGTCAAAACTAGACGCCTGCTGTTTGCAGAAGGCGTGCTCCGGCGGAACTTTTATATATTTACAGGGCTAAATGTGTGACCATAGCTACCTATGGAGCTGGCATATGGGACTATGCAGACACAAACATCTTGCAGACTGCGTAAAATATTTTTCTCAAGTTTCTTCTGGCCCTACCACAAAGCACCTCAAATTATACTTGCCATCAGGAACTAGGCATGCCATACCTGGAAGACACAATTAAGACTCAGCCTGCCTTTCTTTGGCATAGAATCTGGACGTCAGATGAAACTGGTTTTAATTGATATATCTATTGGCAGATGCCTTGGGGTCTGATGGTGCCAAACATATAAGATGGTTGGAATAGGTAAAAAAATTTCTTGTAAAACTAGGACACCCAGAATATTTTACAGAGCCTATTTCTATGCGTAGTGTACCTAAAAAAGATCTTAAAATGAGTTGTATGGGACTTCTGGGTGAAATTAGAGCTACCAATGAAATGAGGAAGTCTGCAGGACAAGCACATCACTTAACTTTGCTGTCTCCAACAATTCAGCCATATATATCTTTAATAGACGGAGATTTTGACCGCTTTTTGCTGACTCGTTTAAGATTAAATATTTTATATAGATCCCTAAGCTTTCCTGTAATAAATGATTGGGCTAGAGATTTGTGTAAGTGCCCGTGTGACGACGTCTCAGTACAATCAACTATCCATGTCATGTTTTTCTCCAAATTTTATGATACATTAAGAAAGAGACGGATTATTCCTGTTTTGAAGAACTTTGGTTTGAGACGTTGTCGACCAGCATTTTAAGCATTGCAATTTTTAGAAAATGAATTAGTCATTGCATCTGTTACCATGTTTCTTAAAAATGTTTTTAATTTTCGGAAATCGATGATAATGTGATCTGTAATTATGAACTTTGATGGCCCAGAAATTATTTTTAACTGTGTAGTTTACCGTGCTTTTATGGTTATTGTCTATTATAACCGAATAAAGATATTTGAATTTGAATTTGACTCAGACACAGTTGAACCCTTATATAGCCAAGCTGCCATAAATTCAAGATTTCTGGAGTACTACCCTTCTCTCTATGCCCCTGCGCTCAGGTTACCTTCTCAGGACATTGAGGATTTCCTGGCCCTTGGCCTTCTGGGCTACTTTTGAAGGAGGATACAGATGATTTGAGGGGAGATATCACTATACTTGAAGTGAGAGCTGAAAGTAAAAGCATGGCATGTGAGAAGGTTCCTGGAGCTGATGGCCTGTCTGTGGAGGTTTGTGCATCTTGTAGGTGAAGACTGGCTCTAAAGCTTGTAGAACTTTACTCTGCAGCTTGGAAATTAGGTCATTTTCTGGTGTCACATGCAAGGCCCTGGTCATCTCACTCCTGAAGCCTGAGCGCACTCCTATGGATGTCAGAGCCTACCGGTCATTGTCCATGCTCAATGTGGACTATAATATTCTTAGTCGAATCCTTGTGAGTCAACTTCAGCCTCATATGCTCTTTTTAATTCATATAGATCAAGCAGGTTTTATTCCTGGGCATAGTATATGGTGCTAAATAACTGAAGACTCACCTCACTTCTAAATGATGAGTTCCTGGATAACAGCTGGCAGCTGTTATGGCAACAGATATCAATGAAGCCTTTAACAGTCTAAGTTGGGACTTCCTGTATAAAGTAATAGCTTGAACTTGGTTAGTTACTGGGTTAATATGCTGGATCAAGCTTCTCTACACAGGATATCATGGCACAGGTTCTCTCTGGTAGAACTATATCTGAACCTCACAATGTGGGTCGTGGTACCAGACGGGTGTCAATTCTTCCCCTAATTAATCTCATCACAAAGGAGCCCCTGGCCTGCTTTGCTCACACCAATGGTTTTAATCATGGATTAGAGGTCTGAGAGCAATCCCATTATGTTGCATTATATGCTGACGACATGGGATGTTGGAGTGGACTTGCCAAGTGCAACAAACTTGTTGGAGCGCTTTGGGGCCGTCTCTGGCCTGCACATTAACTGGCAGAAATCCCATTTGTTTCCTCTCAGTGGGGATGCCGCCCCTCCTCAGAATCTGCCTGGTCTTGCCTGGAGCACTTCTTGCCTTAAATATATAGGAGTTAAAATATACCATAGCCAGCAAGACTTACTGGATGGTAATGTTGGGGCAGCTGTCGGAGTGCTTCGAACTAGTATAAGCTTTTGGATGACATTGCCATTATCTGTGACTGGCAAAAGCTGCAGCGAAGATGGTGGCACAACCGAGATTGCTTTATTTCTTCTCCAGGCTGCTGCTGCTGGCGCCTCACCTGCTGTTCTGGGATCTAGAAAATCTACTGTTGGAGATAATCTGGGGGGCAGGTAGGTGTAGGATGGCACTGAGTAAATTGCAGCTCCCTATAGGTGGAGGGTGGGCTAGCTGCACCTGACCTTGAATCTTATTTGTGAGCAGCCAAGCTGCAGTGGTTACACCAGTGGATTTACAGTAAGATGAACCCAGTTAAAGGTTTAGTTGGCTTGCCACATGTCTTGTGGGAGTTATTGCAGATTCTCTTGATTTCCCAGCTGCGGATACCTGCAGATTCTTAGGAGCTCCAGGTAATAATGCAGTGCTGCACAAAGCTATCCTCAGTGGACCCGTGCCCCAGTGCCTTATGCACACGATCTCCCACTTAAGTGATGGTGGCTTGCGTAGCTGCATTGGGGTGAATTGAGGGGTGGGCTGCCTATGGGGTTATTCATGTAGGGGATTTGTACTGGGATGAAGTAATGCTTGCAGAAAATTATGGTGTTCGTGGTGACCAATTCTTATTGCACAGAGCAGTGATCACCACATTTAGAACTCATTTAGGCAATGGAGGGACTGAGCCAGTAACACATCAAGTGTGCAAGCAGCTCTGTACAGTGGTGGGCCGTGTAAAAGTGGCTTTGTGCCTATATCATGCTATATGTGCTAATGCTTTTACTCCCCTTGCTGAACTGAAAGTGAAATGGGAGACGGACCTAGAATTCCAGATTTCAGATATGGACTGGGAGAGGATTTTAGCACATATACGCCCGTCTTGCAAAATGCCAGGTTCAAATTAATACATTTTTGCATTCTGCACAGAGCTTACCTTACTTTATGGGGAACACTGATGTGGTGTTAATTTGAATTTTGAGAGTATTCACCATAAAACAAGAATGGAAGGTCGGTAAAGAGGTAGAAACCCTTTATACAGAGCTTACCTTACACCTGGCTAGATACAAAGATTCAATGCGACTGCTGCTGCAAAATGCCTGAGATGTGCAGAGTTGGGGGCGGGCTTGTTCCGTATGATATGGTCCTGTCCGTCCGTAGCGGGGTGGTTCTGGGAAGCAGTAATAGACTGTGCAAATGAAATACCTTTGCGGGCGACCCCTTGTATGCTCTTGGCCTGCCTTTTTGCGGATATCCTCACCCCAAAGAGGATAATCATTTCTAGATTTACTGACAGCATTGATTCTGGCAAAGCGTGAAGTAACATTGCTTTGGAAGTCAGCTCATGGCGCTCAGTGACTAGATGGTGAAAAGAACTGTTTAAATGGGCAGGGCTAGAGAGTGCCATGTTGTTTCAGGAGTTGAAGAGAGGGAGGGAAATGATTGAAAATGTTTGAGCCTGGGAACACGTTGTAGACTGCTTGTTCACTTCAGACACAGGCACTGATATGCCAGATAGCTCTTAGGTATCCCATGAGGATCTGGAGGGTGGTAATATCTAACCTTGCATGAATTGACATGGGAGGGATTTTGATCCACTGAGGTGGCTATTATAGTGTTCAATATTTCACAGCTTGACTAGGGGTAACTATAGGTGGAGGAGTTTGTTGTTGATGACTGACATTTCAAAGCTGTAAGGGTCTAAAGGGATGTTGCAATATGTTTTACACTCAGATTGTATTTATTGCTTGTACTTGCTGGCAAAACATTTTAAAACTATTGATTAGATGTATTCTCTTACTTGTCCTTTTTAATCTATGCATTATATGTATTTGCAGGCTAGTCATTTTTACCCTATTTATTATATGTATTTGCTCTCTTGTCATTTTTACCCTGCTTATTGTATGGTCTTGCTTGCATATCATTATTATTTACTCGCTTGACATTTTGTGATGATTTCCTGTGGACTATTTATTCTTGGCTACATTTCCCTAAAGCTTCTGTTTTATGTTTATATTGAAAATAATAAAATTTGTTTAAAATGAAATCGATAATGGCAAGAGGGTGTTTGGCCAATAGGTCTCAACTTTAGAGGTATCTAGCCTGCCTTTTTAAATAGAATTTTCACAATTGCATGTTTACAGGCATGGGGAATCTTGGATGTAGAGATGGGCCTATTTAAAAGCTAAAAGACAGCCGTGAAAGTGACTACTGAGGCAGCTCTGAGAATATGAGGCCTGACCAATCCAATGGAAAGCCTAATTTAATACAGTTGGCTACTTTAGAAAGCTCAGCCAAGGTGAACAGGTGAAAATTGGCCAACAATTTCCCTGCAGTGTCGTCCATAAGATCGTTAGCCAAAGTGCTCTAGCTACTGGCTAAAAGTTAACCCTGGGCGTAGGACTACGCTATGCTCGCGGAGGTTGCGTAGTTTGCGCAACTATGCGCTACGCGAATTGCATGTAGCACAGTGCAAAAACGCGTAACGTAGCATAGCATAGCGAGCCTTTTTTCCTTGCTCTCGGCCCTCAACGTCAAGTCGGCGACCGCGAGCGAGCAAAATAACATCCCAGCAAGACTTTTTTCTCATTTGCGATCAGCAACATCAAGTTGCCGATCGCGAGCGTGGAAAATAAACCTCCTGGCGAGATTCTCAACGCGGGGCAGTCAGGTTTCTCATTTCGAGTGGTCACGTATGCTCACGACCGCTTGCGATGAGAAACTACCAGTCCGTGTTGAGAAAGCTGCCGCTCCAGTACAAATCTACTCGAGCGGCAGAAAACGACCGCTTGCTCTGTGCAAGATACCGTTTGCAATGATTGCACAGTGCGAACAAGCATCCGGCACTGTTCAATCAGTGCGAACAGCATTTTGCACAGTGCACTACGCAGTTCGCGTAGCTTGCGCAGTGCGAAGTGCACTTTGCGTTGCTACGCATGGCGCTACTACTCGAACTATGTCCAGGGTTACTAAAAGTGTCCTATCGGAAGGAATACATCTTGCTGACTTTAGCAGAAAAATAGTGACCTATGTATGATCATTCACTCAATTCATTTGTTGACATTTACCCTCAAATGCTTGGTCAGTATTGGGGTCGAATAGGCTTTGAGTCTTGATTTGTTTATTGAGATATTGAGAAATTTTAATGACTCAGTGGTTGTCGATATGGATCCTTCACACATGACTTCTTGAGGTATTTCTCTACAAGGTATAGTTTCCATTCAAGAGGAACATATTTGTCCTCATCTCTTTTCTCAGTTTTCTCATTTATCTGCTACTCCTCATATTCATGTGCTGTTTGCCTATTGAATGCATGCTACTTGGTCTCTACCAGCTACAGCAAGGCCTCACTCCTTCTCATAGGTATTGCAGGTACAACTTCTGGTAGATCAGCTTCCTCAAGTGTATTATATTCAAATCTACTTTCCTGTTCCACTGTAGCTGCTACCTCCTGCATAGTTTTGTTTGAATTCCCCCTTCAAAATCAAAATCCACCTTTTCGAACAGGCCTCTTCCTTCCAGGTCTTGCCCTGAATGTAAAGCTACGGGGTTGATGGTTGCATCAAGTGACTCAAATGTGGGTATCCTTAAAAAGATACACAGCTTCTGCATCTTCATTAACTTTCCTAAGTAAGAGGCCCATTAGTATAGCGGGCGGATCACCACCGCCCATATGGTGGTGGCGATCTGCCCCCTAAAAACATCCGCCCGCATTCAATTTCCCCCCGCCACATTACCATGGTGGGGGGGACCCCGGCGGATGAGAAAACCGTCTGCCGGTTTTCCGCCGGTAGTCAATCCGCCCAATTGCCTACCGGGCGGAAAAGCAGTTTATATGGTGGCGGTGTTTGACATTGGGTTGCCCGTAGCGGGCCCCCAGGGATTCTGGGGGTGGGGGGTGCACATGGGGGTACCTATGGTACCCCCCTGCATTTCAATGTACAACATGGCAGGCAACGCGCGGTGCCTGTCACGTTGTGCATTGAAAGGTACAGGCTGCCTTTGTGGCATTGCGGCGGGCGGTGCTCTCTGCACCACCCGCTGCAATGTTGCAGATGCGCCATGCGCCCGACAGGGACTGCAACAGTAGGGAAAGTGTTGGATAGCGTATGGGTAAAAATTACTATTCCCACTCCAGTGAGTGCAACAGTAGGGTATGTTTTGGATAGCGGAGGGCTAAAAATTACTATTCCCGCTCCAGTGAGTGCAACAGTAGGGAAAGTGTTGGATAGCAGAGGGTTAAAATTAACATACTTATCAATTAAATAATTATTAAAATTAAAGGACCAATTTATAATAAATTAATAATACATTTTATAATAAATACCAATAAATAAATATTAATGATTACTTTATTATAATTAAATTACTTCCCACCCTATTCCCCTATAAATCCACAACCCACTCCTAAAAAAACACAATTAATATAAATATCAATTAATTAATTAATAACCAATTAATAATTATTAAATACTAAATTAATTATACATACTGATAAATATAAATTAATATTGACATTTTTTTATAATTAAATTGCTTACCACCATGTCCCACTATAAACCCACAATACGCTCTTAAAAAAAATAACACAATTAATATAATTATCTATTAATTTATTAGTATTAATTAATAAACACTTAATACTTGATTAATCCATTGATTATACATACTAATAAATAAATATTAATAATAATTTTTTTATAATTAAATTACTTCCTACCCTGTTCCCTATAAACCCACAACCTGCTCCTAAAGAAATAACACAATTAATATAAGTATCTGTTAATTAATTAATTTATTTGAATTAATAACCAATTAATAATTAATTAATAATACATTAATTATAACTGATTAAAAAATATTAATTGCTTTCTAATTAAGATACTTCCCACCCTATTCCCCTATAAACCCACAACCCTCTCCTAAAAAAATAACACAATTAATATAACTATCTATTAATTAATTAATATTAGTTAATGAACAATTAATGCTTAATTAATAATAAATTAATTATAAATAATAATAAATAAAAATTAATAATTACTTTATTATAATTACATTACTTCCCACCCTATTCCCTTATAAATCCACAACCCACTACAGAACACTAATATAAATATCAATATTATTACCAATGATATTTTTAGAAATTATATTACTGTCTTTGATATAAAAAAAGCGATATTTCTTACCTTACGGTCGATATTCTGTGCAACGATATACTTCCTGCCAATATTCTTGTACCTCGATATTTTAAACTCGATATTGTTGTAGTTCGAAGAAAACAACGCGATATTCTGTACACCGCTTAATGCCAAGCTTCGCCACTTCCAAAATGCAGGGTTGCACCATAATTACAAGGATACGGTGCAGCCATGCATTTCTCCCTGCACTGGCACTAATTTTAGCCACCTAGCACCAACGCAGAAACCCTTGAACTGTAGTGCAAGGGTGCCTGTGTTGTAGGGGGAAATTGTTTAGCAGGAAGGTGTCACTTTCTGCGCATAAACAATCTGAAATGGCCTTTTGAAACTTCTATGTGTGCTACTTAATGCAGCACGCATAAAACTTGCAAAACATAATTTTTTTATTGTCTGTTTATGTGCAAGAAGGGTGATCCTTCCTGCACATAAACAATCAATGGCCTTTTGCTGTTTCTATGTGTGATGCACAATGCAGCACACATAGAAACAGCCAAAATGAGGAGGAATGAAACTTTCCTACTTGTTGCTCCTGTTTAAAACAAGGTTTTCCCTGGTCTTAATTTTATTTACGCTGCCCTTGTAAATATAAAGAAGCGTCAAAAGCAATGGATGTTGTAGTAGAAAGCCCACCGCAACTCATATTTCCCACCACTTTCACGCCAAGTATATTGTGAAAGGGGGCCTTATTTACAAGGCAGCGTTAAGCCACGTTAAGTGACGCTGCCTTGTAAATAAGGTGAAGCACCTATCGCCACCACAACGTCACAAAAAGTGACATTGTGGTGGTGATAGGGGCTCACATATATGCCCCTCTGTTTTAGAATCTTAGCACAGCTCACATTTGACTTGGTCTTTACTGTTTACAATACCTTCTGAGGTTTTTTTTATCAGCGGTGGAGGAGGACAACATTCAACTTCTTACGCTATTTGTACAATTCCCATCCAGTTGTTCAGGTATAGCACTGCTTTAGCCAAAAATGATATTTTCCCTGCTTCTTCAAGTTCATCTTTTAGTGCCAAAAAAAGACTTTTCTGAATTGTTTTGCTTCTCTGCCTCATTGTTAAATTCTTACTGCAACACCCGCACTTCCACTTTCATAGCCTTGTAATGGTTCATGTATGTCACCCTCATGACAGAAAGAAGTCTATATGTTATGTTAAAAAATGTTATGTTAAAAATGCGCTTATATAGCGCTCGGCTACTCTAAAAGAGCGTCCCGGCACTTTCCACATGCAGCTACAACATAACAATAAGAGCAGAGACGCCAAAAGAACAGAGAGAGAGAATCTGCTTAGACAGAAAGATTAAAAAGCCAAGTCTTCAGATTCTTTCTGAATTGAAGCAGATTGGAAGTACTGCGCAATGCCACTGGGAGCGAGTTCCACAGCTGGGTGGCCTTGTAGCTGAAAGAGCGCCCCCCAATCCGTGCCTTCCTCACGCGTGGAACCACAACCGTGAAGAGGGATTCCGAGCGCAGAGAGCGGGCAGGACGATAAAAGACCAATCTCTTCTGGAGATAGCCAGCACCCGAGCCGAACAAAGCTTTATGTACCAGCGTCAGGGTTTTGAACATAATCCGTTTTCGGATCGGGAGCCAGTGCAGCGTCTGCAGAAGACCAGAAGCCCGTGCGCGTCTGTGTAAGCCAAAAATTGCGCGCGCCGCAGAGTTCTGTGTCACCTGCAGACGCTGGACCAAATAGTCAGGAAGACCCAGAAAGAGAGCATTAGCATAATCTAGCCTGGATCCGATAAGCGCCTGCACCGTGATCCGTCTATGCTCCGCAGAAAGTAGTGGAAGAAACCTGCGGAGCATTTTCAGAACCCCGAAACAGGTGCCAGCCAGGCAGAGAACATGCGATCTCAGAGAAAGCTGATTGTCGAGCTTAACGCCGAGATTTTTGGCCACCAAGGAAGAGTGCGCCGGGGGACACATGGCGGCCGGCCACCACTGCCGCCACTCGGGATCGACGACGATATGCTCTCAAAACAAATGCTAGACCATGCATATAGCAACTATGGACCAGCCGGATTTCTGCGTAGAACACTTATGTGAACAATAAGTAGGGGTAAATGGGTGCTGCATCACCCTCCACACGACCATCCTGGAGTTTAGAAGGTGAACGATCAATAAGAATGCCTCCATATTTTGTTCTTATCTTGTCACATTTGCTGTGCTTTCAAAGATAGAGGTCAATGTCAGGTTGTGTCTACTCATAAATTGCTGCTTGTTCTTTTAACATTGAGATTGTTGTTTCCTTTTCTTTTCTTGACTGCAAATTGAGAACATTTTGTAAAGTGAACCATGTGACAGTCTTGTAATGTCACTGGGAGTATGAATGGTAGGGCTCTAGGATGTATATTGTTTTTTAACACAAAAATATATAAATATCTGTAAATTAACTGTACACATATCGCAAAATATACCAGCAAATACTTAAGCAAAAATTAAGCCTTTTTTTAAAGCTGAAGAATGATTGAAACAAAGGGCCTAATTTATATCTTGTGGGACAGGTTACTCCATCACAATAGTGACGGCCATCTGGTCCGCTGATATATAAATCCCATTATATCCTATGGGATTTATATTTAGTTGGAAAGTATATCCGTCACCGTGGTGACCGAGTAACTCTTCCGCCAAAATCTAAATCAGGTCAACAGATTGTAACATCAAAACAAATCGAGACACTTTACCTGAGTTATGTGTACATGATAAATATTTACTGAAACGCAGTTTTCACACATTATAGTTGGAGAGCTATATATTGGTATTAGTAAAACTGCATGTCTGTGCAAATTTAGTGCCAATTTCAATGCATAATGTGCTGCCTGTAGATCACAGTGTGCTTCTACACTATGCTATTGAAATATATTTGTGACAGTGTGCTCCAGAATGCACCAACATCTACATACTACACCCATACCACTCTCTTGCTTAATGAGCATGGCTCATTGGACATACTTGTTCTTTATGTGACTCTTACAATGTTCACAACCCCTCTGACTTCAGTGATATGATTGTAACACCTCCGCTCTGAAAAGTGTTCCAGCGCCACAGAAAACACTGAAACCTCCTTTAATTCCCCACAGCATAGCAAGGTGACTTATGCCAACTTCTTTTGCAGCATTCCATGGTCAAGTCACTATTAACTTCTCCATCTTAACTGATGCTTAGTGTAGGATTGTAAAAAGCTGCATGTGAGAGAGGTACAAGAGCAAGGAGAGGTGGAGTTAAAGGCAAAGGGGAAGAGGGGGAAAACAGGAGTGTAGCTATCAATCGTGCAGCAGGTGCAGTGGCATAGGGCCCCTTACCATGTAAGGCCCTATGAACTCCAATTAATCATGTTTTCATTACCCAGTACAGGACTACAGGGCCCATTTTCATTTCTTGCTTCAGGGCAGTTGCCACTGTTACTATGCCATGTGGGGAAGAGGAGGAATCGTAGAGCACACGATCAGCAACAGGCCCTGATGTTTCAGCCTACCCATAAATGAAACTCCATACTCAGGAATACCAGTGCTGACTACTGCTAGATTGTATCCACAGAAATCAAAAAACACTTTTTATTCAAACAGATAGTGTCTGCTATAACTGTATTGCTGCAATCTGCAATTTACATTCTCCTGTACAAAGTATGCTCAATGTCCACTACCGCAACACAAGATGTACTTTTTAAAAAAATAACATTGCTTTTGAATGCTGTATACTTTCTACCTATTGGTGCAATGGTTTTAATTGACTATGCACTTTAAAATAAATGAGTTTGAAACTATAGCACTTGGAAAAACAAAATGCAGTTTTACTTAGAACAGTTAAAATACACTATAACATAGCTACGGTTTCATTTATCTTTCTAAATTTGTAGCTGGGTGTAAATATACCTTCTTTCCTGAAGACATTCATCATCCATCCAGTTGCTCCCTAGACTGTGCTGTTTTCAGGTGCCTTTCTTGACCCTCATCCTTTCCACTTCTAAAAGCTGTGGTGTGCTTACCTTTACCATGTTTTACGGGGAAACTGTGTAGTGTCCTCCCCAGCATGGGTGCACACTAATGACTACGCCACACACGGATCTTTGTATAAATATCTGTATTCATCTGCATGTAACCGCAAACTCAATATTCTAAATCTGCATTCACTTCACTATGCTCTAACACTTACATCACAATTCCACGTAGTCCATCAGGAGCCAAAAGGGTTCTGTAATTGCTAACTCTCACTACAATACATCATTCCGTTTTCTCTCCAAAAGATCAAAACTTGCTCTGTAAAAGCGCATTAATCAAGCAGTCTTCCTGTTAAGAACACAGCCTAACCATTCATGACTGTTTAGTCGAACTATTAATGAGATTCCTCTGGCTTTAGCCTGAAAACTTCTGCAGGTGCCATATATTTACAGAGGAGGATTTCTAACAAAGAAAGATCTTTCAACCCACTCAAAATTGAATACGGCATAATGCTGGACAGCTGCCTCAAACCAAATGCAGGTTACAAAGAGGTTATTCTTTTTGATGTGAAGGAACACATTTTTAACAAAACTTCAAATTCAAAATGTAATCATGCAAATGTTCCCCTATGTAAAAAGTGGGCATTTTCCCAATTGTATAGGGCACATAAGCTATGCAACCACTCATATATGCTGTTCTCTTAAGCGTATGGCTATTTCTGAATTTCAATGTATGTGACATAATGAGACCTATTCACAAAGCCATATTGGAGTATGTACAGTAATATTCCTGTAGTACACTTTTTTGTACTTTTACATACCTTGGTGAATTGCCCCAAGGTATCTAAAATGAGAATAAAATGGAATATTCTGGTAATATTTATGTACAACTAGTACAAACAGAAAGGACTGTTTCCGGGTCGATTCACAAATGCATGTAAGTGTAACTAAAAGAGTATTCCTGTAGTACAACGTCTTGTACTCATAAATGTCTTTGTGAATTCCCTGCCATGTTTTATGCCGTGCCCGGTAAGTCTCAATGATGTGATGGGATCTACTGTTAACCTATGATCCCACCTCAACCATAGCTGTTGTCTCCAGCTGCGTGGCAGTTTAATGCATCATTCATGATGGAGCTAGATGTGCGTAACTGGATTACATTACTGACTGAATTATCACAAGAGAAGAGGATTGTCCAATAAACCCCAAGTCTCTTGATCTTTCTTTTAATTGAGACAGGGACTAGTATGAATCGGAGAAGATAAATCTATTCAGTCTGCTAAAGAAATGTTCAGAATATATGTGGAGGAACTTAACTCTGGAGAAGACATGGTTACTTCTAGGTGGTAATATCACAAAATTAAATAATGGACGTAGTGTTGGAACATTTTAAATACTCCCCCGTCACAGATCTGGGTTTAATCCATCGTTATTTTGCTCGCCACGTCACCCCAGTTTGGACACAGCCATATGCAAATCAGTCCTGACCCTGCTCTCCATGGAAAAAGTCAAGCCAAAACTGCCAAGCCAGATCCTCCCTGGACCGGAAAGAAGCATCCTAGGACTAGATTCGGGGTATCACCCCTCATCAGCCAGTTTAGCTTGAATCCAGTGGTGCAGTGAGCAAGAGACCCACGTCTGGGCATACCCTTAGTCACATAGGGCGCACATAGCAACATCACAAATATAATGATGGATGGAGTGCTGACATGTTTCAAGCACTCACCCCTAGGCATAGATCTGGGTTTAATTCATTGTTATTTTGCTCACCACATTACCCCAGTTTGCACCCAGCCATATGCATACCAATCTTGACTCTGCTCCCTATAGGAACAGTCCAGCCTGTATCGTCAAGCCAGGTCCTCCCTGGACCAGAAACAAACATCCTGGCACCGGTTTCAAGGTATCACTCCTCATCAGCCAGTCTAGCTTGAATGCAGGGGCTTAGCAAGCAAGGGACCCACGTCTGGGTCCCAGCATGCTTGTTTCTGGTCTGGGGAAGACCTGCCCTGGCAGTTCGGGCTGTACTGTTCCCATGGGGAGCAGGGTCAAGACTGATTTGCATATGGCTGGGTCCAAACTGGGGTGGCATGGTGAGCAAAAGAACAATTGATTTAACCCAGATCTCTTGACTCGGGTGAGTATTCGAAAAGTTTCAGTACTCCGTCCATCATCTTGCAATGTTTACTTCTAGATGGTTACATGTTTATCGTTAGAGATTTAACACACCTTATTGGGATGTAATCCAAATTGGAACACATGAGATATGTTAGAATAGTATGTCATCAGGGCAGGAGTTCCATATTAAATTGTTGTAAAGGACAGAAACCCACAAGAGTTATTTAAAAACAGTAACATGTTAAAGGATGAGGTGGAACACTGGAATATTCCATGTCAGAGTGCAAAGCTGAAATGGAACACTTAGACAATCTTGACTGCTCAGCCAGCATTTTGCATTGGTGAGCTGGGCCAACACCCAAGGTAGCGCAATGGATTGCATGGAGATCACATGGAACGCAAACATACCCATACAGTTACTCACACATGAACGTGCGCACTCATAGAGTCATTTGAACAGGTATGGACACACATACACTCATACAGCCCCTCAAAATCCCATAAAGCCAGTCACACACCCATTTATACATACAAACTGCTACTTTGATAGATTCATACACCATACAGCTATTCACACACCCACTCATACAATCACTCATACACCAAGCCACACACCGATACAACAACTCATACACCCAGTTATACACTGATACACCCACTCACACACCCAAACAGCTATTCAGATAAAACCATACACAGACTGACACATTCATGCACAGACCACTGCAGCCACTGAGACACCCAGGCACTCACCGATACAGCCACAGAGAGACCCAGGCTCACACTGATACAACCTCTGGCGCATCCAGGAACACACCAATACAGCTACTGACATACCCAGAGACACACTTATACAACTACTGATACACCCAGTCACATTCCGATACAGAAACTGACACACCCAGGCACATACCTATACAGCCAATGAAACATGCAGCCATATATTGATACAGCCACTTAGACATTGAGACAAACACTGATTCGGTCTCTCAAACACCCATACACATACTGATACAGCCAGTGACATACTCAGCCACACATTAATACTGACACTAACACACCCAGCCAAACATTAATGCATCCAATAAGACACTCATGGACACATTGCCACACACACTGACATACCCAGGCAAACACAATTGCAAAGACTGACACACCCAGGTATACAGCAATACAGACTCTGCCACACCCAGACAAACACTAATGCATCCAATACTGCACTGAGGCACACTATAACACTTACACTGACACACCAAGGCATACACCAATTCATACACTCACACAGCCAGGCATGCAACAATGCAGACACTGACACATGCATGCATACACTGATGCACACACTGACACACCCAGTCATACACTGATGCGTAGACTGACACACCCAGGCTTACAGCAGTGCAGACACTGACACACCCAGCAAAACACTAATGAATCCAATAAAACACATGGGCACACACTGACGTCTACACCGACACTCCCAGGTATACACCAATACAGACACAGACACATCCAGGCATACAGCAAAGTAGGCACTGACAAACCCAGCCAAACACTAATTCATCCAATAACACACCTAGGCACACACTCATGCACACTCTAACACACCCAAGCACACAATAATGCACACACTGAGACAGCCAGGCACACACTCATCCATACACTAACACACTCAGTCACACACTAATGCATATGCTCATACACACAAGCAGACCTCATGCGTGAACTGACACTGCCAGGCACACTCTAATGCATACACTAACACACCCAGGTGCACACTCATGTATACACTGACACTCGCAGGCAAACACTGACGGATACATCCATAAAATACAGGGTCACAACAGTGCAGATACTGACACACCCAGACATACAGCAATGCAGGCCATGATGCATCCAGTCAAACACTAATGCATACAATAGCACAGTCAGGCACACACTGATGCATACACTGACACAACCAGGCACACACATATGCATACACTGACACAGCCAGGCATACAGCATAGCAGAAACTGACACACCCAGCCATGCAATAATGCATGTGGTAACACACCAAGGCCCACACTGTTGCATACATTGACACACCCAGGGACATACCAATGCATACACAAACATACCCAGGTGTACATCAGTGTAGGCACTGACACAGCCAGGCATACACCAAAGCACACACTGACACACCAATACAAACACTAATTCATCCAATAAGACACTCAGGCACACACTGACACACCTAGTCATGCACCACTTCAGACGCTAACACACCCAGGCATACACCAATGCAGCCACTGACACACCCAGCCAATCACTAATGCTTCTAATAACATTCCCAGGCACACATTGATGCACATACTGAAACACCCACTCTCACACCGATACAGTCAATGACACAGTCAAAACACAGAGTTAGCTCTTTGTTTTGCCAGATGGTGATTCTAACACGCCATGTTGTTTTTTTCCAGTAGGGTTTTTTTAACAGTTTTTAAACAAATATCTTTATTTATTTTTTTTAACAAAAAGTGAACAGTGTAGTAAAAACGGTAAGGATGGGGAAATTCAAAGAAGCAACTGGCTTCAGTCTTCAAAAACCATTATGTGGTAACTGGAAGCAAGAAAAAAAACTAACATCGAGGCTTCTTCACTGTATCCAAGAATGCATGCACAGAAGACATTTTTATAGTGACAAGCATGTTGCATTTTGCACAGTGAATTAACATGTCACTCAATTCTTCGCAGGCAGCTGATATTGTAATGACTGCAGCTGATGATGGTTCTCTAGAGGCTGCGGTAGATGTCGACTGTCCTGCTGCAGATGCTTTCTCCCACATCATCCGGTTGTACACCCTTTCATGAATTGTTTTAAGGTGCTTCAGCATGTGAATGCAGTGCCTCTGGATAACTGCTTGCCGCAATTTTTTTCTGTTACCTTCTTTTCCCCAAAAGATGTAGTAAAGTGCTTCCAGACATCAATTTCTTTTCTGCAAGGTGGTTTGTCTTCATCCTCATCTTCAACAGGGTATGGATGCTAATCCTGGGCTGAAATGGAGCTTCAGCCATTCTGTAAAAGCAGAGCACCATTGGTTCTCAATCCTCCTTGGCACCAATGCGGCCCTCGGGCACACCACAGATCATATTTTGTGGCCCCTGGAAAAATGTTTTTGAGTACCCATAGTCTATGTTTACAGACCCACAAAGGTTCCGTGGTACCCCAAAACATCATATACTTTACATCAAGTACACAGTTGCAGCTCCTGCAGGTAAGCGCAGCAGGGCGGGGCAGGGTGGGGAGAAATTGACAGATGACAGAATAGGATTTATTTATTTATTTTATTTTCCCTATTCCATTGCTGTCATCTTCCTCCCTGCATACCGCCCTGCCCCACCACTCTTACATGGAGGAGCCATGACTGCAAGTACATATGTGATTTTTATGTTTTTAAACATATATACAGGATATTTATAAAAAAAAGAATGTCTACAGTTAAAAAAGAACGCTAAATTAAATATCAAGATACACTGTAATACACTTAGGGGCCGATTCCGATCCTGTATTTTTTTTCCCGTACGACTCGTATCCATATTTTTTTACGTACGAATCGTACAAGTACCGTAAAAACGGTGAAGTACGATTCGTATGGGAAAAATACATACGAATCGCCTTGGGAAAAGTCTATGAGACGTCCCCGGACAGTTTTACGTACGAGTCGTAAAACTGAAGTCCGAGCGCACAAGTACGATCCGTACCGGCGTTCCGAATGCACAAGAGTATTGAAAACGTCCCGTACGGAGCGAACTGTGTACAACCCCTACACCGGGTACACTTGTGCCCGGGGTACGAGTTGTACGGCCCCCCCACCCCAGCCCCGTATGTACGCGCCATACCCCCAGCCCCGTATGTATGTGCCGTACCCCCAGCCCTGTATGTACGCGCTGTACCCCCAGCCCCGTATGTACGTGCCGTACCCCCAGCCCCGTATGTATGCACCGTACCCCCAGCCCCGTATGTACGGCGTGAACATATGGGGCTGGGGGTACAGCACGTACATACGGGGGGTACGGCGCGTACATACGGGGCTGGGGTGGGGGGGCCGTAGCACTGGGGGTACGGCGCGTACATACGGGGCTGGGGGTACGGCACGTACATACGGGGGGTACGGCACGTACATACGGGTCTGGAGGTACGGCGCGTACATACAGGGTGTTGGGGGTACGGTCCGTACATATGCAATGTTGGGGTACGCACTGTACATGATGACACGTACGATGTGGGTGATGGCATGTACGGCACATACCGGGCCCCCTTTTCCTCGTGCATTGCGGCGTACTTAGCTTTTCCGGCACTTTTTGGCGCCCGTAAAAATATAGCCGTGCGGAGTGCTGTGGGTACGAATCGTACTTGCTGGTCTGTAAAACGCTGCCTGACTCCGTGCGGACGTCGCGTACGCGCTGTCCAGGATCGGAATTGTATGTATTTTTTCACCGTACAGTGTTTTTTACGATTCGTGCGGAAATGGTATTTCTGTACGAATCGTACTTGCTGGTTTGTACGGTGGAATTCCCAGGTACAAGTCGAATGGAGAAAACGCTCCGTACGACCATTTGTACCCGGGTTTTACAGGATCAGAATCGGCACCTTCGTATTAAAAATTAACCCTAAAAATTAACAGAAAAAATAAACATTAGAGAGTCATAATACTTTAGAGATGGAATTTGAAAAACCGTTGAAATTCACTGATAAAACCAAAGGTTACAGAGATGTTACAGTTGGAAAAAGAATTTAAAAACCTCAGAAATTCACTGAAAATCCAAAGGTTTCAGGGATGTTATAGGTAGGCTCAGATTTCACAAGAACCATAGAAATTCAGCAGTTATAGTTATCTGAGCCAACTATAACTTACGGCTCGCAGTGCACTGCTAATGACCTTACTGCACTCATGACATCTCAAAAACCACTCACACACACATGCATATACTCATGAAACTACTCACACATCTACTTATATAGGCATACACCCAGTCACACACCCACTCCCAAACCCACAGAACCACTCGCATACCCACTTACAAAACCACAAAAACACTCACACTTCCACTCACAGACACATACAAGCACTTACACACTCACTCGCACACCCACACAACCACTCACAAACCCACTCACAGACCCATAAAACTAATCACAGGGCTACTCACACACCCATACAAGCATTCACACACCCAATCACACACCCACACAGCTGCTATGAAATCTAATCACTCACCCATATAACCTCTTATACACCCATACACACACACTCATACAACCACTTACACACCCATATAACCACTCACACACCCACTCATACACACAGAATACAGCTCACAAACCCATTCACAGACCTATACAACCATTCACATACCCACAGACAGACCTATACAGCCTGTCACATACCGACTGACAGATCCAAACAGACACACCCCCCCACTCAAATACCCATACTGCCACTCAGACATCCACTCACACACTGATACATAGGGGTCGATTATGATGTAGGGTGGATTGCCACCGCCTGCATGGCCACGGCGGTGCGCCCTACATCACATCCCACCCGCCACCCATTTTCCCCGCCATATTAGTATGGCGGGGGGACCCCGGCGGACAGTCTTTCCGTCCGTTTTCCGCTGGTCGACCAATCAACAGGGAAGGAAAGGGGCTGGATATGGTGGCGGGTCTGCTAGACACCGCCATCCATATTAGCCTGGGCAGCAGTGCAGGGCTTTCCATGGCAGAGACCCCACCATGTAAAGCTAGGTGGAGTTTGCTGTCGGGGGCCCGTTGCGGGCCCCCAGAGAATTTAGGGTGGGGGTGCACATGGGGGTACCTATGGTACCCCCCTACATTGCCAAGGACAAGGTGGCAGGCACCGCGCTGGCCTGTCACCTTGTGCATGACAATGCACAATGTGCATTGCCAGCAATGCTGGAAATCGAGGATGCCACCGCCACAGTGGCGGTGGCATCCTAATTGCCGGTGCGAAACTGCCGCACCACTGGCGCCAGTCCCTGGCACCGCTAGGGTGGCGGGCCGACTAAAGTCGGCCCACCATCCTAATCGGCCCAATAGTGTCACACAGCCACTCAGATGACCTATGTTAGATGTTAGAAATAGTATCAGTCATTAGGATTACAGAAAGAATGGTAATTTCATATATATATATATATATATATATATATTCACTGAAAAAACCATAGGTTTCAGGGGCGTTATAGTTAGCTGGACTTCTCACTCGTACAAAACCATTGAAATTCCCCCGTTATAGTTAGTTCAGCTAACTATAACTCGCGCGCCCGCAATGCACTGCTGATGATGTCACATATTACATCACTCATGACATGGTCAGTGACATCACTCATGACATCACTGATGACTGAAACTATGGTTTTTTCAGTGAATTTCAAAGGTTTTTTAAATGCTAATTTCTAACTATGCCTACAGAGATAGGACATGTAAAGAAAGAAGAACAAACGCACAGAAAGAAAAAAAAAGAAATGCAGAAAGAAGCAACAGAAGTCCTTTAAGACGAAGAAAAGTGTAGGAAGAAGGATAACGTGCAGAAAGAACAAACAGAAGAGCAGAAAGAAGCCTTGTTGCAAAATCATCCTGTACCCTCAACTTTTTCAGACGGATACTGGTGGTAACTGAGTCTGACTAACCAGTCCTAGAGCCAGTGCTATGTTAAAAGCCACTCAGAATACAGTGAAAACACCTACATACACTAGGGAACACTATGCGTTGGGGTCCCCCTGTGATTAGCATGACCTCCTCTGTAAGCCCCTAGTATATAATAGGGCAGGGGATTAAAACTACCTCTTAAAAAGCGCCACAGGGCATGTTTGCACACGTCACCTCAGGCCCCGTCCCCTCCCTTCCCCACTGTGTAAACACGCCCTGTGGCCATTTTAAGTTGGGAGATTAAGTCCCTTTGAATCCTGAGGGTCCCTAGGGTCCAACTAGATCACTAGGTACCTCCAGTAAGCGCCACAGAGCTGCATTGCAGAGAGATGTAAAAAGGGGCACGGCCTAGACCACCTCTCTGCAACGCAGCTCAGTGGCGCTTATTGGAAGCACCTGGTGGGCTAATTAGCCCCCAGGGGCACTCAGGATTGAAGGGAAATTATTTCCCCAACTTAAAACGCACCATAGGGCGTGTTTGCACACGTCACCTCAGGCCCCGTCCCCTCCCTTCCCCACTGTGTAAACACGCCCTGTGGCCGTTTTTTAAGTTGGGAGATTAAGTCCCCTTGAATCCTGAGGGTGCCTAGGGGCAAAATAGACCACTAGGTACGTCCAGTAAGCGCCATTGCAGAGAGGAGTAAAAAGGGGCACGGCCTGCATCACCTCTCTGCAACGCAGAGCAGTGGTGCTTACTGGAAGCACTTGGTGGGCTAGTTGGCCCCCAGGGTCCCTCAGGATTGAAAGGGAATTATTTCCCCAACTTAAAACGTGCCACAGGGCGTGTTTGCACACGTCACCTCAGGCCCCGTCCCCTCCCTTCACCACTGTGTAAATGCGCCCTGTGGCCATTCTAAGTTGAGAGATTAGGTCCCCTAGAATCCTAAGGGTCACTAGGGTCAAACTAGCCCACTAGGTACCTCCAGTAAGCCCCACAGAGCTGCGTTGCATAGAGGTGTAAAAAGGGGCGTGGCCTCAGAACACCTGTCTGCAACGCAGCTCCCTGGCGCATACTGGAGATACCTGTTGGGCTAGTTGGTCCTCAGAGACCCTCAGTATTGAAGGGGAATTAATTCCCCAACTTACAACTGGCCAGGGGGCGCGTTTGCAGAGTGCTGCAAAGAGAGGGCGTGGCCTCCGGCGCGATGCCGGTCTTTTAAAAAAAAAAAATTTTAAGAAGGAGGGCTGTGTGGCCCCCCTTCTTTTTCTCATTTATTGGCCCTGGGGACCCCATCCCCCAGGGCCTGCACCCTAATTTTTTTTGTTGAAAAAAATTAATTTGGCCCTCCTAAGGCCTTAATCGTCCCCGGGGACCCCAACCCCCCGGTTCATGGCCTTTTTTTTTATTCTTTAGGAGGTGGGCTGCGTTGCCCCCCTCCTCAGGCCACTTATGGCCCCGGGGACCTCATCCCCCGGGGCCGGCCTTTGTTTTTTATTATTTTTAAAAATTATTTATTTATTGAAACACCTGTTGGACAAACCGTATGTACCTATCACCATGACGATTTGCGTGATATTCATTAAAAGGCGACTATGTATACAATTAATCCACGTGGAATGTATTTACACCGCTAGTGAAGCTCTGACGTGTCTGAAGCCCTACCGTGCCTAATCCCGGCACCCCCGCCGGTGGGTACTCTCCAAGTAGACACCCTTGTCGTTTATTTATACAAACATGGGTAGCTATTGACGGGCACATTTAATGTACACGCACACCAAGCCATTCAAAGGGGATTCGACAAAAATTCGACCAAAACTATGCAAGAAACCCCCCTCACGGTTAATAAAACACACATCCACCGCCGGATGTGTAATACTTTTTATTTTACTCTCTGGAAAGGAGACAAACTTCACTTGAGAGTCACAGCGTGCTCCTGGCTGAGCCCAATGCTGTGTTACAGCCACCAGTGCCCGCCGAAGGCCATACACCTCTGTGTTGTATTCTACCAGCTAGTGCGTATGCTATGACACTCTCTAGCCCATGTGCACTGTAACACCACCCCATGAATATGTCATGCCACACTTGCCTTCGCACGGGTTATATTGCCCCATCTAACGTGCCTTCCTCGATGCCTATGTTATAACGCACAGCGCTATGCCATACATATTACAATCTGGGATCCATATCTTTGTCACAGTGCATATGCAACGTTACACTCCCCAGCACATATTTTATATTACAACTTTAGAGACTAGTTCGGTTACACAACACTGCCCTGTGCATATTACACTCCAAGGCGCATATCGCATAGCACTCGCTAGTGCCTGTACTATCTCGCGCTCTCCAATGAATCTGTCATTGCGCACAATGTATTGCATATTATATTTCACGCCCGGTTCATCTTATATCACACATTTTGGTGCATAGTTTATACCATATACTATATCTAGTTTTCATTTTCAATCGTGCTCTCAGGACTATGTTCTATATAACACTGCGTCCACCTACACTTTACAGGGCATTACATTTTGTGATGGGGGTGGAGGGTCAGAGGGTGTTTCTGCCAAGTGAGCCCGGAGTCACATTCACAAATGTCCTCTTCTTCCTGAATAAAAGTGAGATTATGCTGCATACTTGTTCATATTTTAGGTAGTTCGCACAGACACACATTTTAAAAACAATAAAGTTCCTAATACCCACCTTCTCTGAACAGTCAGCTTGCTGCCCCATACACCTCCTCCCTATCCTCTGTTGTCTGAATCCATGGACTCGTCTCTTCCCTCCTGCAATGCATGGTCTGATGTGCTGCCACTGCCCTCCATTTAGCATGATGTACCAGTCCACTCCTCCTGCCCTCCATTGCCCAATTCTATGGCCCAACATTGACCTCCTGCTTAGCCTCTGTGCTTATCTTGCTGCCCCTATTCTCCTTCCCCCTGCCCGCTGATGTCTTTGTGCATGCCCCTGCTCCATCCTTTTAGCCCACCATGTTCTATGGACCTGCCACTCCTATCTACTCTGAGTATTCTGTTGCGCTGCCACCCCCCTCCCACCTGCCTAGCATTGTCAGATGACTGTAACCTGTCCCTGCCACCTCCACCCTGCCTGTCCACATGCCATGCCTCTATCCCCTTCCTTCTGTCCTCCATGGTCCATTTTACTGCCACACCCTTCTGCCCTCCCTGGTCTGTTGTGCTGCAACTGCTCCTCCTGCCTGCCCCGCGCGGGCTGTTGTGAGGCCCCTTCCCCTGAACTCTCTTGTCTGTGCCCAGGTCCTGACCCTCCCTTCTATCCTCCATGGTCCTTTGTGCATGCCCCTGCACCCTCCTTCTTGCCCATCATAGCCATTGTGCTGCCACTAACCCTCCCGCTTGCCATGCATGGTCTTCTGTGCCATGGCCCCTCCCACCTTCCCTGTGTGGTCAGCTAGCTGCCCCTGACCTCCTCCCACCTTCCCTCCATGGTCTGTGTGTATACCACCATAGTCTCATTGTTGCTCTCCATGGTGTGTCTTGTTTCTAGTGCCCATCCTGCCTGACCTCCATGGTCATCTTGCTGCTCCTGCCCTGCCCCCTTGCCCCCTGCCCTCTGTTTCCATGTGCAGAGCCTATTCCCTTCCTCCTGGCTTGTTTTTTCCATTGTAATGTCCCTGATCCGTCCCTCCTGCCCTTTATGGTCTGTTATGCTGCAGCTTTCTCTCCTGTCTGTCCATTATGGTCAGCTAGCTACCATTGCCTCTTTCCCCTCTGTTCTCTGTTGTCCATGTGCATGGTCCTGTCCCCTCCCTATTGCTTTCTATGGATTGTTGTGCTGCACTCCCGTCCCGCATGTCCTGTGTGGTGTATTGTGCTGCTGCAAACTCTGATGCCTGCCCTGTAGGGTCAGTTTGGTGCACCTCTCCATGTCCCTCCTGTCCTCTGTTATCCGAGTCCATGTCCCTACCCCAATTCCTCCTGCCTACCATGATCCAATGTACCATACTTGCGAACATTTTGAACTTGGTAAGAGGGAGATTTTGAAAAACAACTGGGGTATTGATTTTCTCCTTTGAGTTACATTGAAAAAGAGGAGATTGTAGACAGGAGACAGATCAAATAAAGCCCATTTGAGCTTAAAACCAATGGACGTTTCCTGGCTGAAACGGGTCTGTTGGCATGTATGGTTGTACTACCACTGCCTCTTCCTTCTGGCCACAATGGTCTATTATGTTGCCACAGCCTCTCTTGCCAGTCCTGTATTGTTGGTTTGTTGCCGCTGCCCCCCTTTCCACTGCTCTCCATAGTCTGTTGTTCTGCCACTGCCCTTCCTGCCTGCCCAGTGTGGTCAAATTGTTGCCTCTGTACTCTCCTACCTGCCTTCAATTTTCAGAGTCCGTGCCCCTGGCCTCTGCCTCTCAACAGTATCCCAATGAACAACTAGATTGCTAACATTCTATAATTATTACAAAAGTGTGGAACGTCTGACGTCATCTTGATGTAATAAAAACTGTAATACCTAGAGCGTTTCCTTTCGAAATTACATATATGAGAGGGTCTTATTTGCATCAAAATGATGGTTAGTGCTCTAAAAAACTAAAATGAGGACATATTTTCTGAGTTTTCAAATCGCGACAAAGAACTTTTAAATTATTTGTAATCTTTATGTTTTTTTATCCAGTTGACCACTTGATGAAATGTTGCACCTAGGGGAGAGGATGTGGTGTTACTTCCAGAGCTGCAGACTTTGCAACTGGGGAACCAGGTTGGAGCTTCTGCTTCAGCTCAACATTCTGTGATTCTGGTCAAATCACTTAATATCCCCATGTCTACAACCAAAATGAATTTGATCTTGTGTGATGTAACCGATACTCATGTAAAGCACTCCAATACCTGACAAGTCTGCACTATATAAAACTGCAAATACACAAAAAATAAGTGTTTTGCACACTTCTGTCATTGGGCTACATGTGGGGTACATCTGGGTGATATCTGTGCTGCATTTGGGCTCTTTTGTCTCTGGTGGCCATCTTGGGAGATTTATTTGTTATGAAGTTTCCTAATTTCCTCATTTACTGCAGTCTCCTCAGTAGGAAATGCTTTCAGTTTTTTACTTTGATTCCATCAAGAAGGTATTCAGATATGTTACACATTTGCCATAAATTCTGAATGTTAGCACTCTAGTTGCTCATTAGATCACTGTAGTAAAGCTACTGCTCACCACGGAAGTCTGCTGCTGGTATTAAAAGTGCATGTTTCAGTCTGCATATCAGAATTTTTTAATGAAATAGAAGAGGATTTGAGAAGTCATTCAAAATGTGCCCTAATTTTTCTTTCTTCAGCACTAATCATAATTTCTATGGCAAAATGAACCCCCTGATTGTGTTCCTTTTTAAATTAAATGTTTTAAGTGTTACCAGTTTATTCCAATCAAGATGGCTTCAGGAGTGCCATACTTTTGTCATAAGTAAGACAGTAAGCGCTCTAGTTGTTCTTAAGAACACTCTGGGACATTCTGTCATTGGGCGATACTTGGGCTACATCTGGGTGATATTGGGCTACATTTGGGCTCTTTTGTCTCTGGTGGCCATCTTGGGAGATTTATTTGTTATGAAGTTTCCTAATTTCCTCATTTACTGCAGTCTCCTTCGTAGCAAATACTTTCAGTTTTTTATTTTGGTTCCATCAAGAAGGCATTCAGATGTGTCACACATTTGCCATAAATTCTGAATGTTAGCACTCTAGTTGCTCATTAGATCACTGTAGTAAAGCTACTGCTCACCAGGGAAGTCTGCTGCTGGTATTGAAAGTGCATGTTTCAGTCTGCATGTCAGAACTTTTTTATGAAATAGAAGAGGATTTGAGTAGTCAAAATGTGCCCTAATTTTTCTTTCTGCAGCACTAATCATACTTTCTATGGCAAAATGAACCCCCTCATTTTGTTCCTTTTTAAATTAAATGTTTTAAGAGTTACCACTTTATTCCAATCAAGATGGCTTCAGGTGTGCAATACGTTTGTCATAAGTAGGACTGTTAGCGCTCTAGTTATTCTTTAGAACACTCTGGGAAGCTGCAGTAGAACACAAAGGAATCAACTGACAGTCTCTGCCATTGTTGGATGTACATGTTTTACTGAGAATGTCAGACTTCATTCTCACATGACTGAGAAAGATAATGTGAAATTACAGAAAATATGCTCTCAGTTTAGCTTATAGATCACCTTCCAAACCTCTGTGGGAAAAGCATGAGAAAATAGTTTTCTCTCAAACATGATTCATGATATCACAGCAGAAGGCTTTTTCACATGGTAAAATCACCTTAGAACACACCACAATTGCTAAAATGAGTATGGTACCATCAACAAATGATTTATAATGTAACTAAAGTCTTAAAATCTTCTATTAACTGCAATGCTTTTTAATGAGGTGCTATCATGCATATTGGTCCCAAGATGGCTGCCAACACTTATTGGATGAAGTACTGACAGCCAATCAGATCTCACGATGAGATGTGTGGTTAGGCTCCGCCCAGATATATATATCTTTTTAACTCTCAGGAACTACTGAACGGATTTACACCATTTAAGCAAAAGGTACAAGTCTTTGCCAAATTTAGTGTAATTCCGTTCAGCAGTTCGGGCTGTAGCTGCGTCAACAGGTCCAATGGGAAAATGCATTGGGAAAACGCGTTTTGGGACCCCCCTTTTCTCTCGGCCCCCACTTGACGAATCACCTTGAAATTTTCTGGATAGGAGCAGACCGGAGCTGGCCAAAAGTTTGGAAAATATCGCGAAGATTCGTCAATCGGCGCCAACGTTATTCCAAATAGAATGTAGGTAATATATATATATACATATATTATCTACTGGCGGTCGCCAGTAGATTGTTATAGTTAGGACCGTGTTTCCATAGGAAATCCGCAACATTCTATTTGGAATAACTTTGGCGCCGATTGACGAATCCTGGCGAAAATTTCAAAATAGGTGGGGCGCATCGCTCCGCTCCTATCCTGAAAGTCTTGGGGGGATTTGTCAAGCGGGGGCTGAGAAAAAGGGGGTTCCCAAAACGTGTTTTCCCCATGCATTTTTCCATAGGACCTTTAGTCCAAGCTACAGCCCGAACGGCTGAACAGAATTACTTGACATTTGGCAGAGAGGTAGTCCTCAGGTCAGGGATGTGCCTTTTGTAGGTCTGGTGTAAATGTGTTCAGTATTTGCTGAGAAAATAGCATTTAAATCAATATATATATCTATAAGCGCGCTCCGAGCGTGTACGGTAAGCTTACCGTACGCGCACGGTGACGTGCGCGAGCTTAATTCTGATTGGTGGTTACATGACTGTAAACATTCGAATCGGTCGAAATCAGGAAGTGTCGGCTGCCATTTTGTGTGTCTCACACTGATAAACAAAGGTGGAGAACGCGAAAAGGGGGCAACGAAGAGAGTTGCAGACCCCCTAGCTAAATACATTTATAAAAAAAAATTAAAAATCGCGGGGTGCGCGTACGGTAAGCTTACCGTACGCGTACGGAAGAAAAAAAACGATAAAAAAAATAGAAGTAAAAATCAAATTTAAGTGTTTAGATATTAGGGAGCTCTAAAAAGAGCCGTTGTGTTTATGAAGTGTTTTTTTGTGGTACTTACAAGTAAGTACCGATGCAGAGTCTAAAGTTCAAGAGGAAGAATCTGTTGCCTTCATCAGTGAAATGTACACTGTCTCCTCTATAAATGCCTTGCATGTTGTAACGCAAGTTGTTGTGGTATATAGAACCCATACCATAGTCTCTGAGGAAAGCAGAAATAGATTTGTTGACGTGCTTTCTTGCTTTGTCAATCTGCGGACAAAATTGGTTGGACCAGTTCCACTTTTGCCTTTGGCATATGTTAGAATATACAAAGGCAAATTGAGGAAAAAGCGACATCAATTGCACAAAGGTGTCCTTAATAAGCATTTCCAGACCTACCCCAGTTAAAGGTCCTAGGTCATTTCCACCACAGTGCACAATAATAAGGTTAGGCTGTGGGAGATGTCGAAAGGTTTTCACCAAAGGCATTAATTGGTGCCACTTTAACCCTCTCTGACCAATCCATTTAATGTCTACATTTGGCAAAGCAAGGTCTCTCACCATACCTCTTTTTTCTGCATACTTTTCACTCCAGAAGACATAGCTGTGACCTACAATCCACACTGTGAACATCTTTCAAGGATATCTGGATGCACTCAGGAGGTGTCTTTCAGTAGAATGGCAATATGAAATGAAAGACAGTTGTAAAATGGAGGCATACATATTTTTTTTAAATAAAAAGAACTCATTGGCTGATTCAAATCATTTTACAGTTAAAACTAGGCTGTATGTGTACATTTTTAGAAGCATGTTTTGTATTGGTTCAGAAAATTGTGTTCCCACAGAAGGTTAATTTGGATTTGCTGTTAGGTTTGACAGGTGAAGCACTCTTGCTCTTTGGATTTGAAACATTGTGTGCTGAACTTCTGACCTCTCTGCTCACAGCAGTGTTTCATGAGCTGTTGCTATGGTAGCAGGCAGAAGTCAAGTTGGGGGAAGGGTTCATTTGGAAAAGGGTTGAAGTTTTCAACCAATAGAAATGTGTGATTTCATTTGAAAAAATGTGGGAAGCACTGAGATTTGTAATTAACATGTATATGTGTGAAAAAAGAGAGGGAAACATTGCCATTTACTGGTTCTGGAGAGAGGAGAGAGGTGTAGAGCTCTGATATTCTGACTCTGATAGTCTGCTGTTTGAGTGCCACATTTCTTTCTCAATAATAAATGGTATGAATCAATTTATATAGATGAAGATGAAGAAGATTTACTAGGAGACACAGACACACCAACTGGGCAAATTGAAAAAGTGGACAAGTCAAAAGAAGAAGAAATTTATGAACATTTCAGCACACATCCTCTTCATTCAAAAGAAGTTATGGCAAACACTATTGATCTGTTTCAGATGAAAAAAGCCAAAGGAACTACCGTAAGGGTATGGGAGGAGAGTTTGGAAGCTCGTTGTTTTCCCCAGCTGTTTCCTACAGGAGAAGGTGGACGATACGATGAACGTCCAGTCCAGATTCCTGATTCTGAGTATCGGACTACAAGATTATATGCAGAAGATCCCAGATTTCGTCAAAGTATTCCTTATTTGTTCCATCTGTTATTTGAAAGTGACTTGTCTGCACTATCTTATGCAGTAAATCACATTTTAAAAAGTGGAGTACATCTACATAATGTGTCTGCTAAGGATTTTATGAACAAAGTGCAGCAGCGAGATGATCATTTGGAATCACAATTGATCAATCTGATGGCTTGTCAGCGTGGGACAAATGAATATTGGTACCGACGCCATGGAGAATTGAAATGTATGTTACGGAATTTAGGAACTCCTACATGGTTCCTTACCCTAAGCTGTGCAGAGTACGCTTGGGATGATCTTCTGGATTTTCTTCGAGAGGCAAATTCAAACATTAAAAACATTGAATACAAGACAGCAGGAGAACTGTGCTCATTGGATCCGGTTAATGTTTGCAGATATCTCAATCATAGATTTGAGGCTATGATGTCCTTCATCTGCAATGTAAAAAATCCACCTCTTGGAGAAGTTGTGGATTTCTTTTGGAGAAAAGAGTACCAAGCAAGAGGTGCTCCTCATATTCATATGCTGTTGTGGATCAAGGATGCCCCAAAATTTGGAACAGATGCTGATGAAGCAGTTTTATCTTTCATCGAAGAATATGCAACATGTGCTATACCTAAAAGCACAGAAGAGAAAAAGTTAAAAGACCAAGTTTTACGTTTCCAAAGTCATCGGTGTGAAAAAAAACCTGTTGACGGAAGTACAAGAGCAAAGATAAATTCTACACAAAATGTCGATTTGGATTTCCCAGACCTGTTCTTTCAAAAGGAAGAGTAAACAGTTTTATGTCAGCTGTGCGACATACTATTACAAGAAAATCTCCAAAAAATACGTACAACCTAAGAAGAAAAGAAGAGTCAAAATATATAAATGACTACAACCCAGTCATTTTATCCATGTGGAATGCTAACATGGATATTCAGTATGTGGCAGACAATTCTATTGCTGTTGCTCGGTATGTCACATCGTACATTACTAAATCTGAGAAAACGGAATTGAAGGAAATGTGGGAAGAGATTTCTCACGAGAAAACTGTCAGTAACAAGCTATACAGTTTCAGTTTAAAGATGTTATCGCATCGAGAAATTGGATCCTACGAATGCTCAGATAGGTTATCATCTGCAAGTCTGTACTCGAAATCCAGAAGAATAATTTGGGTAAGTTTAGGCCTTGCAGCAATGCGAAATCGGGTAATGAAATCTGTTGCAGAAATTGAATATTTGGCCGAGAACGACCCGGAAAGTACAGATATTTTGAAAACAAACATGTTGGACACCTATTACCCAAAAAGAAGTTGTCATCTTGAGAACATGTGTCTCTATGAAGTGCTGCAAAACTACACGGAAAGCCACAGAAGACATCAAAAATGGAAAATATAAAGTCATTGGTGAGGAAGGATGTTTGGTGAAGCAAACAAAAGGAAGTTTGATTAATCATAGGAAGCTGAGTTGCGACACTACTGACAAAAAGGAATTTTACTACTTGGCACTTTTACAGCTGTTTAAACCATGGCGTACAGAGGACGAACTACTTGGAGAATTTCAAAGCTATGAGGATTCATTCAATGCATGTAAAGATACGATTGAATGCAGTACTTTCATAAATTATGTGCAAATGTTAAATGAAGAAATTGAACAGGAAGCAACAATTGCAGCTGAAGTAGCTAGAGACAGTTCTCAAGACAGCCAAAGTTCTGAAACGCTCAGTCAAGATCACCTAGGACAACCAATCGTAGAAAATGAAGCTGCAATAGCCATGAATGACGTTGAAACAGCTATGAATCAAGCTCAAGAAGATTTAATAGACTTACCAAATTTGGAACAACAACTGAATGAAGAACACATTTATGAAGAAGTCAGAAAAAAAATTGATCACGGATTACTACATGAAAATAAAGAGTGCACATGCACATCATTTGAACCAATCAGGATGTATGTGAGTGGACAAGCTGGAACTGGAAAAAGTTTCTTAATTAAAGTCATCAGAAGCTACCTACAGCAAAAAACAGATTCAACTTTGTCTTGTGTTGTTACTGCTCCAACTGGGTTAGCAGCATATAATATAAAATTAATTACCTTACATCGCTTGCTAATGTTACCAGTGGAGCATGAGAACAAAATAGAATATCACAAGCTTACAGGAGAAGCATGCTTCGAAGTTTCAAGAGTGTTGAAGAAGATGCAAGTTCTCATTATTGATGAGGTAAGCATGGTATCAAACTTAATGCTTGCCTTTGTGCATTTAAGAATGCAGCAAATTCTAAAGAGAGACTATGACGTGTTATTTGGAGGAAAACATGTTATAGTTTTTGGGGATCTTCTACAGCTTACTCCAGTTAAAGGACAACCAGTGTTTAATACTGTGACACATGAAGACACGAAGAAGTCATTAGGAAGCATTGGTAATGCGAATATTTGGTCGTTCTTTGAGTACAAAGAACTTACTACCAATATGAGGCAAGCAAACAATGAAGATTATGCAAGTATTCTGAAAGATATCAGAATTGGACTACTCACAGAATTTGGCAGAAAAGCATTACAGAGTCGGTTGCTACATAATTTATTTCCAAAGGAAGAAAGAGTTGCAGAGAATATATACAAGAACATTGCAGAAAATAATACTGTAATCTGCTTAATGCCAACACTACGTGAATGCTCGATATTCAATGAGGAACTTTTGAAATTGGAAAAGGAAGAGATTAAGAAAATGGAAGCAGTTGATAAAATTCAGCATGAAGGAATTACTATTACATTAACAGGCAAACTGAAAAATAAATTGGATTCTCTAGAGAAGAACATTTCGAAAACAGCTGGATTAGAAAAAAAATCTATATCTTTGCATGAACTGTCGAGTATTTTTAAGGAGAAATGTGGATATTGAAAAAGGTTTAGTGAATGGAGCTATGGGTAAAGTTGTGGGTTTTGTGAAATACCAGAAAAAAGATGGAATTGAATTTTTAAAAATAAAATTTGATCAGATTGCAGAGGTTAAAGAGATTAGTCGTTGTTCAGTCCGTTTTTTGCTTGTAAAAGACTTATATGTACGTAGGAAGCAGTTTCCATTTTCTCTAGCATATGCTGTAACTATTCACAAGTCCCAAGGATTAACTGTAGATAGTGCTTTTGTAAACATTGGGTCTACTGTGTTCAAAGAAGGTATGGCATGTGTTGCTTTGTCACGAGTGAAAACATTATCTGGTTTATTCATGATAGAGTTTGATGACTCAAAAGTTAGTGCAGATGCAAATTGTGTAAAGGAGTATAATAGATTAAGAAGAAGCTATGCTCCTCATTTAGGTCAGTATCCTTTTGTGGAAAAACGAGTTGTTTCTCGGAAAAGGAGATTTGAGAATATCTGTAATGAGGATGTAGAGAAGAGAAAACAAAAAGAGACTCATGTGATTGCAAGCAAAAAGAAAAAGGATAATGTTGAAGAGGTTGTTGGTTGTCATTTTGAAAATAGCTCTGGTGTCAACTGCTACGCTAATGTAGTGCTAAATGTTGTATTTTATCTTGAACGTTTGCAAGAGCAGATAATAGTAAATCATGATAAAAGATTCTGTTCTGTGCTAAGTCTCCTTTATGAGAAGCTGAATATCGATAAAACTAAAATAGAAAGTGCTACTGAAATTAGAAATCTTTTAGATGTATGTTCAGGACGTACACAGTTTACTCAAAATGTTCAGCAAGATGCACAGGAATTCTTAATGTAGGTCCTTATGGTACTGGAAGATGAAGGCATAGATATTGAGAATATGTTCGGTCTCTCTTATAAATGGGAACATACTTGTGAAAACTGTTTCTACACATGCAGCTCTAATGTTGATTCAGAAAGGTTTATCTATTTAACATTGCCAGAAAGTAAATCAGTGAGTTTTAGTAAATTAGTTAAAGATGCCAATCATAGCATGGAATGCTGTGAATGTAAATCTGACATGTTTTCAACGTTATTTTTAAAGAAATATGGACAGTATGTAATTTTAATGATGCAACGTTGTAGAGCTGATGGTTCAAAATTGGACACTTTAATAAAGAAGTTTATAGGACAGCAATTATCAATTTCAGGAAAAACTTTTGTTACAGTTGCAATAATTTTCCATGATGAACCTACTGTAACTTCTGGTCATTACACAGTTTATCTTAAATGTGAAAAAGGCTGGACACTGTGTAATGATTCTCAATTGGTTTTTAAGCAACGTTTGCCTTTTGATTTAGCAAATTCCTATTTAATTTTTCTGAAACCAAAATTTTAGATAGAATTTGCAACATCTGTACAAATCATTTTTGCAATTTTATTGGATTACCATTGGAAATTTCATCAAAAAAGATTTTAAAAATTACCATTTGACCTAAAGGAAAGGTATATTATTTTGGTGATTATGCTTATACAACAAAAATTTTAAGACGATATTTAGTGGAAATAGTTATTGTTCTTAGATGATATTTTTAAAAAATATGTTACATTTCTATAAAGGTATGTTTTAGTGAGAAGAGATTCTGGGCTTTTTTTAAACAATCTTTCAGAGTGTTATTTTTTTTTGCCCGCTGTTAAGTGATGAATGCAATTGCTTTCACGATTTACAGTGAAATGCAATATATTCTGAAAACACCAAAAAAAGGGCAAAAAATAGTTTTTATAAATGAAAATATGTGTACTGTATTCTCAGATTGAGAAAAAAAATTTACGAAAAAATAAACCTTTTTTCTAGCAATTTAAATGAAGCATTTATTAATAAATACGTTATTTTGTTGGTCAGGTAAGTGTGAAATTTCTGTATTTATCACACATTTAGTTTCATGCTCCCTTTTTTTCACTTCTCCTCTCTCTGCTTTTCTCATTTCCGTTGTACTCCCTCAAGGACCTTGTAGGGTAAAAAAAAAATGTCTTCTTTTTTTTAAATAAATAAATAAAAGCGCGCACGGTAAAAAATTTTTTTTTTTTAAATTAATTAAAAAAATTAAAAAAGAAGTTGTGAGGTAAGTTTGGCTCTTAAAAGAGCCGTTGTGTTAATACAGGGACAGAGGAAAGAAAGAATGGGAATATTAACAAGGACCACAGATGTGCTGGTCTATCTTATTGTTTATTAGGGAAACACTGCTCTCCCCATGAACAATTAGACCATAACATCTGGTGCACCTCATTTGTACCCTCTGAAATCGAGGGTTCGTTTCCAGAGGAGCAGAAGAGGGTGATGCTCCCACCGCAGAGGAAGGGCTCGGCTGAGCTGCCGAAGATGTACTCGGCTGAGCTTCTGCGGGTGTGCTCGGGTGACTTTCTGAAGGGTTTGCTTCAGAATGTCGAGCAAAAGTCCTGGGATGTATATCCCTAATGTGTCTCAGCATAGTGTGATTACCAAAGGAATACTTCTTCCTTGGGTTACCTCTAGATAAGGCACGCTCACAAAGTGAGCAGGTGACTAATGGAGCATTTACCTTTTTCTGCCCCTCTGGAAAAGTAAAATACTCCCAAACAAAAGAATTCTTTTGTTTCCTCCTTCTCTGCCTGATGATGCTGCTGCCCTGCTCACTCTCAGAAGAGGTCTGCTGCTCTGCCATTGTATCCCAAAGACAATTCAGCTCCTTCTCCTAAGAAATCACAAGCAGTAATGAGGGGAATGGGTGTGGTGTAGGAAGATTCTAGAACTGAAAGTAGTTTAAACCAATCAAAAGTGTTGTTTCTTGATAACATGACCAACCGTACGCGCACGTTAAGCTTACCGAGCGCGTACGGTAAAAGTACGCACGCGCGTACGAAAGACACGCGCACGCGCGCATGCGCATTACAGGCACGCTCGTACACTTCCACGTAACGTGCGCGTGCGCATGTAAAGCATGCGCTTACGCGTCGCGTAGGAAGTACGGACGCCTACGCAAATTGCGTAAGCATGCGCAAACAGAGTAGAAATATTACGTACGCTCACCGTACATAAAGCGAAGCGTGCGCTTACGGTAAACTTACCGTACGCGCACGGTAAAAAAAAAATTAAAAAAAAAAAAAAAAGGTTTGTTGAAGATATTAACTATGTTATACAACTATATCTAACCATTTATTTAAAAAAGGTGAATCTTTATAAATTGAAGTATGAATGAAAACCATGAATATATACATAGGTAGAATAGTGTTTAAAGGAACAAATAAAAAGGAAAAAAATGATGTAAAAAAACAAAGAAATTCAATGAAAAAAACAAAGGTTTCACACACATTATAGTTAGGAATTAGAATTCAAAAAACCATGCAAAAACACAAAAAAAATATAGGTTTCACACGCGTTATATTTAGAAATTAGCTTTTAAAAAACCTTGCAAATTCACTGAAAAAACCATAGGTTTCACACACGTTATAGTTAGGAATTAGCATTTAAAAAACCTTGCAAATTCAATGAAAAAACCATAGGTTTCACAAATTTTATAGTTAGCTGAACATTTCGCTCGTAAGAAACCAATGAAATTCCCCCGTTATAGTTAGTTCAGCTAACTATAACTCGCGCACCCGCAATCCACTGCTGATGACGTCACATATTACATCTCATGACATCACTGATGACATCTAAAATGACATCACTGATGACATCACTGATGACGTCAACAATTTGATAAATTACAACATCTTTTCACACCCTTATAAAACCTTTGATATACCAACTCAAAATTACAGAGTTCCATTCTCATATCCATAAATAATGCAATACCAATAACTGCATACCCACATATTAACTTTTAGGTCTTCATACACCTCCACACACTCACTTGTAAAGTCACTCATAGTTACAGTCACTCCATAAAAAAGTATCATATGAATTTATACACACACCTATATAGACACTCACACACTACCAATCATCCATAGAGGTACTCTCACACCTAGTCATTCATAAAAATAATCACACTGCCATTTACTCACCTATGCAGTTATACACAATCAAGTTCCCTTGCTCACAAAAATAGTATCACATTTTTATGCTCCATTAGAATCATTGACAAAAGCACACACTCATCCATACAGTCACTGTCACAATCACACATTCTCACATCTAGCCACTTATATACTCTTACACACATATATACTGCCTTTCACATATGTAGTTAGTCACAAATGTACCACTGAGATATACATTCAATCCCTAACACACCCATAGATACACTCGCTCAACCGTACAGTCCATCACAGATGCACTTTTAAAACCATGCACCCATAGAATCACCCACTCACACATCTATGCACAGAGTCACACACAGCCTACCCACACTAACACTCAGGCACCCATACAGATACTCAGACAACCAAGCGATAACCCACATAGAAACTCATATAGATATTCACAAAACCATGCAGCCACTTATACACCAACAGACAGAAACATACAGACATTCACACAGATTAGTCACTAGTCTGCAGTAAGATACATTTAATGACTCACTTATAGAGTCAGTTACGCACCAAAGAAACTCATCCATTTACACACTTGTACACCCACTCATTCTTCAACAGGCCTTTCCATATATATATTAAACATATTAAAATTGTTAAGAAACACAGACTCAATGGATGACGTCATCAGTGATGTCATCAGTGATGTCATTTTAGATGTCATCAGTGATGTCATGAGTGATGTCACTGACCATGTCATGAGTGATGTAATATGTGACGTCATCAGCAGTGGATTGCGGGTGCGCGAGTTATAGTTAGCTGAACTAACTATAACGGGGGAATTTCATTGGTTTTTTACGAGCGAAATGTCCAGCTAACTATAACATTTGTGAAACCTATGGTTTTTTCATTGAATTTGCAAGGTTTTTTAAATGCTAATTCCTAACTATAACGTGTGTGAAACCTATGGTTTTTTCAGTGAATATATATATATATATATATTATCTACTGGCGGTCGCCAGTAGATAGTTATAGTTAGGACCGAGTTTCCATAGGAAATCTCAAAATTCTATTTTGAATAACTTTGGCGCCGGTTGATGAATCCTCGCGAAATTTTCAAAACTAATGGGGCGCTCCGCTCAGCTCCTACCCTGAAAGTCTCGGGGTGATTCGTCAAGCCGGGGCTGAGAAAAAGGGGGGTCCCAAAACGCGTTTTCCCCATGCATTTTCCCATAGGACCTTTAGTCGAAGGTACAGCCAGAACGGCTGAATAGAATTACTTGAAATTTGGCAAAGAGGTAGTCCTCAGGTCAGACATGTGCCTTTTGCATATATGGTGTAAATCCGTTCAGTAGTTCCTGAGAAAATCAAAAGTAAAATCATATATATGTCTGGGTGGAGCCTAACCACACATCTCATTGTGAGATCTGATTGGCTGTCAGCACTTCATCCAAGAAGTTTTGGCAGCCATCTTGGGACCAATATACATGATAGCACCTCATTAAAAAGCATTGCAGTTATTAGAAGGTTTTAAGACTTTAGTTACATTATAAATCATTTGTTGATGGTACCATACTCATTTTAGGAATTGTGGTGTGTTCTAAGGTGATTTTACCATGTGAAAAAGCCTTCTGCTGGGATATCATGAATCATGTTTGAGAGAAAACTATTTTCACATGCTTTTCCCACAGAGGTTTGGAAGGTGATCTATAAGCTAAACTGAGAGCATATTTTCTGTAAATTCACATTATCTTTCTCAGTCATGTGAGAATGAAGTCTGACATTCTCAGTAAAACATGTACATCCAACAAGGGCAGAGACTGTCAGTTGATTCCTTTGTGTTCTACTGCAGCTTCCCAGAGTCTTCCAAAGAACAACTAGAGCGCTAACAGTCTTACTTATGACAAAGGTATGGCACACCTGAAGCCATCTTGATTGGAATAAAGTGGTAACATTTAAAACATTTAATTTAAAAAGGAACAAAATGAGAGGGTTCATTTTGCCATAGAATGTATGATTAGTGCTGCAGAAAGAAAAATTAGGGCACATTTTGAGTGACTTCTCAAATCCTCTTCTATTTCATTAAAGAATTCTGACATGCAGACTGAAACATGCACTTTCAATACCAGCAGCAGACTTCCCTGGTGAGCAGTAGCTTTACTACAGTGATCTAATGAGCAACTAGAGTGCTAACATTCTGAATTTATGGCAAATGTGTGACACATCTGAATGCCTTCTTTATTGAATCAAAGTAAAAAACTGACAGTATGCCTACTGAGGAGACTGCAGTAAATGAGGAAATTAGGAATCTTCATAACAAGGTTCCCAAGATGGCCACCAGAGACAAAAGAGCCCAAATGTAGCACAAATATCACCGAGATGTAGCCCAAGTATAGCCCAATGAAAGAAATCCCAGAGTGTTTTAAAGAACAACTAGAGCGCTAACAGTCTTACTTATGACAAAGGTATGGCACACCTGAAGCCATCTTGATTGGAATAAAGTGGTAACATTTAAAACATTTAATTTGCAAAGGAACAAAATGAGGGGGATCATTTTGCCATAGAAATTATGATTAGTGCTGCAGAAAGAAAACTTAGGGCACATTTTGACTTCTCAAATCCTCTTCTATTTCATTAAAAAGTTCTGACATGCAGACTGAAACATGCACTTTGAATACCAGCAGCAGACTTCCCTGGTGAGCAGTAGCTTTGCTACAGTGATCTAATGAGGAACTAGAGTTCTACCATTCAGAATTTGTGGCAAATGTGTCACATCTGAATGCCTTCTTGATGGAACCAAAGTAAACAAGCATTGAAAATGCAATAGGTCTCGCCCTCGTTTAAGTTAACAATTGGTTCTGTCGGGTGTGTAATATTTCTTAAAACATTGGATCAATCATAGGTTAATTCACATAAAGGACACATTCTCATAAGCAACACACATAGAGACCAAAGGAGGGGGTATTTGAAATTTTTTATAAATTACGTCATTTATAAATCCCCACATTCAATTTGTATGGCTGTCACGACAAAGGGTAAACTGTAATTTGTGTTTATCACACATGGAGAGTGAGAGAGTAAACGACACAGTTGCGTTCTCCCGTCCTAAATTTTTTTCACAATGAGCAACTGTTCTAGGAAGAGTAGAAGATAATAATCATCCGTTGTGGTGGAGTAATCTTCCAAAACCCAACTGTCAGATGGAATATCAAAGATATTGAAGTAAAAGCCTCACTCACATAATAGTGACATGCTTCATCATAGGCGATTACTCCACACCCAGAGAAGATGGTACTCTCCGGGCGGACTCAACCACAGATATAATGGGAGTTCTTAGATAAGTGGGTACTGGTTAAGCAGGGAACCAGATTCTAATTAAAAATACCTACGAGTATACCCTTGATAGGTCCTTTGTTCTTGGGTACTCTTGGTATCATTAAAAAACTTTGTATTGGGGTTGTTTTGGATCTAATTTAATTCAAATGTACCCTCAATTTTCTGCCAACATGTTTCGGCCCTACAACTAGCCCAATCGGGTCTGGGGGCCTTCGTCAGGGCGATAAATATATTCTCTCTTTATATTTCCCTGCCGTGTGTCCATGCATGTATTACATGCACCCCGAAAGTGAGGCCTAGTGCACTCACCTGTACGTGTTCGTACTCCGACGCCAGTAGTATTTCTACTGGGAGATGCCTACTTGCACCATGCAGTTCTCATGTGTAGGGGTGATATCTTGTAGTCACACATTCGTCAAAGATAACACCCGCTGTACCACCTCTTGGGACACATCGTCTGCCGTCGAGCTTGAGTAGCTAGGACGTTTGCCTGCACCCGCGGACCGGAATAATTCGTTTTTCCCGGTTTAACTTAGAATCGCACAGTGATCTTCATGATCACAGGAGACAGGACGACTGCCTGTGACCCTTCACCACACTGATTTTTTAACTTTTAGAAGACAGGAGTCGATTCCCTTCACTGGGAAACCCAATTGGAAGAATTCTTGCAGTACACCTTTGTTACTGCGTACACACCCGACCTCTGAATCACCCCGGGCCTTGGTAGGCTGTCCCCATTGTCCTTGTCCTGATGAAGACCCGCATTGACTAAGACAGTAATGCCATCCATGGTTGAAACGTCGACATACCCCCTGGACCAGCTGAAAGTCTCTGTATAAAGACCCATTTATTCAATCTACAGAACTATTCAAACAGACGTTGTATTCTGGCCTTTTATCCAAGAAACGTCAATACCACGAAAGTCACTTTGTATATATTACGCACCTCACCACAGCACTGAGCACCACTTGTCACTTTGTCACAAATTACAGTTTACCCTTTGTCGTGAAAGCCATACAAATTGAATGTGGGGATTTATAAATTACGTAATTTATACAAAATTTCAAATACCCCCTCCTTTGGTCTCTATGTGTGTTGCTTATGAGAATTTGTCCTTTATGTGAATTAACCTATGATTGATCCAATGTTTTAAGAAATATTACACACCCGACAGAACCAATTGTTTGTTTTGTATATGAACGCCCAGGTTCTGAGGGATACTGGGTCACCCCATTGTTACTATACAATCGTTTAAGTTAAAGCAATTCTGTTTATAATTAGGTGGCTTTTTAGCTTTGCTTTTATTAGTGTTTTTCAAAATTTCATATACATACCATGCATATGTATGCATATATGTATATGTATATGTTTGCATGAATTTATATTTATATAGATATGCGAGATTATATGTTTATATATGTATATATATATATATATATATACAAAACAAATTGGAGAGAAAGGGAAAAATCCCAAAAAAGGAAGGAGATACTCCTAGTCCCCTTGACGATACTTTAGAAAAACACAAGAAGGAGTAAATCCAGAAGACTGATCAGAGTCTCTGAAATCCTGGGAAACACACGCACGATACGAAAGACATTATTGTCTTTAAAAGACCCCTCACTCACCAACCTAGTTGGTGACATGCTTCATCATAGGGGTCCCACCCGAACAGCCGAATGCCGTCCGGGTGTGCTACAACACCTGATTACAGTGGAGCTGGTAGTTTTTCGGGACCCCTATGATGAAGCATGTCACCAACTAGGTTGGTGAGTGAGGGGTCTTTTAAAGACAATAATGTCTTTCGTATCGTGCGTGTGTTTCCCAGGATTTCGGAGACTCTGATCAGTCTTCTATATATATATATATATATATATATATATACACATACATATATATAAATGCATATGCATATATATATGCATATATATATGTGCATATGTGTGCATGTACAGAGAGGTAGAGAGGTAGAGGTGTATAGGTAGAGGTGTAGAGGTAGAGAGGTAGAGGTAGAGAGGTAGAGAGTAGTAGAGAGAGAGGTAGAGAGGTAGAGAGTAGAGAGCGAGTAATAGAGAGTAGAGAGTGAGTAGTAGAGAGTAGTAGAGAGTAGTAGAGAAAGTATCAGAGAGTGAGTAGTAGAGAGTAGTAGAGTGAGTAGTAGAGAGTGAGTAGTAGAGAGTGAGTATTAGAGAGTGAGTAGTAGAGAGTGAGTAGTAGAGTGAGTAGTAAAAAGTATTAGAGAGTAGTAGAGAGTGAGTAGTAGAGAGTAGTAGAGAGTGAGTAGTAGAGAGTGAGTAGTAGAGAGTAGTAGAGAGTGAGTAGCAGAGTGAGTAGTAGAGAGTAGTAGAGAGAGAGTAGTAGAGAGTGAGTAGTAGAGAGTAGTAGAGAGTGAGTAGTAGAGAGTGGTAGAGAGAGTAGTAGAGAGTGAGTAGTAGAGAGTAGTAGAGAGTGAGTAGTAGAGAGTGAGTAGTAGAGAGAGAGTAGTAGAGAGTAGTAGAGTAGTAGAGCATGAGTAGTAGAGAGTGAGTAGTAGAGAGTAGTGGAGTAGTAGAGAGTGAGTAGTAGAGAGTAGTAGAGTGAGTAGTAGAGAGTGAGTAGTAGAGAGTGAGTATTAGAGAGTGAGTAGTAGAGAGTAGTAGAGAGTGAGTAGTAGAGAGTAGTAGAGAGTGAGTAGTAGAGAGTGAGTAGTAGAGAGTAGTAGAGAGTGAGTAGCAGAGTGAGTAGTAGAGAGTAGTAGAGAGAGAGTAGTAGAGAGTGAGTAGTAGAGAGTAGTAGAGAGTGAGTAGTAGAGAGTGGTAGAGAGAGTAGTAGAAAGTGAGTAGTAGAGAGTAGTAGAGAGTGAGTAGTAGAGAGTGAGTAGTAGAGAGAGAGTAGTAGAGAGTAGTAGAGTAGTAGAGCATGAGTAGTAGAGAGTGAGTAGTAGAGAGTAGTGGAGTAGTAGAGAGTGAGTAGTAGAGAGTAGTAGAGAGTGAGTATTAGAGTGAGTACTAGAGAGTAGTAGAGAGCGAGTAGCAGAGAGCAATTAGTAGAGACTGTGTAGTAGAGAGTGAGTAGTAGAGAGTGAGTAGTAGAGAGAGTAGTAGAGAGAGTAGTAGAGAGTGAGAAGTAGAGAGAGTAGTAGCGTAGTAGAGAGTGAGTAGTAGAGTGAGTAGTAGAGAGTAGTTGAGAGCGAGTAGTAGAGAATCAGTAGTGGAGAGTGAGCAGTAGAGAGTAGTAGAGAGTGAGTAGTAGAGAGTGAGTAGTACAGAGTGAGTAGTAGAGAGTAGTACAGAGTGAGTAGTAGAGTGAGTAGTAGAGAGTGAGTAGTAGAGAGAGAGTAGTAGAGAGTGAGTAGTAGAGTAGTAGAGAGTGAGTGGTAGAGAGTAGGAGAGAGTAGTAGAGTGAGTAGTAGAGAATAGTAGAGAGTGAGTAGTAGAGCGAGTAGTAGAGAGTAGTAGAGAGTAAGTAGTAGAGAGTGAGTGGCAGAGAGAGTAGTAGAGAGTAGTAGAGAGTGAGTAGTAGAGAGTGAGTAGTAGAGAGTAGAAGAGAGTGAGTAGTAGAAAGTGAGTAGTGGAGAGTGAGTAGTAGAGAGCGAGTAGTAGAGAGTGAATAGTAGAGAGTGAGTAGTAGAGAGAGAGTAGTAGAGAGTGAGTAGTAGAGAGTAGTAGAGTGAGTAGTAGAGAGTGAGTAGTAGAGAGTAGTAGAGAGAGAGTAGTAGAGAGTGAGTAGTAGAGAGAGAGTAGTAGAGTAGTAGAGAGTGAGTGCTAGAGAGCAGCAGAGAGTAGTAGAGTAAGTAGTAGAGAGTAGTAGAGAGTGAATAGTAGAGAGTAGTAGTAGAGAGTAGTAGAGAGAGAGAGTAGTAGAGAGTGTAGTAGAGAGTGAGTAGTAGAGAGTAGTAGCGAGTGAGTAGTAGAGAGTGGTGGAGAGTGAGTAGTAGAGTAGTAGAGAGTGAGTGGTAGAGAGTAGTAGAAAGTAGTAGAGTGAGTAGTAGAGAGTGAGTAGTAGAGAGTGAATAGTAGACAGTAGTAGAGAGTGAGTAGTAGAGAGTAGTAGAGCGTGAGTAGTAGAGAGTGAGTAGCAGAGAGTGAGTAGTAGAGAGTAGTAGCGAGTGAGTAGTAGAGAGTGAGTAGTGGAGTAGTAGAGAGTGAGTAGTTGAGAGTGAGTAGTAGAGAGTGAGTAGTAGAGAGTAGTAGAGTAGTAGAGAGTGAGTAGTAGAGAGTAATAGAGAGTGAGTAGTAGAGTGAGTAGTAGAGAGAGAGTAGTAGAGAGTAGTAGAGAGTCAGTAGTAGAGTAGTAGAGAGTAGTCAGTCAGTGTCAGTCAATGTCATTCAATGTCAGTCGGTCAGTGTCAGTCGGTCTGTCAGTGTCAGTCAATCAGTGTCAGTCAGTGTCAGTCAATCAGTGTCAGTCAGTCAGTGTCAGTCAATCAGTGTCAGTCAGTGTCAATCAGTGTCAGTCAGCGTCAGTCAGTCAGTGTCAGTCAGTCAGTGTCAGCTAGAGCAGCTCTGCTGATCTGGTTCTCTGGCTCTAAAGCAACTCTGCTGACCTGGTTCTCTCTCTCTAAAGCAGCTCTGCTGACCTGGTTTCTCTGGCTCTACAGCAGGTCTGCTGACCTGGTTCTCCGGCTCTAGAGCAGCTCTGCTGACCTAGTTCTTATGCTACTGAGCAGCTCTGCTGATCTAGTTCTCTGGCTCTACAACAGCTCTGCAGGCCTGGTTCTCTGGCTCTAAAGCAGCTCCGTTGACCCAGTTCTATGGCTCTGAAGCAGTTCTGCTGACATGGTTCTCTGGCTCTATAGAAGCTCTGCTGACCTGGTTCTCTCCCTCTAAAGCAGCTCTACTGACCTGGTTTCTCTGACTCTACAGCAGCTCTGCTGACCTGGTTCTCTGGCTCTAGAGCAGCTCTGTTGACCTGGTTCTTAGGCTCTAGAGCAGCTCTACTGACCTGGTTCTCTGGCTCTAAAGCAGCTCTGCTGACCTGGTTTTATGGCTCTAAAGCAGCTCTGCTGATTTGGTTCTCTGGCTCTAGAGTAGCTCTGCTGACCTGGTTCTCTGGCTCTAAAGCAGCTTGGCTAACCTGGTTCTCTGGCTCTAAAGCAGCTCTGCTGGCCTGGTTCTCTGGCTCTAAAGCAGGTCTGCTGACCTGGTTCTCTCCCTCTAAAGCAGCTCTGCTGACCTGGTTTCTCTGGCTCTACAGCAGCTCTGCTGACCTGGTTCTCTGACTCTAGAGCAGCTCTGCTGACCTAGTTCTTAGGCTCTAGAGCAGCTCTGCTGACCTGGTTCTCTGGCTCTACAGCAACTCTGCTGACCTGGTTTTCTGCACTCACGACGCATGCACCCGACTTCGCGAAAATATATTTAAAAATAATCTAAGTTTCTTATAAGTACAAATATATTATTTTGATGAATATCTTACATAATCTCTTGCCTTAATATGTATACACATACATATCATTTTGGAACATACATTTTTTTTGCGGGAGTCGCGCACCCAGCGCACCCCAGCACGTATATGATGTCACGCGGGACCCGCAAGCGTGCAAACATCTCGTACCCTAATGCACATGTGTCGCGAATGCGCGGGAGCAGGAGTCGCAGACTGGTCGCATACCAATCGCGCATATTACATGATATTAAATGTATATGATGTAACTGAAAAACACGCAGCCGTCACACACCATACGCGGATCCTTCATGACTTTTCTAAAATGGCGGCTAGAATGCGCGCACCCACCGTGATGTGTACACTTTGAGTGCGCGACTGCGAAAAAAATTTGATTTTTTTTTTTTTAAAGAAAATGATATAAATATATTAAAATAAAAAATGAAAACAAGAAAATTAATCAATATTTCAGTTTTAATTAAAAAATGTTTTTTTGCAATTTTCAGAAAAATATGTTATTTAATGAATAAAATATTTATAAATAAACAGTTAAAAAACTGTAGAAAATCAGTACAAAAAATAGATATAACTACTATCACACTTAAAAGTTAGCATTTAAAAAACCTTTGAAATTCACTGAAAAAAAACATAGGTTTCAGAGACGTTATAGTTAGAAATTAGCATTTAAAAAACCTTAGAAATTCACAGAAAACACCATAGGTTTCAGGGGTGTTATAGTTAGCTGCCCATTTCACTCGTACAAAACCATAGAAATTCGTCTGTTATAGTTAGTTCTGCTAACTATAACTCACGCGCCCGCAATGCACTGCTGATGATGTCACATATTGCATCATTCATGACATGGTCAGTGACATCACTGATGACATCACTGATGACATCTCAAATGATATCACTGATAACATCATCCACTTGACAATCCGATACACCACATCATACACTAGTATAACCTTTCATCACTCACTGTAAAATACAGAGTACCATATTTGAAACCATTGACACACCAATACCAGTTACTACATACCCACTCACTGATTCCTAAGTCTACACACACAACTACCCATTCAACAACAGAATCATCTATACATGCAGTCATTAATTAATAGAACACTATCAAATGCACTTATACACATATATAGACATTGACACATCAGCAGTCATCTTAGTCGGTTATGCAGTCATCCTACTCACTCATGAAAAAAATGTATCGCACTTAAATTTACTCATTTACACAATTATCCAACAACACCTCATTTATTCAAACACATAGTAACTCATTGTTAATATGTTAAAAAAGCACCATTACAATTATACACTCATTCATATATTTACTCTCACAATCACTGACTCTTACACAAACTTATTTATATACACCAACTCTCACATACAATGCCTTTTATTTTTTTACTTTGTTGAAGATGTACAACTAAAACATATATTCGCTCACCAGCACACAAATAAATACACTCAGTCACCCAAACAACTGTTTCCACATTCACTCTTAAACCCATACACCTAGTCAATCAACCATTCACACATCTATGCATAGAGTTACACACACACCATCCAACCACACACAAACTCAGTTTCCCATACAAATACTCACCCAACTAATCAATAACTAATATACACACTCATGTAGTTAGTGACCAACTGAGGCAGCATGTTATACAACAACAGAGACAGTGCTGCACACATTCACATAGTTTAGGTCCTAATCCATGTATTAAGTGAGACACTTTTAATTACTCACTTAAAAGGACAGTCAGACAGCTACTAAGTCCTCCATCCAGACAGTTATATATCCGCTCAATCTTCAATACAGATTGGTATATATATAATACATATTTAAATTTAAAACTAAACCCCATTCAGTGGATGATGTCATCAGTGATGTCATCAGTGATGTCATTTGAGATGTCATCAGTGATGTCGCTGACCATGTCATGAATGATGCAATATGTGACATCATCAGCAGTGCATTGCGGGCGCGTGAGTTATAGTTAGCAGAACTAACTATAACGGAGGAATTTCTATGGTTTTGTACGAGTGAAATGGGCAGCTAACTATAACACCCCTGAAACCTATGTTTTTTTCTGTGAATTTATATATATATATATATTATCTACTGGCGGTCGCCAGTAGATAGTTATAGTTAGGACCGTGTTTCCATAGGAAATCCGCAACATTCTATTTGGAATAACTTTGGCGCCGGTTGACGAATCCTCGCGAAATTTTCAAAATAGGTGGGGCGCTCCGCTCCTACCCTGAAAGTCTCGGGGGGATTCGTCAAGCGGGGGCTGAGTAAAAAGGGGGTCCCAAAACGCGTTTTCCCCATGCAATTTTCCATAAGGACCTTTAGTCCAAGGTACAGCCCGAACGGCTGAACAGAATTACTTGAAATTTGGCAGAGAGGTAGTCCTCAGGTCAGGGAAGTGTCTTTTGCAGGTCTGGTGTCAATCTGTTCAGTAGTTCCTGAGAAAATCAAAAGTACAATCATATATATATGTGGGCGGAGCCTAACCACACATCTCATCCTGAGATCTGATTGGCTGTCAGCACTTCATCCAAGAAGTGTTGGCAGCCATCTTGGGACCAATATACATGATAGCACCTCATTAAAAAGCATTGCAGTTAATAGAAGGTTTTAAGACTTTAGTTACATTATAAATCATGTGTTGATGGTACCATACTCATTTTAGGAATTGTGGTATGTTCTAAGGTGATTTCACCATGTGAAAAAGCCTTCTGCTGGGATATCATGATTGAGAAAAAAATATTTTCTCATGCTTTTCCCACAGAGGTTTGGAAGGTGATCTATAAGCTAAACTGAGAGCTTATTTTCTGTAAATTCACATTATCTTTCTCAGTCATGTGAGAATGAAGTCTGACATTCTCAGTAAAACATGTACATCCAACAAGGGCAGAGACTGTCAGTTGATTCCTTTGTGTTCTACTGCAGCTTCCCAGAGTGTTCCAAAGAACAACTAGAGTGCTAACAGTCCTACTTATGATAAACGTATGGGACACCTGAAGCCATCTTGCTTGGATTAATGTGGTAACTCTTAAAACATTTAATTTAAAAAGGAACAAAATGAGGGGGTTCATTTTTCCATAAAAAGTATGATTAGTGCTGCAGAAAGAAAAATTAGGGCACATTTTGAGTGACTTCTCAAATCCTCTTCTATTTCATTAAAAAATTCTGACATGCAGACTGAAACATGCACTTTCAATACCAGCAGCAGTTTCCCCTGGTGAGCAGTAGCTTTACTACAGTGATTTAATGAGCAAAATGTGTGACACATCTGAATGCCTTCTTGATGGAATCAAAGTAAAAAACTGAAAGTATTTCCTACTGAGGAGACTGCAGTAAATGAGGAAATTAGGAAACTTCATAACAAATAAGTCTCCCAAGATGGCCACCAGAGACAAAAGAGCCCAAATGTAGCCCAAATATCACCCAGATGTAGCCCAAGTATAGCCCAATGACAGAATGTCCCAGAGTGTTCGTAAAAACAACTAGAGCGCTTACTGTCTTCATTATGACAAAAGTATGGCACACCTGAAGCCATCTTGATTCGAATAAACTGGTAACACTTAAAACATTTAATTTAAAAAGGAACACAATGAGGGGGTTCATTTTGCCATAGAAATTATGATTAATGCTGAAGAAAGAAAATGAGGGCACATTTTGAGTGACTTCTTAAATCCTCTTCTATTTCATTAAAAAAGTCTGACATGCAGACCGAAACATGCACTTTTAATACCAGGAGCAGACTTCCATGGTGAACAGAAGTTTTACTACAGTGATCTAATGAGCAACTAGAGTGCAAACTTTCAGAATTTATGGCAAATGTGTGACATATCTGAATACCTTCATGATGGAATCAAAGTAAAAAACTGAAAGCATTTCCTACTGAGGAGACTGCAGTACATGAGGAAATTAGGAAACGTCATAACAAATAAATCTCCCAAGATGGCCACCGGAGACAAAAGAGCCCAAATGCAGCCCAAAATCACCCAGATGTAGCCCAAATATAGCCCAATTACAGAAGTGTGCAAAACACTTATTATTTTGTGTTTTTGCAGTGTTGTATAGTGCAGACTTGTCAGGTATTGGAGTACTTTACATGAGCATTGGTTACATCACACAAGAACAAATTCATTTTGGTTGTAGACATGGGGAGACTAAGTGATTTGACCAGAATCACAGAATGTCGAGCTGAAGCAGAAACTCCAACCTGGTTCCCCAGTTGCAAAGTCTGCAGTTCTGGAAGTAACACCACATCCTCTCCCCTAAGTGCAACATTTAATCAAGTGGTCAACTGGATAAAAAAACATAAAGATAACAAATAATTTAAAAGTGCTTTGTCGCTATTTGAAAACTCAGAAAATATGTCCTTATTTTAGTCTTTTAGAGCACTAACCATAATTTTGATGCCAATAAGACCCTCTCATATATGTAATTTCTAAAGGAAATGCTCTAGGTATTACAGTTTTGATTACAGCAAGATGACGTCAGGCGTTCCACACTTTTGGTATAAATATAGAATGTTAGCAATCTAGTTGTTCATTAGGATACTGTTGAGAGGCAGAGGCCAGGGGCACGGACTCTGAAAATTGAAGGCAGGTAGGAGGGTGCAAAGTCAACAGTTTAACCACACTGAGCAGGCAGGAAGGGCCGTGGCAGCACAACAAACTATGGAGGGCAGTGGAAAGGGGGGCAGGGGCAACAAACCAACAATACAGGACTTGCAAGAGAGGCTGTGGCAGTGTAATAGACCATTGTGGGCAGACGGAAGAGGCAATGGTAGTACAACCATACATGCCAACAGACCCGATTCAGCCAGGAAACATCCAATGTTTTTAAGCTCAAATGGGCTTTATTTGATCTGTCTCCTGTCTACAATCTCCTCTTTTTCAATGTAACTCAAAGGGGAAAATCAATACCCCAGTTTTTTTTCAAAATCTCCCTCTTACCAAGTTCAAAATGTTCGCAAGTATGGTACATTGGATCATGGAAGGAAATGGGGTAGGGACATGGACTTGGATAACAGAGGACAGGAGGGACATGGAGAGGTGCACCAAACTGACCCTGCAGGGCAGGCATCAGCGTTTGCAGCAGCACAATACACCACACAGGGCATGCGGGACGGGAGTGCAGCACAACAATCCATAGAAAGCAAGAGGGAGGGGACAGGACCATTCACATGGACAACAGAGAACAGAGGGGCAAGAGGCAATGGTAGCTAGCTGACCATAATGGACAGACAGGTGAGAAAGCTGCAGCATAACAGACCATAAAGGGCAGGAGGGACGGATCAGGGGCATTACAATGGAACAGACAAGCCAGGAGGGAGGGAGTAGGGGTCTGCACATGTAAACAGAGGGCTAGGGGCAAGGGGGCAGGGCAGGAGCAGCAAGATAGCCATGGAGGTCAGGCAGGATGGGCACTAGAAGCAAGACACACCGTGAAGAGCAACAGTGAGACTGTGATGGCATACACACAGACCATGGAGGGAAGGTGGGAGGGGGTCAGGGGCAGCTAACTGACCACACAGGGAAGGTGAGAGGGGCCATGGCAGCACAGAAGACCATGCATGGCAAGTGGGAGGGTTAGTGGCAGCACAATGGCTATGATGGGCAAGAAGGAGGGTGCAGGGGCATGCACAAAGGACGATGGAGGATAGAAGGGAGGGTCAGGACCTGTGCACAGACAAGAAAGTTCAGGGGAAGGGGCCTCACAACAGACCGCACGGGGCAGGCAGGAGGAGCAGTTGCAGCACAACAGACCAGGGAGGGCAGAAGGGTGTGGCAGTACAATGGACCATGTAGGACAGGAGGAATAGGATAGGGCCATGGCATGTGGACAGGCAGGGTGGAGGTGGCAGGGACAGGTTACAGTCATCTGACAATGCTAGGCAGGTGGGAGGGGAGTGGCAGCTCAACAGAACACTCAGAGTGGCAGGTCCATGGAACATGGTGGGCAAAAAGGATGGAGCAGGGGCATGCACAAAGACATAGGAGGGCAGGGGGAAGGAGAATAGGGGCAGCAAGCTAAGCACAGAGTTTAAGCAGGAGGTCAATGATGGGGCATAGAATTGGGCAATGGAGGGCAGGGGGAGTGGACTGGTACATCATACTAAATTGAGGGCAGTGGCAGCACATCAGACCATGCATGGCAGGAGGGAGGAGGCTAGTCCATGGATTCACACAACAGAGGATAGGGAGGAGGTGGATGGGGCAGCAAGCTAACTGTTCAGAGAAGGCGGGTATTAGGAACTTTATTGTTTTTAAAACGTGTGTCTGTGCGAACTACTTAAAATATGAACAAGTATGCAGCATAATCTCACTTTTATTTAGGAAGAAGAGGACGTTTGTGACTGTGACTCCGGGCTCACTTGGCAGAAACACCCCCTGACCCTCCACCCCCTATCGCAAAATGTAATGCCCGTGAAAAGGGTAGGTGAACACAGTGTTATATAGAACATAGTCCTGAGAGCACGATTGAAAATGAAAACTAGATATAGTGTATGGTATAAACTATGCACCAAAAAGTGTGATATAAGATGAACCGGGCGTGAAATATAATATGCAATACATTGTGCACAATGACAGATTCATTGGAGAGCGCGAGATAGCACAGGCACTAGCGCGTGCTATGCGATATGCGCCTTGGGGTGTAATATGCACAGGGCAGTGTTGTGTAACCTAACTAGTCTCTAAAGTTGTAATATAAAATATGTGCTGGGGAGTGTAACGTTGCATATGCACTGTGACAAAGATATGGATCCCAGATTGTAATATGTATGGCATAGCACTCTGCGTTATAACATAGGCATCGAGGAAGGCACGTTAGATGGGGCAATATAACCTGTGCGAAGACAAGTGTGGCATGACATATTCATGGGGTGGTGTTACAGTGCACATGGGCTAGAGAGTGTCATAGCATATGAACTAGCTGGTGGAATACAACACAGAGGTGTGTGGCACTCGGCAGGCAATGGTGGGTGTAACACAGCATAGGGCTCTGCCAGGAGCGCGCTGTGACTCTCAAGTGATGTTCGTCCCCTTTCCAGAGAGTAAAATAAAAAGTATTACACATCCGGCAGTGGATGTGTGTTTTATTAACCGTGAGGGGGGTTTCTTGCATAGTTTTGGTTGAATTTTTGTCGAATCCCCTTTGAATGGCTTGGTGTGCATGTGTATTAAATGTGCCCGTCAATAGCTACCCATGTTTGTATAAATAAACGACAAGGGTGTCTACCGGGATTAGGCACGGTAGGGCATCAGACATGTCAGAGCTTCACTAGTGGTGTAAATACATTCCACATGGATTCATTGTATGCATAGTCGCCTTTTAATGAATATCACGCAAATCGTCATGGTGATAGGTACGTACGGTTTGTCCAGCATGTCCTAGGTGTGTCTATAAATATATATTTTTTAAAAATAATAAAAAACAGTGGCCGGCCTTGGGGATTGTGGTCAAAAAAATATAATTAGGAGACAGGCCCTGGGGGATGGGGTCATCAGGGCCAATAAATTAGAATAAGAAGGGGAACCACACAGCCCCCCTTCTTAAAAAATTAAAATAAATAAAAGACTGGCATCGTGCCAGAGGCCACGCCCCCTCCTTGCAGCACTCTGCAAAGGCGCCCCCTGGCGAGTTGTAAGTTGGGGAATTAATTCCTCTTCAATACTGAGGGTCCCTGAGGGCCAACTAGCCCAACAGGCATCTCCAGTATTCGCCAGGGAGCTGCGCTGCAGACAGGTGTTCTGAGGCCAAGCCCCTTTTTACACCTCTCTGCAACGCAGCTCTGTGGCGCTTACTGGAGGTACCTAGTGGTCTAGTTTGACCCTAGGGACCCTTAGGATTCAAGGGGACTTAATCTTTCAACTTAGAACAGCCACAGGGCGCGTTTACACAGTGGTGAAGGGAGGGGACGGGGCCTGAGGTGACGTGTGCAAACACGCACTATGGCACGTTTTAAATTGGGGATATAATTTCCCTTCAATACTGAGGGCTCCTGGGGGCTAACTAGCCCACCAAGTGCTTCCAGTAAGCACCACTGAGCTGCATTGCAGAGAGGTGGTCCAGGCCGTGCCACTTTTTACACCTCTCTGCAATGCAGACTGAAACATGCACTTTCAATACCAGCAGCAGACTTCCCTGGTGAGCAGTAGCTTTACTACAGTGATCTAATGAGCAACTAGAGTGCTAACATTCTGAATTTATGGCAAATGTGTGACACATCTGAATGCCTTCTTCATTGAATCAAAGTAAAAAACTGACAGTATGCCTACTGAGGAGACTGCAGTAAATGAGGAAATTAGGAATCTTCATAACAAGGTTCCCAAGATGGCCACCAGAGACAAAAGAGCCCAAATGTAGCACAAATATCACCGAGATGTAGCCCAAGTATAGCCCAATGACAGAAATCCCAGACTGTTTTAAAGAACAACTAGAGCGCTAACAGTCTTACTTATGACAAAGGTATGGCACACCTGAAGCCATCTTGATTGGAATAAAGTGGTAACATTTAAAACATTTAATTTGCAAAGGAACAAAATGAGGGGGTTCATTTTGCCATAGAAATTATGATTAGTGCTGCAGAAAGAAAACTTAGGGCACATTTTGACTTCTCAAATCCTCTTCTATTTCATTAAAAAGTTCTGACATGCAGACTGAAACATGCACTTTGAATACCAGCAGCAGACTTCCCTGGTGAGCAGTAGCTTTGCTACAGTGATCTAATGAGGAACTAGAGTGCTACCATTCAGAATTTATGGCAAATGTGTCACATCTGAATGCCTTCTTGATGGAACCAAAGTAAACAAGCATTGAAAATGCAATAGGTCTCGCCCTCGTTTAAGTTAAAGCAATTCTGTTTATAATTAGGTGGCTTTTTAGCTTTGCTTTTATTAGTGTTTTTCAAAATTTCATATACATACCATGCATATGTATGCATATATGTATATGTATATGTTTGCATGAATTTATATTTATATAGATATGCAGATTATATGTTTATATATGTATATATATATATGCAAAACAAATTGGAGAGAAAGGGAAAAATCCCAAAAAAGGAAGGAGATACTCCTAGTCCCCTTGACGATGCTTTAGAAAAACACAAGAAGGAGTAAATCCAGAAGACTGATCAGAGTCTCCGAAATCCTGGGAAACACACGCACGATACGAAAGACATTATTGTCTTTAAAAGACCCCTCACTCACCAACCTAGTTGGTGACATGCTTCATCATAGGGGCCCCACCCGAACAGCCGAATGCCGTCCAGGTGTGCTACAACACCTGATTACAGTGGAGCTGGTAGTTTTTCGGGACCCCTATGATGAAGCATGTCACCAACTAGGTTGGTGAGTGAGGGGTCTTTTAAAGACAATAATGTCTTTCGTATCGTGCGTGTGTTTCCCAGGATTTCGGAGACTCTGATCAGTCTTCTATTAATAGTAGAGAGTGAGTGCTAGAGAGCAGCAGAGAGTAGTAGAGTGAGTAGTAGAGAGTAGTAGAGAGTGAATAGTAGAGAGTAGTAGTAGAGAGTAGTAGAGAGAGAGAGTAGTAGAGAGTGTAGTAGAGAGTGTAGTAGAGAGTGAGTAGTAGAGAGTAGTAGCGAGTGAGTAGTAGAGAGTGGTAGAGAGTGAGTAGTAGAGTAGTAGAGAGTGAGTGGTAGAGAGTAGTAGAAAGTAGTAGAGTGAGTAGTAGAGAGTGAGTAGTAGAGAGTGAATAGTAGACAGTAGTAGAGAGTGAGTAGTAGAGAGTAGTAGAGCGTGAGTAGTAGAGAGTGAGTAGCAGAGAGTGAGTAGTAGAGAGTAGTAGCGAGTGAGTAGTAGAGAGTGAGTAGTAGAGTAGTAGAAGGTGAGTAGTTGAGAGTGAGTAGTAAAGAGTGAGTAGTAGAGAGTAGTAGAGTAGTAGAGAGTGAGTAGTAGAGAGTAATAGAGAGTGAGCAGTAGAGTGAGTAGTAGAGAGAGAGTAGTAGAGAGTAGTAGAGAGTCAGTAGTAGAGTAGTAGAGAGTAGTCAGTCAGTGTCAGTCAATGTCAGTCAATGTCAGTCAGTCAGTGTCAGTCAGTCTGTCAGTGTCAGTCAATCAGTGTCAGTCAGTGTCAGTCAATCAGTGTCAGTCAGTCAGTGTCAGTCAATCAGTGTCAGTCAGTGTCAATCAGTGTCAGTCAGTGTCAGTCAGTCAGTGTCAGTCAGTCAGTGTCAGTCAGTCAGTGTCAGCTAGAGCAGCTCTGCTGATCTGGTTCTCTGGCTCTAAAGCAGCTCTGCTGACCTGGTTCTCTCTCTCTAAAGCAGCTCTGCTGACCTGGTTTCTCTGGCTCTACAGCAGGTCTGCTGACCTGGTTCTCTGGCTCTAGAGCAGCTCTGCTGACCTAGTTCTTATGCTACCGAGCAGCTCTGCTGATCTAGTTCTCTGGCTCTACAACAGCTCTGCAGGCCTGGTTCTCTGGCTCTAAAGCAGCTCCGTTGACCCAGTTCTATCGCTCTGAAGCAGTTCTGCTGACATGGTTCGCTGGCTCTATAGAAGCTCTGCTGACCTGGTTCTCTCCCTCTAAAGCAGCTCTACTGACCTGGTTTCTCTGGCTCTGCAGCAGCTCTGCTGACCTGGTTCTCTGGCTCTAGAGCAGCTCTGTTGACCTGGTTCTTAGGCTCTAGAGCAGCTCTACTGACCTGGTTCTCTGGCTCTAAAGCAGCTCTGCTGACCTGGTTCTATGGCTCTAAAGCAGCTCTGCTGATTTGGTTCTCTAGCTCTAGAGTAGCTCTGCTGACCTGGTTCTCTGGCTCTAAAGCAGCTCGGCTAACCTGGTTCTCTGGCTCTAAAGCAGCTCTGCTGACCTGGTTCTCTCCCTATAAAGCAGCTCTGCTGACCTGGTTTCTCTGGCTCTACAGCAGCTCTGCTGACCTGGTTCTCTGACTCTAGAGCAGCTCTGCTGACCTAGTTCTTAGGCTCTAGAGCAGCTCTGCTGACCTGGTTCTCTGGCTCTACAGCAGCTCTGCTGACCTGGTTTTCTGCACTCACGACGCACGCACCCGAAAATATATTTAAAAATAATCTAAGTTTCTTATAAGTACAAATATATTATTTTGATGAATATCTTACATAATCTCTTGCCTTAATATGTATATTAAAGACACACATATCATTTTGGAAGATACATTTTTTTTGCGGGAGTCGTGCACCCAGAGCACCCCAGCACGTATATGATGTCACGCGGGACCCGCAAGCGCGCAAACATCTCGTACCGTAATGCGCATGTGTCGCGAATGCGCGGGAGCAGGAGTCGCAGACTGGTCGCATACCAATCGCGCATATCACGTGATATTAAATGTATATGATGTAACTGAAAAACACGCAGCCGTCACACACCATACGCGGATCCTTCATGACTTTTCTAAAATGGCGGCTAGAATGCGCGCACCCACCGTGATGTGTACACTTTGAGTGCGCGACTGCGAAAAAAAATTGATTTTTTTTTTTTAAAGAAAATGATATAAATATATTAAAATAAAAAATGAAAACAAGAAAATTAATCAATATTTCAGTTTTAATTAAAAAATGTTTTTTTGCAATTTTCAGAAAAATATATGTTATTTAATGAATAAAATATTTATAAATAAACAGTTAAAAAACTGTAGAAAATCAGTACAAAAAAATAGATATAACTACTATCACACTTAAAAGTTAGCATTAAAAAAACCTTTGAAATTCACTGAAAAAAAACATAGGTTTCAGAGACGTTATAGTTAGAAATTAGCATTTAAAAAACCTTAGAAATTCACAGAAAAAACCATAGGTTTCAGGGGTGTTATAGTTAGCTGCCTATTTCACTCGTACAAAACCATAGAAATTCCTCCGTTATAGTTAGTTCTGCTAATTATAACTCGCGCCCGCAATGCACTGCTGATGATGTCACATATTGCATCATTCATGACATGGTCAGTGACATCACTGATGACATCACTGATGACATCTCAAATGATATCACTGATGACATCATCCACTTGACAATCCGATACACCACATCATACACTAGTATAACCTTTCATCACTCACTGTAAAATACAGAGTACCATATTTGAAACCATTGACACACCAATACCAGTTACTACATACCCACTCACTGATTCCTAAGTCTACACACACAACTACCCATTCAACAACAGAATCATCTATACATGCAGTCATTAATTATTAGAACACTATCAAATGCACTTATACACATATATAGACATTGACACATCAGCAGTGATCTTAGTCGGTTATGCAGTCATCCTACTCACTCATGAAAAAAATGTATCGCAATTAAATTTACTCACTTACACAATTATCCAACGACACCTCATTTATTCAAACACATAGTAACTCATTGTTAATATGTTAAAAAAGCACCATTACAATTATACACTCATTCATATATTTACTCTCACAATCACTGACTTTTACACAAACTTATTTATATACACCAACTCTCACATACAATGCCTTTTATTTTTTTACTTTGTTGAAGATGTACAACTAAAACATATATTCGCTCACCAACACACAAATAAATACACTCAGTCACCCAAACAACTGTTTCCACATGCACTCTTAATCCCATACACCTAGTCAATCAACCATTCACACATCTATGCATAGAGTTACACACACACCATCCAACCACACACAAACTCAGTGTCCCATACAAATACTCACCCAACTAATCAATAACTAATATACACACTCATGTAGTTAGTGACCAACTGAGGCAGCATGTTATACAACAACAGAGACAGTGCTGCACACATTCACATAGTTTAGTTACTAATCCATGTATTAAGTGAGACACTTTTAATTACTCACTTAAAAAGACAGTCAGACAGCTACTAAGTCCTCCATCCAGACAGTTATATATCCGCTCAATCTTCAATACAGATTGGTATATATATAATACATATTTAAATTTCAAACTAAACCACATTCAGTGGATGATGTCATCAGTGATGTCATCAGTGATGTCATTTGAGATTTCATCAGTGATGTCACTGACCATGTCATGAATGATGCAATATGTGACATCATCAGCAGTGCATTGCGGGCGCGTGAGTTATAGTTAGCAGAACTAACTATAGCGGAGGAATTTCTATGGTTTTGTACGAGTGAAATGGGCAGCTAACTATAACACCCCTGAAACCTATGTTTTTTTCTGTGAATTTATATATATATATATATATATATATATTATCTACTGGCGGGCGCCAGTAGATAGTTATAGTTACGACCGTGTTTCCATTGGAAATCCGCAACATTCTTTTTGGAATAACTTTGGCGCCGGTTGACGAATCCTCGCGAAATTTTCAAAATAGGTGGGGCGCTCCGCTCCGCTCCTACCCTGCAAGTCTCGGGGGGATTCGTCAAGCGGGGGCTGAGTAAAAAGGGGGGTCCCAAAACGCTTTTTCCCCATGCAATTTTCCATAGGGACCTTTAGTCCAAGGTACAGCCCGAACGGCTGAACAGAATTACTTGAAATTTGGCAGAGAGGTAGTCCTTAGGTCAGGGAAGTGCCTTTTGCAGGTCTGGTGTCAATCTGTTCAGTAGTTCCTGAGAAAATCAAAAGTAAAATCATATATATATGTGGGCGGAGCCTAACCACACATCTCATCCTGAGATCTGATTGGCTGTCAGCACTTCATCCAAGAAGTGTTGGCAGCCATCATGGGACCAATATACATGATAGCACCTCATTAAAAAGCATTGCAGTTAATAGAAGGTTTTAAGACTTTAGTTACATTATAAATCATTTGTTGATGGTACCATACTCATTTTAGGAATTGTGGTATGTTCTAAGGTGATTTCACCATGTGAAAAAGCCTTCTGCTGGGATATCATGATTGAGAGAAAAATATTTTCTCATGCTTTTCCCACAGAGGTTTGGAAGGTGATCTATAAGCTAAACTGAGAGCTTATTTTCTGTAAATTCACATTATCTTTCTCAGTCATGTGAGAATGAAGTCTGACATTCTCAGTAAAACATGTACATCCAACAAGGGCAGAGACTGTCAGTTGATTCCTTTGTGTTCTACTGCAGCTTCCCAGAGTGTTACAAAACTGACAGTATGCCTACTGAGGAGACTGCAGTAAATGAGGAAATTAGGAATCTTCATAACAAGGTTCCCAAGATGGCCACCAGAGACAAAAGATCCCAAATGTAGCACAAATATCACCGAGATGTAGCCCAAGTATAGCCCAATGACAGAAATCCCAGAGTGTTTTAAAGAACAACTAGAGTGCTAACAGTCCTACTTATGATAAACGTATGGCACACCTGAAGCCATCTTGCTTGGATTAAAGTGGTAACTCTTAAAACATTTAATTTAAAAAGGAACAAAATGAGGGGGTTCATTTTTCCATAAAAAGTATGATTAGTGCTGCAGAAAGAAAAATTAGGGCACATTTTGAGTGACTTCTCAAATCCTCTTCTATTTCATTAAATAATTCTGACATGCAGACTGAAACATGCACTTTCAATACCAGCAGCAGTTTTCCCTGGTGAGCAGTAGCTTTACTACAGTGATTTAATGAGCAAAAAGTGTGCTAACATTCTGAATTTATGGCAAATGTGCGACACATCTGAATGCCTTCTTGATAGAATCAAAGTAAAAAACTGAAAGTATTTCCTACTGAGGAGACTGCAGTAAATGAGGAAATTAGGAAACTGCATAACAAATAAGTCTCCCAAGATGGCCACCAGAGACAAAAGAGCCCAAATGTAGCCCAAATATCACCCAGATGTAGCCCAAGTATAGCACAATGACAGAATGTCCCAGAGTGTTCGTAGAAACAACTAGAGCGCTTACTGTCTTCCTTATGACAAAAGTATGGCACACCTGAAGCCATCTTGATTGGAATAAACTGGTAACACTTAAAACATTTAATTTAAAAAGGAACACAATGAGGGGGTTCATTTTGCCATAGAAATTATGATTAATACTGAAGAAAGAAAATGAAGGCACATTTTGAATGACTTCTCAAATCCTCTTCTATTTCATTAAAAAAATTCTGACATGCAGACTGAAACATGCACTTTTAATACCAGGAGCAGACTTCCAGGGTGAACAGTAGTTTTACTACAGTGATCTAAGGAGCAACTAGAGTGCTAACTTTCAGAATTTATGGCAAATGTGTGACATATCTGAATACCTTCATGATGGAATCAAAGTAAAAAACTGAAAGCATTTCCTACTGAGGAGACTGCAGTACATGAGGAAATTAGGAAACTTCATAACAAATAAATCTCCCAAGATGGCCACCGGAGACAAAAGAGCCCAAATGTAGCCCAAAATCACCCAGATGTAGCCCAAATATAGCCCAATTACAGAAGTGTGCAAAACACTTATAATTTTGTGTTTTTGCAGTGTTATATAGTGCAGACTTGTCAGGTATTGGAGTACTTTACATGAGCATTGGTTACATCACACAAGAACAAATTCATTTTGGTTGTAGACATGGGGAGACTAAGTGATTTGACCAGAATCACAGAATGTCGAGCTGAAGCAGAAACTCCAACATGGTTCCCCAGTTGCAAAGTCTGCAGTTCTGGAAGTAACACCACATCCTCTCCCCTAAGTGCAACATTTAATCAAGTGGTCAACTGGATAAAAAAACATAAAGATAACAAATAATTTAAAAGTGCTTTGTCGCTATTTGAAAACTCAGAAAATATGTCCTTATTTTAGTCTTTTAGAGCACTAACCATAATTTTGATGCCAATAAGACCCTCTCATATATGTAATTTCTAAAGGAAATGCTCTAGGTATTACAGTTTTGATTACATCAAGATGACGTCAGGCGTTCCACACTTTTGTAATAAATATAGAATGTTAGCAATCTAGTTGTTCATTAGGATACTGTTGAGAGGCAGAGGCCAGGGGCACGGAAAATTGAAGGTAGGTAGGAAGGTGCAAAGGCAACAGTTTAACCACACTGAGCAGGCAGGAAGGGCCGTGGCAGCACAACAGACTATGGAGGGCAGTGGAAAGGGGGCAGGGGCAACAAACCAACAATACAGGACTTGCAAGAGAGGCTGTGGCAATGTAATAGACCATTGTGGGCAGAAGGAAGAGGCAATGGTAGTACAACCATACATGCCAACAGACCCGATTCAGCCAGGAAACGTCCAATGTTTTTAAGCTCAAATGGGCTTTATTTGATCTGTCTCCTGTCTACAATCTCCTCTATTTCAATGTAACTCAAAGGGGAAAATCAATACCCCAGTTTTTTTTCAAAATCTCCCTCTTACCAAGTTCAAAATGTTCGCAAGTATGGTACATTGGATCATGGAAGGAAATGGGGTAGGGACATGGACTTGGATAACAGAGGACAGGAGGGACATGGAGAGGTGCACCAAACTGACCCTGCAGGGCAGGCATCAGGGTTTGCAGCAGCACAATACACCACACAGGGCATGCGGGACGGGAGTGCAGCACAACAATCCATAGAAAGCAAGAGGGAGGGGACAGCACCATTCACATGGACAACAGAGAACAGAGGGGCAAGAGGCAATGGTAGCTAGCTGACCATAATGGACAGACAAGAGAGAAAGCTGCAGCATAACAGACCATAAAGGGCAGGAGGGACGGATCAGGGGCATTACAATGGAACAGACAAGCCAGGACGGAGGGAGTAGGGGTCTGCACATGTAAACAGAGGGCTGGGGGCAAGGGGGCAGGGCAGGAGCAGCAAGATAGCCATGGAGGTCAAGCAGGATGGGCACTAGAAGCAAGACACACCGTGAAGAGCAACAGTGAGACTGTGATGGCATACACACAGACCATGGAGGGAAGGTGGGAGGGGTCAGGGGCAGCTAACTGACCACACAGGGAAGGTGGGAGGGGCCATGGCAGCACAGAAGACCATGCATGGCAAGTGGGAGGGTTAGTGGCTGCACAATGGCTATGATGGGCAAGAAGGAGGGTGAAGGGGCATGCACAAAGGACGATGGAGGATAGAAGGAAGGGTCAGGACCTGTGCACAGACAAGAAAGTTCAGGGGAAGGGGCCTCACAACAGACCGCACGGGGCAGGCAGGAGGATCAGTTGCAGCACAACAGACCAGGGAGGGCAGAAGGGTGTGGCAGTACAATGGACAATGTAGGACAGGAGGAAGAGGATAGGGGCATGGCATGTGGACAGGCAGGGTGGAGGTGGCAGGGACAGGTTACAGTCATCTGACAATGCTAGGCAGGTGGGAGGGGAGTGGCAGCTCAACAGAACACTCAGAGTAGATAGGAGTGGTAGGTCCATGGAACATGGTGGGCAAAAAGGATGGGGCAGGGGCATGCACAAAGACATCGGAGGGCAGGGGGAAGGAGAATAGGGGCAGCAAGCTACGCACAGAGTTTAAGCAGGAGGTCAATGATGGGGCATAGAATTGGGCAATGGAGTGCAGGAGGAGTGGACTGATACATCATACTAAATTGAGGGCAGTGGCAGCACACCAGACCATGCATGGTAGGAGGGAGGAGGCTAGTCCATGGATTCACACAACAGAGGATAGGGAGGAGGGGGATGGGGCAGCAACCTAACTGTTCAGAGAAGGCGGGTATTAGGAACTTTATTGTTTTTAAAACGTGTGTCTGTGCGAACTACTTAAAATATGAACAAGTATGCAGCATAATCTCACTTTTATTTAGGAAGAAGAGGACGTTTGTGACTGTGACTCCGGTCTCACTTGGCAAAAACACCCCCTGACCCTCCACCCCCTATCGCAAAATGTAATGCCCGTGAAAAGGGTAGGTGAACACAGTGTTATATAGAACATAGTCCTGAGAGCACGATTGAAAATGAAAACTAGATATAGTGTATGGTATAAACTATGCACCAAAAAGTGTGATATAAGATGAACCGGGCGTGAAATATAATATGCAATACATTGGGCCCGATTCACAGAACAAACTTAAGACAAAATCCTAAACTTAGTACCATTTTGGTATTCACAGAATGCACTTACTACTTCTGGTATTCACAGAATGAACTTACTACTTTTGCGATTCACAGAATAAACTTACTACTTTTGCTATTCACAGAATGGATTTAAGACTACTAACTTTACGTCCGCACTCGGGCCGGAAATTCCGGCCCGGAGGCGGAGCTTCCGGCCCGGAGGCGGGGCTTCCGGGCCGGAGGCGGGGCTTCCAGCCCGGAGGTGGGGATTCCGGCCAGTGGCGGAGATTTAAAATCTCCACCTCTGGGCCGGAAGCTCCGCCTCCGGCCTGGAAGCCCCGCCTCCGGGCCGGAAGCTCCGCCTCCGGGCCGGAAGCTCCGCCTCTGGGCCGGAAGCTCCGCCTCCGGGCCGGAATTTCCGGCCCGAGTGCGGACGTAAAGTTAGTAGTCTTAAATCCATTCTGTGAATAGCAAAAGTAGTAAGTTTATTCTGTGAATCGCAAAAGTAGTAAGTTCATTCTGTGAATACCAGAAGTAGTAAGTGCATTCTGTGAATACCAAAATGGTACTAAGTTTAGGATTTTGTCTTAAGTTTGTTCTGTGAATCGGGCCCATTGTGCGCAATGACAGATTCATTGGAGAGCGCGAGATAGCACAGGCACTAGCGCGTGCTATGCGATATGCGTCTTGGAGTGTAATATGCACAGGGCAGTGTTGTGTAACCTAACTAGTCTCTAAAGTTGTAATATAAAATATGTTCTGGGGAGTGTAACGTTGCATATGCACTGTGACAAAGATATGGATCCCAGATTGTAATATGTATGGCATAGCACTGTGCGTTATAACATAGGCATCGAGGAAGGCACGTTAGATGGGGCAATATAACCCGTGCGAAGGCAAGTGTGGCATGACATATTCACGGGGTGGTGTTACAGTGCACATGGGCTAGAGAGTGTCATAGCATATGCACTAGCTGGTGGAATACAACACAGAGGTGTGTGGCACTCGGCAGGCAATGGTGGGTGTAACACAGAATTGGGCTCTGCCAGGAGCGCGCTGTGACTCTCAAGTGATGTTCGTCCCCTTTCCAGAGAGTAAAATAAAAAGTATTACACATCCGGCAGTGGATGTGTGTTTTATTAACCGTGAGGGGGGTTTCTTGCAAGGTTTTGGTCGAATTTTTGTCGAATCCCCTTTGAATGGCTTGGTGTGCATGTGTATTAAATGTGCCCGTCAATAGCTACCCATGTTTGTATAAATAAACGACAAGGGTGTCTACCGGGATTAGGCACGGTAGGGCATCAGACATGTCAGAGCTTCACTAGTGGTGTAAATACATTCCACGTGGATTCATTGTATGCATAGTCGCCTTTTAATGAATATCACGCAAATCGTCATGGTGATAGGTACGTACGGTTTGTCCAGCATGTCCTAGGTGTGTCTATAAATATATATTTTTTTTAAATAATAAAAAACAGTGGCCGGCCCTGGGGATTGTGGTCAAAAAAATATAATTAGGAGACAGGCCCTGGGGGATGGGGTCATCAGGGCCAATAAATTAGAATAAGAAGGGGAACCACACTGCCCCCCTTCTTAAAAAATTAAAATAAATAAAAGACTGGCATCGTGCCGGAGGCCACGCCCCCTCCTTGCAGCACTCTGCAAACGCGCCCCCTGGCGAGTTGTAAGTTGGGGAATTAATTCCTCTTCAATACTGAGGGTCCCTGAGGGCCAACTAGCCCAACAGGCATCTCCAGTATACGCCAGGGAGCTGCGCTGCAGACAGGTGTTCTGAGGCCAAGCCCCTTTTTACACCTCTCTGCAACGCAGCTCTGTGGCGCTTACTGGAGGTACCTAGTGGTCTAGTTTGACCCTAGGGACCCTTAGGATTCAAGGGGACTTAATCTCTCAACTTAGAACAGCCACAGGGCGCGTTTACACAGTGGTGAATTGAGGGGACGGGGCCTGAGGTGACGTGTGCAAACACGCACTATGGCACGTTTTAAATTGGGGATATAATTTCCCTTCAATACTGAGGGCCCCTGGGGGCTAACTAGCCCACCAAGTGCTTCCAGTAAGCACCACTGAGCTGCATTGCAGAGAGGTGGTCCAGGCCGTGCCACTTTTTGCACCTCTCTGCAATGCAGCTCTGTGGCACTTACTGGAGGTACCTAGTGGGCTAGTTGGACCCTAGGGACTCTCAGGATTCAAAATAACTTAATCTCCCAACTAAAAACGGACACAGGGCGTGTTTACACAGTGGTGAAGGGAGGGGACGGGGCCTGAGTTAACGTGTGCAAAAACGCCCTGTGGCCTGTTTTAAGAGGTAGTTTTAATCCCCCTGCCCTATTATATACTAGGGGCTTACAGAGGAGGTCATGCTAATCACAGGGGGACCCCAATGCATAATGTTCCCTAGTGTATGTAGGTGTTTTCACTGTATTCTAAGTGTCTTTTAACATAGCACTGGTTAGTCAGACTCAGTTACCACCAGTATCCGACTGAAAAAGTTGAGGGTACAGGATGATTTTGCAACAAGGATTCTTTCTGCTCCTCTTTTAGTTCTTTCTGCACGTTATCCTTCTTCCTGCACTTTTCTTCGTCTTTGAGGACTTCTGTTGCTTCTTTCTGCACTTCTGTTTTTTTCTGTGCATTTTTTCTTCTTTCTTAACATGTCCTATCTCTGTAGGCATAGTTAGAAATTAGCATTTAAAAAACCTTTGAAATTCACAGAAAAAACCATAGGTTTCAGGCACGTTATAGTTAGGAATTAGCATTTAAAAAACCTCAGAAATTCACTGAAAAAACCATAGGTTTCAGGGGTGTTATAGTTGGCTGGACTTTTCACTTGTACAAAACCATTGAAATTCCCCCGTTATAGTTAGTTCAGCTAACTATAACTCGCGCGCCCGCAATGCACTGCTGATGACGTCACATATTACATCACTCATGACATGGTCAGTGACATCACTCATGACATCACTGATGACATCTCAAATGACATCACTGATGACATCACGGATGACATCACTGATGACATCATCCTTGTGATAGAGTGGCAGACCTCCTCTCACCCTAAAAAAACCTTTGATACACACATTCAAAAATAGAGACTGAAATTTTCAAAACAATGGACATACCAATACCAGTCACAACAACCTCTTCAGTAATTCTAAGATCCACATACACATCCACTCATTCACCAACAGTCCTATACAGTCACTCATACATGTACTCACTCATCATATGTACTCATACACCTATACATCCTGTTACACAATGCCACTCATCCATAGAGTTACTCACACACATAGTCACTCATGCTAATAAAGAATCAAACATACATTTACTTGCATATACAGTTATACACACACCACCACACTTACTTCTAGGGAAACTTACACATACTTAGTCTTTTAAACAATCACTTATAGAAACACATACTTATTCATACAGGAACTCTTTCAATCTCTCACTCTCACATATACTCACTTATATACACCAATAGTCACATATACTAGTTTAAAACATATGTAGTTACTCATAAAGACACTATTGAGACAGTCATTCACTCACTAACACACCCATACACACAATCATCCACCCATACAGTCCTGCACACATGCTGTCTTCAACACATACAAACAGTGAGTCACTCATTCATGCACCTATGCACTACGTAATACCCCCCACCGAACCATACAGACACTCAGACTGATACTCAAAGAACCAACTAATAACCTATATAGACACCCATGTAGCTACTCACCAACCCATGCAGCCACTTATACACAAAGTGAGAGACTGATACAGATATTTACATATTTAAACATTACTCACTAAGCCATGTATTCACTATGATACACTTAATCAGTCAGTTACACAATCAATTTTTCAAAAACAAATCATCCATTTAGACACTTATATACCCATTTATTCTTCCATCGACCTTGAGATATACATATATAAAACATATTTAATTTTCAGAAAAACACACATTCACTGGATGATGTCATCAGTAATGTCATCAGTGATGTCATTTGAGATGTCATCAATGATGTCATGAGTGATGTCACTGACCATGTCATGAGTGATGTAATATGTGACGTCATCAGCAGTGCATTGCGGGCGCGCGAGTTATAGTTAGCTGAACTAACTATAACGGGGGAATTTCGATGGTTTTGTACAAGTGACAAGTCCAGCTAACTATAACACCCCTGAAACCTATGGTTTTTTCAGTGAATTTCTGAGGTTTTTTAAATGCTAATTCCTAACTATAACGTGCCTGAAACCTATGGTTTTTTCTGTGAATATATATATATATAAAACTAGATAGATAGATAGATAGATAGATAGATAGATAGATAGATAGATAGATAGATAGATAGATAGATAGATAGATAGATAGATAGATAGATAGATAGATAGATAGATAGATAGATTAAAAAATATATTAGGAGTGGGCAGTACACTCCGCTCCATCGGCGGAGTTCCAAACTTCACCAACTGCCAGATGAGCAGAGTATATTGGCACACTTATCTCTCAATTCCAGTGGTAGTTAAGGGGACCACAGAGTGTCAGTGAGAGCAGAATAGCTGATCAACAGGATGCAAAAGAACCACATTATAGAAATAATTGCCTGGATCTTTTTTATCCTTCTGAGTGTTTACACAGGGTCCCGTCACCACCTTGCTTCTTTATGTCAGAGGTTACTGCCCACAAGCAGGGGTCTCTGATCATGTTAGACCTGTTTCACCATGGGGGCATATGGAGGGGCCAGCCTTGCCATGGAAGTAGGTGCAAGTTGGTTATTGTCTTTGGTTGTACTTTGTACATTCGCCTTGTTTGGGTGGTATTGGCTCCCCTAAGTATTTGTGCCACTTATGGAAGAGGACAGTCGTGGAACTGCTGTTTCACATGCAGTTACTGTTGTCATCTGGCTTTCAAAGCATGGAGGCACCCCCGGTGTGTACCGCAAAGGACTGGTCACAGTGTGCTTATCAGAGGTACTATGCTTATCTGCATGGGTACACCACTGGTATCTTCATGCAAGTTTCTGTATATTTGAGGTGTGGGCAGTAATCCAAAGTCTGTCATGGGGGTTTTTGAATACACAGGTGCTAATGCTGTTGTAACTGTGAATTTACCCATTTTGCCCCTCATGTGTGGGGGTGCCTCGATTTCTGCCACCGAGTTTCACATGGTGTGTGCACAGCTTTTCTGTTCGAGGCTTTGTTCTGCTAATAATGTATTGAGGGAGCTGAGGCAGCTGGGACTTGAACCGTGAAACCTTTGTTAATAGGCTGTTTTCGCTGAATCTCTTGTGAGATTCCTTGCAACCGCTGCAGACTACTTGTATTTCTGGAACAGCTCTGGACTCCTCTGTAGCTTAAATAACATATGAAATACACTGATGCAGCTTGTGCTCACCCAGGAAGGATGTATTCAGATTTAGAGCATGTATATGTGAATTACATACCAACCCTGCTGCTGGCATATACCATGGATATATAATGTACTGAACGTAAAGAATTTCAGACCCATTAGACTCAGGTATTGATACATAAAATATACCCAAGCCTGCTGCTAAGTACCGGCTTGGGACTGTATAACCTACATACCGTCCAGAGTGTGAGTGCATTGACAAACAATCTGCTCAGCCATCAGCAAGTCAGGTAGAGATCTGACTGAGACATAAAAGATTTTAACATTTGTTATGATTTGAAGCTTGATGTGGACCAAGTAAATTTGGCTCACTCTGTGAAAAAAAACAGCAAAACTGTGAGACAGGACAATCACATCTGGGTTGGCTAGCGCTGTCATGTACCCTACTGTCACTTCCGTTGTGGGTCTTTTCTGTTTTTTGAGCAATAGCAAGCTTTGCCAGGTAGAGCAAAAAATCAATCCCTCCAAGTATCCACCCCCTAGAGTGTAATTCTATAATACCTAGCATTCTGATAGGCTTGCCATGCCCTCAGCTCATTAGGTACTTTTAGAATCGAAAGCAAAGCAGATCAGAATTAGATTGTTGTGAGAGCCTCCTTCGCTAGCATACAAAATTAAAGCTGCTTCGTTATGAGCTCGGCTGTACACTACAGTAGCCCTACAAGACCTGTGAGGCCGGGGCTTGGCTGCTGCCTCACAATCCAGAGCAGGGCATCCCCCCTGCCGTTCAATCTTTCCACCGTCTGTTGCAGCATCAGCCCCTTTTACAGCCTCCAGCTGACACCTCCATGGTATTCAGTCAAATATTGACTTACACTAATATCGAGTTCTAAATATCGTGGCACAGAAATGTAGACAGCAAGAATATTGTGGTGAAGAATCTCAACTTTAAGGTAAGAAATATCGATTTTTTTAATTAGTGTTATGTATTTTAGTGTACATTTTAAATGTATGCGATGTATTTTTTTTGTATAAGTATTGTTTATGGTTTTTAATATATGTGTTACATTTTTTGTAGTTGTTAATTTTATTGCAATATAATGTTGCATTTGTTAGTTCCGTAGTGGGTTGAAGGTTCATAGGAGAACAGGGTGGGAAGTAATTTAATTACAATAAATTAATTAATATTTTGTATATATTAATCTTGATTTAATTGAGATTGTATAATGTTGAATGTGTTTTAAATTTTTTGGGGTAAATTTTAGGTGCGGGTTGTGGGGTTTATAGGGATAAACATGGGAAGTAATTTATTTTTAATTAATTAATAATTCGTTGTTAATGAATATTAATTAATGAATTAACAATTAATAATGGTACTGTGTAATTAATTTTAGGTGCGGGTTGTTGGGTTTATAAAGGTAAAGGGTGGGAAGTAATTTATTTTAATAAAAATATTATTCATTGGTAATTAATATTGATTAGTTAATCGACAATTAAATATGGAAATTGTGTAATTCATTTTAGCTGTGGGTTCTGGGGTATTTAGGGGTAAAGGGTAGGAAGTAATTGATTTTTAATTAATTGTCAGTTGAGAATTAATATTAATTAATTAAATGATCATTAATTAGGGTAATTGTTCAATAATTTTTTTGTGTGTGGGTTTTGGGTTTATAGGGTGAAGGGTGGGGAGTACATTCATTGTACTTACTTTATAATTTGTTGTTAAGTACTATTAGTTATTTATTTTAATTTTTTAGTTTTTATTGTGTAACTATTTCTCTTACTTTTCAATTTTAGGTGTGGGGTGTGGGTTTAAAGATTTAAAGGCTGGGAAGTTATTTAAATTTCATGTGCTTTAATTTGTTTTTTATTTAATAATATGTGTTTAATTGAAAATTAATTATGTTAATTATGCAAATACATTTTTTAAATTTTTGATGTGGGTTGTGAGTTGTGTGGTGTTATAAGGTAGGAAGTAAATAGACAACATTTATGTAATAATTAATGTTTTAGTTAATAAATAATTTCGAAATAAAAATATTTATTTGTTTGAAAAATATTTTCTATTATATTCAATATAATATTTTTAGGTACTTGCGATATGTATTTAACATTATAATATGTTTTTCTTTTTTCTTTTTAATAATAAATATACTTTATTTTAAAAATATTTATATTTTTTGAATTTACTTAAGAAACATTTTTTTATTTTGTTGATGATATTTTTTGTTTTTAATTTTGAACTAGCTCGAGTGAGAATAGTAAATGTTACCCCTCCGCAAACCAACACTTTCCCTACTGTTGCACTCACTGGAGTGGTAATAGTAAATGTTATCCCTCTGCTATCAAACACTTACTCTACTGGTGCACTCAATGGAGTGGGAAAAGTAATTTTTACCCCTCTGCTATCCAACACTTTCCCTTCTGTTGCACTGAAAGGAGTGGGAATAGTCATTTTTACTCCTCTATCCAACACTTTCTCTACTGTTGCACTCACTAGAGTGGGAATATTAATTTTTACCCCTCTGCTATCCAAAACTTTCCCTTTTGCACTCATTGGTGTGGGAATAGTAATTTTTACCCCTCCGCTATCCAATGCTTTCCCTACTGTTGCACTCACTGGAGTGGGAATAGTAAGTTTTTACCCCTGCGCTGGCCAACACTTCCCCTACTGTCGCACTCATTGGAGAGTGAATAGTATTTTTTACCCCTCCACTATACAACACTGCCCTACTGTTGCACTGAGTGGATTGGGAAATGTAAGTTTAAAGATTTTTAAATAGGTTATTATTTTATAATAGAATTTTTTTTATAGACTGGACATGAACCAAGAGGTCTTTTTCTAAGGGAATTGGCAGTAACAACTTACTCGAAAAAGGCTAACGCTCAAACGCGTCGTCTTGGTGGGCATTAAAAAATTGCGAAAAAAAATCCCTGGTGTGCCGCTTGTCTTTCTCTCTGGAGTTCTGGAGGAGAGGTTTTGGAGAATACGTAAATAACGGTGGCTGCTGCCATGGCAGGCACCAACACTGTTGGAGGGAGAACTGTGATAGCAGCAACTTGAGCAGCTTCAAACAGTGGTGCAGTTCCAGATGTTCCGGACTTGAATTGACTGAAGTTAACAGCGGTAAGCGGAGGAAGCGGGGGTTGGTGGAAGATTGTTGTTGCTCTTTTGAAGTCTATGATCTCGTTTTGGGACAACTATCCAATCCTCTCCCTCACAGCTTGACCTCCCATTCCATATATGCCATATTGCATGGAATCAAAAGAATCAAAACAGGTGTAGCTTTGTGGGTCTGAAAATGCCACGTACGCCTTGGGGATTACGGAAATATGAGTGAATGGGAGACTGCACGAAGATCTGTAGCCTGGTCCATATTTGAAGAGGAATTAGACGTTGGGCAATCTTCAGTAAAAGTTACTGCTGGTCTAAGTACTGTGGAACCCTCTTTAAAACACTATTGGAAAAACCCTCTAAGAGGGAGCTGAACAAATGGTGGGAGGTAACATCACTCAACAATTATGTGGAGGTTGGCTGCTTGCCAAGAGGAAGGAGAATCACAATTGTGACTACGTGTGAGAATCCGAACCCAGACTTACTCACGGAATGGGCAGCATACATGGCAAAAACATGTGAAGGCATGCTTGAAATGTTAATAAAGTATGCCCAAATCTATCTAGAATCAACAAGAAAAGAACTGAGTGCTCTGAAAACGGAATTGGAGAAGTTAAAAAAGGACAAAACAGTGTTCAAATTTACAAAAAACTTGCAAGTAAAATTGAAGGAGTACGAGGATACTATCAAGGCAAAAAAACAGCGTAAGTTTCGAAGAGACAAAAGAGATTACGCGGAGGGACGCATCCTAACCTACGCTAAAGGATTCGCCTGGGCACGCAAAGATTTACAATTCTCTTTACGACAATGACAAGGGGAACTTTTGTTCACAGGGTCTAGCTCAGATTTGATCTCGGAAACAGAAGGCCGTAATGCAGCTGTCCCTTTAGGAGTACGTCCATTGACATTTCTTCACGAGTTTCAGATACTCAAGCTAAAGAAAGAGCAGGGTAATCCGGACAAACCACCGGTAAGAGGAAGAGGTCAAAAAAGAAGAAGAGGAACCAAGAAAGATTCCGATTAACTAAGAGGAGAGGAGGACATACCAGGTCCATAAGGAGGAAATCATCTGAAGATTTGAATAACAATTCCATCATTAATTTATCATCCAGGACCTTAACCACCGAAGAAATAACACTATTAAAACTGCATCTATCTTTCTGTCCTTCCAGGGACATCAGCTATACAGATACAAGGATCGATATTTTCCTATACATCAGTAATTTGAAACTCACAAAACTGTACAAAAAGGCAATCGGACCACAACAAACATCTGGCTTTAGAAGTGGAGTAACACATTTGTTCTGATCTCCAAATTGAGGATATTGAACTGTTATTATATATGCAGGAATTGGAAACAAACAATATATTACAACAAGACAGGGATGTAACTTTGGAGGAAATGGGCATTCGAACCGGACAAGCCAGTCATAGCGGCTTAAAACCCAATTCACGGTACAACCCTAATGCCCCACATGACAATATTGAGGCGTATGGATCAGCTGTAATCCAGGAGCTGATGAAGTTGAGCAAATTTAACACCAGAAGCAGATGGGATAATTTGACAAAAGAACAAAGGCTGACTTACAAAATGACCCCAACATAGTCATTAAGCCATCTGATAAGGGTGGAAACATCGTGATTATGAATATGTCCCAATACAGAACAGAAGTGCTCCATCAACTGAGTGACCATACATGCTACGAAGAAATAAGTTGGAAACCTATAGATCAGGGATCAAGGAATATCATGGTCTACTAAACCAATGGCACAGCATGGGTTTGCTTGATGAAAATGAATATAGTTTCCTAAAGAATGAGAACCCACGTGAACCATGCATTTACATCTTGCCAAAGATACAGAAGGACCCCATAAATCCACCTGGGAGGCCCATAGTCTCCTCCAATGGGGGACTACTAGAGATCATTTCTATCTTCTTAGATTCATTTCTGGCACCTTTTGTTGTTAACTTAAGCTCATACTGTAAAGACAGTTCAGATTTTTGGAGACGCATACATGATATCCAATGGGAACCCACCTATCTCTTAATATCATTGGATGTGTGCTTCTTGTACACTTGTAATAATCAAAGACAAGTAATAGAGGCCTGCATGCAATATCTACAAATCAGATATATATCACTGAAAGAGCACAACAAAATGTTATAAAAAATGATGATCCACTGTCTTGAACAAAATATTTTTCTATTTGAAAAATATCAGGCACGGCAATGGGCACGTGCTTTGCCCCCAGCCTAGCCAATTTATTCCTAGGTTGGTGGGGACAACAGGTACTGTGGGTAGGTACCAATGATCAGTACACATAACACATCCCAATTTGGATCAGGTACATCGATGACCAGTTCCTGATTTGGGATGAATCAGCAGAGCTGGATGAGGAATTCATTCAAAAACTGGGAAATAATAATCTCAATCTTAGTTTCACTCATAAAATCAGTAAGGACTACTGTGAATTCCTCGATGTAGCTGTACAAGTTGTGGATAATAAAATCACTACATGACTTTTCAGAAAAGAAAGTGCAGGTAACACCATTTTACACGCTGCCAGCAACCATCCCACACCTCTAATACTCAGTATACCCCACAGCGAACTCTTACGAGCTCGCCATAATTACAGTACCCATGATAGGTATTTGAAGGAACAGACTGTGATGGTGGATCGTTTCAAACAAAGAGGGTACAGCAATAAGGTGTTGGACACAGCTAAAAGTATGATTACAAGCAAAACACAGAATGAATTGCTCTTTAAGACTAATCCTAATAATAGAAAGAACATCACTGATGATCACTACCTATAGTGGGGGCTCACAAAGACTTAGGAAAATAATGAAAGCTCACTGGAGCCTATTAAAATCTGATCCCATTATTGGCCAGCATATAGGTCCAGCCCCCAAAGTAACCTACAAAAGACCACGGTCACTGAAGGACCAATCGGTCCACAGTTACCAACAGGAAGAACAGCCAGGAAATTGGTTGAGCCCTAATAAAGGGTTCACAACCTGCAATAATTGCAAGGCCTGCAGGAATAGTAAAATTCGCAAGTCCTACAAGACTGATTTAGACAGGGAGAAAAAAATCAATAAATTCATCATATGCACCAGTGACTATGTAATCTATGTCTTAGAATGTCCCTGCGGAAACAAATATGTGGTTAGTACGAAGTTGCAACTGAAAGTCCACATTTTACAACATTTGCGTGCCATTACGAACAGAGATCACAAATATCCCACAGCTCGATATTTCACGGAAAAACACAGTAGCAACAGCAATCTCCTAACATTCTATGGGATAGACAGGGTAATGCCACATCCCAGGGGTGGTGATCAGGAGAAATAACTCTGTATCTTGGAGTCAAGACTTATTATTGAGCTCAACACAAAAAACATGAATGGGTTACGCAGTGGGGAGGAGTTAGCCACCCACATAGGAATATGAATTTAGGATTGAACTGCGGCTATCTTTCAGCAAACATTTTAACTCACTATCACAGGTTTTAAAGTGGGAAGCTTGCACACATATGGCCATGTTGGAGTACAATCAGGGATACAACAGGGCTCTGTTGAAATTTATCTTGCATATTATCTGGGAATTAAGTGATATACCGCCTGCATAATAAACAGTCACTGATTGCACCATGGCACATTGGTTCATGTTCCCCCCTTACATGTAGTTTTTATCATCACTATTATTTTCACACATTAACCATTCACTTTCTTATTTCCTATCTCATTTTGGAGATTATGAGCGCCAACATATGCCATTACATGTAGGGAAGTAGAACTACACCTGGTACAATACCTGCAATGTGATTGAGGGTGTTATAAAAATGCTGAACAGAGACACGTTATGTTTATGGTACATTCCATGTGATCAAACGGCACTTTGAGAAATTGAGTAGAGTTGAAGAGTCTGATTATTAATTTATCTCACCCTTGATCAAGTGGGATGTGGATAAACTGAGCAAGAGATAACAAGTGAATTCACAATTAGATTTTGGAACTCTGCAACTTTTTTGAGATGTGGCAATTGGTTTGTTCATCATTTGTGCATGCTTCATATTTAAATGTCACGTGTCTGTGCATCTGCACTAAGGGAAATGTAGGAACATTTCCTCAGTTATTAGCTGCTCAAAAATACACACTACCTGACACTTTATTGACAATGCCAGTTATTGTTATATACATGTCACATGATGTATGAAACTTTATGTGAAAATATACGACGATCAATTGTTGCCATGCCTCTGCAAGTAATCAATTAATGTTCATAGTTTTACATCAAATGTGGCTGTATTTTATTTTATTTTGTTTATTTGAGTTCATTTGAATTTATTGCATTTTCTTCAAATTGAATTTAACCTAATTTCACATATGAGCGGCAAATGTGGTATGTTGTCAATTTCCATTAACAAAGAGGTGTATTTCTAAGGGAATTGGCAGTAACAACTTACTCGAAAAAGGCTAACGCCGAAATGCGTCGTCTTGGTGCACATTAAAAAATTGTGCAAAAAAATCCCTGGTGTGCCACTTGTCTTTCTCTCTGGAGCTCTGGAGGAGAGGTTTTGGAGAAAGCATATATTTGTTAAATTTTTATTTAATTTTATAATTATAAAATACATTAAAATTATTAGTTTAATATTTGTTTTAAAGTAAATATATATATTAATTATTATATATGTGTGTTTAACTTTTTTAAACTAAGTTTATTTGCTATATTTGTTAAAATGCATACTAAATCTATTTCTTTAATTAATGTTACTCTTTAATATATTCAATATTAATTAATGTATTTTATATGTATAAAAAATGATATTTTGTACAACTATATTTATGACATCATAATTGTTTTCTCGATATTTTGTACTTACCATTATAAATATAGGATGTTGATATTTTTCACATCTATATTTATAACTCTATTTCCTGGTATGGGGATGTTTTAGTTGTCAATATTCTGTCAGTGAACCCACTTCTGTATATGATCAACAGGCTGGCGCCCACCATGCTGATAGGTCTCCTGCTCCTCAACAGAGACAGCTGCTGCTAGGCGGCCAGCAACAGATTGCAAGCCTGCAGTCAGCTGTGGGCTCCGGCCACAGCCACACATGGGAGCCCATTAAGTAGAAGCCGGGCACACCCCGTGGGTGTAAGCTCCCCTGGGCCCCTTAGACACACTCACTCTCAGCATGAAAGTACCTGCCGATACATCTGACTGTAGCTGTTTGGACTCTTTTTATATCAACAGGATCATGCATTATAAAACCTTGTGTGCTGCACTAGCACGAGGTGGAGATAAGAGGGTTAATAGGGGTGGCCAAGCAATACTCTGCTCGCAAGTTGAGCTCTGCAAAGTGAAACTCCACGACTTCTGCCTAGGCCTCAGAGAAATTCACTGAAAAAAAGAAAGGTTACAGGGATGTTATAGTTAGGCTCAGATTTCACATGCCCAAAACTTCGGAAATTACACAGCCACTCACACAACCACTCGATCACCCATGCAGCCACTTATAACACCAGTCACAGACACATACAGCCACTCACACACCCACAAAACCACTCATATACCCACTCACATATCCATACAAACACTAAAATACCCATTCACACACCCACACAGCAACTCATACAGCCACTCACTCACCCATACAGCTACTCACACAGCCACTCACTCACTCATACAGATGCTAACAGAGCTACTCACTCACCCATACAGCCACTTACACATCCATGCACTTATCCACAAAACCACTTGCATACCCTTTCTCATATCAATATAAGTTCTAACATGCCCACTCACTCACATATGCAGCCACTAAAACAGCTACACACTTGCCCATACATCTACTTACACACCAAGGTGCCGATTACGATCCTGTAAAAAATTTCCCCGTACGACTCGTATCCGGTCTTTTTACCGTACGAATCGTACAAGTGCCGTACAAACTGCCAAGTACGATTCGCATTGGGAAAAAGTCCATACGAATCGCATTGGGAATTATTCCCCACACATCCTCGGGTCGGAAAATGTGTCCGACACATCCTCGGACGATTTACCGTACAAATGTGAAAAGTGAAGTCCGACCGCGCTAGTACGATCCATCCCGTGCGTCCGATGTTACAACCGGATGGAAAAAACACTGTCCGCACCGAACTCCCATAGCAACCATGGAGACATGTGCCCGCATACGCGCCCAACACTCCCCCAGCCCTCCTATGTACGAGTCGAATCCCCACCCGTGTATGTACACCCATGTATGTACGAGACGTACCCCCACCCGTGAATGTACACCTGTGTATGTACACCCGTGTATGTACACCCGTGTATGTATGAGACGTACCACCACCCGTGTATGTACACCCCCGTACGTACGGCCCGTACCCCCACCCGCGTATGTATGGAGCATACCCCCACCCCAACCGTGTATGTATGACCCGTACCCTCACCCGCGTACGTATGGAGCGTACCCCCACCCCAACCGTGTATGTACGGCCCGTACCCTCACCCGCGTATGTATGGAGCGTACCCCCACCCCAACCGTGTATGTACGGACCGTACCCCCACCCGTGTATGCATGGAGCGTACCCCACCCCAACAGTGTATGTACGGACCGTACCCCCACCCCAACCGTGTATGTACGACCCGTACCCCCACCCCAACCGTGTATGTATGGCCCGTACCCTCACCCGCGTATGTATGGAGCATACCCCCACCCCAACCGTGTATGTACGACCCGTACCCCCACCTCAACCATGTATGTACGACCCGTACCCTCACCCACGTATGTATGGAGCGTATCCCCACCCCAACCGTGTATGTATGACCCGTACCCCTACTCCAACCGTGTATGTACGACCCATACCCCCACCCCAACCGTGTATGTACGACCCGTACCCTCACCCGCGTATGTATGGAGCGTACCCCCACCCCAACCGTGTATGTACGACCCGTACCCCCACCCCAACCGTGTATGTACGACCCGTACCCTCACCCGCGTATTTATGGAGCATACCCCCACCCCAACCGTGTATGTACGACCCGTACCCCCACCCCAACCGTGTATGTACGACCCGTACCCTCACCCGCGTATGTATGGAGAGTACCCCCACCCCAACCGTGTATGTACGACCCGTACCCCCACCCCAACCGTGTATGTACGACCTGTACCCCCACCCCAACTGTGTATGTACGACCCGTACCCTCACCCGCGTATGTATGGAGCGTACCCCCACCCCAACCGTGTATGTACGACCCGTACCCCCACCCCAACCGTGAATGTACGACCCGTACCCCCACCCCAACCGTGTATGTACGACCCGTACCCCCACCCCAACCGTGTATGTACGACCCATACCCTCACCCGCGTATGTATGGAGCGTACCCCCACCCCAACCGTGTATGTACGACCCGTACCCCCACCCCAACCGTGTATGTACGACCCGTACCCTCACCCGCGTATGTATGGAGCGTACCCCCACCCCAGCCGTGTATGTACGGACCGTACCCCCACCCCAACCGTGTATGTACGACCCGTACCCCCACCCGAACCGTGTATGTACGACCCGTACCCCCACCCCAACCGTGTATGTACGACCTGTACCCTCACCCGCGTATGTATGGAGCGTACCCCCACCCCAGCCGTGTATGTACGGACGGTACCCCCACCCCAACCGTGTATGTACAACCCATACCCCCACCCGAACCGTGTATGTACGACCCGTACCCCCACCCCAACGGTGTATGTACGACCCGTACCCCCACCCGCGTATGTATGGAGCGTACCCCCACCCCAACCGTGTATGTACGACCCGTACCCTCACCCGCGTACGTATGGAGCGTACCCCCACCCCAACATTCTAAGTACGGAGCGCACCCCAGGCCCCAACACCAGCACCTTCACCCAACATCGCGCATGTAGGAGTCGTACCAAGACAGACACAAGGACAGCACTGTACAACAAAATTGCCGAAGTACACACCGTACACACGCTAAAAACGCATGTACACAACCAGGACAAAGCACAACAACACAAGAATACACTATTCGAATGGCACAAAGCCACAAAACATGTCCAACAAGCACAAATACAACACATTCACTGACCTGCAACTGGCAAAATCCCAAACAGAAGCCCAAAACACAACCACTCCTTATAACACACCCACCCAAAGTTCAAACACAGCCACACCCACCAATGGACCAATAAAAAGGGCCCACAGACACAAACCATGAGCCTTTGCAACAGACTCACTGCTGCCAGACCCCACAGACAACCTACAGCACCATACTTGAACCTTTACCACACCTTACACTTGCACACCTTCACACACACACCTTCACAAACACCCCCTCATCACATTCACACACACACCTGCACAACCACACCCACACACCCACAACCATCCACACCCACACTCCCCACAACCATCCACACCCACACCCCTCACCATGCCCACTAACAAGAATCCAAAGTTCACTAGCCAAGAGTTGGAGGTCCTTGTCGACGAAATCCTCAGAGTCGAGCCACACCTCTTTGGAACATTGGTCAGACAGACCAGCATTTCCGAAAAAACAGCCATGTGGCAGAGGATTGTCGATACTGTGAATGCTGTTGCGTCCACCAGAAGGACCAGGCATGAATGCCAAGCCAGGTGGTACGATCTGCGGAGTAGGGTCCGAGCCAAAATGACTGACGACCACAACCAGGCCAACATCACTGGAGGAGGGCCGCCCCGCAGACCCGTAAAATACCATCCCTGGGAGGAGAGGGTGATGGCCATACTGCCGGTGGTGTCAGTGGACGGATTAGAAGGACTCCGAGACCCGGGTGAGTACACAAACAACTCACCTCACATGGAGGGAACGTCATCCACAACCAAACTCACAATCAGTCACGCAACCACCCCAAGCTATCGCATGACACAACCACACTCCATGAACACGCACATGCCACTAGCGCCACCATGCCCCATGCACCCAGCTGGACAATGCCAAGTCACAGGCCACAGAAAACACCAACACAAGACACGGTAAGCCGGATGGCGGGAGTGTGGGCCCCAAAAATCACATAGTGCAACTCAGAAGCAGACAACAATGCCCTCTGCCCATATGGCCTAGGTCACAGCCAGACAAACAGTGTGTCCCCACACAGGAAAGACTTGCCAGCAAATGGCGGACGCCTTGCATTAAGACATGGGGGTTAAGGCACATTTTTGCACATGACAGCAGCTAATGAACAGCCAACACTGTGAAAGAGTGGCAGCACACACCACCACAGCAGCAGTGCAGACACAGACACTACACCCAATGGGTGCCTGGAGATCAGAAACAAACTCACATCAACAAGCCAAGGGCCATTCAAAGATCTGCTAAAAGTGTGTGCCTAGGAAGCTGGGCTGAGGTGACAGAGGGTGACACACAGAGGGAGGGAGAGGTGGAGAGAGAGGGAGGGAGACACAGGGAGACGGACAGAGGGAGGAGGCTGACACAGGGAGGGAGGGAGAGGGGGACAGAGAGGGAGTGAGAAAGGGACACACAGGGAGACCAATTCAGCCTTGTGGGGTGTTGGAATGTCTGCTCGTTAGCAGGTGGACTGCGTGCATGTAGACAAGGGTGGCCAGTGCCTGAATCCCCCTCTCTTCTCCATGGCAAAACACAGGGCCATGTCTGAACCTGTGCACGAGCACAACACCAGCTACCTGCATTATATAAGTGTGTGGAACAACTCCATGTGCCCACATACAGTGCAACACGGAAGGCGCCAATGCATGGTTCGCCACACCTGCTCACTCCACTGCTGACTGCAGTCACAATTGACGCAGCAAGTAAGACTGTGCCACACATAGGTAAAGTCTCAAAAGCTGTGGCCAAGGGACATACCCATGCACAAGTGCACTGTGAGTGGAATGCAAGACATATCCAAATTCCCAGAGGAAATTTGCCAACTTTGAAACTAATGAAACATGGATGTTGCATGGAACATAAATAACATTGTCTCTCTCACACACAGGTCAATGTCGTGGATCACCCCCCAACACTGGGGGGGAAGACTCACAGGACCCGGCTCTGCGGGATGCCGATCCCACCGGCAGCGACGACTCTCACCACTCTGTGGACGACCCCGACCAACCTGGCCCCTCTGGTGTCCAACCACCTGCAGCATCTGCGTCAGGTACAACTGGGCCAACCACCACCCCCACTCCTGCCACATCCCAGGAGACACCCAGGATCCCTGCCCCACCACCACAATGCAGCCAGGCTCACCAGCAGGGACACGGTGTACCGGGCACCCAGGAGGAGGCAGGCGACAACGCTAATGCCACCCCTCAGGGGTCCCGGAGACCCGATGTGCCCACAAGGGCAGGCCAGGTGCAAGTGGGCAGGGGTGGTGGGAGTGGAGGACGGCGGAGGCGCGAGCCTGACCAGTTGGCTGCGGAACCGGTATATTCCCATGTCAGAAACATCCTGGACACATACCGGCAGGACACCACGGGCATGGCCCAGGTTGTGTCCATCCTCGAGGAGATCAAGACCCAGCAGCCCCAGCAACATGCGGAGCAACATGCCTGTCTACTGCGACACCAAGGGCGGATGGAGGACAGACAGGCTGAGCTCGTGACGGTGTTCACAGGAATTCACAGTACACTCCGTCGGATAGCCGCCAACATGGGCAACCCTCCCTGTGCCACCAGGCGTAGAACATCACCACCCACAGGGAGGGATCAGGAGGAGGAGGAGACATCCGACAGAGCATCCCAAACATCGTCACGGCCTGTTTCTGAGGGTTCCCGCAGGAGGGCGGGTCGTCCACGGAAAAGACTGTGAGGGTCGGCGCAACAGCACCATCTCCCAGGACACCTGGCCTGGCACCTGGCCCACTGGACCAACAGCAGCACATCAGCAAAAGACATTCTCTGCCACATGGACTTGCTGGTCACTGTCTGACCAATGTTGACAAAGACTGTGGCATGGACTCTGAGGATTTCCAATGGCAAGGACACCAACTCCCCTAGTGAACTTTGGATTCCACACACCCGGAAAGCCCCTCATGTCATACCCCCCCACGTACCCCAACAAAAATAAAAAGTTACACCATAAAGAGATGATGCCTACATTTTGCATTATTACCTTACATGTGTCTTGTTAAGTCTAACCATGCCTGAGTTCTCATATGACTTCAACCATCCACACCCTGGGGCCTGAGTCTGGCACAGGACACACATGGGTCACAATGTATTAGGCAAGACAGACATGGAGCACCATACACACCCGTGATGGGCCCAACCAGCTGAGGGGGTGGCCGCACAACCGTGCCGACAGGCATATTGAGTACAGCGACAGCCATGCGCAGAGGTCAGGGATCAAGTGGAGTGTCCTGGGGAGCACCCAGGTATGTGCACCCAGGTATGTGTGGACAGGTGGCAGAACCATGTCCTGCAAGCTTGAGTCAGGTGGATGCAGAGAATGGTGGCCTGGCCAACGTTGGATGCATGGGGATGGCACATGTCACAATACCCACACAGTCATGGACATCATGCACAATACACAGTCTAATCCCACACAAACAGCTTGCATCTTGCTACTCGACACATAGACACATAGCCACTATCACGGAAAACCATGCCAGACATGCCGTATGCACCGTGGCAACACACCAGCATTGACTGAGAATAGGCACCTTGGAGGCATAGGGACACCTTTATTATTCATGTATTCGGGAATGCAGAGGCAACTCGGAGTACACATAAACAGGTCATGTGGAGTAACATGTGGGTCCAACACTGGAACCCCCCTTCTGCAGCACAAATGCGTGATAGCCATGGAACTGGCACACAAGTGTCGGCTAACAGCTAAACACCCCCTGCTGCTCACGGAGAGGCTGCCATACACCATTGATCCTCTGATGTGGAAGTCCCACACCATGTCAAGCCAATGCAAACCGTATGTGTCCGAGGGCAGTGTTACACACATTGATGCCATCATCACAATCCACTATCCCATCACAGATGACTGTCAACAAGTCTGACCATCTATTCAGGTGTACCCAGCTACATGTCATGTGTCCCATGGTGATGCGACATGTCTGCAGAGGAACCAAACATCGACAGGGGCAGTGTGCACACATCTGAAACAACAGCCACACCCAATACACCCCTGATGCATCCCTTACCCTAAGGAGACTTCCAAACTTGTCCGTGCGTGTAACGCTGAGTCAGCACACGATGACGTGTCCATGAGGAATAGCAGTGCCACAACAATGCAACCAGCAGACGGCATGCACAAGTACCTGGGGATGAGAGACACACAAGAAGTCAGCCACAAAAAGCACAGCCACTTGCATGTGCATGTACTCGACACATGTAAGGATGACAACATGCTAGGTCACAATTATGACTGGGGAAATACACTCATCACTGGCACCATCACTCCAGTGACACATCCACACACACCTCTGACTCACGTGGCATACATGCAGATGGACACACACATCGCAACACATGCCACACGGGGACCAATGCGTGCACACACAGACACTGGTACTCACCACTAAGCAAAGAAGTCACGTATGAGCCGACTCCGGATGTCCTCTTGCGGAACCACATCCTCCACATCACTAGCCCCATTGCCAAGCCCTTCGTCCTCCACGGGTGGATGGTCCTGATAATCTTGATCCAGGATGATTGGCACAGCTTTCTCAACTGCCATGTTGTGCAGCATGCAGCAGACCATGAAGATTTTGCAGACCTTCGCCGGGGCATATGGGAGGGCGCCGCCGGTCTTGTGGAGGCATCTGAATCGGCTCTTCAGGAGGCCAAATGTCCTCTCTATCACTCGCCTTGTCCGGCCATGGGCGGTGTTGTAGCGGAGCTGGGCCGGCGTGATGGGGTTGCGGAGAGGTGTGATCAGCCATGGCATGTTGGGATAGCCAGCGTCCCCTACATGGAAACCACATGGACATAAGTAGGACAGGAGAAGCGGTCGTGCTGGAAGTCTACGCAAAATACAGGACAGACAGAGTGTACCCACCAACAACACATGCTCGTTCGTTGCGCAGCTGCGTCATCATTTCAGGCACCCTGCTACGCCTCATGATGTAGGCATCGTGTGCTGATCCTGGAAAACGAGCACAGACATGTGAAATCACCATGTTGGACAGACACACCACAAGGGCATTGATGGAGTGGTAGTGTTTGCGATTCCTGTACGCTACCTCCTGTGCCTGTGGTGGTACCAAAGCCACATGTGTCCCATCTATGGACCCAATGACATGGGGCATCCCTCCCAGGGCATAGAATCCACGCTTGACCCCAGTCAACAGTTCAGGAGTTGGGAAATGGATGAACTCTTCCAGGTGAAGCAACATGGCCTCTAAGAAATCATGCAGCACATGGCTGAACATGCTCTGGGACATGCCACCAACATGAGCTATGGTATATTGAAAGGTACCCGTGGCAAGAACATGTAGGGCTGCCATTACCTTCAGCTTGGGTGTCAGTGCCGTAGGATACCTGTGCAGCGGTTGCAGGTGTGGTGCCAGCCTTGCCGTCAACTCCTCAATCAACAGTTGGGGGAAGCGGTAGCACCGTATACAGTCATTCTCCCGCATGTCAGCCAAGTCCGGAATTGGTCGGGGAAGAGACGGCGCTCTGCAGTAATTTGGAAGTGACAAGGAAGAGAGAGTGCACTACAACAACAATTGATTTGTACTGAGCACATGTTAATCTGTCAATACACATATGCTACATACGGAGTCAGGTATGTGCCACATGCCCTGGACACGTATGGCTGCCAGGTGACACTCCTACCAAGACCCAGCTACACACGGAGATTGTGAACCTCCACATGCCATGGCATGGGATTAGCTGTGTCCCAGTGTAAGTGAACAGCCAGACGCAAAACAGGAGTGACATACATCAACACATCAGCAGAAGTAGGATGTCGATTTCAGAGACAGGTAGCGGAACACTAGAGCCACAGGTCACATGACATTACACTAGGACAGCCGACACACCTTGCCAATAAGGTGTACATGTAATGACTCACCACACATACATTGAGAGGATGCAGACATGTCCTTGTTACCCTACTCCGTGTCCCATGCATACATACGCACCTCACATCCGATACCACATGTGGCCTGGTGTGCGTAACAGTGTGCCATGTCCATCTACACACAGACACATGTTGGTTGCTGCAACAGCTGATGCTTTTGAGGGAGCACCAACATCAAGCTAATGGGAACACACCACACATACATGACATAGACACATCGTGCACCCTGGGTAGTCACATGTCTGGTGTGGTAACCCCTGTAGCGGGCATCAGGGGACACTTGCGTGTGTTGTTGACTGTGTCATGCCAGTGACGCTCATCCCAAGGGTGCAGTACGACATGCACACATGTCAAAGGAGTTAAGGGCATGCCTGGCACACATTGCACCGTCACACATAACATCTGTACACATCTCATCATACATCTGTTGCCTTCTCGACTCAGGAGTAATGTGCCACATCACAGCCTTTCACACCTGTGCCCCACACATGTAGTACTGCCCAGACAATGCCTTGATGTCCATCCATGGACAAGTATGTCAGCTCTATTCCTTCCTGTGTGCTGCCTGTCACCACTGTGATGTGTGAAAGGCACCGTACATTCGCTCAGAGGGCCTGTGTACGTTCCCTATCACTATGGGAGTGCTGCAGTATGCGTACCCATAGTGATAGTGAGCGTACGCACGCGTGTACGGTCCGTATCACTATGGGTACGCATACGCGAGCACACCCATAGTGATACGGACCGTACACACGCCTGTACGCTCACTATCACTATGGGTACGCATACGCGAGCACACCCATAGTGATACGGACCGTACATATGCCTGTACGCTCACTATCACTATGGGTGTGCTCGCGTATGCGTACCCATAGTGATACGGACCGTACACACGCCTGTACGCTCACTATCACTATGGGTACGCATACGCGAGCACACCCATAGTGATACGGACCGTACACACGCCTGTACGCTCACTATCACTATGGGTGTGCTCGCGTATGCGTACCCATAGTGATACGGACCGTACACATGCCTGTACGCTCACTATCACTATGGGTACGCATACGCGAGCACACCCATAGTGATACGGACCGTACACACGCCTGTACGCTCACTATCACTATGTGTACGCATACGCGAGCACACCCATAGTGATAGTGAGCGTACAGTCGCGTGTACGGTCCGTATCACTATGGGTACGCATACGCGAGCACACCCATAGTGATAGTGAGCGTACAGGCGCGTGTACGGTCCGTATCACTATGGGTACGCATACGCCAGCACACCCATAGTGATAGTGAGCGTACAGGCACGTGTACGGTCCGTATCACTATGGGTACGCATACGCGAGCACACCCATAGTGATAGTGAGCGTACAGGCGCGTGTACGGTCCGTATCACTATGGGTACGCATACGCCAGCACACCCATAGTGATACGGACCGTACACACGCGCGTACGCTCACTATCACTATGGGTGTGCTCGCGTATGCGTACCCATAGTGATACGGACCGTACACACGCCTGTACGGGCCGTTGCTATGCATTTGGGGTGCCCTAGGGCCCCGGAACGCACCGTACCTGTGTGTGAATCTCCAAATTACATAGGGGACACATGAGGGACAAGTATAAAGGCCTACATGCATGCTGGTTGTCATGGAGACCAATTTTAAAGTATGAATTTTTTTCTGCAGGTGCACAGCAAAAGTCAGTTTGAATGAATCTACTTTGTTGCAATGTGGTTCTGGAGTTGACATCATGCTCAAGCAAAAAAACTATGAAAACCCACTGACTGTGCTAGGTTTGAAGGGATTGGAGGAAACATAGGATGCAAATGTGAGTGACCAATCACTCTGTACTCCTGTGCATGAAACAGGCCAGCAAGGCAGATATAAGGCAGCCAGGTCCCATGAGAGAGCACTTGCCTGCACATCTTTGGATTCTACGACCCAGCTGCTGCTCCTGATTCCCTGGAACCATGTCAAGGTCTGTGGAGAGGGCACAACCTTTCACCCTGGAGGAGAACCTGGCATTGCTGGATGTGATCCTCCCACAGTACCCCCTGCTGTATGGGCGACCAGGGTATCAGGTGAGTGCAGAGTCCACTAGCACAGACTGTGTCCCTTTTTTGTGACTGTGACTTCTGCCATTGTGTCCAGGTGTGACACACATGCAATGTACTGTCGGGGGGGTCCCAGGGGGGGAATGCCTGATGTCTCCCAGCCAGAGCATGCTGTGGTGCATGTCTGCCGTCCTCACTTGCATTGTGTTTACTGTGACAATCACTGCATGGTGCATGCCACATTCTGCCTGTCTTATCCTCCTGGGAATGTAGCCTCTACAGTCCTCATGTGATTCTGTGGTCAGCCCAGTGTGACAGGTGACTGTACCCACAGATGTGTGTTAGTTCTGTGTACCTGTGCTGAGAGTGTCCACATGATGTGTTCGTACCCTGGACATCGGTGGGTGTGTAAGTCCCCTGTCATGTGGGTGGTTGCATATGTGGAGTGTAGCACCCAAGCTGCATGAGGGATGGATATACCCTGCCCATGTGATGTGAGCAGGGAGCAGTGCTGTATGTCTGACGTGCAGAGCCAGCCGCACACCTGTGAGCCCCCCCCGTCTAGTGGCACATGTGCAGAGTGAGGTTTGTAGCTGCATTTGGCAATGGCAGGTGAATGTCCTGTGCCTGTGTGTGTCTGTGTACTCTGCTGAGGTAGCGTCAGTGGCCTGTGGCATGTGACTGCTTTGAGGTGCTGCACATAATCCTGGTGTAGCTTGTGATGCACAGTGTGAGCCTGGATCATTGATTGTGTCGTTGCCCTCATTCCACCTGTGTACTTTCAATGGCACGTACTGCTTTTGCCCTTCCCCAGAGGATCATGCCCCTATGACAAAGGTGCAATGCGTTGGATGCATACTATGCCTTGTTGTAAACAGCAATTTTGTTCTAATATGTGTCTCTGTGACATGTGCCAGGTGTGTTGATGTAGTGTCACTTGTTCATCCTCACAGGTAGGCGCCTCTGCCAAGAAGCAGATCTGGATGAACGCTGTCAGTGCAGTGAGGAGGACGGAGGGTCTCAAGCAGCGCATGGCCCAGGTGAGAAAACGCTGGCAGGATATCCGGTGCTGGACACGGAGGATCGCACGGGTCCTGCTGGGGGACTCACCTGAGACCCATAAGAACCGCGGGCGCCGCCGTCTGACCCACATCCACAAGCGTGTGCTGGCGGTGGTCTTTGCAGACTTGGACAGGCGCTTACAGGAGAAGCAGCAGCAGGAAGGGGGTAGGTACATGTGTGTTTGTTGTGTGTCACCAGCATTTGTAAGTGCACAGTTGCATGGATACACTGCCAGGGTTTAAAGGTGCTGTCCAGATCCTGTTACCCACAGTATAGCGGTGCTCTCCTGCCTCCCTTCCCCTCCTTGCAATGTGTTCCCTGGTCTGTGCGTAGTCACTCCTTCACAAGGTTATGTAGGCTGGCACTTTATCCACGTGAACAATGCCTGTAGCATCATGTGTGGGGGTGGTGTGTAACAGGTTTTGGGACCTTGCCTGTGCCCTGTCCAGTTCAGTACTTGTGTGTTCCATGTCAGTTGGCACTGATGCTGAGTCCAGACATGGGAGTTAGTCTCTCAAGTGTCATGCCTTACAGCACGCATGTCCTATGTTGTGGCCTGTGACATGATGTGCATGAGTGTGCGATACGCATAGTGCAGGGATGGTGGTGTGTGTTGCAGTCATTCCCATTCAAGACCATGGAGTTGTGTGGCTACTACTGTCCCCTGGGACATATTTTCCTAGGTGTCATGTGTGTCATCACAAAATGTGGACACTCTCAGTGTCTACAGCATAGGTTGTCCTCTGTGCCATTGTCCCCTGGCACCATGTATATTGACGTAAAATGTAGTACAAGTGTCCACTGTACAGCCTGACCTGATTTTCCTTGTTCATACTCACGGTGGCCAGTACCTGTGTGTCTTGTTACAATCATCTGATGATGACCATTTGTACATGATTATTTGGACAGGCGCACCTTGGGTATTTTGTGTTCAATCTTGCATTTATCCAGCCCATGTGTATTTCACCCAGACTAAGAGATGTAAGTGCTTCCTGTGTCTCAACAAATTGTCTCATGTAGGGGGTGGTTGGTGCGGGCAAAGCCTACATGTCAAAACCTGATATCTCCTTGCTAGGTCTGGCCAGTGTGTGATGTTTGTCTGGACATACACTCAAGGTGCAGTGAGCCAGTCATGGTGGGCATGTTTTCAGTATTACCTATGCAGCATGTGCCTCAAGTTCATGGATATGGTCCCTGCTCATCCCTATTTTCGGCAACGCTGTGTGGTGCAGATGCAGTGCTGGATTGTCCCCAGGGCCTGGCTCCTCTGTCAAAATCCATTTCATGTCATTTGCTATTGTGTCATGCTCTCCATAGTTTTTCAGTGGCATGGTGGGTCAACCAACTGTGTGTTGCATGCCCTACATCTGTACCTTGTTTTGTAGATGTTACTCATCTTTCTTTTCAGCATATGCACTGTAACCTATGTAGATTGGACTCATGTGACATATGTATACAGGTGTATGATTAATTGCTGTCTCTTCACCTTGCCCACAGCATCGTCGGGGGACACGGAGGGAGACATCAGCACAGACGGAGCGGAGGGACCGAGCACCAGTGCCAGCGGTGACATCGTGGCTGGCACATCGAGTGGAACTGAGGCGGAGGAGAGTGAGGCCGAGGACCTGTCCACTGGCACCACAGAATATGAAGCTGACGGGTCCGAGGATGATCTCTCCGAGTGGGCGGAGGCTGCACCAGCAGCTGACAGTGGCACAACATCTCTCCCCGCCCCCTCCATTGCCATCAGCCGCCTCCCACTTGCTCGTGTCCCTTCCCAGCGTGCCCAGTCACCACATGTCTCCTTCCTGCCAGGCACCGCACCCCCTGGCCCTTTCTCCACTGCTGCCGCCAATGCCGAGTCTGTGGACATCCAGCGGCAGTTGCAGGTTGGTCAGGCTGCGATGCTTAATGTCCTCCATGGCCACAGCCAAGTGCTGAACAACATGGAGGCATACTTGGAGGGCATTTTCTCATCGCAGGCTGACCAACGCAACTTGCTGAGGTCCATTGACTCGACACTGACTGCAGCAGTGGGTCTCCTGCAGCGCTTCGTCCAACCCCCTACCCCTGACCCATCCACACTTCCCACTCCTATGCCTGTCCCACGTACACCCAGACGTCAGCATGCACCCACCACAACAGACACAGGCACCACACCAGCAGGGAAGGTCAAACGCACACCTCCTGGCATGCACACACAAGGTGAAGTAGGCACACCCACTGGGTCGGGGGCAAACGTAAGACACGCAGCCAGAGTGGGAGTCCGCATTCCACCAAATCCACTCCCTCCAAATCCCCTCCCCTCAGCTCTCCTGGCCACATATCCAGCAAAGACTCCTTCATGGCCGCTCTGTCCCTGAGTCCCACAGTGACACCACCCCGCAAGCGGTCAAGGGAGTCCCCGGTCAGGGTGGTTGAGTCCCCCCCCCTGTCCACACCCTCCCCCAGTGGCACTGCGACCAATCCCTCTGACCCCCCCCCTCCTTGGGGCCTGTGGTTCCTTCGGGTGCAGGGGAGTCGCTGGAGGACCTTGCTAAGGTGTGCAGCGCCATCCTGGCCTCCGCCTTTGGCCCTGCCCCACCCCCTGTGGTGGAGTCCTCCATCCCTGCACCCACGACGCCTACCCTTCACCCTCATGTCCCTGCGGTGCCTGGTCCTTCCCCCCCACATGATGCCCTCCCCCCTCTGGAAGACGAAGGAGTCTGACTGTGCAGTCAAGCTAGGGGACACGCATCCCACTGTGTCCCCCACCTGGATTTGAACTTTGGATTACCCTATGGGCATTGTACATTTTGAGTTTTCAAGGGACAAACAGATTTTTGGATGCTGAATAAAGCAATTTATTTTTCCTTAGTACACTACTGTCTGTCTGGTATTGCTGTTGGTGGACCTGCCCCATTATTTTGGGTGGTGATTATGTGTTGGGTGTGTGGGAATTGTAGTCTTGTGCTGGTCATAGGGTGGATCCTGGTATCTGTGTGCCATCACAAGCTGTTGGCTACATAACTTTGTTCATGTAAGCAGTTACTGCATGGTGACATCGTCCCAAGGTGTGTTCCTTCCTCTGTGTAACCTGACATCTTCCCTGTAGGGTCTTTCCAATATGTGGTGCTGAGCTGTGTCTACATTGGCTGGGTGTGTGACGGACTCGTTAGACTTGGGCCATGCATGCTGAGCGATGTCTCCTCCTGCATCATTCGTGGCGTCCTTGGTGGTCACTGTACTTGTGTATGTAGACTGTTGTCATGACTTCATGTGGACATGTTTTCTTTTCGGCGCTATGCATGTGTATACTCCCAGCCTCGCACACATGTGGTACATGTACTGCAGGATCTTTGTGCACCTGACTGACATTTGTGGGCATTGGATCTGTGGGCACTCCACCCTTTTCTTTGCAGGGGCACTGCTGTGAGTGTTAGGCACCCACCCCTCCTGTGTCTGGGCACTGCTGGGAGGACTCTGCACACACCCCTCCTGTGTCTGGGCACTGCTGGGAGTGTTAGGCACCCACCCCTCCTGTGTCTGGGCACTGCTGGGAGGACTCTGCACACACCCCTCTTGTGACTGGGCACTGCTGGAAGGCCTCTGCACACACCCCTCCTGTGTCTGGGCACTGCTGGGAGTGTTAGGCACCCACCCCTCCTGTGTCTGGGCACTGCTAGGAGGCCTGAACACACCCCTCCTGTGTCTGGGCACTGCTGGGAGTGTTAGGCACCCACCCCTCCTGTGTCTGGGCACTGATGGGAGGACTCTGCACACACCCCTCCTGTGTCTGGGCACTGCTGGGAGGACTCTGCACAAACCCCTCCTGTAGGATGAGTTTAGTGTGTCCGGGCAAGAGTCTGGATTTTTTATGGTTGATTATGATAAAATATCCAATTGATGCAAGTATATCAAGCGATACTGGTGAGAAGTTTGTGCTTTTATTTGTTTATCAGAAAAGAGCAAGGATGGCACAGCCAACACGTGTTTCGCCCTCTAACCGGCCATCAGGCCTAGGGCTTCTTCAGGGCTGAGCAGAGATAGAGTAGCCATAAGAGTTCATAGCACCCAGTCAAGTGGATCATATAGTTAGTATATGAGGGTGTGTTAGGTGGGAATAGAGGTAGAGGGGTGAGGAAGTAAACAAGTTGTTAAAGGGGACCAGTGAAAACGGAAGGAAGGAGGGAAGAGAACAGAGTTAGAATATGAGAGAAGGGCAAGGGTTGTTTCCGAAAAAGAAGGTGTAGTTGCAAGGAGAAGTATATGTGTGGGTTAATACAGGATAGATATTATGTGGGGGTCAACGTTAGTGATTGGGGTGGTCGAGCAAGGAGCGGTTAGGTTGTGCGGAAAGAGGGGGAATGTGATAACGGTATTTGGATCATTTAGATGGTGAGGGAGAGAGATAGAATAGAAAGTAAGACAAGGGTAGGTTGGCATTAGTGGAGGAACATTACATACATTTAGGACATTTGCATGATTGTTTATGTTTAGTCAAATGCAAACAGAATGACAAGTGTGATAATGGAAGGTAAATAAATTACGAGGTTTTGGATAACAACAAGTAACGGTGGCGCGCGTATGCAAAAGGACATTCAGAGCAAATAGCGATTGACAATGTACATGTTTGTAAAGATTTCATAATAACAATAATTATGACAGCGTTTGTGTCCAGGACAAGAGTGGGATAGAGATCCGTTCGTAACATGCATGTTTGTAACACCATCAAGGTCACGAAGGCATTATTTCAATTTACAGATTCAAGCGGACATTCAAGATCACAAATGAGGAGAGAGCATGTCATACAAGAAGTCGGGTATTAATAGTTAATAGTTAAGGTACAATTCGTGATGGTAAAGCAATGACATGGTCGAGAGACGTCAAAAACAGGATATGTAAAATCAGATGTAAGATGGTAGAAACACAGTATATAATTACAGAATTATTTGGAGTTCAGCGTCAAGGCGGTCCGGTCAGGTATGAAGGGAAGAGAGAGAGGTTGACTTTAGTCACATTATTAGGAGGTGGCGTCAATAAAAATGAGGCGGTGACAAGGGCGGGCCGCGGGTCGAATGTGTCCTTCGTTTAAGAACAAGGTGATTTGAAAGATGCAGTATCATGCAGGTATTAATCATTAATGATCTTGTGATATCTTTAGAAATAATCGAGACAGTAGTCATGGGCATTGTGGCAATATTGTGGAGTGTGGCTAGTTCAAGGTGTCAAGAGGTGCTCATACGCGCTAGACTCAGGTAAAAGTGTAGGAATCGTTCGTGAATGCCAACCGTAGCGTGATACTGGTGTTTCATTTAAAAGTGTGTCGAAATTGTGAAACGTACAGATGCGCTCGGCGTATTGGGTGAGCAAGGCCATGTGAGGTGCTCAAAAAGATCGAGGTTCCCTTACCGGGAGGTCAGGTAATGGGATATCAGAATGATTGTAAGGGTTTGTCAACCCGAAGATTCTAGAGGGAAATCAAAACAAAGCAGAACAATTGAAGTGCGAGTAAAAAGGCCGACGTCAATTGGGACAATACGGGGGTGGTCTGGTAGCTCTTACCTATTGTCTTGGCTAATGCCAGGTGCCGAAGGGTTTCTCAGATCGTGGCGCGATGTGAAGCCGGTAGGATTGTGCGCAGATAAGGTGATCGTGTGTAAAGACTTCCGGGTGAACTGGAAGTGACGGTGAACTAACGATTGGCGCCATATTGGAGCGGGGTGTTTGGAGAGGAGCAATTGGCCAATTAGCAAGTAGGACGAGAAGGGCGGTTGCCATTTTGGATTGGGGAGAGGAAATAGGTAAAAAAACATAACGAATGAACATTTGCATGAAAGCGCGTTGATGAAACAACAGCAGTATTACATCAATTATTTTGTAGATGTAGGCATTCCTGGATGTTCTGTATTATAAAGAGAGGTAAAAAAGGGATTTAAAGCTTGCAAACGAGTATTCGGTTTTACAAGGTAGCTTGGAGTTATTAGCTCTGAGATTTCCGATGCAATATCTGTCAGTGGGGAATTGCTGCGTATTCTCTGGTAGTAAAGACGGTGCACATCTTGTGGAGGGTTTTATTAGGAAAGGCACAGAGGTGAAGTCTTGGGGCTCAGAGGTGCAGATGGACCAATAAGCGAGGGAAGGAGAAGCAGTTAGTCATCTCCTAACCAAACATGCATTTCCGCATCTTTATTGAGTCCCAAAGTTGTGGTTTTGTAGTTCAGGATGAGTTCACTCTCGCGTCTTCGTAGTTTCAGTTCACGATTTCCCCCTCGTTTGGTTTGGTGTATAATTTCCAATCCAAAGAATTGAAAGTCCTTTTTGTGGGGATGAGTGCCATCAAAATTCCGATTTACGCTTCATTACTGACTATAATATTGGCCATCATCAAATCAGACAAAGCCTCAAAAAACATTGGCATCTATTAAAACAAACACCTAACATTAGTCAAGACCTCAAAACATACCCGGAAATCACATTCAGACGTGCACCAAACCTAAAGGACATGCTCTGTAAATCGGAATTTGAAGACAAACGCAACACAGTCACTACGTTCCTAGACAGACCGCCAGGATTCCACACATGCAAAAATTGCAGCATCTGCAAACTAAGCTGCAGCAAAACCAAAAGAATACCTATAACACAAGGAAGGGAATTCACCATAAAGGAATGGATTGATTGCAATAGCAAATTCTGTATATACGTGATAATCTGCCCCTGCAACCTTCCATACATTGGCAGCACAATCAGACCACTACGGATCAGGATTCAGGAACACTACCGCAACATCCACAAACATTCTACCGGTCACCCACTCACTGAACATTTTGATGGCACTCATCCCCACAAAAAGGACTTTCAATTCTTTGGATTGGAAATTATACACCAAACCAAACGAGGGGGAAATCGTGAACTGAAACTACGAAGACGCGAGAGTGAACTCATCCTGAACTACAAAACCACAACTTTGGGACTCAATAAAGATGCGGAAATGCATGTTTGGTTAGGAGATGACTAACTGCTTCTCCTTCCCTCGCTTATTGGTCCATCTGCACCTCTGAGCCCCAAGACTTCACCTCTGTGCCTTTCCTAATAAAACCCTCCACAAGATGTGCACCGTCTTTACTACCAGAGAATACGCAGCAATTCCCCACTGACAGATATTGCATCGGAAATCTCAGAGCTAATAACTCCAAGCTACCTTGTAAAACCGAATACTCGTTTGCAAGCTTTAAATCCCTTTTTTACCTCTCTTTATAATACAGAACATCCAGGAATGCCTACATCTACAAAATAATTGATGTAATACTGCTGTTGTTTCATCAACGCGCTTTCATGCAAATGTTCATTCGTTATGTTTTTTTACCTATTTCCTCTCCCCAATCCAAAATGGCAACCGCCCTTCTCGTCCTACTTGCTAATTGGCCAATTGCTCCTCTCCAAACACCCCGCTCCAATATGGCGCCAATCGTTAGTTCACCGTCACTTCCAGTTCACCCGGAAGTCTTTACACACGATCACCTTATCTGCGCACAATCCTACCGGCTTCACATCGCGCCACGATCTGAGAAACCCTTCGGCACCTGGCATTAGCCAAGACAATAGGTAAGAGCTACCAGACCACCCCCGTATTGTCCCAATTGACGTCGGCCTTTTTACTCGCACTTCAATTGTTCTGCTTTGTTTTGATTTCCCTCTAGAATCTTCGGGTTGACAAACCCTTACAATCATTCTGATATCCCATTACCTGACCTCCCGGTAAGGGAACCTCGATCTTTTTGAGCACCTCACATGGCCTTGCTCACCCAATACGCCGAGCGCATCTGTACGTTTCACAATTTCGACACACTTTTAAATGAAACACCAGTATCACGCTACGGTTGGCATTCACGAACGATTCCTACACTTTTACCTGAGTCTAGCGCGTATGAGCACCTCTTGACACCTTGAACTAGCCACACTCCACAATATTGCCACAATGCCCATGACTACTGTCTCGATTATTTCTAAAGATATCACAAGATCATTAATGATTAATACCTGCATGATACTGCATCTTTCAAATCACCTTGTTCTTAAACGAAGGACACATTCGACCCGCGGCCCGCCCTTGTCACCGCCTCATTTTTATTGACGCCACCTCCTAATAATGTGACTAAAGTCAACCTCTCTCTCTTCCCTTCATACCTGACCGGACCGCCTTGACGCTGAACTCCAAATAATTCTGTAATTATATACTGTGTTTCTACCATCTTACATCTGATTTTACATATCCTGTTTTTGACGTCTCTCGACCATGTCATTGCTTTACCATCACGAATTGTACCTTAACTATTAACTATTAATACCCGACTTCTTGTATGACATGCTCTCTCCTCATTTGTGATCTTGAATGTCCGCTTGAATCTGTAAATTGAAATAATGCCTTCGTGACCTTGATGGTGTTACAAACATGCATGTTACGAACGGATCTCTATCCCACTCTTGTCCTGGACACAAACGCTGTCATAATTATTGTTATTATGAAATCTTTACAAACATGTACATTGTCAATCGCTATTTGCTCTGAATGTCCTTTTGCATACGCGCGCCACCGTTACTTGTTGTTATCCAAAACCTCGTAATTTATTTACCTTCCATTATCACACTTGTCATTCTGTTTGCATTTGACTAAACATAAACAATCATGCAAATGTCCTAAATGTATGTAATGTTCCTCCACTAATGCCAACCTACCCTTGTCTTACTTTCTATTCTATCTCTCTCCCTCACCATCTAAATGATCCAAATACCGTTATCACATTCCCCCTCTTTCCGCACAACCTAACCGCTCCTTGCTCGACCACCCCAATCACTAACGTTGACCCCCACATAATATCTATCCTGTATTAACCCACACATATACTTCTCCTTGCAACTACACCTTCTTTTTCGGAAACAACCCTTGCCCTTCTCTCATATTCTAACTCTGTTCTCTTCCCTCCTTCCTTCCGTTTTCACTGGTCCCCTTTAACAACTTGTTTACTTCCTCACCCCTCTACCTCTATTCCCACCTAACACACCCTCATATACTAACTATATGATCCACTTGACTGGGTGCTATGAACTCTTATGGCTACTCTATCTCTGCTCAGCCCTGAAGAAGCCCTAGGCCTGATGGCCGGTTAGAGGGCGAAACACGTGTTGGCTGTGCCATCCTTGCTCTTTTCTGATAAACAAATAAAAGCACAAACTTCTCACCAGTATCGCTTGATATACTTGCATCAATTGGATATTTTATCATAATCAACCATAAAAAATCCAGACTCTTGCCCGGACACACTAAACTCATCCTACTTCATTTTAGGGGGATAGGGGTTTCTCCCCCTGTCTCTGGGCCAGAAAAATAAGAAGAAAATACACGCTTATTATATGATGAGTAAGGGATGTGGATCTTTTTCCCCTCACCTAAAACGCAACAAACCCCTCCTGTGTCTGGGCACTGCTGGGAGGACTCTGCACCCACCCCTCCTGTGTCTGGGCACTGCTGGGAGGACTCTGCACCCACCCCTCCTGTGTCTGGGCACTGCTGGGAGGACTCTGCACACACCCCTCCTGTGTCTGGGCACTGCTGGGAGTGTTAGGCACCCACCCCTCCTGTGTCTGGGCACTGCTGGGAGGACTCTGCACACACCCCTCCTGTGTCTGGGCACTGGTGGGAGGACTCTGCACACACCCCTCCTGTGTCTGGGCACTGCTGGGAGGACTCTGCACCCACCCCTCCTGTGTCTGGGCACTGCTGGGAGGACTCTGCACCCACCACTCCTGTGTCTGGGCACTGCTGGGAGTGTTAGGCACCCACCCCTCCTGTGTCTGGGCACTGCTGGGAGGCCTCTGCACACACCCCTCCTGTGTCTGGGCACTGCTGGGAGTGTTAGGCACCCACCCCTCCTGTGTCTGGGCACTGCTGGGAGGACTCTGCACACACCCCTCCTGTGTCTGGGCACTGCTGGGAGGACTCTGCACCCACCCCTTCAGTGTCTGGGCACTGCTGGGAGTGTTAGGCACCCACCCCTCCTGTGTCTGGGCACTGCTGGGAGGACTCTCAACACACCCCTCTTATGACTGGGCACTGCTGGGAGGACTCTGCACCCAACCCTCCTATTTCAGGATATGTACGCTTAGAACATACACGGGTGTGGGTTCGCTCCATGCATACGCGGGTGGGGGTACGGTCCGTACATACACGATTGGGGTGGGGGTACGCTCCATGCATACGCGGGTGAGGGTACGGGTCGTACTTACACTGTTGGTGTGGGGGGTACGCTCCATACATACGCAGGTGAGGGTACGGGTCGTACATACACGGTTGGGGTGGAGGTACGCTCCATGCATATGCGGGTGAGGGTACGGGTCGTACTTACACTGTTGGGGTGGGGGGTACGCTCCATACGTACGCGGGTGAGGGTATGGGTCATACATACACGGTTGGCGTAGAGGTAAGCTCCATGCATACGTGGGTGAGGGTACGGGTCGTACTTACACTGTTGGGGTGGGGGTACGCTCCATACGTACGCGGGTGAGGGTACGGGTCGTACATACACGGTTGGGGTGGAGGTACGCTCCATGCATACGCGGGTGAGGGTATGGGTCGTACTTACACTGTTGGGGTGGGGGGTACGCTCCATGCATACGGGGTGGGGGTACGGTCCGTACGTACACTGTTGGCATGGGGGGTACGCTCCATACGTACGCGGGTGAGGGTACGGGTCGTACATACACGGTTGGGGTGGAGGTACGCTCCATGCATACGCGGGTGAGGGTACGGGTCGTACTTACACTGTTGGGGTGGGGGGTACGCTCCATACATACGCGGGTGAGGGTACGGGTCGTACATACACGGTTGGGGTGGGGGTACGCTCCATACATACGCGGGTGAGGGTACGGGTTGTACTTACACTGTTGGGGTGGGGGGTACGCTCCATGCATATTGGGTGGGGGTACGGTCCGTACGTAAACTGTTGGCATGGGGGTACGCTCCATACGTACGCGGGTGAGGGTACGGGTCGTACTTACACTGTTGGGGTGGGGGGTACGCTCCATGCATACGGGGGTGGGGGTACGGTCCGTACATATCCATACCCACGCTGTGGAATGCTTGTGCGGGCCGTACCCAGGCCTTTGCCACGTGGGTGCAGCCGTCCCGCCATTGTTGGGGTGACGTAGGTGTGGGCGTGGTATGACTCGTACCCACGCTCTTAAGGCGTTCGCGTCGTCAACCACTTCAGTTGTGGCGGACGCTGGCTTTGCTGGACACGCCCCCACCCCCTCGTAGTGACCAGGGCCTGGGGGTCAGGTATGTCCAGGGCATGTGTGCTGTGTGACTTGGGTGGGGGTTTTGTGGCCTGCCCCTGCTCCTGCCCCCCCCTTTCCCCCCTCCCTTTGTTGTTCTGACCTTCTGCGGCGTCTGCGTCGTAACCTGTCGGTCGACTGCTATGAGGGCCAGGATGACACGTAGGTTCGGGTCCATGTCTGCCCGTCGCGTGCAGGTACTCCTTGTTCGCGTCGTCCTGATTTCCCGGCAGTTTTTGGCTGCCGGAAAATATTCCCCGTGCGGGATGACGTCGGTGCGAATCGTACTTCCTGGTTCGTGAATGGCAGGCTGCGTGCGTCCCGACGTCACGTCGGCGCTTTCCCGGATCACATTTGTATGTTTATTTTCGTCGGTCGGGGTTTTGTACGATTCGTACGGAAATAGTATTTCCGTGCGAATCGTACTTACATGTTTGTATATTGTTCCGACCGGGTACGCGTCGGACGGAGAATATGCTCCGTCCGACGGCTCGTACCCGGTTTTTACAGGATCATAATCGGCACCCAAGTCTCTTACCCATAGAGCCATTCACACAGCCGCTTAGTCATCCATGCAGCCACTCACACACACACTCATTCACCCATAGAGCCACTCGCACAGCAACCCAGTCACCAAAATAGCCACTTACACACAGTCACCCACCCATACAGCCAATCACACACCCACTGACTCACCTCTACAATCACCCACCCAGCTACTCATACACCCACTTATTTACCAATACAGCCACTCACACATACACACCCCCATACAGCTACTGAGACACCCACTACCACACTGATACAGACTGTCACAGTGCCAATCACATTACATATATTTGAAACAGTATCTCTCATTGGTAGTGCAAAAAGAATATCAATTTAACTTATGCAATACCTTAGTATATATCTTTAACTCCAAATGATGTCATCATTGATGTCATTTGAAATGTCATCAGTGATGTCACTGACTATGTCATGAGTGATGTAACATGTGAGGTCAATCAATCACTCAATCAATCAAAGTAAGCTTTATTTGGTTATTTGTAGATAGTCCATAAAGGCAGAGAGCAGCAGCAATAACCATAATTAAAATATGACTAGCTAAAGAATAAATCATCTAGCATACAATACATTAATATGATTACAAATGAGTAAAAAGAGTTATACACACCACTCATAAGAAACCAACCATTATAAGATAGATTAAGTAGTCAATCACAGGTTTTCCTCATTCTCACGGAAGCTTTCAAAAAGCATACCACATTAAAAATAGCTTCTTCAGGTAGCTCCTCTTCTCTCCCAAGGGAATGCTAACAAAAAATGAAAAAGACCAAACTGAAATCTGGTCAACAACATGTACTTTTTATAATTACGGCTTAATAAAAGTAGCGGACTTCAACAGGAGGTGAACACGTACTTGAGATTTCACAAGGGCAGACTCTTCTCTAGAGAGGGACCTTAGCAATTAAAAAAAATATTTGGCCCATGTACAGTCAGTTCTCACAATTCCCTCCAGAGAGCTATATAGTTCATTCCTATCCAGGTTCTGAGAGAGGTCCTTAACATACTTGAGCCAGGGAATATGCAGGGACCTGTCTACTCTTAAGCAGTGCATTGCAGGGGTGTAAGTTATAGTTAGCTCAGGAAACTATAATTGGTGACTTCAATGGTTTGGAATGAGTGACATCTGAGCATAACAAAAACGTCCCTGTAACCTTTGTTTTTTTCAATGAGTTTCTAAGGTTTTTTTAATTCCATTTCCTAGCTATAATGTCCCTGTAACGTTTGTTTTTTCAGTGAATTTCTACATTTTTTAAATGTTATTTGCGAACTATAATGTCCCTGTAACCTTTGCTTTTTAGGGAATTTCTAAGGCTTTTTAAAATTGTATTTGCTAACTGTAACTTGTAATCTTTGAGAGTAAATGTGAGTGAGTACATAAATGTCACAGTGGGTACATGAGTGAGTGTGTGAGTGTCTCAATGAGTGTGTGAGTGTTTGAGTGGGTCAGGGAGTGGCTGCCTCAGTGTCTCTCTGGGTGTGCAAGTGTCTGAGTTGGTCTGTGAGTGGGTGCTTGTGTGTCTGAGTGGGTGTCTCAATGGGTGTCTGAGTGAGTGTATGTGTCTCTGAGTAGGTCTGTGAGTGGGTGCATGAATCTCTGAGTGGGTTTATGAGTGGCTGTGTCAGTGTCTGAGTCGGTCTGTGAGAGGGTACACAAGTGTCCGTATGAGTCTGTGAGTGGGTGCATAAGTGTATGAGTCAGTCTGTGAGTAAATGTGTCTGAGTGGGTCTGTGAGTCAGTGCATGACTCTCTGGTAGGTCTGTGAGAGCGTGGTGAGTCTGAATGGGTCTTTGAGTGGCTGCATGAGGCTCTGAGTAGATCTGAGAGTGGGTTTATGAGTGTCACTGTGGGTCTGAGTGGGTGCATGTGTCTTTTAGTGGGTCTGTGAGTAGGTGTGTGAGTGTTCTCTGTTTTACACTCCTCTGCTCTGTTTTACGTTTTCTGCTTATTTTTCTGCCCTCTGTTTTACCGTAACTGTGCCTCCATAATGTCTTATTTAACTAGTGCTGTAGGGGCAATTACCACGGAAAATCACAATGTAGAAGCTCAGTTGGGTATGGGTGATGAAAATGTGGTTGGTAATACTGCCCCTTTGGCAGCACCATGTATTTCAGGAATTTATCTCATTACAGATACTACAGTGGGGGCTTATAAATGTATTCAAAGAAATGACGCTATGCCGAACTTAGGCCAGGAAATGTCTCGGGGGATTGGTGATAACACGCCTGTGAACTCTCCAAGGGAACTGTTTGTAGCACCTTTGAAGAAAAAGAGGAAGAAAGGAGCTAAGGGAGGACTCAACAAAAAGGATTCAGTCTCCCAGGAGGGGATTGGCAGTCACCTGAATATGGAGGAAAGGCAGCCCTCTCATTCTGGAGTTACACCTACGGATATAATTCTAACCCTTATTGACACTTTATTTGACACATTGAGAGTGGAATTAATCAATTGGATGAAGTACGGGGTTGATGGAATCATGAAGAAACTGTTTCACCTTGAGAAAAAATGGGAGGGGGTGGCCTGTTTGAACACTATTTCGAAGGAGAAGGAGAAGGGAGAGAACAAAATTGTTGTAAATCATCCAGTACAAAATGTAACTCAAATGGAGACAGGGTGATTACTGCTGAGGAAGAGTGTGCTAGCACCTCTGGTCTTGGCCCCCAGAAGCCCAATGAGCCCCCTCTGGGAGCCAAAACAGATTCCAATCAGTCGGTCAATGTAGGTGTTCAAAGGAGAGCTGATGTTAGGCCTACGGCTGGCTTGACCAAGTCAAATGGAATCGTGAGCAACGTAAGGCTCCATTTGCCCCTGGAGGCCACGCCACTGGTAGCAGTGTTAACTGGGGTACCCCCTCTTAAGGTGAATGTTAGTGAAACAATGGGAGAGTTAATGCGCAAAGTCCAATAGTGGTGTTCTAGACATTCGGAGGGAGGCTTGAATGCGTCATCTCACACTATAATGGCCAGACGGGTTGACTGGGTTGGCCACTGTCCCAAAAACATTGTGGGAGATTGCGTTGTTGCAAATTTTGACAGGAGGGATGTAGCAGGATGGCTTTTTGAGGCTACCCAGGATGGTGATAAACGGGGAATTAAAGCATTCCCTCTGGGGGTCTTTTACCCACCTAAAGTGGTTGAGAAGGCTAATCATTTACCTCCCCCCTTAAGGCCACAATGGAGAGAAATTTACCTCCCCCCTTAAGGCCACAATGGAGAGAAAATAGCCAAAAACTGGGTATTAGCCCCAAGCCGAGTGAAAATCTCCCCCTGGTGAGTGGGACTCCTACAATTTCTTTAATCTCAGGGGGCATCGTAGGAAAAAGACCAGCCACCAGTGGGGTGAAAATAGCAAATAGATTTGCACCACTGAGCCAGTTGGATGGCAATGATTGACTAACTATGGTTCCCCTTACTCACGGGCAGGAGGAGGGTATACAAAGGGAGCCCATAATTAATTTGACTCGGGTAAACAAGTCAAATGAAGCAGGATCAGTTAAAATACTTAGCTGGAATATTGCAGGGCTAAGAAATGAAATGGATGATGTTTTAAAGGAATATGATATAATTGGGCTTCAAGAATCTTGGGAAGTAGACAATACCCTCTGGTTGGACGGTTATACCACCTATTTTGAACCTGCTAGATCATCTGTAGTGGGAAGACCAAGAGGGGGTTTAATCACATTGATTTCCCTAAAGGTTACAGGTAGTCATCAAAAATTGCAAACAGGGCTACTAAATTGTTTAGCTGTTGAAATTATACCCGCCAACTCAACTAAAGTTCTAATTGTTATTTTTTGTAATTCATTTGACAGAATCTCAGTCACCGAACATTTGTCTAGTCTTAAAACCTACTTGGAGGGTTATATGAAGAAACAAGTCACATCTTATTTGGTTGGTATTTTAGGGGATTTTAATATACATTTATGTTCCAAGAGCTGTTATGTTACTGACAGCTTGTGGCCTGGCATGTATTTAGACATACACTTTGAACACACAGTGCAAGGGGAATTCTTGGAGCAAACCCTAGCAGATCTGGGTCTTTTATATCCAAATGGTTTATGTGGTATGGACGATAATCCATCTTTTAAAGGTAGGGTGGTTAGTCTAAATATCGAGTTTTAAATTTCGACCTACAAGTATATCGAGTTGTTAATATCGAAGGTAAAGAATATCGAAGTCAAGAATATCGATGGACAGAATATCGACCCCAAGGTAAGTATTATCGAAGTTAATAATATCGAAGTCATTAATATAGATGTAAGTAATATCGTAATCAAAAATTTCGATGTCAATAATATCGATATTTTATTAGTGTAATGTATTTTAATATGTATTTTATTTGTATGTTAAAGATTATTGTAATGTATTTTAATACATTTAAAAATAAATGTTTAGAGATTAATAATTATTTAAAATATAATTTAGCGTTTTAGTATCAGAGCGGGTTGTGGGTTTATAGGGGAATAGGGTGGGAAGTAATTTAATTATAATTAATTAATTAATATGTATTGTTTAATTGGTATTTATGATTAATTAATCGTTAATTAATTACTAATTGTAAATTAAATATATTAATTGATTAATTAATTGTTAATTAATTATTAATTGTAAATTAATTTTATTAATTGGTTAATTATATAAGTTATAATTAGTTTAATATTAATATTTATTTATTGGTACTGTTAATTAATTAATTGTTAATTACTAATTAATTGGTGATTTAATTTTATTAAGTGATTAATTGATGATTAAATTAATTATGTGAATTTTTATGTGTAGTGGGTTGTGGGTTTATAGGGGAATAGGGTGGGATGTAATTAAATTCAAATAATTACTGATAATTTTTATTTATTTGTAATTAATAATAATTAATTGTTAATTAATTATTAATTGCTAATTAATTGTTATTAGTACGTTAAATATAGTAAATATAAATAATTTATTATTTCATGTTATTTGTTGTTATTGTTAATTAATGTATTGTTAATTAATAATTAATTTGTGAATAATTGTAATTTGGTAGTTAATATGTATAAATTAGTAAATAATAAGTATATTAATTATAAAGAATGTATTATTAATTGTAAATAATAGATAAACTGATATTTAAATGTATTGTGTATTTTGTATGTGTAGTGTGTTGTGTGTTAAAGGGGGAATAGTGTGGGATGTAATTTAAAGTTATTTATATAAATATTTTTTTTAAATAATTGGTATTTAATAATAATTATTTTGTAAATTAATTATTAATATGCTATTTTTTTATAACTAATTATTTAATTGGTTATTATGTTTCTAGAATCCCTATGCTATCCAGTGCTTTCCCAACTGTTTTACTATCTGGAGTGGGAATAGTAATTTTTACCCCTACGCTATCCAGCGCTTTTCCTACTGTTGCACTCTCTGGAGTTGGAATAGTAATTTTTACCCCTACGCTATCCAGCGCTTTCCCTACTGTTTTACTTACTGGAGTGGGAATAGTAATTTGTACCCCTACGCTATCCAGCGTTTTCACTACTGTTGCACTCTCTGGAGTGGGAATAGTAATTTTGACCCCTACGCTATCCAACGCTTTCCCTACTGTTGGACTCACTGGAGTGGGAATAGTAATTTTTACTCCTATGCTATCCAGTGGTTTCCCTACAGTTGCATTCTCTGTAGTTGGAATAGTAATTTTTTTCCCTATGCTATCCAACACTTTCCCTACTGTTGCACTCTCTGGAGTGGGAATAGTAATTTTTACCCTTACGCTATCCAACGCTTTCCCTACTATTGCACTCTCTGGAATTGGAATAGTAATTTTTACCCCTACGCTATCCAACGCTTTCCCTACTGTTGCACTCTTTGGAGTTGGAATAGTAATTTTTACCCCTACGCTATCCAGCGCTTTCCCTACTGTTTCACTTACTGGAGTGGGAATAGTAATTTGTACCCCTACGCTATACAGCGTTTTCACTACTGTTGCACTCTCTGGAGTTGGAATAGTAATTTTTACCACAACGCTATCCAGCGCTTTCCCTACTGTTTCACTTACTGGAGTGGGAATAGTAATTTGTACCCCTTTGCTATCCAGCGTTTTCACTGCTGTTGCACTCTCTGGTGTGGGAAAAGTAATTTTTACCCCTACGCTATGCAATGTTTTCCCTACTGTTGCACTCATTGGAGTGGGAATAGTAATTTTTACTCCTAAGCTATCCAGCGTTTTCACTACTGTTGCACTCTCTGGAGTGGGAATAGTAATTTTTACCCATACGCTATCCAACGCTTTCCCTACTGTTGGACTCACTGGAGTGGGAATAGTAATTTTTACCACTATGCTATCCAGTGGTTTCCCTACTGTTGCATTCTCTGTAGCGCTATCCAACACTTTCCCTACTGTTGCACTCTCTGGAATAGGAATAGTAATTTTTACCCTTACGCTATCCAACGCTTTCCCTACTATTGCACTCTCTGGAGTTGGAATAGTAATTTTTACCCCTACGCTATCCAACGCTTTCCCTACTGTTGCACTCTTTGGAGTTGGAATAGTAATGTTTACCCCTACGCTATCCAACGTTTTCCCTACTGTTGCACTCTCTGGAGTGGGAATAGTAATTTTTAACCCTACGCTATCCAACGCTTTCCCTACTGTTGGACTCACTGGACTGGGAATAGTAATTTTTACCACTATGCTATCCAGTGGTTTCCCTACTGTTGCATTCTCTGTAGTTGGAATAGTAATTTGTTTCCCTACGCTATCCAACACTTTCCCTACTGTTGCACTCTCTGGAATGGGAATAGTTATTTTTACCCTTACGCTATCCAACGCTTTCCCTACTATTGCAATCTCTGGAGTTGGAATAGTAATTTTTACCCCTACGCTATCCAACGCTTTCCCTACTGTTGCACTCTTTGGAGTTGGAATAGTAATGTTTACCCCTACGCTATCCAACGTTTTCCCTACTGTTGCACTCTCTGGAGTGGGAATAGTAATTTTTACCCTTACGCTATCCAACACTTTCCCTACTATTGCACTCTCTGGAGTTGGAATAGTAATTTTAACCCTACGCTATCCAACGCTTTCCCTACTGTTGCACTCTTTGGAGTTGGAATAGTAATTTTTACCCCTACGCTATCCAACATTTTCCTTACTGTTGTTTTTGTTGGAGTTGGACTAGTAGTTTTATTGTGTCTGATATTTAGGTGCCGATTACGATCCTGTAAAAACCGGGTACGAACCGTCGGACGGAGCATATTCTCCGTCCGACGCGTACCCGGTCGGAACAATATACAAACATGTAAGTACGATTCGCACGGAAATACTATTTCCGTACGAATCGTACAAAACCCCGACCGACGAAAATAAACATACAAATGTGATCCGGGAAAGCGCCGACGTGACACCGGGACGCACGCAGCCTGCCATTCACGAACCAGGAAGTATGATTCGCACCGACGTCATCCCGCACGGAGAATATTTTCCGGCAGCCAAAAACTGCCGGGAAATCAGGACGACGTGAACAAGGAGTACCTGCACGCGACGGACAGTCATGGACCCGAACCTACGTGTCATCCCGGCCCTCATAGCAGTCGACCTCCTCTACAGGTTACGACGCAGATGCCGCAGAAGGTCAGAACAACAAAGGGAGGGGGAGAGGGGGGGGGCAGGAGCTGGGGCAGGCCACAAAACCCCCACCAAAGTCACACAGCGCACATGCCCTGGACATACCTGACCCCCAGGCCCTGGTCACTACGAGGGGGTGGGGGCGTGTCCATAAAAACCAGCGTCCGCCACAACGGAAGTGGTTGACGACGCGAACCGGCAACACAACAATACAGGTACGTCCCGTACCCACGCCTTAAGAGCGTGGGTACGAGTCGTACCACGCCCACACCTACGTCACCCCAACAATGGCGGGACGGCTGTACCCACGTGGCAAAGGCCTGGGTACGGCCCGCACAAGCATTCCACAGCGTGGGTACGGATATGTACGGACCGTACCCCCACCCCCCATATGCATGGAGCGTACCCCCACCCCAACAGTGTAAGTACGACCCGTACCCTCACCCGCGTATGTATGGAGCGTACCCCCACCCCAACCGTGTATGTACGACCCGTACCCTCACCCACGTACGTATGGAGCGTACCCCCCATGCCAACAGTGTACGTACGGACTGTACCCCCACCCCGTATGCATGGAGCGTACCCCCACCCCAACCGTGTATGTACGACCCGTACCCTCACCCGCGTATGTATGGAGCATACCCCCATGCCAACAGTGTACGTATGGACCGTACCCCCACCCCGTATGCGTGGAGCATACCCCCACCCCAACCGTGTATGTACGACCCGTACCCTCACCCGCGTATGCATGGAGCGTACCTCCACCCCAACCGTGTATGTATGACCCGTACCCTCACCCGCGTACGTATGGAGCGTACCCCCCTCCCCAACAGTGTATGTACGACCCGTACCCTCACCCGTGTATGTATGGAGCGTACCCCCACCCCAACCGTGTATGTACGACCCGTACCCTCACCCGCGTACATATGGAGCATACCCCCATGCCAACAGTGTACGTACGGACCGTACCCCCACCCCGTATGCATGGAGCGTACCCCCACCCCAACTGTGTATGTACGACCCATACCCTCACCCGCGTACGTATGGAGCGTACCCCCCATGCCAACAGTGTACGTACGGACCGTACCCCCACCCCGTATGCATGGAGCGTACCCCCACCCCAACCATGTATGTACGACCCGTACCCTCACCCACGTACGTATGGAGCGTACCCCCCATGCCAACAGTGTACGTACGGACCGTACCACCACCCCGTATGCATGGAGCGTACCCCCACCCCAACCGTGTATGTACGACCCGTACCCTCACCCGCGTACGTATGGAGCGTACCCCCCATGCCAACAGTGTACGTACGGACCGTACCCCTACCCCAACCGTGTATGTACGGACCGTACCCCCACCCACGTATGCATGGAGAGAACCCACACCCGTGTATGTTCTAAGCGTACATATCCTGAAATAGGAGGGTTGGGTGCAGAGTCCTCCCAGCAGTGCCCAGTCATAAGAGGGGTGTGTGCAGAGTCCTCCCAGCAGTGCCCAGACACAGGAGGGGTGGGTGCCTAACACTCCCAGCAGTGCCCAGACACAGGAGGGGTGTGTGCAGAGTCCTCCCATCAGTGCCCAGACACAGGAGGGGTGGGTGCCTAACACTCCCAGCAGTGCCCAGACACAGGAGGGGTGGGTGCAGAGTCCTCCCAGCAGTGCCCAGACACAGGAGGGGTGTGTGCAGAGTCCTCCCAGCAGTGCCCAGACACAGGAGGGGTGGGTGCAGAGTCCACCCAGCAGTGCCCAGACACAGGAGGGGTGTGTGCAGAGTCCTCCCAGCAGTGCCCAGACACAGGAGGGGTGGGTGCCTAACACTCCCAGCAGTGCCCAGACACAGGAGGGGTGTGTGCAGAGGCCTCCCAGCAGTGCCCAGTCATAAGAGGGGTGTGTGCAGAGTCCTCCCAGCAGTGCCCAGACACAGGAGGGGTGGGTGCCTAACACTCCCAGCAGTGCCCAGACACAGGAGGGGTGTGTTCAGAGTCCTCCCAGCAGTGCCCAGACACAGGAGGGTTGGGTGCCTAACACTCACAGCAGTGCCCCTGCAAAGAAAAGGGTGGAGTACCCACAGATCCAATGCCCACAAATGTCAGTCAGGTGCACAAAGATCCTGCAGTACATGTACCACATGTGTGCGAGGCTGGGAGTATACACATGCATAGCGCCGAAAAGAAAACATGTCCACATGAAGTCATAACAACAGTCTACATACACAAGTACAGTGACCACCAAGGACGCCACGAATGATGCAGGTGGAGACATCGCTCAGCATGCATGGCCCAAGTCTAACGAGTCCGTCACACACCCAGCCAATGTAGACACAGCTCAGCACCACATATTGGAAAGACCCTGCAGGGAAGATGTCAGGTTACACAGAGGAAGGAACACACCTTGGGACGATGTCACCATGCAGTAACTGCTTACATGAACATAGTTATGTAGCCAACAGCTTGTGATGGCACACAGATACCAGGATCCACCCTATGACCAGCACAAGACTACAATTCCCACACACCCAACACATAATCACCACCCAAAATAATGGGGCAGGTCCACCAACAGCAATACCAGACAGACAGTAGTGTACTAAGGAAAAATACATTGCTTTATTCAGCATCCAAAAATCTGTTTGTCCCTTGAAAGTTCAAAATGTACAATGCCCATAGGGCAATCCAAAGTTCAAATCCAGGTGGGGGACACAGTGGGACGCGTGTCCCCTAGCTTGCCTGCACAGTCAGACTCCTTCGTCTTCCAGAGGGGGGAGGGCATCATGTGGGGGGGAAGGACCAGGCACCGCAGGGACATGAGGGCGAAGGGTAGGCGTCGTGGGTGCAGGGATGGAGGACTCCACCACAGGGGGTGGGGCAGGGCCAAAGGCGGAGGCCAGGATGGCGCTGCACACCTTAGCAAGGTCCTCCAGCGACTCCCCTGCACCCGAAGGAACCACAGGCCCCAAGGAGGGGGGGGGTCAGAGGGATGGGTCGCAGCGCCACTGGGGGAGGGTGTGGACAGGGGGGGGACTCAACCACCCTGACCGGGGACTCCCTTGACCGCTTGCGGGGTGGTGTCACTGTGGGGCTCAGGGACAGAGCGGCCATGAAGGAGTCTTTGCCGGATATGTGGCCAGGAGAGCTGAGGGGAGGGGATTTGGAGGGAGTGGATTTGGTGGAATGCAGACTCCCACTCTGGCTGCGTGTCTTACGTTTGCCCCCCGACCCAGTGGGTGTGCCTACTTCACCCTGTGTGTGCGTGCCAGGAGGTGTGCGTTTGACCTTCCCTGCTGGTGTGGTGCCTGTGTCTGTTGTGGTGGGTGCATGCTGACGTCTGGGTGTACGTGGGAGAGGCATGGGAGTGGGAAGTGTGGATGGCTCAGGGGTAGGGGGTTGGACGAAGCGCTGCAGGAGACCCACTGCTGCAGTCAGTGTCGAGTCAATGGACCTCAGCAAGTTGCGTTGGTCAGCCTGCGATGAGAAAATGCCCTCCAAGTATGCCTCCATGTTGTTCAGCACTTGGCTGTGGCCATGGAGGACATTAAGCATCGCAGCCTGACCAACCTGCAACTGCCGCTGGATGTCCACAGACTCGGCATTGGCGGCAGCAGTGGAGACAGGGGCAGGGGGTGCGGTGCCTGGCAGGAAGGAGACATGTGGTGACTGGGCACGCTGGGAAGGGACACAAGCAAGTGGGAGGCGGCTGATGGCAATGGAGGGGGCGGGGAGAGATGTTGTGCCGCTGTCAGCTGCTGGTGCAGCCTCCGCCCACTCGGAGAGCTCATCCTCGGACCCGTCAGCTTCATATTCTGTGGTGGCACTGGACAGGTCCTCGGCCTCACTCTCCTCCGCCTCAGTTCCACTCGATGTGCCAGCCACGATGTCACCGCTGGCACTGGTGCTCGGTCCCTCTGCTCCGTCTGTGCTGATGTCTCCCTCCGTGTCCCCCGACGATGCTGTGGGCAAGGTGAAGAGACAGCAATTAATCATACACCTGTATACATATGTCACATGAGTCCAATCTACATAGGTTACTGTGCATAGCCTGAAAAGAAAGATGAGTAACATCTACAAAACAAGGTACATATGTAGGGCATGCAACACACAGTTGGTTGACCCACCATGCCACTGAAAAACTATGGAGAGCATGACACAATAGCAAATGACATGAAATGGATTTTGACAGAGGAGCCAGGCCCTGGGGACAATCCAGCACTGCATCTGCACCACACAGCGTTGCCGAAAATAGGGATGAGCAGGGACCATATCCATGAACTTGAGGCACATGCTGCATAGGTAATACTGAAAACATGCCCACCATGACTGGCTCACTGCACCTTGAGTGTATGTCCAGACAAACATCACACACTGGCCAGACCTAGCAAGGAGATATCAGGTTTTGACATGTAGGCTTTGCCCGCACCAACCGCCCCCCTACATGAGACAATTTGTTGAGACACAGGAAGCACTTACATCTCTTAGTCTGGGTGAAATACACATGGGCTGGATAAATGCAAGATTGGACACAAAATACCCAAGGTGCGCCTGTCCAAATAATCATGTACAAATGGTCATCATCAGATGATTGTAACAAGACACACAGGCACTGGCCACCGTGAGTATGAACAAGGAAAATCAGGTCAGGCTGTAGAGTGGACACTTGTACTACATTTTACGTCAATATACATGGTGCCAGGGGACAATGGCACAGAGCACAACCTATGCTGTAGACACTGAGAGTGTCCACATTTTGTGATGACACACATGACACCTAGGAAAATATGCCCCAGGGGACAGTAGTGGCCACACAACTCCATGGTCCTGAATGGGAATGACTGCAACACACGCCACCATCCCTGCACTATGCGTATCGCACACTCATGCACATCATGTCACAGGCCACAACATAGGACATGCGTGCTGTAAGGCATGACACTTGAGAGACTAACTCCCATGGCTGGACTCAGCATCAGTGCCAACTGACATGGAACCCACAAGTACTGAACTGGACAGGGCACAGGCAAGGTCCCAAAACCTGTTACACACCACCCCCACACATGATGCTACAGGCATTGTTCACGTGGATAAAGTGCCAGCCTAGATAACCTTGTGAAGGAGTGACTACACACAGACCAGGGAACACATTGCAAGGAGGGGAAGGGAGGCAGGAGAGCACCGCTATACTGTGGGTAACAGGATCTGCACAGCAGCTTTAAACCCTGGCAGTGTATCCATGCAACTGTGCACTTACAAATGCTGGTGACACACAACAAACACACATGTACCTACCCCCTTCCTGCTGCTGCTTCTCCTGTAAGCACCTGTCCAAGTCTGGAAAGACCACCGCCAGCACACGCTTGTGGATGTGGGTCAGACGGCGGCACCCGCGGTTCTTATGGGTCTCAGGTGAGTCCCCCAGCAGGACCCGTGCGATCCTCCGCATCCAGCACCGGATATCCTGCCAGCGTTTTCTCACCTGGGCCAGGCGCCGCTTGCGACCGTCCGTCCTCCTCACGGCACTGACGGCGTTCATCCAGATCTGCTTCTTGTCAGAGGCTCCTACCTGTGAGGATGAACAAGTGACACTACATCAATACACCTGGCACATGTCACAGAGACACATATTAGAACAAATTTGCTGTTTACAACAAGGCATAGTATGCATCCAACGCATTGCACCTTTGTCATAGGGACATGATCCTCTGGGGAAGGGCAAAAGCAGTACGTGCCATTAAAAGTACACAGGTGGAATGAGGGCAACGACACAATCAATGATCCAGGCTCACACTGTGCATCACAAGCTACACTAGGAGTATGTGCAGCACCTCAAAGCAGTCACATGCCACAGGCCACTGACGCTACCTCAGCAGAGTACACAGACACACACAGGCACAGGACATTCACCTGCCATTGCCAAATGCAGCTACAAACCTCACTCTGCACATGTGCCACTAGACGGGGGGGCTCACAGGTGTGGGGCTGGCTCTGCACGTCAGACACACAGAACTGCTCCCTGCTCACATCACATGGGCAGGGTATATCAATCCCTCATGGAGCTTGGGTGTTACACTCCACATATGCACCCACCCACATGACAGGGGACTTACACACACACCGATGTCCAGGGTACGAACACATCATGTGGACACTCTCAGCACAGGTACACAGAACTAACACACATCTGTGGGTACAGTCACCTGTCACACTGAGCTCACCACATAATCACATGAGGACTGTAGAGGCTACATTCCCAGGAGGATAAGACAGGCAGAATGTGGCATGCACCATGCAGTGATTGTCACAGTAAACACAATGCAAGTGAGGACGGCAGACATGCACCACAGCATGCTCTGGCTGGGAGACATCAGGCATTCCCCCCCCTGGGACTCCCCCTACAGTACATTGCATGTGTGTCACACCTGGACACAATGGCAGAAGTCACAGTCACAAAAAAGGGACACAGTCTGTGCTAGTGGACTCTGCACTCACCTGATACCCTGGTCGCCCATACAGCAGGGGGTACTGTGGGAGGATCACATCCAGCAATGCCAGGTTCTCCTCCAGGGTGAAAGGCTGTGCCCTCTCCACAGACCTTGACATGGTTCCAGGGAATCAGGAGCAGCAGCTGTGTCGTAGAATCCAAAGATGTGCAGGCAAGTGCTCTCTCATGGGACCTGGCTGCCTTATATCTGCCTTGCTGGCCTGTTTCATGCACAGGAGTACAGAGTGATTGGTCACTCACATTTGCATTCTATGTTTCCTCCAATCCCTTCAAACCTAGCACAGTCAGTGGGTTTTCATTGTTTTTTTTCTTGAGCATGATGTCAACTCCAGAACCACATTGCAACAAAGTAGATTCATTCAAACTGACTTTTGCTGTGCACCTGCAGAAAAAAATTCATACTTTAAACTTGGTCTCCATGACAACCAGCATGCATGTAGGCCTTTATACTTGTCCCTCATGTGTCCCCTATGTAATTTGGAGATTCACACACAGGTACGGTGCGTTCCGGGGCCCTAGGGCAACCCAAATGCATAGCAACAGCCCGTACAGGCGTGTGTACGGTCCGTATCACTATGGGTACGCATACGCGAGCACACCCATAGTGATAGTGAGCGTACGCGCGTGTGTACAGTCCGTATTACTATGGGTGTGCTGGCGTATGCGTACCCATAGTGATACGGACCGTACACGCGCCTGTACGCTCACTATCACTATGGGTGTGCTCGGGAATGCGTACCCATAGTGATACGGACCGTACACGCGCCTGTATGCTCACTATCACTATGGGTGTGCTCGCATATGCGTACCCATAGTGATACGGACCTACACGCGCCTGTACGCTCACTATCACTATGGGTGTGCTCGCGTATGCGTACCCATAGTGATAGTGAGCGTACAGGCATGTGTACGGTCCGTATCACTATGGGTGTGCACGCGTATGCGTACCCATAGTGATAGTGAGCGTACAGCCGTGTGTACAGTCCGTATCACTATGGGTATGCATACGCGAGCACACCCATAGTGATAGTGAGCGTACAGGCATGTGTACGGTCCTTATCACTATGGGTGTGCTAGCGTATGCATACCCATAGTGATAGTGAGCGTACAGGCGTGTGTACGGTCCGTATCACTATGGGTGTGCTCGCGTATGCGTACCCATAGTGATAGTGAGCGTACAGGCGTGTGTACGGTCCGTATCACTATGGGTGTGCGCATGCGTACCCATAGTGATACGGACCGTACACACGCCTGTACGCTCACTATCACTATGGGTGTGCTCGCATATGCGTACCCATAGTGATACGGACCGTACACACGCCTGTATGCTCTCTATCACTATGGGTGTGCTCGTGTATGCATACCCATAGTGATACGGACCGTACACGCGTACGTACGCTCACTATCACTATGGGTACGCATACGGCAGCACTCCCATAGTGATAGGGAACGTACACAGGCACTCTGAGCGAATGTACGGTGCCTTTCACACATCACAGTGGTGACAGGCAGCACACAGGAAGGAATAGAGCTGACATACTTGTCCATGGATGGACATCAAGTCATTGTCTGGGCAGTATTACATGTGTGGGGCACGGGTGTGAAAGGCTGTGATGTGGCACATTACTCCTGAGTCGAGAAGGCAACAGATGTATGATGAGATGTGTACAGGTGTTATGTGTGTCGGTGCAATGTGTGCCAGGCATGCCCTTAACTCCTTTGACATGTGTGCATGTCGTACTGCACACTTGGAATGAGCGTCACTGGCATGGCACAGTCAACAACACACGCAAGTGTCCCCTGATGCCCGCTACAGGGGTTACCACACCAGACATGTGACTACCCACGGTGCACGATGTGTCTATGTCATGTATGTGTGGTGTGTTCCCATTAGCTTGATGTTGGTGCTCCCTCAAAAGCATCAGCTGTTGCAGCAACCAACATGTGTCTGTGTGTAGATGGACATGGCACACTGTTACGCACACCAGGCCACATGTGGTATCGGATGTGAGGTGCATATGTATGCATGGGACACGGAGTAGCGTAACAAGGACATGTCTGCATCCTCTCAATGTATGTGTGGTGAGTCATTACATGTACACCTTATTGGCAAGGTGTGTGGGCTGTCCTAGTGTAATGTCATGTGACCTGTGGCTCTAGTGTTCCGCTACCTGTCTCTGAAATCGACATCCTACTTCTGCTGATGTGTTGATGTATGTCACTCCTGTGTTGCGTCTGGCTGTTCACTTACACTGGGACACAGCTAATCCCATGCCATGGCATGTGGAGGTTCACAATCTCCGTGTGTAGCTGGGTCTTGGTAGGAGTGTCACCTGGCAGCCATACGTGTCCCGGGCATGTGGCACATACCTGACTCCGTACGTAGAATATGTGTATTGACAGATTAACATGTGCTCAGTACAAATCAATTGTTGTTGTAGTGCACTCACTCTTCCTTGTCACTTCCAAATTACTGCAGAGCGCCGCCTCTTCCCCGACCAATTCCGGACTTGGCTGACATGCGGGAGAATGACTGTATACGGTGCTACCGCTTCCCCCAACCGTTGATTGAGGAGTTGACGGCAAGGCTGGCACCACACCTGCAACCGCTGCACAGGTATCCTACGGCACTGACACCCAAGCTGAAGGTAATGGCAGCCCTACATTTTCTTGCCACGGGTACCTTTCAATATACCATAGCTCATGTTGGTGGCATGTCCCAGAGCATGTTCAGCCGTGTGCTGCATGATTTCTTAGAGGCCATGTTGCTTCACCTGGATGAGTTCAACCATTTCCCAACTCCTGAACTGTTGACTGGGGTCAAGCGTGGATTCTATGCCCTGGGAGGGATGCCCCATGTCATTGGGTCCATAGATGGGACACATGTGGCTTTGGTACCACCACAGGCACAGGAGGTAGCGTACAGGAATCGCAAACACTACCACTCCATCAATGCCCTTGTGGTGTGTCTGTCCATCATGGTGATTTCACATGTCTGTGCTCGTTTTCCAGGATCAGCACACGATGCCTACATCATGAGGCGTAGCAGGGTGCCTGAAATGATGACGCAGCTGCGCAACGAACGAGCATGTGTTGTTGGTGGGTACACTCTGTCTGTCCTGTATTTTGCGTAGACTTCCAGCACGACCGCTTCTCCTGTCCTACTTATGTCCATGTGGTTTCCATGTAGGGGACGCTGGCTATCCCAACATGCCATGGCTGATCACACCTCTCCGCAACCCCATCACGCCAGCCCAGCTCCGCTACAACACCGCCCATGGCCGGACAAGGTGAGTGATAGAGAGGACATTTGGCCTCCTGAAGAGCCGATTCAGATGCCTCCACAAGACCGGCGGCGCCCTCCCATATGCCCCGGCGAAGGTCTGCAAAATCTTCATGGTCTGCTGCATGCTGCACAACATGGCAGTTGAGAAAGCTGTGCCACTCATCCTGGATCAAGATGATCAGGACCATCCACCCATGGAGGACGAAGGGCTTGGCAATGGGGCTAGTGATGTGGAGGATGTGGTTCCGCAAGAGGACATCCGGAGTCGGCTCATACGAGACTTCTTTGCTTAGTGGTGAGTACCAGTGTCTGTGTGTGCACGCATTGGTCCCCGTGTGGCATGTGTTGCAATGTGTGTGTCCATCTGCATGTATGCCACGTGAGTCAGAGGTGTGTGTGGATGTGTCACTGGAGTGATGGTGCCAGTGATGAGTGTATTTTCCCAGTCATAATTGTGACCTAGCATGTTGTCATCCTTACATGTGTCGAGTACATGCACATGCAAGTGGCTGTGCTTTTTGTGGCTGACTTCTTGTGTGTCTCTCATCCCCAGGTACTTGCGCATGCCGTCTGCTGGTTGCATTGTTGTGGCACTGCTATTCCTCATGGACACGTCATCGTGTGCTGACTCATAGTTACACGCACGGACAAGTTTGGAAGTCTCCTTAGGGTAAGGGATGCATCAGGGGTGTATTGGGTGTGGCTGTTGCTTACGATGTGTGCACACTGCCCCTGTCGATGTTTGGTTCCTCTGCAGACATGTCGCATCACCATGGGACACATGACATGTAACTGGGTACACCTGAATAGATGGTCAGACTTGTTGACAGTAGGGGTGGGCGGAATTTGCGGAATTAACCTTCGCAAATTATCGCGAGAATGTTTAAAATTATCGCAAACAAGCAGAAATATCGCGAAGATGCGGAAGTTTTTTTCCGGCATGTTCGCGCGATTTTCTGCATGGTTGCGGGTCGCCAACTTACCCATGTGGCTGCTTGCGGGCGCGGCCATCTTGTTTTGAGTTGTTCTCGCGGTGCATGATCGCGAGAAGAAAGACGTGATCGCGCGACGCATGACGTCACTGCGGGCGCGAACTGTCGCGAGACAGCGCAAATGGCTAAAAACAATACAACATCTCATGGAGAACGCGACCGGATCAAGAAAACTTGTCGGCGAACGCAGGGATTCAGGTAAGGCGATCGCGCGCGCGCGAGAATGTATCATTTTACAGCGCGAGCAAGAAACAAATTATCGCCAAGCTGCGGAAACCGGAATTTTTGACATTTTCGCGCTCTCCGCGGAACGCAAAAATGTCAAATTATCGCAATTTCCGCGACCGGAACGAAATTTTTGCCCAGGCCTAGTTGACAGTTATCTGTGATGGGATAGTGGATTGTGATGATGGCATCAATGTGTGTAACACTGCCCTTGGACACATACGGTTTGCATTGGCTTGACATGGTGTGGGACTTCCACATCAGAGGATCAATGGTGTATGGCAGCCTCTCCGTGAGCAGCAGGGGGTGTTTAGCTGTTAGCCGACACTTGTGTGCCAGTTCCATGGCTATCACGCATTTGTGCTGCAGAAGGGGGGTTCCAGTGTTGGACCCACATGTTACTCCACATGACCTGTTTATGTGTACTCCGAGTTGCCTCTGCATTCCCGAATACATGAATAATAAAGGTGTCCCTATGCCTCCAAGGTGCCTTTTCTCAGTCAATGCTGGTGTGTTGCCACGGTGCATACGGCATGTCTGGCATGGTTTTCCGTGATAGTGGCTATGTGTCTATGTGTCGAGTAGCACGATGCAAGCTGTTTGTGTGAGATTAGACTGTGTATTGTGCATGATGTCCATGACTGTGTGGGTATTGTGACATGTGCCATCCCCATGCATCCAACGTTGGCCAGGCCACCATTCTCTGCATCCACCTGACTCAAGCTTGCAGGACATGGTTCTGCCACCTGTCCACACATACCTGGGTGCCCCCCAGGACACTCCACATGATCCCTGACCTCTGCGCATGGCTGTCGCTGTACTCAATATGTCTATCGGCGCGGTTGTGCGGCCACCCCCTCAGCTGGTTGGGCCCATTACGGGTGTGTATGGTGCTCCATGTCTGTCTTGCCTAATACATTGTGACCCATGTGTGTCCTGTGCCAGACTCAGGCCCCAGGGTGTGGATGGTTGAAGTCATATGAGAACTCAGGCATGGTTAGACTTAACAAGACACATGTAAGGTAATAATGCAAAATGTAGGCATCATCTCTTTATGGTGTAACTTTTTATTTTTGTTGGGGTACGTGGGGGGGGTATGACATGAGGGGCTTTCCGGGTGTGTGGAATCCAAAGTTCACTAGGGGAGTTGGTGTCCTTGCCATTGGAAATCCTCAGAGTCCATGCCACAGTCTTTGTCAACATTGGTCAGACAGTGACCAGCAAGTCCATGTGGCAGGGAATGTCTTTTGCTGATGTGCTGCTGTTGGTCCAGTGGGCCAGGTGCCAGGCCAGGTGTCCTGGGAGATAGTGCTGTTGCGCCGACCCTCACGGTCTTTTCCGTGGACTACCCGCCCTCCTGCGGGAACCCTCCGAAGCAGGCCGTGGCGATGTTTGGGATGCTCCGTCGGATGTCTCCTCCTCCTCCTGATCCCTCCCTGTGGGTGGTGATGTTCTACGCCTGGTGGCACAGGGAGGGTTGCCCATGTTGTCGGCTATCCGACGGAGTGTACTGTGAATTCCCGTGAACACCGTCACAAGCTCAGCCTGTCTGTCCTCCATCCGCCCTTGGTGTCGCAGTAGACAGGCATGTTGCTCCGCATGTTGCTGGGCCTGCTGGGTCTTGATCTCCTCGAGGATGGACACAACCTGTGCCATGCCCGTGGTGTCCTGCCGGTATGTGTCCAGGATGTTTCTGACATGGGAATATACCGGTTCCGCAGCCAACTGGTCAGGCTCGCGCCTCCGCCGTCCTCCACTCCCACCACCCCTGCCCACTTGCACCTGGCCTGCCCTTGTGGGCACATCAGGTCTCCGGGACCCCTGAGGGGTGGCATTAGCGTTGTCGCCTGCCTCCTCCTGGGTGCCCGGTACACCGTGTCCCTCCTGGTGAGCCTGGCTGCATTGTGGTGGTGGGGCAGGGATCCTGGGTGTCTCCTGGGATGTGGCAGGAGTGGGGGTGGTGGTTGGCCCAGTTGTACCTGACGCAGGTGCTGCAAGTGGTTGGACACCAGAGGGGCCAGGCTGGTCAGGGTCGTCCACAGAGTGGTGAGAGTCGTCGCTGCCGGTGGGATCGGCATCCAGCAGAGCCGGGTCCTGTGAGTCTTCCCCCCCAGTGTTGGGGGGTGATCCACGACGTTGACCTGTGTGTGAGAGAGACAATGTTATTTATGTTCCATGCAACATCCATGTTTCATTCGTTTCAAAGTTGGCACATTTCCTCTGGGAATTTGGATATGTCTTGCATTCCACTCACAGTGCACTTGTGCATGGGTATGTCCCTTGGCCACAGCTTTTGAGACTTTACCTATGTGTGGCACAGTCTTACTTGCTGCGTCAATTGTGACTGCAGTCAGCAGTGGAGTGAGCAGGTGTGGCGAGCCATGCATTGGCGCCTTCCGTGTTGCACTGTACGTGGGCACATGGAGTTGTTCCACACACTTATATAATGCAGGTAGCTGGCGTTGTGCTCGTGCACAGGTTGAGACATGGCCCTGTGTTTTGCCATGGAGAAGAGAGGGGGATTCAGGCACTGGCCACCCTTGTCTACATGCACGCAGTCCACCTGCTGAAGAGCAGACATTCCCACACCCCACAAGGCTGAATTGGTCTCCCTGTGTGTCCCTTTCTCACTCCCTCTCTGTCCCCCTCTCCCTCCCTCCCTGTGTCAGCCTCCTCCCTCTGTCCGTCTCCCTGTGTCTCCCTCCCTCTCTCTCCACCTCTCCCTCCCTCTGTGTGTCATCCTCTGTCACCTCAGCCCAGCTTCCTAGGCACACACTTTTAGCAGATCTTTGAATGGCCCTTGGCTTGTTGATGTGAGTTTGTTTCTGATCTCCAGGCACCCACTGGGTGTAGTGTCTGTGTCTGCGCTGCTGCTGTGGTGGTGTGTGTTGCCACTCTTTCACAGTGTTGGCTGTTCATTAGCTGCTGTCATGTGCAAAAACGTGCCTTCACCCCCATGTCTTAATGCAAGGCGTCCGCCATTTGCTGGCAAGTCTTTCCTGTGTGGGGACACACTGTTTGTCTGGCTGTGACCTAGGCCATATGGGCAGAGGGTATTGTTGTCTGCTTCTGAGTTGCACTATGTGATTTTTGGGGCCCACACTCCCGCCATCCGGCTTACCGTGTCTTGTGTTGGTGTTTTCTGTGGCCTGTGACTTGGCATTGTCCAGCTGGGTGCATGGGGCATGGTGGCGCTAGTGGCATGTGCGTGTTCATGGAGTGTGGTTGAGTCATGCGATAGCTTGGGGTGGTTGCGTGACTGATTGTGAGTTTGGTTGTGGATGACGTTCCCTCCATGTGAGGTGAGTTGTTTGTGTACTCACCCGGGTCTCGGAGTCCTTCTAATCCGTCCACTGACACCACCGGCAGTATGGCCATCACCCTCTCCTCCCAGGGATGGTATTGTACGGGTCTGCGGGGCGGCCCTCCTCCAGTGATGTTGGCCTGGTTGTGGTCGTCGGTCATTTTGGCTTGGACCCTCCTCCGCAGATCGTACCACCTGGCTTGGCATTCATGCCTGGTCCTTCTGGTGGACGCAACAGCATTCACAGCATCGACAATCCTCTGCCACATGGCTGTTTTTTCGGAAATGCTGGTCTGTCTGACCAATGTTCCAAAGAGGTGTGGCTCGACTCTGAGGATTTCGTCGACAAGGACCTCCAACTCTTGGCTAGTGAACTTTTGATTCTTGTTAGTGGGCATGGTGAGGGGTGTGGGTGTGGATGGTTGTGGGAGGTGTGGGTGTGGATGGTTGTGGGTGTGTGGGTGTGGTTGTGCAGGTGTGTGTGTGAATGTGATGAGGGGGTGTTTGTGAAGGAATGTGTGTGAGAAGGTGTGCAAGTGTAAGGTGTAGTAAAGGTTCAAGTATGGTGCTGTAGGTTGTCTGTGGGGTCTGGCAGCAGTGAGTCTGTTGCAAAGGCTCATGGTTTATGTCTGTGGGCCCTTTTTATTGGTCCATTGGTGGGTGTGGCTGTGTTTGAACTTTGGGTGGGTGTGTTATAAGGAGTGGTTGTGTTTTGGGCCTCTGTTTGGGATTTTGGCAGTTGCAGGTCAGTGAATGTGTTGTATTTGTGCTTGTTGGACATGTTTTGTGGCTTTGTGCCATTCGAATAGTGTATTCTTGTGTTGTTGTGCTTTGTCCTGGTTGTGTACGTGCGTTTTTAGCGTGTGTACGGTGTGTACTTCTGCAATTTTGTTGTACAGTGCTGTCCTTGTGTCTGGCTTGGTACGACTCCTACATGCGCGATGTTGGGTGAAGGTGCTGGTGTTGGGGCCTGGGGTGCGCTCCGTACTTAGAATGTTGGGGTGGGGGTACGCTCCATATGTACGCGGTTGAGGGTACGGGTCATACATACATGGTTGGGGTGGGGGTACGGTCCGTACATACACAGTTGGGGGGGGGTACGCTCCATACATACACGGGTGAGGGTACGGGTTGTACATACACGGTTGGGGTGGGGGTACGGGTCGTACATACACGGTTGGGGTGGGGGTACGGGTCGTACATACACGGTTGGGGTGGGGGTACCCTCCATACATACGCGGGTGAGGGTACGGGTCGTACATACATGGTTGGGGTGGGGGTACGGGTCGTACATACACGGTTGGGGTAGGGGTACGGTCCGTAAATTCATGGTTGGGGTGGGGGTACGCTCCATACATACGCGGGTGAGGGTACGGGTCGTACATACATGGTTGGGGTGGGGGTACGCTCCATACATACGCGGGTGAGGGTACGGGTCGTACATACACGGTTGGGGTGGGGGTACGGGTCGTACATACACGGTTGGGGTGGGGGTACGCTCCATGCATACGCGGGTGAGGGTACGGGTCGTACATACACGGTTGGGGTGGGGGTACGGTCCGTACATACATGGTTGGGGTAGGGGTATGCTCCATACATACGCGGGTGAGGGTACGGGTCGTACATACACGGTTGGGGTGGGGGTACGCTCCATACGTACGTGGGTGTGGGTACGCTCCATGCATACACGGTTGGGGGTACGGTCCGTACATACACTGTTGGGGTGGGGGTACGCTCCCTGCGTACGCGGGTGTGGGTACGCTCCATGCATACACGGGTGGGGGTACGGTCCGTACATACATGGTTGGGGTGGGGGTACGCTCCATATATACGCGGGTGAGGGTACGGGCCGTACATACACGGTTGGGGTGGGGGTACACTCCATACGTAGGCGGGTGAGGGTACGGGTCGTACATACACGGTTGGGGTGGGGGTACGCTCCATACATACGCGGGTGAGGGTACGGGTCGTACATACACGGTTGGGGTGGGGGTACGCTCCATACATACGCGGGTGAGGGTACGGGTTGTACATACACGGTTGGGGTGGGGGTACGCTCCATACTTACGCGGGTGGGGGTACGGGCCGTACGTACGGGGGTGTACATACACGGGTGGGGGTACGTCTCATACATACACGGGTGTACATACACAGGTGTACATACACTGGTGTACATACACGGGTGGGGATTCGACTCGTACATAGGAGGGCTGGGGGGAGTGTTGGTCGCGTATGCGGGCACATGTCTCCATGGTTGCTATGGGAGTTTGGTGCAGACGGTGTTTTTTCCATCCGGTTGTAACATCGGACGCACGGGATGGATCGTACTAGCGCAGTCGGACTTCACTTTTCACATTTGTACGGTAAATCGTCCGAGGATGTGTCGGACACATTTTCCGACCCGAGGACGTGTGGGAAATAATTCCCAATGCGATTCGTATGGACTTTTTCCCATGCAAATCGTACTTGGCAGTTTGTACGGCACTTGTACGATTCGTACGGTAAAAAGACCGGATACGAGTCGTACGGGGAAATTTTTTACAGGATCGTAATCGGCACCTAATATGTTTTGTATTATTTTAGCTATTGTAATATATCATTAATAATAAAAATTATTCACATTAAAAATATTGATTATTATTTGCTATATGTAATTATTAAATATTTATTAATGTTATTGTTTTATGTGTATAGATGTATTGGTAATTTTTAAAAACATTTAATGATTTATACGTTACAGAAATTATTAATAAAATTAATTATTAAGTAAGTATATATATTATATATTATATGTATATGTTTAATTAAAGTTTTATTAAATCATATATATTAATTATACATTTTAAATATTATACAATATATTTAATTATGTTTATTTAATTTCTAAGTATAATTTGGTTCATTTTACATATATTTTTAAAGTAAAAGAAAAACGATATTTTTAATAACGATATTTTTGACATCGATATTTAATTTTCGATATTTTTGTACTTACCATGTTGTAGATAGGATGTCGATATTCTTGACATCGATATTTTTGTTGCGATATATTTGTAGGTCGATTTTCTGTCTGTCGAAATGATGTCATACAACCCTAGGTAGGGGAATGCATACAACCATTGACTACATTTTCATAAATACTGCCCTGGAAGTATATGTTAAACATTATACGGCTGTTTGGTCACAATTTAGTGACCACAATCCCATGCACCTGATATTGGGAGGGGGCATTGGGCTCAATTTGGAAATGAATAAATGGGCCTCCACAGTAGCAATTAAGAACAAAGACGAGGGCCCGTAGATTAAAATGGTGTAAGGTCATTCCGGAAGAATTCTGTAATGACTTAGCTACCAAAGTAGGATTGGAAATGGAGTTATGTCTTGATAGTTGGGCAAGAGATAATTGGATTTTAACCGCGTATGGTAAAATTTATATGCAGGTGGCAAAAGACCTAAGGTGTAATTGTAAGGATTATCCCAATAGAGGAGAGAGGGGGTTTGACCACAGGTGTTCAGTGGTGCATCAGAAATTGATGGCCGCCTTAAAAAACAGACCACAAGACAAATATCTGATAGCTGCCCTGAGGAAGGACTATAAGTTAACAATAAACACACGTAAGTCGGATATTAACAATGAAGCTCTGAATGAATTACTGTCAATTGATGTAATGAAGAATAGTGCCAAGTTCTGGAATGTTGGTAATTGACCATTCTTCTTGGATGACAAAGGCAGTTTGCTTTGGTGTAATATCCCTGAAGAGGATTGGTTTAACCATTTTAAAGGCATATATGGGGAGCAGGGTGTACTTGAACCTTGGATCCCCCCATATGTAGGCAAGAAATATCTTTTAGTTTTTACGGATAAGGAAATAGCAGTGGCCATTAATCAAATGTCAAGGAATAAAGCCCCTAGTCCAGACAGTGTTCCGGCTGACCAATAGAAAGCTGACATACCTTTATGGTCTAAATTACTAGCTAACGTTTTTAACTAAGCCTGCGAATTTGGTTTACCCCAATCTTGTTCACAATCAATTATAGTCCTGGCATCTCAAAAGGGGAATAGAGGTGACCCGCGATGCTATAGGCCAATCTCATTGATAGATTCAGCTGTGAAGGTTTTTTGCAGAGTGGTTTTAGGCAAACTCACTGAGTGGCTCAATTACGCTAATATCCTCTCAAACTTACAGTATGGGATTAGGAAAGGGAGAGGAACTACAGACCAGTGCCGAAATTTGCTTCTACTATCTGGGAAATACACGATCGCGAAGAAAGGTTCACTGCATCTGGCATTCATGGATCTTTCTCAAGCTTTCGACCGTGTGAATAGATCCAAATAATGGCACCAGTTATTAAAGTTAGGCCTGGATGAAAATATTGTACATCTTTTGGCGGATTTGCATCGGGATCTTACAGCCACGGTGAGATTTGACCAAAAAGGAAACCTTACATGTAGTATCCGCATCATCAAAGGAGTCAGACAAGGTTGCATCCTAGCCCCACTTTTATTTACCCTATATATCAATAATCTTGATTCTGTTTTAGTGGGTGCATGCTTGGAAATTCCCTGTGTAGGTGAGCGGTTAATTCCGGCTCTCCTATATGCGGATGATGATGCCCTTTTAGCCAGAACGGCGATCGGCCTACAGCATCTTTTAACAACCTTTGCTGAGTTCATGAAGTCTTTGGACCTGGATGTTAATTTTTCCAAGTCCCACACCATGATCATGGGGGTTAAGCCCAAGAAATGTAAAACTCACTATTGTGAAGGGAATGTAATAACACGGGTGGCGTCGTTTTTATACTTAGGAGTGTTATTTGATGAAAAGGGTACATGGGTCCCACAAATGAACGCCAAAGGAAACGCAATGGCCAGATCCACCATTGCTGTCATAGATTTTGCTTGTAGATTGGGATCGAAGCCAATGTATGCTATGTTAAACATTCATAGGGCTAAATGCATTGCTATAGCAAACTATGGTTCCGATCTCTGGGAATACAGAGAAGCTGGTGATATCTAAATAGTGGACTAAATTCCTAAGAAATCTTCTATCCATGCCACAATCAACATCTACCTATATTATCCATCAAGAAACAGGCTCAGGTTTTATATCAGATATTATTGGAATGGCACCTTTACTTAAATGGATAGGTATCTGGATAAACCCGGAGCTAAGGAAGAACCGCAAAATTATTTGCGATTGTTAAGCCCTTGACCTAGCAAGTAGTATTCCCTGGCTAAGCTGCCTGAAAAGGACTGCCTCTTATTTAGGGAGACCAGAGCCATTTATCTCCCCAGAGAAGCTCCTAAAAGTGGACATGCTCTGGGTTAAAAGCACGTACCTGCAGTTATCACAAATGGACAGGGAGGCTAGGGAGTTAAGCAAGCCTCTTGTGCGGGCTGAATCAATTGCATTTACTCCTCGCTGAACCAATGGGAAAGAAAAAGCTGGAGGACCTGAATGTTTGTACTTGTGATAATTTTTCTACTCAGGACTCAATGCATTTTGTCTTATTCTTTGAGCATTTTTTGCACATTCGAAATCGGTTTATTTTACCCATTTTAAAAGGCAAAGGTTTTATACAGGCTAAACCTGCTTTTATATATTTGCAAATGTTGACCAATGTTTGGGAAAATTTTAATATAGCTAGTTTTTTCAACGCAGCAGTCAGAAGAAGGAAAAAGAGAAGGACTTCTATTAACTAGTACATTTTAAATTCAATGAATTATTTGTGTGTATATTGATGATCTAGATTTCGCTTTATCTGTATTCTGTGATGATTGTGTTTTTGTAATATTTTCGAAAATGTATTGTGTTTTTAATGTAGTGTGCTCTTATGGTTTTAATTAACCGAATAAAGTGAATTTGACTGATTGCCTTAGCTGCTTGTTTTTCTGCCCTCAGTGTTGCCTTTTCTGTTCATTCTTTTGCCCACTGGTTTGCACTTTTCTGCTCTGTTTTGCCTATTCTTCTCATTTTTCTGCCCTCTGTTTTTACTTTTTAAGTTCGTTTTGCTCCCCTCTGTTTTGCATTTCTTACTTGTTCTTCTGTCCTCTGTTTTGCCTTTTCTACTCGTTTTTCTACCTTCTGTTCTGCCCTCTTCAGCTCTGTTGTGCCTTTCTGCTTGTTTTTCTGTCCTTGGTTTTGCCATGTTCTATAATGGGTAGGGGGCCACCTGGCCCCCATCCTCTGGCTGATTTTGGCCCCCGGGGACCCCATCCCCCAGGGCCTGGCCAAAACTTACTTGGAAAGGGGGGCTGTGCAGCCCTCTTTCCCATGCTGATTTTGGCCCTGGGCACCCTATCTCCCAGGTCTAGGCCAAAATTCAATAAAGGGAGTAGGGCCATGTGCCCTCCCTCTCCCTTGGCCAATTTTGGCCTGGGAACCCCATCCCTGGCTACATCTTCCTGGATGCCCTGGAGCCCACCCAGGGCACCCAGTGTGCTATAAAGGGGACTGCTGGGGTAGCCTGAAAGCCTCTGTGGTCCCAGTCGGCTCCCCATCTCCTGTGGGAGCCGGCATTTCTTCCACATGCAGAAAGCTACTAGAAATGCTGCTCCCTGCATGTGGGAGCAATATTTCATCTGATTCCCTGACCGCATGACAGCAGGCAGGGAAACAGATGAAAACTCTGATCCCAGCAAGCGGGAGCAGTTTGAAAGCTCCCGCTTGCTGTGAGCAGAGTTATGTTTGCTCTTTCTTGGTGGAAGCTGTCAAAGCTCATGCCAAGTGAGAGCAAACTGGTAGATCCCAGTGGTGAACACCTTGAGATATAGCTGGGGGCGTCCCTGGGGGATGGTGGTCCCCAGAGCCAATAATGGCTCCAGGAATTTGGACGTAGTGACACCACTACTATGAGCATTGCATGTAATAACCAGGGAGCCTGAATTCCTTGTTACCAGTACTCAGACCTCTGCTCCTGTGAAAGTGATGTGGCTTGTGATATTAATTTGTTATGAACCAACAATCTGCTTTTCACACAGTACACCATGACACTCTGCTTTGTTGTGCAGTCTTGCTTGCACATTGTGCATTCATGTGCCTAGGGGTTATGTATTTCACACATATCCTGCACACCTCTACACCACGTCCATCCTTGATACACTGCAGGAATATTTAAGTGCATGTTCTTATTATGGTTGACTCCATATTAGTGGACAGTCGGCACAGTGTAGAAACTCTGAGGGGATGGGCCCAGTCAAAGTATGTTGTTTGCTAGCATTGACACTCACCCCATTTCATCATTGCAAGAGTAGTTTACCTTAAAGTAGCCCACATTGTTTGACGCAGGCCCCCTCATTTGAATGTGTCCATGTCTCCTCTGTCAATTTTTTTTTTTTTACCGGGGCACAACTTACTGGCACACACTGATGGAACCAGATCCTACATTGACTCTCATGTGCCTACAACACCAACAATATGTGTGACCATATCCTATAGGCTGACATGCCAGCCTGTTTTTGAGAACTCTGGGTGAACCTGAACCCCACATGGTAGTAGTGCTGTAATTGGTGACACATACATATCCAGGTTTGCCACATAACTGGGCTCATCTATCTCCACCTCCTACCATCCCTGACTCATGCTATATCTTTACCCAGGGCCACATCACATGTAGGATGTAGTACACACATGGGCTCCTCTATGCCATCTCTTCCCAGCTACAACATAAGTGTGACACTCTCAGACACAGCAGTGCATGTGTATTTGTCAGGCTACCTTGCCATACACATATGCCTCCTTCCTAGTCAATGTATCCCCATCCACACACTGTGGCAGTTGAACGTGCTCAGACAGTGCCTACAATGCACTGCACTACCAGAGGCCCATCAGGGCCAAACACCATCTTTTGTTTCAACACACATGGTCCTCTGATGTGCAGCACTTGCCTTCACGCCCACACCTAGTTTTCCTATTTACAAGCCCAGTGTGCCACAGAATATCACTTTTCTTGATGCTCCAGAGGCTTACAGTACAGAACCCATATCTGGAAGGCCATGCAAAGCCACATTGTCATAGAGTAGAGCAAGGCAGCGCTTTGCACTGCTTTGCCTTTATCCATACCTATGGGGCCATTCAAAGCCAAGCAGGGTGGCTTTGAGTCACCTCATAGATATGATTGAGAGGGCTGCGCCACTGGAGTGTCATTACAAGTGAGGGTACAGCAGCACACCCCTCTTGTAACTGAGGCCTCATATTTTTTGCTCAGAATTGTGCGACTTGTAGTTCTGGTGACTCATGTTGTACATTTGACTACAAGTGCTAGTTTACAGAGGTGACTGTGTACTGGTGCTGCACTTCACACCTAGAAGGGAGAAACATGACGGAGCTGGAGTCAGCTGTGCAACATGTAACTGGGCAGTGTGATTTACATTTATGTGATGCTTAAGGGTACATGTCCCACATACATGCCCTTTGCCCTGCACATTGTACAGTGGAGCGCTCTTACTTAGCTAGCTGCACTGCACAACATGAACTTTTTGCCCACATTGCCCCTTGTTGCTACTTACCCTGTAGGTCTTGTTATTTCTGATGGGCTGCATTGTCTTGTCCCAGAAACCCTGCCACCAATTCCTATCGGATGACAGCTGCCACCAGCTCCTCCAAGGCATTCAGCTCCTCCAGTTGTCCCGGGCTTCCTCCTCTGGTCTGCATTGCTGTCTTCAGGTTGTTGGCCCATTTCTCCTACGTCCTGTGCTTTATGCCATGCCACCATATTTTCAAGTTGGATACTGTCCTCTTCTCTTGTCCCACACTGTTGACCTTGGCCAATATGGATTGCCAAATTGCCTCTTTCTTTCCTAAAGGCAATTCTGAGGTGACAAATAGCTGATGTTGGCGGTCTGTCACCTCAGTGATCAGGATCACATTCTCCTCCTCACTGGAGCTGTACTTCCTCTTCCTCTTACCCTGGTAGTTTGTCTGGAGATCCTGGCTGGTGCTGGGGTTGTTGGTGTTGTTGTCCTGGCTGCTGCTTTATTCTCCCCACTCCATGGCTGCTTTTGGTGAAGTGTGCCATTTACTTTTTTATATTTTGGGCACATCTTTTTGTAACTTGTTTTATGTTTCAGGCACTGAAAAGTGATGCAAAGGTGGCTTGGGTCACATTACGTGATGCAAATCTTCCTCACAACACTTTTCTGGTCGTTACGACTGTTTTCGCTCTGTCAAAACGCCCGCGATAGTGTAATTTTGTTTTTCACGTAGCCCATAGCTTACGCCATGGTGCATCATACCGCATACATGGTGCATCCATTGCATTTTAAAATGACATTGCGATTCATAACTCATTTTGACATATCACTGAAACAGTGCAGTGATTCGTCACTTCTTGTAATTGAGGCCCTCCTTCTTGGGTTGGGGAGCATTCTGAACTTAAGGGGTTAATTTATTGTCATTCTTTCCTAGTAACCATTTCAGTCAACTTGGACTTTTTTCCATCCACTCTGCAACCAAAAAAGACTGGATCCCCTAAACTCTGATTACAGGGCCACACAACAAGACCAAATACCGATGTCAGGACAGTGGCTTGAATTAAACAATTGCTGCATGATCATTAATCGACTCCACTGGCTTCAGTGGCTGCCCTTCACATCTCATATACAATTCAAAGATGCACATCATTCACGCAAAGAAAAACTAAGGCTGCAGGAATTGTGCTTAATGAACTTGTAAAACTTTTCTGTAATTTTTTTTCAAGTTTTCCACCATCATAAATCTGTCCAGCTTAAACAAATGCATGTTGAAAGTCTGCAGAGGGAACATTTTGGGAAACCATTCTGCAAAACATTCTTCTTTGCGGAAGAATTTCCCTCAAAACACTTCCACAAGATCTTGTTTTGAATGAGGTTTTTGCAAAAGCGGCAAACGTTGCATCTTCATCAATTCGTAAAATGAACCACCATTGCCCGAGGATCCTTAGTCATCCATGCATGAACCTGATACATTAATCTCAATGTATCACTATTTTTGATGAGGTTCATGTTTATGAATTGCGATGCTTCCCTTACAATATCACTTTCTCATCTAGCTACAGAAGGTATGCAGGGTTCACAAGAAAAAATGATGGTAAATATCTCATGCAATTCTTATTTTGTGGTATGATAGATGGAGTTGACTGTGGCCTTACATTGTGTACCTATTTCAACCGTGACAATATTTTAGGATCTTCAGTCCACTTTTTTTTAGAGAAGTTGCACTTTTTGTCTCACTTCCTCAAAATGCTCCTAGCCCTTTATCTTAAGTTATTGTATGTGCTCTTTAATTGATCCACTAAGACACCAATTTCAGGCTGAAACCATCAAGGAATCTTGTCACCGCACAGTCCTCTATGGCAGATCATGTTCTGAAAAGGCCTCCCATTCCTTCTTCTGGTGACATATATAAGCAAGCTTACGTGGTCTTTAGCCAGCTTGGACAACATTTATGTGGCCTTAGTTGGCAGCAGGCAACGCATGTTCAGGCAGGGAATACGGCCACCGCCTCTTTATAACACACTAATCCTCTCAAAATAATAATTAGGTCTCCTGGTTTTATGGTATTTTTTTTTTACTTTTCTGTCTGCATCTATCCATATATATTTCTTACAAATTGTATCTGTATTTATGCATATTTATTTTGGGTTTTGTGAAAAAAAGAAGGTGAAGCTAGTATATTCCAACATTTATTTAACGATAAATGTGCACACATGCTTCAATGCTATGAAAACCCACATATGATTAATCAACACACTTATATGAAGACATACCCATTTTAGTAAATACCTTGTGATCATTGATCATCTACTGCTTCTTAAGCCTCTTTACCAAAATTCCTTTTTTTTTTTTAACCCCTTGCCTGTCAATCAGCATAGCTATTTACTTGGCAGCCATGACTGACAGCATTTAGAATCATATGAGAGCAGGAGTATGCAATCCCCTTATAGGGTGCCCGTCAGGCATTGCAGAGCCGGCCTGACAAGGAGCAAGCCCTATGATGAAGCATGACACCCAACCGGGTGTAGGGCCCCCTTTCCCAAATAGGAGACACCCTGCCTCTACATCAGGGTGGGAGTGTTGACCAACTCAGCCTCCTCTTCCTTATCCTCCATAGGAACTGCATACTTCTTCTCTCATACATATCTTGTTTGAGGCTCGTATGCTGGACCTTCAAGCGCCTCTCATCCCTCCCTTTTATTAATAGCATTTACAATCACTCAAAAGACAGAATTTTGGCTTTCATCCCCATTTAATAATAAATACACACAGGAAAATAAATGAGTTTCTGTCTTAATTTATCTGTAAACATCAGTAAGTATGGAAAAGGGGGGCCTTAATAATGATCCGCTATCTGTTTGCTGACTTTGTCGTGGTTCCCTCTTAGCTGCACCACGGTCCTTTCCACCAGACCAGGTTGCCTGGCTAATCATTTTCTACTCTTTGGAATATAGCTGTGCTCCTTCCTCTGTTCTCATTTTCTGCTTTATTCCCAATTCTGAGAAAAAACCTTTATTGTATTACATTGATATTCGTGTAATGGGGCCCTACCCTTTACAAGGCCCAACGTGCTAGGTGGTCAAATAAGCACCTACTCCTCTCCTGCATGCGTGGAAGAATATTACTTTTCTAGCAATGCTTAATTTATTTCATTTAAGTTGTTTTGATAAAAACACTCGACTGCTCCGAGAGCCAATTCATGTAGCCAGCATAGAGTATAATTAGCTTTCTAAAACGCCAAAAAGCCTGTTCAAATAGGAATCAATCACGAACGACATTTGCCACTAACATCGTGTGACAGATTACTATTTTAAAGAAGTCTCTTTGCTGTATATTGCAATGAAGAACAGAGCGAGATATAACACGGCTTCTGTAAGCTGGTCTGCCATTTCAAATCATTTTCTATCATAGATGTTTATTAGAGTAATAGCCCGCTCGGGAAACATGCCACGTGTCTATTCTTTCTCTTTGCTAATAGCACTGCATTGAAAAAGGTATGCATTTCAATGACTTGCATTGAGAAACAGGTCGCCTGTGGAGCACACCTGCTCCATGCTCAGCACAGCTTCTTTCACAGCTTGGTGTTGTAACTCAGCACTGTGGGGAGCGCCAGGCAAGCCACGCTGCTTTTGATTATGGAGGCCGGTTCCCTCTGAGTGGAAGAATGTGCACAGTTTTGCTAATGTTCGGGTATTCTGTATTCCAATTACTTTCTCCTTCAGCAGGAAGGCTTGTTGTGACTGTGGTGAGGTATCAGAGGATCAAAACGGATTTCAAACAATACTATTGAATGAATGAATGGATGCATTGAATGAATGAATGAATGGATGGATGAATATGTGAATGAATGAATGTATGAATGAATGGGTGCATGCATGGATGGATGGATGAATATGTGAATGAATGCATGTATGAATGAATGGATGAATTAATGAATTTTAAGTGCATTCATAATTCAGTACTACTTTGCAAATAGAAGATGGCAGCAGATTCCGTCCGATGCTTGCTGACTGCTCTGATATTGGAAGGTACTCTGACTGGTGTGCGGATCCTTTGGTAGGTGTTGGTAATTTTCAGACATGAGATGTTCTCCGGTACCACTGTATTCTCTCCCCTTTCCACCTCCCCTTGGTACCTGAGCCAGGGCTTCGTTGTACTCTATGTTCTGTTGGCACGTCCCCTCCAATGTCAGAGCCTGCTGTCTTCGTCTGTGAACCCTACTGTCGCGATTGTGGCAGCAGAAATCAGAGACAACCCTTTGACCTGCACTGTGGCAAGTTGTTCTCCTAGCAGCAAATCAAATCTCGGATAAAACCCACAGGCAGATCCAAAACAGACCTAAAAGCAGACCCTAGAACTCACTTTCCTCAGAGTGATTCAACTTTCTTTGTCATTCCAACTAAAGAAATGTTTGTGATGGTGGCCACAACATGAAACAATATGGAGGACTCCAGAATTCCAAGAGCAATGCAACAGCCTCCCTCACTGAAAAATCCATTGATAAGATTCTCCTCTGTTTCCGAGGACTCATTGAGCTTTTCTGTAGTACTACTGCCATACCCAACATCCAATGAAGCCTCAAAGATGCCTGGAATAATGGCGTCTATTGAGGGCGAGGGGGCTAGCTCTACCTATGAAGAGGATGAAGCGACAGCAGCTTTTGGACATAGAGATAAGGAGTTCAAGAGAGAGGAATGGACAAACACTTAACAAAATTTTGCCGACAACGAAATATGTGAATGGCAGCACTTCAGCAGTTGAGCCTTCTAATCTTAACCCAATAATGATGATGAGAGGAGCCCTAAGGCTGTGACACTCATTGGTATCGGGCAGATATATCCCATGGCTCTCCCACCTATCCTTCCACCAGAGCAACTAACTCTTTGCATGAATGTGCACAAAAGTTCCTCAGAAAGGGAGAAAATTTAAATCTAGAAATTTCAGATGCCCCTGAAAGCTTACCACTTGTATTACAACTATAAACACCCCAGGAATACAGGCACAGGTACAGACCAGCCATTGAAAAGGTTACGGTCCTTGGTAAGTGAAAGTAGCAGTAAAGCTATCAGTGACTGAATTTTCCGGTCACTGTCTTCAGCCGTTTTGTCAGTACCACCAATATTACTCAGCATGTCACAGAAAGCTCCCCTCACAGCCACCACATGCTATGGAGATGCCTCACCTATACAACAAATATGGATGGTTAATCAAGGGAGGTGGTGGGAAATGGGCAACACCTTGAGGTTGGACCCCAGGTCACCAACAAAGAAAAGACCTGACAACATTTTCAAGACACTATAAATATCAGGCATGGGAGGGCAGAGGGAAACAGGAGGTTGAGACTCACCCTCCTCTATAAAATGTAGCAATCAAAAGTGAGTCAGTCTTGGGTCATGTGAAGCGATCCCACTCGTTCTACGAGAAAAACACCTTTTTCTTTAAAGGAACTCTCACTCACTGAATGTTATTCAGTGATAGGCTTCATCATCGAGTTCTTCCCGATCCTTTGAGGATCTAGGCATGTTATGACTTTTCCTTGCAAGCAAACATTTTTAAGGAAAAAGGGTGTGAGGTCTATAAGAAGTGATGGTTAAAATTGCCTAGGCAGTGCCCATATTTGTGTTTATTCCAGGGTATGCCTGGCAAGATTAAAAACTGGGGAAGATGGGTTAAATGGAGTTACTATCACTCCTAAGCTCTAAATATGATCAACTAGTTTCTGCCACATACCCCAAATAAAGTGGCTTTCATCAGGATCTGTGAGTCCGTATTGGTACCCTTTTGCAAAGGGGTGGTGTTTTATCTAGTGATCATTCATGCAATATCACACAAACACACATGGTACACTATTGTAATACAGTTCATAGAAGTGGCTCCACCTAAGGATAATAAAACACATTAGTTGAGCATTGGACTATGGGCATAGTCCATAAACAACTATGGTGTGACCTTCAAAAGTGGAAAAAGCAGATAGGTATTGTTTCCGTGAAACAATAGCGTTAACTCAGGAGCAGGTGCAAGTCTCAGTGTATCCTATGCCGGGACAACCATGTTGGTAAAACTGCAAACACATAGAACACGTGAAGGATTCACTACACTTGAAAAACATACATATATGCCCCAATCTATTCAAGATGGTATAAGGAATTAAACTCGTGCTTAATTAGTGGATGCCTAATTCCCCATATGGTTCTCCAGAGGGTACCATACCCACAAGTCACACACTGGAGGTACAATTTGTTTTATAGTAGTTATGCCATAGGCATTCAAACTTATAATCACCCCAAATGCCACTGGTAAAACAAACTTGTGTACTCCAGTTGTTATGGGTCCTCATATGGCCCAAGAACTGCTATACGACCCCGGAACCTACATGTTAATGATTGCAAGGCCCCAGCAGTGTTTAAATACAGCCTCGTGCCCTTGGAATGAAACAGACAGGCTACCAGGTAAAGTAAACCACACCTTCCAAAATGGTCACCCATAGTGGAATTATTTCCTTGTTTATGGGCGGCCCAATAATCACGAGAATATTCATGTGCTCTGTCATTGCAGTGATGTCATGTAAGATGGTGAAGCTTGGATAAAATTTAAAAAAAAGGACTTTTCCATCATCTGCAAATATACCTAAAATATTTAAAATATCCAAAACATTCAAACATTCAAAACATACAAGTGCTTCAAGGACTGCCTGGCAAATTAGATGGCAGCTAATATGGTTATGGCTATTCATGGGTATAACTAAGTGACACTACAAGCCCTCTGGCACATGGCTGATAGCGGATGTAGAAAAATGAATAAAAGTGAGTGAAAAGAGCAGAATGTTTTTTTCTCTGGCTGGGAATAAAAATGCTCAGCATCTCAGGTGGTCGTGTGTCCAATGGGCCCTTTTAGCTGAATACGTTCCAAGGGATCTCGTCATTAAGGCCTGTCTTATGTGTCTGTAGTCTGTACATCCAATGTTGTTTTCTTTCGTAGAGGATATTCTCTGAATTGCTGCTGTTCTCAAGTTGTTCCAGTAAAACCAAGTTCAAGTCATTGAGTGTGTGTGGATGTCTAGTGAAATGTATAGACAATTTGATTGGTCTTCTTTCACATCTTATGTTACTGCGATGCTCACAGATTCTGTTCTTCACCTTCCTACGAGTCGTGTACGCAAAGTGGACGCCACATGGGCAGGTGGCCAGGCAAACTACTCTTTCTGAATTGCAGTTAATCAGGCTGTGCAATTCCCATTTGGAAGTCACAGCTTGGTCTAGGTCTTTAGTTGTGTTTGTCATGTTGCAGACGCTGCATGACCCCCAGGGGTAGTGCCGGGTAAGCTTGGGCAGACCCCATAGGATATGCTAGCTGACCCTGGTTGTATCTGTCTACATATGTGAACAAGGGAGTCTCTCAGGCTTATTACCCTTTGGTGATTGGAAATAAAAGTGGCTTCTCGAACTTCCATATGCTTGCACTCAACATACTCCAATGTTTACTGACAATTTTTCTAATTGCATCAGTGGCTATATTGTAAGTGAATACCCAGATAAGACAGGGTCTTTCTTGCTCCTCAGAGGTGGTTCTATGAGGGCATCCTTGTTGTTGTTAAAAGTCTTCTTATTTGCCTTAGAAATAAAAGGCTGTGGGTAGTGTCTGTGTCTCAGTTTCAGAGACAATGCCTCTGCCTGTACCTTATAGTTTGTGAAGTTGCTATAGGTTCGCCACAGTCTCAGAGACTGTGCGTACGCGAGGTTTTTCTGTATAGTGCGTGGGTGGAAACTATCAAAACATAGCAGTCTGTTTTTAGCCATTGGTTTAAAGTGTATAGCAGTCCGCTGCCATCCTTCATCTACCTAGATGTTGAGCTCTAAGAATACGATGATTTTAGTTGAGATATTATAGGTGAATTTTAGGTATTGGTTTTGGTGGTTTAACCAGATGAGGAAATCCTCCACTCTATCATGCGCTCCTTACCAGATGATAAAAACGTCATTTATATAATGTTTCCAGGGCTGAATATGGATGTCGAAGTGGTTATCTGGGTCAAGATCTTACTGATTTCCTAATTTTGTACGTATAGGCCAGTCACATTCAGTGCAAAGGTACTATCCATGTTGGTCCCATGTGTCTGGAGGTATATGGTCCCCTCGAAGTTAAAGTATTTTTAGATCAGGGCTAACTTCGCGCAAGACAGCACAAACTGTTGTGCGTTGAGTTACACCCAAGGACTCTGAAATGCAATTTATTCCAGTACCCCCAGCGTTTCATCTTGGGGCAGACTTGTAGAAAGGCTTTTACTATCCAGGCTGATAGGCAGGACTTTCTCTGGATTGAATGCTATGTCTCTTACCATAAGAGGATATCATTGGTATCCTTAAGGGAGGTAGGTGTTTTTTGTATGACGAGACACAGAAACCCATCACAAAACTTTGAAAGGAGCTCTAATGCAGAACCAATGCCGGGCACAATTGGTCATCCCGGGGCAGTGTAATGTTCTTATGCACCTGGGTAGGGTGTAGAAGTATGGTGTTACTGGGTTGCTGTTATCCAAAAAATCCCTTTCCTTCCTGGACACTCATTGGTTATTGCTGGCTTCCTCTACCATTGTTTCAATCTCGCTAATCAGACTGGCGGTAGGGTCAGATTGGAGTACTTGATAATTCTGTGTGTCACCCAGTAATCATAAGCATTCTGTCCTGTAATCTGTAGATGTCTGAAGGACAATTCCCCCTCCTTTGTCAGTGGGCTTGATAGGTATAGTTTTGTTCTGTTTGAGCCCATTCAGAGCTTGTCTCTTCTGTCTTGACATGTTTTGGAAGATTCTTTTGTCTTTCATGTCAAGGCTCTCAATGTCCTTCATTACAGCCTTCTCAAATACTAGGATCTCCACAGGGGTTGTTGAGTTAGGGGGTACAAACTTGGACTTATTGTGCAGTAAATTGTCTCCTTTGTTGTCATCAAGTGTGTTGATGTTCATGAACAAACCATGTAGCTTTACCTTACGAATGAACACTGACACCTCGCTTAATGGGAAATTGGAGTCAGGCCAAAGCCTAGCCCCTTCTCAAGAACCATCTGTTGTGTAGGTGAAATCTCACAGTGTCTTAGAATGAATAGTACATTTGGTTGCTTATCCCCAGGGTTAGGTCCCTCAACATACCATTGATGGTCGTTCTCTGAGGGTTCTGGACTTCCTCCAATTGGGCTTTCCCGTATGTCTAGTGTATTGTTCTATGAGGTCATTGGCCTCTCCCTAAAAAAGACTGCCCTTGTTATTTTAAGTGTGGGGGTCTGTAGCGCATCTAATTGTAACCCCAGCTGCTATGGTGTGGATCAGTCATTGGTAGGGTGCATGTGGTATGCCTACACTGGGGCGTCCTACTGGTGGTCCATAATTGAACCCCCTTTGGTCTCTCCTTCCACTTTTGAAACCACTCGAGTTTCCTTTTCTCCTCAAATTTGTGCTTGAGTGACTCAATGATTTGGAGACAGAGGACCAATCTGAGGCACTGCCTTCTTCACTGTTTGTGTTACTGTCCCCTCCCAAAAGATCATCAACCCTTTGTTTACAGGTAGATTCGGTTATGTGAAAACCTTTTTAAATCTTTGTTTAGTTTTTCTATTTTTGATTTCTTCAGGTATTCGACAAAGTCAGATCTTAATAAACCCAGTTCTAGGGCCACAGCAGAAATGTTTGGCTCCAGTGTAGACTTGACATGAAGGACGGCTTATAGGAGGGCTTCACATTTGCCTGTGTGCTACTTGAGTGTAATAGAATCATCATCATGGCAGTGGTGGAGGGGCATGAATGTTTAAAAGTTCATGATTAGAATCACTTCTAACAATTGTCACTCAATGCAATAGTATCATTTAATTAACTACACTTAAATGGGATGCTAAAGTCACATTTTAAAGAAATGTCTTGTTTTTATTTTTTAATTGTCTTAATCATATATGTGCTAGACTCTCTGAGTGAAACAGCAGCAAACTCCTCCCCTCACTGCCGCCGTACCCCTTAATGTCATCGCTGCTACTAGCGAGCCTGCATGAGACAAGAAGATTAGTTTGTCCATGCAGGAAATGTGTCCAACCTGGCACCCCCTTCAGCACTTCATGCCCAGTGCAGCCTATCTGGGCATAGTCACACTCTTGTCTACATCACAGCTGTGCCTCTTCACTTGCAACTGGCAACACGGTCCACATGATTTAATTGCATTTAGTGGTTGAAGCTCTGTCTGCTCTCCTCACTTTCCTCATGGGACCACAATTAACGTTTTGTCACATGCACCAAAGAAAATGTGAAATCACAGAATTATAATGTATCACAACTGTTGCCATTGAATCTCACTCTCTTCATCACAACGCTTTACAATTTCATCCCAGAGGGAGTTGTGTGGTACTTTAAATTCTGGACCCGTGTTATAAACATCGTCGTATCACAACAACTTTGGTATCAGCAGACCGCAAATGGTTAGGATACTATGCATAAGCATTTTCGCCATATTCGGGTGAAGAAATCACCCTGAAATCATAGTTTCCGTTCTGAAACTATCGGTTTCCATTGAACGGCAGCCATTTTGTGGTTGCCCTCACATAGGCCAATGACTAGGCCAAAAATCGAGTCTGAAGGACACATACACCTTTGCTGACTCCTCTGTGACCTGGGCAAGCTGACTCCACTGCCTGAAGCCAAACCTGTTCGGCCAGTTCCTTCCCCAGTGGCCGAACGAGATTAGTATCAAGGCACGACATATCGTAAAACCTTTCATCACACACAAACCATGCCTAATCTCACACACACCTGTCCCTGTTTCTTACTTTATTACTTGTTTTACGAGGAGGAGGTGCCCGTTTTTATTGGGGGTCCGTCGATATCTGATGAAGGAACTGAGCCTTGCCGGATAATTAATTGAGGGCTGGACAAACTGAAAAATGGGCTTGTCATCATGACTCTGCCTTTTCTTTGTAGTGAAAATATGTGAATGGTCAATTGTAAAATAAGGAATGTTTGCCTAAAGCACAATATTTTGTATAAAAGGAGAAGGCTGGCTTTGTAAGTTTGAGCAGTCTCCTGAGAATATACACCGTGTTGTACTTCTAGGATACCTGTTACTGGTTGCAGCCAATAAATACGATCTTTGACTTCACCAAGAAGACTCTGTGTTTCTGTAGTCTGAAACAGGAAGAACTACTAGTGAGTAACATTCAACTTTCTGAAACCCGTTTGATTTCTGCGTGTGCCGCTTGGAGAAGGATGAGCGAGTTCACCAACCCTACAATAAAATATAAAGGCTGTGCATAGTAAGTCCTTTCAACACTGCAACACAGCATCTAGCACCTGCTCAGAAATATGCAGTTCCCTTCCAAAAGTGCCTGACTGCCTGACCCTCACTCTAAGAGCATTGGTCAGGCATAAGCAACGTGTATGATTTATAATTTATTTTATTTACAGTAGAAGACTCCTAATTAAAAATGCCTCCTGTGTCTTGGCTTCAGTTCTTTTAATGTTTGCCCACTCTAAGAAAAATTTGCTATGTTTCTAATAATGTTCATAAATAAATCAGCATGCAATTTGTTCTGCATTTGGATATTTGCAATTGTTCTTTACTTACAAACTGTTCATATATGCAAACTATTTTTATTTGAATTTTGTGACTTTTATTTCTGCAAAATGATCTGATCTTTCTGATTTTAGAAAAACAGTGGGAAACATTTGTCGCTTTTTAATAATCTCTTTTTAAAACTAGAAATACAATGTAGTATGAAAGGCTTCAGGCACCGTGGTAGACCTCACACACACTTATTCACTTTATGGGATTTATCTGCTAAAGTTTACTGGATGATGTTAATGTCGTGGATGAACAATGTGTGAAGCACAGACAGACAAATATATCTATCTTCCTCCATACTTGCACATTATTTTTAAATAAGTTGGTAAACTCATGGGGCACAGTTACCTCAAAATTAACTCCAATAAGTCTCACATTCCATTTTTTTAACACTGCCACCACCTCTGGAATGAGCCCTCTATTGACTGGTACATTCAATGTCTCGGTGTCAGAAAACATTGACTCAATTTCCGACCCAATGAGAGTGAGGAACAGTTTCAAGGTATCCATTGAACATCTTTCACAGTAGGAAATGAATATGATGGTTAGCAGTAGACTACGAGTATGGGAATTGGACAAGAAAGAAAGCAAAGACACTGGATATTACCACTCTGACTCTTCATTCTTCTGGATTCTGTCATTTACATAGTTTGAAGTGCATCATTTAAGAACAATATTACACGTTTGTCATGTTTCTGTGAATATTCATCTTTAACACTCACTACACTCACTTAACACATATGATATACCTCTAACATTGATCTAAAACTCAGGAATATTGGTGCACATCTAACTATTCTTTGAACTGCAACATAATTTCTCTAAGAATCTCGACCAATGAGGGGGTTCTATCCATGTCAGTGCTGCTGGAATTGTCCGCAGCTTTCAATGCTGTGGCCTGCTCAAGGCTGTTACAGAGACTTCAAGAGATATGCATTTATGGGACAGCTTTTAAATGGATCCAAAACACTTTGGGGCAGATTTACAATAACTGGCGCATCCCTGCATATTAGCAGGGATGCGGCAGCTATTTTGCGTGACTCAAAAACCCCCTTGGGCCACCATGAATGCGCCGCATTTACAATGCGACGCACCAAGGCGCACGGATAGACAGATGCGTGACGCATCTGTCGCCGTAAGGGTGACGCAGTGCTGGAGTTGGGTCGCAAGCGCGATGCAACTCCAGCACTGCTCAGGGGTGCCCTATACCTTATATGCTGCGTCACTCCTTATGCCTGCTTCAAGCAGGCGTAAGAATTTGACGCAGCTGGGACGTAAAATTGACTCAGTGAAATCTTGTAGATGTCACTGCGTCAATTTTACGGGGCGTCCTTGCGATGGAACGCTCACCCTGCATACATTATACCTGACGCAGGTATAATGTAGCGGAGGGCTTTACAACGTGACGCATCTCACTAGTTGCGTCACGTTGTAAATATGTCACATAGTGGCTCATTGTTTACGCCGCCGCTGCATCACAAAAGTGACGCAACAATGGTGTAAAACTGTCGCAAGGGGCTTGTAAATTTGCCTCTTTGTATTGGGAAGCAAAACCCAAACCTCATACATCCTGCAATATGTGGCTTGACAAGGGTGTACCACAGGGCTCTTGTTCACGCCCTGCACTGTTTAATATATATGTGCCCCCCCTTGCTAAGATTGTTGAGCCATTCGGCTTTGAAATAATATCTTGCGCTGATGGCACTCAGCTGATCTTTACTTTTGATAAAGATCTGGTTAAAACTAAAGGTCCTTTTGCTAAGGGAATGTTCACCATTTCGGAGATAGATGACAGCCAACTGCTCACAGCTGATTGTCGATAAGACAGAGATTATGCTGTTTGGCATGAGAAACACACTTTGGTCCAATGAGTGGTGGCCCTCTCAACTGGGCCTAGTTCAGATTCCCAGACCGACTGTGAAAATCTGAGCATAAAAATAGACCAAGCACTGTCAATCAAATAGCAGATCTTGGCTACTACTGGTATCTGCTTTTCATATTATGCGTCTACTACTAAGAGCCTTTTCCTACCTTCCTATCTCTGCTAGAAGAACTCTAGTCATGTTCCTAGTAGTTTGTAGACTGGACTATAACACTTTATTGGCTGCAGCACTTGGGGGCATATTATCAAGAAACGGCGTTAACATTATCGCCGCTTTAGCGGCAGAAAACTGCTGCTAAAGCGGCGATAATGGGCTGGATAATATGCCCTTGGGAATTCCAAATGAAGCCCATGTTCTGGTGTCAACATGGGCTTCTATTGGAGTTCTCAATAATGTTAACACCATGCTTGATAATATGCCCCATAAGTCGCTTATGGCAAAATTACAAGTAGTGCAAAATATAGCAGTTAGGCTTGTTCTCAACCTTCCATCAAGCGCCCCTTCAGGCAGCCCCACTGTTGCAAGCATTACACTGGTTACCGGTAAGGCAGAGAAGCACTTTTAAAATCTAACATGGGCTTCAATTGGAATTCCATAGAGCATATTATCAAACCCATTATCGCCGTTTTAGCAGCAGTTTTCTGCCGCTAAAGCGGCGATAATTTTAACTCCATGCTTGATAATATGCCCCTTACTGCGTTCTGGTTTCTCATGTACATTCAGGATGTTTCTCAAACTATAACGGAAACAAACACCTGTCAGGATTGGGTTGTATTCTCACTAATTAATCTCTCCCTTAAACACACACTACAACCTTAGAAACAAATATATAGATTGTGAAGAATTAACAGCCTCTAGATATGCTGAGGTTTCTTTCTGTTCACGAAGGAGCTTTTGAATCCCAAAAGAGAACACAGCAATGTAGAATGTAGAATTTGTAATCTAACAAGGTTTTTTCTTAAAAGCATGATTCACAAAGTAAAGTTTTTTTTTCAAAATGCAACTGAATTTCTTGTATTAGCTTTAAAAATGTAGCTTCAAAGGTTACCTCATGCTTCCAAGAGACAAAAACTATCTCCAAAGCTTTGGCTTTCAAAACTAGGCATCTAGTAGAAATGTCCAGACGGCATCAACAATGTATCTGAATAGCCTAGAAGGACATCCAGGAACCTGCTGAAATTATACTAGACATCCCATAAATTGCCACCAAAATTGTTCAGAACACTGTGAGAGTTCTGTGGCCTCATGGAACTGTACTTTCCGATTATTAGTTCATGCGCCTTAATAATAGAGCATCCTACATAGATGTGAAACCATTCGCCAAGCACCACCACCTTTTTCTTCCAAGAAGTAATATAATACTTGTAAGAACAGAGTATTACACTTGCTCATCTGATGAGCACAGATTAGTAAGTTTAAGTCCTTAGCACATATCATGAACCTTAGTTTGACAACTTAGATGCACAGATGGCACAAATGCTGTATAAGTGCCTTGGAGGCAGTGTGACTACAGGGCTACCCCTTTCACAACCTGAGGTCCCTCGTGGAGCACAACCTCTCCCATAACAGGATGGAGTAATCGCAAATAATAATACTCTGCTGAAAGGGAAAGGAGCAGCTATCTGCCCTTATTATAAGTAGTAAAGGGAAATTCCCTCACTATTGTAAATTCCAGGGGGTACTGCGTCATCGCCCCAAAGAAAGTCCAGCACCCTTTAGGGGCATACGCGGACTGAAACATGTTGGCACTAGGGTCTTAGGACCATAATATCCCAATCGACCATATTCATCTCTGTTTTAATATCCCTGGCAGATCCGAGAATAAAGGGAAACTGGGATCTGTCTGTGGATTTGTAATCTTTATTCCCCCTGGCCAAAAACTTCTCTAAGAGCTCCTTGAAATATGGTTGAGCCCACTCTGACTTTTAGGTGTCAGGGTGACCTGATGATGAAGCATGACACCACTAGGGTGTGTGAGGTTATATAAAACAAAAAGACTTGCTTCCTTCCCCACTTCCTAGTGGCACACTATCCGTAGCTTCACATAGGGACTAACCATCACTGTTAGATCAGGATCCATCTAAAACAATAGTCGTGGAATACGATTGATGTATTAGAGGAGTACTTTGTGATTTAGTGTTTAAACATGGGAGGGTGTACTCCCTCTTGAGAGTTCCTCTCGGCCCTTCTGGTATTGAAAGAGTCTCCTTTCTCGAATACCTTTGTGTATCAGGTCCTTAGTTTCACCATTTGAGTTGTTTGTCCCACACATATTAAATCACATGGGCAAATGGTAATGTTAATCACATTTTTAACTGTTACTATTTGAACAGCCTATTAATTCAATTCGCACCACTGCTATCTCAATTTTTTCTCATCCGATGTGAATTTACATGCTTGACATTTCCCACATCTAAAATGGCTTCTAATGGATGGTAATCCCCATACTTTTGTTATAGTCTCTGGTTCATGTTATACCCTATATGCCCGCACAACAAGCTCTTTTATGTTTTTATTTCTCATGTACGCAAACATCAGTTGGTGCCACTGTCTATTAATGATTTTGCTAATAGCATTACTTACTGGATTGCATGTAGTCACCATAATCATACATTCATCGTTCATGTTGGACCTGTCACGGGGAGTGAGTAGGGCTTCTATGGGACAATACCATGTTCTCTCCTTGCGTGTGATATACTATTTTGTGTGCGTAACCTCTCCTAACTACTTCAGTTGATATAACACCTGCTTCCCTGGAGTAATTTGTTGTCAACAAGCAGAACCTCTTAATATGGAGGAATTGTCCGTATGGCAAGTTGTCAAGTAAAGATCTGGGATGAAAGCTATTGTATGCTAATAATGAGTTCTTGTCTGTGGGTTTTCTATATAATAAAGTATATATTATCCCATCTTTGTGTTTCACCAGACTGTATAAATAGTTTATCTGTTATTTGTGAAACTGGATCTTATGAATTAAGCCATTCCACACATTTAAGTTATTCCAGACTCTCTCCTTCCCATATCCTAAAGATATCATCAATGTATCTTCTCCAAATCCTAATGTTGGATCTATGTGGGTTAGAGGAAGATAAAGCGTTCTCATTCTAGAACTCAGCTACCACTAAATATGCTATACCTGGGGCAAAACAAGCTCCCATAGCCTTGCCCTTCTCCTGTAGATAATAGTCACCTTTCAACATAAAATAGTTCCTACTCAGGGCAATCTCACTCAATTTTACAAGGAATTCTACTGAATAGTTATTTTTTAGATCAGGCTCAAACGTCTTCCATATGGTATCCAGAGCAGTTTTCTGTGAAATATTTGTATATAATGACTTTATATGAAGTGGCTCGAAAATCTGTTTTCCCACTTCAAAGTCAGTATTTTCATTACAATTTATAAAGTCCATACTATCCCAGATGTACAAGATAATCTTGGGTACATATTGTTTAAGGTTTTGGTCCACATATTTAGATAATGGCTCTAGAACTCATCCACAGCCTTAACTAAGGGGGCATACTGGTGGATTTTGACTACTTTTCTTGGGTAGTGTGTACATGACCAGTGTACTAGTGTATGGTTTGTTCAGGAATATATGTTACTTCTTTATTATTGAGTGAAGACCCAGACCAATATTGTAACCTTTCTCACTTCTTCATGAATTTATTTAAGGGGTTATTAAGCCGTTTAGTGCAATGTTCTTCTACCTGGAGTTGTCTCAAAAGATCAGGTTTATATGCTACTGTATCCTTTATTACAATAGCACCTCCCTTATCAGCCTTCTTAATTGTGACTAGTCTATTCTTACTTAGATATATTAAAGCAGATTTTTCATCTTCGGTTATATTATAAGGTCCATTCTTGTCTTCTAACATTTGGATTTACTTTATCAACAAATTTGCAAAAGGAAGGTTCTGTGCCGGCATGAAGTGTGAGGGAGGGAATTTTCTCTATTATCATCATCAGGTCTATCTTTAAAGTAATATCTCAGTCTGATTTTTGTAAAGAACTGAAACATTTTGTTTTTAATTTTAAAGATGTTAGGGAGTTCAGTTATTACAAAGCCTAATCATCGATTTACGACCTTTTTCATAATGGCGATATAGACATATGTTTAGCATCTCCTTCCTTATTCACCATTTGTAAGTCTGTGTTAGACTTGGGGGTCTCTAGTTGGCACAGGTAAACACAAACACAAACAGTAATCAAGTGACAACACTACAGATGGACACCACACAGGTTTTATATAAAAAATAAGAATTCTTTATATAGATTTACCACAAGACCATTAAACAACAAAAATACACAATACTGTTATTTTAGATGGTAGAATTTTGCTTAGTTCACTTAAGTTCTTAGATGCGACACTATAAGTCAATGTACCTTTTAGATATGACACTCAGGGCAACGAAAGTGTTGCAACGATGTTGATGCGATGAAGTTTTTGGTGCAGAGAAATAAAGACGTGAAGATCTTCCAGATGCGGTACGCTTCTCCGATGTTGCGAGAATACTCGACTCGATGCTTCAGCTGCAGCGACGACACCCTTTACGCGATGCGACGACAGCGGCCTTGGCAGCGACACTCTTCTCCAACGTTGCGAGACGCTTCCGCTCGATGCGATGCTGCAGCGGCAACACCCCTTTACGCGATGCGACGACAACAGCTCCGACAGCGGCACGCTTCTCTGTGGATGCGAGGCGGCTTTTCTTGATGCGGTGCAATGCGACAACTACGATGGCTGCGATGGCGACACGCTTCTGCCTCGATGCGAGACTCTGCTCCTGATGCGGTGCAATGCATCAGCTACGATGGCTGCAATGGCGACACGCTTCTTCGGCGTTGCGAGACACTTCCTGGATGATGCGAGACGCTTCCGCTCGATGCGATGCTGCAGCGGCGACACACTTTACAAGATGCGACGGCAACAGCTCTGACGGCGGCACGCTTCTCCTTCTTGTGTCGGGCTTCCAGCTCCTTGTGACATGCAGTCCCTCAGAAGGCCCAACAACAGCAGCAGGCACTTCCAAAGAACTCTGGGAAGGGGGGGGGGGGTGAAGTCTGTTGTTCCTGAGACTTCAGCAGGAGACAAGCTTTTTTCCAAGCCTTCGGAGATCCTTCACAAGTTGAGCAAAAGAACACACAAAGTTCCTTTCTCCTCTCTTTGGCAGTAAGGCAACTACTGCAGGCCAATCCCCCAGGTTCGGGGATAGTTTCCTCCTCAGCTTCTTCTGGTTCCTCCCTCAGCAGTGGTTCTTCTTGTTTTCCCAAAGTGATCTAAATTATTGGGATCAGGGTCCTAATACTTATACCCCAAAATCCTTTGTCCTCTGAGGGCAGAGGGGCCTTTGCCCAGTCCAAACCAGTTCCTGAGCACTCTGTTTACCAGACTTCTCCTTTCCTTTCACAGTGTAGGGCAGAAACATTAGACGCCCCACAGGAGGTGGAGCCAGCATTGTGGAAGGCAAGTACAGCCCTGGAGCCCTTTGTTGACAGGATTCCTTCTCTTCATTCACTGTGCAGGGCAGAGACATCAGCCGCTCCCCAGGAGGTGGAGCCAGCATTGTGGAAGGCAGGCACAGCCCTATTCAGGTCCCAGGTGCAACTCCTCCCACCCATCTAGGTGCAGATCTCTCTATTCACCACTGGGACACCTCACCCTGTCTCCTGGAATTCCCCAGCCCTGTCACTCAAAGAACCCAGACAAAGGAATACGCAGCCTAGCAGAGGCAGGTTTGAATGGTTAGACAAGAAAATGCCTACTTTCTAAAAGTGGCATTTTCAAACACAGAATGTTAAAACCAACTTCACTAAAAGATGTATTTTATCATCCTAAGTTCAGGCATACCAAATTCGAATTTTTACCATGTTCTCTGAGTCAGTTAAGATTATAAGATGTAATAACCAAACTGCCAATTCTGGCCTATGGAGAACAGGTAGCCTTGCAATAGTGAAAAACGGAAATGGCTGTAATTCACTATTAGAACATGCCACACACACCAGGGCATGTCCTACCTTATCCTTACAATTCACCGTGCCCTTGGGCCTACCATAGGGGTGTCTGATATGAAGAAAAGGGAAGGTTTAGGGACTGGCAAGTGGGTGCACTTGCCCAGTCAGCATGACAGTACCAGACTGCATGCAGGATCTGCAATGGCAGACCTTAGACACATTTTTACAGACTGCTTCTGTGGGTGGCAAAACCAGTGCTGCACGCCCACCAGTAGCATTTGGATTTACAAGCCCTGGGCACTCCTGGTGCACTATACTAGGGTCTGACAGGTAAACCAAACCAACCAATCATGGAATCACTAATTCATACAATAATTTACAATCGGTAGAGCATATGCACTTTAGCTCTGACCAGCAGTGGTAAAGTGCCCTGAGTCATAAAACTGCCAACAACAGGTCAGAAAAAATACCGGAGGAAGGCAAAAAGTTTAGGGATGACCCTACAAAAAGGGCCAAGTCCAACAGTCTGATTCCTCTCTGTCTTTTTCCTGTTGATATTTTCCTCTGTACCAGCCCTTGCCTCTGACTCTCCCCCTTGTTATCTTTGGGCTGTCTAAGCCTAAGGAATGCTGTTGGGGTAGTGGAAGGGAGTATAGAGGCCCTGACCTGTTGGTACCTAGTTCCTCTTGTTCGTCAGAGCTACTGGAAGCATCAGAGAATGTTGTGACTTTCAATACTGATGGCCTGGGCTCCTTTCTTAATTTCCTATTTGGGTGTACAACTCGTTCCTGAGATGTGGGTACACCAGCCCTTCACTATATCTAACCTTGTCTTGATATACTTTGTCATTTTTTTGCCCAGATTCATGGAAGAGAATTCATCAATACTTCTCTGAAAGTTATCCACAGACTATTTTGCATTTTCTAAAACATTACCATGTTTAATCTTATCTTCAAGCTCATTAGTCAGTTTCTTAAGCTCTGTCAGTTCCTTTACCCCATGTCTATTCCCAATACCATCCAGAACCTTAAGCAGTTAAACAAAATTGTTGTGCACAAAGCTGGTGGGAAGGTTTTTCACTTGTAGGCCTAAAGGGATAATATTGGCTTTAAGATACTCAGTGAGAAGCTTCCCATGTAACCCAGTGCGTTCGGCTATCGTTTAAAGCCTCTCAAGTGTATCCAGCTCTGTTCTGGAGCTATTTTTTATTGACATAGTTCCAGGTCCCAATAAGGATGAACCATTTATTATTTTAATATATCATAGTTTTTTATTGTGACCCACAGATAAACAGGGACCCAGCTTCCGCACATCTTCTTGCATGGATCATTGGAACGAGTGGGTGAGACATGCTGCGGTCCTGTCTCTTGTCATTTGTTGCACACAACGAGGTGTATTTGGCTCAATGCTAGGTAAGAATTGGTACCATTATGGACATGGCAGTAATTATGTGACCCTAGCCACTGAGGTGGCATTGTGGTGGGAAACAAAGGATGCATTTCCTAGTTTGGGGATGGATGACTGGACACCCTCTGTGAGAAGGGTAATTAAATATGGATGAGATGAAGAATTCCTACCAGTGCCTGTTGGGCATGTATTAGCCCCCAGTATGAAATAGGCACTGTAGGATAGTTGGACTGTTAATAGGGATGATATATACATAGGGGACTTTCATATGGAATGTAACCTGGCTGAGTATTTACCTGATGCATATTATGGGACGTATTGTGACCTATGCAAAACATAGAGAGGGGCAGGAGGGTTACATTATATGTTGACCACTAACTTCTTTATAAAGCAGTCCACTAAGGTGAGTGGATGTGATGCACACATGCTTATCTATTATAGAATGGAATGTAGTTGACATTGAATAATACCTCCATACAGGCAAGAGATATGCAACTGAGCGGTATGTGGCTAATTTAGTTACATATGTCCCTAGTATGAGCAATAATCCCAGGAGGTTAATAAATGCTTATATACATTCACTTTCATAGGTGCATGGTCAGAAGGATTTTCTGTCCTGAACCGACCCACTATAATTAATTTGAAATTGACATTCATGGAGAACATTTACTGTAAAAAACTTTATTTCGGCCGTTCAGGCCATAAAAGTGCAAAAAAAAACTATTACCAAGTTTGTACAACAATTACATTTTCATAGTGTACGCACAATTAAAAACACATACTACCAAGTTCAGTTTTTAAAAAAAGAGCCGGACAATCATTAAATACAAAAAGAGAAGCCACAGTGGTAGGGACAAATTGCGCAGAGAAATGTTATAATCGTGCTAAGAGTAAAAGAGAACCCTTGCTACTAGGTAAACAATACGACAACCACTAATGCCGTAATCTGGGTAAACCAAGTCTACCCCAAACCTCAACAAATTTTGAAACCGAGCAATAGGGTTCTAAAGTAAAGTCCAAGTAATGGTGCTAGTGCACAACAAAAAATTATTTTTCAAATTGATTTCAATTGTTCAAGTCTTGTCTTTATTCTTTGACAGAGCTTCTTCGGTGAGAGCCCCCTGTCAGCCAACACGTGTTTCGTCCTGACTATGTTACGTCATGGACTTCATCAGGGCTGCAGGCAAACAAAAATATATGATAACCAAAATACATAAGCATATATCGCTAATCAAAAATTCATACATCTAAATTAACATGGTAAGCTATAGTCTTAAGAATACAATTTGTGATGCTAATTAGCCAATGGTGATCGGAGCAAAACATATAATATGGTGTGTTCACCGAAAAGTAGAAAATATTCTGTGATTGTAGGAAAGGAAGTGAAACGCCAGAAGGGGAATAATTTGGTAGAAAAGAACCTGATAACAGACCAATAGGAGTGAAGAGAGAAAAAACAAGGCTGTATAAACCTTAAAGACGACAACCACTATCTTAACCACTAATCTCCTAGGTAACGGCAAAAATTTCATGAATTAATAATAAACACCCAAGTGTATTCTTACTGCCTATGACAGTACCACTATGTTGAATCGAAAAAGAATATAAACTCACCTATATTAAGTGTAATCAAGGGCTTCAACTATTAGGTCCAGTAGCCTAATGTTGCATTCATTTAGCTAAGAATAATAAACAGAAAATTATCGACTTGAGTGGTTCTAGTCCAAATAGATATCCTTATTAGGCGCTAGCTTAAAATATACAAAAAGGCGTACCAGTTATTACCAGCAAGTGGGCTTATTTCAAATTCTTCACGTTTTACCGATCTGTAGTATTCCACACTAATAATTAGTCATGTTCCCTAAAGTAAAGAAAAATACCAGACGATAACATACTTGTCTAATAATAACACGGACTCAAATATGAAGTGGCTATCGTCAATAATCAGTGAATTTAAGTTAATCTCGCCAGCAAACGGCCAAGAGAGAACCTGATCTATGAAATCAAATCTTGTGCGAACAGCGCTTACCTAAAAGTATTCAGACCGGTCCTGTATCTTCACGTTTACCGATCTGTAGTATTCCGCACCAATAATTAGTTATGTACCCTAAAGTAAAGAAAATTACCAGACGATAACATACTTGTCTAATTATTACACGGACTCTAATATGAAATGGCTATCGTCAATAGTCAGTGAATTTAAATTAATCTCGCCAGCAAACGGCCAAGAGAGAACCTGATATCGATATAGTGTCTTTGCCTATTCCGAAGTACAGGTAGCCAGCAGCTGCAAAGAGTAGAAAAGATAAGATTAATTTGATAGTATAGTGTTTTATATAGCAGGCCCTTACTTTCTTTATATATTATATAGATCCATATTGAGGATCATTCGTTTTGATATGGCGCTCAATGGAGACATAAAAATAGTACTTCATGGTCCGTCATTTAATTGGACTACTTATCCCAACTCAAGAAGGCGCTCGTTGCTGACGCCGAGTTAATGACATTAATCTATCGAGATTCAGGTTGAAGATTAACCATTCTCAGATGGCGCTCAGTGGAGACATGAGAGCAGTACGTGTTAGTCCGTTATCTAATTGGACTACTTATTTCCACTCAAAGATGGCGCCGGTTGCAGACGCCGACACAATGATACGCGGTCGTGATACAGGACCGGTCTGAATACTTTTAGGTAAGCGCTGTTCGCATAAGATTTGATTATAAATGGTATATTGACCGCCTGAAGTAATAAGTTTAGTTGGACATGGCATAGGAGCATAATAGGGCTCACTATTTGCTTCGTGATTATGTGACAGGATATCTAACACGGCAAAGACACTATATCGATATCAGGTTCTCTCTTGGCCGTTTGCTGGCGAGATTAATTTAAATTCACTGACTATTTACGATAGCCATTTCATATTAGAGTCCGTGTAATAATTAGACAAGTATGTTATCGTCTGGTAATTTTCTTTACTTTAGGGTACATAACTAATTATTGGTGCGGAATACTACAGATCGGTAAACGTGAAGATACAGGACCGGTCTGAATACTTTTAGGTAAGCGCTGTTCGCACAAGATTTGATTTCATAGATCAGGTTCTCTCTTGGCCGTTTGCTGGCGAGATTAACTTAAATTCACTGATTATTGACGATAGCCACTTCATATTTGAGTCCGTGTTATTATTAGACAAGTATGTTATCGTCTGGTATTTTTCTTTACTTTAGGGAACATGACTAATTATTAGTGTGGAATACTACAGATCGGTAAAACGTGAAGAATTTGAAATAAGCCCACTTGCTGGTAATAACTGGTACGCCTTTTTGTATATTTTAAGCTAGCGCCTAATAAGGATATCTATTTGGACTAGAACCACTCAAGTCGATAATTTTCTGTTTATTATTCTTAGCTAAATGAATGCAACATTAGGCTACTGGACCTAATAGTTGAAGCCCTTGATTACACTTAATATAGGTGAGTTTATATTCTTTTTCGATTCAACATAGTGGTACTGTCATAGGCAGTAAGAATACACTTGGGTGTTTATTATTAATTCATGAAATTTTTGCCGTTACCTAGGAGATTAGTGGTTAAGATAGTGGTTGTCGTCTTTAAGGTTTATACAGCCTTGTTTTTTCTCTCTTCACTCCTATTGGTCTGTTATCAGGTTCTTTTCTACCAAATTATTCCCCTTCTGGCGTTTCACTTCCTTTCCTACAATCACAGAATATTTTCTACTTTTCGGTGAACACACCATATTATATGTTTTGCTCCGATCACCATTGGCTAATTAGCATCACAAATTGTATTCTTAAGACTATAGCTTACCATGTTAATTTAGATGTATGAATTTTTGATTAGCGATATATGCTTATGTATTTTGGTTATCATATATTTTTGTTTGCCTGCAGCCCTGATGAAGTCCATGACGTAACATAGTCAGGACGAAACACGTGTTGGCTGACAGGGGGCTCTCACCGAAGAAGCTCTGTCAAAGAATAAAGACAAGACTTGAACAATTGAAATCAATTTGAAAAATAATTTTTTGTTGTGCACTAGCACCATTACTTGGACTTTACTTTAGACCCCTATTGCTCGGTTTCAATCATTAAATACACTTTAAGAATAGACAAGGGGTGCCTCCAGTTGATCCTCCCCTATAGATGCTTTAAGAGTCCTCTCCTAATATGCCACATGGCTTTTAAAAACCGAGATACCGAGAATAGAATTGGAGGATCAGTATCATATTTTAAAACGCTGAAAAGCCTCGGCACAACAAATAAATCCTAAGTTTTTACATAATTGGCTTACCCAGCGTTTGCAGGGTAGCACATATGCCGGGCAGAAAAACAGCACATGCAGATCAGTTTCAGCCGTTAGTTTACAACTAGGGCACACACTCAAATTCTCCGGAGCCCATGAACTATTGTACTCTGCCAAAGGTAAATTCCCCTATCTAAATTTCGCGTACAGTTTCCTCGCCATAGGTGGCTGGATTGCATCCAGAAAGGGTTCCTTCATGTACACCTCCTTTACTTGCAAAAACTCCCTTGTCAACCTGCCCTCTTTAGCATTCTCCTGTAAAGACAGCAGGTTGGATTGCCTAAAATGTTTTACAAGGTCCACCCTAGAAATCATGGTACAGGATAGCTCAGGTGATGACCAAAGCTCTGGTCTCCCAAGCCTATTCAAAAGGCTTCTAATATGGGCCAACCAAGGTGTTTTTCTAGGATTGAGTCTGGGGAGGAGCTCCTTCAGCTCTTCTTTAAACTCATTCAGCTCAGGAGTTACCCATAACCTCTGCCAAAATGTCAAGGGCCTGAGGGCAATCTCTTAATCGATTGGCCTCATACCCAAGTCCATGCGGAGGGGAACCAGTGGGGTGCTGCGTGGTAGACCTAAGAGCTGTCTCATGAAGTTATTTTCTAGCTTCACAAAATCCATAGTAGAACTATGCCCCCAAAGCTCTGCCCCATATAATGTGGCCCCTCTTGCTTGAGCCTTGTATATCTCCACCACAGGGGCTGCTGGCTTGAAAGCAGATGTTCTGAGCATTTTCATTATCCCCCCTACTGACTGGATGAGCCTAAGCTGTGCTTTGGTCATCTGAGGGCCCCACCCGAATTGCTCGGACAATATTATGCCCAGATAATCAAGTGTCCTTACTTAGTCAAGGTGGATGCCATTGAGAGAGGGGTTTGGGCGTGTGCTCTTTGGAGGGTTGAAGACCATTAATTTGGTCTTAGATAAATTTATCTCCAAACCTCTCATATTACAGAACTGTGCAAACCCATCCAGGATGCGTTGAATGCCTAGGGGTGACTTGGACAACAGCAAAGTGTCGTCCGCAAACATCAACACAGGTATTTTCCCAGTGGCCAGTTTTGGTGCATCAGTATCTTTTATGTTGTTTCAAAAAGCAATAAGCCCATTGATGTAAAGACAAAATAATGTAGGGGCTAAAACACAGCCCTGTCTAACCCCCTTTGTGACAGAGAAGCAGGAGGAAAGTTCCCCATATTTACCGCATCTAACTTGTGCATAGTTATCTATGTGTAGCCTCACCGGCACATTGAGAAGGTATGATGGAATCCCAAGCTCACCAAGCACCTCCCACAGCTTCTTTCTAGGGACAAGATCGAAGGCGGACTTCAGGTCAACAAATATGAGATAGAGGCTGCCACCCTCCATCCTCACCGTTTTCCAGAAAAGTAGCTGTAATCTGAATATCTGGTCCACGGTGGACATACTTGATCTGAAGCCGGCATAGTAGGGGCTCAAAATTCCCTGCTCCTCCATCCACCCCTGTATATGGATCAATAAGACCCTGCCCATCAGCTTTTGGGTGTTATCAATTAGACTGATGGGTCTATATTTGGTGGGTAGAAGAGGGCAACCCTTTTTAAGTATGGGTACTATCTCCGCACCCTTCCAAGTATCTGGGGGATTCATACCCTTCAAAATTGTATTAAATAAGGCACACAGATATGGGACCCAAACAATGGGCTCTTCCCGGAAGAGATCCCCCGGGAGTTTGTCAAGAGCCGGGGCTTTATTGGGGAGTAAGCTAGTTAAAGCATTTTGAACCTCCATCAGCTAAATGTCCCCACCTCCCTCCTGGCAATACTCCAAGATGTTACTCAAGATTTCTGGGCTTGGGGGACCTTCCGCCTCGCAATCATACAGGGACCCAAAGTATGACTCCCATACTTTGGCCGCTATATTAGGCTCTATGGCTGCACATCCCCCCTCCTCACCAGAGCTAACTAGCCTCCAAAACCGTTTAAAATTGTTAACCTTCAGGGCAGTCCCCAAGGCCTCCCACCTTTCTGTTTCCCAATCTTTCTTTTCCTGGTGCAAGATTTTCCTATGCTTTATTCTGGCTAACTTAATATTGGGCCTATCTTTGGCTTTCACCACATTTGCAAGCTCTTGTTTTGCTTTGTGGCATTTGCTATTATAACAGGAGCATTTAGGTCGATCTATTTCCCTCTTAGATGTTTCCGGGTAGAATACTTTTGCCAACTTTACTACTAGCTCCTCATGGATTATTTTAGCTTTGTCTCTGTCCTCTACAGATGTCTCCACCTGTCCCAACTCTCTCATTCTGTCTATTATAGGTATTGCAAGTTGGTACACCTATGCCAGTTTGGAGGGAGATTGCTGGACACGATTCCATCTAACTTTCCTACAGTAACTTTGTAATCTGGATCAGTATTTATGCTGGACTGACTAGTTTTAATGATGGATATTTATGATGTATACATGTATCGTATTTTAACAATTGCAATATTGCACTTATGAGCACTGCCCTGTCTGCACCCTGTTGACATATTGTCTAGCACCTGTTATAAAGAACAATACAATTGTGATATTGTAGATGTTTAAACATTGACATATATTTTACCTCTTGAGGATATTTGAGTGAGTTCCACAGAACTGTTTGCCATATATTTTAGGAGAACCAGGTTCCATTTATTGGGTGGACTGGAATCTGGTCCTGTGGTTTGTCAATTGCCAAAAAATGTATTAAGGTATGAAAAGTATTGCAACCAGTGGTTACGGGCTTATTAGACTATGGTAGGCGGTGGTCCTCCACTTTCTGTTTCCACTTATGTAGACATCTTCTAAGCTAAGCGTCCAAGGGAAGGCCATCATGTTAGGTAATGTGTACTGCTTGTGGGTGAAGGATGGCTGATCATAGCCCTCTTTCTTCATGCAGAGCAGCTTCCTGTTGAGAGATTTTCCAACCTTTGTTGGAAATAGGGTACAAGAAGTATTTACGACTTGGTTTCCGGGGACCTAACAAAAAATCCCTTAAATCCAGGTCATCTGAGATTAAAGACAAGTGTTGTTTCACCTGTGACAGTGTTGAGATTCATAGCCAATCTAGACATAACTTCCCAACACTATATGATGTCACCACCCCTGGATGTTCTCGTTGTACATAGTGTAGGTCTGGCCTATGTATACTAAACACTTCGGAGGTACCCTTGAATCTTGATTGACACCTATTTGTGTCGATAGGCAAAACTAACTATCCCTTCCAATTGGGGTCTGATGAATAGTATGAAACCTCATGCATGATGTCATCTAGCGTAACCTCACGATGTTCTGTATAATTTTTCCATCCACAAAGTGTGAAAGCAAGGGAATACGACGTGTGTTCAAGTCCTTAATCTTGGCTAACCCAAAACAGGAAGTTTGTTGCACAGTGGTGTTCAGGAAGATAATTTGTTGTGGTATGAGTCACACTCTAAATAATGCCTCAGTTTCCTGAACCTGCAATTTTTTGTCCCCCCAGACTGATTTCATGTCTATAGTGTCTTTCCCTAAGCCGAAATCCTGTTCATGCAGCTGAGAAATAAAAAAGAGTATATCTGTTTCGTATTAGTAAGCATATTTTTCTTTGCTGTTGTGGGTGCAAGCTTATAATAATATGAGCGTGGATCTGATGTATTCAATCCAGAAAAATAAGCAAACTTTTGTGCAAACATTTGTGAACTACCTTTCGGTGGTGTTGGACAATGTTCCCATTGGTGGTATGTGAAATCATTATGTGGGATACTTGCTTTATACTAAAAATGATTACCATAATGTTGGTAACAGTACAAGGTGTCAAAATCAGATGTATGATCATACATTTCATTTTTCAAGAATGCAGGAGATGTTCTAAATCAGACAGCATACTAGTTACAGTTTCAAAATCCCAATCGTAAGAGAAAGTACTGGAGGTGATGATGTAATTCAAAGGAATTTTAAATACATGCAGTATTTTTTAAAAGTTTATTGAGACCAAATACATCATATGAAACCCTATCCCAAACCAGTCCTTCAGGAAAGAGAACTGCTGTAATGTTCACAAAGGACAGGTATCTTTGTTCATGATTAGATGACTTATGTGGTTTCAGGACCAGGTTTGCATGTGATACTGCAGAGCATTGTGGGAGATAATGTCCATTCAGTAGTAAGAAAAAGACAGTCACTAACCCTATCCAGAGGAGTAGGAACAGTGTGCCAGTTGCTATCAAGAGCTGTAGCCATGGTGAAACAAGGTAAGTCTTTTTCAGACAAAGATAGAAATAATGAAGTCATTTTTTGTGGGAAACTGGAGCTGGCGGTGACTCAGGTTCACTTGGATCCAATGAGAAGGTGTCAAAATCGATGAAATCGATGAAATAGACAGATGCAGTTCGATCTATCTTTGGTAGCTCAGCAGGTTTTGTTGAACTTGCAGATGTCTCCTGTAGACGAATATTGATGTAGTTGTCGGTGGTAGGCCGAATTGATATCTCCTTGGTAAACAATATAATTTTCCTAATAATTAAGATAGTCATAGCTGAAGCATAGATTCTGTATAGGATCAAAATTAATATAGATTATATGGAATTTGGCGATCTTAAGCAATCCACACCTGTAGTTACAAAATCATTTATAGTTAGGGTTATCAGAGATAGAAATTCCTCTGATTTTTGACCCTTAATACCTTTGCGCCTATTTGACAAATCTTCACAAAATAAACTAAATTTATTACATTTTTCCAAATTTAAAGGTAATATGGTGATGTTAAAAATCACCAAAGGTGGGATTGATGGAGCAGGTAGAACGAAATTTTGTATACCTACTCTATTTTGCATCAAAAGACTCACCATATAACTTACTGATTATAATTTTACTAACAGCTTGGTGTGTTATTCTAATTCAACCTTTGCATACTCAAATTATACGTGGGAAATTGCTATTTGCATGGCAAAATAACTCTAATGATTAAAATACGTAAGCATATTAATAGTAGTACATGTGGTAATAGATATCGCATGATTTATGTTGCTTATGTGATGTTTACATTCCTGATTGGATCCTAAAGGTGAATATTATCGCTTTAAATGTCTATATATTCTGGGAAAATACTAATACATAAAGGGATTAGCGAGGGTATAACATTTCAATCTTCATTTCATTGTATTAATTATTGTTTTGTGTTTGTTTTGTTTAAGTTAGCATTTGGGCCTACCAAAACATGGAGTCCGAAAATCGAGTTCAGAAGTGGCCACCGTCTCGTGAGCGCGATACCTACTGGGCAGACTTGGATGGCTCCGTGAACTTCCTGACAAACCCTGTGCACCATGTCCTCGGTCAAGGATAGGATCTTGGTGGACTGCAAAAATACGGACAGTAAAAACCGGTTTAAAATGAACAATCGGATCATACACGTAAACCCAAAACATTGTAACAGAGGGACTATGTCATCACCGGAAGTGAACCAGCAAAATCCATGAGAAACCATAATGAACAAAAATCGGACGTTTTCGAACAGCCAATCACAGACTTTCCCCGCCTAAAAATGTTTCATGTTATCCCGAAATTTATTATAAAAAGAGTAGTAGAATCGGGAGGGGTCGGCCGATGCTGTCTATGCTGGCTTGCCCTGGTTTCCTGTTGTTGTTCCGAATCGTTCCAATTTCCTGACGTCTATGCTGGCGATGACAGATGCTTGCATGATTTCTGGTCCTATGGAGATTTTTGGGACTGTAACGTGCTGAGCAAAGAACTTTCAGACTTTGAGCTTTGGCCTGCTTTATTTGGACAATTTAACGGATAATTCGGTTATGCAGCGCCAATGAATTAGAGAAAATTCAGATAGCAAGAATAGGTAAATATAATGTCCGGTGATTTGAATTAATTGATCTAGAAAATTCTAAAAAATTCGATGAAACAAATGATAATATTAATTGCAATGAAATTTTAGATAAACAAATATTGATTAACAGAAAGTATGAGTTTGTGGTTTTTAGTTAAAGAGAATAAAGGATTCTGAGTCTTAAAATGTGTTTTAGCAGGTTCTAAATCACCATCAACCAATCCAACTAATTGGTCCATCGACCAAGTGGGTGGAGTGCCTTGATGTTTGGGATTAGGAATCCATAGGTGACGAACGTTAATGTATATTCTGTAAAATGACTTTTCCTTCCCTGAAGGTTATAAGGTACCCCCCACATTTCCAGCGCGATATCATCATCCCTCCTGTGTGCAGACTCGTGAGTCAGAGACGTGTGAGTGTTGCTGTTATGGGCCCCACCAATGACTGCATGTGTGAATGAGCTAGTGTGAAGTTGGGTCTGCAACGCAGGGAGGATAGTTGTGTATATATTTATTTTATTTATTTTAATCATTTGTTAAGCGCGCTGTCACCATGACAGGCATCCTGGCGCTGACTGAAGCTAGTGGGGCGGGGAAAGGCCAGAAGCAACAGGGGACAAGATTAGTGGACAGAAGTCTTGGGGAAAAACCAGGTTTTGATTCTTTTCCTAAAGGGTAGAAATTCAGAAATATGTCTAATTTCCGCTGGGAGCGAGTTTCAAAGCTTGGCAGCTGCCACATTGAAGGATCTGCCTCCGGATCTGATTTTTTTAAATTTTGGAACCATTGCCAGCTTGGCTTCAGAAGAGCGAAGCTGCCTAGCTGGGGTATACCAAGCAAATTTAGATTGGAGGGAGGCAGGGCCTATTGCATATAATGCCCTAAACACTATACAGAGGGCTTTAAATTGGACCCTCTGCCTCACCGGAAGCCAGTGGAGTTTGCTCAATGGGGAGGCTCCACTTGCTCTTCTAGGAAGCCCCAGTGCCAATTTTGCTGCTGCTGATTGGACTCTTTGGAGTCTGTCTAACAGGAACCCAGGGGATTCCAGCAACAAGGCGTTGCAATAGTCTAGACGACTAAGGATGGTACAGCGTACCACTTGGGCCCGTGCATGAGTGGGGAGGAGAGGCAATATCTTCCTTAGGGAGCGGAGGATAGCGAAGCAACAAGCAGAGGTCTTTTGGATGTGCGTCTCCATACTGAGTTCCTGATTCAGCATGACCCCGAGGTTGCGGATTGTGGCTACTGGACGCACTATGGTCCCGGATTCAGGTGGCCAGAAGTTGTCTGGGAAGGGCCGAGGAATCTTAGTACTAGTGCTAAAAAGTACCTCCGTTTTCCCTGCGTTGAATTGGAGGGAGTTGTTTTTTAGCCAGTAAGAGGTGTCACGTAGACATTTGTGAAAAGGTCTCAATAGAGATAGAGTCTTCTCCCTCCAAGGAGAGTATCAACTGCGTATCGTCAGCGTAGTTGATAATTTTGATGTTGTAGCTTTTGATAAGCGAGATCAGAGGTCTTAGGTACAGATTAAAAAGAATTGGACTGATTGCAGAGCCCTGGGGGACCCCATGTGGGACCAAAGTGAACACCGACTGAAAAGGGGGGATGGATACCGCTGGCTGTCTATCCTGGAGGAACGAGTGGAACCACTGTACTGCTGAACCTCTTATTCCTGCCTCAAACAGTCGTTTCAACAGAATATCATGGTTCACGTGTCAAAGGCGGCAGACATGTCAAGCAGGATAAGGAACGCTGCCTGCCTTCTGTCTGCACGCCTCTGAAGCTCGTCCATCGCAGTGATCAAGGCGGTCTCAGTTCCGTGGGTGGGCCTGAAACCAAATTGATCCGCGTCCAGAAGATGATGGGTAGAGAGGGTGTTACTAACACAGCTTTTGACAATTTTGGCTGGGAAGGGCAGCAGAGATATGGGACGGTAGTTTTTAGAACAGTCTGGGTCAAGAGAGGGCTTTTTTAACAGGGGGGAAACTAATGCCCGCTTCCACTGAGCAGGAACTATTCCGGTTGCAAGAGATTGGTTGCAAATAACGTGCAGAGAGGGAAGGAGTTCCAGCTCAAATTCTTTCCAAACTTTGTGAGGGACAGGGTCTAAAGGAGACCCAGAGGAGATCTTGCTGGCTAGTTTAACGAAGGCCTCATACGAGATAGAAGGGAGCTCAAGTAGGAGGTCATTTGAGGCCAATGGTGGCACTGCTGGCTGGTTCACGGGGGGTCTCGGATTAGGATCAGGATGAAGGGTGGAGTCAGGGGAGGCATCTAGGTCCTTAATGATGAGCTCAATTTTATTTTTAAAAAACGCATCAAGATTGTCACAGAGATCTTGAGACGGGATAATGGTGTTTTTGACACATTCCGGGTTGGTGAAACTATTCAATATATTAAAGATGTTTCTAGAGCTATTAGGGGAATTGCAGATCATGGAGGAGTAGTAGTCAGCTTTAGATTTTTTAATTGAGTTCTTATATTCCCGCACTTTATTTTTCCAAAGTTCTTTGGTGGTTTCAGTGTAATTTCGTCTCCACCTTCTCTCAGCCTGTTTATAGCTATGCTTCAGATCTTTTAGACTGTCATTAAACCAAGGCGCAGAATTGACGCTCCTGCAATTGCGAGTTTTTAGAGGGGCATGAACATCAAGGATAGTGGTAATCCTTGAACAAAGAGAGGAATAGTTATCATCAACCTGTTTATTCTCGTCAAAGAGTTGATCTAAATGAAACACTTCCCCTATAGAGTGCAGACGAGTAAGGACTTTCCAATCTCTGCACTTGGTTTTATTGGGCAGCCCAAGAGCTTTGGAATAGTCACTCTTAAGGTCTAAGAAGAACTTAATGAGTGAATGGTCAGTCCAATCCATGGGTAGAGTTTCTCCCATTGTTACTAACTGGGGGCCTGCGAACAATAGGTCTAAGAGGTGTCCACCCCTGTGGGTTGGTCCTGTGACCAACTGGGAGAGTCCAAGGCTCTCGCAGGAGTTGAGAAGGTTGCGTAGACCGGAGTCGAGGACGCCGTTCTGCCACAGATTGAAGTCACCCAGAATGAACAGTTTGTGATGCGAAAGTGCAATATTAGTTAAGATGGTCAAGAGCGCCTGTTGATGTTGAAGGCTAAACGCACCCGGTGGACGATAGCAGACTATCCCGGTAACAATGTTTCCGGACTGAGTCTGAATAGATAGTCCTAGAAGTTCAGTTACTTCGATCGAGTCTAAAGCACAGGACTTAATGTTGCAGGCTGCAGTGAAAATCACACCAACCCCCCCTCCTCTACCATTAGGTCTAGGGGTATGTAGGAATTTGAACCCAGGAGGACAAGTGAAGCCCGGGTCGACCATGCAATCAGGGCGCATCCAAGTTTCTGTCATAAAAAGGACGTCAAGTTCGTGAGATTCAATAAGAAGTTGGATTTCAATACTGTGCTTGGGCAGGGACCTTACATTCAGAAGTCCACATTTCAACAGATTGTTGGCCAGGAAGTCAGCTCGAGGCAGAGCCGTATTAAGCAGAGTGAAGGTTCCTTTGTCAGCATGAAACTTAGCAAGTTGTAAGAGCATCTCTCTGGAGTATGGAGGGCCAGAGGGGGGTATACTAAGGTCAGTAGGAGCGAGACATGCAGCATAGCTGGCGCTAGGCGCTACCTTGGCGCGGACGGGCGCAGACGGGCTTGCCTTAGGCGCGCCTCCGGCGCGCCTCCGGCGCTCCCGCTGCGCTCGTCCGCTGCGCTCGTCTGCTGCGCGTCCAAAATCTGCACATGATTTATGGATCTATGGGAAGGGGCAGGGAAGGAGGGGGCGTGGCCTCGAAAAGGGGCGTTGTCACGGCAAGCGCCGGAAATGGCGCCAAGAGTGTCCTGGTACTAGCAACCGGGGCAGCGCTAAATCCGCTGAGCGGCGTAGTCTGGGCGTTTGAAGTTTACCAGCTACAGCTTTGAAGGGAGCAGAGGGTGAGTAATTAAAAATACAGAGATAATGTGACTAATTTCCTCCTTTTTCTCCGGTCCCGTGCTGGATCAGTTTTTCTGGTACCAGGATGATGGTTTTATTGCATTGGTTTGGTGATTATTGCTTATTGATTTGATTATTGTTTATTGATTTTCCTATTTAGGATATTGATTATTGATTGTGGATGTTGGATAAGTATTAGTTTATGTATTAACACTCTATGTTGAGTCGCGTTGCGTTTTATGTTGTTTGACGACTTCTGGGATGTAGGAAGTCGGAAGTTTGTAATGATTTCGTAGTAGGGCAGATTGTTCGCTGCTCTCGGGAAAGACGCAATTATTGTGCTCTGTAGGTACACGGGGAAAACGTGTGACGATCGAAGTTGCATGACGCATTGTCTGGGTTCGATTTGGTAACATCGTTATATGTTGCCATTAGGGATATTTTCTGTATGAAAGAAGTGTATGGGTAGCGAAGGCCACCTGTGAAATTTTGGTCTTAAGTACCAGGAGTCCAAAAGGCACTCTGATTACGCTTATCACTAGAAAGGTAATAGGTGTTCCCTAAGCTTGTTAGAAGGATAGAGTAGAGGGAAGTGCTACTTTATTAACGAGTGTAATAATTCTGTAGTAGGGCAGATTGTCCACTGCTCTCGGGAAAGACAGGATTCTGTGTGAATGGACTACATTTTTTATATGAATGTGTGTAAATGAAATAGCATTCAGGTTAATTGTGAAACTCTGGTCTTAATTCTCAGGAGCATTGGGTCTCCAACAAGTGTTTTATTCCTAGAGAAACGGTTAGCTAATGCTCGCTAGAAGGGTAAAGTAGAGGGAAGTGCTACTTTATCGACGGATGTAATGATTCCGTAGTAGGGCAGACTGTTCGCTGCTCTCGGGAAAGACGGAATTCTGGTGAAAAAGGTCAAGACTATCCTTTTGTTAGCGAAACAGGTAATGGTGGCGTTTCTATGTCGGTACTAACAGAATTTTAGTAAAAAGTGAATGTAAAAAGTTTGCCGATAAATTTTGTAAAGGAGGGGTCAGCAGAAGCAGGAGTAACGAGAAAAGCTGACGTCAGAAAGACCGCACTGGGATTGGTTAGTCAGTAAGGGACGTAGACGCTCTGGATTGGTGCGTTAGTGTGCGCTGCGCTAGGAGTGGAGAATTACAGGGTGACGTAGATGCCCTGGATTGGTGCGTTAGTGAGAGTCGCGCTGGAATTGGAGAGTTTTAAAAGTGACATAGCCGCTCCGGATTGGTGTGTTAGTGTGATTCGCGCTACGATTGGATAAAACAAACAAAATAGTCGTAGAAGAAATCTAGCGCTACAGAAGAGAGAAAATGATGTATTACGATCCACCAGAAAAAGAGAAAAAGTCCTGGTTCGGTAAAATCAAGAACTTATTTAAAAAGGACAAACCGATTGTGACTAGAGAGGGACAGTTGCTTCCTCCAGCAAAATCATCTGCATTCTTTATGGTTGCAAAATATGGATATCATACATGTATGTGTTTAGACAATTGGGCAAAGTATACAAAAGATGATGGAGTTTTGGCATTTCCGGAACATGGTTCATTTAATTTAGCGGTTTTGAGAAATTTGAGAGAAAGAATGATGAAACTAGAACCGAGACCTAGACATACACAGTGTGAAGCATTGACAGAATGTGAATATGAGATGTATGACAGAGAACGGCAACGGAGTGGCGGAAGATACAGATATATGTTTGCCAGATCATATGGACAAGAGAATGATGATGATAGAATGAAGAGATGGTGAAGTGCAAATATGACTGATTGGTTGTTTCCTAAGAGAAATGTTGAAGAGACTACTAGTAGAAAATGTACAGAAAAGAGAAATAATACAGGAGCAGAAGGTTATAAGTATGGTGTGCATGAGTCGGAGGATGATGTTCTTGAAGACATGTTTTATAAAAATCCACCCCGTATCAACCAAATTCCATATTATTGACACCAAGTGCCCCAGTAAAAGAATCACCACAGAATATAACATTTGAAACAGTACCACATGAGGTAGGAAGAAATAATCCTTTCAGAGAAACAGACAATATTCAACCTAGTATATTGGCATATGAAAATTCAGCTGAATTAGCCAGAACTACTTTAACTGAGAAGATTAGGGAATTAACTAAAAATATGTAAGCTGTAACTGTTCCTGTAACAATAGGACCTGTAATGCTGAATTTTGATAAACAAAATGATAGTGAGCATTGTCTGACGATTCCTTATAACGGTAACAGAGAAAATGAAATACAAAGAAGAAATACAAGAGAAAATTCATGGGGACAAACGGTAGGAATTTCCGAACAAAGTACTAAAAATTTGACAGTAAATCAGAGTCTAGCAAATAGAGCAATAATGACGACAGAGTCAGTACCAGGATCACCAAAAGGTTTAGAACAGACACATAATGAAGTGATTCCTGTAGGTCCTACTTCTGATGAATTAAGTGAAAGGCTAAGAAGTTTACAGCAAAAAGATGCTGAGCCTAGACCTTTATATGTGTCCAAATTAAAAATAGTGCTATAAGAATTAATAGTAGGGACTATTCCTATGGAAAAGTTAAAAACCTATCAGGATGAAGAATTAATGTTTCTATGCAAAAGTATAACGTGGAGAGCGAGACATTTACATGAAAGATTAGAAGAAATAGCAAATGAAATGGGTATTGACTTCGAAAAGGTAAAGTCATTACATACAGAGTAGATTTTTCTGAAAAGGACATTGAAATTTGAATACCACAGAACGAACAACTCAGATTAATGACTTAATAATTTTACTAAGAAAATGGGGCGATGTAGACAAATGGAAAAGTAGATGATTTCGAAAATGAGATGATATAACAGGTAAACATTTGCGGCTTACCCAGTAAGAGAAAAAGAAAAGGTAATAACTGAATGTCCCCTGAGAGAGATTCCAGGTGGAGGCTATGTACATGTCCCCTGGACCAGACAAGATATTTTGTCATTTACAAATGATTTTCCACGACTGCGCGAGAAGCCAGTTGAGTGGTATAGGCAGGTAGACAGGTTTGTAAAATTATCAAAAGTTCTATGGATTGATTTGAATAGCTTATTTGACATAATTGTACCAGCAGATCTATGGACAGAATGTAAAATTACAATAAGTTGGCCTACACAAGAATACCCTAGAGGTCCAAAAACAGGTGCCCCCTGATCCAGAAGTAATGAGAAAATATGAACAAGTAATTACCTTTCTGAAAAATAAAGTACCTCCTAAAGAAACTGATTGGGCAAAGATTGATAGGACTCATCAAGAAGCAAAGGAATCTGTACATGCTTATTACGAAAGGTTGATTCTTGCCTTTAAACAGTATAGTGGTGATGAAAATTTGAGTGAGAAAGATTTGAGTCATTTTGTATATCGATTTGTGTATGGGTTGCGACCTGAAGTAAGTGAAATGATTAAACAGCATACAGTAGATTGGCAAAATAAAAAGATAGATGAAGTACTGAGACATGCAAAATATTTCAGTGATGAAATTGAAGCAAAGCAGCGTAAATTAAAAGAAAAAGCCATGTGGGCTCAAGTAAAAGTGGCAGAGAGACAGGAAGCTCAATTGATTGAACAAGCAAATGGTACAGGCATGAGACAAAAACTTAATATTGGAAAAGGGAAAGGACAAATTAATATAGATGAAGCCAAAAAGAAATGGCTATGTCATAATTGCGGAAGAATAGGGCATTGGAAAACCGAGTGTAAATTTCCCCCAAGTGCTAATGGTGATAATGCATCATTGAATTCACAGGTGCAGAATGAGTTGAGTTGTCAACCGCAGCGACAGCAGCAGGTTGTTGCCCAACAGAATCAGGCGCCAAAACTGCCTTTTCCACAGAGCGCAAATCCTCAGAAATACAGTAATGAGACAGGATTCTACAACGAAGAACAGGTAACTAAACTGTCGCGCGCTAGTGCTGTATCACAGTATTGGCTACAACGCGATGAGAGTGAGTCAGAAGAAAGTTATTGACGGTGCTGAGGGGAGGAAGAGGAGTGCGTACTTGGCGCAACTCCTGAAGTAGGCCAGACTGGCCCATTTGTGGATGGATAGGTAAATGACGAAAACATTACTTTCCTAGTAGATACTGGTGCTACTCGTTCAACTGTTAGGTCAGCTGATGTTAAAAATCTTCCTCTCTCGGATGAAACAATCCAAGTAGTTGGAGTATCCAACAGACAGATAAAAACGTATCTCACTGAACCAGTTAAAGTTAACATAGGGAAATTTTCTGAAATGCACAGTTTTGTCGTGTGCGATTCAAGCCCTGTAAATTTGTTAGGGAGAGATTTTCTGTGCAACATGAATTGCACAATATTTTGTACTCCAGATGGTATAGCATTTGAGACTCCAGATGAGGATGTGCTGTATAAAATGACTATGGCTAATATGGAACCTGAAATTACCGAGGCATTTGCTGTATTTGATCCCGAGGAGCTGCCTCAAGAATTGAAAAATACAGTAAAGACAGAGGTATGGGATTTCACAGGAGAAGATGTGGGATTGATCAAAAACGTAGATCCCGTAAAAGTTGCTGTAAAGGAAGGAGTAAGTTACCCAAATATTCCGCAGTACAAATTGACACCCAAGATAATTGCAGGAGTCACTCCTAAAATAGACAGAATGATTAAACAAGGTATTTTGAAGGAAATAATGAGCAGTCCATGTAGTTCACCAATTATGGGTCTGAAAAAGCCTAATGGAACTTTTAGAATAGTGCAAGATCTGTGGAAAATAAATAAAATTGTTGTATCATGTCGTTCCATTGTACCAAATCCATCTGTGATTTTGTATCAGATTCCTCACGACGCGGAATGGTATACAGTAATTGATTTGTATCATGCTTTCTTTTAAACTCTATTGTACCCGGACAGCCAACAGATTTTTGCGTTCCGGTTTGGCGAACGTATTTTGGCATGGTGCCGAATCCCACAGGGGTATACAGAGAGTCCCTCAATATTCAATCAGATATTAAAAAAGTCCTTAGAAGATTTAAAAATGCCTGAAAGTTCAGTCTTGGTCCAATATATCGATGACCTGCTTGTGGCATCAAGAACTCGAGAACTTGTGTAGTGGATACCATTGCATTGCTGAATCATTTGGCAGATGGAGGGCTTAAAGTAGCCCGATCGAAATTGCAATTCTGTCAGAAAGAAGTACAATATTTAGGCCACAAAATTGAAAAAGGACTGAGAAAAGTAACTGCAGATAGAATCAAGATAATAAAAGGAATGAGAGCCCCAATGACGCAAAGAGAAGTGAGAATGTTTCTTGGAATGGTTGGATATTGTCGTCAGTGGATAAGTAACTTTTCCATGACTGCAAAACCTTTGGTACGCTTGACAAGAAGTGATGTAAAAGATCCCATTGAATTAAATAAAGAAGAGTTGACGGCTTTTAAACAATTGAGAGATGGTTCGTGTAAAGCACCAGCACTTGGCATGCCTGACTATGAGAAAGAATTTGAACTCTATTGCAGCAAAAGAAATGGATGTGTACTTTCTGTGTTAATACAAAAATATGGAAAACTGAGGAGACCAATTGGATATTTTTCAGCTATATTAGACCCTGTAGCTGTAGCATTGCCTGGTTGTTTGAAAGCTGTAGCAGCCACTTGTAAGAGCTTGGAACAGAGTGAAGGAATTGTGATGGGATATCCTGTGCGAGTGTTTGTACCTCAAGATGCGGGACGCTGGCGTGGCCGCGCAGCCTAGCTCTGTTATCTCTTCAAGTGGAGGGGGTGAGAATTGCGTATTTGCACACGATATTTGCATTATTTGCACAATTGTTTTAAAAAAGCTTGACATCGGGGAATTGAGGGGTTCTAATAGCTGGTAATTGTGGGAATTGTATGTTTGGAACAAGGGAACTGCTCATTTGTATAGCGCCGGAAACGAGGACAAGTGAAAGTACCTGTTCACTGACCTGAGCGGAACTGCATCGCCGCTCGGGTTGGCAGTCTAGTCGCTAGGCGATAGACTATAAAAGCGGGACGCTGGCGTGGCCGTGCAGCCTAGCTTTGTTATGTCTTCAAGTGGAGGGGGCGAGAATTGCGTATTTGCACACGATATTTGCATTATTTGCACAATTGTTTTTAAAAAGCTTGACATCGGGGAATTGAGGGGTTTTAATAGCTGGTAATTGTGGGAATTGTATGTTTGGAACAAGGGAACTGCTCATTTGTATAGCGCCGGAAACGAGGACAAGTGAAAGTACCTGTTCACTGACCTGAGCGGAACTGCTTCGCCGCTCGGGTTGGCAGACTAGTCGCTAGGCGATAGACTATAAAAGCGGGACACTGGCTTGGCCACGCAGCCTAGCTTTGTTATCTCTTCAAGTGGAGGGGGCGAGAATTGCGTATTTGCCCTCAATATTTGCATTATTTGCACAATTGTTTTAAAAAAGCTTGACATCGGGGAATTGAAGCGTTTTAATAGCTGGTAATTGTGGGAATTGTATGTTTGGAACAAGGGAACTGCTCATTTGTATAGCGCCGGAAACGAGGACAAGTGAAAGTACCTGTTCACTGACCTGAGCGGAACTGCATCGCTCGGGTTGGCAGTCTAGTCGCTAGGCGATAGACTATAAAAGTGGGACGCTGGCATGGCCGCGCAGCGGCAGCGCCGCTGGCACGCCAAAGGCGCACCTAAGGCAAGCCCGTCTGCGCCTGTTCGCGCTCGGGCCGCGCGTAGCGCCAGTTATGCTGCCCGTGATGCTGTGGAGGACACCGTCAGGGAGCGGCTTTGCTACACGAGCAAGCAACTTAAAAGGATAGGCAGGTCAGTGAGCAATAGGCCTAGCACCTCTGATGTGAAAGTTGTATTGGACTGTAAAATTGATCCAAAAAGGAAGAATGCTATACTGGGAGGACTGCTTAATGTTAGGTCATTGCCTAAACATTATGTGGAGATTCAATTACTACTTGACTCTCATTGCCTGGACGCTCTCTTTATGACCGAAACCTGGACTCTGCCAGGTATGGAGGTTGATTTAGGCCTGGCTTGTCCTCAAGGTTTTAAAGTTATGCATAAGCCGAGAGCCTCAGGACGAGGAGGTGGGGCAGGAAATATTTTTAGGGAAAATCTGGACCTTATCCAAATAGAGATTGATGAGACTGAGGGCTTTGAACTTTTTGGCTTTTCCTTTAAAGACTCCTGGGGATGCCTTTTGTCGGGAATTATCTGTTACAGACCCCCAGGAATGATAAAAGTATCTCATCTGCAGGGACTGATTGACACCATCTGCAATGTGGCCCTTACTCACTCCAATTTACTCCTTATGGGTGACTTCAATCTTTGGTGCAAGGAACTCTGGACTCTGGATATAGTAATTGTATCCAGGCCTGCGAGAATTTACAACTGCACCAGTGGATTACTGAACCCACCCATAGTGGAGGGAATATTTTGGATCTTGTCTTCTCTTAAGAAAAAGCGGTGGAAATAGTGGAGATTCTCCCGGTTGACTGGTCTGATCATCACCTGGTCAAGTTTCAGCTACTTGACATTAGAGGGGGTCGACCGGACACCAAAGTAACAAGGGTGTTTAAAAGTAGAGATTGGAAAGGCTTTTTAAAAAATAAGACTGATTTTTCCTTAACCTTCCCGGCGGATCAGGTTCCTGATACAGACAGAACAGTAGAAGATATCTATCTGGACTTCTGTGCTCAGATTTTAAATAGGCTCGACCTGGTTGCTCCTATTAAAGACTGTAAAAGGACTGGCAGGCCGTCGGCATGCTGGTACAATGACCACCTGAAAAAGATTAAATTGAACTGTCGAAAGGCCGAGCGGAACTGGAGGAAGCATTACCTGGATGAGGATAGAGCCTCTTGGAAGGCTTCTATGGCAGAATACAAGAAAGAGATTAATGCGGCTAAATCTAACTTTTTTGCCAACACTATTCTACACTCTAAGAATGACTCTAGAGCTATTTTCAAAATAGTGAAGGATATGAGTGCTCCTGAGTGTACTCAATCTAAAACTATACCAACTCAAGCTCTATGCAATAGCTTAGCAACCTTCTTTATTGAGAAAATCAGCAACATCATTGATGGACTGAACAGGAATAATCATTCCCGGAAAGAAAGAACTACTTCTGGATGTAATAAGTCATGTGACTTAGGGCAGGACAACAGGGTAGGAAAAAAGGAATTGCCGTCCTTAAGCACATTCGAACTACCTTCGGAAGAAGTATTTAATAAAATCACCTTGAGTGTATCCACAGGGTCTCCTTTAGTTCCGCTTCCTCATAAGATCTGGAAAGAGCTGGGATCTGAGCTCTTTCCTATTTTACGCCAGATTTGTAACCACTCCTTAACTTCTGGTATGGTGCCAGCCTGTTGGAAACGGGCTATGGTTACACCGCTCCTAAAAAAGCCGACTCTAGACCCAACTTGTGCGGGGAACTACAGACCCATCTCTCTCCTACCATACCCGATCAAGATTATTGAGCGGCTGGCAAGTAAATCCCTGTCTCAGTTCCTGGAAGCAAATCTAAATTGGACGATGTTCAGTTTGGTTTTCGACCGGGCCACGGAACTGAGACTGCCTTGGTGACCGTGTTAGATGATCTACGACTACGGGCAGACAGGGGTCAATCGGGTATTTTAGTCCTACTCGACCTGTCTGCCGCTTTTGACACGGTGGATCATTGCATCTTGCTGACCAGGTTGGAGGAGGCTGGGGTGGTAGGTGTAGTGTTAGAATGGTTTCGGTCATACCTTTCTGACAGAAGTCAGGTGGTTCTTCTTCCTCTGTACCAATCAGAATTCTATGATATCCTCTACGGTGTTCCCCAGGGGTCGGCTATAAGCCCTATTCTCTTTCATCTCTATATGAGATCCCTAATTGGTGTTATGAAAGCGCATGGGGTGAGAACAGTGAACTATGGCGATGACACCCAGCTTTTTTTCTCATTGGAGGGAGATCAGTCAATCTCCTTGACTTCCTTTCATGAGTGTATGCAAGATACCGCCCACTGGTTGAGAAATAACTAGGGGTGGGCGGAATTTGCGTAATCGCGTTACGCAAATCTCCGCGAAACGGTAAAAATCTCCGTGAACACGCAGAAATTCCGCGAACACGCGGAATTGCTTGTTCGCGATACTTTTTTCCTGTTAGTGTTCGCTGTTTGCGTGCTCGGGGTGAAATATCTTGCGAACACGCATATTGAGAACGCAAACAAGCAAAAAATTTCGCGAAGTCGCGGAACGCAGATTTTTGGGCAATTTCGAGTTCTCCGCGGAACGCGAAATTACCCAAATTCCGCAAATTCCGCGAACGGAACGGAATTTACCGCCCAGGCCTAGAAATAACTCACTTCAATTCAACTCAGATAAGACGGATGTCTTATACTGTGGGGTGGGGAAGGTTCCCCCTCCTTTTCCGTCTAACTTTTGGCCTTCCCCAACTACATCTGTCCAAACACCAGTTCGAACAGTGCGCAATTTGGGAGCAATGCTGGACCATAGAAGCGCAGGTAAATAGGGTGGTTGGAAGCTGTTTTTCCCTGATCAAGATACTAAGGTAAATTCTTCCTTTACTGCCAAAGGTGACCAGGGCGCTGGTTGTTGGTAGCATTATCCTTAGTAGGCTTGATTATTGTAATGCCCTCTTATTGGAGGCCCCAAGATTTTTGATTGAGCGCCTTCAAAGAGTTCAAACTGTGGCAGCTAAATTGGCACTGATGTGGCCTCGCCGCTCGTCTGGGTCATCAACATTGGCAGAACTTCATTGGCTGCCTATATCACAGAGGGTTCAGTTTAAGTCCCTGTGTCTGGTCTTTAAGGCCATCCATGGCCTTGGACCTAGACCTTTGCAAGGGCTCTTTACATGGTACACACCATCAAGGCGCCTTCGCTCAGCCACTGCCTGCCTGGTGAAAGTTCCAAGGACTCAAAGAGTTAGATCAGGAGGAAGAGCGTTTAGCTCTGCTGCGGCCAAACTTTGGAACAGTATCCTTCTTGAATACAGACAGATGACTGATCTGCTACAGTTAAGGAAAAAGATTAAAACGTGGCTGTTCCTAGAGTACGCAGCATCTAGGAGCCGCTGTTATTATATAGTATCCTTCTCTCCATACATGATTCTTTCTTCCACCGCTTGTTGAGAATTTATGTAGCAGCACCAAGATACCCTTTGGGTGATAGCTGTGCTTTACAAGTTCCAAATACAATACAATACAATACAAGATGTGGCAATCCTTTTAACAAGGAGCCGCACTCAGTTCATGACGCATAGTCTTCTGGCTAAATATGAGAAAGTCATCCTAGGTGCAACGAATGTGAGCCTTGTGAGATGTCAGAATGTGAATCCTTCAACGTTACTGCCTGATGCTGAGAATGTGGAAGTCAGAGACGATGTGGATCATGACTGTTCGGAAGTGCTTGATTTCTGTACCAAACCACATGCCGATATAAAAGATGTACCCTTGACAGAAAGTGACTATGTGATTTTAGTGGATGAATCAAGCTTGAGAACGGATGAGGGAATTCTGAGTGCAGCGTATGCAGTATGTACGTTAGCAGCTGTATTGGAAGCATCTTGCCTAAAAGGAGTAAAATCAGCCCAGGCTGCTGAACTTTTTGCATTAACAAGAGCATGCAAGTTGGGAAAGAATGTGAGAGTGACTGTGATAACCGATAGTCAATATGGCTTTGGTGTAGTGCATGACTTTGGGCAAATCTGGTCCCAAAGACGGTTTTTGACATCAAGTGGAACTCCTATAAGGAATGCTGAAGTGGTTGGAAAATTGCTTGAGGCAATATAGCTGCCTAAGCAGTTAGCTGTTGTGAAATGTGCGGCCCACTCGAAGTCAAATGACTATATTTCAGCTGGCAACCAATTTGCCAAAGATATGGCTCAATACTGCGCACGTAATCAGAACTCTGTGAATCGGGGAAGAGAAAGAGAAAATAATTCATGTCCCTTGTTGTTTACTAACACTTTGAATTCATGGGAAGAAGTGAGGCAGTTGCAGGAAGAAGCAGGAGATGAGGAAATGAGACAGTGGGTAAAAGCAGGATGTGCACCACGGGAAACAGATCATGTGTGGGTTTATCGGGATGGAAGACCAGTTATGCCTGATAGTATGGTTTCTGCCATGGCACGGTTGTATCATGGACAAGCACATGTAGGAAGAGATGCAATGATCAGACTTTTCAAATAGACAAGGTATAATGCAAAATTTTGACTTGTAGCTGAAAGCCTTTGTCAAAGATGTCTTATATGTCAGCAATTCAATCCTGGAAGAAAAACAGTGGTAAGTCTGGGAACTATAGGATGAGAAGGAGGGCCTTTCACCAGAATGCAGATTGACTTCATTGAAGTGGTCCCCTGTAACAGGTTGAGGTATGTTCTAGTGATGGTTTGTCTGTTCTCCCGATGGGTGGAAGCATACCCAACAAGAAGACGTGATGGAATTACAGTAGCTAAGCTATTATTGAGAGAGTTTATTCCTAGGTTTGGTTTTCCAGTTACGATTGAGTCAGATAGAGGAAAACATTTCCATAATGAAATCATGAAATTAATTTGTGAAGCATTGAATGTACAACAGAAACTACATTGTGCCTATCGCCCAGAGGCTTCTGGTGTGGTGGAACAAGTAAATGGCACCATTAAAAACAGAGTGGGAAAAATGTGTTTAGCCACAGGTTTGAAATGGCCTGATGTCTTGCCTCTGGTACTCATGACTATTAGATCTATTCCAGATAGGAATACAGGTCTGAGTCCCCATGAAATTGTCATGGGAAGAGCAATGCAACATGTTTTCATACCAGTCAACAAGCTATTGCCTATATCTGATGACTTGTTGTTGGATTATTGCAAGGGGTTGGCTGATTCCGTTCATTCTGTGTTCCATTAGGTTGGATCGGATGCCACCACTCTTGAAAAGAAGCCAGCTCATGATTTGAGCCTAGGCGACTGGGTGAGAATAAAAGTGCACAGAAGACGAAACTGTTTGGTCCCACGTTGGGGAAAACCACGTCTGGTGATTCTGACCACGACAACAGCTGTAAAATGTGCAGGAGTAAAGAACTGGATTCATGCTAGTCACACCTTGCGAATTCCAAATCCAGTGGATAACAAGGAAGGAGAATACTTTGAAGAATCAGATACAAGTTCTGAATAAGATACTGAAGAAATAAGAACAAGACAAACTCCTGAAAGGGGGGAGTTAGAACCAAGTCCAGTTATTGCACCAGAGAATCTTCCTCTAAGAAGAAAATTACAGATTTCTGACACAAGCTCAGAATCAGACACTGAACCAGTACAAGCACACACAAGAGTGAAAATAAAAACATTGAAGAGACTGTCAAAGAAATTCTTGATAAAGAAGTTCCGAATGAAATATTAGAGGGAAATTCCACCTGAAATAACAAAATTAGATGGTAAGGTACCAGATACAGAGAGTGAGCGAAAGATTTTTGCGGAAGACCCCCGAGGAGCTGTAGGGAAACCATACATCCAGGTAGAAGAAGGGACAGTTAGTCAGCAGGAAGATTGTGTGGAAGAACCACGAGGAGGTACAGAAGTAGGTAAGAAAAGGGAAGTGGTTGAAAGAAAGACTACTGAAAGTAAAGGTCAAGTTTGAACTGAATCGGAGGACAGTGATGAAGAAGTACCAGAAGGTAGAGTCTTGAGAAAAAGAGCATGGAGAACTGAGAGAAATGAAAAAGGAAGTAAGTTGAAAAGGCCAGCAAGGGATGAAATTTGGCCAAACAAGATAAAGAGATTAAGATACAGATTGACACGAGTAAATTCATCCAAAGCTGAACAGGTGAATGAAGTGTCTAGCCAAGAGAAATCAAAAGACGTGGAACAAACAACAGCAGAAGAAAGTAAGATAATGAGAAGACCTAACCAGAAGTATAAGTCATCGTAATGGTCATATGTGGCACTGCCTGAAGTAAAAGAAGAGGCAGACAGCCAAGGGGATCTAGAGGTGACCGTACCAGGAGTGGTTGAGGAAGACGAAGAGTCGGAAATCCTGAGAGTTATCTAATGCGTGAAACGTTGCTTTAGCGTGGGGATTCCTAACGCCCAGCTTTGCATCTCTAATGAGATGCAAAGTGGGCGTTCCTGACCTAACATGACAGGAGAAATATCGCTAAGCTACATTTCTCCTATCATCAAGCCCCACGCTATGAAGCATAGCGGCAGGAAAAGTTGCGATAACTCGGGTTATCGTTAATTTCCTTACGCCTGCTTCAGGACTGACTTAGCCATGATATCCTAGGAAAGGAGGATATCATGGCTAAGTTTGTGAGTCCCTATCAGCAAGCTAACGCCACATTGCGTGAGATTATCGCTGGGTTTCCAGCGATAATCTCACGTTAGGCAGCTAGCGCTAGGATTTTTATCGCTGAGGAGATAAGCGTTGCTAATAGCACGCTATCTCAGCGATAAAAATCCACGCTAGCCGGCGATAATTATCCTCACGCTAAGAGCGCTGAGCGATAATTATCGCCGGTTGTTGCTGATATGCCCCCAAGTAGGTGCTTAGAGCCTTGGGTTAGACAAAACTAGTTGTGAAGTAGAAGAGCCTAAGTCAAAAGACACTGATGATTTTTCGAAATGGCAAACACAGAAAGTAGAAAATCTAAATGTGTGTTCCTTAGAAGATGGTTCAAAATGTGTTGTTGTACAAGATTACTAATGCTTCTGTGGAGTGTGTTCGCTTTAATGGTTTAATTTAAGGTTACATTAGAAACAATAGAAGGTCATAGCAAAAATAAGACTAATGTAGAAAAGATTCAAAAGATTTATCCGACTAAAATAGATAGAAATTATTTACATAAACATAGGTCCATAACTGATTTCTCTAACAATGTTTTTTCAAAATTATTATATGAATATGTGAAGACGATGGACGTGAGGGCTTGTTACGTCTACAAGCAGTTGCCTGCATCAGTATCTGAGGGAGTGACATATCATCACCTCCCTGTGACATATGGAATAACCTGTAGTGTATTATCAAGTTTGTTTTACGAAATAGGGAAACTAGAATATTACTTTTCAGATGTAGATAACATATTTTCACAAATACCTGTAGTTAACAAGCTGAATAAAGTAAATCCTGCTAAGGTGTTAGGTGAATTTTTCTTAGAAACTAAAGAATTACCATTAGAGTCAATATTTAGAAACAATCTAAATTGTAGTTTAAAGAAGGAGGAGAAAACATTTTTAGATATAGTAGAAGAAAGGAGATTGAAAATGCAAAAGAAGGTACCTTAGGGAAAAGAAGAAAAGACAGTCTGGGATGTTGAAAGAGAGAAACATTTGAAAGGAGAAGCTAGTCCATCAATGGCTTTAGATTGGCCTCAGAAAGGAAGTTGTGTATCAGAAGGAATCAAACTGTATATGATAATTACTTTGTAGGCACAAGTGACTGCCATGATACTTATAGAATCATGGGTGGATGGGGATTTAAAGGAGGAAATGATCCGTTTTTTCCTGGATAATATTTTATCTGCGGGAACAAAGCATATTATCGATTGCCAGATCACTGGTGTGGCACATGTTATCAAGGCCTGGTTTTCCCAAAGATATTTCATGTGGGAAGAGGAAAAGATGGTGCACATGAGATAGGTAGACAACTAACACGTAGAAGAAGAGAATCTTGGTCAGAAATTGTAGAGAACATTTTTGGAGCATTGATACCAGCAGTGGGAATATCTCTGAATGCACATAAAATTAGAAAATTATCAACAGTAGTGGATCTCTTGTCAACAAGCACTGCTGAAGGGTTTTTATTGGTAAACACTGAAATGGTTGCCATGCGAGCCATGGTAATGCAAAATCGACTTGCCCTTGATATAATTTTGGCAAAAGAGGGTGGAGTCTGTGGAATTCTGAAAGTTCAACATTGTTGTACTTACATTCCTGACGAAAGTCAAGACTTGAAGACGTATATTAAGAATATAACAGATTTGCATGAGGAGATTGTTCCACTGGAGGCTGAAGGAATTTTGGAAAAGATTGGGAAAAGGTTTTCTATTATTAAGAACCTTTTACTAAAACTAGGTAGTACCTTTATTGGTAAGATATTATTTCCAGTAACATGTGTGATTATTTTAGTATTAATTCTAAGATTAGGATGTCTATGTAGCAAAAGAAGAAAATTACGAAATAACATACAAAGAGAAACTGTAAAGAAAAGAGAGAAAGAAAGAAAAGAAAGAGGTTTTGAAGAAGTAGAATTAGAAGAGTGGAAAGAGAACATGTATAGAAAAACAAGAGAAGAGGAGACAGGTGAAACAGTGATGTGAACTAACAAAATGTTAAGAGAACTGAATTCATTTCCATTTACTAAATTTTTCCAAATTTAAAGGTAATGTGGTGATGTTAAAAATCACCAAAGGGGGGATTGATGGAGCAGGTAGAACGACATTTTGTATACCTCCTCCATTTTGCATGAAAAGACTAACCATATAACTTACTGATTATAATTTTACTAACAGCATGGTGGGTTTTTCTAACTCAACCTTTGCATACTGCTATTTGCATGGCAAAATAACTCTAATGATTAAAATACGTAAGCATATTAATAGTAGTACATGTGGTAAAATATATCGCATGATTTATGTTGCTTATGTGATGTTTGCATTCCTGATTGGATCCTAAAGGTGAATATTATCACTTTAAATGTCGCTTTATGCTAGGAAAATACTAATACATAAAGGGATTAGTGAGGGTATAACATTTGAGTCTTCATTTTTTTGTATTCAGTATTCTTTTTTGTTTGTTTTGCTTAACTTAGCACTTGGGCCTACCAAAACCTGGCGTCCGAAAATCGAGTTCAGAAGTGGCCACCGTCTCGTGAGCGCGATACCTACTGCGCAGACTCGGAACTTCCTGACAAACCCTGTGCACCATGTCCTCGGTCAAGGATAGGATCTTGGGGGATTGCCAAAATACGGACAGTAAAAAACGGTTTAAAATGAATAATCGCATCATACAAGTAAACCCAAAACATTGTAACATAAGGACTATGTCATCACCGGAAGTGAACCAGCAAAATCCATGAGAAACCATAATGAACAAAAATTGGACGTTTTCGATCAGCCAATCACAGACTTTCTCCGCCTAAAAATGTTTCATGTTATCCCGAAATTTATTATAAAAAGAGTTGTAGAATAGGGAGGGGTCAGTCGATGCTGTCTATGCTGGTTTGTCCTGGGTTCCTGTTGTTGTTCCGAATCGTTTCAATTTCCTGACGACTATGCTGGCGATGACAGATGCTTGCACGATTTCTGGTCCTATGAAGATCTTTGGGACTGTAACATGCTGAGCAAAGAACTTTCTGACTTTGAGCTTTGGCCTGCTTTATTTGGACAATTTAACGGCTAATTCGGTTATGCAGAGCCAATGAATTAGAGAAAATCCAGATAGCAAGAATAGGTAAATATAATGTCCGGTGATTTGAATTAATTGATCTAGAAAATTCTAAAAAATTTGATGAAACAAATTCTAATAAAAATTGCAATGAAATTTTAGATAAACAAATATTGATTAACAGAAATTATGAGTTTATGGTATTTAGTTAAAGAGAATAAAGGGTTCTGAGTCTTAAAATGTGTTTTAGCTGGTTCTAAATCACCATCAACCAATCCAACTAATTGGTCCATCGACCAAGTGGGTGGAGTGCCTTGATGTTTGGGATTAGGAATCTATAGGTGGCGAACGTTAATGTATATTTTGTAAAATACCTTTTCCTTCCCTGAAGGTTATAAGGTACGCCCCACATGTCCAGCACGATATCAGCATCCCTCCTGTGTGCAGACTCGTGAGTCAGAGACGTGTGAGTGTTGGTGTTATGGGCCCCACCAATGACTGCATGTGTGAATGAGCTAGTGTGAAGTTGGGTCTGCGACGCAGGGAGGATAGTTGTGTATATATGATTTCCTCCTTTTTCTCCGGTCCCGTGCTGGATCAATATATATATATTCCAGAGTGGTGGTGGCCACTCTGTAGTTATAGTTAGGGTTATCAGAGATAGAAATTCCTCTGGTTTTTGTCCCTTAATACCTTTGCGCCTGTTTGTCAAATCTTCACAAAAGTTTGCAGACCTATTTCACCAGTTACATTGGTGAAGGATTGAAGGTTTGACTGCGTTTGGTGAAGGAGATGCAATGTAAAAAAGGGGTCCCAAAATACATTTGCACTCATATGCACTTTCCATAGACTTTTGTAGTTCTCAGAAGGCAAAAATGGTCAGTCGAATTTCTAAGGAATTTCACAGGAATGCACACTATAATATTTAGAGGATTCTCTTCCACATGGTAACTACATTTGTGCAGTGAGTGTTAAGTTATAAGGCAAAACAACTTAGTGATATCTGTTTCCACACTACTACCACTGTTGTATTGTGGTACATAGTGATGTGAAGGGATTACAACTTTGGCTAATGGCTGCCTTTTCAAAACAACAAGGCAGTCATCTTGTTTTTTCGGTCCACTTTGGCTGTGATCTATGTTATACCTTCAGATGCAGGTAAGTATTAGGTTTTGTATTTTTCCCATATCTATTACCACTTTATCAAAGTGGTAATAGGTAGGGAACATTATTTAAAAGGCTCAATATTTTTTTTTAATTACATGGTATCTAATACTACCACATAGATTTCTAGAAAGTACTGTTATACCTTACAAACTGTTTTTTAATAAGCCACCCATTTTTTTACCATCACTCACTTCAAAATTAGATTGGCAAAATGTTGGAGGGAGGCCCACCGGGTAGTCGGGGAGACTATTCCGGACACCCTCCTACCGCGAAGGTTATAGCCGAGCGCCGCTGAGAAGCCCCCTCGGGGAGGTCTTTCTCCTATGTTCATACTAGGCCCAGTAACACCACCACACAGGACTCAGTAGTAGTTGCAAGATTAGATTCTTTATCGGGAGCAATGCGTGCAATATTTACAGAGGGATCGAGGGATCCGATCAGAGTCTCAATGTTCGTTCAAGAGGGAAGGGTAGCGGGACAGTCTTAGTGCCAGCCAGGCACGGGAGGGCTCTGCGCCAGACCTTGGATGCTGGTCTCAGAGCGGCTCGGACGTGGAGAGCCGCGACGTCGTCTGCAGGGCTCGGATGGTAGTTCCGCTTCGGTCGAGCCGCGACGAGGTCAGCTGGGCTCTGGTGGTAAGGTTCAACAAGGTCGGGCCGCGACAGCGTCAGCAGGGCCCCAAAGGTTCGTGAAGGTCTTTAAGCACGGTGGAGCTGCGACGCCGTCAGCAGGGCTCAAGTGGTGGTTCAGGGTGAGTCTTCTTCCGTAGGGTCAGCCGCGATCCGATCAGCAGGGCTCTTGACTCCCGGATACAACTGCTGTCCTGTTGTCGGGTTGCCCCAGATATAGGACGGGAGCCCTTTGATGTCCAGACCCGTGCGCCCGGAGGGGGCGGAGAGGCCGGGTAGGGAGCGGCCAGACGCCCAGCAGGAGAGGCGCCAGGCCCCATAGAGCTGTGGGGTGATCACACCTAGGTGTGGAGAGACGGTAGGGGGTCCCATCGATACTGCCCTCCGCCGGGAGTGGGAAGGGCTCACGTGGTCTCCCCCGGGCCAGGGGTTGGCCAGGGGTTGGCGTCTCGATGTCGGGCCTCGCTGGGACCGAGGCCGGGTAGAGCAGGGTCATACAGGTGGTCACGTGGAGTGACGTGCAATCCAAGATGGCGGAGTTCCGATGTGCATGGGACCTCGTGCGGAAACAGGACCGCGCCACGAGGCCGGCTCCCACACGCGTCACCCCCAGCTGAAGGCAGGGAGAGTCACCCATCTTCTTGGGGGTTCTCCTCGCCGAGGCGGAAGAACCGGGACAGGCCGTCAGCATTGGCGTGGTCGTTGCCGGGCTGGTGTTCAACAGTGAAGTCCATCCCTTGCAGCGAGATGGACCAGCGTAACAACTTGGGGTTCTCGCCCCGCATTTGCATGAGCCACCGCAAGGGCCGGTGGTCAGTCTGGACCCTGAAGTGGGTACCGAAAAGGTAGGGCCGGAGCTTCTTGAGAGCCCATACCACAGCGAAGGCCTCCCTCTCGATGGTGCTCCACCTCTGTTCTCGCGGCAGCAGTCGGCGGCTGATAAAGGCCACCGGTCGGTCGAGGCCCTTGGCGTCCAGCTGGGAGAGGACTGCCCCGACCCTGTACTCCGAGGCATCGGTCTGGACCGCAAATTCCTTGCTGTAGTCGGGGGCCTCTAGCACCGGGGCAGCGCACATGGCCGCTTTGAGAGCATCAAACGCGGTCTGGCAGCGGGGCGTCCAGTGCACCACCTTGGGTTGTTTTTTTGAGGTGAGTTCCGTAAGGGGGCCCACAATGCTGCCGTAATCCTTTATGAAGCGTCGGTAGTAGCCTGTGAGGCCTAGGAATGCCCGGACAGCGGTTTGGGTGGCGGGGGGCTCCCACGCCTGGATGGCGTCAACTTTTAGCCGGAGGGGGGCCACCTGGCCACTCCCCACCTGGTGGCCCAAATAGGTCACAGATCCTTGACCGATCTGGCACTTGCTGGCCTTAATTGTGAGCCCGGCTCTTTGGAGAGCGGCCAGGACTTCCCCAAGGTGTCCTAGGTGCGCGGCCCAGTGGTCGCTGAAGACAGCAATGTCATCGAGGTAGGCCGCGCTGAAGGCTTCGAGACCGGCCAGGACCTTATTTACTAGTCTCTGAAAGGTCGCCGGGGCGTTCTTCATGCCGAAGGGCATCACCCGGAAGTGGTAGTGGCCGTCGGGGGTAGAGAAAGCTGATCGTTCTTGTGCGCCGGGGGTGAGCTTGATCTGCCAGTACCCAGCGGTGAGATCAAAGGTGCTTAGGTAGCGGGCGGCCCCTAAGCGATCAATCAGCTCATCGGCTCGTGGCAAGGGGTGGGCGTCGGTCTTGCTAACTGCGTTCAGGCCCCAGTAGTCGACACAGAATCTGAGTTCGGGGGCCGTGCCGGGGGCGGCGGCCTTCGGCACCAGGACTACCGGGCTGGCCCACGGGCTGTCGGAAGGCTCGATGACTCCGAGGGCGAGCATCTTGGCGACCTCGGTCTTTATGCAGGCTCGTAATCGGTCAGGCACTCTATAAGCGCGGTGTCGTACAGGGGGGCTATCCCCCGTGTCCACGTCGTGGATGCACCAGGGGGTTACCCCAGGCGTGAGGGAGAAGAGGGCAGCGAAGGGCTGCAGTAGCTTCTGGCAATCATGGCGCTGTTCCGGTGTCAGGGTGGCGGAGAGGTGGACGCCCTCCAAGGAGCCGTCTTGGCTCGAGGTCCCCAGGAGGTCTGGTAGGGGCTCGGAGTCACTTTCACCCCCATCGTCGGTAGCCAGTAGTAAGCTTAGTTCAGTTCGGGCAAAATGGGGCTTGAGCCGGTTGGCGTGCAGGACCCTGAGGGGGTTCCTCGGGGACTCCAGGTCGACCAGGTACGTGACGGGGCTCTTCTTTTCAACTATCTTGAAGGGCCCGGTCCACTTGTCCTGCAGGGCGCAGGGGTCCACGGGGACATGACCCAGACTTGCTGGCCCGGCTCAAACTCGACAGCTGAGGCATTCTCGTCATACCAGCGTTTCATATCTTCTTGGCTGGCTTCAAGGTTGGCTTCTGCCAGGGCATGGAACTTCCGAGTCTGGTTCCGCAGGGTCAGGAGGTACCGGTAGACGTCGGGCTGGGCACTTTGGACATTCGCCTCCCAACCTTCCTTGACCAGGCTGAGGGGCCCTCGGACGGGGTGCCCATACAACAGTTGGAAGGGGCTGAAGCCCAGGGATTTCTGTGGTACCTCCCGGTAGGCGAACAGGAGGCAGGGCAACAGGACATCCCATCTCCTCCTGAGGGGCTCTTCCAGGCCCTTGATCATCCCCTTCAGGGTTCGGTTGAACCGCTCGACCAGTCCGTTCCCCTGGGGGTGGTAAGGGGTTGTGAATTTATAGGTGACCCCACATTGTTGCCAGAGGGATCTCATGTACTTCGAGATAAAGTTCGTCCCCCTGTCGCTCACCACTTCTCGGGGGAACCCCACCCTGGAGAAGATGCCCATTAGGGCCCGGCCCACCACTGGAGCGGTCACAGTTCGGAGGGGGACAGCTTCTGGGTACCGGGTGGCGTGGTCGACCAGTACCAGGATGAAGCGGTGGCACAGGGCGGTTCGGGGGTCGAGGGGCCCCACGATGTCTATCCCCACTCGCTCGGACGGGGTGTGGACGGCTGGGAATGGCTGCAGGGGGGCTTTCACTCGTCCCCCCGTCTTCCCGCTAGCTTGGCAGGTCGGGCAGGACCGGCAGTGCTGGTCCACGTCTCGTCTCATTCGGGGCCAATAGAAATGGGTCACGAGGCGGCTGTAAGTCTTGTCTCGCCCGAGATGTCCGGCGAGGGGCACGTCATGTGCCAGGTTCAAGAGGAATTCTCGAAATCGGAGGGGGACCACCAGCACCCGGCTGGCCCCTAGTTCGGCGACTTTCTGCTCGCTATACAATAAGTCATTGTCCCAATAGACCCAGTGGGTTCCCGAGGGGTCCCCCGCAGCCTGGGCGGCCGCCTGCTGTCGGGCCCCCTCGAGGGACGGGCAGCCCTTCTGTTCTTGCTGGAATTGTTCACGGGTGGGGCCCCCGTCGTGGCGCCACTGGGCCAGCTCGGGGATCTCGCTGAGGAGAGCGGCCTCGTTGGAAGAAAGTTCGGGTGGCCCGGCCTCCTTGTTAGGTTCCTCCGGGCCGGAGGAGGTGGATGGTTCGGGGCCCGCCGGTTGGTCGGGGGCCGGGGCCGCAGCTGGCTGGATGGTCATGGACCGAGTGGTGGCGCAGGCCCACTCGGGTAGTCCTAGCATCCCCAGATGCTCTTGGTGCTCCACCTGGGCCCAGGCGGAGCTCTCTTGGTCGTTCCCCAGGAGGCAGTCCACCGGGGCGTCGTCGCGGACAGTCACTTTCAGGGTGCCGGACACTCCTCCCCACTCGAAGGGGATTCGGGCCATCCGGCACATGCTCTCGGTGTTGTCGGCGGTCCGGACAGGGCAGAGGACATGTGGTAGGATCTGTTCGGGGGTCACCAGATGGCAGCAGACAGCGGTCACACTGGCCCCAGTGTCCCGGAGGGCCTCGGCCCGTCGCCCATTGATGGTGACCCACTGTTGGTACTTCTGGGTGTTGCTGGGGATGGTGGCGCGGGGCACCATCTCTCGGGAGCCTAGGCACACAAGCGACATGGCAGCTGGTTCCCACTCGGGGGACCCGTCGTCGTGGTTCTCCTCCTCGTCCTCTCCCTCCCCCAGGGCTGCGGCAGCAATTTGTCGGGGAGGTGGCCCCGTGGTCCCGTTCCGCCAGTTCACGGGGCAAGCCGGGTCACTTGCATAATGGCCGGCCTGCTGACATCCGAAGCAGGTTACCGTCGGTCGCGGTCCAGACCCAGACTTGCTGGCCCGGCTCAAACTCGACAGCTGAGGCATTCTCGTCATACCAGCGTTTCATATCTTCTTGGCTGGCTTCAAGGTTGGCTTCTGCCAGGGCACGGAACTTCCGAGTCTGGTTCCGCAGGGTCAGGAGGTACCGGTAGACGTCGGGCGGGGCACTTTGGACGTTCGCCTCCCAACCTTCCTTGACCAGGCTGAGGGGCCCTCGGACGGGGTGCCCATACAACAGTTCGAAGGGGCTGAAGCCCAGGGATTTCTGTGGTACCTCCCGGTAGCCGAACAGGAGGCAGGGCAACAGGACATCCCATCTCCTCCTGAGGGGCTCTTCCAGGCCCTTGATCATCCCCTTCAGGGTTCGGTTGAACCGCTCGACCAGTCCGTTCCCCTGGGGGTGGTAAGGGGTTGTAAATTTATAGGTGACCCCACATTGTTGCCAGAGGGATCTCATGTACTTCGAGATAAAGTTCGTCCCCCTGTCGCTCACCACTTCTCGGGGGAACCCCACCCTGGAGAAGATGCCCATTAGGGCCCGGCCCACCACTGGAGCGGTCACAGTTCGGAGGGGGACAGCTTCTGGGTACCGGGTGGCGTGGTCGACCAGTACCAGGATGAAGCGGTGGCACAGGGCGGTTCGGGGGTCGAGGGGCCCCACGATGTCTATCCCCACTCGCTCGGACGGGGTGTGGACGGCTGGGAATGGCTGCAGGGGGGCTTTCACTCGTCCCCCCGTCTTCCCGCTAGCTTGGCAGGTCGGGCAGGACCGGCAGTGCTGGTCCACGTCTCGTCTCATTCGGGGCCAATAGAAATGGGTCACGAGGCGGCTGTAAGTCTTGTCTCGCCCGAGATGTCCGGCGAGGGGCACGTCATGTGCCAGGTTCAAGAGGAATTCTCGAAATCGGAGGGGGACCACCAGCACCCGGCTGGCCCCTAGTTCGGCGACTTTCTGCTCGCTATACAATAAGTCATTGTCCCAATAGACCCAGTGGGTTCCCGAGGGGTCCCCCGCAGCATTGGGCGGCCGCCTGCTGTCGGGCCCCCTCGAGGGACGGGCAGCCCTTCTGTTCTTGCTGGAATTGTTCACGGGTGGGGCCCCCGTCGTGGCGCCACTGGGCCAGCTCGGGGATCTCGCTGAGGAGAGCGGCCTCGTTGGAAGAAAGTTCGGGTGGCCCGGCCTCCTTGTTAGGTTCCTCCGGGCCGGAGGAGGTGGATGGTTCGGGGCCCGCCGGTTGGTCGGGGGCCGGGGCCGCAGCTGGCTGGATGGTCATGGACCGAGTGGTGGCGCAGGCCCACTCGGGTAGTCCTAGCATCCCCAGATGCTCTTGGCGCTCCACCTGGGCCCAGGCGGAGCTCTCTAGGTCGTTCCCCAGGAGGCAGTCCACCGGGGCGTCGTCGCGGACAGTCACTTTCAGGGTGCCGGACACTCCTCCCCACTCGAAGGTGATTCGGGCCATCCGGCACATGCTCTCGGTGTTGTCGGCGGTCCGGACAGGGCAGAGGACATGTGGTAGGATCTGTTCGGGGGTCACCAGATGGCAGCAGACAGCGGTCACACTGGCCCCAGTGTCTCGGAGGGCCTCGGCCCGTCGCCCATTGATGGTGACCCACTGTTGGTACTTCTGGGTGTTGCTGGGGATGGTGGCGCGGGGCACCATCTCTCGGGAGCCTAGGCACACAAGCGACATGGCAGCTGGTTCCCACTCGGGGGACCCGTCGTCGTGGTTCTCCTCCTCGTCCTCTCCCTCCCCCAGGGCTGCGGCAGCAATTTGTCGGGGAGGTGGCCCCGTGGTCCCGTTCCGCCAGTTCACGGGGCAAGCCGGGTCACTTGCATAATGGCCGGCCTGCTGACATCCGAAGCAGGTTACCGTCGGTCGCGGTCCAGACCCAGACTTGCTGGCCCGGCTCAAACTCGACAGCTGAGGCATTCTCGTCATACCAGCGTTTCATATCTTCTTGGCTGGCTTCAAGGTTGGCTTCTGCCAGGGCACGGAACTTCCGAGTCTGGTTCCGCAGGGTCAGGAGGTACCGGTAGACGTCGGGCGGGGCACTTTGGACGTTCGCCTCCCAACCTTCCTTGACCAGGCTGAGGGGCCCTCGGACGGGGTGCCCATACAACAGTTCGAAGGTTCTGAAGCCCAGGGATTTCTGTGGTACCTCCCGGTAGCCGAACAGGAGGCAGGGCAACAGGACATCCCATCTCCTCCTGAGGGGCTCTTCCAGGCCCTTGATCATCCCCTTCAGGGTTCGGTTGAACCGCTCGACCAGTCCGTTCCCCTGGGGGTGGTAAGGGGTTGTAAATTTATAGGTGACCCCACATTGTTGCCAGAGGGATCTCATGTACTTCGAGATAAAGTTCGTCCCCCTGTCGCTCACCACTTCTCGGGGGAACCCCACCCTGGAGAAGATGCCCATTAGGGCCCGGCCCACCACTGGAGTGGTCACAGTTCGGAGGGGGACAGCTTCTGGGTACCGGGTGGCGTGGTCGACCAGTACCAGGATGAAGCGGTGGCCCAGGGCGGTTCGGGGGTCGAGGGGCCCCACGATGTCTATCCCCACTCGCTCGGACGGGGTGTGGACGGCTGGGAATGGCTGCAGGGGGGCTTTCACTCGTCCCCCCGTCTTCCCGCTAGCTTGGCAGGTCGGGCAGGACCGGCAGTGCTGGTCCACGTCTCGTCTCATTCGGGGCCAATAGAAATGGGTCACGAGGCGGCTGTAAGTCTTGTCTCGCCCGAGATGTCCAGCGAGGGGCACGTCATGTGCCAGGTTCAAGAGGAATTCTCGAAATCGGAGGGGGACCACCAGCACCCGGCTGGCCCCTAGTTCGGCGACTTTCTGCTCGCTATACAATAAGTCATTGTCCCAATAGACCCAGTGGGTTCCCGAGGGGTCCCCCGCAGCCTGGGCGGCCGCCTGCTGCCGGGCCCCCTCGAGGGACGGGCAGCCCTTCTGTTCTTGCTGGAATTGTTCACGGGTGGGGCCCCCGTCGTGGCGCCACTGGGCCAGCTCGGGGATCTCGCTGAGGAGAGCGGCCTCGTTGGAAGAAAGTTCGGGTGGCCCGGCCTCCTCGTTAGGTTCCTCCGGGCCGGCGGAGGTGGATGGTTCGGGCCCGCCGGTTGGTCGGGGGCCGGGGCCGCAGCTGGCTGGACGGTCATGGACCGAGTGGTGGCGCAGGCCCACTCGGGTAGTCCTAGCATCCCCAGATGCTCTCGGCGCTCCACCTGGGCCCAGGGGGAGCTCTCTAGGTCGTTCCCCAGGAGGCAGTCCACCGGGGTGTCGTCGCGGACAGTCACTTTCAGGGTGCCGGACACTCCTCCCCACTCGAAGGGGATTCGGGCCATCCGGCACATGCTCTCGGTGTTGTCGGCGGTCCGGACAGGGCAGAGGACATGTGGTAGGATCTGTTCGGGGGTCACCAGATGGCAGCGGACAGCGGTCACACTGGCCCCAGTGTCCCGGAGGGCCTCGGCCCGTCGCCCATTGATGGTGACCCACTGTTGGTACTTCTGGGTGTTGCTGGGGATGGTGGCGCGGGGCACCATCTCTCGGGAGCCTAGGCACACAAGCGACATGGCAGCTGGTTCCCACTCGGGGGACCCGTCGTCGTGGTTCTCCTCCTCGTCCTCTCCCTCCCCCAGGGCTGCGGCGGCAATTTGTCGGGGAGGTGGCCCCGTGGTCCCGTTCCGCCAGTTCACGGGGCAAGCCGGGTCACTTGCATAATGGCCGGCCTGCTGACATCCGAAGCAGGTTACCGGGCGATAGGGGTCCCTCTTCGGCCCTGGGTCGGGGAAGGGTGGTTGGTTGCTTGACCTCGTGGCGGGCTTCTGGGCGGCCCGGCTGGGAATTCTCGACTGCGGTGGGACCCCCCTCCTCCGCCGCGCTGGCGGGGAGGGCCTGTGGTGCTCCGTTGGTAGTCCCCCACGGGGTTCCGGGGGACCTGGGTGTTGACCCATCGGTCTGCTTCGGCGGCGAGCTTCCGGGGCTCGGTCAGTTTACTGTCCAGGAGGTGCTGCCTTAGTTCCACAAAGCAGTTGTTGGCGAGGTGCTCCCAGACAATGAGGTCGAACAGTTCGTTATATGAGGTGACCTTGCTCCCTTTGATCCATCCTTCCAACGCTCGGCTGAAGAAGTCCACGTATTCGACCCATGTGGTGCCGGGGATCTTCTTGCAGTCCCGGAAGCGTTGCCGGTACATCTCGGCCGACAGTCCGTAGCGTGTGAGTAGGGCTTCCTTCATGTGATCGTACGAGGTCATCACTGCGTCGGGGAGTTGCAGCAGGGTATCTCGCCCCTCGCTGTGGAACCTCCTCCATAGGCCGGCGCCCCAATCCTTCCGGGGTACCCGATGGGAGGTCATGGCGACTTCGTACGCTCGGAACCATTGCTGGATGTCGTCATTTTTATAGTATTCCTTGACGACATCCTTAGGGATGTGAACTTTTGGCTCGGTCGGGGGCAGGGCGTCCCGGGCTCCGGGGTTGCTGTTCTCCCCAGTTTTAGCTTTTAGTTCAAGTTCTTTAAGGCTCCTCTCGTGCTCGAGGGTTAGCCGTCTCTCCTCTAGCTCCCGATGCCTTTTCTTCTCCTCGATTTCTTCCTGTAGTCGTAGTTGCTCCAGGGCTATCTTTTTCTCCGCTAGTAGGAGCTCCCCGTCCAGCCGGAGTCGGGCAAGGTCCATTTCGTGGGTCCGGGCCCTTTCCCGTTCTCGGATCTCTTCGGGGGAAAGGCTGGTGTCTGGGGTGGTTCGCTCCCCGTTTGTCGGGGTCGTGGTTGCCAGGTTTCCGTCCCGGGCCGCGGTCCCTTCGGCTCTGGGTGGAGGGGTTTCGGGTTCTGCCCAGGCTTTCAGGGCTTTCTGCATTTCCTCCTTGGTGCCCAATCCTGTGGTTGGGATCCCTTTGTCTTTGCAGAATTGTTTGAGTTCCTTGTGGGTGTATTCCTCCAGTTTCTCCAACTGGAAGGTTGCGGCCACGGTTGCTTCTTGGCCATCCATGGTTCCCTTTTTCTCTCTTCGTCTGGTCAGGCAGTGGTTGCGTTACTTGCTTGTACGATTGCGTTTGCTCGGATCCCACCGCTGCCACCAAATGTTGGAGGGAGGCACACCGGGTAGTCGGGGAGACTATTCCGGACTCCCTCCTACCGCAAAGGTTATAGCCGAGCGCCGCTGAGAAGCCCCCTCGGGGAGGTCTTTCTCCTATGTTCGTACTAGGCCCAGTAACACCACCACACAGGACTCAGTAGTAGTTGCAAGATTAGATTCTTTATCGGGAGCAATGCGTGCAATATTTACAGAGGGATCGAGGGATCCGATCAGAGTCTCAATGTTCGTTCAAGAGGGAAGGGTAGCGGGACAGTCTTAGTGCCAGCCAGGCACAGGAGGGCTCTGCGCCAGACCTTGGATGCTGGTCTCAGAGTGGCTCGGACGTGGAGAGCCGCGACGTCGTCTGCAGGGCTCGGATGGTAGTTCCGCTTCGGTCGAGCCGCGACGAGGTCAGCTGGGCTCTGGTGGTAAGGTTCAACAAGGTCGGGCCGCGACAGCGTCAGCAGGGCCCCAAAGGTTCGTGAAGGTCTTTAAGCACGGTGGAGCCGCGACGCCGTCAGCAGGGCTCAAGTGGTGGTTCAGGGTGAGTCTTCTTCCGTAGGGTCAGCCGCGATCCGATCAGCAGGGCTCTTGACTCCCGGATACAACTGCTGTCCTGTTGTCGGGTTGCCCCAGATATAGGACGGGAGCCCTTTGATGTCCGGACCCGTGCGCCCGGAGGGGGCGGAGAGGCCGGGTAGGGAGCAGCCAGACGCCCAGCAGGAGAGGCGCCAGGCCCCAGAGAGCTGTGGGGTGATCACACCTAGGTGTGGAGAGACGGTAGGGGGTCCCATCGATACTGCCCTCCGCCGGGAGTGGGAAGGGCTCACGTGGTCTCCCCCGGGCCAGGGGTTGGCGTCTCGATGTCGGGCCTCGCTGGGACCGAGGCCGGGTAGAGCAGGGTCATACAGGTGGTCACATGGAGTGACGTGCAATCCAAGATGGCGGAGTTCCGATGTGCATGGGACCTCGTGCGGCTGAGCGCGGGGAAACAGGACCACGCCACGAGGCCGGCTCCCACAGCACTTAAAAGAGCCTGTGATTTCAAGTGTTCAATTTCAAATTATATATGATTAGTAAGCTATTCACAGATGTTAATCAGAAACACATTATTGCCAGAAGAGGTTAAACTCACACCATCTCCAAGATATAGATCAGAGGTGGGCGTAGCTCACGGAGTTGCACTACGTGGAATTCCAACGAGTTGCATAAAAACTCTGTGGAATTCCCTAGAGTTTGTGAGCTGGCAGATTTGCTCCACTTGCCCACCCTGGCCCCAATAAGGATTAAGGAGAGCATTACTCTCTAGTGCACCAAACAATGAACATTTTGAATGCCTGCTTCCCTTTTGTCTCCGCTATTGTTGAGGATGACATTGGAGGCTTTAGTTCTTCCTGGGAATGTAAGTTAATGGATGGAACCTGTTCACTGAACGTCACTGTTGTTGTAACTCTACTGTAATGGAACAAGTACGTCTGAGGTTAGACTCACATAGGTACCTGTTTTTCTTTTGTCTGGGCAGCACATTCCTGGATGGGTCAATACGGACCAATGGGCTCTCGGGCAGCCCAGGAAAGAGTGAGCATGCCTAAATTTTCACTTGCTGGTTGCTCTCTGCCGTACAACTTTAAGATTCTGTTTGGGTATAATCTATCAGATGCATTCATTTTAATCGAGAGCAGATGATTTATTATTCATACAAACAGTAAAACCACAGGAATTGTTTCTATATGTTTGTGAAAGCCCCAACGCTAAGAAGGGAGCTTCATAGATGGCAGCTACATTAAGAACTTGGAAAGGAGTGAAGTAAAGAATTAGGGTTGGGGGCTGCGATGACCTCGGAAAAGGTGTACTGCACTGTCGAGCAGCGAGAGCTACAAAGACCCATGCACTTTGTTGTGCTACAGCATTCCACCCCAAAACCCTTCCTTCGTGTTTTGCATCCCACAGCTCCTTACTGTCCAATTTGCAACACTCACCTTATTGAATGCCTGTCCCACTGCGGGTCCTCCTTTCCGTCTTGCCTACTGAACCTGAATGTCATAATCTCAACAAACAGATCGAACAGCTGTACCACCGCACAAACCAAGCCCCACAGCTGGCCCCAGTGCCCCATCCCTAGTGTACACAAAAAGCTCAAGACAGCAGCGTACTCAGCCTGCAGCTCGCGAAGCACTTCATAAACATGCAGCTGAATGACAGACCACTCAACCAATTATGTGAGTCGGTGGCACCCGGAGGGAGACAATGACTAACATGAGCACACACACATGATGGCGGGGGCCACTTTAGTGTTCGGAATTCCTCTCACAGAATGAATTGCCCAATGGGAATATGGAGGGCATGGCTTCCAAGTTGTAATAACTAGAGTGTTAACTGTGGAGTCTGCAAAGTGCTAACTAATGGTGGGCGGTGGGGGCAAACTTCGCTACATGGCTGAATTAGAGTGTTTGCTGAAGTCTGCGCTCCACGCAGAGTCACAACACTCCACAAACTCCGTCCATGGTGTGGAGTTAACCGGCCACCCTTACTATAAATAGTGCTTTGAAAAAACAATGTTAAAGTGCTAAATGGAAGACATGGTCTGATCTCTCAGGAATGCAGACACAGTCTCGCTGTTATGTCTGCGGCTTTTCTAAATTTGCCATCATTCACTGATGAATATTTCAAGATTGCTCTTTGATAAATATATATTTTTTTAATGTGTATTAGGAAATGTACTTATTACAAACTGAAAAGTAGCTTTCATCTTTATCTCTATTCTAACACCATTGAGGTGATCTGTATCATTCCCTCCTCAATGATTGATCATAAACTGTATATGCTCACAACCATTAAGAGAGGAAAGCAGAGGCAGGATGTTATTATGCCGCAAACCTTTTTCAGCCCCCCATGATATCTACGTTTTGTAAACCTCAATGAGTCAGGAAACCAATCTTTTTCGCATACTCCTGGGTCCAACTGCCCAAACCCAAACTATTTTGCTCACACACTACTAAACAAGTTGCTTAGAGACTCACTCACTGAATGAACGTAGTATATGTATATACTGAGGTAGAAGATTGACCAACTGCGTGATTAAAAATCAGCTGGTAATTTTAAAACAAACACTGTAATTGGCTATCTGTTATACTGGGTTACTAATATAGCCCAAACAGTACTAAAGAAGTACATTCAATGAGAAATACACTAGGCTGGATATCTTTATTGCATAGCACTATACATACAGCTGTCACACACACATGGAAGGTCACATGACAATCCAAACCAATTCAATAGGTTATTAGGATGGAAAACCAGCAACAAAAATGTTATGCACTTGGTAATTTGGCACGAATACTTCTCAAAGTGAGGGTAACTTCAATCACATGATATCAAACCCAAATAGAACGCTACATAATTAATATAATGGATCAGCAACAAACATTGCTTTTGGATTAATGTTTTCACTAGGCTACACAGATAACCTAATACTACTAAATGTATGCTACAGCCATTTATACTGTGGTAACTACTCTAATACAATAGATTTTTGTACATACAGCTACTTATTACAAAATCTACAACTAATTTAATTTCTACATTCAACATTTTACAACTATTGCAGGTAAATACAACTTTATGCTGCTGATATGAGATCACACCAACAATTACCTGTACACCTATTCTGTGATTGATACTTTGCTATATGGATCAGTAATAATCATGTTTCTCTATGTTTCATGTCTGCGTAGAGATTTCTCTACATTTAGCAGTATGCCTTCAACATATTACTATTACTATTAAAAAATGAAAATAAAAATATACTCCAAACAGATTAGAGAAAACCTAATCACAACTAAATAAGGAGAAAGTGGACTGAAGAAAATAAAGACTGGTAAGATTATTAGAAATTATATGCATGTTGATGGGCAATATTTGGCTGCTAAAAAGCATATCAATGTGAAGAAGGCCTTTAAGACAGCAAATATGTCTGCACAACAGATGTACAAAACGTAAATGGACAATTTAATTTAATTATACAGTCGGACAGTTAGGTAGACCATTAGAAATATTATGTGTAAACGGAGTACTTTCTAATTTACTTCAAAAATGCCCACCAAAACAGTGAAGAGTGACAGACTCAGACAGAAACAATATGTTCAACATATTGTGCCCGACATCTCAGGCTGCGGTCCGACTGCCGCATAACGATGACCTCCTTACCATCTCTTCATGCCGTATTTGCAGAGGAAACGCTACGCTATGCGACATGATGTCAGATGTCACAATCGAGCGGAGCCATCAAACCCCTGTGCTACGCAGCGAGGAAATCCACAGGTGCCAGCGGGCAGCAGAGGGCTGTGCAGGCTGCGACCAGAGGCCCGAGACCAGACGAGGCATGAGAAGGAGAAGATTTCGGCATGGACCAAGCAATCAGGTCGGGAGAACCGTGCAGTGGTGGATGGTGAGGTAAGGCCAGAGTGTGTGGAAGCTACCACTTGCTGAGTGTGCGCTTGGGCCCTATGAGGAAGTGGTTCAGCTAGTTCTGGGTGTGGCTTGTGGTCACAACAGTGAGCTCCCACTCTGGGCCCACCTGTTCCCTCACCTACCTCACCTTCAACATATTATATAGGCTCAAAGGCTGGAATCAGATTCCTTGCGGCATTCCAAGCTATTTTCAATGTAGAAGTATTACTCACTGTAAAAGAAATCAAGTTACCAGCTTTTTGTGCATGCGGGAAAGCAACACACTGAGTATTGGTAGTGCTCCTCTTCCCTCCATGACCGGCAGACTGCAGCTACCACAACATAGTGACACTCATCTAAGCAAGAATAAGTGAAGCTGCAAAACTCAGTGAGACAAGTTACGAGTGGGTGAAAAGCACGGCATGGCTTGGAGTCGGCCTGGTGATCTCCCACTCTGGGCCCACCTGTCTTGGTAGCCACATTGTGCTTTAGCCGCTTCGGGGACAGAAGTGGTACCAAGGGCAAAGACAATTATATCACCTTTCAGAACCCACTGAATTTTCTGAGCGAAATCTGCCCAAGGATAATTCCACGTAGGCTATATAGCAGAACAGGGCATAGGTGAAGAGAAATGGAACAGTAAAGACATTGCTGCTGTTGTGTTTAGCTCCCCTACATCCTCATTTCTGCTCCCGGATCAGAACAGTGCATGCTCTGGTAAACGTGTCATCTTTAAGAGTCTCGGCTTATATTGGGTTGGTAGATAAGGCTTAGAGCCATGCATTCTTTTCTACTAGCGCAAAAGCAGCCGCCTTTAAGTCAGTGCGGCTTGCACCAGCATTGGGACCGCTACCACATTCTACCACATTCTTCATTCCCATCTCCGTCAACCAGGTCTCAGGGTAATCTGAATTAAGTATAGATGATTCTAAAAAGAGTCAGAGTGTGAACATCGTGAACAAGTGATTTAATCCAGACAAAAGAGCGATTCCCCTCAGCTCACAGTAGCATCAATAGCAGGTCAAATCAGGCCTTTGGTGATTCATTCCAGAAACGGCGCCCAGCTGGGTCTAAGGCCAGTGATAGAGTAGCTGAGGGTTGAGGCATCACTGCCAAGAAGCTGCGCTCAGAGAAATTGGTCTTTGCAAGTGCTTGCAAATAAAAAAAAAACTAATCTAATCCTTTAAGAAATAAGTCAATACAAATAAATACCCTAAAAGTTTTAAATGCTATTTCCACCTTCTTCTCTAAAAGAGAGGCAGGATTAAATAAAGTGGCTGCTACAGAGAATAAGTCTGAATTGCCCTCTGGAAAAGTTGAGGCAAAAATAGAAGTGCTTCATGGGTCAAATTAATGTTTTAATTCACTTGCCAATAGTGCGATCCGGTCTTGTTCTGCAACAAGTATTGAAACTAGGGACCATTATTGAAACTAGGGAGGAAGGCCATCAAGTTTTAGATTTTACCCACCCAGATATCAATTTAGACCTTGCCATGAATGGCCCATAGAAATCTAAAGTGCTTAATGTTATTCCATCCTCTTTAAGCCTAGGGGAAAACATAAGGGATACACCTATTGGCACTTCCATCAAGATGTAACTTTTTCGAAGTACACCCAGTGGAATTTATATAAATAAATTATTCAAAGGCATCAGTCAGTCCAGATTTGTCTTTGAGTCCACATTTACGAAGAAGCTAACCAGGCTACTTGGTAAACCCATAAGGTTCTGTTGTCCAAATCTCTGCATTGCCTGGAAAGAGTCGTGTCTTTTGTACTGACCCTGATGGAGAAATCTGTGACCAATTCTGATCACTTTCTGGATTCCCTTTTGTCCCTGACTAAATCTATTATTTTGGACCAAAGATTTCTAAATGGAAAAGCCTCCTCCCCTTTTCCTATTACCTCTGTCTTGCATACCCCCCTGTGGTGAGTCTGGAGCTAGGGCAGGAATGGAATGGATCTCTTTGAAGTCTACCCCACTCCAAAGCCCCATCTGGGTATAAGTACTAGGTCTCTGACACCACCAAATCAGAACACTTCTGGAACTGAGGACATTCTACCAGGAAGGAGGACACTTGTCCTGCTGGAGAGACTGCCACTTTGCTGAACTGCTGTGCTGTGTTGGCCTGCTGCCTGCTGCTTTTTGCCTGGGAGTGTGAAGGCCTGGACCTACATCTCTACATCCCAGGACCAAAGTATCTCCAAGGGCTAGTTATCTTGCCTCCTGTTTCCAAAGTCTCAATGATATCAAAGACTTATCACTTCTACCTGAAACAGCACCAGGATTTTTTGTGCTGTGAATCCTGCTCTGCCAAGTAGTGCCAATCCAGCACTGGGTCCTTCGAAGTGAGTATAAAGTGCTGCATCTGCCAGAACCTGACGCATCTCCTGCTGTGACGTTGGGATCAATGTAATACTGATGTTGCAGGGACCAGACTGGTGCATTGCACTCAGAACGCCGCATCACCCCTGGAACCACAGCTTCAGAAGCAACACATCCATGCCACTGCGTGAAGAAGATTGACGATAACCTCTCCAGCATGGATGAACCTGGCGTATTGCACTCTGGACCACCACACTTCAGAACCAGTGCTTCACTCATGAAAACAAAACATCGCCGCAGTTGCATGGACAAACCTAGCACAACATCCCAACAGCGTGGGGATCATCGATGTATTGCTCCGCTGCACCCCACATCTCATTCTTGTAACAAGGATGAAGGTACTTTTGCTCAGTGGGCCGGCGTGGGTCCTGTAGCTGGACTGCACTCCATCGGAGCAGGCTGAACTCTTGACTTTGTCCGGTTCCAGTGCGACTATTTAACTCTTTGAGCGATATTTGCTTCTAAGAACTATTTTTGTATTTTATCTTTGTAAATTAATATTTCAACTACTACTAGTTGAATTTTTGTCATTTTGGTCTTGTTTCTATTTATACAATTATTCTCTATTTTACTAAACTGGTTTGACGTCTTTTTTGTGGCGTTTTCACTGTGTTACTGTTTGAAGTGTTGTGCAAATACTTAGTTAAGCCTGGCTTCTCTGTGGCAAGCTACCATAGGGTGAGCACAGGTTAATATAAAGTGGGTTTCTGATTTACCCTGACAAGGATTGTGGTTCCTGCTTGGACAGTGTGCATACCTCTGCCAACCAGAAACCCAATTTCTAACAGTCAATCATTTCACTACGTTCAGGCGTTTATAATTATGGCAGATAAGATCATGAAGAGAAAATAAACAAGAGTTTTTATGATTGTATTTTTAATTATTGAGTACAAGAATATCATAGCATCCTAATATCATGGACAAATCATCAAGGGACAACATTTCAAAAGGTAAGTACACAGAAGGAAATATAGATTTACTATTCTTAACTCCATATCGTCAGGATGCACGGATATGAAGTTAAGTATAAAAAACTCTATACATATGTATCTTTGTATATTTTGCCCTTCAATATTTTGTCCACAATATTGATGTCCCACCATATGAAAAGCACTGAATTTGCAATCTCTTGACATTCTTTTTTTTAAATAAATTTGCAAAGTTGTTGATACATCAGACCCTAAGTTCCAAATGCCTGGCGAAAAAGCATAACATTATGTAACGCATAATAGCATAATAGTCCCCATTCACTAAAGCAAATCATACAAACAGGTCATAAAAGTATTGTTCCTTACGAATATAGATTTGCATTTTTTCCCTATTTACAAAACGTAGCAATAGTATGCCATGAATGCAACAGGCTATGGAACTTAAAAACCTCCTGTTCCAAAGGCACTTTGGTTGTGTCTAATAACAATATATATTCCTCTATTATCCATGTAACATTTGCTTTGTGACAAATTGCCCTCCTTAGATTCATCTTCACTTTGCAGTCCCAACCCTGACAGTTTTCTTATCGTCTTCCACCCCTTTTAGGCCCCTTTCTTGCTCCTCTCTGGTGAATATTGCTGGCTCTTTCCAATGTCTGGCCTTTCCTTTGCTAACTCCTTTTTGATCTACTGTTATCCCTATTTTGTGGGGAACCTGTTTTCTCTTTTTATTGGCTGTAATGTTTATACCACATAGTTGATGTGCACATTGATCAAATTGTTTACAATCTTTACCTTACGTTATTACAGTGGAAAGTGATTTGGTGCTCTCTAGCCATGATCATATTGAATAAATAAGCTGCATGTTCCTAAAACATTCTGCACAAAGTGCACAATTATGCACTGTATTTGTATATAGTGCACAGTTGTGCACTGTGGGCAACCTCTTGTGCAAATGCATTTTGCTCTTTTTTTGTTTACTTTCTCCACGAGCAAAACAATTTTCCCTGAAGAGAAAACCCCTCTCCCTCACCAGGGGGCAGATTTATGTTCCCTGGCGCATCCCTGCAAATCAGCATGGATTCGCCAGGGAAGATGCGTCACGAAAGTTTACCCTTGCGCCACAATAGATGCGCCGCATTTACAATGCAGCGCATCGTGGTGCAAGGATAAACAGATGCATGAGGCATCTGATGGCGGAAGGTTGGCGCATTGCTGGAGTTGCGTCACCAGCGCGATGCAGCTCCAGCAAGGCTCGGGGGTGCCCTATCGTTACAATGTTGCATCAATCCTTACGCCTAGGCGCAGGGTTTTGACGCAGCATGGCCGGAAAACTGACTGAGTGAAATCTTTCGGAGGCGTTCCTGCGCCGGAACGCCCCCCCTGTGCAGGTACGCTCACATGTGGCACAAGCTTTACAATGTGACGCATCTCCCTAGATGCGCCACATTGTAAATGGGGCGCAACATGGCACAGGGTTTACGCCGCCGCTGCGTCTCAAAAGGGACGCAACGGCAGCAAAAAGTGGCGCAAAACCGTTAAAAATCTGCCCCCAGGTCTGTGGATGAGTCTTTCCCCTCCCCCCACCATGGCACTTAATAGTTCGTCAAGGGCCACAAACTCACAAACAATGCCTTATCCACCACTCCCACTATTGCACGGGGTTTACCACTGTGTATTTTACTCACTAGTGACAGAGAATTGCACTGTAGTGAAACCATTGACATCACAATTGGCAGGTGTCCTTTTGTGGATAGATGTGAGGATAAATTGAGCCATGTACTGCTGCAAGTGCAGATTTACCACCCTAAATAGTGTTGTGAATCGAGTCCAACATATTTATAACAACTATATAATGAAAGGGAAAAACAAGCTGTTTAGAAAATAATCTGAATAAGAATGCACAATGCATCTCTGTTTCCACCCTGTGGACAGAAAACACAAATTCTGCCTAGAGAAAAGGGCAACACTAGACAATTGTATCCTGTATTTATAATTCATCACTTTTGCACATCCTTTAATGACGCCTGCATTTAATTAAAAATAAATTTGAGACATATAAAGGGGCATATTATCAAGCCAGGCGATAAAATTATCGCTGCTTTAGCGGCAGAAAACTGCCGCTGAAACGGCGATAATGGGCTTGATAACATGCTCTATGGAATTCCAATTGAAGCCCATGTTAAATGTGAAGGTCGTCTAACATGGGCTTCAATTGGAATTCCATAGAGCATATTATCAAGCCCGTTATCGCCGTTTTAGCTGTAGTTTTCTGCTGCTAAAGCGGCGATAATTTTATCGCCTGGCTTGATAATATGCCCCAAAGCTCCTATCAGTCCCAAAAATTATGGGGCATATCAGCAACAACCGGCGATAATTATCGCTAAGCGCTCTTAGCGCTAGGATAATTATCGCTGGCCAGCGTGGATTTTTATCGCTGAGATAGCGTGCTATTAGCAACGCTTATGTCAACAGCGATAAAAATCCTAGCGCTAACTGCCTAACGTGAGATTATCGCTGGAAGCCCAGCGATAATCTCACAAAATGTGGTGTTAGCTTGTTGATAGGGCCTCACATACTTAGCCATGATATCCACCTTCCATAGGATATCCGTCCTGAAGCAGGCGTAAGGAAAGTAGCGATACTTTCTTGCCGCTATGCTTAGCGACATTTCTCCTGTCAGGTCAGGTCAGGAACGCCCACTTTGCATCTCATTAGAGATGCAAAGTGGGCGTTAAGAATTCCTGCGCTAATGCAAGGTTTCACGCGTTAGCGTGACCTTACTAATTAGGCGATAAAATTATCGCCGCTTTTCTGCCGAAAATGGACGCAAAAGCATTGATAATTTTATATCGCCGCCTTGTAAATATGCCCCTATATTCCTTGTCATACAAAGCAATTGCCTAACCAATGAAATAAAGCATTAATAAATGGAAAGAATCGCTATAATTTAATTGTTTATATGCCTGGGAAGAACAGCTATAATTTCCGTAATAGTCCGCCTTAGAGTTGCACGCTGCGCAGGTAATTTTCATGAAGACTTTCGTAGTAAACATCTCAGGATCTGTGCTGCACAGTCTGACTAAATACACTGACATCTGGCATGTTGCATACACAACAAAACACATATTCTTCAAGTTGTGTTTTTTATTTACATTGCATTTTGTTGCCTAAAACTCTATTGAACATATATATTTCCAGCCTGCTAAATATAGTAATTCCTATCAATACAGGACATGGTGAGTGTTTGGGGGGGTCAAATTATGCAGAACTGTGCTTAGATTATGTCCTGAATATTTGTCAATCGATAGGTAGGTTTAAATCGCTACGAGCACTTCAAGGCTATTTGTAGATCGATTTTGCTTGTAAATTGTCTAGCACTCCATGGTTTAGCCACCTGCCCTATCTGCTGCATAAATTAGGATGTCTCAGGGGAGCTTCTGTAGCTGATTGGTCCATCTTGTTACCGAGGCAACCATTTTCTTTCTGCTGTATGATTTCGACAGTAGTTTATAACTCATCAGAGATTCACCCGGCAAAAACACAAGTTTTTTTCCGTCAGCGAACCCGGGGATATCAGTGTAAACTAGATGTTTTAGAAGGCTTATTGTTTTAGAAGCGGATGCACCTATTAAATATCAGTTATAGGTGTACGCATAAACCGGCCATAAGTGAACACATCACATTTAAAACTGAGTATTAAGGACGTCCTTACACTTCAAACCCTAGAATGTGCGAGACATGTTTGGTAAATCTGAATTAGTTCCCAATCAGGGTTCAGACCTGGAAAGTACATAATTATGTGACGCCTAATTCCGTTAATCGCTTAAAAAAATAAACACGATTCGTTAAAATGCTGCTTCGCTTTTTCATTTTGTTTTTTTGCTACTTATCTTCATTTAGTGCATCCTCTTGGAAACCATTTTTATAACAAATAGATGTGGCAAGTGACACTGCGTGTTTGGTGCTCGAATTTCAGATGACACTAGAAGAGTCTAAACAGAGAAGTTTCAGATTTCTGATTTTCAGAGTGGGCCTCTGAAGATGAGCTCCATTAAAACTAGTTGTGTGTACATGTGTACATATTTATATCATTTGGCCTCAAAAGGACTACATCAGAGAAGCATGCAGGCATTTGGAAGACCAGTCCTGTTATGAAAAAAACAACATGAAAAAGTACAACACAGCAAGAGAGAATTTAAAAACTAAATTGATGCAATGGAAAAGAGAAGGAGGTATTTCTACTGAAGAATACTGTTTCCTGCATGTAGAACATCCAACTCTGCCAAGAATGTATCTGATTCCAAAGGTTCACAAGCAAGTTTCGCCCACCCCCGGTAGACCTATAATAGCAGCTATTGGGAGTGTGGGGGAACGGGTTTCACAATATGTAGACTATTTTTTTACAGGATTTGGTTAAACAATTTCCCGCATATCAGAAAGATACTGGTGATTTTCTTGAAAAATTGCAGAGCATACAGTGGACAGAAGACTTGATGTTTATTACGTTAGACATCGAGTCCCTGTACACAAGTATAGATCATGCCATTGGTTTAAATGCCTTAAAACACTTTGTTGGATTAAGACCCCTTGATTGTTATAATCATAACAAAATGCTTTTAGATCTAGCTTCGTGGTGTCTTTTTAATAACTTTTTTATGTTTGGCAAAGACGTGTACTTACAAAAGAGGGGTGTGGCGATGGGGGCCTGCTTCTCCCCCAGCTATGCATGTTTGCATGTTGGCTGGTGGGAGGAGCAGGTCCTCAAATACACATTCTACGATGATTACAACAACCATGTACAGCAGTGGTTAAGATATATAGATGATGTTTTTATTGTTTGGAAGGGAGATTTAAGGAGTGCAATGGATTTTATCAACAGGATTAATGACAATACTTTCAATCTTAAATTTACATCACAGATCAGTAAACATTCTGTAGAATTTTCAGACGTTAAAGTCTACATTAAGAATGGGAGCATTGTGACTATGCTACATAGAAAGGTGACTGCTGGTAATACGATGCTCCATGCCAGTAGTGGGCACCCCAAGCACTTAATCAAAAGCATTCCGTTTGGGGAATTATTGCGACTAAAGAGGATCTGTAGTACGAATGAGGACTTCACTATTTGTAAATAACAGGCTCTTATGAGTTTTAGAAGGAGAGGCTACAATGAGTTAATTCTAACAGAATCGGTAAATCAAATCAGCTCAAGACCTAGAGACCCCCATCTTTTCCTACACAAGCAACTCTAAAGATCCAGAAACAACTAGCATGGTACCAAGACTCATAACTTCGTTTAATAGACAAGAAAGAAAGATCCAGTCGATTATTAAGCGTAATTGGCCTATAATCATGACAGATGGGGTACTAGCACCTAGCCTTCCGCTGGTGCAGATCAGAGCTTCCGAATCCCCTCTACTTCCACGGACGGAATGATTTCACAGTCACACACGCATACATACATCACACGCTGGTGGGGCCCATTACACCAACATTCACCCTGAATCACTCTATCCGTGCCCTGTAAAGGAGAAACACCTTTCACATGAGCTCTATATCTAATCTGCCTGTACTTTGAGGTCAATGCGACCAGCTAGTTGCTGTGGATCTAGCAAAATATATTTCAAAGAATACACAATAAAATCAATAAACATGACCAAAAATAATCACCCGAGACAGGAATTCAAACAGATTGTTCATTTATCTAAAATTTCAAGAAAAGCCAATTAAATGCAAATTTCATTTCTCTCATATTTACCTATTCTGTCTAAATGTCAGATCCTAAGTCAGAACCGGTCTTCTGTAGAAGTATTAGAGTCTTCTGTCGTCATTTAGAGTCATCGTCCTCTCCGTCAGCATAGGGACCTCGCATCATCAGCTCGGGAAGAAGTGGCACTAGACCTCTCTAGTCTACTATTATTTATACTAAAATTTACATTCTATAAAGTAACATTTCTTTATTCAGAACGGATGAATGGCGGAAATAATGTCACCTTGGTACTTTTTCGATATTCTATGGGTTGTTCTCACGCATAGATTGTCCCAAATAATGAATAGCAGAATTGAACGTCCATGACTAATTCGCTACTTTTACGGATGTCTCTACTATGTGAATTTGTTTCAAAAATGGGTTCACATTAAGTTCGTATCAACTTTTCCGTCTTTCAGGGGCTTTTGGCAGATGTCCCAGACTTGTCATCATGCTTATGGCTTTTCAGTTCATCGGAGGTGCAAGGTCACAGGCAGAGCGAAGCCTTTCTGTAAATTTCCAGCAACTCCAATGCAGGCTGTGGGTGGTGGCCATTTTATGGCAGGCCACAATGGACAACTTTAAGCAAAATAGACATAAAACAGAATTACTGCATAGAAATGATTATACAGTGTTATTCCCCTGCTAATACCCTTATGTGTGTGTATTTATCTAGCCATTTGCGACATTAAAAGCCATTAATGCATATTAATTATAAGCGCAAAACACCATAACATCACATAAGCAACATCGTTTTCTGTCAGTTTGCTCACCAACTTAGTTCACTTGTTATTTAGCCATGCAATAGCATTCTTACGTGTAATTCTCTTGTAAATAAGGTTGATTAGACAACATTCGACAAACTTTTAATCATTAATAATTAATCAGTAGTACTTTTAGTTATAACATGCGAAAATGAAACAGGTATTCGGTTTTAAAGTAAAAACCCTGCTCCATCAATCCCCCCTTTGGTGATATATAATCACCACAAAAATCAAAACCCCAAAAATCAATTTAGTTTCCCCTTTTGGAAGAATTTGAAATATCTTCTTGTTCTTTTTTTAGACCCTAGTTTCCATCTCTTCTTCCTTTTTAGTTTCTATATACATGCTTTCTCTTAGCTCTTCTAGTTCTATTTCTTGTGGATCTCTTTCTGCTTTCTTTTGTCTCTTTTTAACATTTTCTTTTGTGATTTTCTTTTTATTTCTTCTATATCTACAACACATACATCCTAATCTAAGGATCAATAATGCAACTATTACACAAGTTAATGGAAATAATATCTTACCAAATATGGTACTACCTATCTTAGCTACAAAGTTCTTAATAGCAATCATCTTGTTAGCCATTTTAGTCCAGATACTTTCAGCTTCCAGTGGTACTAATTCTTCATGCAAATCAGTAATATTTTTGATGTAAACTTTTAGATCTTTACTTTCGTCAGGAATGTAAGTGCAACAATGTTGAACTTTCAGCATTCCACAGACTCCACCCTCTTTTGCCAAATGAATGTCAAGGGCAAGTCTATTTTGCATCGCCATAGCACGCAAAGCCACCATTTCTGTATTAACCAAAAGAAAGCCTCCAGCGGTGCTTGTTGACAAGCGATCTACCACTGTTGACAGCTTCCGAATGCCAAATGCATTCAAAGAAATCTTCCTGGTAATGCACAGTTTCCCTTTCTGTGGGGCATCTATAGCCATAGTTGGACTGGCTCCATTTTTCAACTCCTTTTCTTTCTCAATATCCCACATTGTGTCACTCATTTTATGCCCTTCTGCTTTCTTGTGCATGTTCAACCTTCTTCTCTCAACCATGTCTAGAAAATTCTTCTCTTCTCCTTTCAAACTGCAAGTTAAATTGTTTCTAAAAACATAGTCTAAGGTTAATTCTTTGGTTTCTAGAAAAATCTCACCTAAAGTGTCAGCATCCTTTGCAGGATTCAGTGCTTTATTCATAGGCAACTGCCCAAGAATATTATCTACATTAGACATATTATAATCTAATTTTCCTAACTGATAAAAATATACTAATCAACACACTACAGGAAATTCCATACGTAGCCGGAAGATGATGATAAGTCACTCCTTCCGAAACAGAGGCAGGTAATTGCATGCAGACGTAGCAATCCCTTACTTCCATTGTCTTTACGTACTCATACAACAATTTAGAAAAAACATTGCTAGAAAAATCGTTAATTGACCTATCTTTATGTATATGTACACTACTAGTTCTAGTTGGAACTATTTTTAACTGCACTCTTCCCTATATTAGTCTTGTTCTCAGTATGACCTTCTAAAGTGTCTATAGTGACTCTAAATGAAATCAGTAGAGCAAGCACGCTCCAAAGCAGCATTAATAAACCTGTACAGCAGCAGCACATTTTGCACCATCTTTTCAGAAAGGTACATCTACTTTTATTCTCAGTGTTAGCCATTTTGTTAATTTGACCGTGTCTTTTGACTTAGCCTCTTCTACTCCTCTACTGAACTTTTAAGGGCAGCAAGTACCCACCAGATTATTAAACTCTACTAATTTTAGTACTACTTCTTCTTCTCTTCTCCAAGTGATTTTTCCTTGGATTCACTCAATTTGGATTTTCATCACTTTTCACTGTCTCTTCATCATCATCAAACTGTATCAGGTCCTGAACATCCGTCTCTTCTCCAATGTCGGACAAGATAACTCTCAGGATTCCCACAGCTTCCTCTTCAGCAACCTCCTTCAGTAAAGCCTCCTCTGGACTTCCTTGGCTGTCCGCCTCTTCTCCTTCTTCAGGCAGTGCCACATACGTCCATTCCGGTGACATGTACCTCTGGTTTGGTTTTCTTACTCTTTTAGTTCTCTCAGGTATCTTTGCTTCTTCTTTCTTGGTAGGATTCTGACTTGACACTTCGTTCACTTGTTCAGCTTTCGAAGAGTTAACTCGTGTCAGTCTGTACCTTAGTCTCTTTATCTTATTTGGCCAAAGATCTCCTTTAGCATTTCTCTTTTGCTTTCCTTCTTTATTGTTTCTTTCTCCAAGCCAAGTTCTCTTTCTCAGAACTCGTCCTCCATGTATCTCACTGTCACTTTCATCAGACTCTGTTTCAGTTGCTACTGGTTCATTAACAGCTTTCTTTTCTTTAACAGCTTCTTTTTCTCCAACAGTCTCTTTTTCCACCAATTGAGATTTCCCTACTTCTGTCCCTCCTCGGGTCTCCGACACGCAATCTTCTTGCTGTCTACTTGTCCCTTCACCTAGCTTGTTGTAGATATTCCCTACACCTCCTCGGGGTTTTTCCGCAATCTGTCCCTCTCTGTCTTTGTCTGTCCCTTTTTCTTCAATATTTATCTCAGGTGGAACTTGTCCAATTCCCTCATGCGATTCAGGTGTCTCTTCTGTTGGAATGTTCTTTTCTTTTCTTTCTTTCTTTTTGTGTTGGTCACTGTCAATTGGAACCTCAGGCAATTCTTCTGAGTCTGAGCTCGCTTCTGCAGTTTCCACTGTTCTCTTCAGAACCTCTTCTGGTGGGATGAAAGCTTCTCTTAACTCACTTTCCCCACTTTCAGGATTCTTTTTCCTTCTTACTGCCTCACTGTCTGCATCATCACTGGAATCTGACTCTTCAAAGTATTCTTTTCCAGTACCATCTCTTGGATTTGGAACTCTCAGTGTGTGGCTTGCATGTATCCAATTTTTCACACCAGCGCACTTCACAGCAGTCGTTGTGGACAAGATGACTTGTCTTGGCCTTCCCCACCTTGGAACCAGGCAATTCCTTCTTCTGTGGACTTTTATCCTTACCCAGTCCCCTGGGCTCAGATCATGGGCTGGTTTCTTTTCAAGTGTGGTGGCGTCTTCTCCAACCTGGTGAAACACAGAATGAACTGCGTCAGCCAGGCCTTTGCAGTAATCCAAAATCATGTCATCAGTTATAGTCATCAGCTTGTTCACTGGTACATATGCATGCCTCATAGCACGTCCCATGATAATTTCATGTGGACTCAAACCTGTTGTTCTGTCTGGAGTAGACCTAATGGTCATCAGGACTAGAGGCAAGACATCGGGCCATTTCATTCCTGTGGCTAAGCACATTTTGCCAATTCTGTTTTTGATAGTACCGTTCATCTGCTCAACAACCCCAGAAGCCTCTGGTCGGTAGGCACAATGCAACTTCTGCTGTACACTCAATGCTTCACAAATTAGACCCATGATTTCATTATAAAAATGTCCTCCTCTGTCTGATTCAATTGTTACTGGGAACCCGTAACTTGGGATGAACTCTCTTAACAGTAATTTGGCCACTGTTATCCCATAATTTCTTCTTGTTGGATACGCCTCCACCCACCTTGAGAACAAACAGACCACCACCAGGACATACCTCAACATGTTGACTGGGGGCATTTCAATGAAGTCAATCTGCATTCTTGTGAAGGGTCCTCCCTCCCTGCCTATTGTTCCTAGGCTCACCACTGTTTTCTTTCCAGGATTGAATTGCTGACATATCAGACATCTCTGGCAGAGGCTTTCTGCTATCAGTCTGAACTTTGGACTGTACCAAGTTTGCTTAAAGGCTCTTATCATAGCATCCCTCCCCAGGTGTCCTTGGCCATGATACATCCTTGCCATTGTTGACAACATGCTGTTTGGCATGACTGGTCTTCCATCCCTATAGACCCACACATGATCTTTTTCTCTAGGTGCACAACCTGCCTTCACCCAATCTCTCATTTCATCATCTTCTGCCTCATCCTGCAGCTGTTTTACTTCCTCCCATGTCCCCACTTCATTAGTAAACATTAATGAACAAGTAGACATTTCCCGTTCTTTACTCCTGTTAATTGAGTGATTGTTTCTTGCACAATATTGTGCTATGTCATTGGCAAACTTGTTACCAACTGTTACAAAATCGTCACCATGACCATGAGCAGCACATTTTTCAACTGCTAGTTCTTTAGGCAGCTGTATCGCCTCTAGCAATTTCCAACCACTTCAGCATTCTTTATGGGAGTTCCATTTGAGGTCAGGAAACCTCTTTGTAGCCATAGCTGGCCAAAATCATGGACAACTCCGAAGCCATACTGGCTGTCAGTCATCACAGTCACTCTCACACTTCTGCCAATCTTGCATGCCTTTGTCAGTGCCACCAGTTCTGCCACCTGAGCGGATTTAACTCCTTTCAAGGGTGATGCTTCCACAACTTCCGAGACTTTGCACACAGCATATGCAACACTCAACACTCCTTCTTCTGTTCTCAAACAAGATCCATCCACAAACAACACATGATCACTTTCAGGCAGAGGCAGATCTCTTATCTCTGGCCTTGGCTTTGTGCAGTAATCAAGTACATCCAGGCAATCATGATCAACATCATTTCTCACTCCCACACATTCAGCATCAGGCAACAGTGTTGCTGGATTCACATTCACACATCTTTCCAGACTTACATTGGTTGCACCAAGAATGACTTTCTCATATTTAGTCAGCCGACTATGAGACATGAACTGTGTCCGGCTCCTTGTTAAAAGGATTGCCACATCATGAGGTACGAATACCCGTACAGGGTATCCCATTATTATTCCCTCACTTTGTTCCAGACTTTTGCAGGTAGCAGCTACTGCTTTTAGGCAACCTGGCAAACCCACAGCTACTGGGTCGAGAGTTGCTGAGAAATAGGCAATTGGCCTTCTCAGACGTCCGTGTTTCTGGATTAACACTGAAAGTGCACATCCATTTCTCTCACTACAGTACAGCTCAAATTCCTTTTCATAATCAGGCATCCCTAGGGCAGGAGCTTCACAAAGTCTGTCTTTCAGCTCTCTGATTGCAGCCATTTCTTCTGGGTTTAGTTCTAATGGGTCTTTCATCTCACTTTTGGTCAATTTAATCAATGGTTTGGCAATCAGGGAAAAATTACTTATCCACTGACGACAGTAACCCACCATTCCCAGGAACATTCTCACCTCTCTTTGTGTCATTGGGGCTCTCATTCCCCTAATGATTTTGATTCTGTCAATAGTCACTTTTCTCAGGCCTTTCTCAATATTGTGTCCCAGATACTGGACTTCTTTCTTACAGAACTGCAATTTGGCTGGAGATACCTTTAATCCTCCATCTGCCAAATGATTCAGCAATGCAATGGTATCTACTTCACAAGCTTCTCGTGTTTTTGATGCCACAAGTAGGTCATCAATATATTGGACCAAGACTGAATTTTCAGGCATTGTCAGACTTTCCAGAGATTTCTTTAGCAATTGATTAAATATTGAGGGGCTCTCTGTATACCCCTGTGGAATTCGGCACCATGCCAAAATCCGTTCTCCAAATCTAAAAGAAAATATCGGCTGGCTGTCATGATGCAATGGGATTAAAAAGAAATCATGACACAAATCAATTACCGTGTACCATTCTGCATCATGAGGAATCTGATACAAAATCACTGATGGATTTGGCACAATAGGACACCATGGCACAACAATCTTGTTAATCTTTCTCAAATCTTGTACTATTCTGAACTTTCCATTAGGTTTCTTCAGTCCCATTATCGGTGAATTACATGGGCTGCTCAATATTTCTCTTAACACCCCTTGCTGGATCATCTTCTCAATTAAGGGTATTATTCCTTCAATTCATTCAGGTGTCAATCTGTATTGCGGTATATTTGGGTAAACCACTCCCTCTTTTACAGTAATCTTTACTGGATCTACATTTCCATCAGACCCACATCTTCTCCAGTAAAATCCCAAACTGTTGCTTTCACTGTCTGTTTCAACTCTGGGGGTAATGCATCATGATTAAATATTGCATATGTTCCCAAAGCCTCACATTCTCTGTTATCCATGGTCATTCTGTATAGCACATCCTCATCAGGTGTCTCAAAGGTTATACCATCTGGAGTACAGAAAATAGTGCAATTCATTTTGCAAAGCAGATCCCTGCCTAACAGGTTCACTGGACTGGTGTCACACACCACGAATCGGTGCATGTCTGAAAATTTCCCTATTCTAACCTTTACTGGTTCAGTAAGTAGTGTTTTGATCTGTGTGTTGGACACACCAACCACTTGGATCGCTTCGTCCGAGAGAGGAAGATTCTTTATATCAGCTGACCTGACAGTTGATCTCGTGGCCCCAGTATCAACTAGGAAAGTGATGCTTTCACCATTAATTTTCCCATCTACAAAAGGTCCTGCCTGGTCTATTTCCAGAGTTGCGCCAAGTACGCACTCCTCCTCCTCTCTTCGGCACCGTCAGAAGTCTCCCTCAGAGTCACTTCCCTCATTTTTCAGCCAGTACTGAGATACAGCGCTTGCGCGTTTTGGTTTGATTACCTGCTCTTCATCGTAGAACCCCGATTCTTGGCTGTACTTCTGGGATCCTTTTCTCTGTGGCAAGGGTGGTTTTGGCACCTGATTCTGCTGCTTATCAGCCTTCTGCTGTTGCCGATGCTGACCACACCCCTCACTCTGCACCTGCGAATTCAATGATGAATTATCATCGTTAGTGGACGGTGGATTCTTACACTCGGATTTCCAGTGCCCCAATTTTCCACAGTTGTGGCAGGGGAACTTTTTCTTTGCTTCCTCTATATTTCCTTTTCCTTTTCCTGAACCAAACCTAGGTTTATTTCCTGGGTTATTTGCCTGTTCAATCAGCTGAGCTTCCTGTCTTTCTGCAACTTTCACCTGTGCCCACATTGCCTTTTCTTTCAACTTTCTTTGCTTTGCCTCAATCTCATCACTGAAGTATTTTGCATGTCTCAAAATCTCATCAATCTTCTTACTCTGCCAATCCATGGTATGCTGCCGTATCATTTCACTGATTTCAGGCCGCAAACCGTACACAAATCTGTACACAAAATGACTCAGATCCTTGTCACCCAGGTGTTCATCTCCACTGAACTGCTTAAAAGCTAGTATCAGTCTTTCATTGTAAGCATGGACTGATTCTTTCAATTCCTGATGTGTTCGGTCTATTTTAACCCAGTCTGTCTCCTTGGGGGGTACTTTATTTTTCAAGAAGGCCATAACCTGCTCGTACTTTTTCATTACCTCCGGGTCTGGAGCTCCTGTTTTTAGATCTCTCGGGTATTCCTTAGTGGGCCAGTCTATGACTATTTTACATTCTGCCCACAGGTCTGCTGGTACAATTATATCAAACAAACTATTCAGGTCAATCCACAGTACTTTTGACAACTTTACAAATCTGTCGACTTGTCTGTACCACTCAACAGGCTTTTCCCTTAGTCGAGGGAAATCATTCGTAAATGATAAAATATCCTGTCTGGTCCATGGGACATGTACGTACCCACCTCCTGGAATCTCTCTCATGGGGTAAGCTGTCACTGCCTTCTCTTTTTCTGTCAGGGGAAATGCCGAGTAGGTTCTATCTACCCCATCCTCTCGCTTTCGATACCATCTGTCTTTCCATCTTTCTACATCTCCCCATTTCTTCAACAAGGCAATCATTTCCTTAATCTGTCCTGTTCGGCCTGCATTGTTCAGATTCTCAATATCCTTGTCTGAAAAATCAACTCGGTATGTTTTCTGTAAAGCTTTCACCTTATCCATGTCAATTCCTACTTCACTGGCTATTCCTCTCAACCTGTTGTGTATGTTCTTCGCTCTCCATGGGACGCTTTTACATAAGAAGAGGATCTCCCCTTCCTGATAATTCTTCAGTGTTTCTGTAGGTATGGTTCCTACTATCAATTCTTCCATTTCCATACGTAGCCTAGCTACATCCATTCCCTGTGACTCTTTCTCCTTTTTCTATAATGTTTTCAGCCAATCATTCAAATCTTCAGCAGTTATCACAGATTTTTCCGCACCCCTGGTTCTGTCACCCTTAGCGGTTCCAAAATCGATCCTCTGCTCCCTTCCATACATCCAGAATTCAAACTTGAGTTAGTCTGCTCACTCATTTCCCCTCCACATACGGTATGTCTCCACTGATTTTCTCCTGTTCTCCACTGTGTTTCTCCCGCTCTCATTTCTGCCTGTTCCGGAGGTACAATCAACCTATTGCCCACATATGGCACCGTCAAACCATTTTCACCCGTCCTCTGCTTGTCAAAAATCGGCATAACCGGGCCTATTGTCACAGGCACTGTAACAGCCTCAAGATTCTTAGTCAGCTCCCTGATTTTCTCTGTTAGTTCAGATGTAGTTCTTGCTAGTTCTCTGGTCTTTTAATTTTCAAGTTCATTCTCTCTCTATATCTCTCTTTCTCTCTCTCTCTCTCTCTCTAACTCTCTTTCTCTCTCTCTCTCTCTCTCTTTCTCTAACTCTCTTTCTCTCTCTCTCTCTCTCTCTTTCTCTCTCTCTTTTTCTATTTCTCTCTCTCTCTCTCTATCTCTCTCTCTCTCTCTATCTCTCTCTCTCTCTCTCTCTCTCTCTATCTCTCTTTCTCTATCTCTCTCTCTTTCTCTCTCTCTTTCTCTTTCCGCCAGAGAACAACCGCTTTTCAGCTCAGGGGCTGTAGCCTCTGTCTTTATAATCCGCAGGGTGTTTCTCATTGGGGTAACTGCTGTTCCTACCTCTGGTTCTCTTCTATACGGGGGTGGTCTTTTGTAGAGCATGTCCTCTAAGACATCATCATCAGACTCATTTGCCCCATATCTTCTGGTCTCTACATTATGTTCTTTTTCTGTACACTTTCTCCCTCCTGGTTCCTCTGATGTTCTTACAGGATATAATCCCTCGGTCATACTGGCATCTCGCCACCTTCTCATTCTGTCATGATGGGTTTCGCGATCATACTTTCGCCCAAACATGTATCTGTAGCTACCCCCACCCCTCTGCTTTTCTCGTTCATGCATTTCGTCTTCCCATTCAGTTAATACCTCAAACTACGTCGGCCGAGGCTCTAGGTTCATCACCTGCTCTTGTAAGTTCCTCAGTATGGCCAGATTAAATGAACCATGTTCTGGGAACGCTAATACTCCATCGTCTTTGGTGTATTTCACCCAGTTATCTAACCAAATACAGGTATGATACCCATACTTCGCAACCATGAAGGATGCCGGGGTTCTTATCGGGGGCAATAACTGTCCTTCCCTTGTCACTATGTCTTTATCCTTGTCAAACCAGGTTTTAACCTTACTAAGCAAGGATTTTTTCTTCTTTTCCTCAGCATGGTAATACATTTTCCTTATTTTCCACTAGCTGTTTACTCTTACTACAGCTGTACGATCTTTTGTCCAATTGCAGCGCGACTCACACCAACGCACCAATCCTGGAGCGTCTACGTCACCTACTCAGTCCACGAATCCCAGCGCGACTCACACTAACGCACCAATCCTGGAGCGTCTACGTCACCCTGTATGTCTCCCAATCCTAGCGCGGCGTACACTAGCACACCAATCTCTGCGCTTCCACCGTTCTAACCCACTGTCCAATCACAGCGCGGTCTCCCTGACGTCAGCAGTCGCTGCAGTCGCTTCTGCTCCTGTCTCTTCCGTCTACCCCTCCTTTACAAGACTACTTGGTAGACTTTGTTTCAACTTCTACGAGTCTGTTAGTTACAACATACAAACATCTCCATTGTCTGCTTCGCTAGCCACAGAACAGCAAAAGACCTTTCCCACGAGAATTCTGCCTTTCCCGAGAACAGCGCTTACCTCTGCCCTACTACAGAATCGTTACTTCCGTTGATAAAGTAGCACATCCCTCTACTTTACCCTTCTAACAAGCATCAATTAACTGTTTCCCTCCGGAAGGCTCCTAAGAGTTTCACAATTAACCAGAATGCTTTCTCATTCACGCACTTACACACCAGAAAATGTAGTACATTCACACAGAATTCTGTCTTTCCCGAGGACAGCGAACAGTCTGTCCTACTACAGAATTATATCATACGTTATCAAAGCAGTGCTTACCTCTGCCCTGTCCTTCTAACAAGCTCCGAGAATACCTATTACTTCTCCAGCGGTAAGCTTTAACGGAATACCTTACGGATCCCTGGGACTTAAGACCAGAGTTTCACAGATAACCTTTGCTATCATATACACTTCTCTCACACAGAAATAAGTTTCTAATGGCAACATACGGCGATGCTACCTTGTCGAACCCAGACAATGCGACGCGCAACTTCAATTGTCACACGTTTTCCCCTATCTGCATACAGGGCCAACAATCCCGCCTTTTTCCGAGAGCAACACTCCCTCTACTCTACTACGGAACTGTCACCGACTTCCTACATCCCAGAAGATGTTCACAATACATAGAACTCAACACGACTTCAACATATAGTGTTAGTACAAATATCAATCAATAATCAACAAGCCTATATACACGCAATTTCGCCAGATCAAGACAATAGCTAACCATCATTCTGCTACCAAGAAACTGGTGCATATCAGAGCTTCCGAATACCCTCTACTTCCACGGACGGAATGATTTCACAGTCACACACGCATACACACATCACACGCTGGTGGGGCCCATTACACCAACATTCACCCTGAATCACTCTATCCGTGCCCTGTAAAGGAGAAACACCTTTCACATGAGCTCTATATCTAATCTGCCTGTACTTTGAGGTCAATGCGACCAGCTAGTTGCTGTGGATCTAGCAAAATATATTTCAAAGAATACACAATAAAATCAATAAACATGACCAAAAATAATCACCCGAGAATGGAATTCAAACAGATTGTTCATTTATCTAAAATTTCAAGAAAAGCCAATTAAATGCAAATTTCATTTCTCTCATATTTACCTATACTGTCTAAATGTCAGATCCTAAGTCAGAACCGGTCTTCTGTAGAAGTATTAGAGTCTTCTGTCGTCATTTAGAGTCATCGTCCTCTCCGTCAGCATAGGGACCTCGCATCATCAGCTCGGGAAGAAGTGGCACTAGACCTCTCTAGTCTACTATTATTTATACTAAAATTTACATTCTATAAAGTAACATTTCTTTATTCAGAACGGATGAATGGCGGAAATAATGTCATCTTGGTACTTTTTCGATATTCTACGGGTTGTTCACACGCATAGATTGTCCCAAATAATGAATAGCAGAATTGAACGTCCATGACTAATTCGCTACTTTTACGGATGTCTCTACTAGGTGAATTTGTTTCAAAAATGGGTTCACATTAAGTTCGTATCAACTTTTCCGTCTTTCAGGGGCTTTTGGCAGATGTCCCAGACTTGTCATCATGCTTATGGCTTTTCAGTTCATCGGAGGTGCAAGGTCACAGGCAGAGCGAAGCCTTTCTGTAAATTTCCAGCAACTCCAATGCAGGCTGCGGGTGGTGGCCATTTTATGGCAGGCCACAATGGACAACTTTAAGCAAAATAGACATAAAACAGAATTACTGCATAGAAATGATTATAAAGTGTTATTCCCCTGCTAATACCCTTATGTGTGTGTATTTATCTAGCCATTTGCGACATTAAAAGCCATTAATGCATATTAATTATAAGCGCAAAACACCATAACATCACATAAGCAACATCGTTTTCTGTCAGTTTGCTCACCAACTTAGTTCACTTGTTATTTAGCCATGCAATAGCATTCCCATGTGTAATTCTCTTGGTAATAAGGTTGATTAGACAACATTCGACAAACTTTTAATCATTAATAATTAATCAGTAGTACTTTTAGTTATAACATGCGAAAATGTAACAGGTATTCGGTTTTAAAGTAAAAACCCTGCTCCATCACCGCAACAACCTACGATTACTTTTAGAAAAGGTCCTTCTATGTCAACACAAATTGTAAAGATTAATCCTGAACTTGCTACTGCCAAAATGTGGTTACAATCCAAGCAGGGGTTCACTAAGTGTTCCACTTGCAGAGCTTGCAGGTTTGGTGAAAATACTACATCATATCTAACTCTGTTTAGTCCAGAAAGAGTGTTGATCAAAGGCAGCTACAATTGTAAAACTGAGTTTGCGGTTTATGTTCTGACATGCACCTGTGGGTTAGGATATGTGGGAAGTACAAAGCTCCAGGTCCACGTCAGAATTTTACAGCACCTCAGAGCCATTGTCAATAATGATTCTACGTACCCGGTGGCTTGTCATTTTAAACAAATTCACAAAAACAATCTCAGTTGTTTTAAATATTTTGTTATGGCTGCTATTCCCAAACCCCGGAGAGGAGGTGATAGGGAAAGGTCATTGAGGAAGTTAGAATCTAAAATTATATTAGAACTTGACAGTAAGATACCAAATGGCCTAAATAACACAGAGGACCTTTATAATTTTCTATAGCAGATCGTGGGTGATATTAAACAAATATTAACACAAAAGAACTGTTTTCCTCTCTCTATATACTGTTGAGAATCGCATCAGTGTTCAGTCCGCTTTGGTTTTTTGTCTTGTTTTACCCTGTATTTCTAATGATTCTAGATATGGGTTTAAAATTAAGACATTTTTGTGGCTTTTTATATAATAGTGTGTTTTAGAAATTTGGTTGCACTTGCACTTTACATTTATGGCACTTTCATTGTAGTGTTTGCATTTTGGCATTAAGCACTTTAGTCTCTCCTCTGTACATTGAAGCAGATATTTGTTGAAATATGAGGAGAAGTTTCTGTAGAACTCTATATTATAAGATGTTTTTAAGAAATATGAGACCTTTGCACAGTTAATTAATTTAAAATATATTTTATATCAATTGTGAATAATAACCCATGTATTTTTAAATGTTATAATGGATTCTTACTATTTATGAATTTTTATATCAAGCATATAACATTCATTTAACTGTGTGAGCCATGCCCAAACAATCATGAATCCAAATGTAAATTGCAAACTTCTTAATTAATTGTTGAAGTTGTTTTGTTGTTTATGGGGTGGTTAATTCCAAAGGAATCGTAATGCATTTATGCAGTCATATGATATATCTTTTGTCAGAATATATTGCAGATCTATTGTACAGATATAAAATGCTAGAAAAACAGACTATTTTGATGTAAGAAAGGAGAAAGGGTGCCAGTCTTTATTTCATGTCTATTAATCACGTGGTAGCATCACAAAGGTAAAAACATATTAAAAAAATGGCGAACGAAATGCAAACTGACCTGTGAACAAGGGTACCTTGTGTCCGAAACGCGTCAGGCTTGAGGGTTTCAATAAAATAACATCTGCCTCATATCATTGGGTTCGAGTCTTTGCTTGCCGGATGGAAATGCGGAGAATATTGTTGGAGTTTTTTTCCATGTATATATTACCTACTGGCGGTCGCCAGGAGGTAGTTATAATTAGGACCTATTTTCCATAGGAAATCGGCAAAATTCTATTCCCAATAACTTTGGCGCCGATTGACGAATCTTCGCAAAATATTCAAAACTTTTGGACAGCTCCGGTCCGCTCCTATCCTAAAAGTCTTGGGATGATTCGTGTAGCAGGGGCAGAGAAAAAAGGGGGGTCCCAAAAAGTGTTTTCCCCATGCAATTTCCCATAGGACCTTTAGCCGCAGCTACAGCCCGAACTACTGAACGGAATTACAACAAATTTGGCAGAAAGGTAGTCCTCAGTTCAGACTCGTGCCTTTTGCTTAAATGGTGTAAATCCGTTCAGTAGTTTCAGAGAAAATGCAAAGTAAATTCACATATATATCTGGGCGGAGCCTAACCAAACATCTCATCGTGAGATCTGATTGGCTGTCAGCACTTCATCCAAGAAGTGTTGGCAGCCATCTTGGGACCAATATACATGATAGCACCTCATTAAAAAGCATTGCAGTTAATAGAAGGTTTTAAGACATTAGTTACATTATAAATCATTTGTTGATGGTACCATACTCATTTTAGGAATTGTGGTATGCTCTAAGTTGATTTTAACATGTGAAAAAGCCTTCTGCTGGGATATCATGAATCATGTTTGAGGGAAAACTATTTTCTCATGCTTTTCCCACAGAGGTGAGGTTCCGTGAGAATCGTAATGACATTTTGGGTTTGTTCGAATATGGACGAGTTTGGTATCTACGAACCGCAAATGACGAGTTTAGTGGGTGTACGCGTTTTCGCTACGCTACTATGTATGGTTCGTCTCATTCGTGGGTGTGTCCATCTGAACCCTCGGGTTCCATTTTAGATACAGCATCCATTTTGTCTCTTGCCCTCAAGTAGCCAGCGAACGGACACTGTCCGCTTTGTGACCCTGGGATTCCCAAACTTTTGCGGAGGACACGTGTTCCTTTGAGGGTGTCTTTATGATGAGGGGGATGACACTGCAAGGGCAGATGGCTCCGCTCGAGGCTCATCTTGCCGTGCTAGTCTATTGTTTCAGTCGTGCATGCATTAGGCACGAATCCTTTGATCCTGCAATCATGCTTCCGATATTGCTCCCTACACTCTTTTCCAATCTGTTGTTCATCCTTGTTTTTCCTTTGCACCTGTTTCTGTCCCTTCTCCTAATTCATTTACAGTCAGAATGGAATGTGCTTAATGTGGGGATAACGTGCTTTCACAGTTGGGAACCGGCAATGCTGCTGTAATTATGTTCCGGGTTTCTGATAACATGAATGCGACCCTTTTTGAAGTTTACTGTGGGAACTGAGTTGTAACCTTTTGTTCGCCATGTTGTTCAATGACGAAAATGTGTATAAAAGGAGCGATCCACTTTTGCAATTTGAAGCAGTCTCTCAGAACCTACACGTTGTGTACTTCTTGCGATTTCTGTATCCCTGCAGTAAATAAACACTGATCTTTGACGCCGCAGGAAGTGTCCCGTGTCTCTGTGTGTTGTACGCCGGAACAGGTAACCCACGAAGGTTTCAGGTGTTGTCCCCTGGCACCGCTGGGCCTTAGAATAGCCCAGTCCTTCAGTTGGCGCCCAGCGTAGGGCGACATCAGCGGTACCGGTCCAAAGCCCGACGATCGTGAGGAACTTCGTGTGAAATCTCCGAGGGAAGGTGCACCCCGCTTCATCGATCCAGTTGTCGAAATAAGTGGTCCGAAGAATTTTCCCGCGAAGATTCCCGCCTCCTGACGGCTGCGACGGACTGATGCCCTGACTGTCGACCTGTTTTGGCGCCTGGCGTAGTCCTTTGTACGGCGAGACGATAGACGGGCCTTCCTGGTGACGCCATTGCCCTTTCAGTTAAGTATTTGTGGGTCGCTCCCAGAGTCCATGGTTTTGTAGTTCCTTTTTGGGACGGTTACTTTGTATTTTTGTAACTTGGTTAAACTTGGTTGTTTGCATGGTTCCATTGCATTTGTGGTTCTTAGTTGTTGGTTCTTAGTTGTTGGGTTTTATTTGACAATTGCAATCGAAAAAAAACGAGGGTCTTGCATTTTTTTGTGAGGACATCGTAATTCGATAGCCCTTGAAGTTTGTAAACTCGGTTAGTGTGCACGATGCCTGGCCGTAGTACTTTGTTTGGTTTCCTTAAATGTTGCAGCACGGATTCCCGGCTGGAGGATTCATGTCCGATACCTCCAGTTGGAACTCCAATTTATGAGCTCTATAGTCGCCACGGAGTAGGTCCTATTGTATATAATGAATATTGGATTCGTTACACTAAAAATGATGGTGTTCTTAGTTGGCCACCACATGGTAGTTTTGAAACTGCAATATTAGATAGTCTTGAAGCTAAATTGTTTAAAAAGAAGAATAGGCCGGCCATGTTTGATTCGTTTCGGTTATGGCGTAAAGAGGCCAAGCAGAAAGAAATCAAACAGATTAAGAAAAATAAGAGAGAAGGTATTATTACGGTAATGCGAAATGCAGAACAGTATCAGCGAGACAAAGACGAGAAGGAACAGGAAGTTTTTGCTAGACTGCATCATATGGCGGTGGATAAATGTTATCCGCTTCTACCGTCTAGTTCTGATAGGAAGGGAGAAGAAGCGGTAGAGGAGCCATTATTGTCTTATCTATTGAAATCACCACCTCCCTATGCACAGGATACTATGGTTCCTGTGATTCCTCCTGTTCCTCAACCTGTTGTTCTGGCGGCTGCTGGTCAGCCTGTCGTTCCTCCTGTTCTTCCGAATCCCCTTGTGCCCCAAATTGTCCCTACTCCTTTATCCGCTCTTCTTCCTACTGCTCCTTTGCCTGTACCTCATCAGCCTATTGTTACTACTACTCCTGCTATCTCGACTACTGCTACTGTTTCTACGTTTACTCCTAATGTTGTTGCTCCTGTACTTCTTTCTTCTTCCCCTTCTGTTCGTAGTTGTATACCTAATGCTGTTGCTAATCTCTATTCTCCACTTTTTGGACCAATACTTGGGTCCGATCTTTCTGATGTCTCTCAGAGGCGCAGTCAAATTCCTGGTGGTAGAGAATGTGAGACGTTAGTGAAAATGACGCGTAAATGGATTAGGCATCCTGCTAAGTACACTTCGCGTATAGTTTTCGATACGTTTTCTCAGTTTAATGAGCCCACACAAAGATTCGTGTTCGAGGAAATGTGTAAATCCTTGAGAGAAGAGTGGAATAATGATGAGGTAGACAATGTACCGCCCGAGATGATTGAACTTCAGAATCTGTTTTCGAATGGTATGATTGTGGGTGGTAATGTCCGACGTGCTTTAGAGCGTCTGTTATCTTTTCGATCTACAGTACAACCTCGAGCATTGTTTAAGGATGAAACTGAGGAGTGGATGGCACAACCTGGTCAGTATCCTATGCGAGAAGTTCCCCCAGTGTGGATGCCAGGTGATCCTGCTGCTAATCCTGTTATTCCACCACACTTTCAGAGAGTTTGGATACACCTCCCATGAAAGCGATCGGAAGTTTTGCAGGTGAAGCAAACTTTGCCTGACCCCTGCAAAAATCCGGCAGCTTATTATAAGGAGTTATCCCAATTAGTGGATGCTACTGTTATGAACCTCGCTGATATCGACATGTTGTTCGGTAATGTAGTACCTCAACCGATTTGGGCGAAATCTGTCAAGAGAATCACGCAGCGTAGTTAGGCGGTGATTCGGCTGCTCTTGCGGCGGCCGACGGACGACAAGTTGGTGGGTCTAAACCTGAACAGATCATTGAGAATCTGCCCCAGAGGATAATTACACTTATGAAGACGCTTATGCCAGCAATAAGAGTTAACTGGGATAAACTGTCTGCGTGCAAACAAAAGAAGGGCGAGAGTGTCTCCGATTTCTTTACGAAATTTGAGTAGGCCTTCATCGATCACAGTGGTCAGGATATGAGCACTGAGGGAGGTGAGCGACTGTTTGTTGATAAATTTGTATCGAATTTGTTGCCTGAACTAAGCAACAAATTGAAGAATTCTGAAAGTTCGTGGGCCGTTTCTACCACTGCTCAAATATTAGCCACGGTCCAATACTACGAAAATAGAGAGAAAGAAGAAAGCGAACGTGCAGATAAGAAAACGAAGGATCTTAAAACGAAGGTCTTATTGCAGCAATCGTATCCTCCGCGCTTGAATCAAAATGACTCGCAACAGCAAAATCGAATACAATCACAGTTTTCTAGGTCGCAGTCGCGTACTGACTCCTCTACACCACGATCTATGCTGGGGTATAATCAATGCGCATATTGTAGGGGTGAGGGCCATCTGAAGTTTAATTGTCCAGTTCTGCGTGACCGAAACAATGGTGTTTCGGCTCGAGGAGGTCGTAGTGGTCCTCAACAAGCATCACGTGGTAGAGGTCGCGGTGTTACTCGGAATCAGAATGAGCGTTTTGCCACTTCATCAGACTTGCAAAATTGCTTTGATCGGCGCGATTCATCGTCTGGTAGATCTGCACAGTATCATGTGGACGACTATTATGTCGAGCATGATGTTGATGCTGACGGTAATTACTAGGACAGCCATAGACAAAGAGAGGGAGTAGTATCAGTTCCGGTTGATCAGAGAGGGCCTTACGTCGCAGTTGCCACATTGGGCGTAGTTGAGCCTTTTCTGTTGGACACTGGTGCAGCGAAAAGTTCCATCATGCATTCGAAACTCCCTGGCGCGCCTTTGTCTGGCTTAACGAATGTTTCCGTTGGATTCTCTGGCGCCCCCGTTAGCAATCCAGTTTCTAGCCCTTTGCCCCTTACAATTGGGTCTCGTGAGTTAGAAGCTCCTTTGATTTTGACTACTGGTTGTGGTGAGAATCTTTTGGGCCTGGATTTGTTGAAACGGTTATATGCGACTTTGTACTGTTCTCCTGCGGGAGTGGAGCTTACGTTGGGTCAGAGAGTGATCTCTCCTATGTACTTGTCAACTGATAAGCTCCCACCGGAATTGAGTTCTCTTCCTGAGTCTTTGTGGGCAACAGGTCCCTATGATGTGGGCCTGCTGGATATACCACCTTATGTTGTTCAATTGAAATCAAACGTGCAATTACCACGCATTCCCCAGTATCGTATCTCTCTTGATGGAGAACGAGCACTATTAGCGATCATTTACGATTTGATCGATAAAGATGTCATCGAAGAAACTCGGGGTAACGTGTGTAATAGTCCTGTGTTACCTATTTTGAAACGAACTGATCCATGCAAGCCTCCTGTGTATCGTTTTGTTATTGATTTAAGAGAGGTAAATAAAATTGTAATTCCACAGTTTCCTGTGGTGCCTGACATTACAGCTTTGCTGACTCTGATTCCAGCTTCTGCATCATGGTTCTCGGTAATCGATCTGAAGAATGCTTTCTTTAGCATTCCGATTGCTGAGGAAAGCAGAGATCTATTCGGGTTCTCATTAGGTGGTCGCAGCTTCAGGTTCAAACGCACACCTCAGGGCTACTGTGAGAGTCCATCGATCTACAGCCAAGCTCTTAAGAGTCAACTTGATGCGTTTGTGTTACCGGCTGGTGCGGCCTTGATTCAGTACGTTGATGATCTGTTGGTAGCTGCTGACACTGAACAGATTTGCAAAACTGCTACAGTATCACTGTTACAGCATCTATGTGACTTACATCACAAAGTGTCACCTTCTAAACTACAATATTGTTGTCAAGAAGTAACCTATCTAGGTCACTTATTGTCAAAGGAGGGAAGAAGGTTGACCCCAGAAAGAATTGCAGCGATCGCTCGAATGACTGTGCCAACAACTCAGAGAGATGTGCGTGCCTTTCTAGGTATCACGTCATACTGCAGACAGTGGATTCCGAACTTTTCACTGTTAGCGAAGCCATTGATAGCTCTCACGTGCAAGGATGTTTCGACTCCTTTGCCATGGACGGAAGAATGTGAGAAAAGTTTTTCTGAACTGCGTGATGCGTTGTGTTCGGCTCCTGTGTTAGGTACTCCTGATTACAGTAAACCGTTTACACTATACGTTCACTAGAGAGAAGGTTGTGCGTTGAGTGTTTTGACGCAACAATTTGGTGGTAAGCAGCGTCCATGTGCATATTTTTCCTCGACCTTAGACCCGGTAGCTAGAGCGTTGCCGAGTTGCTTGAGAGCAACAGCGGCAGCTGCGGTGTCTATTCGACAATCCGCAGGTCTGGTCATGGATAATATGCTCACAGTGATGGTTCCGCATGCAGTTGACACTCTCCTGAATCGTACAAAAACTCAACATCTGACGAGTGCAAGGTTGTCCGGTTATGAGTTGACACTTTTGGCAAGTCATATACAGATCAAGCGTTGTAATGTGCTGAATCCGGCGACATTGTTGCCGACTAATATGGAATCAAATGATGTACCACCACATGATTGCTATTTACGAACTGAGGAAGAAACGAAGGGTCGTGTTGACCTGAAAAACACTCCATTGATAGACCCCGATGGCACTTTGTATGTTGATGGTTCATGTTTTAAGTTGCCGAATGGTGATGTGACGACTGCGTATGCTGTAGTGACGTTGAGTACGGTTGTGGAAACTGCGAGATTGAGTCAGAATTCAGCGCAAGCGGCAGAGTTGATTGCGTTGACGAGAGCGTGTGTTTTGTCTAAGGGAAAGCGAGTGAATGTGTTTACTGATAGTCAATATGCGTTTGGCATTGCACATAGCTTTGGTCGATTATGGAGAGAAAGAGGATTTATGACATCGCATGGTACGAAGATCCAACACGGACAGCTCGAGAACGATCTTTTGGATGCACTTACATTGCCTAAACAGGTGGCAATCATTAAATGTAGTACGCATCAAAAGGTTACGGATGATGTTGGTCGTGGTAATGCATTTGCGGATGAGATTGCTAAGGAAACGGCTAAGAATCTTGCGACCCGAATGTATGTTACGAGTTCAGTGAGGTGGCCGACGGAGACTGGTATGTGTGAAGACACTGTTGAGAGCGTGAAAGCAATTCAGAATGAGGCCACTGAAACTGAAAAGACCAAGTGGAAAGAAAGCACGGGAAAGTTAGACACGCATGGATGTTGGGTTGACTTGTCGGAATGTCAGAGGTGGATGTTGCCGGATGCATATGTGCTAGCCGTTGTGACTATGGCTCACGGCTTGTCACATATTAGCGCGAAAGGTATATGTAAGTTGTTGTCCTCTGTATGGAAGAATGATGGTATTGCTAAATGTGCTGAGAGAGTGGTTAAGAATTGTATGGTGTGTTTGATGCATAATCCTGGCAAGGGCACCCCCACTCCACCCGGCCATTTTGCTCCTCCTACATGTCCCTTTGAGGTTATCCAACTGGACTTCATCCATATGGAGAGATGCAATAACCTAAAGTACGTTTTAGTTGTGGTTTGTGCGTTCTCCAGATGGATCGAGGCCTACCCTCTTAAGGATAATACTGCCCTGTCCACAGCGAAAGTCCTACTGAAGGAATACTTTCCTCGGTATGGAATGCCACGGATTGTGTGGTCAGATAACGGAAGTGAGTTTGTGGGAAGCGTGATGCAGAGTGTGTGTAAGGGCCTTAGAATTCGACAAAAATTCCATAGCGCCAATCATCCCCAGGCAGCGGGTTTGGTTGAAGGGTACAATGGTACTCTGAAACTGAAACTTGCGAAGATACAAGCTACGACTGGTCTGTCATGGCCTGATGCCTTGCCTCTGGCTCTCTTATCGACCAGGGTGACTGTGCACTCTCGAGTAGGGCTTAGCCCATATGAGATTGTGTTCGGCCGCCCTGCAAACATTTGGGGAGTCCCGAGGCCTAAGGCCTTTGATAGTCTTGAGTATCCAATGTTAATTGATTATCTTCATGATCTGACTGCTAAACTGAGGTTAATTCATCAACAGGTCTTTGAAGCTCTACCGGTACAGACAGAGGGTCCTGGACATCGGCTCCAACCGGGTGACTGGGTTGTCACCCGCAATTTTGGCAGAAAACGCGACTTGGAGCCGAGATTTGTGGGTCCCTTCCAAGTATTGCTGGCTACAAGGACTGCAGTCCGGTTGGAAGGCAGAAAGAACTGGGTGCATGCCACCCATACCAAAAAGGTTCCGATCCCTTCACCAGCAGATAATTGGGTGAGAACTGGTATTGCGGCAACGGAAACCGAGACCCCTCCATGTTTCGTGCCGTTTAGTGATGCTCAACTTGTAGGGAACAATTCATTGCAGCCAGACACATCCGTTGAGTCGTCAGTTTTGGAGAACTCAAGGTCTGAATTGTCATCTGATCGATTGAACACTGTTTCACAATTTGAACAATTATTTGAAGAGCAGACTCGACCTGGAAGAAGTCGATATTTTCTTCGTTCGTTCGTTCGACAAAGACTAATAAAATCTTTTTTGAACTTATATTGTCCTTTACTGTTGCCACGAACATTAAGAACAATTGCATCCTTTACTGATTTTCGAGTTTCTTTTCATGTGTACTTTTTACAGCTAAGAGACCCTTTTTCTTTTTTCTATTAAATTGGATGTTTGTTTAAGAAAACCTATCATCCGGGTTGACCGTAGGGCCGTGCGGGTACTTCCTTCTGTTTAGCAGGTTCCTGATACTAGGTCGGTTACTTTTTGTCGATTCCTGGGAACTCCTGGGAATTGATAATCGCTACTCAGAACGAAGTGCGTCAAGGACGTTACGGACGGTTTTTAGAGGATGGCGTTCTCTGAGCTGTTGGAAGTAGAAAGGATGTCGGCGCAAAGATCAAAATTGCATAAGATTGTACGAACAAAATGCTTTTTGTTTCAGGTATTCCTGCTGTTTCTGACTGTTTCTATGCTATTGGTGGGTGGAGTGTATTTTGGAATACAGTCGTTATTGCCTTCCATTTGACCTACTTTTTCTCCTAAACTAAGTTCTATTACCACCGTTTCTCCACATTCCTTTCATCCTCTGCCCCAACATGAACAGGTTAGACGTGCGGAATTCATGAATAACTCCTTCGTTTAACTCCTACATCAGCATCAGTTGGTGATGAACACTACCAACTGTTGGGTGTGTGGGTTAATGCCACATACCATGGATAGGGGTATTCCGTATTTGGTTCTTCCTTACAGCTCCCAGGGGTCAGCTCGAGCATTCCAAACTATGTTCCGTAGTGCACTAGATTCCTACCCCAGTCGAGAGCCACGTTCTGTAAACTTCGGTCCTGGTCCGTACCACAAGCCTTTGGCGATAGCGATTGCTGATTTAGATAGAGATATTTTTGATGCATCGCTTATTCCAGATGAAGAGGTGCAAGCATATAAAGATCTGAGTGAGGCTGAGTATAGTATGTCAGTGGGTGATAGACAGCTTAAGAGCTCGTCTCCAATATGGATCGTACCCCACCTCGGTAATTTCTGCTTGAAAGGTCTTGGTCGAAATCCGAGAGCCCAGCTTGGGAAGAGTGCTTGTACTGATACGTATGTTCTACCGATGCTCTCTTCCCCTGTTTTCCTGACTGCCAAGGGTACCTATTTCGTATGTTATGAACGTGCATATACATGGTTGCCCCGTGACTTCTCGGGTACCTGTTATATTGCGAATCTTTTGCCACCAACTTTTACGGTTGCCTCAGACTATCACAAGACTAGAGTTGTGAGAGCCGTTATTAGCGAAGAGGACACTGCCGGTCAAGAAGCAGGAGATTTCTTTAAGGGTTTCTTGCCGTTTTGGGGACCTATGGTTAATAGTAGGAACCTGAGACAGTTGACCCGTGTGGTAGAATTGACTGCTAACATAACTGCAAGTGCTCTTGGTAATTTAACAGCAGAACTTCAGGCGGATAGACTCATGACGTTTCAGAACCGTATGGTTCTAGACGTTGTTCTTGCAGATAGAGGTGGTGTGTGCAAGGTGATCCATTCGAGCTGTTGCATTTTCATCCCTGACAACGCTCCAACTGTTTATCAAGCTATCTCGAAGTTACATAAGATCTCCGAGTCCATACACGTGGACAAAGGTAGTTAGACGCTTCTAGGATGGTTTTGGGGCCTGATATCAACTTGGGGTTGGAAGATTCTGATGATCATAGGGGTTGTTGTAACGTTTCTGTTCACGTGTTGTCTTTGTGTGCAGTGTGGTCCTGCCTTATGTGGCCTCTGTGCTACAACGTGTATAAGACGGCCATCTGTTACCAAAGAGACATTGATGGATAGAATGATATTCCAGCAACAACTGAACGATTTGATGAATATCGAAATCGATTCTGATCTCGACTAGTGCTTGCCTACATGAGGGCAAAAGGAGCGTCTGAGGTTCCGTGAGAATCGTAATGACATTTTGGGTTTGTTCGAATATGGACGAGTTTGGTATCTACGAACCGCAAATGACGAGTTTAGTGGGTGTACGCGTTTTCGCTACGCTACTATGTATGGTTCCTCTCATTCGTGGGTGTGTCCATCTGAACCCTCGGGTTCCATTTTAGATACGGCATCCATTTTGTCTCTTGCCCTCAAGTAGCCAGCGAACGGACACTGTCCGCTTTGTGACCCTGGGATTCCCAAACTTTTGCGGAGGACACGTGTTCCTTTGAGGGTGTCTTTATGATGAGGGGGATGACACTGCAAGGGCAGATGGCTCCGCTCGAGGCTCATCTTGCCGTGCTAGTCTATTGTTTCAGTCGTGCATGCATTAGGCACGAATCCTTTGATCCTGCAATCATGCTTCCGATATTGCTCCCTACACTCTTTTCCAATCTGTTGTTCATCCTTGTTTTTCCTTTGCACCTGTTTCTGTCCCTTCTCCTAATTCGTTTACAGTCAGAATGGAATGTGCTTAATGTGGGGATAATGTGCTTTCACAGTTGGGAACCGGCAATGCTGCTGTAATTATGTTCCGGGTTTCTGAAAACATGAATGCGACCCTTTTTGAAGTTTACTGTGGGAACTGAATTGTAACCTTTTGTTCGCCATGTTGTTCAATGACAAAAATGTGTATAAAAGGAGCGATCCACTTTTGCAATTTGAAGCAGTCTCTCAGAACCTACACGTTGTGTACTTCTTGCGATTTCTGTATCCCTGCAGTAAATAAACACTGATCTTTGACGCCGCAGGAAGTGTCCCGTGTCTCTGTGTTTTGTACGCCGGAACAGGTAACCCACGAAGGTTTCAGGTGTTGTCCCCTGGCACCGCTGGGCCTTAGAATAGCCCAGTCCTTCAGAGGTTTGGAAGGTGATCTATTAGCTAAACTGAGAGCATATTTTCTCAAATTTCACATTATCTTTCTTAGTCATGTGAGAATGAAGTCTGACATTCTCAGTAAAGCATGTACATCCAAAAAGGGCAGAGACTGTCAGTTGATTCCGTTGTGTTCTACTGCAGCTTCCCAGAGTCTTCAAAAGAACAACTAGAGCGCTAACAGTCCTACTTATGCTAAACGTATGGCACACCTGAAGTCATCTTGATTGGAATAAAGTGGTAACTCTTAAAACATTTAATTTAAAAAGGAACAAAATGAGGGGGTTAATTTTGCCATAGAAACTATGATTAGTGCTGCAGAAAGAAAAATTAGGGCACATTTTGAGTGACTTCTCAAATCCTCTTCTATTTCATTAAAAACTTCTGACATGCAGACTGAAACATGTACTTTCAACACCAGCAGCAGACTTCCCTGGTGAGCAGTACCTTTACTACAGTGATCTAATGAGCAACTAGAGTGCTAACATTCTGAATTTATGGCAAATGTGTGACACATCTGAATGCCTTTTTGATGGATTCAAATAAAAAAACTGAAAGTATTCCTACTGAGGAGACTGTAGTAAATGAGGAAATTAGGAAACCTTATAACAAATAAGTCTCCCAAGATGGCCACCAGAGACAAAAGAGCCCAAATGTAGCACAAATATCACCCAGATGTAGCCCAAGTATAGCCCAATGACAGAATCTCCCAGAGTGTTCTAAAGAACAACTAGAGCGCTAACAATCTTATTTATGGCAAAAGTATGGCACACCTGAAGCCATCTTGATTGGAATAAAGTGGTAACACTTAAAACATTTAATTTGCAAAGGAACAAAATGAGGGGGTTCATTTTGCCATAGAAATTATGATTAGTTCTGCAGAAAGAAAAATTAGGGCACATTTTGACTTCTCAAATCCTCTTCTATTTCATTGGAAAATTCTGACATGCAGACTGAAACATGCACTTTGAATACCAGTCCAGCAGCAGACTTCCCTGGTGAGCAGTAGCTCTTCTACAGTGATCTAATGAGCAACTAGAGTGCTACCATTTAGAATTTATGGCAAATGTGTGACACATCTGAATGCCTTCTTGAAGGAACCAAAGTAAACAAGCATTGAAATTCAATAGGTCTCGCCCTCGTTTAAGTTAAAGCAATTCTCTTTGTAATTAGGTGGCTTTTTAGCTTTGCTTGTATTAGTGTTTTTCAAACTTTCATGTACATAACATGCATATGTATGCATATATGTATATGGGTATGTATGCATGCATTTATATTTGTATTTATATAGATATGCAGATTATATATATGTTTATATATGTATGTATATATATATATATATATATATATATATATATATATGTTACAGTCACAGTGTGAAATCCCACATTCTATATAATGTCTAGGGAATGTATAGAATGCCTGAAAATGCCTGAAAATCAAACGTCAAAGTATGAAATGATTGATATTTTATACATTGCCTAGGCATTGTATACTTTGCCGGATTGTCTGCCGGCAAAGTATATAATACGCCTAATCCCGCCATGTTATTCCCGCCCGGCAATGTGTGAAATACGGCATTCTATAGAATGGCTAGGTAATGTATAGAATGACTGAAAATCGAATGTCAAAGTATGAAATGATTGATATTTTATACATTGCCTAGGCATTGTATACTTTGCTGGATTGTCTGCCGGCAAAGTATATAATAGACCTAATCCCAGAGACAGCACAAGTTATCAGCAAGCGAGGGGCAGAGACAGCATAAGTTATCAGCAAGTGAGGGGCAGAGACAGCACAAGTTGCCAGCAAGCGAGGGGCAGAGACAGCACAAGTTGCCAGCAAGTGAGGGGCAGAGACAGCACAAGTAACCAGGCAAAGAGCAGGTGGCAGCCGTGCGGTGGTGTGGGGAGCAACCTGCCTGCAAGCAGGGTCAGAGGTCGTGTATAGCATCCGGCTGAGGTTCCACAGACGCTCTGCCATCATCCTTTCCCGTGGTTCTTGTATCACCATGTCGGAAGGGAGTGTAGTGCCAAGACAGGAATCACGCCATGCTGACATGCAACGACGGTTCTGCGATGAATTATCTCAAGTAAGAGCCAAAGCTGCTAAAAACGGTGTTTTCCTAACCGAAACCAGTTACCAAAAGTTAGTGGACGATGTGAAAAAGGCTAAGACGACCATTAGGAAGGAACCACGGGACTATTGGTTGGTGAAACACTATGACGTAATGATGTTCGAGAATACCACTAAGTTGATGTATCCTGATAAAGAAGGTACAAGTGCTATTCAGTTTTACGTCGCGGACTCCGAGTTATTTGACGTACTACATAAGGCCCATTTGGCTATTGGTCATGGAGGACGGGACAGGATGTTGAAAGAACTTTCACCCAAGTATAAGAACATTACCCGTCATGATATTGAGCTGTACATTCACCTTTGTGAGCCTTGCCAGAAGAAGCAAAAAGGTGTTAAAAAAGGTGTTGTGGTCAAGCCAAAGTTTTTTTCTGAATTCAACTCCCATTGTCAGGCCGATCTCATCGATTTTCAGTCCCATCCTGACAGAGAGTACAAGTTAATAATGGAGTACCAAGATCATCTCACTAAGTTTGTAGTCCTTAGGGCTCTGAAACCAAAGAGAGCGGAAGAAGTAGCCTACAAGCTAGTCGACATATTTACATTGCTTGGTGCTCCAACGATTCTACAGTCAGATAACGGCAGGGAATTTGCAAACAATGTGGTAAGCAGCCTAAAGAAGTATTGGCCCACCTTGAAGATCGTCCATGGTAAGCCGCGCCACTCACCAAGTTAGGGGAGCGTCGAAAGAGCTAATCAGGACATTGAAAATATGCTGTGTGCTTGGATGCAAGATGAAAAAATTAGCTGCTGGAGTGAGGGATTGCGATTCGTCCAACTTATGAAGAACAGAGCTTTTCATTCTGGGATTAAGAGGTCACAATACGAAGCTCTGTTCGGCTGCAAAGCTAGAGTAGGTCTCTCAACGTCGTCCCTGCCTGACGACGTTTTACAAGACGTAGAGACTGAGGAAGAGCTCGAAAAAATAATAGAGAGCGTACAAACAACACAACAGCAGGAAAAAAGACGAGATGAATCAATGCACAGCTCCCTGCAGAAGACATAGCTGAGAATGCAATCTATGATGGAGGAAACCAAAACAGTGATGAAGCGATGGTTATGGACGAGCCTTCCATTTCCGTGGTTACCGAAAATCCTTCTTTTTCCGCTATCTGTTGCGTCTGCTTAAAAGAAACCAGCGGTGCTCATACATGTCAAAAGTGTGGCCGAAACGTTCATGCCATCTGTGGACATTCTCCTAAAGATGATGACGGCGACGAAGTAGAAGGTTATGGGGTTAGCATTTTGTGCAATGTTTGCTTCAATATTGAGAAAGCTATCCAAAGTAAAATGGAATCGAAATCGAAACTTGAGAATCAGGCCAAAAAAATGAAAAGGGATTCTGACAAAAAAATTCCTCCTGTGCCTTTGGGTGCCACTGTGCGAGTTCCGATTCACGACGTCGACAAAGGGCTGGGTGACTCACGCAATCTCTTGGCAGTTGTTATGAACATGACGGAAGATGGCTTTTACCGACTTGGAACTGCACAAGGAATCTTGAAGCAACTCTACGCCAGATCACAATTCACTGTATGTCCAAAGAACTTAATGAGAATTGAAGACGTTCCTGACCACGAAATACCACTCCGATCCGCAGCTACTTCTTAGTCCACAGGAAGCAGCCAAGGATTCATCAGGTGTACGTGCAAGACGAAATGCCAAAATATGAGGTGCCTTTGTGCGAAAAAGAAAATTAAGTGCAATTCAAAATGTCACTCTAGCCTTCCCTGCTGCAACAAGTAGGTCATGCCAGTTCTGCTTTGTGTTTCACCGGTAACAATATTCTGTTCACATTCTTCTTTAAGTCGTGAAATGTATTTACAAGATCAAAGTGCCAAAATAGAAGGTGTTTTTGTGCTGCAACAAGTAGGTCATTTCAGTTCTGCTTTGTGTTTTACCGGTAAGAATATTCTGTTCGCATTCTGTAGGTCATGCCAGTTCTGCAATATTCTGTTTGCATTCTTCTTTAAGTCGTGAAATATAAGTACAAGATCAAAGTGCCAAAATAGAAGGTGTTTTTGTGCTGCAACAAGAAGGTCATGCCAGTTCTGCTTTGTGCTTTACCGGTAACAATATTCTGTTCGCATTCTTCTTTAACTCGTGAAATGTATGTACAAGATCAAAGTGCCAAATTATAAGGTGTTTTTGTGTGAAGAATAAAAGTGAGTACAATTCCACGTGTTATTCTGGCCTTTCTTAGTGTAACAAGTACTTCAATCTCAGTTCTGCTTTCATTGTTTTCCGGTAAGAATATTCTGTGCTTTATTTCGCAGTTTTGCTCTTTCAGCTTCAAATGCGTATTAATTAATAAAGGCTTCTCATCTTGTGCCCTTTTAACACTTTGCGTAAATGGTACTGGTCATTCTGTATAATGCCTAGGAATTGTATAGAATGCCTAGGAAACGTATGTAACATTTTCACCAAAAACTTATATTTCCTAGTTTTCCTCTAAACCATCAGGCATTCTATACATTACCTAGGCATTCTATACAATATCGGGATTTCACACTTTGCCGAATGCCTAGGAATCTCATCTTGTGGCCTTTTAACACTTTGCGTAAATGGTACTGGTCATTCTGTATAATGCCTAGGAATTGTATAGAATGCCTAGGAAAAGTATGTAACATTTTCACAAAAAACTCATATTTCATAGTTTGCCTAAAACCGTCAGGCATTCTATACATTACCTAGCCATTCTATACAATACTGGGATATCACACTTTGACTGTAACATATACACACCTACATATATATAAATGCATATGCACATGTGTGGAAAAGGTGACCACTGGACGGGCACTACGGCGCTTGTAGCGTGCTTCAGCAGTAGCCTGAAGCCTTACTCTTGGAAATTTTAAAACTTCCTGCGTGCTGCACTTTGTTTGTTTGATTTGTTTTATTTTATTTTCTCTGGTTTTAATTGTTCCTATTCTTCTCCTGGCCCTCACTTGCACTGTAAAAGGTAACGAACTCACCGCTGTTTAGCGGGTCCGGGCTCACGGGGCTGAATCGTTTCTTGAGCGCCATCTTGGAACGGGAAGGGACGCTCTTGCCACCATTCCTGAGCGCTCTAGTGCTCGATTGGGGGTTTAGGCTATATTAGACGCCTGTACTCGCCGGGTCAGCCTGGAAAAGGTGACCACTGGACGGGCACTACGGCGCTTGTAGCGTGCTTCAGCTGTAGCCTGAAGCCTTACTCTTGGAAATTTTAAAACTTCCTGCGTGCTGCACTTTGTTTGTTTGATTTGTTTTATTTTATTTTCTCTGGTTTTAATTGTTCCTATTCTTCTCCTGGCCCTCACTTGCACTGTAAAAGGTAACAAACTCACCGCTGTTTAGCGGGTCCGGGCTCACGGGGCTGAATCGTTTCTTGAGCACCATCTTGGAGCGGGAAGGGACGCTCTTGCCACCATTCCCGAGCGCTCTAGTGCTCGATTGGGGGTTTAGGCTATATTAGACGCCCTTTCCTAGCGCAGCGGTGACGCGCAGCGGAAGCGCCTTCTCTGCGCCTGAGTCGCGCCAGAGTCCTGCCCGTCTGCGCTCGTCCGCGCTAAGGCAGGGCTAGGGCAGGACTCTCCGGAGGTCGGCTATGCTTGCGGCTAATTACCTACTTAGTTTCCGGAACAGGGTGAGTGGATGTGCGCATGGGGCCCTTGACCCTCTCTCCGGCCCTGTTCAGTGCTCTCAGTGTAGGTTTGAGCTCCCACTGTCTCTGCCTATTAGGGCTTTACAGCCTTTACCAAGTGTTGCTAATATAGCAGACCGTTCTGCGGTCTCTCACCGGCAAATTACTTTTAAAATATTTCATTTGAATGTGAGATCGTTGGTCTGCCATTATTTAGATGTCTTTACTCTACTTACAGATGAAAGACCAGATATAATTTTCTTAACGGAAACTTGGCTACATGACAAGGCCACTGCGGCGATAAATCTTGCCTTACCTACGGATTATACTATGCACACCTTACATCGTAATTCGAGGGGTGGCGGGATTGCGGCCGTGGTTAAGACATGTTATCTTTGCTCATGGAAGGCCATAGGTATAGCGGGTTGTGAAAGCGCCCACTTTGCAATCTCGATGACCCCTCAATTTACCTTCTCTGGTTTGGTTATCTATAGACCCCCCGGTCCTGATGATGCCTTTCGAACTGCTCTTCCAGAGATGGTCTCCTCTCTAGCCCTTAGATCAGCAAATTTTAACATAATAGGTGATCTTAATCTCCACATGGATGTCCCTCAATCCTCTGCGGTGAGTAGTTTTCTTGCAGATCTTGAGGCGTTAGGATTATATCAGCAAATTAATTGTCAGACCCACGTTGGGGGTCACATTCTGGACCCCTTTCTGACGAATCTGGATAATGTGAAAGTATTGCCGCCTAAACCTATGGTTTGGACAGACCACTACCTGGTCGAAATTCGGATCACTCCAAATGTTTCCCCTTTTAAAAGTACTACACCCGCCGTTTTTAGACGTCCTTGGAGGCATATGAATCTGGAAGATTTCCATCAGCTTCTGTTACAACATCCTCCAGAACACCCTATAGATGTCGCCTCTGGGTATGACCACTTTTGCGAGTGGTTGACCCAAGCATTAGACACCTTAATACCAGCGGGTTGGAGTGAGACCTGGCCGGGCCATTCAAGCCCTTGGTATGACGACTCCCTTAGGCTCCTTAAGGCCGCCTGTAAAAGGGCAGAAAGAGCTTGGCGCAAGGCATACGATCCCATCCTTAAACAGAAATATCAGGCCAGCATTAAGCTGTATCACCGAGCTATCTGTAAAGCACGAGCCTCATTTTATTCCCTAGAATTTAAGAATAGTGCTAACCCAACTAAACTAATCTTTAAGGTCTTTAAAGAGTTGACCAATATGAAAACCGCAGTGATGGGGAATGGCTCTCTGGCTCACTGTGAAGAGTTAGCATCTTTTTTTGTGGAGAAAGTGGATGCGATCTACAGATCTTTTCCCTCTCCTATCACATCTAATAACAATGTAGGATTTATGCATGTCATCCCCAGTCCATTGTTAGTGCTTCCTGGGCCATCACAGGAAGAGTTTGAATCTTTAGTTGTGAAAGTTAAATCGGGTTCTACGGCGAACCCTTTGAGACCTGCACAATTTAGGGAATCTGCCGAGATCTGTTTCCCGCTTCTTCATAATCTCATCAGGTTATCTTTTACATCTGGGACGGTACCCATAAAATGGAAGCAAGCCATGGTTATGCCGATATTAAAAAAGTCTATTCTAGATCCAACAAAACCAGAACATTATCGGCCCATTTCTCTGCTTCCATGGATTTCTAAGATTGCTGAGGCTCATGCCAATAATATTCTATCTGGTTATCTTCTAAATACAGGCATTCTTCATCCCTCCCAGAATGGCTTTCGAGCAGGCCATAGCACAGAGACAGCTCTGTTGGCTATGGTTGAGCACCTGCGGAGGATGCTAGACTCTGGACAGACGGCGGCACTGATCCTTTTGGATCTCAGTGCCGCCTTCGATACTGTCTCCCACCCGATTTTGCTTCAACGGTTAAGAGAAGCCGGAGTGGAGGGTACAGCTCTAGACTGGTTTCGCTCATTTTTGGCTGAGCGCACTTTTAAAGTGTTCACACCTCCCACTGAGTCTACCCCCCGCCACATCTCCCAAGGAGTTCCGCAGGGTTCGGCACTTAGCCCGACCCTGTTTAACTTGTACGTGCACTATGGTGTCCTACGCTGATGACACCCAGTTAGCGGTTGCTCTAAACGGGAATACTGCGTTGGATGCCTCCAATTTTCCGAGGGCCCTTAAGGAGGTGGCAAGCTGGATGACAGATAACCGTCTCCAACTTAATGCTACTAAAACGGAAGTTTTAGTCCTGGGCAAAGAGGCTCTTCTTTGGGGAGACGGATGGTGGCCATCAGAGCTCGGCCAAGCCCCTATCCCGGTGACACAGGTAAAGAACCTCGGGGTCTTGCTTGATGCCAATCTTTCATTCACCCCTCATACGAAAAAGGTCGCTGGTACTTGCTTTGGTGCCCTTCAAAGTCTTAGGCCCATCTTCAAATTTTTCGATGCCCCCACTAGGCAACTTATAGTCCAAGCAATGATTCTTTCCAGATTGGATTACGCCAGTGCACTTCTATTGGGCACCAACCAAGCAGAGCTTACACGCCTTCAGCGTGTGCAAAATGCGGCTGCCAGAATGTTGGTCGGATTGCCCAAGTTCTGTTCGGCTAGGCGTTCCATTCTGGACCTTCATTGCCTGCCCGTTGGGCAGAGGATAAAATTTAAAGCATTGTGCCTGGTTTTTAAAATTTTGAAGTCTGCTTCGCCTCCTATTTTAGCTCAGACCATCTCTTATTACACCCCTGCAAGAGCATTACGATCAACGGGTCAATTTCTGGCTAATGTCCCTCGTTTCAAAAAAGCTAGAGTGGGCGGTCGCTCATTTGGTGTTTTGGCAGCAAGCCTTTGGAACACACTGCCTGTTAGTATTCGCTCTATTCCTGATTTGCTGCCTTTCAGAAAGGCTGTGAAAACATTTCTGTCTCCTTCGGCCTAATGGTTGCGGCTGGTTACCACGTGTCTGGTGTTATGTTACCTGATCCTTTATAGCGCCGGGACGCCACTTGGCTAACGGTGGAGACAGCCCACAGACTTTCGTTGATACAATTACAAGAGATCACTGACCTTGAAACTGAGATTAAAAACAATCCTAATCTGACGGATGCAAAAGCCTTATTGGAAAAGGTTGAGAAAGAAATTTTGGAGTTTAAAGACTACACGGTAATCCAAAAAAGTAACAAATTTGAGTTGGATAAAAAGAATTTTTCGTTGGAATCTACTTACCCCTACCTGAATAAGGACTTTTATTCTACCAACGATTCGAGAAATTATCTTCAAAATTATCAGGGACGATCACGGAAGAGATTCATCAATTTCTCAGAATCATCATCATCATCTAGTGAGACTACAGATACAACAACTAGGGCTAATCAGAACCAAAGGGGAAACCAACAAAATCAGGACCCGCAAACATCAAATCAGGAGGTACGTTTTTTAGGCCGAGGCCAACGACAAGGCAGAGGACGGTTGCGATATTCCCAACCATGGGAAATGAGGACACGTCGCCAATATTACAGGAGCTAGCTTCATCACCAATTTACAACCTGTCTGACAAAATCCTCACAGGCGCGGAAATTTCCATTTTACAAAAAGGACTTAGTTTTGTTCCTTCCCGAACTACAGACTTTATAAAAATGAAGCTTGAAACCATGGAGTTCTGCCGCAAAATCCGGTTGAAAACGTTCTTTTCTGAGACAACTGAAGCAGTAACGGCAGAAATAACTGGGCTAAAGAGGAAATCAACCTTTTGTCCAACAGGACCCAAGGTCCCCAAGGAAATTGCTATTTTTGAGAGAACCATCTTATCAGGAATTCAGGCAATGGAAAGCAAAAAAAGCTTCGTGAAGTTTAACTTAGCCAAACAGGAGAAAGATGCCCTGATTGATCTGCAAAATGATAGATCTATTGTGGTGAAGCAGGCGGACAAAGGTGGAGCAGTTGTCCTGTGGGACGTCAATAAATATAAGAAGGAAGTACTCCGCCAGTTGGAAGACGTGACCTGCTATCGGAAAATTAAGAAAGATCCAACTAAAGAACTACAAGACCAACTTTTTCATATTATCGAGGAAGGCTTTTCACAAGGGTTCGTGGGCCCCAAGGAACGTCTGTTTCTTAAAAATATGAATCCGAGGATACCGGTCTTTTATGCTTTGCCCAAACTTCACAAAAATGAACTTGATCCCCCAGGACGACCTATAGTATCTGGTTGTGAATCACTCATTGAGCCAGTGGCTCAATATATAGATTTTTTTCTGAAACCATTTATCAATCAAGTTCCGGCCCATTTGAAAGACACCACTGCATTCCTTAATAGAATAGCATCCGTTCAGTTCAACAAAAGCAAACAACTGATGGTTTCAATGGACGTGGTGTCACTATACACCCAAATTCCTCAGGATCAAGCTTTGGAGGCTTTAGAGTGGTTTTTATGTCAAAGAGAGCGACCGGTACAAGTACCAACGGAATTTCTTCTGTCTCTTGCCAAGTTTGCATTATCCAAAAATTACTTTTCTTTTGACTCACAGTTTTTTTACCAAACAAGGGGCGTGGCTATGGGATGTCCTTTCGCCCCGGAGTTGGCTGTGCTATTCATGGGTCTATATGAAAACAATTTCATATACAACAACAACCCATTTGTTGCAAACATTTCCAACTATATGCGCTATATTGACGATATTTTCTTAATTTGGACTGGTACACAGCAAACACTGGACGAGTTTATTGGTTGGCTCAACGGAAGATCTAATGACATCAAATTTAGTAGTGTTTCGTCAAACGAATCAATTACATTTCTGGATGTTAAGGTAGTGGCTTCGGATTGAGAGCTTGAAACTACACTTTTTAGAAAACAGACAGACCGGAATAAGGCACTACATTATACGAGCAACCACCCTCGCAGTCTGAGACAAAATCTACCTTATGGTCAGTTCTTGCGAATTCGCAGGAACTGTACCAAAAAAGAGGAATACTTCATGCATGCCAACAAATTAAGAGATCGTCTTCTTGAGAGGGGATACCCGAAGAAATTACTTAAACACTCTTTGAAGAGAGCCTGGTGGACACCAAGAGAGACATTGTTGGAGCAAAAAACTAGGAATAAGGGCAACAGACCAGTTTGTGTAACAACGTTCTGCCCTAATAGCCACCAACTCCGGAAACTCATCCTAGGCAATTGGCATTTGATTAAGGACCTCCATGAAGAATTTTCTTCCCCTCCAATGTTTGCTTACAAAAAGGAGAAAAGTGTAGCCAACTACATAGTCCGTGCTGCCCTACCAAAAGAAGAACAGCGGACATTAAGGAACATGCTTAATTTACCGCCAGTCGTTGGTCACCACAAATGTGGAACATGCATAAGTTGTGAGCAGACCATAGAGGGTGATGTCTTCTCTTTCAATACCACTCACTGGAAGCATAACACATTTAGTAATTGCAAAACAAAGAATGTTGTCTATGCAATAATTTGTCCCTGCCCTAAGTTGTATATTGGGAAGACAACCCAGGAAGTCCGACAACGTATCATCCAGCATAAATCCAGGATTAGACGACGAGTGGAAAATGCCCCATTAGTTAACCACTGGGTGTCTAATACACACGGGGAGGAGGATTTGAAATGGACAGTTTTGTCCAAGATTGAAAGAGACCCGCGTGGAGGCGATTTGGAAGTCCAATTAAGCCAACGTGAGGCATTATTAATCATGAAATTCAACACGGCAATTAACGGCCTGAATGAAGTAGCGGAGATATTTAGACCAATTGCTTAATTTGAGAACTACATTGTCTAGTTGTCTCCACTGTTCTTTCCTGTTCGTCCTGCTGGTCTAATGTTACAAACATGTACTGCTTCCTTGTCAACTGAGTCCTTTATTTAGAGTTCATGTACATTGCTGATTAGTTTGCAGCCACTCTTACCCCCCCTTTTGGAATGCCTTCCCCCGTTTGATGCACAAATATTTTCTTCCACGTAAATTTAACCACATAACTTCAGGAGAGTGAAGTTCGAACCACATTGCCCAGCAGCCATCTGGCGGGTTTTGTGGATAACCACTCTTTTCCATTTTAGAAGCCTACACCATTCATTTTTCCAAGTTTTTTTAAATCGTGGCCACGTTTTCTAAAATACACCTTGAGGGGTGCCTAGTTCAAACTACATCTACCAGCAACCTCTGGGCTTCTGGTAGTTTCAGTTAGTTCATATCGTCACTAGTTCCCATCATGCAATGTGTACCTCACTAATGGATTGACACATACATGGAGCTACGAAAGGTGAACTCCCGGTAAGCTCGCGGGTGAATATACAAATGAACATTAAGGGCACGGAAGCTTAGAGGACTTAAGTTTTAGTATCATTTGCGACGACTTATACCCTTTGTTTATTTTTAGATCCCGGCGCGGGCAAACCATTTGAAATATACTTATGAACTGATACAAGTAAGTTTTTCACTACACAAGGCTGGTTTGGTCTCGGTTTTTGAACGCTTGTGATAACGGTTTTTTCGTTTTTTGAACGGTTCATGACGTTAGTAATCGGAGCTCGTTTTCCCTCACTTTAGAAAAGCCATTATCAAATTACTGATAGCCGGAAAAGAGGACACGTTCCCCTGATCCAGTAAGTGCAGCCAGTATCATTGTTCTATCCAAAGTCTGTTGTTTGTCCTGTGCTGTATGTCTTGCCTATTATAGACAAGTAGGAAACTATAATGCAGATGGTTTTTTGTTTAGGTTCATCATCATTGGAAACTACTTGGATCCATTTCAGGCAGATAGATTTCCAAAGTTCAAGGTGGGTGATTAGAGGCCTTGATGGTGCTGCGTAGGAATTCTGAGTCACAGTATCATTTCCTAAAACGTTTTTTTATTGTTCATTGCAGAAATTGGTTGGTCCTGAGGAGAACCCATAATTCAGTGGTTCGAAACGCGTCGACCAGTTTTGTCCTTGTGTCGCACCGCTTTCAAGATATTTTTGTTTTCCTTGTGAATTTCAAAATAATCTGTCAATTTCATTGTATCAACGGAGAAACAGAATGTTTCTTGATGTTGAAATTAAGATGTAATCAATTTACAAGTGAAGAAAGGTCGCTACAAGGACCCAGCTCTTTATAGTGTGTGTATGTTTTGGTGTATGCATGAGTATAATGGCCATGAGTGCTTGATGAGTGTTTGCATGTCTGTTTCAGTCACCCAGGGGATCATTATTATTGTGTTTTTGTAATACATGTTATTGGAGATTTTGTACATAGGATCTAAGCGCAATTAAGCAATGTCTCAGCGCAAAATCATTTTGAAATGTGAAATTAATTAAAATCATTTCCGTCAAATAATAAGGAAATTCATAAAATCCTCCTCTTAAGTTTCATTTCTTATTAGGAGTTATTAAAGTATTAGGTTGAGTGAGTCTTAGCTTGAACTTCTTGTTCTGTTTTTCTAGTATTTTGGGCTCAGTTCAGCTGAGTATTTGAGCCAAAACCCGGTTTTGTTTTTTTGCCACTTGGCTGTGGCATCTGTGCGCTTTATAAATACAAATAACATAACATAACATAACATGTGTGCATGTAGAGAGAGGTAGAGAGAGGTAGAGAGGTAGAGGTGTAGAGGTAGAGAGGTACAAGTAGATAGGTAGAGGTAGAGAGGTAGAGAGTAGTAGAGAGAGAGGTAGAGAGATGTAGAGAGGTAGAGAGTAGAGAGTGAGTGATAGAGAGTAGAGAGTGAGTAGTAGGGAGTAGTAGAGAGTAGTAGAGAGTAGTAGAGAGAGTAGCAGCGAGTGAGTAGTAGAGAGTAGTAGAGTGAGTAGTAAAGAGTGAGTAGTAGAGAGTAGTAGAGAGTGAGTATTAGAGAGTGAGAAGTAGAGCGTGAGTAGTAGAGAGTAGTAGAGAGTGAGTAGTAGAGTGAGTAGTAGAGAGTAGTAGAGAGTGAGTAGTAGAGAGTAGTAGAGAGTGAGTAGTCGAGAGTGAGTAGTAGAGAGTAGTAGAGAGTGAGTAGCAGAGTGAGTAGTAGTGAGTAGTACAGAGCGAGTAGTAGAGAGTGAGTAGTATAGAGTAGTAGAGTGTGAGTAGTAGAGAATAGTAGAGAGTGAGTAGTAGAGAGTGAGTAGTAGAGAGAGAGTAGTAGAGAGTAGTAGAGTAGTAGAGAGTGAGTAGTAGAGAGTAGTGGAGTAATGGAGAGTGAGTAGTAGAGAGTAGTAGAGTGAGTAGTAGAGAGTAGTAGAGAGTGAGCAGTAGAGTGAGTACTAGAGAGTAGTAGAGAGCGAGTAGTAGAGAGCAAGTAGTAGAGAGTGTGTAGTAGAGAGTGTGTAGTAGAGAGTAGTAGAGAGTGAGTAGTAGAGAGAGTAGTAGAGAGTGAGAAGTAGAGAGAGTAAGAGAGAGCAGTAGAGTAGTAGAGAGTGAGTAGTAGAGAGTAGTTGAGAGCAAGTAGTAGAGAGTGACTAGTGGAGAGTGAGCAGTAGAGAGTAGTAGAGAGTGAGTAGTAGAGAGTGAGTAGTAGAGTAGTAGAGAGTGAGTGGTAGACAGTAGTAGAGAGTAGTAGAGTAAGTAGTAGAGAATAGTAGAGAGTGAGTAGTAGAGAGAGTAGTAGATTAGTAGAGAGTGAGTAGTAGAGAGTGAGTAGTAGTGAGTAGTAGAGTAGTAGAGAGTAAGTAGTAGAGAGTGAGTAGTAGAGAGTAGTAGAGAGTGAGTAGTAGAGAGTGAGTAGTGGAGAGTGAGTAGCAGAGAGTAGTAGAAAGCGAGTGGTAGAGAGTGAGTAGAAGAGAGTGAGTAGTAGAGTGAATAGTAGAGAGTGAGTAGTAGAGAGTGAGTAGTAGGGAGTGAGAAGTAGAGAGTAGTAGAGTGAGTAGTAGAGAGTGAATAGTAGAGAGAGAGTAGTAGAGAGTAGTAGAGAGTGAGTAGTAGAGTAGTAGAGAGTGAGTGGTAGAGAGTAGTAGAGAGCAGTAGAGTGAGAAGTAGAGAGTAGTAGAGAGTAGTAGAGAGTGAGTAGTAGAGAGTGAATAGTAGAGAGTAGTAGAGAGAGAGTAGTAGAGAGTGAGTAGTAGAGAGTGAGTAGTAGAGAGTGAGTAGTAGAGAGTAGTAGCGAGTGAGTAGTAGAGTGAGTAGTAGAGAGCAGTAGAGAGTGAGTAGTAGAGAGTGAGTAGTAGAGTAGTAGAGAGTGAGTGGTAGAGAGTAGTAGAGAGTAGTAGAGTGAGTAGTAGAGAGTGAATAGTAGAGAGTGAATAGTAGAGAGTAGTAGAGAGTGAGTAGTAGAGAGAGTAGTAGAGTGAGTAGAGAGTGAGTAGTAGAGAGTGAGTAGTAGAGAGTAGTAGAGAGTGAGTAGTAGAGAGTGAGTAGTAGAGAGAGAGTAGTAGAGAGTAGTGGAGAGTGAGTAGTAGAGTAGTAGAGAGTAGTCAGTCAGTGTCAGTCAGTGTCAGTCAGTGTCATTTCAGTCAGTGTCAGTCAATCAGTGTCAGTCAATCAGTGTCCATCAGTGAGTCAGTGTCAGTCAATCATTGTCAGTCAGTGTCAGTCAGTCAGTGTCAGTCAGTCAGTCAGTGTCAGTCAGTTTCAGTCAATCAGTGTCAGTGTCAGTTTCAGTCAGTGTCAGTGTCAGTTAATCAGTGTCAGTCAGTGTCAATCAGTCAGTGTCAGTCAGTCAGTGTCAGTCAGTCAGTGTCAGCAAGAGCAGCTGTGCTGACCTGGTTCTCTGGTTCTAAAGCAGCTCTGCTGACCTGGTTCTCTCCCTCTAAAGGAGCTCTCCTGACCTGGTTTCTCTGGCTCTACAGCAGGTCTGCTGACCTGGTTCTCTGGCTCTAAAGCAGCTATGCTGACCCGGTTCTATGGCTCTAAAACAGTTCTGCTGACATGGTTCTCTGGCTCTAGAGCAGCTCTGCTGACCTGGTTCTTTCCCTCTAGAGCAGCTCTGCTGACCTGGTTCTCTCCCTCTAAAGCAGCTCCACTGACCTGGTTTCTCTGGCTCTGCAGCAGCCCTGCTGACCTGGTTCTCTGGCTCTAGAGCAGCTCTGCTGACCTAGTTTTTAGGCTCTAGAGCAGCTCTGCTGACCTGTTTCTCTGGCTCTTCACCAGCTCTGCTTACCTGGTTCTCTGGCTCTAAAGCAGCTCTGCTGACCCGGTTCTATGGCTCTAAAGCAGTTCTGCTGACCTGGATCTCTGGCTCTAGAGCTGCTGTGCTGACATGGTCCCTTGGCTGTAAAGCAGCTCTGCTGACCTGGTTCTCTCCCTCTAAAGCAGCTCTGCTGACCTGGTTCTCTCGCTCTAAAGCAGCTCTACTGACCTGGTTTCTCTGGCTCTACAGCAGCTCTGCTGACCTGGTTCTCTGGCTCTAGAGCAGCTCTGCTGACCAGGTTCTTAGGCTCTAGAGCAGCTCTTCTGACCTGGTTCTCTGGCTCTAAAGCAGCTCTCCTGACCTGGTTCTATGGCTCTAAAGCAGCTCTGCTGACCTGGTTCTCTGGCTCTAGAGCAGCTCTGCTGACCTGGTTGTCTGGCTTTAAAGCAAGTCTGCTGACCTGGTTTCTCTGGCTCTAGAGCTGCTTTGCTGACCTGGTTGTCTGGCTTTAAAGCAGCTCTGCTGACCTGGTTCTCTCCCTCTAAAGCAGCTCTGCTGACCTGGTTCTCTGCCTCTAGAGCAGCTCTGCTGACCTGGTTCTATGGCTCAAAAGCAGCTCTGCTGACCTGGTTCTATGGCTCTAGAGCAGGTCTGCTGACCTGGTTCTCTGGTTCTAAAGCAGCTCTGCTGACCTGGTTCTCTGCCTCTAGAGCAGCTCTGCTGACCTGGTTCTCTGCCTCTAGAGCAGTTCTGCTGACCTGCTTCTCTGGCTCTAAAGCAGTTCTGCTGAACTGGTTCTCTCCCTCTAAAGCAGCTCTGCAGACCTGGTTTCTCTGGCTCTACAGCAGCTCTGCTGACCCGGTTCTCGGCCTCTAGAGCAGCTCTGCTGACCTTGGTCTCTGGCTCTAGAGCAGCTCTGTTGACCTGGGTCTCTGGTTCTAGAGCAGCTCTGCTGACCTGCTTCTTAGGCTCCAGAGCAGCTCTGCTGACCTGGTTCTCTGGCTCTACAATGGCTCTTCTGACCTGGTTTCTCTGGTTCTACAGCAGCTCTGCTGACCTGGTTCTCTGCACTCACGATGCACGCACCCGACTTCGCGAAAATATATTTAAAAATAATATACGTTTATTTTAAGTACAAATATATTATTTTTATGAATATCTTAGATAATCTCTTGCACTAATATGTATATTAAAGACACATACATATCTTTTTGGAACATACATTTTTTTTGTGGGAGTTGCGCACCCAGCGCACCCCAGCACGTATAGGACGTCATGCTGGACCCGCAACCGCGCAAGCATCTCGTACCTTAATGCGCATGTATCGTGAATACTCGGGAGCAGGAGTCGCGGACTGGCCATATACCAATCGCGCACATCACGTAATATTAAATGTAAATGATGTAACTGAAAAACACGCAGCCGTCGCACACCATACGCGTATCCTTCACGACTTTTCTAAAATGGCAGCTAGAATGCGCGCACCCACCGTGATGTGTACGCTTTGAGTGCGCGACTCCGAAAAAAAAATTGATTTCTTTTAATGAAAATAATATAAATATATTAAGATAAAAAATGTAAAACAAGAAAATGAATCAATATTTCAGTTTGAATTTTTTTATTTTTTTGTGTGCAATTTTCAGAAAAATATATAATGTTATTTAATGAATAAAAAATGTATAAATAAACAGTTAAAAAACTGTAGAAAATCAGCACAAATAATAGGTATAACTACTATCACACTTTGAAATTCACTGAAAAAACCATAGGTTTCAGAGACGTTATAGTTAGAAATTGGCATGTAAAAAACCTTAGAAATTCACAGAAAAAACATAGGTTTCAGGGGTGTTATAGTTAGCGGGCCATTTCACTCATACAAAACCATAGAAATTCCTCCGTTATAGTTAGTTCTGCTAACTATAACTCGCGCGCCCGCAATGCACTGCTGATGATGTCACATATTGCATGATTCAGAACATGGTCAGTGACATCACTGATGACATCACTGATGATATCTCAAATGACATCACTGATGACATCATCCACTTGACACTCTGATACACCTCATCATACACTAGTATAACCTTTCATCACTCACTGTAAAATACATTGTACCATATTTGAAACCATTGACACACCAATACCAGTTACTACATACCGACTCACTGATTCCTAAGTCTACACACACAACTATCCATTCAACAACAGAATCATTTATACATGCAGTCACTAATTAATAGAACACTATCAAATGCACTTATACACATATATAGACATTGACACATCAGCAGTCATCTTAGTCGGTTATGCAGTCATCCAACTCACTCATGAAACAAATTAATCACACTTACATTTACTCACTTACACAATTATCCAACAACACCTCATTAATTCAAACACATAGTAACTCATAGTTAATATGTTAAAAAACTCACTTACTCATAAAAATAGTACCACATTCTTACGCTCTTATACAATCATTGATACAAGCACATACTCATCCATACAGCCACTCTCACAATCACACACTCTTACATATACCCACTTATATACTCTTACACACATATATACTGCTTTTCATATATGTAGTTAGTCACACATGTACCACTGAAATATACATTCAATCCCTAACACACCCATACATACACTCACCCAACCATACAGTCCATCACAGATGCACTCTTAAAACCATGCACCCACAGAATCACGCACTCACACATCTATGCATAGAGTCACACACACCCTACCCACACAAACACTCAGGCACACATACAGATACTCAGACAACCAATCAATAACCCATATAGACACTCATATAGCTATTCACAAAACCATGCAGCCACTTATACACCAACACACAGACACATTCAGACATTCACACAGTTTAGTCACTAGTCTGCAGTAAGATACATTTAATGACTCACTTATAGTCAGTTACGCACCTAGAAAATCATCCATTCACACACTTGTACACCCACTCATTCTTAACCCCTTCCCCGCTCATGACGGAACCGTTCCGTCATGAGCCACGGTTGCTGTGTGCTCATGACGGAACCGTTCCGTCATGCCACGACCGTTGGCGGCCGCTCCGCCCACGCGGCGCTGTTTCCCCGCCTGTGCGGGGGGACAACGCAACTGGGCGGAGTCATGACGGAACCGTTCCGTCATGAGCACAGCTCAACCGTGGCTCATGACGGAGCGGCTCCGTCATGAGCACAGCGCTACCGCGCTGCCCCCCCCGCACCCCCCAGCGCCGCGGCGGCATTCCCGCCACGGCGAAGGGGTTAAACAGACCTTTCCCTATATATATTAAACATATTAAAACTGTACAGAAACACATACTCACTGGATGATGTCATCAGTGATGTCACTGACCATGTCATGAGTGATGTAATATGTGACGTCATCAGCAGTGCATTGCGGGGGCGCAGTTATAGTTAGCTGAACTAACTATAACAGGGGAATTTCTAGGGTTTTGTACGAGGGAAATTTCCAGCTAACTAAAACGCCCCTGAAACCTATGGTTTTTTCATTGAATATATATATATATATATATATATATATATATATATATATTTGTGCCGATGAATATTCAATATGAGCTTAAGCAAAATCATAATTGTGCAGGGTGTGCATGAGGGACGAAATTCCTGAGAGCAACGGGTAAGTGGCAAGTCACTATGGGCCTGATGCACGAAATTTCCTTTCAGAAAAAGTGGTTGCAAATTGAACACCTATTTTTGCAAATGGACAGGACAGTTCACAAAATTCTGAGTTGCAGTGGTTTGCAATTCAACCTACCTCATCAGTATTCTCAAGGTAGTTTGCAAATTGTGACTCACTACGATTGGATGATATCACAGGTATGCTGGCCTTCTAGGATCACCAGACCACCATGTCTGTGATCACATTTTAAATAAAGTGAAAAATATTCTAATGCAGACTGTTTCAATTAGAACTCCTTGATAAACATTTTTCAACATTCACAATGGGGAATAGGTCCCAAGAGGAACCCTTCCCATTAACAAATCTGTACCACCTCCTATGAGGGGTCAGTAAAATTGCAATGTTTTGACACCAGATTTTAGTCACAAAACATTTATACACATGGAATCGTTTTTTAGACAGGAAGTCCTAAACACGCCTCTTCCAAATATCGATTTGTTGTTTCTAAACCCATTTTGCAATTTGATAACCTGTTAACTAACCACAAACATACATAACATTAGCCCTTTTGTGGTCGCAAATCTGGTGATTTTGCCAATAGACTGATTTGCAACTACAAAATCGCTTTGTACATTAGGCCCTAGGAATTGTTTTTTTGGGACAATGGTGGGGTTGGCAGGATGCAAAAATTGTTTTCTTTAGCAACTTTATTTTCATGTTTTGCAGGTTGCCATGTATATTACACTGTTTACATTATGTTATGTTATGTTATATTGGATTTATATAGCGCACGTACACCGGGTGGTTTCTTGGCGCTGCTTGGGTAGGTGAAGTATCCTACTAGCTGCCATGCCGATAGAGCTTTGTTGCCAACCAGCTCTTGAAGTGGAGTTAATTTGCATCAGCATAGTCTCTTTGCACTGTGATTGAGGCGGGTGTCACAGCACTGTAGGACCATGATTGTTAGTGTCACTTCCTCCTCTGATAATGTGGGGCCTAAGGGGCCGATTCACAGAACTAACTTATGAAAAAATCCTAAACCTACTACTTTTGGTATTCACAGATGGCATTTAGTAGTCTTAAATTAGGATTGTGTCTTAAGTTAGGATTTTGTCTTAAATTAAATTTAAGACAAACTTAATCCTAACTTAAGACAAAATCCTAATTTAAGACAAAATCCTAATTTAAGACTACTAAATGCCTTCTGTGAATACCAAAGTTAGTAAGTTTAGGATTTTGTTTTAAGTTAGTTTTGTGAATCAGGCCCTAAGCCTTTGAGATTATTGGCTTTCTCCGTTGGTAAATCAGGCAAGTGTTAAAACACCTCTTGCCCTTCCGCCCCTAAACAGTGCATTCATAAAGACATTTTCTCTCCACACTCATGGATGTGCCACTCAATCTGGCATAATGGAAAACCTTTTTACACTTTTGCCAAAATAATATAGGATCACTAGGGGAAGGAAGAAAAAATGGAGAAGTAACATTCTGCATTGCAACATCAAATTAAAATACACTATCTCTAGAGAAACAGATTAAATTGATAAGCATTAACTTAAATTAACCAGGATAAGGACTGTGAATAAATGTACCTTTTGTGGTATACACTGCTTCTGCTTTTATTGCAGGGGGCCGATATTGCAACACTGCTGCAAAACCAACCCCCAGTAACAAAAACGGCCCGGCCCCCACCATTCCAAAATCAGCCCTCGGTCCACCGACAAAACTCATTGTGTCCGCTAACCGCTATGGCTAGTCTGGCCCTGCCCATCCACCAGATGTCCATCCTGTTCCAGTCCAGCTAACCCCTTTCTCAAGTTTGAGCATCAACATTGTGGTAATACACAGTTATCATTCCATATTGAAAGTTCTACATAACGTGCACATGTCACAGCTTACATACAAGACTTGCAGGCTCTCTTTCTTATTAACTACCTCATAGTGAAAATAGACACTCAAATCATTGTTAACACTCTACAACCTATGTATACAAAGACTGTGTATCAATTATGCACTTTAAATTGTTGCTGTTTGTCGATATGTACATCTGCTTTAGAGATTGAAATGAAATGCGCTTTAGAATAAATCACTTATTAATCATGTAAGATTACAATAAGTAGGTTTCTGTTCTGTTCTGTTGTGGGACACCCCCGCGCCGCACGGCCACCAACTGCTGTGTGTGCCCCCTTGCCTGCCCTCTGCCTCGCTGCCGGCTGACGCCGCTGGCGTCTGTTTTCGCCTGCTTTGTCGAAAATTTGTGCTTGCTTAGCCGCTCTTCTCCCCGTGTTAACTATTTTTTTTCATAGCGTCTGTTCTCGCTTGTTTTGTCAAAAATTTGTGCTTGCTTAAACTACTTTTCTCCCCGTGTCAACTGTTTTTCTTTTCTCCTGACATTTGTGCCTGCATTTTGTTCGTGTCTTTTTCAGCCCTTCGCGCCCTCCTGCCTGCCTGCCCGCCCACCGCGCCGTCCTCCCTCCCCGCTCCCCGCTTCCCGCCACCACCGCTGACCACGCCCCTTTTTTCTTTCTGTTCCCTCCCCGCTCCCGCCTCCCAGCTGCCCCGCCCACCCGCGCACTTCGCCTTATATGGCGACCGTGCGAACGCGCAGCGGTCACGCGCAGCGGGCGCGCCGATTGTGCGCCGAAGGCGCGCCAAAGGCAAGCCCGTCTACGCCCGTCCGCGCCTGGACCGCGCCCAGTGCCAGGACCCCTGGACCTCGAAGACCCCGACCTACACGCCTGACGTACTCAGCCGCCACCCTCAGCGCTCTCAACACCGGCCGACACCCAGAATGCCATCAAGCCACTCCTGGACGTACCAACGGACCTTTCAGCTGCCACGCCTGCAAGTTCTCATGCATCCGATCCTGCCCCGCACCCACCAAGCCGAACACCAGCAGTACCCACCTCAAGTGCATCCTGCTCAACACCCGCTCCGTCCACAGACACGCCATCGAACTCTGGAACCTCCTCGACGCCACAGCCCCTGACGTTGCCTTCCTCACGGAGACCTGGATGAACGCCTCTTCAGCTCCCGACATCGCCATCGCCATCCCAGAGGGCTACAAGATCGTCCGGAGGGACCGAAACGCCAACCAGATGGGAGGAGGCATCGCCATCATCCACAAGAACACCATCCGTCTCACGACCAGCACCGACAACACCCTGACCAGCGCCGAACACCTGCACTTCCAGATCCACACCAACCCGACCACCACCCTCAGAGGCACCCTGATCTACCGACCCCCTGGACCACGCACCCAATTCAGCGAGGACATCGCCGACTTCGTCAGCCCGCTTGCCCTCCCCTCCGCTGACTACATCCTCCTGGGAGACCTCAACTTCCACCTGGAGAACAACAACGACCGCAACACCAGCACCCTGCTCGACAACCTCGCCAACCTGGGACTCAAGCAACTGGTGTCCACCCCCACCCACCTTGCCGGACACACTCTCGACGCCGTCTTCTCATCCAGCACAGACATCGACTTCAGCCACGCCACAGAGCTTCACTGGACGGACCACAGCTGCGTCCACTTCACCTTCAAGAGAACGCCGACCCACCATCACCAACAACAGGCCGCCCGCAGAAGCTGGAACAAGATCACAGCAGACCAGCTCGCCACCTCCCTGAGCCAGCACCCTCCTGCCAGCTCAGCGAACCCCAGCCAGGCCGCCGACAACCTCACGAAGTGGATCAGCAACTGCGCGGACGAACTCGCCCCACTGAGGACCGCGCCCAGCAGACCCGGCAGCAAGAAGGCCCCATGGTTCACCGACGAACTCAAGAGCTCCAAGAAGAACTGCCGAGCCCTCGAGAAAGTCTGGAAAAGGGAACCGACACCGGACAACAGGACCTCCTTCAAGCTTGCTACCCGGAAGCACCACCAGCTGATCCGCGCCGCCAAGAAAACAGCATTCAAGGACCGGTTGGACAACAACGCACACAACTGCAAGGAACTCTTCAACATCGTGAAAGAGCTTTCCAACCCCAGCGCAGGAAACAACGACATCACCCCATCGCAAGACCTCTGCAACTCCCTCGCCTCATACTTCCACAACAAGATCACAGACATACACAGCAGCTTCGACAACCAACCAACGCACAGCATGACCGAACAACCACCCCCCACCACCACCCTCCACGCCTGGACCCCGATCAGTACCGAAGACACCATCCGCACGATGAACTCCATCCACTCCGGATCACCGACTGACCCCTGCCCTCACCACGTCTTCAACAAGGCCGACGCTGTCATCGCACCCCACCTGCGAGACATCATCAACACATCCTTCAACACCGCCACCTTCCCGGAGAGCTGGAAGCACGCCGAACTCAGCGCCCTACTCAAGAAACCAACAGCGGACCCCACCGACCTCAAGAATTACCGCCCCATCTCGCTTCTCCCGTTTCCAGCCAAAGTCATCGAGAAGACCGTCAACAAGCAGATGGCCGCCTTCCTCGAGACAAACGGATCCCTCGACCCCTCTCAGTCCGGCTTCCGAGCCAATCACAGCACCGAGACCGCCCTCATCGCCGCCACCGATGACATCCGAGCCCTGATGGACAATGGAGAAACAGCGGCCCTCATCCTCCTAGACCTCTCCGCGGCTTTCGACACGGTCTGCCACCGCACCCTAGTACGGCGCCTCAGCAACGTCGGAATCCAGGACAAGGCGCTAGAATGGATCATCTCCTTCCTCGGCGGTAGAACACAGAGAGTCCGCCTACCACCATACAAGTCAGAGGCCTCCGAAGTCATCTGCGGCGTCCCCCAAGGATCTTCTCTGAGCCCCACCCTCTTCAACGTCTACATGAGCCCCCTCGCGGCCATCGTACGCAAACACAACCTCAGCATAATCTCCTACGCCGACGACACCCAGCTGATCCTCTCCCTGACCAACGACCCCGCCGCCGCCAAAGCCAACCTACAAGAAGGGATGAAAGAGGTAGCCGAGTGGATGACGACCAGCCGCCTGAAGCTGAACTCAGACAAGACGGAGGTCCTCATCCTGGGCTCCTCACCCTCCGCCTGGGACGACTCCTGGTGGCCTCCCGCCCTGGGCACCGCACCCAAACCGACAGACCATGCACGCAACCTGGGCTTCATCCTGGACTCCTCCCTCTCCATGACCAGGCAAGTCAACGCCGTCTCCTCGTCATGCTTCAACATCCTACGCATGCTACGGAAGATCTTCTGGTGGATCCCCACAGAGACCAGGAAGACCGTCACCCAGGCCCTCGTCACCAGCCGACTGGACTACGGCAACGCCCTCTACGCCGGCACCACCGCCAAGCTCCAGAAGAGACTCCAGCGGATCCAAAACGCCTCAGCCAGACTCATCCTCGACATCCCACGAACCAGCCACATCTCCGGACATCTGAGAGACCTCCACTGGCTCCCCGTCAGCAAGAGAGTCACCTTCCGCCTCCTCACCCACGCACACAAAGCCCTACACGACCAAGGCCCGAGCTACCTCAACAGCCGAGTCAACTTCTACGCTCCCAAACGCCACCTCCGATCTGCCAGCCACGCCCTCGCCGCCGTCCCCCGCATCCGAAGAGCGACTACAGGAGGAAGGTCCTTCTCCTACCTGGCCGCCAAGACCTGGAACTCCCTCCCGACCGACCTGCGCCTGACCCAAGACCACCTCTCCTTCAGGAAGAAGCTGAAGACCTGGCTGTTCGAGCAGTAGCGGCACCCCCCCCCCCAGCGCCTTGAGACCCTACGGGTATGTAGCGCGCTCTAGAAATGTCTTTGATTGATTGATTGATTGATCTGTTCCTATTGGGCTGTGTAATATTGCACCCAAACATTATAAAGGTGTGACTACGAATCAGTTGAGTACTACTTCGCACATGTTTATGTTGCAATTGTAAAAAAGTGCGCTTTATTGTAGCCTTAAGCACTTTTTGGTTTAATCTATTCCTTAGGTAACTCACTCTTCTATGTATCTGTGTATGACCAGTCATTTGCTGGTCTACGGAGCACCTGGTTGTAACAAGGCGAAAGTGGATACCAGGCTAACAGGTCCAGTTAAATGTGAATATCTGTTTAACCGGACCAGCTGACATATAGAAGCAGTGGCAGTTTGTGTCAGGCGAACTGGCACACAACGTGTGACCAGTCTGCATTGTCATGACCTCTTATTGTTCTTCAACTCCAAAATCGTTAAAATCTGATATTGCATCCTCTGCAATACCATGCCTTCATCTTTTTTCAATATCTCTTCACTTCTCATTCTGTTTTTTTTCTCCACCATCTATCCAATGACCAAGGAGGCTGTCCATTTTGGCACTGTGGAACTTACAAGAAGATAACTTTGCAAACAACTCATGATTTTCCTCACGGGAAATAAGAAGTTGTTTACATACATTTCAAGATCTGAAGAGACTATAATACTTTAGACGCACATCTTGCTTGAAAGACCTCAGGCATAAAATGTGATTTACAAGCCCGTTCTGATTAAGATTAGATTCTTCCTCTTCAAGTGCAGACTTCCTTTGGAATACCACAAGGTCCATAACTATTCTGACTGTTTTTCAACGTGATTGTCCCTGTCCCCAATTTTGGAGCAGATAACCTTCAGAAGAACCTCAAAGTTTAAAACAATGATACTTCAATCAATTGCCCCCTGCAAAATAGGTCTACAAACCAATTCACAATCTACTTGTGCCAGGACCACACACTTCACTGGATAATGGTGAATTTCCTTTCTCTAAATGGAAGCAAGACTCAGCTCTTGGTGTTGCGCAGGGCAGAAATCCAGGCTCAACCCTGAAAGGCTAGATGCATCAACTCCCTCTTCATCGAAAGTAAGGAAGGCAATGGGGTAATCATTTTTGATTCACAGCCTATCTTTGTCCCCCACATTAGTGTTATAGTTAAAGAAATCAACCTGTCAAGCATCTGTTAGGGGTTTTTAAGGAGAAAGAGAAAAGAAAAATAAGTTTGGTAAAAGAACTCCCCAAGGTCACACTGCAAGTCAGAGGAGAAGCGGGATTTATCGAGGACACCCTACACAAGGTAACAAAGAAAGGCAAGGCTGATAAAGAACAGGTACTTAACAGTAAATCTGGAGTTCAGAATAACTAACATCTAAGGAACGTAAGACATACAAATAGCATTATTGGTGAAAGGGATTTAGGGCAAGTAGTCGGGGATTACATGTACAAAAAGAGAAGCTCAGTAACTTCCTGAATCAAACTTGTGGTTACATATCCTGCCTCTAAATAAATATCCATATATATGTTATATGTGCAAGCCAAGGTCTATGGTGCTGACAACTTTTGTGATGTTATAAAAGGTAATGTAAAGATAGTATTCACCTGGGACGAGAAACACAACCTAGGTTGGTAAATGTGCCCAATAATCAAACAAGATATAGGCGCAATAATAGCACAGATGTGGAACTTAACACACAGCAAAGGTAGACAAGGAGCTAGAGAGAAATTGTATGTAACAAGAAAGTTGTGAACACAGGTAACACTTAGCAGGAAGCAAGCAAGCACATCACTCTATGAAACTGGAAACTAAGGCAGCAGCAGTAAGTACTGGCCTTGAGACCCGCACGGGTGAGTTATAAGCGCTACTAAACCTCTGATTGATTGATTGATTGATTGATTGATTGATTGATTGAACTAAGACAGCAGGCAAAGGAAGGCAATGACAGTTAAAGGGTAATAACTCGAAGCAGCAGAAGTTCAAGAAATAACTTTTCACTGAACATGTGGTAGCTCAGAAAACAGGAAATTGTTGATGAACAGTGCAAGCACCGGAAATACAGATACATCACAAAGCACTGCATGTTCATGAACTGAAGATGAATAGAGGACAGTGCTAGCCAAAGAACCAACAGTACATATCTCAAGAGTATCATCTTACGAAACAACGATGCACCGAAATACAATGCAAATCAAGAAATACACTACCACAGTGCAAATACAGAAAAAAAGGGCCTGCTATAGTGCAGGAATCAAACTCTCAGGAAATAGAGGGTCAGCCCAACAGAAACACTGCACCAGTGATCACTGCTGGCCTGAATTACACAAAGGATTTGAAGGAGCTCACTAATGAGACGCCCATGCTTCAGATGTGATAAAGCTAACACATGTTACCTACCGGTGGGTTGATTCTTCCGTTCAGCATTGACCCGCTAGTGTAAAAACAGAGCAGGGAGCAAGGGATTGAAGGAAAGACAGTCTTTGGCATTGAAAAACAAAAAGGCCGCCATACACATCTGCTCGGAACTAGAATGCAAGTCCTGAATGTATTCATGAACATGGAAATCATTATTGGCATATACCATAAGGTCAGAGCTGCTGGGAAATTTAACCTACGAAAGGAAATGCATCTCAGCTGTAACAAAGTTGATCAAGGATCCAAAAAACAAGGCAAGCTCTGAATATTATCCAGTGGGCTGGAGGTCAGTTAAAGAATGAAACAAAACATCAGGAAGTTCATTCTAACATTGGGAAGTCCTAGAGGTTTGGCATTTAACAGAGGTAAAGAGATAGTTGGGAGCACACCCGAACACAACCTGCAACTCTCCCTGTTTCAAAGAGTCTACCCACTCTTTGGACTGGTGGTGCGGGGGAACGGATTCCAGATGATAACCAGAGTGGGCTAATGCAACATAGTATTCGCTTACCTCTCAAAAACATTATTTCATGGGAACAAGGATTGTTATGTTATGAATATTTCTATAGTGCCCGACTCACCCGGGGGCATCTCGGCGCTTGCATTGTCGTTCACTGCGAAAGGAAGGAGGGAAGGAGCAACCACGTCAGGATTAAGGATTCAGAAATAGAAAGGTTTTCAATTTTTTCCTGAAGATAGCGAGGGAGGGGCAGTTCCTGATGGCAATGGGAAGTGCATTCCAGTAACGCGGCGCGAGACAAGAGAAGGACTTCGCCCCTGATCGGGAGCGGCGAATTCTGGGAGTTTTTAGAAGTTCCATGGCATTGGACGGTAAGTTAACAGTTGAGGTCTTTTTCTTTAATTTGTTCGTCAAGTATTTTGGGCCTAAGCCGTTCAGGGCTTTGTAGGTAAGACAGCAGGTCTTAAGATGGGAACGCTTCCTAATTGGGAGCCAGTGGAGCTCTGATAGAATGGGGACTGAGTGCGAACCCGCCGGCCGGTCCAGAATCATCCGGGCAGCCGTGTTTTGGATAACCTGCAGTTTTCTTAGCAGGGAAGGGCCGAGTTCGGCGAGCATCGCATTGCCGTAATCGAGACGACAAATGACCATGGCCTGTACTAGTGTTCTACGGTGCTTAGTGGGGAGATAAGGAAGCATCTTCCGCAGCAGTCGCAGGCTGTAGTAACATGAGCTAGTGATTGTTGCCACATGATCTTTCATATAAAGAGCCTGGTCAAGTGTGAACCCCAGGTTCTTCACACTTTGCTTCGGCATCGGGGCGGTTCCCAGCTCCTTAGGCCACCATTCTGTGGACCAGGAGAGAGAGGCTTTCCCTACTAATAAAATTTCCGTCTTGATGGGGTTTAATTGGAGAAAATTCTCTGTCATCCAGTTAGAGATAGAAATCATACCTGCGGCGAACCGTAAATTTTCTGACGTGGCATTAGGGTCAATTTTAAAAATAAGCTGAGTATCGTCCGCATATGAGATAATCTCAAACCCGCATGATTCAGCTATTTTGGCCAACGGGGACATGTAAAGGTTAAACAAGGTAGGGCTAAGGCATGAGCCCTGAGGGACGCCTTTATCCAGACTATGTTTGTTAGATCTAAATGGCCCAAGCATAGTTGTTTGATTTTTATCTGTCAGGAAATTTTGATTCCATTTCAGTGCTAGATCTTGAATTCCACAGCATCTCAGTCTCTCTAGCAGTCTAGAGTGAGATATCGTGTCGAAAGCCGTGGAGAGATCTTAGAGGACCAGAATGGCTGATCCTCCCGCATCTATTTCTAGTCTCATGGAGTCTGTGACCGCAAGGATAGCAGTTTCCGTGCTGAAGCCCGGTCTGAAGCCTGATTACGAAGGATCAAAGAGATCATTCTCTTCGAGATAGTGGTTCAGCTGTTTGTTTATGGCTGCTTCTAGTGATTTAGCCAATAAAGGGAGCAGTGATACGGGCCGATAATTAGCGAACATGAGGGGGTCTTCCATTGGCTTTTTCAAGATAGGGCGGACGAAGGCTTCCTTCCAGCTGGGAGGGATGGTGCCTGATTCTATATAGCTGTTGAATATAGCTCGGACTTCTGAGGCGCAGCATGGAGCAATAATGGCCATGACCCTCGGGGGGCACAGGTCGCTGGGTGACCCTGACTTAGTGGATGCAAGCAAGGAGTGTACTTCCTTGATGGATAGCGGTTCAAAGTGACAGAGCGTGTTTGAAATTTGTAGATTAGGTTCCGCATAACATGTGGGTGGGATATTATTGTAGGTTCGAGTGGGGGTGAAGTTATCGTAAATCAGGTTAATTTTATCCTCAAAATAATTTGCTAAGGAGTCACATAAGGATTGAGACTCTATTTGCGGCAGTCTACACGCCTGAGGGTTGATAAAATCGTTAACTATGTTAAAAAGAGTTTTAGTAGAATTGGTAGCTTGGTCAATTTGTTTTAATATGAACGCTTTCCTTGCTGATTTTATATTCTGGTGATATTTTGTCAAAGAGAGTTTATAAGTCCTTCGGTCCGCGAGAGTTTGGCTAGTTCTCCAAAATCTCTCTAAGGCTTTGCAACTTGATTTTTCTAATCTAAGTTCTTCTGTATACCACGGGGCAAATTTGCGTTGTTTGGACAGGCCAAACTTTTTTACCGGGATTAGAGAGTCAAAGACTGTGGTAAGTTTGGTTGAGAAAGACTTCAGCAACTCTGACGTGTCTGAGTCTGACTTAGGGGATGCTGGGGGTACGGCGTCATAAGCAGCCGTAAAGGCTTCTAGCGATAGGTTGTTCCAGGGTCTCCGGAATTGAGAGGGGCGAGGTTCAGATTCGAGTAAGGAGGTGGGGTTCTGTTGTTGAAGCGTGAAAGGGACCATAAAATGGTCAGACCATGTTAGGGGAAAGGGAGGAAGGTCAGCGAGATGGGTCATGTTAGAGAAAATCAGATCGAGAGCGTGGCCTGCTCTATGTGTGGGGGCGTTTGAGAGGAGGGAGAGGCCAATTTGTTTTAAACTTGTTAGGAGATTATCGGTCTCAGGGTTTTCTGAGGCCTCCCCATGAAAGTTAAAATCTCCAAGCAAAATGAAGTTATTGGATGTTAATGTTTGAAGAGCGATCAGCTCTACCAGTTCATTTGCAAAATTTGTCCTCGGCCCCGGCGGACGGTAGATCTTGGCCCCATTCCAAGTCACCGATGGAGATAATGTCAGCCTGAAAAAACCTATTTCTAGTGAAGTCGAGAAGTGGGTAACAGTCCACTGGGCTTTTAAATCATCTTTGAAAGCAATAGCAATTCCCCCCCCAGTTTTCCCCTGCCTATCTAAATGGATGAGTTTATATCCGTCTGGAATAGCTAAACTAATCAAAATTGAGACATGATGGCCCTGGCTGAACCTGAAGAAGAGTAATGCTGCAGTGTAAGCCTTTAAAGCTATAAACTTGCTCTCAGCATAAGGTAGGATCACATTCAAAGTCCTCTGCACTGTCAATAAGGTCTGTGGAGGCAAAGAAAAAAATCCTTAAAAATCTAACATACAGCTTCATTCCTAACACAATCTTGTAATCTATACCTCAATAAAGAATTACCCGAAGAGAATTTCACCTACTCAAACATGAAGGAAGGGTCTTGGGAATTCAGAGGCCTAATCTGTGAAATGCAGTGAATGCAAATCAGTTGGTCAGAGATTGACATTGATTTACATTTTAACTAGTTTCCATAATTTAAATTAATTTGCCATTACTTCAAAATGGAGCTTTTATTTTAAGCCCCTACCTCCATTTTTCCCATGAGAGGGTGTTGCAGTACCAGTGGTTGACCGTGTGTTTTGCCGTACTTACTCCACCTCTAAACTGGAATACATTTACAACTGCTTTGTTTCCATTTTGACTGCAGTTTCTTTAGAAGTGCAGTTTGCAAATAAGAATGGGATTACTCGTGTGTGGTGGGCGTACCTCCCTCCCTAAACCATTACTTATTCCTCCCTAAACCACTCCTCACTCGCCCCTTAAGCCCTCCCATTTTGAAGCAATTATTACCCATTTTCTATATTTATTACTAAAAATGTATAGGTGCGGAGACACCTCTGCCAGGGAGGAGGGCTCCACACAATGGAGAGGGAGGTTGGTGAGTAGCATTTTTTATCACATTAGAAGTATTATTTTAGTACTACTAATGTCTTACAAAATAAGGGGCATATTATCAAACACAGCGTTTAAATTATTGCCGCTTTAGCGGCAGAAAACTGCCGCTAAAGCGGCGATAATGGGCTTGATAATATGCCGCAGAGAATTCCAATAAAAGCCCATGTTGACACCAGAACATGGGCTTCTATGGGAATTCTCAAGGGCGATAATGTTAATGCCATTTCTTGTTAATATGCCCCTAAGTTAGTTAATAGGCTACATTATTTGGGCAGCAGAGTGTTGGAATTTAAGGTAGCTCTACCTGATCCTCTGAGACGCAATACAACAACTTTATTTACAGTTCCAAGTGTGCTGCAGAGAGTTTCTATTTTTTTTTAACAAGAGGTAATCCGCTTATCCCATAAATTGAGCATGTGCCATATCCGCTTTTATGGTTTAAAACATATTTCATCTAGTTCAAATGAAAACTTATATTTAACATTGTAAGACAATTCTTTTCATGGCAGTTACCATGGCAATTTTAAGCAGCTCCTGTATTGTGTGTTTTTCTTCAATTTCATTGCTTTGTTGCCAAGGCAGCACATCCCGCCTTAAAAAACACACATGAGGCTGATTAAAAAGTCTCTTGATATCAACTCAGGTAATTTGTTTTCGATTGCACCCACGGGTATAAAAACGTCTTGGTTTTTCCACACGATAAAAACTGCAAACAATTTACACCGTGAGTCAGAAATGGAAATAGTTGTATACAAAATTAGGCTGTTGCTGCCTATCAAGAAGCAACACAGCTATTTAGCAATACGGACAAAAACCGACATTCTTTGGGGAAAATGAAGGTCTGTTAATTCCAAATTTGGGAGGATTTTATTGTTTGCATGTAAACTATTGGCAGTACCATCTGCAGCAGTAGTGGGTCTTTTTTTTAATACTGTCACATTACAAGATATACATTGATAAACAATGTAATGGGTTCATCTTTCCTGTTTGGCTGAGCTCGGGGCTAGCTTTAAAGGCTGTGGCGCACAGAGCGACAATCTTTGCTGTAGACCATCCAAGGCCGCCCGGTTGTGGTACTACTGGTCATCTCGTAGGACACTTACTGGTGGAAGTTGCAGCTTTGTTTTCACTGTTCACCTGTCGATTTATTTGGCCTTTTCTAAATTTAATGATAGTGACTGTCAGTAATGCCACTTAAACTGCAGACAAATAATGCTGGGGCATATCAGCAACAGCCGGCGATAATTATCGCTAAGCACGCTTAGCGCGAGGATAATTATCGCAAGCTATCGCTGTATTTTATTGCAGAGATAGCATGCTGTTAGCAACGCTTATCTCCAAAGCGATAAAAATCCAAGCGATAGCTGCAAAATGTGCGATTATCGCTGGAAATCCTGCGATAATCGCACAGCGATAGGTGATTCCTTGTTAATAGAGGAGGGTGTGCTTATGCCCACAATCCACCTACCATAGGTCTATATGGCTTAGTAAGAATAATAGCAGGCGTAATGTAACCTGCGATAAGCGCGGTTAGCACTACTTTTCTTGTCGCTTGGCAGGTTAGCGACGAGATTGTTGATAGGAGATAGGTCAGTTAGCGACCTTTCCCACGTTATTATACTCGGGTACGCCCACTTTGCATATCATTGGCGTTACTATGATAGTCGTTAGGGAAACCGGCGAAGAGGCATAGGAACACGCGTTAACGTGTCCTTGCTGATGGTGCGATAAAATTATCGCAGCTTTTCTCCCGAAAACGGACGCTAAAGCGGAGATAATTTTATTGCTTCGCCTTGATGATATGCCCCGCTGTCTTTACTGGGTAGGATCATCACTATTATCGGAGCCTAAGGTCTGAAGCCTGAGCATGAGGAACAAAGTGCAATAACCAAATAAATATGCATTTTTTTTGTTCACATTTACCCTCAGTTTGTGTACGACATTGCATGCAATTATCATATTATCAGGTGATGTCCTCGGGGTGCTATTATCACATTGCAAGTGCATTTTTACTGCAGTTATTCAAATGTGCTTTATGTGGAAATAGTGGATATTTTTCCCGGCAACGCATTTCTGTGCGCCTCTAAATAAGCTACTGTAAAATAACCTATTAGGTAAAATATTAAGGGGCAGATTTACAAGCCCCTTGCGCCACTTTTGCGTCACTTTTAACATGGGAAATCTGAAGCAAAAGTGGCGCAAGGGGCTTGTAAATCTGCACTTAAGGGTTTAAGCAAGGCATGACAAGAGAATTAGAGACCATGCAGAAACTTTAAAAAAGATGTAAGATTTTAAAACCATATTTGCGTTAATCGAGCAACCAGAAGGATGGTAAAGTTTGTTTCCCACAGATGAAAATTACAAAAGCATAATTAAACAGGAACATTCGGGACAATGAAACCCCAAACAGCACCCCAGTCACATTACATCAACCAATATCACACCTATAAACCCCAATCACATATAGACCTTGAACACAGACATGACCGCATAGCATATGAAACAAACTAATGTAGACAAAGGACAAAAATCATAAAAATGGAATAATCATGCACAGAGGAATTTGAAGTAGACCAAACAGAGTATACGTGCAGACCCTACCAAATACTTTTGTAAATTCATGAGCAAATTGTCGCAGCCACAGGGCCCTGACTTCAGCCCACAGCCCACAAAAATGCACATCAGCTGATAGAAGTCGACATCTGGTAGATCACTGGAGCACATTATAATATAAAATTAGGACAAAAGGCAGATCGATGATTGTAGTAAAGTTATGAAGCCAATAATTGTGCGGGAAAAAAGACAGTAGGATCTGAATCTTGCAAATGGGCCTGCTTTTCCAAACGACCATTGCCTTCATCAGACAATATCTCCATCATGAAATGCATGCAGAAGCACACGTGTAGACATTTAGGTTTAGGGTACTGGTTTAATTATGTTGAGGTCCAGCCAAAGCACAAAGAGGAGACCCCAACATAATAAAACCAATACCCTAGGACTATATCTCTGTAGACTTATTACAAATGCCATTGTACTCGATTAAATATATGCATCTTTAAAGTATATAGATCACAATTGTCACCTTCCTACTTGTACATGCAGTATAGCACACAAAATGCCTGCAACAAGACTCTCAATACCCTGACTACCTCCCTCCACCTGTAGGCAGACACTGGAACTGGGAGCCATGACAGTGAAAGAATGACTAGCTGGAAGAGGAAGACACTCAGGGGCATATTCTCAAGGAGCTATCGACAAGTTAACGGCACTTTATCACAGCCAAAGTCGCGATAAATCTATCACCCCATTCACAAGCTGGTGCTAACAGCCCATAGCACCAGTTTACCTGCGATAGCAGCCGCTAAAACATCGCCACAGATGACCCCGGCAACTATCACTAAGAAGATGCAGAGTAGGCGTTCCCGTGCAAAAAGCTGTGACAACTTCACTCCACAACATTCTCAACGACCAGCCACATCGGCGAAAAGACCACAAAACAGGTGATAAGGTGTGTTAGCTTGAGGAAATTAACACCTGCTTTGACCTGGTGCAAAGTCAGACCACAGCCTGCTCCACAAAATGGAGCCCAGCCCAGAGCCACACCTGAAGGGCAACAGATGTCATGGAGCCACTGATCATGCAGCACGGAGCCCCAACACAACACCCACCCCCAGGACCCCAACTCCCTGGGCAACCCCCGGTCCAAGACATGCCACATTAACTACACGGAATCATGTACCAAATAATCCACCTGATGTTGCACAATCACATTTGGTGACATGCATGTGTCGTCACAAAAAAGAGCATCACACATTCACCGACGCTGTAATAAATGAAAATGTATTCAAAGAAACAGAACAGAAATGAAGACAAATGGCGGCTCCCCTCAGGACAATCCATAGGTCACAGCCTGCGAGACAAAATTTATGATGAGAAGGTGTGTCTAGAGCTCATCAAAGGACAGAGAGAGAGCAAAGGACAGACAGAGAGGGGGATCAAGAGAAAGACGGACAGAGAGGGGGAGGTAGAGAAAGACAGACAGAGGGGGAGCGAGAGAAAGACAGACAGAGAGGGGGAACGAGAGAAAGACGGACAGAGAGGGGGAGCGAGACACAGACAGCAGAAGAGATGGACCAAGAGAGAGTGTGCCGACAAAGCGCAACCAGGCCACACTGCTCACCTCCTGCCACAGGTGTGTCTCCAACCATGTGCCGGTATGTAGTGCAATTCACCAGGTCACACATCTGAAACAGATCTGTCATCTGAAACAGAGTCCAGATACATGAATAGCAAAGTACATACAATTGCTCACGACAACATCGCCTGACTGCCCCTGCGCACCCAGGCAGATGCACCCCAGCCCCTTCCGCCGCCCAGCGGTGCATGCCCGCCCCTGCACACCCAGGCAGATGCACCCCAGCCCCTCCTGCCGCCCAGCAGTGCATGCCTGCCCCTGCACACCCAGGTCTCACTGCTCACCTTCTGCCCTTGGCATGTCGCAATGAGGTCCCATCAAGTGCCGGTGCAAGCCCCAAGCCCAGGGCCCTCGAACATGGCACCCTCCACATCATGCAGCCCTGCTCCGCAGGCCACCAGGTCTCACATTTGACTCTGGGTCTTGATTTCACCATGGCAGAGGACATACCAGTGCACCCGGCATCACCGCAGGCTGCACACCCGCTCAGCCCTTGAGGTGCCATTAACTCTGTGATCCGGGATGCGACGCCACGTGGCGGTAGGCCCGTGCTGCCTGCCGGCTCTGGCCTACACTGCGGTCCAGCAAGGCACACAAATCCTGAGCAGTCTGGACAGCCAGGACAGGGCATCCTCGCAGGCTGCACACCCACTCAGCACTTGAGGTGCCCCTACCTCAGTGCATCCAAAGTCACCATCCCGTGGCGGTGTGCCTGTGCCGGCCACAATGTATCCAGTGCCACCAAGTCTGTGCCCCAAAGTCATGGACCCTGTATGATTGGGCATCGTGTTGTGGATACCATCATGTCACCTTGGGTCCTGGGAATGTGATGTTGCAGGGCCCGAGGCCCTCATACCTACAGTAACACCACACGGATGCACCCAGATAGAGACTGGAAATGGCGTTGAGCACGTGCGCACAGCCCTTTTTATTGCCAGGGTCACATGTCCTGTGATGCATGTGCTGGATGGGTGTGGTGTGGGTGTAAACCAGCCATGAGGGAGTGGCTGTGGCATGCTGACAACTAGACCTGTGAGCAGTAGATCCCTACACGAAGACCTGGGACATGTAGCGTTGCCTCCCCCCCTGTGAGCGTAAGCAAAGGGGGCTGGCCTGGCATATGCCAGTCCAGCGTATGGGTTTGCAAATGACCCCAGGGCCCTAGGCGTGGTTCCATACTGGGCTGGACAAGGAAGTAACTCATGCGTGTGTCCCTGTTGTTGTGCCAGCGCCACCAGGACCGCATTCGGCAATGTGTCACCCTGTGACCCCTGTTCTACGGCATGAGCCACATGGATGTAAGAGGAGTCCAGTGAGCCTACATTCATCCATATTTCCACACTTGAAAGACCATAGACATGACACATCAGTGTGAATGTGAATGTTTAATGCACATTCAGTGGAGTTTTGCATCTGGAGCAGTACAGGGCCATGCACACCCCACATGACGATGTTGGCCCGTGGAAGGCCAGCCAGAGTCCTTCAGGGAATGACAAGTCCAAAGGAAGAGAAAGAGTTCACTCCACAGTCTGATTGCTGTGTCATTGGTGATCAAACAGCATATGGCAGTCCATGTCGAGGTCCAAGGTGAGTGTCACAGAGTGCATCGGGGTACAGTGGAAGGTGATGATGCAGAGGGCAGAACCAAGCTGAAGCCGGCCCTATGGTGGAGATGCATGCTACTGCGTCCTTCTTACCACGAGGGCAGAATCATCCTTATCTTCGTCCTCTGCTGTTTCATGTACCTGATGTGTGGGTGGTGGTGTTCTGTCTCCAGCACTGTGTGTCAGTGACACTTCAGGGGTGGAGATGTGGATGTAGTGGTAGCAGCAGCATGCATCAGCGCCAGACCTTGTGGCAGCAATGCCATGAGGATGGTCCTGAGGTCATTGAGGAACCCAGCTACCTCTCACTGGTGTGCAGCCGTGGCAGCTGCACTTTCCGCATTTGCCCGCTTCACGGTCTCCATTAACCTCCGCTTAGTTTCCCAACTCCTGTGTGACATCGCTAGAGCCACTCTGACTGGACAGTTGTTCTATTCTCTGAGTTAGGGCTCCAGCGATGTCAGCCATGGTCCATTGGAGAGCATGGAGCGGACTGTGGGTGTCCCTGATGGGACTTAGACTCCCACGTATGGCATCTAGTTTGTCTGCCATGCGGTCGAAGCCCACCCGCACCTGTTCTGCCAGATTCTCCTGGCACCCCAACACACGGTGTTGGAAGGCCATGTGTTCATCGTGGGGGTCCTGGGAGGCAGCCGTGGTGGTGGATGCTGCCTGCTGTGTGGTCTGTGCAGGGGTGGGTTCTCTTCATAGCAGCTGGGCTGCCCAGCTCCTGGAAGTGGGCTGCATAGACTGTCCATGAGCAGTTGGTGGGGGTCGGAGTGTATGCTGTGGTGGTCCTCTTCATCATCAGAGAAGAGAGGGTTGGGCTGCTCTGCAGAAGGTGTTGATTCTCCCTCTGCAATGTCAAGGGGAGATGCAGTTTAACAATGTGTCCACATGTATGTTGTCGCATTGCATACAGACAGCATGACTGGGTACATTGTAGCTGTTTGGGAGGAGCTGCCAATTTGATGGGGAACAGTGGACATTTCGACAACAAACGTGTGTGTGTGTTTGTACTTGTACATTATCATCTCACATTTACCTGCAATGCCAAATGTGATTGTCCAGTGTCTGCACCCAAGCGGCACCAGTTGTGTCCTGTGTTCTGTTGTAGATGTTTTGCCGATTGTGCCACGTCGTCGAACAATGTTGATGTGCTCTGCATGTGATGTGTGTGTGCTGCGTTTTGGGGGAGTCGCCCTTGCAGCACTGATTTTGCTGCCTCTTATCCCTTTCATGTGGTGTGCCTTCGACTTCTGTGCTTGTACAGTGCTGACATGTTGCATACTTGGGGACATTGGTCTCTTGGTGGGAGTTGGTGGTCTGGGGCATGGTTTGTCCGCAAATGTGCTATGCTTAATTGTGCATGTGTGCCATTGTGCCCATCTCCCCCCGTCTCGCCAGTCCGTGGTCATTACTCACCCTGTTGCAGTTGTGTCCGGTCCTGTTGAGCAGTGTCTGGTCCCCCAACTCCTGCCACCATCTTCCCATTGATGACTGTGGACACCATTTCCTCCATGTCGTCCAGCTCCTCCAGTGGCACTGGGCTCCCACCTCCAGTCTACATTGCTCTGTTCTGGTTGTTGGCGAGTTTCAACTTGGTTTTGCGTTTGACATCATTCCAGCGCCTCTTGACCTCTTCCATTGTCCTCTTCAGCACTCTGACTGCATTCACCTTGTCCACGATGGACTGCCATAGTCCATTTTTTGTTGCCAATGACACAGTGGAGGTGACGAACAGTTGTAGATGGTGTTCTACCACCTCCGTTATCAGGATCCTGTTTTCTTGCGGACTGAACCTTTTCTTCCTACTCTTCTTGTCCTTGCCCTTCCCTGACCTCGAGGTCCGAGGCTGGGCCTCCGGAGGGCTTGTGGGGTTCTGGTTCTCCTCCGTACTTGCTCCGGCAACGTCCATTGTCCTTCGCTGTTGTTTGGCATTTGTTTGTCTGTTCTTTTTCTACTTTTATGATGATTGTTTCCGCTTGATGCGTGTGAATTGCAGGCCTGTAGCTGGTTTTCACTGATTTTTGTATCTCGCTTGGCCTCATTGCAGCTTTAATTGCATTCGTGTTTCGCATTTTTGCAGCGTGGAGTTGATTTTAACACGGTCAGTTGACGCGTTATCTGAGACTATCGCATGGTACCACCGTGTTGTGAATACTTGGTTAACACAGCGTAAATTTCCCGCGATAGACTGTGATGTTGAAGGTTGCGTTCAGTAACTTTTGCGATGATTATCACACGTTCTTGAGAATATCCCCCTCAATACCTTGCAAGGATAGACTGCAGGACTTTGACACCAGCTGGCCATTTGGACTAGGATGGATCTCTCCGGGACCAGTGTTGCTGCCCCACCTCCCCCTGAAACATGTGTGGACACTCCTGGACTTAGCTGACCCACTGGTTCCCTTCAAGAAGCTCAGAGGCTCGGGTTCCTGAGGAGTGTGGCAGGGAGGGTGATCTGCTGCCTAGCTGTCCCCACTAGCAAGAGAAGAGTACCAGAATGCAAGCAGAGGATAGTTGTAGCACAGAGAGCCTAAAATTCTAGCTCGCCATACACATTAAGAGGCCAGGAGGAGGCTCCTGATAGCTAGAGCCTGCCACCGGGAGCAAAATAACACCATCTTTGTAGAAATAGGCCCGATCCCCTGGGGGCACTGGGTAGAGATTTAAGCACATGGCTCTTTACCAGCTTGACTAAAATTATCCCAGGCAGGACCAATCCCCCAGGAATTGGCACAACATTTATTTCATAATTTCCTGCAAAGGGGCATGTGTGCACCCCCTCTTCCTGTGCTACTTTCTGCCTCTGGGGCCCCCCATTTTCCTATGGTCCAATGAAAGAAAAAGGTACCTGGGGAAAAAACATGCAGGGGCTAGCTAGGAGAGCTAGGCCAGTGGGTTGGCCGCCTGTGTCTGGAGTATGGGCCACACCAGTCACATTACTCCATGACCTTGCCATGCCTTTGCTATGTCCATGGATAGGAGACAATACAAAGCTCCCATCTACAAGCGGAAGCATAAGGAGAGCTCCTAAACAAAAGATGCCCGCTCCCACATGCAGCACAGGAGGTGCAAGGGTGCTCAGGGAGCAGGCTGGGGCCGTGGAGGCCTTTTGGCTCCCCCGTGGCCCTCAACTACTCCTGACATGTGTAGATGTCCCAGGTGGTAGTGGGATACCCAGGAGTAAAATGAAAAAGACATAAATAAACATCACAGCTTCCCGCCTTGCATAAGTAGGAAGTTGCTCAACAAATTTGCATTACTTTGACATGGTGATCCCCATAATTATTAATGGGGGACTAAAATTGACATATTTGTCTTTGTGGTGCCCTAAGGAGGGTATGTCACATTTTGGAGGCTTCAGAAGGCCAGCAGCCCCCACCAAAAGTATTTTACTGGTAATTCGCCCTAAGTCTCCAGGGGTATTGGAAGTATGACATCAGGAGAGCCTTTTCAGTGTTGCAAGAACTCCTAGAGCTGGAAGTTTTACTCTTGGGCTCTGGAGCATGGCAACTCCTTGTGGTTGGTTTCATAATTGTAGTAGCAGTCTTTACCATATAAAAGGAGTACTCAGAAACATTTTTAAAATACTATATTCAAAATATTGATGCTGACAATACAATGTTTACTATTAAAATGAATGTTTTCGACCATTGGTACTATGCTCATTGGCAATAATGGTGGTTCAGCGTGACATGTGGCCCCTTTTTCTAATGAGGTCACACCCTGGAAAGCCAGTAGACCTGTCTTATTGATAATGACATCTCCTTAAATTGTGATGTTGCATCTAGTAAAAGTGAGGGTATTGTGGTTACAGGTTTCAGGACTCATTAGGGGTTTGATGTATTATAAACGTGTCATGTAAGGTACTTCCATCTACCTCATATTTGTAATTGTATGTGTAGCATTTAGTAGTGTGCATGTTTTTTTTTTTAAATAGGGTAAAACAAAGTGCAAGATTACAGAGAACACCTAATACCTTCTGTATAAATAATAAAACATACAACATATAAAGAATAGCATATAATCGCCAAGATTCCTAGCAACCGTGACACATTACTAATATGAATCCGGTTTTTCTATAAGCAAATGCAGAACATTAATCATTACCTTACTTTTGTGCAATAACGACATGATCCAAGAGAAGATACAATACTCTAACTTTGTCATTAATAGATAAAAAAGAAACCACATTACCTCTTGCAGAATGAAAAATATTTCTTTTAAGTGTGAATGTGACTAGCAGCATAGCAAATACTAAAATACCAGAACCCTGAGACAGCCCTACATAACTTTACTCACTGTTACTACTATAACGTTTAATAAAGTGCACACCCGGATAGCAGCCTAGTCTGACTAAATTTGATCACATTTAGAACTATAGCAATTAATAAAGTGCATACATGTTTAGCAGCCTACTAGTTACAAAACTGCAAGAGTGCCTACATATGTCATAACGTTCTGTTTACAATAAAATTCTTTACTTTATAAAGTGTGAAGAAATCCTTGTCCATGTTCACCTGAATCTTATGGTGGCACCCACCCTCTTTGCATAAGCCTCCTCCCATTTATAAGTCCTGCCCATCTTGTTGATCAGATGACCGATTGTTGGTGGTATATTTGTTCTCAAATTCTGTAGAATGAGTGATCTTGCCACTGTTATAGAAATTGATATAAAATACTAGTGATATTTGTTTAAATACCCTACCTCCCTTGAAGAACCAAATAAAACCAGCATACAAGATGAAACAATTGTTATGGACATACAGCCACTGATAGTTGCAAGCACATCGTTCTAGAATTGCCATAGGTTAGTACATTCAAAACAGGTATGCACCCATCCACCTTCTTTGAGTTTTGACATCTAAAACACTGATTCCTCAGTGTTGGAAACATTTTGTATAGCTGTAGCGGTGTGTAGTATGCCGTCAATCTGGAAAAAAAAAATCTTAAAATTAGCCCCTCACAGTGTCCTGTGGCACATCTCGCTAATTTGCTGCCACTCGTTTATATTGAAATTACATCCTTTCACATAATGGATTTTCTGAAGCCATTCTGTAACGCATTTGTCCACATTAGCCTTCTGGTGTAGTAAATGATACCAGGATCCCACACCCACCATCCCATTTACCATTCGCCTAATGATCTGACGCGCTGGTTCACTCAGCATAGCGTAATTGCTCTTGAGGAAGTTAGCTACCTGGCAAAAACTCATACAGAAAGCAACACTTTAATTGCCATGTTGTGCTGAGATAGTTTGCCATGTGATTAATTTATCATGATTATAAAAATTCTCAAGCTGAGCAAAACCTAGTTCCTGCCATAAGTGGTATAACCCCCGAGACAATATTAAACCCCCACCACACAGTCTTGAATAGGGGTATAGGCATTGTATGCTGGTATATCTCGAGATCTTGTGAAAAGATGGATTCATACTGATTTAGCTAATAAGACCTTATATCTAGTTCTCTTTGGAAGTTTTGCCGACTGTAAAAAAAAACTGGTAAATTGATTGCTCTCTCATTTACCATATGATTTAATGAAAAAATATCATGAACCAAATTTGTTTTGGCTAATTGTATTGTCAAATTAACCAGGGAGGCCTGATAATAATTCACAAAATGTGGTAGTGCTAGACTCCCTCTGTTATATCTAATTGAAGTGTGGCTAATTTTACTATGGGTTGCTTGTTGTTCCAGACAAATTTTCGAATCATGTCATCTAATTCTTTAAAATAGGAGCTAGGTATTTAATGTGGGAGGTTAATAAAAAGAAATAAGAATAGCGGCAGTATAGACATTTTTATCATTGAAATACGTCCTGTTAGTGCTAGATTCAAGAGAGTCAATTTATCTAATAATTTTTTTACTTTTTACAGCATATTACCATAGTTCATAGGGAACAGTTAAGCATATTCGGTTGTTACAAGAATACCAAGGTATCTAATAGGATGTGGTAGAACATGCTGTAAGCAGGCCGTGCTCTCCGAGATATTCAAGTTAAATGTGAGAATTTCTGTGTTTCCTTGATTTACTCTATATCCTCCAATTTGAGTGAATTTCTTGATTTCTTCCAACACATTTTGTATATTAGAGCCTTCAGTTTTAAGATACAAAATTATATCAACTACATTCGATTTAATTCTAGCCATCCCATTAATGGGGGGTATAATCAGCACATTCATACAGATTTTTACTGCTAGAGGTTCAATAAAAAGAGAAAACAAGAGGGCAGATAACGGATATCCATGTCAAGTACACTGCTTAATGTTGACCATCCCCGCTTCCTCCCCATTAATAATAACTTTGGTCTCTGCCTGATTATACACTTCTTTCAGCATTCTAATCAGCTGATATGGAAATCTGAACTTTTCCAGAATAAAAAAATAGGGCCTGTCAGTCTACCAGGTCAAACGCCTTTTCAACATTGATCATAAGTATTGCAGCCTTGACCCAGTTTGCTGAAAAGTAATCAATGGCTTGCATTAACATAATAAGTGTTAGTAATAAGCCTCTCAGGAATGAAACCATTTTGATCGGTGTGGACCAGCTTTTGGGCACAAGGGGCAATTCTCATTGCCACAACTTTCATAAATATTTTAAGTCAGTGTTTAGGAGACTAATAGGGCGGTAAGAATTAGGATCTTGTGGGTTTTTATCCATTTTAAGAATAATTATCAGAACTGAATCCTTGAATCTTTTAGGTATACCCAGCCCAACTTTTATTTGATTTAAGAGGTTATTTAGAAATGTAAATAATTCATCCTGAAAGGATTTATGAACCTCTACCGGGATCCCATTGCTCCCACTGGCCTTAGCATTAGCCATTCTTTTTAGTACCCCAGCAATTTCTGATGAATCTATAGGGCTATTAAGTATGTCAGTTTTATAGTCCTCTGAAAGTTGGGACAATTGAACGGATTCAAAATATGATGTCAATTTCTATTCTTCTTTTACCTGCGTCTCTGTATAGATTTTCTTTTAAACGACTGAGGAAAATTATGGTTATCCTTTTCTAATTGACCTGTAATTGGTTCTTTAAGTTGATTTATTATGTGACCGTTTTCCCTTGTTTTCATGGTCCATATAAAAAAATCTACCAATGTGCTCATTCTGTTCATAAAGGTTTTGATGATATGCTTTACTAGCCGTAACCTCTTCTAGTGTAAAAAATTCTTTCAGATCTTCCTTGGCCTTTAATATTTCCTGCTGCGTACTTTAAAACATACTCCACTGTTGATGCTAACCTTACTTCTTGTCTAGCTTTATGCACCGTGCCCTGCAGTTCCAGAACTTTTTGCGTGCACTGTTTATGCAGCCTAACCTTATAGGAAATAACATGTCCCCTAAAGGTAGCATTGAATGAGTCCTAAATCATAAAGGTTGGGGAAGTGTCTTTTTAATTTAAAAAAATTCTGGAATAAAAATTCTCGTCTCTCTGCCAAGTCAGATCTTCTAGCAAATATTTTTTTCTTGGAATAATCCCTGGAGTTAACGTACAGGAGACTATAGAGTTGTCTGAGAAATAATTAGATAATATCTCCGTCTTACCATTTGCCAACTTCATATCTACCAAAAAAAAGTCCAAGCATGATGTAGTCCTGTATCTGGACAAATAACAGGTAAACTGGGCGAAACCCATTTGCCCCAACCTCCATGGATCAGTTAACGCAAAATCTGTTTATATGGTAGTTATTAACTTTGTCATTTTTGGCTTAAATTGTTACTTTGTCTTTTTAGAACTATCCAGTGTGAAGTTTTGAATACAATTAAAAGCACCCGCATTGATTTAAACACCCTCCGAATTTAAAACTATTTCATAGATTTGATCCAGTGTTTTGGTCTCATCTATAATGGGGCCATAGTAATTCACAAAATTGAACACTGTCTCATCAAACTTTACCTTGATGAATAACCATCTCCCCAACCCATCCTGCACCACTTCCTTGATCTGCCAGTCAATCGTATTGGCTGGTAGAATCCCCACCCCGAGTACTGCTACATTTGCTGAGCAAAAATAAGCAAAGCATATTTTCTTGTCAGACTTATCTTAGAGGTGTTGGTCATAGGGTGAGTTTCTTGCTGGAAAATTACTTGGGGGGATAAAGATGCTAGCCATTTAAGAAGAGCACCACTCTTACGTGGATTCAGCCACCCATTATATTACATGTCATTACTTTTATATTTTGTGTCATCTACTTTATTCTCCTTCTCCTAAATCTGGGTCAGTTCTTAATACAGCTTTTTCTACCCCTCCTAACGATGTCACTGTAATATGGCCCTAGAGTATATTGTAGAAACATTTCTCTTGTCCTGCTCATTTTTTGTCTTCGACCTCAAACCCCTCCACCCCCCCTATATCTTCCCCCTTCCCAGAGTTTGAAGACCCCCATCTGACAGCCCCTCACCTTCCCTCCACCTATTGGTGCTGTGGTAGGGCACCTGTGCCCAAGACATAGCCCCCTCACCAGAGATTGTGTAAATTGTATACAAAATACTCCTCCATCCTGAATTTTTCTTGGGAGGATTTTGACAAAGAGACATTCCCCCCAGCCGCTTAAATTCTTGAATTAGACCCTCAAATGCCTTGCAGCGCTGGGCTGTCATCAAGGCCATGCCTGAAAATACTCTCATATAGGCATTGTCAAGGATAGCAAATGATTTTTGACAGATTGCTGTGGCCAGAATCTGTTTGTTAATGCGGAAATCTGCAAAATTCACTAATATAGTCCATGGGTATTTGGCATCCCCTGAGCGCCGGGCCTGAACCCTGTGTGCTCTCATAATGGATAAATCATAAACTCTGAATCTCCCCCTGCATCCCACTTCCCTCTGGAATACTAATAAATCTTTAATTACTGCGTCATAAGTGGTTTTCCAGCAACCTCACATTAATTTCCAGCTGCTGTAGGTTTTTTAATTCTGGGAGAACTTTCTTATCAAATCTTTGAAATCTGTCATTGAGATCAGAAATCCTTTGCTCGGCCTCCAGAAGACGTTTAGGTCGCTGTACCAGGAATTCCTCAACTTTAGACAGTTTTTGATTAACTGTTTCAGTGTCCCATGCATGCTGTATTTTCAGCCTGCGAATCACCAGTAAAATTGCTTCCAACAGTGGTCATAGTGACGCAGATGTAGTATCTAAATGAAGCTCTGCATTATTCACACCTAACGATGCACTCCCTGTCGGCTCTCCCTGATGTAAATCTTGTTGCTTATCCTGTGCCAATCCTTGACCTATAAATATTTTTTCGAGGATATCTTCCAGCCCTGCATTACTTAATGCCTTGCTGACACTGGTAGGTCTGGAATAGGCACTTCCTGAATCTGGGCTGGCTTTGGAAATTCTAGCAAACTTAGGACAGTCCCAGTCTATACTGAGCTTTCTTTGGGGGTCAGTTTCTGAGACAAAGAATAGTACTTGTGTATCCAGGGATGTTGTAGGCATTACCACAGTAAGGAGGGATCTGGGATGGCTGTTTAATTAGAGAGATTGCATCTGGTAATCAATCACTTGCAGCCTGAGCTCTGCCTTCCTCTACAAAAATATTCTCTCCCGTTGAGCAAGATGAATGGACAGCCTCAGTCATATCCGTGGACTGTACTTCCCTAGTAGCTGATGCTAAGTTAGTACTTGCCAACATCCTCTTCTCTCTCCAACCTGCCACATAACTCTGGGATGCCTTTTTCCATTGTTTCGGTATGATTGGAGTGGTTGGGACACTCCTGGCTTGTTTCGGTTGCTGTGGTCACATTACGGTGAGCCGCATGAGCTGCCTCAGGTCCCCGTAGGTTGAGCCCACTACGCAACGCTTTGTACTCTAAGCCCACCTACCTTGGGTCCATTGGTCAGCCCCACGTGCCCAGTAGACTGCAGGTCGACAATGTAGTGGACCCTCCAAGCTCAATGCTGTCACTCCACAGCTAAACCACTGTCCTAGGTGGCTGTACGAGAGTGGCTCTCTCGTATTCTGCAATGCCTCATGTCTCCTGTATGCGTGGTGCAGGGTACTCCTACAGCATGCACTTTATAAACATGCCGTGTCTCCATGCAAAAAGAGGAAACTGGTCTCCCGTAGGGCTCCTCTAGTGATCCGCAGAATGAGGGGATCACAGCACCTCCGCATCTCTGCCACTGCAACTTGGAACCATTGTGCTGTTTTGGGCGGCAGGAACGTATGATGTACTCTGGTAGGAGGATACTACGTCTCAGAACACAGCAGTCAGTCATGGGGGCTCTGTTGACTGCCTACTGTGCATGTAATCAAAGAAAATATATTGACTGGACAATGATTTATTGAATGTTTTTTTGGGGTTGCTGGCCCACACCACCTCCCATGAGTAGGACTTGTACTGTTCCACTTCACTATCCAGGAGAGTCAAGTGATACAATGGGGTACTTGTCTCCCAATTAAAGATAACTGCAGACCAGTAGTGTAACATTAGCCCCACAGCCCCTGTGGGAGGGGGGTCCCCTAAGCTTCAGGGTTCTCCTTCCGGCACTGTGCAGAGGTGGTGGGCACCTGGCCTGAGAGCTCCTGACTGGGTCTGGGATGGCGGGGCCCATTCATGTACTTTGCAAGGGTGACCATTCAAGTTTCATTACGCCACTACTACAGCCTTATTATTCGTGAAGGACTCATACCCTTCACAAATATTAATGCAATTTCCTTGAGTATGTGAACCCAAAACCTTTAGGGGCTACGGGTTTCTTAGGCTAGTGAGTGCAAATGAAAAGAGGGTGGTATCCTTTAAATGTAAGTGAATTGACATATATGTAATCTCTATTACACAATTACAAAAATGGCCATGTATCAGTCAACTACTTTTAAAGGATATGTCATTTTTTTTTAAAGGTTAACTTACTCCCAGCCCTCAAAACATGTAGAACACCAATACAGTTATTGGCGGATGTCATCAATTATGTCATTTGAGGCATCATGAGTGATGTAAAATGTAAGACCATATGCAGTGCATGACAAGGCGCAATTAATATATCGTGGGTATCTAAATTCCAGTTCTTCTCTTATACCAACACCTAACTATAACGTCACTATCAGTGGTTTTATGTATATTTATATATTCACTGAAAAAACAAAGTTTACAGGAAAGTTATAGTTAGGAAATAGAAGGAAAAAACCTTAGAAATTCACTGAAAAAAACAAAGGTTACAGGGACATTATAGTTAGGCTCAGATTTCAATCATACAAAAGCATTGAAATTCAGCAGGTATAGTTACCTGAGCTAACTATAACTTGTGCCCCCACAATGCACTGATTATGATCTCACATATTACATCACTCATGACATGGTCAGTGACAGAACTGATTACTTCACTGATGCCACCTCAAATGACATAATCCATTGAGTGTGAGTGTTTTCTAAATGTGTTTGAGTGTTAAAGATATATAGTATAGATGAGTGTGTGGTTGTGTTCCTGGCTGTATAGGTAAGTGCATTTGTTAGTATATGTATGAGTAAGTGAGTGAGTGAGTTAATGAGTATCTGAATGGATGAGTAAGTGGCTTTGTGAGTGAATGTATGGTTGAGTGAGTAGGTGTGCAAAAACTGCATGGGTGACTAAGCATGTAAGTGACTGTATTAGTGAGTGAGTGGGTACACAATTGGTTCTATGGGTGAGTTAGTGGTTATGTGAGTGGCTGTATCAGTGAGTAAATGTGTGAGTGGCTCTATGGATCATTGGGTGTGTGAGTGCTTGTATGGCTCTGTGAATTGGTATGTGATTAGCTGTGTGTGAATGGGAGAATGTGCATGAGACTTTCAATGGAGGTGTGAGTGGGTGTGTGAATGGTTCTATGTATGATATCATCAGTGATGTAATTTGAGATGTCACAAGTGATGGTACCCAGTGGAGCTTAAACTAGAGCAAATTATGAAGGGCATTTCTAAGATGGGCTGTAGATCACAGTTTCGACCAGTGAACCCAGCCCTGCAAACTTACCAATCACAAGCTCTGGGGTGAGCTTCGTATGGTGCAAAGTTCTAGGGCCATGTGGATGTGACTATGCTTCAACTAGTTGAAAATCAGTTTATCAAGAAACTGGTAGGTGTCCCTTAATCACCCTGTTACTTCCCCTTAAACTCAACCTTGTGATAAGACTATTATCAACCAAAATTGGTGTACACCCTTTCTTGTACTGGAAGAGGGTCTGGATTATCCAGAGCTCCAGTAGTACCAGGAAAGACTAGTAGAGATCCTTCGCCTCTCAGGCTATAGTAAAATTCCTTGGGTCAGGTATGTAAGATCCCTCCTGGCAGAAATTGGGTTTGCAACACTGTAGAGTATCCTAAATGAGCCAGCCGGAATCTCTAAAAACACCATTAAAGAAGCCTATTAGCAGCACATAGACCTTGCAGTAAGTTCTCAGGAAATTAGAGTTTATCTTACCGATGCATTCCTTGCAGTTAAGGATGTTTATAGCAGAGAAAATGTTATGTATGAGATTGAACCTCCTTTGGCCAGGTGCTTGGTCTTGCAGGTACACTACGGGACCCTTCCTCTTTGGTCTTTTACAGCTAGATGGGCTAAAGTACACAGTGTGGATGAGAGGTGGTGTCCGGCATGTGGTGCTGTAAAGGTGACCTTAGATCATGTTTTGTTGTTCTGCCTGGCATATGAGAGCTCTATAACAAAACAAGCAACCTTGAAGGTATGAGGGAACTAGGGTGTACATTTATATTACTAGAACAAAAGTCCCTTCCAAGGGGAATCATTATATTTACCTAGAATTTGCAATGAAAAACTATGTATGCTCCAAGTGGAGACTTGAATCATTCATTAACAATCATGAATATAGATTGAGATCTGCTCACATTTCCCGTATCTTCATCCTACCCCCTTTCTTCTACTTTGTTTTTCCTTTTTCCGTCTCCCCTTGTGACCTATTTGATTTTTTTCTCATTTCCTCCACAGTCATATTGCTTGGGCATAACATTTTTGTCCTCATGATGCTCCCCTTATTTTAATTGGGATCAGAACGTCATCGACCGCAGTGTCTTGACTTGATTTTCCACTTGTACTTGTGTAAAGTATTGTGGCTCAGAAGTGTATTGTGTTACAAGTCACTAAAAATGAACAATGCCTTAGACTTGGGAAACCTCTGATTTCCATGTTGTGTTACCCACTTATTCTCTTCATGCCAATTATTTAATTCATGATTTTTAATAAATGACTCAAGTCTCTACTTTGAGTAAGCATACTTAGTTTATCATTGCACATTCTATGTATTTATAACAGCATATGAGAGCAGCAGGCAATAATGGCTATTACCACAGTGCCGTTCTCTAGACACTGGAGAATATAAAGTTGGTTTGAGGATACTTAGATCTGATCTCAGTGAGCCTATAATATTTGCACTAGCGCGTTGTTTATTGGTTATGTGGAAAGTAAGGGCAAAGTACTCTGCACCGCCTGGGAATCTTCCTATGGTAAATGTAGTGATGTGATTAGCTGTATTACCTATGCCCAGTCCCTGATCTTAAGGCTCGACCTTCCTGCTATCTTTCCTCATTCCTCCTATACTGAGCCTATTAACTAACAGTTTTTTAGTTACTTAAATCTGCTGTATTTAGAACTTTTATGACCAATGTCAGAACTATAATGATTTCGTTGTAATTATATTTATTCTTTTAACGATTTATACCTCATACTGAACAAGGTGTGTTATGTGCTTTTATGGCCATTTAGTTGAAATAAAGCTGAATTGAATTAATGTCATCAGTGATGTCACTGACCATATCATGAGTGATGTAAGATGCGAGGTCATAAGCAGTGAATTATGGGGCCTCAAGTTATAGTTAGCTCAGGTAATAATAACTGCTGAATTTCAATGGTTTTGTGAGTGATCTAAACCTAACTATAACATCCCTGTAACCTTTGTTTTTTTCAGTGAATATCTAGTCTTTTTATTCTATGTTGTATTTACAACATCACCATAAACTTTGATTGTTTTATTGAACTTCAACGTTTAAAAAAATTCTATTTCCTAACTATAACGTCCCTGCAACTTTTGTTTTTTTTAAGTGAATTTATAAGGTTTTCAAAATTGTATTTCCTAACTGCAACCTGCAAACTTTGAAAATGAGTGTATGAGTGAGTGCATGAGTGTCTGAGTGGGTGTGTGAGTGCATGTGTGAGAGTCTGAGTGGGAGTGGGAGTGTCAAAGCGGGTCTGGTAGTGCCTGCATGTATCTCAATGGGTGTGTGAGTGGTTGAATGATTGTCTGACTGGGTCTTTAAGTGGGTGTGAGAGAGTCTGAGTGGGTTTGCGAGTGCCTCCATGAGTGTGTATCAGTCTGTGAGTTAGTGCATGAGTGCCTTGGGGAGGTGGTGGTCCCTGGGGCAGCGAGGGTCCCTGCGGCGCCAGCATTTTTTACAATTAAAGCCCCAGGCAGGTGGTGGCTCTAGGATAGGGAGAATCAAAGAGGCCCCCACTTGTAAAAATATAAGCCCCCAGGGAGGTGGTAGTCCCCGGGGCAATATTGAGCCCTACGAGGGGGTCCCATGCATCCCTCTCCCTTATTAAAAGAATACCCCTGAGACCTGGCCCATCTGGGGGCCAATTAATTACAAAGCGTAGGAGTTTAAAAAAAAGAATTGTGGCCGGATCCACGGATCCCGCCAAAATGTTTTAAGAAAATTCTGTTTTTGGCCCTGGGGAGTTCCAGTGGGACCTCCCGAGAGGCCTAGGGGGTCAGGATATTCCTACCTACCCCCTTTTCTTTTTTGTTTTTAAATATTTTGTGGGACTCAGTTCAACCGAGTCCCAAAATGGTTGCCAACTCTTCCTGGTTGGAGTGTTGCCAACCAATCAAATTTCAGTAGGCTGTTGGGTTCCCAGATATCTATGTTATTTCAACTTAAATATCATGAAACTACTGAATGGGTTTACACCAAATCACAAAAAGCATGCTTGCTGGACAAACATCGAGCTGTCTGACAAATTTGGTGTAATTCCGTTCAGCGGTTCGGGCTGTAGTCGTGTTAAAAAAATGAATAATCCCATAACCATAACATAGGGAAAATGCATTTTGGGACCCCACTTTTTTTCCCGGCCCTCGCTTGATGGGTCACCCTAAAACTTTCAACACAGCAGCTAAACCAAAAAGAGGATGTTTTGTGAACATTTTGTGAAGATTCCTCAAGCGGCGCCAAAGTTATTGGGAAAACAAAAAACACTTTTCCTATGGAAACTTTGGTCCGAACTACTACCAGTAGGTAATATATATTGCAACTGTATTCCAAACAGAAACACTCTGGGTAATAGGGGGAAAAACATGGCGGCCGGCTAGTTGTGGGCTGCGAGTGTCTCCCGAGGCAGGTGGTGTCTGCGTGCGTTACTTTCCGAGTGGAGTCTGACGAACAAGGAGCAAGAGGCTTGAGGATGCGGTGATTTTGCTTTCACCGTAATTTTGATTGTGAACGCCAGCGCGGGCAAATTAAACAGCAATTGTTACCAGTTCTATTACGCTGGTGGTGTATGGCGGGATCGGCCTACAGACCCGTATGGAGACTGGAGACGTGGGAGGAGGACGTAAAGGAGGAGCCCATAAGCCAAGCGGATCTTAGCTGGGACAGGGCGGTGGTCGAGATCGGCACGGGATGTCGAGCGGCAGCCAGGATCGTTTTTCGAGGGGGAGGACGGGGCAGAGGCAGTCAGGCTGTTACGAGGAGTGAGAGAAGGTCAGAGCTGCAGCTTTCCTCGTTAGAGGCTCAGGTACACTTTTCCCAAATACATGTAATGCCCCAGCTACGGTCCTTTGAGGCTTTACCCACAGCGTTAGACAGTAAAGATAGGGAAGGTCCCAAGGCAGTGGTTACTTGTAATCAGTCGTTTGTTGAAAATCTTGGGGAAAATTCTGTGAGGGTTAGTAACTGTGGAGTTGGGGTATAGGAAGGGGCAGACGTAAGGGGCATCTCTAGGTATGCATTAAGGAGTGCAGGGAAAGCGGCACAGAATCTGATTGCCAATCAAGGTGGCTCTTCTCTTTCAAATAATAAAGAGGTGAGGGGGGACTCGTTAGAGCACAAGATTAAGGTAACACCGTCCCTCAGATCATACTTTAAGGTGGTTCCTAAGACTTTGGTGCTGAAGGCAATATCTCCGACGAAGTTAACAGGGCCAGTGATACCCCCGACGGGTAAACAGGCACATCATAATTGTGGGACCAGCGTGGCTACTGTTGGGGGCAGTTTGGGTGAGGTCCCGGATACAGATTTGATGGATTGGTCCACACATTTGAGCCCTAATCATTTCCAGGTCCTGGCTCTAGCCAAGGGCGATGATGTATCACAGGTTCAGGCTCAGGATAAGGGTATTTTAAGGGTATCACGAATTGGCTCTGACCCTGGCTCTGAAGTACTCGGTTTTGAAGTAGCTGTAGCTGCTGCTGCTGTGGAAGTTGGAACTCTATCAACGTTGGGGGTTGTACAGTCTGACCAGATGAGGGAGGCAGAGCAGGAGAATAGTGACTCTTCAATAATTATCATGCTTAGAAATCTTAATCTTGAAATGCAGAAGAGACTTGAGAAGTCAGAGTATAATCAGGAGAGTATCAGGGCGGCCTGTGGCTTGTTAGAGAAGAAGATTGACTACCTGAGCAGCCGAACGATCTCATTAGAGGCTAGAGATCTTAGAGATGAGGTCATGGTTAATCGGAAGGACCTAGATTGAATTAGGAACATGGAGAGGAAACACGAGGAAAGGGTAGAAAGGTAGGAGAATATGCAAAGAAGGAATAATGTGAACATTTTAAATTTCCAGAGGGTAAAGAAGGTGAGGATATAAGGAAGTGTGTAGTACATTTATTGAAGAGTGAGTTGCAGTTGGAAGAGATTGAGGAGGAAATCTCTAGAGATATTCAGAAAGTACATCGGAACCCTTTCAGGTTAAACCCTAATCGTGCTAAACCCAGGAGAATTTTGATACATTTTATGACCTTCACCTTGAAAGGGAAGATTCTAGCGACTGCTCTTAAGAAGAAAACTTTGGAAGTAGATGGTGCTAAAGTTGAAGTTAGGTCGGACCTATCGACTGTTACTGCTAATAGACAGTTGGAACTTGCTAAAAGAATCGAACCACTGAGGAAATTGGGGGCTTCGGTTCAATTGAAATTTCCTGCCCTGTTGAAGGTGATGTGGAATAACAAGATGTACTCCTTCCGGTTTTAGAAGATGTAGATCCATTTTTGGAACAGTGTCAACCGGGTAACTTTTGAGTATAAAGTTATAGGGTGTTTCTGTAGTGCTCTGGCTGTTCTATGTGATTTGTTAAGACTCTACTCATGTAGTTTGTATAACGCTTATTAAAGGCACCGTCCGTTAAGAGGCACTCATACGGCTTATTAGCCATGGGTAGTTGGAAAGGGTTTTCTTGGGGAAGGGGGTGGGTTGTAGGTTTACTGTGGTGGGGAGGAAATGGAAGGAGGTAAAAGTAGGAAAATTCTCACTTGCATTTTTGCTGTCAATGGTAGGGAGGGTGTGAGAGTTCTTTTTCTTGGGTGGGATGAGTGGGGGTAGCTCAAACAAATTGAGGATTCTATCTTGGAATGTAAGTGGAATGCGTGTAAAGAGAAGAAGGGAATTGATAATGCAATATTTGAAGGATTCTGCGGCACAAACAGTTATATTACAGGAGACTCATCTGACCGGGGATGATAGTAAGCGGCTGTTTTTATCTCAACGGTGGTTGGCTCATGCAGTGTTTGCCCCACAGACAGCTGTGATTAAGGGAGTGGCAGTTTTAATTAAACATGGCTTGAATATCTCAGTGGACGGTAAGGTGACCAACGTTGGAGGGAGATGGTTGATTGTTAAGTTAAAGGTTTGTGGGCAAGTGTTTATTGTTGTAGGATATTATGGCCCGAACCAGAATGACATGGGCCCTTTAGATGATCTGGCAAGGGAATTACTGAACTTTTCTGGACAGATTATTATGTCTGGGGATTTTAACACCGTGTTGGATCACAAATAAGATAGATCTCAAAATAGTAGAGCAGCTGTAAATCCCAAAATGTCAAACAGAGTTAGATTGTTGATGAGCCAGCTGGGTTTATGTGATATTTGGAGAAGGAGGTTCGGCCAGCAGTTGGGATTCACGTTCCATAATAAAAAGTACAATCATAAATCCCGGATTGATTACTATTTGGTGGACTGGAGGATGGCTGATTCAGTGGTGCAGGTTGGGCATATTGAAGTACATCTCTCTGACCACTCAGCCATTTTGCTTAGGGTGACATTGGGCAACAGCACCTTAGCCTCAATCTGGAGGTTGGACCGAACGATACTCTCTGAACAAGAGGCAATGGAGACATTGAAAAAGGAGACTGAGATTGTTTGGGACACGTACACTGCTTTTTTGCGAGGGAGACTATGAGCTTTGGCAGCTAGGAAAAGAAGACTATATTACAAGAGGATCTCAGACATTGAGGAGAAGATTCGCAAGCAGGAGGCAGGTTTAGTAAATGTAGGAAATACGGGGGCTGGTGATAAGGACCTACAAAATCTAATTGATTTAAAGGTAGATTTAGCTGGAATCCTCAGAGTTAGAGTTAAAGAGAAGTGGGATGCTAGTCAACTTGCTCATGTCTAGTATGGTGAGGGCAGCAGCAAGCTTTTAGCTTGGAAGACAAAGAGCGACCGAGTCCAAAATCTGATTAAAGAAGTGAAAAGTGACGAGACGGGTCTAATAATCACTGATAATAAAGGTATCGCTGCAGCCTTCCGTGACTATTTTGGGAAGGTATATCAGGAGGATCTGGTGGTGGAAGATCAGGCAGTTCTGAAATGAGTGGAATTTTTGGACCCCTTATCGGAGGAGTTTAAGGCTGCTCTCAATCAAGAGATTACTGAGGGAGAGGTTGAGGAGGTCATGAGACGGGGGAAAAGAGGCAAGGCACCTAGCCCAGTTGGCCTTCCTGTGGAAGTTTATAAAGCCCTGGTTGGAGTTTTAACTCCTATCATGACACAGTTGTTTAATGAGATTTTTATCGGAGATAGTTCACTGCCACCTTCGTGGAATGAGGCAAATATGACGCTTATCCTTAAGTCAGACAAATCACCTAAGAATGTTGAATCGTATAGACCTATCTCCCTCTTAAATACCGACTATAAGCTTTTTGCCAAAATTATTGCTGGAAGGCTGAATAGCGTGATCTCACATTTAGTTCATGAGAACCAAAAAGGCTTTATTAGAGGTAGACAGCTGAAAGAGTTGACCTTTTCCCTCATTGGCTCTATAGATATCGCCTCCTCCTATGACCTTCCCTTGGCAGTTATCGCATTAGATGCCGCTGAGGCCTTCGATCGAGTTAATTGGGCTTACCTGCACACTCTAGTCAAACATCTAAATCTAGGAACAAATTTCTGCAAAATGTTATCAGCTATTTATCAGGCCCCCACAGCAAGAGTGCTGGTGAACGGGACGTTGACGCAGCCAGTAATGATCAAGCGGGGAACTAGGCAAGGGTGCCCAGTATCACTACTCTTGTTTGAACTGTGTATAGAGCCTCTTGCTCGTATGATATGGGTTTCTGAGAGGATTGTGCCTTTTGAGGTTGGAGGTTGGTCCAAGAAGATCGGACTCTATGCAGACAGCATAATAATCTACACCTCTGAATTACAACAAACTATGACTTGTCTCTGTTTCAGGCTACGATATTACCAAGAAAAAAACTGAAGTTATGGCCTGGAACATGAATACTGAGGGAATTTTGTGTAAAAAAGATATGAGGTATCTTGGAGTTAGGATAACTCATAACTTAGCGGATCTTATTAAGATTAATTTTCTTAGGCTTAAAAGGGAGATAAGTGCTGGTTTAAGGGGATGGTCGCATTTACCACTCACATTCTTTGGTCGTGTAAATTTGGTGAAAATGATAATTTTACCAAAGTTAACATTTTTGTTTGAAACAGCCCCCTTAACTTTTAAGAAGGAATGGTTTTTAAAACTCCAGAGTGAGATTGGCACCTTTCTGTGGGCATCTAAAGGTCTGCGCCTCTCTTGGAAGAAGCTTAGGAGATGGCTGGTGAAGGGTGGTCTGGCGGTGCCGGATTTTCAACTTTATTCGTGGGCTTTTTTGTTGAAAAACAGTAGGATGCTGCTGGGTATCCCGACTGATTCGGCAATTGGCAGAATGTTTGAAGCTATGCTGGAAAAGAAGGACTACAATGAGATTGGGTTCATGTCTAAATTTGCTGATCCAATTTTTTTTAAGAAGGTCCGGTTAAAGGTTTTAAGAGACATCGCGGAGACATGGTACAGAATCAGGTGGATTTTAAAAATTCCATATTATAGCCAGAATGCTTCAATTTGGGATGCACCAGGATCCCCACCTTGGTCTAAGGATTTGCTGGCTCAACCACTAAAGGAGATGGGTCTTCACAGAGATGGGAGCAGCTATTCCCGGATGGAACATTAATTACATGGGGTCAGTGTGAGGAGGAATGGGGTCCCAGCTTCTCTAGATTTAAGTAATTACAGATTCAGAGTTGGTCGGCGGCAATGGGTGATCAAATAGGTTCTCATAATGAACTGGTGGAGAAGGTTTTTTTCAAATCATGACTTTAAGAAAGAAATAGCACTGTGGTACTGGTCGGTGCTAGAAATGGAGGATGGCCCCTTCACACTCCCAGAGACCCTATGGGGTAGATTGCTTGCCGGAGATCGCTATGGAAGACCAATGGCAAGTAACAATGTCTATGCTTCATAAAATTGTAAAACCCGCATATTTAAGGAGGAATCATTTTTCCCAAGTGCACAGGGTGTACTGGACTCCTCAAAGACTCTCCAAGTTTGGTTCAGGAGGATTGGTGGTGTGCCCCAAGTGTAAACGCCCGAATGAAGATGATCTGCATATGTTTCTGCGGTGTCCGAAGATTGAGGTTTTTTGGGAGGCTGTGAGTTGCTTTTTGTCAAGTATTCTTGGGGTGCAGTTTCAGGTAAGCCCAGAGTTGGTTATATCTGGAAGATCTGATTTGCAAGGTAAGGGCACAGATAACAATGCTAAACTTATTTTTTATGCTGTGCTTTTGGCCCGAAGAGAGATATGCAAACAATGGGTGTCCCCGGCCCCTCCAACAGAGCAGTATTGGTTACGCGCCATGAGATTTATTGCAAAATTGGATATTTCGGATCAGACAAAGAAAAGATATACATTTTAAAACCCTTTTTTGGCACGTTTGGGGGAAGGGTAGGGTGTTTTGGCTTGTAAGAGGTAAAGGTCCAATGATTACGCCTTAGCCTTCCTTGGCTGGTGAAAGTTCTCTTGGGTGACCGGGAGGGTCTGGGGTAAGTGGAGCCTCTATTCTAGGGGCTTTGGTCTGCCCCTCCCCCTCCTCTCCCACTGTTTCCAGTAAATGAGGTCAAAAAGCCCAGGGTGGTTTCGTTGGGTTTTGGGCCGCAATAAGGCAAATGAGGACAAAAAACAACAACACAGAAACACTCTTTTAAAGTGCACCCCGGGAATTGCAGTGTTCATTGACTACTGTGACACCTAGTAGTCTGTGATTGGTGTATATAAGCATGTGATATGACTGAAATCATGGGAGTGTTTTGCTTAAGTGTGAACAAGGCTCTCAATGAGCCAAAACGCGTCAGGAAGAATATTTTGAGCAACTGCCACATTGCGCATTGAATAAAATGCCTGAATCCTTTCGAAGTTGGTGTGCAGCATTCTTCTGTCAAGTAGGAAGGAAGTGTGTTTGGATATGGTCAGGATGCTCCGGTCCTGTACACCGAGGCCACCATGCTGAGGTCGAGGCTTTCTGTGGAGACTAGTGGTGAAGGTATATATATATATATATATATATATGTTTGTATGTATATATATTATCGACTGGCGGTCGCCAGTAGATAGTGATAGTTAGGACCGTGTTTCCATAGAAAATCCGCAACATTCTATTTGGAATAACTTTGACGCCGGTTGACGAATCCTCGCGAAATTTTCAAAATAGGTGGGGCACTCCGCTCCGCTCCTACCCTGAAAGTCACGGGGGATTCGTCAAGCGGGGGCTGAGAAAAAAGGGGGTCCCAAAACGCGTTTTCCCCATACAATTTTCCATAGGGACATTTAGTCCAAGGTACAGCCCGAACGGCTGAACAGAATTACTTGAAATTTGGCAGAGAGGTAGTCCTCAGGTCAGGGATGTGCCTTTTGCAGGTCTGGTGTCAATCTGTTCAGTAGTTCCTGAGAAAATAAAAAGTAAAATCATATATATATGTGGGCGGAGCCTAACCACACATCTCATCCTGAGATCTGATTGGCTGTCAGCACTTCATCCAAGAAGTGTTGGCAGCCATCTTGTGACCAATATACATGATAGCACCTCATTAAAAAGCATTGCAGTTAATAGAAGGTTTTAAGACTTTAGTTACATTATAAATCATTTGTTGATGGTACCACACTCATTTTAGGAATTGTGGTATGTTCTAAGGTGATTTCACCATGTGAAAAAGCCTTCTGCTGGGATATCATGATTGAGAGAAAAATATTTTCTCATGCTTTTTCCACAGAGGTTTGGAAGGTGATCTATAAGCTAATCTGAGAGTTTATTTTCTGTAAATTCACATTATCTTTCTCAGTCATGTGAGAATGAAGTCTGACATTCTCAGTAAAACATGTACATCCAACAAGGGCAGAGACTGTCAGTTGATTCCTTTGTGTTCTACTGCAGCTTCCCAGAGTGTTCCAAAGAACAACTAGAGCGCTAACAGTCCTACTTATGATAAACGTATGGCACACCTGAAGCCATCTTGCTTGGATTAAAGTGGTAACTCTTAAAACATTTAATTTAAAAAGGAACAAAATGAGGGGGTTCATTTTTCCATAAAAAGTATGATTAGTGCTGCAGAAAGAAAAATTAGGGCACATTTTGAGTGACTTCTCAAATCCTCTTCTATTTCATTAAAAAGTTCTGACATGCAGACTGAAACATGCACTTTCAATACCAGCAGCAGTTTTCCCTGGTGAGCAGTAGCTTTACTACAGTGATCTAATGAGCAAAAAGAGTGCTAACATTCTGAATTTATGGCAAATGTGTGACATATCTGAATGCCTTTGGAATCAAAGTAAAAAACTGAAAGTATTTCCTACTGAGGAGACTGCAGTAAATGAGGAAATTAGGAAACTTCATAACAAATAAGTCTGCCAAGATGGCCACCAGAGACAAAAGAGCCCAAATGTAGCCCAAATATCACCCAGATGTAGCCCAAGTATAGCCCAATGACAGAATGTCCCAGAGTGTTCTTAAAAACAACTAGAGCGCTTACTGTCTTCATTATGACAAAAGTATGGCACACCTGAAGCCATCTTGTTTGGAATAAACTGGTAACACTTAAAACATTTAATTTAAAAAGGAACACAATGAGGGGGTTCATTTTGCCATAGAAATTATGATTAATGCTGAAGAAAGAAAATGAGGGCACATTTTGAGTGACTTCTCAAATCCTCTTCTATTTCATTAAAAAATTCTGACATGCAGACTGAAACATTCACTTTTAATACCAGGAGCAGACTTCCATGGTGAACAGTAGTTTTACTACAGTGATCCAATGAGCAACTAGAGTGCTAACATTCAGAATTCATGGCAAATGTGTGACATATCTGAATACCTTCATGATGGAATCAAAGTAAAAAAATGAAAGCATTTCCTACTGAGGAGACTGCAGTACATGAGGAAATTAGGAAACTTCATAAAAAATAAATCTTCCAAGATGGCCACCGGAGACAAAAGAGCCCAAATGTAGCCCAAAATCACCCAGATGTAGCCCAAATATAGCCCAATGACAGAAGTGTGCAAAACACTTATTATTTTGTGTTTTTGCAGTGTTATATAGTGCAGACTTGTCAGGTATTGGAGTGCTTTACATGAGCATTGGTTACATCACACAAGAACAAATTCATTTTGGTTGTAGACATGGGGAGACTAAGTGATTTGACCAGAATCACAGAATGTCGAGCTGAACCAGAAACTCTAACCTGGTTCCCCAGTTGCAAAGTCTGCAGTTCTGGAAGTAACACCACATCCTCTCCCCTAAGTGCAACATTTAATCAAGTGGTCAACTGGATAAAAAAACATAAAGGTAACAAATAATTTAAAAGTGCTTTCTCGCTCTTTGAAAACTCAGAAAATATGTCCTTAATTTTAGTCTTTTAGAGCACTAACCATAATTTTGATGCCAATAAGACCCTCTCATATATGTAATTTCTAAAGGAAATGCTGTAGGTATTACAGTTTTGATTACATCAAGATGACGTCAGGCGTTCCACACTTTTGTAATAAATATAGAATGTTAGCAATCTAGTTGTTCATTAGGATACTGTTGAGAGGCAGAGGCCAGGGGCACGGACTCTGAAAATTGAAGGCAGGTAGGAGGGTGCAAAGGCAACAATTTAACCACACTGAGCAGGCAGGAAGGGCCGTGGCAGCAAAACAGACTATGGAGGGCAGTGGAAAGGGGGGCAGGGGCAACAAACCAACAATACAGGACTTGCAAGAGAGGCTTTGGCAATGTAATAGACCATTGTGGGCAGAAGGAAGAGGCAATGGTAGTACAACCATACATGCCAGCAGACCCGATTCAGCCAGGAAACGTCCAATGTTTTTAAGCTCAAATGGGCTTTATTTGATCTTTCTCCTGTCTACAATCTCCTCTTTTTCAATGTAACTCAAAGGGGAAAATCAATACCCCAGTATTTTTTCAAAATCTCCCTCTTACCAAGTTCAAAATGTTCGCAAGTATGGTACATTGGATCATGGAAGGAAATTGGGTAGGGACATGGACTTGGATAACAGAGGACAGGAGGGACATGGAGAGGTGCACCAAACTGACCCTGCTGGGCAGGCATCAGGGTTTGAAGCAGCACAATACACCACACAGGGCATGCGGGACGGGAGTGCAGCACAACAATCCATAGAAAGCAAGAGGGAGGGGACAGGACCATGCACATGGACAACAGAGAACAGAGGGGCAAGAGGCAGGACCATAATGGACAGACAGGAGAGAAAGCTGCAGCATAACAGACCATATAGGGCAGGAGGGATGGATCAGGGGCATTACAATGGAACAGACAAGCCAGGAGGGAGGGAGTAGGGGTCTGCACATGTAAACAGATGGCTGGGGGCAAGGGGGCAGGGCAGGAGCAGCAAGATAGCCATGGAGGTCAGGCATGATGGGCACTAGAAGCAAGACACACCATGAAGAGCAACAGTGAGACTGTGATGGCATAAACACAGACCATGGAGGGAAGGTGGGAGGGGTTCAGGGGCAGCGAACTGACCACACAGGGAAGGTGGGAGGGGCCATGGCAGCACAGAAGACCATGCATGGCAAGTGGGAGAGTTAGTGGTAGCACAATGGCTATGATGGGCAAGAAGGTGGGTGCAGGGGCATGCACAAAGGACGATGGAGGATAGAAGGGAGGGTCAGGACCTGTGCGCAGACAAGAAAGTTCAGGGGAAGGGGCCTCACAACAGACCGTACGGGGCAGGCAGGAGGAGCAGTTGCAGCACAACAGACCAGGGAGGGCAGAAGGGTGTGGCAGTACAATGGACCATGTAGGACAGGAGGAAGAGGATAGGGGCATGGCATGTGGACAGGCAGGGTGGAGGTGGCAGGGACAGGTTACAGTCATCTGACAATGCTTGGCAGGTGGGAGGGGAGTGGCAGCTCAAGAGAACGCTCAGAGTAGATAGGAGTGGCAGGTCCATGGAACATGGTGGGCAAAAAGGATGGAGCAGGGGCATACACAAAGACATCGGAGGGCAGGGGGAAGGAGAATAGGGGCAGCAAGCTAAGCACAGAGTTTAAGCAGGAGGTCAATGATGGGGCATAGAATTGGGCAATAGAGGGCAGGAGGAGTGGACTGGTACATCATACTAAATTGAGGGGAGTGGCAGCACATCAGACCATGCATGGCAGGAGGGAGGAGGCTAGTCCATGGATTCACACAACTGAGGATAGGGAGGAGGGGGATGGGGCAGCAAGCTAACTGCTCAGAGAAGGCGGGTATTAGGAACGTTATTGTTTTTAAAACGTGTGTCTGTGCGAACTACTTAAAATATGAACAAGTATGCAGCATAATCTCACTTTTATTCAGGAAGAAGAGGACGTTTGTGACTCTTGACTCCGGGCTCACTTGGCAGAAACACCCCCTGACCCTCCACCCCCTATCGCAAAATGTAATGCCCGTGAAAAGGGTAGGTGAACACAGTGTTATATAGAACATAGTCCTGAGAGCACGATTGAAAATGAAAACTAGATATAGTGTATGGTATAAATTATGCACCAAAAAGTGTGATATAAGATGAACCGGGCGTGAAATATAATATGCAATACATTGTGCGCAATGACAGATTCATTGGAGAGCGCGAGATAGCACAAGCACTAGCGCGTGCTATGCGATATGCGCCTTGGAGTGTAATATGCACAGGGCAGTGTTGTGTAACCTAACTAGTCTCTAAAGTTGTAATATAAAATATGTGCTGGGGAGTGTAATGTTGCATATGCACTGTGACAAAGATATGGATCCCAGATTGTAATATGTATGGCATAGCACTGTGCGTTATAACATAGGCATCGAGGAAGGCACGTTAGATGGGGCAATATAACCCGTGCGAAGACAAGTGTGGCATGACATATTCACGGGGTGGTGTTACAGTGCACATGGGCTAGAGAGTGTCGTAGCATATGCACTAGCTAGTGGAATACAACACAGAGGTGTGTGGCACTCAGCAGGCAATGGTGGGTGTAACACAGCATTGGGCTCTGCCAGGAGCGCGCTGTGACTCTCAAGTGATGTTCGTCCCCGTTCCAGAGAGTAAAATAAAAAGTATTACACATCCGGCAGTGGATGTGTGTTTTATTAACCGTGAGGGGGGTTTCTTGCATAGTTTTGGTCTAATTTTTGTCGAATCCCCTTTGAATGGCTTGGTGTGCATGTGTATTAAATGTGCCCGTCAATAGCTACCCATCTTTGTATAAATACAAGGGTGTCTACCGGGATTAGGCACGGTAGGGCATCAGACATGTCAGAGCTTCACTAGTGGTGTAAATACATTCCACGTGGATTCATTGTATGCATAGTCGCCTTTTAATGAATATCACGCAAATCGTCATGGTGATAGGTACGTACGGGTTGTCCAGCATGTCCTAGGTGTGTCTATAAATATATATTTTTTTAAAATAATAAAAAACAGTGGCCGGCCCTGGGGATTGGGGTCAAAAAAATATAATTAGGAGACAGGCCCTGGGGGATGGGGTCATCAGGGCCAATAAATTAGAATAAGAAGGGGAACCACACAGCCCCCCTTCTTAAAAAATTAAAATAAATAAAAGACTGGCATCGTGCCGGAGGCCACGCCCCCTCCTTGCAGCACTCTGCAAACGCGCCCCCTGGCGAGTTGTAAGTTGGGGAATTAATTCCTCTTCAATACTGAGGGTCCCTGAGGGCCAAAGAGCCCAACAGGTATCTCCAGTATGCACCAGGGAGCTGCGCTGCAGACAGGTGTTCTGAGGCCAAGCCCCTTTTTACACCTCTCTGCAACGCAGCTCTGTGGCGCTTACTGGAGGTACCTAGTGGTCTAGTTTGACCCTAGGGACCCTTAGGATTCAAGGGGACTTAATCTCTCAACTTAGAACAGCCACAGGGCGCGTTTACACAGTGGTGAAGGGAGGGGACGGGGCCTGAGGTGACGTGTGCAAACACGCACTATGGCACGTTTTAAATTGGGGATATAATTTTCCTTCAATACTGAGGGCCCCTGGGGGCTAACTAGCCCACCAAGTGCTTCCAGTAAGCGCCACTGAGCTGCATTGCAGAGAGGTGGTCCAGGCCGTGCCACTTTTTACACCTCTCTGCAACGCAGCACTGTGGCACTTACTGGAGGTACCTAGTGGGCTAGTTGGACCCTTGGGACCCTCAGGATTCAAATGAACTTAATCTCCCAACTAAAAACGGACACAGGGCGTGTTTACACAGTGGTGTAGGGAGGGGACGGGGCCTGAGTTAACGTGTGCAAAAACGCCCTGTGGCCTGTTTTAAGAGGTAGTTTTAATCCCCCTGCCCTATTATATACTAGGGGTTTACAGAGGTGGTCATGCTAATCACAGGGGGACCCCAACGCATAATGTTCCCTAGTGTATGTTGGTGTTTTCACTGTATTCTAAGTGTCTTTTAACATACCACTGGCTCTAGGACTGGTTAGTCAGACTCAGTTACCACCAGTATCCGTCTGAAAAAGTTGAGGGTACAGGATGATTTTGCAACAAGGCTTCTTTCTGCTCTTCTTTTTGTTCTTTCTGCACGTTATCCTTCTTCCTGCACTTTTATTAGTCTTTGAGGACTTCTGTTGCTTCTTTCTGCACTTCTTTTTTTTCTTTCTGTGCATTTTTTCTTCTTTCTTCACATGTCCTATCTCTGTAGGCATAGTTAGAAATTAGCATTTTAAAAACCTTTGAAATTCACAGAAAAAACCATAGGTTTCAGCCACGTTATAGTTAGGAATTAGCATTTAAAAAACCTCAGAAATTCACTGAAAAAACCATAGGTTTCAGGGGTGTTATAGTTAGCTGGACTTTTCACTTGTACAAAACCATTGAAATTCCCCCGTTATAGTTAGTTCAGCTAACTATAACTCACGCGCCCGCAATGCACTGCTGATGACGTCACATATTACATCACTCATGACATGGTCAGTGACATCACTCATGACATCACTGATGACATCTCAAATGACATCACTGATGACATCACTGATGACATCATCCTTGCGATCGAGTGGCAGACCTCCTCTCACCCTAATATAACCTTTGATACACACATTCAAAAATAGAGACTAAACTTTTCAAAACAATGGACATACCAATACCAGTTACAACAACCTTTTCAGTAATTCTAAGATCCACATACACATCCACTCATTCACCAACAGTCCTATACAGTCACTCATACATGTATTCACTCATCATATGTACTCATACACCTATACATCCTGTTACACAATGCCACTCATCCATAGAGTTACTCACACACATAGTCACTCATGCTAATAAAGAATCAAACATACATTTATTTGCATATACAGTTATACACACACCACCACACTTACTTCTACGGAAATTTACACATACTTAGTCTTTTAAACAATCATTTATAGAAACACATACTTATTCATACAGGAACTCTTTCAATCTCTCACTCTCACATATACTCACTTATATACACCAATAGTCACATATACTAGTTTAAAACATATGTAGTTACTCATAAAGACACTATTGAGACAGTCATTCACTCACTAACACACCCATACACACACTCATCCACCCATACAGTCCTGCACACATGCTGTCTTCAACACATACAAAGAGTGAGTCACTCATTCATGCACCTATGCACTACGTAATACCCCCCACTGAACCATGCAGACACTCAGACTGATACTCAAAAAACCAACCAATAACCTATATAGATACCCATGTAGCTACTCACCAACCCATGCAGCCACTTATACACAAAGTGAGAGACTGATACAGATATTTACATATTTAAACATTACTCAGTCAGTCAGTCATAATACTTTATTTCGATAAATCAATATCATAAAAAGACAAGGGAACAATACAATTTAAAACAATCATCAATTCGTAATTAATACAAAATAAAATCATGATATATTTACATACTTTTTCTATTTACACAAAAAGAATACAAAGGTTTGTACTTTCTATAAAACTCAGTCATTAAAATGTATTAAAAAGAGGTCAGTTAAATAAAACAAACTATTCACATCACTTGCATATAAAATTAGTATAAATTAAATTCAAGGAGTAACCATTACAGATGGGCAATATAAAATTCATCCATTTATAAAACCATATTCGTGAGATTATTGGACAACATCCTTTTCTTGACCCTAATAGCCCCCACAAGAAAACTAGCGACATGAGACATGATCCTGGGGGTCTGTAGTAGCTGGAGACACAAGAGTGCTGGCTTAACCTGTATAAACCCTGCCTCCTTAAGGATCGGGATCAAATATTTCCTTCTTAGAGCCGTGAAGTGATCACAGAACATCAAAAAGTGCAGTGTGTTCCGGGTCGAAAAATTGTCACACTTACACGGCAATGCGTTTTTGGGGGTACACCAAGTTGGAAAATGGCCAAGGGATAAATGGATCAAATTCAACTGAAAACGAATTAAAAGGAAACGATGGTAAGGCAGGTTTACAGTGGTTAAGTATGGTTCAGGGCCGACATGAGTACTCAAAATAATGCTAGTCCTCACCGTTGGTTTCTCAAGTTCTACTTGTTCCCTATCCAGACTTAGTGTAGTAAGGACTCCCTTAATACGTACATACATTGTTAAGTTAGCATAACCACGTTAGAGGTTAGAAAGCCATCTTGCTGCTTTTGCACACGACACTGCGTTCACATGTTATTGCTTAAACAAACTGCTGACTCGAGTTTTGCCTCACACGAGAGCAATCTGCTGTTACCATCCCGAGCTCTGCGCAGCGACCTTGGTCTGCACATGATGTGACAAACAGTCTGGGTTGTTAGACAATGCATGTTTTCCACTCTAGGTTGATCGACCCACTATTTAGTCATAACACACGAGCAGCTGCAAATACCTGAAAGTTGGTGCTTTTAATATCACAGACATCATGTTTAATATTCAGACCGAAGACGAGCCTTCCTGCGAGAAGACTCCTGATGCTCCTGTGATGTGATTTCACTAAGCTGATCTTTGAGGTATGGGGTCCCCTATTCAAGCCTAAGAGACCTTCATTTAGCATAATAATAATATTAGCTTCTTAGTAAAGGGAAGGTGGTAGCATCCACTGTCATTATAACATGATCACCCCTTTTATATTCTATGGTATTGTAACGATGTTGATGGTTTTGATTTTAATCATTTGTCTGCTTGTATTAGCCAAAGTACTGCATCTTAGGACACGTGGTCTATAAAAATAAACTCTTTTTATTTACACCGTGTCTCCGTTGATTATTGTTGTGGACTGATGTGAGAATAATATACGAACAGGTATTTCCGATTCCCACCATTACTGAGAGTATACTGAGTCGCTTGTTCTGGGTTGTCTTTTCATTGGGACCGCCGAGCTAAATCTCGGATAACGAATGGGACACTTATGCTAGCCGGATACTGGGTTCTGGGTTCTGAGGTGAGTTTCTGGTACACCACAATTCACTGAGGTCCTGGGGTTCTACGCATAGTTCTGTGTATAAGCAGAATCCCTGCAACATGGCGCACCTAACGTTTGGTCTATGAGTTGAAACGCCTTAGTAGTGCTTGTATTAGTCCACAATACCCTCATTCTTGTTTCCGGATAACAAGTCTGACGGATTTAAACCTACCTAGTTCTATTGATATAGGTTCCTTCAAGCTTGATCATTAAAAAGGTTATTGAACCCTTGTGCTACTGATAGCTTCGAGTGTAGTTTGTCCTAATGTCGATAGATATAGCGGCGCATAGCCGTGCAGCTCTGAAACGTCATTTGACGCAGTATGGGGTGCCGGACACTGGCATGGACGTCATCTTTGTGGTAGGAGCCGATGCGGTATATCCATTTGAGTTGTTCTACTCTTGGGTGACGATTCCGGCGGTGAGTGCGGTTGATAATACCTTCCATTCTTACACTGCAACTGCCGTGCCAGCGAACTATGTACCATATAGGACACAAGAAATACCAATATCTGCTTGGCAGCATCTTATTTGGTTTAATGGCGCCCTTCCCCATGTGGCTATACCGCCAAGAATGGGCCCTTTGTCGATTGCGGGGGCCACTTGGCCGGTACTAGCCGGATTTACGCCTCATCCCCGTTACCTCACAGTGACGGTGGCTGAGTTGCGTGTACTACACACTGCTCTTATAACAGTATATAGGGCATTGGTGCAGTATGTGTCACGCAATATGCAGGCGGGGGCTCCTGCGGTTGCGGGACAACCTACTGATCACCGTGCGGTGGTCATTAGTCCTGTTATGGTTAATTCTGTTATGGGCAAGCGCCCCCAAACGAGGGATGATTTTTCCTTTTGGCTTGCTGAAAAATTTGACCAGATAGAAGCGGTATACCCGAATACATCTCCTGTGGAGAAACACAGGATCCATACCATTAGTTTGCCTAAAGACTTGGTCCCCAACGTAGAGGATTGTGTTAAATGGGGCAAGGTCTTTGCAGCGACGTACGCGCAGTGCTTTGGCACTCCGTCTATGATGATGCTGCCCTCCGTTATCAAACGTGTTCAAGAGAACCATGGTGCGGAGTCTGCGATAGAGTTAGGGATGCGGCTCCTCAGACAATTTGACCTGGTGGCTACCATGATAATGGGAAACCTTAAGGGTGATGCTTTGCAGTTCCAGGTTCGTAATGAACTGAAGCGAGTTGCTGAAGAGGATAAACCGCAGGAATTTGCGAAAATAATCGCTGAGGCATACCGGGATTTGGGTCGTAGCTCTTTAGGAGTTAAGCCTGTGATAAAAATTCCCGATCTAAAACAGCAGGTTAAGGCAGAAGCCTCTGGTAAGGACGACCGACCAAGTTTTCCAAAACAGAATTGGCGGTTTAAACAACAGGGAAAGCAGCAGCAACAGAAACAGGGCTCTCGGCCTGCCTCTCCCGTACAGTCAAGCAGTGAACGCACTTATGATCTGCGCGATCGTGCTACTATTAAGTCTCCTGATAGATTTCAGGTTTCTGAACAGCGTTCTCCTCGTTCTTCACAGGAAACATCGGCTACACAGTCCGGTGGCGGAGGCGGTGGCAAAGGTCGGGGTGCTCCACAACAGCGTGACCAACCCCGACAGACTGAGGGTAAAGGCAAGCAGGACGAATTTGCACGACAAACACCCCCGTTTCAGAAGAAGAAAGTGGCGGCTCTGACGGCAAGGTATGCCTCAGATAGTGCGGACACAGCTTCGGAACCGGACATGGGCGCTGACACTACTGGACAGCGCAGCGGAAATTACCATAGTCCGTCAAGCTCTGCGTCCATTTCTGGCGGTGACAGCAACTGATATATTGGTTACTGTTGAAACAGCTGACACCAGAGTGGCTCCCCCTGACAGACTTTATGAAATAGTCTTATTGATTGAGGGTGACATACAACGTACAATAAAAGGGATTTTTTGGGATAATCTGACCACCACCTATGATATCCTCCTAGCGGAGGCAGATTGGCCTCCAGCTTTCATTTTAGAGGCTCCTAGAGGGGAGGAGGTAATCCTCCCGTCCTTTGCGCACACAGTGCCTAAGGACCAAGCTGAAGTGTATGCTGGGGAGTGGGCGCTTGCGCTTGCGCCGGCGGTGTTTCGTACTCAGGTGGGATGGGACCGATTGTCCCCCTGCCATGAGATTCCATTGCGGTCTATGCCCCAGCCTCAACCACAATATCCCATGCGTCGTGAAGCTAGACCCCACGTCACGGCAATCCTTGAACAATTGGAATATCAGGGTGTTATTGAAACTTGTGTGTCCCCTATGAATAACCCTTTATTCACTGTAACGAAGCCTGACGGCTCGTACCGTTTAGTTTTGGATTACCGGCACCTAAACTCCCATTGCCGGACCTGCGCAGTACAAAATACACATAGCTCGGCTTTAGTCGACAGTCTCGTGCGTAAAAGATTTAAAACGACACTTGACATTTCCAATGGCTTTTTTAGCCACAACCTGTCCACACTGAGTAGCCAGTGGACGGCGTTTACTTCGGGCGGCAAACAAAAACAGTTTACAAGATTAGCCATGGGTTACAAAAATAGCCCTGGCGTCTTTTCTGCTCGCGTGGTTTCTCTCTTAGAAAGAATCGACCCCGATGCATACTCCTATGTTGACGATATCTATCTTACGGATGATGAGCTGATGCCACATCTGTCTCGAGTCGACAATATTATAGTGAGTTTTGCTGACTATGGCTACAAGTTCAATTTTGCGAAGTCTCACATCGCAGAATATACGGTGTTGTTTTTGGGCTACGAGCTCAACAATGAAGGTAAGGGGTTAGCCCCCCACTTTCTGGAGAAGTGCGCATGCTTAAGTGCTCCTACGACACTGAAGAAATTACAATCTCTGCTGGGCTTTCTGAATTTCGGCCGTACGTACATTCCTGATTATGCCCAGCGTATCAAGCCGCTCTACGCCTTGGTACAACCTTCGTTTTCGAAGTCTAGCTGGCAGCTAGAACACTCTGCAATTTTACAGTCTTTATAGGCTGACCTTCTTGCTTTACAATACTTGCTGACACGTGATAACCGCACTAACCTGGTAATTAGAATAGTAGCAGGCGCCGTGGGGTTCACGTATTTGACGTTTAATGAGGGCGATACAGTCCCCATTGCGTACAAATCCCATTTGTACACCTCTGCTGAATTACGTTTTTCCACGGTCGAAAAAGTTCTGACTGCTGTGCAGATGGCGATCCTCAAGGAACGCGCACTGTCGCATGGGAAACAGATTCTGGTTGTAACACCATATCCTGCCTTAGAAGCAGTGACTAAGGCAAGTGTACCAAATTCTAAAGCTTTGCATCCACGGTGGATACAATGGGCCACAACACTGACGTCGCCAGATGTCACTTACATCTTTGATGCCTCATTACAGACTCAAGAGTACTTGCAGTATGAATTCGTTCATCCGGCACCTCTGTCTTTGCGCCCGCTCGAAGAATACCATTGTGTCATATACACTGACGGGTCTGCGCAGCCCGCAATTGGATCAAAGCACGCTTATTCAGCGGCTTGCGCAATTGTCGTGGGTACATTCGTAAATGGTGAATTCCAATCTGATGCAGTGCATACGCAGTCATTGGGTGATTGTACCACGCAATTAGCGGAGCTTCGGGCTCTGGTGCTTGCACTGGAGTTTGCTGATCCCCGAGTCACTACTCTTATAGTGAGTGACTCCTTCTACTGTGTCCAGTCCTACAATGACAATTTACACTTCTGGTCTCAGAATGATTATCGAGACACGAAAGGTAGCACAATTAAGCATAAAACGCTTTGGGTTCGAGTGGCAGACTTTAAAGAACGTCTCCCTCTCGTGAATGTTATTCACACTCTTGGTCACCAACGACTTGGTGTCCATGCTGTCGGCAACAGCTTAGCTGACGAGGCAGCGAAAACAGCAGTGGCTACATACTTAGTGGCAGCAGTTACAAGATCCAAAAGTAAGATTGATGATGACATCTTGGCAGCTATTGCTGCTACAGAGAAGGGAAGTGATTACCCGAAGGGTTTTCCCTCTCGTTATATTTATCATTTAAGTCCTGATAACGTCCCATTAGTGAGGATTAACGACGTTGGTGACAGAATTATTCCCAACGCGGACTGCAGACCAGCACTGATCCTAGCTGCACACGAGGGGTTGGCGTCAGCCCACGCCGGTGTGTCAGCTACAATATCTCTGCTACAACAACGTTACTGGTGGTTTGGTTTATATAAACAAGCGCGTGCATATGTTCTTGATTGTGACATTTGCCAACAGATTAAACCTTCTCCTGTTGCGCGCCCACCACAGACACAGCTGTACATCTCTAATAAGCCATTTGGTTGTGTTTATTTAGATCACTGCGGTCCTTTTTCTTCTGATACTGCGTACAAGTATATCTTGGTTGCAGTGGATTCGTGCACACGTTTTCTTTGGGTATGGCCACAAAGGAGTGCTGACTCGCGGACTGTCATCAGGGATTTGCGTGTCTTTGTGGGAACTTTTGCGTGTGGTACCTTCCATTCTGATCAGGGCCCTGCGTTCGCCTCTAAGGCTTACAAGGAGGCTATGAGAAATCTGGGGGTCCAAGTCAAATTTTCGTCCCCCTACCGACCTGAGGGTAATAGTGTGGTGGAGCGAATGAACCGTGACTTAAAGCAATCATTGACAGCACGTGTTTTAGGCACTGGCCAGAACTGGCTAGCCCATCTGTATAACGTCCAACGTGCACTTAATAATCTCCCTAGAAGGTCTCTGGGTGGGCGGACCCCGTACATGATGCTCTTCGGAATCAGAATGTTTGTTCCAGACCTTGATGGTCTAGACATGGCGGCGTCGACCGCACCCTTTGACGTAGATGATCACTGTGCTGTTTTGCAGACTCTACAAGAAGCCAGAGACTCTCTTTCGAAAGAACACTTGCCCTCCACATCTGAAGCTGAGGTTCAGATTCCGGTAGTCGGCTGGCTACCCCGAGTTGGAGACCTGGTCCGTGAGAAGGTGGAGAACAAGAAGGAGTTCGGCCCCTCTTATCGTGCACCAGTTCCAGTGCTTGGAGTGCAGGGTACAAGAACAGTCATTTTACCTCCACTTCCTGGTCGCAAAGAAAACAGGTACATCTCTATTGACAATGTCAAACTTCAGCGAGTGGCCGATGCTTCTTAGTATGACTCCAGCAGTTTCATGCCAGACGATGCAAAGAAATTCAATGTTGGTTCCTGCTTCTAACACCTTGTCTGATGTTGCCATCGAGATGCAATCAGTTACTGATCCCTTGTTGATACCACCGGCTGGTGGTTTGCCAGAAGAAACTGAGTATGCTTATCCTACACGTGGTCCCTCGCCTGTTTTACAATCTACAGCACTTGGCCAGTCCCGTTTCTCCTTTGACACTAACTCATTGCCCTCAACTCCCCCATCGAACATTGCTGTTTTTGTAAGCTGGTTTAAGAGACATTTTTTGATTGCCCCTTGGACATACATCTGGTTGCTGCTTTTCAGTATTTTTTTGTTTATGTCCATTGGATTTGTTATAGTTTTTTTCCGTTTGGTGGATGGCCACTATCTCAAAGAGAGATCGACAATTAGACTTATCAATGGAACTTTGGCCCCCCACTCCTCGTCCCACATCATGAAAAGGGACCAGACTTTTGTGAATATTACTGCCTGGCCCGTCATGGATGGAATCGCATGGGATGCTGTTAAATTTCAAATTCATGGGCCTACAGAGGTCATTAATGTACCTAATGTATTTCGTGTTTCTATGGGTGATGTAGTTAAACAGAACATACGTTCTGATGATTGGGATGTACACGCCATTGAGGCACTGTTTTCAGATTTGAAATATTATGCCGCTTTTGATGCTGAGGATTTGTATGAAAATGCGGCTAATTATGCAGAACAGTATTGTTTTCAGCATTATGGCAATCACTTCCTGCATAAAGCGAATACATTTAGAAATTTTGTAAATTTTACCCAATGGGAACACTGTCCCACCCCCTCTTTTGGCAGTTCTCATACATTAGTTGATAAGTATACTTGTTTTACTGATTTCAGTGTTTCAGCCCCGGCATCCTTTTATTTTAAAGTTAAGCCTGAGTCTGCCTCAAAGGTTAGACTGACACACACCAAATTGCTTTATTCTAAGTCCTTTATGGATGAGTTGTCAATCAAAGGTTATGATCTATGGAAGGCTACTATTGATCTTAAGTCGGTTTGGGGTTCCAAACCGTGGCAGGTTCAGGGAACTGAAGCTTTACACCGTGCCTGTCTAGTACCCAATCATATGTTGTTTTTAAATTCAACCATCTTCCAAACCACCTGTTTCGGATTGGCCACTTCTAAAAAACTAAATTCGCCTTCTGTGCCGGATCTGGGCGCTTACCCAAATTGGGATAACCACACAGATCTGTCCCTTCCTGCTTTGCAGTCATTAGTTTCTAATTCATCTTTTAATATTTCGAAATTTAGTAGTGAGGGATGGTTAATTTGGCAAAGCAGTTCTGATACCTGTCAACGTCGTTTTCTAGGACTGAAACTGGGGTATACTCAGGAACGCATAGACCCACGGTTTGAGTCGTCACATACAGTAACTACGTACTCTGTAGGGAAATTATGTCAGTCCTGGCTGCGACATTCCACCTTGGCATCTGTCAAAGTTCATTTATCAAAATTACATGACAAAATAGATTTGAATGATTTTGTTAAAGGTCCTGTGGGTGGCAGATCCAAAAGATGGGCGTATGCTATTTACAACGAAGTATGGAAACTGTCGCAAATTGAGGCAGCTTCACGATTGAGAGCTATTGATCAGGCTAATATGGAAAAAGTATTAGCAGTTATTGATAACAGCATTAGCACTCTTTCTTCTCGAATTTATACATTGGATAATATTGTTTCTTCAATTGTTGATATTGTGCATGATGATATGTCTGTATTGTATCATGGTCAAAACCAGTTGCGTTCTGTTATGCAGTTTGCATGGACATTACAAACATTGAAGGCAGGGAAGGTCCCTTGGGACTATCTGAATACAACATCGTTATTTCTTCCCTTTAACCTTACTGACAAACAGCAGTTCATGTCCATGAAAGATGCTTCATATTCCTTATTACATATTGAAAAGTTGGAGCCGTTACCTTTCTCTGTAGCGGAATTAGATTCAGCAGTGTGGTTATTACACGGATTGATAACTCTCCCGTTCGCCCTTTTTAAGTTTACCTCTTGTATGAAGCACTATGCTCTGGGTAGATATGAACAGCTGGGTACCGCTTTCATACATTAAGGTGCCGATCACGATCCGGCAAAAAATGTCCCCGTGCGACTCGTATCGGGTCTTTTTACCGTACGAATCGAACAAGTGCCGTACGAACTCGCAATCACGATTCGCATGGTAAAAAGTCCATACGAACCGCACTGGGAATCATTCCCCACACGTCCTCCGGTCGGAAAATGTGTCCGACACGTCCTCGGACGATTTACCTTACAAACGTGAAAAGCCAAGTCCGACCGAGGAATCACGATCCATCCCGTGCGTCCGAGCCTACAACCGTATGGAAAAAAACACCGTCCGCACCGAACATCCATAGCAACCATGGAGACATGTGCCCGCATACGCGCCCAACACCCCCCCCAGCCCCCGTACGTCCGACACGTACCCCCCGTGTATGTATACCCCCACCCGTCTAGGTACACCCCAGTACGTTCCAGTCCAACCCCCACCCCAGTACGTGTCGTACCCCCCGTGTACCCCCACCCCAGTACGTTCCAGTCGTACCCCCACCCCAGTACGTGTCAAATCCCCCGTCTACCGACACCCCAGTACATTCCAGTCGTACCCCCACCCCAGTACGTGTCGTACCACCGTCAATGTACACCCCCCCACCCCAGTACGTGTCGTACCCCCCGTCTACCGATACCCCAGTACGTTCGAGTCGTACCCCCACCCCAGTACGTGTCGTACCACCGTCAATGTACACCCCCCCACCCCAGTACGTGTCGTACCACCGTCAATGCACACCCCCCCACCCCAGTACGTGTCGTACCACCGTCAATGTACACCCCCCCACCCCAGTACGTGTCGTACCCCCGTCTACCGATACCCCAGTACGTTCGAGTCGTACCCCCACCCCAGTACGTGTCGTACCACCGTCAATGTACACCCCCCCACCCCAGTACGTGTCGTACCACCGTCAATGTACACCCCCCCACCCCAGTACGTGTCGTACCCCCCGTCTACCGATACCCCAGTACGTTCGAGTCGTACCCCCACCCCAGTACGTGTCGTACCACCGTCAATGTACACCCCCCCACCCCAGTACGTGTCGTACCACCGTCAATGTACACCCCCCCACCCCAGTACGTGTCGTACACCCGTCTACCGATACCCCAGTACGTTCGAGTCGTACCCCCACCCCAGTACGTGTCGTACCACCGTCAATGTACACCCCCCCACCCCAGTACGTGTCGTACCACCGTCAATGTACACCCCCCCACCCCAGTACGTGTCGTACCCCCCGTCTACCGATACCCCAGTACGTTCGAGTCGTACCCCCACCCCAGTACGTGTCGTACCACCGTCAATGTACACCCCCCCACCCCAGTACGTGTCGTACCCCCCGTCTACCGATACCCCAGTACGTTCGAGTCGTACCCCCACCCCAGTACGTGTCGTACCACCATCAATGTACACCCCCCCACCCCAGTACGTGTCGTACCACCGTCAATGTACACCCCCCCACCCCAGTACGTGTCGTACCCCCCGTCTACCGATACCCCAGTACGTTCGAGTCGTACCCCCACCCCAGTACGTGTCGTACCACCGTCAATGTACACCCCCCCACCCCAGTACGTGTCGTACCCCCCGTCTACCGATACCCCAGTACGTTCGAGTCGTACCCCCACCCCAGTACGTGTCGTACCACCGTCAATGTACACCCCCCCACCCCAGTACGTGTCGTACCACCGTCAATGTACACCCCCCCACCCCAGTACGTGTCGTACCACCGTCAATGTACACCCCCCCACCCCAGTACGTGTCGTACCCCCCGTCTACCGATACCCCAGTACGTTCGAGTCGTACCCCCACCCCAGTACGTGTCGTACCACCGTCAATGTACACCCCCCCACCCCAGTACGTGTCGTACCACCGTCAATGTACACCCCCCCACCCCAGTACGTGTCGTACCCCCCGTCTACCGATACCCCAGTACGTTCGAGTCGTACCCCCACCCCAGTACGTGTCGTACCACCGTCAATGTACACCCCCCCACCCCAGTACGTGTCGTACCACCGTCAATGTACACCCCCCCACCCCAGTACGTGTCGTACCCCCCGTCTACCGATACCCCAGTACGTTCGAGTCGTACCCCCACCCCAGTACGTGTCGTACCACCGTCTATGTACACCCCAGTAGGTTCCGGTCCTACCCCCAACACAACCTCCTAAGTACGGAGCGCACCCCAGGCCCCAACATCACCACCGCATGTACGACTCGTACCAAGTCACATACAAGGACAGCACCGTACAACCAAATGGCCCATGTACACACCGTACACATGCTCAAAACGCACGTACACAACCAGGACAAAACAAAACTACACAAGAATACACCATTCGAAAGGCACAAAGCCACGAAACATGGCCAACAACCACTAAAATAACACAATCACTGACCTGCAACTGCCAAAAACAAACAGAGGCCCAATACACCACCACTCCTTATAACACACCCACCCAAACTTCAAACACTGCCACACCCACCCATGGACCAATAAAAAGGGCCCACACACACAAACCATGAGCCTTTGCAACAGACTCACTGCTGCCAGACACCACAGAACCACACTACAAGCTACACCACACCTTACACTTGCACACCTTTACACAACCACCCTCACAAACACCCTCTCATCACATTCACACACACACACAACCATCCACACCCCCCCCAACATCCACACACCACCCGCACCCACACCATCCCCACCCACACCCCTCACCATGCCCACTACCAAGAATCCAAAGTTCAGTCACCGAGAGTTGGAGGTCCTTGTGGATCAAATCCTCAGAGTCGAGCCACAGATCTTTGGAACATTGGTCAGAAACACCAGCCAGGCTGCCAAAACAGCCATGTGGCAGACCATCGTCGATGCTGTGAATGCCGTTGCGGACACCAGGAGGACCAAGCAGGATTGCCAGAACAGGTGGTACGATCTGCGGAGGAGGGTCAGAGCCAAGAGGCAGGAGGAACTCGACCATGCCAACGCCACCGGAGGAGGGCCCTCCCGCAGACCCGTACAGTACCATCCCTGGGAGGAGAGGGTGATGGCCATACTGCCGGTGGAGGCAGTCGAAGGATTAGAAGGACTCCGAGACCCGGGTGAGTACACAAACAACGCACCTCACATGGGGGGAACTGCAACCACAACCAAAACTACTAACAGGCACGCAACTACCACAAGCCATCGCATGACTCAACCACACTCCATGAGCAGGCACATGCCACTGCTGCCACCATGCCCCATGCACCCAGCTGGACAATGTCAAGTCACAGGCCACAGAAGACAACAACACATGACACGGTAACCCGGATGGCGGGAGGCTGGGCACCAACAATCACATAGTGCGACTCCAAAGCAGACAACAATGCCCTCTGCCCATATGGCCTAGGTCACAGCCAGACAAACACTGTGTCCCAACACAGGAATGACTTGCCAGCAAATGGCGGACGCCTTGCATCAACACATGGGGGTGAAGGCACTGGTTTGCACATGACGGCAGCTAATGAACAGCCAACATTGTGAAAGAGTGGCAGCACACACCACCACAGCAGCAGCGCACAGACACACATCACACCAAATGGGTGCCTGGAGAGCAGAAACAAACTCACATCAACAAGCCAAGGGCCACTCAAAGATCTGCTAACAGTCTGTGCCCAGGAAGCTGGGCCGAGGTGACAGAGGGGGACACACAGAGGGAGGGAAAGGGGGACAGAGAAGGAGGGAGAGGGGGTCAGAGAGGGAGGGAGACGGACAGAGGGAGGAGGCTGTCACACAGAGGGAGGGAGAGGGGGACAGAGAGGGAGGGAGAGGGGGACAGAGAAGGAGGGAGACACAGGGAGAGCAAATTAGTCCTTTGGTGTGTGGGAATGTCTGCTCGTAAGCAGGTGGACCGCGTGCATGTAGACATGGGTGGCCAGTGCAAGAACCCCCCCTCTTCATCAGGGCCAAACGCAGGGCCATGTCACAACCTGTACACGAGCACAAGGATAGCCACCTGCATCGTATAAGTGTGTGGATCCACTCCATGTGCACATGTACAGTGCTACAAGGAAGGCGCAAATGCATGGCTCGCCACACCTGCACACTCCACTGCTGACTGCAGTCACACTTGACGCAGCAAGTAAGACTGTGCCACACATAGTGAAAGGGGCCAAAGTGGTGCCCAAGGGACACACCCATGCACAAGTGCACTGTGAGTGGAATGCAAGACAGATCCTAATTCCAGAGGAAGAGTGCCAACTTTGAAACTGATGAAACATGGATGTTTCATGGACCAAAATTAACATTGTCTCTCTCACACACAGGTCAACGTCGTGCTGCACCCCCCAACACTGGGGGGGAACACTCACAGGACCCGGATCTGCAGGAGACCGATCCCACCGGCAGCGACCACTCTCACCACTCTGCGGACGACCTCGACCGACCTGGCCCCTCTGGTGTCCAACCACCTGCAGCACCTGCGTCAGGTACAACCGTGCCAACCACCACCCCCACTCCTGCCACATCCCAGGAGACACCCAGGATCCCTGCCCCAACACCACAATGCAGCCAGGCTCGCCAGGAGGGACACGGTGTCCCGGGCACCCAGGAGGAGGCAGGCGACAACGCAAATGCCACCCCTCAGGGGTCCCGGAGACCCGATGTGCCCACAAGTGCAGGCCAGGCGCAAGTGGGCAGGGGTGGTGGGAGTGGAGGACGGCGGAGGCGCGAGCCTGACCAGTTGGCTGGGGATCCGGTATATTCCCATGTCCGTAACATCCTGGACTCATACCGGCAGGACACCACGGGCATGGCCCAGGTTGTGTCCGTCCTCGAGGGGATCAAGACCCAGCAGGCCCAGCAACATGCGGAGCTAATAGCCTGTCTACTGGTACACCAACGGAGGATGGAGGACAGACAGGCTGAGCAAGTGACGGCGTCCCAGGGGATTCACGCTGAACTCCGTCGGATGGCCGACACCATGGCCGACCCTCCCTGTGCCAGAAGGCGGAGAACATCACCACCCACAGGGAGGGATCAGGAGGAGGAGGAAACATCCGACGGAGCATCCCAGACGTCGTCACGGCCTGCTGGTGATGTTCCCCGCAGGAGGCCGGGTCGTCCACGGAAAGCACCGTGAGGGTGGCTGCTACATCACCATCTCCCAGGACACCTGGCCTGGCACCTGGCCCACTGGAGCAACAGCATCACAGCATCAAGAGACATTCTCTGCCACATGGCCCTGCTGGTCACTGGCTGACCAATGTTGACAAAGACTGTGGCATGGACTCTGAGGATTTCCAATGGCAAGGACACCAACTCCCCTACTGAACTTTGGATTCCATAATCCCGGAAAGCACCTCACTTTGTCCCCCCCCCCCCCCCCATAATAAATCACACTACTAAGAGTAGATGCCTGCTGGTAGCATTATTACCTAACATGTGTCTTGTAAAGTCGAAACATGCCTGAGTTATCTGTTCTCTTCAACCATCCACACCCTGGGGCCTGAGTCTGGCACAGGACACATGGGTCACAGTCTATTAGGCAAGACAGACATGGAGCACCATACACACCCGTGATGGGCACAACCAGCTGAGGGGGTGGCCGAACAACCGTGCTGACACACACACTCAGTACAGCAACAGTCATGCGCAGAGGTCAGGGATCCTGGCCAGTGTCCTGGGGGGCACCCAGGTATGTGTAGACAGGTGGCAGAACCATGTCCTGCAAGCTTGAGTCCGGTAGATGCAGAGAATGGGGGCCTGTCCAACGTTGGATGCATGGGGATGGCACATGTCACAATACCCACGCAGTCATGGACATCATGCCCAATACACAGTGTCAGCCAACACACACAGCTTGCATCTCGCCAGTCGACACATTGACACATAGCCATAATCAGGGGATACCATGCCAGACATGCTGGATGCACCGTGCCAACACACCAGCATTGACTGAGAAGAGGCACCTTGGAGGCATAGGGACACCTTTATTAGTCATGTATTCGGGATTGCAGAGGCAACTTGAAGTACACATGAACACTTCATGTGGAGTAACATGTGGGTCCAACACTGGCACCCCCCTTCTGCAGCACAAATGCGTGATAGCCATGGTACTGGCACACAAGCGTCGGCCAACAGCTAAATACCCACAGCTGCACACGGAGAGCCTAACATACACCACAGATCCGCTGATGTGGAAGTCCCACGCCATGTCAAGCAATTGTTAACCGTATGTGTCCGAGGGCAGTGTCACACACATTGATGGCATCATCACAATCCACTATCCCATCACTGATGACTGACAACCAGGCAGCACATCTATTCTGGTGTACCCAGCTGCATGTCGTGTCCCATGGGGATGCCCCATGTCTGCAGAGGAACCAAACCCCGACCGGGGCAGTGTGCACACATCGTGAACAACTGCCACACCCAATAAACCCCTGATGCATCCCTTACCCCATGGAGACTTCCAAACGTGTCCGTGCCTGTAACGCTGAGTCAGCCCACGATGCCATGTCCATGAGGAATAGCAGTGCCACAACAATGCAACCAGCAGACGGCATGCGCAGGTACCTGGGGAAGAGAGACACACAAGAAGTCAGCCACAAAAAGCACAGCCACTTGCATGTGCATGTACTCGACACATGTTAGGATGACAACATGCTAGGTCACAATTATGAGTGGGGAAATACTGCCATCACTGCCACCATCACTCCAGTGACACACCCACACACACCTCTGACTCACGTGCCATACATGCAGGTGGAGACACACATCACAACGCATGCCACACGGGGACCAAGGCGTGCACACTCAAGACACTGGTACTCACCACTAAGCAAAGAAGTCGCGTATGAGCCGAGTCCGGATGTCCTCTTGCGGCTCCACATCCTCCACATCACTAGCCCCATTGCCAAGCCCTTCGTCCTCCACGGGTGGATGGTCCTCGTCATGTTGATTCAGGATGAGTGGCACAGCTCTTTCAACTGCCATGTTGTGCAGCATGCAGCAGACCATGAAGATCTTGCAAACCTTCGCCGGGGCATATGGGAGTGCGCCGCCGGTCTTGTGGAGGCACCGGAATCGGCTCTTCAGCATGCCAAACGTCCTCTCTATCACACGCCTTGTCCGGCCATGGGCGGTGTTGTAGCGGAGCTGGGCCGGCGTGATGGGGTTGCGGAGAGGTGTCAGCAGCCAAGGCATGTTGGGATAGCCAGCGTCCCCTACATGGAAAGCACATGGATATCGTTAGAACTGGCGAAGCGGTCGTGCTGGTAGGCTATACAGAATACAGGACAGACAGACTGTACCCACCAACAACACATGCCCGTTCGTTGCGCAGCTGCATCATCATATCAGGCATCCCGCTACGCCTCATGATGTAGGCATCGTGTGCTGATCCTGGAAAACGAGCACAGACATGTGAAATCACCATGTTGGACAGACACACCACAAGGGCATTGATGGAGTGGTAGTGCTTCCGATTCCGGTACGCCACCTCCCGTGCGTGTGGTGGTACCAAACCTACATGTGTCCCATCTATGGACCCAATGACATGGGGCATCCCTCCCAGGGCATAGAATCCACGCTTGACCTCTGTCATCTGTTCAGGGGTTGGGAACTTTATGAAGTCATCCAGGTGAATCAACATGGCCTCCAAGAAATCATGCAGCACACCGCTGAACATGCTCTGGGACATGCCACCAACATGAGCTATGGTATTTTGGAAGGTACCCGTGGCTAGAAAATGTAGGGCAGCCATTACCTTCAGCTGGGGTGTCAGTGCCGTAGGATACCTGTGCTGCGGTTGCAGGTGTGGTGCCAGTCTCGCTGTCAGCTCCAGAATCAACGGTTGGGTGAAGCGGTAGAGCCGGATCCTGTCATTCTCCTGCATGGCAGCCAAGTCTGGAATTGTTCGGGCAACAGGCGGCGCTCTGCAGTAATTTGGAAGTGACAAGGAAGAGTGAGTGCACTACGACAACAACTCATGTCTACTGAGCACATGTAAATCTGGCAATACACACATGCTACATAGGGAGTCACATATGTGCTACATGCCCAGGACACGTATGGATGCAAGGTGACACTCCTTCCAAGACCCAGCTACACACGGAGATTGAGAACCTCCCCATGCCACACCATGGGAATAGCTGTGTCCCAGTGCAAGTGAACAGCCCGACGCAAGACAGAAGTGACATACACCCACACATCAGCAGAAGTAGGATGCCGATTGTAGAGACTGGTAGCGGAACACCGGAGCCACAGGTCACATGACATTACACTAGGCCTGCCCACACACCTTGCCATGAAGGTGCACATGTCATGACTCACCACACATTCCTTGTGAGGATGCTGACATGGCCTTGTCACGCTACTCCGTGTCCCATGCATACATGTGCACCTCACATCAGATACCACATGTGGCATGGTGTGCGGAACAGTGTGCAATGACAATCTACACACAGACACATGTTGGTTGCTGCAACGGCTGCAGCTTTTGAGGGTGCTACAACATCAACCTGATGTAAATCCCGGACACATAAATGACATAGTCACATTGTGCACTGTGGGTAGTGACAAGTCAGGTGTCATGACCCCTGTACCGGGCATCATGGGACACTTCCGTGTGTTGGTGTCCGTGCCATGCCAGTGACGCTCACCCCAAGTGCGCAGTACGACATGCACACATGTCAAAGGAGTCAAGGGCATGCCTGGCACACATTGCACCCTCACACAGTACACCTGTACACATCTCATCATACATCTGGTGCCTCCTCCACTCAGGAGGCATGTTCCACATCACAGCCTGTCACACCTGTGCCCCACACATGTAGTAATGCACAGACGATGCCTTGATGTCCATTCCTGGACAAGTATGTCCATCCATGGACAAGTATGTCCGCCCTATTCCTACCTGTGTGTCGACTATCACCACAGTGATGTGTACAAACCGGCGTACTGCTGCTAAGAGGGCCTGTGTATGTTCCCCAATCACTGTGGGAGTGCTGCCGTATGTGTACCCATCGTGATGGCGAGCGTACAGGCATTTGTATGGTCCGTACCACAACGAGTACGCATACGCGTGCAGACCCATAGTGAGAGGGCCGTACACTCGCATGTACGCTCACTATCACTATGGGTCTGCACGCGTATGCGTACACGTAGTGGTACGGACCGTACACTCGCATGTACGCTCACTATCACTATGGGTCTGCACGCGTATGCGTACACGTAGTGGTACGGACCGTACACTCGCATCTACGCTCACTATCACTATGGGTCTGCACGCGTATGCGTACACGTAGTGGTACGGACCGTACACTCGCATCTACGCTCACTATCACTACGGGTACACAGACCCATAGTGATAGTGAGCGTACAGGCATTTGTACGGTCCGTACCACTACGTGTACGCATACGCGTGCAGACCCATAGTGATAGTGAGCGTACATGCGTGTGTACGGTCCGTACCACTACGTGTACGCATACGCGTGCAGACCCATAGTGATAGTGAGCGTACATGCGAGTGTACGGCCCTCTCACTATGGGTCTGCACGCGTATGCGTACTCGTTGTGGTACGGACCGTACAAATGCCTGTACGCTCACTATCACTATGGTTCTGCACGCGTATGCGTACACGTAGTGGTACGGACCGTACACTCGCATGTACGCTCACTATCACTACGGGTACACAGACCCATAGTGATAGTGAGCGTACAGGCATTTGTACGGTCCGTACCACTACGTGTACGCATACGCGTGCAGACCCATAGTGATAGTGAGCGTACATGCGTGTGTACGGTCCGTACCACTACGTGTACGCATACGCGTGCAGACCCATAGTGATTTTGAACGTAGGCATGCATGTACGGGCCGTTGCCATGCATTTGGGGTGCCCTAGGGCCCGGAAACGCACCGTACCTGTGTGTGATTCTCCTAATTACATAGGGGACAAGTATTAAGGCCTACATGCATGCTGGTTGTCATGGCGACCAGGTTCAAATTTCGATTTTGTTCTGGAAGGTGCACAGCAGAAGTCAGTTGGAATTCTTCTACTTTGTTGCAATGTGTTTGTGGGGCTGACATCATGCAGGAGAATGAAACCGATAGAGAACCCACAGACTGCTAGGTTTGAAGGGATTGGTGGAAACATAGGATGCAAATGTGAGTGACCAATCACTCTGTACTCCTGTGCATGAGACTGGGCAGAAGGCCACATATAAGGCAGCCAGGTCCCATGAGGGATTACTTGCCTGCACATCTTTGCATTTGTCGACCAAGCTGCTGCTACTGATTCCCTGGAACCATGTCAAGGGCTGTGGAGAGGACACAGCCATTCACCCTGGAGGAGAACATGGCTCTGCTGGATGTGATCCTCCCACAGTACCCCATGCTGTATGGGCGACCAGGGTATCAGGTGAGTGCATAGGCCACTGCCACAGACTGTCCCTATGTTGTGACTGTGTCTTCAGGCATTGTGTCCCGGTGTGACACACATGCCATGTACTGTCGGGGGGGTACCAGGGGGGGGGTGCCTGATGTCTCCCAGCAGTGCCCTGAGACAGGAGGGGTGTGTGCAGAGTCCTCCCAGCAGTGCCCTGAGACAGGAGGGGTGTGTGCAGAGTCCTCCCAGCAGTGCCCTGAGACAGGAGGTGTGTGTGCAGAGTCCTCCCAGCAGTGCCCTGAGACAGGAGGGGTGTGTGCAGAGTCCTCCCAGCAGTGCCCTGAGACAGGAGGGGTGTGTGCAGAGTCCTCCCAGCAGTGCCCTGAGACAGGAGGTGTGTGTGCAGAGTCCTCCCAGCAGTGCCCTGAGACAGGAGGGGTGTGTGCAGAGTCCTCCCAGCAGTGCCCTGAGACAGGAGGTGTGTGTGCAGAGTCCTCCCAGCAGTGCCCTGAGACAGGAGGTGTGGGTGTGATGCACAGTGTGAGCCTTGATCATTGATTGTGACATTGCCATCATTCCACCTGAGTACCCACTATGGCACGTACTGCCTTTTCCCTCACCAGAGGATGATGTCCCTATGACAGAGGTGCAATGCGTTGGCTGCATTACATGCCATGTAGTAACCAGCTATTATGTTCACATATGTCTCTCTGTGACATGTGGCTGGTGTATTGATGTGGTGTCACTTGTACTTCCTCACAGGTAGGCGCCACTGCCAAGGAGCAGATCTGGCTGACCGCCGTCAGTGCCGTGAGGCGTGTGGATGGTCGGAGGCGGAGCCTGTCCCAGGTGAGGAAACGCTGGCAGGATATCCGGTGCTGGACGCGGAGGATTGCACGGCTCCTGCTGGGGGACTCACCTGAGAGCCACAAGAACCGCGGCCGCCGCCGTCTGACCCACCTCCACAGGCGTGTGCTGCCGGTGGTCTTTCCAGACCTGGAGAGGCGCTTACAGGCGATGCAGCAGGCGGAAGGGGGTAGGTACATGTGCGTTTGTTGTGTGTCACCGGCATTTGTAAGGGCACAGTGGCATTAATTCACTGGCAGGGTTTAAAGGTGCTGTGCCCATCCAGTTTGCCCCAGTGTAGCGCTGCGCCCCTGCCACCCTTCCCCTCCTTGCAATGTGTTCCCTGGTCTGTGTGTAGTCACTCCTTCACAAGGTAATGTAGGCTGGCGCTTTGTCCACGAGAACAATGACTGTAGCATCATGGGTGGTGGTGGTGGGTAACAGGTTGTGGGACCTTGCCTGTGAACTGTCAAGTTCACTGCATGTGGGTTCCATGTCAGTTGGCACTGATGCTGGCTCCAGACATGGGAGTTGGTCTCTCATGTGTCATGCCTTACAGCGCGCATGTCCTATGTAGTGGCCTGTGACATGATGTGCATGAGTGTGCGCTACGCATAGTGCAGGGATGGTGACGTGTGTAGCAGTCATTCCCATTCAGTAGCATGTAGTTGCGTGCCCAATACTGTCCCCTGGGGCACCTTATCCTCAGTGTTGTTTGTGTCATCATCAACGTGGACACTCTCACTGTCTACAGCGTAGGTTGTGCTCTGTGCCATTGTCCCCTGTCACCATGTATATAGACGTGCTATTATGTACAGGTGTCCACTGTGCAGCCTGACCTGATTGTCCCTCTTCATACTCACAGTTGCCAGTGCCTGTGTGTCTTGTTATACTCATCTGAGGATGGGCACTGGTACCTCATTATTTGTACAGGCGCACCTTTGCTGTTTTGCGTCCAATCTTGCCTTTTGCCTGCCACTGTGTTTATCACCCAGACTATGAGATGTTGGTGCCACCTGTGTCTCAGCAATTAGCATCGTGTGGGGGTTGCTTGGGGCGGGCAATGCCTATGTGTCAAATCCTGATTCCTAATTGCTGGGTCTGGACAGTGTGTGATGTTACTGGACACACACGCAAGGTGCAGTGACCGAGTTATGTTGGGCATGTTTGCAGCATTACCTATGCAGCATGTGTCTCAAGTTCATGGATATTGTCCCTGGTCATAGGTATTTTCACAAACGCTGTGTGGTGCAGAGGCAGTGCAGGATTGTCCCCAGGGCCTGGGTGCTATGTCAGACTCCGTTTCCTGTCATCAGCTATTGTCTCATGCTCTCCATGGTATTTCAGTGGCATGGTGGCTCAACCAACTGTGTTTCATGCCCTACATCGGTACCTTGTTTTGCAGATGTTAGGGATCTGCCTCTTCAGGCTATGCAATGTTGACTATGTAGATTGGACTCATGTGACAGATGTGTACAGGTGTCTGATTAATTTCTGTCTCTCCACCCTGCCCACAGCATCGTCGGGGGACACAGAGGGAGACATGGACACGGACCAGGCGGAGGGACCGAGCACCAGTGGCAGCCGTGACATCGGGGCTGGCACATCGAGTGGGACAGAGGCGGAGGATAGTGTGGCCGAGGACCTGTCGACTGGCACATCAGACTACGAAGCTGACAGGTCCGAGGAGGATGTCTCAGAGTTGGCGGAGGCTGCACCAGCAGCTGACAGTGGAACAACACCTGCCACCGCCCCCTCAGTTCCCACCAACCGCCTCCCACTTGCTCGTGTCCCTTCCCAGCGTGCCCGGTCACCGCATGTCTCCTTCCTGCCAGGCACCGCACCCCCTGCCCCTGTCTCCACTGCTGCCGCCAATGCTGAGTCTATGGACATCCAGCGGCAAATGCAGGTTGGTCAGGCTGCGATCCTGAATGTCCTCCATTCCCACGGGAAAACCCTCACCAACATCGAGGCATTCTTGGAGGGCATTCATTCTTTGCAGGCTGACCAACGCAACTTGCTGAGGTCCCTAGACTCCACACTGACTGCAGCAGTGGGTCTCCTGCAGCGCGACCTCCCCCCACCTACCCCTGCCCCATCCACACTTCCCACTTCCATGCCTGTCCCACGTACACCCAGACGTCGGCATGCACCCACCACAACAGACACAGGCACCACACCAGCAGGGAAGGTCCACCGCACTCCTCCTGACACGCACACACAGGGTGAGATAGGCACACCCACTGGGTCGGGGGGCAAACGTGTGACACGCAGCCAGAGTGGGAGTCCGCATTCCACACAATCCACTCCCTCCAAATCCCCTCCCCTCAGCTCTCCTGGCCACATCTCCCCCAAGGACTCCTTCATGGCCGCTCTGTCCCTGAGCCCCACAGTTACGCCACCACGCAAGCGGTCAAGGAAGTCCTCGTTCAGGGTGGTTGAGTCTCCCCCCCTGTCTCCACCCTCCCCCGGTGGCGCTGCAACCCATCCCTCTGAACCCCCCCCTCCTTGGGGCCTGAGGTCACTTCGGGTGCAGGGGACTCCCTGGAGGACCTTGCTAAGGTGTGTAGTGCCATCCTGGCCTCCGCCTTTGGCCATGACACACCCCCTGTGGTTGAGTCCTCCATCCCTGCACCCACAACGCCGCCCCTTTGCCCTGATGTCCCTGCGGTGCCTGTTGCTTCCCCCCCCCCTGATGCCCTCACCAGTATGGAAGACGATGGCATTTGACTGTGCAGGCAAGGTAGGGGACACACATCCCACTGTGTCCCCCATGCAGCTGGGAATCATTGACTGCCCTATGGCCTTTGTTGACTTTGAACTGCCTTTGATCCACGGACATTGTGCTCATGCTGAATAAAGCTTATTTTTTTTTTCATTATCACACTCCTGCTATGGTGGTATTGGTGTTGGTGGTGCTGCTACATTGTTTTGGGTGGTGTTTAAGGCTTTGGGTGTGTGGGATTTGTAGTAGTGTTCTGCTCTTTGGGGCCACCCTAGGATCTGTGTGCCATCACAAGGTGTTGGCTAACTTCCTTAGGTCATGTCAGCAGTTACTGCATGGTTCAATTGTCCCAGGGTGTATTCCTTCCTCTGTGTACCCAGTTTCTTCCCTGCAGGGTGTTCCCTATGTTTAGCGCAGAGCTGTGTGTACATGAGCTGTGTGTGTGACGGAGCCCTTCTACTTTGGCCATGCATGCATGGCCATGTCTCCACCTGCAACAATCGTGGCATCCTTGGTGATCACTGTACTTGTGTGTGGAGTCAGTTGACATGAGTTCATGGGGACATGTTCCCTTGTAGGCAGTATGGATGTGGGTAATTGTGGCATCACACACATGTGTTACACCCCTCCTGGGTGTGGACACTGCTGGGAGGACTCTGCACCCACCCCTCCTGTCTCTGGGCACTGCTGGGAGGACTCACCACCCACCCCTCCTGTCTCAGGGCACTGCTGGGAGGTCTCTGCACCCACCCCTCCTGTCTCAGGGCACTGCTGGGAGGACTCACCACCCACCCCTCCTGGGTCTGGACACTGCTGGGAGGACTCTGCACACACCCCTCCTGGGTCTGGACACTGCTGGGAGGACTCTGCACACACCCCTCCTGTCTCTGGGCACTGCTGGGAGGACTCACCACCCACCCCTCCTGTCTCAGGGCACTGCTGGGAGGACTCACCACCCACCCCTCCTGGGTCTGGACACTGCTGGGAGGACTCTGCACACACCCCTCCTGGGTCTGGACACTGCTGGGAGGACTCTGCACACACCCCTCCTGTCTCTGGGCACTGCTGGGAGGTCTCTGCACACACCCCTCCTGGGTCTGGACACTGCTGGGAGGACTCTGCACCCACCCCTCCTGTCTCAGGGCACTGCTGGGAGGTCTCTGCACCCACCCCTCCTGTCTCAGGGCACTGCTGGGAGGACTCACCACCCACCCCTCCTGGGTCTGGACACTGCTGGGAGGACTCTGCACACACCCCTCCTGGGTCTGGACACTGCTGGGAGGACTCTGCACACACCCCTCCTGGGTCTGGACACTGCTGGGAGGACTCTGCACCCACCCCTCCTGTCTCAGGGCACTGCTGGGAGGTCTCTGCACACACCCCTCCTGGGTCTGGACACTGCTGGGAGGACTCTGCACACACACCTCCAATTTCTGGACATGTACGCTTGGGACATACACGGTGTGGGTGCGCTCCATGCATTCGAGGTGAGGGTTCGAGTCGTACTTACACTGGTGTGGTGGTGGTACGGTCCGTGAGTCCAGGAGTCGTACTTACACTGGTGGGGGTGGGGGTACGGTCCGTACGTCCGCGGGTGAGGGTTCGAGTCGTACTTACACTGTTGGCATGGGGGGTACGCTCCATGCATATAGGGTGTGGCTACGGGTCGTACTTACACTGTTGGCATGGGGGGTACGCTCCTTGCATACGCGGGTGGGGGTACGGGTCGTACTTACACTGTTGGGGTGGGGGTACGCTCCATGCATATAGGGTGTGGCTACGGGTCGTACTTACACTGTTGGCATGGGGGGTACGCTCCTTGCATACGCGGGTGGGGGTACGGGTCGTACTTACACTGTTGGGGTGGGGGTACGCTCCTTGCATACGCGGGTGAGGGTTCGAGTCGTACTTACACTGTTGGGGTGGGGGTACGCTCCATGCATACGCGGGTGAGGGTACGGGTCGTACTTACACTGTTGGGGTGGGGGTACGCTCCATGCATATAGGGTGTGGCTCGGGTCGTACTTACACTGTTGGCATGGGGGGTACGCTCCTTGCATACGCGGGTGGGGGTACGGGTCGTACTTACACTGTTGGGGTGGGGGTACGCTCCATGCATATAGGGTGTGGCTACGGGTCGTACTTACACTGTTGGCATGGGGGGTACGCTCCTTGCATACGCGGGTGGGGGTACGGGTCGTACTTACACTGTTGGGGTGGGGGTATGGTCCCTGAGTCCGCTGTTTGGGGTCGGAGTCGTACTTGCACTGGTGGGGGTACGGTCCGTAGGTCCGCGGGTGAGGGTTCGAGTCGTACTACACTGTTGGCATGGGGGGTACGCTCCATGCATATAGGGTGGGGGTAGGGTCCGTACATATCCATCCCCACGCTATGTGATGCTTGTGCGGGCCGTACCCAGGCCTTTGCCACGTGGGTACGATCCGTCCCGCCATTGTTGGGGTGACGTGTGTGTGGGCGTGGTACGACTCGTACCCACGCTCTTCAGGCGTGGGTACGGGACGTACCTGTCTGGTTGTGTTGTCGGTTCGCGTGGTGACGGACTTCCGTTGTGGCGGTAGCTGGCTTATCAGGACACGCCCCCACCCCCTCGTGGTGACCAGGGCATGGGAGTCAGGTATGTCCAGGCCATGTGTGACTTATGTGGTTGTTTTGTGGCCTGCCCTGGTCGTGCCACCCCCACCCCACCCCACTTTCCCCCCTCCCTTAGTTATTCTTACCTTCTGCGGCATCTGCGTCGGTGCCTGTAGAGCAGGTGGACTGCTATGAGGGCAGGGATGACTCGTAGGTTCGGGTCCATGTCTGTCCGTCGCGTACTGGTACTCCTTGCTCGCGTCGTCCTGTCGCGTACGGGTCCTCCTTGATCGCGTCGTCCTGTCGGGTACGGGTCCTCCTTGGTCGCGTGGTCCTGTGTCCGTCGCGTACTGGTCCTCCTTGTTCGCGTCGTCGTCTGTCCGTCGCGTACTGGTGGTCCTTGTTCGCGTCGTCCTGTTTCCCGGCAGTTTTTGGCTGCCGCAGAATCTTCACCGTGCGGGGTGACGTCGGTGCGAATCGTGATTCCTGGTTCGTGAATGGCTGGCTGCGTGCGTCCAGACGTCAGGTCTGCGCTTTCCCGGATCACATTGGTAGTTGTTTTTTTGTTCGGTCGGGCTTTTTTACGATTCGTACGGAAAAGGTGTTTCCGTACGAATCGTAATTCCTTGTTTGTATATTTACACGACCGGGTACGCGTCGAACGGAGAATATGCTCCGTCCGACGGTTCGTACCCGGTTTTTACCGGATTGTGATCGGCACCTAAGTCTGGTCCCTCCCTTTTACGTATAGATGTACAAGGGACGGTACTGAGGTTTATCTGAAGGGTGAGGAATGTACAACGACACCTGATCATTCTGTTGTATGTAGGCACATTCAGTTGCACGGTGCTTGTAATGTACACGCCCCGAATTTGGCCTGCGTCCTCAAAGGTATCCCGGTACCAGTGATTACGCCATCTTTCACGCTGCTTGCAAACGGTAGTTATTTGATTTTAAATAATGAACCTTGCTGCGGGATGTTAGTGGGAATCCCATATATAGTAACAGTATCGCAGAGAGTTGTCTGCTGCAATAATGTTCTGTTTCCTCCCCCACATGGGCGGCTGGATGCTTCCATCTGGCCTTCGATTACAACCTTGAAAGCAGAGTTCAACAAGATGAGCAGAATAAGAGCGCTATTGTCCCAAAAGGAGGTGCCATTGACTTCCTCCCGGGAAACATTTGTCCTTCACGTAGCAAATACGCGCACTGAGGTACAGGCGCTTTTGAATACTGACCTCCCCCTGCATTTTGGAGCTTTGATCCAAACAATTTTCAATGCCTCGTCCACGACTGGCCTGGCTCGTTTTTTTAAACTTGTGGGCTCGGGCCTCGTGACCTCTTTCCAAACTATTTTTGGTGTGATTCCGGCATTTTTTCATTCTATTTTCTCGAGCGTCTTTGGAGGTGTCCCGTTAATTCTGGCGCTAGTGGCAGGTGTGCTGCTTTTACTTTTCATCCTACGGAATGGCTGCTCTTTCTGTGCCACACGACAGCCTGTCCCGTCTGCAGTTTCTTCGTGACAGGATGCTTGAATACTATGGCGTCCTGCCGTTGGCGACTTTGAGCCTGGCATATGGATTATCCTTCCGGTATTCCTACTTCACCTGCATACAACCTGTCTTCCACTGCCTAGATTGTCCCTTTGAATGGCCTATGGATTTGTGCTTAACCAACATGGTGTCTCCGGACCCGGATTATGATCGACTGATGAGGCCCTTAGTGTCTCACGAGTTCGCCTGTTCTGGTGTTCGGATTATGGCCTGCGGTGCGGCGCATGGTATCCTGGGTAATTGGGACATCGCGAGAGCGGCATATGACTTCTTGGATATGAGTTATTTGGAAGTACACGCTGGTTGCCCTCTGATGGTGCTAGAGGCTCCGCTAATGGAAGAACATGTATGTTCCTTTCCTTTGATTAACTGGATGGCTGAAACATTCAGTGGCCGTGCCAATGATTTTCTGCTGGAAGCAGTGGCCACATATGCTGCATATACATTCATGGATTGAGTGAACTGTCGTCCACTGTGTTTTCCTCACGTGTCTTGAACAGTCCCTGTGCGTCTGCACTTCTGCCCGGTGAGGCGTTTTTTCATTTTTTTCACCCCCCACTGCACGTTTGAGGTTTTTTGTTTTTTCTTTCCACTTTTGGTTTTTTCATTCTCGGACTTTGCCTGAACTGAACCTTGTTTTTTGAGTTGAATACGCCTTGTTCTGCTCTGTCGCACTTGAACTCTGCGTTCTCTCTTTTCTTGCATACTAAGTAGTGCTTCGATCAAGGGGGCATGTAGTAAGGACTCCCTTAATACGTACATACATTGTTAAGTTAGCATAACCACGTTAGAGGTTAGAAAGCCATCTTGCTGCTTTTGCACACGACACTGCGTTCACATGTTATTGCTTAAACAAACTTCTGACTCGAGTTTTGCCTCACACGAGAGCAATCTGTTGTTACCATCCCGAGCTCTGCGCAGCGACCTTGGTCTGCACATGATGTGACAAACAGTCTGGGTTGTTAGACAATGCATGTTTTCCACTCTAGGTTGATCGACCCACTATTTAGTCATAACACACGAGCAGCTGCAAATACCTGAAAGTTGGTGCTTTTAATATCACAGACATCATGTTTATTATTCAGACCGAAGACGAGCCTTCCTGCGAGAAGACTCCTGATGCTCCTGTGATGTGATTTCACTAAGCTGATCTTTGAGGTATGGGGTCCCCTATTCAAGCCTAAGAGACCTTCTATTAGCATAATAATAATATTAGCTTCTTAGTAAAGGGAAGGTGGTAGCATCCACTGTCATTATAACATGATCACCCCTTTTATATTCTATGGTATTGTAACGATGTTGATGGTTTTGATTTTAATCATTTGTCTGCTTGTATTAGCCAAAGTACTGCATCTTAGGACACGTGGTCTATAAAAATAAACTCTTTTTATTTACACCGTGTCTCCGTTGATTATTGTTGTGGACTGATGTGAGAATAATATACGAACAGGTATTTCCGATTCCCACCATTACTGAGAGTATACTGAGTCGCTTGTTCTGGGTTGTCTTTTCATTGGGACCGCCGAGCTAAATCTCGGATAACGAATGGGACACTTATGCTAGCCGGATACTGGGTTCTGGGTTCTGAGGTGAGTTTCTGGTACACCACAATTCACTGAGGTCCTGGGGTTCTACGCATAGTTCTGTGTATAAGCAGAATCCCTGCAACATTAGCAATTCTCCCATCAGGCCTTTAATCAAAACAATGTCATTCGCAGTTATCGAGGCCGGTGAAAGAAAAAGATCTGGTCTCCCTAACTTAACAAGACAGTTTTTAATGTACGCTAGCCACGGTATTTTGTTTACTCTGTCTAGCTGCAAACAGTCTTTTAAAATAATATGGTTAAGGGGGATTTCTTGATTCAGCCAGATCTTGAGCCAAGCCAGAACAGGGGCCACTTTAATCAGATCTGAGATATATCCTATGCCAAGTTCAGAGTGAACAATATATGTTGAAGTCGACTGTGGTACAGAAAGAACAGATCTTAAAAATTTGTTCTCGGTAATCTGTGTACTTTCCATAGAACAATTACCCCAAATAGCACTTCCATATGTAGCAACAGCAAGACATTTAGCTTTATAAATTTTAAGCAGAGTAACTATTGGCCTAGCTCCCAGTTTTTTTATAAAACTCTGGAGAGCAGAAGAGGATCTAGCAAGGGCAATATTTCTATTTTTTATCTGGGGACCCCAAGTTCCTCTCTCATCAAAAGTTATCCCCAGATAGGGAAAGGTGGCTACTCTGCAAAGCTCTTGTTTCCCACAGGTAAATGTTTTTAAGGACTTATTATTTTTGCCCTTGCCCATTATCATAATTTGAGACTTTTTGACATTAATCTTTAGGTCCAAAGAACCCATAAAGTCCTCAAAAGCGTCCAGTAAACGTTGAAGACCGACACCAGTACGTCTAAGCAAGACAGCGTCGTCCGCGTATAGGAGAACCGGGATTCCAAGTTCTCCTATACGTGGAACGTCAAGGGTTGCTACTTTTAGGGAAGGCTCCAGTGCATTTATGTAAACAGTAAATAGGAGGGGTGCCAAAATGCACCCCTGCCTAACACCCCTTTCTGACTTAAAGTGACTTGTGCAACGCCCATCCGAGGTAACTCTAACCGCAGCCATTAGATCGGAATGGAGGTCTGCTAAAAGACTAACAAGGGCCCTGTCCAATCCTATATCAAGCAGAATTTTCCAGAGTTTGGAACGATTTACTAGGTCAAAGGCTGATGAGAGGTCCATGAACCCCAGGTACATGGACCCCTCCTTGGCCCTCGTATATTTTTCTACCAGTAAGTGCAAATTAAGGCCTTGATCTATTGTGCTCCTTTTAGGTCTAAAACCGTATTGAACGTTTGATAGGACCCCTTTCTCAATTAGCCAATCATTCAGTTTTGTTAAAATGACCCGGCCCAGTATTTTCACCGATGAATCAATCAATGAGATGGGTCTGTAACAGGATGGGTCTTGCCTGTTACCCTTTTTAAAGACCGGTATAATGATAGATTTTTTCCACGAGTCCGGGATTTTGTCAGTTGTGAGAACATTAAAAACATTACAAAGAACTTTAGACCAGAACTTAGGTGCACATTTAAAAACGTCCCCTGGTACCCCATCAGGGCCCGGAGCTTTATTTTTCAGGGTCAGATCTATTGCCCGTTCCACTTCAGCTGCAACAAAAGTGACGGTGGCCTTAGCAGTACAGAATTCCACTGCCTCCGCTTCTGTGATGGCAGCGGAGATGACAGCACTGCTAGATTCTGTATATATCTGACTAAAATGTTTAATCCAGCCCTCATCAGAAATATTTGCCTCTAAGGGGGTGTTTGAGTCATCAGAAAAAAGTGGCTGATTTATTATTTTTCAGAATAGACCACTATTTTTTAGAGTTTCTGGTTCAAGAAGTTGGGCTACAGCATTGTCTTTCAGGTCCCTCTTTCTTTCTAAGATAGTTTTTTTGTACACAGTCCTTGCACTCACTATATCTTCACGGATTTTGGGAGTGGCTTTCAGGGCTTTTAGTAGGACTCCGTGTGCTTTTGAACATTTCTTGTCGAACCATCTTTTGCCCACTAGCAACTTCTGTCTGGATTTATTCTGGAGGCTACGGTTGATTTGTATGCAGATATAATCAAAAGCCACTATGACCTCATTGCTCTGTGTTCTATTTGATAAACATATTGCAACTTCATCCTCGACTTTGGACAAAACCTCTTGAAGAAAGGTTTCAGGGACTATTTTTGTCCATTTCAACCTACGGTTCTGATCTTTTACCGTGAGGTTAACTCCCCCTCTAGCTTTTACTGATTTGAAAGAAATTACATCTGCAAGCTTCAATTCTAATAAAACAGGATTATGATCACTAAAAACTGATACCTCTGTATAATAATTAATCACATTATTTAACAAAAAAGAAGTCAAAAAAATATAATCTATAATGGTACCCATGTCTTTTCCTTTAAACGTAGGGGATCTATTTTTCCCATCCCCGCAGCCTGATTCATATAAATTCCATCTTGCAAGAAAAGTTTCAAGATGCTCACCACGCCTAGTATGTTCCAAATGAACTGAAGAGGAGAGGGGGGGACCTTCATCCTCCTTGTTAATGCATGGTAGGTTACATGGGTGTATGTTAAAATCCCCTTGAGACAGTCATTCACTCACTAACACACCCATACACACACTCATCCACCCATGCAGTCCTGCACACATGCTGTCTTCAACACATACAAAGAGTGAGTCACTCATTCATGCACCTATGCACTACGTAATACCCCCCACTGAACCATGCAGACACTCAGACTGATACTCAAAAAACCAACTAATAACCTATATAGACACCCATGTAGCTACTCACCAACCCATGCAGCCACTTATACACAAAGTGAGAGACTGATACAGATATTTACATATTTAAACATTACTCACTAAGCCATGTATTCACTATGATACACTTAATCAGTCAGTTACAAAATCAATTTTTCAAAAACAAATCATCCATTTAGACACTTTAATACCCATTTATTCTTCCATCGACCTTGAGATATACATATATAAAACATATTTAATTTTCAGAAAAACACACATTCACTGGATGATGTCATCAGTGATGTCATTTGAGATGTCATCAGTGATGTCATGAGTGATGTCACTGACCATGTCATGAGTGATGTAATATGTGACGTCATCAGCAGTGCATTGCGGGCGCGCGAGTTATAGTTAGCTGAACTAACTATAACGGGGGATTTTCAATAGTTTTGTACAAGTGAAAAGTCCAGCTAACTATAACACCCCTGAAACCTATGGTTTTTTCAGTGAATATATATATATATATATATACATATATCCACCAACAAACCTACAGATTACTGTAAGTATGAGCAACACTGATCCAAGTTTGGCAAAAGGTATTTATTAAGATGCGTTTTGAGCTATCCAGCTCTTGGTCACACATATATATATATTCACTGAAAAAAACATAGGTTTCAGGCATGTTATAGTTAGGAATTAGCATTTAAAAAAACCTTAGAAATTCACTGAAGAAACCATAGGTTTCAGGGACGTTATAGTTAACTGGACTTTTCACTCCTACAAAACCATTGAAATTCCCCCGTTATAGTTAGTTCAGCTAACTATATCTCGCGCACCCGCAATGCACTGCTGATGATGTCACATATTACATCACTAATGACATGGTCAGAGACATCACTGATGACATCTCAAATGACATCCCTGATGACATCACTGATGACATCATCCAGTGAAAATGTGTTTTTCTGAAAATTACATATGTTTTATATATGTATATCTCAAGGTCGATGGAAGAATACATGGGTATATAAGTGTCTAAATGGATGATTTGTTTCTGAAAAATGTATTGTGTAACTGACTGATTAAGTGTATCTTAGTGAATACATGGCTTAGTGAGTAATGCTTAAATATGTAAATATCTGCATCAGTCTCTCACTTTGTGTATAAGTGGCTGCATGGGTTGGTGAGTAGCTACATGAGTGTCTATATAGGTTATGAGTTGGTTTTTTGTGTATCAGTATGAGTGTCTGAGTGTCTGTATGGTTTGGTGGGGGGTATTACGTAGTGAATAGGTGCATGAATAAGTGACTCACTGTTTGTATGTGTTGAAGACAGCATGTGTGCAGGACTGTATGGGTGGATGAGTGTGTGCATGGGTGTGTTAGTGAGTGAATAACTGTCTCAATAGTGTCTTTATGAGTAACTACATATATTTTAAACTAGTATATGTGACTATTGGAGTATATAAGTGAGTATATGTGAGAGTGAGAGATTGGAAGAGTTCCTGTATGAATAAGTATGTGTTTCTATAAGTGATTGTTAAAAAGACTAAGTATGTGTAAGTTTCTGTAAAATAAGTGTGGTGGTGTGTGTATAACTGTATATGCAGGTAAACGGATGTTTGATTCTTTATTAGCATGAGTGACTATGTGTGTGAGTAACTTTATGGATGAGTGGCGTTGTGTAACAGGATGTATAGGTGTACGAGTACATATGATGAGTGAGTACATGTATGAGTGACTGTATAGGACTGTTGGTGAATGAGTGGATGTGGATCTTACAATTACTGAATAGGTTGTTGTAACTGGTATTGGTATGTCCATTGTTTTGAAAATGTTAGTTTCTATTTTTGAATGTGTGTATCTAAGGTTATATTAGGGGGAGAGGAGGTCTGCCACTCTATCACAAGGATGATGTAATCAGTGATGTCATTTGAGATGTCATCAGTGATGTCATGAGTGATGTCACTGACCATGTCATGAGTGATATAATATGTGACGTTATCAGCAGTGCATTGCGGGCGCGCGAGTTATAGTTAGCTGAACTAACTATAACGGGGGAATTTCAATGGTTTTGTAATAGTGAAAAGTCCAGCTAACTATAACACCCCTGAAACCTATGGTTTCTTCAGTGAATTTCTAAGGTTTTTTAAAATGTTAATTCCTAACTATAACATGCCTGAAACCTATGTTTTTTTCAGTGAATTTCAAAGGTTTTTTAAATTCTAATTTCTAACTATGCCTACAGAGATAGAACATGTGAAGAAAGAAGAAAAAACGCACAGAAAGAAAAAAAAGAAATGCAGAAAGAAGCAACAGAAGTCCTCAAAGACGAAGAAAAGTGCAGGAAGAAGGATAACGTGCAGAAAGAACAAACAGAAGAGCAGAAACAAGCCTTGTTGCAAAATCATCCTGTACCCTCAACTTTTTCAGACGGATACTGGTGGTAACTGAGTCTGACTAACCAGTCCTAGAGCCAGTGCTATGTTAAAAGACACTCAGAATACAGTGAAAACACCTACATACACTAGGGAACACTATGCGTTGGGGTCCCCCTGTGATTAGCATGACCTCCTCTGTAAGCCCCTAGTATATAATAGGGCAGGGGATTAAAACTACCTCTTAAAACGCGCCACTGGGCGTGTTTGCACACATCACCTCAGGCCCCGTCCCCTCCCTTCCCCACTGTGTAAACATGCCCTGTGGCCATTTTAAGTTGGGAGATTAAGTCCCCTTGAATCCTGAGGGTCCCTAGGGTCCAACTAGACCGCTAGGCACCTCCAGTAAGCGCTACAGAGCTGCATTGCAGAGAGATGTAAAAAGGGGCACAGCCTAGACCACCTCTCTGCAACGCAGCGCAGTGGCGCTTACTGGAAGCACGGGGGAGATCAAGGTAGCAATTGAAGGACTGACTCGAAATACGGCACCGCGCCCCGATGGGATTCCTCCTCATCTTTTCTTGTGCCAGGTAGATCTTTGGGCACCAATCCTGACCAGAGTCATTAATGCAGCAGTAGACACAGGTATGCCACCATCTTGGTCCACAGCTATAATCGTTCCCATTTTCAAAAAATGCAATAAGGACAGCCCACTTTGCTACCAGCCCATTTCCCTAATTGATGTGTCAGCAAAAGTTCTAGGAAGGGCTATCCTCAGCCAGTTTATGGACTGGGCAGAGGATCGACAGATTATCACCGACACCCAATATGGCTTTAGGCCGGGAAAGTCAACCACCGATCAATGTCTTAACCTTTATTTACTGGTAGCCAAGTACACCATTGCTAGCCAAGAAACTGTTTTCTTGGCTTTCATGGACTTGACGGGCGTTTTTGACCGAGTCAACCGTAGGAAATTATGGGCAATTATGGGAGGTCTTGGTGTGGACCCTGAACTTATTAACATTCAAAAGTTATTGCACCAGAACACCACTGCCAGTGTCAGATACAATCAGGAGGGAAGTACCACCGACCTTTTTCCATGTTGAAGTGGGGTGAGTCAGGGATGTATTCTGGCCCCATTTCTGTTCACCCTGTACATAAATGGCTTGGATCAGGCACTTAGCACTTTAATGGTTGATACCCCATGGATTGGCTCAAGAGGGATCCCTGTCCTGCTTTATGCGGGCGACGCGGTTCTCCTCGCACGGACATCCAAAGGGCTCCAGGGTTTTATAGACGACTTTGTTTCCTTTATGGAGAACCTAGATCTGTCCCCTAATTTAACTAAGTCATACATCATGGAAGTAGGGAAAAAACCGAGTAAAAATTATGTTTACTCGATTGGTTCCCATCACCTGGGAAAGGTGCACTCCTCTTCTTATTTGGGGATATTATTTGACAGTCGTCTTAATTTTAAGGCCCTTGTAGAAGAGAAATGCCGCACATTAGTGAGCTGCTCTGGGTCGATCATGAACTTTGCACGAAGGTTGGGCCGTTGGTCCCTGGAGCAAATACTGAGATTATATAGCTCTAAATGTTGTGCCAAAATTCTTTATGGAAGCGAGGTATGGGGTTTTATTGACACGCAGCATCTGCAGACCGAGGAAAACAAGTACCTTCGGCGCCTACTGAAAGTGCCTCAGAGCACAAGGTCCCACATCATTCACGAAGAACTGGGTGTCAGTTATGTCAGAGATAGGCTGAAAGCCAAACCGCTAACCGGTTGGCCCAAAATATGGGCAAATACAGAGGCCTCTGTTAGTAAGCAGATTGTAACAGACTGCCTTGCACGCGACCGGGGGCTGAACATCCCATGGCTTAAGTATGTAAAGGAGACTTTAGAAGCCATAGGATGCGCAGATCTTTTTGATAACCCCACTAAAATGTCAGTGCATGACAAGACCTTGGTGCAAGCCCGGTTCCAGAAGCATGTTATATCATGCAGGGAAGATAGGGAACTGGTTAAACAGTCAGTTAGAGAACACCTCCTGACTAAATCATGTTTGGGTATCGTGCCCTATTTATCTTATTTCCATAATGCCCATGTTAGATTTATAATGACACGGTTTAGGCTCAATCTATTACACCACATACTAGCTGATCCGGCAGGATACACAACGTCCATAGAGTTGAAGGGTCAGTGTGGCTGCGACCATCGGTCTCCTCAGGATACCCTTCACTTTGTTTTATTATGCCCTTTTTATTCACTACCTAGGAGTTTGTTTTTTAAAAGTATTCTAAAGACTTCTAGATTTAAACATGCAAAGGTGGCCCGGTTATTTTTAAAATTGTCTACAGACACACTAACCCTGTTCTGCACTGTAAACTTTTTAAGAGCAGCCATCGGACTCAGAAACACAAGAGGTACCAGATAAACAAATGTGGCTCGTAATACCAGTTTCTAAAAGGCGCAAACATTTTTTTTTTTTTAAATGAATGAATTTGAAGAGGGGAAGGTTTTTTGTTTTTTTTTAATTGTGATGGGAGCGAATATATATCACTTCTAAGCTGTCAAATTATTATGTTCCTCTCTTAATTTTGATGTTTTTTATATGTACCTTTGTGGCCCGTGATGTTAGGCTCTCATTGGTCTTTAAAATTAATTTCATATGATAAGGGGTTCCTACTCATGGAAGGGTTGAATATGTATCATTTTAAGCTGTTAATTATTTTGTTTTTATATTATGATGCATTTGATCTGCACTTTTATGGTATTTTTTTATACCGAATAAAGTATTATTATATTATTATTATTGGAAGCACCTGGTGGGCTAGTTGGCCCCCAGGGTCCCACAGGATTGAAGGGGAATTTTTTCCCCAACTTAAAACGTGCCACAGGGCGTGTTTGCACATGTTAACTCATGCCCAGTTCCCTCCCTTCACCACTGTGTAAACACGCCCTGTGGCCATTTTTAGTTGGGAGATTAAGTTCATTTGAATCCTGAGGGTCCCTAGGGTTCAACTAGCCCACTAGGTACCTCCAGTAAGCGCCACAGAGCTGCGTTGCAGAGAGGTGTAAAAAGTGGCAGGGCCTGGACCACCTCTCTGCAACGCAGCTCAGTGGCACTTACTGGAAGCACCTGGTGGGCTAGTTAGCCCCCAGGGGCCCTCAGGATTAAAGGGGAATTATTTCCCCAACTTAAAACGCGCCATAGGGCGTGTTTGCACACGTCACCTCAGGCCCCGTCCCCTCCCTTCCCCACTGTGCAAACACGCCCTGTGGCCGTTTTAAATTGGGAGATTAAGTCCCCTTGAATCCTGAGGGTCCCTAGGGGCAAAATAGCCCACTAGGTACGTCCAGTAAGTGCTATTGCAGAGAGGTGTAAAAAGGGGCACGGCCTGCACCACCTCTCTGCAACGCAGAGCAGTGGCGCTTACTGGAAGCACCTGGTGGGCTAGTTGGCCCCAGGGTCCCTCAGGATTGAAAGGGAATTATTTCCCCAACTTAAAAAGCGCCACGGGGCGTGTTTGCACACATCACCTCAGGCCCCGTCCCCTCCCTTCACCACTGTGTAAACGCGCCCTGTGGCCGTTCTAAGTTGAGAGATTAAGTCCCCTTGAATCCTAAGGGTCCCTAGGGTCAAACTAGCCCACTAGGTACCTCCAGTAAGCGCCACAGAGCTGCGTTGCATAGAGGTGTAAAAAGGGGCGTGACCTCAGAACACCTGTCTGCAACGCAGCTTCCTGGTGCATACCGGAGATACCTGTTGGGCTAGTTGGCCCTCAGGGTGCTGCAAGAATGGGGCGTGGCCTCCGGCGCGATGCCGGTCTTTTATTTATTTATTTTTTTAAGAAGGAGGGCTGTGTGGCCCCCCCTTCTTTTTCTAATGTATTGGCCCTGGGGACCCCATCCCCCAGGGCCTGCACCCAACTTTTTTTTGTTGAAAAAAATTAATTTGGGAGGGGCCGCGTGGCCCCACTCCCAAGGCCTTAATCGGACCCGGGGACCCCAACCCCCAGGTCATGGCCTTTTTTTTTTTATTCTTTAGGAGGGGGGCCGGGTTGAAATGCGTAATGGCGGTCTGGCTGGGCAATAGAATAAAGCACTTTGATTGGCACTATTTCTCTGGGTCCTTCGTGCTGCTCTTCGTCACTGTGTCTGAGCAAGGCAGTGTTAGCGGCGGCGAGTTGCATTCATATATATATATATATATATTTATATATATATATATATAGATTCCAGGTTGCAGCCCTCAGTAGGGATGCCGGCGCTTTTTTCAGTGGCTGTGCGTTACCGTCCGGCAAGGCCACACTGGTAAGTATGAAACAATTTTCACCTTTGGCAATGATGGTCGCACACGCTCGGATTTTCAGGTTTTATGGCGGTTTATTCATGCAAAACAAAACTCTGCCATGCCCAACACGTTTCGGTCCCCCTACTAGGACCTTGATCCCGTGAAAATGTATATATATCCAGGATTTCTTTACCAATAGCAGCCCCCCACTCCAAGGGCATGGAAGAAATACATCACAGCCAGGTTCTTGCAGGTATAAAGTAAGTCCTTTATTTTATATTAAGCCTCCAACAGTGCAGTGAGAGACCTATGCCTTTCGGCCTGAGTCTTCGACAGGGTCATATATATACATATATATATTATTTTTTATGATTTTTTTATGGTTAGTCCACAATAAGTAAGTAAGACTAAGGCCCAGATTTACCAAACTGGCACAGAACTCAACAGAGATACAGCACTGTCCTTCTTTCTTCCTAGCTCTAAGGCACATCAGCCTGTGCCGAGTGTCACGGAAACACTTTTGCAAAGGTGTCTGCTTGAGTCAAGATTAGGTTTTGGGTTCCCTTCTAGTACAAAATACTATGCTTAGAATAACTTGGAAACCTTTCCCACTTCCCATTTCGGTTATGTGCTACACAGTGCAGCAACATGCAAAGTGGGAAAAGTTGGGAGGAATAAAAGCACGTCTCCCTTTTAACACCACTTTTACAGTGGTGTTATTTTTGTGACACCAACCCAGCACAAAAGGTTTGTAAATCTAGCATTACATGACAATTATCCCACTGATAAATAATGAACTCTATCAGATTTTATCAGATGTGATAAACACTGACTCTCACTCCAGGGCACTGGTAATCAAGCTGTTAGAATGAGTTGGCGATTTACAGGCTTTGTTTAAGCATTAGTTTCCAGGTTAAAGAGTTTCTAAATTATGTTATTTGTAAGTGCTTGTTCTGAGATCGCTATTCTCTGCAGAATAGCATCAGGGTTCTTTTTTTTTTATTTGAATGAATAGCATTTGCAGCAGTGGGTGTTGTGTTCTATGTTGCCCAGAATAGTGCGCTTCTCCCTCGCCCTCTCGTAGTTGGCACCGCCATCATTCTCGTAAAGTGTACTAAGCTAATTTCTTTGAGCTCCTCTTCATTATCAATGTTGTTATCTGTTTCATCCCTCTTATAATCAAAATATTGGCAGTTGTGAAATAGCCGGACAGCTCTAATTCCAGTGTCAAGCTGATGCGGGCATATTTAATCCATTTACTGTAATTGAATTTGACATTTGCTGAGTATTAAGAGGCCACTGCCAACCACAGCCCTGATGCAGCACGGTCTTTCATTGAGTGTCTTTCAAAGCCGATCTTTCTGTAACGAGAGTGCTGGGAAAGATGAGTCACGCCGAGAATTTCACCATAATCAGTGTTGTTTCTCTCTGTTCCTTTTGATTTCGACATTCTCAGTAACACCACCACCCGGAACATTCCGTTAGACGACAACGTGACATCTTTGCACATTTTTCACATTGTCAAAGAGATGCGAATTCGATGGGCTTTTGCTAAACCTGTCCAAAATTTGCGTGACACTGGCATCATTTTGCATTAATTGTGAGTATTTTTGGTAATTTCACGTTCCGCTTGATAGAAATTCCTGAAATTAAACTATTATTCCACATCACTTAATGACGTCCTGTTCAAGGAAAATACGTTGCAGAAACGCACAAGAATATCCTTAGCAACCGGAATATGAGCAGCTAATGTCTGTGGCACAATTGCTTTTTGCGATACATTTTGTAAGCACAGAATACGTCCTAGCTCTAAAAAAGGAGGAGATTCACTCAGCAGAATTCCCCTAACAGAGTAAATACAGGCCTCAAAAATAAGGCTGAGAAAATGTGTTTTCATTCATTCTAAAGCAACCAAAACAGAATTAAGCTCACAGATAGCAAGGCCTGTGCTGTTTGCAAATATCTCTAAACGTAAAGAAAATCATGCAAACAAGTCACATTGTTTCAGTTATGTCTTTAGCAGCTCTTACCAGACACCCTCTAGCAGTATTGCCCCCATGGCTGCTATGTCCTCCTCATCAGCACGCTGAGGTCTCCTATTACATCAACAGAACTGAGGAAGAATGAAAATAGACACTGGGAGACATAGGGGCAGATTTACAAGCCCCTTGCGCTGCCAGTACATCACTTTTTGTGACGAACTGGCAGCGAGTTTCTCTGGCCCATATATACAAGGACAGGAAAAGCCACCCTGCGTGGCTTTTCCTGTCCTTGTAAATACGGCCCCTTTACACGTAGCAATTTGTGTGAAAGAGGCGTTCCATGGGTGTTGCTGTGGGTGTTCCCACATTTCCTGCTTTATGAGGAATCAACCTGGAAATGTGTCAGTAAGCTACTCCGCCCTAAGGGTGGCGTAGCGAAGCGCAATGAGGAGAAATGTTTTCATTTCTCTTAGTTTTTTTCCTTTTTCAATGCACAGCACACATGGAAAGAGGAAAATTCCTGTAGTGATTGTTTTCGTGCAGGAAGGGGAAAACAATCTCCCCAAGACGCAGGCATCCTTGCACCATGGTGCACGCATGGTGGCGTTTTCTGTCCTTGTAAATATGGAGCAGTAACGTGCGCCACCAGTATGCCACAAAAAGTGACCTACTGGGTTTGTAAATCTGCCACATAGTATTTAGGTTGTCAATCAGAGATGACACATATTTTATTTTATTTTATTTTTGTTTTTAATTCTGCTTCTTTATCAATTTTACACTATTTCTTGTGCATTTCCACCCGTTATATTGACGGTAGCCAAATAATCCTTTTGAAAGAAGAAGGAACCAGATCTCAGTTCTTCTAATCTGCAATAACTCCCACATTTTGATCACCTTATCGTTTTTACACTTGGGAAGTTTACATTACTAGTTCACTGTTCTCATATTTGAGAGAATTTAAAGTAAATGTCAGTGTGGAATTTAGAGAGCTCCAGTGCCACCTCCTGGTAGTAAACTATTAGCTCTCCGTAATTTTCTTATGCTTGAGACATGCACCTTTTCCCTTTTAGCCCAACAATAATTAGCTAATATCTTCCCCAGTGATCGTCATTCATCACTGGCAGCAACATACCCCTTCAAGTTACTCAGTTTGGAATTATATTAAAATACTGATATTCTCGATTTTGCAACAAGATTCATATCAATGATTTCTCAGAATTTGCCAATGCTTACCCAGAGTGACGGACATCATCTTTGTTAGAGAAATGTCCAGCTTCAAACATAAGTGAGTAGCACAGGAAGTCTAATCTGGGTAATACCAATGGGTATTTAAATAATACATACAATTCTTGATATTAGGAACTGTGGGTGTCCCTGGGGGTCCGGAGGTGAGGAATAATGTTGTGTTCCAAGCTGCAACATCCTCTTTGATACAGAAATCCACACCAAAAAAGCAAATATATTTAACAACATAAGCTAAATGATCCAATGCAAATGTGTAGTAGTACCCTGATATATGTATGCTTTCACCACACACGTAAGAAAGGCTTGCTATGAACTCGTATTTCTGCAAAGCCAATGATGAAAACCCATTCCAGGATCGTAGGGGTACTTATACCTGAGCGTGCTCTTCTGCGGATTCCTTGATGAGGCCACTTTTTGGGATATCTAATCGAGCTCTCCTTTAAAAACCTGCCAAAGTTTGGTATATTGAGAAGTGCTTCACATGACCCCGCTTCGGAAAGTACACATTGACAATGCAGGGCTCTCTTAGGGTGTCATCCTTTATGGTTCTAGCTGTGGGACTAGGTCATTAAGGCTCAGGGTAATGTATCATTTAGTACCATGTACCATTATACATAATACCACAGGAGTCTCTTTGTCCTGCTGGTTAGGTTATGGAACCCATCCCTCGATTCATGCGCATGATTCAAGTTCAGAAATTTGGTTGGTAACCCTGATCCGAATGAGAAAGTCCGACACCTCTCTCCTGTTTATTAAGCACAGCACCATCAATCATGATAAAGGCTACTGTAATCATTGTGGGGCATATGTACAAGGACTGGCGAAAACTACAGCTAACTCTAGTTAGCAGCAGTTTTCTTACCGCTGTGTGCCGTGGAAAACTATCGCCTTGTTAGCGACGTATGTACAAGACGTTGCTACATGGCGAAAGCTTCAGGGATCAGCGGTGAAAACTGCCGCTAACATTAGGGTGATGCTGATTGGAATTCTGGCGTTAGCGGGCGAAAACCAACGAAAGGCCCATTAGCAGCAAAAAAACGCACGCTAGTGCATTTTTTTTGCCTCTAATGGAAAAAATAGCATATCAGTCGACCTCCAATAGAAAATAGGCCCCAAAAAACATGAAATGGAGAATGGAGAAGCCAGGGCCAAGTGCAGCACACATCAACCACTCCCTCAAGCCACCCAACATCCAGGATGAACAGGATGAGAGCCTGGATGAGTCGCTGGACCTGCGTCTGGAGCCTGAATGCCTCACTGGACCGGAATCTGGAGCCTGGATGCCTTGCTGGACCGGCGTCTGGAGCCTGGATGCATTGCTGGACCTGCGTCTGGAGCTTGAATGCCTAACTGGACCTGCATCTGGAGCCTGTATGCCTCGCTGGATGTGCGTCTGGAGCATGGATGCCTCGCTGGACTTGCGTCTGGAGCCTGGTGTGGGATGCAGAGGAGTTGTGGAATCAATGAGGCGTGGTGGTAGACATTGAGGCGCAGCACTCGCCTGTACCTGGTGGTGAAGTCCGGTCAGTCGCATGGAGACACGTTGCTGACCTGTGTGAGAAGACCGCCTTGCCCCCCTTGGACCTGTGAATGGTAGAGGCGCTCCTGCGCACCTATGTAGGGAGGTCTGCATCGCATTATACGATCCACCATTAAACTGAGGTGCACAGAGAGGATTACCATGATGATAACATCCTGATGTTTTCGTGCAATGTTTCCTTTGCGGGCGGGAGGGTGGGTAGGGCTGCTCCACCCACGGAGCAGGGCAGGGGCAGAGTGGCATGCCCACTCAAGTGCGCAGTGACTGTTTGATCGGCCCCCTCAGGCCGCACAAAGCAGTCATGTGCAATGTCCTGTTGGCAATGCAGGCTGCATTACAGCCTGCATGGAGAATATGCCCACACCTCCAGTCCCTGGCTGAACGCCTCGTCCCGGCGCCAATGACCAATCCCAATGCAGCATTGCAGCATTATGATTGGCTTAGAGAGGGAGCCTGGCTGCCTACTGGAAACAGACTCAGGAGAGCAGGAGCAAGAAGACACAGGACTTAGCCTCAAGGTAAGATTCCTCTCATTTAATTGTTTACAACACCTGCTCACCCACACACCCCCTTGTCCACGCCCCATCCAGTGTTCTTTCCGGCGTTTCCCACCACCCAGCTGTGGTGGCTGCTGTGCGGCCATGCACAGCAGGCGTACCACTGGTGTGCCAAAGGTTTAGATGAAGTTACGACGCATACCATTATTTACGTTCCATTACAATGCATACTAATACAAGGCATATTGCAACAGTAGGGAAGGTGTTGGATTGCAGAGATGTAAACATTACTATTTCAACTTTGGTTGGTGCAACCCTAAAACTGACCCTTGCACCCCAGAGCAAACCCTGAACACTAAAATGTATCTTTGAGCCCCAAAACACACCCTAAAAATCATATTTAACCCAAATGCACACCCCAGATGTCATATGAGACCCAAATGCACACCCCAATTTTAAGCTGCAATTCAAGATTGAGAAGGAGTAGCTCTGTCATTTTTTTATATCATTGGAATGGTAATGATAAATCCTCTTTGATGGCAAAGTTGAATTTGACATTACCAGTTTTGAAACTGGTAGAGAAACCCGGTGCATCGGTGTTGGAAACCATGCATCTCCGTTTCAGCGCTTTGTCTTTGGAACTAGTGCATCAGCATCATTATGTGGAGAAAATCGATGCATCACCTCGACTGCAGGTATTGACACCAATGCAACCCAGTAAAGTAGCCCTGCAAAAATCTTTCAGGCCTGCCATTGAAGCCTGCATGTGAAGTTTTAAATTGCCTTTTCAACCTGATAAAAGAAACCCTTTGCCAGTCTCAAATCTTCTTTTTAAATATATATAAATCACCCCCAGTGTAGGCCTTGAATAGTCCAGAGGGCAGGGAGCATTGTATTTAAAACGTTGGACATGTACTGTTACATTTTACATGTCCCGGTAGTGGAAAACTCTTTTATTTGTTTTTCAGTACTGCAGGGCCTACCTCTCCCATGGGATAACACTGGATTTACTTTATTACATTAAATAAGCTGCAACTTTCAATTTGGAACGTGTAACCAGTTCACATGTGGTGTCTTTGGTATTGTAATGAAAAATTATCTTGTGTTAAAAATGGATATTAAATCACAATTTTGAAAAAGCCACATTTAGAAAGCTAGCATTTTCTTGCCTAAGCCATTTAGGGCCTGCAGCCCTTCTATGGGTTACATGACTGGGTGTAGCTGACAGTTGTGTTTTGTGCATTCCTCCTAGATAGCCACAAGCAGGAGATGGCTTAGGTGTGCCTGGATGGGCTATTACTGGCAGGATGGGAGGGTGAAGCTGGACACAGTCCTACTTACACTATATAGGATGTGTACTGCTTTCAAACAAAGGACTGCACATCTTCTGTAGTAAGCCTGGAGCCAGGGCAGGGGAGGCGGGAAACCTGTACACTTCAAAGGAAACCCTCTAGAATCTTCTTTGAAGCCCGTTTTCCTTAAAGAAAAACGGGATGCATTAAAAAAAAAAGGAAACGTTTTCGTTTAACTTTTAAAGGGCAGGCAGTGGTCCCTGGGACAACTGCATGCCCTTAAAAAATATTTTCGCATGCATTTGCAAAGGGGAATGGGTCCCCTGGGGACCACTTCCCATTTGCGAATGTATTAACACCTACTTGAATGAGGTGGTAATTGCTAGTGTTTTGCGTCCGCAATTGTCCCTTCCAAATAGCGAGTCGCAAAACCTTTTTAGCGAGTTGCAACTAAATTGCTATTGCGACTCGGTAAACAGGTTTTGTACATGGCCCATGATGGTTTTGCATGCGCAAACGGGTTCGCAAACCCGTTTTCGCATGTAAAAATGGTTCATACATCTGGCCCCAAGTCTTGTGTGTGTTGATACAGGGCACACCGGATGATTCCTGTCACATACAATGATGTTTCAAAATGAGGCACAATGTCTGGTGCTCATTGATGCGGGTTGCATGAGACGATTCCGGTCACATACAATGATGAGTTGCAAATTCCGTACCTCCCTGGAAATGAGGCACCATGCCTGGTACACGCTGATACTGGTCGCACCAGGCAATTCCGGTCAGACATACAGGGGCAGGTTCAGTGGTGCCACACGAGGTAGAATGTAGCACCACTACGGGTTCGCCCCGACCTTTGAGGGTTGCATCCTGTGAATTGGACACTGCAAGCAATGAGCATGCACTCAGAATGTCACACAAGAGAGATGCAGCATGATCGATGAAGTGAGCCATTTAGGATCCCGTAAATCCTGAATCGACTCATTTCCCACAAGACGATTATGCGCGCTGAGGTCCCTATGATGCGGGGAGCCATTCCTGAGATGTGGGCAATGCTTTCGGGGCTCCACACTTGGCAATCCGGTATCAAGGAACAGTTGGAAGTTTTATGCTCACCTCGGGCTATCAGCTGGGACTCAGCAGACTATATGGGCACTTAAGCTGGCACTGCTCTCCAGATGTCAGAGCAGTTGGTTTGGGTCCCTCGGGGGAGGTCTTTGATGTCCGTGAGACCTCCACAGAGAACAGAGGGTAGGCCAATAAGCCCTTGGATAGCACACTTCAGGGGCCACATAGCAGCAGGTAGTCACCCTAGGCCAGCCACTATTCTGAAAGGGTGTGTGGTCTCTTTCAATGTTAGTAATCCTCATTGTGCACTATTTCCGGGTTCTCCAGCCCCAAGTTCCAACAAGTGTATCCCTGCCCTGTTGAATATGGCACCAGTAGATATAGGGGAGTGCGTTTGAAGTCTGGGGTGGTTCGGGACTTCCCTTTAAACCACCGATGTCCCCCTTAAATTGTAGACCTGTCTGCCATGAGGCCGTGGAATGCAGATCCTAATCTTTAATGGGGTCATGATCTGGCTCCAGAGGCCACATTTTAAAACTTTTCCTCCAATCTATCCAGCTAGGCCTTCAAATGGCAGAGTTCTGTCATTCCAATTGAATGCCTAATGTTTATAGTAATTGCTAGGGAATGCACAGGTGAGCTCCTCAGACTCCAGTGTGCGATGTAGTCAAACTAAAAGACACACAAAGAGTCTTAGAGCAGAGAAATGCTCACTTTCTAGAAGTTCAAATCTAGAAACAGTAGTGACTGAAAGTCACTGAAAACATCCCCAGTGCCTCTCAATAATGTAATGGACGTCTCTATTCGGAGAAACAAAAAATAAAGGGAAACTAATAAACACACAATATCACTCCGAATAATACCTACGCAGACTATTGCTTTGGTGAGTTCTCTCTACATGTTTGATGTTTTAGTGATTAGAAGCTTAGTGCTGGGTTTTCACTTATATGTACTTCTTACAGTAAAATGTTCCACCTGGAGCAGTGGAGGTTTTTTATGACGAGAGTGTTGACTGATTGTCTGAGAGACTACGCATGTAGTTTGGTAAGCGCATTTCTTATGAGTTATAGTGCACATTAGTTTTAGACATTCGGAGTGATACAGTGTGTTTATTAGTTTCCCTTTAATTTTTGTTTCTTCAAATAGAGAAGCCCATTACATTATTGAGAGGCACTGGGGATATTTTCAGTGACTTTCAGTCACCACTGATTATCATGATGCAAGTCTTGGTCTTTACATCCCTTCTGCCATTAACTGGGTGAGTGACTTTTTCAACTAGTCACGTTTTTTGCCTTATTCAGGTGTCTGGAACTCATGCAATTAAATAATTCTGTATTTACTAGTTTTTCACAGCATTTGTTCACCATTTTGTGGTGGCACCACTTTGGATTGTAGATCTGTTACTCTGCGCAGTCTCTCCCGACAGCGCCCCTTAATCTCTGCACGTTTATTGGCAGACAGGCTGTTTTTTTGTTTTTCAACATGACTTTGTGAAGGTATATTGATTTGCACTTTACGTTCTTTGTGCCAGTACTTTCCTTTTCTAAACCTCATGGTTTCTGTGGTGTTTTTATATGTTATTGTGAAGGGTTCTCTTGGGATGAATTAGCACATCTTTTAGGTACTGATTGTGTGGACAATTTTCTTACTTTTTCTAGTTCACTTTTTTCATGTCGCATTTCTCTAGATATTCCTAATAGCATGGCTGTTTTCTTAAATATGTGTCACCTATTCTAGAAGTCGTAGCCACTTAGATTTCGTCCGGATGTTGTAGGCCTATGTATACTTTTGCATGTATAACAATTTATGTAAATATTTTATTGTAAGTATGTTTATTTGTAGATTTCCCCTGACGAAGGGTGTTATACACACCCAAAATGCATTGAGAGTAACGAAACTCATGTCAGATGTCATTACTTTAATTGTGGATTTACAAAACTGTTGCGAGAAGTCTTCAGTTTCAATAAAATAAGAAGTTTGAAGACCTACAGTGGATTGGAAGCTGGTACTTTCTTTATGTATAATTATGGTTTCCCTTTGATAACATTGTTAAGATTATGCTATTTGCATGCAATGGAGTGTTAATTCTGTATTATATCACTCAATTTTGAGTGTTTAGGTAGTGCACACTCTGTCTTAGACTCACGTCTTAGATTCACTTTCTAGAAGTGGCATTTCTAGGCAATAATGACAAAAGCACCTTTACCACAGAAGAGAGTTTGTCATTGTAAATCCAATGGTAAAGAATATTATGAGGCTGCCCACTGCAATCTAATGTTGCAGCCTGAAGTCCTTTCCACTATTCTCCCATGTTAACCTTTGGGAAGTGCAATCCTCATGGGCAGTGAAAACACACATGGTTATTTTTCACTACGTGGGCAAGGTACACACATGTTTGCCTGCCCTACCTTTCACCTACCACTTGCGTCATCCGTCAGGACGTACCGCAGGGGTGCTCTAGTAGTATTGAAAGGTCTCCTCAGGACTGGCCAGGGACTTAGCAAAACCAGTCTGTGCATAAGTGCTATGGCGCACTCCCAGGCCTGCAATGGCATGCTGGCCACATGCTTGAAAACACCATAGGTGCAAGTGTGCATACACAGGCCTTCAAGAGCAGGTGGGACAAGTTTTTAAAACCGTCATGTAAGCACCACTTGCTAACATGGATAGGAAGGGTGTGCACACTTTCTCACTGCATTTACAGTGGGGAAGTGCCCAGAACCCTAAGGCCACTATGAGAGAATCAGTAAAACTCAGGAGAAAAAAGCAAAAGGCTTAGGGAAACACCATCTGAAGAGCATCAGGTCTAACATGCGCTTTGGGCTTTTTGGGTCTATTTTCACTTAAAACCTTCAAACTGCATAGCACCAAGGTCTACTGATTGGATTTTTATCATTTACGTTTTGTTCTATTTATTAGGTTCTACTCTATTCGCCGAACTGGCTGTGGGATTTGTCTTGTGTTGTCACTTTATTGCTATTTGAAGCATTGCACCAATACTCTACACAATACTCTACACATTGTCTCAAAGTTAAGCCTGACTGCTCTGCGCCAAGCTACTAGAAGGTTGAGCAGGGGTTAATTTAGGGTTTGCTTTGACTTCACTCTGACAAGGATTGTGGTTCCTCCTTGAATACGGTTTCACCACCCTCAAGCAGTAACCCTGTTTCTTACAGGTACATTCCCTAGAAATTACACAAAGGAATGTACAAAGAATCGCCTGCCATATCAGGAAGGACACACTTCACTGAGCCCCACTTGATAGTCATTGGAGCTCCACTATAATACGTCAACCGGGTGCACAATATGTTCATGTTACCTTCCTAGCTAGATCCAGTGATTGTATCTGACTGTTACCTTTTGTAAGTTGGATCCTTTTATCACCAATGAATATCAGTTACAGTGCTTCCTCAGCGGCCCATCAGCATTGTCTATTGAACCAAAATCAGTAGCCATTTATTTCTAGGCTAGAAAAAAACTTCTCGACAGATGTTCATAAATTCAAAGTGACAAAAATAAAAAACACACTTTCCTTTAGCACCTTCGTGAAGCGCCCTTTTGAAATTCCAGGGTCGTCGCAGGGCTGAAACATCAGTTGCAGTTTTTAATATGTGAAAATGCCCTGATAGCCTAAAAAGCTGAAACTAACTAAACAAAGAGATTGACAGGATTCAAGAAGATCAATGGAACCAAAATATTAAAACATTTTTGACACATGCTATATTATTCATAACACAGAATGTTCTCCAGTCTTATATCATCACTAAAAAGTCATTTGAAGGAAGATTTTTTAAAAAGCTTGTTTGATTTAATATGATTGAAACCAAAGAAGGTACAGACCGCTTCGACACCTGCCACACATCAAGCATCATAATTGCGCAAATGGAAGGAAAATCTTTTCTCCATATTGTGTACCTATGGAAGCAGAGAATCAAAAAATACCTTATGGCTAATAATGAAACCATTGGATGTCTGAAAGTTCAACAATTGCAGCATCTTTCCTCTTGACAAACCAATTTCACCCGGCCTATGCCAAGAATATGATTTCTCTTAACCCCTTCTGTGCTCACGACGGCCGGGAGCCGTCATGAGTCACAGTGGGGCTGTGCTCATGACGGCTCCCGGCCGTCGTGACACCCACCCATGGGAGAAGTGCTGGCGCTCCCCCGTGGGACACCGATCTCCCTGCCTGTATCAGGGAAGGCAGGGGAAGGGTTCCCCTGCCTCCCCCCGCCCCCTGCCACATCATCAATGACGTCACCGCGCGAGGCGCGCTGACATCATTGAGGGTTTCCCTTTGTTTACCCGACACGCTGGAAGCCATTTGCTTCCAGCACGTCGGGAAAGAAATGTGAGTTTCTCACCGTGGAGGGTGGGGGGGTATTTTTAAAAAGGCATCAGAAGAAAGGAAATGCTTTTTGTTTTATTAAAAATGTCAAATTGTGTTGGGGAGTGGCCCCTTGGGCAAGGGTCGCTCCCCTTGGGGGTCATATGTATGTAGTTGTGTCTGCCCCCCCTTTGGGGCGCAGATCCATTAATTAGTTTTATAATTTAAAGGTGTGTGTGCCCCCACTGGGCCACCAGTGATTTTTTTTTCATTTTTTAAAGCCCAAATTGTGTCGGGGAGCGGCCCCTTGGGCAAGGGTCGCTCCCCTTGGGGGTCATTTTTATGTAGTTGGGTCTGCCCCCCCGGGGGGCAGATTTATTAATTAATTATATATTTTAAAGGTGTGTGTGCCCCCACTGGGCCACCAGGGATTTTTTTTTTAAAAGCCCAAATTGTGTCGGGGAGCGCCCCCTTGGGCAAGGGTCACTCCCCTTGGGGGAGCAATTTGATTAGGGGAGTGTGCCCCCTGTGTCCACTAGGCCACCATGGATTTTTTTTAAATTAGATTATGTTTTTGGGGAGCGGCCCATTAGGCAATGGTCGCTCCCCTTTGGGGATCATTTATGTTGTCCATTTCTGCCCCCTTTGGGGGCAGATTGGCCTTGTGAGTCTAGGCCCATCCACCCCCACCGGGGGCAGAAGCCATTAGACACCAGAGATTGTTTTAGTGTTGTTGGGGAGTGGCCCCTTGGGTCGCTCCCCTTGCGGGAGAAATATATTTTTGGGGTGCGGCCTCTTCGGCAACGGCCGATTTTCTTTTGGGGAGCATTTATTTGTGCCATTTCTGACCCCTTGGAAGGGCTGATCGACTCAAATAAATAATTTTATGGCATGACCACTAGGCCACCAGGGATTGTTTTTGTGTTGTTGGGAGCGGCCCCTTGGGCAAGGGTCGCTCCCCTTTATTGGGTATTTATTGTGGTAATTTCTTCCCCTTTGGGAGCAGATCAGCCATATGTTTTCAGGCCCATCTGTCCCCTAGGGGGGGCAGAAGCCAGTAGACACCAGGGCTTTTTTAATGTTGGTGTTGGGGAGTGACCCCTTGGGCAAGGGTCCCTCCCCCTTTATGAGGGTGAATTTTTGGCCTTAATCTTTTAGGCCCACCTACCACCTTTGCTTGGCTAGTGGATAGCATGTGGACTAGTGCATTATTTGCATATGTGATTGTAATGTTTTATTTTTCCCTTTTATTCTAGTGTAAACCTTTTGATTCCTGTTTGCGGTTTCGGCAGTGGTTGTTCTGCAGTTTTGCGTAGTTGCATTTTTTTGGTAAGAAAAACTTTTTTGTTGTATTTACTCCAAATGAGTATTATTGTCATGCATGAATGAATATTTTTGCAAGTGGTTTCATAATGGCAGCATATATAGGTAGTGTTTTGAGCATGAAATTCTTTGCGATGTGTTTTGCATTCTCTTATGTGTAATTTTCTTTTCTATTTCTTTTTAGTGGGATATTGTTGATCCTTACTGTATCTGTGCAGAGTAGGTGGTGGTGAGTCTAGCTGCTTCTGGCAAGTGAGTGGTATCGTTTTGGAGTATATAGGTCTTTCTGATAGACGCATTTTGTCTATTACTTATTTTGCAAAGTGTTTGTTGTTGTTGACTTGTTTGACAAGTTACCTTTATTAGTAAGGATTATGGCTAGCCGTAGAATGACTGCTCACCAGGTTGTTGGTATGCTGCTTGAATCTTCCTCTGAGCAGGATTATGAGACTGACAGTGCGTCTGAGGGAGAGGAGGGAGGGGAAGATTCAGGTAGTGAGTTTTCTCTCCACATGGAATCATCGGAGGATGAAGATACTCTCAGTGCGGATGAAGGTACTCTCAGTGCAGATGAAGTGTCTGTTTTAGAGGGGGACACTGATGTGCCAATGGTGCAGCAAGAGACATCGGTATTGCAGCCTGAAGTTTTTGGGGTTGACTTTTTGGATAGGCTTGATAAGGAAGCCGTCCATGGCTTCATATTGGTCTACCAGTCCCTTGATGGCAACGGCCATATTTCCTGCGATTATGACCCGTGATCGGTATTTACTTTTGATGAGTCTTTGGTCCTGTTCAAGGGCCGTTTGGTTTTTAGGCAGTACATCCCTAGCAAGAGGGCATGTTATGGAATTAAGCTGTATATGTTGTCTGAGAGTAGGACAGGATATGTTTTTAATTTCTGTGAGTACACTGGTAGGGATTCCACTATTGACCCCCCTGGTTGTCCGTTCACTTTTGGAGTTTCAGAGAAAATTGTGTGGGATCTTGCTAGGGGACTGTTTAACAGAGGCCACCATTTGCACCTTGATAACTTCTACACTGCTGTGCAATTGTTTAAGGAATAGTTCAAAGTGGACACTTTTGCTTGTGGCACAATCCGCTCTGACCGTAAAGGTTATCCAAAGAGCTTGCTTCCCAAAAACTTCAGAGGGTGCAGTGCAGTTCCTTGCGTAGTGATGAACTACTTGTTGTGAAATTTGTGGACAGGAGGGATGTGTACATGCTGAATACCATCCATGATGAGAGTACTTCACCTGTGGCTGTTTGGGATCCGTTTGCTAAAGTACACAAACCGGTGTGCATTTTAGACTACATTAAGCACATGGGTGGTGTTGATAGGTTAGATTAGAGGTTGGAACCTTACACTGCTATTCGTAAGGTGTACATTTGGTACAAAAAGTTGGCCATCCATCTCTTCAATTTAGCAGCTATCAAGGCTTTTGTTGTGTACAAGGAGTGTTCTCCTGAGTCAAAGTTGACTTTTGTTCAATTTCAGCAGTCTGTGATAGGAAGCCTTGTTGTTGTGGAACAGGCAAGTGTTCCTAGAGTTGGAGTGGTGGAGGATGTGGCTAGATTGAAAGATCGCCACTTTCCTGATTTAATTCCTCCCACGCCCAAAAAAACAATCCCTGTAAGAGATGTAGAGTCTGCTTGCGAAGAGGTGTGCAGAAGGAGAGTCGTATGCACTGTGCCGATTGTCTTTCTAATCCTGGGCTGTGTGTGCCCTCATGTTTCATTACACTAAAAAGAGTTTTTGGGAGCAACCGTGAGTCTAATAGTGTACTGCCTGGTCTGTATGGTTTGATATAGTTGTTCAGTTTCACGTTTGGCAATAGAATGATGTCTTTAGTTTCTCCTGATGTTTTTGTAGTTATAGTTTGGTATCTAGTTGCAATTGGTTTGTGTTTTCTTTCTTGTTTAAAAAAAATGTATGACGGTGTGCGTGGACTGGCGATTGGCTGGTGGTGTGCGTGGACTGGCGCTTGGGTGGCGGTGTGTGTGGACTGGTGCTTGGCTGGCGGTGAGTGGACTGGCGCTTGGTTGGAAGTGTGCGTGGACTGGTGCTTGGCTGGTGGTGTGTGTGGACTGGCGCTTGGTTGGCGGTGTGCGTGGACTGGCGCTTGGCTGGCAGTGAGTGAACTGGCGCTTGGCTGGTGGTGTGCGTGGATGGGCACTTGGCTGGCGGTGTACATGGACTGGCGCTTGGCAGGCAGTGTGCGTGGAGTGGTGCTTGGTTGGCAGTGAGTGGGCTGGCGCTTGGCTGGCAGTGTGCATGGACTGGTGCTTGGCTGGCGGTGAGTGAGCTGGCACTTGGCTGGCGGTGTGGGAGTAGTGACTAGCTGCTGGTCACTACACACACTGCTAGCCAAACGCCACTCCATGCAATCCGTGAGCTGGTGTGGTTGCTGTGTCAAGAATGTGAGCGTGTGAAAGTGATGGACCCTTGAATGGTGCTGTCTGCTGGTGTGGGTGTTGTAATGTGCTCGGCCCGCGGCTGGCGGTGTGAATGGTTTTGTATGTGTCACACGTATGAAAGGTGTATGAATGGCCTGTAAAGAGGTTGGTGCCTTGTCATGGCTTTACAGCTCACGGGCTGTGAGTCAATGGTTCAGTTTCTCGTACTTTCAATTATTAACAGTGCATTTCTTTTTTGTGAAATCTCTGGTTAATACAACTATATACTGAACCATCACTCACCCTCGTGCCAAATCCAACCAGTATGTATGTGTGCTTGAGGGATAGATGGTTGTGTAGAAAATAATTTCTATTCTGTTTTTGTCAAGCAGGGTGTACCTTGTCCCTTTTTGTGAATGTTGTAATGTGTTGGTTTTGTGCCTGGTGGTGTGAACGGTCTTGTGTGTATCATGTATGAAAGGTGTGTGAATGGCCTGTAAAGCGGTTGGTGCCTTGACATGGCTTTACAGCTCACGAGCTGCGAGTCATTGGTTCAGTTTTTTGTCCTTTCAATTATTGACAGTCCATTTCATTTTTGTGAAATCTCTTGTTGATAAAATTTTATATACTGAACCATCACTCGCCCTCGTGCCAAAGTCAAACCAGTATGTGTGTGTGCTTGAGGAATAGATGGCTGTGAAGTAATGTTTGTCTGTTTTGTCTCTCTGCCAAGCTGTACATTTCATTTAAGAATAACCTAACAACTGTATTTTTTGTCGTAAACTAAACACCCATGGGAGTGCATGGTGATATCTCTCTTGTGGATCCCAACAAGTTATCTTACCCACAATGTCCTGCAAACCTCAAAATGTGACTGTGACATTTTCCTTGCATTATTGTGCCCAAATTTTCACACGGCGGAAAGGAACAACCAATTTCCAACCCCCCTGCATTTCTCCAAGTATCCCAATAGAAATGGTACCTCACTTGTATGGGTGGGCAAATCCCCTGAGGCAGGGAAGTTCCCAAAACCTATTGATGTGACATCAAAATTACCTATCAAAAACCAACCTGGTTTTGCAAGGGGGGTCCCATGGGTTTTTGGCCCTGTGTTCGGCGGCCATCTAGGGAAACTTACCAAACTCACACGTTTCTGAAAACTAGCCACCTGGGGGCTTCCAGGGAGGTATGGCTTGCGTGGATACCCCATTGTTTCCTTACCCAGAATCCCCTGCAAACCTCAATTTTAGCTGAAAAATAACTTTTTTCACAACTTTTTGTGTGGAAAAGTTGTGGCATCACCGGGCTCACACAAATTTCCCACCACCCAGCGTTGCCCCTGGTCTACCGATAAAAATGGTGCCTCACTTGTGTGGGAGGCCCAAGTACCCGCGACAGGCAGGGGGCCAAAACGTAGTGAGGCGACATCAAAATTGTCTGTCTCAAAATCATCTGGTTTGGCTAAGGGGCTCACCTGGGTTTTTGGCCCCGGGCTCGGCGGCCATCTAGGGAAACCTATAAAACCCACACATTTCTGAAAACTAAACACCCGGCGGCTTCCAGGGAGGTATGGCTTGCGTGGATCCCCCAAAATTTCCTTATGCAGAATCCCCTGCAAATCTCAATTTTAGCTGAAAAAATCACTTTTTTCACACATTTTTGTGTGGCAAAGTTGTGGCATCACCGGGCTCACACAAATTTCCCACCACCCAGCATTCCCCCAGGTCTCCTGGCAAAAATGGTGCCGGACTTGTGTGGGAGGCCCAAGTACCCGCGACAGGCAAGGGCCCAAAACGTAGTGAGGTGACATCAAAATTGCCTATCTCAAAACCACCTGGTTTTGCAAGGGGGGGGTCACCTGGATTTTTGGCCCCGTGCTCGGCGGCCATCTAGGGAAACCTACCAAACCCACATATTTCTGAAAACTAGACACCCGGGGGCTTCCAGGCAGGTATCGGCTTGCGTGGATCCCCCCAACGTTTCCTTACCCAGAATCCCCTGCTAACCTCAATTTTAGCTGAAAAAATCACTTTTTTCACACATTTTTGTGTGGGAAAGTTATGGCATCACCGGGCTCACACAAATTTCCCACCACCCAGCGTTACCCCAGGGCTCCCGATAAAAATGGTGCCTCACTAATTTGGGAGGCCCAAGTACCCGCGACAGGCAAGGGCCCAAAACGTAGTGAGGCGACGTCAAAATTGCCTATCTCAAAACCACCTGGTTTTGCAAGGGGGGTCACCTGGGTTTTTGGCCCCGTGCTCGGTGGCCATCTATGGAAACCTACCAAACCCACACATTTCTGAAAACTAGACACCCGGGGGCTTCCAGGGAGGTATGGCTTGTGTGGATCCCCCAACGTTTTCTTACCTAGAATCTCCTGTAAACCTCAATTTTAGCTGAAAAAATCACTTTTCTCACATATTTTTGTGTGGGAAAGTTGTGGCATCATCGGGCTCACACAAATTTCCCACCACCCAGTGTTCCCCCCAGGTCTCCCGATAAAAATGGTGCCTCACTTGTGTGGGAGGCCCAAGTACCCGCTACAGGCAAGGGCACAAAACGTAGTGAGGCGACATCAAAATTGCCTATCAAAAAATGTTTTGGGCCCTTGCCTGTCGCGGGTACTTAGGCCTCCCACACAAGTGATACAAAAGGGGGTGGTGATGGATCATTTTTACCGGGAGACCTGGGGGAACGCTGGGTGGTGGAAAATTTGTGTGAGCCCAGTGATGCCACAACTTTGCCACACAAAAATGCGTGAAAAAAGTGATTTTTCAGCTAAAATTGAGGTTTGCAGGGGATTCTGGGTAAGGAAACTTTGGTGGATCCTTGCAACCCATACCTCCCTGGAAGCCCCCATGTGTCTAGTTTGCAGAAATATGTGGGTTTGGTAGGTTTCCCTAGATGGCTGCCGAGCACGGGGCCAAAAACCCAGGTTACCCCCCTTGCAAAACCAGGTGGTTTTGAGATAGGCAATTTTGATGTCGCCTCACTACGTTTTGCGCACTTGCCTGTCGCGGGTACTTGGGCCTCCCACACAAGTGAGGCACCATTTTTACCGGGAGACCTGGGGGAATGCTGGGTGGTGGGAAATTTGTGTGAGGCCGGTGATGCCACAACTTTCCCACACAAAAATGTGTGAAAAAAAGTGATTTGTTCAGCTAAAATTGAGGTTTGCAGGGGATTCTGGGTAAGGAAATATTGGGGGATCCACGCAAGCCATACCTCCCTAGAAGCCCCCGGGTGTCTAGTTTTCAGAAATGTGGGGTTTTGGTAGGTTTCCCTAGATGGCCGCTGAGCACGGGGCCAAAAACCCAGGTTACCCCCCTTGCAAAACCAGGTGGTTTTGAGATAGGCAATTTTGATGTCGCCTCACTACGTTTTGGGCCCTTGCCTGTCGTGGGTACTTGGGCCTCCCACACAAGTGAGGCACCATTTTTACCGGGTGACCTGGGGGAACGCTGGGTGGTGGCAAATTTGTGTGAGCTCGGTGATGCCACAACTTTCCCACACAAAAATGTGTGAAAAAGGTGATTTTTTCAGCTAAAATTGAGGTTTGCAGGGGATTCTGGGTAAGGAAACGTTGGGGGATCCAGGCAAGCCATACCTCCCTGGAAGCCCCTGGGTGTCTAGTTTTCAGAAATGTGTGGGTTTGGTAGGTTTCCCTAGGTGCCGGCAGAGCTAGGGTTCACAAACTACAGCTAGGCACTTTGCCAAAAAAGGGTAATTTTTCACTGCATAATTGAGGTGTGACCACATTGCATTTTGCACCGTTTCCTGTCACGGGCACTAGGCCAACCCACACAAGTGAGGTACGATTTTTCTCATAAGACTTTGGGGAACGCGGGGTGGGCGGAAAATTGTGTATCCACTCAGATTCCAGAACTTTCCACCACAGAAATGTGGGGAAAATGTGTTTTGTTTGGCAATTTGTTAGGTTTGCAAGTGATTCTGGGTAACAGAACCTGGTGGGAGGCAGTCAAGACACCCCATCCTGGATTCCCCTGGGTGTCTAGATTTCAATAATGTATAGGTTTGCTAGGTTTCTCTAGGTGCCGGCAGAGCTAGGGTTAAAAAACTACAGCTAGGCACTATGTCAAAAAAGGGTCATTTTTCACTGCGAAATTGAGGTGTGACCACGTTGCGTTTTGCGCCGTTTCCTGTCGCGGGCACTAGGCCGACCCACACAAGTGAGGTACCATTTTTCTCATAAGACTTTGGGGAACGAGGCGTGGGTAGAAATTTGTAGATTCACGCAGATTCCAGAACTTTCCACCACAGAAATGTGGGGAAAATGTGGTTTTTTGGACAATTTTTTGGTTTGCAAGGGATTCTGTGTAACAGAACTTTGTGGGAGGCAGCTAAGTCATCCCATCCTGGATTCCCCTGGGTGTGTATTTTTTGAAAATGTATAGGTTTGCTAGGTTTTCCTAGGTGCCGGCAGACCTATGGTTCAAAAACTACAGCTAGGCATCTTGCCAAAAAAGGGTCATTTTTCACTGCGAAATTGAGGTGTGACCAATTTGCATTTTGCGCCGTTTCCTGTTGCGGGCAGTAGGCCGACCCACACAAGTGAGGTACCATTTTTCTCGTAACACTTTGGGGAATGTGGGGTGGGTTTAAATTTGTGGATCTACGCAGATTCCAGAACTTTCCACCACAGAAATGTGGGGAAAATGTATTTTTTTGACAATTTTTTAGGTTTGCAAGGGATTCTGGGAAGCAGAACCTGGTGGGAGGCAGTCAAGTCACCACATCCTGGATTCCCCTGCGTGTCTAGTTTTCAAAAATGTATAGGCTTGCTAGGTTTCCCTAGGTGCCGGCAGAGCTAGGGTTCAAAACGACAGCTAGGCACTTTGCCAAAAAAGGGTCATTTTTCACTGCCAAATTGAGGTGTGATCATGTTGCGTTTTGCGCCGTTTCCTGTCGCAGGCACTAGGCCGACCTGCACAAGTGAGGTACCATTTTTCTCTTAAGACTTTGGGAAACGCGGGGTGGGTGAAAATTTGTGGATCCACGCAGATTCCAGAACTTTCCACCACAGAAATGTGGGGAAAATGTGCTTTTTTGACAGATTTTTAAGTTTGCAAGGGATTCTGGGTAACAGACCCTGGTGGGAGGCAGTTACGTCACCCCATCCTGGATTCCCCTGCGTGTCTAGTTTTAAAAAATGTATAGGTTTGCTAGGTTTCTCAGGGTACCCACAGACCTAGGGTTCAAAAACTACAGCTAGGCACCTTGCCAAAAAAGGGTCATTTTTCACTGCGAAAGAGAGGTGTGACCACGTTGCGTTTTGCACGTTTCCTGTTGCGGGCTCTAGGCCGACCCACACAAGTAAGGTACCATTTTTCTCGTAGGACTATGGGGGACGCAGGGTGGGTGGAAATTTGTGGATCCATGCAGATTCCAGAACTTTCCACAACAGAAATGTGGGGAAAATTTGTTTTTTTTGACAATTTGTTTAGGTGTGCAAGGGATTCTGGGTATATGGTATACCACTCTACAAGGGACTTATAAGTAAATGTAAGATTACAATCATGTGTAAGTCAATCAAACCATGTTTAGGGGAGTGAGCACAAGCACTTTAGCACTGGTCAGCAGTGGAAAAGAGCATAGCCCTATGGCCAACAAAAAAGAATTCCAGCACCACAAAATGGAGGTAAGTAGGTAGGAAAACCGAGGGAAGACCACCCTAAGCCTGACAGATCTAACACTAAACCATTGCATGGTTTAGTAAAGCCAAAAAGGGTTTTGTGTTGTGGTTGCACCACAAATGCCACCCCAGTGCAAAGTCATATTAAATCTAGTTTTTTTTTGTATTATCAAGAGCTTACCGTTAATGGAGTTTGGGTGTTGTCAGAACTGGAGTGAAACTCTGTAAGAGTTTGACTTTTTAGACCTGAGTTCCTAATGAATCTTGCTTTCAAGAGCAGGCCTTTGAATCCAGTAGTGGCACATGGAGGGAGTGGGGCGGGCGGTGGGGCGGGGGAGGGTTAGTGTGGGCGGTAGTAAACTCCTGAGTGATGGCATATGTATGGCTGTTAAAGATTGCAGGAATCTGTTAGCATGAGTTGAAAGCCATTTTGTACTTGACAGCCATTTTAGTTAGCTATGTGCTAGCCATTTGCTTTCTCCCTCTTCCAGAGCCTTGCTCATGCTCAGAGGAACCTGTAGCTGCCAGCATGCACCTGCTCCTAGTATAGAACTGTCAGGCTGTTCTAACTGATGTCAGCAACTCATTACTTCTCCTAATTGTTAACTGTGCATTTTCTGTATGACCATCTATGTGTGTAACTGTTCTCATGTGTACTTGTACTGCCTTCTTTTGAGCCCCTGTGTGGGTATATAAGGCCCCTGTTCTCTGTACTCCTTAGAATGCCTCCTACAGTGACTTGAGGGTACTGTGTGACGCAATCTCCCTCATGTGAGGTTTAATAAATGCATTGTTTTTATATTACAGCTTCTGTGCCAATCTCTTCTTTGTTGGTTTAAAATGACCAGGTGTATCAGTGAAACCCCAGAGAAGGTTTTTATTTCTTCATGGCCATCATCAGTTTGTGGTGGGGCACAAATTATGGTTAATTTATCTGACCATATGTGTTGAGTTTCAATATTTCTTTAGGTTGTGTTTCTAACGATAGATGCACTTTAATAGTGTCTTTCACTGAATTTCTCTTTTCTTAAATGTCTGTAAGGTATTAATACCAATTCTAATCACAACTTTTCTTTAACTTTTTTTGTGAAGTTCTGTTTCTTTTAATCACATCCCACATGTAATTCGTCATTGCACTAATACTCTAAATTATTGCAAACCCCCCTGCCCCCGCACAAGGTCTTCAGTTTTGCACAACAAGGGTTGGCCAAAGGGCCTTACCTATGGCCATGCCCAATTCTCAACCTGAACCTGGTGGTCAACTCCTACTGCAGGTGAAATCTACTGCTGACCTTTGACCAAGGCATCATGCTGCTTGCTGCAACAGAAAAGACCACTGAAACTTCTCGCTGTTTTTAGTTTGAAAACATTGTTACATTTTCACAAACATGTGTAGCGACATGAGTCCTTGGCCCTCTCATTTGCTCACCACCTAAAAAGTGTAACATTAAATGGCCATAAGCTTTCAAAGACAGAATAGATTTTGCTTTGTTTAGTAACTAACTGTTTATGCCTTTCTTCAATCAGTGGGCATAATTCACAAAGGTAGACTTACCCTTTTGTGTAGGTTTACTACTTTTCTGTATTAATAAAGGTACATTTCCACAAAATTGTAAGTTATCCTTTGTGAATGTCACTGGGTAAATGATCCTGTGATATCACCCACCTCATGTATTGTCACAAATTAGAAAAATAGTCCTTTTGCTACACTTATGATTTAAATGCAACCACTCAACTGATCGCAAGCATAATTTTGATACAGAGACTAGACACATATTTTTCCTGTTCCCGATAGATATCGGCAAGCAATCAGTCACTACAACATCCATCATAAATTTTTTCAGGGACTTACGGTTTTATGCATTGACCCTTGACAACTTTCCTTAAGGAGAACTGTAATACTGTGGCAACTATTGTCAGTGCAGTGTATAATACTATGTTTGAAAGATTTAGACAAGGGCCATAGAACTATCTCTCTTGTTTCCAGTGGTGTGCGGTAAACAAGATAGATGCTGTAGCACCCACCGACGGGCCTCTTCAACAACTCTATACAGAACGGTGAGGGTCTGAGTAGATAATGCTGTGGTGTGGGATTAGGTAGCTCTCTTTTGCTTAGTTTTCAGAAGCATTTGTTGTATTTTTCTGTGCCATTTCCTAATGAGCTTGTATGCCGACAAAATCTGTTTGTCTGAGATGATGCTTCCAGTTAGGGAGGCTGCATTTAGTCCAGGGAATGGAGGAGGCTGAGTGCAGGCCGGCCCGCCCTTTCTCCTCTAAGAGCATCAAGCATAATTTTCTGACAAAATAAGTTCTGACATTTTACACGTTTACCTTTTGGATAAGCTTATATGTGCAATCTCCTTCTGTCAAGCGCTAAGAGACCTGCCGGTATATATGCGCTATATAAATAAACAAACATAAACATAAACATAAACATAAACATAAACATAAACATATTTCTGTATTGCTCCAGACATTTTTATGTATGGCAGATTCAAACATGCCTGATTAAAACAAAACCTTTCACACTGCTTCAAATAAAAGAAAGTAGATGGATTCACAGCCTTCTTTTAAGGCTAAAGCTGGGGAAGCACAGGACACTTCCCTGAACAAAATTTTGAAAGATATTTAGGAAGTTCGTAATAACACTGATGTTATAAGTCTAGACCTAAGGCATATTAAACTACACATTGCAGCCTTTCCATGAAAGTTCCAGATGACAAAATTAACATCAGAGACAATCAAATTAAAATAGTCTAAGTGTCAACCTTAAGTCTCTACGGTTCCTTCAATATCCACATCTCTCGTTAGATTAAAAAAATTGCAGCAGTCAATATGATCACTGGATTTTCAATCTACTGGAAAATATTAAGGGTCAAAACTGGTTTTCCTAATTGCAGACTCTTTTACTGAAAGTCTTGAAAATATAATTCCCGGAACATTTTAAGATTAATAAAGCTCATTGAATTTCATCATAAAGTAAGGCTACTCTGTCCAAACCTTGTCAATGATCTTTAAAGTGCTTTGCCTTAATCATCTGGTTACGATCAGAAAATCATCTTGCGAAATAACATCTCTTATGGTAAATGGCAGCAAAATGCATATTCATCAGAATATACTGAAGGACTAAGCAACATTGTGCTATATCCTGTTTGTGTACTAATGTTCTCATATCTTAACTAGCTCCTAGCCGTTCAGCCAGTGTGAGTGTTCTGAGTGGAATGCTGGTGTGACAGAGATGCATGGAATGTTTGACGCCTGTGTGGTTTGGTGTGACAAGTGAAGATGTGCTGAGCATGAGGCAGGCGGCTCCTGGTGGGACTGCTGTACATTGAATATCAAGCTGCTTTACATGGATGCTAACCAGTAAATACGATCTAATAAAGAATTACAAAGATACAACTTGGCCACGTCTGGTACATCACAACACATTGGTTATAAATTTGGCCTATTTGCCCCATCTGTTATGAAGATTTGGAAAGGTAGTATCAATAAATGCTTCAATACTCCTCAGTATTTAATCTATTTTTTGGAACAACACCATGCTCCTCATATGGAAAATCAAGCAATTTCACTCCCTTCAGTTACCTCCTAAAATGAGGAAGACCTTTTGCTCTATATTAATCAACCTGGCTGCTTTTGGAGCTTTGGTCTTGTTTCTTTTTTATGATTGCCCCTGGGGTTCTTTCAATTTTGAATGTTTATTCATTCTTTCTCGATATGATATGTTGCTTGTAATGTTCGTCTTTTATCCTCTCCAAGCTACTTAGTAGTTATCTTTCTTCTTTCGACCATTATCTCAAATTATTTATTTGATTGCTGCACTTAAATTTACATTGTATGCCTTTTATCCTCTCTTCTTAAAATTGTCTCTTTTAATGTGAAAAGGTTTAGACGTCCAATGACGTGATACTATCGTCACTGGTTGAGGGGTGGGTTGGTGGATATGTTTCTTCTCCTACAACTAACAGGAAAAATAGCATTGCTGTTCTTTTCTCCACAAAGATTCCTTTCAAAGTTTAACATAAAAATTGGGACACTAATGGTATATTGTTATATGTCAAAGTTGTAATTGATAAAACCACTTTACACGTGGTTGATATTTATGTGCCTACAGTAGGTGAGGCCTCCTTCTGGAACAACACAACAACCAAACATTCTTAAATTAGGTAATGTCCTGATGATAGTTGGTGGTGACTTTACACTTATACAAGACCCTTTATTGAACCATCTTTTTTCATCTAAATACATCCCCTAAATCTCTCTCCTCTTTTCAGTTCTTTATTAATAGTCCTAAATTGTTACATATTTGGAGACTACATTTCCCAACTTAGAATAAATTTACTTTCTTCTTTAATCCTCACTCTTCATGCTCTAGAATTGACTATCTACTTACTTGTAGAAATGTATGCTACCTAGTATCTCAGCCTAAAATCCACCAGACTGATATCAATCATGGTCAAAATGGATGATTTTACTGCCCCTCAACCGGGTGTGAGGACGAACACAGATTTGTTTCTAATGAGACTAATAGAATTAAATTATTAGATGCCATTACTCAATGTTTCTTGTTTAATTGTGATGCAGATACCTCTAACATTCTAAGATAGGATGTTTTCAAAGCCACTAACAGGGATGTGGCCACATCAATTATGAACTATGAAAAGAACTAATTTACCTTTCAAAATTCAGAATTGGAGGAAGCCATTTTTAAGTAAAAATGATTATATATCTCTTAAAAATATTAAACATAAAATGCATTTGCAAAAACTTAGGAATTAACTCAATTTGTGACCAAGCAAAAGAGCTGGCCTACGATTATCAAATAATAGGGCTAAACTTCATTTTCAAATTAATACATCTGGGAGATTACTTGCCAATTATTTACTCATCAAAAATTATAGGAAACAAATTCATACAATTCACTCTAATTACTATTATTAACTACTTCTAAGGATATATTAACACAATTGTAAAATTACTACTTTAATCTCTGTAACAATCCTGTTGTGAGTAAACCCAATATTTAAGATGATTTCTTATTAAAATGTAACATTCCTTCTTTTTCCTGGACAACAGACAGATTTTAGAATCACCTATTCTATTAGGTGGAATACATTCTACCATAATCTCACTCGATTATACTCAAATCAATCAAGATTGTAAGATCTATGTGATGATTCTCACCATTCTATCATCTTGATTCTTTCATTATCCAGATCAAGTTGATTTTATGAAAGGCTGTTTTTCATCTGATAATACTAGGCATATCTGTCATGTTTTGTTTTGATGTCTCCAATGCTGGTCCATCTTCGTGTGTATTAGCATTGGATGCGGAAAATGCATTTAACAACGTTAATTGGCCTAACGTAACATAACAATTGGCAATTTTTATTTCATGTCATTTCTTTTTATAATTGTGGTCACAATTTTATTGCTGTGGTTAATGCCTACTTAGAGATACTAAACATGGATGTTCTCTCCCGCCTCTTTTTCCTTTTATCTATTGAACCCCTTCAAAATATCCTCAGGTCTTCCCATCATTTTATTGGCATTACTATAGGAAATACCATAGTTAATCCATGTATGCTCATGATTTGTTATTATTAGTTTCTGCTCCAGTTAATTCTATTCCTGCTTTTTGAATGTAATAATGAGTATTTAATGGTCTCAGGTTATACTCTCAATTTCATCCAAACATATTTTTTTCAAATACATAATTGTACCTTTCTCTAATACCATAAAACTTACATTGAAACTTAACAGTGAGTATATTATTACTAAAATTAGAAACACATATGAGAAATGGTCCTCTCTTTATTACGTTGGTGGAGTAAAGTACAATTTACAATATGGCTTCTGTACCTCAGGTTTTGTGTTTTCTTTCCACGCTACTGTTTTTTTCCAGATCATTTTACAAAACATACACAGCACTATATCCACTTTTAATAGATTTTCAAAACTCCTCAATTAACTCAATTAAGCTATTGCTCCACTTGAATGTTCTGAAGATAGTGGTGGGTTATCTTTTCCAGATTTTTAACATCGTCATTGTACAACAAGTATCCATTTCCACTATGTGCACTACTGAAATTGTATTTTAAAGAACGTCCATTAATAAAGATACAAATAAAAAAAAAATTAAAATATGTATATGGGGCCTCTACCTTGTGGACATTTATGGATCTTGGAATGTCTCCAGTTAAATAATGACAAGACTCGGTTGTAATCTTTATTTGAAAATTAATGTGAGTGGAATAACATAGAAAATACTCAATTTTCAATAGGTAAATCATTTATGAATCATCATGTGGGGAATATATTGACATAAGAGTGATTGAGTAATGCTCATAAGATATCATCAGATATGTTCATTTATACGACAGGGCAATGTGGCTGTATTTTTACCTGATACTTAGCTAAGAGAAATAGTACACATAATACTCCCTCCTTAAGAGGTAAACTATTTATGAAATATATATTTTTAGAGGGGGAACAAACTGATGTAAGAATTTAATTTTGTGATTAAATAATGTTATGTTTTACCACTTTTAGTCCAATTTATTGTATTGTTCTCTGCACTTTTATGATGTTTTTATTGCTAAATACATTTTTAATTGAAATAGAGCTCTTTTACATTATGATACATTATATCACACAGGTATCAAATATTCTAAGAAAACTTTCTTATGGTTGAATCCTCCAATCAAACCCGTAATGTTAAATTTTGGAAATCCTGGAAAGATGCTGGAAATTTACAGATATCCAAAGAATGTATAGATTATCGGATTCTGGGTAGATATGAAATGCTGTACAACTGTGTATAAATTTTTTTCCTAACGTTTTACCAATTACTAAAAATCCTTCAATTGAATTATGTTTAACTCTATTTACTTGATCTGCTCACGTGGCATCTAAAGTCTATAAGACATTTTCCAGTAACAACAATTTTGGTTTACAAACTATGGAAGATTTCTGGAATGGTGAATAACCCCTTTCACAAATGGCAACAGATATATTATGTACATTTTCTGGTTGATTACCATTTCTTTATATCACTCTAATCAATGTATTATTCATAACTGTATATGGAGCCCTGACAAGCTTTTTAAAGCTAGATTTACTGTTAATCCTAAATGCTGGTATTGTAATAACAGTAATGGTTCAGTGATACATGTTATTTGATTGGCCTATTGTCATTTTGGCCTCACATATTTGGGTTACAGTTTATAAAAGTCTTGACATTTCTGATAATATTACATATTTGATAGTTATTTGTATATGTGTTGCCCTTTCTTCTACTTAATCCCCAGTCAATAAACTAATTTGCTTTCTTCATTTCTGCATCACTTATATCTATAATTTCTAATTGGAGAAATGTCAAACTACTAGCTAGTCCTTAATGATACTCTTGCATAACCTTTACATGACAAGTTGATATACTATTAGCATTGTGTCCCACCAGTCCCTCCCTTAAATATGACATTATCTGGAAACTGCCTGATTATTATGTGTCTTTGTATATTTCATTAGTTATTAATTGAATGTATTAGCGTTACTAGGTAATATATTATATACTATATGATTCTCCTTAAGGAACTCAATTCTATAATTTCATTATTTTTCTTCTCTTTGTTTATGTTTCCTAATTAATACTATCAACTGTTATCAATATCCACATGTTGATGTTCTATTTACTTTTCCCAGTATTTCAACTCATGATTTGTTAATGTTGTTTATAAATATTATTATTATATTCTTCTCAAATCTTAATAAACCTTATCGAAATAGAACTCTCACTCTGGTGGTGAATTGATGTGTTATTATTTAAAGTTATTTTTATCATGTTTGTACACTGATTCGTTTCTGAATAGTGTATGCAATTTAAGAGATATGTTTCTGTACATGTAGTATTGGCCACAGTCGTTATAAATATGAAGGTTTGTGCTACTGGTATAACCACAATGATTAGGTGGCATCTGTTAAAGTCCAACAAAATCATACTTAACTTTATACAGCTCTGGTGTTTACACACTAAAGCACTGTGAAATTATAGCATAGTAAAAGGCAAGTATGAATGGTATCTACTTGGTGACTTTATATAAAACAGCGAAACAGGGACAGATGTGGAGGCATATCATCAAGGGACGGCGATAAATAACGCAAAGCGCGCTTAGTGCTTTTATATTTATTGCCGTCCATCTCTGGAATTTATCGCCCTGGTAGCGCGTTATTAGCAACGCGTTTCTCCAGGGCGATAAAAGTTCCAGTGATAGCGGGGAAATCGCCGTTTTGCACGGAACATCGCTGGTTTTCCAGTGATGTTCCCTGCAAAACGACGATAACCTTGCTGATACGACCCTGTGGTCGTATCAGCATAATCCACACCCAATGTTAGGGATAGGTAAGTCTGCATTTTAGCAGATGTTAGTTTTTGGCGAAAACTGCAGTTTTCTCCAAAAACTAACGTCTGCTTAAATGCTGGGGCAGCCTTGTAAATATCGCGATGTGCACATCAGCGATATTTGCAAGGTTGTACTGCCCAGTGACGTCCACTTTGCATCTCATTAGAGATGCAAAGGGAGGCGTCGGGTAAAAGGGTGCTAACATGCGCTAATGCATGTTATCACCCTGTTGTAAACTGGGCAAAAAGATTATCTCCGCTTTTTTGGCTTTTGAAGCCAAAAAAGCGGAGATAATGCCCTTGTTAATATGCCCCGTGCTTACTTTAAAGTTTTGGATCTGGTCGTCAGTTTGCGCTTTTGGCAATTTGCCCTACATGGGGGCATATTTACAAGGGCCATATCTCCGCTTTTTTGGCTTTTAAAGCCAAAAAAGCGGAGATAAAAATATTGCCCTATTTACAAGAGGGTGATAACATGCATTAGTGTATGTTAGCATCCTTTTACCCGACGCCTCCCTTTCCATCTCTAATGAGATGCAAAGTGGGCGTCACTGGGCAGTACAACCTTGTAAATATCGCTGATGTACACATCGCGATATTTACAAGGTTGCCCACGCATTTTAGCAGATGTTAGTTTTTGGAGAAAACAGCTGTTTTCTCCAAAAACGAACGTCTGCTAAAATGCAGACTTAGCTATACTTACCATTGGGGGTGGATTATGCTGATACGACCACAGGGTCGTATCAGAAAGGTTATCGCCGTTTTCCATGGAACATCGCTGGAAAACCAGGGATGTTCCATGGAAAACATCGCTATCGCTGGGAAATTATCGCCATTGCGCTATGCGTTGTTAATACAACGCTAGCATGGCGATAATTTCCTGCGGTTGCCAGCGATAACATTTTTCTCGCTAAGAGCGACCAGCGATAATTATCGCTGCCGCTTGTTAATATGCCCCATGGATGGCTGCTTTTGCTCTGTTGCAACGAAGAGGAATTTAAGACAACTGTGCATAAAATGAGGCAGGGCTGAATCTAACTGCTTGCATATGACAAATAGGCCTCAAGTACAAGTTGCATCGTTATTTGTTAGATTAGATTTTTTTTAAAACCTACAACCTAGAGCTCGCTATTTATTTGATGCGATTAATAACGACAATTTCGAAATTTTCCCTGAAATTGGTCAGTAAACACCAAAACATGCGCATGCCTGTATTTACGGGGACTTCTACTAGGTTTGACCCACGAAAATTATCAGGTAAAAATCCGACATAATTCCGACACTCCTGCAGACAGTATTTAGCACAATTGTCAGAATTTTATGAGGCACTCATAAATGAGTCCATACATTTTTTCAGACAAACTTGTGAGAAGAGAAAGGAGGAAGCTTAGGCCTGCTTCTGCAGAGTCGAGCCCCTATTTCATGCGCCTGCGAGGCACATTATTATTACCCGATATTTCTATGAGTTAATGCTTTATTTTTCAGATAGTACAGCTCGAAAACAGTTAACAAGGTTTGGCTCTTTCAGTTTCTGAGCTGTGCTGTCTGAAATAAAGCAATAGCTAAGAGAAACATCAGGTAAAATGAATTCCCCTTCGGTTCTGCAGGTGCATAAAACAGGCGCTCGGCTCTACGGTGCGCGAGCCAAGCTTATCGTGATACAGGCCCTGGTTGTGTGAAGAGTGTATGTCCAAAATCTTAGAAGAATGACGGAACTCACGAGCTACGACGGCAGGAGTACATCGTATCCAATAGATTCCCATATTCTATCATCATCATTTCCCTTTCATTTGTTCTTGCTACACAGTGGCTAGAATCAGCATATGGTACAAACTAAATTAGCCGCTAATAAAGTAGTTTTGCAACAGGCTCATATACATGTGCACCCAAAATATGGCTGCAAATAAGAACAGCTATTAACTCGGCACCTCTGTCACAGCTATCAGCTTTATATGCTTTTCAAGGCTGGTGCTTGTTCACTATCACACCTTATGATAGGATATATAGAGCCAGGGCCTCATTGATGGCACTTTGGCGTAGGGCAGAGCAGCAAGGCACCTTGCTGCGCTGCCCTAAGCCAAAATGAAAGGGCAAGAATACACAGGGGCAGATTTACAAGCCCCTTGCGCCACTTTTGCGTCATTTTTAACATGGGAAAAGTGATGTAAGGGTGGCGCAATAGGCTTGTAAATAAGCCCCACAGTATTTAAACAATACAGTGCATTCCTGTCCTTTCTGCTTTTGCTAGTACCAATTCGGCAGCCTAGCACCAATGGTGACTCAATTTCCACGCACCCCAAAGGACCCTACGATCAGCCCAGCTCTCCTACACAGTAGTCCCCTGCACAAGAAAGACCAGATCGGAAGGCCGCTCCTTATCCTTCCTCACGGCCAGAGCCTAGAACGCCCTTCCGCTCCACCTCAGACATCGCTCCCCATCTTCGCAAGGAACCTCAAAACCTGGCTCTTCGACAGACCCCCCTCCTTGATGGACTGGAACCTACACCCCCCCACCCGAGTGCCTTGAGACCCTTACAGGTGAGTAGTCACGATCTACAAACGTCTGATTGATTGATTGATTGGTGCCTGCATTGCAGGTGGGTTTGTTTTTGTGCAGGAAGGAGCACCTTCCTGCACAAAACCAATCCAAAGAGGTGTTTTCCTCTTTCTATGATTGCTGCAGAATGCAGCACACATGGAAAGAGGAAAAAAAGAGAAGAAATAAAGTTATTTTTCCTTGTTACACCGCACCGTGGGAGGCATATGGATCTGTCACTTCCCCAGGTTTATATCACTTTGTACATCTAGGGCAGCCTCAAATTCCATTTGTGTTGCATGGGAAAACCCACATCAGCGCCCTTGGAGTGGCTCCCGGATGCAGAGTAAGGTGATGCAGCAATTTGCGCTGAGTTGCCTTACTCATGATGTATGAGGCCGCTCAAAGCCACACAAGGTGGCTTTGTGTGGCTTCACAAATCTTTATGAGAGCCCTACATCACGCATGTACCACTTTATGTGGTGAAAAAGTGACGCAGGGCTCTCATGAAGAAGCCCCACAGAGTCCTATTGTGAATTCATCACCAATACTCATTGGAAATGTCCTGTTGGAATGGGCTCGTACAGGGGTGAGAATATTCCGTCAACGAAGACAGTCAGATGAGTGTCCTATGGAAGGTGAACAACAGAATAGAAGTGTGTATCTAGCAAAGGGAATCACTTTGAAACACAGGAAATGAATGTTTCAATAAATCTGTGTTCCAGCTCTGTTTACATCAGAAACTACAACACATGTATGTTATCAATTAAAAGAAGGTAATTGCTTCACTAGAACAGTAAAGCATTGACATCGACAATGCCAGCAGATCTGGCTATGCATGGAAACGCATGCAAGAGGATGCCTGTGTTTGCATGAGTTAAAGCCAGCCACACCACTGCGTGCTCATAAAATGTATTACTTACGCTACACACAAACAGGGACATTGCTCACCCTCCACCCACACAGGCACACCGCTCACCATGCACTCAAGCAGTCAGGCACCGTTTCACACAACATTCATATAGAGAGACAGTTCACTCTACACTCACACTGATATTTCTCACCCTACTCACATAGACGCTATACAGCCTGCACTCACACACATCACTCACCGTATACTAATACAGGCTTACCATTCACCCCGTAATAACATAGGCACAAACTCATCCTGCATTACACAAGCACATCACTCTCCCTGTGACACAGCCAGACATAGAACTCCTCCGACACTCACAGGTATATTGTTCAGACAACTCAACACCATTAGGCTCAGCAAGAGGGAGGGATAAAGAAGTGAAAGGAAAGAGTAGCTGTATCTGAGTCCCAGAGGGAGAGGAGATCAGCAGACCTCAGTGAATGAGACAGCAGTGAAGATCCGAAGCCCTTAGTGACAGTGGAGAAGTTAATGTGCCTAGCCCCTCTGGAGTGAGGGTGACATATATCAGGAGACCCTGGTAAATGCGGAAACGATCAAACCTATCAGCCCTGGAGAGGATAGAGGAAAGGGATATCACTAGACCCTGATGAAAGGGAGATCAGAAGCACACTGTGAGCAGAGGGAAAAGAAAAAAACTACCAGTGCCTTCGAAGTGAACATTTAAGAAACAGCAGCACCTGATGTGTGAAGGCAAACAATGATTATCAGCTCAATTGGCAGAGGAGGTACTACAAATATGGCAGAGATGAGGAGCAGTAAATGGGGCAGAACAGGGAGATTAGATGGGGAACCTTCTGCACCTAGCTTAAACCTCATGTAAAGAGAACACTTTCACGTACACAACTGCTCTTTGTCCTCCTCATTCTTCAGCTGGTCCATGACTCCTTCTCTGTGATTTGGCTGAGGTCGGACATCTGTGTGTCGGTAGGAGTAGTCAGGAAAGATGTGCTCCCTGGTTTTGGGGAGACTATTTCTGGGAGGAATCACAGTGTTTCTGAGGTGCATGATGAGTGAACATGCAGGAGGGGCTTGGGGCAGAGCTGTTCTTTGTTGTGACCAAAGCAGGAATCAGCAGCCAACTGAGCTGTGTCTGGTAATAACATTCTGTCTGGATGTTGTGCTGTAAAAGAGTCTGAGTTTCAGAAGGATTACCTGGGCTGCCCCAGGCCTGGTAATACCATATTTGTGGCAACGTGAAGACTACACTGTGAACATATCTGCTCTAGATGAAAACTGCCAGCTGCCTACAGGGAGCCTAAATCAGAAGCATAACAAGAGGAGGCTTGCTCATGGCTCACTCTATTCTCTCCCCCTCCGTATCCTTCATACTGAATTGTATCCCCTTCCTAATCAATCTCCTGTTGATCTCAGTACTGTTCTTCTTTCTCCCCATTTATCCGCTACCTCTCATAACTTACCTTTCCTAGCAAAGTCCCACTACCCTTCTCAGAATCCCACTGTTAGACATTGGGTCTCTGGTTGGCAGAGGTATGCACCCTGTCCAAGCAGGAACCACAGTCCCAGTCAGGGTATGTCACATACACACCATAAATTAACCTTTGCTCACCCTCTGGTAGCTTGGCTCAGAGCAGGCAGGCTTAACTTAAGAGGCAATGTGTAAAGTATTTGTGCAACACTTCAAACAGTAACACAGTGAAACCACTACAAGAAGACGCCACACCAGTTAGGAAAATAGACCCTAATTTCATAAACAAAACATGACCAAAACAACAAGAATCCAATAAGTAGAAGTAGAGATATGAATTTTTAAAGAATAAAAGTGTAACTAGCGCTTAGCAGCAAAAAGGGCTTATGGAGATTATTTGGTTGCGCTGGACCAGGGTAAAGTCAAGAGTTCAGGTCAACCGTGAGGGAGAGTGGGCCAGATACAGAAACCACACAAGGCCTGCTGAAATAACTACCTAAATCTTGGTGGCAACAGTGAGATGCGGGATGCAGCTGAGCGATACATCGGTTTCCATCCTGCAGTCGAGGTGATGTGTTAAATTTCTTCATGCAACAATAGTAATGTGCCGGGTCCAAGGACAAAGTGCCGAAGCCAGGAAGCATTGGTTCAGAAGCTGATGTGCCAGGCTTTTCCAAGCAGTGGAGGATATTCGATCGTCTTTCACTGCAGCTGCAGCAATGCGGCAGTTCCGATGCGGCTGCTCTGGAGGAGATGCTCTGGTTCCGAGTGCAATGCACTGGTCTTGTTCTTGCAACAGCGGCGATTCATTGATTCTACTTTGCGCAGCAAAGAATGCTTAATTTTCACTGGAGCAAGCACCTGGATCCACTTCCAATATACCAGGCTATGAAACAGGAGGTTATACTTTTATATCCCAGAGTCTCAAAACAGGAGGCAAGCCAGCATGCCCTTAGAGATCAATCTTGGTTCAAGCAAAAGTCCAGTTCTTCCTCAGCAGGAGCAGAAGGTAGCAGGCAAAAGGGCAGCATGACAGAAAAGCAATTCTTCCAGAGTAGTTGTCCAGCAGAGTGGCAGTCCTTGTAGCAGCACTGCAGTCCTTCCTGGCACAGTTTCTTGACAGGTCCAGAAGTGGCTGAGTTGGTGGGGTCAGAGACCCAGTATGCATAGCCAGTTGTGCCGTTGAAGTGGAGGTGACTTCAAAGATAGACTTTGAAGTACATAGAGGTCCTCCCATCCCAGCCCTGGCTCCAGAATCACTACGGGGGAGAGGGTTGCAAACCTTTGTGTGGGGACAGGACACTGCCCATTTAAGTGTAAATGGCAGCTCCTGCCTTCCATCCTGCCTATGATGACCCATCAGGATGTAGATGGCCACTCGGTCACACCTAACCTTCCTTTATGTGGGACTGTCTAGAGGGAAAGCACAAGGTCCAGCTCTCAGCCACCCCAGATGGGCATTGGAAACAGGCTGCAGGAACACAGAGCTAAGAGCAGAGAAATGCCATCTTTCTAAAAGTGACATGTCTAAAATAGTAATGCTAAATCCAACTTTGCTAGCAAAGAGGATTTATCATTACCATTCTAATGATACTAAACGGTATGCAGACATAATATCGATATACCAATATATCGATGTTTAAATATCGATATGACAGAATATCGACCATCAGGAATATCGTAGACCATAATATTGACATGCAGGTAAGAAATATCGTTTTAATTAATATCGATGTTAGTAATATCATTAGTAAAAATATCGTTGTTAATAATATAATTTTTTTTTAGTGTTTTGTATGTTAGTATAGGTGTAAAAAGTATAGCTTATTTTTGTAATGTATGTTTGAATTTTTTATAAGTAATTAATTTTAAGTTAATAAATGTTTGTGTATTTTAGTCCTGTAGTGGGTTTTGGGTTTATAGGGGAATAGGGTGGGAAGTAATTTAATTATAATATTTTTAATAATAGTTTTTTATAAGTTATTAATTTTTTTAAAGCAAAAAGATTGTGTTTTAGTTACGTAGCGGGTTGTGGGTTTATAGGGGAATAGAGTGGGAAGTAATTTAATTTGAATTATTTAATTAATAATTGTATTAATTCATATTTTTGTATTTAATAATTTATATTGCCAATTGTGTCAATTATTTGTTATTAATTCATTATTAATTGGTTATTAATAATTAATAATTAATTGGTAAATATGTTAATTGTGTAATTTTTTGAGGAGCGGGTTGGTGGTTTATAGGTGAATAGGGTTCGAAGTAATTTAATTTAAATTAATTAATAATGTTATTGTATAATAATTTGGTATTTAATAATTTATGTCAATTGTGTTAATTCATTTATTATTAGTTAATACTTAATTGGTTATAATGTTATTAATTATAATTATGTAATTAATATTTTATATTGTTGATTGTGTTACTTAATGTTATTAATTAATTATTAATCGGATATTCATTATTAATAAATAATTGGTAAATATGTTAATAGTGTAATTTTTTTATGAGTTGGTTGTGGGTTGATAGGGGAGTAGGGTGGGAAGTAATTATATGTTAATTAAAACTTTATTATTTTGTATATACAATATTTATTTAAAGTTATTTATTAGTAATAATTGTGTGAACTAAATTTATTTTTGATTGTTTTTAATTTGCTTGTTAATTGTTATTAGTTAATTAATTAATTGTTAAATAATTATGTTAATTGTGTAATATTTTACAATATTGGTGGTAACGTTTATAGGGAAATATAGTGGGAGGTATATTATTTTTCAAAAATTAATTATTTTGCAGGAGTGGGAAAACTAAATTATTCCCGTCCGCTATCCAACACTTTTCCTACTGTTACACTTGGTGGAGTGGGAATAGTAAATTATTCCCAGCCACTATCCAACTCTATCCCTACTTTTGCACTCGCTGGAGTGGAAATAGTAATTTTTATCCTTCCGTTATCCAACACTTTCCCTACTGTTGTACTCACTGGAGTGGGAATAGTAATTTTTACTCCTCCGTAATCCAACACTTTCCCTACTGTTGCACTCATTAGAGTGGTAATAGTAATTTTTACCCACCCACTATCCAACACTTTCCCTACTGTTGCACTCACTGGAGTGGGAATAGTATTTTAAATACACGCTATCCAACACTTTCCCTACTGTTGCACTCAGTGGAGTGTGAATAGTAACTTTTATCTACCCGCTATCCAACACTTTCTTTACTGTTGCACTCGCTGGAGTTGGAATAATAATTTTTACCCACTCGCTATCCAAAACTTTCCCTATTGTTACACTAGTTGGAGTGGGAATAGTAATTTTTACCCACCTGTTGTACAAACTTTCCCTACTGTTGCACTCCCCGGAGTGGGAATAGTAAATTTAACCCCTGTCTATCCAACATTTTCCCTACTGTTACGCTAGTTGGAGTGGGAATAGTAATTTTTACACACCCGCTATCCAACACTTTCCCTACTGTTGCACTCACTGGAGTCGGAATAGTAAATTATTCCCCTCCGCTATACAACACTTTCCCTACTGTTGCATTTGCTCTAGTGGGAATAGTAAATTATTCTACTCCGCTATACAACACTTTCCCTATTGTTGCACTTTCTGTAGTGGGAATAGTAATCTTATCCCCTACGTTATCCAACATTTCCCTACTTTTATAGTTAATGTAGTGTAAAATACGTTTTCAAAAATTAATATTAATTTTAATATTTTAATTTATTATATATATATTTTATTTTTAGATTTATATTACATGTTCATGTATATATATATATATATATATATATATATATATATATATATATGTACTTATGTTTCTAACATTTTGGTGCCGATTCCGATCCTGTAATACCTGGGTACAAATGGTCGTACGGAGCGTTTTCTCCATACGACTCATACCCGGGAATTCCACCGTACAAACCAGCAAGTATGATTCGTACAGAAATACCATTTCCGTACGAATCGTAAAAAACACCGTACGGCTAAAAAATACATACAATTCCGATCTTGGACAGCGCGTGCGCGACGTCTGCACGGAGTCAGGCAGCATTTTACGGACCAGCAAGTACGATTTGTACCTACAGCACTCCGCACGGCTATATTTTTACGGGAGCCAAAAAGTGCCAGAAAAGCTAAGTACGCTGCGATGCACGAGGAAAAGGGGGCCCGCTACGCGACGTACATGCCATCACCCACATCGTACGTGTCATCAAGTACGGTGCATACCCCAACATTGCATATGTACGGACCGTACCCCCCACCCCCGTATGTACGGACCGTACCCCCACCCCTGTATGTCCGCACCATACCCCAGGCGTACCCCCCACCCGCGTATGTCCGCACCGTACCCCAGGCATACCCCCCACCCGCGTATGTCCGCACCGTACCCCAGGCATACCCCAATTCTCGCGTATGTACGGTCCGTACATACGTGAGGATTGGGTACGCCTGGGGTACGGTGAGGACATACGTGGGTGGGGGGTACGCCTGGGGTATGGTGCGGACATACGCGGGTGGGGGTACGCCTGTGGTACGGTCCGTACATACGGGGGGTGGGGGGTATGGTCCGTACATACTGGGGGTTGGGGGGTATGGTGCGGACATACGCGGGAGGGGTGGGAGGCTGGGGGGGCCGTACGACTCGTACCCCGGGCACAAGTGTACTCGGGGTAGGGGTCGTACAAAGTTCGCTCCGTACAGGGCCTTTTCCATGCGCTTGTGTTTTCGGACGGGCGGTACGGACCGTACTTGCGCGTTCGGACTTCAGTTTTACGAGTTGTAAGTAAACCTGTCCGGGGACGTCTCGTAGACTTTTCCCGAGGCGATTCGTATGTATTTTCCACGTACGAATCGTACTTCACCGTTTGTACGGGACTTGTACGATTCGTACGTAGAAAAATACGGATACGAGTCATACGGGAAAAAAAATCCAGGATCGAAATCGACCCCAATATAATTAAATAAAATAATTATTTATTAATATTATTAATTTTATATATAACAAAAAATGTGTTTAATTTTTTTATATTACATGTATCATTTTTCAGTTTTTAACATTTTTGAATAATTCTAACTATGTTTTTATTATTTAATCATTTATATATTTTTTTTAAGACATTTAAAAAAAGCCGATATTTTAAACAACAATATTTTAAACAACGATATTTTGGTTTCGATATTTTTATACTTACCATTGTAGAGATAGGCTGTCAATATTCTGTTCATCAATACTGTGAACTCGATATTCCTGTAGCTCGATATTCTGTCCGTCGATATTCTGTCAGTGATCCATATTAAACATGACAGAGCTACGACTTCTCAATCAGGGATTACAGCTTAGAAGTGTAATAAGGAAGTTTCAATAGTAACCTATGAGAGGGGTAGGTCTCACAGTAGTGAAAAATAATGTATTTGTTTTTCACTACAAGGACATGCAAAATTCAAATTTACATGTCCTATCTTTTTTTCTTACACAGCACCCTGCCTTATGGCCTACCTAGGGCCCACATTAGAGTTGAGCTATATGTAAGAAAAGTGGAGTTTAAGGCTTGGCAAGAGGGTTTAAATGCCAAGTCTACGTGGCAGTGTAAACTGCACACGCAGGCTCTGCAGTGGCAGACCTGAGACATGTTTAAAGGGCTACTTATGTGGGAGTAATAATCGGTGCTGCAGGCCCACTAGTAGCATTTAATTTACAGGCCCTGGGCACAGGTAGTGCACACTACTAAGGACTTACAGATAAATTAAGTATACAATTTGTGGATAAGTTACTGAAACCAAGGTTAGAGGAGAAGCCCATGCACTGTAACACTGATTAGCAGTGGTAAAGTGCTCAGAGTCCTAAGCCAACAAAAGGAAGGTAAGAAAAAGAAAAGAGGAGGAGCAAGGCAAGAAGTTTGGGTTGAGCCTTTAGACAAGGCCGATTCCCAAAGCCCATCTACAATATGCTTTCCCCTTCTTAGTGTTTCCATTATCCCCTGCTTCTTAGTACTGTCCTGACATTTTTACTCCAGTAACTTTCTCCTTCCTTTAATGGCCCTTTTCCCTTCCTAGTATCCTATTCATAGTACTCTCCACCATTCCTAAATTCTCTTCATGATTCTCTACTGCTCCATAGTGTACTGCACTCTTACACTACTACCCCTGCACTTTCTACCATTCAGTAATCTTCCCATGCCACTAATATTGCAGAACCAAATCCTCTGTACGCCCTTCCCTTCCTGTACCCTTGACCACGTAGTATTGGCCCACAGTTGTTTTTTCTCTATTCCCAGTGCTAGCATATAACTCCTAACTACTATCGTCGCTGTTCTCACCCCTTCACCTATGCTTGGCTCCCTCCAGTACCCACCACTTGCTCCACCTCAGACAAAAGGCCAGCAGTTCCTTCAGGCCTTTGTGCTAAGTAGACAAAGTGAGGGGCTTAGTCATCTAGGGTTCAGGGCCTGACATTAATCTCTCCTCCCTTTGCACATGAAACACACACCATCATAGTGGCTGTGGACCACTAGCAGTGCCCAGAATAACTAAAGTAGGGATAGGGATGAAAGATGGGGCCAGGCCCTGGATAAGATGGGTGCAGGCAGTGAACGAGTGATTGATTGGGGGAGGGATAAGGGTAGAGAGGAAGGATCAGAGAATAGATTAACAGAAGCAGAGGCTTGGTCAATGAATTGTGATGAAAAAAGAAAGTTAAAAAACTCACAAATGACATACTCAAGGGGGAGGGATTAGGTGAGATAAAGAGCCGGGTCTTAACAACGTTGTAGCTCTCCAGAATGACAGGAAGGAGCCTAGAGTGAAAGGAAGGCCTTTAAAGTCAGGAACGAGCTTGGAGGATCAATGAGGAAGAAGGCCAATGGCCAGAGCCTGTCATGATGGGCAATAGGCAGACCAGGCAATAAAAGTACAGGGGGGTTGAGGAAAGGGTATACCTGTGAAAAAAAGAAGATAGTTGAGATGGAACCAAATTGCAGCATGGTGACAGTTTTCCTCTTGCTGCCATTGAATTGCTATATTTTAATGCAGTGATCAAGTAGGAGCCACCTTACACCAGCAAATAGGAGTACAACACAAGTACTCTTTTGGCAGAGACACACAACTTCTGCCCAATCAACTACTGCAGTCAAGGATATCAATAGGTGAGCAGAGTTGAAACCCCTCTCTCCTAAGTGCTTCTTTTTCTGTTGACCACATAAGCTCTTGTGACAGTGTGCCCTGGAGTGTAGGGAATGCATTGTTTCCTATATAGCACCTGTATTCCAAACTCGTCTATGAGCAAGACAAAGTGTTTTAAAGAAAATTTGCTTGCATCTAGAGTAGTTCTTTAAATGTTTGGATGCAGACGCTTGCCAAGATATATTGAGAATGAGCTGAGCTGCAGAATTCTAGATAATCTTCAGACATTGGATATTTTATTGCGATACTCCCAGGAATAGGGAGTTTCCATAGTTCAATTATGAAATAATGAGGGCCTGCCCCACCATTTGACATTAGTCATTAAGGAGCAAATACATTTTATTTTCAGCATCCTCATAATCAGGAGACATGGAAGAGATCGTATTGATATGATATGAGTTTCAAAAGACAACTGATGATCAATCCAAATAACAAGATTCATTGCAGAGGAACAAAGAACAAGGGATTCCCCTATTCACCATTGGGGAAACCAGTTGACTTGTGGTTTTCCAGATGGTAGGATTTTAGTCTATTCACTGTTAGGTTGCAAACAACTGCTGACATTCATTGGATAGAAGTCCATTTGATGGCCTTGTCATTGTTGTCTATGGTAATGATAATTTGAGTGTTGTCTGCATACAACAGGATCTTAAATCCAAAAGACCTGATAATGGTGGTTAAGGAGGCCATGGAGATGTTAAACAACATAGGGCTGAAGGCAGAACCTTAGGAAACACTACCGCCTATTGAGAAAGGCTTGGTTTAAAAAGGCAGAATTTTGCCATTTTGCCAGCTTGATTTGTACTCTTGCTAAGTGTGAGCGGAATCAGTTCAGAGCTTGCTGACAACCCCCAACATCTGCTAAAATGGCGATGATGGTGGTATGGCAGACAGTGTTAAAAGTAGAGAGTTCTAAAAGGACCTAGGCAGCCAATCTGCCCTAGTTGGAAATCAGCCTATTAATGTCAGTTATGGCAAGTAATGCCAATTCTGTGCTATTGTCAGTTCTAATGTTAGGCTGTGTGTCATTACACAGTTGTCTATTAATCTCTTTCTCCAAGGTTTTGTTTGGAAAAGAGAGTAGTAATATGAACCTATAATTGGATGGTATTGCAAGATCAGCTGGAGATGTTTTCAACAAAAGAGTGATCATGGCCTTTTTCCAAGCTAACAGTACATAGGAAGAGAATAAAGAAGGATTACGCATATCAGTAAGAAAAGGTGTAATCTAGTCACTGGAGTGATTCAAGATCCAAAGGAGTAAGGATTCTCACTTGAACCACCTTTGACTGCTATTAGACTGTTCAAGACTGATTGTTCACTAAGAGGAGGGAAACAGAGAAGACTTTCTTGTTCCTCATTAGCTGAGGAAAATCTAAAGAGCCAGGGTGCTAATGTTTTGGTAGGTTTTCTCTATTTTGTCCTTAGATAATTTAGCCAAATTATTGCATAGGAGCTGGGGTTAACCAATGTATGACTGAGTTATTTGATAATCTAAAATAGTTTATTAATTTTGTTCATCAAAGCATAGTATGAGGATTTTCCTGAATTAATCTTTTTCATGTAATTGTTAATACCTCTCCTATAGGTACTTTTAATAACCTCATCATAGTTATTTCTCCATCTCTTTTCTAATTTCTTGGATTGTCTTTTTACATGCCTTTTTTGGTCAGTAATCCATGGTGCAGTAGGCGCTTGTCATATTTTGAATGGAGCAATGAGTCAACGCAATATCATCTAGAGCTTTAGTGCTCCATATGTGATAATTATCTACAATGGTATCAATATTTTTATTGGGCTTAACAACATTTTCTTTTCTAACGACCTGATTAAAATGTGACAAGTGAGCATTAGGCCAATGGTGGGAGAGGTTGCTAGACCCAGCCTTGCTGCTGTTGTTCCTTTGCATACAAATAACAAAGTTAACAGGAACACCATAGCGGCCAGACCATAACACATGGATGTGTTTGTTTGAGTTACCACTATCTGGTGATAGAGAAGATAGCATCCAGTGGATGTCCTGCATGGTGAGTAGGAGAGTGAACCTATTGATCAAAGTACTAAAGCATGCAGAAATTATAGAAACTTGAAGAGCCTGAAATGGCAGAGTCTTCTGAATGCAAATGTAGGTGTCCTAAAAGAGTGAACTAGGAGTATTTCATTACTAGGGGAGGCAGAAAGTCCCTGATATTCTCATTATTATCATTGTGAGTCGAGGAGGCCGATAAATGAAAGCCCCTGGAAAGAACATGATGCACTAATTTTTAGCTAAAATATAAGTACTTCTGCATAATGAATATTAACATCAAGGTGCCAATTACGATCCGGTAAAAAATTTCCCCGTACGACTCGTATCCGGTCTTTTTTCCGTACAAATCGTACAAGTGCCGTACAAACTGCCAATTACGATTCGCATGGGAAAAAGACCATACGAATCGCATTGGGAATCATTCCCCACACGTCCTCGGGTCGGAAAATGTGTCCGACACGTCCCCGGACGATTTACCGTACAAATGAGAAAAGTGAAGTCCGACCGCGGAATCACGATCCATCCCGTGCGTCAGAAGTTACAACCGTATGGAAAAAACACTGTCCGCACCTAACACCCATAGCAACCATGGAGACATGTGCCCGCATACGCGCCAAACACCCCCCCCAGCCCCCGTACGTTCGAGTCGTACCCCCCCATGTATGTACACCCCCCGTGTATGTACACCCCCCCTGTATGTACATCCCTGTACGTGTCGTACCCCCGTGTATGTACACCCGTGTACGTGTCGTACCCCCCCGTGTATGTACACCCGTGTACGTGTTGTACCCCCCGTGTATGTACACCCCTGTAAGTGTCGTACCCCCCGTGTATGTACACCCGTGTACGTGTCGTACCCCCCCTGTGTGTACACCCGTGTATGTGTCGTACCCCCCCTGTATGTACACCCGTGTACGTGTCGTACCCCCCGTGTATGTACACCCGTGTACGTGTCGTACCCCCGTGTATGTGCACCCCTGTACGTGTCGTACCCCACCCGTGTATGTACACCTGTGTACGTGTCGTACCCCCCCTGTATGTACACCCGTGTACGTGTCGTACCCCCCGTGTATGTACACCCGTGTACGTGTCGTACCCCCCCGTATGTACACCCGTGTACGTGTCGTACCCCCGTGTATGTACACCCGTGTACGTGTCGTACCCTCCGTGTATGTACACCCCTGTACGTGTCGTACCCCCCGTGTATGTACACCCGTGTACGTGTCGTACCCCCCGTGTATGTACACCCGTGTACATGTCGTACCCCCCGTGTATGTACACCCCTGTACATGTCGTACCACCCCGTGTATGTACACCCGTGTACGTGTCGTACCCCCCCTGTATGTACACCCCTGGACGTGTCGTACCCCCGTGTATGTACACCTGTGTACGTGTCGTACCCCCCCGTGTATGTACACCCCTGTACGTGTCGTACCCCCTGTGTATGTACACCCGTGTACGTGTCGTACCCCCCCTATATGTACACCCGTGTACGTGTCGTACCCCCCGTGTATGTACACCCGTGTACGTGTCGTACCCCCCGTGTATGTACACCCCTGTACGTGTCGTACCCCCCGTGTATGTACACCCGTATACGTGTCTTACCCCCGTGTATGTACACCCATGTACGTTAGAGTCGTACCCCCACCCGCGTATGCATGGAGCGTACCCCCACCACAACATTCTAAGTACGGAGCGCACCCCAGGCCCCAACATCACAACCGCATGTACGAGTCGTACCAAGCCACACACAAGGACAGCACTGTACAACAAAATGGCCCATGTACACACCGTACACACGCTAAAAACGCACGTACACAACCAGGACAAACCAAAACGACACAAGAATACACCATTCGAATGGCACAAAGCCACAAAACATGTCCAACAACCACAAAAACAACACATTCACTGACCTGCAACTGCCAAAATCCCAAACAGAGGCCCAAAACACCACCACTCCTTATAACACACCCACCCAAAGTTCAAACACAGCCACACCCACCAATGGACCAATAAAAAGGGCCCACACACACAAACCATGAGCCTTTGCAAGAGACTCACCGCTGCCAGACCCCACAACCTACAGCACCATACTAGAAGCTTTACCACACCTTACACTTGCACACCTTCACACACACACCTTCACAAACACCCCCTCATCACATTCACACACACACCTGCACAACCACACCCACACACCCACAACCATCCACACACACCCCCCCACCATCCACACCCACACCCCTCACCATGCCCACTAACAAGAATCCAAAGTTCACTAGCCGAGAGTTGGAGGTCCTTGTCGATGAAATCCTCAGAGTCGAGCCACACCTCTTTGGAACATTGGTCAGACAGACCAGCATTTCAGCAAAAACAGCCATGTGGCAGACCATCGTCGATGCTGTGAATGCTGTTGCGGACACCAGAAGGAACAAGCAGGAATGCCAAGCCAGGTGGTACGATTTGCGGAGGAGGGTCCGAGCCAAGATGACGGATGAACACAACAAGGCCAACGTCACTGGAGGAGGGCCGTCCCGCAGACCCGTACACTACCATCCCTGGGAGGAGAGGGTGATGGCCATACTGCCGGTGGAGGCAGTCGAAGGATTAGGAGGACTCCGAGACCCGGGTGAGTACACAAAAAACGCACCACACATGGGGGGAACGTCATCCACAACCAAACTCACAAACAGGCACGCAACCACCCCAAGCTATCGCATGACTCAACCACACTCCATGAACACGCACATGCCACTGGCGCCACCATGCCCCATGCACCCAGCTGGACAATGTCAAGTCACAAGCCATAGAAGACACCAACACATGACACGGTAACCCTGATGGCGGGAGGGTGGGCCCCAAAAATCACATAGTGCAACTCAGAAGCAGACAACAATGCCCTCTGCCCATATGGCCTAGGTCACAGCCAGACAAACAGTGTGTCCCCACACTGGAAAGACTTGCCAGCAAATGGCGGACGCCTTGCATCAAGACATGGGGGTGAAGGCACGTTTTTGCACATGACAGCAGCTAATGAACAGCCAACACTGTGAAAGAGTGGCAGCACACACCACCACAGCAGCAGTGGAGACACAGACACTACACCCAATGGGTGCCTGGAGATCAGAAACAAACTCACATCAACAAGCCAAGGGCCATTCAAAGATCTGCAAAAAGTGTGTGCCCAGGAAGCTGGGCTGAGGTGACAGAGGGTGACACACAGAGGGAGGGAGAGGGGGACAGAGAGGGAGGGAGACACAGGGAGACGGACAGAGGGAGGAGGCCGACACACAGAGGGAGGGAGAGGGGGAGAGAGAGGGAGGGAGACACAGGGAGATGGACAGAGGGAGGAGGCCGACACACAGAGGGAGGGAGAGGGGGACAGAGAGGGAGGGAGACACAGGGAGACGGACAGAGGGAGGAGGCCGACACACAGAGGGAGGGAGAGGGGGACAGAGAGGGAGGGAGACACAGGGAGAGCAAAGCAGCCTTGTGGTGTGTGGGAATGTCTGCTCGTCAGCAGGTGGACTGCGTGCATGTAGACAAGGGTGGCCAGTGCCAGCACCCCCCCTCTCCTCCATGGCAAAACACAGGGCCATGTCACAACCTGTGCACGAGCACAATGACAGCTACCTGCATCATATAAGTGTGTGGAACAACTTCATGTGCCCACGTACAGTGCTACACGGAAGGCGCCAATGCACGGCTCGCCACACCTGCCCACTCCACTGCTGACTGCAGTCACACTTGACGCAGCAAGTAAGACTGTGCCACACATAGGTAAAGTCGCCAAAGCTGTGCCCAAGGGACATACCCATGCACAAGTGCACTGTGAGTGGAATGCAAGACAGATCCAAATTCCCAGAGGAAATGTGCCAACTTTGAAAGTAATGAAACATGGATGTTGCATGGAACAAAATTAACATTGTCTCTCTCACACACAGGTCAACGTCGTGGTTCACCCCCCAACACTGGGGGGGAAGACTCACAGGACCCGGCTCTGCGGGAGGCCGATCCCACCGGCAGTGACGACTCTCACCACTCTGTGGACGACCCCGACCAACCTGGCCCCTCTGGTGTCCAACGACCTGCAGCACCTGCGTCAGGTACAACGGGGCCAACCACCACCCCCACTCCTGCCACATCCCAGGAGACACCCAGGATCCCTGCCCCACCACCACAAAGCAGCCAATCTGTCCAGGAGGGACAAGGTTCTCCGGGCACCCAGGAGGAGGCAGGCGACACCGCAAATGCCATCCCTCAGGGGTCCCGGTGACCCGATGTGCCCACAACGGCAGGCCAGGCGCAAGTGGGCAGGGGTGGTGGGAGTGGAGGACGGCGGAGGCGCCAGCCTGACCAGTTGGCTGGGGAACCGGTATATTCCCATGTCCGAAACATCCTGGACACATACCGGCAGGACACCACGGGCATGGCCCAGGTTGTGTCCATCCTCGAGGGGATCAAGACCCAGCAGGCCCAGCAACATGCCTGTCTACTGCAACACCAACGGAGGATGGAGGACAGACAGGCTGAGCTCGTGACGGTGTTCACGGGAATTCACAGTACACTCCGTCGGATGGCCGACAACATGGGCAACCCTCCCTATGCCAGAAGGCGTAGAACATCACCACCCACAGGGAGGGATCAGGAGGAGGAGGAGGAAACATCCGATGGAGCATCCCAAACATCGTCACGGCCTGCTTCTGAGGGTCCCCGCAGGAGGGCGGATCGTCCACGGAAAAGACCGTGAGGGTCGGCGCTACAGCACCATCTCCCAGGACACCTGGCCTGGCACCTGGCCCACTGGAGCAACAGCAGCACAGCATCAAAAGACATTCTCTGCCACATGGCCTTGCTGGTCACTGTCTGACCAATGTTGACAAAGACTGTGGCATGGACTCTGAGGATTTCTAATGGCAAGGACACCAACTCCCCTAGTGAACTTTGGATTCCACACACCCGGAAAGCCCCTCATGTCAAACCCCCCCCCCACTAAAATAAAAAGTCACACGATGAAGAGAAGATGCCTGCTGGTTGCATTATTACCTTACATGTGTCTTGTGAAGTCTAAACATGCCTGAGTTCTCTTTTGACTTCAACCATCCACACCCTGGGGCCTGAGTCTGGCACAGGACACACGGGTCACAGTGTATTAGGCAAGACAGACATGGAGCACCATACACACCCGTGATGGGCCCAACCAGCTGAGAGGGTGGCCGCTCAACCGTGCCGACAGACATATTGAGTACAGCAACAGTCATGCGCAGAGGTCAGGGATCATGTCGAGTGTCCTGGGGGGCACCCAGGTATGTGTAGACAGGTGGCAGAACCATGTCCTGCAAGCTTGAGTCCCGTGGATGCAGAGAATGGTGGCCTGGCCAACGTTGGATGCATGGGAATGGCACATGTCACAATACCCACACAGTCATGGACATCATGCACAATACACAGTCTAATCCCACACAAACAGCTTGCATCTTGCTACTCTACACATAGACACATAGCCACTATCACGGAAAACCATGCCAGACATGCCGGATGCACCGTGGCAACACACCAGCATTGACTGAGAAGAGGCACCTTGGAGGCATAGGGACACCTTTATTAGTCATGTATTCGGGATTGCAGAGGCAACTCGAAGTACACATGAACAGTTCATGTGGAGTAACATGTGGGTCCAACACTGGCACCCCCCCTTCTGCAGCACAAATGCGTGATAGCCTTGGAACTGGCACACAAGTGTCGGGTAACAGCTAAACACCCCCAGCTGCTCACGGAGAGCCTGCCATACACCATTGATCCGCTGATGTGGAAGTCCCACAGCATGTCAAGCCAATGCAAACCGTATGTGTCCGAGGGCAGTGTTACACACATTGATGCCATCATCACATTCCACAATCCCATCACTGATGACTGTCAACAAGTCTGACCATCTATTCAGGTGTACCCAGCTGCATGTAATGTGTACCATGGTGATGCAACATGTCTGCAGAGGAACCAAACATCGACAGGGGCAGTGTGCATACATCGTGAACAACTGCCACACCCAATACACCCCTGATGCATCCCTTACCCTAAGGAGACTTCCAAACGTGTCCGTGCCTGTAACGCTGAGTCAGCAAACGATGACGTGTCCATGAGAATTAGCAGTGCCACAACAATGCAACCAGCAGACGGCATGCGCAAGTACCTGGGGAAGAGAGACACACAAGAAGTCAGCCACAAAAAGCACAGCCACTTGCATGTGCATGTACTCGACACATGTATGGATGACAACATGCTAGGTCACAATTATGACTGGGGAAATACAACCATCACTGGCACCATCACTCCAGTGACACACCCACACACACCTCTGACTCACGTGCCATACATGCAGGTGGAGACACACATCGCAACACATGCCACACGGGGACCAATGCGTGCACACTCAGACACTGGTACTCACCACTAAGCAAAGAAGTCGCGTATGAGCCGAGTCCGGATGTCCTCTTGCGGCTCCACATCCTCCACATCACTAGCCCCATTGCCAAGCCCTTCGTCCTCCCCGGGTGGATGGTCCTGGTCATCTTGATCCAGGATGAGTGGCACAGCTTTCTCAACTGCCATGTTGTGCAGCATGCAGCAGACCATGAAGATTTTGCAGACCTTCGCCGGGGCATATGGGAGGGCACCGCCGGTCTTGTGGAGGCATCGGAATCGGCTCTTCAGGAGGCCAAACGTCCTCTCTATCACTCGCCTTGACCGGCCATGGGCGGTGTTGTAGCGGAGCTGGGCCGGCGTGATGGGTTTGCGGAGAGGTGTGATCAGCCATGGCATGTTGGGATAGCCAGCGTCCCCTACATGGAAAGCACATGGACATAAGCAGGACAGGAGAAGCGGTCGTGCTGGAAGTCTACGCAAAATACAGGACAGACAGACTGTACCCACCAACAACACATGCTCGTTCGTTGCGCAGCTGCGTCATCATTTCAGGCACCCTGCTACGCCTCATGATGTAGGCATCGTGTGCTGATCCTGGAAAACGAGCACAGACATGTGAAATCACCATGTTGGACAGACACACCACAAGGGCATTGATGGAGTGGTAGTGCTTGCGATTCCGGTACGCTACCTCCTGTGCCTGTGGTGGTACCAAAGCCACATGTGTCCCATCTATGGACCCAATGACATGGGGCATCCCTCCCAGGGCATAGAATCCACGCTTGACCCCAGTCAACATTTCAGGGGTAGGAAAATGGATGAAGTCATCCAGGTGAATCAACATGGCCTCTAAGAAATCATGCAGCACACGGCAGAACATGCTCTGGGACATGCCACCAACATGAGCTATGGTATTTTGAAAGGTACCCGTGGCTAGAAAATGTAGGGCTGCCATTACCTTCAGCTTGGGTGTCAGTGCCGTAGGATACCTGTGCAGAGGTTGCAGGTGTGGTGCCAGTCTCGCCGTCAAATCCAGAATCAACCGTTGGGGGAAGCGGTAGCACCGGATACAGTCATTCTCCCACATGGCAGCCAAGTCCGGAATTGGTCGGGGAAGAGGCGGCGCTCTGCAGTAATTTGGAAGTGACAAGGAAGAGTGAGTGCACCACAACAACAATTAATTTGTACTGAGCACATGTTAATCTGTCTATACACATATGCCACATACGGAGTCAGGTATGTGCCACATGCCCTGGACACGTATGACTGCCAGGTGACACTCCTACCAAGACCCAGCTACACACGGAGATTGTGAACCTCCACATGCCATGGCATGGGATTAGCTGTGTCCCAGTGCAAGTGAACAGCCAGACGCAACACAGGAGTGACATACATCCACACATCAGCAGAAGTAGGATGTCGATTGCAGAGACTGGTAGCGGAACACTAGAGCCACAGGTCACATTACATTACACTAGGACAGCCCACACACCTTGCCATGAAGGTGCACATGTCATGACTCACCACACATTCATAGAGAGGATGCAGACATGTCCTTGTTACGCTACTCCGTGTCCCATGCATACATACGCACCTCACATCCGATACCACATGTGGCATGGTGTGCGGAACAGTGTGCAATGTCAATCTACACACAGACACATGTTGGTTGCTGCAACAGCTGCAGCTTTTGAGGGAGCTCCAACATCAACCTAATGGGAACCCCCCACACATACATGACATTGTCACATCACGCACCGTGGGTAGTGACATGTCAGGTGTGGTAACCCCTGTACCGGGCCTCAGGGGACACTTCCGTGTGTTGGTGTCCGTGCCATGCCAGTGACGCTCATCCCAAGTGTGCAGTGCGACATGCACACATGTCAAAGGAGTCAAGGGCATGCCTGGCACACATTGCACCGTCACACATTACATGTGTACACATCTCATCATACATCTGGTGCCTTCTCGACTCTGGAGTAATGTGCCACATCACAGCCTTTCACACCTGTGCCCCACACATGTAGTACTGCCCAGACAATGCCTTGATGTCCATCCATGGACAAGTATGTCAGCCCTATTCCTTCCTGTGTGCTGCCTGTCACCACTGTGATGTGTGAAAACCACCGTACTGCTGCTAAGAGGGCCTGTGTACGTTCTCATATCACTAGGGGAGTGCTGCCGTATGTGTACCCATAGTGATGGTGAGCGTACAGGCATGTGTACGGTCAGTAAGTACGCATTAGCAAGAACACCCATAGTGGTACGGCCCGTACACGCGTGCGTACGTTCACTATCACTATGGGTGTCCTCGCGTATGCGTACTCGTAGTGGTACGGCCCGTACACACGCCTGTACGCTCACTTTCACTATGAGTACGCATACGCGAGGACACCCATGGTGGTACGGCACGTACACACGCCTGTACGTTCACTATCACCATGGGTGTCCTCGCGTATGCGTACTCGCAGTGGTACAGCCCGTACACACACCTGTACGCTCACTATCACTATGAGTATGCATACGCGAGGACACCCATGGTGATACTGAACGTACAGGCATGTGTACGTGCCGTACCACTATGGGTGTTCTCGCGTATGCGTACTCATAGTGATAGTGAGCGTACAGGCGTGTGTACGGGCCGTACCACTACGAGTACGCATACGCGAGGACACCCATGGTGATGGTGAACGTACAGGCGTGTGTACGTGCCGTACCACTATGGGTGTTCTCGCGTATGCGTACTCATAGTGATAGTGAGCGTACAGGCGTGTGAACGGGCTGTACCACTATGAGTACGCATACGCAAGGACACCCATAGTGATAGTGAACGTACGCACGCGTGTGTACGTGCCGTACCACTATGGGTGTTCTCGCGTATGCGTACTCGTAGTGGTACGGCCCGTACACACGCCTGTACGTTCACTATCACCATGGGTGTCCTCGCGTATGCGTACTCGTAGTGGTACGGCCCGTACACACGCCTCTACGGGCCGTTGCTATGCATTTGGGGTGCCCTAGGGCCCCGGAACGCACCGTACCTGTGTGTGAAGCTCAAAATTACATAGGGGACACATGAGGGACAAGTATTAAAGCCTACATGCATGCTGGTTGTCATGGAGACCAAGTTTAAAGTTTGAATTTGTTCTGGAAGGTGCACAGCAGAAGTCAGTTGGAATGAATCTACTTTGTTGCAATGTGTTTGTGGGGTTGACATCATGCTGAAGAAAAAAACACAATAAGAACCCACTGACTGTGCTAGGTTTGAAGGGATTGGAGGAAACATAGGATGCAAATGTGAGTGACCAATCACTCTGTACTCCTGTGCATGAAACAGGACAGCAAGGCAGATATAAGGCAGCCAGGTCCCATGAGGGAGCACTTGCCTGCACATCTCTGTATTCCATGACCCAGCTGCTGCTACTGATTCCCTGGAACCATGTCAAGGTCTGTGGAGAGGTCACAGCCCTTCACCCTGGAGGAGAACATGGCTCTGCTGGATGTGATACTCCCACAGTACCCCATGCTGTATGGGCGATCAGGGTATCAGGTGAGTGCAGAGTCCACGAGCACAGACTGTGTCCCTTTTTTGTGACTGTGACTTCTGCCATTGTGTCCAGGTGTGACACACATGCTATGGGGGGTGCAGAGTCCTCCCAGCAGTGCCCAGAGTCAGGAGGGGTGGGTGCAGAGTCCTCACAGCAGTGCCCAGACACAGGAGGGGTGGGTGCAGAGTCCTCCCAGCAGTGCCCAGAGTCAGGAGGGGTGTGTGCAGAGTCCTCCCAGCAGTGCCCAGACACAGGAGGGGTGTGTGCAGAGTCCTCCCAGCAGTGCCCAGACACAGGAGGGGTGGGTGCAGAGTCCTCCCAGCAGTGCCCAGAGTCAGGAGGGGTGGGTGCAGAGTCCTCCCAGCAGTGCCCAGACGCAGGAGGGGTGGGTGTGATGCACAGTGTGAGCCTTGATAATTGATTGTGTCTTTGCCCTCATTCCGCCTGTGTACTTTCACTGGCACGTACTGCTTTTGCCCTTCCCCAGAGGAGTATGTCCCTATGGCAAAGGTGCAATGCGTTGGCTGCATGACATGCCTTGTTGTAACCAGCTAATTTGTTCTCATATGTGTCTCTGTGACATATTGCAGGTGTATTGATGTAGTGTCACTTGTTCATCCTCACAGGTAGGTGCCTCTGCCAAGGAGCAGATATGGCTGACCGCCGTCAGCGCCGTGAGGAGTGCGGATGGTCGGAAGCAGCGCCTGTCCCAGGTGAGGAAACGCTGGCAGGATATCCGGTGCTGGACGCGGAGGATCACACAGGTCCTGCTGGGGGACTCACCTGAGAGCCATAAGAACCGCGGGCGCCGCCGACTGAGCCACATCCACAAGCGTGTGCTGCCGGTGGTCTTTCCAGACTTGGAGAGGCGCTTACAGGAGATGCAGCAGCAGGAAGGGGGTAGGTACATGTGTGCTTGTTGTGTTTCACCAGCATTTGTAAGTGCACAGTTGCATGGATACACTGCCAGGGTTTAAAGGTGCTGTGCAGATCCAGTTACCCACTGTATAGCTGTGCTCTCCTGCCTCCTGCCTCCCTTCCCCTGCTTGCAATGTGTTACCTGGTCTGTGTGTAGTCACTCCTTCACAAGGTTATCTAGGCTGGCACTTTCTCCACGTGAACTATGCCTGCAGCATCATGTGTGGGGGTGGTGTGTAACAGGTTTTGGGACCTTGACTGTGCCCTGTCCAGTTCTGGTCTTGTGGGTTCCATGTCAGTTGACACTAATGCTGCGTCCAGACATGGGAGTTAGTCTCTCAAGTGTGAGGCCTTACAGCACGCATGTCCTATGTGGTGGCCTGTGACATGATGTGCATAAGTGTGCGGTACGCATAGTGCAGGGATGGTAGCGTGTGTTGCAGTCATTCCCATTCAGGACCATGGGGTTGTGTGGCCACTACTGTTCCCTGGGGCATATTTTCCTAGGTATCATGTGTGTAATCCGAATATGTCGACAATCTCTGTGTCTACAGCATAGGTTGTGCTCTGTGCCATTGTCCCCTGGCCAAATGTATATTGACGTGAAATGTAGTACAAGTGTCCACTGTACAGCCTGACCTGCTTTTCCTTGTTCATACTCACGGTGGACATTGCCTGTGTGTCTTGTTACAATCATCTGATGATGCCCATTTGTACATGATTATTTGGACAGGCGCACCTTGGGTATTTTGTGTGCAATCTTAAATTGTTGCATCCCATGTGTATTTCACCCTGACTAAGAGATGTAAGTGCTTCCTGTGTCTCCAAATAATTGTCTCATGTAGGGGGTGGGTGGTGCGGGCATGGCCTTCATGTCACAACCTGATATCTCCTTGCTAGGACTGGCCAGTGTGTGATGTTTGTCTGGACATGCACTCAAGGTGCAGTGAGCCAGTCATGGTGGGCATGTTTTCTGTATAACCTATGCTGCATGTGCCTCTTGTTCCTGGATATGGTCCCTGCTCATCCCTATTTCCTGCCACGCTGTGTGGTGCAGATGCAGTGCTGGATTGTCCCCAGGGCTTTGCTCCTCATTCAAAATTCCATTCCATCTCATTTGCTATTGTGTCATGCTCTCCATAGTTTTTCAGTTGCATGGTGGGTCAAACAACTGTGTCTTGCATGCCCTACATATGTACCTTGTTTTGTAGATGTAACTCTTCTTTTGTTTCAGGCTATGCACTGTAACCTATGTAGATTGGACTCATGTGACATATGTATACAGGTGTATGATTAATTTCTGTCTCTTCACCCTGCCCACAGCATCGTCGGGGGACACGGAGGGAGACATGGGCACAGACGGAGCAGAGGGACCGAGCACCAGTGCCAGCGGTGACATCGGGGCTGGCACATCAAGTGGGACTGAGGCGGAGGAGAGTGAAGCCGGGGACCTGTCGACTGGCACAACTGAGTATGAAGCTGACGGGTCCGAGGATGATCTCTCCGAGTGGGCGGAGGCTGCACCAGCAGCTGACAGCGGCACTACATCTCGCCCCGCCCCCTCCATTGCCATCAGCCGCCTCCCACTTGCTCGTGTCCCTTCCCAACGTGCCCGGTCACCACATGTCTCCTTCCTGCCAGGCACCGCACCCCCTGCCCCTGTCTCCACTGCTGCCACCAATGCCGAGTCTGTGGACATCCAGCGGCAGTTGCAGATTGGTCAGGCTGCGATCCTTAATGTCCTCCATGGCCACAGCCAGGTCCTCAACAACATGGAGGCATACTTGGAGGGCATTCATTCATCGCAGGCTGACCAACGCAGCTTGCTGAGGTCGATAGACTCGACACTAACTGCAGCAGTGGGTCTCCTGCAGCGCTACGTCCCACCCCCTACCCCTGCCCCATCCACACTTCCCACTCCCATGCCTGTCCCACGTACACCCAGACATCAGCATGCACGCACCACAACACACACAGGCACCACACCAGCAGGGAAGGTCCACCGCACACCTCCTGACACGCACACACAGGGTGAAGTAGGCACACCCACTGGGTCGGGGGGCAAACGTGTGACACGCAGCCAGAGTGGGAGTCCGCATTCCACCCAATCCACTCCCTCCAAATCCCCTCCCCTCAGCTCTCCTGGCCACATCTCCCCCAAAGACTCCTTCATGGCCGCTCTGTCCCTGAGCCCCACAGTGACACCACCACGCAAGCGGTCAAGGAAGTCCCGGGTCAGGGTGGTTGATTCCCCCCCCGTCCACAACCTCCCCCAGTGGCGCTGCGACCCATCCCTCTGACCCCCCCCCCCCTCCTTGGGGCCTGTGGTTCCTTCGGGTGCAGGGGATTCCCTGGAGGACCTTGCTAAGGTGTGCAGCAAGATCCTGGCCTCCGCCTTTGGCCCTGCCCCACCCCCTGTGGTGGAGTCCTCCATCCCTGCACCCACGACGCCTACCCATCACCCTCCTGTCCCTGCGGTGCCTGGTTCTTCCCCCCCACATGATGCCCTCACCCCTGTGGAAGACGACGGAATGTAACAGTGCAGGCAAGCTAGGGGACACGCATCCCACTGTTTCCCCTATCCAGCTGTGACTTCTGGACTGCCCTATGGGCTTTGTAAATATTGAACTTCCTACTAACAAGATTTTTTAGTTTATGCTGAATAAAGAAATTTATTTTTTTCCCCTTGGAACACTACTGCTTTGCTGGTATTGCTGTTGGTGGGGCTGCTACATGGTTTTGGGTGGTGTTCATGTGTTGGGTGTGTGGGAAATGTAGTAGTGTTCTGGTCATAGGGGGGACCCTGGAATCTGTGTGCCATCACACGGTGTTAGCTAGGTTTCTGTGTTCATGTAAGCAGTTGCTGCATGGTGAAATTGTCCAAAGGTGTATTCCTTCCTCTGTGTACCCTGCCATCTTCCCTGCAGGGTGTTCCCAATATTTAGCGCTGAGCTGTGTGTACATTAGCTGGGTGTGTGACGGACTCCTTCAACTTTGCACATGCATGCTGAGCGATGTCTCCACCTGCATCATTCGTGGCATCCTTGGTAGTCATTGTACTTGTGTATGTGGACTATTGACATGACTTCATGTGGACATGTTTTCTTTTCTGCGCTATGCATGCGTATACTCCCAGCCTCGCACACATATGTTACATGTACTGCAGGGTCTTTGTGCACCTGACTGAAATTTGTGGGCATGGTATCTGTGGCTACTCCACCCTTTGCGTTCCATGGGCACTGCTGGGAGTGATAGGCACCCACCCCTCCTGCGTCTGGGCACTGCTGGGAGGACTCTGCACCCACCCCTCCTGTGTCTGGGCACTGCTGGGAGGAATCTGCACACACCCCTCCTGTGTCTGGGCACTGCTGGGAGGACTCTGCACACACCCCTCCTGACTCTGGGGACTGCTGGGAGGACTCTGCACACACCCCTCCTGTGTCTGGGCACTGCTGGGAGGACTCTGCACCCACCCCTCCTGACTCTGGGCACTGCTGGGAGGACTCTGCACACACCCCTCCTGACTCTGGGCCCTGCTGGGAGGACTCTGCACACACCACTCCTCTGTCTGTGCACTGCTGGGAGGACTCTGCACACACCCCTTCTGACTCTGGGCACTGCTGGGAGGACTCTGCACCCACCCCTCCTCTGTCTGGGCACTGCTGGGAGGACTCTGCACACACCCCTCCTGCGTCTGGGCACTGCTGGGAGGACTCTGCACACACCCCTCCTGTGTCTGGGCACTGCTGGGAGGACTCTGCACACACCCCTCCTCTGTCTAGGCACTGCTGGGAGGACTCTGCACACACCCCTCCTGACTCTGGGCACTGCTGGGAGGACTCTACACCCACCCCTCCTCTGTCTGGGCACTGCTAGGAGGACTCTGCACACACCCCTCCTGCGTCTGGGCACTGCTGGGAGGACTCTGCACACACCCCTCCTGTGTCTGGGCACTGCTGGGGGGACTCTGCACACACCCCTCCTGCGTCTGGGCACTGCTGGGAGGACTCTGCACACACCCCTCCTGCGTCTGGGCACTGCTGGGAGGACTCTGCACACACCCCTCCTGTGTCTGGGCACTGCTGGGAGGACTCTGCACACACCCCTCCTGACTCTGGGCCCTGCTGGGAGGACTCTGCACACACCCCTCCTCTGTCTGGGCACTGCTGGGAGGACTCTGCACACACCCCTCCTGCGTCTGGGCACTGCTGGGAGGACTCTGCACACACCCCTCCTGTGTCTGGGCACTGCTGGGAGGACTCTGCACACACCCCTCCTGCGTCTGGGCACTGCTGGGAGTGATAGGCACACACCCATCCTATTTAACAATATGTACGCTTAGAACATACACGTGTGTGGGTTCGCTCCATGGGGGTACAGTTCGTACTTACACTGTTGGGGTGGGAGTAGGCTCCATACGTACGCGGGTGGGGTACGGGTCGTACTTACACTGTTGGGGTGGGAGTAGGCTCCATACGTACGCGGGTGGGGTACGGGTCGTACTTACACTGTTGGGGTGGGGGTACGGCCCGTACATACACGGTTGGGGTGGGGGTACGCTCCATACGTACGCGGGTGAGGGTACGGGTCGTACTTACACTGTTGGGGTGGGGGGTACGCTCCATACATACGGGGGTGAGGGTACGGGTCGTACATACACTGTTGCGGTGGGGGTACGCTCCATACGTACGGGGGTGAGGGTATGGGTCGTACTTACACTGTTGGGGTGGGGGGTACGCTCCATACGTACGTGGGTGAGGGTACGGGTCGTACTTACACTGTTGGGGTGGGGGGTACGCTCCATACGTACGGGGGTGAGGGTACGGGTCGTACATACACTGTTGCGGTGGGGGTACGCTCCATACGTACGGGGGTGAGGATACAGGTCGTACTTACACTGTTGGGGTGGGGGGTACGCTCCATGCATACGCGGGTGAGGGTACGGGTCGTACTTACACTGTTGGGGTGGGGGGTACGCTCCATACGTACGCGGGTGGGGGTACGGGTCGTACTTACACTGTTGGGGTGGGGGGTACGCTCCATGCATACGCGGGTGAGGGTACGGGTCGTACTTACACTGTTGGGGTGGGGGGTACGCTCCATACGTACGCGGGTGGGGGTACGGGTCGTACTTACACTGTTGGGGTTGGGGGTATGCTCCATGCATACGGGGTGGGGGTACGGCCCGTACATATGCGTCCCCACGCTATGTGGTGCTTGTGCGGGCCGTACCCAGGCCTTTGCCACGTGGGTACAGCCGTCCCGCCATTGTTGGGATGACGTAGGTGTGGGCGTGGTACGACTCGTACCCACGCTCTTAAGGCGTGGGTACAGGACGTACCTGTATAGTTGTGTTGCCGGTTCGCGTCGTCAGGCACTTCCGTTGTGGCGGATGCTGGCTTTGCTGGACACGCCCCCACCCCCTCGTAGAGACCAGGGCATGGGGGTCAGGTATGTCCAGGGCATGTGTGCTATGTGACTTTGGTGGTGGTTTTGTGGCCTGCCCCTGGTCCTGCCCCCCCCCCTTTCCCCCCCTCCCTTAGTTGTTCTGACCTTCTGCGGCGTCTGCGTCGTAACCTGTAGAGGAGGTCGACTGCTATGAGGGCCGGGATGACACGTAGGTTCGGGTCCATGTCTGTCCGTCGCGTACAGGTCCTCCTTGTTCGCGTCGTCCTGATTTCCCGGCAGTTTTTGGCAGCCGGAAAATATTGTCCGTGCGGGATGACGTCGGTGCGAATCGTAATTCCTGGTTCGTGAATGGCAGGCTGCGTGCGTCCCGACGTCACGTCGGCGCTTTCCCGGATCGCACTTGTATGTTTATTTTCGTCGGTCGGGGTTTTGTACGATTTGTACGGAAATGGTGTTTCCGTGCGAATCGTAATTCCATGTTTGTATATTTTGACGACCGGGTACGCGTCGGACGGAGAATATGCTCCGTCCGACGGTTCGTGATCGTGATCGGCACCCAAGTTTGGAGCAGTCATACAAATATTTAAAAACAACTGAGATAATTAGACGGACTAGCCATAGTTATATGAGGCCCAGGGCATTGCTTTTATTACATCTCCATTACAAATAGCACATCTGGCAAAGGGGACTCAATAAGTTTGACAAATTCTCATTTATTTTTGCTAAGGGATCTTACCTTGACTTTCTGGTGGTTAATTTATTTATGAAATTGCTCAACATAGATTAGCAATTTTAGCGCTGCAAGAAGACATGTTGCTAAAGCCAGAGTAATAGCAATGTATAGCATTATACTGGCACAGATCAATGGGGGAACAGCATGAACAGATTTGCTTGTTGGGTGAAGTTGTAGTTGACAAGAGGTGTAAACTTGCCTTTGTATGGATTCTAATGCAGGAGGACCAGATTTTTGGGCTTATTCCACTATGAGTACGGGTGTGACTTAATTGGTGATGCAATCCCGTTTCAACATTAAAAAAAATGAGGAAAGTAAAACCTGAGACTTGAGCCCAGGATCTCCTGCCATATCCATAGAGCTCCCTTTCTGGAGTATCTTACTGTGTGAATCAAAAAAAATAAAAACAATATAGACTGAGAGCAGAAGCTTCTACAAGATGGCTTCCAAGTTGCTACACTGGAGCCAGGCATTTCCACAAACAGAGCTCAAGCCGCTCTACAAGGAAATAATACATCGCCAGAGGTAAGTAGATATAAAACAGGAAGCAATAACACAGCAGCAGATGTTGTGTATGCAGAGAGAGGTGATCCTCCCTTATGGCTAAGTCCAGCACAGATGCACTGTTGTCAGATTTAAATAGCCTGTCATGAGTGGGGGAGTAACTTAATTGGTGACATAACACATAAATAAATTAAAACAAATGGCAAAAAAAAACATGAAATTGGAGCATCTGGGAAGCTGAAGTGACATACTGGGAAATCAAGACAAGCTAAAATAAATGCTGTAGATAAAAATGCATCGAAACAAAATAAGCTGACGGTAGAACTCTCTCCAAAATGACGATCTGGTTGCTACATTAGAGAAGGGAAACCTCCATAAACAGATCACAGGCCGCTCTACAAGGATACAAGGAAAATAACATGTCTCCAGAGGTAAGTAGATATAACACACCAAACACATAACATAAAAGCAGGGGTTATGTTAACAGAGAGCATGAACTATCCTTCATGGCTAAGTATGTGGCTAATACAAGGTTAACGCAAAAATGTAAATCCTATATTTCGTCGATCTCCTGACCATGCAAAGTATAAGAATGTGCGACTCTTTACCAATGAAATGATCAGAACATTTCTCAATTTTCTGATATATTGTGTCAACACAAAACTTGAGGTTGGAGCGTTAGGGAGTATAAAAAAGTGGTGGAGGAAAGGGTTAAATGTTTACACATTAATACATTTTCATAGGTAATACATGCACTCTCCTCCAATATATGACCTAGGGGCCGATTCCGATCCGGGTCGGAAAGCACTCTGACCGAGCCGGATATGGAGTGTTTTCTGACCGAGCCGGAGTCCTGCAGTCCGACCGAGCCGGAGTCCTGCAGTCCGACCGAGCGAGTACGATGCAGCCGTATGCTGTCGGACTCAGTTCGGTCGGACTCCCATAGAAGTCAATGGGAGCCGGTCGTACGACGCGTACATGGGCTCCCATTGACTGAATGGGTACGTCGCGGACAAGTGCGCCCCCTACAGTGAGTACGCGTCGGTGCCATCCTCACCGTACATGCCTGTGTTGGGGAGACCCATGGGTCTCCCCCTGTGTCCGAATCATAGGGCTGCGGGTGACAGGGGGTCCGACGCAGGCCCCCAAAGGCAACCACCCAGACGATTTGCGAGCCGGACACTCCGGCTCGCACAGGCTGTCCGACGCGTGCATCATACTGGCTCAGTCATGAATCCCATCCATTGCACGCCACGGTTAGCTTATGACCGAGACGTACGGAGCGGTTTTAGCCCGTAAATGAGTCAGTCGGTGAATTTCATGTAGCTCGCGTCGTACTTGCTCGCTCGTACAGCTGTACGAGTTGGGCGGAAAACACGCGTACGGCGTGTAGTTTTTCCAGCCGGATTGCATTTGGTGCCCTTCCGACCTGGATCGGAATCGGCCCCTAAGTGCAACATTTGGTGGGAAGTTCACTGTATGGTCGAGGAAATCCCAAAGACAAGCTGTTCTCCAAATGTATCATTTCATGCTGAAATCTGAGGATTTTCCATTACTAGCCAATTCTAAATTAGGACAAAAATGCTATAGAAGTCAACTTTCCAAGAGGACAATATTGCCTTTAAAGTAATGTTATTTGTTGTATTGACCATTCAGTTCAGTTCATTAAGTCTTTATTTCGATTATAAAAATCATAAAAGACATTACAGTCAGTTAAATGTTAAAACAAGTTAAAAATACAAATGTTAAAAAGCTCAAATCAAATCCGGAACTGACATTATTGCAAGGGGACCACAATAATAAGTGCATACATTTATATATTATTTTCTCCTCCACGCTCGAGTTACTGCCGCCGCACTCCAGATCAGAGGGTGCGTCGTCTGTCGCGGACTACTCCAGCAAAGTCCGCATTACATCAACCAATCCCCCAGAACAACTCCAAAGGATGACGACGCCTTGTTCTGGCTCAGACTAGTTTATTGTGTAGTCAGCCGGTTGTACGCGTTTCGCCTGACCTGCAGGCTTGATCACCAACAATCAGTACAAACTTAGATTCGTCATTTACATATTTTTTCTTTCGTGCTCGTGACTGGTCACGTGATGTGACTACAGATATAGTGTGTTAGAAAACAGACTCGTAGTTTATCGGGGGAAGTAGCCATTATGTTTTAGCCTTGTTGGCATTCAATCGTGAATGTGAATCATGATATGCTCAGTAAAGTTAAATTCAAATCCACAGCCTGGCAAATATATTAACTGGTCCCAAAATCATCAGTGCAATTGTATGCGAGTGCGTAATTCATTCAAACATGTGTTAATTATATCACTCATTGATTGACTCGAATTAAATTCGGGCATATAAATAAGTTCTCCCACAATGTAACATTACATGCAAGTGCATGACATTCCCTCTTACATCGTTCACTGAATCGGGACTATACAGTTGAAATACACTGCCGTTGTATTACTCTCAACACCCAATTATCACATGTTTGAATGAATTACGCACTCGCATACAATTGCACTGATGATTTTGGGACCAGTTAATATATTTGCCAGGCTGTGGATTTGAATTTAACTTAACTGAGCATATCATGATTCACATTCACGATTGAATGCCAACAAGGCTAAAACATAATGGCTACTTCCCCCGATAAACTACGAGTCTGTTTTCTAACACACTATATCTGTAGTCACATCACGTGACCAGTCACGAGCACGAAAGAAAAAATATGTAAATGACGAATCTAAGTTTGTACTGATTGTTGGTGATCAAGCCTGCAGGTCAGGCGAAACGCGTACAACCGGCTGACTACACAATAAACTAGTCTGAGCCAGGACAAGGCGTCGTCATCCTTTGGAGTTGTTCTGGGGGATTGGTTGACATTTATATATTAATACATCAAATCTATCATGCTCTTATACACTATAAAATCCTTAGATTTATGATGATGTAATATAAAAAATATCAACCCAGCAATAGTTTGTAGACAGAGCGGTGTTATAATGCCAAAACACCTATAGCATTGATTTTAGCATAGAGCTGCCCAGGTCTTTGGAGAGGTCACTGGAACCTACACCAAGGCTCGGCAGGGTGACAAAATCAACCTACCACAAATTCCTTGAAAATGGTATAAAATAAGGTTGAGGAAAGTTAAAGTTCCCTTAGTCTGTTAGCCCGAATGGCCCAGGCCCAGCTCAGAAATGTTGCCATAGCAACAACAATGGATCCTGGGTACATGTCTGCAGGATCCTTAACGCAACCATAGCATATCTTGTACCCAGACTAATACAAGTGGGCTTGAGCCATTTCGACCTGGGTAGCTTGTAGGCCGGGCATACAAATAAGATGTGGGCTATTGATTCAGTCTGAGCTGAACTCAAAGGGCACATTCCTGTCGTAGGCGGATACCATCTGCTTGTAAAAGCTTTAGTCAGAAGGGAGCCTACCCTAAACTGATGATATAACTTCCGATCAAACGGTCTTAAAATAAAATCCTAATATGGTTCGAACCCAGGCTCATGTTTGATCATCAAGAAATTCCTGGACAAAGTGGGCCTTATAAATGAGGAAAAACGCTTCAGCTTGACGATCCCAGTAAGCTACCTTGATCTCCTTTTTTGACGGAAATGGGTTGGCTTCAGGATTCTCCCACAAAGTATGCATCCCTATTTCAGTCAAGGTATTTTTTATGTACTGAAGCCATTTAATCTTACCTAGGCAGCCTACCCCCTAAAATCCATGAGAGCTTTGGCATAGAGGGAAAGCTCGGGCCCAGAGCCTTCTCCAAAATGCTATATGCCTAAATCGAGCCAGATCCTTAATACGACCATTCATAATCATGGTAGTAGAATAAAAAGTAAAAAATAACATTAGCAACCAAAAATGCCACTCACAGTTGGACAAATTGACTGCACGCTGTTTATATATTGGTATTCAAACAACATTTACATATTGAGTTTGATGAGGGTTGCTGCCTTACATAATTTCTTTGAGGGATCTGTTAATACATAATGTATCATCTTAACTTTGACAGAAATTCTGTACTGCGATATTACACTTACTGCATTTTCATAATGGGGTAAAACTCAATCTTTTATCACTGACTGACAGGTAAACATTTCAGATATTGTGATGATTTTGGTTATAGTGCAGCGTGTAGTATTATTGCAGTGCAGCAGTACTTTGCTGTGTAAAATAGTATATTTCCTTTAAATAACGCAACAGACTTGTAGCCGAAGCGTGAGGCCTTAGAACAGTTTTGTTCCATCACCCTGTACACTGGCCCTCGATCAGTTTCCTTTGAAGTCAGGAGGAAAGGTACAATGTATTACTAGCCTTGTCACATTTGTTTATTATGGGAAAATACATATTATTTGCATTTAATAGTTGATTAAGCATAATAAAATGTATAGTCTGCAGAAATGATGCACTATGGTCAATTCTCATGGTGGTATTCAATCTGGGTGAATATTTTGTGCAAGTGCTTAGTTATAATGCACAATCACGGATATCATAAAAAAAAACAGCAAAATAACGCAAAGATTATACTCCTAAACCTAGAGCAGCTGCTCTGTCCACCATGAGCAGCTCCTATTGCCCATTCAACTCATACATAATTATTGCAGTACAGAGATCCACTTACCAGAGCAGGAGGCTCCGCCCAACCTATTCATGATTTGGTTGTGGGCCGGGATGGCGTAGACGGACCAATAGGGGCCCGCGATGAACGCCTACTGAGGGCAGGGTCCGAAGGAGAAAGCCCGGGAAAATGTTTGTCAGCGGCTGGCTGGTGTGGTTTGAACTCCTCAATGCAGGAGCAAGGGCATGGAGGCGGGAGAGGTCATAAGCAAGGGCATGGGGACCCTCTGCACGATTGACCTCTCCACGTAAAAGCCGACCCATCCACACCAAAATGCGGGCATTGCAGCTGCACCGGAATTGGGAAAGGATCAGTAGCCCAGTAGAAAAGTGGCTAAAACATTGTCCTTAGTATGCCTCATGGAGCAGGCGATTGTTCAGCTTAGGTTCAGGCTGACACTGCACTTGCAGCCCCAGCTGGACCGGACAGCCAACCAAGCAGAGCACGGTAGCAAGGGAAGCTTAGAATCCGCAAAAACTAGACACCTGCTGAGAGGCCATCTCGCCGAGCTGGGACAAGTCTTGCTGCCAAGTATTGGTGGGGGACAAGGACTGTAGAATAATGTTCAAATATGCTTTGCGATTACAATAACAATGAATGTGTTTATGATAAATCATGTGTACTAAAGATACGATAATAAACTGCGGCCTGTTAGCACCATAAGTGATTGTCAGTATACTCAATCAAGTTGATGGTTGCTCAGGTCGGTTAGAAGGGACAAGGACCACTCGCCCATCTGGGAGGGGTACTGCAGGGGTACAAGATAGTTGTGGTTAGGAGTTTGCAAAATGTTAATCTTGCAATCAAACACTAGGAATGGTCAACCATTTTAATAGTGTAGTTGGCGAAAGTCTCTTCCAAGATATTTCCGAAAAAACGAAATCTAAGTGTTTTCTTTGCAAAACATGTTTTCATATACTTTGGTTGCAAACCTTAGATTTTAATTGTAATTCTAGAAACATTGATGAGGGGAAATGTACTTAATTATCCAATACTTCATGATTTACCCTCTGTCCAGTAGCATTATTGCCTACTGCAGCATTTGGGAAAATGCAGGGTTTTAAGTGGGCCAGCAGCTCTAAAAAGTAGGTGCTGAGATGAGTCTCCATAGAGCTCTCCATTTTTGGCCTCACCCTCAGGGTAGAACAAAATCATATTCTCTGCAACAGTTCACTGCTTTTGATGTAATTTTTATTTTTTTCAGTTCAATATAGTGTGAACTCGACACAAAGATATTGGATTCCTTTACATGAGCATCAGTTACATTACACAAAGACACGTTGTTAGACCTGACCCTTTTGACAGATTTATCTCTAAACTGTTTTCCTTTTACCTCCTATTTTTTGGACCCTGTTTTTGCTGGCGCTAGGACTCTGAGAACCTTACCACTGCTGATCAGAGCTGAAGTGCATATGCTCTCTGTGTAAATTGTGATAATGATTGATTATCCATGATTGGCATATTACTGGTAAATCCTTAGTATAATTGCACTATCTGCCAGGGCCTGTAAATCAAATGCTATTAGAAGGCGGCTTGCAGCCCTTGTTGTCCCACCCACATGAGTAGCCCTGTAAATGCGGCCCAGACCTGCCACTGCATTGTCTGCATGCACAGTTTTAAAATGGCATGTTGACCTGGCAAGTGCACCCACTTACCAGGCCCTAACCTTTCCTTTTGTTAAATGTAAGGCACCCCTCATTTAGGCCCAAGGTACCCCACGTGGGCAGGGTGCATTGTATGTAAAAGGTAGGACATGTGCTGGTGTGTTTTACATGTCCTGATAGTGAATACTGTTTGTTTTGTTTTTCACTATTTAAAAGGCTGTCTGTCCCAAAGGTTAACATGGGAGCTGCCTTGAAACATTTTACAAGTGTAGCTTTCCATTGGGACACAATTGAGAAATGGAGATTAGGCTCTCTGAACTCAGAATGTACTAAAATACCTTGTAGCAAAGGTGGTATTTAAAGTGTGTGTCCACTTTTAGAAAGTGGCCATTTTATTGCTTTACCATTCTGTGTGCCGCTGCCTGTTTGTGTATTCACCATCTGGTTTTGAAGGGACAGGAGCTGTGGATGTGCATTCACTCTAGAAAGTCACAAGGGGGTTGAGGAGTGTCCTGCCTTGCCTGGGTGACTTATAGCTTGGCTAAATAGACCTGGTCTGCATTTAGAGTGGTGATAGGAGTTTCCACTAGCACCTGAATAGGCTGTGTCTACTTTGCAAACTGCTATCTCCACCCCCTGTGGTCAAGCTGGACGAGGGAGGACAGAACTGGTTTGTGCAGAGCTCAGAGACTCTGAAACAAAGACTACAATGAGAAAATGGGGTATAAGTATAATATTAAACCCCAAGACTTGAGATCACTTCTAGAAACAAGAGGACCCTGCCAAGAGGAAAAGTTGAAGAGCTGAGGAGTGCTGCCTTCTCTGTGTGATGGGTGGGTTGGCCTGCAGTTGCTGCTTCTATCTGTGGGCAGAGGAAAAGGACTGACTCATTTTGCCCTGCTGTGGTATCCTGCTTGAGAAGTTTCAAAGGGTTTGTGTGTACTTGCCTCCTGTTGGGAGTCTCAGGGACATAAAAGACTTCACTAGATCCTTGCTGGATCCAAAGTAACCTCTCTGGAAGGTTGAGCTGGAGAGATGTGTGAGGAGTGCCACGCTCTCTTTGGTGTGAATGGTGGATTGGCCTGGTTGAAGCAGCAGAAGGACATGACTGTTCTTCACTTTTGGTGGAAAGAAAGCTTATAAAAAAGCTGTATTTTTCCAGCCTAGTGCCTGGTTTCTGAGAGGCAGCTCATGGAGAGAGTTTAGCATTTTTCACTCAGCGCTTTGGAGACCGGGTAATTTTGGTGCCTTGTTTTCCAGTTATTGGCCCTCCAATCAAGTGCACTCTCTAAGGTCCCAAGGGGCACAAGCAGGCATCAACTTTTGGTGCCTCCTCATGATGAGTAATCCCTGTTTGTGAGGGGTTTCCCAGAGGCCACAGGTGAGCAATAAACAGAGTGGGCTCTCAGGGACACAAGGTCGCTCTGACTACACGAAAGGCATGACTGTTCAACGCCAAGAGATTGTCAGGATGACTTCAGCCCCACCTTAATCTTTGAGCTGGATGCAGCGTGCCTCACCTTGTGGTGGCTGCTTCCATTATTAGAGGAGGGTACTTGGTACTGGAGGACCTGTGGGGCATTTTCATTCAGCCTAAAAGAATTGTGTGGGGTCAGGGGCCCAAGGGGCAATCGGCCGGCATTGCTGATCTGCACTGCCATGTGGGTGGCCCCATATTTACATAAGGAGTCACACTGTGATTTTGGGCATGAGCACCACACGGTGGTGGGCAGCTGCATTTACCTTTTACACATGAGGGTGATCCAGCGAGGTCCCTTTGCTTTTCCTTTCAGTATAAGGACCCCCTTCCCAATGTGTGGCCATGCTTTGAGGCCCTGATAAGTTGAAATCGGCAGCAGGATGGGATGGAAACCCTGAACAGGGGTCTTGATCATTCTGAATGTGCCTTGTGTATTGTAAACAACATAGATGGGGTTCAGGTGTTTCTGTAACCTACATTGGGGCTCTTATTACAGCATAACATATAATAGAGATGCAGGTGCGCTCAATTTATGTAATCCCTCCAATTGTAGGTGATCTACCCTATGTGTTGATAAGGGTAATCAGTGAGCTATGTATTACTGGTGAAACTGGATGATGATATTTGGTAATCAATGCATTTATTGTGATATGTGATCCTTCGTGGGTTATTCACAGTATGTGATTCATGTTCTCTTTCTTTCATAACTTTTTGCATTTCATGCACTGATGTTCCAAGGTATTTTGTTCTTATGATTGCATTGCCAGGTTAACGAGTACTGTCTCAGGATCTCCATATATGCACAGGTTTTATGATTTATGTCGTTTTGGTCTAAGATTTATGTACAATATATTTAATTTTTTTATATAATCCTGTGTGCAGTCTCTTTTGTAGTGTATTTATTGTGTCACTGGTGTGTGTGTGTTGCACAAATGCTTTATACATTGCTTCTGTGATAAGCCTGAATGCTGTACTAAGCTACCAAGCAGGTGAGCTGGGGTTATATTGGGTGTGTAACTCCCTTACCCTGACTAGAGTGGTGGGTTTTGCCTGGCTCAGGTGCATATCCTAGCCAACTAGAAACCCATTTCTAACACACGTTCCTGGGGAGGTTAAATGATTTGCTCAATATCACAGGATGGTGTGCTGATGCCGAAACTTGAGCCTGCGTCCCCCAGTTCCAAAGTCGGCTGCTCTAGTTGTTGCGCCTAAAGAGCTAAAGCATTTTCAACATTATATACAATAAAGACATAGTTGTTGCTTATTTATCGTGGGCAACAAACACCCTTTGACAAAGCCAATAGTCGTGGCTTGTTTTAGGTGTAAACAAGTCAGCGACACACTATGTTAAGCACAGGTTTTTAGCTTTAGTGTTTTAAGCCGCTCCCCTAACTACATCGGCCACGCCTCTTTTGAGAGACTTCACAATTTTTTCATCCCAGCTTGATTCCAGTGGCATGGAGAGCACGGGACCCCGAGTGGGAAGGGTATGCTCAGACATGTGTCCCGTGCTCTCCATGCCACTGGAATCAAGCTATCCTGGCTGAAGAGGGGTGAAACCCCGAAGCCGGTCCTAGGATGCTTGTTTCCAGTCCAGGGAGGACCTGGCCTGGCAGTTTGGGCTGGACTGTTCCCATGAGGCACAGGGTCAAGACTGATTTGCATATGGCTGGGTTCAAATTGGAACGGCATGGTGAGCAAAAAAACGATGGATTTAGGCCCAGATCTCTGTACTGGGGTGAATGTATGACATTGTTCCGCATTCTGTCCATCAACTGTTGTTTTTGAATGGTTCAGTTCTGGAGCACACTCGTTGAGTATTGAGACCTAGGGGTCTATTAATATGTCGGGCGGATCTCAACCGCCCTCATGTCGGTGGTGATCCGCAAGACATTATCCCCCACCCGCCTCCCATTTCCCCCCCACCATATTATGATGGCGGGGGGTACCGCGGCAGATGGGAAGACAAGTCGACCGGGCAGAAAAGGATTGAAAAGGGTTGCATATGGTGGTGGTGTCTGCTAGACACCGCCATCCATATTACAATGACAGCGAGAAGCAGCCTTTTTCTCAGTTGGGGGCCCGTTGCGGGCCCCCAGGGTGTTGAGGGGCATTTGCAGGCACAAAGTGGCAGGCACAGCGCAGTGCCTGCCACGTTGAGCATGCAAATGGTGCATCCACAGCATTGTGGCGGGCGGTGCTGTGAGCACCGCCTGCCACAATGTTGTGGATGGGGGATGCCACTGCCACTGTGGCGGTGGCATCCAAATTGCTGGTGGCGGACCGCCGCACCACTGGCGGACGGTCCCAGCACCGCTAACGCCATCCTAATAGGCCCCCTAATGTTGAGCTTTTCTCTAGTGTGGGACTAAATTAAGTTCACCAGGGACTTATTCATCACAGTGTCGGATGGCAGGGACAGGGGATGGAGGGCAGGAGGACGAAGAACAAAAAATGAAATAAAAAACGACTTACCTTTTCACGGTCGTCGACGCACCTCAGCTTCGGTCACTTCTCATGGGCTGCTTCTCCTCAGCTTCGGTCCCGGAAGCTTATAGGCTCCCCCTAAGTCAATCACAATGCTGCAATGCAGCGTTGTGGTTGGTATGAGCATTGTGGTTTGGCTCTCAGACAGGGACTGTGAGCCTCTGCATGTTCCCCACTAGGCTGTGTATTACAACTAGTTGGGGACCATGCAAAGTACACATGACTGTTTGGCCTGCCCAAGACTGCCGGCCAAACCTTCATGCACTTAGAGTGTGCCCACCACTCCTACCCCTGTGAGTCCAGTCCCGGCCCCGCCCTAACCTAGCCCCATTGCGAAAAATAAAATGATAATAACAAAGTTATTATCATTTTATTTTCCTGCTCTGAGAGCATTGGGGCAATGCTCTTCCGAATTAGCGGAGGAACCGCCCCTGATTCATCATCAAAATGTGCTTGTGCAAAAACCGGTTTGACTAATTTCTGAGATTTAGACACTGAATCACCAGTGCAGGCATGTGTGTTTTCCAGTATATTGGTCAGTGCACACCCTCTGCAGGCCTGAAACTACTGTGCAAACAACATGGTGATGTCATAGACATAGTGCCCTATTGACCCACCCTACTACAAATAATTAGCAAATCAAAAGGTTACCTATACCTATCTACCGCATAGTTCTAATTGGTAATATGTCTACTGATACGACTAAAAACTAATAATCTAGGGAACTTCATTTACTAGCAATAATAATTGACACAGCAAGAAAAAAGGGCCACTTCCCTCCTGCATTGGTAGTAAAACAAGCAAAAAACGGAGTACAGTGGAAACTTTATACCCCTTTGCCCCAGTACCACTGCACCTGCTGCACATATGATAGATAAGCCTCGGGCAGTAGCGTCTGTTGAATATCATGCTGCTTTGGCTAGCACTCCTGCTCCAGCGTGGAGTGCAAAATCCCTCCCTCCGTCACAGACCAAAGATCTCACATACACACAATACCCATACGTTCGCTTGTGGGTGATGATAAGTCACTCCTTCAGAAACAGATGCCGGTAACTGCATGCATACGTAGCAGTCCCGTACGTCCATTGTCTTTACATATTCATTCAATAATTTTGAAAACACATTATTAGAAAAATCTGTTATTGACCTGTCTTTATGCAAATAATTATTATCTATTCTAGTTGGAACTACCTTTGGAATCTTCCCTATATTAGTTTTGTTCTCACTATGTCCTTCTAATGTATCTATAGTGACCTTAAAAGAAATGACAAGAGCAAGGATGCTCCATAAAAGCATTAATAATCCTGTACAACAACAACACATTTTACACCATCTTTTCATGAATGTACATCTACCTTTGCTACTATCTATGTTAGCCATCTTTGTTAAAATGGACCGTGTCTTTTGACTTAGCCTCTTTTCACTTCACAACTAGTTTTCTAACCTAAGGCTCTAACATCTATTTGGTTCTACCAGTATCTATCTTTTGATTTAATTTCTTGTTCTCTTCATCAACGGCTTTCTTGATTAATTCAGTTTGGCATCTCATCATTCTTCACTTTCCTCTTGTTATCCAAAAACAGAATTTCCTGAACTTCCGTTTCTTCTTCTCCAATGTCGGACAAGAGAACTCTCAGGATTTCCGATTCTACTTCTTCTTCAACCACTTTCAGTACAGCCTCCTCTGGATTTCCTTGACTATCTGCCTCTTCTCCCTTTTCAGGCAGAGCCACGTACGTCCATTCCGGTGACTTATACTTCTGGTTAGGTTTCCTTGTTCTTTTACTCTCTTTATCCTCAGTTATTTCGTCTTCTTTTGATTTTTCTTGACTTGTCACTTCATTCACCTGTTCAGCTCTTGGTGAATTCACTTGTGTCAGTCGATATCTCAATTTCCTTATTTTATTGGGCCAAACGTCATCTTTTGCAACTCTTTTTACTTTACTCCCTTTGTCATTCTTTTCCTTCCTCCATGCTCTTAGAACTCAACCTTCAGGTATTTCATTTTCACTCTCTTCAGACTCTGTCTCAACTTGCTTTGTCTTTTCAATGATTTCTTCTTCCACCACTTGTTTTGTTTTCCCTACTTCTGTCCCTCCTCGGATCTCCGACACGCAATCTTCCTGCTGGCTACTTGTCCCTTCACCTAACTGGATGTTGTAGTTCCCTACACCTCCTCGGGGGTCTTCCGCAGAAATCTGTCCCTCTCTCTCTGTACCTGTCCCTTGTTCACTTAAATTTGTTATTTCAGGTGGAATTTCTCTTAGTCTCTCATCTGGTACTTCCTTTTCACGAATTTCTTTTATTGTTTCTTCAGTACTCTTTCCTCTTTTCTTTCTGTGTTCTTTTTTAGAACCCTGCGCTTCTTGCTCGTTTCCAGAATCGCTAGATTCAGAAATCTGCAATCTTCTTCTCAGAGAGCTACTTCTGGGGACCAAAGCTAGACTTGGTTCTGTTTCCACCCTTTCAGAGTTTTCTTGTGTCTTCGACCCTTCGTCATCTGACTCAGTACTTGATTCTGATTAATCAAAATATTCTTTTCCTGTGCTGTCCACTGGATTCGGAATTCTCAATGTGTGACTTGAATTGGTTCCAGTTTTTCAGTCCAGCACACTTCACAGCTGTTGTCGTGGTCAGAATGACTTGTCTTGGTTTTCCCCACCGTGGAACCAAACAATTTCTTCTTCTGTGGACTTTTATCCTTACCCAGTCACCTGGGCTCAGATCATGGGCTGGCTTCTTTTCAAGTGTGGTGGCATCCGCTCCAACCTGATGAAACACAGAATGAACTGCGTCAGCCAGGCCTTTACAGTATTCCAACACCATGACATCAGTTATAGTAATCAACTTGTTGACTGGTATAAACATGTGTCTCATTGCTCGTCCCATGATTATTTCATGAGGACTCAATCCTGTAGTTCTGTCTGGAATTGATCTAATAGTCATGAGTACCAGAGGCAAGACATCAGGCCATTTCATACCTGTGGCTAAACACATTTTCCCTATTCTATTTTTGATAGTACCATTCATCTGTTCAACCACACCAGAAGCCTATGGTCGGTAGGCACAATGTAGTTTTTGTTGTACATTCAATGCTTCACTAATTAATCCTACAATCTCATTATGGAAATGTCCTCCTCAGTCTGATTCAATTGTCACTGGGAACCCGAACCTAGGGATAAACTCTCTCAATAGTAGCTTGGCCAATGTCATCCCATCATTTCTCCTTGTTGGGAATGCTTCCACCCACCTAGAGAATAGGCAGACCACAACCAAAACATACCTCAGTCTGTTACAGGGAGGCATTTCAATGAAATCTACTTGCATTCTGGTGAAAGGCCCTCCTTCTCGACCTATTGTTCCCAGACTCACTATTGTCTTTCTCCCAGGATTGTATTGCTGACATATCAGGCATCTTTGACAAAGACTTTCTGCTACAAGTCTGAACTTTGCATTGTACCAGGTCTGCTTAAATGACCTGATCATGGCATCTCTCCCAATGTGTCCCTGGCCATGATACATCCGAGCCATGGTAGACTTCATGCTATCAGACATAACTGGTCTTCCATCTCGATAGACCCACACATGATCCTTTTCCCTTGGGGCACATCCTGCTTTTACCCACTGTCTCATTTACTCATCTCCTGCCTCTTCCTGCAATTGTCTTACCTCTTCCCAAGTTCCTACAATGTTAGTAAACATCAATGAGCAAGAAGACATTTCTCTTTCCTTAGCCCGATTGACCGAATTCTGATTACGTGCACAATACTGTGCCATGTCATTGGCGTATCGATTTCCTGTGACGATATAATCACCACCTTCACTATGAGCAGCACATTTTACAACAGCCAGTTGTCTAGGCAGCTGTATCGCCTCAAGCAATTTTCCAACCACTTCAGCATTCTTAATAGGAGTTCCACTCGAGGTCAGGAAACCTCTTTGTAGCCATAGTTGGCCAAAGTCATGGACCACTCCAAAGGCAGACTGGCTGTCAGTTATCACAGTCACTCTCACACTCTTCCAATCTTGCATGCTCTAGTCAAAGCCACGAGTTCTGCTACTTGGGCCGATTTCACTCCTTTCAGATAGGACGCTTCTATTACTGCTGCGACTGTGCATACTGCATACGCTGCACTCAGCACTCCCTCATCTGTTCTCAAACATGACCCATCAACGAACATCCCAAAATCACTTTCGGGCAAAGGTACATCTTTTATATCTGGCCGTGGTTTTGTACAAAAGTCAAGTACATCCAAGCAATCATGATCTATCTCATCTCGTACTTCCACAATCTCGGCATCAGGCAACAGTGTTGCAGGATTCACATTCAAACATCTTGCAAGACTCACATTAGTTGCATCTAATATGACCTTTTCATACTTAGTCAGCCGACTGTGTGTCAGATACTGAGTACGACTCCTTGTTAACAGGATCGCTACATCATGAGGTACAAACACTTTCAATGGATATCCTATCACAATTCCTTCACTCTGCTCCAAACTGCGACATGTTGCAGCCACCGCTTTCAAACATCCAGGTAAAGCTACAGCTACTGGATCAAGCATTGATGAAAAATATGCAATTGGTCTTCTCAGTTTTCCATGCTTCTGAATCAACACAGAAAGTGCACATCCATTTCTCTCACTGCAATACAGCTCGAATTCTTTCTCATAGTCAGGCATACCTAATGCAGGTGCTTCACACAAACCATCTCTCAATTTTCTAAACGCTGCCAATTCCTCTTTGTTCAATTCAATGGGATCTTTCACATCACTTCTCGTTAATCGCACCAAAGGTTTTGCGATCAAGGAGAAGTTGCGCATCCACTGACGACAGTATCCAACCATTCCCAAAAACATTCTCACCTCTCTTTGAGTCATAGGAGCTCTCATTCCTTTTATTATTCTGTTTCTGTCTGTAGTTATTTTCCTTAGTCCTTTCTCAATGTTATGTCCCAAATACAGAACTTCTTTCTTTCAAAACTGTAATTTCGATGGTGACACTTTAAGTCCTCCATCTGCCAAATGATTCAGCAAGGCTATCGTGTCTACCTCACAGGCTTCACGTGTTTTTGACGCTACCAAAAGGTCAAAATGTATTGAACTAATACAGAGCTTTCAGGCATTTCTAGACTCTCCAAAGACTTCTTTAATAGCTGATTGAATATTGAGGGGCTTTCTGTATACGCCTGTGGGATTCGGCACCATGCCAAAATACGCTCACCAAAACGAAATGCAAAAATTTGCTGACTGTCGTGGTGCAATGGGATGGAAAAGAAAGCATGACACAGATCAATCACTGTATACCACTCTGCATCATGGGGAATCTGATATAAAATCACTGATGGATTTGGTACTATGGGGCAACATGATACCACAATTTTATTCACCTTTCTCAGATCTTGCACTATCCTGAATTTCCCATTAGGCTTTTTCAGTCCCATTATCGGTGAAATACATGGACTACTCATTATTTCTCTCAAAATTCCTTGCCTGATCATTTTCTCTATTACAGTCGTTACTCCTTCAATTATCTCAGGTGTCAATTTGTATTGCGGAACATTTGGATATGTTACTCCTTCCTTTACTGTTATTTTGATTGGATCTACATTTCTCATTAGCCCTACATCTTCTCCAGTGAAATCCCAAACTTCTGCTTTTACAGATTGTCTCAATTATTTAGGTAATTCATCAGGGTTGAATACAGCATATGTTTCAGTAACTTCATTTTCTTTGTTAGCTATGGTCAGTTTATACAGTACATCATCATCCGGTGTTTCAAAAGCTATTCCATCCGGAGTACAAAGTATAGTGCAATTCATTTTGCACAACAGGTCCCTACCTAATAAATTCACAGGACTGGTGTCACACACCACAAAGCGGTGCATTTCTGAAAATTTCCCTATGCTAACTTTCACTGGTTCTGTAAGATATGTTTTAATCTATCTGTTGGACACACCAACTACTTGGATCGTTTCATCCGAGAGAGGTAGATTCTTAACATCAGCTGATCTAACAGTTGATCGAGTAGCACCAGTATCCACTAGGAAAGTAATATTTTCATCATTAACCTTCCCATCTACAAAAGGTCCTGTCTGGTCTACTTCTAGAGTTGCGCCAAGTACGCACTCTCCTTCCTCCCTTCGGCAGTGTCAATAGCTCTCTTCTGAGTCACTCTCATCGCGTTGCAGCCAATACTGCGAGACAGCGCTAGCGCGTGGCAGCTTATTTACCTGTTCTTCATTGTAGAATCCCGATTCACTACTATACTTGTGTGAGTTTCTGCTCTGTGGAAAAGGCGGTTTTGGCACCTGATTCTGTGGGGGAACAACTTGCTGCTGTTGCTGCAGTTGACCACTCACCTCATGCTGCACCTGTGGGTTCAATGATGGATTTTCATTGTTAGTACGTGGGGCAAACTTACACTCGGATTTCCAATACCCTATCCTGCCGCAATTATGACACGGAAATTTCTTTTTAGCTTCTTCAATATTCCCTTTATACTTCCCAGGATTACATTTCGGCTTTGACCCTGCTTGTTCCACTAATTGTGCTTCTTGTCTCTCTGCTACCTTTACCTGTGCCCACATTGCCTTCTCTTTTAGTTTCCGCTGTTTTGCTTTAATTTCATCACTGAAATATTTAGCATGTCTCAATACTTCATCTATTTTCTTGTTTTGCCAATCTACCGTATGCTGTTTAATCATTTCACCAATTTCTGGACGTAAACCATATACAAATCTGTATACAAAATGACTCAAATCCTTTTCACTCAGATTCTCATCTCCGCTAAACTGCTTAAAAGCTAGTATTAGCTTCTCATAGTATGCATGTACTGACTCTTTACTTTCCTGGTGTGTTCGATCAATTTTGACCCAATCTGTCTCTTTAGGGGGCACTTTATTTTTCAAAAATACCATAACCTGCTCATATTTCTTCATTACCTCAGGATCTTGAGCTCCTGTTTTAGGATCCCTAGGGTATTCCTGGGTCGGCCAATTTATCATAAGTTTGCACTCTGTCCATAGATCTGCTAGTACAATTATGTCAAACAGACTATTCAAATCAATCCATAATACTTTAGACAATTTCACAAATCTGTCTACCTGCCTGTACCACTCGACGGGCTTCTCACGCAGTCGAGGGAAATCATTCGTAAAAGACAGAATATCCTGTCTTGTCCATGGGACATGTACATATCCTCCTCCTGGAATCTCTCTCATAGGGCCTTCTGTCACTACCTTCTCCTTTTCTCTTACAGGAAATGCTGAAAATGTCTTATCTGAGACATCATCGCGTTTTCTATACCACCTGCTTCTCCATTTATCCACGTCTCCCCATTTTCTCAGCAAAATGATTATGTCCTTAATTTGACCTATTCGTCCTGTGGTGTTCATATTTTCAATATCCTTTTCGGTGAAATCTACTCGATATGGTTTCTGTAAGGCTTTTACCTTTTCAATATCAATGCCCATCTCATTTGCCACTTCTTCTAATCTTTCATGCAAGTTTTTTGCTCTCCAGGTCACACTCTTGCACAAAAATAATAATTCTTCATCCTGATAGGTTTTCAATTTTTCTGTTGGGATAGTCCCTACTATTAATTCTTCCAATACCATTCATAACTTGGCCACATCAATTGATTGGGATTCTTTGTCTTTCCTCTGCAAGCTTCTTAACCATTCACTTAACTCCTCTGTTGATGGTCCGACTGGTTTTTCTACACTTCCTTGTCCAAAATCTTTTTGTGTTTCTGACACTGTCTCTATCATTGCGGTACAAAAGGGGGTGGTGATGGACGGAGCATCAGAACCAATCAAACACTCACACCCAGTCAACAGATCTGGGTTTGATCCATCACCATTCTTTAGCCCACTCTGCCACCCCAGTTCAGACATGGCCATATGCAAATCAGTCTGACCCTGTGCCTCATGGGAACAGTGCAGCCCGAACTGCACTGGACCGGCAACAAGCTTCCTAGGACCGGTTTCTGGCATTTCCGCCGTCTTCAGCCAGGCTTGCTTGAATCCAGTGGCAAAGTGAGCAAGGGACTCACGTCTGAGCATACCCTGCCAACTTATGGCGAACAAAGCTGTACAAAAGGGGGTGGTGATGGACGGAGCATTAACACCTAGTCAACAGATCTGGGTTTGATCCATCACCGTTCTTAAGCTGTGAGTGTTTGATTGGTTCTGATGTTCCGTCCATCACCACCCCCTTTTGTACCGCTTTGTTCGCCATAAGTTGGCAGGGTATGCTCAGACGTGAGTCCCTTGCTCACATTGCCACTGGATTCAAGCAAGCCTGGCTGAAGACGGCTGAAATGCCAGAAACTGGTCCTAGGAAGCTTGTTTCCGGTCCAGGGAAGGCATGGCTTGGCAGTCCGGGCTGGACTGTTCCCATGAGGCACAGGGTCAGACTGATTTGCATATGGCCATGTCTGAACTGGGGTGGCAGAGTGGGCTAAAGAACGGTGATGGATCAAACCCAGATCTGTTGACTGGGTGTGAGTGTTTGATTGGTTCTGATGCTCCGTCCATCACCACGCCCTTTTGTACCACTGTCTCTATCATTGTCATACGTCTCTCTGCACAATTCTGACCTACAAATGGATTATTTGAAAAATTCGGTTCCATTACACTCATAGTCTGCCTCCATAGATTCTCATTCTGACTCACTCTTGGTTGTTCTACCGGTTTATTACTTCTGTAAGGGACTGTTAGAAATGGCGATTTCTGGTTGGCTAAGGCTTGCGCCAAAGTCAGGCAGAAACCACCACTCTAGTCAGGGAAAGGAAGTTACACGCCAAAGGTAACCCCTGCTCTCCCCCTTGGTAGCTTGGCACGAGCAGTCAGGCTTATCTCTGAGGCAATGTGTAAAGCGTTTGCGCGCGCACCCAGCAACAACACCCAAGGCCCACCACAAAAGAAACTCCACACAAGGTATTATATAAAAATAACCTTTGCATTATACCAAACACATTAGATAAAAACACACACTTTACAATGTGCCAACAGGCACGGGCAGAATTTACAGGGGATTATATGTACAGGGGACAGGGCCACATGGACCACTGTCAGGAGTTAGCACTTTGTAGAAATTAGCACTTAGAGCATAGGAATAAAATTACTGTAGTACAAAATAGAAAATGTAGCACACAACCAGTAACTACTGGTAACAGGTAAGTACCACCTACGCAACCCTAACCACCTTAGGAAAATATCACGCAGGGAAGCAGGACCTCACTAGCACCACCTATACTAGGAGAAAACAACCACCTAAGTATCAAAATACCTGTAGGGGTAAACGCACATTACACATGATGCATCGCAACACATTCAGAGGTGCAGGGAAGGAAGACACATGATGCATAAAATACATTCAGCGGTGTAAAACAAGGCACATGACGCATAAAAACACATTCAGAGGTGCAGGGAAACCCAATTGCGCAAGAACTCACATAAGGCACCACCTGTGGCAGTCCCTAGGCCAACTGGCCTCGAAGGGGGGGGCTAGGACGCCCTATGTCCCAAAGTCAGGGCAAGATTGCGCCAGCTGCGCAAGCCAAAGCGCAACGTAGCACTGGGTGTCCTAAACGTTGCAGCTGCCCACTAAGTGCTGGGCAGCTGGAGAAACACTGGGGCACCCCTGGGCCTTTTAAAACAGATCTGGCATGCCTTGGAGCCTCCCTGGGCTCTATCAAAACAATGCTGCGTAGGTTGGGGCCTCTCAGGGGCTCAGGAACACTGCCCCCTTAATTACAGTGGCCCGCTACGGCGGCGCCACTGCCAACACTGGCCCCCTCGTTGGAGCGCCTCGCGCTCTAAACATTCATGCCCCCGACCGTTGGAGTCCCTCTGGACTCTGGGGAATTCAGAGTAATGCCCCCGACGTTGGAGAGCTGAGCGAGGCTCTCAGTCACAACGTGCCCACGTTGGAGACGGGGGCCGCTTGAAGGATCAGCCGGTCTGGGACCGGTACCCACGGTACTCATGCGGAGTCCCCCAGCCCTTCCCTACTCACCGGGCTGTTCTCTGGGGACTCCGCTCCTCTGCCGGCAGCACTTCTCGGTCACCGGAGCACGGGTGGGCTCTCGGCTGCTCCCTTCCTCAGCGCAACGTTCTTCCTGGAGGCCCCGATCACGTGGGCCACACTCCCTCCCGCTGGACCAATCCCAGCGCGGCAGGGGGATGACGCGGCCGGGACTCTGGGCTGCGGCGGTGATTACGATGGCTGTGATGCGGGGTGGGCACCCGCGAGGATATCACCTCACATAAGCGGGGTGGGTTCCCGCGAGGAGATAAAACCAATAAGCGGGGTGGGCACCCGCCAACGACCACGGCAATGCGGGGTGAGCACCCGCTTCAAATCCGGCAAAAGCGGGGGAATCCCTACGTCGGGATTCCCTCAATTATCGTAGCGCTGCGCTACAATGAAGGCGCTCTTCAGGGAAAGCGCTTCTCAATGCTGGGGTCCCAGTTAAAGCGCTCCTAGCGCTATAAAGCAAATAAATGCGCTCCCAGGCGCTTAGGGATAACAACAAGGTCCAGAAACAAAGCCTTCAGATGCAGGGGGCAGGGACTGGGCCCAGGGGCCAGCTCACAGGGCCCTCCAGCAGGGAGGCAGTCCCCAGTGGCGGTCTCTCCTGGCGCCCAGCAGCAGGCCCCCCCTCAAATTAGGATCCGCAAGAGAACATTTTACTGGGGGTCACAGCCCCTTCTTATACACAGGATCCCTTTGTCAAGGTGCAGGGGAGGGGCGAACCAGATGCAACTGGTTCTTGAGCACTTTGTTTTGCTCAGCCCCTCTCCCTATTCAGAGGACAGGCCAGGGTCATCAGTCGCACCACAGGGGGCGGAGCCAGCATTGTGTGGGGAAAACCCAGCCCTATTCAGGACCCAGGTGTACTCCTCCCACCCATCTAGCTGCTGATCTCCCCATTCACCACTGGGTGACTCATCCTGACTCTGGGGATTCCCTAGCCCGTCACATGACCTCAACCAGCCAATCGCCAGACAAGGCACACATTTCATACTGCACACCAAAGTGCCCACTTCTAGAAGTGGCACTTCCACACTAGCTACATGCACGCCGCACATATCATCGTGCAGCATTTAATCACACGAGTCCGCACATACCAGACTCGACCCTGCACACCCCACACATCAGGAACTACCAGGGACACATACATTCCCCCATGCATTCCTATGGGAGGCAGGCCAACTTCACTACACGCACGCACTTTACCCTGGGACACAGCGGTAAAGTGTGCAGAAACCAAAAATCACTACACCAGGTCATCAATAAAAAGCAAAAAGTTCAGGGGTGAACCTGCCAGAAGGGCCAAGTCCAACACAACCCCCTTCCAGCCAAAACGCAGGGCAGACCAATCACCACCGTGATGGACTTCCCTGCTTGGGGCGATAAAACACGGACGCAGGCCCGCAACGGCCGGGACACTCTCCGGTTTTACACCACTCTGAACTCACATGGTTTCCTCTGAAAAAACTCGGCGGACCAACTGGGCTACCCCCCTGGTACTCCTCAGCTGTCCGTGGCCAGGACCAGGCCCTAGGCCATCTAGGCGCCACTGGTCCTTGCCTAACCACAGAGTGGGGGGTAGTAACCCCTGGCACATAACAGCCATTCTCCACTCTACCCCTCATCAGGGCAGTTCTAAACTGCCACTGATCCTCCAGCCTAGGGTCTGTACCCGCAAGCTGACCAAAAGTCACGGGAGAGGCTCTCCTCCCCCTACCTCTTCTTCTAGGGTTCCGCCCTCTCCTCCTCTGAGAGGCGACCCCGTAATGCAATTCACCTACCAGCTCAGGACTCCTCCCTGAGAACTGGTCTCCCAACCTAGGGTTTAACCCCTCAGGTTGCACCGGGGTCAGAGGTGGGCTCTCCCACCCTCTGCACCCCCTTCCAGAGTCCTGCTCCCTACCAACTGGGGCGGTACCTCTGGAAGAAGAACCGGTCAGGACACTGGTTACAGTCGTCCTACCCTTCAGGTCAGGCTGATCCTGAACCTGGCCTCCCAACCTCTGGTCTAGAACCTTCTGTGGAATAATTGCCTGGCACTCCAGGACTTCTGGGGACTTACACACCATCCCCCTGAGGCTGACACATGACCCATGTGTCGTGTGACTGTCTGTCTGGTGCAGATCTCCCGTCCCCTGTCCACCTGACAGTGCGCGAAGATCCCCCAGAACAGAAGTGGCGCCACCCTGGTCCCCCCAAGAAGATCTAGCCCAACTGGCTAGTCCCTAGTCCACTGGTGCATCCACTGGGAAACTCATCCCCCAATCACTCCTCACGCTGGACTCCTGTACCCTCCCTACGGGAGCTGTACTGCCAGACTCTAGAACCACAGGAGCTCTGCTTACAGACGCTCCTGGTCCTCTACTCACTAGGAGATCTTCCTCAAATGGACTAACAGGACAGCCTAGGTCCCCAACCTGGTGTTCCCTCATGAAACCATCCAAGTCCTGAGGCAGGGTTTCGTACGTCTGGGGACCCTCGGTCACCCACTTACTCCTGCTCCACTGAGCCAGGCAGTAAGCCCCTACACCCTTCTCGCTATCCTGGGACCTAGCTGGGCTACTCTGAGCCTCTTCCCCAATACTGGACTGGAAGCTACTGGAGTCACTACTGTTGGAAGTACTCTCCCCTACCTCATCAGAACCTTGGGCACTTTCCCAACGGTCCGCTTCCTCTGCAAGTTCCCAAGGACAAAGGGAGCTAGACCTCAACAGGTGTTGGCGCAACTCTGTATAGCAACCACTGAGCATCTGCTCTTTGATAACCAGACCAAACAGTCCGAAATAACCACGTTCCGGGTTAACCTTTACCCAATCGGTCAGTGCTTTATCACAATCATCCAAAAACTTCTCCCAAGACTGGTGAGACAGCTTCCTACTGCTCCTGAATTTCAACCTTAACTCCTCCTCCTGGGAAACAGGTACCAGACTGGGGGAACTGGGAATGGGACGTCCTGCACTGGACCCTATATCGCTGCCACCATTGGACTCAACACTCCCTGGGGAGCCCAGAAAACTAAGACTGCGCGCAGGGGATAGTCCACTCTCCAGAGCTGATTTCTCCCTGGTGAAGGCCCTCTCAGCCTCCTCTATCCTCTCCTGCGCTAAGACCCTCTCGGTCTCCAGCTTTTTCTCCTCTATATTCAGCTGCGCCATCCCCCGGGCATGCTCTAACCTGAGCTTCTCCATGGCCAGCTGATGCTCCCTTTCTTCCCTCCTATCTACCCACTCCTCTGGGGACAGGGAAAGGGATGGGGTGCTGCTCCTGACACTGGACCCAGCAAGGGACTCCCTATCTATGGGGTCTTCACTTTCTACTGGCGTCCCTGTCAGGTAACCTTCCTCCTCCTCAGACTCCTCAGGGCTCCCTTCAGACCCACCACCCTCTCGGCGTGCGGCCCGGGCCCTATCTTCCTCCCTGCGCTCACGTTCCCATTCATCCTTTTGCCATAGGATCAGGTTGTCCCTCAGTCTGGACTGGGTATCTGACTCACCCACCTCTATGTCTCTCTCTTCACAGAATCTGACCAACTCTAACCTACTGTATCTAAACAGACCACAGAAATTAAAAGCTGGCTCCATTTTGGCGGACGTTCTCGAGAAGAGTTTAACTCAAGGAACCTGGGTGTCTGAGCTAACACAGGAGTACATAATTCACAAAGGACACCTTTAGGAGAGGAAATAATGGAACTCAAAAACAATAATCCCCAAAATGTGATTATCTAAAATGTAGAGTTTTGCGGTGCAGCCAGTTGCTGCTGCGGTACAGCGCAAATGCAAGTCCAAATCCCACCGCTGATCACCAATGTTAGAAATGGCGATTTCTGGTTGGCTAAGGCTTGCGCCAAAGTCAGGCAGAAACCACCACTCTAGTCAGGGCAAGGAAGTTACACGCCAAAGATAACCCCTGCTCACCCCCTTGGTAGGTTGGCACGAGCAGTCAGGCTTATCTCTGAGGCAATGTGTAAAGCGTTTGCGCGCGCACCCAGCAACAACACCCAAGGCCCACCACAAAAGAAACTCCACACAAGGTATTATATAAAAATAACCTTTGTAGTATACCAAACACATTAGATAAAAACACACACTTTACAATGTGCCACCAGGCACGGGCAAAATTTACAGGGGATTATATGTACAGGAGACAGGGCCACATGGACCACTGTCAGGAATTAGCACTTTGTAGAAATTAGCACTTAGAACATAGGAATAAAATTACTGTAGTACAAAATACCAAATGTAGCACACAACCAGTAACTACTGGTAACAGGTAAGTACCACCTACGCAACCCTAACCACCTTAGGAAAATATTGCGCAGGGAACCAGGACCTCACTAGCACCACCTGTACTAGGAGAAAACAACCACCTAAGTATCACAATACCTGTAGGGGTAAACGCACATTACACATGATGCATCGCAACACATTCAGAGGTGTAGGAAAGGAAGACACATGATGCATAAAATACATTCAGCGGTGTAAAACAAGGCACATGACGCATAAAAACACATTCAGAGGTGCAGGGAAACCCAATTGCGCAAGAACTCACATAAGGCACCACCTGTGGCAGTCCCTAGGCCAACTGGCCTCGAAGGGGGGGGCTAGGACGCCCTATGTCCCAATGTCAGGGCAAGATTGCACCAGCTGCGCAAGCCAAAGCGCAACGTAGCACTGGGTGTCCTAAACGTTGCAGCTGCCAACTAAGTGCTGGGCAGCTGGAGAAACACTGGGGCACCCCTGTGCCTTTTAAAACAGATCTGGCATGCCTTGGAGCCTCCCTGGGCTCTATCAAAACAATGCTGTGTAGGTTGGGGCCTCTCAGGGGCTCAGGAACACTGCCCCCTTAATTACAGTGGCCCGCTACGGCGGCGCCACTGCCAACACTGGCCCCCTCGTTGGAGCGCCTCGCGCTCTAAACATTCATGCCCCCGACCGTTGGAGTCCCTCTGGACTCTGGGGAATTCAGAGTAATGCCCCCGACGTTGGAGAGCTGAGCGAGGCTCTCAGTCACAACGTGCCGCTTGAAGGATCAGCCGGTCTGGGACCGGCACCCACGGTACTCGTGCGGAGTCCCCCAGCCCTTCCCTACTCACCGGGCTGTTCTCTGGGGACTCCGCTCCTCTGCCAGCAGCACTTCTCGGTCACCGGAGCACGGGTGGGCTCTTGGCTGCTCCCTTCCTCAGCGCGACGTTCTTCCTGGAGGCCCCGATCACGTGGGCCACACTCCAATCCCAGCGCGGCAGGGGGATGACGCGGCCGGGACTCCGGGCTGCGGCGGTGATTACGATGGCTGTGATGCGGGGTGGGCACCCGCGAGGATATCACCTCACATAAGCGGGGTGGGTACCCGCGAGGAGATAAAACCAATAAGCGGGGTGGACACCCGCCAACGACCACGGCGAATGCGGGGTGGGCACCCGCTTCAAATCCGGCAAAAGCGGGGGAATCCCTACGTCGGGGTTCCCTCAATTATCGTAGCGCCGCGCTACAATGAAGGCGCTCTTCAGGGAAAGCGCTTCTCAATGTTGGGGTCCCAGTTAAAGCGCTCCTAGCGCTATAAAGCAAATAAAAGCGCTCCCAGGCGCCTAGGGATAACAACAAGGTCCAGAACCAAAGCCTTCAGATGCAGGGGGCAGGGACTGGGCCCAGGGGCCAGCTCAGAGGGCCCTCCAGCAGGGAGGCAGTCCCCAGTGGCGGTCTCTCCTGGCACCCAGCAGCAGGCCCCCCCTCAAATTAGGATCCGCAAGAGAACATTTTACTGGGGGTCACAGCCCCTTCTTATACACAGGATCTCTTTGTCAAGGTGCAGGGGAGGGGCAAACCAGATGCAACTGGTTCTTGAGCACTTTGTTTTGCTCAGCCCCTCTCCCTATTCAGAGGACAGGCCAGGGTCATCAGTCGCACCACAGGGGGCGGAGCCAGCATTGTGTGGGGAAAACCCAGCCCTATTCAGGACTCAGGTGTACTCCTCCCACCCATCTAGCTGCTGATCTCCCCATTCACCACTGGGTGACTCATCCTGACTCTGGGGATTCCCTAGCCCTTCACATGACCTCAACCAGCCAATCGCCAGACAAGGCACACATTTCATACTGCACACCGAAGTGCCCACTTCTAGAAGTGGCACTTCCACACTAGCTACATGCACACCGCACACATCATCGCGCAGCATTTAATCACACGAGTCCGCACATACCAGACTCGACCCTGCACACCCCACGCATCAGGAACTACCAGGGACACATTCATTCCCCCATGCATTCCTATGGGAGGGCAGGCCAACTTCACTACACGCATGCACTTTACCCTGGGACACAGCGGTAAAGTGTGCAGAAACCAAAAATCACTACACCAGGTCATCAATAAAAAGCAAAAAGTTCAGGGGTGAACCTGCCAGAAGGGCCAAGTCCAACAGGGACTGTCAAACAATGCTCACTGTCCTTCTGTTTGTCAAAAATAGGCATTACTGGACCTATCGTTACTGGAACAGTTACCGCTTCTAGATTCTTAGTCAATTCTCTTATTTTCTCAGTTAATTCTAGGGTCGTTTTCGCTAATTCTACAGAATTTTCTCCATCTGTTTTTTCTTCCGACCTCTTTTCTACTTCTCTAGTAGCTTTGTTTTTACCCAAACTTAGGGATTCTGGTTCCGATTTTATAATTCGCATTGTTTCTCTCATTGGGGCACTTGGAGTTAATATTTCTGGTTCTGTTCGATACGGTGGTGGATTTATATAGAACATATCATCAAGAACATCATCCTCGGACTCATTCACTCCGTACCCTCTCGACTCCACATTATGCCTCTTTTCTACACACTTTCGTCCTTCATTCTCTCCTACAGTTCTTACAGGGAACACACCCTCAGTCATACTCGCATCCCGCCATCTTCTCATTCGATCATTACGCGTTTCATGTCAAGTATGGTCTTCCAAACAGGTACCTATATCCTCTACCATTTCTTTGTCTCTCTCGTTCATGCATTTCGTCTTCCCATTCCGTCAAAGCCTCAAACTGCGTCGGTCTAGGTCTTGGTTCTAAATTCATCATTTTCCCTCTCAAATTTCTCAAAACAGCCAAATTAAATGAACCATGTTCTGGGAAAGCTAATACTCCGTCCTCTTTCGTGTATCTCGCCCAGTTATCTAACCAAATACAAGTATGATAAAAATATTTCGCAATCATAAAGGATGTGGGGGTTTTCGGTGGAGGAAGTAACTGTCCTTCCCTAGTTTTAACTGGTTTGTCTTTCTTAAACCACTTCTTGATTCTTCATAATCATGTCCTTCTCTCTTTTTCTGGTGGATCGTAATACATTTTCTTGCCTTCCGCGTATCGCTAGCCTCTCTTTACAACTGTACGTCTGGTCTATCCAATCACAGCGCGACTCACACTAACGCACCAATTCAGAGCGTCTACGTCACTGTCACAATCCTCAAATCCCAGCGCGACTCACACTAACGCACCAATAAGGAGCATCTACGTCGCCCTGTATTTCTCCGCGGCGTACAGTAACGCACCAATCCGGAGCGTTTCACAGTTCTGACCGACTGTCCAATCCCAGCGCGGTCGTTCTGACGTCAGCAGCCGCTGCGGCAGCTCCTGCTCCTATTCCTGGTTCTGTCTACCCCTCCATTACAAATCTGCTCAATACATTTTTGTTTCAATTTCTACACTTCTGTTAGTAACAACATAGAAACATCTCTATTGTCCACTTGGCTAACCAAAGAACAGCAAAAGATCTTTCTCACGAGAATTCCGTCTTTCCCGAGAGCAGCGCTTACCTCTGCCCTACTACGGAATCATTACTTCCGTTGATAAAGTAGCACATCCCTCTACTTCACCCTTCTAACAAGCATTAGCTAATTGTTTCTCTAGTATTTAAGACACATAGTTTGAGAACCAATGCTCCTGAGAAATAAACCCAGAGTTTCGCAATTAACCCGAATGCCTTTACATTCACGCTCGTTCACACAAGAAAAATGTAGCACACTCATACAGAATCCTGTCTTTCCCGAGAACAGCGCACAGTCTGTTCTACTACAGAATTATGACCTGCGTTAACAAAGCAGCGCTTACCTCTCCTTTGTCCTTCTAACAAGCTCAGAGAGTACCTATTACCTTTCCAGTGATAAGCGTTATCGGATTGCCAGTTGGATCCCTGGTACCTAAGACCAGAACTTCACAGGTAACCTTCGCTATCATACACTCTTTTCTCACACAGAAAATGTCTCTAATGGCAACACATGACGATGCTACTGAATCGAACCCAGACAATGCGTCGTGCAACTTCAATTGTCACACGTTTCCCCTGTGTACCTACAGGGCAACAACAATTCCGTCTTTCCCGAGATAAGCGCTTACCTCTGCTCTACTACGTAACCGTTACAAACTTCCGACTTCCTACATCCCAGAAGCCGTGCAAACAAAATATAACTCAACGCAACTCAACATAGAGTGTTAGCACATAAATCAATACCAATCAATAACCAAAAATCAATAAGCAATGTACAAGCAATAATCACCAAACCAAAACAATAACAACCATCATTCTGCTACCAGAAAAACTGCTCCAGCGTGGAGTGCAAAATCCCTCCCTCCGTCACAGACCAAAGATCTCACATACACACACTACCCATACGTTCGCTGGTGGGGCCCATAACACCAACATTCACTCACCATCAATCTGTGTTTCTTGGGAGGCGATTATCTTCCAAACTCTGGCATGAAAGGAAATACCACTTTTTACCCTAATGAGTGACAAATCTACACAACCTTCTGATACTCATTAGGCCCTGAACTTCACCTTTAGTATTCCTCTCATAAATCAGGACGGATCAGTTAGTTGCAGGTTTAGGTGGATTTCTAATCCTCTAATTAACCTTTTCGTTAACACATTTTCAATGAATAAACAACCCAACTCATTTCTGTAGTTATTCAATTCAATCTTTATCTAATTAATGCAAATTAAATCATTCATTTAATCAAGTCGCCATTCTTATTTACCTATTCTGGCTAATTGTCGTCCTCTATGTAAAATCTGGCAGTCTCGCAAATCTATGTCCATCAAATTTAGTAAATTCAGTTCCTCAGGAGTTTGGGCATTAATTCAGTCCGTCAAAGATTCAGGGAAACAGCTGTCCTGCAGTGTCACCGTCCTCTCCGTCAGCATAACGTCAGGATATCGAGAAAGGCCAGAAACGAACCCGCACCAACCTCTCTATTTTACCATAATTTATAGTAAAAATCATTGACAAATTATAACAAAAACGGGTCTTCAGTTCTTCTGATTGCTCAATCGAAATCGTCTGACAGGATTCACACCAAAATAATGTCTCTGATGTAACCAATCTTGATTGTTCCGGTTTTTAGAAGCACATTATTGTTCTTTCTGAAAAGCTGGCTTGCTTCCCAGGATAACCTTGAAGGGTACAGTCTGGTTAGGGTCATGACGAGGCCACTGTAGCTGGCGTCAGCGCAGGCGCACTTCTCCCAAGCCTCCTACATCGTCAACAGTCGTGTTAGGTACCAGAGGCAGCCATTTTGTGGCAGGCCCAAATGGTCAACTTAAGCAAAAGAAACACAAAACGTAATTAATACATAGAAATGACTAAATAAATGTTATTCCCTCACTAATACCCATATGTGTGTGTATTTATCTAGCAAAAAGCAACACTCAAGCGGTTTTATACTTACAAAATAAAGCACAAATAACAAATACATCACAAAAGCGACATATATCATGCAATATTCTTATTGTCTATCATTAGTATGCGTACATAATTTAGTATACGATTTAATAAAGTAATGCAAAGCAATCCCACGTGTATTTCAGTCATTAATAAGGTTGATTAATTATTTCCACTTCAATCCATTAATTCGATTAGAATTAATTAATTAATCTAATTAGTAAACATGCAAAATGGGGAGGGTCTACAATTTTTTTTGCATTACCGCTCCAGCACTCCCACCCCCCCAATAAAATTATATGAATAAAATTCCACTCCTTATTTAGCACATGATGGAGACAGCATGAACATTGCCTATTGGCTCATCTGTTGTATGAAATCAAGTTGAAGACAGCTTCCCGTTTTACATGCATCAAGCACCAAAGGTCCGTCATTACGCAAAAATATTTTAGCATTTGTACTTAGGTTTAGGCAAGGGCGTCAATCTTCAGTGGTCCCTCAACCCTTTATCTCAAGACCAATAAATATCTGTGAGATATGGCAGACTAAGGGCATAATGAAACTTGAGGAGGGGGGGGGCCTGCAAAGCACACGGAGCTCCCCCCCCCCCATCACTCAGGAGTCAGTCAGGAGCTCTCAGGCCAGGGTACTGTGCCAAGGAGGCACCCTGGAGCCCCTCCCCCCTCCGCAGGGGCGTGGGAGGCCTATGTTACGTTACTGCTCCTCTTCATATTCTGCTGTGGGTGGGAGTGGGGGCACATTTTGATTTACGCCACTGGGTATAGTGCCAGGTTTTCACGACAAAGGACGATGTTATTATCCGAAATCATGTTTAAAAAAACAAAAACATCCGCAATCTCAGTCAAGACCTCACATATTTATACAAATGTTTTTGACATTGTGCTTGTCAATCAAACTGCCAAAGGCACCGCGTGGCAACTAAAGCAGTAATATCTTTTGATTTCCCACAACGAGAGCCGCAGCATCTGAACACGATGCCAGAAGCCTTCACTATGGCAACCGATGTTACGAATCCTTCGCAGCAAATGTTGCCAGGCAGATCTTCAGGCAAAGCAAGAAAGGGTTCCGCATATACGTCCAAATCCAGGACAGATGCCCTAGACGTGTTTGTCTGCGTCTTCACTGCTTCTGTCAAAACAAGCATTGGCAAAGACAAGATGTCTGGATTCAATGCGCTAACAACGAACGAAAACGCTTCAGTAACACATTAAAGCCAGACTAATGTGGGAAACATTACTGGTAGCTCTTTTTCCTTCATTATAGCCCGGTCTTTGTTGCAACTATAAATAATAGTTGGATGGCACGCAAGCCTTCGTGATAGACAACAGTTTCTTTTTATATTGCATGAACATAAAGAATACAATGCAGGCTTGCAGGCCCCTCGACCTTCATTTCACAAAGAAAAAACAGATTGTAAAGGAGGCAAGAGTCCCTTTATTACAGACTATTTTTCATTTAGGCAGTACTGGTGAGAAACCGCTGGGTAGGACTAGTAGGTGGTATGAATTAGGAAAGACAGGCAGGGGAATGAGGGAGGGGCAGGAATAAAAAGAAAACATTAGGAGAAACTGCATTGGAATTCCCCAATGTCAGAAAGGATAGAAGTGTTCCTAACATAAGGAAGCAGCTCACCTCTCAGACAATCTACCAGCTTCGATGAAAAAAGAGGAATAACCAGGTCTGAATGTGTAAAAAAAATGAAGTGCCAGGGCCCAGGATGCTTCAGACTGGTCCACAGCTGCAGGCAGTGCCCACAGGTCACTCCAAACTGTACAATTAAAAACTAGTTCAATTCAATTCAAATATTCTTTATTTCGGATACAAATATCCATAAAAGTACAATTCGTCTCCGCCAAACAAAATCAATAAATGTTAAAACATATAAATATATATTATCATCCATACAATACGTAATATTTTGAAAATAGAACCTGAAAAAAGGGTTGGATCAGTCTAAAAATTTACAGTTAAAATGAAGTTATAAAAATATGAAAGAATCATAACAGAGTGTGCAAATCCGCCATAAGTTTCAGATAAAGTGCAGTAGTAAATTTCCCATAAAGTGCATCAAAGTCCAAGATACCACAGTGACTTGCTGATGAGTCCTGAGGTGTATAGGCTGAAACAGCCTTTAGAATATAAAAATAACAATTAAACAGAGTAATCGATGCATAAAAACTAGTTATATCAAGTTGTTTTTAGATATATTAAGTAGTTGAATGCTCGATTAATGAACTCTGCTAAAAAAACAAACAAAAACACACACACACACACCATGAGGTAAATTTCTATAAATACATGCTGGTGCTTACAAACAAGTACTAGTGTCGAGCACTGACAAACACCAGCCAAAAATAAACACTGGCAGCAGCTGCCATAAAAAGAGTGCAACTAGTTAATCAAAGGAAGTTACTGGATATACATATATCAGAGTTACCTCGATTTTCTGTACCAGGTGAACTATTTTTGAGCCAAGACCTGAAACCTTCAAACACACACCAATGAAGAACGTGAGAAGCTGATGATAGGATTTGGAATGAATCAATTGCCAAACGTATGTAGCTGCATCACATAATTATTTAACATTTCACAATGGTACAGGAATTCTGGTGAAACAAAAGGTAGATGTTCCTGACAAGTTTTTCCATTGAGTAAAATGCTCTGCAATATCCTCCTTTTGTGAATGAATGCACACCTCCCAGAGGCCTCTTTCATAGAAAAAACAATACTCCAAGACCCAGTTTTTTTGTCGCCATCCAGTGTGCCTTCTGTGTTATACTCATTACTACAGGAAGCGTGTCCCTAGATTGCATTAGCAAATTTTAGCAGAAAGAATCAAGCAATAGCCAGTGAGACAAATCATCCTCCCAAGGGAAAATTATAGCTCTGGAAGAATTTGTATAGCTGCTAAACTTTATCAGTCCTCCTAAATATTGGATCCACTGCCTGAACTCATCTTTTTTCCTATTCTGTTGGGTCCTACAAGGGTTCATTGTGGTAGGTTATTGGGCTTTGATGAATTCTGCATTAAGTGGGGTATAGGTGACCAGCACTTTCTGATGTGAAATAGCCATTACAACGCGGCTGTTCCCAAGAATGCTATTAGAACGCATGCGTTACAACGCATGCTCCATTACAACGCGTAGCCTTTTCCACACATTTTTTTACTATGCATATGCTTTTACCACACACGTCTTTCTAATGAATTTCATTGTAAAGTAATGTATGGTAAAGGCATATGTGTAATCATAAGGGCATATCCGTGGAAATAGCTGCGCTGGTAGACAATCCACGTCGTTAGAGGAAATGGAGAGACTCTTCTGCTTCCTTACTATGACGTGCACCACCACTCAGACTAGCTACGTGCATGAGGAGAGAGGTTAGGGGGATTGGGCCTGGGATGGGGGGGGGTATTATTTTAGGGGTTTGGGTTAAAGAAGGACTGGGGGATGGGAGGTGAGCATAGGGGTAGTGTTTTAGGGTTTAGGGTAGGGGAAGGTCTGGGGGCCCGGCGGGGGCGCAGCGGTAGTGATTTAGGGTTTAGGCTTGGGGAAGGACTGGGGGACTGGTGGGCTCACTCCGGGGTAGGGTTTTAGGATTTAGGGTCGGGGAAGGGTGGGGGCCGGAGAGGTCGCATAGGGGTAGGCTTTTAGGGTTTAGGACAGGGGAAGCGTATTTTTTGGGAAGTGTTGGTGGGGTACGCCAGCGACCGGGATTAGGGTTTAGGGTAGTAAGAGTCAGGGAAACCTTTGTCATGCAAATGCCTTTAACATAGATGCTTTTGCAACCACATTAATTATAAAGGCATGTGGAGTAAAGGCAAATTCATTGAAATAACGTGTGGTAAAGGTTTGCGTTGTAAAGGCATTTGTGTTGTAGCACATGCGTGGTAAAGGCATGCACTACAACGGATTGCAATGTAATGTCACACATACCTTACCTTTCTGACACATGCTTACATTGCCACCAATTTCAAGAGGACATAATCAGGTTTCCCCAAAGACCCCATGCACAAAGCGGTGAAAGCAACTTTGCAGGGTTCGGTGGATTATCGGAGGCCTGTTTTAGAGCTAAACAGGGAATATTTGTCCTCAGGTGTTGGGGAGGGGGAATATACTAATTATGTTTCTGTTTGCATTCAATAATTATTCTCCAGGAGACATGGGCTATTCGGACAATTCATTGGCCTGACTTCAAGGTGTGAAATAGTAAGACACCAATGCATGCTGGGTGAGAACAAGAAGTGTTTTACTCACTGCAGTCATATTGCATTTGGGAATGGCTAGTATTATCTTTATGTTAAAAACGCGAAACTTCATTTCTCCATTTCTTCATTGGGCGTACTGAGTGGAGAGTGATCACACTCCCCAGTGCTGCGGATTTACACATAATCAGGCCACATAATGTAAAAGAAAGCATCATCCTATGTAAAAAGATTCCAATTTAAATTGAAATGAACAAGGACTTTCTAAACTGAAGCATGTCTTGAAGAGGGTTTTAACTTGGATGAGATATCACATTCAACAGCCAGTAGAAAATCAAGGTGATGAGCATTAAAATTAATATAATAGGCGGGTCACAGATTTGCTGGTTATGGTACTCGGTAATACAGAGCTTAATTAGAAGGCAAGGAAAATCATACTTAAAAAAACTGATTCAAACGTATTTTTGACCTTCTCAGAGTCATATAACAAAGATGGAGAAGAGCAATAAAATGAATGCAAGAATGGTAAGAAGTTTTGTATGAACTGATACCTCTGAAGCAAGAGTATATGAATATGCCACAACATAAAATGCTATGCTGTGGGATACATTTCTTTAGAGAGGTCACAGATGGCCTGATTTAGAGTTATATTTGCATTATATTCTATTGCAGTTGTAATGTGGCAGACAGGATATCAGGGGCGGCTCCTCCTCTATGGCGGAGGAGCATCGCCCAGTGGGAAGCAGAAACGTAAAATGATAATAGCTTTGCATTATTATCATTTTAGGCTGCTTTCTGCTGCTTTGTGGGCGGGTAAGTGGGCAGGGCTGGTCTGCTCTTGGAGCCAGAAAGGGGAGGAGTGATTTGCCCACTCCAAAGTGCTTAATGACTGTTTGGTCGGCACTCTCGGGCTGCCCAAACCAGTCATGCACACTTTCCCTATTCTCCATGCAGGCTGCATTAAAGCCGGCATGGAGAATAAGCCCAGGCCCCCATTCCCTCGTTAAGCGTCAAACCAGGACGCTGAAAACCAAACACAACGCTGCATTGCAGCGTTGTGATTCTTCAGGGGAGCCTAGGTGCTCACCTATCACAACACTGCATTGCAGCTTTGTGATTGGTTTGTGGGGCCTGCTTCCTGTTCCTCGATGTGCTCGACAAGAGCAGGAGCAGAGACACAGGACCTGGCTGGCAGCAAGGTAAGTTTATTTCAATTTTTTTTACATTTTTTATAATTGGTCCATGTGTGGCCACCCCGCCATTCCACGCCCCCTCCGCGTGATCCCCCTACACCCACCCCGCCACCCACGAGCCATGCCAGCCACCCCTGCATGATATCTATCATGTTTGTGACTGAGTATCCAAATCCTCCACATTCTAAACCAGGCCCAGCGTCTTTTGTTTCCTTGTAAGGACAGGCAGACAGTGACAGTGGCCGAGTGCAAATGATTGCAAATACTGAGTGGACAATCATGTGTCCTCACACTCTGTTTTAGTGGAAGGAATAGCTGAATGCGTCCAAAGAATTTATCTAAAAAGGTTCAAGCTTGAATTTAGTTGGGAAAGTGAAAAGCTCCAATGTGGTTGGACCTGATGGGTGATCATATGAATCGCTGAAAACACGCCCACAACAGTGGGGAATAGTATTATCACCCTTATATCTAACATAATTGAGGCAGGTTTAGATTAGGAATCCCATAGTGTTACGATTCTTCTCTGAATGTACAAGGAGGTCAATAAGTCTAACCATTCCAGCAAAAGACTCCTAACAAATCTTAGCTCAGCGGACACCTTTTGCCCACAAGTATTTTGGCCAAAGCTCTGGAGGAAGTGTAAACAAGTCAGTTGCAGAAAATTAGAGTTTGCACACATAGGCTTTCAAGACAGTATGTCCACAGTGCATAGTACAATGCCATTAATAACACTGTCTTATGAGGGCTACCCCACTGAACTGTACCCTTGTAGGCATTATGATGCCATTTCAACTTTTTAATAGATCACTGTTGTAGAATAAGATCTCATAGCTTGGGGGTACTGGTGAAGGGTACAGTATTAACCAGACACAAGTTAAGTTCACTATTAACGGATAAGAGCAAAACATTGTCTCTTCCTATCCAGAAGAGGGACCTGGCATTGCTGTATTATAGTGACTGTGCTTTTTATCCTATAACGATGTGATTGATGTCAGCAACCACCTCAGTGGTAATTTTCCCCATCCCAGTATGGTAGTAAGCATCACATTGTGATGACGTGCTATTCCTACAGTATTGCACTTTAGGGCCACACACCACTTGCTCTTCAATATGCCATAAATATTCTACATGGACTGCTGTACTTAACGTTGCAGCAGTAAATTTAGGAAAAAAGTAGGTGATGTGCTTCGGCTAGACTTCTAGGGGCATATTTACTAATATTTTGCGTCAAGGCGGTCCGACTTTTATTGTCACAGCCACAACCCAAACTCTTAGTAGAGATTTACAAAGCCATGTAAGGGCTGATTTGTGGCGCCTTGTGTGACTCTGTAAAACAAAAGGGCACCTTGCATTACCTTGTGTCAGAGAAACATTTCATGGGTGGAGCATGTACAGTCCCTTGCATCCACCCATCGATTTTGGCGCAATCCCAGATCTACTAAGGTCAGTAAAACATTGGACTGTGCCACAGTTGTGCACTTCCCAGGTCCAGACATAAAGAGGAGAAATAACGTTCTTTCTCCTTGTTGCTTCATTTTTCTATGTGTGATGCATTCCACATAGAAAAAGGGAAATGACTTTAAGGATTGTTTGTGTGCAGGAAGTTGTCTCTTCCTGCACAAAAACAATCCTGCTCGTAATGCAAGCACCCTCTCATTATGGTGCAAGATTGCCTGCAGTGGCCTTAGGCTGCACACAGTGCGCCAGTGCAAGTTTGGAGCACAATGCGCCATATTTCAGTAGATATGGTGTATTTCTGATCTCTCAGTTCCATGCGATTCTGCACAGCGCAGTAACTTTGCTTGCTGCCCTGTTTTCTGTTAAACCCTAGGGATTCTGCCCCCTAATGTCAGGACATGGTTACTGAGCCAAACAAAAATTAGCAATGTTGTCGGAAGGGTGCCATAGACGTTAATACAATGAATGGAAATGAGCCTCTCCAATGCCTTGCTCAATAGTAATGAACAGCTGTGGCTCATTGGCATCTGGTGCCACTGCACCTGCTGCACCAGATATAGCTTTGCTACTGGGAGCTAGGTTTAGTACTAACTCTATTTCAGTATGTTGGGAAGAACATACATATTAACTTTGACTGGAGGAATTTGCATATTTGGAGGATGACCTCAGCATATATCAATTGGAGTGCTTCCCAGCTGTGATTTTCAATAGGATGGGCACTCACTGAAGCCAGCACTGAAAGCTCAGCTGTTTAAATTCATATCTAAGATTCGCCCTCTTTGTCCAATTTGGTTGCATTATCTATATCATTATCTCGGGACCTGCTGGACGCAAGGCACTTAAAATATCATTGAATCTCCCGAGATCTGCTCCCATTGAAGTGAGGCTTTTGCGTTAGCGTTAGGTCAATCTAACTGGCATCATTAGCTAATCTATTCTGTTCGGTCTTCCAGAGTTGGAGGGTAAATAATGATTATTTATCTGCATTCATCTCTGAGTATGTGTCTCTACAACACTCTTCGGGTTGACTACATAGCTGGCATTTTGTTTAATTGGATAGCTGTTTTGGACAGTGAAATTATTTTATGTGATTATTTCTAAAATGCTTTGCTTATTATTAAAAAAACACGACTGTCCAGGGAATCTGCTGGTTTAGCACAGGAGAACAGACGCTATGAGTCTCTATTCTACGTGATCAGGCAGTGGCCCTTTTCCTCAGTATATGACAGAGGTCATGGAGAGAGCGCGCAGACGGGGAGCTCGGGCAGGATGGAACAAGGTAACCTAGATCAATGCCCATGCAGATTCTGTAAATCAAGATTATAGAAACTGAAACACATATTTTATTGGACTGTACTTTCTATAGATATATACTCTAGACCTATCTTGCGAAATACCCAATTCGAAAGAGCCTAAAACGAGATGAAAACAGACAGTGGGAATTATTAAAGTCAAACGTGAGTTTTCGGAAATTGTCAATGATATGTCGCCAAGGAGAGATAAATTGTGGTATATGTCGATTACATCACATTATTTTATGGATTGGGAATGATAGATATTGACCTGGTTTTATTCCAAGCTTTACGTACTTCGAAGATGTGTGCTTTATATGCTTAATTATGATTACGTGACTCGCCTGTAAACCTCACAATCAAACGAAGGAAAATAAAACCGGGTGGGCTATGTTTAACGAGGTCCAGTATACAAGCCCTGAGGTAGTTATGCGAGAAGGGTATACCGTTCCTCCTAGTCTGGGGAGTTAGTGTGAAGAGTACACTTACCCCTAAGATTGAGACAAAGTGGGGGATAATGTCTGGACAGCCTGGGAGCTAATAGCATGTGATGGGTGGGGGAACCCACACTGGTGGAACTAAAACCCTCACACACCCAGCGAGCTAGGTGTCATGCTTCATCATCTGGGTTTTGCTCCTCGTCGGGTCGGCGCTGCAATTCCCAACGGGCTCCCAAAGATGGGGCTCTTTAGCGGAGATCTTTTGTTCCTTGCCGAAGGTGAGTGCAAGTGAGGGCCAGGTAAGTGTAGACGTTGGTGAGTGTATTCTAAAACAGGGTTGGTTAGTCTGAATAATGAATTTTATTCGGTCAGTAAACCACCCTATTAAAAACAAGATGAGTGGCGGTAGTCTGGACACAATGGGTCAAGGACTAACTCTGCTCTACTCAGATGGTCAACATGTTTCTTGCCTCATGGTCAGGGGGATCCAGCGGCAATTCATCAGGACCAGTGAAAGGTGAACTATCTACAAATTGGTTTCGGCGGAGCGGGGTAGGTTTGCAGACCACCCTTGGGCAACAGAACTTAGGCTATCACGTCATCCCAAGAGGCTCGCCACGTACCGATTGGAGCGGCACCATTTATAACTTTAGGCCATTCCAATGTGGAAGTGTTTAGTTTTCCAGACACTTCCCTAGGGTAGTTTTATCCAGGCACTACCACAATAATTTAATATCCTGTTTTACACCCTCACAATTTGTAGATAGTTCACCTTTCACTGGTCCTGATGAATTGCCGCTGGATCCCCCTGACCATGAGGCAAGAAACATGTTGACCATCTGAGTAGAGCAGAGTTAGTCCTTGACCCATTGTGTCCAGACTACCGCCACTCATCTTGTTTTTAATAGGGTGGTTTACTGACCGAATAAAATTCATTATTCAGACTAACCAACCCTGTTTTAGAATACACTCACCAACGTCTACACTTACCTGGCCCTCACTTGCACTCACCTTCGGCAAGGAACAAAAGATCTCCGCTAAAGAGCCCCATCTTTGGGAGCCCGTTGGGAATTGCAGCGCCGACCCGACGAGGAGCAAAACCCAGATGATGAAGCATGACACCTAGCTCGCTGGGTGTGTGAGGGTTTTAGTTCCACCAGTGTGGGTTCCCCCACCCATCACATGCTATTAGCTCCCAGGCTGTCCAGACATTATCCCCCACTTTGTCTCAATCTTAGGGGTAAGTGTACTCTTCACACTAACTCCCCAGACTAGGAGGAACGGTATACCCTTCTCGCATAATCGCCTGTAAACCTGACATAGACTATTAAATCAATACCATATGGAGCCCTATTAGGTATAGAGTGTACTTTTCATGTTTGTGCCCTGGAGCTCCTTGTAACAGGTGCGCCAGGCGCAAACAGGGAAAGTGCACCCTAATACATAGAATGTGCTGCACCGAGGGCAGCCACAAACTCGTGATGCCCTGAGGGCAGCGCATTCAAGTGAAATACGGAGCGGCTTTGAAGCAGACGCTCCGTGTTTCTTAGTGCAGGCGGCAACCTGCCTGCACTATTGAAGGGGACTAGAGATCCCCTTGCAGGTGGATGCAGTCAGTGACTGCACCCGCCTGCAAGGGAATGTCTGGTGTTCCCTAGGATCCTCTTCCCCCCCTACAGAGGGCTGTAGTCAGGGAGCGCACTGGCAGTGCACCACCTTTTAGGTTGTGCACCTTCAGTGTGCCTCCAGAGAGTTTCTTTGTCTCTGTGCCTGCACCTGTGATGTGATGCAGAGGGAAACAGGATCTATTATTTGCATGGGGCACGCCCCCATGCAAATGAGGGATCTCCCCTTGAGGAAGCACTGGTGATGTATTGCGCCAGCGCTTTTAGCATTACAGAAGGGGCCGCACAAGCATCTGCAGCCCCTTCTGTAATACCAAAGTGCCCCAGGGGCACACAAAGCTGGCACAAACGCTTGTGGCACCACTGGGACACTTAGTGTAATACGGCCATTTAGTGATAATGCATTTCTATTAGGGGTTTTAGTGTTGGAGTGTACATTATCTGCCCCATTACCCTGGAAGAAGACTATGGGGGTCATTATGATGGCAGGCTTGATGCAGGAAGATAGACCACCTGCCTGTAAGGCGGTGGTCCCGCACCCCCAATTACGATGCAACTGCCACCCTGGCACTTGCCACAATATGAAAAAAAACATGTTTTGTGTTCCCCTGCACTACGTGGCAGGCACCACGCGGTGCCTGCCACCTGGTGCAGGGAAATGTAGGGGGTACCCTAGGGTGTACCATGGATTTCCCCAGTGCACAACCACCTCCCCCAACACAAGGAGGGCCAATAATGGGCCCCCAAATCCAATCCCCGTCAGCCTTTCCATGGCTAGGCTAGCTTTAATCAGCATCGCAATTTGGCGGACGATGCCTGCTGGGCACTGCCACCATTCTACGCATGCTGGCTGGGTCCGCCAGGCAATCGGAACGATTGCCTGTGGCAGACCCGTGGTGGGCGGACTTTGCGTCCGCCAGCACACCGCCCGCTATCATGATATGGCATGCAGAGAAGTGCTTGGTTTCACCACCATCATAATCGGCCCCTATGTTTTTTTTAACGAGTCATACCGCTGAGTAATTTCGAATTAAAAACTGTCCTTCCACATAGAAAGTAGGCACAGGTGAAATTTGTATGACTGTGCCTGTAATCTTGCGTAACCCTGGTAATTTTGCTTTTCACTTGTTACACAGAATTGATAACATTACGCTACCACACCACATTGCGTAATTATGCATCATTCCTGGTAGAAAAGTAGGGCAAGTGTATGGGACCAATGCGAACGAGCAGAAGGTGAGTGGCTGCTGTTTAAGGCAGTTGTGCTTTCATGCTATCTTTTGGGCACAAAATGCGTCCTCAAATCCAAAATCAATTGAAAGACACATTTATTGATGAAATCGAGTGCTAAATGCAGGGTTTGCATTTTGTGTAATTTGGAGTAAATGTGCATTATTATTTCTTATATTCACATAATTACACAAAAGATGTCCTTCACATCTAACATGGGCTTCAATTGGAATTCCATAGAGCATATTATCAAGCCCATTATCGCCGTTTTAGCGGCCGTTTTCTGCCACTAAAGCGGCGATAATTTTATCGCCTGTCTTGATAATATGCTCCTAAGTGCCTGAAAAGTGCGCAAGACACCTCCAACTGAAGGTCGTCCACAGAAAAGTCCTAGGGGCATATCAGCAACAACCGGCGACAATTATCGCTAAGCGCACTTAGTGCTAGGATAATTGTCGCCAGCTAATGTGGATTTTTATCGCTGAGATAGCGTGCTATTAGCAACGCTTATCTCAAAAGCGATAAAAATCCTAGCGCTAACTGCCTAACGTGAGATTATCGCTGGAAACCCAGCGATAATCTCACGAAGATTGGCGTTAGCTTGAGGATAGGGCCTCACATACTTAGCCATGATATCCACCTTCCATAGGATATCATGGCTAAGTCAGTCCTGAAGCAGGCGTAAGGAAAGTAGCGATAACAGGGGTTATTGCTACTTTTCTTGCCGCTATGCTTCATAGCGTGGGGCTTGATGATAGGAGAAATGTCGCTTAGCTACATTTCTCCCGTCATGTCAGGTCAGGAATGCCCACTTTGCATCTCATTAGAGATGCAAAGCTGGGCATTAAGAATCTGGGCGCTAATGCAAAGTTTCACGCTGATTAGGCGATAAAATTATCGCCGCTTTTCGCCCAAAAACGGATGCAAAAGCGGCGATAATTTTATATCGCCTCGTTGCTGATATGCCCCCTAATTTCCTTCAAGAAAATAGAACATAAAGGGTCTGATGTAGTTTTATAACTGCACAAAATCACATGGTTTGTCTGTTCTGAAGGTGTATGGGGCCCATGTCTAGCTCCCCATTCCAGTGGCGTCACTAGGGGGGTGCGGGGGGTGCGGACCGCACCGGGTGACACCGTCACATGGGGTGACACCACCAGTGCTGTCTGCACGTCATATGGCAGGCAATCTGAATGTGGGTAGACAGGAGACTACTACAGTAGTCAGTATATGAAATTCTATTAAATTACCGCAGGCATGCTCAGACTCCACGCGCGCAGACTCTCAAACTCATTTTATTTATTTATTCTAATTACGATGTGCATTTAACATTTGCGTTCGGCGGCAGGGGGCTGGCTGCAGCCCTTCAGTGTTGCTGCGATGGGAAGGCCCGGCTGGGAGACACTGATTGGGTAGGGGGCTGGATTTGGTTCTGCAAGGGAAGGTCTGTGGTATGAAGCAGGCAGCGTGCGTAGATTTTTTATTCAAAGTGCCACGCCCCGGCACACCAGCACGCACCATCCCGCCAACTAACCCGACGAGTGAAGGAAGCAGCAGCAGGCCTCCATTGTCTTCCACAGTGTGATACTGGCTCTTCATCGGGAGACCGTGTGAAGAAAGCCCATCTCGTGAGACAAAGATGGGACCTTGTGAGTGTTTGGTTACTTCGGCACATTTTCTGTACGTACACGCCGTGATTCGTGCATGTGCATTTCACACGTGTGGGTTTGCTGCATGCAATTTACAGCAGTTACTATTTTGTGCATTTTTTTACATCATTTTTCCACTTGTCGTAAATACCTGTAATGCGCCGTGTGCTGTGTACCAGGTGCAATATTCCTACCCAATTCCAAGTTTTTCTGCTCCGAAAGTGAACTAATCTGTGGTCTCAGATTTGTGAGTACCCGATAGCACAGGCTTTCCTTTTTTTACCCTTTCACATGTTTCCAGGTTTTCTATTGACACGTGAAAGCGCGAAACTTTGGATGTACCGTAAATTCTGTAAACCTTGGGCTTCTAATGTGCATACAAACTTCCGTTTGCACCCCACCTTTGATTTATAAGAGCTCTGAACGTCACTCTATGTCATTTATGCTGCCCGATGTTTCGGCTTCAATCCTGCAGATGATTTTGGACACATTTCAGCACTAGCGGCTATCAGGAGGTTAGCACAAATTGTGCTTGCTCCCCCTTTCATTATGACATGCAACACGATCTTGAAGCTGGTAGTAAAAACCTGTGCAAAAGTACCAAAAAATGTTTATTACCAATTCATGCAAAACTTCCATAAAACAGCATTACCACTTTACCAACAATGTGTAAATCGGAAACAAGACCCATGTTGTGCTCACTGCAAATGTTCTTCTACATGCTGTAATATCCCTCTAAGGAAATTTTGATTGGAAAATTTGACCTGAACCTGATCTGATACTCTAAATGAGAGCATAGTCCCTGAATTAGTAGGTTTTTGGTTGTTTTTAAAACTTTACATGGTCTATCTAGGTTGTCTGTGATGGCCCTTGTTGAGGGACCCTTCATCACCCACAAGGGCAGTCATTGGATCATTTGCAGAATCCCTTTGTCGGGTCACACACATTGATGTTTTTGCGTGACGTTGAGTTGCTTCATCGTCCAATGTAGGTTTTGGTTCCATCCTTGGATCCTTACTTGTTGACACTTCTACAGTTTCATTATATTGAGCGTCGGGGTGAGGTGTCAACTAAATTCTTGTTTCTTAATTTCATTTTCTCGGTTTGATGTTGAGAAGAATTAATGAGACTCGCATGCAAAGAGTCCCCTAACTGATAATCCCATTCTTATGGCCTGGGGGGCCTGGAATAGTCTGAATTATCACACTTGTAAGAGTGTGATGATTAGTAACTGTGTTGGTACTGACAAGGGCTTTACAAAATAAGCACTGGCTGACTCCCCCTGTTCACACGCAGTATGTGTCAGAAGTGCTTCGGTACATGAGAGGTAGGGTGCCATCGGTTTGGGTCCCACGATAGGTATACAGCCCATAGAATTGTATGGGGAGCCACAGGGATCAGATTCTTCAGAAGTCAGCAGGGAACTCAATATCACAGGGTTTACAGTAAATATAAGCAACATTGTCGGTGCTTGAGAGAAAAAAAGGGGCCTAGTCCATGGGGGTCCGCAGACGTTTTTTCAGGGGGAGACATCATTTTACCGTCATCTATTCTCTGACCCTTTTGAAACAGCAGCACGATCTTGAAATTTTTTTGAAGGGCAAGTGAAAAATCCAGGGCCCCTCGGACAACCATGGCCTAGCTAGTCGCAGAGGCTGCTACCTTTCAACTCACATGGTTGTCCAATTGATTCAAGAGGCATCTTCTGGGGCTTTACAAAAAGGAATCAGTGAGGGGATGAGGGGAACACTACGTGGTCTGTGGGGTGCACTAGGATCCACGCATCACAAAAATCGGTTGTTTATTCTCATATAGCTGTCCAGATCTTCATGGCTCCGTTCATGTCCACATGAAAGCAGAATTGTCTCCTCGCCCTGACCAGGGCCCCAGGATTCCTGTTGCTGGGTGGGATTTGGTGTATGAGTATTAGGATCCCAAAGTCAGGTAGAAACAGTGGCGGCTCCTCCTCAATGGCGGTGGAGCGTCGCCTCACTGCCTGGCTCTGAGCCAGCAAATGTAAATTAAAACAATGTTCTTGCATTTACATTTGACGGCTCTCAGCCAGCGCTGCTGGGAGGGGCGAGGCCGAGGTATGTGAGGGGGAGGAGGAGTGCTAGTGCACTCCCGACCAATACACACATGCGCACTTAGGTTTTCTCCAGCCCAGCTGCACTGAGCAGCCGGGCTGGAGAAACCCCTCAGACTCCCTGGTCTGAGCAGGGCGGCTTTCCTGCCTGCCCAGACTTATCAGTGCAGTGTGTAGAATGGACATGGGCTGCTGGGACCCAAGAAGAGAAGAGGCGGCGCTAGGAGATGCGATGCTGGAGCAGCCGGCAGCAAAAGGTAAGTTTTAAGTTTTTTTTTTTTTTAAATATTCAATCACCCGCCCGACGCCTCCCTTGTGACCTCACCCACCCCACCACCCTTCATTTATGGTGGCCGCCACTGTGTAGAAAAGTAATCCAAGAGGTCAAACAGGGTCTTTAAGAGGGCAAGGAGAACCAGTGCTGGGGAAGAGATACATTCTGTGGCACGCATACTCCAGGGGCTGAATGATACATCGGGTACCTTGTCTCATCTTGATCTATAGCAAACCCTTAACTCAGTGCGTCGGGTGCAGAACTGGACAGTGTGCCTGATTACACAAAATAACAAAATGTGTTATGAGTGGGAGATCCGACCATGTCGGCCACTAACCCATGGCACAGAATCAGTCATTGGGTCTCCTTGTGCCTTAAATAGTTCCAGCATGGCGTCCCATGTCATAGCTATGGGCTGCTTGCACAGCCCGGTATTTCTTCCTGCATAGTGATGGGCTCTCAGCAGAACCTCATTGCCAGACCTCTTCACGTCAACTACTTACTAGGGTCACAGTGGAGGACATCCAGTGGCGCGTAATCTGCCATTTAGCAAGGGGAAGCGCTAGGTCTGCAAAGCGTGTTTCAGTTTTCAAGGATTTGGGTCTAGGGTAGAGTCCCAGTATGCAATGTTCTACTTTGTCCCAGTGCGCTCAGCCCATAAGGGACTCAAGAGAATCCCTAATTTCATCCCAATAATGGAGCGGAGTGGGGCAGGACCACAACATATGTTGTAAATCTGCCCAATCGGTACGACAGCGCGGACATAGGGAAGGGATTGCAGGAAATATCCTGTGGAATTTTGAGTGTGTTGGGTATGCCCTATGCAGCAGTGAAAACTGGATGAACCTCGTGTTGCGCGGTATAAAGCTGGGGTACTCTAGCAGAAAGCTCCATTTCTTGTCATGGAGAGCGCGGCCAAGGTCCATCTCCCATTGGGCCCTCATTGGTGCAAGGGAACCTGTATGAGTGGGAACGTAGGCCCCTATAAAGCCATTTGACTGAATGTCTGCCAGTTCCCATGTCATGGATTGCCTGAACAAATGCATATGTGGTAGGCGTTCAACCTTTCGGTGCCCAATGTATACGAATATAATGTATAATGTTGCCGTGAGTAATGAAGAGAGCCCTAGGCAGTACATGAAGCTGTATAAATTCATGATGGGATAGTAGCAGGCCATCTTCAGAGGTCATCCTTCCTAATTGGAGCAACGTGGGTATGTACTATATTTTGCCTTCTCTACCCGTGCCTGCGCCGTTGGATCGCTTCGAGATCCGCGGAGAGCGCTTTATTATTTCATAGGCGCTTTTCCCTCCCAGTGTCCTGGTCAGGCGGCCTTGTCTCTGAGCGCGCAGATTGTTCAAGTCTCTGCAGCGCAGCAGGGGCGCTCCCTGTAACCCAACACCAGGCTGTCCTCACTTATGGAGGGGCACTGAGGGGTTACTAGGCTCAACTATGTCAAAGAGAGAGTTTTACCCCCAGTGTCCTGGGGAGACCTTTTATCGGACCCAAAGCTGCGCTGCCTGCGCATCAAGTACAGCCCTCTAGTATTGACCCCCAGGGCAGTAAAGTAGGGGGTAGTCCAAACTTTCCTCAGGGGGGTGGTACAAGACTTCTTCAGGGGGCAGTCCAAAGTTTCCTCAGGGTGTCAGTCCAAGACTTCTTCAAGTGGGGCAGTCCAAGGTATTTGTAAAGCTCGAACATAGCAACCCCTTAAGGGTGTCAAGGCACTGGGGGCCATCAGGGAGATTAGGTGAGCTTTCACAAGTGGATTTCTTTATGTGAGCCCCGTGCTGCCTGCCCACCCTGGCACCCCTCTAGCATGCTCGACGCCTTACTCGGATTTAATTGGAACTAAGTTTGACTTTTGGTTAATAGTCCACTGGCGGACTCGGAGCGGAGGGGGTCCGTGCGGTAAGTCGTGAGGGGGTGACACCATGAGTTACCCACACCGGGTGACACCAACCCTAGTGACGCCACTGCCCCGTTCTCATACCGTTGGCCCATTTTTTTTATGAGGAACTGCTGTACTGCAACCTTCCTTTATTTTATGTGCCTATACACCTTGAGAAAATACATCACAATCTGATAGAATTCTAAACGTTGGATTATTTTATTTCATCTCTGCCCACTTTCTCACTCGGGGACAATACATTTTGCACCAATCATTCTTTGTCAAGATAAGGCCATTTACCGAGATATCCACGCGCATACTACATAACAGCAATATTATTGGCTGCTTTAACATTCTGGAAAGAAGTCTGCATTCCAGCTTCAGACTCAGTGGCTAATGTCAGCAAGTTCTCCTGCCTCCGACGTCACCACGCACACATGATACAGCATCAGTAATATTGGCTGCTTAAGATGCTGTAATAAAAATCCATTTCGAACTTCCCAAAAGAATTGCTACAGCTACAGAAAATATTACATGCGTAACGCTTTAGTGTGTGTAAATTCATGGTGTGGATGAGAGACTGTTGTTAGTTGGGTTTTTAATCCTGAAGAAAGCCGCGGACACCCTCGGAGCCCAGAGTTGCCCCTTAAAAACGTTGACCACTGGGATACAGAAACAAGTTATCCATTGTATCCACTACTTGCCGTTTTGTTTTTAAAACCGCCCTAGAAACCTAAAAAGAACAGATGGAACAGGTTTATTGTTATACATTTTAAACCACTATCTCAGTATCCCTCTCATTATGACTGAGTCGGATTCACCTACTTACAACAACGCACTTTCGGAAGCACAAGGGAGCCCATCTGCCCCCCTAAACATCTGTCAGGCAGATGAGACAACGCAATGATGAAACATGCCACATAGGTTGGAGGTTGACAGTTTTTCTTAATTTCTTATGATTCCCCTTGACACAATAAAATAAAAGAATTGGGTGCCCCCATATAGTCGATTTCTAGGGTGTACTTACTGCCCAGATGGTAGCTATTTTGGGCAGCCTCTTCCTTTCTTTCCCATTTTTGTTGTAGGTTAGCTTTGAATAAAATCAATAGCCAATAATTCATTCAAAAATAGTACATTGTGTCTACTGTTTAAAACATTTAAAACGTAATCCAAAGAGTTCTCTGGGAGAAATCTTAAATTACAAAACCTTTATAGCCTCAACTAGAAATTATACTTTTACAGTAAATGTACAATATGATCTAGATAGACTAGAGTACAGAATTGCATTTATTCAGTTATGGTCCACTGAATACTTAGCAATTGTTTTTTAAAACTGCCATCCCTAGATTAAGTTTTATATTGGACACTGTTTGCTGCGGTAACCTTAAATTGTACAAATCTGTTATTAATTAAGTACTATTTAATCAGGTTCCACCTTAATTATCTCCATCTCTTGAAGTCAGTGTTATAAGATTGATAATACTGCTAAGATTAGGCAAAGTAGCACTAAGGGGTGGATTCCGATCTCGCTCGGAAGGGCTCCGAACGCGACCTGGCGGGAAAAAGGTACGATTTGGACGCGTGTTTCATGACCGACTCAGACACCTGTACGAGTGAGAAAGTACGATGTGAGTGTACGCGTGTGTTCCGACCGAACCGTTTCCAGATCTGAGCCGCTCCAACTGACTCGTACGGATACGATTCGCACCGTGCAATGGAGACGTTTCACAACTGAGCGAGTACGATATACGTGTCGGACAGCCGGATCGCGCCGAAGTTAACGGCTCGCAAAATGTCCGGGAAGCTGCCTTAGGGGGTCCGCGTCGGACCCCCATCACACGCAGCCTTACGACTCGGACACAGGGGGAGACCCAAGGGTCTCCCCGGCACAGGCATGTACGGTGCGAATGGCACCAACATGTACCCACTGTAGGGGGGGCCCATGTGCGAGACGTACCCATTCAGTCAATGGGAGCCCATGTACGTGTCATACGACCGGCTCCCATTGACTTCTATGGGAGCCCGACCGAACTGAGTCCGGCAGCATGCGGCCGCATCGTACTCGCTCGGTCAGGCTGCTGGGGGCCGGCTCGGTCGGAAAACACTTCGGATCTGGCTCGGTTGGAGAGCTTTCCGAGCCAGATCGGAATCGACCCCTAAATACTTATAGGCAAATGGGCAGACCAGACAAGTGATCAATATAAATGTCATTATTGTCACAGAGGGATACAAGATTTGAGTCATCTCAAAATTTGTCAGGCTCTCGAAGAACGTCAGAGGTATTTTTTAAACCCATTGTATTATAACAAGATCTGATGATTTCACAAAGTTTATAATGTTACTGCTGAATGAGCAAGTTTGTATAATCGTATTACATATTTTAAGAATTTCATGAAAATATTATATGTTGGAATTTTGTCTCTGTATTGTTGATCCCAATCTATATTTGAATCAATCTTAATAAACGTACAACTTTAAGTCCCTTTATAATAATATTTGCAAAGGTGCTGTTTATTTTTTTCTAATTCTGTTCTCGATGCTGAGGATTCATATGCTAAGAACCTTTCATATGCATTCTTAACCTGCATTTTTAAGTCACTTTTATTAATACCTACTTCCCCCTGTTGATAATATCACAAGATATTAAATTCACTGTCAGGGATGCCACACTTTAGCGATATTAGCTGTTCCTTTCGTTCTGAGAGAAAAAAAATCAGATATTGCACATGTTGTTTCTGATACCAAGGGCCATATTAGCAAGACCGGCGATAATATTATCGCCGATTTAGCAGCAGGAAACTGCCGCCAAAGCGGCGATAATGGGCTTGCTAATATGCGCTATAGAATTCAAATTGAAGCCCAGGTTAGATGTGCAGGACACAAGACAGATTTGCATATGGCTGGGTCCAAACTGCGATAGCATGGTGAGCAAAAAAACCATCAATTTAGGCCCAAATCTCTGTACTGGGGTGAAAGTATGACATTGATCTGCATTCTGTCCATCAATAGTTCTTTTTGCATTTGTCACCCCGAGTGGGATGGGAATGCTCAGATGTGAGTCCTGTGCTCCCCATGCCACTGGAATCAGGCTATCCTGGCTGAAGAGGGGTGAAACCCTGAAACACGTCCTAGGATGCTTGTTTTCAGTCCAGGAAGGACTGTTCCCATTTTGCACAAGGTCAAGAATGATTTGCATATGACTGGGTCCAAACTGGAATGGCATGGTGAGCAAACAAGCAATGGATTTAGGCCCAGATCTCTGTACTGGGGTGAATGTATGACATTGTTCTGCATTCTGTCCATCAATAGTTCTTTTTGCATTTGTCACCCCGATTGGGACGGGTATGCTCAGTCCTGAGCCCCGTGCTCTCGATTCCACTGGAATCAGACTATCCTGGCTGAAGAGGGGTGAAACCCTGAAACCAGTCCTAGGATGCTTGTTTCTAGTCCAGGGAGGACCTGGCCTGGCAGTTCGGGCTGGACTGTTCCCATTGGGCACAGGGTCAAGACTGATTTGCATATGGCTGGGTCCAAACTGGAATGGCATGGTGGGCACAAAAACGATGAATTTAGGCCCAGATATCTGTACTGGGGTGAATGTATGACATTGGTCAGCATTCTGTCCATCAATTGATCTTTTTGCATTTGTCACCCTGAGTAGGACCGGTATGCTCAGATGTGAGTCCCGTGCTCTCCATGCCACTGGAATCAGGATATCCTGGCTGAAGAGGGGTGAAATCCTGAAACCGGTCCTAGGATGCTTGTTTCCAGTCCAGTCCAGGGAGGGCCTGGCCTGGCAGTTCGGGATGGACTGTTCCCATTGGGCACAGGGTCAATACTGATTTGCATATGGCTGAGTCCAAACTGGAATGGCATGGTGAGCAAAAAAACAATGGATTTAGGCCCAGATCTCTGTACTGGGGTGAATGTATGACATTGTTCTGCATTCTGTCCATCAATAGTTCTTTTTGCATTTGTCACCCCGATTGGGACGGTTATGCTCAGTCGTGAGCCCCGTGCTCTCGATGCCACTGGAATCAGACTATCCTGGCTGAAGAGGGGTGAAACCCTGAAACCAGTCCTAGGATGCTTGTTTCTAGTCCAGGGAGGACCTGGCCTGGCAGTTCGGGCTGGACTGTTCCCAATGGGCACAGGGTCAAGACTGATTTACATATGGCTGGGTCCAAACTGGAATGGCATGGTGAGCAAAAAAACGATGGATTTAGGCCCAGATCTCTGTACTGGGGTGAATGTATGACATTGTTCTGCATTCTGTCCATCAATACTTCTTTTTGCATTTGTCACCCCGAATGGGATGGGTATGCTCAGACGTGAGTCCTGTGCTCTCCATGCCACTGGAATCAGGCTATCCTGGCTGAAGAGGGGTGAAACCCTGAAACTGGTCCTAGGATGCTTGTTTCCAGTCTAAGGAGGACCTGGCCTGGCAGTTCGGGCTGGACTGTTACCATTGGGCACAGGGTCCAGACTGATTTGCATATGGCTGGGTCCAAACTGGAATGGCATGGTGAGCACAAAAACGATGGATTTAGGCCCAGATATCTGTAATGGGGTGAATGTATGACATTGTTCTGCATTCTGTCCATCAATAGTTCTTTTTGCATTTGTCACCCCGAGTGGGACGGGTATGCTCAGATGTGAGACCCGTGCTCTCCATGCCACTGGAATCAGGCTATCCTGGCTGAAGAGGGGTGAAACCCTGAAACCGGTCCTAGGATGCTTGTTTCCAGTCCATTCCAGGGAGGGCCTGGCCTGGCAGTTCGGGCTGGACTGTTCCTATTGGGCACAGGGTCAATACTGATTTGCATATGGCTGAGTCCAAACTGGAATGGCATGGTGAGCAAAAAAACGATGGATTTAGGCCCAGATCTCTGTACTGGGGTGAATGTATGACATTGTTCTGCATTCTGTCCATCAATAGTTCTTTTTGCATTTGTCACCCCGATTGGGACGGGTATGCTCAGTCCTGAGCCCCGTGCTCTCGATGCCACTGGAATCAGACTATCCTGGCTGAAGAGGGGTGAAACCCTGAAACCGGTCCTAGGATGCTTGTTTCTAGTCCAGGGAGGACCTGGCCTGGCAGTTCGGGCTGGACTGTTCCCATTGGGCACAGGGTCAAGACTGATTTACATATGGCTGGGTCCAAACTGGAATGGCATGGTGAGCAAATAACGATGGATTTAGGCCCAGATCTCTGTACTGGGGTCAATGTATGACATTGCTCTGCATTCTGTCCATCAATAGTTCTTTTTGCATTTGTCACCCCGAGTGGGACGGGTATGCTCAGACGTGAGTCCCGTGCTCTCCATGCCACTGGAATCAGGCTATCCCGGCTGAAGAGGGGTGAAACCCTGAAACCATCCTTGGATGCTTGTTTCCAGTCCAGGAAGGACCTGGCCTGGCAGTTCGGGCTGGACTGTTCCCATTGGGCACAGGGTCAAGACTGATTTGCATATGGCTGGGTCCAAACTGGAATGGCATGGTGAGCAAAAAAACGATGGATTTAGGCCCAGATCTCTGTACAGGGCTGAATGTATGACATTGTTCTGCATTCTGTCCATCAATAGTTCTTTTTGCATTTGTCACCCCGAATGGGACGGGTATGCTCAGACGTGAGTCCTGTGCTCTCCATTCCACTGGAATCAGGCTATCCTGGCTGAAGAGGGGTGAATCCCTGAAACTGGTCTTAGGATGCTTGTTTCCAGTCTAAGGAGGACCTGGCCTGGCAGTTCGGGCTGGACTGTTACCATTGGGCACAGGGTTCAGACTGATTTGCATATGGCTGGGTCCAAACTGGAATGGCATGGTGAGCACAAAAACGATGGATTTAGGCCCAGATATCTGTACTGGGGTGAATGTATGACATTGTTCTGCATTCTGTCCATCAATAGTTCTTTTTGCATTTGTCACCCCGAGTGGGACGGGTATGCTCAGATGTGAGACCCGTGCTCTCCATGCCACTGGAATCAGGCTATCCTGGCTGAAGAGGGGTGAAACCCTGAAACCGGTCCTAGGATGCTTGTTTCCAGTCCATTCCAGGGAGGGCCTGGCCTGGCAGTTCGGGCTGGACTGTTCCTATTGGGCACAGGGTCAATACTGATTTGCATATGGCTGAGTCCAAACTGGAATGGCATGGTGAGCAAAAAAACGATGGATTTAGGCCCAGATCTCTGTACTGGGGTAAATGTATGACATTGTTCTGCAGTCTGTCCATCAATAGTTCTTTTTGCATTTGTCACCCCGAGTGGGACGGGTATGCTCAGATGTGAGTCCCGTGCTCTCCATGCCACTGGAATCAGGCTATCCCGGCTGAAGAGGGGTGAAACCCTGAAACCATCCTTGGATGCTTGTTTCCAGTCCAGGAAGGACCTGGCCTGGCAGTTCGGGCTGGACTGTTCCCATTGGGCAGAGGGTCAAGACTGATTTGCATATGGCTGGGTCCAAACTGGAATGGCATGGTGAGCAAAAAAACGATGGATTTAGGCCCAGATCTCTGTACTGGGGTGAATGTATGACATTGTTCTGCACTCTGACCATCAATAGTTCTTTTTGCATTTGTCACCCCGAATGGGACGGGTATGCTCAGACGTGAGTCCTGTGCTCTCCATTCCACTGGAATCAGGCTATCCTGGCTGAAGAGGGGTGAATCCCTGAAACTGGTCCTAGGATGCTTGTTTCCAGTCTAAGGAGGACCTGGCCTGGCAGTTCGGGCTGGACTGTTACCATTGGGCACAGGGTCCAGACTGATTTGCTTATGGCTGGGTCCAAACTGGAATGGCATGGTGAGCACAAAAACGATGGATTTAGGCCCAGATATCTGTACTGGGGTGAATGTATGACATTGCTCTGCATTCTGTCCATCAATAGTTCTTTTTGCATTTGTCACCCCGAGTGGGACGGGTATGCTCAGATGTGAGACCCGTGCTCTCCATGCCACTGGAATCAGGCTATCCTGGCTGAAGAGGGGTGAAACCCTGAAACCGGTCCTAGGATGCTGGTTTCCAGTCCAGTCCAGGGTGGGTCTGGCCTGGCAGTTCGGGCTGGACTGTTCCCATTGGTCACAGGGTCAATACTGATTTGCATTTGGCTGGGTCCAAACTGGAATGGAATGGTGAGCAAAAAAAGGATGGATTTAGGCCCAGATCTCTGAACTGGGGTGAATATTTGACATTGTTCTGCATTCTGTCCATCAATAGTTCTTTTTGCATTTGTCACCCGAGTGGGACGGGTATGCTCATACGTGAGTCCCGTTCTCTCCATGCCACTGGAATCAGGCTATCCTGGATGAAGAGGGGTGAAACCCTGAAACCGGTCCTAGGATTCTTGTTTTCAGTCCAGGGAGGACCCGCCCTGGCAGTTCGGGCTGGACTGTTCCCATTGGGCACAGGGTCAATACTGATTTGCATATGGCTGAGTCCAAACTGGAATGGCATGGTGAGCAAAAAAACTATGGATTTAGGCCCAGATCTCTGTACTGGGGTGAATGTATGACATTGTTCTGCATTCTGTCCATCAATAGTTCTTTTTGCATTTGTCACCCCGATTGGGACGGGTATGCTCAGTCGTGAGCCCCGTGCTCTCGATGCCACTGGAATCAGACTATCCTGGCTGAAGAGGGGTGGAACCCTGAAACCGGTCCTAGGATGCTTGTTTCTAGTCCAGGGAGGACCTGGCCTGGCAGTTCGGGCTGGACTGTTCCCATTGGGCACAGGGTCAAGACTGATTTACATATGGCTGGGTCCAAACTGGAATGGCATGGTGAGCAAAAAAACTATGGATTTAGGCCCAGATCTCTGTACTGGGGTGAATGTATGACATTGTTCTGCATTCTGTCCATCAATACTTCTTTTTGCATTTGTCACCCCGAATGGGACGGGTATGCTCAGACGTGAGTCCTGTGCTCTCCATGCTACTGGAATCAGGCTATCCTGGCTGAAGAGGGGTGAAACCCTGAAACTGGTCCTAGGATGCTTGTTTCCAGTCTAAGGAGGACCTGGCCTGGCAGTTCGGGCTGGACTGTTACCATTGGGCACAGGGTCCAGACTGATTTGCATATGGCTGGGTCCAAACTGGAATGGCATGGTGAGCACAAAAACAATGGATTTAGGCCCAGATATCTGTAATGGGGTGAATGTATGACATTGTTCTGCATTCTGTCCATCAATAGTTCTTTTTGCATTTGTCACCCCGAATGGGACGGGTATGCTCAGACGTGAGTCCTGTGCTCTCCATTCCACTGGAATCAGGCTATCCTGGCTGAAGAGGGGTGAATCCCTGAAACTGGTCCTAGGATGCTTGTTTCCAGTCTAAGGAGGACCTGGCCTGGCAGTTCGGGCTGGACTGTTACCATTGGGCACAGGGTTCAGACTGATTTGCATATGGCTGGGTCCAAACTGGAATGGCATGGTGAGCACAAAAACGATGGATTTAGGCCCAGATATCTGTACTGGGGTGAATGTATGACATTGTTCTGCATTCTGTCCATCAATAGTTCTTTTTGCATTTGTCACCCCGAGTGGGACGGGTATGCTCAGATGTGAGACCCGTGCTCTCCATGCCACTGGGAATCAGGCTATCCTGGCTGAAGAGGGGTGAAACCCTGAAACCGGTCCTAGGATGCTTGTTTCCAGTCCATTCCAGGGAGGGCCTGGCCTGGCAGTTCGGGCTGGACTGTTCCTATTGGGCACAGGGTCAATACTGATTTGCATATGGCTGAGTCCAAACTGGAATGGCATGGTGAGCAAAAAAACGATGGATTTAGGCCCAGATCTCTGTACTGGGGTGAATGTATGACATTGTTCTGCAGTCTGTCCATCAATAGTTCTTTTTGCATTTGTCACCCCGAGTGGGACGGGTATGCTCAGATGTGAGTCCCGTGCTCTCCATGCCACTGGAATCAGGCTATCCCGGCTGAAGAGGGGTGAAACCCTGAAACCATCCTTGGATGCTTGTTTCCAGTCCAGGAAGGACCTGGCCTGGCAGTTCGGGCTGGACTGTTCCCATTGGGCAGAGGGTCAAGACTGATTTGCATATGGCTGGGTCCAAACTGGAATGGCATGGTGAGCAAAAAAACAATGGATTTAGGCCCAGATCTCTGTACTGGGGTGAATGTATGACATTGTTCTGCACTCTGTCCATCAATAGTTCTTTTTGCATTTGTCACCCCGAGTGGGACGGGTATGCTCAGACGTGAGTCCCGTGCTCTCCATGCCACTGGAATCAGGCTATCCCGGCTGAAGAGGGGTGAAACCCTGAAACCATCCTTGGATGCTTGTTTCCAGTCCAGGAAGGACCTGGCCTGGCAGTTCGGGCTGGACTGTTCCCATTGGGCACAGGGTCAAGACTGATTTGCATATGGCTGGGTCCAAACTGGAATGGCATGGTGAGCAAAAAAACGATGGATTTAGGCCCAGATCTCTGTACTGGGGTGAATGTATGACATTGTTCTGCATTCTGTCCATCAATAGTTCTTTTTGCATTTGTCATCCCGAATGGGACGGGTATGCTCAGACGTGAGTCCTGTGCTCTCCATTCCACTGGAATCAGGCTATCCTGGCTGAAGAGGGGTGAATCCCTGAAACTGGTCCTAGGATGCTTGTTTCCAGTCTAAGGAGGACCTTGCCTGGCTGTTCGGGCTGGACTGTTACCATTGGGCACAGGGTTCAGACTGATTTGCATATGGCTGGGTCCAAACTGGAATGGCATGGTGAGCACAAAAACGATGGATTTAGGCCCAGATATCTGTACTGGGGTGAATGTATGACATTGTTCTGCATTCTGTCCATCAATAGTTCTTTTTGCATTTGTCACCCCGAGTGGGACGGGTATGCTCAGATGTGAGACCCGTGCTCTCCATGCCACTGGAATCAGGCTATCCTGGCTGAAGAGGGGTGAAACCCTGAAACCGGTCCTAGGATGCTTGTTTCCAGTCCATTCCAGGGAGGGCCTGGCCTGGCAGTTCGGGCTGGACTGTTCCTATTGGGCACAGGGTCAATACTGATTTGCATATGGCTGAGTCCAAACTGGAATGGCATGGTGAGCAAAAAAACGATGGATTTAGGCCCAGATCTCTGTACTGGGGTGAATGTATGACATTGTTCTGCAGTCTGTCCATCAATAGTTCTTTTTGCATTTGTCACCCCGAGTGGGACGGGTATGCTCAGATGTGAGTCCCGTGCTCTCCATGCCACTGGAATCAGGCTATCCCGGCTGAAGAGGGGTGAAACCCTGAAACCATCCTTGGATGCTTGTTTCCAGTCCAGGAAGGACCTGGCCTGGCAGTTCGGGCTGGACTGTTCCCATTGGGCAGAGGGTCAAGACTGATTTGCATATGGCTGGGTCCAAACTGGAATGGCATGGTGAGCAAAAAAACGATGGATTTAGGCCCAGATCTCTGTACTGGGGTGAATGTATGACATTGTTCTGCACTCTGACCATCAATAGTTCTTTTTGCATTTGTCACCCCGAATGGGACGGGTATGCTCAGACGTGAGTCCTGTGCTCTCCATTCCACTGGAATCAGGCTATCCTGGCTGAAGAGGGGTGAATCCCTGAAACTGGTCCTAGGATGCTTGTTTCCAGTCTAAGGAGGACCTGGCCTGGCAGTTCGGGCTAGACTGTTACCATTGGGCACAGGGTCCAGACTGATTTGCATATGGCTGGGTCCAAACTGGAATGGCATGGTGAGCACAAAAACGATGGATTTAGGCCCAGATATCTGTACTGGGGTGAATGTATGACATTGCTCTGCATTCTGTCCATCAATAGTTCTTTTTGCATTTGTCACCCCGAGTGGGACGGGTATGCTCAGATGTGAGACCCGTGCTCTCCATGCCACTGGAATCAGGCTATCCTGGCTGAAGAGGGGTGAAACCCTGAAACCGGTCCTAGGATGCTGGTTTCCAGTCCAGTCCAGGGTGGGTCTGGCCTGGCAGTTCGGGCTGGACTGTTCCCATTGGTCACAGGGTCAATACTGATTTGCATTTGGCTGGGTCCAAACTGGAATGGCATGGTGAGCAAATAACGATGGATTTAGGCCCAGATCTCTGTACTGGGGTGAATGTATGACATTGTTCTGCATTCTGTCCATCAATAGTTCTTTTTGCATTTGTCACCCCGAGTGGGACGGGTATGCTCAGACGTGAGTCCCGTGTTCTCCATGCCACTTGAATCAGGCTATCCCGGCTGAGGAGGGGTGAAACCCTGAAACCGGTCCTTGGATGCTTGTTTCCAGTCCAGGAAGGACCTGGCCTGGCAGTTCGGGCTGGACTGTTCCCATTGGGCACAGGGTCAAGACTGATTTGCATATGGCTGGGTCCAAACTGGAATGGCATGGTGAGCAAAAAAACAATGGATTTAGGCCCAGATCTCTGTACTGGGGTGAATGTATGACATCGTTCTGCATTCTGTCCATCAATACTTCTTTTTGCATTTGTCACCCCGAATGGGACGGGTATGCTCAGACGTGAGTCCTGTGCTCTCCATGCCACTGGAATCAGGCTATCCTGGCTGAAGAGGGGTGAAACCCTGAAACCGGTCCTAGGATGCTTGTTTCCAGTCCAGTCCAGGGAGGGCCTGGCCTGGCAGCTCGGGCTGGACTGTTCCTATTGGGCACAGGGTCAATACTGATTTGCATATGGTGAGTCCAAACTGGAATGGCACGGTGAGCAAAAAAACAATGGATTTAGGCCCAGATCTCTGTACTGGGGTAAATGTATGACATTGTTCTGCATTCTGTCCATCAATAGTTCTTTTTCCATTTGTCACCCCGATTGGGACGGGTATGCTCAGTCCTGAGCCCCGTGCTCTCGATGCCACTGGAATCAGACTATCCTGGCTAAAGAGGGGTGAAACCCTGAAACCGGTCCTAGGATGCTTGTTTCTAGTCCAGGGAGGACCTGGCCTGGCAGTTCGGGCTGGACTGTTCCCATTGGGCACAGGGTCAAGACTGATTTACATATGGCTGGGTCCAAACTGGAATGGCATGGTGAGCAAATAACGATGGATTTAGGCCCAGATCTCTGTACTGGGGTGAATGTATGACATTGTTCTGCATTCTGTCCATCAATAGTTCTTTTTGCATTTGTCACCCCGAGTGGGACGGGTATGCTCAGACGTGAGTCCCGTGTTCTCCATGCCACTTGAATCAGGCTATCCCGGCTGAGGAGGGGTGAAACCCTGAAACCGGTCCTTGGATGCTTGTTTCCAGTCCAGGAAGGACCTGGCCTGGCAGTTCGGGCTGGACTGTTCTCATTGGGCACAGGGTCAAGACTGATTTGCATATGGCTGGGTCCAAACTGGAATGGCATGGTGAGCAAAAAAACTATGGATTTAGGCCCAGATCTCTGTACTGGGGTGAATGTATGACATCGTTCTGCATTCTGTCCATCAATACTTCTTTTTGCATTTGTCACCCCGAATGGGACGGGTATGCTCAGACGTGAGTCCTGTGCTCTCCATGCCACTGGAATCAGGCTATCCTGGCTGAAGAGGGGTGAAACCCTGAAACTGGTCCTAGGATGCTTGTTTCCAGTCTAAGGAGGTCCTGGCCTGGAAGTTCGGGCTGGACTGTTACCATTGGGCACAGGGTCCAGACTGATTTGCATATGGCTGGGTCCAACTGGAATGGCATGGTGAGCAAAAAAACTATGGATTTAGGCCCAGATCTCTGTACTGGGGTGAATGTATGACATCGTTCTGCATTCTGTCCATCAATACTTCTTTTTGCATTTGTCACCCCGAATGGGACGGGTATGCTCAGACGTGAGTCCTGTGCTCTCCATGCCACTGGAATCAGGCTATCCCGGCTGAAGAGGGGTGAAACCCTGAAACCAGTCCTTGGATGCTTGTTTCCAGTCCAGGAAGGACCTGGCCTGGCAGTTCGGGCTGGACTGTTCCCATTGGGCACAGGGTCAAGACTGATTTGCATATGGCTGGGTCCAAACTGGAATGGCATGGTGAGCAAAAAAACGATGGATTTAGGCCCAGATCTCTGTACTGGGGTGAATGTATGACATTGTTCTGCATTCTGTCCATCAATAGTTCTTTTTGCATTTGTCACCCCGAATGGGACGGGTATGCTCAGACGTGAAGCCTGTGCTCTCCATGCCACTGGAATCAGGCTATCATGGCTGAAGAGGGGTAAAACCCTGAAACTGGTCCTAGGATGCTTGTTTCCAGTCTAAGGAGGTCCTGGCCTGGAAGTTCGGGCTGGACTGTTACCATTGGGCACAGGGTCCAGACTGATTTGCATATGGCTGGGTCCAAACTGGAATGGCATGGTGAGCAAAAAAACTATGGATTTAGGCCCAGATCTCTGTACTGGGGTGAATGTATGACATCGTTCTGCATTCTGTCCATCAATATTTCTTTTTGCATTTGTCACCCCGAATGGGACGGGTATGCTCAGACATGAGTCCTGTGCTCTCCATGCCACTGGAATCAGGCTATCCCGGCTGAAGAGGGGTGAAACCCTGAAACCAGTCCTTGGATGCTTGTTTTCAGTCCAGGAAGGACCTGGCCTGGCAGTTCGGGCTGGACTGTTCCCATTGGGCACAGGGTCAAGACTGATTTGCATATGGCTGGGTCCAAACTGGAATGGCATGGTGAGCAAAAAAACGATGGATTTCGGCCCAGATCTCTGTACTGGGGTGAATGTATGACATTGTTCTGCATTCTGTCCATCAATAGTTCTTTTTGCATTTGTCACCCGAGTGGGACGGGTATGCTCATACGTGAGTCCCGTTCTCTCCATGCCACTGGAAACAGGCTATCCTGGCTGAAGAGGGGTGAAACCCTGAAACCGGTCCTAGGATTCTTGTTTTCAGTCCAGGGAGGACCCGCCCTGTCAGTTCGGGCTGGACTGTTCCCATTGGGCACAGGGTCAATACTGATTTGCATATGGCTGAGTCCAAACTGGAATGGCATGGTGAGCAAAAAAATGATGGATTTAGGCCCAGATCTCTGTACTGGGGTGAATGTATGACATTGTTCTGCATTCTGTCCATCAATACTTCTTTTTGCATTTGTCACCCCGAATGGGACGGGTATGCTCAGACGTGAGTCCTGTGCTCTCCATGCCACTGGAATCAGGCTATCCTGGCTGAAGAGGGGTGAATCCCTGAAACTGGTCCTAGGATGCTTGTTTCCAGTCTAAGGAGGACCTGGCCTGGCAGTTCGGGCTGGACTGTTACCATTGGGCACAGGGTCCAGACTGATTTGCATATGGCTGGGTCCAAACTGGAATGGCATGGTGAGCACAAAAACGATGGATTTAGGCCCAGATATCTGTACTGGGGTGAATGTATGACATTGTTATGCATTCTGTCCATCAATAGTTCTTTTTGCATTTGTCACCCCGAGTGGGACGGGTATGCTCAGATGTGAGACCCGTGCTCTCCATGCCACTGGAATCAGGCTATCCTGGCTGAGGAGGGGTGAAACCCTGAAACTGGTCCTAGGATGCTTGTTTCCAGTCCAGGAAGGACTTGGCCTGGCAGTTCGGGCTGGACTGTTCCCATTGGGCACAGGGTCAAGACTGATTTCCATATGGCTGGGTCCAAACTGGAATGGCATGGTGAGCAAAAAAACGATGGATTTAGGCCCAGATCTCTTTACTGGGGTGAATGTATGACATTGTTCTGCATTCTGTCCATCAATAGTTCTTTTTGCATTTGTCACCCCGAATGGGACGGGTATGCTCAGACGTGAAGCCTGTGCTCTCCATGCCACTGGAATCATGCTATCCTGGCTGAAGAGGAGTGAAACCGTGAAACTGGTCCTAGGATGCTTGTTTCCAGTCTAAGGAGGTCCTGGCCTGGAAGTTCGGGCTGGACTGTTACCATTGGGCACAGGGTCCAGACTGATTTGCATATGGCTGGGTCCAACTGGAATGGCATGGTGAGCAAAAAAACTATGGATTTAGGCCCAGATCTCTGTACTGGGGTGAATGTATGACATCGTTCTGCATTCTGTCCATCAATACTTCTTTTTGCATTTGTCACCCCGAATGGGACGGGTATGCTCAGACGTGAGTCCTGTGCTCTCCATGCCACTGGAATCAGGCTATCCCGGCTGAAGAGGGGTGAAACCCTGAAACCAGTCCTTGGATGCTTGTTTCCAGTCCAGGAAGGACCTGGCCTGGCAGTTCGGGCTGGACTGTTCCCATTGGGCACAGGGTCAAGACTGATTTGCAGATGGCTGGGTCCAAACTGGAATGGCATGGTGAGCAAAAAAACGATGGATTTAGGCCCAGATCTCTGTACTGGGGTGAATGTATGACATTGTTCTGCATTCTGTCCATCAATAGTTCTTTTTGCATTTGTCACCCCGAATGGGACGGGTATGCTCAGACGTGAAGCCTGTGCTCTCCATGCCACTGGAATCAGGCTATCATGGCTGAAGAGGGGTGAAACCCTGAAACTGGTCCTAGGATGCTTGTTTCCAGTCTAAGGAGGTCCTGGCCTGGAAGTTCGGGCTGGACTGTTACCATTGGGCACAGGGTCCAGACTGATTTGCATATGGCTGGGTCCAAACTGGAATGGCATGGTGAGCAAAAAAACTATGGATTTAGGCCCAGATCTCTGTACTGGGGTGAATGTATGACATAGTTCTGCATTCTGTCCATCAATATTTCTTTTTGCATTTGTCACCCCGAATGGGACGGGTATGCTCAGACATGAGTCCTGTGCTCTCCATGCCACTGGAATCAGGCTATCCCGGCTGAAGAGGGGTGAAACCCTGAAACCAGTCCTTGGATGCTTGTTTTCAGTCCAGGAAGGACCTGGCCTGGCAGTTCGGGCTGGACTGTTCCCATTGGGCACAGGGTCAAGACTGATTTGCATATGGCTGGGTCCAAACTGGAATGGCATGGTGAGCAAAAAAACGATGGATTTCGGCCCAGATCTCTGTACTGGGGTGAATGTATGACATTGTTCTGCATTCTGTCCATCAATAGTTCTTTTTGCATTTGTCACCCGAGTGGGACGGGTATGCTCATACGTGAGTCCCGTTCTCTCCATGCCACTGGAATCAGGCTATCCTGGCTGAAGAGGGGTGAAACCCTGAAACCGGTCCTAGGATTCTTGTTTTCAGTCCAGGGAGGACCCGCCCTGTCAGTTCGGGCTGGACTGTTCCCATTGGGCACAGGGTCAATACTGATTTGCATATGGCTGGGTCCAAACTGGAATGGCATGGTGAGCAAAAAAATGATGGAGTTAGGCCCAGATCTCTGTACTGGGGTGAATGTATGACATTGTTCTGCATTCTGTCCATCAATACTTCTTTTTGCATTTGTCACCCCGAATGGGACGGGTATGCTCAGACGTGAGTCCTGTGCTCTCCATGCCACTGGAATCAGGCTATCCTGGCTGAAGAGGGGTGAATCCCTGAAACTGGTCCTAGGATGCTTGTTTCCAGTCTAAGGAGGACCTGGCCTGGCAGTTCGGGCTGGACTTTTACCATTGGGCACAGGGTCCAGACTGATTTGCATATGGCTGGGTCCAAACTGGAATGGCATGGTGAGCACAAAAACGATGGATTTAGGCCCAGATATCTGTACTGGGGTGAATGTATGACATTGTTCTGCATTCTGTCCATCAATAGTTCTTTTTGCATTTGTCACCCCGAGTGAGACGGGTATGCTCAGATGTGAGACCCGTGCTCTCCATGCCACTGGAATCAGGCTATCCTGGCTGAAGAGGGGTGAAACCCTGAAACCGGTCCTAGGATGCTTGTTTCCAGTCCAGTCCAGGGTGGGTCTGGCCTGGCAGTTCGGGCTGGACTGTTCCCATTGGGCACAGGGTCAATACTGATTTGCATTTGGCTGGGTCCAAACTGGAATGGAATGGTGAGCAAAAAAAGGATGGATTTAGGCCCATATCTCTGAACTGGGGTGAATGTTTGACATTGATCTGCGTTCTGTCCATCAATAGTTCTTTTTGAATTTGTCACCCCGAGTGGGACGGGTATGCTCAGACGTGAGTCCTGTGCTCTCCATGCCACTGGAATCAGGCTATCCTGGCTGAGGAGGGGTGAAACCCTGAAACTGGTCCTAGGATGCTTGTTTCCAGTCCAGGAAGGACTTGGCCTGGCAGTTCGGGCTGGACTGTTCCCATTGGGCACAGGGTCAAGACTGATTTCCATATGGCTGGGTCTAAACTGGAATGGCATGGTGAGCAAAAAAACGATGGATTTAGGCCCAGATCTCTTTACTGGGGTGAATGTATGACATTGTTCTGCATTCTGTCCATCAATAGTTCTTTTTGCATTTGTCACCCCGAATGGGACGGGTATGCTCAGACGTGAAGCCTGTGCTCTCCATGCCACTGGAATCAGGCTATCCTGGCTGAAGAGGGGTGAAACCCTGAAACTGGTCCTAGGATGCTTGTTTCCAGTCTAAGGAGGTCCTGGCCTGGAAGTTCGGGCTGGACTGTTACCATTGGGCACAGGGTCCAGACTGACTTGCATATGGCTGGGTCCAAACTGGAATGGCATGGTGAGTAAAAAAACTATGGATTTAGGCCCAGATCTCTGTACTGGGGTGAATGTATGACATCGTTCTGCATTCTGTCCATCAATACTTCTTTTTGCATTTGTCACCCCGAATGGGACGGGTATGCTCAGACGTGAGTCCTGAGCTCTCCATGCCACTGGAATCAGGCTATCCCGGCTGAAGAGGGGTGAAACCCTGAAACCAGTCCTTGGATGCTTGTTTCTAGTCCACGAAGGACCTGGCCTGGCAGTTCGGGCTGGACTGTTCCCATTCGGCACAGGGTCAAGACTGATTTGCATATGGCTGGGTCCAAACTGGAATGGCATGGTGAGCAAAAAAACGATGGATTTAGGCCCAGATCTCTGTACTGGGGTGAATGTATGACATTGTTCTGCATTCTGTCCATCAATAGTTCTTTTTGCATTTGTCACCCCGAATGGGACGGGTATGCTCAGACGTGAGTCCTGTGCTCTCCATGCCACTGGAATCAGGCTATCCTGGCTGAAGAGGGGTGAATCCCTGAAACTGGTCCTAGGATGCTTGTTTCCAGTCTAAGGAGGACCTGGCCTGGCAGTTCGGGCTGGACTTTTACCATTGGGCACAGGGTCCAGACTGATTTGCATATGGCTGGGTCCAAACTGGAATGGCATGGTGAGCACAAAAACGATGGATTTAGGCCCAGATATCTGTACTGGGGTGAATGTATGACATTGTTCTGCATTCTGTGCATCAATAGTTCTTTTTGCATTTGTCACCCCGAGTGGGACGGGTATGCTCAGATGTGAGACCCGTGCTCTCCATGCCACTGGAATCAGGCTATCCTGGCTGAAGAGGGGTGTAACCCTGAAACCGGTCCTAGGATGCTTGTTTCCAGTCCAGTCCAGGGTGGGTCTGGCCTGGCAGTTCGGGCTGGACTGTTCCCATTGGTCACAGGGTCAATACTGATTTGCATTTGGCTGGGTCCAAACTGGAATGGAATGGTGAGCAAAAAAAGTATGGATTTAGGCCCAGATCTCTGAACTGGGGTGAATATTTGACATTTTTCTGCATTCTGTCCATCAATAGTTCTTTTTGCATTTGTCACCCGAGTGGGACGGGTATGCTCATACGTGAGTCCCGTTCTCTCCATGCCACTGGAAGCAGGCTATCCTGGCTGAAGAGGGGTTTAACCCTGAAACCGGTCCTAGGATTCTTGTTTTCAGTCCAGGGAGGACCCGCCCTGTCAGTTCGGGCTGGACTGTTCCCATTGGGCACAGGGTCAATACTGATTTGCATATGGCTGAGTCCAAACTGGAATGGCATGGTGAGCAAAAAAACGATGGATTTAGGCCCAGATCTCTGTACTGGGGTGAATGTATGACATTGTTCTGCATTCTGTCCATCAATACTTCTTTTTGCATTTGTCACCCCGAAAGGGGCGGGTATGCTCAGACGTGAGTCCTGTGCTCTCCATGCCACTGGAATCAGGCTATCCTGGCTGAAGAGGGGTGAATCCCTGAAACTGGTCCTAGGATGCTTGTTTCCAGTCTAAGGAGGACCTGGCCTGGCAGTTCGGGCTGGACTGTTACCATTGGGCACAGGGTCCAGACTGATTTGCATATGGCTGGGTCCAAACTGGAATGGCATGGTGAGCACAAAAACGATGGATTTAGGCCCAGATATCTGTACTGGGGTGAATGTATGACATTGTTCTGCATTCTGTCCATCAATAGTTCTTTTTGCATTTGTCACCCCGAGTGGGACGGGTATGCTCAGATGTGAGACCCGTGCTCTCCATGCCACTGGAATCAGGCTATCCTGGCTGAAGAGGGGTGAAACCCTGAAACCGGTCCTAGGATGCTTGTTTCCAGTCCAGTCCAGGGTGGGTCTGGCCTGGCAGTTCGGGCTGGACTGTTCCCATTGGGCACAGGGTCAATACTGATTTGCATTTGGCTGGGTCCAAACTGGAATGGAATGGTGAGCAAAAAAAGGATGGATTTAGGCCCATATCTCTGAACTGGGGTGAATGTTTGACATTGATCTGCGTTCTGTCCATCAATAGTTCTTTTTGCATTTGTCACCCCGAGTGGGACGGGTATGCTCAGACGTGAGTCCTGTGCTCTCCATGCCACTGGAATCAGGCTATCCTGGCTGAGGAGGGGTGAAACCCTGAAACTGGTCCTAGGATGCTTGTTTCCAGTCCAGGAAGGACTTGGCCTGGCAGTTCGGGCTGGACTGTTCCCATTGGGCACAGGGTCAAGACTGCTTTCCATATAGCTGGGTCCAAACTGGAATGGCATGGTGAGCAAAAAAATGATGGATTTAGACCCAGATCTCTGTACTGAGGTGAATGTATGACATTGTTCTGCATTCTGTCCATCAATAGTTCTTTTTGCATTTGTCACCCCGAGTGGGACGGGTATGCTCAGACGTGAGTACTGTGCTCTCCATGCCACTGGAATCAGGCTATCCTGGCTGAAGAGAGGTGAAACCCTGAAACCGGTCCTAGGTTGCGTGTTTCCAGTCTAAGGAGGACCTGGCCTGGCAGTTCGGGCTGGACTGTTCCCATTGGGCACAGGGTGAAGACAAATTTGCATATGGCTGGGTCCGAAATGGAATAGCATGGTGAGCACAAAAATGATGGATTTAGTCCCAGATATCTGTACTGGGGTGAATGTATGACATTGTTCTGCATTCTGTCCATCAAGAGTTCTTTTTGCATTTGTCACCCCGTGTGGGACGGGTATGCTCAGATGTGAGACTCGTGCTCTCCATACCACTGGAATCAGGCTATCCTGGCTGAAGAGGGGTGAAACCCTGAAACCGGTCCTAGGATGCTTGTTTCCAGTCCAGTCCAGGGAGGGCCTGGCCCTGCAGTTTGGGCTGGACTGTTCCCATTGGGCACAGGGTCAAGTCGCATTAACATTTGGTTGGGTCCAAACTGGAATGGCATGGTGAGCAAAAAAACGATGGATTTAGGCCCAGATCTCTGTACTGGGATGAATGTATGACATTTTCTGCATTCTGTCCATCAATAGTTCTTTTTGCAGGGATAATACATAGGTGTTAAATAGAATGGGGCTCAGGGAAGCTCCCTGCGGGACACCGTAACTGAAGGTTTATGGACTTGAGGAGAAGGCACCCATTTGCACGGTTTGAGTTCTGTTGCTCAAGAACGAACTGAGGCATTGGAGGGCTTTTGTGTGTATCCCTTTTTTGGGAAAATTTTACAATAAAAGCTGGTGGGAGACCGTGTCAAATGTCGCCGACAGGTCCACCAGGACGAGGGCTACTGCCTTTCCCTGGTCCAGCAATGATCTTTCATTATGTAGGACGGCCAGGAGAGTTGCCTCAGTACTGTTGGTGGCCCAGAAGCCCGTTTGCGAGGGGTCCAATAGTTCTTTGGCCTCTAGATAGTCTATTGACCAACTTCTCCAATACTTTGGAAAGGTAGGGGAGTTGGGAGATTGGCCGATAATTAGCTGGGTTATTTACATCTGAGCCCACCTTTTTTAGCAGGGGGGTCACTATGGCCTGTGTCCAGATCTCTGGGAAGACTGCTGTCTCCAGAGATTGGTTAAATAGCTGTGTGATGTATGGGCCCAGGGTGAGTATAATCGGCGCAAAGATGAAATGTGGGCAGGGGTCAAGAGGGGATCCCTATTTAACTTCTCCCATTGCCTTGGCGACCTCCTCTTCTGTAAAGGGGGGGAAATTGCCCAGACATGCTGGGGCATCGGGATGAGGGTCCATATTATCCCAATTGACAGGATCTCCTGGGGTATTAATGCTAAATGATGAGTAGATTGTGCATATTTTATCCATGAAAAATTCACTGATCATCTCACAACATTCTGCTGATGGATGCAGGGGTTGGGATTTGCAGATCGGTTTGCATAATTCTCGTACTATTTTGTATAGCTTTTTTACCGAGTTTCTGTTCTCATTTATTCGTTGTGCAAAATACGTCGTTTTGGCCTTCTAAGGGGCATATTATCAAGAAACAGAGTTAAAATTATCGCCGCTTTAGCGGCAGAAAACTGCTGCTAAAGCGGCGATAATGGGCTTGATAATATGCCCTTGACCATTTCCATAGAAGGCCATGTTTTGGTGACAATATGGGCTTCTATTGGAATTCTCAAGTGCATATTATAAAGCCCATTATCGCAGCTTTAGCAGCAGTTTTCTGCCGCTAAAGCGGCAATAATTTTAACTCCATGCTTGATAATATGCCCCTTAATTGCATAATCATAGCTCCTGAGTTCTGCTTTGTATGCTGACTTATCGGGGTCTTATCTGGACATTCTACAGTTGTGTTCCAATATTTTGCACTTCTTTTTCCATGCCTTAAGTTCTGCTGTGTACCACTTTTCCGATACAGTTCTTTTTGTGGATTTAGGTTGAAGTTGAAGTTTTGGTGCACATTGATCCAGTGTTTTGGTAATCTCTGATTTGAGGTTCACTGCACCCCTATTGGTCGGGAGGATTCTCAGGGCCTCTAAATCGTAAGGGACGAAATGGAGTTGAAATAAGTCAGGGGTAACTAATTTTCAGGCTCTGTATGTCCTGTACGTAGGTTTGGGGGCTTTCGCTAATATCGCGAGTTGGGTAAATGAGAAGGTAATTAGTGAGTGATCGGTCCATGTGATGGGTTTGATCTCCTTGACTGTGGTGGACTCTATATTGGAGAACAATAGGTCCAGTGTATGCCCTGAAATGTGAGTGGGCCCCTTGATCCATTGTTTTAGTTGAAGGATCTGCATGTCGTTTTCTAGATGGGTTCCCACCATATTGATTTTTCAAAGTGGACATTAAAGACCCCAATAACCATAACATTTTTGTATTTTAGGCAACCAGGAAATAACTATGTAAGCAGTTATGCGCTGAATTCTGGCTGGTATCCAGGGGGGTTATAGATCACAGCCCCACCAAGTATAATGTGCTTTCCTTTAGACACTTGGAATGGCAGTAGTTCATGCTCTCCCAGCTGAGCTACTGTGATGGGGAGGAAATTGAAGCAGTCTTTGAACAGAATGGCGAGCCCCCCACCCTTCCGCCCTTGCCTGTCTTGCCTAAGTATTTATTAATCAGGGGGCAAGGCGTTTGCGATGTCAGGGGAGTTATTACCATCCAGCCAGGTTTTAGTGATCTGTCTCCTTTGATGGTGTCCCAAATCTCAAAAGAGTGTTTAGGTATTGACCTAGCATTAAACTAAAAACAGTTGAGTTTCGCTCGGTCAGCCACTGCTCTATGGGATTGAGCAATCTGTGCTAGGCTACACCATTTGCAGGTAATACAATAGAAAGGCCCCTCTGTGTGCCCTGGGGATGCAGCCATGCATGATGTATGCTTGCAGGGAACAGATGTGGCTAACGCCAGAAGTGAATTTCTCGAGTAGACCAGAGGGCTCTTAGGGTCTATCTCGGAAGGAGCAGGGGTCCTGGCCACTGGTCCTAGCCGGGCGCTGATGGGCTTGCCCTTAGGCGTGCCAGCGGCGTGCCCGCTGCATGCACGCAGGCACATGGGTCTGAAGTAGGAGGGCGGGCAGAAGGACTACACCGCCCCCTCCTCTACCGGAAGTGCCCTGTCAGTGCTCTGAGTGCTGTCAGCCACGCCCTCCACTCTATCAGCAAGCTGCTGCGGTGGAATGAGGTGGGAGACAAGAGAAAAACGCTGAGCAAATGAGCAAAGTAAGTGCAGTTAATTACACAGAAAGTGCGTTTCAAAATGCCATTCAAAAGCAACCAACTTGTAACTTATGCTTATGATCTTACATATTACATCACTCATGACATGGCCAGGGACATCACTGATGGCATCACTGATAAGATAAGTTGAAAATTATAGCAATATCTCTGGCTGCGGATATTTTGCAGTGATTTTGCAATTGATCGTGAAAGAACGCGCCAAAAGGATGCTGTGATTGGCTGGATTCAACCTGAGCAGAAAGTTGCGGTCGCCATTTTATCAATTGGTAATGGTTCCCAGGGCTTAAAATTTGTGTGAAAGGTTATGTGTTGGGTCAGGGTGGAGGTACTCTGACCCCATGTTTGAGAAATGGGGATGTTAGTGGCACAAGTTATGTGTGCAAAATGTATTTTATTGACCGTGCTTGATTTTAGCGATGACGCTGTTGCCAGCATGGCCAACATGCACTGTTGTGGGGACTTTCCAAATATCGCGGCGACATCGCAAACATTTGTGAAATTATTTGAAAAAATATATCTTTGTACATACTTGCTGGTCACTGTCACAGACTTATGTACTCACTCACAAACTTCCTAAGACACTTATTCACCCATTCACATACCCACTCAGACAATTATACACCCAGTTACATACCCACTCAGATACTCATGCACCCACTTACAGACTCACTCGGAGAGTCACGCAGCCATGTGCAGACCCACTCAGAAACTCACACACCCACTTAGAGATCCACTCATAGACTCATGCACGCATTCACATACCCACTTAGAGACTTACACACCAATTCACATACCCACTTGGGAACTAATGCATCCACTCACAGACACATTCGGAGAGCCATGCACCTACTCACAGACCTACTCAGAGATGCATGCACCCACTCAGAGACCCGCTGAGACACTCACGCAACCAGTAACAGACACTCTCAGAAACTAATTCACCCGCACACAGATCTAATCAGATACTCGGGCACACACTGACAGATCCATTCATGCACTCTGGTACCAACTCACAGAGCCACTCAGAGACTCATGTACCCACTCACAGACCCATTCAAGAGACTCATGCACCCATTGACTGATCCAATCAGACACTTATGTACCCACTCACAGACCCACTCAGACATGTTTGCATCCACTCACAGACCCACTGAGACTCTCATGCACCCACACCCAGAGTCATGCACCCACTCATAGACCCACTTGAAGAATCATGCACCCAGTCACAGATCTACTCAGAGAGTTATGCACCCACACACAGACCCACGCAGCTTCTCATGCAACCACTCACCGGCCCACTGAGAGACTTATGCACCCACTCACAGACCCAATGAGAGACACATGCACCCTCTCACTGACCTGCTCCGACACTCATGAGCCCACTCACAGATCCACTGAGAGACCCATGTACCCACTCACAGACCCATTCAGAGATGCATGAACCCACTCACAGACCCACTCAGACACTCATGCAATCACTCACAGACACAATCAGAGACTCACATGCCCAGTCACAGACCTAATCAAACACTCAAGCACACACTCACTGATACATTCAGGCACAGACCCAGTTACAGACTCACGCCCATTCATAGACCCACTAAGAGATTCATGCACTCACTCACAGACTCACTCAGAAACTCATGCATCCACTTGCATACCCACATAGAGACTCATTCATCTGCTGTCAGATCACAGTCAGAGATTATGCACCCAATTACAGACCTCAGTTACATACTGACTGAGATAGTCCTTTATCCACTGACATATTACGTTATATCCTCATGCAACTAGTTATAAAAACACAACTTTAAAGAGGACATCACTAAACAACTAGTGTCAAACACCAATTAAAATTTGTCTATATATGTGTTTTTGGAAAACACTCGGTATCCAAGGTTTTCGAGGTAACGGTGTATTCCAGTATCACCAGAAAAACGAGAAACGCTAAGAAAAGTGGTTTTGTTAAAAAAATCTTATAGACTGACGACTTTAAACAGAAGATGTGTAAACAACTAGTGTCAAATATCAATTAAAATAGCTGCATATGTGTGTTTTAGAGTTTCTATAGAACACACAGTATCTGCAAATAGCGTAGTCTTCACGAACTCTGGTTTCACCGCAAAAACAAAAAACACTAGGTAAAAGCAGTTTTGTATAAAATAAATTATAGGCAGACAATTTTAAAGAGGAGATCACTAAACAACTACTCTCTAGCATTAACAATCCTTTAAATATGTTCAAAATATATATCAATCAAACAGATGCTATAGTGAGGAAATCATTTTACCAAACTTAAAAAATTTACTAAAAAACAAAAGGTTATAGGGACGGTATACTTAGCAAATAGAACTAAAAAACCTTAAAAATTCACAGAAAAAAACAAAGGTTACAGCAACATTATGATTAGGAATTAGCATTTTAAAAAACTATGGAAGTCACTGAAAAAAGCCAAAGGTTATAGGGATGTTATAGTTAGGAATTCGAATTTTAAAAAACCTTAGATACCTACTCAATGATTCAGAGCTTCACACACACAGCCACCCAATCACCCATACCCCCACTCATACACATACTTATTCACTAATACAGCCACTGACATATACATGCATACACCCATACAGCCACTCACACACTGTGTCAGTCACACATGGAGCTATTCACACACCCACTCACTCATGCATATAGTTAGTCACACTGCTAATTACTCACTCCTACAGTTAAACACACACCTACTCATTTACCCATACATACCCTATAATATACGTACTCACCTATACAGTCACTGGCACAAGTATACAATCACCCATACAGCCACATCCATATTCACTCACACACCCATACAGTCACTCATATACATAACTCACCTATACAGATTTTCACATACCCATTTACTCACCTATATACCACAGACATATGCACTCAGTCAAGGACACAACCATACACACACTCACCCATACAGTACCTCACCCACCCACTCACTCATCCATACAGGCACTGGCCCCCCACTCTCTCATCCATACAGGCAGTCACACACCCCCTCACTGACCCCCACAGATACTCAGACCACATACAGGTACTCAGACAACAAATCACTCACCAATACAACTCACATACCTACTCACACACCCATTCAGCAACTTGCACACCAACTGACTGACTGATACAGACATTCAGACAACCAACCACTCACCCATACATTCACTGAGACACATATCAATCACTTTCACAGTCAGTCATGCAATCACTAAATCATCTATAGAGGCACTCATACACCCACTGATTCACCAATACACCTTGCTATATGTATTTAACATTCATAAACTGTTCTAAAATACATATACACACACACACACACATAACTTAATCAATAAATGAGTAAATAAATAAATGTTTGTCCTGGGTGATGAGACATTTAAATAAGCAGACAACAAATGCACTGGTCTTTCAAAATTTCAGACGTGTCTGTCTTTGAGAAGAAATAATTCTGAAAGAATTCTAATCATATTTTCAAATCATATAAGGAAGGCTTATTTTCACAAAATGCAGAGGACACAGAGGAGAAAATGACAGCAACACACTTTAAGGCAGGGTATGTAAATGTAAGGCAATTGATCATGTGTAAGACAGTCAGGGAGTAGCAGATGAAAGATTGAAAAACCCATTATCTTTGACAATAGATAGTGCAGCAGCATGACATTGTCAGTGAGTTGTGATGCTTGTTAAAGAACAAACTCAGTTCATCATCAGGTGTCTGATAGATGATACCATCACTGCTTGAACAACAAAGATAACATATTTTGTGTGAAGTTCCTAAGCCATTGTTTCTCAAACTTGGACATTTTAATGTTATACATAGTGTGTGCATTGTTAGTAAGAGGCTCATCTGTCTTTGTCAAATGTGTCATTCTGCTATTGTTCATGAATTTATGTGTTTCAGAATACTCAGTTGTCTCCACTTCACGGGCAGTAGGCGTCTCTCACAACCAATGCACTCTTGCTCTATTTCTGAATTTTTGCCACTGCCCAAGATGCTTCATAATTCACTTTCCTTTCACTAGTTAGAAGCCAAGCAGGAAGGATAAAGATACAAAATGACAACCGTAAGGATGCTTTCCAGTTAAACACATCCACAACAATCAATCAGAAATTCACAGATCCTGATGATAAACTGCCTCTCCTTGCAGCTGATTCTCAGGCTTCTATACAAATGAAAAAGGATATGTTGGCTTTTGTTCCTCCTAATCAATGATCTTTTGTAATAATAATATATGAATCATGTGACATTTTATTCAGTGTGTGATATTTTTTATTTTCATAAGAATGTAATGTGCCTATTTGTTTTCTACCGACAGGCACCATGATATTCCCAGTTTTATCATGTTATTCCCGCAATACACGTTAACTTTAGTGCTCCTGCTCTGAGTTCTTTCAAGTGCTATGAATAGGCAGAGTCATGCAGCTCATCGATGCTCGTGTTGTGGCATAAAGTGTGCGTAAAATATTTATGGTACGCCTTATCTACTTACAACTCTAACCATACTCGGCCCTTTATGATTAGACAGTCTGAAGCATTTCCATTTACCACAGAGGCAATGATTCTCTGAGGAATCTTTCTCTGCCGATACAAGGGGTGCAAATTAGGGTGACCAAACTCCATGTTAGCTATCCAATGAGGACCATTAATTTACAGCCAACTCACAGATTAGAGATTCAATTTGGGTAAGTTTGTTTCACTACTGAAATAAAGTTTATTTAAGTAAGGTACACCACTCTTAAGACCTAGGTGCCAATTACGATCCTGTAAAAACCGGGTACGAACCGTCGGACGGAGCATATTCTCCGTCCGACGCGTACCCGGTCGTAAAAAAATACAAACATGGAATTACGATTCGCACGGGAACACCATTTCCGTACGATTCGTAAAAACCCCCCACCGAACAAAATAATCCTACAAATGCGATCCGGGAAAGCGCCGACCTGACGTCGGGACGCTCGCAGCCTGCCATTCACGAACCAGGAATTACGATTCGCACCGACGTCATCCCGCACGGTGAATATTTTCCGGCAGCCAAAAACTGCCGGGAAATCAGGACGACGCGAACAAGGACCACCAGTACGCGACGGACAGACAGGACGACGCGAACAAGGAGGACCAGTACGCGGCGGACACACAGGACGACGCGAACAAGGAGGACCAGTACGCGACGGACACACAGGACGACGTGAACAAGGAGGACCAGTACGCGACGGACACACAGGACGACGCGAACAAGGAGGACCCGTACGCGACGGACAGACATGGACCCAAACCTACGTGTCATCCCGGCCCTCATAGCAGTCGACCTCCTCTACAGGTTCCGACGCAGATGCCGCAGAAGGTCAGAACAACTAAGGGAGGGGGGGAAAGGGGGGGCAGGACCAGGGGCAGGCCACAAAACCACCACCAAAGTCACACAGCACACATGCCCTGGACATACCTGACCCCCATGCCCTGGTCACTACGAGGGGGTGGGGGCGTGTCCAGCAAAGCCAGCGTCCGCCACAACGGAAGTGCCTGACGACGCGAACTGGCAACACAACTATACAGGTACGTCCCGTACCCACGCCTTAAGAGCGTGGGTACGAGTCGTACCACGCCCACACCTACGTCACCCCAACAATGGCGGGACGGCTGTACCCACGTGGCAAAGGCCTGGGTACGGCCCGCACAAGCATCATATAGCGTGGGGACGGATATGTACGGACCCTACACCCACCCCCGTATGCATGGAGCGTACCCCCAACCCCAACAGTGTAAGTACGACCCGTAACCCCACCCGCGTACGTATGGAGCGTACCCCCCACCCCAACAGTGTAAGTACGACCCGTACCCTCACCCGCGTATGCATGGAGCGTACCCCCCACCCCAACAGTGTAAGTACGTACCGTACCACCACCCCAACAGTGTAAATACGACCCGTACCCTCACCCGCGTATGCATGGAGCGTACCCCCCACCCCAACAGTGTAAGTACGTACCGTACCACCACCCCAACAGTGTAAGTACGACCCGTACCCCACCCGCGTACGTATGGAGCGTACCCCCCACCCCAACAGTGTAAGTACGACCCGTACCCTCACCCGCGTATGCATGGAGCGTACCCCCCACCCCAACAGTGTAAGTACGTACCGTACCACCACCTCAACAGTGTAAGTACGACCCGTACCCTCACCCGCATATGCATGGAGCGTACCCCCCACCCCAACAGTGTAAGTACGTACCGTACCACCACCCCAACAGTGTAAGTACGACCCGTACCCCACCCGCGTACGTATGGAGCGTACCCCCCACCCCAACAGTGTAAGTACGACCCGTACCCTCACACGCGTACGTATGGAGCGTACCCCCACCCCAACAGTGTAAGTACGACCCGTACCCTCACCCGCGTATGCATGGAGCGTACCCCCAACCCAACAGTGTAAGTACGACCCGTACCCCCACACCAACCGTGTATGTACGACCCTTACCCTCACCCGCGTACGTATGGAGCGTACCCCCACCCCAACAGTGTAAGTACGACCCCTACCCCCACCCCGTATGCATGGAGCGTACCCCCACCCCAACAGTGTAAGTACGACACGTACCCCCACCTCGAATGCATGGAGCGTACCCACATCCGTGCATGTCATGAGCGTACATATTGCGAAATTGGAGAGGTGGGTGCAGAGTCCTCCCAGCAGTGCCCTGAGACAGGAGGGGTGGGGGCCTACCACTCCCAGCAGTGCCCTGAGACAGGAGGGGTGTGTGCAGAGTCCTCCCAGCAGTGCCCAGAGACAGGAGGGGTGGGGGCCTATCACTCCCAGCAGTGCCCTGAGACAGGAGGGGTGGGGGCCTATCACTCCCAGCAGTGCCCTGAGACAGGAGGGGTGTGTGCAGAGACCGCCCAGCAGTGCCCAGAGACAGGAGGGGTGGGGGCCTATCACTCCCAGCAGTGCCCTGAGACAGGAGGGGTGTGTGCAGAGACCTCCAAGCAGTGCCCAGAGACAGGAGGTGTGGGTGCAGAGACCTCCCAGCAGTGCCCTGAGACAGGAGGGGTGGGTGCAGAGACCTCCCAGCAGTGCCCTGAGACAGGAGGGGTGTGTGCAGAGTCCTCCCAGCAGTGCCCAGAGACAGGAGGTGTGGGTGCAGAGACCTCCCAGCAGTGCCCTGAGACAGGAGGGGTGGGTGCAGAGTCCTCCCAGCAGTGCCCAGAGACAGGAGGGGTGGGTGCAGAGTCCTCCCAGCAGTGCCCAGACGCAGGAGGGGTGGGTGCAGAGTCCTCCCAGCAGTGCCCAGAGACAGGAGGTGTGGGTGCAGAGACCTCCCAGCAGTGCCCTGAGACAGGAGGGGTGGGTGCAGAGTCCTCCCAGCAGTGCCCAGAGACAGGAGGGGTGTGTGCAGAGTCCTCCCAGCAGTGCCCAGAGACAGAAGGGGTGGGGGCCTATCACTCCCAGCAGTGCCCAGAGACAGGAGGGGTGTGTGCAGAGACCTCCCAGCAGTGCCCAAAGACAGGAGGTGTGGGTGCAGAGACCTCCCAGCAGTGCCCTGAGACAGGAGGGGTGGGTGCAGAGACCTCCCAGCAGTGCCCTGAGACAGGAGGGGTGTGTGCAGAGTCCTCCCAGCAGTGCCCAGAGACAGGAGGTGTGGGTGCAGAGACCTCCCAGCAGTGCCCTGAGACAGGAGGGGTGGGTGCAGAGTCCTCCCAGCAGTGCCCAGAGACAGGAGGGGTGGGGGCCTATCACTCCCAGCAGTGCCCTGAGACAGGAGGGGTGTGTGCAGAGACCTCCCAGCAGTGCCCAGAGACAGGAGGGGTGTGTGCAGAGACCTCCCAGCAGTACCCAGAGACAGGAGGGGTGGGGGCCTATCACTCCCAGCAGTGCCCTGAGACAGGAGGGGTGGGTGCCTATCACTCCCAGCAGTGCCCATGAAACACAAAGGGTGGAGTAGTCACATATACCATGCCCACAAATGTCAGTCAGGTGTACAAAGACCCTGCAGTACATGTACCACATGTGTGCGAGGCTGGGAGTATACGCATGCATAGCGCAGAAAAGAAAACATGTACACATGAAGTCATGTCAATAGGCCACATACACAAGTACAATGACTACCAAGGATGCCACGAATGATGCAGGTGGAGACATCGCTCAGCATGCATGTGCAAAGGTGAAGGACTAGCTCACACACCCAGCTAATGGACACACAGCTCTGTGCTAAAGTCAGGGGACACCCTGCAGGGAAGAAGTCAGGGTACACAGAGGAAGTAATACACATTGGGACAATTGCAACATGCAGCAACTGCATACATGAATGGAGAAAGGTAGCTAACACTGTGTGAGGCACACAGATCCCAGGGTCCCCCCTATGAGCAGCACACTACTACATTTCCCACACACCCAACACATGACCAACACCCACAACCATGTAGCAGCCCCACCAACAGCAATGCCAGCAATGCAGGAGTGTTCCAAGGGAAAAAAATAAATAGCTTTATTCAGCATGATCAAAAAACTAGTATGACGTAAGTCCAATATTAACAAAGCCCATAGGGCAGTCCAGGAGTCCCAGCTGGATGGGGGACACAGTGGGATGCGTGTCCCCTAGCTTGCCTGCACAGTTACAATCCGTTGTCTTCCACAGGGGTGAGGGCATCATGTGGGGGTGAGGAAACAGGCACCGCAGGGACAGGAGGGTGAAGGGTAGGCGTCGTGGGTGCAGGGATGAAGGACTCCACCACAGGGGGTGGGGCAGGGCCAAAGGCGGAGGCCAGGATGTCACTGCACACCTTCGCAAGGTCCTCCAGGGACTCCCCTGCACCCGAAGGAACCACAGGCCCCAAGGAGGGGGGGGGCCAGAGGGATGGGTCGCAGCGCCACTGGGGGAGGATGTGGACAGGGGGGGGGGGCTTAAGCACCCTGACCGGGGACCTCCTTGACCGCTTGCGGGGTGGTGTCAATGTGGGGCTCAGGGACAGAGCGGCCATGAAGGAGTCCTTGGGGGAGATGTGGCCAGGAGAGCTGAGGGGAGGGGATTTGGAGGGAGTGGATTGGGTGGAATGCAGACTCCCACTCTGGCTGCATGTCACACGTTTGCCCCCCGACCCAGTGGGTGTGCCTACTGCACCCTGTATGTGCGTGTCAGGAGGTGTGCGGCGGACCTTCCCTGCTGGTGTGGTGCCTGTGTCTGTTGTGGTGGGTGCATGCTTACGTCTGGGTGTATGTGGGACAGGCATGGGAGTGGGAATTGTGGAAGGAGCAGGGGTAGGGGGTGGGACGTAGCGCTGCAAGAGACCCACTGCTGCAGTCAGTGTGGAGTCTATGGACCTCAGCAAGTTGCGTTGGTCAGCTTGCGAAGAATGAATGCCCTCCAAGTATGCCTCCATGTTGTTGAGGACCTGGCTGTGGCCATGGAGGACATTAAGGATCGCAGTCTGACCAATCTGCAACTGCCGCTGGATGTCCACAGACTCAGCATTGGCGGCAGCAGTGGAGACAGGGGCAGGGGGTGCGGTGCCTGGCAGGAAGGAGACATGTGGGGACCGGGCGCGCTGGGAAGGGACACGAGCACGTGGGAGGCGGCTGATGCCAATGGAGGGGGCGGTGCCAGATGTAGGGCTGCTGTCAGATGGTGGTGCAGCCACCGCCCACTCGGAGTGATCCTCCTCGGACCCGTCAGCTTCATACTCTGTTGTGCCAGTCGACAGGTCCCCGGGTTCACTCTCCACCGCCTCAGTCCCACTCGAAGTGCCAGCCCCGATGTCACCGCTGGCACTGGTGCTCGGTCCCTCCGCGCCGTCTGTGTCCATGTCTCCCTCCGTGTCCCCAGACAATGCTGTGGGCAGGGTGAAGAGACAGAAATTAATCATACACCTGTATACATATGTCACATGAGTCAAATCTACTTAGGTCACAGTGCATACCCTGAAACAAAGGAAGAGTTACAACTACAAAACAAGGTACATATGTAGGCCCTGCAAGACACAGTTGTGTGACCCACCATGCCATGGAAAAACTATGGAGAGCATGACACAATAGCAAATGAGATGACATGGAATTTTGACTGAGGAGCAAGGCCCTGGGGACTATCCAGCACTGCATCTGCACCACACAGCGTGGCAGGCAATAGGGATGAGCAGGGACCAAAGGCAGGAACTAGAGGCACATGCAGCATAGGTAATACTGAGAACATGCCCACATTGACTGGCACAATGCACCTTGAGTGTATGTCCAGACAAACATCACACACTGGCCAGTCCTAGCAAGGAGATGACAGGTCTTGACATGTAGGCCATGCCCGCACCACCCACCCCCTACATGAGACAAATCTGTGGAGACACAGGAAGCACTTACATCTCTTAGTCAGGGTGAAATACACATGGGATGCAAAACTTCAATATTGCACACAAACTACCCACGGTGCGGCTGTCCAAATTATCATGTACAAATGGGCATCATCAGATGATTGCAACAAGACACAAAGGCAATGGCCACCGTGAGTATGTAATAGGAAAATCAGGTCAGGCTGTACAGTGGACACTTGCAATACATCTCACGTCAATATACATGGTGCCAGGGGACAATGGCACAGAGCAAAACCTATGCTGTAGACACAGAGATTGTCGACATTCTCGGCTTACACACATGATACCTAGGAAAAGATGCCCCTGGGGACAGTAGTGGCCACACAACTCCATGCACCTGAATGGAAATGACTGCAACACACGCTAACATCCCTGCACTATGCGTAACGCACAATCATGCACATCATGTCACAGGCCACCACATGGGACATGCCTGCTGGAAGGCCTTGCACTCGAGAGATTAACTCCCATGTCTGGAATCAGCATTAGTGCCAACTGACATGGAACCCACAAGTCCAGAACTGGACAGGGCACAGGCAAGGTCACTAAACCTGTTACACACCACCCCCACACATGATGCTGCAGGCATTGGACACTTGGAGAATGTGTCAGGCTACATAACTTTGTGATGGAGTGACTACACAGAGACCAGGGAACACATTGCAAGGAGGGGAAGGCAGGCAGGAGAGCACTGCAATACTGTGGGGAATAGGATCTGCACAGCACCATAAACCCTGGAAGTGTATCCATGGAACATTGCACTTACAAATGCTGGTGAAACACAACAAACACACACATGTACCTACCCCCTTCCGGCTGCTGCATCTCCTGTAGACACCTGTCCAAGTCAGGAAAGACCACCGCCAGCACACGTTTCTGGATGTTGGAGAGACGGCGGCGCCCGCGGTTCTTGTGGCTCTCAGGTGAATCCCCCAACAGGACCCGTGCGATCCTCCGCGTCCAGCACCGGATATCCTGCCAGCGTTTCCTCACCTGGGTCAGGCGCCGCTTCCGACCTTCCGCCCTCCTCACGGCGCTGACGGCGTCCAGCCATATCTGCTCCTTGGCAGAGGCGTCTACCTGTGAGGATGGACAAGTGACACTACATCAATATACCTGGCACATGTCACAGGGACACAGATTAGAACACATTCGCTGTTTACAACAAGGCCTAGTATGCATCCAACGCATTGCACCTTTGTCATAGGGACATGATCCTCTGGGGAAGGGCAAAAGCAGTACGTGCCATTGAAAGTACACAGGTGGAATGAGGGCAACGACACAATCAATGATCCAGGCTCACACTGTGCATCACACCCACCCCTCCTGTCTCAGGGCACTGCTTGGAGTGATAGGCCCCCACCCCTCCTGTCTCAGGGCACTGCTGGGAGTGATAGGCCCCCACCCCTCCTGTCTCAGGGCACTGCTGGGAGTGATAGGCCCCCACCCCTCCTGTCTCAGGGCACTGCTGGGAGTGATAGGCCCCCACCCCTCCTGTCCCAGGGCACTGCTGGGAGTGATAGGCCCCCACCCCTCCTGTCTCAGGGCACTGCTGGGAGTGATAGGCCCCCACCCCTCCTGTCTCTGGGCACTGCTGGGAGGTCTCTGCACACACCCCTCCTGTCTCTGGGCATTGCTGGGAGGTCTCTGCACACACCCCTCCTGTCTCAGGGCACTGCTGGGAGTGATAGGCCCCACCCCTCCTGTCTCAGGGCACTGCTGGGAGTGATAGGCCCCCACCCCTCCTGTCTCAGGGCACTGCTGGGAGTGATAGGCCCCCACCCCTCCTGTCTCAGGGCACTGCTGGGAGACATCAGGCATTCCCCCCCCCCCCTGGGACCCCCTCTACAGTACATAGCATGTGTGTCACACCTGGACACAATGGAAGAAGTCACAGTCACAAAAAAGGGACACAGTCTGTGCCAGTGGACACTGCACTCACCTGATAACCTGGTCGCCCATACAGCATGGGGTACCGTGGGAGGATCACATCCACCAAAGCCATGTTCTCCTCCAGGGTGAATGGCTGTGACCTCTCCACAGCCCTTGACATGGTTCCAGGGAATCAGTAGCAGCAGCTGGGTCGTGGAATACAGAGATGTGCAGGCAAGTGCTCCCTCATGGGACCTGGCTGCCTTATATCTGCCTTGCTGGCCCATCTCATGCACAGGAGTACAGAGTGATTGGTCACTCACATTTGCATCCTATGTTTCCTCCAATCCCTTCAAACCTAGCAGCAGTCTGTGGGTTCTCTATCGGTTTCATTTTCCTGCATGATGTCAGCCCCACAATCACATTGCAACAAAGTAGAAGAATTCCAACTGACTTCTGCTGTGCACCTTCCAGAACAAATTCGAAATTTGAACTTGGTCTCCATGACAACCAGCATGCATGTAGGCCTTAATACTTGTCCCTCATGTGTCCCCTATGTAATTTGGAGCGTCACACACAGGTACGGTGCGTTTCGGGGCCCTAGGGCACCCCAAATGCATTGCAACGGCCCTTACACGCGTGCCTACGTTCACAATCACTATGGGTCTCCTCGCGTATGCGTACTCGTAGTGGTATGGGCCGTACACACGCCTGTACGCTCCCTATCACTATGGGTGTCCTCGCGTATGCGTACTCGTAGTGGTACGGGCCGTACACACGCATGTACGCTCACTATCACTATGGGTCTCCTCGCGTATGCGTACTCGTAGTGGTACAGGCCGTACACACGCATGTACGCTCACTATCACTATGGGTCTCCTCGCGTATGCGTACTCGTAGTGGTACGGGCCGTACACACGCATGTACGCTCACTATCACTATGGGTCTCCTCGCGTATGCGTACTCGTAGTGGTATGGGCCGTACACACGCATGTATGCTCACTATCACTACGTGTACGCATACGCGAGGAGACCCATAGTGATAGTGAGCGTACATGCGTGTGTACGGCCCGTACCACTACGTGTACGCATACGCGAGGAGACCCATAGTGATAGTGAGCGTACATGCGTGTGTACGGCCCGTACCAGTACGAGTACGCATACGCGAGGAGACCCATAGTGATAGTGAGCGTACATGCGTGCGTAAGGCCCGTACCACTACGAGTACGCATACGCGAGGAGACCCATAGTGATAGTGAGCGTACAGGCGTGTGTACGGCCCTACCACTATGGGTGTTCTTGCGTATGCGTACTCGTAGTGGTACGGACCGTACAAATGCCTGTACGGTCGCCATCACGATGGGTACACATACGGCAGCACTCCCATAGTGATTTGGGAACGTACACAGGCCCTCTTAGCAGCAGTACGGCAGTTTTCACACATCACAGTGGTGAAAGGCGGCACACAGGTAGGAATAGGGCGGACATACTTGTCCATGGATGGACATACTTGTCCATCGATGGACATACTTGTCCAGGAATGGACATCAAGGCATCGTCTGTGCATTACTACATGTGTGGGGCACAGGTGTGACAGGCTGTGATGTGGAACATTACTCCTGAGTGGAGAAGGGACCAGATGTATGATGAGATGTGTACAGGTGTACTGTGTGACGGTGCAATGTGTGCCAGGCATGCCCTTGACTCCTTTGACATGTGTGCATGTCGTACTGCACACTTGGGGTGAGCGTCACTGGCATGGCACGGACACCAACACACGGAAGTGTCCGCTGATGCCCGGTACAGGGGTTACCACACCTGCCTTGACACTACCCACGGTGCACAATGTGACTATGTCATGTATGTGTGGGGGCTTCCCATCAGGTTGATGTTGGTGCACCCTCAAAAGCTGCAGCTGTTGCAGCAACCACCATGTGTCTGTGTGTAGATGGACATCGCACACTGTTCCGCACACCATGCCACATGTGGTATCGGATGTGAGGTGCACATGTATGCATGGGACACGGAGTAGCGTGACATGGACATGTCTGCATCCTCGCAATGATTGTGTTGTGAGTCATGACATGTGCACCTTCATGGCAAGGTGTGTGGGCTGTCCTAGTGTAATGTCATGTGACCTGTGTCTCTAGTGTTCCGCTACCAGTCTCTGCAATCGGCATCCTACTTCTGCAGATGTGTGGGCGTATGTCACTCCTGTCTTGCGTCTGGCTGTTCACTTGCACTGGGACACAGCTATTCCCATGCCATGGCATGTGGAGGTTCAGAATCTCCGTGTGTAGCTGGGTCTTGGTAGGAGTGTCACCTGGCAGCCATACGTGTCCTGGGCATGTAGCACATACCTGACTCCCTATGTAGCATATGTGTTTTGACAGATTTACATGTGCTCAGTACATATGACTTGTTGTCGTAGTGCACTCACTCTTCCTTGTCACTTCCTAATTACTGCAGAGCGCCGCCTCTTGCCCGACCAATTCCGGACTTGGCTGACATGCGGGAGAATGACAGCATCCGTTGCTACCGCTTCCCCCAACCGTTGATTCTGGAGTTGACGGCGAGACTGGCACCACACCTGCACCCGCAGCACAGGTATCCTACGGCACTGACACCCCAGCTGAAGGTAATGGCTGCCCTACATTTTCTTGCCACGGGTACCTTTCAATATACCATAGCTCATGTTGGTGGCATGTCCCAGAGCATGTTCTGCCGTGTGCTGCATGATTTCTTAGAGGCCATGTTGATTCACCTGGATGACTTCATCAAGTTCCCAACCCCTGAACAGTTGACTGCGGTCAAGCGTGGATTCTATGCCCTGGGAGGGATGCCCCATGTCATTGGGTCCATAGATGGGACACATGTAGCTTTGGTACCACCACACGCACGGGAGGTAGCGTACCGCAATCGGAAGCACTACCACTCCATCAATGCCCTTGTGGTGTGTCAGTCCAACATGTTGATTTCACATGTCTGTGCTCGTTTTCCAGGATCAGCACATGATGCCTACATCATCAGGTGTAGCAGGATGCCTGAAATGATGATGCAGCTGCGCAACGAAAGAGCATGTGTTGTTGGTGGGTACAGTCTGTCTGTCCTGTATTTTGCATAGCCTACCTGCACGACCGCTTCACCAGTTCTAACGATGTCCATGTGCTTCCCATGTAGGGGACGCTGGCTATCCCAACATGCCTTGGCTGCTCACACCTCTCCGCAACCCCATCACGCCGGCCCAGCTCCGCTACAACACCGCCCATGGCCGGACAAGGCGAGTGATAGAGAGGACGTTTGGCCTGCTGAAGAGCCACTTTCGGTGCCTCCACAAGACCGGCGGCGCCCTCCCATATGCCCCTGCGAAGGTCTGCAAAATCTTCATGGTCTGCTGTATGCTGCACAACATGGCAGTTGAGAAAGCTGTGCCACTCATCCTGGATCAACATGACGAGGACCATCCACCCGTGGAGTACGAAGGGCTTGGCAATGGGGCTAGTGATGTGGAGGATGTGGAGCCGCAGGAGGACATCCGGACTCGGCTCATACGCGACTTCTATGATTAGTGGTGAGTACCAGTGTCTGAGTGTGCACGCATTGGTCCCCGTGTGGCATGTGTTGTGATGTGTGTCTCCACCTGCATGTATGGCACGTGAGTCAGAGGTGTGTGTGGGTGTGTCACTGGAGTGATGGTGGCAGTGATGGTTGTATTTCCCCAGTCATAATTGTGACCTAGCATGTTGTCATCCATACATGTGTCGAGTAAATGCACATGCAAGTGGCTGTGCTTTTTGTGGCTGACTTCTTGTGTGTCTCTCTTCCCCAGGTACTTGCGCATGCCGTCTGCTGGTTGCATTGTTGTGGCACTGCTATTCCTCATGGACACGTAATCGTGGGCTGACTCAGCGTTACAGGCAAGGACACGTTTGGAAGTCTCCATAGGGTAAGGGATGCATCAGGGGTGTATTGGGTGTGGCAGTTGTTCACGATGTATGCACACTGCCCCTGTCGATGTTTGGTTCCTCTGCAGCCATGTAGCATCACCATGGGACACGACATGCAGCTGTGTACACCTGAATAGATGGTTTGACTGGTTGACAGTCATCAGTGATGGGATAGTGGATTGTGATGATGGCATCAATGTGTGTGACACTGCCCTCGGACACATACGGTTAGCATTGGCTTGACATGGTGTGGGACTTCCACATCAGCGGATCAATGGTGTATGGCAGGCTCTCCGTGAGCAGCTGTGGGTGTTTAGCTGTTAGCCGACAATTGTGTGCCAGTTCCATGGCTAACACGCATTTGTGCTGCAGAAGGGGGGTGCCAGTGTTGGACCCACATGTTACTCCACAAGATGTGTTCATGTGTACTTCAAGTTGCCTCTGCAATCCCGAAAACATGACTAATAAAGGTGTCCCTATGCCTCCAAGGTGCCTCTTCTCAGTCAATGCTGGTGTGTTGCCACGGTGCATCCAGCATGTCTGGCATGGTTTTCTCTGATTGTGGCTATGTGTCAATGTGTCGAGTAGCAAGATGCGAGCTGTGTGTGTGGGCTGAGACTGTGTAGTGGGCATGATGTCCATGACTGTGTGGGTATTGTGACATGTGCCATCCCCATGCATCCAACGTTGGCCAGGCCCCCATTCTCTGCATCCACCGGACTCAAGCTTGCAGGACATGGTTCTGCCACCTGTCTACACATACCTGGGTGCCCCCCAGGACACTCCACATGATCCCTGACCTCTGCGCATGACAGTTGCTGTACTCAATGTGTCTGTCAGCACGGTTGTGCTGCCACCCCCTCAGCTGGTTGGGCCCATCACGGGTGTATATGGTGCTCCATGTCTGTCTAGCCTAATACACTGTGACCCGTGTGTCCTGTGCCAGACTCAGGCCCCAGGGTGTGGATGGTTGAAGTCAAAAGAGAACTCAGGCATGTTTAGACTTTACAACACACATGTAAGGTAATAATGCAACCAGCAGGCATCTTCTCTTCATAGTGTGATTTATTATTTGGGGGGGGGGGATAAAGTGAGGGGCTTTCCGGGAGTTTGGAATCCAAAGTTCAGTAGGGGAGTTGGTGTCCTTGCCATTGGAAATCCTCAGAGTCCATGCCACAGTCTTTGTCAACATTGGTCAGACAGTGACCAGCAAGTCCATGTGGCAGAGAATGTCTCTTGATGCTGTGATGCTGTTGCTCCAGTGGGCCAGGTGCCAGGCCAGGTGTCCTGGGAGATGGTGATGTTGCGCCGACCCTCACGGTCTTTTCCGTGGACGACCCGCCCTCCTGCGGGGACCCTCAGAAGCAGGCCGTGACGACGTCTGGGATGCTCCATCGGATGTTTCCTCCTCCTCCTCCTGCTCCCTCCCTGTGGGTGGTGATGTTCTCCGCCTTCTGGCACAGGGAGGGTCGGCCATGTTGTCGGCCATCCGACGGAGTGTATCGTGAATTCCCGTGTACGCCGTCACGAGCTCAGCCTGTCCGTCCTCCATCCTCCGTTGGTGTTGCAGTAGACAGGCATGTAGCTCCGCATGTTGCTGGGCCTGCTGGGTCTTGATCCCCTCGAGGACGGACACAACCTGGGCCAGGCCCGTGGTGTCCTGCCGGTATGTGTCCAGGATGTTACGGACATGGGAAAATACCGGTTCCCCAGCCAACTGGTCAGGCTCGCGCCTCCGCCGTCCTCCACTCCCACCACCCCTGCCCACTTGCACCTGGCCTGCCCTTGTGGGTACATCGGGTCTCCGGGACCCCTGAGGGGTGGCATTGGCGTTGTCGCCTGCCTCCTCCTGGGTGCCCGGGACACCGTGTCCCTCCTGGCCAGCCTGGCTGCATTGTAGTGGTGGGGCAGGGATCCTGGGTGTCTCCTGGGATGTGGCAGGAGTGGGGGTGGTGGTTGGCACAGTTGCACCTGACGCAGGTGCTGCAGGTGGTTGGACACCAGAGGGGCCAGGTCGGTCGGGGTCGTCCAAAGAGTGGTGAGAGTGGTCGCTGCCGGTGGGATCGGGCTCCTGCAGATCCGGGTCCTGTGAGTCTTCCCCCCCAGTGTTGGGGGGTGAACCACGACGTTGACCTGTGTGTGAGAGAGACAATGTTAATTTTGGTCAATGCTACATCCATGTTTCATCAGTTTCAAAGTTGGCACTTTTCCTCTTGGAATTAGGATCTGTCTTGCATTCCACTCACAGTGCACTTGTGCATGGGTGTGTCCCTTGGGCACCACTTTGGCCCCTTTAACTATGTGTGGCACAGTCTTACTTGCTGCGTCAAGTGTGACTGCAGTCAGCAGTGGAGTGGGCAGGTGTGGCGAGCCATGCATTGGCGCCTTCCGTGTAGCACTGTACATGTGCACATGGAGTGGATCCACACACTTATATGATGCAGGTAGCTGTTGTTTTGCTCGTGAACAGGTTGTGACATGGCCCTGTGTTTTGCCATGGAGAAGAGGGGGGGTTCTGGCACTGGCCACCCGTGTCTACATGCACGCAGTCTACCTGCTGACGAGCAGACATTTGCACACGCCACACGGCTGATTTGCTCTCCCTGTGTCTCGCTCCCTCTCTGTCCCCCTCTCCCTCCCTCCGTGTGACAGCCTCCTCCCTCTGTCCGTGTCCCTGTGTCTCCCTCCCTCTCTGTCCCCCTCTCCCTCCCTCTCTGTCCCCCTCTCCCTCCCTCTCTGTCCCCCTCTCCCTCCCTCTCTGTCCCCCTCTCCCTCCCTCCGTGTGTCAGCCTCCTCCCTCTGTCCGTGTCCCTGTGTCTCCCTCCCTCTCTGTCCCCCTCTCCCTCCCTCTCTGTCCCCCTCTCCCTCCCTCTCTGTCCCCCTCTCCCTCCCTCCGTGTGTCAGCCTCCTCCCTCTGTCCGTGTCCCTGTGTCTCCCTCCCTCTCTGTCCCCCTCTCCCTCCCTCTCTGTCCCCCTCTCCCTCCCTCTCTGTCCCCCTCTCCCTCCCTCCGTGTGTCAGCCTCCTCCCTCTGTCCGTGTCCCTGTGTCTCCCTCCCTCTCTGTCCCCCTCTCCCTCCCTCTCTGTCCCCCTCTCCCTCCCTCTGTGTGTCACCCTCTGTCACCTCAGGCCAGCTTCCTGGGCACACACTGTTAGCAGATCTTTGAATGTCCCTTGGCTTGTTGATGTGAGTTTGTTTCTGATCTCCAGGCACCCATTGGGTGTAGTGTGTGTCTGTGCGCTGCTGCTGTGGTGGTGTGTGCTGCCACTCTTTCACAATGTTGGCTGTTCATTAGCTGCTGTCATGTGCAAGAACGTGCCGTCACCCCATGTGTTGATACAAGGCGTCCGCCATTTGCTGGCGAGTCTTTCCTGTGTGGGGACACACTGTTTGTCTGGCTGTGACCTAGGCCATATGGGCAGAGGACATTGTTGTCTGCTTCTGAGTTGCACTATGTGAATTTTGTGGCCCACCCTCCCACCATCCGGGTTACCGTGTCAGGTGTTGGTGTCTTCTGTGGCCTGTGACTTGACATTGTCCAGCTGGGTGCATGGGGCATGGTGGCGGCAGTGGCATGTGCATGTTCATGGAGTGTGGTTGAGTCATGCGATAGGTTGGGGTGGTTGCATGCCTGTTAGTGATTTTGGTTGTGGATGACGTTCCCCCCATGTGAGGTGCGTTGTTTGTGTACTCACCCGTGTCTCGGAGTCCTTCTAATCCGTCCACTGCCTCCACCGGCAGTATGGCCATCACCCTCTCCTCCCAGGACTGGTAGTGTACGGGTCTGCGGGAGGGCCCTCCTCCAGTGGCGTTGGCCTGGTTGTGTTCCTCCTGCATCTTGGCTCGGACCCTCCTCTGCAGATCGTACCACCTGGATTGGCATTCCTGACTGGTCCTTCTGGTGTCCCCAACAGCATTCACAGCATCAATGATGGTCTGCCACATGGCTGTTTTAGTTGCCATGCTGGTGTTTCTGACCAATGTTCCAAAGAGCTGTGGCTCGACTCTGAGGATTTCATCAACAAGAACCTCCAACTCTCGGTTACTGAACTTTGGATTCTTGGTAGTGGGCATGGTGAGGGGTGTGGGTGTGGATGGTGGGGGAGGTGTGTGGATGGTGGGGGGGGTGTGGATGGTTGTGGGTGTGTGGGTGTGGTTGTGCAGGTGTGTGTGTGTGTGTGAATGTGATGAGGGGGTGTTTGTGAAGGTGGTTGTGTGAAGGTGTGCAAGTGTAAGGTGTGGTGAAGCTTGTAGTATGGTGCTGTAGGTTGTCTGTGGTGTCTGGCAGCAGTGAGTCTGTTGCAAAGGCTCATGGTTTGTGTGTGTGGGCCCTTTTTATTGGTCCATTGGTGGGTGTGGCTGTGTTTGAAGTTTGGGTGGGTGTGTTATAAGGAGTGGTGGTGTATTGGGCCTCTGTTTGTTTTTGGCAGTTGCAGGTCAGTGAATGTGTTATTTTAGTGGTTGTTGGACATGTTTAGTGGCTTAGTGCCATTCGAATGGTGTATTCTTGTGTTGTTTTGGTTTGTCCTGGTTGTGTACGTGCGTTTTTAGCGTGTGTACGGTGTGTACATGGGCCATTTGGTTGTACGGTGCTGTCCTTGTGTGTGGCTTGGTACGACTCGTACATGCGGTTGTGATGTTGGGGCATGGGGTGCGCTCCGTACTTAGGAGGTTGCGGTGGGGGTGCGACTCTGACGTACAGGGGTGTACATAGATGGTGGTACGACACGTACAGGGGTGGGGGTACGACTGGAACGTACTGGGGTGTAGGTACAGGGTGGTACGACACGTACAGGGGTGGGGGTACGACTGGAACGTACAGGGGTGTAGGTACACGGGGGTATGACACGTACAGGGGTGGGGGTTGGACTCGAACGTACAGGGGTGTAGGTACACGGGGGTACGACACGTACAGGGGTGGGGGTACGACTGGAACGTACTGGGGTGTACATAGACGGTGGTACGACACGTACAGGGGTGGGGGTAGGACTCAAACGTACAGGGGTGTAGGTACACGGGGGTACGACACGTACAGGGGTGGGGGTACGACTGGAACGTACTGGGGTGTAGGTACAGGGTGGTACGACACGTACAGGGGTGGGGGTACGACTGGAACGTACTGGGGTGTAGGTACACGGGGGTACGACACGTACAGGGGTGGGGGTAGGACTCGAACGTACAGGGGTGTACATAGACGGTGGTACGACACGTACCGGGGTGGGGGTAGGACTCGAACGTACAGGGGTGTAGGTACACGGGGGTACGACACGTACAGGGGTGGGGGTTGGACTCGAACATACAGGGGTGTAGGTACAGGGTGGTACAACACGTACAGGGGTGGGGGTATGACTGGAACGTACAGGGGTGTAGGTACACGGGCGTACGACACGTACAGGGGTGGGGGTTGGACTCGAACGTACAGGGGTGTAGGTACACGGGGGTACGACACGTACAGGGGTGGGGGTAGGACTCAAACGTACAGGGGTGTAGGTACACGGGGGTACGACACATACAGGGGTGGGGGTAGGACTCGAACGTACAGGGGTGTAGGTACACGGTGGTACGACACGTACAGGGGTGGGGGTAGGACTCGAACGTACAGGGGTGTACATAGACGGTGGTACGACACGTACAGGGGTGGGGGTACGACTGGAACGTACTGGGGTGTAGGTACAGGGTGGTACGACACGTACAGGGGTGGGGGTACGACTGGAACGTACTGGGGTGTAGGTACACGGGGGTACGACACATACAGGGGTGGGGGTAGGACTCGAACGTACAGGGGTGTACATAGACGGTGGTACGACACGTATAGGGGTGGGGGTACGACTGGAACGTACTGGGGTGTAGGTACAGGGTGGTACGACACGTACAGGGGTGGGGGTACGACTGGAACGTACTGGGGTGTACATAGACGGGGGTACGACACGTACAGGGGTGGGGGTTGGACTCGAACGTACAGGGGTGTAGGTACAGGGTGGTACGACACGTACAGGGGTGGGGGTACGACTGGAATGTACTGGGGTGTACATAGACGGGGGTACTACACGTACAGGGGTGGGGGTTGGACTCGAACGTACAGGGGTGTAGGTACATGGTGGTACGACACGTACAGGGGTGGGGGTACGACTGGAACATACTGGGGTGTACATAGACGGTGGTACGACACGTACAGGGGTGGGGGTAGGACTCGAACGTACAGGGGTGTAGGTACACGGGGGTATGACACGTACAGGGGTGGGGGTAGGACTCGAACGTACAGGGGTGTAGGTACACGGGGGTACGACACGTACAGGGGTGGGGGTTGGACTCGAACGTACAGGGGTGTACATACACGGGTGGGGGTGTACATACACGGGGGGTACGTGTCGGACGTACGGGGGCGGGGGGGAGTGTTGGACGCGTATGCGGGCACATGTCTCCATGGTTGCTATGGGAGTTCGGTGCGGACGGTGTTTTTTCCATACGGTTGTGAGATCGGACGCACGGGATGGATCGTGATTCCTCGGTCGGACTTCACCTTTCACATTTGTACGGTAAATAGTCCGAGGACGTGTCGGACACATTTTCCGACCCGAGGACGTGTGGGAAATCATTCCCGATGCGGTTCATATGGACTTTTTACCATGCGAATCGTGATTGCCAGTTCGTACGGCACTTGTACGATTCGTACGGTAAAAAGACCGGATACGAGTCGCACGGGGAATTTTTTTACCGGATCGTAATTGGCACCCATGTTGTAGAAATAAAACTAGCAACAGGAAGACACAATCTCCTGAAGAAGTTAAGTTGCGTCAAGATAATGCAAACCGGAAGCTCTGCAACTGCAACGCAAAATAGAAGAAGTAACACCTGATGTTCACCTCAATGATTCTCCCCATAACTCAATAAAGGCCTTTTTACTTGTTTGGTGATCCATGAACCAACCAGATGGCGGTCTGACAGCGGCGAGCTTGGCAGTCTGGCCATCGTTTTATGAGATTGGCATATGGCATTTCCAAAGACAGTGGCTAAGGAGCCGACACTGCCAGCACACCGCGAACAACCGGGGTCACTGTGGGGGAAAGGCAGCTGCCATAGGGTGGTACTGAGAAGCTCCACTTCCGTCTTTATTATGAGTTAGCTTTCCAATGAGCCAACCGTGGCTGTCGCATAGCCCGCTTTGAGTCAGCTGTAACAAAGGATTTAGGGTGCATGCTCACCCCTTTATTGTTCTTCCTAGCAGATTTTGATGTGGAGCACTTTCTCTATGTCCCATCTTCACAGCAGCATCTTTATCCCGAAGAACACAACACTGTTTACGGCAATCTACAGGTGAGTCCCTTTTGTACCATATACCTATTGCTGGACTGGCTACATATTGGTCGGACTCCAGTAAGAGGTAGGTGGTATTTTTCCACATTTATCATGGATATGGGTACACTCGACACATGTGCAATCGCAATGTACACACAGACATCGATACGTATGGAAAACCATTGTCCACTGCTGCAAGACTTATGCAGCCACATCGCGCTCTGGGTTACTGGCAGATGCCGTTTTTGGGCGGTTGGACCGCCAAACTCCGAATCAAGCCATTAGTCTTAAGTACACAGTAAAGTCTGAATGGAATAATTAAACAGGACTTAATAATAGACTCAAAGAAAGTATTGGTTAATTAGGCTTCTGTATTAAGGATTCAAAATTATTTGTCACTAGTAATTTCTTGAGGAGTTCAGTTAAGAATATCACAATTTGCAGAACAATGTCAAACATTCATCTACAGCGTTAAAAAAGCCATACCACCATTAGGGCAGAAGGATAATTTGTTGTCGAACAGCTCAGGTCCTAAAAGATGAAAAAAATGGTTCAGAATTAAAGTGCTTTAAGAGCGAGTCCATTTAGCTTAAACAAAGGAATAGAGAAAATTGCAAAATTGAAAATGATTCAGCAAATGAGGTTCAGGCCATCAGCTACTGACTGTATCATGAACTAGGCAGTTCAAAAGCGAAAGATAAATAAATCAGCACAGCATACGGGTCTCGAGCAGGAAAAATCAGAATAGCGTTTGTTCAGGATGCAAAAATCAATGGTGTCTGCATAGCCCCTCTTTTGGGGTTTCATTATTTCTTAAGATTTTTAAGTTTGCCCCAGTAAGGAGGCATCACATCACAACTGAAAGATTATTACATATCTATGTTTACATAGTGCCACCTAGGACACCTGAAACATCAAGATGGTTTCCCATGCTAGTCATAAGAAACAAAAAATTGTGAGTCCTCACAAGCCTAGTATCGAATAAGACACGAAGAAGTTTTCCAAAGGCATAGCCGAAAGTCTGTTCCCACAGGAATATTTCAAGGTGCACATTGAAGAACGCGAGGGTGTAGACATGTAGACATGTAGACATGTTCGGGACAAACAAGAAACATTTCACTTGTAAAAAACGACCCATTGTATTAAATCAAGGTAGAGGCCAGCACTAGAGAAACGCATTTTGAGAAGGCCTTTAAGTTAGCATCTCACTTTTAAGTGAAGTGAACTCTAACATTACTTTAAATATAATAGAACATGTCCTGTATCATGATTTTTTAAATTATGCTGCTTCACTTGTAATCCACTTTTGAAAGAGAGAAGCTGCAGCTTCTACCTAGCACCAGGGATGTCTGCTAAACATTGTCAGGGTTTTCCCTAATAGCACAACCATACATTCTGATATTCTATGTTTGATAAGGTCTACGAAGATTTATAAGCATGCTGCTGTCTACGAGTCAGGCTTTCACGAACAGAACCTTTTAGTTTGGAGTGTGGTGAGAAGTGTTGAGAGATGAAGTAATGAGAAATTTAGCTAACAGCCGCCTGTGGGCTAATCAAAATTGCCTCTGTGGCGGCAAGTAGCCCACTGCAGTAGTGTTGGTGTTGGCTCCTACCCAACAACTGGATATTCTTGGTTGACTGCGAAAGTCTAAATCAATTCCAAGAGCTCAAATACAACATGCGGCCTGGGAAGGTACAGGTGGACATATGTTTTGCCTTGCTTTTTGTCTTCTTCTTAAAGTTTATTTAATTGAAGAGAATCAAAGGGTTCAATACACCTATCAAAAACATATATACACTGACAAGGCTGATTCCCAATATAAGAATTTGGCAACTTATAGCAAAAATACAAACCCACGAACAGAAAAGTACAAAAATGCCAAAACGTTTTTAGATAGGTTCCCCAAAAGACAAATACATGAAAGCAGACCAAATTAAACAAAACAATCATAATTATGCGAATTGATTCTAACTTCTGAACAACACTCACGCTTTTGAGTATTGCCTATATATGTAACCCTAGGGAAAATACAGATACTGACTGGATTTTCATGGGAGCATGATTAATGAGAAGACAGCTAAAATGAAGATAAACCCCAATTTGTTTGCTCACATTGGAAGAGACTTCATGTTCAGAGATAAAACCTAGAAAGGAAATATTTACCTTTAGTCCTAACTTGTTTTGATAAATCAATCTTATCCACTAGTTGTCTTCCAGCTGGGGGCAGTATTAAAACATGTACTGTGTTTCACCATTGTTGTCACTCAAATGACAAGGCACCATATCAGGGCTCAATTAAAACATGACATCACAGGAATAAAGTCACCAGATACTGAGGGAGTGCATGCAATGCAGGTTTAAGACATAAATGCATATGTCCAATAATCATTAGGACCTAATCATTAATTCACCCCTACAAGGATGCCGATAACATCCCATCATTTCTAAATACTGAAACGGGGAGGGCTCCAGGCCAATATCCAAAAGTCACATTATAGCTACCTTGTACTTCATCTGCTGGTTTATGTGCTCTAGAGAATTAACTTGATGGGATCAAAAGAATTCAAGAATTTAGTTGTCAAACCTGCTGAAAGCTTTTTGTAACTGAATGTGAGGAAACTAACAAATTCAGCATATCCTTACTTAATGAGGGAGCATTTTCCTTTCTACCAAGAATTTGGGAAATTTGAATGCAGATATTTAAAACTCTTGGTGGCCATATTAGAACATATAAATATGAACAAACCGGTGTACTCCAACAGCCTATCCATGTGAGCTATAGGGCTGTGATAATAGGGCAGTTGGGCCTTATGCTTTTACCTGCTCTCCACAATCTTCTAGAAAACTATTTTGCAGGAACAAGTGGCAGAAGATAGTATCAACTTTTTTAAATAGGAAAGTTGTGAAATCCAGTAAAAAAAAATCACAATGTCAGCAATGTCTAATCTGGACAATCTTTGCCACAAAATAATACAAATGAGAGTTGGGTAAGGCCAGACCGCCTTAGCTGCAGAGGTTGAACATTGTTGGAAACCCATACAGGGCTTACAACAGACTCAAACAAATCTTTAAACCATATTGTCATCAGTTAAAAAGCATTGGCAAAAGGGCTGGGCTTAATCTGCTAATTATTGCATTGTAAGCACATTAATGCCACACATGAAACAAAATGTGGGCTGCATTGAAGGGTCTATGGACTTCCATACTGTCTTCTTTTTGTGAAAGGTCAGATGAGAGCAGAATTTATCATCCTCTTTTAGTTCCTATGATATAGATAGAAAGGACTGACTAATGCAGGCTCTCTTGCTACCCAACCTTCTTTTGACATAAAAAGTAAAAGAGGATCATATTAAGGGCAAAGGATCTTCAAGTATATATCCTGCATTCCATTTGTATGAAAATTTAAAAAATTTAAATACCCGAACCTAACAGCACTTTATAGAAGCTGCACAGAGGGATGTGTTTACTGGGTTAGAGAGAGCAACAAAAACAATAGGGAAGGAGGGCAGGGGAAGATATGAGACTGTGGTGAGCAGGGGAAGGAAAAGTTCACAGGAGAAAGAGTAAGGGAGATATGAGACATTGGTGGGCAGGAAATGGGAAACAAATTTCAAATTCAAATCCTTAGCTTTATTATGGTCGCTGTTTTACTGAATATTTTGCAAAATTACGAATACTGGATTCTTTAAATTATTGATGTTATTAACACTGTTATTTCAAGCAGCACAGAAGAGGAAAGGTGGGTAATAAAAATGGTGGTGTAACAAAATGCCAAAAATCACAAAAAGAGTAAAAATACATTTTAGATTGAGAAAAAGTTTGTTGATATATTTGAAACAAATATTGGGAACAGAGCGAGGCACACAGGAGTTAGCCAGTAGGAAAGGCCAGAAAGAGCAATTGCTGTAAAGCAGTGCCTCAAGAAGTTCAACGCATACACTTAGGGAAGGCATAAGTATTCAACCAAACAACCAATGACAGTAAGTGAGAGATGAACACTCTACTGGGGCGAGTTAAATAATGCCAATGGTTAAAAGGGCAGACCTAAAGACCCGTTTGAGTATATTGTAAGCATTAGGTCCGTTTGACAGCTGTACTATCATAACTCAAATGTAAAAAAGGAAGATCTCTTTAAATAAAACAGCAAATTTTAAAATGAAGATATAAGGAAACAAAATACATTTTCACTAGCGCCACTAATGGTTGCGACAGAGCCTGCATATGCTGAAAAGGCTGTCATAATTTATATGTTGTCTTTCAGAATTAATGTAATAGAGCATTGAACAGTCGGAATATCTGGATACCATTTGGGACGAAGGCTTTCTATCACGATGGGACTTCTGGGAGAACATTTTTGGGGTTTTAAATAAGAACCTCTGCTTTTCCGGGGTTAATCATATCGCCAATAATATGAACTATGCCTAATATTGTATATTTGATTTTTTCTATTTTCACCAAGAGATAAAATCCACCTCTTCTCAAGAACTTTGGAGGTGCATTATTACCAGTTTAATTAAGGATGACAAGAGAGTCAATGAATAATGCAAAAAGAATGGTCAACAGTGGACACCCAACACTCATCCACCATGGCACATTTATCAGTCTTGCTTCCTGATAAGCTATCACCCTGAGGAACTTGGATGAAAAAACTATGAGCCTCAAATAAGCACATACAAGTTGAAACCTCACCAGATCAAATACTTGTATGTGCCTAAAAATTGTGGCTGCTTGGATCTTTAAAGTATGAAAACAACGCACACCTTTAATCAAAATATGGGTATTGCCAGCCAGTTGTCGATTAGGAATTAATCCATTCTTCTTACTTGGGATCATTTGGTTTTATGTGGTAACTAAGAATTTTAGCAAGAATTTTATAATCAATGTTCAGTAATGCATTTGGATGCCAATTTCCAGGGATTAAGAAAACTGATCATCACATATGGCAAGTACAAAGATACCCTTCTCATGCTCTTAAGCTGCTGTTTTAAAAGAAGTCTATTAGACTAATATTAGGAGGCAAGGCAGAGAAAGGATGGCTAGTCAACAAAATCACTTGATAGTGCTTAAGTTTGGAAACAAGTTACATCAACCCCATGAACGATTTCTAGCAGCCAAACAGCAACCCTCTTTTTTACTGGCTCACCATTTTCACTCAATAATGTCAAGGTGGTGTTATCCGCTAGTTCAGCATCACCCCTGAGAAAATGATTTAAAAAATCAGAAATTGATGGCACAATTCTTACTGATTCTCTGCAAGATCAACTCTCTGGTGCGTGGTGCAGAGCCAGTGAGAATTAGACATTGACTGATGGCAGCTCAGGTGTTGAGATAGCATAAATTGTTCTCTGCAGCCTCTTCAGGGTGCTGGATAGAAGTCATATGTGATGCATACCATGGTACTTGGCTGCCCCACTCAAGCCAATGGCAGAAGAGGGTAAATGACCAACAGCTCACACCAAAGAACTCAATGCAATGACAGATGAAGCCTCCATCACTTATCCAGCTGAGGTCTATGGGAACATCGATCAAAGAATTTCAGTGGCACATTGGTCTTGGTATATCTAATTCGAAGGTTGGGCAGACCATCTAAGCCACATGGAGAGAGCTGTCTTTGTCTTCAAGACCCAATTTCAACTGCACATCAGTCCATTCCAGTGAATCTGACAGAGGAGGGGGGAGTAGGAATGGGATCCCAATCTCAAAATGACTGTACTTTAGAGGTATGCCCTTCTAACAGAAACACCGCAAGCATAACGACGACTAAGTGGTGTGATATCCAGGCACATTGTCTGACAGGTGCACCCAACAGCACCATAGTTTTTTGACAGAAGTTTTTTTTTTTGTTTTGCAAAAGTCTCATTACCATCCATGTTTTGTGATATAGTGACTGTGCTCCTTAATTTAGCACTTGTTTTTCTATATTTAGAAGCAAGTATTCATGATTAATTCACATATGTGGAGCACAAATATTTATTTTATGATTGATGGCTCATAATTTGGTGCTTATAAAAGACACAAAAAATGGAAAAATGTGGCATTTGATTGTGCAAGTAGTCTCAGAAAAAAGGTTTTTCTAGCGCTTAGTTTCTTGATTCAGGACTCTGAACAACTTGATTGTTTAAACCAAAAAAGCTGAAGAAGTAATGCAGAAAAAACCCAGTTATAACTCCGTTAAATAAATGTTTGGTCTCTTACATTCAGAATTCTGAAGGTATCATTAAGTGTGCCACAGGAAAACTATGTTGAAAATTATATTTCTAAAGTGAGAATGCTGCTAAAAATATCCAAACGTCATGAGAACATTTAAGACTGCTGTTCAACTTTGATTTCGAAGGATGTCTTCTGAACATAACAACAAGAATGGTTTCCAAGTCAGTATGAACACATTTTCACATCCTTTTAAAACTATAAATACTAAGCTCAGCAAACGCTATTTTGAGGAAGTTACTTGCACTGGGAAGTACATAAATTACGCAAGATCCAGCTTCTAAAATCAATGTGGCATATCAGCAACAACCGGCGATAATTATCACTAAGCGCATTTAGCACTAGGATCATTATCGCCGGCTAGCGTGGATTTTTATCGCTGACATAGCGTGCTATTAGCAACGCTTATCTCAAAAGCGATAAAAATCTCAGCGCTAACTGCCAAACATGAGATTATCGCTGGAAACCCAGCGATAATCTCACGAAGTTTGGGTTTAGCTTGATGATAGGGCCTCACATACTTAGCCATGATATCCACCTTCCATAGGATATCATGGCTAAGTTAGTCCTGAAGCAGGCGTAAGGAAAGTAGCAATAACAGGGGTTATCGCTACTTTTCCTGCCGCTATGCTTCATAGCATGGGGCTTGATGATAGGAGAAATGTCGCTTAGCGACATTTCTCTAGTCATGTCAGGTCAGAAACGCCCACTTTGCATCTCATAAGAGATGCAAAGCTGGGCGTTAAGAATTTGTGTGCTAATGCAAGGTTTCACGCGATAGCGTGACCTTGCTGATTAGGCGATAAAATTATCACTGCTTTTCGGCCGAAAGCAAAAGCGGCCATAATTTTCTATCTCCGCCTTGTAGATATGATCCTAAGTTAGGTCCCAAATTCCAATTTGCCCAAAAATAGCGATTGGTGTGCTACGCACTACGTAAAAAAAAATGATCACATTAATATTTGACAGAACTTTTCTACACCCTTTGTTTGACAATAATGTGCTGTCTTTATTTTGCATTAGACAAGAATTTAGATTAAAATGTGGTTTTATTTTTTCTGTTTTCTCGAATACTATTAAGGAAGGAGGGGGCGTATTATCAAGCACAGCGATAAAATTATGCCGCTTTAGCGGCAGAAAACTGCCGCTAAAGCGGCGATAATGGGCTTGATAATATGCCCTGGAGAATTCCAATAGAAGCCCATGTTCACACCAGAACATGGGCTTCTATTGGAAGTCTCAAGGGCATATTATCAAGCCCATTATCGCCGCTTTTAGCGGCAGTTTCCTGCCGCTAAAGCGGCGATAATTTTAACGCCGTCCTTGATAATATGCCCCTTGGTTGGTGAAGGTGGTATCCTTGGGAATTTCACAGGTTGTGTTCTGTTTTCTCTTGTTGGGCCATTTTTGTGTACTTCTACAGGTGTTTTGTGCATTATGCTTTCCTCTTTGTGCTTGCTACCATTTTGCAAACCTGTTGAATGCAACTTGAGTAGCATGCTCCCTTTTTTTCCTTAAATACTTTGGCATTTTTCAAGGATGTTGTTTAGGTACGGGGTGTGTGAGGCACCCTGTGCTGCACATACAAAATTTCTTCAAATTCATTACATTTTTCCAGTGTGTGTCCTGAGGTCCTTACAGTTTTAGTGGCCGTAAAGGTTTCCCCAATGAACTTTTTTCAAGAAGCAGTTGTGTGTGCCTATCTGAGAACTGGCATCTATGCTGTCTAAATTACAATCTTTAATGAGTTTGCTGCTAAAATCAGCCATTTTGAATAATAAGAATGTTTCTTCTTAACGTATTTGCTGGGCTAAGCAAACCTTTTGTGGACTTACTTAGTGTACTCTGTAATTGTTTTCCTCATTTGTTTTTGCATTTTTGCAAGGTGTCTTCTGTAATCATAGGGACACTCTGTAGTCCTGGTGTGTCCAATTATGTTATCCCTATATTTTTGCATTTTATCTACTGCCTACCATGAGTTATGCTAGTGATTGTCATCATGTATTCAAAAATACTTTGCGCCATTGGAAGTAGGGGATGATTGGATGAATATCTGGCAATCCATATTAAAATACATACTATCAGTCCTGATGACCGAGCTACAAAAACCACGAATATATACTGGCAACTCAACCAATACTCAGCAATTAATCGAATCAAAGAGAGTATACCGCAATATGGAGCGAAATAAACTAAATCTTCCTGCGTCTAAGGATCATGGGGCATATCAGCAACAACCGGTGATAATTATCGCTAAGCGCACTTAGCGCTAGGATAATTATCGCCGGCTAGCGTGGATTTTTATCGCTGAGATAGCGTGCTATTAGCAACGCTTATCTCAAAAGCGATAAAAATCCTAGCACTAACTGCCAAACGTGAGATTATCGCTGGAAACCCAGCGATAATCCCGCAAAGTTTGGCGATAGTTTGCTGATAGGGCCTCACATACTTAGCCATGATATCCATGGGGCATATTAACAAGGGCTTTATCTCCGCTTTTTTGGCTTTAAAAGCCAAAGAAGCGGAGATAAAAATATCGCCCTATCAACAACAGGGTGCTAACATGCAAAATCGCATGTTAGCACCCTTTTTCACTACGCTTCCCTTTGCATCTCTAATGAGATGCAAAGTGGGCGTTCCAGAGCAAAATAATAGGAGAAATGTCGCTAAGCGACATTTCTCCTATTATCAAGCTTCACGCTAAACCTGTTAGAGACAAAAAAAGCAGCACTAACCATGGTTAACGCTGCTTTTTTACGTCTGCTAATTTTCAGATTTAGCCATGTAATCCAATGGGAGGTGGATTACATGGCTAAGTCCACCATGGGCTATCAACAAGGATATTCCTATCCTTGTAGTTTTATCGCTACATTACCAGCGATAACCTCCCAAAATGCCGCTATCGCTGGATTTTTTATCGCCTAGGCGGTTGGCATTGTTAATAATGCGATAACCAGGCGATATTATCCAGCGATAGCGGGCGTTAAAAAAATTAATGCTAAGCGCCATTAGTGTTAATTTTCCCAGTTCCTTGTTAATATGCCCCCCAATTCTTAAAGGAAATACAGCCCATCGTCTCTGTGACTCTACAGTCTAATCTCTTGAGGGGAGATGGTCTTCCATGGGGGTGAAAGAAAGAATTTGGCAAACAGGGACTTTATACCAACAGACCAGGCTTGTAAAATAAGGTGGGAAAAGATCATTCCAGAAGCCTTTTTAGCCAAGTTAAATAAGGAGGATAAAGAGGATATTGAATTGTGTCTGGGTGACTTTTCAGATACCAGTGTGGTTATAGAGGCCTTTGGTAACTTCACAAAGTGAATTACCGGCAATTTAACATGGAGGCGAAGAACTGGGGATTTTAAAAATGAAAAGTGGTGTGATACAGACTGCTCTAAAGCCCATAAGGCTCCTATGCTCACCCTAAAACTAAAGCCAAAGAACTTAGAAACGATTGAGGTATGTAGGAAAGCACATAAAGCAGCTATAACTCATAGAAAAGATAAGATACAGGAGCAGGCTTGGCTGGATCTAAATCAGGTTTGTGTTCTGTGCAACAGTACAAAATTTTGGAAAGTTGTAAATAGTCCCTTTTTTGCAGAACAGCATTCAGCAAGCACAAATTGCGTCATCCCCGCTGATAGATGGGTTAGCCACTTTGAACAAATCTACAAAGGAGTGGGCCAAGAGAAACAAAGTACTCCTTGGGTACCCAGTATAGGGATGCGCCCATTAAGTTTTGGGATAGATAGGGTTCAGAAAGCAATTATGGCCAATGCTAGTCGAAAAGCACCTGGACCAGATGGGGTTCCTGCGGACCACTATACGACTGACCCAGGGATTTGGGCAAAGATTTTAGTCAAGGTTTTTATTGCAGCTACAGTAGGTGGTCTTCCGCCTTCATGGTCAACAGCGGTTATTTTAAAAAAATTTAAAAAAGCTTCTAGGGATGATCCTGCATGTTACCGCCCGATTTCATTATTAGGGGTAAATTGATTTTAGACCGACTACAAACATGGTTAGATGCTACCAACGTAATCTCAGAATTACAACAAGGATTTAGAAAAGGCATGGGAACTGTGGACCAATGCATGAACTTGCTTATACTGACCAGCAAATATACACTTGCTAAAAAGGGCCGTACGTATATGGCATTTATGGATTCAACATCTGACTTTGACCACGTGAATAGGTCTAAATTATGGCCCATATTAATAGATTATGGAATGGATGCCGATTTGGTAGCATTTTTACATTGCTATCACCTAGAATTGACTGCCTCTGTCAGATTTAACTAAAACGGCTCCCTTACAAGGTCGTGGGATGTGAACAGAGGGGTGAGACAGGGTGCGTTTTGGCCCCTGTTTTGTTTACTTTATATAATATGAACCTAGAGACTGTCTTCGAAACTGCTAGTAACAAAATCCCTAGAACAGGTTTTAAATCTATCCCTGTTCTCTTATAAGTGGATTATGCAGTTTTGTTAGCTAGGACACCATTAGGTTTAAAAGACTTGCAAATGCCTTTATTGATCTTATGACTTCCCTCGACCTGTCGATAAACTTTTCTAAATTAGACATAATGGCCATAGGAAAACCAAAACAGGAAAAGCGCAAACTTGTATGTCAAGGTGGGCAACTGACAAACGTTGCTACCTTTTTGTTTGATGAAAAGGGGTCATGTGTGGCGCAACAAGCTCTCAAGAAAAATACCCTGTCTGGATTATCTGGAGCTACCTTGGACTTTGCAAAGAGATTGGGGATCAAACCTTTGTGCCTACTTCTGAAGATCTATAATGAGAAATGTTTATCAATGGGCAGTGAAGTATGGAACAATAAAGAGACCGGTGATCTGCAAGTGGCTGAAAATAAAAATTTGCAGTAGCTTTCAGCTGTTCCCCCAGTATACCGTATTTTATGGTGCATGAAGAATTAAGGCAGGGTTACATTTCTGACCAGATAGCAGCGGCTCCTCTAATTTGGTGGTCAAAAACATGGTCGAATCCCACACCTACACCGAACCAATGTGTATTAAAAGATTGTATGAGGCTGGATAAGTCTACTGAGGTACCTTGTATAGCTTACATTTCTAGGCAATTAGCTAATTTAGGGTGCCCTGATCTCTTTACACATCCAAGAAAGATGTATCCTGGAGCGTTGAAAGCTATTAAAAATCAATTCTTAGAAACAAGGGTGTTACAAGGAAAAATATGAAACTCAAAAGACCAGCAATAAAACAATACATATTATTGAACTCCAGGCCCCTAGAGCAACCTTTCTCGTCCTATGTTGATAACCCCTACCATCGCTTTCTTTTAATAAGATTTAGGTTTAATTGTATCAACTGGTGCCTTACGTTTCCAAAGGGCTTTTCTAAACTAGGGTCCCTAAAGCCCTGTATCTGTGATGATTTTTAAGATCAAGACCTTTTACATTTAATGTTTTTTGTGGATTTTATAATGATCTTCAGAGTAGATATATTTGACCACTTTTTAAACACTGCCATTTTGCACTAGTGAGGCCTGCTTTGATATTCCTGCAAATGCTGTCTTCACTTCTGATATGTTTTGGGGTGGCCTGCTTTTTAGCAGGGGCCTAACAGAGTAGGAAAGAATTAGACTATGCAATAAACGTGTAGCAGAGCAACCATGGTTTTATATTGTTTAGAAATGCACCTTAATAAGACTTACGAACCTGTAGCTGTTTATTTTGTATGGGCAAACCAATATTTGAAGGTTTTAAAAACCAATGTAGGATTAGATCATATGAGTTTTAAGATTTGTTCTGTATGATGAAATGTATGATTTTGATCCCTTTTAATCATGGTTTGTGTATATGTGCTTTTATGTTCAAAATCTGGCCGAATAAAGCTTGTTTGACTTGACTCTTATTCATATTATATGTATCTACCCTAAACTGTTGTCTAGAAGAAGTATATATTTACACTCTTTGTTTAACAATGTTAAAATAAGAACAACTGCGAATGCTGTTAGATACGGTTTTAGGCTCAGAAAAGGCAGTGCAATAATAATGATGATAACATTTTTAGATCAGGCCTATAAAGCCTTATTTGTGTGATTGCCTGTACACTTAATGGGAAGCAATATAGATTTAATTCAACAGAGTATTGGACTTTCCTTTAGAGACAAATGCAATGAATTTTATGCGCTTTGCACATATGGCACATCAGCACTTTATCATATTAGTAAAAAGCAATAGTCTGAGCTAAAGAAGGTCATAATTGCAGTGATAGATGGTTAAACAATGAGTGTAGTTTGCTGTAGAAGTTGGAACACAAACAGTATCTTTTACTTGGAGGTGTATGTTTCGAATTTGATAGCTGTAAGCTAGATTGTATTCGCTTTGCACACTTGGCTCATTACAACTTTATCCTATCAGTGAAAAGCAATAGACTGAGTTAAAGATGGCTGTAAATGCAGTGGTAGATGGTTGAATAAGTATGTAAATTATCGTTGAAGTCGGAACACAAACAGAACTCTATACTTGAATGTATATGTATTGAATTTGAATGTTGTAAGGTAGATTTGTATATTTTAATTGCAGAATCTTTGTATTCTATTAGATTTTTTTATGCTATTTGTGATGATTCACATTTGTTATTGTAATCATTGAATTATTACAATAAACTCTACTTATTACTACGACTAAGTGATTGGGGCCTTGTGGCGCCCAGAGATATTTTGTTCAACATTTTCTGCATCTTTTCCAGTATGTATGGTGGCCTGGTACAGTAGAGTCAGTGTGTGGGGGGGGTCTACCATCCCACAGGGTTTGAGTCAGACATTTTCTTACAAGCATATACAACACTATCTTTGCCATTTTTCATTGTAATCATTGGATTAATACAATAAACTCTACTTATTGCTACTACTAGGTGATTGGGCCATGTGGTGCCCACAGATACTTTGTTAAAAAATGTATGCATGTTTTCCAGTATGTTTGGTGTCCTAGGACAGTAGTGCCAGCGTGTGGGAGGGTCGACCACCCACCGGGTTTGAGTCAGATATATTCTTACTAGCACATAACTGAATATCTTTGCCATGGGCAACTGAACCAATGATAGGTTGAAGACTAGATGAATTTTTGACTCATTATAGGCCACAAAGCTCTACAGGCAGTCTTTATTAATGAAAAATCATTTATGAATACATCGTTATTAAAGAGTGTAGTATTATGGCTACACTTTTTTTTATTTATTGTGTTATGCATTGCACCACTACAATGCCATTTTTGTCAGACTACCTTCTTATTTCTTCTTGACTACTAGTAGAATGAAAGAGACTTGAATTTGAATGTTCTTAGTCTGGACTCCTTCACCCGAGCTCAATTGTACATTGAAATGTAACTATCTGTAGGTGTCAAAAAAGTTTAGATACAACCTCCAGTGGTGCACATTTTAGGGTCACACTGACTCTATTCTTTGAGTGAAATATGCAACAAGGTGTTTATTGTGTATGCAGCACTCTGGGCAGTACAAAGTAAGAAGTACTGGATCAAGTATAACAGCATAATTGGTACTCCAGAAAAAACCTAATTCATCTTCCTATTGCATTTGCGAAAGCAATCATGGGTGTCACAGAATAGTCAAATTAATCAATACCAGAACCCCAGCAAAAGGATGACACTCCTGTGGTAGCTGAACAGAAAGGACTTGATTCATCACCATCTCTTCTTTGCAATCTCCTCCGAGTATCTCAACTTCTCCAAGCCACTCTTCAGATGATGGAGACAGTGAGTGACTGATTTATAAATTAGAAAGCACAGAAGTACCCTGGGAAGGGATACCCTGGCTCTGAGTGGGCCTTAAACACAGAACAATCTTTATCAATGGTGGTAAAAAGGTTTGTTTTATGTTGTTTGCTTGGGATATTTTTCAGATCAAAGTTGAAAGGATAGAGCATTCCAGGCCCTGTCCATCACAACCACAAAAACTGACCATCCTAACCACCCATTCTGGCTTTTCAGAACCTCTGGACGGAAACAAAGTTCAGGGAACAGGGACACAGAAGGCAAGGAGAAGCGACTTGGCTTTTACGCATGAATGAATCTGGCACACAGATGGGAATTTCTGGAAAGATCACAGTGCATCTAATATAGATTGTTATAAATATGTACCTGTGTATTTGGGAGAGACTGGTACAGAAAGAGTGATGAGAAACCTATATTTAATCAGTAGCACATGTCATTCCCTGTTAACTCAATGATGCCACAGAACCTGAAATTTGAAGAACTGCTACAAAATAAATAACAAATCCAACAACCACCACCTGAGTCATTTCTGAGACCCTCATCTCCTAAGTCTGACACCACAAAAGCAGTCATTTCAGTCACTACAATAACAGACACAATCCACACCTAGATTTATTTCAGATTTACAACAGCCATCAAAGGATTGCAGTGTGTATCAATAAGTAAGCCAAATATAGACACCGATGGGAAATCCACCAACATAAAATGCAAGTTGGAGTGATTTCTGGATCAGTTTCTTCATCCCCTGACCTTCAAGAAAATGAAAATTATGGTGGTGAAGAAGCCAGCATAGCTCCACTTCCATTTTCTATCTTAGTGGCTCTAAGATGATACTGGAGCATAGTGGGTCTCCTGTCAAGTGTTCTGCGGCTCTGCCCCAATTCTTGTTGCTGGTTCTCAGCATGTACACTGGCAGGTGCAAGGTGCCTGGAGGCTCTAATGGTCAGGGCTTGCTTGGTGCCTTGGAAAAGACTGAGGAGTGTGTGTGCTATGCGCCAGTGTCATAACAGTAGTCCAATCCAGGATAGCACCCATATCACCTTGTATAGTATAATTTACACACCCAAACCGAATCAAAGAAGGTAATCATGATTTTGGTTCATAAAATCTTTACATTTCTATGTCATAATGGGCAGAACATATAAGACAACATTGAGGAAGCATTCACATACTTGGCAAAACTGTTAGTTGAAAATTTCTCCCATCCCGGCGTAGCTCACATCAAACTTACCACGCCTTCACCGTATTTTTTTTCAGGTTCTCTTTCTGACAGCCCTTCCATGTTGAAAAGACCAGCATGGAAAGGGAAACCAACATCGTAATTCAGACAGCGGAAACGGCGTCCAAAGGGGATTATGATGCATTCCGACCGGCAGGAAGACTCCAAGAGCTGGTTGGAACTGAGTCGGAATGACTGGCCGGTTTACGGTTCAACTTCCGACATCAAAATCAGGCAGTCAGACCACAAATTGACCGTGACGGGCAGAAAGCCTTCGACCATGGTCCGAAAGCATCGACTAGCGGTCAGAGGCTTTCTGACTAACATCGTAACCGGCCCCATAATGTTTACTATGTTAAACTATGTTTATAATAAAAAACAATATTTTTTGTTTTCGATATTAGTGTATAACATATTTTTGTTATTTACATTATAAGTATAGGATAGCAATATTTTTGTGCTCAATATTTTTGACACTATATTTATGTCCCAAGATATTTGTGGTTTTGATATTTTGTCAGTGAACCCTCAAGAATATATTGAATCACTACTGGCAGTCCGAATCATACAAAAAAGTTTAACCTCAATAAAAGTAATCATACAAGGAATCCAGTAATAGCAACACCCAAAATAAGGATTAAAATCTGATGATCAGTATATGATTCCATTCTCTTGCCTATACATGAGTAAATCTAAATTTGCTAAACTAAGCCTGAACCAAGTAGCACTAATTTGGGCAATCCTAATTAAATTCAGTAAAGCAGGAAGGTGTCAGCATTTCAGAGACTTCTGTAGAAGTTCTCCAAAATTGGTAGTATTGTGTAGCATAAAGCTACACAACAGAAATATAGCAAGAGGTCTGTACCCCTTTAAGTCTCAAGGAAATCTGCCTAAAGCTAATGAGTGACTGCTAATTAAAACTTCTCAGAGCATTCAAGAATCCAACATCATGTATCTCAGTACTTTCCCACCTTCTCACATTAGAACTTGGCTTTTTTATTAAATACTTTATCTCTTGGTCTACACATCAGAACGCCCTTAGATGCCTCCTGCCTCCTGATATTAACTTGAATCGGCGACTTCCCTTTGTTCGTTAGCACCTCTCATCTTAGCCAAAAGTTTTCCTCCGGAGCCTCACTATCTCTCATAAACCATGTGCTTTTCACTAACTATGAGATCGTATAAACGCACCTGCAAAGAAGAAGAAAGCATTGCAACTGAGCAAACCTTCATGTTGAAGGTTAAATCTTAGAGTCCAAGGGGCATATTATCAAGACCGGCGATAAAATTATCGCTACTTTAGCAGCAGAACACTGCCGCTAAAACGGCGATGATGGGCTTGATAATATGCTCTATGGAATTCCAATTGAAGCTCAGGTTAGATGTCCTTCACATCTAACATGGGCTTCAATTGGAATTCCATAGAGCATATTATCAAGCCCATTATCGCCGTTTTAGCGGCAGTTTTCTGCCGCTAAAACTGCAATAATTTTATCGCCTGTCTTGATAATATGCCCCCATATTCTTAAGGCCTTTGGTCAAGATCACATAGCAAAACACTTCAATACACATTCTAAATGCATGGCTTTGAATACATATACAGTTATAAAATATATGCATGATACTATGTAAATGAATACATGAGTATATATATGAAACAGTCTCGTCTCACCAAGTTTCTCCAAACAACAAACGAGAGTGGACCCAAGTTAAGTGCTGGTTTTCTATTTTATTTCTTTAGTATGTCGCCATGACGCGTTTCGACAGCTCCCTGCCTTGATCACATGAGTATATATATATTCACTGAAAAAACCATAGGTTTCAGGGGCGTTATAGTTAGCTGGACTTTTCACTCGTACAAAACCATTGAAATTCCCCCGTTATAGTTGGTTCAGCTAACTATAACTCGCGCGCCCGCAATGCATTGCTGATGACGTCACATATTACATCACTCATGGCATGGTCAGTGACATCACTCATGACATCACTGATGACATCTCAAATGACATCACTGATGACATCATCCAGTGAATGTGTGTTTTTCTGAAAATTACATATATTTTATATATGTATATCTCAAGGTCGATGGAAGAATAAATGGGTATATAAGTGTCTAAATGGATGATTTGTTTTTGAAAAATTGATTGTATAACTGACTGATTAAGTGTATCTTAGTGAATACATGGCTTAGTGAGTAATGTTTAAATATGTAAATATCTGTATCAGTCTCTCACTTTGTGTATAAGTGGCTGCATTGGTTGGTGAGTAGCTACATGAGTGTCTATATAGGTTATTAGTTGGTTTTTTGAGTATCAGTATGAGTGTCTGTATGGTTCGGTGAGGGTATTACGTAGTGCATAGGTGCATGAATGAGTGACTCACTGTTTGTATGTGATGAAGACAGCATGTGTGCAGGACTGTATGGGTGGATGAGTGTGTGCATGGGTGTGTTAGTGCGTGAATGACTGTCTCAATAGTGTCTTTATGAGTAACTACATATGTTTTAAACTAGTATATGTGACTATTGGTGTATATAAGTGAGTATATGTGAGAGTGAGAGATTGAAAGAGTTCCTGTATGAATAAGTATGTGTTTCTATACGTGGTTGTTTAAAAGACTAAGTATGTGTAAGTTTCTGTAAAAGTAAGTGTGGTGTTGTGTGTATAACTGTATATGCAAGTAAATGGATGTTTGATTCTTTATTAGCATGAGTGACTATGTGTGTGAGTTCTATGGATGAGTGGCGTTGTGTAACAGGATGTATAGGTGTATGAGTACATATGATGAGTGAGTACATGTATGAGTGACTGTATAGGACTGTTGGTGAATGAGTGGATGTGTATGTGGATCTTAGAATTACTGAATAGGTTGTTGTAACTGATATTGGTATGTCCATTGTTTTGAAAATGTTAGTTTCTATTTTTGAATGTGTGTATCAAAGGTTATATTAGGGGGAGAGGAGGTCTGCCACTCTATCAAAAGGATGATGTCATCAGTGATGTCATGTGAGATGTCATCAGTGATGTCACTGACCATGTCATGTGTGATGTAATATGTGACGTCATCAGCAGTTCATTGCGGGCGTGCGAGTTCAATCAATCAATCAATAAAACCTTTATTTCGGTGTTGTTTCACACCATAAAAGTACACTAATATATCACATTCACATTAGACATAATTAAAAAGAGAACAAAATACATGAGGCAAATAACAAGATTGAATTAAAGTGCAATATTTACCAGATTATAGTGAGTATTAAAAGTATTCCAGTTTGATAAGCTAAACATAAGTTGCACATTGCGGCATCATTTGTCCAGGCAATTCCTCATTTTAACAGATAATTTAAAAAATTCTAATACATGTAAAACACTATCGCTGTGCAGAAGCTGAAGATACACAAGGGCAGGTCTAATTTGGTTAAAATTAAGTTTTTTCAACAGGGCAACCAAATAACGTCTACGCGGATAATCATAAAATTTACATAAAAAGGTAAAATGCAGCAAGTCCTGTGGAGACATTCCGTCGCAGCCACAGGAAGCAACAGATTTGTTAAAATTATCTAATTTTGGTCTAATTAAAAGTAGGTGAAAATTGTTGAGCCTAAACCTTGTCAGTAAATATTTTTCATGCAAAGTGAAACTACCCAATAAATATGGTTCCATACTATCGCAAGTTTTAAGAATCGCATATTTTCTGACACTAGGTTTCATAAGCTCCACACCTTCTCTTTGTGTCACCCTCTCCTGAAGAAAAGCTTCTTTGATTGCTACCACATCCCCCTTTACAATCATATCTGGGTGTTCAAACAAACTCAGACGACCCAGCTTAGAAAAGCAAGATTTCAAGTATTGCAACCAGGGGACGCACATGCAATTGTCCAGTGATACGAGATCTTTCACAATTAGATGGGTGAGCGGTATCTCTTTATTTAGCCACAGCTTTACCCAACATAGCAGAGGCCTTAAGGCAAATGTATCACTTAAATATTTTGTCCCCAGTTCTTCATGAACTACCATATTCGATGTACTACCGGGAACACAAAGTAGACGTTTTAGAAAGTTATTTTCCGCAACCTGTAAATGTTCTCCCTTTACATAGCCCCAAAGTTCGCTGCCATAGACAGCGCTAGCTACTGATTTGGCATTGTAGAGTTTGATCATTGCGTTAATTGGCTTCTTCCCTAATTTTGTAGCAAAATTAAAAATAGATGCATTTGCCCTTGATATTTCCCCCTTTTTTTTAGCCAGATGGGGACCCCAACTAAGCTTGGAGTCAAATACGACACCAAGATACGTGAATGAACATGTAGTGGGGATTAAAGCATCACCTAATTTGAAAACAAACTTCTTTTTTCGTTGGCGGCCAACCTGCATAATATATGATTTGGCATTGTTGACCGTTAAGTCCCTAAGAGACATAAAATTGTTAAAAGCATTTAGGAGAGCCTGGAGTCCCTTCTCCGTTCTAGAGATTAAAACCGCATCGTCTGCATATAAAAGAACTGGAATACTCCGCCTACCAACTCTAGGGCAGTGCGCCTGTATCTCCTGAAGAACATCATCTAAGTCATTAATATAAAAGTTAAAAAGAAATGGGGCGAGAATGCAGCCCTGCCGTACACCCATCTTGATGTCAAAATTCCCAGTGACATCCCCATTTGCAGAATACCTAACATTTGCACTGGTATTACTATGCAGATCCATCAAAAAATCAAGTATCCCCTTATCCACCCCCTTCTCCGACATGGTCTGCCACAGCCTCCCCCTGTTAACACAGTCAAAGGCTGATGACAGATCCATGAAGGCAAGGTGGACAGTCCCTCTCTGGGCCACCGTATATTTGCTCAGGACCAGAAAGAGATTGAGGCACTGGGTTATGGTGGAACGACCGCTACAAAAACCGTATTGAGAGATTGACATAATCTCTTTGTCAGCTGTCCAACATAACAATCTCTGTAACAGGACCCGCCCCATGATTTTAACCATGGAATTGATCAAAGAGATTGGACGGTAACAAAGAGGACTGCCCTTATCTCCTTTCTTAAACACAGGAACAATCGTTGATATCCCCCATGCCAGCGGACAGCCCAATTCAGCAGCTGCATTAAAGACCGCAGCCAGAATTTGGGCCCAGAAACTCGGGTCCGACTTATACAGATCTGGAGGAATCCCGTCATGTCCCGGAGCTTTCCTGGCTGTCAGGCCCTCTATGGCCTCCCTAACCTCAGTTCCATTGAACTTGATGACATCTCCCCTTACACTCAGATGTGAGTTATTTGTTACAGGAAGCACAGAAGAATACAATTGTTTAAAATGGTGTTCCCACTCCTCTTTGGTTATGCAGCAAACTAAACCATCGCCAGGGTCTTCTACCAGGAAAGGTTTTTTAACTAATGCCCAAAATCTAGAGCTACTTTTCAGAATGGCGGGATCTAAAATCTCGCTCCAGGCCTCATCTCTTAAGGACTCTTTATGCGATGCAATAACAGATTTATATTCTTTCCTGCGTAGTTTTAGCTCCTCCTGATTTCTTGGTTTGGCTGCCAAGGCGCTCCTCAACTTACGGGCAGCCTTGGAACACTCGTGGTTAAACCATCTTGGGCCATCTATCACCCTAGTATTACCGGGGACCATCAACATCTCTGACACCTTCATCGACAGGCTATGATACGCATTAAGAACCTGCCTTGGGTCTCCCACCTCCTCTATACAGGTTTTAATGTCCTCAGTACAATTTTCTCTAATATTTTTATATAGATGATCCTGTGCGACCATAGACCATTTAAGTCGCCTTCTCCCGTCCGTTGTACCCAACCTACCAGAGCTATGATTGTTTTTCACCATGTTGGTCCAAGGGCCCTTGAGGCAGATTGTCAGGGGGTTATGATCACTGAATTCACTGTGAACTATATTAAACGATTCCAAAAAAGTCTGCATAGGTAGTGACAGTAGCATATGATCAATAAAAGTGCCCCTTCCATGCCCTTTAAAAGTAGGAATATCAAAGCATTTTGAGGGATCCCTAAGTGTCATTGCCGAAACAAGATCTACATTTTCTAATAGATCATTACATGATTCCCCCTCTATCGTATGTTCCAGATGAAAACCATCCAAGCGCTTACACTGTAAATCTGATAAACTTTTGCTCAAAAGATCGCCACACAGGTGAACATTAAAATCCCCCAAAATCAAAAGGTTATGGGAGAAGTCATTCATCGAAGTGATAATAAAAGCATGTAATGCAGTTATTGAGCTAGACGTTGAACTCGCATTTGGGGTGTTATAAAAATTCACCAAACCCGCTGAACAGTTTTCACGAGTTAAAGCAAGCCCCAAAATACCAGAATGATGTGAGGCAATTCTGCGAATATTACACGGGAGTGTAATGGCGACAAAAGTCACCAGCCCTCCCATTGCTCTGCCTCTGAATGATGGTGTAGCTGGCACAAAAAAGGCCTTATAACCTTCTAAAAAGAGGTCGCACTCTACCGCCCAGGTCTCTTGTAGGCAAATTATCTTGAATTGTTTAATGTAGTTGACCCAGTTAGGATCCGCCATCTTAGTGGCTAGTCCCGCAATATTCCACGAGACAACATAACTTGATGATACTTTACCATGTGAATTGGTGGCAGGTACTGGTACGCCTAAAACTTCGATAGCCTGGGCCGTAGGAGCTTTATGTCAGTCACACATCTCTAAGCCAGATAGCGCTTCATACCTATTCTGTGTGATAATGTTAGACCCATAAAGATATTGACCAGTGCTGTTAGACCCATTCTGCATTGTGGCTACATTACCAAACCCGCCTGCTTTCACTGTGTTATGTATGTATCGGGTATCAGTCATCAATGTCTGCAATTCAGCTCCAGGATTAATTAACATTTGTTGTGATGATTTTTTACACAGATGCGTATAAAAGTACCCTAGTGGGCGAACACCGATACTATTTTCGTTATATATCATCGCAGATGCTCTTAAAAGTACAGTTGCCACGTGTTGAGGGTGCTTAAAATTTACAACAATGCATTCTCCACTTCCTATCTTTTTAGGCGTGCCAACCCAGTCCACCCTCCTCACACCCAATATCTGATCATGATATGGGATTGGGAATCCACAGTTTTTATTAAGCCATGCGACTGTCTTATTTTTGAGTGAATCATATGATTCATCGTATGGGGAAGCAGAATAAGAGCCGCGGGGTGGAACGTTAGTAAGGACTATCACATAGGGTGCGCAGTCAGGTGGCAAATTAAGAAAACAGTTGGTTCTGGTAGGTCTATAATCTGATCTAGTCCTTGGGGCTAAGCTTGGGGCTTTGTTCTGTTGTACCGACGCGGCAGGTATAACTACAGTATCAGGGGAAATTATTGTCTTATTTACTGTGGACGCTCCTTCAGCAATGATACCTACATTACTGTTGGTGTGATAAATTTTGCCCCTCGTCATATCTTTAAGCCCTTCTACCGTGCCCTTGTCCCTATCCCTAACACTTGTATCCACTGCCAAATGTGTGGATATAAGGCCACCAAGCCTAGCCACCTCCATTGACAAAGTGTCTATCATGGTAGTCAGAGGTCTGATCATTTCCACTAACTTCTCCTCTAGCTTTACCTCCAGAGTTTTAATCAAGGCAGCAATCTGGCCAGAGTTAATATTCAGACCACTTTCAGGGTTACCAGAGAAGACAAAAGTTTTTAGAGTGGGGCCAACGCATACTGATTGATCCTGCTCACAATTTTCTTTGTTATGTTTAGCCCCGCGTTTAGGCAGTGTTTTCCTGCACTTTCGTATTGGTCTAGCAGCCGATGACATTTCCTCATTTTGCTCATTCTCCTCGATTGCCATGTTACATTGATCAGAGTGTACCTCAGCACTCACCAACATTGGAGTCCTTAACATAACAATAGATGTGTTAGTCGTTGTGGCATCGCAGTCTGTGTCCAAAACGGGTACAGGCAACTCCACAGGAGACACAGCAAGACACTCCCTCCCTACCGAAGCGCGCCGCTCGCTATTGATCTGGCTCACTTTCTTCACAAGATAATTATCCATAGTTCCCTGACATGGAGCATATGTTTCGTTGATCGGGCGTGACATGCTATACAACTACTAGGAGATATAATAGCACTATATTGGTAGAGTAGTGGAGTGATCTAGCTAATAACAATCATGCACATGGTATACACCCCAACTAACTCAGAGCGCCGTTATTACAATCAATACACAATCCTGAATGAGGTTAGTCCACAGAGAGTGATATACAGACTCCCCTCAAGTTACTTGCCACACAACATCTGGTCCTCGTTGCTTAGGGGGTGGCCGATCTGACTCCTTCCGGCCCCCTAACGGCCACACAACGGCCCGCCCTTTGCCCGGGCTTAGCCCGGCGCCGCCCGCGCGCGTCCCGCGACGCGAAGGATGCGTCGATCTTTTATGCGCCTCCTGGCACGTGTGTATCGTCAGCAGGTGCTCGGGCGCTTGGGAGTTGTAGTTTTCTCCCCTCACTGGCGACCCAGGGGCGGCAGAGATGCACGCAGGTGAGGCAGGGCGCCGACAACCTTCTGCAAAGTCCCCCAAACGCTGCTGCGGACCTCGGTTTTGAACTTTCCCGCTCTCCAGAGGATGCGTCGATCTTTTATGCGCCTCCGGGCGCGTGTGTATCGTCAGCAGTTGCTCGGGCGCATGGGAGTTGTAGTTTTCTCCCCTCACTGGCGACCCAGGGGTGGCAGAGATGCACGCAGGTGAGGCAGGACGCCGACAACCTTCTGCAAAGTCCCCCAAACGCTGCTGCGGACCTCGGTTTTGAACTTTCCCGCTCTCCAGAGGATGCGTCGATCTTTTATGCGCCTCCTGGCACGTGTGTATCGTCAGCAGGTGCTCGGGCGCTTGGGAGTTGTAGTTTTCTCCCCTCACTGGCGACCCAGGGGCGGCAGAGATGCACGCAGGTGAGGCAGGGCGCCGACAACCTTCTGCAAAGTCCCCCAAACGCTGCTGCGGACCTCGGTTTTGAACTTTCCCGCTCTCCAGAGGATGCGTCGATCTTTTATGCGCCTCCGGGCGCGTGTGTATCGTCAGCAGTTGCTCGGGCGCATGGGAGTTGTAGTTTTCTCCCCTCACTGGCGACCCAGGGGTGGCAGAGATGCACGCAGGTGAGGCAGGGCGCCGACAACCTTCTGCAAAGTCCCCCAAACGCTGCTGCGGACCTCGGTTTTGAACTTTCCCGCTCTCCAGAGGATGCGTCGATCTTTTATGCGCCTCCTGGCACGTGTGTATCGTCAGCAGGTGCTCGGGCGCTTGGGAGTTGTAGTTTTCTCCCCTCACTGGCGACCCAGGGGCGGCAGAGATGCACGCAGGTGAGGCAGGGCGCCGACAACCTTCTGCAAAGTCCCCCAAACGCTGCTGCGGACCTCGGTTTTGAACTTTCCCGCTCTCCAGAGGATGCGTCGATCTTTTATGCGCCTCCGGGCGCGTGTGTATCGTCAGCAGTTGCTCGGGCGCATGGGAGTTGTAGTTTTCTCCCCTCACTGGCGACCCAGGGGTGGCAGAGATGCACGCAGGTGAGGCAGGGCGCCGACAACCTTCTGCAAAGTCCCCCAAACGCTGCTGCGGACCTCGGTTTTGAACTTTCCCGCTCTCCAGAGGATGCGTCGATCTTTTATGCGCCTCCGGGCGCGTGTGTATCGTCAGCAGGTGCTCGGGCGCATGGGAGTTGTAGTTTTCTACCCTCACTGGCGACCCAGGGGCGGCAGAGATGCACGCAGGTGAGGCAGGGCGCCGACAACCTTCTGCAAAGTCCCCCAAACGCTGCTGCGGACCTCGGTTTTGAACTTTCTTTATAATGGAGGAATTTCAATGGTTTTGTACGAGTGAAAAGTCCAGCTAACTATAACGCCCCTGAAACCTATGGTTTTTTCAGTGAATTTATAAGGTTTTTTTAAATGCTAATTCCTAACTATAACGTGCCTGAAAACTATGTTTTTTTCAGTGAATTTCAAAGGTTTTTTAAATTCTAATTTCTAACTATGCCTACAGAGATAGGACATGTGAAGAAAGAAGAAAAAACGCACAGAAAGAAAAAAAAGAAATGCAGAAAGAAGCAACAGAAGTCCTCAAAGACGCAGAAAAGTGCAGGAAGAAGGATAACATGCAGAAAGAACAAACAGAAGAGCAGAAAGAAGCCTTGTTGCAAAATCATCCTGTACCCTCAACTTTTTCAGATGGATACTGGTGGTAACTGAGTCTGACTAACCAGTCCTAGAGCCAGTGCTATGTTAAAAGACACTCAGAATACAGTGAAAACACCTACATACACTAGGGAACACTATGCGTTGGGGTCCCCCTGTGATCAGCATGACCTCCTCTGTAAGCCTCTAGTATATAATAGGGCAGGGGATTAAAACTACCTCTTAAAACGCGCCACAGGGCGTGTTTGCACACGTCACCTCAGGCCCCGTCCCCTCACTTCCCCACTGTGTAAACATGCCCTGTGGCTGTTTTAAGTTGGGAGATTAAGTTCATTTGAATCCTGAGGGTCCCTATGGTCCAACTAGCCCACTCGGTACCTCCAGTAAGCGCCACAGAGTTGCGTTGCAGGGAGGTGTAAAAAGTGGCACGGCCTGGACCACTCTCTGCAACGCAGCTCAGTGGCGCTTACTGGAAGCACCTAGTGGGCTAGTTAGCCCCCAGGGGCCCTCAGGATTGAAGGGGAATTATTTCCCCAGCTTAAAACGCGACATAGGCCATGTTGGCACACGTCACCTCAGGCCCCGTCCCCTCCCTTCCCCACTGTGTAAACACGCCCTGTGGCCGTTTTTTAAGTTGGGAGATTAAGTCCCCTTGAATCCTGAGGATCCCTAGGGGCAAAATAGCCCACTAGGTACGTCCAGTAAGCACCATTGCAGAGAGGTGTAAAAAGGGGCACGGCCTGCACCACCTCTCTGCAACACAGAGCAGTGGCGCTTACTGGAAGCGCCTGGTGGTCTAGTTGGCCCCCAGGGTCCCTCAGGATTGAAAGGTAATTATTTCCCCAACTTAAAACGCGCCATAGGGCGTGTTTGCACACGTCACCTCAGGCCCAGTCCCCTCCCTTCCCCACTGTGTAAACACGCCCTGTGGCCATTTTTTAAGTTGGGAGATTAAGTCCCCTTGAATCCTGAGGATCCCTAGGGGCAAAATAGCCCACTAGGTACGTCCAGTAAGCACCATTGCAGAGAGGTGTAAAAAGGGGCACGGCCTGCACCACCTCTCTGCAACGCAGAGCAGTGGCGCTTACTGGAATCACCTGGTGGGCTAGTTGGCCCCCAGGGTCCCTCAGGATTGAAAGGGAATTATTTCCCCAACTTAAAACGTGCCACAGGGCGTGTTTGCACACGTCACCTCAGGCCCCGTCCCCTCCCTTCACCACTGTGTAAACGTGCCCTGTGGCCGTTCTAAGTTGAGAGATTAAGTCCCCTTGAATCCTAAGGGTCCCTAGGGTCAAACTAGCCCACTAGGTACCTCCAGTAAGCGCCACAGAACTGCGTTGCATAGAGGTGTAAAAAGGGGCGTGGCCTCAGAACACCTGTCTGCAACGCAGCTCCCTGGTGCATACTGGAGATACCTGTTGGGCTAGTTGGCCCTCAGGGACCCTCAGTATTGAAGGGGAATTAATTCCCCAACTTACAACTGGCCAGGGGGCGCATTTGCAGAGTGCTGCAAGGAGGGCTGTGTGGCCCCCCTTCTTTTTCTAATTTACTGGCCCTGGGGACCCCATCCCCCAGGGCCTGCACCCTAATTTTTTTGGTTGAAAAAAATAAATTTGGCCCTCCCAATGCCTTAATAGGCCCCGGGGACCCCAACCCCTGGGTCATGGCCTTTTTTTTTTAATTCTTTAGGAAGGGGCTGCGTTGCCCCCCTCCTCAGGCCACTTATGGCCCCGGGGACCCCAATCCCCCCCCCCCCCGGGCCGGCCTTTGTTTTTTATTTTAAAAAAAAATATATTTATAGAAACACCTAGGACATGCTGGACAAACCGTACGTACCTATCACCATGACGATTTGCGTGATATTCATTAAAAGGCGACTATGCATAAAATGAATCCACATGGAATGTATTTACACCGCTAGTGAAGCTCTGACGTGTCTGACGCCCTACCGTGCCTAATCCCGGTGCCCCCGCCGGTGGGTACTCTCCAAGTAGACACCCTTGTTGTTTATTTATACAAACATGGGTAGCTATTGACGGGCACATTTAATATACACGCACACCAAGCCATTCAAAGGGGATTCGACAAAAATTCGACCAAACTATGCAAGAAACTCCCCTCACGGTAAATACACATCCCCCGCCGGATTTGTAATACTTTTTATTTTACTCTCTGGAAAGGAGACGAACATCACTTGAGAGTCACAGCGTGCTCCTGGCTGAGCCCAATGCTGTGTTACACCCACCAGTGCCCGCCGAGTGCCTCACACCTCTGTGTTGTATTCCACCAGCTAGTGCGTATGCTATGACACTCTATAGCCCATGTGCACTGTAACACCACCCCGTGAATATGTCATGCCACAGTTGCCTTCGCACGGGTTATATTGCCCCATCTAATGTGCCTTCCTCGATGCCTATGTTATAACGCACAGCGCTATGCCATACATATTACAATCTGGGATCCATATCTTTGTCACAGTGCATATGCAACGTTACACTCCACAGCACATATTTTATATTACAACTTTAGAGACTATTTAGGTTACACAACACTGCCCTGTGCATATTACACTCCAAGGCGCATATCGCATAGCACGCACTAGTGCCTGTGCTATCTCGCGCTCTCCATTGCGCACAATGTATTGCATGTTATATTTCACGCCCGGTTCATCTTATATCACACTTTTTGGTGCATAGTTTATACCATACACTATACCTTTTGGTTCGCCGTCTAGACGTGTATGCAAGACTCAAACCTTCAGAATAGCCAGATTAACTCGCTGACATCTATACAATCACTCGAACATTTAACGGTGTCGGTAAACAGACACTAGAATTTGTCCTCCACACAGAGGTTTATCTGAGATCTAAAAATAGCCTACAGATTAAGACGTGGGCTTTTTGACAATCGTCTGAACTTTATTGACTACGATAGACCGGGGCAGTTACGAATTTAGGACTCCACGTCCCGTGTGATTTTCATTGGATAAAATAACCTACAGTGGTTTGAGATAAACACTACAATATTCTTGGAAGAACGAAGCCAAAAATCGGACTCTTTGCACTTGGATAGTGCCAAGACATTAAGGGGTCAACCTTGTAAATAGAATTGTCCTGAAGATGGTCTTGGTAAAGAAAACCTAAAGACCGAAACGTCGACAATCACACTGTTTTCCAGAGAAATGACTATGTACTGTTGTGAAAAAGTGTTTGATGAATTTGAAAGTGAAGGCATCAAATATTGAAATATTTCCTTTCACTGTATTAATAATTGTTGTTATTTGAAGTACCCTTTTGAACTAGGAATATAAATTCAATTTTTATATATACACCCGCTTGTATTTCCTCCTTTTGTTTCATTGATTCTATTGTATTCAGGCTAATATGTGATGATTCATTCACACTTTGCTTTAGCCTGACTCTGACAAACTAAGCTTATTTAAGTATCCAAAAAGTGACAATTAATAATATTGTAGGTATATAACTATCCTACCTTGAATTAATCGAAGCTATACAAATTATTTACTAAACAAATCCCTTGAACGCACCCTTCTACCTGTTTCTCCAATGAATCTGTCATTGCGCACAATGTATTGCATATAATATTTCATGCCCAGGCTCATCTTGTATCACACTTTTTGCATAGTTCATACCATATACTATATCTAGTTTTCATTTTCAATCGTGCTCTCAGGACTATGTTCTATATAACACTGCGTCCACCTACCCTTTTCACGGGCATTACATTTTGCGATGGGGGTGGAGGGTCAGGGGGTGTTTCTGCCAAGTGAGCCCGGAGTCACAGTCACAAACGTCCTCTTCTTCCTGATTAAAAGTGAGATTATGCTGCATACTTGTTCATATTTTAAGTAGTTCGCACAGACACACATTTTAAAAACAATAAAGTTCCTAATACCCACCTTCTCTGAACAGTTAGTTTGCTGCCCCATCCACCTCCTTCCTATCCTCTGTTGTCTGAATCCATGGACTAGCCTCCTCCCTCCTGCCATGCATGGTCTGATGTGCTGCCACTGCCCTCCATTTAGCATGATGTACCAGTCCACTCCTCCTGCCCTCCAATGCCCAAATCTATGGCCCATCATTGACCTCCTGCTTAGCCTCTGTGCTTAGCTTGCTGCCCCTATTCTCCTTCCCCCTGCCCTCCGATGTCTTTGTGCATGCCCCTGCTCCATCCTTTTGCCCACCATGTTCCATGGACCTGCCACTCCTATCTACTCTGAGTTTTCTGTTGAGCTGCCACTCCCCTCCCACCTGCCTAGCATTCTCAGATGACTGTAACCTGTCCCTGCCACCTCAACCCTGCCTGTCCACATGCCATGCCCCTATCCCCTTCCTCCTGTCCTCCATGGTCCATTTTACTGCCACTCCCTTCTGCCCTCCCTGGTCTGTTGTGCTGCAACTGCTCCTCCTGCCTGCCCCGTGCGGTCTGTTGTGAGGCCCCTTCCCCTGAACTCTCTTGTCAGTGCCCAGGTCCTGACCCTCCCTTCTATCCTCCATGGTCCTTTGTGCATGCCCCTGTACCCTCCTTCTTGCCCATCATAGCCATTGTGCTGCCACTAACCCTCCCGCTTGCCATGCATGGTATTCTGTGCTGCCATGGCCCCTCCCACCTTCCCTGTGTGGTCAGCTAGCTGCCCCTGACCCCCTCCCACCTTCCCTCCATGGTCTGTGTGTATGCCACCATAGTCTCATTGTTGCTCTCCATGGTGTGTCTTGTTTCTAGTGCCCATTCTGCCTGACCTCCATGGTCATCTTGCTGCTCCTGCCCTGCCCCCTTGCCCCCAGCCCTCTGTTTCCATGTGCAGACCCCTATTCCCTTCCTCCTGGCTTGTCTGTTCCATTGTAATGCCTCTGATCCGTCCCTCCTGCCCTTTATGGTCTGTTATGCTGCAGCTTTCTCTCCTGTCTGTCCATTATGGTCAGCTAGCTACCATTGCCTCTTTCTCCTCTGTTCTCTGTTGTCCATGTGCATGGTCCTTTCCCCTCCCTATTGCATTCTATGAATTGTTATGCTACACTCCCGCCCCGCATGCGCTGTGTGGTGTATTGTGCTGCTGCAAACCCTGATGCCTGCCCTGTAGGGTCAGTGTGGTGCACCTCTCCATGTCCCTCCTGTCCTCTGTCATCCGAGTCCATGTCCCTACCCCAATTCCTCCTGCCTACCATGATCCAATGTACCATACTTGCGAACATTTTGAACTTGGTAAGAGGGAGATTTTGAAAAAAACTGGGGTATTGATTTTCCCCTTTGAGTTACATTGAAAAAGAGGAGATTGTAGACAGGAGACAGATCAAATAAAGACCATTTGAGCGTAAAAACATTGGACGTTTCCTGGCTGAAACGGGTCTGTTGGCATGTATGGTTGTACTACCACTGCCTCTTCCTTCTGCCCACAATGGTCTATTATATTGCCACAGCCTCTCTTGCCAGTCCTGTATTGTTGGTTTGTTGCCCCTGCCCCCCTTTCCACTGCCCTCCATAGTCTGTTGTGCTGCCACTGCCCTTCCTGCCTTCCCAGTGTGGTCAAATTGTTGCCTCTGCACTCTCCTACCTGCCTTCAATTTTCAGAGTCCGTGCCCCTGGCTCTCAACAGTATCCCAATGAACAACTGGATTGCTAACATTCTATATTTATTACAAAAGTGTGGAACGCCTGACGTCATCTTGATGTAATCAAAACTGTAATACCTAGAGTATTTCCTTTAGAAATTACATATATGAGAGGGTCTTATTTGCATCAAAATTATGGTTAGTGCTCTAAAAAACTAAAATGGGGACATATTTTCTAAGTTTTCAAATAGCGACAAAGAATTTTTAAATTATTTGTAATCTTTATGTTTTTTTATCCAGTTGACCACTTGATTAAATGTTGCACCTATGGGAGAGGATGTGGTGTTACTTCCAGAGCTGCAGACTTTGCAACTGGGGAACCAGGTTGGAGTTTCTGCTTCAGCTCAACATTCTGTGATTCTGGTCAAATCACTTAATCTCCCCATGTCTACAATCAAAATGAATTTGATCTTGTGTGATGTAACCAATGCTCATGTGAAGCACTCCAATACCTGACAAATCTGCACTATATAAAACTGCAAATACACAAAAAATATGTGTTTTGCACACTTCTGTCATTGGGCTACATGTGGGCTACATCTGGGTGATATTTGTGCTGCATTTTGGCTCTATTGTCTCTGGTGGCCATCTTGGGAGATTTATTTGTTATGAAGTTTCCCAATTTCCTCATTTACTGCAGTCTCCTCATTAGGAAATTCTTTCAGTTTTTTATTTTGGTTCCATCAAGAAGGCATTCAGATGTGTCACACATTTGCCATAAATTCTGAATGTTACCACTCTAGTTGCTCATTAGATCACTGTAGTAAAGCTACTGCTCACCTGGGAAGTCTGCTGCTGGTATTCAAAGTGCAAGTTTCAGTCTGCATGTCAGAATTTTTTTATGAAATAGAAGAGGATTTGAGAAGTCAAAATGTGCCCTAACTTTTCTTTGTGCAGCACTAATCATAATTTCTATGGCAAAATGAACCCCCTCATTTTGTTCCTTTGTAAATTAAATGTTTTAAGTGTTACCACTTTTTTCCAATCAAGATGGCTTCAGGTGTGCCATACTTTTGTCATAAGTAAGACTGTTAGCGCTCTAGTTGTTTGTTAGAACACTCTGGGACATTCTGTCATTGGGCTATACTTGGGCTACATCTGGGTGATATTTGGGCTACATTTGGGCTCTTTTGTCTCCGGTGGCCATTTTGGGAGACTTATTTGTTATGATGTTTCCTAATTTCCTCATTTACTACAGTCTCCCCAGTAGGAAATACTTTCAGTTTTTTACTGTGATTCCATCAAGAAGGCATTCAGATGTGTCACACATTTGCCATAATTCAGAATGTTAGCACTCTAGTTGCTTATTAGATCACTGTAGTAAAGCTACTGCTCACCAGGGAAGTCTGCTGCTGGTATTGAAAGTGCATGTTTCAGTCTGCATGTCAGAATTCTTTAATGAAATAGAAGAGGATTTGAGAAGTCAGTCAAAATGTGCCCTAATTTTTCTTTCTGCAGCACTAATCATACTTTCTATGGCAAAATGAACCCCCTCATTTTGTTCCTTTTTAAATTAAATGTTTTAAGAGTTACCACTTTATTCCAATCAAGATGGCTTCAGGTGTGCCATACGTTTGTCATAAGTAGGACTGTTAGCGCTCTAGTTGTTCTTTAGAACACTCTGGGAAGCTGCAGTAGTACACAAAGGAATCAACTGACAGTCTCTGCCCTTGTTGGATGTACATGTTTTACTGAGAATGTCAGACTTCATTCTCACATGACTGAGAATGATAATGTGAATTTACAGAAAATATGCTCTCAGTTTAGCTTATAGATCACCTTCCAAACCTCTGTGGGAAAAGCATGAGAAAATAGTTTTCTCTCAAACATGATTCATGATATCACAGCAGAAGGCTTTTTCACATGGTAAAATCACCTTAGAACACACCACAATTCCTAAAATGAGTATGGTACCATCAACAAATGATTTATAATGTAACTAAAGTCCTAAAACCTTCTATTAACTGCAATGCTTTTTAATGAGGTGCTATCATGTATATTGGTGCTAAGATGGCTGCCAACACTTCTTGGATGAAGTGCTGACAGCCAATCAGATCTCACGATGAGATGGGTGGTTAGGCTCCGCCCAGATATATATGTGATTGTACTTTTGATTTTCTCAAGAACTACTGAACGGATTTACACCATTTAAGCATAAGGCATGAGTCTGAACTGAGGACTACCTCTTTGCCAAATTTGGTGTAATTCCGTTCAGCACTTCGGGCTGTAGCTGCATCAACAGGTCCTATGGGAAAATGCATGGGGAAAACGTTTTTTGGGACCCCCCTTTTTTCTCGGCCCCCGCTTGATGAATCACTGTGAAATTTTCAGGATAGGAGCGGACCGGAGCTGGCCAAAAGTTTGGATACTTTCACGAAGATTAATCAATCGACGTCAACGTTATTCCAAATAGAATGTTGCGTATTTCCTATGGAAAATAGGTCCTAACTATAACTACCTACCGGCGACTGCCAGTAGGTAATATATATCTATATATATATATATATATATATATATATATATATATATATATATATATATATATATATATATAAAACTTCACAAATGCAGATATACATGAAAACTGCAATTTGATATGAAAACATGAGTATGCACACTCATGTAAATATCTGAATTGACTGAAATACTTAAGTATTTCAGTCAAGTGCGCCAATGGACGTTTCTGTTATTAAAGTACACAATTATATGGTTCTACAGGCATGTACATATAACATAGTCAAAACATGAAAGGGTGGAGCCAAATTTACTGTCCTCCATGGACTTAGCAGATGAATACAGGCGTGCCTTTGTCGGGCCGTGCATTGGAGAATTCAGTGTTTGTTTATTCAACTGCTGTGTCGTTCTCTCAGTTTCATGTTCACTTAAAGTTCCTGGCTTAGTATTGTTATTCAGGAAAATGCTTATAAAGTCAACTGACTGAGTGGGATGTTGGAGGCACAAGAGCTTTCTTTCCATTTTACAATTATAGCTCTAAAAAAAGCACCCTTTTGAAGAAGAACAGTTTATCTTTATATACTTTATTTTTCTTGATAATTGCATCAATTTTTAGAAATGGATGACTCTCAATGCCAATTTTCTATAAAAAGGCAACATTTGTGCACATCTTACAACTGGAAATTGTGAGACGTATTTCTGGGAATCATAGTGAGACGTGATGCTGTGTTATGCAATCGTGGGGGCCTTGAGTCTCCCACTGGGAAAGATCATTCCCCAACCTTTATGACTGGCTGAGACAGTGGCATACCATAAAATTATGTCCCTTCCCCGCAGAATATGATGAGTAGCCTCTAAGTCTCCCATATCTCACAGATATTCATTGGCCTTGTGATGAGTGGGGGCCCTCCTGCTCCATAGGAGCTGCAGGGGCCTGTGTAACACTCTTGGGCCAGGGAGTTGCAGGTTGCGGGAGTGTTTTCAATATTAAACAACTTTCAAAATCACAATCTGATATGGCCTGGGAGATACAAATACACCTTGGCCTGAAAAACAAATCCTTCCAGTTTTGCTAAACAGCTGGGGAAGGTTGTCTTGGTCACACAACCCCATTAAATCCACCTGCCTTGCCCTAGTGTAGGGTTTTGGGTTTATTTTTCAGTGGCCTTACCTAAAGGGGTTTAAAGGTTTTACATTTCTCTCTTTGCCCAAGGACATGGGGATATGTCGGGTTTTCACCAGGTGGTTATAACACACCGTCCTGACCTTGCCATTAAATAAGGACTATTGTTTTGCACATCCATGCATCCATGCCCATCACAACTAGCACAAGATGGCTATTTTTGACCCGGATGCCATGCCAAAGAAAGGGTTGAATTACCTCTTTATAACCCATGAATTTACTAAGATTAAGGACATTTCTTCAACACCTCAGTAACCCCTATGCAGAATGGTCAATTTATCGCCTCTTCCTCTGCTTGTCTCGTCCAAGGGCGGGACGGTTCGGTGTAACCTACCAACCCACCTTCCCCCTGGGAAAGGGATTTGTAATTCCTGGTTTACTCAACCCCCATTTTCCTTGAGCAAGGCCCGGGCGAGATGCCAACTGATAAATATGCCAACAGGACATCAGGGTAGTTGAATAGCTCTTTGCTTTTCTGGTACTTTGTCACCTCCAAAGTATAAAGGTCTCTAGCAGTTGAGAGCAACTTAGGGTGCTGTAGTTATTTGCCCACACGGCACCAGGGAACGTGTTAGCTGTTCCCATGCCCCGTTCACCATAAAAAATCTAGAGTAAAGGAATCATGAGTTAATTGAAGTTGAATGCTATTCTCGAACACTTTGGGACTGATAATATTGTTATAGGTCATAATTTATTATATCATTCACCTCCTTCATGTAGGGTGAAGGAGACCAGACAATTGTCATCCTCATTCCCTCTCAAAAAAGTAGGGTGAACGAGTTCAGGAGTCAGGACCACTGATAGCTGCCCATCAGTCAGCTACTTTTACTATACTGAATCAGGTGGCAGGGACATTCAAACTGTTTTAGAATCATTATTGAGTATTTTGACTGTGCAACAAGTGAAGGAACTCCTTTCTGTGTTATCCTATTAGATGCAGAGAATTTGATAAGAACTGGGAGTAAATTTGTTTTCCATTTTAAAAACAAGATATTTACTGTACCTCAGCTGGACTAGAAATTGCATATGGTGGTCCACGTGTCACAGCAATGTCAAATAGTCAAACTTGCAACTATATATCCAGAGGGTCTTGACCCAATAATCACCTCCTCCATCCTTTGCAAAATAACAGTTGATGGACAGAATGCAGAACAATGTCATACTTTCACCCCAGTACAGAGATCTGGGCCTAAATCCATTGTTCTTTTGCTCACCATACCATTCCAGTTTGAACCTAGCCATATGCAAATCAGTCTTGACCCTATGCCTCATGAGAACAGTCCAGCCCGAACTGCCAAGCCAGGTCCTCCCCAGACTGGAAACAAGCATCCTAGGACCGGTTTCGGGGTTTCACCCCTCTTCAGTCAGGATAGCTTGATTCCAGTGGCATGGAGAGCACGGGACTCACGTCTGAGCATACCCGTCCCACTAGGGGTGACAAATGCAAAACAACAGTTGATGGACAGAATGCAGAACAATGTCATACATTCACCCCAGTACAGAGATCTGGGCCTAAATCCATCGTTTTTTTGCTCACCATGCCATTCCAGTTTGAACCCAGCCCTGTTGACTGGGTGTGAGTGTTTGATTGGTTCTGATGCTCCGTCCATCACCACCCCCTTTTGTACCACTTTGTTCGGTATAAGTTGGCAGGGTATGCTCAGACGTGAGTCCCTTTCTCACTTTGCCACTGGATTCAAGCAAGCCTGGCTGAAGACGGCTGAAATGCCAGAAAACGGTCCTAGGAAGCTTGTTTCCGGTCCAGGGAAGGCATGGCTTGGCAGTTTGGGCTGGACTGTTCCCATGAGGCACAGGGTCAGACTGATTTGCATATGGCCATGTCTCAACTGGGGTGGCAGAGTGGGCTAAAGAACGGTGATGGATCAAACCCAGATCTGTTGACTGGGTGTGAGTGTTTTGATTGGTTCTGATGCTCCGTCCATCACCACCCCCTTTTATACCGCTCCTCCATCCTTTGGCATATTTGCCATATTTATAGTGACTCTAGTTTATTAAATGGTGTGAAAAGCACCATTTGAGGCTAACTGGTGTCAGCACGGATGATCAAAAGTTCAGATTTTTAACAAAAACACACCTCCAGGGGGACAATTACTAACTTATGCCTCAATAGAGCAATCAAAGTTGCTGTGCTGCGTTACGTGAGGAGGAGAGCTCAGGGCGGTGCCATATGCACAAAGATATGGTGCTGCTGCTCTCTTCCAAATGGCTGGCACTTTTTCATACTACTAATTGCTATGAAAACACCTTTGCATCATAGTGCAAAGGTCTGTGTGTGTGTGAAGTCTAGTGCAGGATTTGTAGTACTAAAAGGGTATTCTTTAAGTACAAAATATTATGCTTAGGCATGCTCCAAAAGTGTTCACACAATCCATGTGCACTGTACAGTGTAGTACTCAGGCAATGGGGGAAAATTTAGGATAAATATTTCTCCTTCTTAGAACCTTCCTCAAGGATGCAGTATTATTTGGTGCAAAGTCCTATCTACCCCTGTCAACAAATAGGGTTTTGCATCAAAAACCATGGGTTGTACCATGGGACCATGGTTGACGCAAAGTAATGCAAACCATTTTTGTACTTTCCAGAGCAAAAAAAATGTGCTCTGGGGAGTAAATACTTTATGAACATTATCAAGTTTTCTGCCCATTCATATATCGTTTTGTGACTTTACACCGAAGCAAAGTGTTGATAAATTTGCCCTCTTTCATCTAACAGTAGACTGGTCAAACAGGAGTTGAGCCCTTGGTGAAATGAATACATTTTCTAAGGTAGCTGGTTGCACTAGGAGGCTTAGGACGGAGAACTATACAGGGCTGGCTTAAATCGAAGATATCTAAGAGAGTGCATCACTCGGAATGTTAGGGAACCTCATGATTATAATCCTAGCTGCAAATTCATGTGTCACGCAACACAGTGCAGTGCAGCAAGTCACCATGCTGCACTGTGCTATGTGACTGGGAAAGTGCAGGAATGCGCCATGTTTAAAATAATAAAATAAAATGGCACATTTCTGTCCCTGAGCTGGCACTATTTTGGCTGCCAAGTGCGAATGTAGGCACCTATGCACCATGGTGCAGGGGAGCCTGTGTTGCATGCAGGAACGTTTTTGTGCAGCAAAGGCACCTTCCTGCACAAAAACAATCCTAAGAGGCATATTCCTCTTTCTATGTGTGCAGTAGAATGCAGCACACATAGAAAAAGAAGTAACAAGAAGAAATAAAGATATTTCTCCTTGTTATGCCTCCCCTGGGAAGTCGTATCTTTTTGGCAGATTCCCAGATTCACGAGTTCTGGTAAATCTGGGAATGCACAAAAAACTCATGGGAGTTGTGTGGGAACACCCGCCCAATGCCCCGGGAATGTCTTCCCAGGGCAGAGTAACACAACGCAAAGATTTGCGCTGCATTTCTTCTGATTCATAAAGCCTCTCAGGGCCACGCAAGGTGGCCTTGCATGGCTTCTTAAATCTCATATTAGACTTGCGTCGTGCTTGCACCACGTTGCGTTGTGCAAGAGCGATGCAACTCCTTTCATAAATATGCCTCCTAGGGGCATAACAAGGAACAGGGAAAATTAACGCTAAGGGCACTTAGCGTTATTTTTTTTAACGCCCGCTATTGCTGGGTAATATCGCCTGGTTATCGCGTTATTAACAACGCTAACCGCCTAGGCGATAAAAAATCCAGTGATAGCGGCATTTTGGGAGGTTATCGCTGGTAATGCAGCGATAAAACTACAAGGATAGGGATATCCTTGTTGATAGCCCATGGTGGATTTAGCCATGTAATCCACCTCCCATTGGATTACATGGCTAAATCTGAAAATTAGCAGACGTAAAAAAGCAGCGTTAACCGTGGTTACCGCTGCTTTTTTTGTCTCTAACAGGGTTAGCGTGAAGCTTGATAATAGGAGAAATGTCGCTTAGCAACATTTCTCCTATTATTTTGCTCTGGAACGCCCACTTTGCATCTCATTAGTGATGCAAAGGAAAGCGTAGTGAAAAAGGGTGCTAACATGCAATTTTGCATGTTAGCACCCTGTTGTTGATAGGGCGATAATTTTATCTCCGCTTCTTTGGCTTTTAAAGCCAAAAAAGCGGATATAAAGGCCTTGTTAATATGCCCCCTAATCTTTAAATATCAAAGATCGATAAGCAAGCCTGACAAGCTAAACAGTAACTATGGTGGTGAAAATAGCCATGATCACAATGGTGATCTAATAGCAGTATTTCGTTTTAAAAATGTTGTTTCTTTTGAGTGTTTTAGAAATGCTTTTATGGCCTAAATCAAATACATTTTAACCATAACTGTGCTGCATACTGACAGGATAAAGAGGACATGTTATGGACAAATATGAATTTTGAGAATTTAAAGATAGTGACAGCAACTCAATGCCCAGGCCTTTGGCAATCTTTAATGCTGGGGGTGCAGTGGCAAGAGGGATGGGGGTGAAACCGCATTTTGTTTGTTTTCCACTACCCAAGCAGGGGTAATGGGGTCAATTTTTCTTGCTTGAATTAGGACCCATCACAGCCTTCCTTTGCCAGTGTCACTACCTCTAGCAATTACTGGATCTCCCATTCAATATCAATATTCTAAAATCTATTGAAGTTATGTAGAATTGGAAACTGGCATTTAAGGCAAATTTAAAGGGTCACCACCACCCTGAAATAAAGAGAGGTGCTCATAGTACTTCAGCAGATTTGATGCCACCACCCCTTTAAATCAAATCATGTAGATTATTGTATTAATATGTATTTTCTGCATTTCCAGCTCATTTTCGATTGGTACAACTCTTTTTGTATTCTTATATACGTTTTAGATGTTTATGATTTAGTTTATATGTTGCATGTAGTAGGTCCCCTCCTCCTTTTAATTGCAAAAATGAAATACAAAATGAATCAAAAAATCCCAACATAGAGATCTAAACCAGCCAGATTCGTTTTGAGAGTTAGAGCAAAGAAAGCTTGGATACACCTTTAGGGGTACAAGTTTTATTTTGGGTTGTCAATATTGCCTTTTAATGATTCCCATCTAAGATGTATGTAGACAAGGATCCTGATTTAGAGTTTAGAGGGGCATGCACGTGTCACATGGCTGACGGAATATCCGTCATGTTTTGACGGAGTAACGTATCCACCAAACTTTAAATCAGGCAGTAGGTGTCAGATGTAGAAGTTCAAGTAAATTGTGTCTGGGATTTGCACATGCGGAATTAACATTAAAGGAAGACTTTCACACCTTTTGTACCATAGTTTAAACACAGCCTGAGATTTTGGGGAACAACTTGTGTAGGTTTCTCCTGATCATTGTCATAAATTTGTACTGAACAAAAAGAGGCTTCCGTCATGCTAGGGACGTTTCCAGAATTCAAAGAGAAAAGAGCCATATTCCATTCACACCTCACGTCACAACTGACCCTCCTCCCATCACAATTGTAATCAGATGGTTAGCGAGAATGCAATAGGCACCGGCGTGATGAAGGAAAGGGGCCACTCCTGCACCCTGCTTAGGTTGTAATGAACCTGGGGTGTATTAGGCCCTTCAGTTCCCTGGACTCTGGTGGCACTGCACCTGTTGCACGAGTGATAACTATGCCTCTGTCTCTAACGGCCAGGAGAGGAAAAATGGTAACTCCGACAGAGATTTTTGTATTCCCTCTGTACAGCATTGCCATTATTTGAAAAGAGGAGGAAGGTTGGTATGTAATCCCCATTAGTCATTTGTCTCTTTACTTAGGAAGATATGTTTGTGCAATATTCGAACGGGATCCAAGCCTTTACTAAAACGTGCAGTGTTTGATTGCATGCAGGAAGTTGATCCATGTGTCACATTGCTGGTTTTTGTTTGGATAGACCTGTCAAAGTGAATCAGCTGATCCCCGTCGTCCTCCAAATCAGACGCTCCTTACAGTCAATGCTCGATTCCGCTGTGACCTGCTCAATTTTTTTCCTTTCGCTGTTTCAGTAACTCCTGTCGCTTCCTGTAAAAAACTACACGCAGCCTAGCGGAGTAAAGTGGCGCGAGGGATGATGTTTCCGTGGTCTCTTCGGGTCCCCTGGTTGCACTTTCCATTCATGTTTAGTTGCTTCTACCAAGAGTGTCTCGTGCCTATTTGGTTTGCTCCACTGGATATTCGAGACTATAAGGCTGCTGTCATGAAACTATGACGTATTTTGAGAGATGGGCAGTCCACTGGGAATTTTGTTTAGGTGAACCCTAACCCATTAAGAAGATCTTCCTTTTTTTAGATATGTCTACAAATTACCTTAGCTGTCTACTACTAGAGATTTTGTTTTAGGTCTGGCCACGGGCAGCTTTCACTGCCTACTGTTATAATTCATATAATCAATTCTTCAAAAAAACTCAAAAAAGAAGCACAGAGTCAGCCCCCTTCAGCCATTGGCTTTCCTGATTTCTTTCAACTTTAAGTATAGCTGTGATGGCATTTCATTTAAGCCAAAGGCATTTACCAGCTGTAAATTGTGTGCTGTTGGTGATGGAGATGAAGATGGTGATGGTTCCTCACTGTGGTGGTACAGCACTTGAGCACTGACAGCTTCGCTTCTTTTTCTCGGTCCTGACAAGTGTCAATAACAGCAGCTTACCGTAATGCAACTTCGGCAGTTTTACTGTTTACTGCACTAAAATGAATTGTCACTCAAAATGAGCAAGCAGCTGAGCTCTCCGAACAGAGCTGTGTGTGCCATAGCAGTGCATGACGGAAGGGCCATTGCTTCATCCCGATCTGGGTGTAGAGGAGGACATCTTGGGGAGATGCATGGTAGAACAAATAATGACATCTTGGAGTTATTGGTAAAGCAATAGATCTTTAAACGTGTGCCTTGGATCTGCGGAACATGACTGACAGTAAAGTTTCAAATTCACATGCTTCGCTGCTCACAGAATACCACTCAAGATGATTCTACAGTAATGAATATGGTCACTTCTTGAAATAATTGTGCGTTTGAATTGTATAACTGTTATCGGTGGCAGCTCCTCCACTAAGGCAAAGGAGCGCCGCGCCACTGCCAGGAGCAGCAAACAAAGGATAAAATAAAATGATAATTCTGGAATGTTTTCATTTAATTTTGCCCTCCTACCGCGGAGTGCATGAGGGGGCGGAGCTGTAGGGGAGGAGTGGTCGAACACTCCTGTGCGCGTTGAGTGTTTGGTCGGCCCCCTGCATTTCAGCCTGCATGGAAAACATGCCCACCCCTCCAGACCCCAGCTGAGCGCCGTGTCATGGCACTCAGACCAATCACAACACTGGAGCATTGTGATTGGCTTATGGGTGAGAGCCTGGGTGCCTGCTTGAATTGAAAAACTTCTTACAAGTTCACTAAATAAGAGGGAATCCTGGATCGCACAAGACTAGGAGTTGTTTATTGATTGGAAACTGAACTGGCGGAAGCACGAAATAAGACCTCTAAAAAAGACCCATATATGAATAAAAGACATAATGAGATGTGATGGGTGAACAATTGTCCAACAACAGATGGAGGTAAAATTGATGTGCCCACTGTTGATCGAGTAGCACTGCTAAAATTAAGTCAAGACCGTCTACATAGGACCCCATTTGAAATAATTTGAAATAATCTACGAACTCAATGATTACTAGGATACTAATAAACTCAAGAGATTTATTACGTTTTTAAAACGTGTTCTAAGAATTAAGAATTAATTTTCTGTTTTGTCCAGAAGAATGCAGAAACTGATTTGACAAGCTGCCCAAACGTCGTTCGACATTTGTTTAATTACAATAAGCACATGAAGAATTTAATGTTTTTATTTGAACAAGGATTTGGCTTGCATTGGTATTCAAGTATGTGAATGTTGTACTGAATAAGGACAATGTATAAAAGATATTCTTTGAACTTATGTTAAAAATATTTCATGAATGAAACATGAAGCAATTATTTTATCAATGTATTGATATAGAAATGTATAATACAATTCTTTAAAAAGATAACAGGAAAGAGAATGATGCATGTTTTTTAGAGGAATATATTTGTTGATATACCTCTGGCACAGATCACTGTTATTCTAACACTGCCTTGGACAGTGTATGTAAAGCACTCTGATACCCTTGGGTCTGGCCGGCGGTATACAAAACTCCTAAAATAAAAAAATCCTGATTTGTCATGGAATAGCCAATACTGCTACAGTGAAAATAGTTTTTGGAACCTTTTGACTCTAAGAACATGTGAAACATTAATTTGATAGATTCCTTGCTTTGAAATACAATGCACGTTGCCTTGTCGGCAGTAAGGCCTACTCAGGGATGCCTCATTAATATTTGAAAAGAAGGGTTAAGGGCAGTCCAACAGCTGCGACCTTGCTGGTTCGACCTCCATATTATGAGATTGTTGGATTGCTTTTGCAAAGACCGCCGGTAAACCGCCAAGTCCGCCAGCCATTCGCAGACCATTGGGGCTGTGGTTGAAGGAAAACAGCTGCCATCAGGCGGTAAAGATAAGTTCACCACCATCCATATTATGAGTTGGCTTTCTGATGAGCTGACCGCAGGCGGCAGGACAGCCAGCTTCAAGTCGTCAGAATCAAAGGATTTGTGGTGCATACTCATCACTTTCCTGCTCTTCCCATCAGAGTACAATGTGGATCAGTTTCTCTAGGACTCCCCTTCAGAGCAGCATCTTCACCCCAAAGAATACTACCCTGTCTACTGCAGTAAACAGGTAAGTTTGTTTTGTACCATATACCTATTGATTGGACTGCCCACATATGGGCCAGACTCTAGAAATAGGTAGGTGGTATTTTTCCAAATGTATCATGCATATCTGTACATTCGACAAATGTGCAGTCAAAATATGCACACAGGCATTGATAAATATGGAAAACCATTGACTGCCGCCAAGAAGACCGCCACTGGCCATGCAGTCAACTCCTAATGTGGCGGTCGGAAGACCGCTGGTGCTCCGGTCTTTTAGAGACCGCGGCGTTAATGCGGCCGGACCACCAGACTGATAATCAGGCCCTAATTCTAATAATAGGGCTATTAGACAGGTTACATTTGCAGTTAAACCTGCAAAGTCAGGCTAGACATGGCAGGCCTGGTATTAATGTTTGCACTGTGACTCTAGTGGGGCTGCCGTCTTCTTGTGTCAATTAACTCACAGACCCTGGGTACACTTTAATATCATGCACTGGGGGCTTTAAGACAAGTTAAATATGCTGATCAACGGGTATCTCAGTTTCATCATGTTGATAGGGGGAGCACAGGCACTTCACCATTCGTTAGCAGGGCTAAAGTGCACTGAGTTCTACAACCAGCAAAGATAGTCAATGCAAAAATATGGGGTATGCCAAGATATTTTTTATACAACAGTTATGCCTAGTAGTAAATATCAAGTTCTTGGAATGTAAAGTGATCTCTTTTGTTCTTTTCAACAAATATAAATGGGTTGTAGGCTAATGGACCATGACAGGCAAGGGCTGATGGCAGGTTAAGCATTTGATTTTGGCAAATATCTACTTGTCCAAGGGAGAGGATACTCCCAAAGTCTGCTCAACCTGCAAATAAATACACTTGTCTCTTTTGGTGCCATGCACGGAAGTTCCAAATTATGGTAGCAATCTCATTCAATGAAAGTTCTGATAATAGCTAATCTGCTTTTGCCAGCCCTAATGTTATATCAGGGCTTGAATTCCAGCAGGGTTCTGATTTTGCCATCTTTCTCTAAAGCTATATTGGCCCTGATCATGAGTTGAGTGGAGTGGAATTATTGTTTGTAATTCCACTCTGCTCAATCATGGGGCCATTGTCCCTGCTCCTGGTTTATACTGTGTAAAAAAATTGGAACTGATTTTACCAGATGGAAAATGCAGGCAATGAAATTGCTTTGGCGAGTGGCTGCAGTGCAATGCGGGCTTTCCTGCCCCAGCCTAACTATTTACAATGACACAAGGTGAGCATCCAATACTTCCTCTATCCAGATTGCAGTCTCCCCTGACCTCCCCCACCATCTTCTCCATCCTCGCTTGCCCCACTGCTCCCATTTACCACCTGCTTTGGGCAGGTGGCAGATGTCATTGACCATTCCCACAGTAAAAGAGCTACTATGCTTAATTCCATCTGGTAAATCCAGGGCTGCAAAGTTATTCCCCATTCCACATGAATAAACATGTAACTACATGGTACAGAATGTAAGGATACCCAGGGTATCAGAACACTTTAAACATCAGTTTCGTTCATTCATTCATTTATGGTACTGATGAGATGTTACCACACGGTACTGGTTTTTACGGGTGTAGATTGACCACTGTGCCAATGCCATGTAACTCGCAATTTGGGGCCATACAGAGGCTGGAAGTAGGCAAGAAGTGTTTGTTCTAGAGTTAGAATGGCCTGTGAGTCTGTATATCCACAAACTCACATGTTTAAGAGTATTCACTAAATCCTCTCCAATCTCTTGCCACATTGAAAAGCTGGAAGTTTACTTCTGACAAAGGAAATAGTAAAACACTTTCTATTGTGGGAGAAAGGAGAGAGAATAGGGAAAGTGAATTTTCACTTGCTCAATACAATTTTGCATGAGCAAACATACAGATGCATATTTGCTCATCTGAAAATTAAATGTGTGCAAAATTCACATAATTTGCTTTTGCATAGTTACACAAAATGTCAGCAGAATTACGCATAATTATATGCAAACACAAAGCAGACAAATTCCTCAGTTCTCAATATATTTTAGCGTGAAACCCTGACATGTATTATCACAGCAATATTGGTGCGAGGATGCATTTAAAGAAGGCACCCTGAACAACAGCCACTCACTTTCTGTTGTTCATGTCGGGTTGTGGTAAATGTCTACCATAAATAGTGCATTTGATGGTACATTTTTAGTGCAGATGGTGTATAATTAAGCAAACTGGCTTACTTGCCAAATTTTGGGAAATTCACAAAATTACATGAATTACGCAGCACAATTTACATTTTGTCCATGGGTACTGAAAATGTTAATTACAAACTTTTGTGAGGATTACAGCTCCAGGGGGCATATCAGCAAGACAATTATTGCCACTTTAGCGGCCGTTTTCGGCCGGAAAGCGGCGATAATTGTATCACCTATTAGCAAGGTCACGCTATCGCGTGAATCATTGCCTCAGCGCCCTTTCCCTTAACGCCCAGCTTTGCATCTCTAATGAGATGCAAAGTTGGCGTTCCTCCCCAGAATAGCGGGAGAAATGTCGCTAAGCGACATTTCTCCTATTATCAAGCCTCACGCTAACCTGCAGAGAGATAAGAAAAGTAGTGCTAACCTCGGTTATCGCTACTTTCCTTACGCCTGCTTTTCATCTGACTTAGCCATGATATCCTATGGAAGGTGAATATCAAGGCTAAGTCTGTCCCTGCCCTATCAGCAAGCATTCTCCAAACGTTGTGCGATTATCGCTGGATTTCCAGCCAATAATCGCACATTTGGCAGTTTGCGCCTTGATTTTTATCGCTGTTGAGATGAGCGTTGCTGATAGCATGCTATCTCAGTGATAAAAATTAGCGTTAGCTGGCGATAATTATCCTTGCGCTAAGCGTGCTGAGAGATAATTATCTTCGGTTCTTGCTGATATGCCCCCAGGTTTGCATCGATAAACTCTTTCAAATTCCACAAAGTCATAAGTCTGCACTAATGTAAGGACATATACCTTAAGGTGCAATTAGGTGGTTTTCTTTCTTTCAAATAATGGCTTGCATCAAATACATTTTACTAAATGATACCGTAGACAAATGTAAAACATTTTGCGTTTTTTTTTCCTGTACATTTTATTTTGAAAGCAATCATCAAACTTGCTTTTATGCTTCTGCATGTATTTGCCTTTAATCAGGAAGCAATTTAAGTATTGCCTTTAATCAGTAAGCAATCTAAGAATGATTTAAGTGGCCTCAAATTTTTCAATTCTGTGAACATGTTCAAACATTAATACACTGGAACCGCTGTCAGTGAAGTAAGCTGAGCTCACAACTCCCACCTTAATAGTAAAAGCATTTGTATTAATAAATCACATATATAAGTTTGACCAATTTACATATGGAAATACATAAGGATACTCATCATGTGTCAGCGTCAGAAACTCCTCTTTCACAATTCAATACTGATGTACTGTAAACTGACAGCCAATGGCTTAGTGCTGCAGTGAGTTGGGCCGGCTTCTCCTGGACAAAATAAACTTGAAAACTTGGGGCCTCATTTACGAGAAGTGGCGCATCGCTCTGTGCCCTCCTTGCGACACCAATATGACGCATCATGTCGTAAGGAAGGACAGATGCGTCAGTATAACTGACGTATCTGTCAGCAAATAAAGTGGCGCATTGCTGTAGTTGTGTCGGAAGCCCGACGCAACTCCAGCAACTTGCCCCTTGTGAAAGGGCCTGCGTCACTCTTACACCTGCCATGAGGCAGGCGTAAGGTTGAGACGCATTGGTGTCCTAGAACTGGCGCAGCGAAATCTCATAGATTTCGCTGCACCACTCCTACGACCCTTTCTTGCGCAGGAATGCTCACCCTGCATACATTATACCTGACGCAGGTATAATGTATCGCAGGGGCTTACGAAGTGACACATCTGCCTAGAGGCGTCACTTTGTAAATATGGCGCAACATGGCGCATTATTTACGCCACCGCTGCTGATTCACTAAAAGTGATGCAACGGCGGCGCAAAACTGGCGCAAGGGGCTCATAAATAAGCCCCTTGTTTTCTTAGACTGGTGATAAGAATGCGTGATCACTTTGGAGATTACTAGTTTTTTTCTTTAGGTGTTTGTTTTTGAAAAACAAAAAAAGTTAAAAGTTTGGTGGACAGCTATCAAAACCAATAATGGCCATCCAGCAGCCTTTAGTACATTGAAAGGAACAATCATGAGCAAGGTTCCCTTCAATGTACATATATTAGTGCACGGACCCCGGTCATCTCTAAATTTGGTAGTCAGTAGTCAATCAGGGTGGAGGCCGTAATATCGTCTACCACCTAGACAGACTTTACAATGCTCATCAAACTCTAAATTAGGGGTGAGTAAATTTTGCAACAATTCCTTTCACGTAATTGTAAAAAGTCCATGTTGCGCAAGCGTGCCACCATTTTTTGTTATACTCTAGCCAGCTTTCGCCTACCTATTACTTGTGTTTCTGCTTCTTATGCCCCATCCTCCTCCATCCACCCAATTCTGGTCCACCTGTAACTTTTTTCTACTTAGTTATCAGTTTGGTTAGTTTCGGACTCCCCCTGCGTGTGTATTTTATTTTTTACTCCATTTTTCTTTAGTTTTAACCGTTCCAATTTCCCAGCATATGGCAGAGACATGCAGCACTGCCGCCCCTCAGCCCTAGGCCCCCTGTATTTTACGGTGGCATGAAGGGGTACCAATCCACCACATTTTTAATAAGGTACACTGCTGAGTTAACATAACAGACCAAGAGGAGGACCTGCTTCGTGATGATGGGCTAAGTAAGTGATGCTTTTTGACAAAGAAAGGAAGGTGCACCAGTGAGAAGTCCAAACTTGATAGTAAGTCCTTAAAGTTCCTTTTATTCTTATATATATTTTTTTCATAAAATGAGAAATCAGCCAACGCGTTTCGTTCTTTAAGACAAGAACTTCTTCAGGGCTTCTTGGTTGGTGTTACAAGTGGTTTTCTGTTTTTTGAACAGGTTGAATTTTATTTTGTTCTTTATTAATGATTTCTTGATGGTCTTCTTTTTTTCTCATGTAGAAAATATATGGATATTTTTTAGAGCAGATTTTTAATACTGGAGTTATCTGCTTTGCTTGTTGTTTTAAGTATGCAGCTTGGTAGGAAGCGCTATAGTGCTGACTTCCAAGATGGCTGGCTCGTATTTATTATATATACTTGGATTGAGGTGCTGAACCAGTGGTCAGCCGTGGCTGTGCTTTTTGTTAAGTAAGCGATGTTGTTCAAATGTAAAACATTTTTTATCTGTATTAATATATATCACAGGATTCTCCATCCCTACACCAGTACAGAATCAAGCGAGCCACACAGGAGAACTTGTGCTGCAAAATATTTCTATTCAAGACAGGAAGGCATGACACAGCTCAACCCTTGCAGGTCTTGATCACATGTCCCCTACCAAAGTAGACTGACAAGACATCTGGCATGCATGAGTTGCTTTGAACTTTATATCCATTTCAGACAACAATCTATTTTCAATTATGGTGGTGGTCATGCATTAATTCACATTGCATAATACAGTATGTGCATTATTTATGGGGAAAAGGCCCCTGTGATAAAGAATCACATACAAAGATTTCTAGTGCCCCCAGAGGACCTGTAAGTACTGAGAATATATTTAAGTGTCTGCATTCATTCTTACAATTCACGTTCTTTTACTTTTTACTGGGATGATCCAACTGCTCCTGCCAAAGGCCATGCCTCAGCGTCCCAGTGAGAGACAACCATATGGCTGGACCTTCACAAGATGGAGGCCATTGCAATCGAGTACTGCGGGCCTGTGGTCCTGGAGGAGGAAAAGGAGGAGGCCATCGCAGGTCACCAGCCGGAGGGATCCCAGCCATTCCATTGTTACCACTGCAGGCAGTTGAAGATTCAGCCGCTCAGCCAACCACAGATGCTCCTTTTATTAAACTGCATTTAAGGAGACTATACGCCACGAAGGGGTTGGGCCTGTTGGAGGAGATGATGGTTGAAAAGACAGTTAGGGATGTTCTTTTTTAAGTATTTAGAGAGAGAAGCTGGGCCTGTAGTGGGAAGTGAAGGTGGGAAGGACAGTAGGGGACAATTATTTCTGGGAGGTTTAGTGAGAGAACAATGGGCCTGTTGTAGGAGTTGAGGGTTTTCATTAATGAGGTGTAAAAAAAATCTTCAATATGTGCCTTTTTATTTTTGAAATTTACTACTTGCCATTGCTGGTAAGTGTAGCATCGCTGATAAGCAGAATGCTTCATCAAAGTACTGACAACAAAGGTTGAGCCCTGCACCTGGCCCATCACAAAGCAATTGTCCAACTGTATCCATCCTCTTCACCTTTTCTTTATTCTTTTCATACCTGAGCTCCCTTGTCACATTCTGTAGTTTATTTACCTTGCCTCCTCTCGTCCAACTCCCTGCAATCAATGTTGGAAAACTGACCATGTCCATACCACCCCTTTTAATGGTCTGACCAGGCTGAGCATCACTATTTCTCCCATCAGTAAAGGTAGTATTCTTAGTGCTCTTCTCCCAGATTCATCCACTGTCCTTTGAATTACAGGATCATTGATATGCCTGCACTGCTCAAACAGCCATTGAAGCACATATCAGGTTCACTTTACAAATGTTTGCACATCCTGTAGGGCTTTTATAGGTATTATATTAGCACACTGAATGATCATAATTGATTCTAAGCTTTCAAAAAATGACAAAAATAAATTCAAATTCTTTGGCAGTTGTTAGACCTGGCATCTTATGGCATGTTTCCTCTTTTTATTGCTTTCTGGCCTCCCGGGTTTTGACCCTGTTTTTGCTGGTTTAGTGTCTCTGCTTACTTTCTCACTGCTGTTCAGTGTTTAAGAGCAAGTGCTCTTTTTTTAAATTGTGTTATGGATTGATGTTTCCATGAATGGCATATTTGATTTACTACTAAGTTCATAATAAAGTGCACTGAGAGTCAAATGCTGCTGGTGAGCCTGCAGCACTGGTTGTGCCACCCACCCAAGCATCCCTGAAACGGGGTCTCAGGCCTGCCACTGCAATGCCTTCACGCAGTCTGTAACTGCCATGTCGAGCTGGCTAGTGCTGCCACTTGCCAGGTAATTTCCCTTTTCTTACATGTAAGTCACCCCTAAGATAGGCCAAAGGTGCCCCTGTGGGCAGGGCGTTGTATATGTTAAAGATTGAACATGTACTGGTGTGCGTGACATGTCCTGGTAGTGAATTGCTGTGTATTTCATTTTTCACTATGGGAGGCTAGCTGTCTCTTTGGATAGAATGGGAGTTTGCTTATAAAATCTTATAAACATGACTTCCCTTTGGGACAAGATTGGAAAACAGTGTTTAGTATACTTGGACTGAGATTGTAAGCATGCAACTTTTAGTAAAGGTGATTTTTATGTTCTGTGTTTGAAAATACCACTTTTAGAAAGTAGGTATTTTCTTACTTAGCCATCCTGTGGGCCTCTGCTTGGTTTGTGGATTGACTGTCTGGCTTTGTAGTGACAGGGGCTGGGGATTTGCATTCTCTTCAGAAAGCCACTCGGGAGGTCGATGTGTGTCCTGCCTTTCCTGGATGTGTCAGGGCTGGGCTGAATAGACCTGAGCTGCATTTAGAGTAGTGGGAGGAGATTTCCTGGCCTGGTCTGCTTTACACAATGCTGTCTCCACCTCCTGCCAGGAAGCTGGGCCTGAGAGGACCAAACTAGTTTTGGCTAGGTACAGACACTCTCTGTCTAAGAGAACAAAGAGAAACTGGCTATAAATATTGGGGCCCAAACTCCAGAACTTTAGAACTCACTGGAATCAAGGAACCTGCCAAGAAGAAGAGCTGGAAGACCTGCCAGGAGGAGTACTGCCCTTTGTTGTGCTTTTGCTTTGTTAGGTTGGCCTGCAGTTGCTGCTTCTGCCTTAGGCAGTGAAAGGACTGGACTGAACATTCTGAACTTGTGCTAAGTAACTCCAAGGGCTTGAAATAGAGCTTGCCTCCTGTTCTGAAGTCTCAGGGACTGCAAAGACTTCACCAATCTCTGGGTACAGCCTCTGGAACCATGGTTTCAGTTGCCACAGAGGGAGAAAAACCACTGACTCCGTCACTGAGTCTGCCACCGGCTCCGTGTCCTGATGGCACCACAGAGGGCATCGCCCACATCTTGCACTATAAACCATGTCACACTGACGACAACGATGACGACACAGCCGCCACTGAGCCGCTGCTTGCATTGTGACCTGTGGGCACCAAACTAGGCACCGCCTCACTTCACTTCGCTGCCCGGACCTCACTGATGCTGTCGCTGACCCTGACTTCCATGACCGCATCATGGCTTTTGTTCCCATGTCTAATTTGCAGGAATGTCTAGGTCTGGTTGGTTTCCTTGAGGTGCTGTCCAACCTTAGCACAAATACGGCTTCGACCCCAATTGCCAATTTTTACATGTTTTTGGGGGCTTTTGCGGTGCGGGTGTTAGGGTCAGTCACACTTGTGGGGTACCGCTTTTATCAGGACAACTGGGAGAATTCTAGTGAATAGGAAATGCGTGCTTTCTCACAGATTCTGTAACTTTCCTTTGCAGAAATGTGAGTAAAATGCATGATTGTTTGCAAAGCAGGGCATTGTGAGTAAGAATACATTGAGGGATCAATTCAAGGCAAATTACCCTGGAGTCCTCTATGGGTCTAGTTTTCAAAATAGCTGGGTGTAGTTAGTTTCCCTGGGTGACAGAGCATGACCCAAATAGTGCAACAATTCACCATTGTAAGTAGGAGAGCATGTGGATGTTCTTCTCTATTGGTTTATAAGCTAAAACAATGGCCAAACGAAGCACATTTCTTCCTACTTGCTGGGGAAATGGGGCTTTGTGCTCCATGTGGGCAGAAAGACAGTTGAGGTTTTAGGGATGTAGGATAGGACCAGTACCCGGTTGGTCCATCCATATATCATAATTTTGTTTCTACAACAATAAAATAATTTCCTGGTGTCCAGTGGGCTTTCTATCCCCCTGAGGGGTGCAGATTGAACATCTCCATCTACCCACCAGGAGAGGCAGAAAGAACAATGGGGCCATGGAAGGGTTGTGTACTTACCCAAAAATACAGCAAGGAAAAACAGTCTGGTGTTTAGTCCCTCCCGAGGGACAGATTGGGGTGAACACATCCATCCACTCCCTGAGGGGGCAGAAAGATTAAAAAGACCTGAGGTGAGGGCAATCCCAGGCCTGCGCGAGGTGGGCATTCCACATTAAATACAGCAATTAAAAATACCTTGGTGTCTCGTGGGCTTTCTGCCTTCAGGAGGGGGACAGATTGGCGATGAACACCTTCATCCATCGCACTGTGGGGCAGTAGGATGAGTGAGGCATGAGGTCGGGGGAAGCACAGCCCCATGCCCAGGGGGTCACTCTCCCCCAAAAGCAATGAAAAAGACCGTGGTGTCTAAAGGGCTTTCTTCCCCCGGTGGGGGCAGATTGAGGCTGGAATAATGAGGCCTGGGGCAGGAGGGGAGCACAGGTTCACCACAGAAAGGCTGTTCCCCCATCAAAAACAACAATGAAAAAACAGTGTCATCTAGTGAGCTTTCTGCTGCCTGGTGGGGGGCAAAATGAGGGTGAATACCCCAGCCATCCTCTAGGCAGGGCATAAAGAGTAATTATGCTTGGGCAGGTGGGGTACACAGGTGTGTGTTTAAGGAGGCTGCTCTCCTTCAAAAAGAACTGCAAAGAAAAATACCCTGGAGTATAGTAGGTTTCAAATTGGGGCTGAACCTCTAATCTACCCCATGGGGGGCAGAAAGACTAATGAGGCGTGGGTACAGAGGTTCATGCCCAGGGGACCAAACCCCACTCAATCCTATTCACTGGAACCTAGTGGGTGAATTCCTGCTTCGGGATTGCTCTCCTGCGGTATCCGCCATGCTGGGATCCACTAGGGAGAAATACCATTAGAAAGGGGGGATTCTCTTTTCACTTTCACTTTGATTGGATTGACATCAGCATGCCACGCACACTGATTGCCATTTTCTAACAAATAAAGTCTCAAGTTACTGGGGAAGTTCTTTCCCCGTAGTCAGACTTGAAAAATAAATAAGGAAACCCTGTGGTGCAGGCACCAGAGAACCTTTTGAAAACCTCCCCATGTCGGACATTGGCAGATGGATGCACTGGGGAGGGAATGTGGGTGTTGGCCGTTGACTGACTCCTGACATAAAAAGATTATAAAAACTAATCCTACAAGGGCCCCTACTGCTAATTCTGGATCATTCACAACAAACAAACAAAAATTAAACTAACGTAGTGGTGCCCGTCCTCTCTCAAACAACAAACACTTTGGAAAGAACTGCATTGATCTTACTTGATCTTTCCCCAAAAGTAAAACGTCGGAGGGTGTGTATGCAACAGAGATTCCAAAAAAAGAATGGCCAGCGGCTGAAAAAAGCAAAGGGAGTAGTGTTCAGGAAAGGAAGAGCAAGCTGCTCCTGTATGTACAGTAGTTTCCTAATCTCAATGGCACTCTCTTATTGTTGTAACAATAAAGGAAAATGTTGTTTTGTGTTGTACTACTCTGTTTGGGTAAAAATTCAACTCAAATATGTCTTTTCAAGTTGATTTCCTGACCTCTTAAATTAATTGAACTGTTGCTCCTGCTTGGATTGTAGGTGTGTGCTCAAAAAATGTTCCGAATGGTCTGCTCAAGTACAAAAATCAACGTGAAATGTCCATTGACTAAGGTGTTAAAGAACTGCTGCCCAAACTAGGAAGATGCAGCTCTCATTCATGTCAATCATGTTGTTTCAGCGCTTCTCATTTTAAGAATGGGATTTTTGTTTCCTAAAGTGGTGTAGTGGTTTTATATCAATAATTACACCTAAATTTCCTTATATGAAGTTACATAAATTATGCCAATTACTCTGCATAATTAATATTTCACTCAGGCATATTATAAATGAGGAAAACAGTGACATGCTCTGGGGGAAGTGAGTGGCTAGCTCCTAAAGGCTCTGGGGTGTCAGGCATACAAGGGTTCCTCGACTGTCGGCCCTTGGAGTAGGAGATGAAAGATGTCAGTGGGCGCTGCTGGACTTCCTGATGGCATGGCAGCATCTCTGGAGATAAGGGGTGGGGTGTCGATGCAGGCCCAGATGAGAATGGAGTCTGTTAATCAGACACTACAGGTTGATCTTCCTCCATGCAAGCAGGAGCCCCAATATTTGCTTTCAGTTCGCTGGTGGTGTCTGCAGCCTTTGACAGGAGTATTTTTGTAACAGATCGTATTTATCTTCGGACTGGTGCACCCTCCCTGCTAGTGTGCTAGGGTCTTCTTCCGCCTTCTCACTGGTGGTTGATTGTTCTGCTGCCCATCTTGCAAATGAGGATCTTCTTCTGGGGCTCAGGTCTTACTCTTAAGATTGTTGGCCATCCCAGTCTGTCCAAAATTAATAAGCAAAAAATAATATACATTTTTAGTTCATCTGTTCAATACTGCATATCAACATAAATACGTTTCATATGAATAATATATTTCTCAATACAAGAAAAGCCATCGTGCATTCTTCAACATTTACCATGTCAATATGTAGTTAAATGTTTTTGAAAAATGTAAATATGTGAATTTGTAAAAAGGACGATTGATTTTTTTTGCTACCGTGTATTCAAAGGGAGAGAAAGGTCAATGCAAAGAGGGGTGGTTTATTTGCATTATCCTGTTTTTTTTTCAATTTTGTTTTGAAATCTTTACCATAGTGTATTTTTAAATGGAGAAAACCCTGTTAAAATCAATATGATTTTGTCCATTTTTTTAACAAAATTTTGAAAAGCATTTTTGCTTTTGAACCTAAAGAATATTGTGGTTTGAAAGAATAGTAAAGCTATGCACCTGCCTTTCATAAGCACACATGGACAAAATTAAAATGTTATCTATAGCCCACATAACAGTTTTCTTTGAAATGTTACAAAATGTTAAATTTAAAAAGCATGTGCATTATACCATGATTAGGTGATTAGTAAATCAAAAACAAAAGGCAACATTCCATGCATGCTAGTTTTAAAAAACTTTCATTCCCTTTGTAACACAAACATTAACAAAGGTTAAATGAAGGGATTTGTGAAGTTTGTGCAATTTACATTTACGTAATTAAGCAAAATGTCAACAAAATGATGCAAAATTGCATGTATTGATAACGCAAATCCATAAGTTAACTCTATATTTAATGTAAAATGTGACCTGGTGTAAATTTTCTTAGTCAAACGCAATGCGGAATGTTGGAACAAACCTCAGAATGGACACATGACTGGCACCACTATCAAACCAATGTGGTCTTAAGTTATAAAAATAACACACTTACCTCGTGTCTGCTGCTAAAACATTTCCAGCTGGGTGTGGAGGGTCCTCTCAGGACCGTCCTGTACTGCAATGCCACGTGGAAGTACTGAGAGTGTGGCTGAGATGATACACACAGAATATTTTAATTGTGGCCCATCAACAAAGGTCCCCACAGTGCTTAATCATCTTTTACGCCACTGAGTGTGGATGCCCACTGCATGGCAGCACATGCCAATATCCTGTAAGGCTCAGTTGGGTAGTCAGACCCCCATAAAGCTGAGGACTCTGTCACATATAATCTCTAGATTTTTATCAGTGCGGGGGCACTCTCGCCTTGTCGCCTGGCCATATATGGGTTTGCATGCAGAAAGAAGCAGAAGCAAAATGATAGATTTGGAGCATGGAATATATGCTCCAAAAACACTGTACGGTGTGGGAAATTTTACTTTAGTGTTGCCAGTGAAATGTGCCTGAATGATATTGAAAGTGTGGGTTCATTTTCTTTTTGCCTTGAGCATAGCACATTTGTTGATGACATTATGTGAAATGTTTGAGGACAGCATATATGACAGTTTAGTAGTCCACTACTCATAATTGAAAAGATAGTCTAAACCTAAAAAATGTAGCAACCAATCCGGCAGCTCAAGTAAAAATTAGTTTACAAGTCAGTCCCTCCACTGTGTACCCTGACCTCTTTGTGGAAGCGGTGTGGCGCCGCGGCCAGGGCGACTGCCTCCGGAATCTGGGGATCACTGTTGGATCCCCGGCACCGGCGGCAGATTAGCCCAGCACCATGTGACCTGGGAAATAGCTTGCTTAATCTTCCCGACAGCCCCCAGCGACTATAGACCCTTGCGGGTGATTGTTCGTGCTTTACAGATGTGGATTATTATTATTATTATTTACGTCACTCCACACTAGATACCCTGAAGTAAGATCTATATGTAAGTCTGTCACATAGCAATGTTGTGCAACACAAAACGCACTGCAAAAATCTTGCACACAATTTTTGGGGAGTACACCACTATCTGCCCTACAAGGTTAGGACATCAGGGGCTGTATTGTACATTAGGTGCACTTGCCCTTTATGCGGCACACTGCGCCCTTCAAAAGATGCACCAGACGCACACAATGACAGTGGCCCATATTACAAGGAATGCACTGCCCACAGGACAGTCACAAACTTGAGCTGCCCTAGGGGCAATGCATTCAAGTGAAATATGGAGCATCTCCTTCAAAGACGCTCTGTGTTTTAATGTTCAGGCAGTAACCTACCTGCACTTTGAGGAGGAATTAGAGATCCCTGTGCAGGTGGATGTATTGAGTAAATGCATCCCCCGGCAATGGGCTGTCTGGGGGTCCGAGGAGCCCATTTGCTGCCTTCCAGAGGGCTGCTAACAGGTGGTGCACTGATAGTGCACCATCTTTTTGTGACACGCTTTCAACGTGCATCCTGACAGCTTCTTTGCTTATGCGCCTGCAGCCATAATACAGCACGAGCATAGAGGCAAAGAAATACACTCATTTGCTTGGGGCCACAGCCCCATACAAATGCCCTCTTGTGCGCCATCACTATCAGTATTACAGAAGGGATTAAAAAAGTGTCTGCAGCCCATTCTCTTATGACAAAGTGCCCTAAGGGTGCACAAAGTGGGCACAAATGCCCTTTGCATCCCCAGGACATTTCTGTAATTTGGCCCCTGGGCCCTGATTACACATAGGACACACTTTTCCTGTTTGTGCCATGGTGCATTTTTAAATAGATGTGCTTTTCGTGAACAGAAAAAGTGAACCTTATTACAGAGAATGCACAACCCTCAGGGCAGCCGTAAACTTGTGCTACCCTTGTGGCAGGAAACTCAAGTGAAATATGGAGGTGCTGCTTCGTAGCTAATACCATGTTTCACTGTGCAGGTGGCTTCCCACTTCTCCTTTGAGGAGGGATTAGAGATCCCTTTGCAGGCAGGCACAGTGAGAGCACCCGCCTGCAAGGGAATGTCTGTGGGGCCTATGGGAACCCTTTACCAGCTCTATAGGGCTGTCTCCAGAGGGCGCACTGACAGTGTACCACTTTTTTGTGGCACACTTTTAGTGTGCCTCCTGAAAGCTTCTTTGCCTTTTCACTCATGTCCATAATAGGGCAATGGCACAAAGGCAAAGAGACTCCCTCATTTGCATGGGGCCACGCCCTAATGAAAATGAGGGAATTACCTTTTGAGATAGAGTTGGCACTACAATGTGTGCCAGCGTTATCTGTATTACAGAAAGGGCCACACAAGCGTCTGCTGCGCTTTCTGTAATTCTAAAGTGGGCACACAAACCTGTTGCACATGTCCGTTGTGGCATGGGGCACGTTCTGTAATACAGCCCCAGAATTGCAATTTAAGGATTCCAAAAAGTGTGCCCAATGATGTCTCATGTACTTTTGTGAGCCCTACTGTAACTTTTTGAGGTAGTACTTTCGGACATCTGTGGAGAGTGGAGAGACAGAAATAGAGATCACAGCTGGCTTCACCTTCAACAAAGACAAATTATATTTTTTAACAAGGATATCTATTGTAAATGTAACACATCATGGGCCAGATGTACGACCCACCAATTTGCGACTCGCAAATTGCACGGCCTTCGCGACTCGCAATTTGGGACTCGCAAATTAGAATGTATAACAGTGTATCAGACACTGTTAGCTCTTCCTAATGGTGTCGCAAATTGCATACCTCATGAATATTAATTTGGCTGTCGCAATTTGCGACCCCATTAGGAATGGCTAGCACTCCCAGGGATGGTGGCCTGCTGGGGTCAGCAGACCACCATGTCTGGGACTGCTTTTAAATAAAGGAGTCTTTTTAAAAAATAAAAATGCAGCCCGTTTTCCTTAAAGGAAATGGGATGCATTTAAAACAGAAAAATTAAACTTTTCAGTTTCATTTTTATAAGGGCAGGCAGTGGTCCCTGGGACCACTGCCTGCTGTTAAAAATATTTTCTCACATACTCACAAAGGGGAAGGGTCCCCTGGGGCCCCCTTCCCGTTTGCAAGTGTTTTACCACCTACTTGAAGAAGGTGGTAAACAGAGAGTGTTTTGCAGCCGCAAATTTGTTGCAAAACAGTTGTACATGGCACGATGACTCGCTATTAGAAAGGGACGCCCCTTCCTAATAGCGGGAGTCACAAATGCTATTATGCGAGTCAGTGACTCGCAAAATAACATTTGTACATGCCATTCCCCTTTTTGCAGTCGCAAATGGGAGGATCTCCCATTTGCGGCTGCAAAAAAGGTTTGTAAATCTGGCCCCATGTCTATACACATTTAGTGGGTGTCAGTATAATATGTGTGTACTGTCATCTACCAAGTAATGAGTGAATATATTTTACTTGCTACGCCCTATATGAACCTATAGGTCCAGTGTGGGACGTTCTAACTTACCAATCAACTATATATCACCCAAATCCCTAGCAACCAATTGACGTACGATTGATGACTGACAGAATATGTAGCTGTTGTGTGTGCTTCCAGGAAAGTACACAGGAGTGAAACATTCCCTTGTATCTCTGACATATTACACATTGATGGACCATGGATGGCGGTGTGTGTTGTGGAAACGTTGTGCTCCGTGGTGAAGTGACTGAAATGCCACTTGATTGAAGTCAATGGCACCTCACTACAGTGAACACCTCTTAAACATATAATACCACTGTCTATGGGGATTTCTGGACCTCATTTATGCTCCATCTTGCCCATTTTGCAACCAAAGGAGGCTAAATGGCACTCATGAGAACAACGGATAAAGGGGGAATTGGGAGAAAGCATATGTTTCTCTATAGCCCTCTCTTTTGGACCTGGTATGGATTTGTCTTATGTATAATAGTGATGAAGAGAGTAAACATACAACATTGCTACTTATTCTCTTGAACTGAAGTATATAACATACTGTATCGTATATCGCTTTGAGTTTGGTATCACTATGCAGCTACAAAAAGGTATGCCTGAATCAAATAATGAAAATATTAGTCTGAGATCTAATTCTGAGTGTAATATTATATGTATTCAACCTAATCCTTTAACTACATTGAATAATATTGCATGCTATTGACAATATTTAAGAAAACCAAATCAAATATGTAGTTGGAAGTCTCAGTAAGGCATTTCTTGCCTCTCTCTTGTGTCTCCCTACACTAAATCTCACAACTGTTTCTTTCTCAGATGTCTATGTTTCTTTTTCATCTCTTTCCTCTTCCTTCCATTTTCTTAACTCAGATTTTGTCTCTCTTGATCTCCTCCTAATGCAGACCTACTACCAATCTATTTCTCTCATTCATTAACTATTTTTTTCTTTAGCATGGCTGCATCTTTACCCCATTCAAATTTGCTCACCTGTCTCCCCATCTCCCATGCCACATTTTCAATCTCTCTAGGCTACAGAGTTCTCATCGTTCTTTGTCTTTTTCTCACCTTTCTCACAAAGAATCACCTTCTATTTTGTTCAGCTATCTTCGTCAACACCCTACAAGCATGTGCCTCCCCATCTCAAACATCACTTTCTTATCGATCTGTCTCTATCACGTTTCTTCCAGTCTGTTCATATCAGCTGTTACTCACTCTAAGCCTTTCCTTTCTAAAGTGACTATTTCTATATCACTCCCTGTATCTCACTATCGTAGATACACAAATGCATAGGCACAAAAAAGGCAATCCATACTGTTTAAAAGGTAATAACCATATTAGTAATCACAAAACGTCCATTCCAAGTTCTCTTAACTTTTTATTTTCTGATTTCTTTCTTCTTGATGTAGTACAAAATTACTGGCAGCCGACACGTGTTTCGTCCTATAGACTTTTTCAAGGCCAAGCAAAAATATATGGAAGACAGACCAGCAGGTCTGGACATAATAGGTTGGTGGTTTAAACGAATAACGGGCTCTATATGTGAAGAGCTCACAAAGAATCTGTGTACCCCCTATTTGAGGCAGGACTATACACCATCTATCCTGCAGGAGCATCCATGTAACTAAATTAGTAAGAACAGCACTACAGTAGTAGTCTGAAAGTGTGGTCAAAGTACTGGCCCTAGTATGTCTGTGTGTGTTCACCAGAGCCCAGGAGGACCCTCCGTATGAGCAAACAATGAACACTGCAGGCTCGTTTCACCCGTCATTCAAATAATACAACTTGGCCCTGTGTGCGTTCACCAGAGCCCAGGAGGTCATTCCATATGCAACGATAGCGAGCAATGTAAGCTTGTATCCCACGGCATACAAATAAGGTAACTTGGCTCTGGGAAGAGCGGAAAGGGGTAATCACAGTCGCTGTCAGCCCGTGAGATATCACGGCATATGACCGGTGCATGGCACACCGGCCTACGGGCACGTTTTGATCCCTCAACTTTGGTGTCACAGACTTATCAAGGCCACGCACAGGTCATATACCAGTATATATCACTGGGTACTCACAGTTAGGTCTGCCTTTCCATAGGAAGAGTGTTTTCAGATTTGCTACTTTGGCGCCATTTGCACAATATTCACAAAAAGTTCCAAATTCCCCAAAAATGGTTGTCCACCTCAGCTCCTTCCTGGAAAGTTTTGGGGTGATCCATCAAGTGAGGGGGGGTCCAAAAACGAAATTGCCCCATGTATTTTCAAAAGACTTTTTAGGCAGTGCTGTTGCAAGAACTTCTAAACAGAATCACATCAGATTTGGCAGGAAGCTAGATCTTGGTCCAGAAAGAAGGACTTTATGTGATTTGGTGTGAATGCATCCAGTAGTTTTTAGGAAGATAGATCTAAATAATATTTTTATATCTGGATGTTTATGTTTGAAGAACTCTCGCAAGGGTCCTGTGAGCCCAACTTGAAAAAACTGAGCATTCTGATTGTCCTAGGGGGCTTGTTTTCTCTTCAGCCAATTCGCTCTCTTGAGAGGCACCCTTCTGCAGGAGTGAGCGCTCTGATTGGCTACCTGCAACATGATGAAATATGTTGCAGACAGCCATTACAGGACTTGGGCCTTAGCCCCTGCAATGTTTTTACTAAAATAAAATTAGACTCCTGGGTGGTCCGAGGCCCAAGAGTCTTTAGCAATATATTTCTGGGGAGGGAGACACTAATTGGGCCCCCCTCCTCGGACATTAAAGGGCCTTCCCCCTGACCCAGTAAGAGCCCTATAAATGTCTCATAACCCCTTGGAGCCAAATGCTAATTTAAGGGGTGAGGGCCATATGGCCCCCCTGCCCAAGCCTTACTGAGGCCCCAGAGACCCCATCCTCCTGGGCTGAAGTAAGTGGAAAAGGGTTGAGGGCCTGTTGCTTCCCATCCTAGGCCAAGTATGGCTCCAGGAACCGCATCCACTTGGTGAGTCTGAAAAAACGAATTAGGGGAGGGGGACGGGCAGTTCCCACACCCCATGCCACCTAAAGCCCATTCTCCAAAGCCCTTACTTAAATATAGGGGAGTGGATGTGTGGTCCTGGAGATCCAATCCCCGTAGCTGTCTCATATGCTGTGTCCTGGGGAGCCCACCCCCAGGACACAGTAGTTGTCCGCCCACAGGAGTGCAAGCAAGAAAGGAAATTCAGCATGCATTTTCAAAGCACCCTCAGAGTGGGAGCTGACTTACTGTGGAGAGGGAAGCTGAGATTGCTCCTCCTCAGTGGGAACAAACAAAAAAAATGCTGGCTTCCAATGCACCCAGGATGGATGCATGTGTGGAACAGGCAGGGGCAGGGGAGGCCCCGGGTCTTTTTCCCACAACCCAGAACATAGTGTTTTGTGGGTGCCCAAGATGTATTGGATTATATAACTTGAAGACAAGGGTCTTCAGTCAACAGACTACTGCCAGAGGAGTGTTTGGGGTTTGTCAAAAACAATAAGGATCATCTTAGCAAGTGACAGGTTGCAAAGGCTGAACCTCAGTTTCAAACATGAGCAGAGCCTGTGGGTCACCATATGAAAGCAGTGGGTGAGACCTCCATTGTGCCATGAGTAGCTGGCTGCTGTTAAACGTCGATAAAGTGATGGTACTGCTGCTCATGTCCAGCATCAGATGTTTTTGTGTACCGTCGGCTCTGCCTGTCATAGTAGATCTGGAGTAAAACAAGGCAGCACATGCAACTGCCTTGTGTTAGTCTGTCATGTGAAGGCATTTCATAGGTGGATTGTGGGTGTTCCCACTCATCCACCTGTGGTTTTTGGTACAATCCCGTATTTACTAACACTAGTATGCCTGGGAATGCATTAAAATGGTACACTTTCCCAAAAGAGATGTAACAAGGACAAATATCTTTATTTCTTCTCATTTTTCCTCTTTCTATGTGTGCTGCATTCTGTAGGAAGGTGTCTATACCTGCACAAAAACAATCCTGTCTGTACCATAGGCACCCTTACATCATATTGCAATGGCGCCTGCATTGACGCTTTGCTGCCACAAATGTGCCGGAGCCAAGAGAGAACAGGAATGTGTTATATCTTAGTAGGTATGGCACATTCCTGTCTTTGCCATTCCACACAGAGCAGCAAATTGTCTTGTTGCATTGTGTTGCACAAAATATTAGTAAATCTTCTCCTTAGTGTTTCGGTAATGTAGGCTGAAAAGGACTGGCTTATCATCCTCATAGTGAAAAAGCCATCCTTTTTGCCCTAATGTTCCCCATTTCTTGACTGATACTGGTGCCCATTGACTCTGATTGTGCCCTGGGCTCCGTTAACCAGGCCCAGGGCCAGTGCTCTATTTAAAAAGGTATATGGTAATTACATGAAATTACAATTGGTACTGACAACCTACCTCTAAGTCCCCAGTATATGGTAGGGCATGTAGGTTTAGAGGCCCAGCCTATTTAATGCATTTAAATGTGCAGTGCCTGCTGTCATTTTGAATGTCAGCTCTGCTTTGCAGGATGCTTTTGAATTAAAAAATTATGCAAATTCAATTTTTGAATTAAAGGCACTTCAAAAGTATTAAACTACCTTATTTCTACATATAAGTCATTCCTAAGGTCCCCCCTAGGTGCCACGGGGTTAGGGTGTCTTGTAACTATAAGCAGGGACATTACAAACGATGTTTTATATACCATGGTAGAGAAAAACTGTCAATTTTGTTTTTCCCCATTGTACTACATTAGCTCCATAGGCTAACATGGGATGGCTTTAATAAACTTAAATAAAGTCTAACTATTGACAGGAGTGAGCTAAAATAATAATGCAAAGTGTCTAAATAATAGTTGGAATAAATCCAATAACTTGCTACGGTTAGATTAAGCATAACTATGACAGAAAAGAAGTTATAGAACTTTATTTTCTGATGTGCCTTAATCCAGCTGTAGTGTAGCCTCTTCTGATTGGTCAACCTTTGACAGGCTGAGCCAAGCTGCTTCGATGAGGTGTTAAGTGGCTGGAAAGGAGACAATGAGACATCAGGTGGAGGAGATCTGCAAGCTGCAGAACAAAAGGCGGGAAGTGGGATGGGTATCTAAACTGGTCTTTAAAGAGGGAAAGTCACTTAGGACCCACCCAGGCCCACCTCCATGTCCTGCATCCCCAGCCAAATGAGAGTCCCTGTGATTGAAGAAACAAAGGGGCAGGAAGGGAAGTGTTTTTGGGAATAGTAGCCACATCTATAGGTTGGGTAATCCAGACCTTAAACTCAAGGATAGATTTTCGCCATTTTGGGTATTATGGAACAGGGCTTTCAAGGTGCTGGATTTTCATTGTGTGTTGTGTCATACTTAATTAACAACTCAGTGTTTATAAATACTTTACACACCTGTCTCTTAAGTTAAGCCAGCCTGCTCTCAGCCAAGCTCTCAAGGGATGAGCAAGAATTATTTAATTGAGAACTCGACTGGGCCTTATTTGTGATAGTGGTGTTATTAGTAAGTGTAGGTACTACCTACCCGCCCTTACTAATAAACCACCTTCCAACACTCATGGTATGGGGTACCGGGTAGCTGCACGATGCACACTATGGTGAAATGTTTGTGACCTATCCTGAATAGTGAACACGAGCTCAAATAATTCATTGTATTATTAATTATTTCAATATTGAGTACCACTGACTTCTAGCCCAATCATCAAGATGCTGGGGACCATTCAGTTAGTAGTATACTTTACATAAAATTTGTTATTGCGGCATTGTATATTATTCAAGCCTTGTGTCAAAATTAATATTGGTTGGTTACTAAGAGTGTGTTACTGTGGAGATTCTTAAAAGACTGATACCATGCACTATCTATTTACTTGCAACTGTGCTAACTTCCACCTTCTCTGTTGCAGTTTACTACTTCCTCTCTACCACAAAGACCTTTAAGTGACTACGGTTTGAGTGCAAGCATGCAGTGAGTTTAGATTGGCTTCCCAAGCTTCAGAGGTAGAGCTATTGTCTTAACAAGATTAGGGGCATATTATCAAGACAGGCGATAAAATTATCGCCGCTTTAGTGGCAGAAAACTGCCGCTAAAATGGCGATAATGGGCTTTTAAGTACGCTCTATGGAATTCCAATTGAAGCTCAGGTTAGATGTGAAGGACATCTAACATGGGCTTCAATTGGAATTCCATAGAGCATATTATCAAGCCCATTATCGCCATTGTAGTGGCAGTTTTCTGCCACTAAAGCGGCGATAATTTTATCGCCTGTCTTGATAATATGCCCCTTGATTCTTATAATTTAATTTATTAAGAGTAGCCAGAAGAATAACATACCCCTCACTTCACGTTGAATCATGTCCAAATGGCACTGAGTGAGCAGCAAACCTGGGCACTTGTTCAGTTTCCTTCCAGAGGCACTTCTGAAAACGATTTAGCAAAATGGTGCCTTTCACTCCTGAATATATTGAAGAACTGTGGTCATTCATTATTCCTTCTCTCATTCATTCATCCTTCCCTTTATTCATTCATCCATTTCTATATCCATCTTTCCTACGCTCCAGCATTCACCCCCTCTTCCCATCTCTCTGTCTATTCTTGACAAGGAGGATATTGCCAAAAAAGATATTTGCAGAATGATTATATCGCGTGATGTCGCAGGATTACCATAGGGGCATATCAGCAACAACCGGCGATATTTATCGCTAAGCGCACTTAGCGCTAGGATAATTATCGCCGGCTAACGTGGATTTTTATCGCTGAGATAGCGTGCTATTAGCAACGCTTATCTCAAAAGCGATAAAAAACCTAGAGCTAAGTGCCAAACGTGAGATTATCGCTGGAAACCCAGCGATAATCTCACAAAGTTTGGCGTTAGCTTGTTGATAGAGACTCACAAACTTAGCCATGATATCCACCTTCTATAGGATATCATGGCTAAGTCAGTCCTGAAGCAGGCGTAAGGAAAGTAGCTATAACAGGGGTTATCGCTATTTTTCTTGCCGCTATGCTTCAAAGCGTGGGGCTTGATGATAGGAGAAATCTCGCATAGAGACATTTCTCCAGTCATGTCGGGTCAGGAACGCCCACTATGCTTCTCATTAGAGATGCAAAGCTGGGCATTAAGAATCCGGGCGCTTATTGCAAGGTTTCACGCGAAAGCGTGACCTTGCTAATTAGGTGATAAAATTATCGCCGCTTTTCGCCCGAAAATGGAAGCGAAAGCGGCGATAATTTTATATCGCCTCGTTGCTGATATGCCCCATAGTTTTTGGGGCATATTAGTAAGAACCTCGTTAAAATTATCGCCGTTTTAGCGGCAGGAAACTGCCCAGGTTAGATGTCCTGCACATCTAACCTGGGCTTCTATTGGAATTCTATAACGCATATTATCAAGCCCATTATCGCCCTTTTAGCGGCAGTTTCCTGCCGCTAAAACGGCGATAATTTTAACGAGGTTCTTGCTAATATGCCCCTTTGTCCTTCCGTGGTCAGTCTGAAGCACCCCCAATCCAGAAGCACACTAAAAATCACTGAAATTCCACAGTCTCATTCATTGCTCTAGCGATGAAGAGAAACAAACAGTATATAGAGAGAGTTGATGCAGCGCCATACGCTTACATATGCTTTGCATGTTCCTCACTGCTTGCATGGGCTGTTTGTCAGCTCCATGCCATTTCGTTTACATTCTTGCACTAATGGTGCCATTTGGGTTAAATGATGGCGCATCATTTGCTTCCTATGCTAGAGTGCATATACAGCCTAATCCGAATTTAAAGCTACTGCTTTTTTCTTTAGTTTGTTGGGCTTGGTGACATTTTGATTGTTGAGTAATGTGTTTTGTTAGCAGCTGGCTGCTGTTTCTGTGCTTTAAGCTGCTATAAAGACTCAGCAATATTTAATTATCGGATCGGGTCATTTATTCACATTTCACTAGAAACAGTTCTAGCTATATGAGAGACCTCATGTCATGAATAATTTAAAAGTAGAATAGGAAGAGGTATAGTAAGAGGGTAGACTTTGGGTCAGACCCCCTCAACTGTTGGTTACCTTGAATGGGCTGGCTTTCAAGATCATGGCATTTTTTTGTGAGGAAGGTTACATTGTCCGCTAATATTCCTATTAGCATCCAGTGATGGGCTTGAAGAAGTAGTGCTGCACACATAGGGGGTCTATTTACGAGGAGGTTTGCGTCATGTTTACATCATACTTGCACAACTCAAACCTTAAGTAAGATTTTTATGGCCATGCAAAGCCACTTCGTGCGTCCCTGACTGGCTTCCTAAATCAGGAGTAACGCAACACACCACAAATCGCTAGGTTATTCTGTTCTGGGAAGGTGTGTCATGAGCGTTGCGTGGTGTTCCCATGTAACTTCCATGATTTTTTTATGCATTCCCAGATTTACAAGTACTGGCAATCCTGGAAATGTATTAAAAAGTGATGCCTTACCAGGGTAGGCATAACAAGGAGAAATATATCTCTGTTTCTCCTTGTTTCTTAATCTTTCTATGTGTGCTGCAGAATCCAGCACACATAGAAAGAGGAATATGCATAACAGGGTTGTTTTTGTGCATTGTATTTGTGCAGGATGGGCCCCTTCCTGCATAAAAATAATACTGCTTGTAACACAGGCACCCTTGTACCAGGGTGCAAGGGTGCCTACATTGGCGCTAGGCACCCATTGTGCACGAGCACATAGAAAAGGACAGGAATGCGTTGTATTCCAATAAATGCAGCACATTCCTGCCCTTTCCCTGTCACATTGCTGACTTTTTTCTCAATAGGCCACAAGATCTCCTTCATTTTCATCGCCACTTATGTTTTTATGTTCCACTAAAGCATATTGCACAGAACAACTTGTAGAAATCAGCAATATAACACCACTAAACATTAAAATAGAGGTATATTTTTCAACAAACAACTGGTAATATAAGTGCAACATAGGGTGACGTCTTCCAGAGGGTGCAGGGTCAGAATATGGAGTAAAAAATATTGATTTGCACAAATATCGTGTCAAAAATATTTTGGGTCAGGAATATCGACAGATAAATTCTTGTGGATAAGAATATCAATTTTAGGTAAGTATTATCGATTTAAGAAATATCGAAGTGTTTAATATTGTTTGCAAAAATATAGTTGTTAAAAATATCGATTTTTTATTAAGGTTAAGTATTTTAGTATATATTTTATATGTATGAGATGTATTTTTTAATAAGAATTGTTTGTATTTCTATTATATGTGTTAACATTTTAGTAGTTATTATTTTATTTTTATTTGAATTTTGCGTTTTGAGTTCTGTAGTGGGTTGTGGGTTTATAGGGGAATAGACTGGGAAGTAATTTAATTATATAAAATGCATTATTTTTAGTAGGTAATATTTGTTTTATTTTAATTTTGTATTTTTAGTTCTGTAGCGGGTTGTGAAGTAATTGAATTATATTGAATGTATTGAATAATTTGCATTTATTAACACTTGTTTAATTGAGATGTTAAAGTGTTAAATGTGTAAAGTAATTTGTTGTTAATTAATTGTAATTAATTAATTGGCAATTAATTATGGTAATTGTGTTATTAATTTTAGGTGTGTGTTGTGGTGTTTATAGGTGAAAATGGTGGGAAGGGTTGGAAGTAATAGGGAAGGAACACCGCTCTTCGCATGGTAGACCTGTTGCTGCTGCCCTGCAGGTCTATGATACGAAGGCAGTTAGCACAGTTCTATATGGCACAGAGCTGTGAGGTTTCAACAAGACATCCAAGCTCAGTACCTCAGAAAACAAATTTTTTAGGAACCTCGTGATGCTGCCCCAAAGTACCCCGCTTAAACACTTAATGCTCAACATGGGCAGATGCCCTCTTAGCGACATAGCGAAGCTCCGCCCTCTGCTTTATTGGGCACGCATAACGAGGACTCCGGAGCTAATGCGCTTCGCGGAAGCCTTGGCGGAGGTCACCCATCTTGACACGTGCAACAAGGTAGGGTGGATTAGAAACGTCTGGAAATTGGTGTCAGATGTTGGGTTACAGGGTCTTTGGGACAAGCCAGACCCCACCCAGCTTCGAAAAGAGGCATTGAAGCAATACTATTGGAAATGGGTGGAGTAACGTGAGTCTATAAAGCCTAATCTAGGAAGCTCATTAAGGAATTCCTGCTCCACAAACAGGCCAGATTGTTGGAACCCTACCTAGACATAATCCAGATCCCCCAGGATAGGACGTTATATATTCAATTTAGTCCGAGCAACTGCCCTGGTTGCAATGCCCTAGTGGAGTCCGTAGCCCATGTGCTGTTTGAATGCTCAGCTTATGCGCAGCCCAGGGACAAATGGCTCAAATCAGTCTGCCGACAACTGGGCACACGGAACCAATGGGCAGCACTGCGCATACTGAAGTGCAACACCAGGCCCCTCTTTGCCTGTGCAGTGGCTAGGTTTCTAAGCCACATGTGGGGCATTAGAAGGAAGGCATGCACAAGAGCACTTCAGCAATGGCCAGGTTGACCCTTAGACTGTGTTGTTTTCGGGCTCCAGTTATTAAACTCACGATACCCTCAATTGCACTAGACTTATTGCACAAGCACGTTACAGCAGATTGATTGTACAACCAGATTGTTGTGGGAGGGCCCTATGGGTATTAACCTGTTTGCTGTGTACCAAAATGTATTTTATACACCCAAACCGCTGTTTCGATCGTGCTAGCTCCCACTGTTCATTAACAAAGCTCCAAGCTTTCTTTTTTAACCTGTGATATTCTCTGACAGATGCTTTTAATATCTTTTATTAGATTTTTTATACTTGACATTAGTTTTTAACCGATGAATTACATTTTTTAAATGTACAAATGAATTTGTATGATACATAACTCCCAATTGGCTGTCGCCGAATGGGTATGGTATTCATCTGCCGGCTCATATATGGGCTTGTTTTCAATTTTAATTGTTGTGGGTAGTTGAATCGAACACCCTATGTAATTTTTACACATTGGTCTAACATGTCCTAACAATGTAGGCAATTTGCCACCAAAACAATAATTTTGTGATACAAAGTCAACGCTTGACCATTGTGAGATGCGTTGTCGAGACTCTTTTCTCTTACATTTTTAACTGTGTTTTATCATGTATGTCTTTTGTAGCTTTTATGACTAGAACAGTCGAAATAAACATCAATAAATGGTAATATATTTTTAAATTATGAATTTTTAATTAGTTGAAAATGGTGGGAAGGGTGGGAAGTAATTTAATTTTTCTTAATGAATCAATAATTAGATGTTAAATAATTTAAATAAATTAATTAGTAATTAATTATGGTAATTGTGAAATACATTTTAGGTGTGTATTGGTTATTATAGTGTTAAATAATGTGTACTTAATGAATGTTTATTTTTTTATAATAATATTTTTAAATTCATTATTAATTATGTTATTCATGTAAATAAATGTAAATACAAATGTTGATGTCCTTTTTTATTGGTGTGGTGTTATAAGGTAGGAAATGAAATAATAGATTTGTGTTTTAAATATTTTGTTTGTTGTTAATATTTGCTCCTTTTAAATAAATATTGTTTATAAATGTATTTAATTATTTATTTTATATAATATTTGCAGCTGTTTGTTATATGTAATTAATATTATAATATGTTTTCTTTTCATATGTTTAATATATCTAATCGTATATTTTTAAAATGAATTAAAGATTTAAAAAAAGATTCAATTGTTTAAATGTTATTAGTAATGTTTTTTGTTTTCTGCTATCCAACACTTTCCCTACTGTTGCACTCACTGGGAATAGTAATATTTACCCCTCAGCTATCCAGCTTTTTCTTTACTGTTGCACTCACTGGAGTGGGAATAGTAATTTGTACCCCTCTGCTATTCAATACTTTCCCTACTGGAGTGGGAACAGTAATTTTTACCCCTACGCTATCCAGCACTTTCTCTAATGTTGCACTCACTGGAGTGCGAATAGCATTATTTACCCCTCCACTATTCAATACTTATCCTACTGTTGCACTCACTGGATCGGGAATAGCAATTTTTACCCCTCCGCTTGCCAGCACTTTCCGTACTTTTGCCCTCATTGGAGTGGGAATAGTGATTTTTTCCCCTCTGCTAGCCAACACCTTCCCTAATCTTGCACTCACTGGAGTGGGAATAGAAATGTTACCCCTCCGCTATCCAACATTTTCCATAATGTTGCACTCACTTGAGTTGGAGCAGTAAATTTAACTCTTCTGCTATCCGACATTTACACTACTTTTGCACTAACTGGAGTAGGAACAGTAAATTTTCCCCTCCGGTATCCAACACTTACCCTACTGTTGCACTCATTGGAGTGGGAATAGTAATTGTTACCCCTTCGCTATCCTACAATTTCCCTACTGTCAAACTTACTGGAGTGGGAATAATCATTTTTACCTCTCCACTATTCAATACGTTCCCTACTGATGCACCCACTAGAGCGGGAATAGTAATGTTTACCCCTCCGCTATCCAGCACTTTCCCTACTGTTACACTCATTGGAGAGGGAATAGTAATTTTTACCACTCCGCTACCCAGATTTTTCCCTACTGTTGCTCTCACTGGAGTGGGAATAGTAATTTTTACCCCGTCACTATCCAGGACTTTTTCTACTGTTGCACTCATTGGAGTGGGAATAGTAATTTTTACACCTCCGCTATCCAGCATTTTCCCCACTGTTGCGCCCATTCTATTTGGAATGGTCATTTTTACCCCTCAACTATCCAGCACTTTCCTTACTGTTGCACTTGCTGGAGAGGGAATAGTAATTTTTACCCCTCAGGTATCCAATACTTTCCCGTCTGTTGCACTCACTGGAGTGGGAATAATAGTTTTTACCCCTCTACTCTCCCATACTTTCCCTACTGTTGCACTCACTCGAGTGGGAATAGTAAAGTTTACCCCTTCCCTATCCAGCATTTTCCCTACTGTTGCACTCACATGAGTTAGAATAGTAAATTTAATTCTTCTGCTATCCAACACTGTTGGAGGGAGGACCACCGGAGAGTCGGAGGGACTACTCCGGGCACCTTCCTACCGCTAAGTTATAGCCGAGCGCCGCTGAGAAGCCTCCTAGGAGAGGTCCTTCTCCTATAATCGTACTAGGCCCAGTAACGCCACCACACAGGACTCCGTATCAGTTGCTTATCTTGGTTCTTTATGTAAAAAAAAAGGAGCACGTTCAATATGTACAGGGGGATCGAGGGATCCAGTAAGAGTCTCAATGTCTTTGAGGGAATAGGGTAGCGGGACAGTCTTAGTACCAGCCAGGTACGGAAGGTTCTGCGCCAGACCTTGGATGCTGGTCTCGGAGCGGTTTGGACGTGGAGAGCCGCGACGGCGTCTGCAGGGCTCGGGTGGTAGTTCCGCTTGGGTCGGGCCGCGACACAGTCAGCAGGGCTCCGGTGGTAGGTCCGCTTCGGTCGAGCCGCGACGAGGTCAGCTGGGCTCTGATGGTCTGTTGCAACAAGGTCGGGCCGCGACGGCGTCAGCAGGGCCCCAAAGGTTCGTGAAGGTCTTGTAAACACGATGGAGCCGCGACGTCGTCAGCAGGGCTCAGTAGGTAGGTTCAGGAAGAGTCTTTCTCCGTAGGGTCAGCCGCGATCCGATCAGCAGGGCTCTTGACTCCGGGATACAACTGTCATCTTGTTGTCGGGTCGCCCCAGATATAGGTCTTGAGCCCTTTGATGTCCGGACCCTTGCGCCCAGGAGGGCGGAGAGGCCGGGTAGGGCGCGGCCAGACGCCCAGCAGGAGAGGCGCCAGGCCCCAGAGAGCTGTGGGGCGATCGCACCTAGGTGTGGAAGGACGGTTGGGGGTCCCATCGATACTGCCCTCCGCCGGGAGTGGGAAGGGCTCACATGGTATCCCCCGTGCTAGGGGTTGGCGCCTCGATGTCGGGCCTCGCTGGGACCGAGGCCGGGTAGAGCAGGGTCACGTAGGTGGTCACGTGGAGTGACGAGTAATCCAAAATGGAGGAGCCCTGACGTGCATGGGACCTCGTGCGGCTGAGCGAGGGGGTACAGGACCACGCCACGAGGCCGGCTCCAACACGCGTCCCCCCCAGCTGAAGGCAAGGAGAGTCACCCATCTCCTTGGGGGTTCTCCTCGCCGAGGCGGAAGAATCGGGACAGGCCGTCAGCATTGGCGTGGTCGTTGCCGGGCCGGTGTTCCACGGTGAAGTCCATCCCTTGCAGCGAGATGGACCATCGCAACAGCTTGGGGTTCTCGCCCCGCATTTGCGTGAGCCACCGCAAGGGTCGGTGGTCAGTCTGGACCCTGAAGTGGGTGCCGAAAAGGTAGGGCCGGAGCTTCTTGAGAGCCCACACCACAGCGAAGGCCTCCCGCTCGATGGTGCTCCACCTCTGTTCTCGTGGCAGCAGTCGGCGGCTGATAAAGGCCACAGGTCGGTCGAGGCCCTCGGCGTCCATCTGGGAGAGGACCGCCCTGACCCAGTACTCTGATGCGTCGGTCTGTACCACAAATTCCTTGCTGTAGTTCAGGGGCCTGGAGCACCGGGGCAGCACACATGGCCGCCTTGAGGGCTTCAAAAGCGGTCTGACAGCGGGGCGTCCAGTGCACCACCTTGGGCTGTTTCTTGGAAGTGAGCTCCGTAAGGGGGCCCACGATGCTGCCATAATCTTTAATAAATCGCCGGTAGTAGCCTGTGAGGCCTAAGAAGGCCCGGACAGCGGTCTGGGTGGCGGGGGGCTCCCACGCCTGGATGACATCGACCTTCAACTGGAGGGGCGCCACCTGGCCACTCCACACCTGGTGGCCCAGATAGATCACAGATCCTTGACCGATCTGGCACTTGCTGGCCTTAATTGTGAGCCCGGCCCTTTGGAGAGCGGCCAGGACTTCTCCGAGGTGTCCCAGGTGCGCGGCCCAATGGTCGCTGAAGACTGCAATGTCGTCGAGGTAGGCCGCGCTGAAGGCTTCTAGCCTGGCCAGGACCTTGTTTACCAGCCTCTGAAAGGTCGCTGGGGCGTTTTTCATACCGAAGGGCATCACCCGAAAGTGGTAGTGCCCATCGGGGGTGGAAAAGGCGGATCGTTCCTGGGCGCCGGGAGTGAGCTTGATCTGCCAGTACCCAGCGGTGAGATCAAAGGTGCTTAGGTAGTGGGCGGCCCCTAAGCGATTGATTAGCTCGTCTGCCCGAGGCAGGGGGTGGGCATCGGTCTTGGTGACTGCGTTCAGGCCCCGGTAGTCTACACAAAATCGGAGTTCCGGAGAAGTACCGGGGGCGGCGGCCTTCGGCACCAAGACCACCGGGCTGGCCCACGGGCTGTCTGAGGGCTCAATGACTCCGAGGGCGAGCATCTTGGCGATCTCGGTCTGTATGCAGGCCCGGACTCGGTCAGGTACTCGGTAGGCGCGATGTCGCACAGGGGGGCTGTCCCCGGTATCCACGTCGTGTACGCACCAGGGGGTCACCCCGGGCGTGAGAGAGAAGAGGGCAGCGAAGGGTTGCAGCAGCCTCCGGCAGTCATGGCGCTGTTCTGGGGTCAGCTTGTCAGAGAGGTGGACTCCCTCCAAGGAACCGTCTTGGCCCGAGGACCCCAGGAGGTCTGGCAGGGGCTCGGAGTCGCTTTCGCCCCCATCATCAGTAGCCAGCAGCAGGCTTAGTTCAGTTCGGGCAAAGTGGGGCTTGAGCCGGTTGGCGTGCAGGACCCGGAGGGGGTTCCTCGGGGACTCCATGTCGACTAGGTAGGTGACGGGGCTCTTCCTCTCAACCACCTTGAAGGGGCCGGTCCACTTGTCCTGCAGGGCGCAGGGGTCCACGGGTGACATGACCCAGACTTGCTGGCCTGGCTCGAACTCGATGGTCGAGGCATTTGCGTCATACCAGCGCTTCATGTCTTCTTGGCTGGCTTCGAGGTTGGCTTCTGCCAGGGCCCGGAACTTCCGAGTCTGGATCCGCAGGGTCAGGAGGTACCGGTAGACGTCGGGGGGGGCACCTGGGACGTTCGCCTCCCAGCCCTCCTTGACCAGGCTGAGGGGCCCTCGGACGGGGTGTCTATACAATAGTTCGAAGGGGCTGAAGCCCAGGGATTTCTGTGGCACCTCTCGATAGGCGAACAGGAGGCAGGGCAGCAGGACATCCCACCTCCTCCGCAGGGGCTCTTCCAGACCTTTGATCATCCCTTTTAGGGTCCTGTTGAACCGCTCGACCAGTCTGTTCCCCTGGGGGTGGTAAGGGGTAGTGAATCTGTAGGTGACCCCACATTGTTGCCAGAGGGATTTCATGTATGTATGTATGTATGTATGTAAAAATATTTATAGAGCGCACTGCAACCCCATGGGCATCCTGGCGCTATAGACATAATGAAGGGAGGGAAGAAGATGGGGAAGGGCAAGGAAAAAATTAGGCTCTAGGGAACAGCCAGGTCTTAAGCAGTCCACGGAAACGTGTCAGATCATGAACCTGTCGTAGTTCCGGGGGGAGACCATTCCATAGTCGAGCAGCCGCATAGCTAAAAGCTCTGCCTCCCAAAGTTGCTTTATTTCAATGTACTTTGAAATAAAGTTCGTACCCCTGTCGCTCACCACTTCTCGGGGGAACCCCACCCTGGAGAAGATGCCCATCAGGGCCCGGCCCACCACGGGAGCTGTCACAGTGCGGAGTGGGATGGCCTCAGGGTATCGGGTGGCGTGGTCAACTAGTACCAGGATGAAGCGGTGTCCTAGGGCGGTTCGGGGGTTGAGGGGCCCCACGATGTCGATCCCTACCCGTTCGAACGGGGTGTGGACGGCTGGAAAGGGTTGGAGGGGGGCTTTAACTCGACCCCCAGTTTTTCCGCTAGCTTGGCAGGTCTGGCAGGACCGGCAGTGGTGGTCCACGTCTCTCCACATTCGGGGCCAATAGAAATGGGTCACTAGGTGGCTGTAAGTCTTGTCCCGCCCGAGGTGTCCGGCGAGGGGCACGTCTTGCGCCAGGTTCAGGAGGAACTCCCGGAACCGGAGGGGAACCACCAACACCCGGCCGGCTCCCAGCTCGGCGACTTTCTGCTCGCTGTATAGTAAGTCATTGTCCCAATAGACCCAGTGGGTTCCCGTGGGGTCCCCCGAGGCATGGGCGGCCGCTTGCTGTCGGGCCCCCTCGAGGGACGGGCAGGCCTTCTTTTCTTGCTGGAATTGTTCGCGGGTGGGGCCCCCATCGTGGCGCCACTGAGCCAGCTGGGGGATCTCGCTGAGGGAGGCGGCCTCATCGGGAGACAGTTCGGATGGCCCGACCTCATCGTCGGGTTCCTCCGTGCCGGAGGAGGGTGATAGTTCTGGGCCCGTAGGCTGGTCGGTGGCCACGGCAGCGGCGGGTTGGGCGGTCATGGACCGGGTGGTGACGCAGGCCCACTCAGGCAGCCCTAGCATCCCCAGATGCTCTCGGCGCTCCACCTGGGCCCAGGGGGAGCTCTCTAGGTCATTCCCCAGGAGGCAGTCCACGGGGGCGTCGTCGCGGACAGTCACTTTTAGGGTGCCGGACACTCCTCCCCACTCGAAGGGGATCTTGGCCATCCGGCACATGCTTTCGGTGTTGTCCGCGGTCCGGACAGGGCATAGGACATGTGGCAGGATTTGTTCAGGGGTCACTAGGTGGCAGCGGACAGCGGTCACGCTAGCCCCAGTGTCCCGGAGTGCTTCGGCCGGTCGTCCGTTGATGGTGACCCACTGCTGGTACTTCTGGGTGTTGCTTGGGATGGCCGCTCGGGGCACCATTTCGCGGGAGCCCAGGCAGACGAGCGACATGGCAGCGGGTTACCACTCAGGGGACCCGTCCTCGCGGCTTTCTTCCTCTTCTTCTCCTTCCCCCAGGGCAGCGGCGGCTATTTGTCAGGGAGGGGGACCAGCGGTCCCGTTTCGTCGGTTCACGGGGCAGGCCGGGTCGCTCGCATAGTGGGCGGTCTGCTGGCAGCCGAAGCAGGTCACTGGTGGTCGGGGTCCAGGTCGGGCGATTGGGGTCCCCCTTCGGCCCAGGTTCGGGGACGTGTGGTTGGCGGCTTGGCCTCGTGGCGGGCTTCTGGGCTGTCCGGCCGGGAATTCTCGGCTGCGGTGGGACCCTCGTCCTCCGCCCCGCTGGCGAGGAGGTCCCGTGGTACTCCGTTGGTAGTCCCCCACGGGGTTCCAGGGGACCCTTGTGTTGACCCATCGGTCTGCTTCGGCAGTGAGCTTCCGGGGCTCGGTCAACTTACTGTCCAGGAGGTGTTGCCTTAGTTCCACAAAGCAGTTGTTGGCGAGGTGCTCCCAGACAATGAGGTCGAACAGTTCATTGTACGAGGTGACCTTGCTCCCTTTTATCCATCCTTCAAAGGCCCGGCTGAAGAAGTTAACGTACTCGACTCAGGTGGTACCGGGGAGCTTCTTGCAGTCCCGGAAGCGCTGTCGGTACATCTCGGCTGATAGTCCGTAGCGGGTGAGTAGGGCTTCCGTCATGTGATCATAGGAGGTCATCACTGCGTCGGGGAGTTGCAGCAGGGTATCACGGCCCTCGCTGAGGAACCTCCCCCATAGGCCGGCACCCCAATCCTTCCGGGGTACCCGATGGGAGGTCATGGCTACCTCGTAGGCTCGGAGCCACTGCTGGATGTCGTCATTCTTGTAGTACTCTTTGACGACATCCTTGGGGGTATGAACCTTTGGCTCGGTCAGTGGCAGAGCGTCCCGGGCCCCGGGGGTGCTGGTCTCCCCCGTTTTGGATTTTAGTTCGAGTTCTTTGAGGCTCCTCTCGTGCTCGAGGGTTAGCCGTCTCTCTTCGAGTTCTCGATGCCGTTTCTTTTCCTTGATTTCCTCTTGCAGCCGTAGCTGCTCCAGGGCTATTTTCTTCTCCGCCAGCTGGAGCTCGCCGTCCAGCCAGAGCCGTGCGAGGTCCATTTCATGTGCCCAGACCCTCTCTCGTTCTCGTATTTCTTCGTGGGATAGGCTGGCTTCGGGAATGCCTCGCCCCCATCTGTCGGGGTTGTGGTCGGCAGGTTTTCGTTCCGGCCCGAGGGTGCGGGGTGGAGTGGCCTCAGCTTCGTCCCAGGCTTTCAGGGCTTTCTGCATTTCTTCCTTGGTGCCCAATCCTGTGGTTGGGATCCCTTTGTCCTTGCAGAATTGTTTTAGTTCTTTGTGGGTGTATTCTTCCAGTTTTTCCAGCTGGAAGGTTGCGGCCACGGTTGCTTCTTGGCCGTCCATGGTTCCCTTTTCTTTTTCCGTCTGGTTAGGTGGTGGGTGCGTTACTTGCTTGTACGATTGCGTCTGGCTCGGATCCCGTCGCTGGCCACCAAATGTTGGAGGGAGGACCACCGGAGAGTCGGAGGGACTACTCCGAGGACCTTCCTACCGCTAAGTTATAGCCGAGCGCCGCTGAGAAGCCTCCTAGGAGAGGTCCTTCTCCTATAATCGTACTAGGCCCAGTAACACCACCACACAGGACTCCGTATCAGTTGCTTATCTTGGTTCTTTATATAAAAAAAAAAGGAGCACGTTCAATATGTACAGGGGGATCGAGGGATCCAGTAAGAGTCTCAATGTCTTTGAGGGAATAGGGTAGCGGGACAGTCTTAGTACCAGCCAGGTACGGAAGGCTCTGCGCCAGACCTTGGATGCTGGTCTCGGAGCGGTTTGGACGTGGAGAGCCGCGACGGCATCTGCAGGGCTCGGGTGGTAGTTCCGCTTGGGTCGGGCCGCGACACAGTCAGCAGGGCTCCGGTGGTAGGTCCGCTTCAGTCGAGCCGCGACGGGGTCAGCTGGGCTCTGATGGTCTGTTGCAACAAGGTCGGGCCGCGACGGCGTCAGCAGGGCCCCAAAGGTTCGTGAAGGTCTTGTAAACACGATGGAGCCGCGACGTCGTCAGCAGGGCTCAGTAGGTAGGTTCAGGAAGAGTCTTTCTCCGTAGGGTCAGCCGCGATCCGATCAGCAGGGCTCTTGACTCCGGGATACAACTGTCATCTTGTTGTCGGGTCGCCCCAGATATAGGTCTTAAGCCCTTTGATGTCCGGACCCTTGCGCCCAGGAGGGCGGAGAGGCCGGGTCCCAGAGAGCTGTGGGGCGATCGCACCTAGGTGTGGAAGGACGGTTGGGGGTCCCATCGATACTGCCCTCCGCCGGGAGTGGGAAGGGCTCACGTGGTATCCCCCGTGCCAGGGGTTGGCACCTCAATGTCGGGCCTCGCTGGCACCGAGGCCGGGTAGAGCAGGGTCACGTAGGTGGTCGCGTGGAGTGACGAGTAATCCAAAATGGAGGAGCCCCGAGGTGCATGGGACCTCGTGCGGCTGAGCGAGGGGGAACAGGACCACGCCACGAGGCCGGCTCCAACAAACACTTACACTAATTTTGCACTCACTGGAGTGGAAATAGTAAATACTGCGCCTCCACAATCCAACACTTTCCCTACTCTTGCACTTCTTGGAGTGGGAATAGAGATTTTTACCCCTCCACAATCCAATACTTTCCATACTGTTGCACTTACTGGAGTGGGAATAGTAGTATTTACCCCTCCGCTATCCAATACTTTCCCTACTGTTGCACTCACTGGAATGGGAACAGTAAATTTAATGTTTTCGCTATCCAAAATTTACTCTACTTTTGTACTCAATGGAGTATGAATAGTAAATTTTACCCCTCCGCTATCCAGCACTGTCCCTACTGTTGCACTCACTGGAGAAGGAATAGTAATTTTTACCCCTCTGCAATCCAGCATTTTCCCTACTGTTGCACTTACTGGAGTTGGAATAGTAAATGTAATTCCTCCGCTATCCAACAAATTCCCTACTGTTGCACTCACTGGAAAGGGAATAGTAATTTTTACCCCTCCACAATCCAATATTTCCCTATTGTTGCACTCACTGGAGTGGGAATAGTTGTTTTTACCCGTCCGCTATCTAATACTTTTCCTACTGTTGCACTCACTGGAGTGGGAATAGTACTTGTTACCCCTCCTCTATTCAAAACTTTCCCTACCGTAATGTTTACCCCTTCCCTATCCAGCACTTTACATACTTTACATACATACATTTACCCTACTTTTGTACTCACTGGTGTGGGAATAGTAAATTTTACCCCTCAGCTTTCCAACACTTTCCATACTCTTGCACTCACTGGAGTGGGAATATTAACTTTTACCCCTCCTCTATCCAAATAGTAATTTTTGGCCCGTCGCTATCAAGCACTTTTTCTGCTGTTGCACTCATTGGAGTGGGAATAGTAATTTTTACACCTCCGCTATCCAGCAGTTTCCCCACTGTTGCAATCATTGTAGTTGAAATAGTCATTTTTACCCCTCCACCATCCAGCACTTTCCCTACTGTTGAACTTTCTGGAGAGGGAATAGTAATTGTTACACCTCAGCTGTCCAATACTTTCCCTACTGTTGCACTCACTGGAGTGGGAATAGTAGTTTTTACCCTTTAGCTATCCAACACTTTTCCTACTGTTGCACTCACTGGAGTGGGAACAGTAATTTTAAATTTTCCGCTATCCAACATTTACTCTACTTTTGCACTCACTGAAGTGGGAATAGTAAATTTTACCCTCTGCTATCCAATATTCTCCCTACTGGTGCACTCACTGGAGTTGGAAGAGTAAATTTAATTCCTCCTCTCTCCAACATTTTCCCTACTGTTGCACTCACTGGAATGGAAATAGTCATTTTTTTCCCTCCGCTATCCAGCACTGTCCCTACTGTTGCACTCACTGGAATGGGAATAGTCATTTTTACCCCTCCACAATCCAACATTTCCCTACTGTTGCACTCACTGGAATGGGAATTGTTGTTTTTACCCCTCCACTATCCAAAACTTTTCCTACTGTTGCACTCACTGGAGTGGGAATAGTCATTTTTACCCCTACGCTATCCAACACTTTCCCTACCATTGCACTCACTCGAGTGGGAATAGTAATGTTTACCCCTTCCGTTTCCAGCACGTTACCTACTGTTGCAGTCACTGGAGTTGGAATAGTAAATTTAATTCTTCCGCTATCCGACATTTACCCTACTCTTGCACTCACTGGAGTTGGAATAGTAAATTTTACCCCTCAGCTATTGAACACTTTCCCTACTCTAGCACTCACTGGAGTGGGAATAGTAACTTTTACCCCTTCGCTATACAGCACTGTCCCTACTGTTGCAGTCACTGGAGTGAGAATAGTCATTTTTACCCCTCCGCAATCCAACACTTTCCCTACGGTTACATTCACTGGAGTGGCAATAATAATTTTTACCCTTTCACTATCCAACATTTTCTCTACTGTTGCACTCGCTGGAGTGGGGATAGTAATTTTTACCCCTCCGCTATCCAAAACGTTACCTACCGTTGCACTCACTCGAGTGGGAATCGTAATGTTTACCCCTTCCATATCCAGCACGTTACCTACTGTTGCAGTCACTGGAGTTGGAATATTAAATATAATTCTTCCGCTATCTTCGGATCCAACATTTACTCTACTTTTGCACTCACTGGAGTGGGAATAGTAAATTTTACTTGTCAGCTTTCCAACACTTTCCCTACTCTTGCACTCACTGGAGTGGGAATAGTAACTATTACCCCTTTGCTATAAAGCACTGTCCCTACTGTTGCACTCACTGGAGTGGAAATGGTAATTTTCACCCCTACGCAATCCAACACTTTCCCTACTGTTGCACTCACTGTATTGGGAATAGTAATTTTTACCCTTTCACTATCCAACATTTTCTCTACTGTTGCACTCGCTGGAGTGGGAATAGTAATTTTTACCCCTCTACTATCAAACACTTTCCCTACTATTGCACTCACTGCAGTGGAAACAGTAATTTTTAGCCTGACGCTGTCAAGCACTTTCCCCACTGTTGCACTCATTGTAGTTGGAATAGTCATTTTTACCCCTCCACTATTCAGCACTTTCCCTACTGTTGCACTTGATGGAGAGGGAATAGTAATTTTTACCCTTCAGCTATCCAATGCTTTCCCTACTGTTGTACTCACTGGAGTGGGTTATAGTAGTTTTTACCCCTCCGCTATCCAATACTTTCCCTACTGTTGACCTCACTGGAGTGGGAATAGTAATTTTTACCCCTCTGCTATCCAACACTTTCCCTACTGTTGTACTCACTCGAGTGGGAATAGTAATTTTTGCCCTATCGCTATCCAACACTTTTCCTACTGTTACACTCACTGGAGTTGGAAGAGTAAATTTAATTCCTCCGCTATCCAATGCTTTCCCTACTGTTGCACTCACTGGAGTAGAGATAGTCATTTTTATCCCTCTGCTATCCAGCACTGTCCCACCTGTTGCACTCACTGGAATGGGAATATTGATGTTTACCCACCACAATTCAACATTTCCGTACTGTTGCAGTCACTGGAATGGGAATGTTTGTTTTTATCCCTCCACTATCCAATACTTTTCCTACTGTTGAACTCACTGGAGTGGGAATAGTAATTTTTACCCCTACGCTATCCAACACTTTCCCTACCGTTGCACTCTCTCGATTGGGAATAGTAATGTTTACCCCTTCCCTTTCCAGCACGTTACCTACTGTTGCAGTCACTGGAGTGGGACAAGTACATTTTACCCCTCAGCTATCCAGCACTTTCCCTACTCTTGCACTCACTGGAGTGGGAATAGTAACTCTAACCCCTTCGCTATACAGCAATGTCCCGACTGTTGCACTCACTGGAGTGGGAATAGTAATTTTTACCCCTCCGCAATCGAACACTTTACCTACTGTGGCACTCACTGGAGTGGGAATAGTAATGTATACCCTCTCACTATCCAACATTTTCTTTACTGTTGCACTCACTGAAGTGGGAATAGTAATTTTTTCCCCTCCGCTATCCAACACATTCCCTACTATTGTACTCACTGGAGTGGAAATAGTAATTTTTAGCCCGTCGCTATCAAGCACTTTTTCTACTGTTGCACTCATTGGAGTGGGAATAGTAATGTTTACACCTCTGCTATCCAGCACTTACCCCACTGTTGCACTCATTGTAGTTGGAATAGTCATTTTTACCCCTCCACCATCCAGTACTTTCCCTACTGTTGCACTTGCTGGAGAGGGAATAGTCATTTTTATCCCTCAGCCATCCAATACTTTCCCTACTGTTGCACTCACTGGAGTAGGAATAGTAATTTTTACCCTTTCGCTTTCCAACACTTTCTCTGCGGTTGCACTCACTGGAGTGGGAACAGTAAATTAAATTTTTCCGCTATCCAGCCCTTACTATACTTTTGCACTCACTGGAGTGGGAATAGTAAATTTGACTCCTCTGCTATCCAAAATTTTCCCTACTGTTGCACTTACTGAAGTTGGAATAGTAAATGTAATTCCTCCGCTATCCAACACTTTCCCTACTGTTGCACTCACTGGAGTGGAAATAGTAATTTGTATCCCTCCGCTATCCAGCACTGTCCCTACTGTTGCACTCAATGGAGTGGGAATAGTTGTTTTTATCCCTCCGCTATCCAACACTTTCCCTACCGTTGCACTCACTCGAGTGGTAATACTAATGTTTACCCCTTCGCTATGCAGCACGTTACCTACTGTTGCAGACACTGGAGTTGGAATAGTAAATTTAATTCTTCCGGTATCCTACATTTAGCCTACTTTTGCACTCACTGGAGTGGGAATAGTACATTTTACCCCTCAGCTTACCAACACTTTCCCTACTCTTGCACTCAGTGGAATGGGAATAGTAACTTTTACACCTTCGCTGTACAGCAGTGTGCCTACTCTTGCACTCACTGGAGTGGGAAAAGTAATTTTTACCCCCCCCCCTATCCAGCACTGTCCCTACTGGTGCACTCACTGGAGTGGGAATAGAGATTTTTACCCATCCACAATCCAATATTTCCCTACTGTTGCACTCACTGGTGTGGGAATAGTTATCTTTACCCCTCCCGCTATCCAACACTTTCCCTACCGTTGCACTCATTCGAGTGGGAATACTAATGTTTACCCCTTCGCTATATAGCACGTTACCTACTGTTGCAGTCACTGGAGTTGGAATAGTAAATGTAATTCTTCCGCTAGCCAACATTTACCTTACCTTTGCACTCACTGGAGTGGGAATAGTACATTTTACCCCTCATATTTCCAACACTTTCTCTACTCTTGCACTCACTGGAGTAGGAATAGTAACTTTTACCCCTTCGCTATACAGCACTATCCCTACTCTTGCCCTCACTGGAGTGGGAATAGTAATTTTTACCCCTACGCAATCCAACACTTTCCCTACTGTTGCACTCACTGGAGTGGGAATAGTAATTTTTACCCTTTCACTATCCAATACTTTCCCTACTGTTGTACTCACTTGAGTGGGAATAGTAGTTTTTACCCCTCCGCTATCCAATACTTTCCCTACTGTTACACTCACTGGAATGGGAATAGTAATTTTTACCCCTCTGCTATCCAACACTTTCCCTACTGTTGTACTCACTCGAGTGGGAATAGTAATTTTTACCCTTTCGCTATCCAACAGTTTTCCTACTGTTGCACTCACTGGAGTGGTAACAGTAATTTTACATTTTCCGCTGTCCAACATTTACTCTACTTTTGCACTCACTGAAGTGGGAATAGTAAATTTTACCCCTCTGATATCCAACATTTTTCCTACTGTTACACTCACTGGAGTTGGAAGAGTAAATTTAATTCCTCTGCTATTCAACACTTTCCCTACTGTTGCACTCACTGGAGTGGAAATAGTCATTTTTATCCCTCCGCTATCAAGCACTGTCCATACTGTTGCACTCACTGGAATGGGAACAGTGATGTATACCCCACCACAATTCAACATTTTCCTACTGTTGCACTCACTGGAATGGGAATGGGTGTTTTTACCCCTCCACTATCCAGTACTTTTCCTACTGTTGCACTCACTGGAGTGGGAATAGTAATTTTTACCCCTATGCTATCCAACACTTTCCCTACCGTTGCACTCACTCGATTGGGAATAGTAATGTTTACCCCTTCCCTTTCCAGCACGTTACCTACTGTTGCAGTCCATGGAGTGGAAATAGTAAATTTTACCCCTCAGGTATGCAGCACTTTCCCTACTCTTGCACTCACTGGAGTGGGAATAGTAACTCTTGCCCCTACGCTATACAGCACTGTCCCTACTGTTGCACTCACTGGAGTGGGAATAGTCATTTTTACCCCTCCGCATTCCAACACTTTACCTACTGTGGCACTCACTGGAGTGGGAATAGTAATGTTTACCCTCTCACTATCCAACATTTTCTCTACTGTTGCACTCACTGAAGTGGGAATAGTAATTTTTACACCTCTGCTATCCAGCACTTACCCCACTGTTGCACTCATTGTAGTTGGAATAGTCATTTTTACCACTCCACTATCCAGCACTTTCCCTACTGTTGCACTTGCTGGAGAGGGAATAGTCATTTTTATCCCTCAGCCATCCAATTCTTTCCCTACTGTTGCACTCACTGGAGTAGGAATAGTAATTTTTACCCTTTCGCTTTCCAACACATTCTCTACTGTTGCACTCACTGGAGTGGGAACAGTAAATTAAATCTTTCCGCTATCAAGCCCTTACTCTACTTTTGCACTCACTGGAGTGGGAATAGTAAATTTGACCCCTCTGCTATCCAACATTTTCCCTACTGTTGCACTTACTGAAGTTGGAATAGTAAATGTAATTCCTCCGCTATCCAACACTTTCCCTACTGTAGCACTCACTGGAGTGGAAATAGTAATTTGTATCCCTCCGCTATCCAGCACTGTCCCTACTGTTTCACTCAATGCAATGGGAATAGTAATTTTTACCCTTCCACAATCCAATATTTCCCTACTGTTGCACTCATTGGAGTGGGAATAGTTGTTTTTACCCCTCCGCTATCCAACACTTTCCCTACTGTTGCACTCACTCGAGTGGGAACACTAATGTTTACCCCTTCGCTATACAGCACGTTACCTACTGTTGCAGGAATAGTAAATTTAATTCTTCCGGTATCCTACATTTACCCTACTTTTGCACTCACTGGAGTGGGAATAGTACATTTTACCCCTCAGCTTACCAACACTTTCCCTACTATTGTACTCACTGGAGTGGGAATAGTAATTTTTAGCCTATCGCTATCAAGCACTTTTTCTACTGTTGCACTCATTGGAGTGGGAATAGTAATTTTTACACCTCTGCTATTCAGCACTTACCCCACTGTTGCACTCATTCTAGTTGGAATAGTCATTTTTACCCCTCCACCATCCAGCACTTTCCCTACTGTTGCACTTGCTGGTGAGGGAATAGTCATTTTTATCCCTCAACCATCCAATTCTTTCCCTACTGTTGCACTCACTGGAGTAGGAATAGTAATTTTTACCCTTTCGCTTTCCAACACTTACTCTACGGTTGCACTCACTGGAGTGGGAACAGTAAATTTAATGTTTCCGCTATCCAGCCCTTACTCTACTTTTGCACTCACTGGAGTGGGAATAGTAAATTTTACCCCTCTGCTATCCAACATTTTCCCTACTGTTTCACTTACTGAGGTTGGAATAGTAAATGTAATTCCTCCGCTATCCAACACTTTCCCTACTGTTGAACTCACTGGAGTGGAAATAGTAATTTGTATCCCTCCGCTATCCAGCACTGTCCCTACTGTTGCACTCAATGGAGTGGGAATAGTTGTTTTTACCCCTCCGCTATCCAACACTTTCCCTACCGTTGCACTCACTCGAGTGGGAATACTAATGTTTACCCCTTCGCTATACAGCACGTTACCTACTGTTGCAGACACTGGAGTTGGAATAGTACATTTAATTCTTCCGGTATCCTACATTTAGCCTACTTTTGCACTCACTGGAGTGGGAATAGTACATTTTACCCCTCAGCTTACCAACGAATTCCCTACTCTTGCACTCACTGGAGTAGGAATAGTAACTTTTACACCTTCGCTGTACAGCACTGTCCCTACTCTTGCACTCACTGGAGTGGGAAAAGTAATTTTTACCCCCCCCCTATCCAGCACTGTCCCTACTGGTGCACTCGCTGGAGTGGGAATAGTTATCTTTACCCCTCCGCTATCCAACAGTTTCCCTACCGTTGCACTCATTCGAGTGGGTATAGTAATGTTTACCCCTTCCCTATCCAGCACGTTACCTACTGTTGCAGTCACTGGAGTTGGAATAGTAAATTTAATTCTTCCGCTAGCCAACATTTACCTTACCTTTGCACTCACTGGAGTGGGAATAGTACATTTTACCCCTCATATTTCCAACACTTTCCCTACTCTTGCACTCACTGGAGTGGGAATAGTAGCTTTTACCAATTTGCTATACAGCACTATCCCTACTTTTGCACTCACTGGAGTGGGAATAGTAATTTTTACCCCTCCGCAATCCATCACTTTCCCTACTGTTGCACTCACTGGAGTGGGAATAGTAATTTTTACCCTTTCACAATCCAACATTTTCTCTACTGTTGCAGTCACTGGAGGGGGAATAGTAATTTTTACCCCTCTACTATCCAACACTGTCCCTACTATTGCACTCACTGCAGTTGAAATAGTAATTTTTAGCCCGTCGCTGTCAAGCACTTTCCCCACTGTTGCACTCATTGTAGTTGGAACAGTAATTTTTACCCCTCCACTATCCAGCACTTTCCCTACTGTTGCACTTGCTGGAGAGGGAATAGTACATTTTACCCCTCATATTTCCAACACTTTCCCTACTCTTGCCGTCACTGGAGTGGGAATAGTAGTTTTTACCCCTACGCAATCCAACACTTTCCCTACTGTTGCACTCACTGGAGTGGGAATAGTAATTTTTACCCTTTCACTATCCAATACTTTCCCTACTGTTGTACTCACTTGAGTGGGAATAGTAGTTTTTAACCCTCCGCTATCCAATACTTTCCCTACTGTTACACTCACTGGAATGGGAATAGTAATTTTTACCCCTCTGATATCCAACACTTTCCCTACTGTTGTACTCACTCGAGTGGGAATAGTAATTTTTACCCTTTCGCTATCCAACACTTTTCCTACAGTTGCACTCACTGGAGTAGTAACAGTAATTTTACATTTTCCGCTGTCCAACATTTACTCTACTTTTGCACCCACTGAAGTGGGAATAGTAAATTTTACCCCTCTGCTATCCAACATTTTTCCTACTGTTACGCTCACTGGAGTTGGAAGAGTAAATTTAATTCCTCTGCTATTCAACACTTTCCCTACTGTTGCACTCACTGGAGTGGAAATAGTCATTTTTATCCCTCCGCTATCCAGCACTGTCCCTACTGTTGCACTCACTGGAATGGGAACAGTGATGTATACCCCACCACAATTCAAACTTTCCCTACTGTTGCACTCACTGGAATGGGAATGGTTGTTTTTACCCCTCCACTATCCAGTACTTTTCCTACTGTTGCACTCACTGGAGTGGGAATAGTAATTTTTACCCCTATGCTATCCAACACTTTCCCTACCGTTGCACTCACTTGATTGGGAATAGTAATGTTTACCCCTTCCCTTTCCAGCACGTTACCTACTGTTGCAGTCCATGGAGTGGAAATAGTAAATTTTACCCCTCAGGTATCCAGCACTTTCCCTACTTTTGCACTCACTGGAGTGGGAATAGTAACTCTTACCCCTACGCTATACAGCACTGTCCCTACTGTTGCACTCACTGGAGTGGGAATAGTCATGTTTACCCCTCTGCATTCCAACACTTTACCTACTGTGGCACTCACTGGAGTTGGAACAAGTAATGTTTACCCTCTCACTATCCAACATTTTCTCTACTGTTGCACTCACTGAAGTGGGAATAGTAATTTTTACACCTCTGCTATCCAGCACTTACACCACTGTTGCACTCATTGTAGTTGGAATAGTCATTTTTACCACTCCACCATCCAGCACTTTCCCTACTGTTGCACTTGCTGGAGAGGGAATAGTCATTTTTATCCCTCAGCCATCCAATTCTTTCCCTACTGTTGCACTCACTGGAGTAGGAATAGTACTTTTTACCCTTTCGCTTTCCAACACTTTCTCTACTGTTGCACTCACTGGAGTGGGAACAGTAAATTAAATTTTTCCGCTATCAAGCCCTTACTCTACTTTTGCACTCACTGGAGTGGGAATAGTAAATTTTACCCCTCTTCTATCCAACATTTTCCCTACTGTTGCACTCACTGGAGTGGAAATAGTAATTTGTATCCCTCCGCTATCCAGCACTGTCCCTACTGTTTCACTCAATGGAATGGGAATAGTAATTTTTACCCTTCCACAATCCAATATTTCCCTACTGTTGCACTCATTGGAGTGGGAATAGTTATTTTTACCCCTCCGCTATCCAACACTTTCCCTACCGTTGCACTCACTGGAGTAGGAATAGTAATTTTTACCCTTTCGCTTTCCAACACTTTCTCTACGGTTGCACTCACTGGAGTGGGAACATTAATTTTAATTTTTCCGCTATCCAGCCCTTACTCTACTTTTGCACTCACTGGAGTGAGAATAGTAATTTTTACCCCTCTGCTATCCAACATTTTCCCTACTGTTGCACTTACTGAAGTTGGAATAGTAAATATAATTCCTCCGCTATCCAACACTTTCCCTACTGTTGCACTCACTGGAGTGGAAATAGTAATTTGTATCCCTCCGCTATCCAGCAGTGTCCCTACTGTTGCACTCAATGGAGTGGGAATAGTAATGTTTACCCCTTCGCTATATAGCACGTTACCTACTGTTGCAGACACTGGAGTTGGAATAGTACATTTAATTCTTCCTGTATCCTACATTTAGCCTACTTTTGCACTCACTGGAGTGGGAATAGTACATTTTACCCCTCAGCTTACCAACACTTTCCGTACTCTTGCACTCATTGGAGTGGGAATAGTAACTTTTACACCTTTGCTGTACAGCACTGTCCCTACTCTTGCACTCACTGGAGTGGGAAAAGTAATTTTTACCCCCTCTATCCAGCACTGTCCCTACTGATGCACTCACTGGAGTGGGAATAGAGATTTTTACCCATCCACAATTCAATACTTTCCCTACTGTTTTTCACACCTTCGCTGTACAGCACTTTCCCTACTCTTGCACTCATTGGAGTGGAAATAGTAACTTTTACACCTTCGCTGTACAGCACTGTCCCTACTCTTGCACTCACTGGAGTGGGAAAAGTAATTTTTACCCCCCCATCCAGCACTGTCCCTACTGGTGCACTCACTGGAGTGGGAATAGAGATTTTTACCCATCCACAATTCAATAATTTCCCTACTGTTGCACTCAGTGGAGTCGGATTAGTAGTTTTAACCCATCCGCTATCCAATACTTTCCCTACTGTTGCACTCAGTGGAGTGGGAACACTAAATTAATTTTTTTTCGCTATCCAACATTTACTCTACTTTTGCACTCACTGAAGTGGGACTAGTAAATTTTACCCCTCTGCTATCCAACATATTCCCTGCTGCTGCACTGACTGAAGTTGGAATAGTACATTTAATTCCTCTGCTATCCAACACTTTCCCTATTGTTGCACTCACTGGAGTGGAAATAGTAATTTTTATCCCGCCGCTATCCAGCGCTGTCCCTACTGTTGCACTCAATGGAATGGGAATAGTAATTTTTACCCCTCCACAATCCAATATTTCCCTACTGTTGCACTCACTGGAGTGGGAATAGTTATATTCACCCCTCCGCTTCCAACACTATCCCTACCGTTGCACTCATTCGAGTAGGAATAGTAATGTTTACCCCTTCCCTATCCAGTACGTTACCTACTGTTGCACTCACTGGAGTGGGAATAGTAATTTTTACCCCTCCGCAATCCCACACTTTCCCTACTGTTGCACTCACTGGAGTGGGAATAGTAACTTTTACCCCTTCGCTGTACAGCACTGTCCCTACTGTTGCACTCACTGGAGCGGGAATAGTAATTTTTACCCCTCCGCAATCCCACACTTTCCCTACTGTTGCACTCTCTGGAGTGGGAATAGTAATTTTTACCCCTCTACTATCCAACACTTTCCCTACTATTACACTCACTGCAGTGGAAATAGTAATTTTTAGCCCATCGCTGTCAAGTACTTTCCCCACTGTGCACTCATTGCAGTTGGAATAGTCATTTTTACCCATCCTCTATCCAGCACTTTCCCTACTGTTGCACTTACTGGAGAGGAAATAGTAATTTTTACCCTTCAGCTATCCAATACTTTCCCTACTGTTGTACTCACTGGAGTGGGAATAGTAGTTATTACCCCTCCGCTATCCAATACTTTCCCTACTGTTGCACTCACGGGAGTGGTAAAAGTAAGTTACCCCTCTGCTATCCAACACTTTCCCTACTGTTGTACTCACTCGAGTGGGAATAGTCATATTTACCCTTTCGCTATCCAACGCTTTTCCTACTGTTGCACTCACTGAAGTGGGAACAGTAATTTTAAATTTTCCGCTATCCAACATTTACTCTAGTTTGGCACTCACTGAAGTGGGAATAGTAAACTTTACCCCCTGCTATCCAACATTTTCCCTACAGTTACCCCTTCACTATACAGCACTGTCCCTAATCTTGCACTATCTGGAGATCAAAAAGTAATTCCCCCCACACCCCGCTATCCAGCACTGTCCCTACTGGTGCACTCAATGGAGTGGGAATAGTGATTTTTAACCCTCTACAATCCAATACTTTCCCTACTGTTGCACTCACTGGAGTGGAAATAGTAATTTGTATCCCTCCGCTATCCAGCACTGTCCCTACTGTTGCACTCAATGGAATGGGAATAGTAATTTTTACACCTCCACAATCCAATATTTCCCTACTTTTGCACTCATTGGAGTGGGAATAGTTGTTTTTACCCCTCCGCTATCAACAATTTCCCTACCGTTGCACTCACTCGAGTGGGAATAGTAAATTTAATTCTTCCGGTATCCTACATTTACCCTACTTTTGCACTCACTGGAGTGGGAAAAGTAAGTTTTTATTCCCCCCACTATCCAGCACTGTCCCTACTGTTGCACTCACTGGAGTAGCAAAATTAATTTCTACCCTTTCGCTATCCAACACTTTCTCTACGGTTGCACTCACTGGTGTTGGAACAGTAAATTACATTTTTCCGCTATCCAACACTTACATTTGCACTCACTGAAGTGGGAATAGTAAGTTTTACCCCTCTGCTATCCAACATATTCCCTACTGTTGCACTTACTGAAGTTGGAATAGTAAATTTAATTCCTCCGCTATCCAACACTTTCCCTATTGTTGCACTCACTGGAGTGGAAATAGTAATTTGTATCCCGCCGCTATCCACCGCTGTCCCTACTGTTGCACTCAATGGAATGGGAATAGTAATTTTTACCCCTCCACAATCCAATATTTCCCTACTGTTGCACTCACTGGAGTGGGAATAGTTATCTTTACCCCTCCGCTATCCAACACTTTCCCTACCGTTGCACTCATTCGAGTGGGAATAGTAATGTTTACCCCTTCCCTATCCAGCATGTTACCTACTGTTGCAGTCACTGGAGTTGGAATAGTAAATTTAATTTTTCCGCTAGCCAACATTTACCCTACCTTTGCACTCACTGGAGTGGGAATAGTACATTTTACCCCTCATATATCCAACACTTTCCCTACTCTTGCACTCACTGGAGTGGGAATAGTAACTTTTACCCCTTCGCTATACAGCACTATCCCTACTCTTGCACCCACTGGAGTGGGAAAAGTAATTTTTACCCCTCCGCAATCCATCACTTTCCCTACTGTTGCACTCACTGGAGTGGGAATAGTAATTTTTACCCTTTCACTATCCAACATTTTCTCTACTGTTGCACTCGCTGGAGGGGGAATAGTAATTTTTACCCCTCTACTATCCAACACTTTGCCTACTATTGCACTCACTGCAGTTGAAATAGTAATTTTTAGCCCGTCGCTGTCAAGCACTTTCCCCACTGTTGCACTCATTGTAGTTGGAATAGTCATTTTTACCCCTCCACTATCCAGCACTTTCCCTACTGCTGCACTTGCTGGAGAGGGAATAGTACATTTTACCCCTCATATTTCCAACACTTTCCCTAGTCTTGCACTCACTGGAGTGGGAATAGTAACTTTTACCCCTTCGCTATACAGCACTATCCCTACTCTTGCGCTCACTGGAGTGGGAATAGTAATTTTTACCCCTACGCAATCCAACACTTTCCCTACTGCTGCACTCACTGGAGTGGGAATAGTAATTTTTACCCTTTAACTATCCAATACGTTCCCTACTGTTGCACTCACTGAAGTGGGAATAGTAAATTTTACCCCTCTGCTATCCAACATTTTTCCTACTGTTACACTCACTGGAGTTGGAAGAGTAAATGTAATTCCTCTGCTATTCAACACTTTCCCTACTGTTGCACTCACAGGAGTGGAAATAGTCATTTTTATCCCTCCGCTATCTTGCACTGTCCCTACTGTTGCACTCACTGGAATGGGAACAGTGATGTATACCCCACCACAATTCAACATTTCCCTACTGTTGCACTCACTGGAATGGGAATGTTTGTTTTTACCCCTCCACTATCCAATACTTTTCCTACTTTTGCACTCACTCGATTGGGAATAGTAATGTTTACCCCTTCCCTTTCCAGCACGTTACCTACTGTTGCAGTCCATGGAGTGGAACTAGTAAATTGTACCCCTCAGGTATCCAGCACTTTCCCTACTCTTGCACTCACTGGAGTGGGAATAGTAACTCTTACCCCTACGCTATACAGCACTGTCCCTACTGTTGCACTCACTGGAGTGTGAATAGTAATTTTTACCCCTCCGCAATCCAACACTTTACCTACTGTGGCACTCACTGGAGTGGGAATAGTAATGTTTACCCTCTCACTATCCAACATTTTCTCTACTGTTGCACTCACTTATGTTGGAATAGTAACTCTTACCCCTACGCTATTCAGCACTTTCCCTACTGTTGCACTTGCTGGAGAGGGAATAGTCATTTTTATCCCTCAGCCATCCAATTCTTTTCCTACTGTTGCACTCACTGGAGTAGGAATAGTAATGTTTACCCTTTCGCTTTCCAACACTTTCTCTACTGTTGCACTCACTGGAGTGGGAACAGTAAATTTAATTTTTCTGCTATCCAGCCCTTACTCTACTTTTGCACTCACTGGAGTGGGAATAGTAAATTTTACCCCTCTGCTATCCAAAATTTTCCCTACTGTTGCACTTACTTGAGTTGTAATAGTAAATGTAATTCCTCCGCTATCCAACACTTTCCCTACTGTTGCACTCACTGGAGTGGAAATAGTAATTTGTATCCCTCCGCTATCCAGCACTGTCCCTACTGTTTCACTTAATGGAATGGGAATAGTAATTTTTACCCTTCCAAAATCCAATATTTCCCTACTGTTGCACTCATTGGAGTGGGAATAGTTGTTTTTACCCCTCCGCTATAAAACACTTTCCCTACCGTTGCACTCACTCGAGTGGGATTACTAATGTTTGCCCCTTCGCTATACATCACGTTACCTACTTTTGCAGACACTGGAGTTGGAATAGTAAATTTAATTCTTCCGGCATCCTACATTTACTCTACTTTTGCACTCACTGGAGTGGGAATAGTATATTTTACCCCTCAGTTTACCAACACTTTCCCTACTCTTGCGCTCACTGGAGTGGGAATAGTAACTTTTACCCCTTCGCTGTACAGCACTGTCCCTACTCTTGCAATCACTGGAGTGGGAAAAGTTATTTCCCCCCCCCCCCCCTATCCAACACTGTCCCTACTGGTGCACTAACTGGAGTGGGAATAGAGATTTTTACCCATCCACAATCCAATACTTTCCCTACTGTTGCACTCACTGGAGTGGAAATAGTAATTTGTATCCCTCCGCTATCCAGCACTGTCCCTACTGTTGCACTCAATGGAATGGGAATAGTAATTTTTACACCTCCACAATCCAATATTTCCCTACTTTTGCACTCATTGGAGTGGGAATAGTTGTTTTTACCCCTCCGCTATCAACAATTTCCCTACCGTTGCACTCACTCGAGTGGGAATAGTAAATTTAATTCTTCCGGTATCCTACATTTACCCTACTTTTGCACTCACTGGAGTGGGAAAAGTAAGTTTTTATTCCCCCCACTATCCAGCACTGTCCCTACTGTTGCACTCACTGGAGTAGCAAAATTAATTTCTACCCTTTCGCTATCCAACACTTTCTCTACGGTTGCACTCACTGGTGTTGGAACAGTAAATTACATTTTTCCGCTATCCAACACTTACATTTGCACTCACTGAAGTGGGAATAGTAAGTTTTACCCCTCTGCTATCCAACATATTCCCTACTGTTGCACTTACTGAAGTTGGAATAGTAAATTTAATTCCTCCGCTATCCAACACTTTCCCTATTGTTGCACTCACTGGAGTGGAAATAGTAATTTGTATCCCGCCGCTATCCACCGCTGTCCCTACTGTTGCACTCAATGGAATGGGAATAGTAATTTTTACCCCTCCACAATCCAATATTTCCCTACTGTTGCACTCACTGGAGTGGGAATAGTTATCTTTACCCCTCCGCTATCCAACACTTTCCCTACCGTTGCACTCATTCGAGTGGGAATAGTAATGTTTACCCCTTCCCTATCCAGCATGTTACCTACTGTTGCAGTCACTGGAGTTGGAATAGTAAATTTAATTTTTCCGCTAGCCAACATTTACCCTACCTTTGCACTCACTGGAGTGGGAATAGTACATTTTACCCCTCATATATCCAACACTTTCCCTACTCTTGCACTCACTGGAGTGGGAATAGTAACTTTTACCCCTTCGCTATACAGCACTATCCCTACTCTTGCACCCACTGGAGTGGTAAAAGTAATTTTTACCCCTCCGCAATCCATCACTTTCCCTACTGTTGCACTCACTGGAGTGGGAATAGTAATTTTTACCCTTTCACTATCCAACATTTTCTCTACTGTTGCACTCGCTGGAGGGGGAATAGTAATTTTTACCCCTCTACTATCCAACACTTTGCCTACTATTGCACTCACTGCAGTTGAAATAGTAATTTTTAGCCCGTCGCTGTCAAGCACTTTCCCCACTGTTGCACTCATTGTAGTTGGAATAGTCATTTTTACCCCTCCACTATCCAGCACTTTCCCTACTGCTGCACTTGCTGGAGAGGGAATAGTACATTTTACCCCTCATATTTCCAACACTTTCCCTAGTCTTGCACTCACTGGAGTGGGAATAGTAACTTTTACCCCTTCGCTATACAGCACTATCCCTACTCTTGCGCTCACTGGAGTGGGAATAGTAATTTTTACCCCTACGCAATCCAACACTTTCCCTACTGCTGCACTCACTGGAGTGGGAATAGTAATTTTTACCCTTTAACTATCCAATACGTTCCCTACTGTTGCACTCACTGAAGTGGGAATAGTAAATTTTACCCCTCTGCTATCCAACATTTTTCCTACTGTTACACTCACTGGAGTTGGAAGAGTAAATGTAATTCCTCTGCTATTCAACACTTTCCCTACTGTTGCACTCACAGGAGTGGAAATAGTCATTTTTATCCCTCCGCTATCTTGCACTGTCCCTACTGTTGCACTCACTGGAATGGGAACAGTGATGTATACCCCACCACAATTCAACATTTCCCTACTGTTGCACTCACTGGAATGGGAATGTTTGTTTTTACCCCTCCACTATCCAATACTTTTCCTACTTTTGCACTCACTCGATTGGGAATAGTAATGTTTACCCCTTCCCTTTCCAGCACGTTACCTACTGTTGCAGTCCATGGAGTGGAACTAGTAAATTGTACCCCTCAGGTATCCAGCACTTTCCCTACTCTTGCACTCACTGGAGTGGGAATAGTAACTCTTACCCCTACGCTATACAGCACTGTCCCTACTGTTGCACTCACTGGAGTGTGAATAGTAATTTTTACCCCTCCGCAATCCAACACTTTACCTACTGTGGCACTCACTGGAGTGGGAATAGTAATGTTTACCCTCTCACTATCCAACATTTTCTCTACTGTTGCACTCACTTATGTTGGAATAGTAACTCTTACCCCTACGCTATTCAGCACTTTCCCTACTGTTGCACTTGCTGGAGAGGGAATAGTCATTTTTATCCCTCAGCCATCCAATTCTTTTCCTACTGTTGCACTCACTGGAGTAGGAATAGTAATGTTTACCCTTTCGCTTTCCAACACTTTCTCTACTGTTGTACTCACTGGAGTGGGAACAGTAAATTTAATTTTTCTGCTATCCAGCCCTTACTCTACTTTTGCACTCACTGGAGTGGGAATAGTAAATTTTACCCCTCTGCTATCCAAAATTTTCCCTACTGTTGCACTTACTTGAGTTGTAATAGTAAATGTAATTCCTCCGCTATCCAACACTTTCCCTACTGTTGCACTCACTGGAGTGGAAATAGTAATTTGTATCCCTCCGCTATCCAGCACTGTCCCTACTGTTTCACTTAATGGAATGGGAATAGTAATTTTTACCCTTCCAAAATCCAATATTTCCCTACTGTTGCACTCATTGGAGTGGGAATAGTTGTTTTTACCCCTCCGCTATAAAACACTTTCCCTACCGTTGCACTCACTCGAGTGGGATTACTAATGTTTGCCCCTTCGCTATACATCACGTTACCTACTTTTGCAGACACTGGAGTTGGAATAGTAAATTTAATTCTTCCGGCATCCTACATTTACTCTACTTTTGCACTCACTGGAGTGGGAATAGTATATTTTACCCCTCAGTTTACCAACACTTTCCCTACTCTTGCGCTCACTGGAGTGGGAATAGTAACTTTTACCCCTTCGCTGTACAGCACTGTCCCTACTCTTGCAATCACTGGAGTGGGAAAAGTTATTTCCCCCCCCCCCCCCTATCCAACACTGTCCCTACTGGTGCACTAACTGGAGTGGGAATAGAGATTTTTACCCATCCACAATCCAATACTTTCCCTACTTTTGCACTCACTGGAGTGGGAACACTAAATTTTTTTTTTTTCGCTATCCAACATTTACTCTACATTTGCATTCACTGGAGTGGGAATAATACATTTTACCCCTTCGCTATCCAACACTTTCCCTACTGTTGCACTTACTGGAGTGGGATTAGTAATTTTTACCGCTCCGCTATCCAGCACTGTCCCTACTGTTGCACTCACTGGAGTAGGAATAGTAATTTTTACCCTTTCGCTATCCAACACTTTCTCTACGGTTGCACTCACTGGAGTGGGAACAGTAAATTTAATTTTTCCGCTATCCAACACTTACTCTACTTTTGCACTCACTGAAGTGGGAATAGTAAATGTTACCCCTCTGCTATCCAACATATTCCCTACTGTTGCACTTACTGATGTTGGAATAGTAAATGTAATTCCTCCACTATCCAACCCTTTTCCTAGTGTTGCATTCACTGGAGTGGAAATAGTAATTTGTATCCCTCCGCTATCCAGCGCTTTCCATACTGTTGCACTCAATGGAATGGGAATAGTAATTTTTACCCCTCCACAATCCAATATTTCCCTACTGTTGCACTCACTGGAGTGGGAATAGTTGTTTTTACGCCTCCGCTATCCAACACTTTCCCTACCGTTGCACTCACTCGAGTGGGAATAGTAATGTTTTACCCCTTCCGTATCCAGAACGTTAGCTACAGTTGCAGTCACTGGAGTTGGAATAGTAAATTTAATTCTTCCGCTATCTGACATTTACCCTACTTTTGCACTCACTGGAGTGGGAATAGTACAGTTTACCCCTCAGCTTTCCACCACTTTCCCTACTCTTGCACTCACTGGAGTGGGAATAGTAACTTTTACCCATTCGCTATACAGCACTGTCCCTACTCTTGCACTCACTGGAGTGGAAAAAGTAATTTTTACCCACCCCCCATCCAGCACTGTCCCTACTGGTGCACTCACTGGAGTGGGAATAGAGATGTTTACCCATCCACAATGCAATACTTTCCCTACTGTTGCACTCACTGGAGTGGGAACAGTACATTAAAATTTTTTCGCTATCCAACATTTACTCTACTTTTGCATTCACTGGAGTGGGAATAGTAAATTTTACCCCTCTGCTATCCAACACTTTCCCTACTGTTGCTCTCACTGGAGTGGGATTAGTAATTTTTACCCCTCTGCTATCCAGCAATGTCCCTACTGTTGCACTCACTGGAGTGGGAATAGTTCTTTTTACCCCTCCGCTATCCGACTCTTTCCCTACCATTACACTCACTCGAGTGGGAATATTAATGTTTACCCCTTCCCTATACAACACTTTCCCTATTGTTGCACTCACTGGAGTGGAAATAGTAATTTGTATCCATCCGCTATCCAGCGCTGCCCCTACTGTTGCACTCAAGGGAATGGGAAAAGTAATTTTTACCCCTCCACCATACAATATTTCCCTACTGTTGCACTCACTGGAGTGGGAATGGTTGGTTTTTACCCCTCCACTATCCAATTATTTTCCTACTGTTGCACTCACTGGAGTGGGAATAGTAATTTTTACCCATACGCTATCCAACACTTTCACTACCATTGCACTCACTCGAGTGGGAATAGTAATGTTTACCCCTTCCCTTTCCAGCACGTTACCTACTGTTGCAGTCACTGGAGTTGGAATAGTAAATTTAATTCTTCCACTCTCCTACATTTAGCCTACTCTTGCACTCACTGGAGTGGGAATAGCAAATTTTACCCCTCAGCTATCGAACACTCTCCCTACTCTTACACCCACTGGAGTGGGAATAGTAACTTTTACCCCTTCGCTGTACAGCACTGTCCCTATTGTTGCACTCACTGGAGTGGGAATAGTTCTTTCTACCCCTCCGCTATCCAACACTTTCCCTACCGTTGCACTCACTCAAGTGGGAATAGTAATGTTTACCCCTTCCCTATCCAGCACGTTACCTACTGTTGCAGTCACTGGAGTTGGAATAGTAAATTTAATTCTTCTGCTATCTGACATTTACCCTACCTTTGCACTCACTGGAGTGGGAATAGTAAATTTTACCCCTCAGCTTTCCAAAAATGTCCCTACTCTTGCACTCACTGGAGTGGGAATAGTAATTTTTACCCCTCCGCAATCCCACAGTTTCCCTACTGTTGCACTTACTGGAGTGGGAATAGCACTTTTTACCCTTTCACTAGCCAACATTTTCTCTACTGGTGCACTCGCTGGAGTGGGAATAGTAATTTTTACCCCTCCGCAATCCCACACTTTCCCTACTGTTGCACTCACTGGAGTGGGAATAGTTATTTTTACCCTTTCACTAGCCAACATTTTCTCTACTATTACACTCACTGCAGTGGAAATAGTAATTGTTAGCCCGTAGCTGTCAAACACATTTCCCACTGTGCACTCTTTGCAGTTGGAATAGTCAATTTTACCCCTCCTCTATCCAGCACTTTCCCTACTGTTGCACTTGCTGGAGAGGAAATAGTAATTTTTACCCCTCAGCTATCCAATACTTTCACTACTGTTGTACTCACTGGAGTGGGAATAGTAGTTTTTACCCCTCCGCAATCCCACACTTTCCCTACTGATGCACTCACTGGAGTGGGAATAGTAAGTTACCCCTCTGCTATCCAACACTTTCCCTACTGTTGTACTCACTCGAGTGGGAATAGTAATTTTTACCCTTTCGCTATCCAACACTTTTCCTACTGTTGCACTCACTGGAGTGGTAACAGTAATTTTAAATTTTCTGCTATCCAACATTTACTCTACTTTTGCACTCACTGAAGTTGGAATAGTAAATTTTACCCCTCTGCTATCCAACATTTTCCCTACTGTTACACTCACTGGAGTTGGAAGAGTAAATTTAATTCCTCGGCTATCCAACACTTTCCTTACTGTTTCACTCACTGGAGTGGAAATAGTCGTTTTCATCTCTCCGCTATCCAGCACTGTCCCTACTGTTGCACTCACTGGAAAGGGAACAGTGATGTTTACCCCACCACAATTTAATATTTCTCTACTGTTGCACTCACTAAAATGGGAATGGTTGTTTTTACCCCTCCACTATCCAATACTTTTTCTACTGTTGCACTCACTGGAGTGGGAATAGTAATTTTTAGCCCGTCGCTATAAAGCACTTTTTCTACTGTTGCACTCATTGGAGTGGAAATAGTAATTTTTACACCACTGCTACCCAGCACTTACCCCACTGTTGCACTCATTGTAGTTGGAATAGTCATTTTTACCCCTGCACCATCCAGCACTTTCCCTACTGTTGCACTTGCTGGAGAGGGAATAGTAATTTTTATCCCTCAGCCATCCAATTATTTCCCTACTGTTGCACTCACTGGAGTGGGAACAGCAGTTTTTACCCCTCCGCTATCCAATAGTTTCCCTACTGTTGCACTCACTGGAGGGGGAATAGTAATTTGTACCCCTCCGCTATCCAACACTTTCCTTACTGTTGCACTCATTTGAGTGGGAATAGTACTGTTTACCCCTTCCCTACCCAGCATTTTCCCTACTGTTGCACTCACTGGAGTTGGAATAGTAAATTTAATTCTTCTGCTATCCAACATGTACCCTACCTTTGCACTCACTGGAGTGGGAATGGTAAACTTTACGCCTTCGCTGTCCAATACTTTCCCTACTGTTGCACTCACTGGAGTGGGAAAAGTACATTGAATTCTTCAGCTATCTGACATTTTCTCTACTGTTTCACTCACTGGAGTAGGAATAGTAATTTTTGACCCCTCCTCAATCCAACACTTTTTCTACTATTGCACTCACTGGAGTGGGAATAGTAATTTTTAGCCCATCGCTATCAAGCACTTTTTGTACTGTTGCACTCATTGGAGTGGGAATACTAATTGTTATACCTCCGCTATCCAGCACTTTCCCCACTGTTGCACTCATTGTAGTTAAAATATTCATTTTTACCCATCCACTATCCAGCACGTTCCCTACTGTTGCACTTGCTGGAGAGGGAATTGTAATTTTTACCCCTCAGCTATCCAATACTTTCCCTACTGTTGCACTCACTGGAGTGGGAATAGTAGTTTTTACCCCTCCGCTATTAAATACTTTCCCTACTGTTGCACTCACTGGAGTGGGAATAGTAATTTTTACCCCTCCGCTATCCAACACTTTCTCTACTGTTGCACTCACTCGAGTGGAAATACTAATGTTTACTTCTTCCCTATCCAGCATTTTCCCTACTGTTGCACTCACTGGAGTGGGAACAGTACATTACATTTTTTTCGCTATCCTACATTTACTCTACTTTTGCATTCACTGGAGTGGAAATAGTAAATTTTACCCCTCTGCTATCCAACACTTTCCCTACTGTTGCACTCACTGGAGTGGGATTAGTAATTTTTACCCCTCTGCTATCCAGCACTGTCCCTACTGTTGCACTCACTGGAGTAGGAATAGTAATTTTTACCATTTTGTTATCCAAAACTTTCTCTAGTGTTGCACTCACTGGAGTGGGAACAGTAGATTTAATTTTTCCGCTATCCAACACTTACTCTACTTTTTCACTCACTGAAGTGGGAATAGTACATTTTACCCCTCTGCTATCCAACATTTTCCCTACTGTTGCACTTACTGAAGTTGGAATAATAAAGGTAATTCCTCCGCTATCCAACACTTTCCCTAATGTTGCACTCACTGGAGTGGAAATAGTAATTTGTATCCCTCCGCCATTCAACACTGTCCTTACTGTTGCACTCAATGGAATGGGAATAGTAATTTTTACCCCTCCACAATCCAATATTTCCCTACTGTTGCACTCACTGGAGTGGGAATAGTTGTTTTTAACCCCTCCGCTATCCAACATATTCCCTGCCGTTGCACTTACTGAAGTTGGAATAGTAAATGTAATTCCTCCGCTATCCAACACTTTCCCTATTGTTGCACTCACTGGAGTGGAAATAGTAATTTTTACCCTTGCGCTATCCAACACTTTCCCTAATGTTGCACTCACTGGAGTGGAAATAGTAATTTGTATCTTTCCGCTATTCAACACTGTCCTTACTGTTGCACTCAATGGAATGGGAATAGTAATTTTTACCCCTCCACAATCCAATATTTCCCTACTGTTGCACTCACTGGAGTGGGAATAGTTTTTTTTAACCCCTCCGCTATCCAACATATTCCCTACCGTTGCACTTACTGAAGTTGGAATAGTAAATGTAATTCCTCCGCTATCCAACACTTTCCCTATCGTTGCACTAACTGGAGTGGAAATAGTAATTTGTATCCATCCGCTATCCAGCGCTGTCCCTACTGTTGCACTCAATGGAATGGGAAAAGTAATTTTTACCCCTCCACAAAACAATATTTCCCTACTGTTGCACTCACTGGAGTGGGAATAGTAATTTTTACCCTTTCGCTATCCAACACTTTTCCTACTGTTGCACTCACTGGAGTGGTAACAGTAATTTTAAATTTTCTGCTATCCAACATTTACTCTACTTTTGCACTCACTGGAGTGGGAATAGTAATTTTTACCCTTCTGCTATCCAACATTTTCCCTACTATTACACTCACTGCAGTGGAAATAGTAATTGTTAGCCCGTCGCTGTCAAGCACTTTCCCCACTGTGCACTCTTTGCAGTTGGAATATCATTTTTACCCCTCCTCTATCCAGCACTTTCCCTACTGTTGCGCTTGCTGGAGAGGAAATAGTAATTTTTACCCCTCAGCTATCCAATACTTTCCCTACTGTTGTACTCACTGGAGTGGGAATAGTAGTTTTTACCCCTCCGCAATCCCACACTTTCCCTACTGTTGCACTCCCTGGAGTGGGAATAGTAAGTTACCCCTCTGCTATCCAACACTTTCCCTACTGTTTTACTCACTCGAGTGGGAATAGTAATTTTTACCCTTTTGCTATCCAACACTTTTCCTACTGTTGCACTTACTGGAGTGGTAACAGTAATTTTAAATTTTCTGCTATCCAACATTTACTCTACTTTTGCACTCACTGAAGTGGGAATAGTACATTTTACCCCTCTGCTATCCAACATTTTCCCTACTGTTACACTCACTGGAGTTGGAAGAGTAAATGTAATTCCTCGGCTATCCAACACTTTCCTTACTGTTGCACTCACTGGAGTGGAAATAGTCATTTTTATCTCTCCGCTATCCATCACTGTCCCTACTGTTGCACTCACTGGAAAGGGAACAGTGATGTTTACCCCACCACAATTCAATATTTCTCTACTGTTGCACTCACTGGAATGGGAATGGTTGTTTTTACCCCCCCACTATCCAATACTTTTTCTACTGTTGCACTCACTGGAGTGGGAATAGTAGTTTTTAGCCCGTCGCTATCAAGCACTTTTTCTACTGTTGCACTCATTGGAGTGGAAATATTAATGTTTACACCTCTGCTATTCAGCACTTACCCCACTGTTGCACTCATTGTAGTTGGAATAGTCATTTTTACCCCTCCACCATCCAGCACTTTCCCTACTGTTGCACTTGCTGGAGAGGGAATAGTAATTTTTATCCCTCAGCCATCCAATTCTTTCCCTACTGTTGCACTCACTGGAGTGGGAACCTTAGTTTTTACCCCTCCGCTATCCAATACTTTCCCTACTGTTGCACTCACTGGAGGGGTGTTGGAGCCGGCCTCGTGGCATGGTCCTGTTCCCCCTCGCCAAACCGCACGAGGTCCCCTGCACCTCGGGGCTCCTTCATTTTGGATTGTACGTAACTCTGCGCACCAGCCTACGTGACCCCGCTCAACCCGGCCTCGGCCCCAGCAAGCCCGACATCAAGGCACCAACAACTGGCCAGGGGGTACCACGTGAATGCTTCCCCACTCCCGGCGGAGGGCAGTATCGATGGGACCCCCAACCGTCCTCCCACACCTAGGTGCGATCGCCCCACAGCTCTCCTGGGCCTTGCGCCTCTCCTGCTGAGCGTCTGGCTGCTCCCGACCCGGCCTCTCCGCCCCCCGGGCGCAAGGGTCCGGACATCAAAGGGCTCCAGACCTATATCTGGGGCGACCCTGCAACAGGACAGCAGTTGTATCCCGGAGTCAAGAGCCCTGCTGATCGGATCGCGGCTGACCCTACGGAGAAAGAATCATCCTGGAACCACGCTCTGAGCCTTGCTGACTACGTCGCGGCTCCACCGTGCTTAAAGAACTTCACAAACCTTTGGGTCCCTGCTGACGCTGTCGCGGCCCGACCTTGTTGAACTTGCCATCAGAGCCTATACAACACTTTCCCTACCGTTGCACTCACTCGAGTGGGATTACTAATGTTTGCCCCTTCTCTATACATCACGTTACCTACTTTTGCAGACACTGGAGTTGGAATAGTAAATTTAATTCTTCCGGCATCCTACATTTACCCTACTTTTGCACTCACTGGAGAGGGAATAGTATATTTTACCCCTCAGTTTACCAACACTTTCCTTACTCTTGCGCTCACTGGAGTGGGAATAGTAACTTTTACCCCTTCGCTGTACAGCACTGTCCCTACTCTTGCACTCACTGTAGTGGGAAAAGTTATTTCCCCCCCCCCCCCTATCCAACACTATCCCTACTGGTGCACTAACTGGAGTGGGAATAGAGATTTTTACCCATCCACAATCCAATACTTTCCCTACTTTTGCACTCACTGGAGTGGGAACACTAAATTTTTTTTTTTTCGCTATCCAACATTTACTCTACATTTGCATTCACTGGAGTGGGAATAATACATTTTACCCCTTCGCTATCCAACACTTTCCCTACTGTTGCACTTACTGGAGTGGGATTAGTAATTTTTACCGCTCCGCTATCCAGCACTGTCCCTACTGTTGCACTCACTGGAGTAGGAATAGTAATTTTTACCCTTTCGCTATCCAACACTTTCTCTACGGTTGCACTCACTGGAGTGGGAACAGTAAATTTAATTTTTCCGCTATCCAACACTTACTCTACTTTTGCACTCACTGAAGTGGGAATAGTAAATTTTACCCCTCTGCTATCCAACATATTCCCTACTGTTGCACTTACTGATGTTGGAATAGTAAATGTAATTCCTCCACTATCCAACACTTTTCCTAGTGTTGCATTCACTGGAGTGGAAATAGTAATTTGTATCCCTCCGCTATCCAGCGCTTTCCATACTGTTGCACTCAATGGAATGGGAATAGTAATTTTTACCCCTCCACAATCCAATATTTCCCTACTGTTGTACTCACTGGAGTGGGAATAGTTGTTTTTACGCCTCCGCTATCCAACACTTTCCCTACCGTTGCACTCACTCGAGTGGGAATAGTAATGTTTTACCCCTTCCGTATCCAGAACGTTAGCTACAGTTGCAGTCACTGTAGTTGGAATAGTAAATTTAATTCTTCCGCTATCTGACATTTACCCTACTTTTGCACTCACTGGAGTGGGAATAGTACAGTTTACCCCTCAGCTTTCCAACACTTTCCCTACTCTTGCACTCACTGGAGTGGGAATAGTAACTTTTACCCATTCGCTATACAGCACTGTCCCTAATCTTGCACTCACTGGAGTGGAAAAAGTAATTTTTACCCACCCCCCATCCAGCACTGTCCCTACTGGTGCACTCACTGGAGTGGGAATAGAGATGTTTACCCATCCACAATGCAATACTTTCCCTACTGTTGCACTCACTGGAGTGGGAACAGTACATTAAATTTTTTTCGCTATCCAACATTTACTCTACTTTTGCATTCACTGGAGTGGGAATAGTAAATTTTACCCCTCTGCTATCCAACACTTTCCCTACTGTTGCTCTCACTGGAGTGGGATTAGTCATTTTTACCCCTCTGCTATCCAGCAATGTCCCTACTATTGCACTCACTGGAGTGGGAATAGTTCTTTTTACCCCTCCGCTATCCGACTCTTTCCCTACCGTTGCACTCACTCGAGTGGGAATATTAATGTTTACCCCTTCCCTATACAACACTTTCCCTATTGTTGCACTCACTGGAGTGGAAATAGTAATTTGTATCCATCCGCTATCCAGCGCTGCCCCTACTGTTGCACTCAATGGAATGGGAAAAGTAATTTTTACCCCTCCACCATACAATATTTCCCTACTGTTGCTCTCACTGGAGTGGGAATGGTTGTTTTTACCCCTTCACTGTCCAATTATTTTCCTACTGTTGCACTCACTGGAGTGGGAATAGTAATTTTTACCCATACGCTATCCAACACTTTCACTACCATTGCACTCACTCGAGTGGGAATAGTAATGTTTACCCCTTCCCTTTCCAGCACGTTACCTACTGTTGCAGTCACTGGAGTTGGAATAGTAAATTTAATTCTTCCGCTATCCTACATTTAGCCTACTCTTGCACTCACTGGAGTGGGAATAGCAAATTTTACCCCTCAGCTATCGAACACTTTCCCTACTCTTACACCCACTGGAGTGGGAATAGTAACTTTTACCCCTTCGCTGTACAGCACTGTCCCTATTGTTGCACTCACTGGAGTGGGAATAGTTCTTTCTACCCCTCCGCTATCCAACACTTTCCCTACCGTTGCACTCACTCAAGTGGGAATAGTAATGTTTACCCCTTCCCTATCCAGCACGTTACCTACTGTTGCAGTCACTGGAGTTGGAATAGTAAATTTAATTCTTCTGCTATCTGACATTTACCCTACCTTTGCACTCACTGGAGTGGGAATAGTAAATTTTACCCCTCAGCTTTCCAAAAATGTCCCTACTCTTGCACTCACTGGAGTGGGAATAGTAGCTTTTACCCCTTCGCTATACAGCACTATCCCTACTCTTGCACTCACTGGAGTGGGAATAGTAATTTTTACCCCTCCGCAATCCCACAGTTTCCCTACTGTTGCACTTACTGGAGTGGGAATAGCACTTTTTACCCTTTCACTAGCCAACATTTTCTCTACTGTTGCACTCGCTGGAGTGGGAATAGTAATTTTTACCCCTCCGCAATCCCACACTTTCCCTACTGTTGCACTCACTGGAGTGGGAATAGTTATTTTTACCCTTTCACTAGCCAACATTTTCTCTACTATTACACTCACTGCAGTGGAAATAGTAATTGTTAGCCCGTAGCTGTCAAACACTTTTCCCACTGTGCACTCTTTGCAGTTGGAATAGTCATTTTTACCCCTCCTCTATCCAGCACTTTCCCTACTGTTGCACTTGATGGAGAGGAAATAGTAATTTTTACCCCTCAGCTATCCAATACTTTCACTACTATTGTACTCACTGGAGTGGGAATAGTAGTTTTTACCCCTCCGCAATCCCACACTTTCCCTACTGATGCACTCACTGGAGTGGGAATAGTAAGTTACCCCTCTGCTATCCAACACTTTCCCTACTGTTGTACTCACTTGAGTGGGAATAGTAATTTTTACCCTTTCGCTATCCAACACTTTTCCTACTGTTGCACTCACTGGAGTGGTAACAGTAATTTTAAATTTTCTGCTATCCAACATTTACTCTACTTTTGCACTCACTGAAGTTGGAATAGTAAATTTTACCCCTCTGCTATCCAACATTTTCCCTACTGTTACACTCACTGGAGTTGGAAGAGTAAATTTAATTCCTCGGCTATCCAACACTTTCCTTACTGTTTCACTCACTGGAGTGGAAATAGTCGTTTTCATCTCTCCGCTATCCAGCACTGTCCCTACTGTTGCACTCACTGGAAAGGGAACAGTGATGTTTACCCCACCACAATTCAATATTTCTCTACTGTTGCACTCACTGAAATGGGAATGGTTGTTTTTACCCCTCCACTATCCAATACTTTTTCTACTGTTGCACTCACTGGAGTGGGAATAGTAATTTTTAGCCCGTCGCTATCAAGCACTTTTTCTACTGTTGCACTCATTGGAGTGGAAATAGTAATTTTTACACCTCTGCTACCCAGCACTTACCCCACTGTTGCACTCATTGTAGTTGGAATAGTCATTTTTACCCCTGCACCATCCAGCACTTTCCCTACTGTTGCACTTGCTGGAGAGGGAATAGTAATTTTTATCCCTCAGCCATCCAATTATTTCCCTACTGTTGCACTCACTGGAGTGGGAACAGCAGTTTTTACCCCTCCGCTATCCAATAGTTTCCCTACTGTTGCACTCATTTGAGTGGGAATAGTACTGTTTACCCCTTCCCTACCCAGCATTTTCCCTACTGTTGCACTCACTGGAGTTGGAATAGTAAATTTAATTCTTCTGCTATCCAACATGTACCCTACCTTTGCACTCACTGGAGTGGGAATGGTAAACTTTACGCCTCCGCTGTCCAATACTTTCCCTACTGTTGCACTCACTGGAGTGGGAAAAGTACATTGAATTCTTCAGCTATCTGACATTTTCTCTACTGTTTCACTCACTGGAGTAGGAATAGTAATTTTTGACCCATCCTCAATCCAACACTTTTTCTACTATTGCACTCACTGGAGTGAGAATAGTAATTTTTAGCCCATCGCTATCAAGCACTTTTTGTACTGTTGCACTCATTGGAGTGGGAATACTAATTGTTATACCTCCGCTATCCAGCACTTTCCCCACTGTTGCACTCATTGTAGTTAAAATAGTTATTTTTACCCATCCACTATCCAGCACGTTCCCTACTGTTGCACTTGCTGGAGAGGGAATTGTAGTTTTTACCCCTCAGCTATCCAATACTTTCCCTTTCCCTACTGTTGCACTCACAGGAGTGGGAATAGTAGTTTTTACCCCTCCGCTATCCAATACTTTCCCTACTGTTGCACTCACTGGAGTGGGAATAGTAATTTTTACCCCTCCGCTATCCAACACTTTCTCTACTGTTGCACTCACTCGAGTGGAAATACTAATGTTTGCTTCTTCCCTATCCAGCATTTTCCCTACTGTTGCACTCACTGGAGTGGGAACAGTACATTACATTTTTTTCGCTATCCTACATTTACTCTACTTTTGCATTCACTGGAGTGGAAATAGTAATTTTTACCCCTCTGCTATCCAGCACTGTCCCTACTGTTGCACTCACTGGAGTAGGAATAGTAATTTTTACCATTTTGTTATCCAAAACTTTCTCTAGTGTTGCACTCACTGGAGTGGGAACAGTAGATTTAATTTTTCCGCTATCCAACACTTACTCTACTTTTTCACTCACTGAAGTGGGAATAGTACATTTTACCCCTCCGCTATCCAACACTTTCCCTATTGTTGCACTCACTGGAGTGGAAATAGTAAGTTTTTACCCTTGCGCTATCCAACACTTTCCCTAATGTTGCACTCACTGGAGTGGAAATAGTAATTTGTATCCCTCCGCTATTCAACACTGTCCTTACTGTTGCACTCAATGGAATGGGAATAGTGATTTTTACCCCTCCACAATCCAATATTTCCCTACTGTTGCACTCACTGGAGTGGGAATAGTTTTTTTTAACCCCTCCGCTATCCAACATATTCCCTACCGTTGCACTTACTGAAGTTGGAATAGTAAATGTAATTCCTCCGCTATCCAACACTTTCCCTATCGTTGCACTAACTGGAGTGGAAATAGTAATTTGTATCCATCCGCTATCCAGCGCTGTCCCTACTGTTGCACTCAATGGAATGGGAAAAGTAATTTTTACCCCTCCACAATACAATATTTCCCTACTGTTGCACTCACTGGAGTGGGAATAGTAATTTTTACCCTTTCGCTATCCAACACTTTCCTACTGTTGCACTCACTGGAGTGGTAACAGTAATTTAAAATTTCCTGCTATCCAACATTTACTCTACTTTTGCACTCACTGGAGTGGGAATAGTAATTTTTACCCTTCTGCTATCCAAAACATTTTCCCTACTATTACACTCACTGCAGTGGAAATAGTAATTGTTAGCCCGTCGCTGTCAAGCACTTTCCCCACTGTGCACTCTTTGCAGTTGGAATAGTCATTTTTACCCCTCCTCTATCCAGCACTTTCCCTACTGTTGCACTTGCTGGAGAGGAAATAGTAATTTTTACCCCTCAGCTATCCAATACTTTCCCTACTGTTGTACTCACTGGAGTGGGAATAGTAAGTTACCCCTCTGCTATCCAACACTTTCCCTACTGTTTTACTCACTCGAGTGGGAATAGTAATTTTTACCCTTTCGCTATCCAACACTTTTCCTACTCTTGCACTCACTGGAGTGGGAACAGTAATTTTAAATTTTCTGCTATCCAACATTTACTCTACTTTTGCACTCACTGAAGTGGGAATAGTACATTTTACCCCTCTGCTATCCAACATTTTCCCTACTGTTACACTCACTGGAGTTGGAAGAGTAAATTTAATTCCTCGGCTATCCAACACTTTCCTTACTGTTGCACTCACTGGAGTGGAAATAGTCATTTTTATCTCTCCGCTATCCATCACTGTCCCTACTGTTGCACTCACTGGAAAGGGAACAGTGATGTTTACCCCACCACAATTCAATATTTCTCTACTGTTGCACTCACTGGAATGGGAATGGTTGTTTTTACCCCCCCACTATCCAATACTTTTTCTACTCTTGCACTCACTGGAGTGGGAATAGTAGTTTTTAGCCTGTCGCTATCAAGCACTTTTTCTACTGTTGCACTCATTGGAGTGGAAATATTAATGTTTACACCTCTGCTATTCAGCACTTACCCCACTGTTGCACTCATTGTAGTTGGAATAGTCATTTTTACCCCTCCACCATCCAGCACTTTCCCTACTGTTGCACTTGCTGGAGAAGGAATAGTAATTTTTATCCCTCAGCCATCCAATTCTTTCCCTACTGTTGCACTCACTGGAGTGGGAACCTTAGTTTTTACCCCTCCGCTATCCAATACTTTCCCTACTGTTGCACTCACTGGAGGGGTGTTGGAGCCGGCCTCGTGGCGTGGTCCTGTTCCCCCTCGCCAAGCCGCACGAGGTCCCCTGCACCTCGGGGCTCCTCCATTTTGGATTGTACGTAACTCTGCGCACCAGCCTACGTGACCCCGCTCAACCCGGCCTCGGCCCCAGCAAGCCCGACATCAAGGCACCAACAACTGGCCAGGGGGTACCACGTGAACGCTTCCCCACTCCCGGCGGAGGGCAGTATCGATGGGACCCCCAACCGTCCTCCCACACCTAGGTGCGATCGCCCCACAGCTCTCCTGGGCCTTGCGCCTCTCCTGCTGAGCGTCTGACCGCTCCCGACCCGGCCTCTCCGCCCCCCGGGCGCAAGGGTCCGGACATCAAAGGGCTCCAGACCTATATCTGGGGCGACACTGCAACAGGACAGCAGTTGTATCCCGGAGTCAAGAGCCCTGCTGATCGGATCGCGGCTGACCCTACGGAGAAAGACTCATCCTGGAACCACGCTCTGAGCCTTGCTGACTACGTCGCGGCTCCACCGTGCTTAAAGAACTTCACAAACCTTTGGGGCCCTGCTGACGCTGTCGCCGCCTGACCTTGTTGAACTTGCCATCAGAGCCCAGCTGACCTCGTCGCGGCTCGACGAGGTCAGCTGGGCTCTGATCAGCCGACTGATGGGTCAGCACCCGGGTCCCCCGGAACCCTGTGGGGGACTACCAACGGAGTACCACGGGACCTCCTCGCCAGCGGGGCGGAGGAGGAGGGTCCCACCGCAGTCGAGAATTCCCGGCCGGGCCGCCCCGAAGCCAGCCACAAGGCCAAGCCGCCAACCACACGTCCCCGACCCTGGTCCGTAGGGGGACCCCCATCGCCAGGCCTGGACCCCGACCAACAGTGACCTGCTTCGGCTGCCAACAGACAGGCCACTATGCGAGCGACCCGGCCTGCCCCGTGAACCGACGAAACGGGACCGCTGGGCCCCCTCCCGGACAAATAGCCGCCGCAGCCCTGGGGGAAGGAGAAGAAGAGGAGGAAAACCGCGACATCGGGTCCCCCGAGTGGGAACCGGCTGCTTTGTCACTCGTATGCCTGGGCACCCGAGAAATGGTGCCCCGAGCCCCCATCCCGAGCAACACCCAGAAGTACCAGCAGTGGGTCACCATCAATGGGCAACGGGCCGAAGCCCTCCGTGACACTGGGGCCAGTGTGACCGCTGTCCGCTGCCACCTGGTGACCCCCGAACAGATCATGCCGCATGTCCTATGCCCTGTCCGGACCGCGGACAACACCAAAAGCATGTGCCGGATGGCCCAGATCCCCTTCGAGTGGGGAGGAGTGTCAGGCACCCTGAAAGTAACTGTCCGCGACGACGCTCCAGTGGACTGCCTCCTGGGGAACGACCTGGAGAGCTCCCCCTGGGCCCAGGTGGAGCGCCGAGAGCATCTGGGGATGCTAGGGCTGCCCGAATGGGCCTGCGCCACCACCCGGTCCATGAACGCCCAACCAGCCGCTGCAGCGGCCCCTGTCGAGCCTGCGGGTCCAGAACTGCCACCCTCCTCCGGCACGGAGGAGCCTGATGATGAGGCCGGGCCATCCGAACTTTCCCCCGACAAGGCCGCCTCCATCAGCGAGATCCCCAAGATGGCCCAGTGGCGCCACGACGGGGGCCCCACCCGCGAACAGTTCCAACAAGAACAGAAGGCCTGCCCGTCCCTCGAGGGGGCCCGACAGCAAGCGGCCGCCCAGGCCACGGGGGACCCCACGGGAACCCACTGGATCTATTGGGACAATGACTTGTTATATAGCGAACAGAAAGTCACCGAACTAGGAGCCGGCCGTGTGTTGGTGGTTCCCCTCTGATTCCGAGAGTTCCTCCTGAACCTGGCGCATGACGTGCCCCTCACTGGACACCTCGGGCGAGACAAGACCTACAGCCGCTTGGTGACCCATTTTTATTGGCCCCGAATGCGGAGAGACGTGGACCACCACTGCCGGTCCTGCCAGACCTGCCAAGCCAGCGGGAAGACTGGGGGTCGAGTCAAGGCCCCCCTCCAACCATTTCCAGCCGTCCACACCCCATTCGAATGGGTAGGGATCGACATCGTGGGGCCCCTCGACCCCCGAACCGCCCTGGGCCACCGCTTCATCCTGGTACTGGTCGACCACGCCACCCGATACCCAGAGGCCATCCCCCTCCGAACTGTGACAGCTCCAGTGGTGGGCCAGGCCCTGATGGGCATCTTCTCCAGGGTGGGGTTCCCCCGAGAAGTGGTGAGCGACAGGGGTACGAACTTCATCTCGAAATACATGAGATCCCTCTGGCAACAATGTGGGGTCACCTACAAGTTCACCACCCCTTACCACCCCCAGGGGAACGGACTGGTCAAGCGGTTCAACAGAACCTTGAAAGGAATGATCAAGGGCCTGGAAGAGCCCCTGAGGAGGAGATGGGACGTCCTGCTGCCATGCCTCCTGTTCGCCTATCGAGAGGTTCCACAGAAATCCCTGGGCTTCAGCCCCTTCGAACTGTTGTATGGGCACCCCTTCCGAGGGCCCCTCAGCCTTGTCAAAGAGGGCTGGGAGGCGAGCATCCAAGATGCCCCCCCGACGTCTACAGGTACCTCTTGACCCTGCGGAACCAGACTCGGAAGTTCCGGGACCTGGCAAAAGCCAACCTCGAAGCCAACCAAGAAGACATGAAACGCTGGTATGACGAAAATGCCTCGACCATCGAGTTCGAGCCGGGCCAGCAAGTCTGGGTCATGTCGCCCGTGGACCCCTGCGCCCTTCAGGACAAATGGACCGGGCCCTTCAAGGTGGTTGAGAAGAAGAGCCCCGTCACCTACTTGGTCAACATGGAGTCCCCAAGGAACCCCCTCCGGGTCCTACACGCCAACCGGCTAAAGCCCACTTTGCCCGAACCGAACTAAGCCTGCTGCTGGCTACCGACGATGGGGGCGAAAGCGACTCCGAGCCCCTACCCGACCCCCTGGGGTCCTCAGACCAAGACGGCTCCATGGAGGGCGTCAAACTCTCCACCACCCTGACCCCAGAACAGCGCCATGACTGCCGGCAGCTGCTGCAACCCTTCGCTGCCCTCTTCTCTCTCACGCCCGGGGTGACCCCCTGGTGCGTCCACGACGTGGATACCGGGGACAGCCCCCCTGTGCGACACCGCGCCTACAGAGTGCCCGACCGGGTCCAAGCCTGCATACAAACGGAGGGCTCCAAGATGCTCGCCCTCGGAGTCATCGAGCCATCCGACAGCCCGTGGGCCAGCCCTGTGGTCTTGGTGCCGAAGGCCGCCGCCCCCGGCACCCCCCCGGAACTCAGATTTTGTGTGGACTACAGGGGCCTAAACGCAGTCACCAAGACCGATGCCCACCCCCTGCCACGGGCAGACGAGCTGATCGACCGCTTAGGGGCCGCCCGCTACCTAAGCACTTTTAATCTCACCACTGGGTACTGGCAGATCAGGCTCACCCCCGGCGCCCAGGAACGATCCGCCTTTTCCACCCCCGATGAGCACTACCACTTTCGGGTAATGCCCTTCGGAATGAAGAACGCCCCAGCGACCTTTCAGAGGCTAGTGAACAAGGTCCTGGCCGGACTAGAAGCCTTCAGCGCGGCCTACTTAGACGACATTGCAGTCTTCAGCAACCACTGGGCCGCGCACCTAGGACACCTCAGAGAAGTCCTGGCCGCTCTCCAAAGGGCCCGGCTCACGTTAAGGCCAGCAAGTGCCAGATCGGTCAAGGATCAGTGACCTATCTGGGCCATCAGGTGGGGAGTGGCCAGGTGGCGCCCCTCCAGTTGAAGGTCGATGCCATCCATGCGTGGGAGCCCCCCGCCACCCAAACAGCTGTCCGGGCCTTCTTAGGCCTCACAGGCTACTACCGGCGATTTATCAAAGATTATGGCAGTATTGTGGGCCCCCTCACGGAGCTCACTTCCGAAAAGCAGCCCAAGACGGTGCACTGGACACCCTGCTGTCAGACCGCTTTTGAAACCCTCAAGGCGGCAATGTGCGCTGCCCCTGTACTACAGGCCCCTGACTACGGCAAGGAATTCGTGTTTCAGACAGATGCCTCGGAGTACGGGGTTGGGGCGGTCCTCTCCCAGATGGACACCGAGGGCCTCGACAGACCTGTGGCCTTCATCAGCCGCCGACTGCTGCCCCGAGAACAGAGGAGGAGCACCATCGAGCGGGAGGCCTTCGCCGTGGTATGGGCTCTCAAAAAGCTCCGGCCCTACCTTTTCAGCAACCACTTAGTCCAGACTGACCACCGGCCCCTGCGGTGGCTAATGCAGATGCGGGGCGAGAACCCCAAATTGTTGCGAAGGTCCATCTCGCTGCAAGGGATGGACTTCACCGTAGAGCACCGGCCCGGCAACGACCACGCCAATGCCGACGGCCTATCCAGATTCTTCCGCCTCTGCGAGGAGAACCCCCAAGGAGATGGGTGACTCTCCCTGCCTTCAGCTGGGGGGGACGCTTGTTGGAGCCGGCCTCGTGGCGTGGTCCTGTTCCCCCTTGCCAAGCCGCACGAGGTCCTCTGCACCTCGGGGCTCCTCCATTTTGGATTGTACGTAACTCTGCGCACCAGCCTACGTGACCCCGCTCAACCCGGCCTCGGCCCCATCAAGCCCCAACATCAAGGCACCAACAACTGGCCAGGGGGTACCACGTGAACACTTCCCCACTCCCGGCGGAGGGCAGTATCGATGGGACCCCCAACCATCCTCCCACACCTAGGTGCGATCGCCCCACAGCTCTCCTGGGCCTGCCGCCTCTCCTGCTGAGCGTCTGGCCGCTCCCGACCCGGCCTCTCCGCCCCCCCCGGGCGCAAGGGTCCGGACATCAAAGGGCTCCAGACCAATATCTGGGGCGACCCTGCAACAGGACAGCAGTTGTATCCCGGAGTCAAGAGCACTGCTGATCGGATCGCGGCTGACCCTACGGAGAAAGACTCATCCTGGAACCACGCTCTGAGCCCTGCTGACTACGTCGCGGCTCCACCGTGCTTAAAGACCTTCACGAACCTTTGGGGCCCTGCTGACGCTGTCGCGGCCCGACCGAAGCGGACCTACCACTGGAGCCCTGCTGACTGTGTCGCGGCTCGACCCAAGCGGAACTACCACCCGAGCCCTGCAGACACCGTTGCGGCTCTCCACGTCCGAGCTGCTTTGAGACCAGCACCTGCCGCTCCGATCCCCGGAGCCACCTTCGGCCTAACGCAAGGTCTGGCGCAGAGCTTCCCCGTACCAGGCTGGTACTAAGACTGTCCCGCTACCCTGTCCCTACAAAGACATTGAGACTCTTTCTGGATCTCTTGATCCCCTTGTAAATATTTCGAATGTACTACTATTGATAAAGTACCTAGATAAGCAACTGATACGGAGTCCTGTGTGGTGGTGTTACCGGGCCTAGTACGATCATAGGAGAAAGACCTCCCCTAGGAGGCTTCTCAGCGGCACTCGGCTATAACTTTGCGGGAGGAAGGTACCCCGGAGTGGGCCCCCCTGACTCCCCGGTGGTCCTCCCTCCAACAAGGGGGAATAGTAATTTTTACCCCTCCGCTATCCAACACTTTCCTTACTGTTGCACTCATTTGAGTGGGAATAGTAATGTTTACCCCTTCCCTACCCAGCATTTTCCCTACTGTTGCACTCACTGGAGTTGGAATAGTACATTTAATTCTTCCGCTATCCAACATGTACCCTACCTTTGCACTCCCTGGAGTGGGAATGGTAAACTTTCCGCCTCCGCTGTCCAACACTTTCCCTACTTTTTCACTTAGTGGAGTGGGAATAACAGTTTTTACCCCTCCGCTATCCAATACTTTCCCTACTGTTGCACTCGTTGGAGTGGGAATAGTACATTGAATTCTTCAGCTATCTGACATTTTCTCTACTGTTGCACTCACTGGAGTAGGAATAGTAACTTTTGACCCCTCCTCAATCAAACACTTTTTCTACTATTGCACTCACTGGAGTGAGAATAGTAATTTTTAGCCCATCGCTATCAAGCACTTTTTGTACTGTTGCACTCATTGGAGTGGGAATACTAATTTTTATACCTCCGCTATCCAGCACTTTCCCCACTGTTGCACTCATTGTAGTTGAAATAGTTATTTTTACCCATCCACTATCCAGCACGTTCCTTACTGTTGCACTTGCTGGAGAGGGAATTGTAATTTTTACCCCTCAGCTATCCAATACTTTCCCTATTGTTGCACTCACTTGAGTGGGAATAGTAGTTTTTACCCCTCCGCTATCCAATACTTTCCCTACGGTTGCACTCACTGGAGTGGGAATAGTAATAGTTACCCCTCCGCTATCCAGCACTTTCCCTACTGTTGCACTCACTCGAGTGGAAATACTAATGTTTACTCCTTCCCTATCCAGCATTTTCCCTACTATTGCACTCACTGGAGTGGGAATAGAGATTTTTACCCATCCACAATCCAATACTTTCCCTACTGTTGCACTCACTGGACTGGGAACAGTACATTACATTTTTTTCGCTATCCTACATTTACTCTACTTTTGCATTCACTGGAGTGGGAATAGTAAATTTTACCCCTCTGCTATCCAACACTTACCCTACTGTTGCACTCACTGGAGTGGGATTAGTAATTTTTACCCGTCTGCTATCCAGCACTGTCCCTACTGTTGCACTCACTGGAGTAGGAATAGTAATTTTTACGATTTTGCTATCCAAAACTTTCTCTACTGTTGCACTCACTGGAGTGGGAACAGTAGATTTAATTTTTCCGCTATCCAACACTTACTCTACTTTTGCACTCACTGAAGTGGGAATAGTAAATTTTACCCCTCTGCTATCCAACATTTTCCCTACTGTTGCACTTACTGAAGTTGGAATAATAAATGTAATTCCTCCGCTATCCAACACTTTCCCTAATGTTGCACTCACTGGAGTGGAAATAGTAATTTGTATCCCTCCGCTATTCAACACTGTCCTTACTGTTGCACTCAATGGAATGGGAATAGTAATTTTTACCCCTCCACAATCCAATATTTCCCTACTGTTGCACTCACTGGAGTGGGAATAGTTGTTTTTACCCCTCAGCTATCCAACATATTCCCTACCGTTGCACTTACTGAAGTTGGAATAGTAAATTTACTTCCTCCGCTATCCAACACTTTCCCTATTGTTGCACTCACTGGAGTGGAAATAGTAATTTGTATCCATCCGCTATACAGCGCTGTCCCTACTGTTGCACTCAATGGAATGGGAAAAGTAATTTATACCCCTCCACAATACAATATTTCCCTACTGTTGCACTCACTGGAGTGGGAATAGTAATTTTTACCCTTTCGCTGTCCAACACTTTTCCTACTGTTGCACTCACTGGAGTGGTAACAGTAATTTAAAATTTCCTGCTATCCAACATTTACTCTACTTTTGCACTCACTGGAGTGGGAATAGTAATTTTTACCCTTCTGCTATCCAACATTTTCCCTACTATTACACTCACTGCAGTGGAAATAGTAATTGTTAGCCCGTCGCTGTCAAGCACTTTCCCCACTGTGCACTCTTTGCAGTTGGAATAGTCATTTTTACCCCTCCTCTATCCAGCACTTTCCCTACTGTTGCACTTGCTGGAGAGGAAATAGTAATTTTTACCCCTCAGCTATCCAATACTTTCCCTACTGTTGTACTCACTGGAGTGGGAATAGTAGTTATTACCCCTCCGCAATCCCACACTTTCCCTACTGTTGCACTCACTGGAGTGGGAATAGTAAGTTACCCCTCTGCTATCCAACACTTTCCCTACTGTTGTACTCACTCGAGTGGGAATAGTAATTTTTACCCTTTTGCTATCCAACACTTTTCCTACTGTTGCACTCACTGGAGTGGTAACAGTAATTTAAAATGTTCTGCTATCCAACATTTACTCTACTTTTGCACTCACTGAAATGGGAATAGTAAATTTTACCCTTCTGCTATCTAACATTTTCCCTACTGTTACACTCACTGGAGTTGGAAGAGTAAATTTAATTCCTCGGTTATCCAACACTTTTCTTACTGTTGCACTCAATGGAGTTGAAATAGTCATTTTTATCCCTCCGCTAGCCAGCACTGTCCCTACTGTTGCACTCAATTGAATGGGAACAGTGATGTTTAACCCAGGACAATTCAACATTTTTCTACTGTTGCACTCACTGGAATGGGAATAGTAATTTTTACCCCTACGCTATCCAACACTTTCCCTACTATTGCAGTCACTGGAGTGGGAATAGTAATTTTTAGCCCGTCGCTATCAAGCACTTTTTCTACTGTTGCACTCAATGGAGTGGAAATAGTAATTTTTACACCTCTGCTATCCAGCACTTACCCCACTGTTGCCCTCATTGTAGTTGGAATAGTCATATTTACCCCTCCACCATCCAGCACTTTCCCTACTGTTGCACTTGCTGGAGAGGGAATAGTAATTTTAATCCCTCTGCCATCCAAGTCTTTCCCTACTGTTGCGCTCACTGGAGTGGGAACAGTAGTTTTTACCCCTCCGCTATCCAATACTTTCCCTACTGTTGCACTCACTGGAGTGGGAATAGTAATTTTTACCCTTTCGCTATCCAACACTTTTCCTACTGTTGCACTCACTGGAGTGGTAACAGTAATTTTAAATTTTCTGCTATCCAACATTTACTCTACTTTTGCACTCACTGAAGTGGAAATAGTAAATTTTACCCTTCTGCTATCCAACATTTTCCCTACTGTTACACTCACTGGAGTTGGAAGAGTAAATTTAATTCCTCGGCTATCCAACACTTTCCTTACTGTTGCACTCACTGGAATGGAAATAGTCATTTTTATCCCTCCGCTAGCCAGCACTGTCCCTACTGTTGCACTCAATTGAATGGGAACAGTGATGTTTAACCCAGGACAATTCAACATTTCTCTACTGTTGCACTCACTGGAATGGGAATAGTAATTTTTACCCCTACGCTATCCAACACTTTCCCTACCATTGCAGTCACTGGAGTGGGAATAGTCATTTTTAGCCCATCGCTATCAAGCACTTTTTCTACTGTTGCACTCATTGGTGTGGAAATAGTAATTTTTACACCTCTGCTATCCAGCACTTACCCCACTGTTGCACTCATTGTAGTTGGAATAGTCATATTTACCCCTCCACCATCCAGCACTTTCCCTACTGTTGCACTTGCTGGAGAGGGAATAGTAATTTTAATCCCTCTGCCATCCAAGTCTTTCCCTACTGTTGCACTCACTGGAGTGGGAACAAAAGTTTTTACCCCTCCGCTATCCAATACTTTCCCTACTGTTGCACTCACTGGAGTGGGAATAGTAATTTTTACCCTTTCGCTATCCAACACTTTTCCTACTGTTGCACTCACTGAAGTGGGAATAGTACATTTTACCCTTCTGCTATCCAACATTTTCCCTACTGTTACACTCACTGCAGTGGAAATAGTAATTGTTAGCCCATCGCTGTCAAGCACTTTCCCCACTGTGCACTCTTTGCAGTTGGAATAGTCATTTTTACCCCTCCTCTATCAAGCACTTTCCCTACTGTTGCACTTGCTGGAGAGGAAATAGTAATTTTTACCCCTCAGCTATCCAATACTTTCCCTACTGTTGTACTCACTGGAGTGGGAATAGTAGTTTTTACCCCTCCGCAATCCCACACTTTCCCTACTGTTGCACTCACTGGAGTGGGAATAGTAAGTTACCCCTCTGCTATCCAACACTTTCCCTACTGTTGTCCTCACTTGAGTGGGAATAGTAATTTTTACCCTTTCGCTATCCAACACTTTTCCTACTGTTGCACTCACTGGAGTGGTAACAGTAATTTTAAATTTTCTGCTATCCAACATTTACTCTACTTTTGCACTCACTGAAGTGGGAATAGTAAATTTTACCCTTCTGCTATCCAACATTTTCCTACTGTTACACTCACTGGAGTTGGAAGAGTAAATTTAATTCCTCGGCTATCCAACACTTTCCTTACTGTTGCACTCACTGGAGTGGAAATAGTCATTTTCATCTCTCCGCTATCCAGCACTGTCACTACAGTTGCACTCACTGGAAAGGGAACAGTGATGTTTACCCCACCACAATTCAATATTTCTCTACTGTTGCACTCACTGGAATGGGAATGGTTGTTTTTACCCCTCCACTATCCAATACTTTTTCTTACTGTTGCACTCAATGGAGTTGAAATAGTCATTTTTATCCCTCCGCTAGCCAGCACTGTCCCTACTGTTGCACTCAATTGAATGGGAACAGTGATGTTTAACCCAGGACAATTCAACATTTTTCTACTGTTGCACTCACTGGAATGGGAATAGTAATTTTTACCCCTACGCTATCCAACACTTTCCCTACTATTGCAGTCACTGGAGTGGGAATAGTAATTTTTAGCCCGTCGCTATCAAGCACTTTTTCTACTGTTGCACTCAATGGAGTGGAAATAGTAATTTTTACACCTCTGCTATCCAGCACTTACCCCACTGTTGCCCTCATTGTAGTTGGAATAGTCATATTTACCCCTCCACCATCCAGCACTTTCCCTACTGTTGCACTTGCTGGAGAGGGAATAGTAATTTTAATCCCTCTGCCATCCAAGTCTTTCCCTACTGTTGCGCTCACTGGAGTGGGAACAGTAGTTTTTACCCCTCCGCTATCCAATACTTTCCCTACTGTTGCACTCACTGGAGTGGGAATAGTAATTTTTACCCTTTCGCTATCCAACACTTTTCCTACTGTTGCACTCACTGGAGTGGTAACAGTAATTTTAAATTTTCTGCTATCCAACATTTACTCTACTTTTGCACTCACTGAAGTGGAAATAGTAAATTTTACCCTTCTGCTATCCAACATTTTCCCTACTGTTACACTCACTGGAGTTGGAAGAGTAAATTTAATTCCTCGGCTATCCAACACTTTCCTTACTGTTGCACTCACTGGAATGGAAATAGTCATTTTTATCCCTCCGCTAGCCAGCACTGTCCCTACTGTTGCACTCAATTGAATGGGAACAGTGATGTTTAACCCAGGACAATTCAACATTTCTCTACTGTTGCACTCACTGGAATGGGAATAGTAATTTTTACCCCTACGCTATCCAACACTTTCCCTACCATTGCAGTCACTGGAGTGGGAATAGTCATTTTTAGCCCATCGCTATCAAGCACTTTTTCTACTGTTGCACTCATTGGTGTGGAAATAGTAATTTTTACACCTCTGCTATCCAGCACTTACCCCACTGTTGCACTCATTGTAGTTGGAATAGTCATATTTACCCCTCCACCATCCAGCACTTTCCCTACTGTTGCACTTGCTGGAGAGGGAATAGTAATTTTAATCCCTCTGCCATCCAAGTCTTTCCCTACTGTTGCACTCACTGGAGTGGGAACAAAAGTTTTTACCCCTCCGCTATCCAATACTTTCCCTACTGTTGCACTCACTGGAGTGGGAATAGTAATTTTTACCCTTTCGCTATCCAACACTTTTCCTACTGTTGCACTCACTGAAGTGGGAATAGTACATTTTACCCTTCTGCTATCCAACATTTTCCCTACTGTTACACTCACTGCAGTGGAAATAGTAATTGTTAGCCCATCGCTGTCAAGCACTTTCCCCACTGTGCACTCTTTGCAGTTGGAATAGTCATTTTTACCCCTCCTCTATCAAGCACTTTCCCTACTGTTGCACTTGCTGGAGAGGAAATAGTAATTTTTACCCCTCAGCTATCCAATACTTTCCCTACTGTTGTACTCACTGGAGTGGGAATAGTAGTTTTTACCCCTCCGCAATCCCACACTTTCCCTACTGTTGCACTCACTGGAGTGGGAATAGTAAGTTACCCCTCTGCTATCCAACACTTTCCCTACTGTTGTCCTCACTTGAGTGGGAATAGTAATTTTTACCCTTTCGCTATCCAACACTTTTCCTACTGTTGCACTCACTGGAGTGGTAACAGTAATTTTAAATTTTCTGCTATCCAACATTTACTCTACTTTTGCACTCACTGAAGTGGGAATAGTAAATTTTACCCTTCTGCTATCCAACATTTTCCTACTGTTACACTCACTGGAGTTGGAAGAGTAAATTTAATTCCTCGGCTATCCAACACTTTCCTTACTGTTGCACTCACTGGAGTGGAAATAGTCATTTTCATCTCTCCGCTATCCAGCACTGTCACTACAGTTGCACTCACTGGAAAGGGAACAGTGATGTTTACCCCACCACAATTCAATATTTCTCTACTGTTGCACTCACTGGAATGGGAATGGTTGTTTTTACCCCTCCACTATCCAATACTTTTTCTACTGTTGCACTCACTGGAGTGGGAATAGTAATTTTTAGCCCGTCGCTATCATGCACTTTTTCTACTGTTGCACTCATTGGAGTGGAAATAGTAATTTTTACACCTCTGCTATCCAGCACTTACCCCACTGTTGCACTCATTGTTGTTGGAATAGTCATTTTTACCCCTCCACCATCCAGCACTTTCCCTACTGTTGCACTTGCTGGAGAGGGAATAGCAATTTTTATCCCTCAGCCATCCAATTCTTTCCCTACTGTTGCACTCACTGGAGGGGGAATAGTAAGTTTTTACCCCTCCGCTATCCAACACTTTCGTTACTGTTGCACTCACTCGAGGGGAAATACTACTGTTTACCCCTTCCCTACCCAGCATTTTCCCTACTGTTGCACTCACTGGAGTTGGAATAGTAAATTTAATTCTTCCGCTATCCAACATGTACCCTACCTTTGCACTCACTGGAGTGGGAATGGTAAACTTTACGCCTCCGCTGTCCAACACTTTCCCTACTTTTTCACTCACTGGAGTGGGAATAACAGTTTTTACCCCTCCGCTATCCAATACTTTCCCTACTGTTGCACTCACTGGAGTGGGAATAGTAAATTGAATTCTTCAGCTATCTGACATTTTCTCTACTGTTTCACTCACTGGAGTAGGAATAGTAATTTTTGACCCCTCCTCAATCCAACACTTTTTCTACTATTGCACTCACTGGAGTGAGAATAGTAATTTTTAGCTCATCGCTATCAAGCACTTTTTGTACTGTTGCACTCATTGGAGTGGGAATACAAATTTTTATAACTCCGCTATCCAGCACTTTCCCCACTGTTGCACTCATTGCAGTTGAAATAGTTATTTTTACCCATCCACTATCCAGCACGTTCCCTACTGTTGCACTTGCTGGAGAGGGAATTGTAATTTTTACCACTCAGCTATCCAATACTTTCCCTACTGTTGCACTCACTGGAGTGGGAATAGTAGTTTTTACCCCTCCGCTATCCAATACTTTCCCTACATTTGCACTCACTGGAGTGGGAATAGTAATTTTTACCCCTCCGCTATCCAACACTTTCCCTACTGTTGCACTCACTCGAGTGGAAATACTAATGTTTACTCCTTCCCTATCCAGCATTTTCCCTACTATTGCACTCACTGGAGTGGGAATAGAGATTTTTACCCATCCACAATCCAAAACTTTCCCTACTGTTGCACTCACTGGAGTGGGAACAGTACATTACATTTTTTTCGCTATCCTACATTTACTCTACTTTTGCATTCACTGGAGTGGGAATAGTAAATTTTACCCCTCTGCTATCCAACACTTTTCCTACTGTTGCACTCACTGGAGTGGGATTAGTAATTTTTACCCCTCTGCTTTCCAGCACTGTCCCTACTGTTGCACTCACTGGAGTAGGAATAGTAATTTTTACCATTTTGCTATCTAAAACTTTGTCTACTGTTGCACTCACTGGAGTGGGAACAGTAGATTTAATTTTTCCGCTGTCCAACACTTACTCTACTTTTGCACTCACTGAAGTGGGAATAGTAAATTTTACCCCTCTGCTATCCAACATTTTCCCTACAGTTGCACTTACTGAAGTTGGAATAATAAATTAAAGTCCTCCGCTATCCAACACTTTCCCTAATGTTGCACTCACTGGAGTGGAAATAGTAATTTGTATCCCTCCGCTATTCAACACTGTCCTTACTGTTGCACTTAATGGAATGGGAATAGTAATTTTTACCCCTTCACAATCCAATATTTCCCTACTGTTGCACTCACTGGAGTGGGAATAGCTGTTTTTAACCCCTCCGCTATCCAACATATTCCCTACCGTTGCACTTACTGAAGTTGGAATAGTAAATGTAATCCCTCCGCTATCCAACACTTTCCCTATTGTTGCACTCACTGGAGTGGAAATAGTAATTTGTATCCATCCGCTATCCAGCGCTGTCCCTACTCTTGCACTCAATGGAATGGGAAAAGTAATTTTTACCCCTCCACAATACAATATTTCCCTACTGTTGCACTCACTGGAGTGGGAATAGTAATTTGTACCCTTTCGCTATCCAACACTTTTCCTACTGTTGCACTCACTGGAGTGGTAACAGTAATTTTAAATTTTCTGCTATCCAACATTTACTCTACTTTTGCACTCACTGGAGTGGGAATAGTAATTTTTACCCTTCTGCTATCCAACATTTTCCCTACTGTTACACTCACTGCAGTGGAAATAGTAATTGTTAGCCCGTCGCTGTCAAGCACTTTCCCCACTGTGCACTCTTTGCAGTTGGAATAGTCATTTTTACCCCTCCTCTATCCAGCACTTTCCCTACTGTTGCTCTTGCTGGAGAGGAAATAGTAATTTTTACCCCTCAGCTATCCAATACTTTCCCTACTGTTGTACTCACTCGAGTGGTAATAGTAAGTTACCCCTCTGCTATCCAACACTTTCCCTACTGTTGTACTCACTCGAGTGGGAATAGTAATTTTTACCCTTTCGCTATCCAACACTTTTCCTACTGTTGCACTCACTAGAGTGGTAACAGTAATTTTAAATTTTCTGCTATCCAACATTTACTCTACTTTTGCACTCACTGAAGTGGGAATAGTACATTTTACCCCTCTGCTATCCAACATTTTCCCTACTGTTACACTCACTGGAGTTGGAAGAGTAAATTTAATTCCTCAGCTATCCAACACTTTCCTTACTGTTGCACTCACTGGAGTGGAAATAGTAATTTTTATCTCTCCGCTATCCATCACTGTCCCTACTGTTGCACTCACTGGAAAGGGAACAGCGATGTTTACCCCACCACAATTCAATATGTCTCTACTGTTGCACTCACTGGAATGGGAATGGTTGTTTTTACCCCTCCACTATCCAATACTTTTTCTACTGTTGCACTCACTGGAGTGGGAATAGTAATTTTTAGCCCGTCGCTATCAAGCACTTTTTCTACTATTGCACTCATTGGAGTGGAAATATAAATTTTTACACCTCTGCTATCCAGCACTTACCCCACTGTTGCACTCATTGTAGTTGGAATAGTCATTTTTACCCCTCCACCATCCAGCACTTTCCCTACTGTTGCACTTGCTGGAGAGGGAATAGTAATTTTTATCCCTCAGCCATCCAATTCTTTCCCTACTGTTGCACTCACTGGAGTGGGAACCTTAGTTTTTACCCCTCCGCTATACAATACTTTCCCTACTGTTGCACTCACTGGAGGGGGAATAGTAATTTTTACCCCTCCGCTATCCAACACTTTCCTTACTGTTGCACTCATTTGAGTGGGAATAGTAATGTTTACCCCTTCCCTACCCAGCATTTTCCCTACTGTTGCACTCACTGGAGTTGGAATAGTACATTTAATTCTTCCGCTATCCAACATGTACCCTACCTTTGCACTCACTGGAGTGGGAATGGTAAACTTTACGCCTCCGCTGTCCAACTCTTTCCCTACTTTTTCACTTACTGGAGTTGGAATTACAGTTTTTACCCCTCCCCTATCCAACACTTTCCCTACTGTTGCACTCGCTGGAGTGGGAATAGTACATTGAATTCTTCAGCTATCTGACATTTTCTCTACTGTTGCACTCACTGGAGTAGGAATAGTAATTTTTGACCCCTCCTCAATCCAACACTTTTTCTACTATTGCACTCACTGGAGTGAGAATAGTAATTTTTAGCCCATCGCTATCAAGCACTTTTTGTACTGTTGCACTCATTGGAGTGGGAATACTAATTTTTATACCTCCGCTATCCAGCACTTTCCCCACTGTTGCACTCATTGTAGTTGAAATAGGTATTTTTACCCATCCACAATCCAGCACGTTCCCTACTGTTGCACTTGCTGGAGAGGAAATTGTAATTTTTACCCCTCAGCTATCCAATAATTTCCCTACTGTTGTACTCACTGGAGTGGGAATAGTAGTTTTTACCCCTCCGCTATCCAATACTTTCCCTACTGTTGCACTCACTGGAGTGGGAATAGTAATTTTTACCCCTCCGCTATCCAGCACTTTCCCTACTGTTGCACTCACTCGAGTGGAAATACTAATGTTTACTCCTTCCCTATCCAGCATTTTCCCTACTATTGCACTCACTGGAGTGGGAATAGAGATTTTTACCCATCCACAATCCAATACTTTCCCTACTGTTGCACTCACTGGAGTGGGAACAGTACATTACATTTTTTTCGCTATCCTACATTTACTCTACTTTTGCATTCACTGGAGTGGGAATAGTAAATTTTACCCCTCTGCTATCCAACACTTTCCCTACTGTTGCACTCACTGGAGTGGGATTAGTAATTTTTACCCCTCTGCTATCCAGCACTTTCCGTACTGTTGCACTCACTCGAGTGGAAATACTAATGTTTACTCCTTCTCTATCCAGCATTTTCCCTACTATTGCACTCACTGGAGTGGGAATAGAGATTTTTACCCATCCACAATCCAATACTTTCCCTACTGTTGCACTCACCGGAGTGGGAACAGTACATTACATTTTTTTCGCTATCCTACATTTACTCTACTTTTGCATTCACTGGAGTGGGAATAGTAAATTTTACCCCTCTGCTATCCAACACTTTCCCTACTGTTGCACTCACTGGAGTGGGATTAGTAATTTTTACCCCTCTGCTATCCAGAACTGTCCCTACTGTTGCACTCACTGGAGTAGGAATAGTAATTTTTACCATTTTGCTCTCCAAAACTTTCTCTACTGTTGCACTCACTGGAGTGGGAACAGTAGATTTAATTTTTCCGCTATTCAACACTTACTCTACTTTTGCACTCACTGAAGTGGAAATAGTAAATTTTACCCCTCTGCTATCCAACATTTTCCCTACTGTTGCACTTACTGAAGTTGGAATAATAAATTTAATTCCTCCGCTATCCAACACTTTCCCTAATGTTGCACTCACTGAAGTGGAAATAGTAATTTGTATCCCTCCGCTATTCAACACTGTCCTTACTGTTGCACTCAATGGAATGGGAATAGTAATTTTTACCCCTCCACAATCCAATATTTCCCTACTGTTGCACTCACTGGAGTGGGAATAGTTGTTTTTACCCCTCCGCTAGCCAACATATTCCCTACCGTTGCACTTACTGAAGTTGGAATAGTATATTTAATTCCTCCGCTATCCAACACTTTCCCTATTGTTGCACTCACTGGAGTGGAAATACTAATTTGTATCCATCCGCTATCCAGCGCTGTCCCTACTGTTGCACTCACTGGAATGGGAAAAGTAATTTTTACCCCTCCACAATACAATATTTCCCTACTGTTGCACTAACAGGAGTGGGAATAGTAATTTTTACCCTTTCGCTATCCAACACTTTTCCTTCTGTTGCACTCACTGGAGTGGTAACAGTAATTTAAAATTTTCTGCTATCCAACATTTACTCTACTTTTGCACTCACTGAAGTGGGAATAGTAAGTTTTACCCTTCTGCTATCCAACATTTTCCCTACTGTTACACTCACTGGAGTTGGAAGAGTAAATTTAATTCCTCGGCTATCCAACACTTTCCTTACTGTTGCACTCACTGGAGTGGAAATAGTCATTTTTATCCCTCCGCTAGCCAGCACTGTCCCTACTGTTGCACTAAATTGAATGGGAACAGTGATGTTTAACCCAGGACAATTCAACATTTCTCTACTGTTGCACTCACTGGAATGGGAATAGTAATTTTTACCCCTACGCTATCCAACACTTTCCCTACTATTGCACTCAATGGAGTGGTAATAGTAAGTTTTAGCCCGTCGCTATCAAGCACTTTTTCTACTGTTGCACTCATTGGAGTGGAAATAGTAATTTTTACACGTCTGCTATCCAGCACTTACCCCACGGTTGCACTCATTGTAGTTGGAATAGTCATTTTTACCCCTCCACCATCCAGCACTTTCCCTACTGTTGCACTTGCTGGAGAGGGAATAGTAATTTTTATCCCTCTGCCATCCAAGTCTTTCCCTACTGTTGCACTCACTGGAGTGGGAACAGTAGTTTTTACCCCTCCGCTATCCAATACTTTCCCTACTGTTGCACTCACTGGAGTGGGAATAGTAATTTTTACCCCTCCGCTATCCAACACTTTCCTTACTGTTGCACTCATTTGAGTGGGAATAGTAATATTTACCCCTTCCCTATCCAGCATTTTCCCTACTGTTGCACTCACTGGAGTTGGAATAGTAAATTTAATTCTTCCGCTATCCAACATGTACCCTACCTTTGCATTCACTGGAGTGGGAATAGTACATTTTACCCCTCTGCTATCCAACACTTTCCCTACTGTTGCACTCACTGGAGTGGGATTAGTAATTTTTACCCCTCTGCTATCCAGCACTTTCCCTACTGTTGCACTCACTCGAGTGGAAATACTAATGTTTACTCCTTCTCTATCCAGCATTTTCCCTACTATTGCACTCACTGGAGTGGGAATAGGGATTTTTACCCATCCACAATCCAATACTTTCCCTACTGTTGCACTCACCGGAGTGGGAACAGTACATTACATTTTTTTCGCTATCCTACATTTACTCTACTTTTGCATTCACTGGAGTGGGAATAGTAAATTTTACCCCTCTGCTATCCAACACTTTCCCTACTGTTGCACTCACTGGAGTGGGATTAGTAATTTTTACCCCTCTGCTATCCAGCACTGTCCCTACTGTTGCACTCACTGGAGTAGGAATAGTAATTTTTACCATTTTGCTATCCAAAACTTTCTCTACTGTTGCACTCACTGGAGTGGGAACAGTAGATTTAATTTTTCCGCTATTCAACACTTACTCTACTTTTGCACTCACTGAAGTGGGAATAGTAAATTTTACCCCTCTGCTATCCAACATTTTCCCTACTGTTGCACTTACTGAAGTTGGAATAATAAATTTTATTCCTCCGCTATCCAACACTTTCCCTAATATTGCACTCACTGGAGTAGAAATAGTAATTTGTATCCCTCCGCTATTCAACACTGTCCTTACTGTTGCACTCAATGGAATGGGAATAGTAATTTTTACCCCTCCACAATCCAATATTTCCCTACTGTTGCACTAACTGGAGTGGGAATAGTTGTTTTTTCCCCTCCTCTAGCCAACATATTCCCTACCGTTGCACTTACTGAAGTTGGAATAGTATATTTAATTCCTCCGCTATCCAACACTTTCCCTATTGTCGCACTCACTGGAGTGGAAATAGTAATTTGTATCCATCCGCTATCCAGCGCTGTCCCTACTGTTGCACTCACTAGAATGGGAAAAGTAATTTTTACCCCTCCACAATACAATGTTTCCCTACTGTTGCACTCACTGGAGTGGGAATAGTAATTTTTACCCTTTCGCTATCCAACACTTTTCCTTCTGTTGCACTCACTGGAGTGGTAACAGTAATTTAAAATTTTCTGCTATCCAACATTTACTCTACTTTTGCACTCACTGAAGTGGGAATAGTAAATTTTACCCTTCTGCTATCCAACATTTTCCCTACTGTTACACTCACTGGAGTTGGAAGAGTAAATTTAATTCCTCGGCTATCCAACACTTTCCTTACTGTTGCACTCACTGGAGTGAAAATAGTCATTTTTATCCCTCCGCTAGCCAGCACTGTCCCTACTGTTGCACTAAATTGAATGGGAACAGTGATGTTTAACCCAGGACAATTCAACATTTCTCTACTGTTGCACTCACTGGAATGGGAATAGTAATTTTTACCCCTACGCTATCCAACACTTTCCCTACTATTGCACTCAATGGAGTGGGAATAGTAATTTTTAGCCCGTCGCTATCAAGCACTTTTTCTACTGTTGCACTCATTGGAGTGGAAATAGTAATTTTTACACCTCTGCTATCCAGCACTTACCCCACTGTTGCACTCATTGTAGTTGGAATAGTCATTTTTACCCCTCCACCATCCAGTACTTTCCCTACTGTTGCACTTGCTGGAGAGGGAATAGTAATTTTTATCCCTCTGCCATCCAAGTCTTTCCTTACTGTTGCACTCACTGGAGTGGGAACAGTAGTTTTTACCCCTCCGCTATCCAATACTTTCCCTACTGTTGCACTCACTGGAGTGGGAATAGTAATTTTTACCCCTCCGCTATCCAACACTTTCCTTACTGTTGCACTCATTTGAGTGGGAATAGTAATATTTACCCCTTCCCTATCCAGCATTTTCCCTACTGTTGCACTCACTGGAGTTGGAATAGTAAATTTAATTCTTCCGCTATCCAACATGTACCCTACCTTTGCACTCACTGGAGTGGGAATGGTAAACTTTACGCCTCCGCTGTCGAACACTTTCCCTACTTTTTCACACACTGGAATGGGAATAACAGTTTTTACCCCTCCGCTATCCAATACTTTCCCTACTGTTGCACTCACTGGAGTGGGAATAGTAGTTTTTACCCCTCCGCAATCCCACACTTTTCCTACTGTTGCACTCACTGGAGTGGGAATAGTAAGTTACCCCTCTGCTATCCAACACTTTCCCTACTGTTGTACTCACTCGAGTGGGAATAGTAATTTTTACCCTTTCGCTATCCAACACTTTTCCTACTGTTGCACTCACTGGAGTGGTAACAGTAATTTTAAATTTTCTGCTATCCAACATTTACTCTACTTTTGCACTCACTGAAGTGGGAATAGTAAATTTTACCCCTCTGCTATCCAACATTTTCCCTACTGTTACACTCAATGGAGTTGGAAGATTAAATTTAATTCCTCGGCTATCCAACACTTTCCTTACTGTTGCACTCACTGGAGTGGAAATATTCATTTTCATCTCTCCGCTATCTAGCACTGTCCCTACTGTTGCACTCACTGGAAAAGGAACAGTGATGTATACCCCACCACAATTCAATATTTCTCTACTGTTGCACTCACTGGAATGGGAATGGTTGTTTTTACCCCTCCACTATCCAATACTTTTTCTACTGTTGCACTCACTGGAGTGGGAATAGTAATTTTTAGCCCGTCGCTATCAAGCACTTTTTCTACTGTTGCACTCATTGGAGTGGAAATAGTAATTTTTACACCTCTGCTACCCAGCACGTACCCCACTGTTGCACTCATTGTAGTTGGAATAGTCATTTTTACCCCTCCACCATCCAGCACTTTCCCTGCTGTTGCACTTGCTGGAGAGGGAATAGTAATATTTATCCCTCAGCCATCCAATTCTTTCCCTACTGTTGCACTCTCTGGAGTGGGAACAGTAGTTTTTACCCCTCCGCTATCCAATACTTTCCCTACTGTTGCACTCACTGGAGGGGGAATAGTAATTTTTAGCCCGTCGCTATCAAGCACTTTTTCTACTGTTGCACTCATTGGAGTGGAAATAGTAATTTTTACACATCTGCTATCCAGCACTTACCCCACTGTTGCACTCATTGTAGTTGGAATAGTCATTTTTACCCCTCCACCATCCAGCACTTTCCCTACTGTTGCACTTGCTGGAGAGGGAATAGTCATTTTTATCCCTCAGCCATCCAATTCTTTCCCTACTGTTGCACTCACTGGAGTGAGAACAGTAGTTTTTACCCCTCCGCTATCCAATACTTTCCCTACTGTTGCACTCACTGGAGGGGGAATAGTAATTTTTACCCCTCCGCTATCCAACACTTTCCTTACTGTTGCACTCATTTGAGTTGGAATAGTACTATTTACCCCTTCCCTACCCAGCATTTTCCCTACTGTTGCACTCACTGGAGTTGGAATAGTAAATTTAATTCTTCTGCTATCCAACATGTACCCTACCTTTGCACTCACTAGAGTGGGAATGGTAAACTGTACGCCTCCGCTGTCCAACACTTTCCCTACTTTTTCACTCACTGGAGTGGGAATAACAGTTTTTACCCCTCCGCTATCCAATACTTTCCCTACTGTTGCACTCACTGGAGTGGGAAAAGTACATTGAATTCTTCAGCTATCTGACATTTTCTCTACTGTTTCACTCACTGGAGTAGGAATAGTAGATTTTGACCCCTCCTCAATCCAACACTTTTTCTACTATTGCACTCACTGGAGTGAGAATAGTAATTTTTAGCCCATCTCTATCAAGCACTTTTTGTACTGTTGCACTCATTGGAGTGGGAATACTAATTGTTATACCTCCGCTATCCAGCACTTTCCACACTGTTGCACTCATTGTAGTTGAAATAGTTATTTTTACCCATCCACTATCCAGCACGTTCCCTACTGTTGCACTTGCTGGAGAGGGAATTGTAATTTTTACCCCTCAGCTATCCAATACTTTCCCTACTGTTGCACTCACTGGAGTGGGAATAGTAGTTTTTACCCCTCCGCTATCCAATACTTTCCCTACTGTTGCACTCACTGGAGTGGGAATAGTCATTTTTACCCCTCCGCTATCCAACACTTTCCCTACTGTTGCAATCACTCGAGTGGAAATACTAATGTTTACTCCTTCCCTATCCAGCATTTTCCCTACTAGTGCACTCACTGGAGTGGGAATAGAGATTTTTACCCATCCACAATCCAATACTTTCCCTACTGTTGCACTCACTGGAGTGGGAACAGTACATAACATTTTTTTCGCTATCCTACATTTACTCTACTTTTGCATTCACTGGAGTGGGAATAGTAAATTTTACCCCTCTGCTATCCAACACTTTCCCTACTGTTGCACTCAGTGGAGTGGGATTAGTAATTTTTACCCCTCTGCTATCCAGCACTGTCCCTACTGTTGCACTCACTGGAGTAGGAATAGTAATTTTTACCATTTTGTTATCCAAAACTTTCTCTACTGTTGCACTCACTGAAGTGGGAACAGTAGATTTAATTTTTCCGCTATCCAACACTTACTCTACTTTTTCACTCACTGAAGTGGGAATAGTAAATTTTACCCCTCTGCTATCCAACATTTTCCCTACTGTTGCACTTACTGAAGTTGGAATAATAAATGTAATTCCTCCGCTATCCAACACTTTCCCTAATGTTGCACTCACTGGAGTGGAAATAGTAATTTGTATCCCTCCGCTATTCAACACTGTCCTTACTGTTGCACTCAATGGAATGGGAATAGTAATTTTTACCCCCCCACAATACAATATTTCCCTACTGTTGCACTCACTGGAGTGGGAATAGTAATTTTTACCCTTTCGCTATCCAACACTTTTCCTACTGTTGCACTCACTGGAGTGGTAACAGTAATTTTAAATTTTCTGCTATCCAAAATTTACTCTACTTTTGCACTCACTGAAGTGGGAATAGTACATTTTACCCCTCTGCTATCCAACATTTTCACTACTGTTACACTCACTGGAGTTGGAAGAGTAAATTTAATTCCTTGGCTATCCAACACTTTCCTTACTGTTGCACTCACTGGAGTGGAAATAGTCATTTTTATCTCTCCGCTATCCAGCACTGTCCCTACTGTTGCACTCACTGGAAAGGGAACGGTGATGATTACCCCACCACAATTCAATATTTCACTACTGTTGCACTCACTGGAATGGGAATGGTTGTTTTTACCCCTCCACTATCCAATACTTTTTCTACTGTTGCACTCACTGGAGTGGGAATAGAAATTTTTAGCCCGTCGCTATCAAGCACTTTTTCTACTGTTGCACTCATTGGAGTGGAAATGTTAATTTTTACACCTCTGCTATCCAGCACTTACCCCACTGTTGCACTCATTGTAGTTGGAATAGTCATTTTCACCCCTCCACCATCCAGCACTTTCCCTACTGTTGCACTTGCTGGAGAGGGAATAGTAATTTTTATCCCTCAGCCATCCAATTCTTTCCCTACTGTTGCACTCACTGGAGTGGGAACCTTAGTTTTTACCCCTCCGCTATCCAATACTTTCCCTACTGTTGCACTCACTGGAGGGGGAATAGTAATTTTTACCCCTCCGCTATCCAACACTTTCCTTACTGTTGCACTCATTTGAGTGGGAATAGTAATGTTTACCCCTTCCCTACCCAGCATTTTCCCTACTGTTGCACTCACTGGAGTTGGAATAGTACATTTAATTCTTCCGCTATCCAACATGTACCCTACCTTTGCACTCACTGGAGTGGGAATGGTAAAGTTTACGCCTCCGCTGTCCAACACTTTCCCTACTTTTTCACCTACTGGAGTGGGAATAACAGTTTTTACCCCTCCGCTATCCAATACTTTCCCTACTGTTGCACTCGCTGGAGTGGGAATAGTACATTGAATTCTTCAGCTATCTGACATTTTCTCTACTGTTGCACTCACTGGAGTAGGAATAGTAATTTTTGACCTCTCCTCAATCCAACACTTTTTCTACTATTGCAATCACTGGAGTGAGAATAGTAATTTTTAGCCCATCGCTATCAAGCACTTTTTGTACTGTTGCACTCATTGGAGTGGGAATACTAATTTGTGTACCTCCGCTATCCAGCACTTTCCCCACTGTTGCACTCATTGTAGTTGAAATAGTTATTTTTACCCATCCACTATCCAGCACGTTCCCTACTGTTGCACTTGCTGGAGAGGGAATTGTAATTTTTACCCTTCAGCTATCCAATACGTTCCCTACTGTTGCACTCACTGGAGTGGGAATAGTAGTTTTTACCCCTCCGCTATCCAATACTTTCCCTACTGTTGCACTCACTGGAGTGGGAATAGTAATTTTTACCCCTCCGCTATCCAGCACTTTCCCTACTGTTGCACTCACTCGAGTGGAAATACTAATGTTTACTCCTTCCCTATCCAGCATTTTCCCTACTATTGCACTCACTGGAGTGGGAATAGAGATTTTTACCCATCCACAATCCAATACTTTCCCTACTGTTGCACTCACTGGAGTGGGAACAGTACATTACATTTTTTTCGCTATCCTACATTTACTCTACTTTTGCATTCACTGGAGTGGGAATAGTAAATTTTACCCCTCTGCTATCCAACACTTTCCCTACTGTTGCACTCACTGGAGTGGGATTAGTAATTTTTACCCCTCTGCTATCCAGCACTGTCCCTACTGTTGCACTCACTGGAGTAGGAATAGTAATTTTTACCATTTTGCTATCCAAAACTTTCTCTACTGTTGCACTCACTGGAGTGGGAACAGTAGATTTAATTTTTCCGCTATCCAACACTTACTTGTGGGAGCCGGCCTCGTGGTGTGGTCCTATTCCCCCTCGCTAAGCCGCACGAGGTCCCATGCACCTCGGGGCTCCTCCATTTTGGATTATACGTCACTCCACGTGACCACCTGCGTGACCCCGCTTCACCCGGCCTCTGTCCCAGCGAGGGCCGGCATCGAGACGCCAACCCCTGACCCGGGGGATACCACGTGAACCCTTCCCACTCCCGGCGGAGGGCAGTATCGATGGGACCCCCAACCGTCCTTCCACACCTAGGTGCGATTACCTCACAGCTCTCTGAGGCCCGGCGCATCTCCTGCTGGGCGTCTGGCTGCTCCCTACCCGGCCTCTCCGCCCCCTCCGGGCGCAAGGGTCCGGACATCAAAGGGCTCCAGTCCTATAACTGGGGCGACCCAACAACAGGACAACAGTTGTATCCCGGAGTCAAGAGCCCTGCTGATCAGATCGCGGCTGACCCTACGGAAGAAGACTCAACCTGAACCCACACTCTGAGCCCTGCTGACGACGTCGCGGCTCCACCGTGATTAAAGACCTTCACGAACCTTTGGGGCCCTGCTGACGCTGTTGCGGCCTGACCTTGTTGAACCTTACTACCAGAGCCCAGCTGACCTCGTCGCGGCTCGACCGAAGCGGACCTACCACCGGAGCCCTGCTGACTGTGTCGCGGCTCGACCCAAGCGGAACTACCACCCGAGCCCTGCAGACGCCGTCGCGGCTCCCCACCTCCGAGCCGCTCTGAGACCAGCACCCAAGGTCTGGCGCAGAGCCCTCCCGTACCTGGTTGGTACTAAGACTGTCCCGCTACCCTATCCCTCTAATAGACATTGAGACTCTTACTGGATCCCTCGATCCCTCTGTAAATATTGAACGTACTACTGCTGATAAAGAACCAAGTCAAGCAACTGATATTGAGTCCTGTGTGGTGGTGTTACTGGGCCTAGTACGATCATAGGAGAAAGACCTCCCCGAAGGAGGCTTCTCAGCGGCGCTCGGCTATAACTTTGCGGTAGGAAGGTGCCCCGGAATAGTCTCCCCGACTCCCCGGTGGTCCTCCCTCCAACATTTGGTGGCCAGCGACGGGATCCGAGCCAGACGCAATCGTACAGGCAAGTAACGCACCCACGACCTAACCAGATGGAAAAAGAAAAGGGAACCATGGAAGGCCAAGAGGCAACCGTGGCCGCAACCTTCCAGCCGGAAAGGTTGGAAGAATACACCCACAAAGAACTGAAACAATTCTGCAAGGACAAAGGGATCCCAACCACAGGATTGGGCAACAAGGAAGAAATGCAGAAAGCCCTGAAAGCCTGGACAGAACCCGAGGCCACTCCGCCCGAGCCGAAGGAACCTCGGCCCGGGACGGAAACCTGCCGACCCCAACCCCGACAGATGGGGGGCGAACGTCCCAGAAACCAGCCTTTCCCACAAAGAAATGCGAGAACGGGAGAGGGTCCGGACACACGAAATGGACCTCGCCTGACTCCGGCTGGACGGTGAGCTCCTACCGACGGAGAAGAAAATAACCTTGGAGCAACTACGGCTGCAGGAGGAAATCGAGGAAAAGAAGCGGCATCGGGAACTAGAGGAGAGACGGCTAACCCTCGAGCACGAGAGGAGCCTCAAGGAACTTGAACTAAAATCTAAAACGGGGGAGACCAGCACCCCCGGAGCCCGGGACGCTCTGCCACTGACCGAGCCAAAGGTTCACATCCCCAAGGATGTCGTCAAGGAGTACTATAAAAATGACGACATCCAGCAATGGTTACGAGCGTACGAAGTAGCCATGACCTCCCATCGGGTACCCTGGAAGGATTGGGGTGCCGGCCTATGGGGGAGGTTCCTCAGCGAGGGCCGGGATACCCTGCTGCAACTCCCCGACGCGGTGATGACCTCATACGACCACATGAAAGAAGCCCTACTCACACGCTACGGACTATCAGCCGAGATGTACCGGCAGCGCTTCCGGGACTGCAAGAAGCTCCCCGGTTCCACGTGGGTCGAATACGTGGACTTCTTCAGCCGAGCATTGGAAGGATGGATAAAAGGAAGCAAGGTCACCTCATACAATGAACTGTTCGACCTAATTGTCTGGGAGCACCTCGCCAACAACTGCTTTGTTGAACTAAGGCAACACCTCCCGGACAGTAAACTGACCGAGCCCCGGAAGCTCGCCGCCGAAGCGGACCGATAGGTCAACACCCGGGTTCCCCGGAACCCAGTGGGGGACTACCAACGGAGTACCACGGGACCTCCCCGCCAGCGAGGCGGAGGAGGGGGGTCCCACCGCAGTCGAGAATTCCCGGCCGGGCCACCCAGAAGCCCACCACGAGGCCAAGCCACCAACCACACGTCCCCGACCATGGGCCGAAGGGGGACCACTATCGCACGGCCTGGACCACGACCGACAGTGACCATCTTCGGCTGCCAGCAGACCGGCCACTATGCGAGCGACCCGGCCTGCCCCGTGAACAGACGGAACGGGACCGCTGGGCCCCCTCCCCGGCAAATAGCCGCCGCAGCCCTGGTGGAGGGAGAAGACGAGGAGGAAAACTACGACGACGGGTTCCTCATAGTGGGAACCAGCTGCCATGTCGCTTGTATGCCTGGGCTCCCGAGAAATGGTGCCCCGAGCTGCCATCCCAAGCAACACCCAGAAGTACCAACAGTGGGTCACCATCAATGGGCGACGGGCCGAGGCCCTCCGGGACACTGGGGCCAGTGTGACCGCTGTCCGCTGCCACCTGGTGACCCCCAAACAAATCCTGCCGCATGTCCTGTGCCCTGTCCGGACCGCGGACAACACCGAGAGCATGTGCCGGATGGCCAGGATCCCCTTCGAGTGGGGAGGAGTGTCCGGCACCCTAAAAGTAACTGTCCGCGACGATGCCCCCGTAGACTGCCTCCTGGGGAATGACCTAGAGAGCTCCCCCTGGGCCCAGGTGGAACGCCGAGAGCATCTGGGGATGCTAGGACTGCCCGAGTGGGCCTGCGCCACCACCCGGTCCATGACCGCCCAACCAGCCGCTGCCACGGCCCCCGACAAGCCGACGGGCCCCGAACTATCACCCTCCTCCGGCACGGAGGAACCTGACGAGGAGGCCGGGCCGTCCGAACTTTCTCCCGACGAGGCCGCCTCCCTCAGCGAGATCCCCGAGCTGGCCCAGTGGCGCCACGATGGGGGCCCCACCCGCGAACAATTCCAGCAAGAGCAGAAGGCCTGCCCGTCACTCGAGGGGGCCCGACAGCAAGCGGCCGCCCAGGCTGCGGGGGACCCCACAGGAACCCACTGGGTCTATTGGGACAATGACTTATTATACAGCGAGCAGAAAGTCGCCGAACTAGGGGCCAGCCGGGTGTTGGTGGTCCCCCCCGATTTCGAGAGTTCCTCCTGAACCTGGCACATGACGTGCCCCTCGCCGGACACCTCGGGCGGGACAAGACTTACAGCCGCCTAGTGACCCATTTCTATTGGCCCCGGATGAGAAGAGATGTGGACCATCACTGCCGGTCCTGCCCGACCTGCCAAGCTAGCGGAAAGACTGGGGGTCGAGTGAAAGCCCCCCTGCAACCATTTCCAACCGTCAACACCCCGTTCGAACGAGTGGGGATCGACATCGTGGGGCCCCTTGACCCCCGAACCACCCTGGGACACCACTTCATCCTGGTACTGGTCGACCACGCCACCGGATACCCCGAGGCCATCCCACTCCGCACCGTGACAGCTCCAGTGGTGGGCCGGGCCCTGATGGGCATCTTCTCCAGGGTGGGGTTCCCCCGAGAAGTAGTGAGCGACAGGGGTACGAACTTTATTTCAAAGTACATGAGATCCCTCTGGCAACAATGTGGGGTCACCTATAAATTCACCACCCCTTACCACCCCCAGGGGAACGGACTGGTCGAGCGGTTCAACAGAACCCTGAAGGGGATGATCAAGGGCCTGGAAGAGCCCCTGAGGAGGAGATGGGATGTCCTGCTGCCCTGCCTCCTGTTCGCCTATCGAGAGGTACCACAGAAATCCCTGGGCTTCAGCCCCTTCGAACTATTGTATGGGCACCCCGTCCGAGGGCCCCTCAGCCTGGTCAAAGAGGGCTGGGAGGCGCAAGTCCAAGATGCCCCTCCCGACGTCTACCGGTACCTCTTGACCCTGCGGAACCAGACTCGGAAGTTCCGGGCCCTGGCAGAAGCCAACCTCGAAGCCAGCCAAGAAGACATGAAACGCTGGTATGATGAAAATGCCTCCACCATCGAGTTCGAGCCGGGCCAGCAAGTCTGGGTAATGTGACCCGTGGACCCCTGCGCCCTGCATGACAAGTGGACCGGGCCCTTCAAGGTAGTTGAGAGGAAGAGCCCCGTCACGTACCTGGTCGACATGGAGTCCCCGAGGAACCCCCTCCGGGTCCTGCACGCCAACCGGCTCAAGCCCCACTTTGCCCGAACTGAACTAAGCCTGCTGCTGGCTACCGACGATGGGGGCGAGAGTGACTCTGAGCCCCTACCAGACCTCCTGGGGTCCTCGGGCCAAGACGGCTCCTTGGAGGGCGTCCGCCTCTCCGCCACCCTGACCCCAGAACAGCGCCATGACTGCCAGAAGCTGCTGCAACCCTTCGCTGCCCTCTTCTCTCTCACGCCCGGGGTGATCCCCTGGTGTGTCCACAACGTGGACACTGGGGACAGCCCCCCTGTGCGACACCGCGCTTACAGAGTACCTGACCGGGTCTGAGCCTGCATACAGACCGAGGTCGCCAAGATGCTCGCCCTCGGAGTCATCGAGCCTTCCGACAGCCCGTGGGCCAGCCCGGTGGTCTTGGTGCCGAAGGCCGCCGCCCCCGGCACTGCCCCGGAACTCAGATTTTGTGTCGACTACCGGGGCCTGAATGCAGTCACCAAGACCGATGCCCACCCCTTGCCACGAGCAGACGAGCTGATCGATCGCTTAGGGGCCGCCCGCTACCTGAGCACCTTTGATCTCACCGCTGGGCACTGGCAGATCAAGCTCACTCCCGGCGCCCAGGAACGAGCCGCCTTTTCCACAGCCGATGGGCACTACCACTTTCGGGTAATGCCCTTCGGAATGAAGAACGCCCCAGCGACCTTTCAGAGGCTAGTGAACAAGGTCCTGGCCGGACTAGAAGCCTTCAGCGCAGCCTACCTCGACGACATTACAGTCATCAGCGACCACTGGGCCGCGCACCTAGGACACCTCGGGGAAGTCCTGGCCGCTCTCCAAAGAGCCGGGCTAACCATTAAGGCCAGTAAATGCCAGATCGGTCAAGGATCTGTGACCTATCTGGGCCACCAGGTGGGGAGTGGCCAGGTGGCGCCCCTCCAGTTAAAGGTCGACGCCATCCAGGCGTGGGAGCCCCCCGCAACCCAGACCGCTGTCCGGGCCTTCCTAGGCCTCACAGGCTACTACCGATGATTCATCAAGGATTATGGCAGCATTGTGGGCCCCCTCACGGAGCTCACTTCCAAGAAACAGCCCAAGGCGGTGCACTGGACACCCCGCTGTCAGACCGCTTTTGAGGCCCTCAAGGCGGCCATGTGCGCTGCCCCTGTGCTACAGGCCCCTGACTACAGCAAGGAGTTTGTAGTCCAGACCGATGCCTCGGAGTACGGGGTCGGGGCTGTCCTCTCCTAGATGGACACCAAGGGCCTCGACCAACCTGTGGCCTTTAACAGCCGCCGACTGCTGCCGCGAGAACAGAGGTGGAGCACCATCGAGCGGGAGGCCTTCGCCGTGGTATGGGCTCTCAAGAAGCTCCGGCCCTACCTTTTTGGCACCCACTTCAGAGTCCAAACTGACCACCGGCCCTTGCGGTGGCTCATGCAAATGCGGGGCGAGAACCCCAAGCTGTTGCGATGGTCCATCTCGCTGCAAGGGATGGACTTCACTGTGGAACACCGGCCCGGCAACGACCACGCCAATGCTGACGGCCTGTCCCGATTCTTCCGCCTCGGTGAGGAGAACCCCCAAGGAGATGGGTGACTCTCCCTGCCTTCAGCTGGGAGGGACGCGTGTGGGAGCCGGCCTCGTGGCGTGGTCCTATTCCCCCTCGCTAAGCCGCACGAGGTCCCATGCACCTCGGGGCTCCTCCATTTTGGGTTATACGTCACTCCACGTGAGCACCTGCGTGACCCCGCTTCACCCGGCCTCTGTCCAAGCGAGGGCCGACATCGAGACGCCAACCCCTGGCCCGGGGGATACCACGTGAACCCTTCCCACTCCCGGCGGAGGGCAGTATCGATGGGACCCCCAACCGTCCTTCCACACCTAGGTGCGATCACCTCACAGCTCTCTGGGGCCCGGCGCCTCTCCTGCTGGGCGTCTGGCCGCTCCCTACCCGGCCTCTCCGCCCCCTCCGGGCGCAAGGGTCTGGACATCAAAGGGCTCCAGTCCTATATCTGGGGCGACCCGACAACAGGACAACAGTTGTATCCCGGAGTCAAGAGCCCTGCTGATCGGATCGTGGCTGACCCTACGGAAGAAGACTCAACCTGAACCCACACTCTGAGCCCTGCTGACGACGTCGCGGCTCCACCGTGCTTAAAGACCTTCACGAACCTTTGGGGCCCTGCTGACGCTGTCACGGCCTGACCTTGTTGAACCTTACTACCAGAGCCCAGCTGACCTCGTCGCGGCTCGACCGAAGCGGACCTACCACCGGAGCCCTGCTGACTGTGTCGCGGCTCGACCCAAGCGGAACTACCACCCGAGCCCTGCAGACGCCGTCGCGGCTCCCCACGTCCGAGCCGCTCTGAGACCAGCACCCAAGGTCTGGCGCAGAGCCCTCCCGTACCTGGTTGGTACTAAGACTGTCCCGCTACCCTATCCCTCTAACAGACATTGAGACTCTTACTGGATCCCTCGATCCCTCTGTATATATTGAACGTACTACTGCTGATAAAGAACCAAGTCAAGCAACTGATATTGAGTCCTGTGTGGTGGTGTTACTGGGCCTAGTACGATCATAGGAGAAAGACCTCCCCGAAGGAGGCTTCTCAGCGGCGCTCGGCTATAACTTTGGGATAGGAAGGTGCCCCGGAATAGTCTCCCCGACTCCCCGGTGGTCCTCCCTCCAACATTACTCTACTTTTGCACTCACTGAAGTGGGAATAGTAAATTTTACCCCTCTCCTATCCAACATTTTCCCTACTGTTGCACTTACTGAAGTTGGAATAATAAATTTAATTCCTCCGCTATCCAACACTTTCCCTAATGTTGCACTCACTGGAGTGGAAATAGTCATTTGTATCCCTCCGCTATTCAACACTGTCATTAATGTTGCACTCAATGGAATGGGAATAGTAATTTTTACCCCTCCACAATCCAATATTTCCCTACTGTTGCACTCACTGGAGTGGGAATAGTTGTTTTTACCCCTCCGCTATCCAGCATATTCCCTACCGTTGCACTTACTGAAGTTGGAATAGTAAATTTAATTCCTCCGCTATCCAACACTTTCCCTATTGTTGCACTCACTGGAGTGGAAATAGTAATTTGTATCCATCCGCTATCCAGCGCTGTCCCTACTGTTGCACTCAATGGAATGGGAAAAGTAATTTTTACCCCTCCACAATACAATATTTCCCTACTGTTGCACTCACTGGAGTGGGAATAGTAATTTTTACCCTTTCGCTGTCCAACACTTTTCCTACTGTTGCACTCACTGGAGTGGTAACAGTAATTTAACATTTTCTGCTATCCAACATTTACTCTACTTTTGCACTCACTGGAGTGGGAATAGTAATTTTTACCCTTCTGCTATCCAACATTTTCCCTACTATTACACTCACTGCAGTGGAAATAGTAATTGTTAGCCCGTCGCTGTCAAGCACTTTCCCCACTGTGCACTCTTTGCAGTTGGAATAGTCGTTTTTACCCCTCCTCTATCCAGCACTTTCCCTACTGTTGCACTTGCTGGAGAGGAAATAGTAATTTTTACCCCTCAGCTATCCAATACTTTCCCTACTGTTGTACTCACTGGAGTGGGAATAGTAGTTATTACCCCTCCGCAATCCCACACTTTCCCTACTGTTGCACTCACTGGAGTGGGAATAGTAAGTTACCCCTCTGCTATCCAACACTTTCCCTACTGTTGTACTCACTCGAGTGGGAATAGTAATTTTTACCCTTTTGCTATCCAACACTTTTCCTACTGTTGCACTCACTGGAGTGGTAACAGTAATTTTAAATTTTCTGCTATCCAACATTTACTCTACTTTTGCACTCACTGAAGTGGGAATAGTACATTTTACCCCTCTGCTATCCAACATTTTCCCTACTGTTACACTCACTGGAGTTGGAAGAGTAAATTTAATTCCTCGGCTATCCAACACTTTCTTTACTTTTGCACTCACTGGAGTGGAAATGGTCATTTTTATCTCTCCGCTATCCAGCACTGTCCCTACTGTTGCACTCACTAGAAAGGGAACAGTGATGTTTACCCCACCACAATTCAATATTTCTCTACTGTTGCACTCACTGGAATGGGAATGGTTGTTTTTACCCCATCACTATCCAATACTTTTTCTACTGTTGCACTCACTGGAGTGGGAATAGTAATTTTTAGCCCGTCGCTATCAAGCACTTTTTCTACTGTTGCACTCATTGGAGTGGAAATATTAATTTTTACACCTCTGCTATCCAGCACTTACCCCACTGTTGCACTCGTTGTAGTTGGAATAGTCATTTTTACCCCTCCACCATCCAGCACTTTCCCTACTGTTGCACTTGCTGGAGAGGGAATAGTAAGTTTTTATCCCTCAGCCATCCATTTCTTTCCCTACTGTTGCACTCACTGGAGTGGGAACCTTAGTTTTTACCCCTCCGCTATTTAATACTTTCCCTACTGTTGCACTCACTGGAGAGGGAATAGTAATTTTTACCCCTCCGCTATCCAACACTTTCCTTACTGTTGCACTCATTTGAGTGGAAATAGTAATGTTTACCCCTTCCCTACCCAGCATTTTCCCTACTGTTGCACTCACTGGAGTTGGAATAGTACATTTAATTATTCCGCTATCCAACATGTACCCTACCTTTGCACTCACTGGAGTGGGAATGGTAAACTTTACGCCTCCGCTGTCCAACACTTTCCCTACTTTTTCACTTACTGGAGTGGGAATAACAGTTTTTACCCCTCCGCTATCCAATACTTTCCCTACTGTTGCACTCACTGGAGGGGGAATAGTAATTTTTACCCCTCCGCTATCCAACACTTTCCTTACTGTTGCACTCATTTGAGTGGGAATAGTAATGTTTACCCCTTCCCTACCCAGCATTTTCCCTACTGTTGCACTCACTGGAGTTGGAATAGTACATTTAATTCTTCTGCTATCCAACATGTACCCTACCTTTGCACTCACTGGAATGGGAATGGTAAACTTTACGCCTCCGCTGTCCAACACTTTCCCTACTTTTTCACCTACTGGAGTGGGAATAACAGTTTTTACCCCTCCGCTATCCAATACTTTCCCCACTGTTGCACTCGCTGGAGTGGGAATAGTACATTGAATTCTTCAGCTATCTGACATTTTCTCTACTGTTGCACTCACTGGAGTAGGAATAGTAATTTTTGACCTCTCCTCAATCCAACACTTTTTCTACTATTGCACTCACTGGAGTGAGAATAGTAATTTTTAGCCCATCGCTATCAAGCACTTTTTGTACTGTTGCACTCATTGGAGTGGGAATACTAATTTTTGTACCTCCGCTATCCAGCACTTTCCCCACTGTTGCACTCATTGTAGTTGAAATAGTTCTTTTTACCCATCCACTATCCAGCACGTTCCCTACTGTTGCACTTGCTGGAGAGGGAATTGTAATTTTTACCCCTCAGCTATCCAATACGTTCCCTACTGTTGCACTCACTGGAGTGGGAATAGTAGTTTTTACCCCTCCGCTATGCAATACTTTCCCTACTGTTGCACTCACTGGAGTGGGAATAGTAATTTTTACCCCTCCGCTATCCAGCACTTTCCCTACTGTTGCACCCACTCGAGTGGAAATACTAATGTTTACTCCTTCCCTATCCAGCATTTTCCCTACTATTGCACTCACTGGAGTGGGAATAGAGATTTATACCCATCCACAATCCAATACTTTCCCTACTGTTGCACTCACTGGAGTGGGAACAGTACATTACATTTTTTTCGCTATCCTACATTTACTCTACTTTTGCATTCACTGGAGTGGGAATAGTAAATTTTACCCCTCTGCTATTCAACACTTTCCCTACTGTTGCACTCACTGGAGTGGGATTAGTAATTTTTACCATTTTGCTATCCAAAACTTTCTCTACTGTTGCACTCACTGGAGTGGGAACAGTAGATTTAATTTTTCCGCTATCCAACACTTACTCTACTTTTGCACTCACTGAAGTGGGAATAGTAAATTTTACCCCTCTCCTATCCAACATTTTCCCTACTGTTGCACTTACTGAAGTTGGAATAATAAATTGAATTCCTCCGCTATCCAACACTTTCCCTAATGTTGCACTCACTGGAGTGGAAATAGTAATTTGTATCCCTCCGCTATTCAACACCGTCCTTAATGTTGCACTCAATGGAATGGGAATAGTAATTTTTACCCCTCCACAATCCAATATTTCCCTACTGTTGCACTCACTGGAGTGGGAATAGTTTTTTTTACCCCTCCGCTATCCAACATATTCCCTACCGTTGCACTTACTGAAGTTGGAATAGTAAATTTAATTCCTCCGCTATCCAACACTTTCCCTATTGTTACACTCACTGGAGTGGAAATAGTAATTTGTATCCATCCGCTATCCAGCGCTGTCCCTACTGTTGCACTCAATGGAATGGGAAAAGTAATTTTTACCCCTCCACAATACAATATTTCCCTACTGTTGCACTCACTGGATTGGTAACAGTAATTTTAAATTTTCTGCTATCCAACATTTACTCTACTTTTTCACTCACTGAAGTGGGAATAGTACATTTTACCCCTCTGCTATCCAACATTTTCCCTACTGTTACACTCACTGGAGTTGGAAGAGTAAATTTAATTCCTCGGCTATCCAACACTATCCTTACTGTTGCACTCACTGGAGTGGAAATAGTCATTTTTATCTCTCCGCTATCCAGCACTGTCCCTACTGTTGCACTCACTGGAATGGGAATGGTTGTTTTTACCCCATCACTATCCAATACTTTTTCTACTGTTGCACTCACTGGAGTGGGAATAGTAATTTTTAGCCCGCCGCTATCAAGCACTTTTTCTACTGTTGCACTCATTGGAGCTGAAATATTAATTTTTACGCCTCTGCTATCCAGCACTTACCCCACTGTTGCACTCATTGTAGTTGGAATAGTCATTTTTACCCCTCCTCTATCCAGCACTTTCCCTACTGTTGCACTTGCTGGAGAGAAAATAGTAATTTTTACCCCTCAGCTATCCAATACTTTCCCTACTGTTGTACTCACTGGAGTGGGAATAGTAGTTATTAACCCTCCACAATCCCACACTTTTCCTACTCTTGCACTCACTGGAGTGGGAATAGTAAGTTACCCCTCTGCTATCCAACACTTTCCCTACTGTTCTACTCACTCGAGTGGGAATAGTAATTTTTACCCTTTTGCTATCCAACACTTTTCCTACTGTTGCACTCACTGGAGTGGTAACAGTAATTTTAAATTTTCTGCTATCCAACATTTACTCTACTTTTTCACTCACTGAAGTGGGAATAGTACATTTTACCCCTCTGCTATCCAACATTTTCCCTACTGTTACACTCACTGGAGTTGGAAGAGTAAATTTAATTCCTCGGCTATCCAACACTATCCTTACTGTTGCACTCACTGGAGTGGAAATAGTCATTTTTATCTCTCCGCTATCCAGCACTGTCCCTACTGTTGCACTCACTGGAATGGGAATGGTTGTTTTTACCCCATCACTATCCAATACTTTTTCTACTGTTGCACTCACTGGAGTGGGAATAGTAATTTTTAGCCCGCCGCTATCAAGCACTTTTTCTACTGTTGCACTCATTGGAGCTGAAATATTAATTTTTACACCTCTGCTATCCAGCACTTACCCCACTGTTGCACTCATTGTAGTTGGAATAGTCATTTTTACCCCTCCACCATCCAGCACTTTCCCTACTGTTGCACTTGCTGGAGAGGGAATAGTAAGTTTTTATCCCTCAGCCATCCAATTCTTTCCCTACTGTTGCACTCACTGGAGTGGGAACCTTAGTTTTTACCCCTCCGCTATCCAATACTTTCCCTACTGTTGCACTCACTGGAGAGGGAACAGTAATTTTTACCCCTCCGCTATTCAACACTTTCCTTACTGTTGCACTCATTTGAGTGGAAATAGTAATGTTTACCCCTTCCCTACCCAGCATTTTCCCTACTGTTGCACTCACTGGAGTTGGAATAGTACATTTAATTCTTCCGCTATCCAACATGTACCCTACCTTTGCACTCACTGGAGTGGGAATGGTAAACTTTACGCCTCCGCTGTCCAACACTTTCCCTACTTTTTCACTTACTGGAGTGGGAATAACAGTTTTTACCCCTCCGCTATCCAATAATTACCCTACTGTTGCACTCGCTGGAGTGGGAATAGTACATTGAATTCTTCAGCTATCTGACATTTTCTCTACTGTTGCACTCACTGGAGTAGGAAAAGTAATTTTTGACCCCTCCTCAATCCAACACTTTTTCTACTATTGCACTCACTGGAGTGAGAATAGTAATTTTTAGCCCATTGCTATCAAGCACTTTTTGTACTGTTGCACTCATTGGAGTGGGAATACTGATTTTTATACCTCCGCTATCCAGCACTTTCCCCACTGTTGCACTCATTGTAGTTGAAATAGTTATTTTTACCCATCCACTATCCAGCACGTTCCCTACTGTTGCACTTGCTGGAGAGGGAATTGTAATGTTTACCCCTCAGCTATCCAATACTTTCCCTACTGTTGCACTCACTGGAGTGGGAACCTTAGTTTTTACACCTCCGCTATCCAATACTTTCCCTACTGTTGCACTCACTGGAGAGGGAACCTTAGTTTTTACACCTCCGCTATCCAATACTTTCCCTACTGTTGCACTCACTGGAGAGGGAACAGTAATTTTTACCCCTCCGCTATTCAACACTTTCCTTACTGTTGCACTCATTTGAGTGGAAATAGTAATGTTTACCCCTTCCCTACCCAGCATTTTCCCTACTGTTGCACTCACTGGAGTTGGAATAGTACATTTAATTCTTCCGCTATCCAACATGTACCCTACCTTTGCACTCACTGGAGTGGGAATGGTAAACTTTACGCCTCCGCTGTCCAACACTTTCCCTACTTTTTCACTTACTGGAGTGGGAATAACAGTTTTTACCCCTCCGCTATCCAATAATTACCCTACTGTTGCACTCGCTGGAGTGGGAATAGTACATTGAATTCTTCAGCTATCTGACATTTTCTCTACTGTTGCACTCACTGGAGTAGGAATAGTAATTTTTGACCCCTCCTCAATCCAACACTTTTTCTACTATTGCACTCACTGGAGTGAGAATAGTAATTTTTAGCCCATTGCTATCAAGCCCTTTTTGTACTGTTGCACTCATTGGAGTGGGAATACTGATTTTTATACCTCCGCTATCCAGCACGTTCCCTACTGTTGCACTTGCTGGAGAGGGAATTGTAATGTTTACCCCTCAGCTATCCAATACTTTCCCTACTGTTGCACTCACTGGAGTGGGAATAGTAGTTTTTATCCCTCCGCCATCCAATACTTTCCCTACTGTTGCACTCACTGGAGTGGGAATAGTAATTTTTACCCCTCCGCTATCCAGCACTTTCCCTACTGTTGCACTCACTCGAGTGGAAATACTAATGTTTACTCCTTCCCTACCCAGCATTTTCCCTACTATTGCACTCACTGGAGTGGGAATAGAGATTTTTACCCATCCACAATCCAATACTTTTCCTACTGTTGCACTCACTGGAGTGGAAATAGTAATTTGTATCCATCCTCTATCCAGCGCTGTCCCTACTGTTGCACTCAATGGAATGGGAAAAGTAATTTTTACCCCTCCACAATACAACATTTCCCTACTGGCGCACTCACTGGAGTGGGAATGGTTGTTTTTACCCCTCCACTATCCAATACTTTTCCTACTGTTGCACTCACTGGAGTGGGAATAGTAATTTTTACCCATACGCTATCCAACACTTTCCCTACCATTGCACTCACTCGAGTGGGAATAGTAATGTTTACCCCTTCCCTTTCCAGCACGTTACCTACTGTTGCAGTCACTGGAGTTGGAATAGTAAATGTAATTCTTCCGCTATCCTACATTTACCCTACTCTTGCACTCACTGGAGTCGGAATAGCAAATTTTACCCCTCAGCTATCGAACACTTTCCCTACTCTTGCACCCACTGGAGGTGGAATAGTAACTTTTACCCCTTCGCTATACAGCACTGTCCCTGTTGCACTCACTGGAGTGGGAATAGTTCTTTTTACCCCTCCGCTATCCAACACTTTCCCTACCGTTGCACTCACTCGAGTGGGAATAGTAATGTTTACCCCTTCCCTATCCAGCACGTTACCTACTGGTGCAGTCACTGGAGTTGGAATAGTAAATTTAATTCTTCCGCTATCCGACATTTACCCTACCTTTGCACTCACTGGAGTGGGAATAGTAAATTTTACCCCTCAGCTTTCCAAAACTTTCCCTACTCTTGCACTCACAGGTGTGGGAATAGTAACTTTTACCCCTTCGCTGTACAGCACTGTCCCTACTGTTGCACTCACGGGAGTGGGAATAGTAACTTTTACCCCTCCGCAATCCCACACTTTCCCTACTGTTGCACTCACTGGAGTGGGAAAAGTCATTTTTACCCTTTCACTAGGCAACATTTTCTCTACTGTTGCACTGGCTGGAGTGGGAATAGTAATTTTTACCCCTCTACCATCCAACACTTTCCCTACTATTACACTCACTGCAGTGGAAATAGTAATTTTTAGCCCGTCGCTGTCAAGTACTTTCCCCACTGTGCACTCATTGCAGTTGGAATAGTCATTTTTACCCCTCCTCTATCCAGCACTTTCCCTACTGTTGCACTTACTGGAGAGGAAATAGTAATTTTTACCCCTCAGCTTTCCAATACTTTCCCTACTGTTGTACTCACTGGAGTGGGAATAGTAGTTTTTACCCCTCCGCTATCCAATACTTTCCCTACTGTTGCACTCACTGGAGTGGGAATAGTAAGTTACCCCTGTGCTATCCAACACTTTCCCTACTGTTGTACTCACTCGAGTGGGAATAGTAATATTTACCCTTTCGCTATCCAACACTTTTCCTACTGTTGCACTCACTGGAGTGGTAACAGTAATTTAAAATTTTCTGCTATCCAACATTTACTCTACTTTTGCACTCACTGAAGTGGGAATAGTACATTTTACCCCTCTGCTATCCAACATTTTCCCTACTGTTACACTCACTGGAGTTGGAAGAGTAAATTTAATTCCTCGGCTATCCAACACTTTCCTTACTGTTGCACTCACTGGAGTGGAAATAGTCATTTTTATCTCTCCGCTATCCAGCACTGTCCCTACTGTTGCAATCACTGGAAAGGGAACAGTGATGTTTACCCCACCACAATTCAATATTTCTCTACTGTTGCACTCACTGGAATGGGAATGGTTGTTTTTACCCCTCCACTATCCAATACTTTTTCTACTGTTGCACTCACTGGAGTGGGAATAGTATTTTTTATCCCGTCGCTATCAAGCACTTTTTCTACTGTTGCACTCATTGGAGTAAAAATAGTAATTTTTACACCTCTGCTATCCAGCACTTACCCCACTGTTGCACTCATTGTAGTTGGAATAGTCATTTTTACCCCTCCACCATCCAGCACTTTCCCTACTGTTGCACTTGCTGGAGAGGGAATAGTAATTTTTATCCCTCAGCCATCCAATTCTTTCCCTACTGTTGCACTCACTGGAGTGGGAACATTAGTTTTTACCCCTCCGCTATCCAATACTTTCCCTACTGTTGCACTCACTGGAGGGGGAATAGTAATTTTTACCCCTCCGCTATCCAACACTTTCCTTACTGTTGCACTCCCTCGAGTGGAAATACTAATGTTTACTCCTTCCCTATCCAGCATTTTCCCTACTATTGCACTCACTGGAGTGGGAATAGAGATTTTTACCCATCCACAATCCAATACTTTTCCTACTGTTGCACTCACTGGAGTGGGAACAGTACATTACATTTTTTTCGCTATCCTACATTTACTCTACTTTTGCATTCTCTGGAGTGGGAATAGTACATTTTACCCCTCTGCTATCCAACATTTTCCCTACTGTTACACTCACTGGAGTTGGAAGAGTAAATTTAATTCCTCGGCTATCCAACACTTTCCCTACTGTTGCACTCACTGGAGGGGGAATAGTAATTTTTACCCCTCCGCTATCCAACACTTTCCTTACTGTTGCACTCATTTGAGTGGGAATAGTACTGTTTACCCCTTCCCTACCCAGCATTTTCCCTACTGTTGCACTCACTGGACTTGGAATAGTACATTTAATTCTTCCGCTATCCAACATGTACCCTACCTTTGCACTCCCTGGAGTGGGAATGGTATACTTTACGACTCCGCTGTCCAACACTTTCCCTACTTTTTCACTCACTGGAGTGGGAATAACAGTTTTTACCCCTCCGCTATCCAATACTTTCCCTACTGTTGCACTCGCTGGAGTGGGAATAGTACATTGAATTCTTCAGCTATCTGACATTTTCTCTACTGTTGCACTCACTGGAGTAGGAATAGTAATTTTTGACCCCTCCTCAATCCAACACTTTTTCTACTATTGCACTCACTGGAGTGAGAATAGTAATTTTTAGCCCATCGCTATCAAGCACTTTTTGTACTATTGCACTCATTGGAGTCGGAATACTAATTTGTATACCTCCGCTATCCAGCACTTTCCCCACTGTTGCACTCATTCTAGTTGAAATAGTTATTTTTACCCATCCACTATCCAGCACGTTCCATACTGTTGCACTTGCTGGAGAGGGAATTGTAATTTTTACCCCTCAGCTATCCAATACTTTCCCTGCTGTTGCACTCACTGGAGTGGGAATAGTAGTTTTTACCCCTCCGCTATCCAATACTTTCCCTACTGTTGCACTCACTGGAGTGGGAATAGTAATTTTTACCCCTCCGCTATCCAGCACTTTCCCTACTGTTACACTCACTGGAGTGGGAATAGAGATTTTTACCCATCCACAATCCAATACTTTCCCTACTGTTGCACTCACTGGAGTGGGAACAGTACATTACATTTTTTTCGCTATCCTACATTTACTCTACTTTTGCATTCACTGGAGTGGGAATAGTAAATTTTACCCCTCTGCTATCCAACACTTTCCCTACTGTTGCACTCACTGGAGTGGGATTAGTAATTTTTATCCCTCTGCTATCCAGCACTGTCCCTACTGTTGCACTCACTGGAGTAGGAATAGTAATTATTACCTGCTGGAGCCGGCCTCGTGGCGTGGCCCTGTTCTCCCTCGCTAAGCCGCACGAGGGCCCATGCACCTCGGGGCGCCTCCATTTTGGATTATACGTCACTCCACGTGACCACCTACATGACCCTGCTCTACCCGGCCTCGGTCCCATCGAGACCCGACATCGAGCCGCCAACCCCTTGCCCGGGGGATACCACGTGAGCCCTTCCCACTCCCGGCGGAGGGCAGTATCGATGGGACCCCCAACCATCCTTCCACACCTAGGTGTGATCGCCCCACAGCTCTCTGGGGCCTGGCGCCTCTCCTGCTGGGCGTCTGACCGCGCCCTACCCGGCCTCTCCGCCCTCCTGGGCGCAAGGGTCCGGACATCAAAGGGCTCCAGACCTATATCTGGGGCGACCCGGCAACAAGACGACAGTTGTATCCCGGAGTCCAGAGCCCTGCTGATCGGATCGCGGCTGACCCTACGGAGAAAGACTCTTCCTGAACGGACACTCTGAGCCCTGCTGACGACGTCGCGGCTCCATCGTGCTTACAAGACCTTCACGAACCTTCGGGGCCCTGCTGACGCTGTCGCGGCCCGACCTTGTTGAAACGTACCATCAGAGCCCAGCTGACCTCGTCGCGGCTCGATCGAAGCGGACCTACCACCGGAGCCCTGCTGACTGTGTCGCGGCTCGACCCAAGCGGAACTACCACCCGAGCCCTGCAGACGCCATCGCGGCTCTCCACGTCCGAGCCGCTCTGAGACCAGCACCCAAGGTCTGGCGCAGAGCCTTCCCGTACCTGGCTGGTACTAAGACTGTCCCGCTACCCTATCCCCCCAAGAACATTGAGACTCTTACCTGATCACTCGATCCTATTGTAAATATTGAACCGTGCTCCTTTTTATATAAAGAACCAAGATAAGCAAATGATACGGAGTCCTATGTGGTGGTGTTACTGGGCCTAGTACGATCATAGGAGAAGGACCTCACCAAGGAGGCTTCTCAGCGACGCTCGGCGATAACTTTGCGGTAGGAAGGTGCCCGAGGTAGTCCCCCCGACTCCCCGGTGGTCCTCCCTCCAAAATTACCATTTTGCTATCCAACACTTTTCCTACTGTTGCACTCACTGGAGTGGTAACAGTAATTTTAAATTTTCTGCTATCCAACATTTACTCTACTTTTGCACTCACTGAAGTGGGAATAGTAAATTTTACCCCTCTGCTATCCAACATTTTCCCTACTGTTACACTCACTGGAGTTGGAAGAGTAAATTTAATTCCTCGGCTATCCAACACTTTCCTTACTGTTGCACTCACTGGAGTGGAAATAGTCATTTTTATCCCTCCGCTATCCAGCACTATCCCTACTGTTGCACTCACTGGAATGGGAACAGTGATGTTTACCCCAGCACAATTCAACATTTCTCTACTGTTGCACTCACTGGAATGGGAATAGTAATTTTTACCCCTACTCTATCCAACACTTTCCCTACTATTGCACTCACTGGAGTGGGAATAGTACATTTTAGCCCGTCGCTATCAAGCACTTTTTCTACTGTTGCACTCATTGGAGTGGAAATAGTAATTTTTACACCTCTGCTATCCAGCACTTACCCCACTGTTGCAGTCATTGTAGTTGGAATAGTCATTTTTACCCCTCCACCATCCAGCACTTTCCCTACTGTTGCACTTGCTGGAGAGGGAATAGTAATTTTAATCCCTCAGCCATCCAATTCTTTCCCTACTGTTGCACTCACTGGAGTGGGAACAGTAGTTTTTACCCCTCCGCTATCCAATACTTTCCCTGCTGTTGCACTCACTGGAGTGGGAAGAGTAATTTTTACCCCTCCGCTATCCAACACTTTCCTTACTGTTGCACTCATTTGAGTGGGGATAGTAATGTTTACACCTTCCCTGTCCAGCATTTTCCCTACTGTTGCACTCACTGGAGTTGGAATAATAAATTTAATTCTTCCGCTCTCCAACATGTACCCTACCTTTGCACTCACTGGGGTGGGAATGGTAGACTTTACGCCTCCGCGGTCCAACACTTTCCCTACTTTTTCACTCACTGGAGTGGGAATAACAGTTTTTACCCCTTCCGCTATCCTATACTTTCCCTACTGTTGCACTCACTGGAGTGGGAATAGTACATTGAATTCTTCAGCTATCTGACATTTTCTCTACTGTTGCACTCACTGGAGTAGGAATAGTAATTTTTGACCCCTCCTCAGTCCAACACCTTTCTACTATTGCACTCACTGGAGTGAGAATAGTAATTTTTAGCCCATCGCTATCAAGCACTTTTTGTACTTTTGCACTCATTGGAGTGGGAATACTAATTTTTATACCTCCGCTATCCAGCACTTTCCCCACTGTTGCACTCATTGTAGTTGAAATAGTTATTTTTACCCATCCACTATCCAGCACGTTCCCTACTGTTGCACTTGCTGGAGAGGGAATTGTAATTTTTACCCCTCAGCTATCCAATACTTTCCCTACTGTTGCACTCACTGGAGTGAGAATAGTAGTTTTTACCCCTCCGCTATCCAATACTTTCCCTAATGTTGCACTCACTGGAGTGGGAATAATAATTTTTACCCCTCCGCTATCCAACACTTTCCCTACTGTTGCACTCACTCGAGTGGAAATACTAATGTTTACCCCTTCCCTATCCAGCATTTTCCCTACTATTGCACTCACTGGAATGGGAATAGAGATTTTTACCCATCCACAATCCAATACTTTCCCTACTGTTGCACTCACTGGAGTTGCTATCCAACATTTACTCTACTTTTGCATTCACTGGAGTGGGAATAGTAAATTTTACCCCTCTGCTATCCAACACTTTCCCTACTGTTGCACTCACTGGAGTGGGAGTAGTAATTTTTACCCCTCTGCTATCCAGCACTGTCCCTACTGTTGCACTCACTGGAGTAGGAATAGTAATTTTTATCATTTTGCTATCCAAAACTTTCTCTACTGTTGCACTCACTGGAGTGGGAACAGTAGATTTAATTTTTCCGCTATCCAACACTTACTCTACTTTTGCACTCACTGATGTGGGAATAGTAAATTTTACCCCTCTGCTATCCAACATTTTCCCTACTGTTGCACTTACTGGAGTGGAAATAGTAATTTGTATCCCTCCGCTATTCAACACTGTCCTTACTGTTGCACTCAGTGGAATGGGAAAAGCAATTTTTACTCCTCCACAATACAATATTTCCCTACTGTTGCACTCACTGGAGTGGGAATGGTTGTTTTTACCCCTCCACTATCCAATACTTTTCCTACTGTTGCACTCACTGGAGTGGGAATAGTAATTTTTACCCATACGCTATCCAACACTTTCCCTACCATTGTACTCACTCGAGTGGGAATAGTAATGTTTAAAAATGTAATTCTTCCGCTATCCTACATTTACCCTACTCTTGCACTCACTGGAGTGGGAATAGCAAATTTTACCCCTTAGCTATCGAACACTTTCCCTACTCTTGCACTCACTGGAGTGGGAAGAGTAACTTTTACCCCTTCGCCATACAGCACTGTCCCTACTGTTGCACTCACTGGAGTGGGAATAGTTCTTTTTACCCCTCCACTATCCAACACTTTCCCTACCGTTGCACTCACTTGAGAGGGAACAGTAATGTTTACCCCTTCCCTATCCAGCACGTTACCTACTGTTGCAGTCACTGGAGTTGGAATAGCAAATTTAATTCTTCCTCTATCCGACATTTACCCTACCTTTGCACTCACTGGAGTGGGAATAGTAACTTTTACCCCTTCGATTTACAGCACTGTCCCTACTGTTGCACTCACTGGAGTGGGAATAGTAATTTTTCACCCCTCCGCAATCCCACACTTTCCCTACTGTTGCACTCACTGGAGTGGGAATAGTAATTTTTACCCCTCTACTATCCAACACTTTCCCTACTATTACACTCACTGCAGTGGAAATAGTAATTTTTAGCCCATCGCTGTCAAGTACTTTCCCCACTGTGCACTCATTGCAGTTGGAATAGTCATTTTTACCCCTCCTCTATCCAGCACTTTCCCTACTGTTGCACTTTCTGGAGAGGAAATAGTAATTTTTACCCTTCAGCTATCCAATACTTTCCCTACTGTTGTACTCACTGGAGTGGGAATAGTAGTTTTTACCCCTCCGCTATCCAATACTTTCCCTACTGTTGCACTCACGGGAGTGGTAATAGTAAGTTACCCCTCTGCTATCTAACACTTTCCCTACTGTTGTACTCACTCGAGTGGGAATAGTCATATTTACCCTTTCGCTATCCAACGCTTTTCCTACTGTTGCACTCACTGGAGTGGTAACAGTAATTTTTAAATTTTCTGCTATCCAACATTTACTCTACTTTTGCACTCACTGAAGTGGGAATAGTAAATTTTACCCCTCTGCTAGCCAACATTTTCCCTACTGTTACACTCACTGGAGTTGGAAGAGTAAATGTAATTCCTCGGCTATCCAACACTTTCCTTACTGTTGCACTCACTGGAGTGGAAATAGTCATTTTTATCCCTCCGCTATCCAGCACTGTCCCTACTGTTGCACTCACTGGAATGGGAACAGTGATGTTTACCCCAGCACAATTCAACATTTCTCTACTGTTGCACTCACTGGAATGGGAATAGTAATTTCTACCCCCACGCTATCCAACACTTTCCCTACTATTGCACTCACTGGAGTGGGAATTGTAATTTTTAGCCCGTCGCTATCTAGCACTCACCCCACTGTTGCACTCATTGTAGTTGGAATAGTCATTTTTAATCCTCCACCATATAGCACTTTCCCTACTGTTGCACTTGCTGGAGAGGGAATAGTCATTTTTATCCCTCAGCCATCCAATTCTTTCCCTACTGTTGCACTCACTGGAGTGGGAACAGTAGTTTTTACCCCTCCGCTATCCAATACTTTCCCTGCTGTTGCACTCACTGGAGTGGGAATAGTAATTTTTACCCCTCCGCTATCCAACAATTTCCTTACTGTTGCACTCATTTGAGTGGGAATAGTATTGTTTACCCCTTCCCTATCCAGCATTTTCCCTACTGTTGTACTCACTGGAGTTGGAATAAGAAATTTAATTCTTCCGCTATCCAACATGTACCCTACCTTTGCACTCACTGGAGTGGGAATGGTAAACTTTACGCCTCCGCTGTCCAATACTTTCCCTACTTTTTCACTCACTGGTGTGGGAATAACAGTTTTTACCCCTCCGCTATCCAGTACTTTCCCTACTGTTGCACTCACTGGAGGGGGAATAGTACATTGAACTCTTCAGCTATCTGACATTTTCTCTACTGTTGCACTCACTGGAGTAGGAATAGTAATTTTTGACCCCTCCTCAATCCAACACTTTTTCTACTATTGCACTCACTGGAGTGAGAATAGTAATTTTTAGCCCATCGCTATCAAGCTCTTTTGGTACTGTTGCACTCATTGGAGTGGGAATACAAATTTTTATACCTCCGCTATCCAGCACTTTCCCCGCTGTTGCACTCATTGTTGTTGAAATAGTTATTTTTACCCATCCACTATCCAGCACGTTCCCTACTGTTGCACTTGCTGGAGAAGGAATTGTAATTTTTACCCCTCAGCTATCCAATACTTTCCCTACTGTTGCACTCACTGGAGTGGGAATAGTAGTTTTTACCGCTCCGCTATCCAATACTTTACCCAATGGTTGCACTCACTGGAGTGGGAATAGTAATTTTTACCCCTCCGCTATCCAACACTTTCCCTACTGTTGCACTCACTCGAGTGGAAATACTGTTTACCCCTTCCCTATCCAGCATTTTCCCTACTATTGCACTCATTGGAATTGGAATAGCACACTCACTGGAGTGGGAATGGCAGAGTTAACCCCCTCTGCAATCCAATATTTTCCCTACTGTTGAACTCACTGGAGTGGGAATAGTACATTTAATTCTTCCGCTATCCGACATTTACTCTAATTTTGCACTCACTGGAGTGGGAATAGTAAATTTTACCCCTCCGCTATCCAACACTTTCCCTACTGTTGTACTCACTGGAGTGGGAATAGTGATTTTTACGCCTCCGCTATCCAGCACTCTCCCTACTGTTGCACTCACTGGAATAGGAATTGTAATTTTCACCCTTTCGCTATCCAACACTCTTTGTACTGTTGCAATCACTGGAGTGGGCATAGTAATTTTTACCCCTCTGCTATCCAACATTTTCCCTACTGTTGCACTCACGGGAGTTGGAATAGTAAATTTAATTCCTCCGCTATCCAACACTTTCCCTACTGTTGCACTCACTGTAGTGGAAATAGTAATTGTTACCCCTCCGCTATCCAACCTTTTCCCTACTGTTGCACTCATTGGAGTTGGAATTAATTTAATTCTTCTGCTATTCAGCATTTACCCTACTTTTGCACTCACTGGAGTGTTAATAGTAAATTTGACCCCTCCGCTATTCAACACTTTCCCTACTGTTGCATTCTTTGGATTGGGAATAGTAATTTAACTACTCCGCTATCCCACATTTTCCCTACTGTTGTATTTATTGTTTTGCGAAATGTACCGTTTTTTTAATAGTCTAATGTTTTAATTAATTATAGAATGTTTTTTAATTTTAAACTATTGATATATGTATATATTAAATGTTTAAATTATTTAAAAGTTTTTAAAATAAATAAAAATAATGGTTAATAAATTATTTTAAAGAAAATATATGTATATATATATTCACTGAAAAAACCATAGGTTTCAGGCACGTTATAGTTAGGAATTAGCATTTAAAAAACCTTAGAAATTCACTGAAAAAACCACAGGTTTCAGGGGCGTTATAGTTAGCTGGACTTTTCACTCGTACAAAACCATTGAAATTCCCCCGTTATAGTTAGTTCATCTAACTATAACTCGCGCGCCCGCAATGCACTGCTGATGACGTCATATATTACATCACTCATGACATGGTCAGTGACAGCATGTGGTAAATAAAATTCCTTTACCTGGACTTAATTTGATACAGAAACATAATAAAATAGCTCAGTAAAATGAGAGGCAGAATCCGTGGTATTAGAGGTTCGGAATGGGCTTTATTCCAATGATCGATTATAATCGGTTGCTCCAAGTTCCATCACCACGGAGGTTCAGGAAGTGAAGTACATACATTATTGACAAGAAATGACTTTTATAGTACATACATTACAATGAAGCGAATGCAGTAGGCGTAATAATTGATAAGGAAAATGACGATTTATCTGCGTAACCAAAAATGGGTGTAATAAGGAGTAAAAAGGAACATAATTGGTTATGATGTCACATATAGGTGGATCTATAAGATAATACTTGGCATAGATGCGCGCGCAGCAGCATGACGTGTAATTGACGTGTAACTAGGGGGTGAAGGGGACTTGACATTTAGCTCTACATGTGGAGACAAAAAGTCTGGGGGGTCAAGTCAACCTAATCCCAAATCATATCTAACATCCTATGTTTAAAGAACTATGTTATCCACAAAAGAAGGACTCTCGGACAGAATCTATTCTATACTGACTGTGCGTGCGTGTACAAGCGTCTAAGTGTCTACACTGAATGCGAGGGGGTAGAAATATTCCATGGTAACAGGACTATGAATTACTTGCATAAGGGCAGAGAAGCCGGGCCTTTTGCTTGGTAACTGGAAGAATGTTTACTTAAACTACTAGGCAGGAATGCATCGGCTGAGGGGGAAGCAGATAATTCGAAGGTGAAATACAGTTCTTGGCAGAGAATAGGCTGATGTCAGGCTTCGTGAGCCGCGCAGGGAATGAGACAAAGTTCATGGTCACAGATGCAGGCTCAGACTCGAGGTTTCAGAGGCAGAAAGCAAGAGGAGTTTGATGACAGAATCAGGGCCTACTTGCCTGGACTGTAAAATGGCATAAGTGAACCATATAAAGCCGGTGGCCTTTCATATTTAGGAATGGAATATCCGGCCTATTCATGGCGGATCTGACAGAGGACATGTTGACGGTGGACGCACATGTATTTGCATCTTCATAACTGGAACTGGAGGAAACATACATGTACTTGTGACATGCACATGGAACCGTTGGGGTCCAAGATAGGGGACATAACTGACCAGAAAAATCCATATTTCCACATTCCCTCCTTGTCCCCTACTTGCCCGTTAAGAGATATCAATCTTCATCAATCCATTGATCTGTTCATATAGCATCATTTGTTCTTCTTTCTTCTTCCGTGACGAATGAAATCTTGGTGGTGGAATACACGATGTGGCACACAGACCACAAATCGCTGGTCCACATTGTAGACATAGACAGCAACTGAATAGTATGAGAAGGCCAATACCTAGGAAGGATAGAACTCTCCATCCCCAGGCTGATACCACACTCCAAAACCAACTGGACCAAGTCCAAGTGCCTGGGTTCTGGTGTATCTGGTTTACAATCTTATGAAGGCGAGTGATGGCTTTATATACAGATGGCGAATTTTCTGGTATGAATACGCAGCAGCTTGATCCGATGACCCTACAAGCTCCGCCCCTATCAGCCAGGATGACGTCAAGGACAAGACAATTTTGAAGCACAACAATCCGCATAGCAGACTGCTCTTCTGTTAAATTGCCTAAGGCGGAAATAGTCTCATTCACTACTGCTTCAAGGGTTCTAGTTAATCTACGTATCAGCTTACTATTAGTAACAGTACCTATATAGGGAAAGAGGCCTTTATTAAAATCTACATACTTGTCCCATGCCGTCTCAGTGTAATCGACAATGGGGAGATCTCTCCGCTCTCTGTTGTGTACTAAATGAATATTTCTGTAATAATCAGGAGGAGCTAGGAAAACAGGTGGCAAAAGAAATGCAATGTAGCAGGTACCATCCCAATCTAGAGGTAGACGCATATATGCAGTCTGACCACATATAAAGTAGGAGTGGCGATAAGCTCTAAATGAAGATTTGCCTTGATCACTGAATTCTACTATAGTAGTGCATTTACTATGGCCCATATGTATGGAACCAACCTTTCTTACACACAATTCACCCTTCGCTGGGAATACTGACATGGTGGGCAAAACTAGTTCAACTTCGGATTCGACATTTAGAATCATGAGATTAGGTATAAAATTACCTAATCCATATACTTCATTTTCTAGATCAGTTCCTGTTCTTTTGGGGCGACCCTCCTTGTCAGGGTAGCAGACCTTGAGTAAAACTAGGTTCAGGTTTCCCCATACCCAATGATCTTGGTAAACTGCTGTGTCTGAGTCTATGGAATTGATTAAACTAAACCATGCTCCACAGGAGCCATTATGTGTAAACGGATGTGGAAAGAATGGCAGGACTCCTTCATAATTCTGATAGGGAGGGAGCCGACCACACACCCAACAATTAGTAGCATTACTAGTCTGATGGGAATGATGTAACATACTAATGAAAGTGTTATTGCGCAGCGCAAGTCTATAAGACAATTCATGCGGAGGTAAGTCACTAAAAGAATGTTCATCAGTAACATTATAAACATGTCTAGAAATAGGGTAATATATATGCAACAATATACTTGCAGTAATTATTAAAAGACTCAAGAAAAACAAAATTATTAATGTCACTATGCAATGGCTACGCAGTGATTTACAATACGCCTGTCGTTTCATCATTTTTCGCGACTGTCCATGATTCAGGTCTAGAGGATACATGTCAGAGACAAATTCAACCGCTTCACCTTGGAGAGGACTTAAACAATCAAATTGTCTGACGTTCTAGGCCTCAATTTTACTTTATAGAGTTCGGTTTCAGTCTTTTCAACCAAAGGAAGTTTTGAATCAGTCTGTGAGGGAGTGCAGGGCACAATGTCTATATCCGAGGATAGTCCATGAAATTTCTTGATATGACTTGAATGAATCCAGCCCTTGCGGCCCTCGATCTTCACGGCTGTCCTTGTGGTCAGCAGGACCAACTTGGGTGATTTCCACCTGGGCTCCAGCTGAGTCTTTCGGTCGAAATTTCTCACAAACACGAGATCACCCGGAACTACGTCATGGGGTTTCACCTCAGTGTTGTCGGGAAAGGCTGCAGCTACCTGTGAACGACAAGATTGTAGTGCAGACATCAAGGAAGCCAAGTAATCTGTCAGCATATTACAGTCAATATCAGTTATTTTGCGTGGTATAGGCGTCCCCCACATATTTGGTGGTCTGCCGAAGATCACCTCATACGGGGATAGCCCTGTTCGAGAGTGTGCTACCATTCTCATGTAAAAGAGTGCAACTGGTAACGCTACTATCCAGTCGACACCTTTCTCTCTGCATATTTTGGACAATCTGATTTTCAGTATCTGGTTATGTCTTTCTACGAGACCTGCTGCCTCGGGGTGTCGGACACAGTGGAATTTCCACTGATATCCTAACAGAAGTGAAACGTGTTTCATTAATTCGGATGAGAACGGCTGGCCGTTATCTGAGTAGACAACACGTGGTAAACCGTATCGTGGGAAGAATTCTCGAACCAACTGTTTGGCAGTAGTCGGGGCAGTGTAATCTGAAACCGGGTATGCCTCTGTCCAACGGGACAGAGCGCAGACAACTACGAGAACATATTTGAATCCTCGACATCGTTCCATCTGGATATAGTCCATCTGGAGGGCTTCAAAAGGGTGATTAGGAGGATGAAATCCACCCTGTTCTACGGGAACGCTTTTTCCTGGGTTAAACTGACAACAGATCATACAGGTACGGACCTTTTGTTTGGCTGCTGCTCGTAAATGTTTATTGAACCAAATGTGTTGAATGCTGTCTAGCATAGCTTTTTCTCCTAGATGTGCTGGACTATGTATAGTGTTAATTATAACTTGGACCATTGAATCAGGAAGGAACCATACAGACTTTTCCTTCATCATCCATCCTTGGTCCGTTTGGATCCCTCCTAATTCAGTCCATTTCTTTATTTCGTCTGGTGTAGCATGTGTCTGTATGTCAATTACGTCAAGAGTAGGATCTTTAACTGTCATACACTGTGTCGGTGTCGGGACTATTGTCTTTATCATGTCGGGGGTTTGAGTTTGAGCAGTCTGTTTAGCTGTTCTGTCGGCTAGATCATTGCCTTGGGAAATGATATCAGTAACCTTCGTATGAGCCTTACATTTCATAATTGATATTGCAGTGGGTAGATGTATTGCATCTAATAAGGCATGAATGAGGGGTCCGTGCTGAATGTGGGCACCGTGGGAAGTTAAATAACCTCTCTCTCGCCACAGCACGCCGAAGTCATGTACAACTCCGAATGCATAACGTGAATCAGTGTATATGTTGACTTTTTTATTCGTGGCTTGAATACAGGCTTGTGTCAGAGCAATGAGCTCTGCGGCTTGAGCTAACAAAGTATTTATACGATTAGTTTCAATGACTTCAGTATCTGTTGTGACTGCGTAAGCGGCCACTAACTCTCCTGTACTTGTTCTCATACATGAACCATCTACATACAATGTCAGGTCTGGATCTGACAATGGGACATCGGTTAAGTCTTGTCTGGGTTTTGTCGTTATTGTAATAACTTCAATACAGTCATGAGCTAGTGGGTCTGTTCCGGTTACTGGTAAAAGTGTGGCAGGATTCAATGTGTTACAGCGTCTGATTTCTATATGTGGCTGAAACAATGTAAGTTCGTACCCTGTAAGTCGCGCTATAGTCAAGTGTTGTGTTTGCGTTCTATTTACAAGAACCTCTACTGCGTGTGGTACTTGTACTGTCAATGGATGTCCTAACACTATGGCATCGCTTTGTCTGATTGCTAAAGCTGTCGCTGCTACTGATTTCAGGCATGCGGGCAAAGCCTGAGCTACGGGATCTAATGTACTAGAAAAATAAGCGCATGGTTTGTGTGCTCCTGCTTGTTCCTGTGTGAGTACTGACAAGGCAGTACCTTCGCGTTCTGTAACAAAGAGTGTAAACTGTTTTCTGTAACATGGCGTTGCTAAAACAGGTGCTTGACATAAAGCTTTCTTTAGGCTTTCAAAAGCTTGTGTATGTTCCTGAGTCCAAGGGAGAACAGTCGATGTGGCTGCCTCCTGTGTGGTCAGCTGAATGAGTGGTTTTGCTAGAAATGCATACTGAGGGATCCACTGCCTACAATATGAAGTGAGACCTATGAAAGCCCGTACCTCCTTTTGTGTCTTTGGTATTGGCATGTTAGCTATTAACTGAATGCGGTCCGGTGTAAGCTGCCTTCCCTCCTTGGACAGCGAGTGTCCAAGATAAACAACTCGCTGGACACAGAATTGCAGCTTAGAAGGGGACACCTTGTGCCCCTTTTCGGCTAGAAATTGTAAAACTGTCAGTGATGCTTTCTCACATTCGGGTTCGCTTCTCGCGGTGATCAGCAGATCATCGACATATTGAAGCAAGGCAGTGTTAACTGGCATGTGGATACTGTCAAGTTCTCGTTTCAGTGCTTGGCTATAGATGCTGGGGCTTTCTGTAAATCCTTGAGGTGCGCGTGAGAATTTAAAGCTACGCCCATTTAAACTAAATCCGAACAAATATTGGCTTTCCGGATCTATTGGGACGCTGAAAAAGGCATTCTTGAGATCAATTACAGTAAAGAATGTTGCTTCGGAATCAATAGCTGTCAGTAATGACGAGATATCTGGGACCACAGGAAATTGTGGCACAATGCATTTGTTTAACTCGCGCAGATCAATAACCAATCGATATACTGGCGGGGCCGTAGGATCTGTTCGTTTAAGAATCGGAATTATCGGTGAATTACATACATTGGAGTCTGTTTCCACAACTACTCCTTGGGCAATGAGCTCGTCAATGATTTGTAGTAAAGCCACTACAGCATCTGGTGGTAACTTGTATTGTCGTATTCGTGGTAGCACCACTCCTGCCTTTAATGTGACTCGATATGGTGTAATATTCATGCAACCAACATCAGTAGGGCCTTGTGCCCATAGATGTGTAGGTAAAATCTGCAGTCGGGGATCCATGTCTCTAGACACATAGTGACCTTTAAAATCACGTAAAAACAACCTTACTCCTTCCGGAGAACAACATATTATGGCTCCTAGAGCTTTCAGGGTTTTTATTCCTAATAAGTTTTCTGGACATGATTTAGTAAGCAATAAATCTGTAGTTCGGGTCAGAGGTCCTATCGTGAGTGGAAGAGGCTGTGATACTTCATTAACAATAGGTTTTCCTGAAAAACCAAGGGAAATATTCTGAGAGCCTGAGAGGGGTGCCCCTGGAACTTCACTACGTTTTATAGTTGTTCGACTTGCCCCTGTATCGAGTAAAAATTTTCTATCTTGGCCTAATAATTCACTATGTACATAAGGTCCTTCTTGATCTACAGGAATCTCGATAAGGGGTAAGTCAACTTCCCTCTCTAGGCTAGTTCATGCGTAACGCTGATACTCAGGATATTCATACTGTGCGGTCTGATACATTTGTCGTGTTGTTGTCTGTGTGGCAGCAACAGGCAACGGTGGTGCAGCTGGCACAAACTGTATTGGCTGTTGTGCGGCTGGCATGGCCTGGGCATGCTGCAGAGCTCCTTGTTCATTCTGATCTTGTCTGAGTGGCCGTGATCTTTCTTGTGTTTTACCTATGGCGATATTATGTTTTAAAACTGGACAGTCGTGTACGTAATGACCTGGCTTTTTACAATAATTGCATGTCCCTTTTACAGGTCCTGCTGAATCGGAATGTGTCATACCCTTTTTATGTCCTTCAGCTGGGACTGTCTGGGAAACTAGCATTTTCATTTTCGTGTCTTTCATGCGTCTGTGTTCATGTTCTTGTTCCTCTCTAATTCTATTGTGATGGTACTGTAACATTTGTAACATTTGTGATGGAGTGTTACCTTGCCAGGTACTCTCGAATTTTAATACTCTATTCTTTACTGGGGGAGGGCATTTTCTACTAATTTTGTTACAAACAGATGCGGGTATGATTCGCTACTTGCTTTTATGCCACTATTTATACCAAAACATTTTTCAAATCGGGCATAGTAATCACTAGTGTCTTCATCTTGCTTCTGCTTACAGGCTGAAATTGTACCCCAATCTTCCTTTTTCGTAGTTAACAAACGTGGCAGTACCTGTACTAATAAACCTGGTAATGCTTTAGTTTTATCCCCAAGTCCTGCTCCTGCAGTTCGGGCCTTTTCTTCCGCTTCTAACACTGACCATTCTATCTTTTGGTCTCCTACCTCCCACTCTTTTTCCTTGAGTTTCTCATAAATACCAGCAGGCATCAATACCTTTAATATTGTCATAATGTCGGGATAGGTATACTCTCCCATGAGTAACATGTCTTTAATTTCTCGGTGAAAACCCCCTGGATCTTTGTCATGACTGGGTACCACTTTCTTCATTTGTAACAATTCTATTTTTGATATGGGCGTATATACAAATACGCGCCTAAACTCGTTGTCCTCGCCTTTTATTGGGTGCACTTCTCGTAAGGGATTCTGTCTATCCATGTGATACGTGGTTCTTTCCTTGACGGGCAATGAGACATGCTCTGCGCATACAAAAAGAATATACTGCTTTCTTGATTCTAGAATTTCTTTAATTAATTTAGTACCTGGACCTCTCCATTTATTCATAAGCAATTCAGTCAATATGTCAGGTAAGGGACCAGGGTCCGAACGCTGATTCCGATATAGTATAATGAGTTGTTGAATCATATAAATCCCAGCTAACCTCTGTTCATCTGGGGTGAGATTCAAAAATGTGCGTACTACTGTATCATCACTATATTTTCCGGGACTGTCCACCCAATGGACAGCTGCCCTGGCTAAATCTTGTTCATCCATAGAATCGAGAAAATGATAACCCCTTCGTTCTCGGAGTAGTTTGTCGGCGGTTTGGAACGAATGTTCGTTAGACCTTATATTAATTATAGGTATTTGGAAATTCCTGTTATTATCTGGACATATCGGACGTATCGAGTCAGTAAGACATCTATTATTATTACAAGATCTTCCTCTACCTACATAGGCTATGGTGTCCGACTGTCCCGTGGGCAGTCCTGACCCTTCTTCCTCGCTTTGTTCGAACTCGTCTGCCTCTAATCTCTCTTCGTGTAGGCGTTCTATTTCTTTACGGATCTTTCGGCACATGGCTATTATACAATTTTGCTTATCATGTCTCCCTTCTGATATATTCTGGCTCCATCTTGTAAGAATTTGCATTGCTTCCGGGTCTACCCCCGGTCGGTCTTGATTTCTGATCACACAGTTTATGAGGAAACGTAACAGTTCCCCCTGTATCTCTACTTTCTGGTATTCCATAGCTCTGTTAATACATTCTGGATCTCGCCCTGTTTGGACAAAATGATATATTTTATCTAGATGCGCAGTCATTCCTGGTAACTTCCCTAAATACACTGCGGCTCGTCTGATACGCAATGATGCCAGGGTCATTTCGTCCTCTTTACCGGGCACAGGGTCATATCTGCAATCTATAAGAAGTTCCTTCAGCGTACGGGCACTTATGAGTTTGGGTGTACGTGAATGTGCTGACTCTTGAAAAGTAAGTTTATTTATTCTGGGTGGCGTAGAAAAAATATTGGTAGCACCTCCCGTGGCCCCATCTGGGGTGTCGGGTGTGAAAGGATTCGTCGAACGTGACACAGCAACTACAGGTGTGGACACAGCTATAGAAGTAGCTGTAGGGACGGATGCAGAAACAGATGTGCTTGCCGGAACTTGTGACTCGATTTGTTGCTGTAGGGATACGGGTACTGGATCTTGGCGTTGGACCTCCCTGGTATGCGGTCTATGTGGGGCGGAATTAGCATACTCGGGAGCTGCGTCATCTAAATATGAGGAAAGAAAAACATCTTCTGCGGTTCTAGGATGCCCCTTAGGATGTACCTTGATTGGGAATAATGGGGGTGGCAAGTCTTTCGGTATCTCTGGAGTAGCCTTAGGTAATCCTTCGGCCAGAAGGGGATACATACCATTCATAAGGGCATTTCTTTGCCTATCTACTTGTTCTGATTTCACTCGGATACCTTCCTCAATTAATAGATTCTCTCGAACTTTGTTTGAACTTTCTTTACTCTTCTCTTCCTGTCTACGTGCTTTTTCTGTACGTCTATGAGATTCTTTACGCCATAACTCAACGGCGTCTTTCTGTGACTGTCTGACTTTCCTTTTCCATAACTCTTCCTCGACTTTCATGATGCACTCTGCATCCCAGGTCCCCGCTGCGGGCCACCTCTGACTTTCTGGTAATCCCTTGGTGTAGTCTACCCATAAATCAAGAAATAATATAGCGTCTAAGCCATGTTTGTGATACATGAAGTGCCCTGGAGTGTCCCTAGGAGGAATAGGGACGGCTTCTTCGAGAACCCCTTTTCTAGTAGTGATCTGTCTTAATTTCGAAAAGAGCGGCATATTGACAACTGATCCGATACTTAATCTTGAACACACTTAATACAAAAGCACAATAATGAACAACCATTCATACCACAATATGCAGGACGTTTAACACATTAAACATTAAACATTAAACATTTTTCTACCCTTTAAAATAACCAACAATGATGATCGTCTGCATAACTAATCACCAAGCATAATTCTTGACAATAACTAGATACTTCGGAATACTTGATATACTGCTAAACAGTACATATACACTGCTAAAACAGTGCAGACCGGATTTGTGTACCCAAACCCGTCTTGACCGGCACAACCTATGTGCACGTCAGAAATGCCTCCCCAGCAATGGTACTCACCGGGTAGCTTCGGAAACGGAAGGCCTCGGTAACTTGAACTTGGACCGGACTGGACTCGACTTCGAACTGGTGGGTCTCTGTATACCTCGGATCTTGCTCTCTCAGCTAGGCTCTGGTCGGGATACTTCGCACTTCTCACCGCCTCGTCTGGGTGTTGATCGCAGTCTCAGTCGCCCCCGCTTGACCGGAGGGAGATACAGGAAATCCTGCTGGTACGCGTTATTGTCCGTCCAGCTGTGGCAGGAGACCGGGCCTGCAACTCACCGACGGCGCGTGAGATGAGAAAGTGTCCCTGTTCGGGCGCCATCATGTGGTAAATAAAATTCCTTTACCTGGACTTAATTTGATACAGAAACATAATAAAATAGCTCAGTAAAATGAGAGGCAGAATCCGTGGTATTAGAGGTTCGGAATGGGCTTTATTCCAATGATCGATTATAATCGGTTGCTCCAAGTTCCATCACCACGGAGGTTCAGGAAGTGAAGTACATACATTATTGACAAGAAATGACTTTTATAGTACATACATTACAATGAAGCGAATGCAGTAGGCGTAATAATTGATAAGGAAAATGACGATTTATCTGCGTAACCAAAAATGGGTGTAATAAGGAGTAAAAAGGAACATAATTGGTTATGATGTCACATATAGGTGGATCTATAAGATAATACTTGGCATAGATGCGCGCGCAGCAGCATGACGTGTAATTGACGTGTAACTAGGGGGTGAAGGGGACTTGACATTTAGCTCTACATGTGGAGACAAAAAGTCTGGGGGGTCAAGTCAACCTAATCCCAAATCATATCTAACATCCTATGTTTAAAGAACTATGTTATCCACAAAAGAAGGACTCTCGGACAGAATCTATTCTATACTGACTGTGCGTGCGTGTACAAGCGTCTAAGTGTCTACACTGAATGCGAGGGGGTAGAAATATTCCATGGTAACAGGACTATGAATTACTTGCATAAGGGCAGAGAAGCCGGGCCTTTTGCTTGGTAACTGGAAGAATGTTTACTTAAACTACTAGGCAGGAATGCATCGGCTGAGGGGGAAGCAGATAATTCGAAGGTGAAATACAGTTCTTGGCAGAGAATAGGCTGATGTCAGGCTTCGTGAGCCGCGCAGGGAATGAGACAAAGTTCATGGTCACAGATGCAGGCTCAGACTCGAGGTTTCAGAGGCAGAAAGCAAGAGGAGTTTGATGACAGAATCAGGGCCTACTTGCCTGGACTGTAAAATGGCATAAGTGAACCATATAAAGCCGGTGGCCTTTCATATTTAGGAATGGAATATCCGGCCTATTCATGGCGGATCTGACAGAGGACATGTTGACGGTGGACGCACATGTATTTGCATCTTCATAACTGGAACTGGAGGAAACATACATGTACTTGTGACATGCACATGGAACCGTTGGGGTCCAAGATAGGGGACATAACTGACCAGAAAAATCCATATTTCCACAACAGCACTCATGACATCACTGATGACATCTCAAATGACATCACTGATGACATCATCCAGTGAATGTGTGTTTTTCTGAAAATTACATATGTTTTATATATGTATATCTCAAGGTCGATGGAAGAATAAATGGGTATATAAGTGTCTACATGATTGATTTGTTTTCGAAAAATTGATTGTATAACTGACTGATTAAGTGTATCTTAGTGAATACATGGCTTAGTGAGTAATGTTTAAATATGTAAATATCTGTATCAGTCTCTCACTTTGTGTGTAAGTGGCTGCATGGGTTGGTGAGTAGCTACATGAGTGTCTATATAGGTTATTAGTTGTTTTTTTGAGTATCAGCATGAGTGTCTGAGTGTCTGTGTGGTTCGGTGGGGGGTATTACGTAGTGCATAGGTGCATGAATGAGTGACTCACTGTTTGTATGTGTTGAAGACAGCATGTGTGCAGGACTGTATGGGTGGATGAGTGTGTACATGGGTGTGTTAGTGAGTGAATGTCTGTCTCAATAGTGTCTTTAAGAGTAACTACATATGTTTTAAACTAGTATATGTGACTATTGGTGTATATAAGTGAGTATATGTGAGAGTGAGAGATTGAAAGAGTTCCTGTATGAATAAGTATGTGTTTCTATAAGTGATTTTTAAAAGACTAAGTATGTGTAAGTTTCTGTAGAAGTAATTGTGGTGGTGGGTGTATAACTGTATATGCAAGTAAATGGATGTTTGATTCTTTATTAGCATGAGTGACTGTGTGTGTGAGTAACTCGATGGATGAGTGGCGTTGTGTAACAGGATGTATAGGTATATGAGTACATATGATGAGTGAATACATGTATGAGTGACTGTATAGGACTGTTGGTGAATGAGTGGATGTGTATGTGGATCTTAGAATTACTGAATAGGTTGTTGTAACTGATATCGGTATGCTCATTGTTTTGAAAATTTTAGTTTCTATTTTTGAATGTGCGTATCAAAGGTTATATTAGGGGGAGAGGAGGTCTGCCATCTATCACAAGGATGATGTCATCAGTGATGTCATTTGAGATGTCATCAGTGATGTCATGAGTGATGTCACTGACCATGTCATGAGTGATGTAATATGTGACGTCATCAGCAGTGCATTGCAGGCGCGTGAGTTATAGTTAGCTTAACTAACTATAACGGGGGAATTTCAATGATTTTGTATGAGTGAAAAGTCCAGCTAACTATAACGCCCCTGAAACCTGTGTTTTTTTCAGTGAATTTCTAAGGTTTTTTAAATGCTAATTCCTAACTATAACGTGAATGAATCCTATGGTTTTTTCAGTGAATTTCAAAGGTTTTTTAAATGCTAATTTCTAACTATGCCTACAGAGATAGGACATGTGAAGAAAGAAGAAAAAACGCACAGAAACAAAAAAAGAAATGCAGAAAGAAGCAAAAGACGTCCTCAAAGACGAAGTAAAGTGCAGGGAGAAGGATAACGTGCAGAAAGAACAAACAGAAGAGCAGAAAGAAGCCTTGTTGCAAAATCATCCTGTACCCTCAACTTTTTCAGATGGATACTGGTGGTAACTGAGTCTGACTAACCAGTCCTAGAGCCAGTGCTATGTTAAAAGACACTCAGAATACAGTGAAAACACCTACATACACTAGGGAACACTATGCGTTGGGGTCCCCCTGTGATCAGCATGACCTCCTCTGTAAGCCCCTAGTATATAATAGGGCAGGGTATTAAAACTACCTCTTAAAACACGCCACAGGGCGTGTTTGCACACGTCACCTCAGGCCCCGTCCCCTCACTTCCCCACTGTGTAAACACGCCCTGTGGCCATTTTACGTTCGGAGATTAAGTCCCCTTGAATCCTGAGGGTCCCTAGGGTCCAACTAGCCCACTAGATACCTCCAGTAAGCGCCACAGAGCTGCGTAAAAAGTGGCACGGCCTGGACCACCTCTCTGCAACGCAGCTCAGGGGAGCTTACTGGAAGCACCTGGTGGGCTAGTTAGCCCCCAGGGGCCCTCAGGATTGAAGGGGAATTATTTCCCCAACTTAAAACGCACCATAGGGGGTGTTTGCGCACGTCACCTCTGGCCCCGTCCCCTCCCTTCCCCACTGTGTAAACATGCCCTGTGGCCGTTTTTTAAGTTGGGAGATTAAGTCCCCTTGAATCCTGAGGATCCCTAGGGGCAAAATAGCCCACTAGGTACGTCCAGTAATTGCCATTGCACAGAGGTGTAAAAAGGGGCACGGACTGCACCACCTCTCTGCAACTCAGAGCAGTGGTGCTTACTGGAAGCACCTGGTGGGCTAGTTGGCCCCCAGGGTCCCTCAGGATTGAAAGGGAATTATTTCCCCAACTTAAAACGCGCCACAGGGCGTGTTTGCCCACGTCACCTCAGGCCCCGTCCCCTCACTTCACCACTGTGTAAACGCGCCCTTTGGCTGTTCTAAGTTGAGAGATTAAGTCCCCTTGAATCCTAAGGGTCCCTAGGGTCAAACAAGCCCACTAGGTACCTCCAGTAAGCGCCACAGAGCTGCGTTGCATAGAGGTGTAAAAAGGGGCGTGGCCTCAGAACACCTGTCTGCAACGCAGCTCCTTGGCGCATACTGGAGATACCTGTTGGGCTAGTTGGCCCTCAGGGACCCTCAGTATTGAAGAGGAATTAATTCCTGTTGGAGCCGGCCTCGTGGCGTGGTCCTGTTCCCCCTCGCTAAGCCGCACGAGGTCCCATGCACCTCGGGGCTCCTCCATTTTGGATTGTACGTGACTCTACGTAACCACCTACGTGACCCCGCTTCACCCGGCCTCGGTCCCAGCGAGGCCCGACATCGAGGTGCCAACCCCGGGCCAGGGGAATACCACGTGAACCCTCCCCTACTCCCGGCGGAGGGCAGTATCGATGGGACCCCCAACCGTCCTTCCACACCTAGGTGCGATCGCCCCACAGCTCTCTGGGGCCTGGCGCCTCTCCTGCTGGGCGTCTGGCCGCTCCCTACCCGGCCTCTCCGCCCCCCCCGGGCGCAAGGGTCCGGACATCAAAGGGCTCCAGTCCTATATCTGGGGCGACCCGACAACAGGACAACAGTTGTATCCTGGAGTCAAGAGCCCTGCTGATCAGATCGCGGCTGACCCTACGGAAGAAGACTCATCCTGAACCCACACTCTGAGCCCTGCTGACGACGTCGCGGCTCCACCATGCTTAAAGACCTTCACGAACCTTTGGGGCCCGGCTCGACCGAAGCGGACCTACCACCGGAGCCCTGCAGACGCCGTCGCGGCTCCCCACGTCCGAGCCGCTCTGAGACCAGCACTCAAGGTCTGGCGCAGAGCCTTCCCGTACCTGGCTGGTACTAAGACTGTCCCGCTACCCTATCCCTCTAAAGACATTGAGACTCTTACTGGATCCCTCGATCCCACTGTAAATATTGAACGTACTACTATTGATAAAGAACCAAGTCAAGCAACTGATACAGAGTCCTGTGTGGTGGTATTACTGGGCCTAGTACGATCATAGGAGAAGGACCTCCCCGAGGGGGCTTCTCAGCGGCGCTCGGCTATAACTTTGCGGTAGGAAGGTGCCCCGGAGTAGTCTCCCCGACTCCCCGGTGGTCCTCCCTCCAACAATTCCCCAACCTACAACTGGCCAGGGGGCGCGTTTGCAGAGTGCTGCAAGGAGGGGGCGTGGCCTTCAGTGCGATGCCGGTCTTTTATTTATTTTATTTTTTTAAGAAGGAGGGCTGTGTGGCCCCCCTTCTTTTTCTAATTTACTGGCCCTGTGGACCCCATCCCCCAGGGCCTGCACCCTAATTTTTTTTGTTGAAAAAAATAAATTTGGCCCTCCCAAGGCCTTAATCGGCCCCGGGGACCCCAACCCCCGGGTCACGGCCTTTTTTTAATTTAAAATCTTTAGGAGGGGGCTGCGTTGCCCCCCTCCTCAGGCCACTTATGGCTCCAGGGACCCCATCCCCCGGGGCCAGCCTTTGTATTTTAAAAATATATATATTTATAGAAACACCTAGGACATGCTGGACAAACCGTATGTACCTATCACCATGACGATTTGCGTGATATTCATTAAAAGGCGACTATGCATAGAATGAATCCACATGGAATGTATTTACACCACTAGGGAAGCTCTGACGTGTCTGACGCCCTACCGTGCCTAATCCCGGCGCCCCCGCCGGTGGGTACTCTCCAAGTAGACACCCTTGTCGTTTATTTATACAAACATGGGTAGCTATGGACGGGCACATTTAATATACACGCACACCAAGCCATTCAAAGGGGATTCGACAAAAATTCAACCCAACTATGGAAGAATTCCCCCTCACGGGTAATAAAAAACACATCCACCGCCGGATGTGTAATACTTTTTATTATACTCTCTGGAAAGGAGACAAACCTCACTTGAGAGTCACAGCGTGCTCCTGGCTGATCCCAATGCTGTGTTACACTCACCAGTGCCCGCCGATTGCCTCACACCTCTGTGTTGTATTCCACCAGCTAGTGCGTATGCTATGACACTCTCTAGCCCATGTGCACTGTAACACCACCCCGTGAATATGTCATGCCACACTTGCCTTCACACTGGTTATATTGCCCTATCTAACGTGCCTTCCTCGATGTGTATGTTATAACGCACAGCGCTATGCCTTACATATTACAATCTGGGATCCATATCTTTGTCACACTGCATATGCAACGTTACACTCCCCAGCACATATTTTATATTGCAACTTTAGAGACTAGTTAGGTTACACAACACTGCCTTCTGCATATAACACTCCAAGGCGCATATCGCATAGTACGCACTAGTGCCTGTTCTATCTTGCGCTCTCCAATGAATCTGTCATTGCGCTCAATGTATTGCATATTATATTTCACGCCCAAGTTTATCTTATATCACACTTTTTGGTGCATAGTTTATACCATATACTATATCTAGTTTTCATTTTCAATCGTGCTCTCAGGGCTATGTTCTATATAACACTGCATCCACCTACCCTTTTCACGGGCATTACATTTTGCGATGGGGGATGGAGGGTCAGGGGGTGTTTCTGAAAAGTGAGCCCATAGTCACAGTCACAAATGTCCTCTTTTTCCTGAATAAAAGTGAGATTATGCTGCATACTTGTTCATATTTTAAGTAGTTCGCACATTTTAAAAACAATAAAGTTCCTAATACCCACCTTCTCTGAACAGTTAGCTTGCTGCCCCATCCACCTCCTCCCTATCCTCTGTTGTCTGAATCCATGGACTAGCCTCCTCCCTCCTGCCATGCATGGTCTGATGTGCTGCCACTGCCCTCCATTTAGCATGATGTACCAGTCCACTCCTCCTGCCCTCCATTGCCCAATTCTATGGCCCATCATTGACCTCCTGCTTAGCCTCTGTGCTTAGCTTGCTGCCCCTATTCTCCTTCCCACTGCTCCATCCTTTTTGCCCACCATGTTCCATGGACCTGCCACCCCTATCTACTCTGAGTGCTCTGTTGAGCTGCCACTCGACTCCCACCTGCCTAGCATTTTCAGATGACTGTAACCTGTCCCTGCCACCTCCACCCTGCCTGTCCACATGCCATGCCCCTATCCCCTTCATCCTGTCCTCCATGGTCCATATTACTGCCACACCCTTCTGCCCTCCCTGGTCTGTTGTGTTGCAACTGCTCCTCCTGCCTGCCCCGCGCGGTCTGTTGTGAGGCCCCTTCCCCTGAACTCTCTTGTATGTGCCCAGGTCCTGACCCTCCCTTCTATCCTCCATGGTCCTTTGTGCATGCCCCTGCACCCTCCTTCTTGCCCATCCTAGCCATTGTGCTGCCACTAAGCCTCCAGCTTGCCATGCATGGTCTTCTGTGTTGCCATGGCCCTCCCACCTTCCCTGTGTGGTCAGCTAGCTGCCCCTGACCCCCTCCCACCTTCCCTCCATGGTCTGTGTGTATGCCATCATAGTCTCATTGTTGCTCTTCATGGTGTGTCTTGTTTCTAGTGCCCATCCTGCCTGACCTCCATGGTCATCTTGCTGCTCCTGCCCTGCCCCCTTGCCCCCAGCCCTCTGTTTCCATGTGCAGACCCCTATTCCCTCGTTCCTGGCTTGTCTGTTCCATTGTAATGCCCCTGATCCGTCCCTCCTGCCCTTTATGGTCTGTTATGCTGCAGCTTTCTCTCCTGTCTGTCCATTATGGTCAGCTAGCTACCATTGCCTCTTTCCCCTCTGTTCTCTGTTGTCCATGTGCATGGTCCTGTCCCCTCCCTATTGCTTTCTATGGATTGTTGTGCTGCACTACCGTCCCGCATGCACTGTGTGGTGTATTGTGCTGCTGCAAACCCTGATGCCTGCCCTATAGGGTCAGTTTGGTGCACCTCTCCATGTCCCTCCTGTCCTCTGTTATCCGAGTCCATGTCCCTACCCCAATTCCTCCTGCCTACCGTGATCCAATGTACCGTACTTGCGAACATTTTGAACTTGGTAAGAGGGAGATTTTGAAAAAAACAGTGGTATTGATTTCCCCCTTTGAGTTACATTGAAAAAGCGGAGATTGTAGACAGGAGACAGATCAAATAAAGCCCATTTGAGCTTAAAAACATTGGACGTTTCCTGGCTGAAACGGGTCTGTTGGCATGTATGGTTGTATTACCACTGCCTCTTTCTTCTGCCCACAATGGTCTATTATATTGCCACAGCCTCTCTTGCCAGTCCTGTATTGTTGGTTTGTTGCCCCTGCCCCCCTTTCCACTGCCCTCCATAGTCTGTTGTGCTGCCACTGCCCTTCCTTTTTTTTATTTATTTTTTTATTTTTATTGGTTTGCACAGGGAAATCAAGAGAAGCATGATTACACTGAGAAAAAAATATAGAAAAAAGAAATAATCATACGAGCAGAGGGAAAGAACCGATTAATCGCTGCAAATTTCACATTACAAAACCAGCTATACATTTCAAAATACAGGGTAAACAATTCAAAGAAATACATCACTAAATCTCATCAGTTTCCCAAATCGGGCCCCATACCCGAAGACCTCTTCTTTTGGCTCTATTTCCTTTACATTTGTAAAGAGCCTTCTCTAAGTTAAAAACATGATGAAGTCTTGAATACCATTCCTGAAAGGAGGGTGGTTCAGGATCCTTCCAATGAGTTGCAATGATTAAACGCAGAATGGCCGAGGCCATAAAATAAAAATAGGTTTGGGAAGAATCTAAACATAAACTATCATCAATCCCTAATATAATCAGAGTTGGTGTTAGTCGTGCCGAACCACCAGTAACTTGATTAAGAAAGTTCTCTGTCTTTGATTTCAAATTAACAAGTTGATTACATCCACTGAACATATGTATTATATCTGCCGGGCCATAATTGCATCTAGGGCATCGGTCAGTTTCCCTTTTCCCCCAGCTGAAGAGTTTAGCAGGGGTATAGTATAGCCTAAACAAAGTTTTAAAATGTTGAGCTTTAAGGTTAGCTGCAAGAAATATTTTTTTTGACAAATAAAGAGACCTACAAATGTCCACATCAGGATCCCCAAGCAAGCCTGCCCAAACACTTTCGGAGCTGACAATATCATCTTGATTGGCATTCAACAAGATTAAGTATAAATCCTTTATTCGAGGCTGCCTATACCCGAGCCAATCAAGTATCGGAATATCGTCAAATCCAGTTATTTGAACCTTTGCGGTTTTGATAATCTCCCTAAATTGTAAATATTTAAAGAAAGTCTTAGTTTCCACCCCAAATTGACTTTGAAGCTCTTGAAAAGATTTTAACTCGGATTGCACAAATAAATCTCCAATTACATTTATACCAGCCTGTTCCCAGGTTTTTCCTAGATTATCATAAAATAAAGGTGGGAAGATAGACGAACGCCAGATAACGTGATATTTATGTAGCTTGGGGATCCTCAGAAGTTTACTTATTTTACTCCAGACATTCCAGGCGGTTCTGACTATTTTTAACCGCGTTCTTTTATAGTAGCTACCGTCTAATTGCCTTAGTAAAACGCCTGGTGCATAATCTCCTAGTGCCAGCTCATAGACAGAAGGAGGGGAGTCCGTGTTATACATTGCCGAAGTTGTACCTAGTCCAAATTTTGGTCGAAATAAACTAATAATTTGCTGCAGCATTACAGCCCAAAAATAATATTGCATATGGGGGATAGCCAATCCGCCACGGTTTTGTGGCAAAGTCATCAACTTTATAGATCTTCTAATCTTTTTATACCCCCATATAAACTGAGAGAATATCCCGTCAATTTTTACAAAAAACTCTTTAGGGGGTTCAATTGGGATACATCTGAAAAGGTAAAAAAATTTAGGAAACATAGTCATTTTAATGATATTAGCACGTCCTATGATGGAAATATATAGTTTATCTATACGCTTTAAATCAGTGCTGATCTTAGTTAGCAGCTGTGGCAGATTGATATCCCAAATAGTTGAAGCGCCCGCACTTATATTAATCCCTAGGTAAGTAGCCTCCAAGGACCTCCTAGCATCGTTAAGCAGGGTATTATTAGAACAGACAATCTTAGTTTTCGCTGTATTCAGCCTGTATCCAGATTGACGACCAAATTCTGATGCAAGAGCCTCAATGCGGACCAACGCAGTCAGGGGGTCAGGGGTGACTATAGCAATGTCGTCCGCATAGGCTAAGATTTTTGTGCTAAATCCCCTGACCACTATAGGTTTAATAGCCTGATCATTAAGCATAGCTCTGATTAAAGGGTCTATGTACAAAGCAAAAAGAATCGGGGAGCACGGACATCCCTGTCTGGTGCCACGTGAGATCTTAATTCTCCCGGATTCCATCCCCATCATTTGTATTCTTGTGTAAGGTTGTGAATACATGGCCTTTATGGCTGTCTGAATACGAGGGCCAAAGCCATTGGTGTTTAGGATCTGCCAAAGGAAGGCCCACTCAACCTGATCGAAGGCTTTCTGTGCATCTAATAAAATCAGAGACATTTGACCCCCCGTCTGTTCGGTGATATTGAATAAAGAAATCACCCGGCGCACATGATCCATTGTTCCACGAGCAGGAATAAAGCCATGCTGCCATGGACTAACCAGGGAAGCTATTATTTTTGATAGTCTGTTGGCTATAATTTTAGAGTATAATTTCTCGTCAGTGTTAATCAGGGAAATTGGTCTATACGAGGCTGGATTTACAGATGGTTTCCCTTTTTTCAAAAAAACAATTAAATTAGTATCCTTCCAAGAATGGGGTGTGGTACCATGATATTGTACTGCTAAAAATAAATCCAGAAGCATGTGCGATAGCTCAGGCTGCAAAACCTTATACATTTCTATAGGAATTGCATCAGGACCAGCAGCCTTGCCTGATGCCATGGTCTGTAGTGCCTCATTAACTTCGGCTTGTGTGAAATCTTCTTCCAATTCCTGTATAATTTTAGGAGTAGGAGTAATTAAACACTGCCCTGCTGCTATTTGAGAATCAGTCTGAGATTTATAAATATCTCCATAAAAATCAGCGAAAACTTGAAGAATATCCTGAGGATCAGTTACACTATTCCCATCACTCCGTTTAACCTCCAAGATATTGTTAGCAGCCGTCCTCTGTTTCAATTTTAATGCATGATGTCTTCCGGTCTTTTCCCCATATTCATAGTTATCCCTGGTTCGTGTTTGATATATTTTGGCATTCCTATTATTGTATATTCCGTTTAGTTTGGCTTTAACCTTTATCACTTCTAATTCGATTAGCCTCGCGGCATCCTTCTGTTTACTTTCAATAGATCTAAGATGTAGTTCCTCATTCATAGAGAGATCAACTATAAGTTTCTGCACGGTCACCCTATGCTCTTTCCTGAGATGTCCAGCGAAACTAATAATTTCCCCCCTTAAACATGCTTTGAACGTATCCCAAACAATTTCCCTTGACGCACTATACCGATTTATGTCAAAAAATTGCTTGGTCGATCTCCTAAGATGATCTACAAATCCTTCAGTTACCAGAAGTTTCCTATCAAAGGACCATTTGCTATGGCGGTTCAAATATGCCGAGAGCTCTACCTCGAGTATCAACGGGTTATGATCTGATAGGATCTTTGGGATTTTCCGTATATTGGCACGGTCTATAAGGGAGGTAGATATATAAAAATAGTCTAGTCTAACATATTTCTGATGGGGGCAGGAAAAATAAGTATACCCGGCATCTCCTACTACCTTACGCGTCCACACATCGACTAATCCATGGCTCCCAGCTAAGGCTTTAAGAGCCTTATATACCCGTGGCTTCCTTCCATCATACCTTCCCAAAGAGATATCCGATATACCTAAATGGATATTAAAATCCCCACAAACTATAAGTGGGGAAGGCCAGGCTGCTAGCTCAAGCTCCAACTCGGCCCACAGATCAGAATCATCAAAGTTAGAGCCATAAATTGTACATAAAGTTACTCTACAAGGTAATAGGGCTATGGCCCATCTCCCCCACTTATCTGCTAAGGTTCGCTCCACCTCAGGCATCCGAGTGGTGGTATGTATAGCAACTCCTCTTGTAGTAGTAGTCTGACGTGAGCAGACCGTCTGTTTAAACCCAGGGATACTATTTAGCCCTCTCTTTTGAAAAGGTATATGGGTTTCCTGTTGACAAATAACATCTACCCCCCATGAGCGAATAACTTCGGCAGATCTATACCATTTGCCAGCATCGTTCAACCCCCCTATATTCAAGGAACAAATTCTCAGCTTACCCATCATAGTAGCTTTTATTCCAATGCAGTGGCTTTAAACATCTCAATGACTCAGTATCAATCAACCTATGCTTTTTACCAAATTTCCCTGATTTCCCTGAAACTTTTGCTCCACCCCCTTCCCTTCCCACCCCACTCCCTAACCCTCGGCTTCTCAGCCAACCCACCCAGCCCACCCACCCTGAAAGTGAAGGCAACAGACCAACCAGGTCTGTAGAGGATGAATATTGTGCTCTCCCGAAAATAAACATATCTTAGCTATCTAATACTCTCTTGATTATCTGAAATAGGGCCCAGACAATCCTATATAACTACTATCCTTCCATCTGCAGAAAAAGGGAGGTTACCCAAAATCCGATATTAACTGATTACGCCTAAGATTAACCTTCCCTCCTGTATCCAAAAACTCCTTTGCCTTTATCTCAGATGTAAAAAGGCTTGTAGTATCCCTCCAAATTACTTTTAAGCGAGCAGGGTTTAAAAGAAAAGCCTGAGCTCCTTTCTCTTGGAAGGGCTTAATCATCTGACGTAAACGCCACCGGCGCTCCACAGTGACATGGCAGAAGTCGGGTCTGACAAAAAAAGAAAACCCCTCAGCCTTTAATTGGGCATCTGGTCTAGCTCTTTCAAAAACACTTTGTCTCAACAAAAAATTCCCAAAATATACCAATAACGCCCTAGGTTTAGCATTAGGACGAACAGGTTGACGAAAGGAAAAAGGGACTCGATGCGCCCTTTGTACCTCCTTATGCCAGTCCCAGCCAACCAATTCTGGCAGGGAGGTCTGCAATAATTGAACAATGTAAGTACGAGGGTCAGACCCTTCCCTTCCCTCCGGAATACCCAAAAATCTCAGGTTGTTCCTACGCTGGTAATTTTCCCCCTCCTCAAGTTTCCACTGAATATCGATTAATCGTGCCTCATGAGCATCCACTTGGCCTTTGGAGCCAGCAACCTCTAGTTCCAAAACTTCTGTCCGAGTCTCAATATCAGTCATACGGTCACTTATATCCTTACAGGTCTTAGCGACCTTCCTGATTGCCCCTTGAAGTTTACGATAGGCATTCTGTGATCTCTTGCTTTCCGCCCGGGACTCCTCTCGGTGTGCAACCACACACTGCATGATAGACTCTAATGTTGAAGGAGCTGGATTAAGCCCAGCTTCTGAGCCAGTAATTGAGTTAGGTTTAATAATGCCCATCAATTGATCTCCAAGGCAAGATGGCGGCTGAGTGAGGCGTGAGGTGTTCAGCCGGTTGTGCTCTCCCGGAATAAAGGATGAAGATCTTTTAATTACAACGCTATCCCGATGCCTCTAAGTTAAGGATGCAATACTTTTTCGAGTGCTCTTACCAAGACAAGAACTCAATGTTTAAAGAATCCAGCGGCGAAACGAATAACTTACGTAGCTGGGTTTCAGCATTGGCCCGATACACGGAGCGGCTGCTTCCTCAGTTGGAGCGCATCGAGAGGCTCTGTGCCTCCCATCTGCCGATTACCACTTCAATCTCTCTCTCAACCATGGGGCCAAAGGCAATTTCAAAAGGCAGAGGTGCAGCGGATCGACTGGGCCCACCGGTATTACCTTCGGAAGCTGACGTCCCTGTTCGCGGGCGCAAACAGAAGCCCAGCGCTTTCCCGGAGACCTCTGTAGACAGGAAGGGGAAGGGCGGAGGTTCTCAGCCCCAGCCACATCGGTCCTCAGTCTCTGTAATTGACCTGCTTAGAGGGCAGGCTGCGTCGGTTGCCTTCAACAGGGAAAGTAACGGGAGAGGCAACCGCAACGATGGTGGAGACAGCGGAGAAGGCGGAGACGGGGTTCTTGTGCAGCCAAGTAAGGAGTTGAGTAAAGAGTTGACTGGAGGGAAAGAGGGGCAGAAGGAGTCTATGTTGATGCATACGAAACTAAGCGTGGTTGGCCCGGTAAAGGAACCGCCTATGTTTCTTGGTGAGACGAATGGCCAGTGTAAGGAAGGCATACCCCTAGATCTGCGGCCCAATGCTGCCACAGTTAAACAGAATTTTTGTCCAGCTCAGGATCAGGAGAGCCCGATGGTGTCATTGGAGGGTGGGGAGAACATACCCCCGCTCAGAAAACAGCGCTACAGGCGGGTCAGAGTGAGGCTTTGATGGGAAAAAAGCAGAGTACCCCTCCTCAGATGAAAGATCATGCCCCAAAATACAAAGGGGGTTTTAGGGGTCATCGGACCCCACGCCAGGACTGGGATGAAGATCTTGATTCAGAGACAAATGATTTTTATTCTCTCTCTGACGTAACTTGTTCTGATGTTGCCTCTGATTCAGGCGGGGATACCCTGTCTAGCGATGAGCCGCAATCACAACGTAAGGCTAAACTACTCTCTGCCTCAGACTCCGCAGCAACGGTACGATCCTTGAATCTTTGCCCAAAGAGTCTTGAAGGCCAAAAACAGGCGACCCTGAACTGGGATTATACACTTGCCACTGCCCTTCCTACCTGCCCAGTGTGATCAAATTGTTGCTTCTGCACTCTCCTACCTGCCTTCAATTTTCAGAGTCCGTGCCCCTGGCCTCTGCCTCTCAACAGTATCCCAATGAACAACTAGATTGCTAACATTCTATATTTATTACAAAAGTGTGAAACACCTGACGTCATCTTGATGTAATCAAAACTGTAATACCTAGAGTATTTCCTTTAGAAATTACATATCTGAGAGGGTCTTATTTGCATCAAAATTATGGTTAGTGCTCTAAAAAACTAAAATGAGGACACATTTTCTGAGTTTTCAAATAGCGACAAAGAACTTTTAAATTATTTGTAATCTTTATGTTTTTTTATCCAGTTGACCACTTGATTAAATGTTGCACCTAGGGGAGAGGATGTGGTGTTACTTCCAGAGCTGCAGACTTTGCTACTGACGAACCAGGTTGGAGTTTCTGCTTCAGCTCAACATTCTGTGATTCTGGTCAAATCACTTAATCTCCCCATGTCTACAACCAAAATTAATTTGATCTTGTGTGATGTAACCAATGCTCATGTAAAGCACTCCAATACCTGACAAGTCTGCACTATATAAACTGCAAATACTCAATAAATAAGTGTTTTGCACACTTCTGTCATTGGGCTACATGTGGGATACATCTGGGTGATATTTGTGCTGCATTTGGGCTCTTTTGTCTCTGGTGGCCATCTTGGGAGATGTATTTGTTATGAAGTTTCCTAATTTCCTCATTTACTGCCGTCTCCTCAGTAGGAAATGCTTTCAGTTTTTTACTTTGATTCCATCAAGAAGGTATTCAGATATGTCACACATTTGCCATAAATTCTGAATGTTAGCACTCTAATTGCTCATTAGATCACTGTAGTAAAGCTACTGCTCACCACGGAAGTCTGCTGCTGGTATCAAAAGTGCATGTTTCAGTCTGCATATCAGAATTTTTTAATGAAATAGAAGAGAATTTGAGAAGTCACTCAAAATGTGCCCTAATTTTTCTTTCTTCAGCACTAATCATAATTTCTATGGCAAAATGACCCCCACATTGCGTTCCTTTTTAAATTAAATGTTTTAAGTGTTACCAGTTTATTCCAATCAAGATGGCTTCAGGTGTGCCATACTTTTGTCATAACTAAGACAGTAAGCGCTCTAGTTGTTCTAAAGAAAACTCTGGGACATTCTGTCATTGGGCTATACTTGGGCTACATCTGGGTGATATTTGGGCTACATTTGGGCTCTTTTGTCTCTGGTGGCCATCTTGGGAGATTTATTTGTTATGAAGTTTCCTAATTTCCTAATTTACTGCAGTCTCCTCAGTGGGAATACTTTCAGTTTTTTATTTTGGTTCCATCAAGAAGACATTCAGATGTGTCACACATTTGCCAAAAATTCTGAATGTTAGCACTCTAGTTGCTCATTAGATCACTGTAGTAAAACTGCTGCTCACCAGGGAAGTCTGCCGCTGGTATTCAAAGTGCATGTTTCAGTCTGCATGTCAGAATTTGTTTATGAAATAGAAGAGGATTTGAGAAGTCAAAATGTGCCCTAATTTTTCTTTCTGCAGAACTAATCATAGTTTTTATGGCAAAATGAACCCCCTCATTTTGTTCCTTTGTAAATTAAATGTTTTAAGTGTTACCACTTTAATCCAATCAAGATGGCTTCAGGTGTGCCATACTTTTGTCATAAGTAAGACTGTTAGTGCTCTAGTTATTCGTTAGAACACTCTGGGGCATCCTGTCATTGGGCTATACTTGGGCTACATCTGGGTGATATTTGGGCTACATTTGGGCTCTTTTGTCTCTGGTGGCCATCTTGCGAGATTTATTTGTTATGAAGTTTCCTAATTTCCTCATTTACTGCAGTCTCCTCAGTAGGAAATACTTTCAGTTTTTTACTTTGGTTCCATCAAGAAGGCATTCAGATGTGTCACACATTTGCCATAAATTCTGAATGTTAGCACTTTAGTTGCTCATTAGATCACTGTAGTAAAGCTACTGCTCACCAGGGAAGTCTGCTGCTGGTATTCAAAGTGCATGTTTCAGTCTGCATGTCAGAATTTTTTTATGAAATAGAAGAGGATTTGAAAAGTCAAAATGTGCCCTAATTTTTCTTTCTGCAGCACTAATCATAATTTCTATGGCAAAATGAACCCCCTCATTTTGTTTCTTTGTAAATTAAATGTTTTAAGTGTTACCAGTTTATTCCATTCAAGATGGCTTCAGGTGTGCCATACTTTTGTCATAAGTAAAACTGTTAGCGCTCTAGTTGTTCGTTAGAACACTCTGGGACATTATGTCATTGGGCTATACTTGGGCTACATCTGGGTGATATTTGGGCTTCATTTGGGCTCTTTTGTCTCTGGTGGCCATTTTGGGAGACTTATTTGTAATGAAGTTTCCTAATTTCCTCATTTACTACAGTCTCCTCAGTAGGAAATACTTTCAGTTTTTTACTTTGATTCCAGCAAGAAGGCATTCAGATGTGTTACACATTTGCCATAAATTCAGAATGTTAGCACTCTAGTTGCTTATTAGATCACTGTAGTAAAGCTACTGCTCACCAGGGAAGTCTGCTGCTGGTATTGAAAGTGCTTGTTTCAGTCTGCATGTCAGAATTTTTTTATGAAATAGAAGAGGATTTGAGAAGTCACTCAAAATGTGCCCTAATTTTTCTTTCTGCAGCACTAATCATACTTTCTATGCCAAAATGAACCCCCTCATTTTGATCCTTTTTAAATTAAATGTATTAAGAGTTACCACTTTATTCCAACCAAGATGGCTTCAGGTGTGCCATACGTTTGTCATAAGTAGGACTGTTAGCGCTCTAGTTGTTCTTTAGAACACTCTGGGAAGCTGCAGTAGAACACAAAGGAATCAACTGACAGTCTCTGCCCTTGTTGGATGTACATGTTTTACTGAGAATGTCAGACTTCATTCTCACATGACTGAGAAAGATAATGTGAATTTACAGAAAATATGCTCTCAGTTTAGCTTATAGATCACCTTCCAAACCTCTGTGGGAAAAGCATGAGAAAATAGTTTTCTCTCAAACATGATTCATGATATCACAGCAGAAGGCTTTTTCACATGGTAAAATCACCTTAGAACATACCACAATTCCTAAAATGAGTATGGTACCATCAACAAATGCTTTATAATGTAACTAAAGTCTTAAAACCTTCTATTAACTGCAATGCTTTTTAATGAGGTGCTATCATGTATATTGGTCCCAAGATGGCTGCCAACACTTCTTGGATGAAGTGCCGACAGCCAATCAGATCTCACGATGAGATGTGTGGTTAGGCTCCACCCAGATATATATGTGATTTTACTTTTGATTCTCTCAGGAACTACTGAACAGATTGACACCATATATGCAAAAGGCACATGCCTGACCTGAGGACTACCTCTCTGCCAAATTTCAAGTAATTCTGTTCAGCCGTTCGGGCTGTACCTTCGACTAAAGGTCCTATGGGAAAATGCATGGGGAAAACTTGTTTTGGGACCCCCCTTTTTTCTCGCCCCCCGCTTGACGAATCCCCCCGAGACTTTCAGGGTAGGAGCTGAGTGGAGCGCCCCATTAGTTTTAAAAAGTTCGTGAAGATTCGTCAACCGGCGCCAAAGTTATTCAAAATAGAATTTTGAGATTTCCTATGGAAACACGGTCCTAACTATAACTATCTACTGGCGGTCGCCAGTAGATAGTTATAGTTAGGACCGAGTTCCCATAGGAAATCTGAAAATTCTATTTTGAATAACTTAGGCGACTGCCGGTAGATAATATAGATATATATATATCACATGTTCTAGTTAGCTGGACATTTCACTCGTAAAAAAACATTGAAATTCCCCCGTTATAGTTAGTTCAGCTAACTATAACTTGCGCGACCGCAATCCACTGCTGATGACGTCACATATTACATCACTCATGACATGGTCAGTAACATCACTCATGATATCAGTGATGACATCTCAAATGACATCACTGATGACATCACTGATGACATCATCCAGTGAATATGTGTCTTTCTGAAAAAAAAATATTTTTATATATGTATATCTAAAGGTTAATGGAAGAATAAATGGGTAAATAAGTGTCTAAATGGATGTTTTTTTTTGTAAAATTAATTGTATAACTGACTTATTAACAGTATCTTAGTGAATACAGTGATGTAATATGTGACGTCATCAGCAGTGGATTGCGGTCGCGGTGCGCGCTTATAGATATTTATGTATTTTTAACTGCAATTTTCTCAGGAACTACTGAACAGATTGACACCATATATGCAAAAGGCACATGCCTGACCTGAAGACTACCTCTTCGCCAAATTTCAAGTAATTCTGTTCAGCCGTTCGGGCTGTACCTTCGACTAAAGGTCCTATGGGAAAATGCATGGGGAAAACGCGTTTTGGGACCCCCCTTTTTTCTCAGCCCCCGCTTGATGAATCACCCCGAGACTTTCCGGGTAGGAGCTGAGCGGAGCGCCCCATTAGTTTTGAAAAATTTGCGAGGATTCGTCAACCGGCGCTAAAGTTATTCAAAAAAGAATTTGCAGATTTCCTATGGAAACTCGGTCCTAACTATAACTATCTACTGGCGACCACCAGTAGATAATATGTTTCCCATTGATCTCCTCAATTTGAAAACGCACTTGTCTGCTGTTGGATTTGAAACCCCTTTATTCTTGAAGAAACTGGCAACTTGCATCCAGAAAACATTTCTGCTGCCTTACACGTTTCAAAGCCAGCAGGCTTCTTGTTCACAAGCTGTTTGAAAGTGTTGCAAAGCGCAGGAAACATACCTGTCTACAAGTCAATTACACATCAATTGCCCTCCGGTGGGCCTCTCAGGTGAGTGTTACCTTAAGTGCATGTTGGGACTTGTAGTGTCCTGCGAATTTTATGTATCCTCTTTGGTGGGGTCTGCGACATCTTCAATCATTTTTGTCATTATTTACTGCCCTCCAGTGGGCCTCCAGATGCATTTTGCACAGTTAATTTTCAGTTCCCTTTATTATACAGCAGTCACCGCTTCGTAGGTTAGAAAGGTTCTTACCCTGCGGCCTCTCCTTTTATTTAATGGTGGTGGTGCAGTTTTCTCTGGCAGGACGGCCAGTATTAATGTTTCCCATCGATGTCCTCAAATTGAAAACGCACTCGTCTGCTGTTGGATTAGGCAGCAGAAATGTTTTCTGGATGCAAGTTGCCAGTTTCTTTAAGAATAAAGGGATTTCAAATCCAACAGCAGACATGTGCGTTTTCAATTTGAGGACATTGATGGGAAACATATATATATTCACTTAAAAAACCATAGGTTTCACACACGTTATAGTTAGCTGGACATTTCTCTTGTAAAAAACCATTGAAATTCCCCCGTTATAGTTAGTTCAGCTAACTATAACTCGCGCACCCGCAATCCACTGCTGATGACGTCACATATTACATCACTCATGACATGGTCAGTGACATCACTCATGACATCACTGATGACATCTCAAATGACATCTCTGATGACATCACTGATGACGTCATCAATGTGATAAATTACCACATCTTCTCACACTCTTATAAAACCTTTGATATAACAACTCAAAATTACAGATTTCCAGTCTCATATTCATAAATAATGCAATACCAATAACTGCATACAAACATATTAACTTTTAGGTCTTCATACACCTCCACACACTCACCTGTAAAATCACTCATAGTTACAGTCAATCCATAAAAAAGTATCATATGAATTTACACACACACCTATATAGACACTCACACACTACCAATCATCCATAGAGGTACTCTCACACCTAGTCATTCATACAAATAATCACACTGCCATTTACTCACCTATGCAGTTATACACACTCAAGTTCCCTTGCTCACAAAAATAGTATAACATTTTTATGCTCTATTAGAATCATTGACAAAAGCACAGACTCATCCATACAGTCACTGTCACAATCACACATTCTGGCATCTAGCCACTTATATACTCTTACGCACATATATACTGCCTTTCACATATGTAGTTAGTCGCAAATGTACCACTGAGACATACATTCAATCCATAACACAGCCATACATACACTCACTCAACCATACAGTCCATCACAGATGCACTTTTAAAAACATCCACTCATAGAATCACCCACTCACTCATCTATGCACAGAGTCACACACACCTTACCCACACAAACACTCAGGAACTCATACAGATACTGAGACAAGCAATCAATAACTCATATAGACACTTATATAGCTATTCACAAAACCATGCCACCACTTATACACCAACACACAGACACATACAAACATTTATACAGTTTAGTCACTAGTCTGAAGTAAGATGCAGTTAAACGACTCACTTATCGAGTCAGTTACGCAACACAGAAAATCATCCCTTTACACACTTGTACACCCACTCATTCTTTTACAGGCGCTCCCCTATATATATAAAAGATATTGAAAATTTTAAGAAAATCACACATTCACTGGATGACGTCATCAGTGATGTTATCAGTGATGTCATTTGAGATGTCATCAGTGATGTCATAAGTGATGTCACTGACCATGTCATGAGTGATGTAACATGTGACGTCATCAGCAGTGGATTGCGGGTGCGCGAGTTATAGTTAGCTGAACTAACTATAACGGGGGAATTTCAATGATTTTTTACGAGAGAAATGTCCAGCTAACTATAACGTGTGTGAAACCTATGGTTTTTTCAGTGAATTTGCAAGGTTTTTTAAATGCAAATTCCTAACTATAACGTGTGTGAAACCTATGGTTTTTTTCAGTGAATTTGCAAGGTTTTTTAAATGCTAATTCCTAAATATAATGTGTGTGAAACCTATGGTTTTTTTCTGTGAATTTACATGGTTTTTTAAATTCTAATTCCTAACTATAACGTGTGTGAAACCTATGGTTTTTTCAGTGAATTTGCAAGGTTTTTTAAATGCTAATTCCTAAAAATAATGTGTGTGAAACCTATGTTTTTTTCTGTGAATTTCCATGTTTTTTTTAAATTCTAATTCCTAACTATAATGTGTGTGAAACCTACAGTTTTTTCATTGAATTTGCTTGGTTTTTTACATCATTTTTTTTCTTTTTCTTTTTTTCCTTTAAACACTATGCTACCTATGTATATATTCATGGATTTACATTTTTCAATATAGTATGATTCACCTTTTTTAAATAAATGGTTAGATATAGTTGTATAACATAGTTAATATCTTCAACAAACCTTTTTTTTTTTTGTAATTTTTTTTTTTTTAATTTTTTTACCTTGCGCGTACGGTAAGCTTACCGTAAGCGCACGCTTCGCTTTATGTACGGTGAGCGTACGTAATATTTATACTACGTGTGTGCATGCTTACGCAATTTGCGGACGCGTACGTACTTCCTACGCGACGCGTAAGCGCATGCCTTATACGCGCGCGCGTACGTTACGCGGAAGTGTACGAGTGTGCCTGTAATGCGCATGCGCGCGTGCGTGTGTCTTTCGGACGCGCATGCGCACTTTTACGGTACGCGCTCGGTAAGCTTAACGTGCGCGTACGGTTGGTCATGTGATCAAGAAACAACACTTTTGATTGGTTTAAACTACTTTCAGTTCCAGAATCGCCCTACACCACACCCATTCCCCTCATTACTGCTTGTGATTTCTTAGGAGAAGGAGCTGAATTGTCTTTGGGATACAATGGCAGAGCAGCAGTCCTCTTCTGAGAGTGAGCAGGGCAGCAGCATCATCAGACAGAGAAGGAGGAAACAAAAGAGTTCTTTTATTTGGGAGTATTTTACATTTCCTGAGGGGCAGAAAAAGGTAAATGCTCCTTTAGTTACCTGCTCACTTTGTGAGCGTGTGTTATCTAGAGGTAATCCAAGGAAGAAGTATTCCTTTGGTAATCACACTATGTTGAGACACCTTAGGGAAGTTCATCCAAGGACTTTTGCTCGACATACTGAAGCAAACCCTTCAGTAAGTCACCCGAGCACATCCGCAGAAGCTCAGCCGAGTACATCTTCGGCAGCTCAGCCGAGCACTTCCTCTGCGGTGGGAGCATCACCCTCTTCTGCTCCTGTGGAAAGGAACCCTCGATTTCAGAGGGTACAAATGAGGTGCACCAGATGTTATGGTCTAATTGTTCATGGGGAGACCAGTATTTCCCTAATAAACAATAAGATAGACCAGCACATCTGTGGTCCTTGTTAATATTCCCATTCTTTCTTTCCTCTGTCCCTGTATTAACACAACAGCACTTTTAAGAGCCATCCTTACCTCGCAGCTTTTTTAAATTTTTTTTATTTAATTTTTTTTTTTTTTACCGTGCACGTATTTAAAAAAAAAAAAAAAAAAAATGTCACCCTACAAGGTCCTTGAGGGAGTACAACGGAAATGAGTAAAGCAGAGAGAGGAGAACACAGCAGATTATCAGAGTCAGAATCTCAGAGCTGTACACCTCTCTCCTCTCACCAGAACCAGTAAATGGCAATGTTTCCCTCTCTTTTTTCACACATATACATGTTAATTACAAATCTCAGTGCTTCCCACATTTTTCCAAATGAAATCACACTTTTCTTTTGGTTGAAAACTTCAACCCTTTTCCAAATGAACCCTTCCCCCAACTTGACTTCTGCCTGCTACCATAGCAACAGCTCATGGAACACTGGTGTGAGCAGAGAGGTCAGAAGTTCAGCACACAATGTTTCTATTCCAAAGAGCAAGAGTGCTTCACCTGTCAAACCTAACAGCAAATCCAAATTAATCTTCTGTGGGAACACAATTTTCTGAACCAATACAAAACATGCTTCTGAAAATGTACACATACAGCCTAGTTTTAACTGTAAAATGGTTTGAATCAGCCAATGAGTTCTTTTTATTTAAAAAAAATATGTATGCATCCATTTTACAACTGTCTTTCATTTCATATTGCCATTCTACTAAAAGACACCTTCTGAGTGCATCCTGTTCTCCTTGAAAGATGTTCACAGTGTGGATTGTAGGTCACAGCTATGTCTTCTGGAGTGAAAAGTATGCAGAAAAAAGAGGTATGGTGAGAGACCTTGCTTTGCCAAATGTAGACATTAAATGGATTGGTCAGAGAGGGTTAAAGTGGCACCAATTAATGCCTTTGGTGAAATCTTTTCTACACCTCCAACAGCCTAACCTTATTATTGTGCACTGTGGTGGAAATGACCTAGGCACTTTAACTGGGGTAGGTCTGGAAATGCTTGTTAAGGACACTTTTGTGCAATTAATGTCGCTTTTTCCTCAATCTGCCTTTGTATATTCTAATATATGCCAAAGGCAAAAGTGGAACTGGTCCAACCAATTTTGTCCACAGATTGACAAAGCAAGAAAGCACGTCAACAAATCTATTTCTGCTTTCCTCAGAGACTATGGTATGGGTTCTATATACCACAACAACTTGCGTTACAACATGCAAGGCATTTATAGAGGAGACGGTGTACATTTCACTGATGAAGGCAACAGAGTCTTCCTCTTGAACTCTAGACTCTGCATCGGTACCTACTTGTAGGTACCACAAAAAAAACACTTCATAAACACAACGGCTCTTTTTAGAGCCCCCTAATATCTAAACACTTAAATTTGATTTTTACTTCTATTTTTTTTAATATTTTTTTTCTGCCGTGCGCGTACGGTAGGCTTACCGTACGCGCACCCCGTGATTTTTTTAAAACTTTTGGGACTTTCTTGGACCCCCTGACAAACGCTAGGGGGTCTGCAACTCTCTTCGTTGCCCCCTTATCACGTTCTCCACCTTTGTTTATCAGTGTGAGACACACAAAATGGCGGCCGACACTTCCTGATTTCGACCGATTCGAATGTTTACAGTCATGTAACCACCAATCAGAATTAAGCTCGCGCACGGCAGCTTGCGCTTACGGTAAGCTTACTGTACGCGCTCGGAGCGCGCTTACAGATATATATATTGATTTAAATGCTATTTTCTCAGGAAATACTGAACAGATTTACACCAGACCTGCAAAAGGCACATCCCTGACCTGAGGACTACCTCTCTGCCAAATTTCAAGTAATTCTGTTCAGCCGTTCGGGCTGTAGCTTGGACTAAAGGTCCTATGGAAAAATGCATGGGAAAACAAGTTTGGGACCCCCCCTTTTTCTCAGCACCCGCTTGACGAATCCCCCCAAGACTTTCAGGGTAGGAGCAGGGCGGAGCGCCCCACCTATTTTGATAATTTCGCGAGGATTCGTCAATCTGCGCCAAAGTTATTCAAAATAGAATGTTGCGGATTTCCTATGGAAACACGGTCCTAACTATAACTATCTACTGGTGACCGCCAGTAGATAATGTATATATACATATATATATACATATATATATATATATATTATCTACTGGCGGTCGCCAGTAGATAGTTATAGTTAGGACCGAGTTCCCTTAGGAAATCTGAAAATTCTATTTTGAATAACTTTGGCGCCGGTTGACTTATCTTGGTGAAATTTTCAAAACTAATGGGGCGCTCCCCTCAGCTCCTACCTTGAAAGTCTTGGGGTGATTCGTCAAGCAGGGGCTGAGAAAAAAGGGGGGTCCCAAAACGCGTTTTTTCCATGCATTTTCCCATAGGACCTTTAGTCGAAGGTACAGCCCGAACGGCTGAACAGAATTACATGAAATTTGGCAAAGAGGTAGTCCTCAGGTCAGGCATGTGTCTTTTGCATATATGGTGTCAATCTGTTCAGTAGTTCCTGAGAAAATTACAATCAAAATCACATATATATCTGGGCAGAGCCTAACCTCACATCTCATCGTGAGATCTGATTGGCTGTCAGCACTTCATCCAAGAAGTGTTGGCAGCCATCTTGGGACCAATATACATGATAGCACCTCATTAAAAAGCATTGCAGTTAATAGAAGGTTTTAAGACTTTAGTTACATTATAAATCCTTTGTTGATGGTACCATACTCATTTTAGGAAGTGTGGTGTGTTCTAAGGTGATTTTACCATGTGAAAAAGCCTTTTTCTGTGATATCATGAATCATGTTTGAGAGAAAACCTTTTTCGCATGCTTTTCCCACAGAGGTTTGGAAAGTGATCTATAAGCTAAACTGAGAGCATATTTTCTGTAAATTCACATTATCTTTCTCAGTCATGTGAGAATGGAGTCTCACATTCTCAGTAAAACATGTACATCCAACAAGGGCAGAGACTGTCAGTTGATTCCTTTGTGTTCTACTGCAGCTTCCCAGAGTTTTCTAAAGAACAACTAGAGCGCTAACAGTCCTACTTATGACAAACGTATTGCACACCTGAAGCCATCTTGAATGGAATAAAGTGGTAACTCTTAAAATATTTAATTTAAAAAGGAACACAATGAGGGGGTTCATTTTGCCATAGAAAGTATGATTAGTGCTGCAGGAAGAAAAATTAGGGCACATTTTGAGTGACTTCTCAAATCCTCTTCTATTTCATTAAAAAATTCTGACATGCAGACTGAAACATGGACTTTCAATACCAGCAGCAGACTTCCCTGGTGAGCAGTAGCTTTACTATAGTGATCTAATAAGCAACTAGAGTGCTAACATTCTGAATTTATGGCAAATGTGTGACACATCTGAATGCCTTCTTGATGGAATCAAAGTAAAAAACAAACTATTTCCTACTGAGGAGACTGTAGTAAACGAGGAAGTTAGGAAACGTCATAACAAATAAGTCTCCCAAAATGGCCACCAGAGACAAAAGAGCCCAAATGTAGCCCAAATATCACCCAGATGTAGTCCAAGTATAGCCCAATGACAGAATGTCCCAGAGTGTTCTTAAGAACAACTAGACCGCTTACTGTCTTGCTTATGACAAAAGTATGGCACACCAGAAGCCATCTTGATTGGAATAAACTGGTAACACTTAAAACATTTAATTTAAAAAGAACACAATGAGGGGGTTCATTTTGCCATAGAAATTATGATTAGTTCTATAGAAAGAAAAATTAGGGCACATTTTGAGTGACTTCTCAAATCCTCTTCTATTTCATTAAAAAATTCTGATATGCAGACTGAAACATGCACATTTAATACCAGCAGCAGACTTCCGTGGTGAGCAATAGCTTTACTACAGTGATCTAATGAGCAACTAGAGTGCTAACATTTAGAATTTATGGCAAATGTGTGACATATCTGAATACCTTCTTAATGTAATCAAATTAAAAAACTGAAAGCATTTCCTACTGAGGAGACTTTAGTAAATGAGGAAATTAGGAAACTTCCTAACAGATAAATCCCCCAAGATGGCCACCACAGACAAAAGAGCCCAAATGCAGCACAAATATCACCCAGATGTAGGCCACATGTAGCCTAATGACAGAAGTGTGCAGAACACATTTTTTGTGTATTTGCAGTTTTATATAGTGCAGACTTGTATTGGAGTGCTTTACATGAGCATTGGTTACATCACACAAGATCAAATTCATTTTGGTTGTAGACATGGGGAGATTAAGTGATTTGACCACAATCACAGAATGTTGAGCTGAAGCAGAAACTCCAACCTAGTTCCCCAGTTGCAAAGTCTGCAACTCTGGAAGTAACACCACATCCTCTATCCTTGGTGCAACATTTAATCAAGTGGTCAACTGGATAAAAAAAATAAAGATTACAAATAATTTAAAGGTTCTTTGTCGCTATTTGAAAACTCAGAAAATATGTCCTCATTTTAGTTTTTTAGAGCACTAACCATAATTTTGATGCAAATAGGACCCTCTCATATATGTAATTTCTAAAGGAAATGCTTTAGGTATTACAGTTTTGATTACATCAAGATGACGTCAGGCGTTCCACACTTTTGTAATAAATATAGAATGTTAGCAATCTAGGTGTTCATTGGGATACTGTTGAGAGGCCGAGGGCAAGGGCACGGACTCTGAAAATTGAAGGCAGGTAGGAGAGTGCAGAGGCAACAATTTGACCACACTGGGCAGGCAGGAAGGACAGTGGCAGCACAACAGACTATGGAGGGCAGTGGAAAGGGGGGCAGGGGCAACAAACCAACAATACAGGACTGGCAAGAGAGGCTGTGGCAATATAATAGACCATTGTGGGCAGAAGGAAGAGGCAGTGGTAGTACAACTATACATGCCAACAGACCCGTTTCAGCCAGGAAACGTCCAATGTTTTTAAGCTCAAATGGGCTTTATTTGATCTGTCTCCTGTCTACAATCTCCTCTTTTTCAATGTAACTCAAAGGGGAAAATCAATACCCCAGTTTTTTTTCAAAATCTCCTTCTTACTAAGTTCAAAATGTTCGCCAGTATGGTACATTGGATCATGGTAGGCAGGAGGAATTGGGGTAAGGACATGGACTCGGATAGCAGAGGGCAGGAGGGACATGGAGAGGTGCACCAAACTGACCCTATAGGGCAGGCATCAGGGTTTGCAGCAGCACAATACACCACACAGGGCATGCGGGACGGAAGTGCAGCACAAGAATCCATAGAAAGCAATAGGGAGGGGACAGGACCATGCACATGGACAACAGAGAACAGAGGGGAAAGAGGCAATGGTAGCTAGCTGACCATAATGGACAGACAGGAGAGAAAGCTGCAGCATAACAGACCATAAAGGGCAGGAGGGACAGATCAGGGGCATTACAATGGAACAGACAAGCCAGGAGTGAGGGAATAGGGGTCTGCACATGGAGACAGAGGGCTGGGGGCAAGGGGGCAGGGCAGGAGCAGCAAGATTACCATGGAGGTTAGGCAGGATGGGCACTAGAAACAAGACACACCATGGAGAGCAACAATGAGACTATGATGGCATACACACAGACCATGGAGGGAAGGTGGGAGGGGGTCAGGGGCAGCTAGCTGACCACACAGGGAAGGTGGGAAGGGCCATGGTAGCACAGAAGGCCATGCATGGCAAGCGGGAGGGTTAGTGGCAGCACAATGGCTATGATGACCAAGAAGGAGGGTGCAGGGGCATGCAAAAAGGACCATGGAGGATAGAAGGGAGGGTCAGGACCTGGGCACAGACAAGAGAGTTCAGGGGAAGGGGCCTCACAACAGACAGTGCGGGGCAGGCAGGAGGAGCAGTTGCAGCACAACAGACCAGGGAGGGCAGAAGGGTGTGGCAGTAAAATGGACCATGGAGGACAGGAGGAAGGGGATAGGGGCATGGCATGTGGACAGGAAGGGTGGAGGTGGCAGGGACAGGTTGCAGTCATCTGACAATGCTAGGCAGGTGGGAGGGGAGTGGCAGCTCAACATAACACTCAGAGTAGATAGGAGTGGCAGGTCCATGGAACATGGTGGGCAAAAAGGATGGAGCAGGGGCATGCACAAAGACATCGGAGGGCAGGGGGAAGGAGAATAGGGGCAGCAAGCTAAGCACAGAGGCTAAGCAGGAGGTCAATGATGGGCCATAGAATTGGGCAATGGAGGGCAGAAGGAGTGGACTGGTACATCATGCTAAATGGAGGGCAGTGGCTGCACATCAGACCATGCATGGCAGGAGGGAGGAGGCTAGTCCATGGATTCAGACAACAGAGGATAGGGAGGAGGTGGACGGGTCAGCAAGCTAACTGTTCAGAGAAGGTGGGTATTAGAAACTTTATTGTTTTTAAAATGTGTGTCTGTGCGAACTACTTAAAATATGAACAAGTATGCAGCATAATCTCACTTTTATTCAGGAAGAAGAGGACGTTTGTGACTGTGACTCTGGGCTCCCTTGGGAGAAACACCCCCTAACCCTCCACCCCCCATCGCAAAATGTAATGCCCGTGAAAAGGGTAGGTGGACGCAGTGTTATATAGAACATAGTCCTGAGAGCACGATTGAAAATAAAAACAAGATATAGTATATGGTATAAACTATGCACCAAAAAGTGTGATATAAGATGAACCGGGGCGTGAAATATAATATGCAATACATTGTGCGCAATGACAGATTAATTGGAGAGCGCGAGATAGCACAGGCACTAGCGCATGCTATGCGGTATGCGCCTTAGGATCTAATATGCACAGGGCAGTGTTGTGTAACCTAACTAGTCTCTAAAGTTGTAATATAAAATATGTGCTGGGGAGTGTAACATTGCATATGCACAGTGACAAAGATATGGATCCCAGATTGTAATATGTATGGCATAGCGCTGTCCGTTATAACCTAGGCATCGAGGAAGGCACGTTAGATGGGGCAATATAACCCGTGCGAAGGCAAGTGTGGCATGACATATTCACGGGGTGGTGTTACAGTGTACATGGGCTAGAGAGTGTCATAGCATACGCACTAGCTGGTGGAATACAACACAGAGGTATGTGGCACTTGGTGGGCACTGGTGGGTGTAACACAGCATTGGGCTCAGCCAGGAGCACGCTGTGACTCTCAAGTGAGGTTTGTCTCCTTTCCAGAGAGTAAAATAAAAAGTATTACACATCCGGCGGTGGATGTGTGTTTTATTAACCGTGAGGGGGTTTCTTGCATAGTTTGGTCGAATTTTTATCGAATCCCCTTTGAATGGCTTGGTGTGCGTGTTTATTAAATGTGCCCGTCAATAGCTACCCATCTTTGTATAAATAAACAACAAGTGTGTGTACTTGGAGAGTACCCACCGGTGGGGCGCCGGGATTAGGCAGGGTAGGGCGTCAGACACGTCAGAGCTTCACTAGCGGTGTAAATACATTCCACGTGGATTCATTGTATGCATAGTCTCCTTTTAATGAATATCACGCAAATCGTCATGGTGATAGGTACATACGGTTTGTCCTGCATGTCCTAGGTGTTTCTATAAATATATATTTTTAAATAATAAAAATCAAAGGCCGGCCCCGGGGGATGGGGTCCCCGTGGCCATAAGTGGCCTGAGGAGGGGGGCAACGCAGACCCCCCCTAAAGAATTTAAAAAAAAAAAGGCCATGACCCAGGGGTTGGGGTCCCCGGGGCCGATTAAGGCCTTGGGAGGGCCACATTTATTTTTTTCAACAAAAAAAATTAGGGTGCAGGCCCGGGGGATGGGGTCCCCAGGGCCAATAAATTAGAAAAAGAAGGGGGACCACACAGCCCTCCTTCTTAAAAGAATAAAATAAATAAAAGACCGGCATCATGCCGGAGGCCATGCCCCCTCCTTGCAGCACTCTGCAAACACGCCCCCTGGCCAGTTGTAAGTTGGGGAATTAATTCCCCTTCAATACTGAGGGTCCCTGAGGGCCAACTAGCCCAACAGGTATCTTCAGTATGCGCCAGGGAGCTGCGTTGCAGACAGGTTTTCTGAGGCCACGCCCCTTTTTACACCTCTATGCAACGCAGCTCTGTGGCGCTTACTGGAGGTACCTAGTGGGCTTGTTTGACCCTAGGGACCCTTAGGATTCAAGGGGACTTAATCTCTCAACTTAGAACGGCCACAGGGCGGGTTTACACAGTGGTGAAGGGAGGGGACAGGGCCTGAGGTGACATGTGCAAACACGCCCTGTGGCGTGTTTTAAGTTGGGGAAATAATTCCCTTTCAATCCTGAGGGACCCTTGGGGCCAACTAGCCCACCAGGTGCTTCCAGTAAGCGCCACTGCTCTGCGTTGCAGAGAGGTGGTGCAGGCCATGCCCCTTTTTACACCTCTCTGCAATGGCGCTTACTGGACGTACCTAGTGGGCGATTTTGCCCCTAGGGACCAATAGGATTCAAGGGGACTTAATCTCCCAACTTAAAAAATGGCCACAGGGCGTATTTACACAGTGGGGAAGGGAGGGGACGGGGCCTGAGGTGACGTGTGCAAACACGCCCTGCGGCGCATTTTAAGTTGGGGAAACAATTCCCCTTCAATCCTGAGGGCCCCTGGGGGCTAACTAGTCCACCAGGTGCTTCCAGAAAGCGCCACTAAGCTGCGTTACAGAGAGGTGGTCCAGGCCGTGCCACTTTTTACACCTCTCTGCAACGCAGCTCTGTGGCGCTTACTGGAGGTACCTAGTCGGCTAGTTGGACCCTAGGGACCCTCAGGATTCAAATGAACCTAATCTCCCAACTAAAAACGGCCACAGGGCGTGTTTACACAGTGGTGAAGGGAGCGGCCGGGGCCTGAGTTAACGTGTGCAAACAAGCCCTGTGGTGCGTTTTAAGTTGGGGAAATAATTCCCCTTCAATCCTGAGGGACCCTGGGGGCCAACAAGCCCACCAGGTGCTTTCAGTAAGCGCCACTGCGCTGCGTTGCAGAGAGGTGGTCTAGGCCGTGCCCCTTTTTACATCTCTCTGCAACGCAGCTCTGTGGCGCTTACTGGAGGTACCTAGTGGTCTAGTTGGACCTTAGGGACCCTCAGGATTCAAGGGGACTTAATCTCCCAACTTCAAACGGCCACAGGGCGTGTTTACACAGTGGGGAAGGGAGGGGACGGGGCCTGAGGTGACGTGTGTAAACACGCCCTGTGGTGCGTTTTAAGAGGTAGTTTTAATCCCCTGCCCTATTATATACTAGGGGCTTACAGAGGATGTCATGCTAATCACAGGGGGACCCCAACGCATAGTGTTCCCTAGTGTATGTAGATGTTTTCACTGTATTCTGAGTGTCTTTTAACATAGCACTGGCTCTAGGACTGGTTAGTCAGACTCAGTTACCACCAGTATCAGGCATGTTATATTTAGGAATTAGCACTTAAAAAACCTTAGAAATTCACTGACAAAACCATAGGTTTCAGGGGCGTTATAGTTAGCTGGACTTTTCACTCATACAAAACCATTGAAATTCCCCCGTTATAGTTAATTCAGCTAACTATAACTCACGCGCCCACAATGCACTGCTGATGACATCACATATTACATCACTCATGGCAAATTAATTTTGTTAAAAATAATATTAATATTTTATATATTTATTACATAATATTTATTTTTATTTATGGGCCCGATTCACAAAAGTAATCTGAGACAAAATCCTAACTTTACGACTTTCCGTATTCAGAAAAGGCATTTGGGAGTAGTAAAGTTAGAATTCCTAACTTTTGTACTCCTACACTGAGACAAAATCCTAACTTTACGACTCTCTGTATTCACAAAATGCATTTAGGAGTAGTAAAGTTCATGAGTAGTAAAGTTAGGAATCCTAACTTTACTACTCTCAAATGCCTTTGGTATATACTGAAAGTGATACATTTCGGATTTTGTCTCAGTTAAGTAGTAACTTTACTTCTCCTAAATGCCTTTTGTGAATACCTAAAGTAGTAAAGCTAGAATTTTGTCTCAGATTACTTTTGTGAATCGGGCCCAACATTTTTAAATCAATATTTTTTACTTCTATATTTTTAACTTCAATATTTTTGTACTTACCTGTTCAGGTATAGGGAGTCGATATTTTTGCATTCTATATTTTTTTCAATATTTTTACATCAATGTTTTTAGCATTGATAGTCTATCAGTGAACCGTTTAAGATATATGTATATACCTTGCCGTAGAGAATCCGGGGAGCACACTGGTCTAGAGATAAGATCTAAGGGCCCGATTCACAGAACAAACTTAAGACAAAATCCTAAACTTAGTACCATTTTAGTATTCACAGAATGCACTTACTACTTCTGGTATTCACAGAATGAACTTACTACTTTTGCGATTCACAGAATAAACTTACTACTTTTGCTATTCACAGAATGGATTTAAGACTACTAACTTTACGTCCGCACTCGGGCCGGAAATTCCGGCCCGGAGGCGGAGCTTCCGGCCCGGAGGTGGAGAGTTTAAATCTCCACCACTGGCCGGAATCCCCACCTCCGGCCCGGAAGCTCCGCCTCCGGCCCGGAAGCCCCACCTCCGGCCCGGAAGCTCCGCCTCCGGGCCGGAAGCTCCGCCTCCGGGCCGGAATTTCCGGCCCGAGTGCGGACGTAAAGTTAGTAGTCTTAAATCCATTCTGTGAATAGCAAAAGTAGTAAGTTTATTCTGTGAATCGCAAAAGTAGTAAGTTCATTCTGTGAATACCAGAAGTAGTAAGTGCATTCTGTGAATACCAAAATGGTACTAAGTTTAGGATTTTGTCTTAAGTTTGTTCTGTGAATCGGGCCCCTAAATGCCTGCCACCACATCAAAAAAGATGTGATGGCAGCCACTTTAGGACTCAGGGACTCAGTTACTTGTACTGAAAAAAATAAGCAAAAACTGATAGGGAGGCAGGTTAGGGATACCCTACCCCCCTAGGCTTGGTGGGGGGCAGGTCCCCGAGAAAACCTCTGGGGCAAAAATATATTTTTTTTGTAATGGGACAACAGATCCTTAGAGGATCAGCAGCTCTGCAGTCATGTTAAAATAAGAAAACATGGTATCCTGCCCTTTAAAAATATAAGGCCTTCTGGGGTGGGCCAGGGCCCGGGGTTGTCAGTGCAATGTTAATGTTTATAGGAGGCGCGTATGCAGCCCCCCTCCCTGAGCCCTTTTGAGGTCCTGGGGATTCCATCTCCAGTGGCTCATATATTAATTTATGGGGATGGGATGATGCAGCCCCTCACCAAGCTTTTGAAAGGTCCAGGCGATACCTTACTTTGGGGCCAAATACATATTTGGGGGGGTGTGGACCCCTTCTCAAGTCATAGGAGGGCCCTTGGAACACCAACCCACATGAGCAGTGGGATATGTATGGAAGGGGGCTTCAGGAACCTCTCTCTAAATGATACGAGTGCCCCGATGACCAAATGCCTTGCGGCCCAATCACTGCTGTGTTCCTGCCTGGGAGAGTGCAGGTAGGGAATGTGAACTTTATTTCCTGCCTGCACTCACACGGGCATGGAACACAACTTTGTTCTTGCCCCGGACAAGAAAATGAAAATAATATGCTCCTGCTGAGTCCGTAGAAAAGGAATGGAGCCAGCTCCTGCCAGCACCCTGGGTGAGTGCTGGCCATGGACTTTGGGGCTCAATTGGGAGGTACCAATGAGTAGCTAAGATGTGGATTTCCTGGGTGGGCTGAAGGCCTTATGTGACAGGATTTGGGCATCCAACCCCAAACCGTGGATGGCAATGGACATCTTACTTCATGTTAAAATGAACATTGAAATTCACTGAAAAAAACAATAATGTTACATCATAGTTAGTTATTGCGATAATATCTTCACATTTGAAAAAATCCTAGAAATTCACAGAAAAAAACAAAGTTAAATGGAGTTGAAAATGCCAGCTAAATCATACCATTTTAAACGAACAAACCACTGAAATTCACCAGTTATAGTCATCTTACATAACTAGTAACTACAACTCTCCACCTCCCCATGCACTTCTAATCGTCTCACATACTACATCACTCATGACATGTTCTATGTAGGCCTGGGCTAAAATTTCGTTCCGTTCGCGGAAATTGCGATAATTTGACATTTTTGCGTTCTGCAGAAAGCGCAAACATGTCAAAATTTCCGCATTCCGCAGCTTGGCGATAATTTGTTTCTTGCTCACGCTGTAAAATAATCCATTCTCGCGCGCGCGATCGCCTTACCTGAATCACTGCCTTCGCCGACAAGTTTTCTTGATCCGGTCGCGTTCTCCATGAGATGTTGTATTGTTTTTAGCCATTTGCGCTGTCTCGCGACAGTTCGTGCCCGCAGTGACGTCATGCGTCGCGCGATCACGTCTTTCTTCTCGTGACCATGCACCTCGAGACAACTGAAAACAAGATGGCCGCGCCCGCGAGCAACCACATGGGTAAGTTGGCGAGCCGCAACCATGCAGAAAATCTCGCGAACATGCGGGGAAAAAACTTCCGCATCTTCGCGATATTTACGCGTGTTTGCGATAATTTTTAACATTTTCACGATAATTTGCGAAAGTGGATTTCGCAAATTCCGCCCACCCCTAGTTCTATGACATCATTGATAACATCACTGCAACTTCTGAAATGAAATCATTAATGACAACACTGTGTATGACAGGGGTGCGAGTTATAGTTACTTTAGGGCGCAAGTCATGCTTACTTGAGATAACATCATCATAAAAACTTTTTTGATCGCAAACGATCATAAAAGTGTAGGCAAACAGATACATAAAAGTACACTTTTGAATATGACAATAAATAAGCATATTAGTTAAAGAACACTAAAAAGAGGCACCAATATTCATTACACAATCCCTGATAAAAATGTAAAAGCATCAACATCACAAATAATATCTAAAGCTTTAAAGTACAAAATGTCCCAGCTTCAGTGCCTCCCACATTGTACACATTCTCATACAAAAGCCATGGTAGACTGTATGAGTTTTGCACGCTTGATCTAAAAAGCTCTAAGAAACATGGCCACACAACAGACTACTATCTGGCTAGTGTCCTTCTACGGTATTCTAAACATTTCACTGAGCACCCTACAGTGCAGATTTTTTACACAAGGGAACAATCCATTTTGCACTAACCCCGGTAGAGGAACTCCGCTCCGCCCTCAGAGTGTGCGGTGATTTGCCTCCTCTCCATTTCGCGGAGAACACGGAGAAGGCAAATCTCTGCACACTCACAGCTGAGCAGAGTTGGCCAGCCCCGCCTTCACCCCCCTATATTAACAATTAATTCTACATGACTTAAAATTAAATTAAAACCACTTACCTGGAATGTGGCGTCCCCAGGCTGCCATCCTTCTCTTCCTTGCAGTCTGGGTAGTTCTTTGAGAAAACTGCGCATGCGCGTGCGCATGTGCATTTCTCACAAGAAATGCGCGGGCACACGCGCATGCGCAGTTTCTCAAAAAATGACCCATACGGCAAGGAAGAGGAGGAGGACAGCCAAGGGATGCCGCATGCCAGGTAAGTCGTTTTAATTTAATTTTAGGTCATGTAGAATTAATTGTTATTATAGGGGGGGGCAGGTGGCATAGCAATCTGAGGAATTCACATTCCCTGGTGGAGTGCCACAGGGTTCGGCCTTGTCCCCTACGTTCTTGAATATATATGTAGCCCCCTTGGCCAGATTAATAAAAAGTTATGGCTTTACGCTGGTGTCATATGCTGATAACACACAGCTTATAGTGTCTGTATCACAGTCAGTGAATGATACGGCAGCTCAATTTTGCAGTTGCATCTCTGCCTTGATGGCCTGGATGAGTTCCAACTTTTTGAAACTCAACGCAGTCAAAACTGAGGTGATAGAGTTTGGACCAAAAACGTCGGTGTGGAGCCAATTATGGTGGCCTACTGCGGCTGGCATCTGTCCGACTCCTTTCAATAAGGCTAGGAAACTCGGTCTTATGTTTGACAAGGATCTTACTTGGGCTCCTCAGATTAACCAAGTCTCATCAGCCTGCTTTTTCATGTTAAAGGGCTTGCGGAAGATTCTTCCATATATTCCTTTTTCTATGAGAAAAACAGTGGTAGGAGCCATGGTCCTTGCTAGAATTAACTACTGCAATGCCCTTTATTAGGGAGCAGGTGCAGCACAACTCTCCAAACTTCAGTCACTTCAAAACGCGTCAGTAAGAGTCCTCCTTAAACTACCTAAACATCATCCTACCTCCACCAGTATAAAACAACTTCACTGGCTCCCAGTGAGACCAAGCATCGATTTGAAAACACTCTGTCTTGTGCATAAAGCCATGTTTGGTGGTGGAACGAAGGATGTGCAACCCTTGTTTGCTAGATATGTACCATCACAATCTCTAAGATCATCTTCCCTTGGTTTCGTACAACTTCCAAGGATAAAGAAACCAAGGTGTGGAGGGAAACGTTTTTCCTTCCTAGCTTCCAAACTATGGAATTCACTGCCACACATTTGAGACTCCAACCTAGCTGATCTGTGTTCAGAAAGGAAATCAAAATATGGCTCTTCTCCCAAACCTGAACATGTTGATCACTGTCTCTGCACTTTCACTCAGCGCCAAGACTCCTCGGCAGTGGTGCGCTCTATAAATACTTTCAGTCAGTCAGTCAGTCAGTCAGTAGTGTTGCATAGTTCCACAGAGTTTGTTCGCAACTCCGAGGAACGGACAAAGAAACAAAACATGAATGGATGTTTCAAAACACTCCTCACAGCCCAGAAACATTTTACCACTTTGCCCCTTTTCCTATTGCAATCGACTGGTAAATGACCTTATGGGTAGGGTACCCTATCTAAATTGCAAACATAGAGTGTGGCAATTTAATTGATGGTACCTTCCTAGGCAGCTACGTTTTTTGGTAAATAAAATACACGGATAGGGAGCCCATACACATCCAAATATTGTTTGACTGCCACATTTTCCTAAAAGAGTCCTTTTATACTGGCCAATCAGTCACATGCTTTTAGGATTAGTCCAATACTCATCCATATTTAATCTATAGAGCAGATCCTTCATAGCACAGTGCCAAGGTATTTTTTGAGCGTACTAGGAGACCAAGATATCTTTAATACCTTCACTGTAAGACTCGAGGGCAGGTGTTGTCCATAACCGATGACAAAAGGACAGTATTCTACATTTAATCTTATCAGCAATTTTCTTTTGGCCCAGGTCAAAATAAAGAGGGGACAGTGGTATACTTACCGGCAGATTCAATAGGGTTCCTAAAAACCTGTGTTCCACTATGGATAGGCCTTTAAAAAAAAACTCAGCCCCAAAAAGTATCACCCCTAGGTCGTTCACATTTTAAATTTCCAGTGCTGGAACCACCTTTCTCGATATTGTTTTCCTGTGGATTGCTGTGTCTTGAATCAAGGATAAGTGGGATTTTTCCACCTGCGGTGCCCAGCATTGTTCTTGGTCATTTTAATCCCCAGATACTCAAAACGTGGCACCACATCTAGAGTTGTATCACCCACTAACATCATGCTCTTGCAGAGGGTCGACAACTGTCAACTAAAAATTGTGCATTTGGTGTTGGAGCTATTAAGCTCCAGGCCACAATCCGCACAGAACAACTGGAAAGAGTTCAGGAGTTGTTGCAAACCCTGTAGGGATTTAGAAATTAACAAAGTATCATCCACAAAAAGAATTGCGGGAACACTCTTCCCACCGATCTTAGGGGCTTCACACTCATCACAGTCTAAAAAGCTATTTACACCATTTATGTATAATGTAAAAAGAGTGGCAGCCAGAACACACCCTTGCTGGACCCCACGATCTATGCAGATCGGGTCTCTCAAGCCCCGTCCCTCCCCGACTTCACCTGAGCAAATGTATTGGCCTCACAATTATATTCAACAAAGGGGATGGTAGACCCATCTCTTCAAGAACCTCCCATAGTCTAGCTTGAGTCAAAAGCTGCATGAAGATCGACATGGCAACATAAAGTTTGCCCTTGCCTATGATCACCTCTCGCCAGTATACACATACAAATCAAAAGATCTGATCCAGTGTATTTATATTTTGCCTAAAACCTGCCTGCCAATCTGTAAGTGTACTCTCCTCGCTGATCCACTCTTTTACCGAATCCCGTACCTGTTTGCAGAAATGTTTGCAGGGAATCGATCAGACTTATTGGCCAATAATTGGCTGAATGAGCCCTGTCCCCTTTTTTGTAGATAGTGATAATTTCGGCTAGTTTCCAGGATGAAGGATCTCCATACCAGCTAGAATTATATTTAGAATCAAATTGATGTATGGCCCTCAGATTTCCAGATTAGCCCTATATAAATCATTGGGCAATCTGCCTGGCCCGGTAGCACGACCAGGGATGGATGAGTTTATAGATAGCAGCGTTTCTATAAAGGTAAGTGACAAATCGGCAGTATTGGAAGTAAAACTTGATCAAATAGCCTTTGTATCTCTCTTATTAGTATCCTATTTATGAGAATAGAGCTGTTCGACATGGGCCGACCAATCTTGTGGCTGGATGCAAAAATCAACGGTCGATTGACGACTGTTAAGGAAGCTCACAGCTATCTTCCAGAAGGACTTATTATCTTTCCTAGATATTGCTACATGTAATTCAGATGAGAAAGAGCACCCCACTCTTTCTTGGCTTCAGATGTCACATACTGGTAAAACTTCCTGTGCTTGGCTGTTTCAGGCTGAATTTTAGACTTAATAGCCACAATAAGCTCACTCTTGCCTTTCCTACATGCTCCATTATACCAGTTGCCAGAATTTGGAGCATTGTCCCCTCTACGCCTATGTTTTCCCAGAACATCTCTAACATGCTTTGCTAATTTCTCATGAATTGTTTACAAAAATCTCAATTCTCGGAGCAGGAACCAGCTTGGATAGGTTCTCATGGGTAGCAATTGTACTTTGTTTGATTGTTTATAATGCTACTGGGTATTTCATCACCCAATCCCACTGATTGACGTTAGATTGTTGGTATATGATTGCAATCCCGTGTCGCCATTACCAAAGGCTATCTTAGCTGGGGTCGCTCCATCACAAAGCTTCATGCGTACGGAATTATGGTAGCTATCTAGGCTCTCAACTATGTCCATGTCCACAATTGCTGGCCACATCTTGACGTCTGCCAAAAAGTAATCGATTCTGCTACTATGTCCCACCCTAATAAATGTCTGCTTACCTTGACAATCAGAGTGGCACCTACCATTGGTAGCTCTAAGGTCACAATTTAATGTCATAGCCAATAACGGGCTTGCCCTTGAAGTCCACCTGACTCTGGGTAGATCCAATACAGTAATGCCCCAACGAGTATCCTGCTCTTGAGTTAGATCTAGGGGGGAGGCAACCAATGGTTTAAAGGTAGACTTGAGGTCCCCTGCCACCAGGAGCCTGTCCTTATCCGGGCTTCCAAAAGGACTTGCTCCAGAAAACCAATGGCATTTGTCTCCTGATTGCTGCTCTCCACTCTGTTGTAGACATTAAATATTCTAAGTATCAGGCCAGATGGGAGCACCAATATCACTGCTAATATGTTAAGTGAATCTACAGGCAATTGGGAAATTCTACATTGGAATGACATTTCAATCCAGATGCAGAGCCCCACCGAGGGTCTGTCCCTACGGAGCGGACTGCATTGACAATAAAGGATGTATACCCACTCATTTAGGCCGGAACTAAGCACCGTGTCTCCTGAAAGATGCAGATGTCATTTGCATCAATAAAGAGACCCCACTCATCCTCTTCTAATAACTTGGCTAACCCTGCTACATTCCATGACAATATTTTAATGAAAGAGGCCTGGGATTGCAAAATCCCATTTCCAATTGCAGAGACAACTTCCTCTATGATACTAGCCTCTGTAGTTGTGGCCGGGAGCACAGCATCCATATGGTTGAGCCGGCCCGGCAATTCAGCACCAAAAACTCCCACATTGGTGCCGCTATTTGGGAGAAATTAGTCAATTGACAGGTTATATAATAAAGGGTGGATCAACTTTTTCTTACCAATAGCCCATTCCCTGGCACCTGCACTGCTACAAAGAGAACCATTTTTCACCAGTCTATTTCGAGCCACACTTGGCTCTTTTTGAGATGCAGCCTTCCAGTTCTTGCCCCCTGTGTTGTACAACTTATGGACTGGCACTGAACCATGGAACTTAATTTGAATCTGGGTATTTTTCTTAGAAATTGCACGGACTTCAACTGCCATAAGACCTTCCACCAAATCTTTGTTGACAAGGAAAATACACAGTTTGTCAAAGTGCTGGTCATCGGTACACAGTCTTTCCACCCTTATAATATCACTTCTAATTTGTGCATAACATTGTGTGGTCACTCTAAACCAGCATATTACTTTATTTGTTAGGGAATCTGAGTCTTCTCTCACCCCAGGGGACAGCTTTGGTACCCTGTCAAGGAAGATCGAAGCTGGCTGACTCCGTGCAAATCCCCGAGTATAAATACCATTACGAACTCTCCCTCTTTCCTGCCCCCGCTACTGTAGAATTCCTAATATGTTATGTTATGTTATCAGTTTTGTAAAGCGCAAACAGCTGCCCTCGCAACGGGGCGTCCCGGCGCTGGAACCATAACACAACCAACTGAAACAGGGGGAAGGGAGGGACCTAGCAGGGGGGGAAGAGATAGGTTTTAATAGTTCTGCGGAAAGCTAGGATGTTGTCCATGCATCGAATATTGAGGGGAAGGGAGTTCCATAATTTGGCCCCCAGTAGTTTGAAGGAGCGCCCTCCGATGCGGCAAAACTTAGTGTAGGGCACCATAGCTAGGTGTTGCCCCATGGACCTGAGGTTCCGTTTGGGAGTGTAGGGGGTCAGCAGTGAGCGGAGTAGCTCCGGGCGTTCGTTCCTCATGATTTTAAAGGCGAATATGAGGGCTTTGATCTGGATGCGGGCTTCCATGGGTAACCAATGTAATCTGTGAATGGTCGCTCTCGCCGAGCATCTTTTAGGGAGACCTACTATGGCCCTTGCCGCCGAATTTTGTATCCGTTGGAGTCTCTTAACTTCAGTTTTATTAGCTCCTAACAACAAGACACTCGCGTAGTCCAGTCTGGACAGAATGGTAGATTGTACGATGAGTTGTCGAGTTTTGGAGTCAAAATAGCCTAAGATGGGGGTGAGGCTTCTCAGTAAGCCAATGCAGGTTGCAGCAACTTTTTTTGTGTGCGACTGGAAGCTAAGAGCAGAGTCCAGCCACACTCCCAGGTTTTTCGCTAGAGTCTTAGGGGGGGGTGCTGGGCCCAGTGATTGGGGCCACCAGAGGTCATTCCAGTTGTTACTATTTTTCCCCATTATCAGCACCTCTGTTTTGCCGCCGTTGAGTTGAAGGCAATTAGCCGTCATCCATTTAGCAACGGCGGTCAGGCCATCCCTGAATCTAGTGGCATCGGGGAGGGGGCATGGTTGAGGCTGATGACCAACTGTGTGTCGTCGGCGTACGACACCATTGTGAGGCCCCATTTCTTGGCAACCTCCGCCAGGGGTTGCATGTATAGGTTAAACAAGGAGGGACTGAGGGCAGAGCCCTGTGGAACTCCTTGTCCTATGTTTTGAGGTTGGGAGATAAACGGGGGGGCAGATACCCTAAACGATCTGTTGGTTAGGAATGATCTAAACCATTGGAGTGCCGCGTCTGTGATGCCTATGTTTTCCAGGCGTTTCAATAGGATGGCATGGGAGACCGTATCAAAGGCCGCGCTGAGATCGAGTAAAATCAGCGCGGCACTTTTGCCGGAGTCCATAATTTCCCGTAAACTTTCTGTGGAAGTTAGGAGCGCGGATTCCGTGCTATGGCCCGGCCTGAACCCGTGCTGGGAGGGGTCCAGGATGTTGTTTTTCGCCATGTGCTCACTTAGAATTTTGGTAGCGTGGGCTTCCGCCAGTTTCGCGACCCATGGGAGCAGAGAAACGTGCCGGTAGTTTTCCGGTTTAGCTGGGTCTAGGGAGGGTTTTTTTATGATCGGTGTTACCCAGGCCTGTTTCCAACAGGTGGGGACCGTAGCCGTGGCAAATGAGAGATTAAGGAGTGAGGTCAAGGGTGGGAGGAAGAATTCCAAGGCTTCCAGAAAATGAGTAGGCCTCATCGGATCTGTGGGAGCGCCCGATTTCACCTTCCTACAGAGTTTAGAGAGTTCTTCACCGGAGATGGCGGGTATGCGTGTGAGACTAGAGTCTCCGAGGATGGTAGTGGGAGGGTTGATGTCCTCTGGACTGTCCTGGGTGAAGGCGTTGTAAATTTTTTTCACTTTCTCCGTGAAGAAGGTAGCTAGGTCTTCACATTGTTGCGTGGAGGTAATGTGAGACGCCGGCTTGTTTCCGTTTTGTAGTTTTTGCACGATTTGGAAGATCGTTTTCGTGGGGTTAGGGCTAGCATTTATCTCAGTGGCGTAGAAGGCAGCACGGGCTACCCGGATTGCCTTATGATATGTTCTGAGAGTGGTCAAATATGCGTCTTTGTCCTCCTGCTTGTACTCCTTTCTCCATTTTCGCTCCATTTTTTTACAGACTTTCCTCATTGTTTTGAGGTTCTCATTGTACCAGGGATTGGAAGGGGTGCTACGCCCTTTGGTCCACTTCGCTGGTATAATGGCGTCCAGTCCCTTGGTAATCCAGTTCTGGAAGGACATATATGATTTCTCAATATCATCTATATCCTCCAGGTTAGGTCTCCCCAAACTCGCTGCAAGGTCCCATTGTTGGAGTTTGTGCCAAGGTCGTTTTAGGCAGGAAGTTGGAGGCTTTTTTATGGTGGAGTGGTTATTAGGGATGGAGAAGGTTACTAGTGAGTGGTCCGTCCAGGCCATGGGTATAGGATCATCCGCTCTGGCCTCCGGAATGTTTGTAAACACTGGGTCCAGCAGATGGCCCGCAACATGTGTTGGGGTTCGGACAAGCTGAATTAGCTGAAGAGCAGCTAGGTCTGCTGTCAAGTTGCTGATTTTAGCATCTGATGAATTGTCTATATGGAGATTGAGATCTCCTAAGATTGTGAAGTTGGCCGAGTCAGTAATCATAGCGTGTGTTACCTCAATGAGCTCTTCCGTGAATTTCGCGGAAGGCCCCGGCGGTCTGTAGATAAACAGGCCTGAAAGAGTGCAGTTTGGATTAGTGGAAATTTTGAAGCGTGCGCATTCACAGTCCGCAATGCTTTCCTTTAGAAAGGAGCAGGTGAAGGAGGATCTGTGGATGGCGGCGATGCCCCCTCCTCTTGAGTCTCTGTTAATACAGGTCATAGCAAACCCATCCGGTATAGCAAGATTGGGGATACTGGTTAGTTCATCCTTAAGCCAGGTTTCACTCAGAAACATTATGTCTGGGTTCTCATCCATTAATAGTGTTCTTACCTCCGCTTGGTGTTTGACCAGGGATCTAACATTCAGCTGCATGATGGTAAGTGTCGTTTCCTTCCTTTTTTTCTCTTTCTGGCTGATATGGCGTGGTGCAGGTAAGACCAGGTTACAGCTTTTACAGTGGAGGGCGGTACGACCAATGTAGCCCTCTAGCTTGTCGCATCTCAGGCCAGGGTTGAGTGACCACAGTGTATCACTGTCATATACGTATGACTTTTGGGCAGGGGGTCTGGCGAGAGGCGAGGACTTGGCGAGGACGGGCGAAGACGGGCTTGCCTTAGGCGCGCCTTCGGCGCGCAAACGGCGCGCCCGCTGCGCCCGTCCGCTGCGCGTCCGGTGAATGCACATCCTTAAAGGCGGGAGAGGGGGAGGGTGGGTGTGGCCTGCAGGTAGGCGTGGCCTCTGTTCCTCGCCGGTAATGGCGGCAGAACTGTATGTTTTGGCGGAATCGGTGCAGCGAAGGGGTCGCTGTTTAAGCGTACTTTTAGCCCAAAAGGAGGTGCCTGAAGGGTGAGTGCGCAGATAAAAAGCAATTTGTTATCGGTGACACAGAATACAATTTTTAAAAAATAATTCGTCCTCTCCCGGCTTCCGCCTCAGGAGGTTGCGAAGTTCTGTCTTGGTCGCGCTGACGGCAGCGTTATATACCAAGGTGAGTGGGCGTGGCCTGCAGGTAGGCGTGGCCTCTGTTCCTCGCCGGTAATGGCGGCAGAACTGTATGTTTTGGCGGAATCGGTGCAGCGAAGGGGTCGCTGTTTAAGCGTACTTTTAGCCCAAAAGGAGGTGCCTGAAGGGTGAGTGCGCAGATAAAAAGCAATTTGTTATCGGTGACACAGAATACAATTTTTAAAAAATAATTCGTCCTCTCCCGGCTTCCGCCTCAGGAGGTTGCGAAGTTCTGTCTTGGTCGCGCTGACGGCAGCGTTATATACCAAGGTGAGTGGGCGTGGCCTGCAGGTAGGCGTGGCCTCTGTTCCTCGCCGGTAATGGCGGCAGAACTGTATGTTTTGGCGGAATCGGTGCAGCGAAGGGGTCGCTGTTTAAGCGTACTTTTAGCCCAAAAGGAGGTGCCTGAAGGGTGAGTGCGCAGATAAAAAGCAATTTGTTATCGGTGACACAGAATACAATTTTTAAAAAATAATTCGTCCTCTCCCGGCTTCCGCCTCAGGAGGTTGCGAAGTTCTGTCTTGGTCGCGCTGACGGCAGCGTTATATACCAAGGTGAGTGGGCATGGCCTGCAGGTAGGCGTGGCCTCTGTTCCTCGCCGGTAATGGCGGCAGAACTGTATGTTTTGGCGGAATCGGTGCAGCGAAGGGGTCGCTGTTTAAGCGTACTTTTAGCCCAAAAGGAGGTGCCTGAACAAGTGACTGAAAGAGGCAGATGCCGCCAAGCCTCTGTGAAGGGTTCCTACCCTAATGATCTCAGCCTAGGGTGGGATGGGGGTATCCACCCCTTCCTAGCCTCCGCACCCCCCTATCATCCACTGTGGCTGAGTCTGATGCTGACTTTAGGACAGGAGCATTGGCTGATACCTGAGAGAGTGGGGGTCCGGAACCAGAAGTAGGAGGTTCCCAAATGCCAACAGGAGCCCCCCCTCAGATCATACCTCTGGTCCAATTGCCATTTCTCCTCAAGGCTCTCAACCATCTTCTGCATGGTTGTTAACTGGTACCCGAAATCCCCAATAATCTTCATCATAGTATGCAGTACTGCCATAAACCTTAAGTCATTACAGCCCTGGCCTTCAATATGAATTTTCTCACTTTCTGGGGCAATTTCCTCAATGGGGAGGGCAGAAAAGTGATTACTACATTCAATAATTGGATCAACACCGTTAGGATGTAGTTGGTCAGAGGCAGTATTGGGTTTGGACACATAAGGGTCGTTGTATGGTAACAAGGAGGGGCATGATTGCAATTTTGTGAGAGATTTCTCAAAAAGGGTATGAACACATTGAGCCCATTCAATAGGCTCTACATCGGGTAATTTAGCATCAGACTTCAATGGCTGTGAATTGGAATTAACCACGTCTGTGCATTCCAACAACAAATTGTCAACTCTGTCTATTACCTCATCGTTAATCACACAAGACTGCATTTATTTCCCTCGCGGAGATTTATGGCCCCCTTCCACAGCCAAACGTTTGCCCATTGCCCAACCTTACATAGGAAACTTTCAACCCGTATCCCACTGGACAAAATAAAGTAAAACCAGGACCAACAAAAACTTGGACCCGACAACAAAAATATATCTTAAAAAGCTACGCACGGGCTACCTAGGAGCCATGCCCTCAAACTGGAACTTATGCTCTCCTTGGTTTGGTAGCTCTGGCAATAGTCAACAATAATTCTGGAAAGATATTAAATAGATGGTCCCAAAAGCATGCCTGCTGTTTAACCAGGGAGCAGCTTGAGCTCTTTGCCCTCCTTAGGTTTCCCATAATGGTTTGGCAAAACACATAAAAACAAAAATGCAATCCAGTTGCAAAAAAGTAAAAAATATTGCAATGTCACGATACCTTACAGGCATGAATAGCTCCAGGAGAATCCAACAAACTCAAGTCAAGGGGGGGTGGCCCTTCCCTGCCTCTTCCTGTCAGTGACGGGCAAGGATCGGCCCGCCCTTGGCCCAGGATTCCCCAGGTGCGACCCCGGCGTGTCACCTGCCACCTTGGTTAAAAGCGCAGAAGAGCGCAATTCCTGGGCATAAACCCCTCCTCCTTAAGTGTAATGAAGCCTGGGATATGAAGTCCCCTCCACAACAGCAGCAACAGCGGACCATGGCGTCATGCTCCGTGGGGGTTAAAGAGCACCTAAGAGCACATTTCCTGGGCAGAGGCCCCTCCTCCTTAGGTGCTATGAAGCCTGTGACACGAAGTCCCCTTCACAAAAGTGTCCCATGGCAGTGTCCTGCACCGCTGGGGGTGACAAGGGATAAAAAGCGTGATTCCTGGGCAGAGGCCCCTCTTCCTTAGGCGCTATGAAGCATGGGACACGAAGTCCCCTCCAGAGCAGTAGCAACAGCGGCCTGTGGCAGCAGCCCACATCGCATGTAAGAGAGCTTAAGAGCGCGATTCATGGGCAGAGGCCCATCCTCCTTAGGTGCAATGAAGCCAGGGACACAAAGTCCCCTCTACAACAGCAGCAACAGCAGCCCGATATAACTATAACTGGTGAATGTCAGTGGTTTTGTAGTTTAAAATAATATTTTATAACTGACATTTTCACCTCAGAAAAAGTTTAACGTTTGTTTTTTTCAGTGTATACACACACTTTAATGCATCTGTATTGTTATGTATATTTTGAATTACAGGGGCACATGCATGAAAGTTTCCTTTTGTGTTTACCATATAGCAATTTTTAAGAAATCGCTATTTGGTAATCGCAAAATGTGATGCAACAAAGCATACAGTAAATAGTGTTTCTCTAATTGTGATTCCATAAGATTCGCAAACACAATTAGGGAATCGCTACTTGCAATTGCGACTCTATTCTTTCCTATGGGCCTCATTACCTGATTGGTAATCACACATTAGGCAATGCAAAGGTACCCCTAACAAAAAAGGTGCACATCTAAGGCCCACACATGCCCTAGGGGGATTGTGTGTGCCACATGGCACTTTAGAGAATGCAGTGTTGTGCATTTTTCAAAGTATGAAAGTATGAACTTGGTGAACATCAACTTGAACATCAACTTGAATTTGATGTTAATTAGTGTGTCCTAAATGCACAGTTCGCATTTAGGAAAGGCTTCTTGCATGTGCATTAGGCAATCGCAAATTGCGATTCCCTATTTGCATTCACAATTTAGGGAATCACAAAAAATTGCAATTACCTATATTGCAATTCAAAAAAACCTGTCATGCATTGGAAAAGCCATTTTGTGATAACAAATGGACCATTTTATCAAATGGCACTGTTTGCGATCGCAAAATAGCTTCATGCATGTACCCCTATATGTGTGTGTGTGTATATATATATTCACTGAAAAAACCATAGGTTTCAGGCACGTTATAGTTAGGAATTAGCATTTAAAAAACCTTAGAAATTCACTGAAAAAAACATAGGTTTCAGGGGCGTTATAGTTAGCTGGACTTTTCACTCGTACAAAACCATTGAAATTCCCCCTTTATAGTTAGAGCTGCGTTTCAGAGAGGTGTAAAAAGTGGCATGGCCTGGACCACCTCTCTGCAACACAGCTCAGTGGCGCTTACTGGAAGCACCTGGTGGGCTAGTTAGCCCCCAGGGGCCCTCAGGATTGGAGGGGAATTATTTCCCCAACTTAAAACGCGCCATAGGGCGTGTTTGTACATGTCACCTCAGGCCCCGTCCCCTTCCTTCCCCACTGTGTAAACATGCCCTGTGGCCGTTTTTTAAGTTGGGAGATTAAGTCCCCTTGAATCCTGAGGATCCCTAGGGGCAAAATAGCCCACTAGGTACGTCCAGTAAGCGCCATTGCAGAGAGGTGTAAAAAGGGGCACGGCCTGCACCACCTCTCTGCAACGCAGAGCAGTGGCACTCACTGGAAGCACCTGGTGGGCTAGTTGGCCCCCAGGGTCCCTCAGGATTGAAAGGGAATTATTTCCCCAACTTAAAACGCGCCACAGGGCGTGTATGCACACGTCACCTCAGGCCCCGTCCCCTCCCTTCACCACTGTGTAAACGCACCCTGTGGCCGTTCTAAGTTGAGAGATTAAGTCCCCTTGAATCCTAAGGGTCCCTAGGGTCAAACTAGCCCACTAGGTACCTCCAGTAAGCGCCACAGAGCTGCGTTGCATAGAGGTGTAAAAAGGGGCGTGGCCTCAGAACACCTGTCTTTAATGCAGCTCCCTGGCGCACACTGGAGATACCTGTTGGGCTAGTTGGCCCTCAGGGACCCTAAGTATTGAAGGGGAATTAATTCCCCAACTTACAACTGGCCAGGGGGCGCGTTTGCAGAGTGCTGCAAGGAGGGGGCGTGTCCTCCAGCGCGATGCCGGTCTTTTATTTATTTTATTTTTTTAAGAAGGAGGGCTGTGTGGCCCCCCTTCTTTTTCTAATTTACTGGCCCTGGGGACCCCATCCACCAGGGCAAGCACCATAATTTTTTTTGTTGAAAAAAATGTATTCGGCCCTCCCAAGGCCTGAATCGGCCCCGGGGACCCTAACCCCCGGGTCATGGCCTTTTTTTAATTTAAATTCTTTAGGAGGGGGCTGCGTTACCCCCCTCCTCAGGCCACTTATGGCTTCGGGGACCCCATCCCCCGGGGCTGGCATTTGTTTTTTATTATTTTAAAAATATATATATTTATAGAAACACCTAGGACATGCTGGACAAACCGTATGTACCTATCACCATGACGATTTGCGTGATATTCATTAAAAGGCGACTATGCATAGAATGAATCCACATGGAATGTATTTACACTGCTAGTGAAGCTCTGACGTGTCTGACGCCCTACCGTGCCTAATCCCGGCGCCCCCGCCAGTGGGTACTCTCCAAGTAGACACCCTTGTTGTTTATTTATACAAACATGGGTAGCTATTGACGGGCACATTTAATACACATGCACACCAAGCCATTCAAAGGGGATTCGACAAAAATTCGACCAAACTATGCAAGAAACCCCCCTCACGGTTAATAAAAAACACATCCACCGCCGGATGTATAATACTTTTTATTTTACTCTCTGGAAAGGAGACGAACCTCACTTGAGAGTCACAGCGTGCTCCTGGCTGAGCCCAATGCTGTGTTACACCCACCAGTGCCCGCCGATTGCCTCACACCTCTGTGTTGTATTCCACCAGCTAGTGCGTATGCTATGACACTCTCTAGCCCATGTGCACTGTAACACCACCCCGTGAATATGTCATGCCACACTTGCCTTCGCACGGGTTATATTGCCCCATCTAACGTGCCTTCCTCGATGTGTATGTTATAACGCACAGCACTATGCCATACATATTACAATCTGGGATCCATATCTTTGTCACAGTGCATATGCAACGTTACAGTTCCCAGCACATATTTTGTATTACAACTTTAGAGACTAGTTATGTTACACAACACTGCCCTGAGCATATTACACTCCAAGGCGCATATCGCATAGCACGCGCTAGTGCCTGTGCTATCTCGTGCTCTCTAATGAATCTGTCATTGCGCACAATGTATTGCATATTATATTTCACGCCCCGGTTCATCTTATATCACACTTTTTGGTGCATAGTTTAAACTATATACTACATCTAGTTTTCATTTTCAATCGTGCTCTCAGGACTATGTTCTATATAACACTGCGTCCACCTACCCTTTTCACGGGCATTGCATTTTGCGATGGGGGTGGAGGGTCAGGGGGTGTTTCTGCCAAGTGAGCCCGGAGTCACAGTCACAAACGTCCTCTTCTTCCTGAATAAAAGTGAAATTATGCTGCATACTTGTTCATATTTTAAGTTGTTCGCACAGACACACATTTTAAAAACAATAAAGTTCCTAATACCCACCTTCTCTGAACAGTTATCTTGCTGCCCCATCCACCTCCTCCCTATCCTCTGTTGTCTGAATCCATGGACTAGCCTCCTCCCTCCTGCCATGCATGGTCTGATGTGCTGCCACTGCCCTCCATTCAGCATGATGTACCAGTCCACTCCTCCTGCCCTCCTTGCCCAATTCTATGGCCCATCATTGACCTCCTGCTTAGCCTCTGTGCTTAGCTTGCTGCCCCTATTCTCCTTCCCCCTGCCCTCCGATGTCTTTGTGCATGCCCCTGCTCCATCCTTTTTGCCCACTATGTTCCATGGACTTGCCACTCCTATCTACTCTGAGTGTTCTGTTGAGCTGCCACTCCCCTCCCACCTGCCTAGGATTGTCAGATGACTGTAACCTGTCCCTGCCACCTCCACCCTGCCTGCCCACATGCCATGCCCCTATCCCCTTCCTCCTGTCCTCCATGTCCATTTTACTGCCACACCCTTCGGCCCTCCCTGATCTGTTGTGCTGCAACTGCTCCTCCTGCCTGCCCCGTGCGGTCTGTTGTGAGGCACCTTCCCCTGAACTCTCTTGTCTGTGCCCAGGTCCTGACCCTCCCTTCTATCCTCCATGGTCCTTTGTGCATGCCCCTGCACCCTCCTTCTTGCCCATCATAGCCATTGTGCTGCCACTAACCCTCCCGCTTGCCATGCATGGTCTTCTGTGCTGCCATGGCCCCTCCCACCTTCCATGTGTGGTCAAATAGCTGCCCCTGACCCCCTCCCACCTTCCCCCCATGGTCTGTGTGTATGCCACCATAGTCTCATTGTTGCTCTCCATGGTGTGTCTTGTTTCTAGTGCCCATCCTGCCTGACCTCCATGGTCATCTTGCTGCTCCTGCCCTGCCACCTTGCCCCCAGCCCTCTGTTTCCATGTGCAGACCCCCTATTCCCTCCCTCCTGGCTTGTCTGTTCCATGGTAATGCCCCTGATCCGTCCCTCCTGCCCTTTATGGTCTGTTATGCTGCAGCTTTCTCTCCTGTCTGTCCATTATGGTCAGCTAGCTACCATTGCCTCTTTCCCATCTGTTCTCTGTTGTCCATGTGCATGGTCCTGTCCCATCCCTATTGCTTTCTATGGATTGTTGTGCTGCACTCCCGTCCCGCATGCGCTGTGTGGTGTATTGTGCTGCTGCAAACCCTAATGCCTGCCCTGTAGGGTCAGTTTGGTGCACCTCTCCATGTCCCTCCTGCCCTCTGTTATCCGAGTCCATGTCCCTACCCCAGTTCCTCCTGCCTACCATGATTCAATGTTCCATACTTGCGAACATTTTGAACTTGGTAAGAGGGAGATTTTGAAAAAAAACTGGGGTATTGATTTTCCCCTTTGAGTTACATTGAAAAAGAGGAGATTGTAGACAGGAGACAGATCAAATAAAGCCCATTTGAGCTTAAAAACATTGGACGTTTCCTGGCTGAAACGGGTCTGTTGGCATGTATGGTTGTGCTACCACTGCCTCTTCCTTCTGCCCACAATGGTCTATTATATTGCCACAGCCTCTCTTGCCAGTCCTGTATTGTTGGTTTGTTGCCCCTGCCCCCCTTTCCACTGCCCTCCATAGTCTGTTGTGCTGCCACTGCCCTTCCTGCCTGCCCAGTGTGGTCAAATTGTTGCCTCTGCACTCTCCTACCTGCCTTCAATCTTCAGAGTCCGTGCCCCTGGCCTCTGCCTCTCAACAGTATCCCAATGAACAACTAGATTGCTAACATTCTATATTTATTACAAAAGTGTGGAACGCCTGACGTCATCTTGATGTAATCAAAACTGTAATACCTAGAGTATTTCCTTTAGAAATTACATATATGAGAGGGTCTTATTTGCATCAAAATTATGGTTAGTGCTCTAAAAAACTAAAATGAGAACATATTTTCTGAGTTTTCAAATAGCGACAAAGAACTTTTAAATTATTTGTAATCTTTATGTTTTTTTATCCAGTTGACCACTTGATTAAATGTTGCACCTTGGCGAGAGGATGTGGTGTTACTTCCAGAGCTGCAGACTTTGCAACTGGGGAACCAGGTTGGAGTTTCTGCTTCAGCTCAACCTTCTGTGATTGTGGTCAAATCACTTAATCTCCCCGGGCCCGATTCACAGAACAAACTTAAGACTAAATCCTAAACTTAGTACCAATCTGGTATTCACAGAATGCACCTAGTACTTCTGGTATTCACAGAATGAACTTACTACTTTTGCGATTCACAAAATGAACTTAGGACTTTTGCTATTCACAGAATCCATTCACGACCACTAAACTTACGTCCGCACTCGGGCCGGAATTTCCGCCCCCGGAGCGGAATTTCCGGGCCCGGAGCGGAAAGTCCGCACGGGGGCCGGAAAGTCCGCTCCGGCGCCGGAAATCCCGCTCCCGGGCCGGAAACTCCGACCTCGGGCCGGAAATCCCGCTTCCGGGCCGGAACATCAGAATTGGGACCAGACTACATTAACTGTTGCCATTGATCATTTGAGCCAAGGGGAAACACCTGTTCAAGTCCCTACCATCCCCCACCATGCATCAGCTGACACACTCCAGCCAATCCTAGCTCGGCAGCACGTATAACTGCAGAGCAGACACACACAAACCCTTTCAACATGTCACTGAATGTGTTTGTTGCACTGCCCCTTGCCATGCAGCAAAACCACTTGAGGAGGAGGAGGAGGAGAGCCAGAGCAGAGAGGATCTTCAGACAGAGGATCAACTTATTTGGAATGTCCAGTCAAGATATAAGGGCCAGGTACCGTTTCCCTCCAGAAATCATCTTGGATATGGTATGTGAGTGGGAGCAGGAACTTGACTCCGTGACCTGCTGCTCACATGCAATACCAGCATACCTCAAGATCCTATCAGCGCTCCATTTCTTCGCCACTGGCTCATTCCAAAGGGTCAACGGTGCAGTTACCAGCAAGCGTACAATTACCCGCAAGGGCAGAATGTTTACCAGGACGATCCCCAGGTCCTAGTAACGAGACATGCCCATTATTGGCGCGAGTGAACCAGATACCCATCTTTAACCTCAGCACTTACGAGATAGATCATCAGACAGAGTCTTTGTTGACGAAAGGTCTTTCTTTTGTTCCACATGCAAAAGCTAACAGATTTGAACTGTTTCAAGATCTAATTTCTTTTTTCCGGAAGACAAGATTACGTGCCTTCTTTGAGGGACGGGAACATCAAGAACCCCTTACGCCCAATAAATCAGGCTTGGCCCTCCCATCTACTTTTGTCCCGACACTAGAACAGGTAGGACCCGAGATCGCCATCTTTGAGCACGTGGTGTTCAACAAAATGATGGCAGCTACTAAATTCATCCCGGCACCTAAATACAATCTCTCCCGGGAGGAATATCAAGCCCTGTCCACCCTTAAGAACAATAAGGACGTAACTATTAAGGGTTGTGACAAGGGTGGAGGCATAGTGTTAATGAATACTGACCAATATGTAGCAAACATGACAACCATGCTATCCAATGAAGATCATTATATACCTGTACGGACGGATCCCACTAAAAGGGTTTCAAAAATGATCAAAGATCTAACAACTCATGCTTTGGAAGATGGGGTCATTTGCGAAAAAGAATTTACTTTTTTGAATGTGGCCAAACCCAAGATGGCCTCAATATATGGAATCCCGAAAATACATAAAAGCACCACGGACCCCCCCTATAGGCCTATTGTGACCACCATTGGATCAACAACAGAAACATTATCTAAATATGTTGATGCTCTGTTGCGCCCACATGTCCCTAAAATAAGATCTTATATAAGGGACACAACGGATATTATTAATAAGGTTGAACAAATCCACTTTGACCAGGACACCCAACTTCTGGTCACGATGGATATTGAGGCCCTTTATAGTAATATCCCTCAGGCGGGGGCTTTGGAAGCCGTGAGGTGGTTCATTGAGACCTACAATATAGAGTGCCCGGCCCAATTCATACTGGAATGTCTGGGTATTGTGCTCCGAGAAAACACTTTTGAGTTCAATGGGTCGTTATTCCAGCAGACCCAAGGAGTAAGTATGGGGGCTTCATGTGCGCCAACGGTGGCTAACATCTTCATGGCGCACTATGAACACAGGTACGTCTATAATGAAGTGGCCCCATTCAGTGAATCAACCACTAGTTGGTCTAGATTCATTGATGACGTCTTTTACATCTGGAACGGCACCGAGGAAGATCTAGCGCAATTTGTATCATGGCTGAATCTTTGTGATACGAATATTCGGTTTGTAGCTAAGAGTGACAAACATAATATTGAATTTTTGGATGTCACCATCAAGTCTGAAGGACGTATGCTATCTGTGGATTTATTTACTAAACCCACAGCTCGTAACACATTGTTACACTTTTCTAGTTACCACCCAAGGATGCAGAAAACAACTATTCCGTTTGGACAGTTCCTCCGTCTTCGGAGGAACTGTACCAATATTTGGGATTATGATCAACAGTCAGAAGTAATGAGAGCGAAATTCGTAGCCAGAGGATACCCTAAAAGATTGGTACGAGACTCATATAAGAGAGCTCGATACTACGATCGCCAAAGCTTACTGGGTAAAAAAACACCCAAACAACATGACCGGCTTGTGATGGTAACGCGGCATAGCACAATGAATGGTATCATGTGCCAGATTATTAATGCTAACTGGCATATTTTGAATGCTACAAGAGCAGAACCAGACTATCTACCTAAGCCCATGTTTGCGTATCGCAAGAATAAGAACCTCAAAGATCTAGTGACAAGATCACGGATGCCAAAGAATACACCCACATTCATTCAGACCACGATTGGAGGCCTACCTGCTTTGAAAGGCAATTACAAGTGTATGTCTTGTCTGGCTTGTGATTCTGCACTAGAAGTTAGACAATACTCCATAAATGGAGTCAAAATAGACCTACAATGCCTGACTAATTGTAAATCTACTAACATCATATATGCCATTTTATGTCCCTGCAATAGAACCTACGTAGGGGAGACATCAAGGTCAATGGCAACCCGTTTAACGGAGCATAGGTCAGCGATCAAAACCAAGAAGGTACAAGCGCCGTTAGTCCAACATTTCATTGAGCACAGTCACACCGTGAAAGATATACGATGGCTGATCCTCGAGAAAATCAATACTAGTGGGACACAAGGAACTGAAATTCGAAAAAGGAGAGAAGTTTTTGGGATATTCTCTCTGGACACTTACAAGAAGGGATTAAACAGTGAGATACCATGGAGTCAAGCCATACGATATAACAATTAATGTCACACCTGATAGCGAACAATTCTCCGGTATAAGAGAAAATAATTGGTTGGATGAACAATTAGGAACTGTCTGTTTTTACATCTATAGGGTTGGAGTTTTTATAATGAATATTTCATTAATAAAATGATTGCATAGGTTTATCAAAAGCTGGCTGTTACCCCTCATGATCAGAAATACCGCCATTATTGTCAGGGATTCCTTTGATGCATTCATCATCTCCTCAATGGAAGATCTAGTGCCGCTTTAAGCGGAAGAGTAATGCTCTCGGGAACTGACCAATGACTGAGGAGTTCCGAGTACAAGTAGAGTGGTTTCACGCCTAGTCCCCTTTCTACCTTGGTGATCTGCTGGTAAAAGGAAGAGAGGACTTATACTGCGAGGTGAGTGTTGTAAGATCACACCGGGGAATTAGCTCTGCGGTTTTTAACATACCGGAATGCTTTGGCACATTCGGTAACCGAGTAGATTTATCTAATTAACTATATGCTCCTAGGTTGGGACGATTCGTATATATATCTCAAATTACGCCGATGAAGCGTTTTGAAACAAGTCGAGATAACGGGCCGTAGTAAAAGACTAATGTGACCGGGTAAGTTGTGACAGATTCCTAACGAATTGGATTATACGAACACCATGCCTAAGCGTGCTGCATTAGAACCAACCGCTTTATGTGTTCCTATTTAGAACCCGCGATAATACGCTGAAGGAACGTATGTGATTTCCTCAAAACACGTTCCTCCCCAGGTATCAGAGAAGCTCGATAGGACGAATACGGAATCTCCGCTGCCCTATTAAGTGCTTTTTGGCGCTCTAATAGTTAAAATTAGCTTTAAACTTTAGTACTATGACTAAAAGTATAATGCGCTATTCTGTTCTATCTGGTGTTATTTTAGTACATCTATGGTCGGTGACTCGGTGACTGCTTAAGTGATTAGTGGATACATATTCCGCCGAAAAACAACACCGCCATCAGAAAAGATAGAACTGGATACAATATCCATTTAACAGAGGGAACCTTGGATGCAGACACTCTTTGAATAGACAAGGTAACAATAGCAGCTTAAAACGATACCTGCGAATGTAGCAAGAAGTCAGTTTTATTTTATTTTGTTCATATCAATGAAGTCTCTTAGCTCCCAAAATGACGGTGAGGTGGCCATGTGATCGTAGACAGGCATTGGAAGACTTCTCAAACCCGAAACTAAATATAGGAGATGGATATTCACATAAAGGGGGAATAAGGCATTACAGGTGCAACAACGATGTGAAGTATCAAATGTATAAGTCATCATAATGGATAAAAATCGTATTTTTGTCTCTGAAGCCCCTTGATTCTAATTAGAGATGGTTACTGTTTAATAATCAACTTACAGTTAGTGCTATATAAATAAAGTGTATATAGATGTATACATGTATATATGTATAGGGTCAATATGGGGCCTTTTTAATGTAATGTGCACTTGATTCAGTGGGTATGTACAATTTGTCATAGACTATTCTTTTTCTTTATTATGTCTTAGGATTTTTGAATACCATGGCCGCCTGAGGAAGGCTGAACGCCGAAACGCGCGTAGACTGAAATAAGCCATGTTTATTATGTATTATTTTTGTTTGATAAAATTTGTATTATGATTGAATACGTAATTGTATAGTGTCTGGCAAACCATATATTGATAAAGGAAGGTTTAGATAAACTATGTTAGGACGCTATAATAATTTGCTTGTATAAGTATTGCTTTGAATGAATAAGGGAAAAGGAAAGCAAAGGAAAAATAAGGGAAAAAAAGTTTGAAAAAAACGATATAATTTTACAAATATCACTACAAAAAACATTAAAGAATGAATTTTCAATCAATTCCCTTTTTGTGATAGTCATGCTTAACCTTGGATATTGAACAATTTGTACATTACCATACCTTTTTAACTATTGTTTCCTATATATTTTTCACAAATATTTACTTTAAAACCCTGAGATAGGAAACTATATTAGGGGTACCCTTGTTGCGTTGCAAAATCATTCCAAAGGGTCTCCAGTGACCATGTGGGCATATCCCAGGTGAGCCAGTCGCGGTGCCTGCATCAGGTACTGCGATGCATCACTGCAAGATCCCACCACCACATACATATGCCACCGACACTGGCCCTGAGACAAAGGGCAGCACGAGATTTCTTTTGCATTGCACAATTTCCACGTGTGCTGGGTGCAATTGACTGTACCCATGTGGCCCTTCAGCCACCCCGCCACATTGCACACATCTTCTGCAATAGACACCGATGGCATTCCATCAACGTGCAAGCTGTCTGTGATGCCAGAGGGAGGTTCATTGATGTGCATGCGGTGTTCCCCGGCAGTACCCATGACAGCTTCATATTCCGCATGTCACCTCTTGCCCGGCGGATAGCTGTGGAAGATTTTGGCAACATGTGGCTACTGGGTAAGTACCAAGCGTTAGAAAGGAGGAATGTGTTTTTGAAATGTCTGAATGCCCCCCAAAATTAACCATTGTACTTTAAGAATCATAAAGCTAGATACAGGGCCCACCTGACAATGCATGTAATCCAGTATAGATCATGTCCTGTGCAAGTCAAAGAGGGAAATCTAACCAACTGCCCTTTCCCCTCTACTCAGGTGACGCTGGGTATGCACTCACCCCACATCTCCTCACTCCTTACAGGCGTGCAGACACTGTACCACAGCGTAGGTACAATAGGGCACACATACGGACTCGAGCCATCATAGAGCGCACTTTTGGTCTGTTGAAGTCGCGATTCAGATGTCTCGACCGTACAGGGGGGGTGCTGCAGTACTCCCCAGAAGTAGTGTGCAAGATCATTTTAGCCTGTTGTGTCTTGCACAACATTGCCTTAACGCATGGCTTACAGATACCGCAGGAACCTCGGCTACCTATGAATCTGGGAAACCGGGCCATGGCACATAACCGAGGTCAGGGCATGCAAGTCCGTGAGCAGCTTATTGCCACGTTCTTCACATGAGCAACCTGTAGTGGAATGGACCAAATGTGGATTGCTGTCTGTTGCCAATGATGAAACTTGGATATACACGACTGTGTCAATAAATTCCTTCCTGAGGCAACTTTGCAAGCCACACTAACTGCATGTTAATCACAGCTCTTGACAGTAGTCAAAAGGTTGAGCCTGCATCAGCACATGTGCCCATGTCAGCGATCAGTGTAGTGGATGTCCCGAAAGAATCTATAGCCGCAGATGCAAGATGATACATGTACTGAGAGACACAGCCGGACCTCATGAGGATGGGTCTCTTAATCAGAAAAGGCCATAACCATAGCATTGTCGGCCCTGTGCCATCAACAGATGTGACTCCCCCACAAATGATGCGCCCACAACGTGAGTGATGCAATGGGTCAATCAGACACCATGGGGCAGATTAATGTGGGACTTGCGCCCCTTTCACGCTGCCGTTGCGTCACTTTTGTGACGCTGCGGCGGTGCAAACCCAGCCTCATGATGCGGGGTATGTACTATATGACGCATCTGGGAGATGCGTCACGTTGTAAAGGCCTGCGCCACATGTAGGCGTTCTGGCGCAGGGGGGGGGCCTTCCGGGCGCAGAAACGCCTCCTAAAAATCTACAATATTTCACTCAGTCACTTTTAAGGCCATGCTGCGTCAAAACCCTGCGCCTGCTTGAAGTAGGCGTAAGGATTGACGCAGCATCATAGGGATAGGGCACCCCCGAGCCTTGCTGGAGCTGCGTTGTGCATGCGACGCAACTCCAGCAATGCACCGCCTTTCCAACGGGGTATCCGTCATGCATCTGCACATCCGAGCAGCACGGTGCACCGAAATGTCAATGCGGCGCATCTGTGTTGGCGCACGGGTGGGCGGATGCATCGCAACTCTTCTGACGCATCTCTGCTGATTAGCAGAGATGCGCCAGAAGCCGTAAATCTTCCCCCCTGTGTCTGTGATATATCCACACTTCTCAAAAACAATGTTACGGAACACATCACACAACTCTGCAAATGAGCACCTAATATGGACTACATGTACCATAATGCAAAGCATGAGAAACTGAAACAGAAACTGCAGAAATGTCTTGAAATGGTCACTTCACCCTCTTGTCACATTTAAATAATTCTCACATGCACTGTCTTTTCTTTTTTATCCACAACAGAACAGCAGGATGGCAGTAGATGTGATTCTAGATTGTGGATGGATCTGGATGACTACAAAATGGCAGGCAACTACTTCCTGTGATGTATTTGCTGCCTCCCACTCCCTGTCAATTTCCTGTATGGAATTATATGTTCCGGGTCATTTTTGGAATTTGCGGCCAAAAAGCGGAAGCTCCGATTACGGAGCGTACGGCCCGTGTGCGGAAGCTCCGATTACGGAGCGTACGGCCCGTGTGCGGACCCCCCGCTCCGGAACCGGAAACTGCGCTTACGGGCCGTAAACTCCGAAAATGACCCGGAACACATAATTTCATTCAGGAAATGTTTTACAGGAAGTGGGAGGCAGGAAATACATCACAGGGAATAGTTAGCAGCCATTTTGTGTTCATTCTGAGTCATCCTCTATCACAGACAGATCCTCTGACATCCTGCTGCTCTCATCCTTCTTATTATCCCCATAATGGCTGAGGGTTACGAAGAGAAGGCACCCCCTTTCACTGAAAGTGAGTTGGACATCTTGGCTGAGGGGGTGCTGGCCAAATTTTCTCAGCTATATGGGGACCCTGAACACCAGCTGAGCAATGCAGCCCGGGCCAGGCTGTGGGCCAACATCGCCGAGCGCTGCAGTGCAGTGTGAGTCCACACCAGGAGTGCGAGGGCATGCCGCAAGCGCTGGGAGGACCTAAAATGGTGGGCCCGGCACAAGGCTGTGGAGCTGGTGGGCCAGTCTTCCCAGCACCATGTGCATCGTCCTCGCCTATCCCCACTGTACAGGAGGGTCCTGCGATCAGCTTGGCCGACCCTCCATGCTCAGCTGGAGGAGCATGAGCAGCAGAGACCTGGTAAGTGCATCATATGCAATATGTGTCTGGGAGTATGATGTGAGTGAAACAGTGCTGTACCATTGTGTGTCCGATGCCTCCATTCACAGATTCCGTGTCCATGCAGCAGTAACCAAGCTTAAAAAGGCACACTGTGGCATATGGACTGTACAGGGCAGAGTGCATTTTGGGAGTTGGAGTCTCGTCATGACAACTGGCTAAATGAGCCATATTTGTGCATTTGTACTGAAATCAGCTCTTCCCGCACCACTACAATTGGCACTAGGAAATCATGTGTGCATTGGATGAGCAATGGTACAGACACTGTCCTGTGTGCGCATGGCAGGCCAAAGGCTATTGGATGCTATGACTTGCATTGCATTTTTAGAGTTTGGGTTCCAATTGTGACAAAACATCATGTGCCATGGAGTCAAGACTGACTTTGACATCCTTGCATCACTCTTAAGCGCTTCTAAATTTACAAGGGGTGTCCACTGACAGACGTCTCAGCCTCAGTGGCCTGTTTCACATTTCACATGTACAGGTAGCTGTCACAAAATTCCCCCAGTGTTCAGCGGTGTACTGCATTACCATATCAGTCACCAAAGCCAATATGTGCCACTGGATTGTCAGTACATGTGTGGGGACAGCCAAAGGCTAGACTCACAATTTAGCTACAGAAATAGGCCAGAGCCTCAGTGCATGTGTGACCCACATCCGCCACTTGTCGTGTCCCATACAATGCTACAAAGCAGATGACACTTGTCCAGACCTTCAATAGCAGCGACTCCCTATGAATGGCCATAATCTGAGATTCGGGACTTCATGTTCTCCATTGGTGGACTGCTTTTGGAACCTGCACATGTAGCTGTGGCAGGACACACAGATCCCCAGAATGCCAGGTTGAGGGTTGGCCAAGACAGTCGTGTAAGCCACACACATCCACGTGAGATGGGCATGTCAGAATCAATCCAGGAACTGACGGTGAACATACACGTAATGTCAGCTCATAGACACTGACAACTATTGAGTGTGATCAGAGGAAAATAAGTCTGACCTTGGCTCCTATGAATGTGTCTCGTCCTGCATGACACAAACATAACATTCGGATTTTGCTTACATTTCAGCAGGCACAGCTGGCGAAACAGAAGGGCAGCAGGACCAGGTCCAGAGCAAGAGGCCACCAGTGCGGCGGCGGCTACACCCTCTTTCCACCAGCGAGGAAGAGGAGGATGAGGAGGGACCCTCAACATCAAGAGGCAAGGGGATTGCGCCCACCCGGACTGACAAGGGACACCCTGATGCTGGTGCCACATCCCGGGTGGAGGCTGCAGACATTGAATCGGGGGGGGGTGAACACAACACCTCGGACCATGAGGTGTTGGAGAGCTACTCTCCTCAGGAATCTTCACCTGTGGTCCCTGAAAAGGTGTCCTCGGGGCAGGCCAACAAACAATCTGGGCCTGCCATCAGCCCCTCCCTACCTCTAGAGTTCCCCATTCCATCGGGGGACCCAGCTGCATCCCCTGCAACCAGTCCCCCTCATCGTAGCCGCCAGCTCCCCAACATCATTGGCTCCGGACCTCAGGCACCACATCCCTCCTTTTCCACCCATGCCCCTCCCGGTGTTGTTCCTCCTGTGGCTGTGCCAGTGGACTTGATGTGGATGTGTGAGGGTCAGCCAGACATGTCCGCTCGCATCCAGCTACAAGTGTGTATGGAGGTACGCATGATGCGAGAGGACATGCTCCGAACAATGGCCACCCTCACCACCAGCATCAATTCACTGTCCGCAGCCATCTCGTCTGTTGCCTCCCCAATCCCTTCCCATACCACTGTCAATGTCTCCCCCTGTCCGTTGCCCCACACTGTTTCCCCCCGTACTCCTCGTGTGGCACGAACCCAAGTGGTGCCTGTTCCTGCACCCGCCATACGTGTGCCTGCATCGGACTCTGAGGATCTGGACATTGTGGTCCTATAGGATGACCAGAAGGACACTTGACTTTTGACGTGAACAATTATTTCATTTTCCCCTTGTAAATAGACTGTTTTCCCTGACGCTCCCTGACGTGTTATATTTTTTTTGCCCCACCCCAATCCAGGTTCCCATCTCCCTCTGCATTAAGATCATCATTTGTTTTCCTTTCTCCCTTCCAAACGGACGGTTGCTCTTTTGTACCTTCTTAAAATACAATTCGGAATACTAATAACTTCCACTTGTTTTACTTCATTCTGAATGTCTGGTTCTGAATATGGACACATATTTGGTGAGTCATCTGCTATGCACATAATGGCTGGTTGCAACGATGGGTTACACTTGTAACTGTGTCACACACACACATACCTTCTCACATCTCCAGGCCACCTGCAACGTTACACAGGACATGATACACAACAGATTATTATTTTTGGTAGGTGTTTATTTGGTGCACACACAAACACGTGATCACATTGTCCCGGGTTCCTGTCACTGGTGAGTGTGACGCCGCAATTTGGGGGGGGATGACCGCTCCGAGTGCTCAGGTCTGGCTCGCCGCCTACGTGGAGGTGGGTACTGTCCAAGGGACTGTCCAGGGTCATCCACATGTGCTGGGGCAGATGGTGTATGCACACTTGATGGCTGTACAGGTGGTGATGGTGGTTGTGCAGGTGGCGGGAGTGACTGTACAGGTGGTGGTGGTGGTGGTTGTGCAGGTGGCGGGAGTGACTGTACAGGTGGTGGTGGTTGTGCAGGTGGCGGGAGTGACTGTACAGGTGGTGGTGGTTGTGCAGGTGGCAGGAGTGACTGTACAGGTGGTGGTGGTTGTGCAGGTGGCGGGAGTGACTGTACAGGTGGTGGTGGTTGTGCAGGTGGCGGGAGTGACTGTACAGGTGGTGGTGGTTGTGCAGGTGGCGGGAGTGACTGTACAGGTGGTGGTGGTTGTGCAGGTGGCAGGAGTGACTGTACAGGGGGTGGTGTTGGGAGTGCCAGTTCAGCCCGCTGGTGTGGATGTCTCCCTGTGCTGTGTTGGTGTGCAGTTGGTACAGGTGTGGGGATGTGCTGTCCTGTGGGCAGATATGATGGCTCCCCTCCCTGCGTTGACCGTGAAGGGAAAGGTTGGCTCACTCTCAATACACCCTCCATCATCTTCATGGCCAAGGCATGGTGTCTTGCACTCTCTTCCCTCTGGATGGATAGCATGTCTCGCATATTTCTGGACATGTCCTGCCAAGTCCTATCCATCCTATCCAACACTTGGCTCAGCCTCTCCACCGCCTGAGGGAAGTGGACCATATCCTGCAGGGAGTCCGACATGGTGGACAGGGTAGCCCCTATGGCACTAATGTCCTGCCTCACATCGCTCTGCTGTTGGAAGAAGTCCTGCTCCCACTGGTCATCACAGCCAGGTGCAGGCCCTCTCTGCAGCTGTCTGCCATGGATGGGATGTGCAGGTCCTACGGCAGGGGGTGGGGTGGGAGGTGGGAGCCTGTGGGCAGGTGAATGGTGCCCAGGGGATTCCAGCAGCACAACAGGGCTGGTACTACCCCCAGATGGTGGAGAGGATGGCAGGGATACACTGTCTAGGGAAGAGTGGGTAGGGGAACCACCATGTTGGTCCTGGACGTGAGGACTGTGAGGGAGTGATGTCTGTGTTGTGATGCGTGTGTGCTGTGGCTGGTTTGCTCGAGTCTGGGGACAGGCCATGGTATGCCTGGGAGGAGGCGGAGGGACGTTGCTTGGCAGAGGAGTTGATGCCCTGACCGATTTAGCCAATCTGGCACGATATCGCGCATTGGCATCTTCATCGTCAGACATGTAGTCCTCATCATCCACCAAGAAGAGGTCCTCAGGAAATTCTTCCTCCTCCTCCTGAGCAGTGCTTGCAGCCGACATCACAGCTTGGAGGATCAGGGGATTCTCCCCTCTGATTCCACATCGGCCCGCACTGGTCATAGGCCTGTCATCCTCGTCATCAGCATCCCCTGGAACAGAGGTTGCAACCGTATTAGGGATTGACCTGGAATGACATGTGGTGCAACACAAGGGTTTGTATCAACTGTACTTTGCATCAACAGATGAGGATCATGTGACCTGTGTAGGGTACCACCACAAATGACAGCTCACACCATAGCACTGAGGTGTTACACAGATACAGGCAAACTCACCAGCTCCAGCCACAACTCTCTGTCCATTTGTGTTCCCCCCTAGTGTCACCTGCTGGACCTGTCTCCTCACGGGCCTAGCTGTCCCTGAACCATCAGCTGTAGAGGGAAGTGACAACATTCTCAATTATCTGCATCACCAATTGTCAGACAGGCACATGACACTCCTGATTTGTATTTCACTTTGTACACAACAACTGCTGATTACATGCAGAGGGGAATCAGGATCTCTGACATGGCTTTGGAGTCGAAGCCAGTGACACACCTCATGCTAGAATTACCTGAAGGACGGCTGCGCGAGGGTTGGATGTCATTCAGTCCCCGGGATGGTGCATGCTGCTGGGGTGTAATCCGGTCAGCAGCTGTGATTAGACATACAGGTCTATATTTTGCAACAAGAGATGGTAGCTCTGAGCCAACATGTCATTCTCAATGACCATTTGTGGGTAATCCAGAACTATGTGCAGCATGTTTAGCTCCTGAACTTTACATTTGGGCACCTGCTCACATGCAGCAGTTGCCAGCCGTTCCCTCCACACAGCAGTGACATCAATCAGATGACACATCAACAGACACCTCATGCTAGAATTTCTGAAGGACGGCTGCGCGAGGGGTGAACAGCTGCAGCCAGGATGTCATTGAGTGCCCGGGATGGTGCACGCTGCTGGGGTGTAATCCGGTCAGCAGCTGTGATAAGACATACAGGTCTATATTTTGCAACAACAGATGGTAGTTCTGAGCCAACATGTCATTCTCAATGACCACTTGTGGGTAATCCAGGACTATGTGCAGCATGTGTAGCTCCTGAACTTTCCATTTGGGCACCTGCTCACATGCAGCAGTTGCCAGCCATTCCCTCCACACAGCAGTGACATCAATCAGATGACACATCAACAGACACACATGTATGAGAAGATTACTGATAGGAAGGGATAAATGACCCGGATTCCTCCCCATTACACTGCTATCACCTTTGCCATTCAGACTTACATATTTCCAGAGTCTCATGTTGTTTGTTGTCAAGTCAGAAAAGGTTTCATGTGTGAGATTTACAATAGTCAGGGACATGATGTTGCTCATTTGTGCTTCCCCACGCATGAAGTCACACATATTTGTATGAGAGAACACAGATGTCTTATGTCCGTCCTTTGAGTGTCCTCTCTTTGCGTACTCTATTTCCCAGATCATGGTACTACTTAGCTGACGACGATTGGTGTCTTGTACAGCAGACATCCAAACCTCTTTTGTCAAACACTAACCTATACATGTGAATACAGTAGGAGAGGAGGAAAGCAGAATGTAACATTGCGGATAGGCTGAGAGGCTTTGATGCCTTCTGCCTGCACTGGATTAGCGTGTTGCTCTTCAGCCTAGTCATTTAGCAGGTGTAACTACATGAAGATTCACCTTAGCAGCCCCTACATTCATCTCAAAGGTACACTACTGGCATCAGTGTTGGCCTCAGCCATGCTATTTTCATCATGGTGTTTCCTATCATTGAATTGCAAGCCGGTTGTGTTTTGGTCACTTCATATGACTCATGGTACTATTGAATGTCCATTCTGCACTCACTTGGCATACATTTTGTGTCATCCTTTCATTAGCCACCAGGGTCTGATCTTGCATGGGTTCAAATGCCATATGTGAGCATATTGTGATGCAGGACAACAGTGTTGTAATACACATGCAACATACGGCGGACGTGAAAGGCACATTTCTTGAGCAGTCAGCGTGATATATTCTTGGGTTCCCCTCCCTTGGCCCAGCACGGGAACTGTGTGTGGGCCCTGAACAGATGTCACAGCCAACCTTGTAGCAGAAGTCAGTGTGTGTCTTTGATTCTGGGAGGAGCTCGTTGTACCTACAATGATAAGTGTGTTTTGCTACTTAGCATTCCGGCAGCCACATGTGATGCACTCGATTTCTGGCACAAAGGATGAGCACAAGCAGTTGTGGGCACCAGCGTTGCATTAGTGTGTTATACGTAATATCATGATTGCTCCCACATTACTTCGAATGGGCCCACTTCCTGGATGCAACCTATATCACAATGACATGTCTACGTATCCTGATGTGCGGTCCACTATCGTGTTTTGTTGATGGGCAACACAGAAGCCAGACAATGTAAGTGGTACATGACCAGCTGTGTGGACTGGGCATTTGATCTATATTGGAAACATTCAAAGTTGGACAGTGTATGCATTGTCAATACTAATGACCCTGGGATCTCACTTGTTCATCATTGCCATATGTCAGTCAATTACTTTGATTGATTACGTCTACAGACACCATTACAACATAGTGGGGGCACCCTTTTGAGTAGTTGTGGCACCCGATAACAGGATTGGATTCCCAGGTCTGGGCCTGTTGCAGTAAAACATGTCATGTTCCGCAATTACGAAGGTTTGATGAGCCAAGACATGTAATATATTTTCTTCAGCTGTTCACAATTATAATTAGCTAAAGGTGGATGTCCATTGATTACTCCAATAGTAATGCAGCTATTTGTACATCTCTGGTTGACTTTCATATGTGGGCACTACATGTCCCTCGGTCACTCCTGGCAATGTATGCATTTTGACCATCTCCTGGTCACTTTGACTTACCAGTCGGTGAGGGTGTACGGTGGCGATGCCTCCCAGTGAATGCAGGGACCTCCGCTACGGCAGTTGTCTGTGCTCTGGCTGAATGTGTCAATGGGTGAGAAGAGAGAAAACTAAACATCTGGAATATGTGCTTGTGGAACATTTCTGTGATTTCCCCATTTCTTCTGCATGCTAACAGTGTTATGCAGTACTGCTGCTGACTGGGCAGGTAGGAGCAGTGGTGCATTGGGGTCGTAGTGGCGTGGCAGGGTGGGAAATGTACAACAGAATAGGTGTCTGACTTTTGGACCAGATGGTTCTCTCACCTTCTGCTTTGTGCTTTCAGCTTGCACGGGGTGATTTACTTCTTAGAGATTTAGTGGCATGTTTCCACGCCCCTTGTAATACATTTACACCGCAGTTGCGTCACTTCTGTGACACAGCGGTGGGGTAATACAGGTGACACATTTAGACTTATTCCCAATGTTATGCATCTATGGGGATGCCTCACGGTGTGCGGTCCTGCGCAACATTAAACATGCATCAGCTGTGATGTAGGCAGGGTGTGTGTTTATTTGTTTATGCCTCGTACAAGTGATGCATTGTAATCGCCGGCATTTCACGTAGTCACTTTTCATAGGGTGTTGCCATGCAAACTTAAACCAGCTTGAGGCCCCTGTAATGAGTTGCCCTGAACGTTAGGTGTAGGCGGTCCATGGACATAGTTGGAGTTGCGTCACACATGCAACACTACTCCAGCAGAGCATCCCCCTAATGCCATCAGTTGCGACACCCATCTGTCTATCCCAGCGCCACAGTGCACCGCATTGTCAATGTGACGCATCCGCGGTTGCACAAGAGTTGGATTGGGTGTGGCATTGTTACTGGCGCATCTCTGCTGTTATTTGTCAATTGCTACTTAGCGGGCTGCTGTATTATTGCAACTGGACAGTGGCCATGTTTTCAGAAGAGGAGGAGGGATTTGCCATTTCCATCGCTAAGGATTGTGGGACTTGTAGTGCTACATACAGAGGGTGACACAGGAGTCTCTGACTGACGGATTAATTTATACACTTTGGACTACTTCCTTATTCACACTGACAGTGCAACACAGACATTCTATTCATGCACTTTAACTTTTCATCCCACTTACCTGGTACCACGTAGCGGACGTCACTGACAGGCAGCCCATGGACCAAGTGGGGGTGTATGGTCATCAGGATGTCCTCCTCCTGTGTGGTGAGGCGGATGCGTGGTCCAGAGTGTGCGGCTGGGAGGATCCGTTGTAATTCCATCCTGGAGTATTTCTCCTTTACCCTCAGCCGCTCATCCTGCCATTTTTTTTAACGTCCTGGACAGTGCGCCTGTCCTCCCCCAATGCTGTGACAGCAGTGGCTAATTGCTGCCACAGGGCTGCCTTCTGGGTCCCACTGGTGCAGTAGGGTGGGAGTCCATAGAGGCGTTTGTGGTGCCTGACAATGAACTCCACAAGCATGGTGGTCTCCTCTGCTGTATAGTTCCTCTTTCTCTTAAGGAGCTCCATTTTCTTGGCCGGTCTCTGCTTGGAAATACAAACTGCGTGTAGCCAAACTGGTTCCTTCACTGTGTGCTGCTTTTAAATGTTTTTTGCTGCTGGTCAATCTGTGTTAATTGGCTTCAGCTGGATCATGGTGGGGGATGGTAGGCACTAGCAACATGATGGCTAACTGGAGCTGTTGGCTGGGATTGGCTGGAGTGCGTCAGCTGATGCATGGTGGGGGATGGTAGGGACTTGAACAGGTGTTTCCCCTTGGCTCAAATGATCAATGGCAACAGTTAATGTAGTCTGGTCCCAATTCTGATGTTCCGGCCCGGAAGCGGGATTTCCGGCCCGAGGCCGGAGTTTCCGGCCCGGGAGCGGGATTTCCGGCGCCGGAGCAGACTTTCCGGCCCGCGTGCGGACTTTCCGCTCCGGGCCCGGAAATTCCGCTCCGGGGGCGGATATTCCGGCCCGAGTGCGGACGTAAGTTTCGTGGTCGTAAATGGATTCTGTGAATAGCAAAAGTCCTAAGTTCATTTTGTGAATCGCAAAAGTAGTAAGTTCATTCTGTGAATACCAGAAGTACTAGGTGCATTCTGTGAATACCAGATTGGTACTAAGTTTAGGATTTAGTCTTACGTTTGTTCTGTGAATCGGGCCCCCCATGTCTACAACCAAAATGAATTTGATCTTGTGTGATGTAACCAATGCTCATGTAAAGCATTCCAATACCTGACAAGTCTGCACTATATAAAACTGCACATACACAAAAAATAAGTGTTTTGCACACTTCTGTCATTGGGCTACATGTGGGCTACATCTGGGTGATATTTGTGCTGCATTTAGGCTCTTTTGTGTCTGGTGGCCATCTTGGGAGATTTATTTGTTACGAAGTTTCCTAATTTCCTCATTTACTGCAGTCTCCTCAGTAGGAAATGCTTTCAGTTTTTTACTATGATTCCATCAAGAAGGTATTCAGATATGTCACACATTTGCCATAAATTCTGAATGTTAGCATTCTAGTTGCTAATTAGATCACTGTAGTAAAGCTACTGCTAACCACGGAAGTCTGCTGCTGGTATTCAAAGTGCATGTTTCAGTCTGCATGTCAGAATTTTTTTATGACATAGAAGAGGATTTGAGAAGTCAAAATGTGCCCTAATTTTTCTTTCTGCAGCACTAATCATAATTTCTATGGCAAAATGAATCCCCTCATTGTGTTTCTTTGTAAATTAAATGTTTTAAGTGTTACCACTTTCTTCCATTCAAGATGGCTTCAGGTGTGCCATATGTTTGTCATAAGTAAGACTGTTAGCGCTCTAGTTGTTCGTTAGAACACTCTGGGACATTCTGTCATTGGGCTATACTTGGGCTACATCTGGGTGATATTTGGGCTACATTTGGGCTCTTTTGTCTCTGGTGGCCATTTTGGGAGACTTATTTGTTATGATGTTTCCTAATTTCCTCATTTACTACAGTCTCCTCAGTAGGAAATACTTTCAGTTTTTTACTTTGATTCCATCAAGGAGGCATTCAGATGTGTGACAAATTTGCCATAAATTCAGAATGTTAGCTCTCTAGTTGCTTATTAGATCACTGTAGTAAAGCTACTGCTCACCAGGGAAGTCTGCTGCTGGTATTGAAAGTGCATGCTTCAGTCTGCATGTCAGAATTTTTTAATGAAATAGAAGAGGATTTGAGAAGTCACTCAAAATGTGCCCTAATTTTTCTTTCTGACAGTGGGTAATCGAGAGTGAGTAGTAGAGAGTAGTAGAGAGAGAGTAGTAGAGAGTAGTAGAGAGTGAGTAGTAGAGTGAGTAGTAGAGAGTAGTAGAGAGAGTGTAGTATAGAGTGAGTAGTAGAGAGTCAGTAGTAGAGAGTAGTAGAGAGTGAGTAGTAGAGAGTTAGTAGTAGAGTGAGAGTAGTAGAGAGTGAGTAGTAGAGAGTGAGTAGTAGAGAGAGAGTAGTAAATAGTGAGTAGTAGAGAGTAATAGAGAGTGAGTAGTAGAGAGAGTAGTAGAGAGTAGTAGAGTAGCAGAGAGTGAGTAGTAGAGAGTTAGTAGTAGAGAGTAGTAGAGAGTGAGTAGTAGAGTGAGTAGTAGAGAGTAGTAGAGAGAGTGTAGTATAGAGTGAGTAGTAGAGAGTCAGTAGTAGAGAGTAGTTGAGAGTGAGTAGTAGAGAGTTAGTAGTAGAGAGTAGTAGAGAGTGAGTAGTAGAGAGTTAGTAGTAGAGTGAGTAGTAGAGTGAGTAGTAGAGAGTAGTAGAGAGAGAGAGTAATAGAGAGTGAGTAGTAGAGAGTGAGTAGTAGAGTGAGAGTAGAAGAGAGTGAGTAGTAGAGAGTGAGTAGTAGAGAGTGAGTAGTAGAGAGTAGTAGAGTGAGTAGTAGAGAGGGAGTAGTAAAGAGAGAGAGTAGTAGAGAGTAGTAGAGAGTGAGTAGTAGAGTAGTAGAAAGTGAGTGGTAGAGAGTATTAGAGAGTAGTAGAGTGAGTAGTAGAGAGTAGTAGAGAGTGGTTGAGAGTAGTAGAGTAATAGAGAGTGAGTAGTGAGTAGTAGCGAGTGAGTAGTAGAGAGTGAGTAGTAGAGAGTGAGTAGTAGAGTAGTAGAGAGTGAGTGGTGAGTAGTAGAGAGAGTAGTAGAGAGTAGTAGAGTAGTAGAGAGTGAGAAGTAGAGAGTTAGTAGTGGAGAGTGAGTAGACAGTGGGTAATCGAGAGTGAGTAGTAGAGAGTAGTAGAGAGAGAGTAGTAGAGAGTAGTAGAGAGTGAGTAGTAGAGTGAGTAGTAGAGAGTAGTAGAGAGAGTGTAGTATAGAGTGAGTAGTAGAGAGTCAGTAGTAGAGAGTAGTAGAGAGTGAGTAGTAGAGAGTTAGTAGTAGAGTGAGTAGTAGAGTGAGTAGTAGAGAGTAGTAGAGAGAGAGTAATAGAGATTGAGTAGTAGAGAGTGAGTAGTAGAGTGAGAGTAGAAGAGAGTGAGTAGTAGAGAGTGAGTAGTAGAGAGTGAGTAGTAGAGAGTAGTAGAGTGAGTAGTAGAGAGGGAGTAGTAGAGAGAGAGAGTGGTAGAGAGTAGTAGAGAGTGAGTAGTAGAGTAGTAGAGAGTGAGTGGTAGAGAGTATTAGAGAGTAGTAGAGTGAGTAGTAGAGAGTAGTAGAGAGTGGTTGAGAGTAGTAGAGAGTGAGTAGTAGAGAGTGAGTAGTAGAGAGTAGTAGCGAGTGAGTAGTAGAGAGTGAGTAGTAGAGAGTGAGTAGTAGAGTAGTAGAGAGTGAGTGGTAGAGAGTAGTAGAGAGTAGTAGAGTGAGTAGTAGAGAGTAGTAGTAGAGAGTAGTAGAGAGTGGTAGAGAGTAGTAGAGAGTGAGTAGTAGAGAGTGAGTAGTAGAGAGTAGTAGCGAGTGAGTAGTAGAGAGTGAGTAGTAGATTGAGTAGTAGGGAGTAGTAGAGTAGTAGAGAGTGAGTAGTAGAGAGTGAGTAGTAGAGAGTAGTGGAGTAGTAGAGAGTGAGTAGAAGAGAGTAGTAGAGAATGAGTAGTAGATTGAGTAGTAGGGAGTAGTAGAGAGTGAGTAGTAGAGTGAGTAGTGGAGAGTAGTAGAGAGTGAGTAGTAGAGAGCAAGTAGTAGAGAGTGTGTAGTAGAGAGTGAGTAGAAGAGAGTAGTAGAGAGTGAGTAGTAGATTGAGTAGTAGGGAGCACTAGAGAGTGAGTAGTAGAGTGAGTAGTAGAGAGTAGTAGAAAGCGAGTAGTAGAGAGCAAGTAGTAGAGAGTGTGTAGTGGAGTAGTAGAGAGTGAGTAGTAGAGAGTGAGTAGTAGAGAGTAGTGGAGTAGTAGAGAGTGAGTAGAAGAGAGTAGTAGAGAATGAGTAGTAGATTGAGTAGTAGGGAGTAGTAGAGAGGAAGTAGTAGAGTGAGTAGTAGAGAGTACTAGAGAGTGAGTAGTAGAGAGAGTAGTAGAAAATAGTAGAATAGTACAGAGTGAGTAGTAGAGTGATTAGTAGAGAGTAGTAGAGATTGAGTAGTAGAGAGCGAGCAGTGGAGAGTTAGCAGTAGTGAGTAGTAGAGAGTGAGTAGTAGAGGGTGAATAGTAGAGAGTGAGTAGTAGAGAGTAGTAGAGAATGAGTAGTAGAGAGAGAGTAGTAGAGAGTGTGTAGTAGAGCGTAGTAGAGTGAGTAGAAGAGAGTGATTAGTAGAGAGAGTTGTAGAGAGTGAGTAGTAGAGTAGTAGAAAGAGAGTGGTAGAGAGCAGTAGAGAGTAGTAGAGAGTGAGTAGTGTAGAGAGTAGTAGAGAGTGAGTAGTAGAGAGTGAGTAGTAGAGAGTGAGTAGTAAAGAGTAGTAGAGAGCAAGTAGTAGAGAGTGAGTAGTAGAGAGTGAGTAGTAGAGAGAGAGTAGTAGAGAGTGAGTAGTAGAGTAGTAGAGTGAGTAGTAGAGAGGGAGTAGTAGAGATAGAGAGTAGTAGAGAGTGGTAGAGAGTGAGTAGTAAAGTAGTAGAGAGTGAGTGGTAGAGAGTAGTAGAGAGTAGTAGAGTGAGTAGTAGAGAGTAGTAGTAGAGAGTAGTAGAGAGTGGTAGAGAGTAGTAGAGAGTGAGTAGTAGAGGGTGAGTAGTAGAGAGTAGTAGTAGAGAGTAGTAGAGAGAGAATAGAGAATATTAGAGAGTGAGTAGTAGATTGAGTAGTAGGGAGTAGTAGAGTAGTAGAGAGTGAGTAGTAGAGAGTGAGTAGTAGAGAGTAGTGGAGTAGTAGAGAGTGAGTAGAAGAGAGTAGTAGAGAATGAGTAGTAGATTGAGTAGTAGGGAGTAGTAGAGAGTGAGTAGTAGAGTGAGTAGTAGAGAATAGTAGAGAGTGAGTAGTAGAGAGCAAGTAGTAGAGAGTGTGTAGTAGAGAGTGAGTAGAAGAGAGTCGTAGAGAGTGAGTAGTAGATTGAGTAGTAGGGAGTAGTAGAGAGTGAGTATTAGAGTGAGTAGTAGAGAGTAGTAGAGAGCGAGTAGTAGAGAGCAAGTAGTAGAGAGTGTGTAGTAGAGAGTGAGTAGTATAGAGTACTAGAGAGTTAGTAGTAGAGAGAGTAGTAGAAGATAGTAGAATAGTACAGACTGAGTAGTAGAGTGAGTAGTAGAGAGTAGTAGAGATTGAGTAGTAGAGAGCGAGCAGTGGAGAGTTAGCATTAGAGAGTAGTAGAGAGTGAGTAGTAAAGGGTGAGTAGTAGAGAGTGAGTAGTAGAGAGTAGTAGAGAGTGAGTAGTAGAGAGTAGTAGAGTGAGTAGACGAGAGTGATTAGTAGAGAGAGTAGTAGAGAGTGAGTAGTAGAGTAGTAGAAAGTGAGTGGTAGAGAGCAGTAGAGAGTAGTAGAGAGTGAGTAGTGTAGAGAGTAGTAGAGTAGTAGAGAGTGAGTAGTAGAGAGTGAGTAGTAGAGAGACTTGTAGAGAGTAGTAGATTAGTAGAGAGTGAGTAGTAGAGAGCGAGTAGTAGGGAGTAGTAGAGAGCAAGTAGTAGAGAGTGAGAAGTAGAGAGTGAGTAGTATAGAGAGAGTAGTAGAGAGTGAGTAGTAGAGAGTAGTAGAGTGAGTAGTAGAGCGGGAGTAGTAGAGATTGAGAGTAGTAGAGAGTAGTAGAGAGTGAGTAGTAAAGTAGTAGAGAGTGAGTGGTAGAGAGTAGTAGAGTGAGCAGTAGAGAGTAGTAGTAGAGAGTAGTAGAGAGTGGTAGAGAGTAGTAGAGAGTGAGTAGTAGAGAGTGAGTAGTAGAGAGTAGTAGTGACTGAGTAGTAGAGAGTGAGTAGTAGAGAGAGAGTAGTAGAGAGTAGTAAAGAGTGAGTAGTAGAGAGTGATTAGTAGAGAGTAGTAGAGTGTGAGTAGTAGAGAGAGTAGTAGAGAGTGAGTAGTAGAGTGAGTAGTAGAGAGTAGTAGAGAGTGAGTAGTAGAGAGCGAGTAATAGAGAGTAGTAGAGAGTGAGTAGTACAGAGAGAGTAAGAGAGAAGTAGACTAGTAGAGAGAGAGTAGTAGAGAGTAGTAGAGAGTGAGTAGTAGAGTGGTAGAGAGTAGTGAGACAGTGTCAGTCAGTGTTAGTCAGTCAGTGTCAGTCAGTCAGTGTCAGTGTCAATCAGTGTCAGTTAGTATCAGTCAGTCAGTCAGTGTCAGTCAATCAGTGTCAGTCAGTGTCAGTCAATCAGTGTCAGTCAGTCAGTCAGTGTCAGTCAATCAGTGTCAGTCAGTCAGTCAGTGTTAGTCAGTCAGTGACAGTCAATCAGTGTCAGTCATTGTCAGTCAGTCAGTGTCAGTCAATCAGTGTCAGTCAGTGTCAGTCAGTGTCAGTCAATCAGTGTCAGTCAGTATCAATCAGTCAGTGTCAGTCAGTCAGTGTCAGTCAGTCAGTGTCAGCTAGAGCAGCTCTGCTGACCTGGTTCTCTGGCTCTAAAGCAGCTCTGCTGACCTGGTTCTCTCCCTCTACAGCAGCTCTGCTGACCTGGTTTCTCTGGCTCTAGAGCAGCTGTGCTGACCTAGTTGTTAGGCTACAGAGCAGCTCTGCTGATCTGGTTCTCTGGCTCCACAACAGCTCTGCTGACCTAGTTCTCTGGCTCTAAAGCAACTCTGCCGACCCGGTTCTATGGCTCTAAAGCAGTTCTGCTGATATGGTTCTCTGGCCCTAGAGCAGCTCTGCTGACCTGGTTCTCTCCCTCTAGAGCAGCTCTGCTGACCTAGTTCTCTCCCTCTAAAGCAGCTCTACTGACCTGGTTTCTCTGGATCTACAGCAGCTTTGCTGACCTGGTTCTTTGGCTCTAGAGCAGCTCTACTGGCCTGGTTCTTAGGCTCTAGAACAGCTCTGCTGACCTGGTTCTATGGCTCTAAAGCAGGTCTGCTAACTTGGTTCTCTGGCTCTACAGCAGCTCTGCTGACCTGGTTCTCTGGCTCTAGAGCTGCTCTGCTGATCTGGTTTTCTGTCTCTAAAGCAGCTCTGCTGACCTGGTTCTCTCCCTCTAAATCAGCTCTGCTGACGTGGTCCTCTGCCTCTAGAGCAGCTCTGCTGACCTGGTTATATGGCTCTAAAGCAGCTCTACTGACCTGGTTGTCTGGCTGTAGAGCAGCTCTGCTGACCTGGTTCTCTGGCTCTAAAGCAGCTCTGCTGACCTGGTTCTCTGGCTCTAGAGCAGCTCTGCTGACCTGGTTATCTGGCTCTAAAGCAGCTCTGCTGACCTGGTTCTCTCCCTCTAAAGAGCTCTGCTGACCTGGTTCTCTGGCTCTAAAGCAATTCTGCTGACCTGGTTCTCTGCCTCTAGAGCAGCTCTGCTGACCTGGTTCTATGGCTCTAAAGCAGCTCTGCTGACCTGGTTCTCTGGCTCTAAAGCAGTTCTGCTGGCCTGGTTCTCTGGCTCTAAAGCAGCTCTGCTGACCTGGTTTCTCTGGCTCTACAGCAGCTCTGCTGACCTGGTTCTCGGCCTCTAGAGCAGCTCTGCTGACCTGTGTCTCTGGCTCTAGAGCAGCTCTGCTGACCTGGTTCTCTGGTTCTAGAGCGGGTCTGCTGACCTGCTTCTTAGGCTCTAGAGCAGCTCTGCTGACCTGGTTTTCTGGCTCTACAACGGCTCTGCTGACCTGGTTTCTCTGGCTCTACAGCAGCTCTGCTCACCTGGTTCTCTGCACTCACGATGCATGCACCCGACTTCACAAAAATATATTTAAAAATAATATTGATTTATTATAAGTACATATATAATATTTTATTAATATCTTCGATAATCTCTTGCCCTAATATGTATATTAAAGACACATACATATCATTTTGGAACATACATTTTTTTTGTGGGAGACGCGCACCCAGCGCGCCCCAGCACGTATATGACGTCACGCGGGACCCGCCACAGCGCAAGCATCTTGTACCGCAATGCGCATGTGTCTCGAATGCGCAGGAGCAGGAGTCGCTGACTGGTCACATACCAATCAATCGCGCGCATCACGTAATATTAAATGTATATGATGTAACTGAAAAACACGCAGCCGTCACACACCGTACGCGGATCCTGCACGACTTTTCTAAAATGGCTGCTAGAATCCACGCACCAACCTTGATGTGTATGCTTTGAGTGTGCGACTCCGAAAATAAATTGGAAAATGTTTTTTTTTTTTAAATAATATAAATATAATAAGTTAAAAAATGAAAACAAAAAAATGAATCAATATTTCAGTTAGAATTTTTTTTTAACATTTTATTTTGCAATTTTCATAAAAAATATATTGTTATTTAATGAATAAAATATTCATAAATAAACAGTTAAAAAACTGTAGAAAATCAGCACAAAATAATAGATATAACTACTATCACACTTAGAAATTAGCATTCAAAAAAACCTTTGAAATTCACTGAAAAAAAACATAGCTTTCAGAGACATTATAGTTAGAAATTAGCATTTAAAAAAGCTTTGAAATTCACTGAAAAAAACATAGGGTTCAGAGACGTTATAGTTAGAAATTCGCATTTAAAAAACATTAGAAATTCACAGAATAAAACATAGGTTTCAGGGGTGTTATAGTTAGCTCGCCATTTCACTCTTACAAAAGCATTGAAATTCCTCCGTTATAGTTAATTCTGCTAACTATAATTTGCGGGCCCGCAATGCACTGCTGAGGATGTCACATATTGCATCCTTCATGACATGGTCAGTGACATCACTGATGACATCACTGATGACATCTCAAATGACTTCACTGATGACATCACTGATGACATCATCCACGTGACAATCTGATACACCTCATCATACACTAGTATAACCTTTCATCACTTTCTGTAAAAAACAGAGTACCATATTTGAATCCATTGACACACCAATACCAATTACTACATACCCACTCACTGATTCCTAAGTCTACACACACACCTACCCATTTAACAACAGAATCATTTATACATGCAGTCACTAATTAATAGAACACTATCACATGCACTTATACACATATATAGACATTGAAACATCAGCAGTCATCTTAGTCGGTTATGCAGTCCTCCTACTCACTCATGAAAAAAATTAATCACACTTACATTTACTCACTTGCACAATTATCCAACACCTCATTTATTCAAACACATAGTAACTCATACTTAATATGTTAAGAAATCACCATTACAATTATACACTCATTCATATAGTTACTCTCACAATCACTGACTCTTACACATACTTATTTATATACACCAACTGTCACATACAATGCCTTTTATTTTATTACTTTGTTGAAGATGTACAACTAAAACATATATTCACTCACCAACACACAAATAAATACACTCATTCACCCAAACAACTGTTTCCACATGCACTCTTAAACCTATACACCTAGTCAATCAACAAATACTCACCCAACTAATCTATAACTAATATGCACACTCATGTAGTTAGTGACCAACTGATGCAGCATGTTATACAACAACAGAGACAGTGATGCACACATTGACATAGTTTAGTTACTAATCCATGTATTAAGTGAGACACTTTTTAATTACTCACTTAAACAGACAGTCAGACAGCTACTAAATCCTCCATCCAGACAGTTATATATCTACTCAATCTTCAATACAGATTGCTATATATATAATACATATTTAAATTTCAAACTAAACCACATTCACTGGATGATGACATTAGTAATGTCATCAGTGATGTCATTTGAGATGTCATCAGTGATGTCATCAGGGATGTCACTGACCATGTCATGAATGATGCAATATGTGACGTCATCTTCAGTGCATTGCGGCACGCGAGTTATAGTTAGCAGAACTAACTATAACGGAGGAATTTCTATGGTTTGTAAGAGTGAAATGGCCAGCTAACTACAACACCCTTGAAACCTATGTTTTTTTCTTCTGTGAATATATATATATATATATATATATATATATTCAGTGAAAAAACCATAGGTTTCACACACGTTATAGTTAGGAATTAGCATTTAAAAAACCTTAGAAATTCAGTGAAAAAACCATAGGTTTCACACATGTTATAGTTAGCTGGACATTTTACTCGTAAAAAAACAATGAAATTGCCCCGTTATAGTTAGTTCAGCTAACTATAACTCGCGCGCCCGCTGATGACGTCACATATTACATCACTCATGACATGGTCAGTGACATCACTCATGACATCACTGATGACATCTCAAATGGCATCACTGATGACATCACTGATGACATCATCCAGTGAATGTGGGTTTTTCTGAAAATTAAATATGTTTTATATATGTATATCTCAAGGTCGATGGAAGAATAAATGGGTATATAAGTGTCTAAATGGATGATTTGTTTTTGAAAAATTGATTGTTTAACTGACTGATTAAGTGTATCATAGTGAATACATGTTTTAGTGAGTAATGTTTAAATATGTATATATCTGTATCAGTCTCTCACTTTGTGTATAAGTGGCTGCATGGGTTGGTGAGTAGATACATGGGTGTCTATATAGGTTATTAGTTGGTTTTTTGAGTATCAGTCTGAGTGTCTGCATGGTTCGGTGGGGGGTATTACGTAGTGCATAGGTGTATGAATGAGTGACTCACTGTTTGTATGTGTTGAACACAGCATGTGTGCAGGACTGTATGGGTGGATGAGTGTGTGCATGGATGTGTTATTGAGTGAATGACTGTCTCAATAGTGTCTTTATGAGTAACTACATATGTTTTAAACTAGTATATGTGACTATTGGTGTATATATGTGAGTATATGTGAGAGTGAGAGATTGAAAGAGTTCTTGTATAAATAAGTATGTGTTTCTATAAGTGATTGTTTAAAAGACTAAGTATGTGTAAGTTTCCGTAGAAGTAAGTGTGGTGGTGTGTGTATAACTGTATATGCAAGTAAATGTATGTTTGATTCTTTGTTAGCATGAGTGACTATGTGTGTGAGTAACTCTATGGATGAGTGGCATTGTGTAACAGGATGTATAGGTGTATGAGTACATATGATGAGTGAGTACATGTATGAGTGACTGAATTGGACTGTTGGTGAATGAGTGGATGTGTATGTGGATCTTAGAATTACTGAAAAGGTTGTTTTAACTGGTATTGGTATGTCCATTGTTTTGAACATTGTAGTTTCTATTTTTTAATGTGTGTGTCAAAGGTTATATTAGGGGAAGAGGAGGTCTGCCACTCTATCACAAGGATGATGTCATCAGTGATGTCATCAGTGATGTCATTTGAGATGTCATCAGTGATGTCATGAGTGATGACACTGACCATGTCATGAGTGATGTAATATGTGACGTCATCAGCAGTGCATTGCGGGCGCGCGAGTTATAGTTAGCTGAACTAACTATAACGGGGCAATTTCATTGGTTTTTTACGAGTAAAATGTCCAGCTAACTATAACATGTGTGAAACCTATGGTTTTTTCACTGAATTTCTAAGGTTTTTTAAATGCTAATTCCTAACTATAACGTGTGTGAAACCTATGGTTTTTTCACTGAATTTCAAAGGTTTTTTAAATGCTAATTCCTAACTATAACGTGTGTGAAACCCATGGTTTTTTCAGTGAATTTGCAAGGTTTTTTAAATGCTAATTTTTTTTTTATTCTTCAATTTTTTCAAACATATTTTTAATTTAATTTTCTTACCTTTTATAAAGACTATGCTTAAATTTTTAAAATCCTTAAATATTTTTTTTTAATATATTTTTTAAAATAAACATGTAAAATTTATTTCCAGTTCTTTTTTTTTTTTTTTTTTTTTTTTTTTAGTACGCGTACCGTAAGCTCACGGTAAGCGTACGGTTTACGCAACGTCCGTAATCTATCTACACTGCTTGCGTATAGTTACGCACTTTGCGTAGCTGCACGTACTGCGCGTGGGACGCGTGCGCGCTTACACCACACGCGCACGTTACGCGGAAGTGCCGGGGAGTGACTGTTATGCGCATGCGCGCAAGCGCGTGTCTTTTTTACGCGCACGCGTACTTTTTGCCGTAAGCGTACCGTAAGCGTACCGTAAGCGTACGGTAGGTCATGTGATCTTGAAACACAACTTTTGATTGGTTGAAACTACTTTCAGTTCTAGAACTCTCCTACACCACACCCATTCCCCTCATTTCTGCTTGTGATCCCTTGGGAGAAGGAGCTGGTTTGTCTTTGGGATACGATGGCAGAACAGCAGAGCTCTTCTGAGAGTGAGGCTAGCACTAGCAGCACTGTCTTGAGGCAGAGATCGAGGAAACAAAAGCCTTCTTATGTTTGGGATTATTTTACTTTTCCAGAAGGCCAGCAAAAGGTGAATGCACCCTTAGTTACTTGCAGGCTGTGTAAGCGTGTACTTTCTAGAGGTAATCCTGACAGGAAGTATTCCTTTGGGAATCACACCATGAAGAGACACCTCCAGGATGTACACAGAAGGACACATGGTCATCTTTTTGGAGGTAACTCTTCAGAAAGACGAGCCAGTACATCCACAGCAGCTCAGCCTGGACCATCACCTGCAGGGCTTACTCCTTCTTCTGCAGGTCAGGTGAGCCCTTCATCTGTGGGGGGAGAATCTCCTTTTGCTGGCCCTCTGGAAATGAACCCTCGATTTCAGAAGGTTGATATTCATTGCACATTTTGTAAAGATCTAATTTGCCATAGGGAGACCAGTGTTTCCCTAGTGAACAACAAAATAGATCAGCACATTTGTCGCTTTGAATAATTTTCCCATGCTTCCTTTCCTCTGTCCCTGCATGAACACAACGGTTCTTTTAAGAGCCAACCTTATCTTTCATCTTTTTTTTACATATGTTTTTAAAAACTTTTTTTTATTTTTTTTTACCGTACGCGTACGGTGCGCGTACTTTTTTTTTTTTTTTTTTTAAAACACTAAAAATCATTTATCAGATTACATTGTCCTTGAGAGACTACAATTATTATTATTGACTTACCATACTCACTGAAAAAATATTAATTCATTTCTTTTTTTTAAAAATAGTTTTAAAAATGTTTGTAGTTTTCGAAAATTTTCTATATCTATCTGGAAAAAAAGAAAAAAGTATTAATATTTTTTAAACATTTTATAATACAGTACACATATTTACATTTTTTACCCAAAAATCTTTTTGCCTTATTTTTGCTGTTTTCAGAATATATTGCATTTCACTATAAATTGTGAAAGCAATTGCATTCATCATTTTACAGCGGGCAAATAAAAATACCAATCACAAAGATTGTATTAAAAAAGCCCTGATTCTTTTTTTAATTAAACTTAACATTATAAAAATGCATAATATTGTAAAAAAATATCATCTAATACCAATACTTATTTCTTTAAAATACCGTCTGATATGTTTGTTTCAGAACTATAATCACAATATTATATCTCAAATAACTCCAAAATACATCTGATTTCATTTCCTTTAGGCCAAATAGTAATTTTAATTTTTTTTTGGAATAAATTTCCAACGGAAATCCAATAAAATTCTAAAGTTTAATTTGTCCAGATCTCACCGATTCTCTGTAACATTTTGGTTCACGAAAATTTTTTGAATAATTTATTTAGTCCAAAATAGAATTGGTTACTTTTCCACATGGCCAAATAGTAATTTTTTAAATCATTTTTGAAAAAATTTCCAATGGCAGTCCAATAACATTCCAAAATTTAAAATGTGCAGAAGTTACCGATAATCTCTAAATTATTGGTTTTTCAAAATTGCATTAAAAATTAAAAAAGTCCACATTACAATTGGTTATCTTTCCATTAGGCCAAATGATAATTTTAAAAATCTTTTTTTTACAAAATTGCAATGGTAATCCAGTAAAATGGTAAAATTATTTTGTCCAGATCTTGCCAAGTCTCTCTAAAATTTAGGTTTCAGGAAGATTAGATAGGAATTTGCTAAATCAAAAGGCAAACGTTGTTTGAAAATCAATTGGGAATCATTACACAGTGTCCAGCCTTTTTCACATTTTAGATAAACTGTGTAATGTCCAGAAGTAACAGTAGGTCCATCATGGAAAATTATTGCAACAGTTACAAAAGTTTTTCCTGAAATTGATAATTGTTGTCCTGTAAACTTCTTTATTAAAGTATCCAATTTTGAACCATCAGCTCTACATCGTTGCATCATTAAAATTACATACTGTCCGTATTCCATTAAAATTAATGTTGAAAACATGTCAGAATTACACTCACCACATTTCATGCTATGATTAGCATCTTTAACTAATTTTGCAAAAGTGACTGTTTTACTCTCTGGCAATGTCAAATAAATAAACCTTTCATTATCAACAATAGAGCCACATATATTATAACAATTATCACAACTATGTTCCCATTTATAAGAGAGACCAAAAAAAATGTCAATGGGAACTCCTTCTTCTTCCACTACCTGAAGAAAATACATCAAAAATTCATGTGCATCTTGCTGTTCATTTTGAGAAAACTGTGTTCGTCCTGAACATACATCTAAAAGTTTTCTAATGTCAGTAGCACTTTCTATTTGAGTTTTATCTTTACTCAGCTTTTGAAAAAGGAGACTCATCTCTGAACAGAATCTTTTTCCCTGATTTACTATTATCTGCTCTTGCAAACTTTCCAGATAAAATGCAACATTCAGCACTACATTTGTGTAGCAGTTGACACCAGAGCTATTTTCAAAATGACATCCTACAACCTGTTCTTCATTTTCCTTTTTCTTTTTGCTTGCAATTACATCACTCCTCTTTTTTTTCCCCTTCTCTACATCTTCACTACAGATATTCTCATTTTTTCTTTTAGGAGAAACTACACGTTTCTCCAACACAGGATACTGACCTAAATGAGGAGCATAGCTTCTTCTTAATCTATTATACTCCTTTACACAATTTGTATCAGCACTAACTTTTGATTCTTCAAAGTCTATCATGAATAAACCTGATAATGTTTTCACTCGTGACAAAGCAACATATGCCATACCTTCTTTGAACACAGTTGAACCAATGTTCACAAATGCACAATCTACAGTCAATCCTTGAGACTTGTGAATAGTTACAGCATATGCTAGAGAAAACGGAAACTGCTTCCTACGTACATATAAGTCTTTCACAAGCATAAAACGAACTGTACAACGACAAATATCTTTAACTTCATCTATCTGATCAAATTTTATTTTTAAACATTCAATTCCTTCTTTTTTCTGATAATTAATAAAACCCACAACTCTTCCCATCGCTCCATTAACTAAACCTTTCTCAACATCCAAATTTCTCCTTAAAAACACTCTACAGTTCATGCAAACATATAGATTTTTTTCTAATCCAGCTGTTTTGGAGATGTTCTTCTCTAGTGAGTCCAATTTATTTTTCAGTTTGCCTGTTACTGTGACAGTAATTCTTCCATCCTCAATTTTGTCCACTGCTTCCAATTTCCTGATCTCTTCCTTTTCCAATTTCAAAAGCTCCTCATTGAATATTGAGCATTCACGTAGAGTAGGCATTAAGCAGATGACACTTTTGTTTTCTGCAATGTTCTTGTATATCTTCTCTGCAACTATTTCTTCCTTTGGAAATAAATTATGTAGCAGCCGAGTCTGTAATGCTTTTTTGCCAGCTTCTGTGAGTAGTCCAATCCTGATATCTTTCAGAATACTTCCATATTCTTCATCGTTTGCTTGCCTCATATTAGTTGTAAGTTCCTTGTACTCAAAGAAGGACCAAATATTTGTATTACCGATGCTTCCCAATGACTTCTTCGTGTCTTCATGTGTCACAGTATTAAACACTGGTTGTCCTTTAACTGGAGTAAGTTCAAAAGATCTCCAAAAACTATGACGTGTTTTCCACCAAATAACACGTCATAATCTGTCTTCAAAATTTGCTGCATTCTTAAATGCACAAAGGCAAGCATTAAGTTTGATACCATGCTCACCTCATCAATAATGAGAACTTGCATCTTCTTCAATACTCGTGAAACTTCCAAGGATGCTTCTCCAGTTAGCTTGTTGAATTGTATTTTGTTCTCATGCTCCACTGGTAACATTAGCAAACGATGTAAGGTGATTCCTTTTATGTTATATGCTGCTAACCCAGTTGGAGCAGTAACCACACAAGACAAAGTAGAATCCGTTTTTTGCTTTAGGTAGCTTCTGATGACTTTAATTAGGAAACTTTTTCCAGTGCCAGCTTGTCCGCTTACATACATCCTGATTGGATGAAATGATGTGCATGAGCACTCTTTTTTTACATGTAGAAATCCGTGATCAATTTTGTTTTTGATCTCTTCATAAATTTGTTGCTGCTCTTGATTCAGTTGTCTTTCCAAATTTTCTAAGTCTATAAATTCTTCTTGAGCTTGATTCATAGCTGTTTCCACTTCATTCATGGCTATTGATGCTTCATTTTCAACGATTGGTTGTCCTAGGGGATCTTGACTGTGTGTTCCTGAACTTTGGCTGTCCTGAGAACTGTCTCTAGCTATTTCTGCTGCAATTGTAGTTTCCTGTTCAATTTCTTCATTTAACATTTGCAGATAAGTTGTGAATGTATTGCATTGTATGCTGTCTTTGCAAGCATTAAATGAATCCTCATAGCTTTGAAATTCTCCCAGTAGTTCATCCTCTGTACGCCATGGTTTAAACAACTGTAAAAGAGCCAAGTAGTAAAATTCTTTCTTGTCGGTAGTGTCGCAACTCAGCTTCCGGTGATTTATCAAACTTCCTTTGGTTTGCTTCACCAAACATCCTTCTTCACCAACAACTTTATATTTTCCATTATTAATGTCTTCTGCAGCTTTCCGTGAATAAATGTAGTTCTGCAACACTTCATAGAGACACATGTTCTCCAGATGATGACTTCTCTTGGGATAATATGTGTCCAACATGTTTGTTTTCAATATATCTGTACTTTCTGGGTCATTCTCGGCCAAATATTCAATTTCTCCAACAGATTTCAGTACCCGATTTCTCATTGCTGCAAGGCCTAAACTTGCCCAAATTATTCTTCTTGACTTTGAGTAGAGACTTGCAGAAGATAACCTATCTGAACATTCGTAGGATCCAATTTCTCGATGCGATAACATCTTCAAACTGAAACTGTACAGCTTCTTACTGACAGTCTTCTCGTGAGAAATCTCTTCCCACATTTCCTTCAATTCTGTTTTTTCTGATTTCGTAATGTAAGACGTTACATATCGTGCAACAGCAATGGAATTGTCAGCTACATACTGTATATCCATGTTAGCGTTCCACATGGATAAAATGACTGGGTTGTAGTCATTTATATTTTTTGATTCTTCTTTTCTTTTAAGGTTGTAGGTATTCTTAGGTGATTTTCTTGTGATAGTATGTCTCACAGCTGACATAAAACTGTTTACTCTTCCATTTGAAAGAACAGGTCTAGGAAATCCAAATCGACATTTAGTGTAGTATTTTTCTTTGCTCTTGTATTTCCGTCGACAGTATTTTCCACACCGATGACTTTGGAAACGTAAAACTTGCTCCTTTAACTTGTTCTCTTCTGTGCTTTTTGGTATACCACATGTTGCATATTCTTCAATGTAAGATAACACTGCTTCATCAGTATCTGTTCCAAACTTTGGGGCATCCTTGATCCACAACAGCATATGAATATGAGGAGCACCTCTTGCCTGGTACTCTTTTCTCCAAAAGAAATCCACTACTTCTCCAAGGGGTGGATTTTTTTTATTGCAGATGAAGGACATCATAGCCTCAAATCTATGATTGAAATATCTGCAAACATTAACCGGATCCAATGAGCACAGTTCTCCTGCTGTCTTGTATTCGATGTTTTTAATGTTTGAATTGGCCTCTCGTAGAAAATCCAGTAAATCATCCCAAGCGTACTCGGCACAGCTTAGGGTAAGGAACCATGTTGGTGTTCCTAAATTGCGTAACATGCATTTTAGTTCACCATGGCGTCGGTACCAATATTCATTTGTCCCACGCTGACAAGCCATCAGATTGATCAGTTGTGTTTCCAAATGATCATCTCGGTGCTGCACTTTCTCCATAAAATCCTTAGCAGACACATTTTGTAAATGTACTCCACTTTTTAAAATGTGATTTACTGCATAAGACAGTGCAGACAAGTCGCTTTCAAATAAAAGATGGAACAAATAAGGAATACTTTGTCGAAATCTGGGATCTTCAGCATATAGTCTTGTAGTCCGATACTCTGAAGCTGGAATCTGTTCTGGACGTTCATCGTATCGTCCTCCTTTTCCCGTAGGAAACAGCTGGGGAAAACATCGAGCTTCCAAGCTCTCCTCCCATACACTCACGGGAGTTCCTTTTGCTTTCTTCATCTGAAAGAGATCAATATTGTCTCCCATAACTTCTTTCGAATGAAGAGGATGTATGCTAAAATGTTCATAAATTTCTTCTTCCTTTGTCTTGTCCACTTTTTCAATTTGTCCAGTTGGTGTTTCTGTGTCTTCTTGAAAATCTTCGTCTTCTTCTTCTTCTTCTATATAAATTGATTCATACCATTTGTTATTTTTTTTCAAATACAAATTTGCTCTTTGTACTTTCCGCACATCTACCAGCTCCTGCCAAATCTTCTTATTCTTTGTAGGTACACCATTAACCAGAATAATTAATGGTTCAGTTTCCAAAGTATCCGCATCAATAGTTTCCATATTTTTTTTCAAATCCAAGGGCAAATACACCACTCTACCTTTTAAACCTCTCAGTAAATCTGAAGGAGGTAATTTACCAGTTTTGGGCTCCATACGTACTATGGTCTGGAACGGATGAACACATTGAATGAGTATAGACTCATATGTATTTAATTCAGAAAGTTCAGCAGGAATAGCATCCAATTCTAAATTATTATGTACAGCTCTGGTCGGCATTCTATTTTCCTCTAACTTGTTGTAACAGTATTTACAAATACGCTGATCTTCACCCAATTCAAAACAATTTTCAAGAAATATATATGTGGCAAAATCCATCCACTTATAATTATCTTCATTTTCACTCTTTCTGTAGAGATCAACATTCCTAGTTTGTTTTCTATAATGAGTTCTGCGGCAACAAATACAAGTAACATTTGGTCTTTCATTAGAGACTATTGCAAATTTTGTTATGTGATCATTAAATGTCTTACTTACAGAAGGTTCTACATTCTCTTCCACTTCTTCCTCATTTACTGTGTCCTTCTCTGCACTGTTTTGTTCAGGACCAAAGTAACAAAACTGAATTTCATCAACAACCTTCTCTACATCTGATACCGTTCCTCGGAACAGAGCCCTATTCAATTCATTTAACTTTATTGCTGGACTTTTGGCAAAATACAACCGTCTCACAAACTTTCTCATTTCAGTATGATGAACAGCCAGCATCCTAAAATGATGGAAAACACTATTGCACACTTTTCTAGATAGACAAGCCAGAGAATGACCCTGCAAACCAGTATTCTCTCTCACTCTGCATGGATCCAGACTTTGAAGCACCTTAATCTTCTGTTTTACACTTTTTTTTACTATATTCTCTTAGAAACTCTCGAAATCTGTCAATAGATTCCTGACGCACAGTGCAAATACTACTACAATTCCAAGTGTACACTGGGGCTTTAGGACGTCTCCCCATTGCCTCATCTGCCATCACTTGTACCTCATCTCTTGGAACCATTATCTCCTTCTCCATTATGCAACCATTTTTTACTTCGTATGAACGACCTCTGGTGTCAACTGCATGCAGCAAACTATTACTTTGAAAATAGCTCTCTTCATTAAAAAAAGGTTCACTACTTGAACTATGCATCCACTTTCCTAAAAACACTTTACAAAAGTTTGTTCTGTTCACTACTCTTTTGCTTTTGCTTTGTGATTTCAGTACATTAACCATTTTATCTAATGTACGCATCCTATTCAAAATTAATATGAATAGTTTCCTTTTTAATTCTAATGCTTTTGCTGCAATGGCTTCAATTTCTTTTTTTCTCTTGTAATATTTTGCCTTTTGCTTATATTTCTTCACATCCTTTATCAAATTGGACATAACTCTTCTCTGAAACATTTTTCTACGTATCTCTTTAAACGCTGTTTTTCTGTTTATGTAAAACTTTTCAGTTGCAGAAGGTATATTTGCATTAACTAAATTCTCAATTTTTTGCTGTTCTCTTCGTTTTGTTACATTCTTCCCAGGACAGACATTTTGTACATTTTTCTTTGTTTTGAATATTTTTTTAAGAAATTGTTTTTTCTGCTTACCAGAAGATTTTTTCTTTTTCCCAACATGAGCATCTTCTACTAACTTTGGTCCTCCAGTTGTCTTCAAATATAGTTTTTTTTTTAGCGTTTTTTGAACTCGAGATTTTGTAGGCATCTTAAATTTTGTTCACTGTTCTTCAGCAATACCTGAAAAAAACTAAAAAAAAATCCTTTATTGTATTTAAATATATTACTACATTTCTTTTCACAATAGTCACAAAACAAAATTTCTTTGCCAATTTGAATGCACACAAACTGCTCTTTTTTTTGGGCAAGTGAAAATCTCTTTTACAAACTGTCACATTATGAAACCACTTTTCAGATTTTTTAAAAAGCCCATGTCCAGAGTGCTACACTCCAGCAAGGGCAACCAGCCTTAGTGAAGCTCAATGTATTTGCATTACAGACTGAAACCTGAAAACCCCACTCGCTTCTAAATACTGTGCATGACTATACACGGCAAGCACATGGGTGTGTGCTAAGACTCTGCTTCTTCCCCCAAAAATTCACTCCCCCTTTCCATCTAATGCAACTGTGAAATCACCAGAGCAAGACGCAATAAATCTCTGCCTATAATTCCTCTATGCACACAGAGTCATGTTTTCACATTAGTCCCAAAACGAAATTTCTTTGCCATTTTTAAAGCACACTTACTGCTCTTTTTTTTTTCGGGGCAAGTGAAAATCACTTTTACAGACTGACACATTATGAAACCTTTTTTTTAAATTTATTTAATTGCACTTGTCCAAGCTGTTTTTTTCAGACCACCACCATGTGTATTCGCGGTGACTGCCTACACTCCAGCAAGGGCAACCAGCCTTAGTGATGCTGAATGTATTTGCATTACAGACTTAAACCTGAAAACCCCACTCGCTTGTAAATACTGTGCATGACTATACATGGCAAGCACATGGGTGTGTGCTAAGACTCTGCTTCTTCCCCCAAAAATTCGCTCCCCCTTTCCATCTAATGCAACTGTGAAATCACCAGAGCAAGACGCAATAAATCTCTGCCTATAATTCCTCTATGCACACAGAGTCATTTTTTCACATTAGTCCCAAAACGAAATTTCTTTGCCATTTTGAAAGCACACTTACTGCTCTTTTTTTTTCGGGCCAAGTGAAAATCACTTTTTACAATTGGAAATCACTTTTACAGACTGACACATTATAAAACCACTTTTTTTGATTTATTTAAATGCACATGTCCAAGCTGTTTTTTCAGACCACCACCATGTGTATTCTCTGTGACTGCCTACACTCCAGCAAGGGCAACCAGCCTTAGTGATGCTGAATGTATTTGCATTACAGACTTAAACCTGAAAACCCCACTCGCTTCTAAATACTGTGCATGACTATACATGGCAAGCACATGGGTGTGTGCTAAGACTCTGCTTCTTCCCCCAAAAATTCGCTCCCCCTTTCCATCTAATGCAACTGTGAAATCACCAGAGCAAGACGCAATAAATCTCTGCCTATAATTCCTCTATGCACACAGAGTCATGTTTTCACATTAGTCCCAAAACGAAATTTCTTTGCCATTTTTAAAGCACACTTACTGCTCTTTTTTTTTCGGGCCAAGTGAAAATCACTTTTTACAATTGGAAATCACTTTTACAGACTGACACATTATGAAACCACTTTTTTTGATTTATTTAAATGCACATGTGCAAGCTGTTTTTTCAGACCACCACCATGTGTATTCTCTGTGACTGCCTACACTCCAGCAAGGGCAACCAGCCTTAGTGATGCTGAATGTATTTGCATTACAGACTTAAACCTGAAAACCCCACTCGCTTCTAAATACTGTGCATGACTATACATGGCAAGCACATGGGTGTGTGCTAAGACTCTGCTTCTTCCCCCAAAAATTCGCTCCCCCTTTCCATCTAATGCAACTGTGAAATCACCAGAGCAAGACGCAATAAATCTCTGCCTATAATTCCTCTATGCACACAGAGTCATGTTTTCACATTAGTCCCAAAACGAAATTTCTTTGCCATTTTTAAAGCACACTTACTGCTCTTTTTTTTTCGGGCCAAGTGAAAATCACTTTTTACAATTGGAAATCACTTTTACAGACTGACACATTATGAAACCACTTTTTTTGATTTATTTAAATGCACATGTCCAAGCTGTTTTTTCAGACCACCACCATGTGTATTCTCTGTGACTGCCTACACTCCAGCAAGGGCAACCAGCCTTAGTGATGCTGAATGTATTTGCATTACAGACTTAAACCTGAAAACCCCACTCGCTTCTAAATACTGTGCATGACTATACTTGGCAAGCACATGGGTGTGTGCTAAGACTCTGCTTCTTCCCCCAAAAATTCGCTCCCCCTTTCCATCTAATGCAACTGTGAAATCACCAGAGCAAGACGCAATAAATCTCTGCCTATAATTCCTCTATGCACACAGAGTCATGTTTTCACATTAGTCCCAAAACGAAATTTCTTTGCCATTTTTAAAGCACACTTACTGCTCTTTTTTTTTCGGGCCAAGTGAAAATCACTTTTTACAATTGGAAATCACTTTTACAGACTGACACATTATGAAACCACTTTTTTTGATTTATTTAAATGCACATGTCCAAGCTGTTTTTTCAGACCACCACCATGTGTATTCTCTGTGACTGCCTACACTCCAGCAAGGGCAACCAGCCTTAGTGATGCTGAATGTATTTGCATTACAGACTTAAACCTGAAAACCCCACTCGCTTCTAAATACTGTGCATGACTATACTTGGCAAGCACATGGGTGTGTGCTAAGACTCTGCTTCTTCCCCCAAAAATTTGCTCCCCCTTTCCATCTAATGCAACTGTGAAATCACCAGAGCAAGACGCAATAAATCTCTGCCTATAATTCCTCTATGCACACAGAGTCATGTTTTCACATTAGTCCCAAAACGAAATTTCTTTGCCATTTTTAAAGCACACTTACTGCTCTTTTTTTTTTCGGGGCAAGTGAAAATCACTTTTACAGACTGACACATTATGAAACCTTTTTTTTTAATTTATTTAATTGCACATGTCCAAGCTGTTTTTTTCAGACCACCACCATGTGTATTCTCTGTGACTGCCTACACTCCAGCAAGGGCAACCAGCCTTAGTGATGCTGAATGTATTTGCATTACAGACTTAAACCTGAAAACCCCACTCGCTTCTAAATACTGTGCATGACTATACATGGCAAGCACATGGGTGTGTGCTAAGACTCTGCTTCTTCCCCCAAAAATTCGCTCCCCCTTTCCATCTAATGCAACTGTGAAATCACCAGAGCAAGACGCAATAAATCTCTGCCTATAATTCCTCTATGCACACAGAGTCATGTTTTCACATTAGTCCCAAAACGAAATTTCTTTGCCATTTTTAAAGCACACTTACTGCTCTTTTTTTTTTCGGGGCAAGTGAAAATCACTTTTTACAATTGGAAATCACTTTTACAGACTGACACATTATAAAACCACTTTTTTTGATTTATTTAAATGCACATGTCCAAGCTGTTTTTTCAGACCACCACCATGTGTATTCTCTGTGACTGCCTACACTCCAGCAAGGGCAACCAGCCTTAGTGATGCTGAATGTATTTGCATTACAGACTTAAACCTGAAAACCCCACTCGCTTCTAAATACTGTGCATGACTATACATGGCAAGCACATGGGTGTGTGCTAAGACTCTGCTTCTTCCCCCAAAAATTCGCTCCCCCTTTCCATCTAATGCAACTGTGAAATCACCAGAGCAAGACGCAATAAATCTCTGCCTATAATTCTTCTATGCACACAGAGTCATGTTTTCACATTAGTCCCAAAACGAAATTTCTTTGCCAATTTGAAAGCACACTTACTGCTCTTTTTTTTTTCGGGGCAAGTGTAAATCACTTTTACAGACTGACACATTATGAAACCACCATGTGTAACTACAACAAAAACAATTCCCATTTCTATTATTCATTTCTTAAGTTACCACATACATCCCCTCTCAAACTGTAAACTCACCTTTAAAATTAGTTAGTTGTGAAAGAAATGTGACACTCAAACAGCAGATTATCAGAGCCAGGATCTCTGTTGTGTTCACCTCTCTCCTCTCAGCAGAACCAGATAATGGCAAACTTTCCCTCTATTTTTCCACACATATACATGTAAGTTTCAAATCTCAGTGCTTCCCCCTTTTTTTCAAATGTAATCACACATTTCTATTGGTTGAAAACCAACCCTTTTCCAAAAGTACCCTTCCCCCAACTTGACTTCTGCCTAGTACCCTTCCCCCAACTTGACTTCTGCCTGCTACCATAGCAACAGCTCATGGAACACTGCTGTGTAGAGTTAGGTCAGAAGTTCGACACACAATGTTTCAATTCCACAGAGCAAGAGTGCTTGACTTTTCAAACCTTACAGCAAATCCATAGTACTGTTCTTTGGTTACACATTTTTTTGTACCAATACAAAACATGCTTCTATTAATTTACACATACAGCCTAGTTTTTATTCTAGAATGGTATGAAACAGCCAATCAGTTCTTTTTGTTTTGAAAAAAATATGTATGCCTCCATTTCCAAACTGTCTTTCTTTTCATATTGCCATTCTACTGAAAGACACCTCCTGAGTGCATCCAGTTCTCCTTTGAAGATGTTCACAGTGTGGATTGTAGGGCACAGCTATGTCTTCTGGAGTGAAAAGTTTGCAGAGAAAACAGGTATGGTGAGAGACCTTGCTTTGCCAAATGTAGACATTAAATGGATTGGTCAGAGAGGGTTAAAGTGGCACCAATTGATGCCATTGGTGAAATCCTTCATTCAAATCCAACACCCTGACCTCATAATAGTGCACTGGGGTGGCAATGACATAGGCACTTTGACTGGGGTAGGTCTGGAAATGCTTATGAAGGACACCTTTGCACAACTGTTTACACTTTTCCCTAAAACTGCCTTTGTGTTTTCCAACATATGCCAAAGGCAAAAATGGAACTGGTCCAATCATTTCTGTCCGCAGATTGACAAAGCAAGAAAGCACGTCAACAAATCTGTTTCTGCTTTCCTCCGTGACTATGGTATGGGTTCCATTTACCACAACAACTTGCGTTATGACATGCAAGACATTTATAGAGGAGATGGTGTGCACTTCAATGATGAAGGGAACAGAGTCTTCCTCTTGAACCTTAGACTCTGCATCGGTACTTACTTGTAGGTACCACTAAAAAAATGACTTCATAAACACAACAGCTCTTTTTAGAGCTCCCTAATTTCTAAACTCTTAAATCTGCTTTTCATTTATTTATTTTTATTTTTTTTACCGTACGCTTACCGTAAGCTTACCGTACGCGTACCCCGTGATTTTTTTAAAAATCAATAAATGTTTTTTTTGTACTTTTCTGTCCTTCTTTGACCCCCTTACAAATGTTAGGGGGTCTGTAACTCTCCTCATTGCCCCCTTTCCTTGTTTTCTCTGTTTTTTTTCTGAGTGAAACACACAAAATGGCGGCCGCCGCTTCCTGGTTTCGGCCGATTCGAATGTTTACTAAGATCTATGGGCCAATCAGAATCTCCTTCGCGCACGCCATGTTTCTTCCGTACGCTTACCGTAAGCTTATCGTACGCGTACCCCGTGATTTTTTTAAAAATCAATAAATGTTTGTTTTGTACTTTACAGTCCTTCTTTGACCCCCTCACAAATGTAAGGGGGTCTGTAACTCTCCTCATTGCCCCCTTTTCTTGTTTTCACTCTTTTTTTTTCAGAGTGAAACACAGAAAATGGCGGCCGCCGCTTCCTGGTTTCGGCCGATTCGAATGTTTACTAAGATCTAAGAGCCAATCAGAATCGCGCTCGCGCACGCCACCGTACGCTTACCGTAAGCGTACGGTAAGCGTACCGTAAGCGGGCTCAGATATATATATTGATTTAAAGGCTATTTTCTCAGAATCTACTGAACAGATTTACACCAAACCTACAAAAGGCACTTCCTTGACCTAGGGACTACCTCTCTGCCAAATTTTGAGTAATTCTGTTCAGCCGTTCGGGCTGTAGCTCGTTCTAAAGGTCCTATGGAAAAATACATGGGAAAAACGCGTTTTGGGACCCCCCTTTTATCTCAGCCCCCGCTTGACGGATCCCCCCGAGACTTTCAGGGTAGGAGCGGAGCGTAGCGCCCCACCTATTTTGAGAAATTCGCGAGGATTGGTCGACCGGCGCCAAAGTTATTCAAAATAGAATGTTGAGGTTTTCCTATGGAAACGTGGTCCTAACTATAACTACCTACTGGCGACCGCCAGTAGGTAATATATATATATTACCTACTGGCGGTCGCCAGTAGGTAGTTATAGTTAGGACCCCTTTTCCATAGGAAATCCGCAACATTCTATTTTGAATAACTTTGGCGCCGGTCGATGAATCCTTGCGAATTTCTCAAAATAGGTGGGGCGCTACGCTCCGCTCCTACCCTGAAAGTCTCGGGGGGATTCGTCAAGCGGGGGCTGAGATAAAAGGGGGTCCCAAAACGCGTTTTTCCCATGCATTTTTCCATAGGACCTTTAGAACGAGCTACAGCCCGAACGGCTGAACAGAATTACTAGAAATTTGGCAGAGAGGTAGCCATAAGGTCAAGGAAGTGCCTTTTGCAGGTCTGGTGTAAATCTGTTCAGTATTTCCTGAGTAAATAGCATTTAAAAGCATATATATATGTGGGCGGAGCCTAACCACACATCTCATCCTGAGATCTGATTGGCTGTCAGCACTTCATCCAAGAAGTGTTGGCAGCCATCTTGGGACAAATATACATGATAGCACCTCATTAAAAAGCATTGCAGTTAATAGAAGGTTTTAAGACTTTAGTTACATTATAAATCATTTGTTGATGGTACCATACTCATTTTAGGAATTGTGGTATGTTCTAAGGTGATTTCACCATGTGAAAAAGCCTTCTGCTGGGATATCATGATTGAGAGAAAAATATTTTCTCATGCTTTTACCACAGAGGTTTGGAAGGTGATCTATAGGCTAAACTGAGAGCTTATTTTTTGTAAATTCACATTATCTTTCTCAGTCATGTGAGAATGAAGTCTGATATTCTCAGTAAAACATGTACATCCAACAAGGGCAGAGACTGTCAGTTGATTCCTTTGTGTTCTACTGCAGCTTCCCAGAGTGTTCCAAAGAACTACTAGAGCGCTAACAGTCCTACTTATGATAAACGTATGGCACACCTGAAGCCATCTTGCTTGGATTAAAGTGGTAACTCTTAAAACATTTAATTTAAAAAGGAACAAAATGAGGGGGTTCATTTTTCCATAAAAAGTATGATTAGTGCTGCAGAAAGAAAAATTAGGGCACATTTTGAGTGACTTCTCAAATCCTCTTCTATTTCATTAAAAAATTCTGACATGCAGACTGAAACATGCACTTTCAATACCAGCAGCAGTTCTCCCTGGTGAGCAGTAGCTTTACTACAGTGATCTAATGAGCAAAAAGAGTGCTAACATTCTGAATTTATGGCAAATGTGTGACACATCTGAATGCCTTCTTGATGGAATCAAAGTAAAAAACTGAAAGTATTTCCTACTGAGGAGACTGCAGTAAATGAGGAAATTAGGAAACTTCATAACAAATAAGTCTCCCAAGATGGCCACCAGAGACAAAAGAGCCCAAATGTAGCCCAAATATCACCCAGATGTAGCCCAAGTATAGCCCAATGACAGAATGTCCCAGAATGTTCTTAAAAACAACTAGAGCGCTTACTGTCTTCATTATGACAAAAGTATGGCACACCTGAAGCCATCTTGATTGGAATAAACTGGTAACACTTAAAACATTTAATTTAAAAAGGAACACAATGAGGAGGTTCATTTTGCCATAGAAATTATGATTAATACTGAAGAAAGAAAATGAGGGCACATTTTGAGTGACTTCTCAAATCCTCTTCTATTTCATTAAAAAATTCTGACATGCAGACTGAAACATGCACTTTTAATACCAGGAGCAGACTTCCATGGTGGAGTAGTTTTACTACAGTGATCTAATGAGCAACTAGAGTGCTAACATTCAGAATTTATGGCAAATGTGTGACATATCTGAATACCTTCATGATGGAATCAAAGTAAAAAACTGAAAGCATTTCCTACTGAGGAGACTGCAGTACATGAGGAAATTAGGAAACTTCATAACAAATAAATCTCCCAAGATGGCCACCGGAGACAAAAGAGCCCAAATGTAGCCCAAAATCAACCAGATGTAGCCCAAATATAGCCCAATGACAGAAGTGTGCAAAACACTTATTATTTTGTGTTTTTGCAGTGTTATATAGTGCAGACTTGTCAGGTATTGGAGTGCTTTACATGAGCATTGGTTACATCACACAAGAACAAATTCATTTTGGTTGTAGACATGGGGAGACTAAGTGATTTGACCAGAATCACAGAATGTCGAGCTGAAGCAGAAACTTCAACCTGGTTCCCCAGTTGCAAAGTCTGCAGTTCTGGAAGTAACACCACATCCTCTCCCCTAAGTGCAACATTTAATCAAGTGGTCAACTGGATAAAAAAACATAAAGATAACAAATAATTTAAAAGTGCTTTGTCGCTATTTGAAAACTCAGAAAATATGTCCTTATTTTAGTCTTTTAGAGCACTAACCATAATTTTGATGCCAATAAGACCCTCTCATATATGTAATTTCTAAAGGAAATGCTCTAGGTATTACAGTTTTGATTACATCAAGATGATGTCAGGCGTTCCACACTTTTGTAATAAATATAGAATGTTAGCAATCTAGTTGTTCATTAGGATACTGTTGAGAGGCAGAGGCCAGGGGCACGGACTCTGAAAATTGAAGGCAGGTAGGAGGGTGCAAAGGCAACAATTTAACCACACTGAGCAGGCAGGAAGGGCCGTGGAAGCACAACAGACTATGGAGGGCAGTGGAAAGGGGGGCAGGGGCAACAAACCAACAATACAGGACTTGCAAGAGAGGCTGTTGGAGGGAAGATCTATTACGGGTCAAGGAAGCTAGGGGCGGTCCCCAGATCCCCGGGAGCCACCACAGAACTGAGCAGGAGAGTGAGTCAGGGACAAAAGGGGCACCTTAATTTGAGCCGGGGTGCCTAGGAACGCTTGCTCCAAAAATGAAGAAAACAGACATATGAGACATGGAATTGGAGGCAGAATACAATGGCAGTTTAATGAGAAGATGCAACTTCAAAGAAACCGCAGAATAGAGACATAAAGTACAAAAAACAGAATCCAGATAATCATACAGCTGTCATAATATTCTCTGTATCTCAATTAATGTACTGACAGAGAGAGAGAGAAAACACATCTATAAATGCATCATGAGAAACAAGTTACACCAAGGAAAATGTTACCTAGGAACACTCACGTTTACTCTTAGAGCAAGCATTCCTGCAATTACAATACAAAATCTTTTAAATGCAAAAGTAAAGAGAACAATGGTTAAACATAACATGACATTTCATATAGGTAAAATAGAATAAGATACTTCAAGCAAAGCAGAGCAAGACATTTTAAGCAAAGGAAGACAAGAGCTCCCAGCTCTTGGGGAAAACCTGCACTGCCTGTTAACCTACATACAGACGGCGAGGTAGTCCGTCGATATCTGTGGGTGCTCCCTTTTTATATCATTTTGTGAGCTCCTTTGCACGCTACATCTACCTACGTATGCTACCCAAAAGCTTCGACTGCAGATTTTACCAGACATTTCGTCATTTACCCACTTAATGCTGACAATGGACTGGGTGAAAAGGTCAGTCTCTCAGGCCAATCGCTTATCGTAAGTTCCATAGAGCAAGCAGAAAATAATGGGTATTGTACGGGAATTCAATATATTCATGTATAAAATCTCCTCAGTTCTCCTAACTTGACGCTCTGCGGTTGCCACTTCCTTAAAAGCGGGAAACCTGCCCAGGAAGCAAGTACCAGTCCAGGATGCAGCCTACTGTATGTCGACAGCTTCAGGGGGATGTTGAACTTTGATACCGAGCACGGAGCACTCGGGTAGGGTGGGGGCTACTAGTTTGGATCAGAAGGCCTCGCAGACCTGCCTTCAGACTGCTATACACTAAAATTGCAGAGCTATGGTCAATTTAACAAAGAGGCCTACATATTGAACAGAAGGGCCTACACAGGGGTTTTATGCTGGCTGAGTGGTAAGGATGTCTCAGGATAATTATATAGCAATACAGGACCCGCTGGTCAATTTAATACGGCCTACAAATGCAGCTGGCAGGGCAAGGACAAGGGTCTCATACTTCAGGTGTGGACAGAACGGGCCAGGGGCCCCCTGTGATACAAAATCTACCCTCCTTCAAGGCTGTGGCAATGTAATAGACCATTGTGGGCAGAAGGAAGAGGCAATGGTAGTACAACCATACATGCCAACAGACCCGATTCAGCCAGGAAACGTCCAATGTTTTTAAGCTCAAATGGGCTTTATTTGATCTGTCTCCTGTCTACAATATCCTCTTTTTCAATGTAACTCAAAGGGGAAAATCAATACCCCAGTTTTTTTTCAAAATCTCCCTCTTACCAAGTTCAAAATGTTCGCAAGTATGGTACATTGGATCATGGAAGGAAATGGGATAGGGACATGGACTTGGATAACAGAGGACAGGAGGGACATGGAGAGGTGCACCAAACTGACCCTGCAGGGCAGGCATCAGGGTTTGCAGCAGCACAATACACCACACAGGGCATGCAGGACGGGAGTGCAGCACAACAATCCATAGAAAGCAAGAGGGAGGGGACAGGACCATGCACATGGACAACAGAGAACAGAGGGGCAAGAGGCAATGGTAGCTAGCTGACCATAATGGACAGACAGGAGAGAAAGCTGCAGCATAACAGACCATAAAGGGCAGGAGGGACGGATCAGGGGCATTACAATGGAACAGACAAGCCAGGAGGGAGGGAGTAGGGCTGGGGGCAAGGGGGCAGGGCAGGAGCAGCAAGATAGCCATGGAGGTCAGGCAGGATGGGCACTAGAAGCAAGACACACCATGAAGAGCAACAGTGAGACTGTGATGGCATACACACAGACCATGGAGGGAAGGTGGGAGGGGGTCAGGGGCAGCTAACTGACCACACAGGGAAGGTGGGAGGGGCCATGGCAGCACAGAAGACCATGCATGGCAAGTGGGAGGGTTAGTGGCAGCACAATGGCTATGATGGGCAAGAAGGAGGGTGGAGGGGCATGCACAAAGGACAATGGAGGATAGAAGGGAGGGTCAGGACCTGTGCACAGACAAGAAAGTTCAGGGGAAGGGACCTCACAACAGACCACACGGGGCAGGCAGGAGGAGCAGTTGCAGCACAACAGACCAGGGAGGGCAGAAGGGTGTGGCAGTACAATGGACCATGTAGGACAGGAGGAAGAGGATAGGGGCATGGCATGTGGACAGGCAGGGTGGAGGTGGCAGGGACAGGTTACAGTCATCTGACAATGCTAGGCAGGTGGGAGGGGAGTGGCAGCTCAACAGAACACTCAGAGTAGATAGGAGTGGCAGGTCCATGGGACATGGTGGGCAAAAAGGATGGAGCAGGGGCATGCACAAAGACATCGGAGGGCAGGGGGAAGGAGAATAGGGGCAGCAAGCTAAGCACAGAGTTTAAGCAGGAGGTCAATGATGGGGCATAGAATTGGGCAATGGAGGGCAGGAGGACTGGACTGGTACATCATACTAAATTGAGGGCAGTGGCAGCACATCAGACCATGCATGGCAGGAGGGAGGAGGCTAGTCCATGGATTCACACAACAGAGGATAGGGAGGAAGGGGATGGGGCAGCAAGCTAACTGTTCAGAGAAGGCGGGTATTAGGAACTTTATTGTTTTTAAAACATTGTGTCTGTGCGAACTACTTAAAATATGAACAAGTATGCAGCATAATCTCACTTTTATTCAGGAAGAAGAGGACGTTTGTGACTGTGACTCCGGGCTCACTTGGCAGAAACACCCCCTGACCCTCCACCCCCTATCGCAAAATGTAATGCCCGTGAAAAGGGTAGGTGAACACAGTGTTATATAGAACATAGTCCTGAGAGCACGATTGAAAATGAAAACTAGATATAGTGTATGGTATAAACTATGCACCAAAAAGTGTGATATAAGATGAACCGGGCGTGAAATATAATTTGCAATACATTGTGCGCAATGACAGATTCATTGGAGAGCGCGAGATAGCACAGGCACTAGCGCGTGCTATGCGATATGCGCCTTGGAGTGTAATATGCACAGGGCAGTGTTGTGTAACCTAACTAGTCTCTAAAGTTGTAATATAAAATATGTGCTGGGGAGTGTAACGTTGCATATGCACTGTGACAAATATATGGATCCCAGATTGTAATATGTATGGCATAGCACTGTGCGTTATAACATAGGCATCGAGAAAGGCACGTTAGATGGGGCAATATAACCCGTGCGAAGACAAGTGTGGCATGACATATTCACGGGGTGGTGTTACAGTGCACATGGGCTAGAGAGTGTCATAGCATATGCACTAGCTAGTGGAATACAACACAGAGGTGTGTGGCACTCGGCAGGCAATGGTGGGTGTAACACAGCATTGGGCTCTGTCAGGAGCACGCTGTGACTCTCAAGTGATGTTCGTCCCCTTTCCAGAGAGTAAAATAAAAAGTATTACACATCCGGCAGTGGATGTGTGTTTTATTAACCGTGAGGGGGGTTTCTTGCATAGTTTTGGTCGAATTTTTGTCGAATCCCCTTTGAATGGCTTGGTGTGCATGTGTATTAAATGTGCCCGTCAATAGCTACCCATGTTTGTATAAATAAACGACACGGGTGTCTACCAGGATTAGGCACGGTAGGGCATCAGACATGTCAGAGCTTCACTAGTGGTGTAAATACATTCCACGTGGATTCATTGCATGCATAGTCGCCTTTTAATGAATATCACGCAAATCATCATGGTGATAGGTACGTACGGTTTGTCCAGCATGTCCTAGGTGTGTCTATAAATATATATTTTTTAAAAATAATAAAAAACAGTGGCCGGCCCTGGGGATTGGGGTCAAAAAAATATAATTAGGAGACTGGCCCTGGGGGATGGGGTCATCAGAGCCAATAAATTAGAATAAGAAGGGGAACCAAACAGCCCCCCTTCTTAAAAAACTAAAATAAATAAAAGACTGGCATCGTGCCGGAGGCCATGCCCCCTCCGTGCAGCACTCTGCAAACGCGCCCCCAACAGGCATCTCCAGTATGCGCCAGGGAGCTGCGCTGCAGCCAGGTGTTCTGAGGCCAAGCCCCTTTTTACACCTCTCTGCAACGCAGCTCTGTGGCGCTTACTGGAGGTACCTAGTGGTCTAGTTTGACCCTAGGGACCCTTAGGATTCAGGGGGACTCTCAACTTAGAACAGCCACAGGGCGCGTTTACACAGTGGTGAAGGGAGGGGACGGGGCCTGAGGTGACGTGTGCAAACACGCACTATGGCATGTTTTAAATTGGGGATATAATTTCCCTTCAATACTGAGGGCCCCTGGGGGCTAACTAGCCCACCAAGTGCTTCCAGTAAGCGCCACTGAGCTGCATTGCAGAGAGGTGGTCCAGGCCGTGCCACTTTTTACACCTCTCTGCAACGCAGCTCTGTGGCACTTACTGGAGGTACCTAGTGGGCTAGTTGGACCCTAGGGACCCTCAGGATTCAAATGAACTTAATCTCCCAACTAAAAATGGACACAGGGCGTGTTTACACAGTGGTGAAGGGAGGGGACGGGGCCTGAGTTAATGTGTGCAAAAACGCCCTGTGGCCTGTTTTAAGAGGTAGATTTAATCCCCATGCCCTATTATACACTAGGGGCTTACAGAGGAGGTCATGCTAATCACAGGGGGACCCCAACGCATAATGTTCCCTAGTGTATGTAGGTGTTTTCACTGTATTCTAAGTGTCTTTTAACATAGCACTGGCTCTAGGACTGGTTAGTCAGACTCAGTTACCACCAGTATCCGTCTGAAAAAGTTGAGGGTACAGGATGATTTTGCAACAAGGCTTCTTTCTGCTCTTATTTTTGTTCTTTCTGCACGTTATCCTTCTTCCTGCACTTATCTTCGTATTTGAGGACTTCTGTTGCTTCTTTCTGCACTTCTTTTGTTTCTTTCTGTGCATTTTTTCTTCTTTCTTCACATGTCCTATCTCTGTAGGCATAGTTAGAAATTAGCATTTAAAAAACCTTTGAAATTCACTGAAAAAACCATGGGTTTCACACACGTTATAGTTAGGAATTAGCATTTAAAAACCCTTAGAAATTCAATGAAAAAACCAAAGGTTTCACACATGTTATAGTTAGCTGGACATTTCACTCGTAAAAAACCATTGAAATTCCCCCGTTATAGTTAGTTCAGCTAACTATAACTCGCGCGCCCGCAATGCACTACTGATGACGTCACATATTACATCACTCATGACATGGTCACTGACATCACTCATGACATCACTGATGACATCTCAAATGACATCACTGATGACATCACTGATGACATCATCCAGTGATTGTGTGTTTTTATGAAAATTATATATTTTTTATATTTATGTATATCTCAAGGTCAAAGGAAGAATAAATGGGTATATAAGTGTCTAAATGGATACTTTTTTTGGGAATTTTTTTTGTGTAACTGACTGTTTAAGTGTATCATAGTGAATACATGGCTTACTGAGTAATCTTTAAATATTTAAATATCTGTATCAGTTTCTTACTTTGTGTATAAGTGGCTGCATGGGTTGGTGAGTAGCTACATGAGTGTCTATATAGGTTATTAGTTGGTTTTTTATCACTATGAGTGTCTGAGTTTCTGTATGGTTCGGTGGGGGGTATTACTTAGTGCATAGGTGCATGAATGAGTGACTCACTGTTTGTATGTGTTGAATACAGCATGTGTGCAGGACTGTATGGGTGGATGAGTGTGTGCATGGGTGTGTTAGTGAGTGAATGACTGTCTCAATAGTGTCTTTATGAGTAACTACATATGTTTTAAACTAGTATATATGACTATTGGTGTATATAAGTGAGTATATGTGAGAGTGAGAGATTGGAAGAGTTCCTGTATGAATAAGTATGTGTTTCTATAAGTGATTGTTTAAAAGAGTAAGTATATGTAAGTTTCTGTAGAAGTAAGTGTGGTGGTGTGTGTATAACTGTATATGCAAGTAAATGGATGATTGATTCTTTATTAGCATGAGTGACTATGTGTGTGAGTTACTCTATGGATGAGTGGCATTGTGTAACGGGATGTACAGGTGTATGAGTACATATGATGAGTGAGTACATGTATGAGTGACTGTAGAGGACTGTTGGTGAATTACTGTATGTGTATGTGGTTCTTAGAATTACTGAATAGGTTGTTGTAACTGATATTGATATGTTCATTATTTTGAACATTTTAGTTTCTATTTTTGAATGTGTGTTTCAATGGTTATATTAGGGGGAGAGGAGGTCTGCCACTCTATCACAAGGATGATGTCATCAGTGATGTCATCAGTGATGTCATTTGAGATGTCATCAGTGATGTCATGAGTGATGTCAGTGACCATGTCATGAGTGATGTAATATGTGACGTCATCAGTAGTGCATTGCGGGCGCGCGAGTTATAGTTAGCTGAACTAACTATAACGGGGGAATTTCAATGGTTTTTTACGAGTGAAATGTCCAGCTAACTATAACATGTGTGAAACCTTTGGTTTTTTCATTGAATTTCTAAGGGTTTTTAAATGCTAATTCCTAACTATAACGTGTGTGAAACCCATGGTTTTTTCAGTGAATATATATATATATATATATATATATATATATATATATATATATATATATATATATATATATATATATATATATATATATATATATATATATATATATATATATATATATATATATATATGAATGAATACTCCTCTCACACCAGGAATGACGACGCCATGTCTTGACAATATTGCTCAGATTTTAATCAACGGCAATGTCGGACGCGTTTCGCCTGAACCAGCAGGCTTGTTCACCAACAAAGTTTTGTCAAAAAAACACCATTTTAAAGCCGTGCACATGATTGGTCACATGATGAACTACAAATAAAGTACATTGAAGGACAGACTCGTAGTTCATTAAGGTTAATGTGAAAACAAAAAGCAGAAATTTGCGGAATTGATCTCAATTCAACTAATATCACAGATAATTCAGCGTAAATACGCACAAAAGAACAGTGCTGCTTATTATGTGTCTCACATACAGTAAACCCTAAATAAAGCCCATGTGGGCATACGCAATGATTATTAAGAGTTGTCCACCTGATTAAGCCCGAGTGGGCATACTCTGCATGGTTTACCAACCTCTTAAAGCTCATCATGATCTCTTATTATATAGAATAAAGTGCTACCCCGTGTCACCTCACAAAACATACAATTAATACAATACCTACATTTAAAATTGACATAAAAAGAGAATGCAGAAAGAGAGCAGCAACAGCATAATTTTAATGACTTGAATTTCAAGCCTTCATAAGTGTGTAAACAGGTCCTCTTCCATATTGAGGCCTGTCGGGGCTCTGCTATTGAGCTCTAAAATATATATATTAATTGTATGTTTTGTGAGGTGACACGGGGTAGCACTTTATTCTATATAATAAGAGATCATGATGAGCTTTAAGAGGTTGGTAAACCATGCAGAGTATGCCCACTCGGGCTTAATCAGGTGGACAACTGTAATAATCATTGCGTATGCCCACATGGGCTTTATTTAGGGTTTACTGTATGTGAGACACATAATAAGCAGCACTGTTCTTTTGTGCGTATTTACGCTGAATTATCTGTGATATTAGTTGAATTGAGATCAATTCCGCAAATTTCTGCTTTTTGTTTTCACATTAACCTTAATGAACTACAAGTCTGTCCTTCAATGTACTTTATTTGTAGTTCATCATGTGACCAATCATGTGCACGGCTTTAAAATGGTGTTTTTTTGACAAAACTTTGTTGGTAAACAAGCCTGCTGGTTCAGGCGAAACGCGTCCGACATTGCCGTTGATTAAAATCTGAGCAATATTGTCAAGACATGGCGTCGTCATTCCTGGTGTGAGAGGAGTATTCATTCATATTTTGGACCGGGTTTACGAGGTCTACTCGACGACGCACCTGCTGATTAGGAGCGCGGTGACTGTTCGTAAACAGTGTGGAAATATATATATATATATATATATATATAAATATATATATATTATAAACAAATCCCGGAAGTCCGGAACTTCTTTCGCGCGGTCCCAGAAGGGTTCCGGTGGCCCTTACATCAGCACAACTCTCTCTGTATCAGGAAAGAAATCCAGGACACACAGGTACGTTTTTCAAGATTTCATTCGGCAAGATAACGCCTCACCAACGCATTTTGCTTTGCAGCTTTTTAATCACGGTATGGTGGCTACTTCACTGTTCCCTTATTTACATACAATTTCATTCATTGATATGAAGGAAGGACTACAAAAGAAATTTATAAAAGGAGTCTTACATGGGCTCCATTTTCAAAAGGTATCTCAAGAAGGATTACATACTTTTCGTATTTTTAACATATTCCAAACACTCAGGAAAAATTCCATATATCAATAATGTTGAGAAACAATTCATATTAATGTTAATACAAGTGACGCCATTCAAATTTGTCTATGTTGGTAATTACAATCACAAAATCATTTTGTGAATGCAGTACCGCCCAAGTGGGATAATGCTAAAATAATATATTATAATGTCTTGTTATTTAAATTATTCCAGCTCTGCCAGCTGGCAAATTCAACTCCCGTCCGAGTGGGCCAAAACATTAAATAGTATCTTGCTATTCATGTAGTTAAACTTCACTCATGTATCACTTGAATCCTTCTTGGAGATCCTCCTATTTCCTGTCCTGATGCTCAAATTTCCTAATTATGTAAACAAAGAGAGGGGACAAAAGGGAAAACATATTTTTTACTCATATCTTCAATGACCAATCTAAAAGTTTAACTCGCTTTTTCACTTATTCCTAAAATTCTTATATCTATCTAAAGATAATTACCATTAGAAAGTCAATTTCAATTTCACAATACTGTTACAATAACTCTTCACAAATGTACAGCCATCTCCTCACTAGAATTCAAACCCTCAGGGATAAAAGCATTGAAGTCAATAATAAATCTTGACTCCATTTGTCTTAACTGCAATTCTCTGTCATCACCCCTCTCGTGTAGTGCAATTGCATTTAATACCAAATATGATAGCAATTTTTCGTTCTGATTGTGCATCATAACAAAATGGCGTGCCACTGGATATTGCACATCATTACGTCTAATTGCACGTATGTGTTCCTGTACTCTTTTCTTTGACCGATGGACAGTACTGCCTATATAAAATTTACCACAAGGGCAAATTAGACAAGAGACACAATAGTCAGTTTCACATGTAAAATTCCCCTTAATTAAAAATTCTCTCTTAGTTTTTAGGGATTTTTAGTTTCCTACAGTCTGTACTGTTGGCACATGCTTTGCAATGTTTACAACATTTGAAACCATTATCATTACAATTTCAACCACCAAAATCCAAAGTAGACATTGCATGTTTACTGAGTTCACCTTTTAGCGATCTACTTCAGCGAAATGTAATTTGTGGTGTTTCATTCAAATATTTTTGTAAAATAGAATCACTTGTTAAAATGTGCCAATTATGATTGAACATATTTCTGATCTTAAATACACTTTTAGAGAAAGTTGTTATAAATCTCACTTGATCTGCCTGTTCTGCTGTCCTACCTTTGGGGTGCAGCAGGTCAGGCCTCAATAATGCATCTGCTTTCAATATAGCTTGATTGATGGTTTTATTACTATAGCCGCGTTGCCTGAATCTCTCACTCATTATCTGTTTCTCTTTGTTATATTCTTGTTGAGTACTACAATTATGTTTTGCCCTAATTAGCTCTCCATATGGAATACTCAGGACTAAGCTGGAAGGGTGTGCACTATTAGCATTGAAAAGGCTATTCCCTGCAGGTTTTCTTTCTATGTAGCTGTGTGACCAACGTGTTACCTTGTACCTCGATCTCTACATCTAGGAACACACTATGTTTCTTACTAATGTGCAAGGTAAAATGTCAATTCATCTCATTGTCACTTAAAGAATCTATGAATTGGTTGGCAGATAGCTCATCACCTCTCCAAATCAAGAAGATGTCATCCATAAATCTCGCCCAAGTGATGATGCTGTCACCATGTATCTCCCAGCTTTGGAACACCTGCTCCTCCCGCCAGCCCATGAATAAATTTACATAGCTGGGGGTGAAGCAGGTGCCCATTGCCATACCCTGTGTCTGTTTGTAGCTACTCTGGTGAAAAAGAAAATAGTTGTTGGTTAAACAATACTTTGTCATCTCTAACACCATCTCTGTGTGTAAAAGCAACACGATTGGCCTAGCTCTAACGAAGTGTCTTATGGCCTGGATCCCCAGGTCATGTCGGATACTGGTGTAGAGACTGGCTACATCTAATTCTCCTCCCATACTACACCATCAAAAAATATTAAAATATATGTAGTATCCTTTAGATATGCTGGTAAGGCAAAGACAAATGGTTGTAGATAGTGATCAATAAATGTAGATGTTATTTCTAGCTGTGAACCCATTGAGGAAGCTATAGGCCGTCCTGGTGGCCTCTCACAATTTTGTGCAGTTTGGGAAGTAAATACATAATTGGCATTCTTTGATGTTTACAGTACACACTACAAAACTCTCCCATTCGAGCCAAGCTTGATCTTTCCAGTTAACTAACATTTCTTTGTACCGGGAATAAGATGACAATACCTCCGATTTGTTACTAAATACATAACATAAAGTATTCTTTCATTTAAATAATCATTCTTACCCCCAAACCACCACGTTTCCCCCTTTGTCGGAGCATCTTATAACAATCGAATGATCATTCTTTAAATTTTCAATTGCCTTAAATTAGATTGTTCCTTGCCCTGCCATCCATTTCATATATCATTTTCAAATCTGAAATGACACTTTTTTCAAATACTTCTAGTACATCACAATGAATATTCGGTGTGAAGTTCGATTTTGGTTTAAAATTGCTAGATTGGAAGCATCCACTGGTAATTGCAGTGTGTCCAAGTTAATGAGTGGATCATCATGATGTGATATGTTCTCATTTAATTGTGCCATAGTCTGCAATGTTTCAATGTTTCAATATCCGAAATACACAGTGTATTAACCACCTGATTAGGCCTTAGGTCCCTACTAAACGGAACCTGTGTATGAAACCATGTTTTTCAATAAAATTTTTCTTAAAAACTGAAAATGTCAATTCTAGCCTGTACATAGTCCAAATGCCTGGAGGGCATAGATATAAAAAATAACAAAATAAACTTAAGTGCTATTGAATAATTGAACAATTTACATATTTATTAATACATTAAATATATAATACGTAAATAATTATCACACCCATAATGAAATTCATTATGATTTAAATATTATCCCACCCCATTCCCATAATAATTTTAAAAAGCCACTATTACATTATAAATTAGTCAGAATAAATTAAATTAAACATTAGGATAAAAATTAATACCAATGCTACAAACAATACTAACACCTAATATTATTATTTTAACTTACATATATTTGATTAAACAAAAACAATATTTTGTACAACTATATTTGAATAAACAATATTAAATAAAGTTATATTATTTAAAATGATATAATATACAAAAAAACAATATTCTTGACAACAGCATTCCGTGACATGATAATTCTATACTAACAATTTTATGACACAATATTTATGTTCATGATATTAAAACCTCAATATTTTTTCAACTCTCAGAAAAAAATGATGATAGTCTTGTGTGCTCTTCTGCACCTCAGGGGAGGTGTGCACGCTCTCCCAAGCCATCAGGGAAACTTTTCCAGGGGCTATAAAATGATGGCTCACCAGAGCAATTTTGAGTTCTTCTTCTTTCAACCTTAGAAGCATTTGAGGGGTTTGTTATGATCTGTCCAGACCATAAACTTAGAGCTGAGCAAGACCAACACCATAAAAGTAGTACTTTTTAACTGCATCCCGGTTCAGCTCCCTAGGCAGTAACCTGCTGCTTATGAAAGCAACAGGTGCCCTCTGCCATTGAACTGGAAAATGACTGCCTCATCATGCTTCTTAGACCATCCTTCTACACAGAGAAAGGTTGAATATAATCATATGCCTTCAGTACTGATGCCTTGTATCACCTTCATTAACAGCTTTCTAACATTCTACTGTACCAATCACATCCCAGGGCTGCCTCCTGGCTGTTAAGGCTGTCAAAGAGACAATTATGGTCAGATAGTTGGCCACAAAGTTACTGTAGTATTGAGTGATGTCCACCAATTCACTCACCTGGGTGTTAATAAAGTTAACCTCCGAAAAAAGTACTGCAAGTACTGCATGAGCTTTTACCTTCCAAGGGGTGATTTTTACCATTCCCCAACTGCTGTTTCAGATAGACCACAGGACTGACCCACCTGACACTTCATTGCCTTGAAGGTTAGTTGGCCCCTGGCATTCTTCCCTACACTTGTGCCAGGCGCTTCAGATGGTCCTTTCAGGAACTGAAAACAATATTATTGTCAACACAGGCCAAGTAGAACTCTTCCAGGCCAGACATCACTTAGATGGCCAGGTGCTGGAAGGTGGAGGAAGCATTCTTTAGTCAGGAACCATTATCTTGAACTGGTAGATTCCCTCTGGAGTGGAGCTTGAAGTGTCCCATTTGACATCAGAGCAATCTGCCAGAAGCTACTGATTAAACTAAATTTACTCATGTCCTTGGCTGTGCCCAGTCTGTTAAGCAGCTCATCAGCACAGGGGATAGTATGGGCAATGATCATGACAATATTGAGTGAACGATAACCCATGCAAAAGCAGAGGTTCATCATCCCTTGCTTGGAAACCAGTGCTCAAGTTTGGCCCATGATTTATGGGCCAACTCAATGACTCCCAGGTCCAACATTGTGTTTACTATGAACTTTATGCACTCCTTTACTCAGTCTAGCTCAAGTGTCTATATCATATACACAAACCAAATGTAACCCTGGGGCGATGTAAAGGAGATGGGCAAATCATTCCAGTAATTATCTGCACTCCATTTGATGCTTATCCATAACATAAGAAATGAGTTTCACCTCATATAATGAGAAATCTTTTTCATAGCTGTGAAGCCTATCTCAGAAATGCTCCCTTTCCTCCTCGACCTCCTCTGCCATTGCTAGTGTGCTGATTGTATAGTCTATGTGGTGTTATTGTTTAGGTCAGTCTACATGGATCACCCTTTAGGGGTTCACATGTAGCACGTGTGTCAACTAGATTATTTACATCAGAAATCTTCTGGGCCACCTTGTAGGAGCCATTTAATTTACCCTCCAAAGCTGAAAGGCAAATTTCTATTAGGTTCAATATCTCCTAACCCTCTTTTTATTTAGTTAGCATTTCCTTCAGCTCTTTTCTAGCCAGAACAATCTAATTGGCATTGTTTTTGAGTTTGTGGGAGCGGGGTACTCCAAAATCTGGACACCACAAATTTTTACCTCAAACAGAACTGGTCACTTTTTGCAGGACTTTTGCTGGATTGAGGACAGATTACTGCTAATCTCTGAGTAAATTTGAGCTATTTCAGATTCTTCATTGATTGGGTTTAGTCATTTATTCTTTTACAAGTTGCTTTCAGTGACTTTGTCGTTTTAGGCCTTATATCTTCTCTTGTGTCTACTGCTGAATGTTATCCACTCACTGATGGACTATAATCATGGACAGCATCAGCAGAAAGATTCACTGTAAACTGTTTTCGTCCTCTGGGGGTTCCTGTGATTTGATTCGTCAACTGATGATTTTCACTGTTCGGGTCAGAGAGTATTTCTTTTTGCCTTTGACTTGGACATTGCAATAGCTCTTCACTCTGATCCTCGTTTTGGAACTGGGCCCTGCAATGTAAGTCGAATAAAATGGAAGTCTTTCTGTTTGGCCCAGCCTTCACCTGTTGGTGGGATAGCTGTTGGCCATTTGCACTGCTTTTACTCCCTCCCCACTTCTGAGATTGCCAGGAATCTGGGAGTTAAATTTGACTACCACCTTTGATTTCAATCTCAGATATCACGGTGGTCGGATCTTGTTTTGCTATTATGAGGGTGCTCAAGAAATGTATTTATCTCCTACCATTCAAGGCCCAGAGAATGGTGGTTAATGGCGTTATTATGTCTAGGCTGGACTACGCCAATGCTCTTTACCTAGGCCTCCCACATTATCTCATTAAACGCCTCCAAGCTGTCCACAATGCAGCTGCATGCCTCTTATTTAAACTACGTTGTTGTGCTTCCATCTCTAACCATCTTGCGGAGATGCAATGCCTGCCAGTTAAGAAGAGCATTTTGTTTAAGTCTCTGGTACCAGTCCATCATGCTTTTATGAGTCAAGCCCTCTGTTGATAACGCATAAGCCCCAGCCTTATTGTCTGGCATGAGCACTTTGCTCTTTCTAGGCTCTATTTTACAGTAGTCCCTCTAATCAAATGCTCAAGGAGAGGCAGTTCCTCCTTTTCTTTTCTCGCCGTACACACTTGGATTCAGCTTCTACTCCAGCTTTGTATTAGCCAGAATGAATTCCAGTTTCGGAAAGACTTAAAAACTCTTCCATTTCCTTGCTGGAAGTGCTAGGTTGACTCTGACAATCAATTGTTGTTTTAACCACTTCTTCATACACCACCTTTATTCTTGTCATGTGAGCAGAGTGGATCCACTGCAGAATTCTGGCATATTTCACAGCATGGTAACAGGTATAACCTGGGAGGACCACACCATTTCTTTTCTAAGCTATTTTGTGGACATGTTTTTCAATTAACTCCCAGTCACCAGGATTCAATGGGTGGCACAGGATTTCTTTGGTTGGTGCTGTTGCTAAACTCACCTGTTGAGGAACGGATTTTACCATATGAGCTAGACTTTTACAATAATCTAGAAGAATGTCATCAGTAATGAAAACTAGCATAGCTGAAAGAGTATAAGCCAATCTAATTTCTCTGCCCATCAATGCTTCATGGGACAAAAGACCAATCTTTTCGTCAGGGTACTTATGATGCTCATCAAAACAAGAGGAAGAGCATCTGGTTGTTTCATACAGTGGAAGCACATATCTTGGCCAATTTGTCTTTGATGATTCCATTCATCCTCTCAACTGTTCCAGGAGATTGAGAATGATAAGTACAGTGAAATCTTTGGTCCGTTTGAAGAGCTGTACAAACAAATTGCAAAATTTCAGTCGTAAAATGGGTGCAAATATTTGTCTCAATAGACGTCGGCAGGTCAAATCTTAGAATAAATTTCCTTAACAAGCATAAAATTACAAGTAAATATTTAAGGCCCCAGTAAGCTAGCATTTCAATAAAAACTGCTTGAAGTCTCGTAAATGGACCCTATGATTTGGCAATATGACTCATAAGGACACCAGTCTTTTTGTGCAACATTTTGTGTAGGCAAAATATTTGTTAAATGTGCTTGTCATCAAATCTCTTTCTCTCTTTCTCTCTCTCTTTTGCTCTCTCATGTGACTGATTATGCAAATATTTACCCATGGAATTCAGCATTGTATCAGGCAGTACATATTAATTCCCAGGAGTTACGTTGATGACTTGGTCATTTTTCTTATATAGCCTAACATTTCCAATTTTTTCACTAATCCTCTTTTCCTTAATCCCTGCAGATCTTTCAATTCACTTAGAAAGCCTGAATTGAATTTAGTAGGAAACAACTCACATCTTCTGTGTTTACCACATACTTATCTCAAGAAAAAACTCAAGAATATAGTCAAGCATTCAAAGGGTGAATGCATTACAAAGAGTTTACCTTAACACCCAGAAGGACTCCTAACACTCTTCATCAAATGGTACCTGATCTTTGATATCACGGTGGCTCAGCCTTATTAAGTGCTTTGCAATCAATTAAAAGTTTCAGAGCCACTGACATAAGTAGCTAACAATTCCCATGATAATCCTCATCTCCCGCTGGGTTGTAGGAAGATTCATGTTGAGAATTCAAGAAACATGTTCACTTTCATTGCTTCCTTTTCATGTGATGATCAAGATACATCACTTCTTTTTTACAATAGTGTATTTTTGTAAGGGTAACTATTGTGATCATTGTTATCTAAATGACTCAATTGTGCAACTTGATCATGTTTACAGTCTTCTGTTGTCTTTGATGTGACTAGAAAGTCATATATGTATTGCACCAATAATGAGTTACAAGATAATCTTAATTTTATTGATCTTTCTTTAAGATTTGACTAAAAATGGAGGGACTTTCAGTGTCCCCTTATGGGATTCTTCACCACACAAGAACTTAATTTTGGAATTGAAAAAACAAATAATTATTGGCTCTCTTTATGCACGGGAATGGAGAGGAACGCTTGGCATTAATCAGTGACTGTACCATTTTGCTTCTGATGGAATGTAGGATTACTGCTGGATTTGGTACATTGGAGAACATGGAATCCCTATTATATTTATTTTTCTCAGGTCCTGTACTATTCTCCATTTGCCATTTGGCTTTCTCAGTCCCATCACAAGTCTGATACAAGGCTTATCAAGCAGGTCCGAAGAAGTCCTTGTTTGATAGTTTTTTTAATTACAGAGTTCATTCCTTCTTCTGCTTCTCTCAAAATTTTCATTGTTTCATTCTGGGGAAAATCGCATTTGGTTTAAAGTTTATCCTTATGGGCTTTGCACTTTGACTAATCCTATCTCTTTACCAGTGAAATTCCACACCTCTTCTTTGGTGGTATGAATTAAATACATAGGCATGCCATCTTTATTTAGGAGTGGATACACCTGAACTCTTGGGTCTTGTGATTTAATTTTAAAAGCTGAGTCCTCATCTTGTGTTTCAATTACAACAATACCCATTATGCAATATATCACACAGTTCGTCTTGTAAATCAAGTTTCTTCCCAGTAGAGTTACAGGACTCGAGTTACACAGAATGAACAGATGATTATTTTCTATTTGACCCTATTTTAACAGTGACATCTGTAGTAACTTGATTAGCAATCTGTTGATTACTTATGACTACAACTTGGACTTCTCATCCCAAGAGGGGTAGGTTTGAAACCTCTCTAGAACAAACTGTAGATTGGGTAGCCCCTATGTCTATCATCATCATCATCATCATTAAATACCTTTATTTTTGATCACAAAAATCTTACAAAGTCCATAGTGCAACACAGATATAAAAAAATACAATGAATAAAAATCATTTTACGAAGTGCAAAATGCAACATTAGTAAAATGAATGCAGAGTTGAAAAGTAATTGTTCAAAAAATTAACCAAGATTTGATATGTGTGGTATGTAAAGCTTAAAAGACAACTCATAAAATACATTTAAAAAGTGTGATCTATAATGCATGCCAGAATCTGGCCAGACCAAAGACTACCACCCGAAGGGTGTCAGTGGCTAGAATTCTCAACACCTCAAGATAATGGCCAGGTCCAATTAGTTTGCACAATGGATTAATCCACTTTCCCCTTCAACTTCTTTAATGGGGCAAAAGAATAACAAGTGAACTATTGATTTGGAGCTAGCCTTACACACTGGGCATTGATCATCAAAGGGAGTCTTACATCACCACTTTTGTAGAACAGTTTAGTGGTAGAGTTTTAAAACAAAATTGTATAAATAGTTTATGTGACAGAGGTGGAACAATTTCATCAATATTTTCCTTATAAAATGGGAAGAATTTAAAACTCACAAAATTTTGGGTCAGTGTACCCACCAGTTTGCCCATCTTCTTCACCATAATTATATCCCAGTTTATCTCCTTGACCCTGCATTTTGGAAAATGGGACAATCTTTCAGGAGAGGACCAATACTCCTCCATCCCAAGTCTCTTAAGTAGATTTTTCAAGGAGGTAAACCATAGAATAGAGTTTTCCTGGGATCACTTCAGGAAATCGATCATCACTGCTTTCTAGGGAGAGAGCTCATTGACCTACCACTGATGGTGCCAAAACATTAGCTGCTTGTAGTCCAGCTTGTCGGCTAGTGGTTTTGGGCCCAAATCCCAAAACATCGGAGCTAGGGGTGTGTTACTGGGGAGATTTAAAAGTGATTGAAGGAAATGGTTTTCTACATAAGTGAGAGGGTTTGTGTTCCCAATGCCCCACAATTTGGCCCCGTAAAGCGCCTCCCCCAATTTTTTGGTATTATAAATTCCCAATACTGGGGCCACTTTCCTAGACACTATATTTTAATAAATTGTACTTAAATAGGCAGCTTGCTGGATTTATGACTATGTTTATCAAGAAAGAAATGGGGTGACAATTGATTTAACCATCAATGTATGGGCTACTGTACCTACTTCAAGGACTGCTCCAAGAAAGCAACCATCCTCCCCTCAAAGCACTGTCATTGAAAAAAATTTGTTGAGAGAAATGAGGAAAATCATTACTCAGAATCAATGGATTCTGGTGGTACTCTGGATTAAATGGCATTTGGTTTTTCTTATTTTGTTGGGTTATGGGAATACTCATACAAAAGTGTCCTTCATTTTGCATATTTTGCCCAAGAGCTGGTTGGGTTGGGGCTAATGACTGTGTTTGCATCTCATGCACATTTTGCTGCATCCTTGGAATAAAACCGTTCTGAATTCAAGGTGAATTTTGCTAACATTCCCGCTTCAAGTACCCAATTTTACCACACAAATGACATGCAGTGCTCTTCTTTAACAGATCATTATTAGCATTCATTCCTGCATTGTTCACAACCCCTCTTCCTTGACCTTGCATTTTCATCATTTCATTCCTCATATTAACACCTTGCATTGAAGACATCACATTCATTCCAGTATTGTCAGATGTAACATAACACAAATCAGGACTCATCAACTAATTTCTGTAATATCTATCAAACTGCTTAATCCAGGCAACCATTGTCATCTTTTTTATCCTTTTCTGCTTCGCAGGAAACAATTTACTGGTGTATTTGGCAAATTTCAAGATTTTTTCTATATGCCTGCCAGCACATTACACTTTACTTAATATGATAACTAAGAGCATGATGCAGACCCATAGCAAAAGCAGAAATGGAACTGCTAGCACCATCATTTTCTAGATCTACGATTCCATTATGTTTCTTAAAATTCTGCATGAATTTCTCATAAAAGGAATGCACTGACTCATTCGGCTCATGTGAAGAACTCAAAATCATTTTCCAGTTAATGTCTTTCTCTGGCACCTTTTTTCAAATGTTTTATCTCCTCCTTGTATTTGTCAGCAACTACCTCAGAAGGATCATTATTATGTGCAACCCTAGATGGTTCTGAAATCATCAAGTTAGGAACCTCTTTGTACCACATTTCTGGTTCTTCTTGCCACTTTGAAAATTTGTTGCAAAAGCATATAGATCACCTCTCATCTAAGCCACAAGCACATAATTCCCTCTATGTACTTCTCTTAAAGGAAAATCTGAAAATGCTCCCATTTCCGGATCATTAGTTGACACCTTTGCTTTCCTTCCTGTTTCTGAAGCTTTCTTTTTATTGGGAACCCCTTTTTTCCACCTTTCTCTGTATTTATTCAAATCTCTCCAGTTCCTTGCCTTCTCAACCAGATCTTTAATGTGAGATGCTAAGGCTATTAAACCCAATTATTTTCTTTCTTCATTTATCAAGTTTGTTTTATGATTTTTCCTCACATTTCTCATTTTACAGACAATGACCTCACACTCACAACTAACTCCTCAAGTTTATCACAAGCCTCATTTGCACATCTCACTGCTTCTATGATCAAGTACCTCATTTCACTGTAATTGTATAACAATAGTCTGTTCAAGTCAACTGTTCCATGTAAAATTACCCTAAATTGAATTTTTAATAGCCCAACATTAATTTATCTCTCTTTATGAATCTCAACAGGAAATGCAGCAACAAACATTTTGGTACCATCTCTGTTATTACTTGGCAGAACTTGTAATGCATTCTCATGTGGGGCACTCGTTGATCTAATTGCAACTGCAAGTGTTGTCAATCCTTGGGTCTCAAAACCTGTATCGTCTCCGTCTGAACCCGTATCAGGCACAATGGAACCTTGCCATGGTCTCTCAGTCTCATCAGTGTTTGGAGGAGGTCTGGAATTCAAAAGATCATTAAAACGTTACCCTTCTCTTCTGAGTTTTGATTTTGTTTCTCCCACATCTTTCTCACCAGTTTTCTTTTTGTCTGTCATCTCTTTGACTATTATACACAAAACTCCTACTTCCTCCATCATTTCATGCCTTGAGCATCTCTCCTGTGTAACCCTCACGCCTTTAAGCCATTGTTTAAGGGAAACTTTCACCTGCTTGTTTATTTTCTTTCTCTCCTTCTCTGTAACCATCCAATTCCATATGTTCAATGGCTCAAACGTTTTAGGTCTAGGGAACAGCTTTATATCATTCATAGTTTGTGGTAGGAAATCTAACTTTCGAATGTTAAAGCTGCCCTTGAAAGGAAACGCTAAGTCCTTGTCAGAAGAAGTATATTCATGCCATCCAGAAATCAAGGTTCACGTATCGAAACCAAGGCCCATCATCATCTCATATGAAGGCTTTCCTTCAGTGGGTCATTTTTGACTCTCTGTAAAGGGTAGGCTAGAGGCTTTTCAACACAGCACCCCTTATATTTGCTCAAAACAATCCAAAAACAACACAAAACAAGCTAGTGAACAACAAAATATCCCAGCTTGACTATGCCAAAGGTCAACCAATGACAGCGCAACTTCGTCTCCAACTGACCAATGACAGTGCGACTCTGTGGTGACATCTCAATGAACTCACACTAAACAAACTAAAATCAATCTTGTCTGTTCAACCTAAAAAGGAGGAAAATCAGCACATTAGAATAAGACAAATCTTGCAAACTACAGAACTAGATTAGCACCTTACCGGCACTTGTTAAAGCCAATTCACACTAATCAGACCCCGTGCAGTGGCAGTCCACCTTGCTGTGAACCTAGGAATAAAACACTATGAACTAAATTAGACATGCAAGCTCCTAGAATGGAAATTCATTAGGAAACTCCTTTCTTTGTGCATGCAGCACCTTGCAAAACACACTACCTGCTTGCAGAAGAATAAAACCATAATATCAGAAGATTTTGGATTTCAACAAGCCCGATAACAGAACAATAATAACGGCCAAAATTCTTTTTAACCTCTTCAGTGTCCATGACGAGATAGTCTCGTCATGGAGCACGGTCGCGCTGTGCCCATGACGAGACTATCTCGTCATGAACCCCACCCACTAATAAAACGCCCGGCACAGGAGGGGGAAAGGGCGTGGCACAGAAGGGGTTAAAGCAAATCACAAATAAGAATAGTAGATCAAAACTACAATGGCCAAACCACCAATGGTGCCCAAAATCAGCATCACATAACCAAAAACCTCTCACACAACATAATAATACATCATCGTACAGCACAGTACTCAACACCTCAGTAACACATCAAAAGCACTTGCAATCACCCGTATCATTGTGCCCTGTTCATAATTACAATGCAAATTACTCAGGAACAGTACTGCAAGTTGGGTTCTCTGCAAAATCCACACTATAAAATCCACTGTCACTAAGGACTGAGCAAAAAGGGAACTTTAAAAGCAGAAAGGACGTGCTCTTTGACATGCAATCAATCTCTGCTACCAATACTGTGGGTGCAGAATACCCTGAAATCTAGACACCTTAAATATTACCTCAATCAGAATTGCCCATTTTCCTTGGATCATTGGGAAAGTTTAACTTCAAAGAGATAAGGCAATGTGTCCCCACATTAAGGCACATCCCAATACACAAACAAAAGCATAGAATATATTAAGACAATGTAAATAACTGAGTTCTAGATCATTAAAAGGTTTTTCACAAAAATCAAAAGTAAAGCGATACAGAGTCAATGCAATGAATGCTCTTAATGAGAAGGACTATACAGAAAATGCAAACGAGAAAGTATTCTAAGTTCCAAGTGGACAGCAAAATTGAGTGAGTAACAGACAACATACCTAGTAGAAAAGAAAAGTCTTTGGGCTTAACCTTAATCCATGGTTTGTATGCATTATTTTCACATATGAAATTAGCAGCACAACAAAATCATGGTGGTGTGAGCAAATTCATCTTTTCATCAGCAAATTAGAGCATATAAAAAAATAACATCACCTAAGCACTGTCCCACTACATGAACATTTATTTAGCACCCTTGATGCTAAGGTTGCCAGAGATGTTATAACAGTAATATATAGAAGAACAATAATGTGCTATATGAATAAATAGGTCACAGTGAACCAGTGGAAAGACCTTGAGTTTAAAGTTGCAGTTTGTGACTGAACTGGGGACTTACATATAGAGCAGCATAAAAAATGACAATTGAAATAAACAAGTACATTTCAGCTTAACTGTTTGCTGTAGAATTTACGGGGAGAGATAAGGGTAGGACTATACATGAGTGTTAGGGTTGACCTGCATCTTGGAAAAGATGACTTACATACTTATAATGAGGCCTAGCTAACACATAGCAGAAAAACCTGTGTATGCATATAATAATGAATCCATTTAGAAATCAACAATTCTATATTAGTGTATGTGTGTAATCGAGTATAAAAATACTTTCTGCACATTTGTTAAGCAAAAATATAAAAGCATAAAAATCTTTAATATGCTGAACAATCAGTGTCCTGAGTCCCAGGACATAGTCAACAACATCATGGGAAGAAAAATCAGGGGTACTTTTCCAGCCCTCTCTGACCAGACTTAGAGGACTGTTGACACGGTGTCAAAACACAAGTTCAAAGGGGCTAAACCCTACTGTCTTCTGTGGGATTTCCCCGTTAATGAACAAGAGACATCTTAAGAGGGGATCCCACTTTCTATTAAGCTTCTGAGGTGCTGAGATTCCATCAGACTCTTGGGAATCTTATTGAAGCATTCCACCGCTCCATTGATCTGGAGGTGATACTCGATGGAGAAGTGGTAAGCTCCCACTTGCTCCCAGATAGAAGTGGTGAGTTACTCCCGCCTGCTTCCGCTTGCTCCCGTATTACCTTCATGCAGAAGGAGATACAATTAGTCAGTCTATTCGATACCCCAGTCCTGGGAAATCCAACCCTTGTTTAGGTTCCCAAGGTGTGCCATATCTACTATCTTGCCAGTGGTGCTCAGAGGTAACACCTTGGGTGCACACGATTATCATGAGTGCTGAGTTAAAACATTACAATATCCCAAGAATGGCTATGGATACTCAGGACAGGAATGCATGCTCTTTTAAGACACATATAGGACCTTTGTCGTCCCAACATGGGGATGTTTCTTTCACTTCTTCTGAAATGCATTTATTCCTGCCATTAATAGAAGGAGCTTCAGGGTGGGCTAACTCCAAAACGTTTGGGAATATCCACAAGCTCACTGGCTCTATACGGTTCACCGCCTCCATAACAAACTTAATAAAGCATCAAACTAACATACTGGCAGAATATCCACTATCATAACTGCACTTTGCACTTCAAAAATGTCACTACTCCAGATTCTGTGAGTCAGGATACAAAACTGAAAATCAGAACTTTTTTGTATACCTAAATTAAAAATAAGCATACATAAACCATTGTGAATAGGCACCGTCTAATTTATGCTATTTGTTGGGCGAAAGGTGCCCTTCTGCCTTCTGTCTCTGTTTAGAAAGCACCATGAATTATTTTACAGTAATACACAAAACTGAAAATCACAACTTTTTTGCATACCTAAATTAAAAATAAGCATACATTAGCCATTGTGAATAGGCACCGTCTAATTTATGCTATTTGTTGGGCGAAAGGTGCCCTTCTGCCTTCTGTCTCTGTATAAAAAGCACCATGAATTATTTTTCAGTAATACACATGAGATATGACATTTAAGAAGGACATAAAAAAATCGGTTACATTTATTAGTATCTATTCAATGTACGGCTTTATGCATGTATTTACAGGCATGGCTAGAGTAGAGTATTTCTTTGATATTGGTAAACACAAAAACATGTTGACACTATTTTAATTATTAAAGTACAACAAGCAAAAGATAACTCAGTCTTATATCTTACAAGTATGGTGTAATTGCACATTCAGTTCCTATTTAAAGATTTTACACTTTATTTGAATTTGTAATTTGATGTTAAGGCTAGAATAGTTCAAGTATTTTCTTTGTAGTTTTAATTACACTTACAGCTCTGGGGGCCTACTTTTGTTATCTGATTAAATCACAATAAAGTCTTGAGTTGCGCTCAATCAATATGTCTATGATGGCAATCTAATTGCTGTCTTGCTAGACATAAATTAAGGACGTTATCTTTTGAGATGTTACCAAATGCATTTCCTATAATTACTGTACAATTGCTGCCAGCCTTTAATTAATATAAAACGTGCCACGTCTTGGTTACATTGGTTTCATGATGTGCTTAACGAAGGGAATATGCAGTTCGGCTGTACCATTAAGGCTTTCTTTTTCAGTGTACTGCTGTTAATCATTGCAACGTACCGTGCAATGATTGTAGCCAAAATATCGAATTGTAAAGTGAAGGAAAAGTGGGTAGCACAGCAAAACAATCCTTCTTACAGCGCTTATATTTATAATTTCCACTTTAAGTCAGTGGTTTCGCCTCCCTTTTCCTCCCAGTGGTTTCGCCCAGATTGGCTGACTGGCTCCATTTTCTTTCCTGACTCTCGCGCCCCCAGACGATCTGCTGAGGTTTCGAACCAGCACTTTCCTAAATAGGCCAGGTTAACATTTGGACTACGCTGTTTCCTGAAATCGATAATCCAATCAATATTCAACATGCAGGCATAAACAGTCATGGGGAGGGCTAAAGTGGATATGAAGTGCATGATTGGTGAGGAAAATAAAATCTAATTTACAAAAGATAAAATCCAAAATGGAAAATTAAAAATAGAACGTGGCTTCCTCTTTCCTCACCGCAGGGCAAACCCTGCAATTTGAGTTCAAGGTCAGACCGGCAGGCGTCGAATGTAGGCAGCTAAGAGTACATTTCCACGCACTTCTTCACGCATTTATTTAGAAGCAAAATAGTACGCAGTTCACATATTAATTCACTGGCACCAGTATTGTATCTAGTGTTTTTTCAATGCCGTACAAGTGATAAAATGAATGCGTTTCGTAGTGACACCTGTGTAGTGTGCGATTAGCTGAGCGTTGAGCCAAATAAGAGTGGTGTGCCAGTATCCATGGTAACACGTTCTATACCAGAGCAATGAAAATATCCTTTAAATTACTTCCTTGCCATTTTAAGACTTCAGTGTGAATTTTCAGCACTCTGAAAAGCAAGGTTGTTATTTCAAGACAAACAAGGGTATTTGAAGAGAAATTGCATCATATTCTCACACTGTAAACAAAATGCCAAACACAAGCATGTGTGCTCAAAACAACCCCATCAGGAACCCTCGTTTTTGAAGCCAAAAACTGACCAACAGACTTACGGACTCTGCCATTCCCCCTATACTCATGTTGCAGCGGAAGCTAAATAATGTTTAATCCACTGGGCCCAGTGGTGGCTGGTGATCTTTGAAAAAGGTGATGCGTAAAACCTCGCCCAAATTTGATCAACATCCCTCAGTAATTTTTCTGCTTTAAAAAATGAGGCAAAATTATGCATTTTCCTGAACAGTTATCACAGAAAAAGCTAAAAGTCGCAATAGGTTCTATCTACAACAGCACATGAACTAGGGGCCAGCACATATTAATGCTAACTCAGAATGAGGGATATTGGGTGACTCGCTAAATATGAATGTACAACAGTGTCTCAGACACTGTTTGTGATTCCCAATGGGGTCAAAAATTGCATGCCTCATTAATATTCATGAGGCTGTCGCAATTTGTGACCCCATTGGGAATGGCTCGCACTCATAGGGATGGTGGCCTGCTGGGCTCAGCAGACCACCATGTCTGTGACTGCTTTTTAAATAATGCAGTTTTTTTTAATGCAACCTGTTTTCCTTAAAGGAAAACAGGATGCACTTAAGAAAATTAAAAAACTTTTCAGTTTCATTTTTTAAGGGCCGGCAGGGGTCTCTGGACCACTGTCTACTCTCAAAAAAAAAAATTTGCACCCATTCACACAATGGAAGGGGTCCCCTGGGTACCCCTTCCTGTTTGGCAATAGTTTTTCACCCTTTTGGAAAGGGTGGTAAATTGCAAGTGTTTTGCGACCGCAAATGCGGTTGCAAAACAATGGTACATACCATTTTCACTCGCTATTAGGAAGGGACACCCTTGGCACGCCCCTTCCTAATAGAGAGTTGCTAACCATATTTTGCGAGTCGCTAATAGGTTAGGGACTCGTAAAATAGAGTTAGTACATTGACCAGACCTTTTGAGGTTGCAAACGAGCAGAATTCCCCTTTGCGCCCATAAAAAACTGTTGTACATCTGGCCCATTGTCTTTAGTAGACGTTCTTAGTGTATGTTTCAAAGATGGAAAAAGGTGGCAGTTATGTATAATTATGACCATAGAGGTGTCACATTATTTGGCACAGTGTTTTTTTTCATTATTAGTGATTTTAACTTTAAGCCTGCAAATGTGTGTCACAGTCCAATACCTGTTCAGGTCATACTGCATGCATACCGATTGGCTGTGGCAGACCATATACTCTGTGTGCCCAGTTATGTGCCAGGAAAGGCCCAATGTGTCCAGTTTTTGTCAGTTAACTGTTTTTTGCAGAGTTTGTGTGCCTGGCACTATCTGTTTGAAACAACCTGTCTCCTGTCACTGTATCCATCATCTGCAAGGTCTGCTCAACATCAATAACTCACCGGTGCAGTACCTTATACAAAGGCAGTGTACCACTTAGCTATCCAACGTTGTATTCCATCTGTATTTTTTTGTGGGAACTGTCGAGTACTAGTATATCAAAGGGAGAGATAAATATGGTTTTTAGTTGCCCATATGCATCAGTGAAAGATAAAATGGTTAGTTACATCACACAGAATATCTGAAGTGTGAAAAAATGGCCAATTAGTGCAAGTATTTTGTGATGAGCAGACAGGCTTATCCCAAAGGCAATGTGTAAAGTATTTGTACCAACACTCACAGTAATACAGTGAAAACGCCACAAATGGACACCACGCCAGTTTAGAAAAATAAAATATCTTTGTCTAAACTAAACAAGACCAAAACGGCAAAAATCCAACATATACAGTTAAAAATATGACTTTCAAAATGTTTCAAGAACTTGTACCATAGAAAACTATGGATGTGTGACTTTTACACAAAGTACCTGGAGATGCGTCAAAATTCACATGGCCAAACAGCCATGAATCCTTGGGGAGGTGAGGCTGCACACAGGAGAAGTGATGCGTCGAATCCGGACTGTAGGGGGAAGTGAGGCATCGAAATCCAAGACGGTTCTGGTCTGCGGGTGATGCGTGTAAAAACTTGGTGAACAGGTACGATGCGTGACACACCAGCGGTGATGCGTCCCCAGGCGAGGCTTTGCGCCGTCCAGGTCTGTGCTGGGGGCTGCGTGGTGAGACTTCGGGTCGCCTGGCGAGGCTCGGCGAGGTTTCGTGACATCCGGCGTCGGCTTCGCAATGCTTCACAAACAAGAGGCCAGCACACGTCAGGCCCTTGGACATCTCCTTCAAGCAGGGGACACAGCACACAACAAAGTCCTTCTCCTTTCCTTGGCAGAAACAGCAATTGCAGGCCAATCCCACACAGCACACATTAAAGGGGCAGTGCTTCCACTAATTCTCTCCACCTCTTCTCCTTGGCAAAGGTTCCTTTTGAATTCCAGAAATTAACTTAGGTCTGGGGTTTTGGGTCTGATACTTATACCCCAAAATGTCAGTTCTGGGGGTACTCAGCAAGTGACCAACAACATCCATTGTCAGTGTGAGCCTTGGCTCCAGACACACCACAGAGGGCGGGCCAGCATTGTGGGAGGCAGGCACTGCCCTATTCAGGCACAGGTGCTACTCCTCCCACCACTCCAAATGCCGATCAGGCCTATTCAGCCTAGTGCTGACTCATCCTTACTCCCGGAGCCACTGCACCTCCCTAGCACCTGTCACTCCAAAGCCACACAGTCAATCCACAAACAGGCAGAGGCACACAAGACGGTTGAACAAGAAAATAGCCACTGTCTAAAAATTGTATTTTCAAACAAACAATTTAAAAACCATCTTTACTAAAAGATGTGTTATTAAATCCTGAGTTCAGGGATACCAAACTAAATTTTTAGGTCGAGCATTCGACACCTCTTGTATATACTTTAGTATATACTTATCATATAGGTGTATGTACTTTGTATGCTATGGAGATCAGCCCTAGGACTGCTTCTGCTTAGGGACTTTTTTTCTGTTCCACTGCCACTATTTAACTGTCTTTATAGAAAATGGCCAGCAGAGGTCAGTAACATACCAGAATTGCTTTCTGCTGAGGCACTCTCTTTTTTTAATTTTTCTAGCAACTGGGAATATTTTTAACTTTCTTTATATAAAACAATCAAGCAGAGGTCAGTAAAATACCAGAATCACTTTAGCATTATCTAGATTCCAGTCGATAGAAAATGTCGTCCACGTGCAACTGTAGACAATAATATTTTTTTCAAATCTTGTATTTTCATTGATATGACCACTGAAGTACCTGATATTTTTTTTAAAACAGAGCTTTGGACTATACCATTTCCCGTTGAAAGGCAACATTTCTCTCTGTGTGGTCCCATACCTGACATGTCATACAGTTTGGTGCTCACTTTCCCTCCATGTTAAAGAACAGTAGATGTATCGGACCCAGGCTAATGTGCTGCATAGCTAAATACATATAAGGTCACAAAGGTGAGACCGATTGCATTGAAAATGCTTGTCTATCTTATTCCTATGGGAATATATGCTTGTACCATGTTACAAAGCATTTCCCATTCTGTAATATGGGGCATGATAGACTTTTAATACTGAAAAACGAAATTGGCAGTATTTCACTATTAGGACATGTTACACACACCAGTACATGTCCTACCTTTCACATACACTGCACACTGCCCAGGGGGGTACCGTGGGCCTACCATAGGGTTGTCCTACATGTAAGAAAAGGAAAGGGTAGGGCCTGGCAAGTGGGTGCACTTGCCCAGTCGACATGGCAGTTAAGAAACTGCGCACAGGCACCGTGGTTGCAGGCCTGAGACATCTTTTCAGGGCTACTCATGTGGGCGGCACAATCAGTCCTGCAGGCCCACTAGTAGCATTTGATTTACCAGCCCTTGCACACTCAGTGCACTTTACTAGGGACCGACTGGCAAAACAAATATGCCAATCAGGGAGAACCAATCACAATAAAAGTTTACACAGAAAGAATATGCTCTTTAGCACTGATCAGCAGTGGTAAAGTGTGCAGAGTCCTATAGCCAATAAACACAGGTCGGGAAAAAAAGGAGGAAAAAGCAAAAAGTTTGGGGATAACCCTGCAAAAAGGGCCATTTCCAACAGTTTCTATAAGCACAAAAAAGAATTACTACTTATTCTTTAACATCACCATAAATTTCAATGTTTTCCATCCAAAGCCCTGTCACATCAAAATCTCCTTGCTTCTTAATGTAAACGATAAAAAAAGGCATTCATGTAGTGGTGCAAAATGCACAAACAATGGCCAATGTATTTAATCTTTTGAAACTTTAAAACTGAAAGAATAAAACAGTTTTTTTCAGGGACAGCTCATGAAACAACAAACTTTATGCTTTAATACCTACAGTTTTATGACTCATTTTTGCTTCACATACCTGTAAACAGAGCATGCACTCCAGGCAGAAATATTGGTTCAGGTGTAGCCACAAATAAACCATAGGTTCATAAAAAGAACTACTTTTAAAAGCGATTTTGGAGACTGTCAGGTGTCAGTACCAAATGTATCCCCCCCATATTCAAATATTTCCATCTCATTCATGCACTCTCTCACCATGTCTCTTTCTTAACCTCTTTATGCTCTCTCACACCCCATTTCTCTCACATAGTCTTTCTTTCTCTCTCCCTCACCCTGCCTCCTTCTCCCTCTCTCACCCGTTCTTCATTTCACCCTTTTGTCCATGCTGCATCAAAGCATTAATGCAAAGTATTCAGTGGAATGAATGACCATACCACACAGTAATAGGTCTCGAATAGACCAAATGCTGCACTCGCTTCTACAGTGACTGATTAATAACAACCTCAAACTTTACAGGAATATGTTAATTAATCACAGAGAGTTTGATCCTGCCTGGCTTTTTAACCAACAGTAGCCTTGCATACCTGTTTCTGGATTAATTTTCCTATGGCAAGATTAAAATCCCTTCATGTACTTTCCTTAAATTCGGCTGACCTCGGCAGATAATTTGGTAATATGTTGTTATCTCCCTAATCTTTTCTGCCACGTTTAGTGAAAGGAGAACACCGATAGAGCAGAAGAGTCCTTCCTGCCTCAGAAACCATCTCAGCCTTTGACAAGGAAAGGGTGGAAGTTTTAGTCCTATAACAAGCTGGAAGAGATCTTCTCATCCAGCCCCCTACTGTTCTACACTGATTTTTAATAGGTGATGGGGGCTTTTTTGACGCCTGCCTGTTGACATTCTATGTAGTTTAACCACAAAAGAGCTGCTCCTAAAGTGATAACCACTATAAGGTTTGAGTTATATTGTGAGTGGGGACATCTCACAAAAAGTAACGGACTGGTCTCACACACCACCTGGTGTCATGCTTCATCATTGACCAGTCGTAGGCATGTGCAGTGCAGTCTGCTTTGGATCATGGATTGTGCCTGTGTGAAGGGACGTTTCTAAATTAGGCCCTCACATGCACAATCCAGTGAACCATCTAAAGAGTGATGTCTGTTTACTCTGTTATGCGATCACGTTTAAAGAGACAGCTCTCCCTGCCGCTCAACATTGGAAGAATGGGCTTAGCACTTACACAGTGAACTTGATTTTTAAAACACACTCTACAAAGAGCATGTTCTCATGCACCACTGTTGCAGGCAGGCTTCTAAAAAGCATCCAGTGCACCAAATGTAGGGCCAGTGTGGCAGATCACAAAATATGGGGGAGCCCGCTCTAAAGACCCTATGGATAATCTGTCACTGACTGAGCCCATACGATTCAATTTAGACAATTTCTGCTGATTATCTCTATTCACACTCACGAGGCTTTGGTCCTCTGGTGGACCTTGCTGGTCACTTTAGGTAATATTATTACCCTCAGGATCATACTATATATGTATAGGATAACAACAGGAATTCCGAATCTCCTAAAGAAGTTCAGTCTTGCCACAATCATACAAACTAATAATTCTGCGGTAGCAGTGCAGAACAATAAATTCGTTAGGCATTAAGATCTTGGTTATAGCATGCATGATCTCTGTCGAAAAAACATTCCAGATTACAATTTTTAATGAAAACTCATACAATGTGGGTCAAATTTAGTTATTGTATTAAACAATTTAGAATTTAAATCAATAATCAGCATTTAGGCAGTAAGTCATGAATCTTGATAAGCAATTACAAAATGTATTTTAAAACCACACATTTAACAGAGATAAATGCAAGGCAATCTGACAAGAAAGTCAGGAACCTAGTATTTAGCCACAGAGTCCTCAAAGTTCTTTAAGCAAAAGTGGACTTCCTACCACCAATAAAGGCACGAGGACAGCTTGGGAAAGTTCTTTAGCATGGACATAACGTTTGGTCAGAGTTTAGGACTGTAGAAAAAGGCAAATACTGGTAAGCCAGTAGTGTCAATGAGCTTCACTGACTTAAGTTTCAAAGTTATTTACGGAGAGGAAAGTCAGCCTCAGCAGCCTTAGCATCGGGAAAAAGAGGACTGGAAAGGGACAGGTGTCTCAGTTTGAAAGTCCAAAAGCATGTCTCTGATGGTGCTTAATTTGTAAAATATTAAGTGCTGGTGCTCACACACTTTAGAAACTCTTCAAAATGTAGGCCGTATCGATGCCTAGTGAAGTGGTGGGCTTCGCCTTTAGAAACCGCTTAGAAATCTCACTTCACACTATGTATGTTTATGTCTATATTGTCAATAGAATCAAAAGCACAAAGAACTACGCATAATTATAAATGAATTTACTAAGTCTCCATCCTGCCAGAATGACAGTCCTTTCTCCCAAACATGGGCAGATGAACTCTCTATCTTTTTTTGACCTGCTCGACTCATCCTCCCAGACGTCGCCTTCCTGACAGAGACCTGGATACACCCCTCATCGCCGTACGACATTGCCATAGCCATTCCGGATGGCTGCAAGATCACCCGCAGGGACCGCACAAACAGACCAGGAGGAGGAATCGCCATTGTCCACAGGAATTCCCTCAGAATCTCGACCAGCACCGAAGACACCCTCAGCACCGCCAAACACCTGCACTTCCATATCCACATCGACCCCAACAACACCCTCAGAGGAACCCTCATCTACAGACCCCCCGGACCCCGGCCACAGTTCAGCTACTCCATCACAGACATCGTCAGCTCGCACACCTTGGCCTCCACAGACTTCATCCTCCTCGGAGACCTGAACTTCCACCTCGAGAACGCCAACGGCAGCAACTCAACTACCCTGTTCGACAACCTCACCAACATCGGACTCAAACATCTTGTCACGACTCCCACCCACTCCGCCGGACACACACTCAAACCCATCTTTTCCGCTAGCAACCATGTCACCTTCAGCCACACCACCGAACTCCACTGGACCGACCACCGCTGCATTCACTTCTCCTTTCAGAAACACACTGCACACAACCACCCTCAAGAAATCCCCCATCGCAGCTGGAACAAGGTCACGGAAGACCAGCTAATCACGACCCTCGTCCTCGACCCACCAACCAACCCCACCAATACCGACAAAGCAGCCCGCAATCTCAGGCGATGGATCGACGACTGCGCAAACACTCTTGCCTTGATCAAGAAACCCTCAAACAGATGCACCAACAGAAGGGCCAGCTGGTTCACCTCTGACCTCCAGGCATCCAAGCAGACCTGCCGAAGATTTGAGAAGTAGCGCGACGAACAGACACCAGACAACCACGCTGCCCTCAAGAATACCAGCCGCAAGCACTACCAACTCATTCGAACCACCAAAAGGACCTCCTTCAAGGAACGCATCAACAACAATGCACACAACAGCAAAGAGCTCTTCAACATCGTGAAGGAACTCGCCAACCCCAGCGCCAGCTCCAACGGCATCCCGCCATTACAAGACCTCTGCGACTCTCTAGCCACCTTCTTCCACCGCAAGATCGCAGACATCCAAACAGCTTCAACACCCAGATCACCCCACCAGCCGCCGACCCCCCAAACTCACCGCCCCGCAGCCACACCAGCCTCCTGCTCTCCTGGAACCACGTGAAAGGCGACAACACCATCAAAATCATGAACACCATCCACTCCGGCTCGCCATCCGAACCCTGCCCCACCACATCTTCAACAAAGCAAGCTCCCTCGCCGCACCCCATCTCGGGAAGATCCTCAACATCTTCTTCGAAACCGCTACCTTCCCAGAGAGCTGGAAACACGCCGAGATCAACGCCCTACTCAAGAAACTCAAGAAACCCAAGGCAGACCCAAAGGACCTCGAGAACTTCCGGCCCATCTCCCTGCTCCCTTTCCCAGCGAAAGTCATCGAGAAGATCGTCAACAGGCAACTGACCCACTTCCTCGAGGAGAACAACACCCTGGACCCATCCCAATCCGGATTCTGCAGCAACCACAGGACCGAAACCGCCCTCATCACCGCCACCGACAACATCAGGACCCTGCTGGACAAAGGCAAAAACGTGGCCCTCATCCTCCTAGACCTCTTGGCCGCCTTCGACACCATCTGCCACCAAACCCTTCGCACACGTCTCCATGATGTGGGGATCCGTGACAAAGCCCTGGACTGGATCAACTCCTTCCTCACCAGCATAACCCATAGAGTCTGCCTCTCCCGTTCCAATCCGAAGACACCAAGATCACCTGCTGCATACCTCAAAGATCAACCCTCAGCCCATTGGGAATGGCTGGCACTCATAGGGATGGTGGCCTGCTGGGCTCAGCAGACCACCATGTCTGTGACTGCTTTTTTAATATTGCAGTTTTTTTTAATGCAGCCTGTTTTCCTTAAAGGAAAACAGGATGCACTTAAGAAAACTAAAAAACTTTTCAGTTTCATTTTTTAAGGGCCGGCAGGGGTCTCTGGACCACTGTCTACTCTCCCCAAAAAAATTTGCACCCATTCACATAATGGAAGGGGTCCCCTGGGTACCCCTTCCTGTTTGGCAATAGTTTATCACCCTTTTGGAAAGGGTGGTAAATTGCAAGTGTTTTGCGACCGCAAATGCGGTTGCAAAACAATGTTACATACCATTTTCACTCGCTATTAGGAAGGGACACCCTTGGCACGCCCCTTCCTAATAGAGAGTCGCTAACCATATTTTGCGAGTCGCTAATAGGTTAGCGACTCGCAAAATAGGGTTAGTACATTGACCAGACCTTTTTTGAGGTTGCAAAAGAGCAGAATTCCCCTTTCCGCCCATAAAAAACTGTCGTACATCTGGCCCATTGTCTTTAGTAGACGTTCTTAGTGTATGTTTCAAAGATGGAAAAAGGTGGCAGTTATGCATAATTATGACCATAGAGGTGTCACATTATTTGGCACAGTGTTTTTTTCATTATTAGTGATTTTAACTTTAAGCCTGCAAATGTATGTCACAGTCCTATACCTGTTCAGGTCATACTGCATGCATACCGATTGGCTGTGGCAGACCATATACTCTGTGTGCCCAGTTATGTGCCAGGAAAGGCCCAATGTGTCCAGTTTTTGTCAGTTAACTGTTTTTTGCAGAGTTTGTGTGCCTGGCACTATCTGTTTGAAACAACCTGTCTCCTGTCACTGTATCCATCATCTGCAAGGTCTGCTCAGCATCAATAACTCACCGGTGCAGTACCTTATACAAAGGCAGTGTACCACGTGGCTATCCAATGTTGTATTCCATCTGTATTTTTTTGTGGGAACTGTCGAGTACTAGTATATCAAAGGGAGAGATAAATATGGTTTTTAGTTGCCCATATGCATCAGTGAAAGATAAAATGGTTAGTTACATCACACAGAATATCTGAAGTGTGAAAAAATGGCCAATTAGTGCAAGTATTTTGTGATGAGCAGACAGGCTTATCCCAAAGGCAATGTGTAAAGTATTTGTACCAACACTCACAGTAACACAGTGAAAACGCCACAAATGGACACCACACAGTTTAGAAAAATAAAATATCTTTGTCTAAACTAAACTAGACCAAAACGGCAAAAATCCAACATATACAGTTAAAAATATGACTTTCAAAATGTTTCAAGAACTTGTACCATAGAAAACTATGGATGTGTGACTTTTACACAAACTACCTGGAGATGCGTCAAAATTCACATGGCCAAACAGCCATGAATCCTTGGGGAGGTGAGGCTGCACACAGGAGAAGTGATGCGTCGAATCCGGACTGGAGGGGGAAGTGAGGCATCGAAATCCAAGACGGTTCTGGTCTGCGGGTGATGCGTGTAAAAACTTGGTGAACAGGTACGATGCGTGACACACCAGCGGTGATGCGTCCCCAGGCGAGGCTTTGCGCTGTCCAGGTCTGTGCTGGGGGTTTCGTGGTGAGACTTCGGGTCGCCTGGCGAGGCTCGGCGAGGTTTCGTGACATCCGGCGTCGGCTTCGCAATGCTTTACAAACAAGAGGCCAGCACACGTCAGGCCCTTGGAGATCTCCTTCAAGCAGGGGACACAGCACACAACAAAGTCCTTCTCCTTTCCTTGGCAGAAACAGCAATTGCAGGCCAATCCCACACAGCACACATCAAAGGGGCAGTGCTTCCACTAATTCTCTCCACCTCTTCTCCTTGGCAAAGGTTCCTTTTGAATTCCAGAAATTAACTTATGTCTGGGGTTTTGGGTCTGATACTTATACCCCAAAATGTCAGTTCTGGGGGTACTCAGCAAGTGACCAACAACATCCATTGTCAGTGTGAGCCTTGGCTCCAGACACACCACAGAGGGCGGGCCAGCATTGTGGGAGGCAGGCAATGCCCTATTCAGGCACAGGTGCTACTCCTCCCACCACTCCAAATGCAGATCAGGCCTATTCAGCCTAGTGCTGACTCATCCTTACTCCCGGAGCCACTGCACCTCCCTAGCCCCTGTCACTCCAAAGCCACACAGTCAATCCACAAACAGGCAGAGGCACACAAGACGGTTGAACAAGAAAATAGCCACTGTCTAAAAATTGTATTTTCAAACAAACAATTTAAAAACCATCTTTACTAAAAGATGTGTTATTAAATCCTGAGTTCAGGGATTCCAAACTCAATTTTTAGGTCGAGCATTCGACACCTCTTGTATATACTTTAGTATATACTTATCATATAGGTGTATGTACTTTGTATGCTCTAGAGATCAGCCCTAGGACTGCTTCTGTTTAGGGACTTTTTTTCTGTTCCACTGCCTCTATTTAACTGTCTTTATAGAAAATGGCCAGCAGAGGTCAGTAACATACCAGAATTGCTTTCTGCTGAGGCACTCTCTTTTTTTAATTTTTCTGGCAACTGGGAATATTTTTAACTTTCTTTATATAAAACAATCAAGCAGAGGTCAGTAAAATACAAGAATCACTTTAGCATTATCTAGATTCCAGTCCATAGAAAATGTCGTCCACGAGCACCTGTAGACAATAATATTTTTTTCAAATCTTGTATTTTCATTGATATGACCACTGAAGTACCTGATATTTTTTTTAAAACAGAGCTTTGGACTATACCATTTCCCGTTGAAAGGCAATATTTCTCTCTGTGTGTTCCCATACCTGACATGTCACACAGTTTGGTGCTCACTTTCCCTCCATGTTAAAGAACAGTAGATGTTTCGGCACCCAGGCTAATGTGCTGCATAGCTAAATACATATAAGGTCACAAAGGTGAGACCGATTGCATTGCTTTTCTATCTTATCCCTATGGGAATATATGCTTGTACCATGTTACAAAGCATTTCCCATTCTGTCATATAGGGCATGATAGACTTTTAATACTGAAAAACGAAATTGGCAGTATTTCACTATTAGGACATGTTACACACACCAGTACATGTCCTACCTTTCACATACACTGCACACTGCCCAGGGGGGTACCTTGGGCCTACCATAGGGTTGTCCTACATGTAAGAAAAGGAAAGGGTAGGGCCTAGCAAGTGGGTGCACTTGCCCAGTCGACATGGCAGTTAAGAAACTGCGCACAGGCACCGTGGTTGCAGGCCTGAGACATCTTTTCAGGGCTACTCATGTGGGCGGCACAATCAGTGCTGCAGGCCCACTAGTAGCATTTGATTTACCAGCCCTTGCACACTCAGTGCACTCTACTAGGGACCGACTGGCAAAACAAATATGCCAATCAGGGAGAACCAATCACAATAAAAGTTTACACAGAAAGAATATGCACTTTAGCACTGATCAGCAGTGGTAAAGTGTGCAGAGTCCAATAGCCAATAAACACAGGTCAGGAAAAAAAAGGAGGAAAAAGCAAAAAGTTTGGGGATAACCCTGCAAAAAGGGCCATTTCCAACAGTTTCTATAAGCACAAAAAAGAATTACTACTTATTCTTTAATATCACCATAAATTTGAATGTTTTCCATCCAAAGCCCTGTCACATCAAAATCTCCTTGCTTCTTAATGTAAACAATAAAAAAGGCATTCATGTAGTGGTGCAAAATGCACAAACAATGGTCAATGTATTTAATCTTTTGAAACTTTAAAACTGAAAGAATAAAACAGTTTTTTTCAGGGACAGCTCATGAAACAACAAACTGTATGCTTTAATACCTACTGTATTATGACTTATTTTTGCTTCACATACCTGTAAACAGAGCATGCACTCCAGGCAGAAATATTGGTTCAGGTGTAGCCACAAATAAACCATAGGTTCAAAAAAAGAACTACTTTTAAAAGCAATTTTGGAGACTGTCAGGTGTCAGTACCAAATGTATCCCCCCCATATTCAAATATTTCCATCTCATTCATGCACTCTCTCACCATGTCTCTTTCTTAACCTCTTTATGCTCTCTCACACCCCATTTCTCTCACATAGTCTTTCTTTCTCTCTCCCTCACCCTGCCTCCTTCTCCCTCTCTCACCCGTTCTTCATTTCACCCTTTCGTCCATGCTGCATCAAAGCATTAATGCAAAGTATTCAGTGGAATGAATGACCATACCACACAGTAATAGGTCTCGAATAGACCAAATGCTGCACTCGCTTCTACAGTGACTGATTAATAACGACCTCAAACTTTACAGGAATATGTTAATTAATCGCAGAGAGTTTGATCCTGCCTGGCTTTTTAACCAACAGTAGCCTTGCATACCTGTTTCTGGATTAATTTTCCTATGGCAAGATTAAAAACCCTTCATGTACTTTCCTTAAATTCTGCTGACCTCGGCAGATAATTTGGTAATATGTTGTTATCTCCCCAATCTTTTCTGCCACGTTTAGTGAAAGGAGAAAACCGATAGAGCAGAAGAGTCCTGCCTGCCTCAGAAACCATCTCAGCCTTTGACAAGGAAAGGGTGGAAGTTTTAGTCCTATAACAAGCTGGAAGAGATCTTCTCATCCAGCCCCCTACTGTTCTACACTGATTTTTAATAGGTGATGTGGGCTTTTTTGACGCCTGCCTGTTGACATTCTATGTAGTTTAACCACAAAAGAGCTGCTCCTAAAGTGATAACCACTATAAGGTTTGAGTTATATTGTGAGTGGGGACATCTCACAAAAAGTAACGGACTGATCTCACACACCACCTGGTGTCATGCTTCATCATTGACCAGTCGTAGGCATGTGCAGTGCAGTCTGCTTTGGATCATGGATTGTGCCTGTGTGAAGGGACGTTTCTAAATTACGCCCTCACATGCACAATCCAGTGAACCATCTAAAGAGTGATGTCTGTTTACTCTGTTATGCGATCACGTTTAAAGAGACAGCTCTCCCTGCCGCTCAACATTGGAAGAATGGGCTCAGCACTTACACAGTGAACTTGATTTTTAAAACACACTCTACAAAGAGCATGTTCTTCTGCACCACTGTTGCAGGCAGGCTTCTAAAAAGCATCCAGTGCACCAAATGTAGGGCCAGTGTGGCAGATCACAAAATATGGGGGAGCCCGCTCTAAAGCCCCTATGGATAATCTGTCACTGACTGAGCCCATACGATTCAATTTAGACAATTTCTGCTGATTATCTCTATTCACACTCACGAGGCTTTGGTCCTCTGGTGGACCTTGCTGGTCACTTTAGGTAATATTATTACCCTCAGGATCATACTATATATGTATAGGATAACAACAGGAATTCCGAATCTCCTAAAGAAGTTCAGTCTTGCCACAATCATACAAACTAATAATTCTGCGGTAGCAGTGCAGAACAATAAATTCGTTAGGCATTAAGATCTTGGTTATAGCATGCATGATCTCTGTCGAAAAAACATTCCAGATTACAATTTTTAATGAAAACTCATACAATGTGGGTCAAATTTAGTTATTGTATTAAACAATTTAGAATTTAAATCAATAATCAGCATTTAGGCAGTAAGTCATGAATCTTGATAAGCAGTTACAAAATGTAGTTCAAAACCACACATTTAACAGAGATAAATGCAAGGCAATCTCACAAGAAAGTCAGGAACCTTGTATTTAGCCACAGAGTCCTCAAAGTTCTCTAAGCAAAAGTGGACTTCCTACCACCAATAAAGGCACGAGGACAGCTTGGGAAAGTTCTTTAGCATGGACATAACGTTTGGTCAGAGTTTAGGACTGTAGAAAAAGGCAAATACTGGTAAACCAGTAGTGTCAATGAGCTTCACTGACTTAAGTTTCAAAGTTATTTAGGGAGAGGAAAGTCAGCCTCAGCAGCCTTAGCATCGGGAAAAAGAGGACTGGAAAGGGACAGGTGTCTCAGTTTGAAAGTCCAAAAGCATGTCTCTGATGGTGCTTAATTTGTAAAATATAAAGTGCTGGTGCTCACACACTTTAGAAACTCTTCAAAATGTAGGCCGTATCGATGCCTAGTGAAGTGGTGGGCTTCGCCTTTAGAAACCGCTTAGAAATCTCACTTCACACTATGTATGTTTATGTCTATATTGTCAATAGAATCAACAGCACAAAGAACTACGCATAATTATAAATGAATTTACTAATCCTCCATCCTGCCAGAATGACAGTCCTTCCTCCCAAACCTGGGCAGATGAACTCTCTATCTTTTTTTGACCTGCTCGACTCATCCTCCCGGACGTCGCCTTCCTGACAGAGACCTGGATACACCCCTCATCGCCGTACGACATTGCCATAGCCATTCCGGATGGCTGCAAGATCACCCGCAGGGACCGCACAAACAGACCAGGAGGAGGAATCGCCATTGTCCACAGGAATACCCTCAGAATCTCGACCAGCACCGAAGACACCCTCAGCACCGCCAAACACCTGCACTTCCATATCCACATCGACCCCAACAACACCCTCAGAGAAACCCTCATCTACAGACCCCCCGGACCCCAGCCACAGTTCAGCGACTCCATCACAGACATCGTCAGCTCGCACACCTTGGCCTCCACAGACTTCATCCTCCTCGGAGACCTGAACTTCCACCTCGAGAACGCCAACGGCAGCAACTCAACTACCCTGTTCGACAACCTCGCCAACATCGGACTTAAACATCTTGTCACGACTCCCACCCACTCCGCCGGACACACACTCAAACCCATCTTTTCCGCTAGCAACCATGTCACCTTCAGCCACACCACCGAACTCCACTGGACCGACCACCGCTGCATTCACTTCTCCTTTCAGAAACACACTGCACACAACCACCCTCAACAAATCCCCCATCGCAGCTGGAACAAGGTCACGGAAGACCAGCTAATCACGACCCTCATCCGAGACCCACCAACCGACCCCACCGATACCAACAAAGCAGCCCGCAATCTCAGGCGATGGATCGACGACTGCGCAAAACTCTTGCCTTGATCAAGAAACCCTCAAACAGATGCATCAACAGAAGGGCCAGCTGGTTTACCTCTGACCTCCAAGCATCCAAGCAGACCTGCCGAAGATTTGAGAAGTAGCGCGACGAAAAGACACCAGACAACCACGCTGCCCTCAAGAATACCAGCCGCAAGCACTACCAACTCATTCGAACCACCAAAAGGACCTCCTTCAAGGAACGCATCAACAACAATGCACACAACAGCAAAGAGCTCTTCAACATCGTGAAGGAACTCGCCAACCCCAGCGCCAGCTCCAACGACATCCCGCCATCACAAGACCTCTGAAACTCTCTAGCCACCTTCTTCCACCGCAAGATCGCAGACATCCAAACAGCTTCAACACCCAGATCACCCCATCAGCCGCCGACCCCCCAAACTCACTGCCCCGCAGCCACACCAGCCTCCTGCTCTCCTGGAACCACGTGAAAGGCGACAACACCATCTAAATCATGAACACCATCCACTCCGGCTCGCCATCCGAACCCTGCCCACCACATCTTCAACAAAGCAAGCTCCCTCACCGCACCCCATCTCGGGAAGATCCTCAACATCTTCTTCGAAACCGCTACCTTCCCAGAGAGCTGGAAACACACCGAGATCAACGCCCTACTCAAGAAACCCAAGGCAGACCCAAAGGACCTCGAGAACTTCCGGCCCATCTCCCTGCTCCCTTTCCCAGCGAAAGTCATCGAGAAGATCGTCAATAGGCAACTGACCCACTTTCTCGAGGAGAACAACACCCTGGACCCATCCCAATCCGGATTCTGCAGCAACCACAGGACCGAAACCGCCCTCATCACCGCCACCGACAACATCAGGACCCTGCTGGACAAAGGCGAAACCGTGGCCCTCATTCTCCTGGACCTCTTGGCCGCCTTCGACACCATCTGCCACCACACCCTACGCACACGTCTCCATGATGTGGGGATCCGTGACAAAGCCCTGGACTGGATCAACTCTTTCCTCACCAGCATAACCCATAGAGTCTGCCTCTCCCGTTCCAATCCGAAGACACCAAGATCACCTGCTGCATACCTCAAAGATCATCCCTCAGCCCAACACTTTTTAACGTCTACATGGCACCGCTCACAAACATTGTCCGATCACACACCCTCAACATCGTCTCATATGCCAATGACACTCAGCTGATCCTCTCCCTCACAAAAGACCCCACCACCGCCAAAACCAACCTCCACGAAGGAATGAAGGCCGTCGCTGAATGGATGAAGAACAGTCACCTGAAACTGAATGCAGACAAGACAGAGGTCCTCATCCGCGGCTCCACCCCATCCACCTGGGATGACTCCTGGTGGCCGACCATGCTGGGAGCCTCACCAACACCCACCGATCATGCACTCAACCTGGGGTTCATCTTGGACTCATCACTTTCTATGACCCAGCAAGTCAACGTCGTCTCCTCCTCCTGCTTCAACACCCTCTGCATGCTTCGCAAGATCTACAGATGGATCCCCACTGGAACCAGAAGGCCGGTCACCCAGGCCCTCATCAGCAGCAGGCTGGACTACGGCAATGCCCTCTACACGGGAACCATGGCCAAACTCCAAACTGACTCCAACCCATACAGAACACCTCCGCATGCCTCATCCTCGACATCCTCCGCTACAGCAACATCACTGCCCACCTGAGAGACCTGCACTGGCTCCCCATCAACAAGAGGATCATCTTCAAGCTCCTCACCCACCGTCACAAAGCACTCCACAACACCGGACCAGCATAACTCAACAAACGACTCACCTTCTACACCCCGAACTGCCAGTTTCGCTCCACCGACCCCACCATCGCCACCGTTCCACGCATCCACCGAATAACCATCGGTGGCAGATCATTCTCCCACCTCGCCGCCAAGACATGGAACACCCTCCCCATCCACCTGCGACAGACCCAGGACCTGCTGACCTTCAGAAGACTTCTCAAGACAAGGCTGTTCGAGCAGAAGCAGCACTCCCCCCTTTAGCGCCTTGAGACCCTCACAGGTGAGTAGTGCGCTCTACAAATACACTGATTGATTGATTGATTGATTGAAGATCTATAATTCCCTCTCAAATCCTAAGATGGAAAGCCCCAACATGGAGGAGGACGTTATGCTTACACGCAAGTTAGCATGTCTTGAGGTGTTCACCGAACTAAGACAAGAGGAGTTTGGAGTTGCACTTAACAAAACTAAATCAGTGTCTCATGAAGACTTAGCCGCGCATCAGATCTTATCCACTTTGTCTCCTGCATTACTCAATAGTCTCACCGAGCTCTTTATTATGTCTTTAAACCTGGTAAAAGTCCCCATCAAATGTTAGTTAGCTTGGGTCAAACCAATCCTAAAGAAACAATCAGCTGATCCAAAAGAACTCAACAACTATCAACTAATTTCCCTGCTGCCATACTTTAGTAAAATAATTGAATCCCTGGTTAACAAACAACTATTGGCCTATCTAGAAAGACACCAACTACTGGAACCTTCCTACTCAGATTTCAGGGCAGGTTTCAGTACTAAAAGGGTACTGGTGGAGGTAGTAGACAACATAAAAATCTCCTTAGACAACGGAAACATATTTTTATGTCTTGGTATATTGTAAGGGTTTAAATTAACTATACAATAAAGAATTTCTTCTTCTTCTTCCTTAGACGACGGGCAGACAGCAATGTTGATCCTGCTGGACTTATCGGTGTTCTTTGAAACCATCTCTCATGCCATTTTAATATTGGAGTTGGTGGTAAAGTCCTAAACTGGTTGAAAACCTTTCTAAAACACTGCAGCAGCACGGTCCAAATTAAATCTATAGTATCCATCAGCCCAGAGGTTGATGATGGAGTCCTTAAGGGGTCAGCACTTTGCCCCATCCTATTTAATGTATATATAGCACCCCTAGCTAGGGTAAACGGGCCAAATGGTTTTGAAGCAATCTCATATGCAGACGACACCTAGCTTATCATCACCTTGGGACCTAATCCGATGGACACAAGAATTAGATTTATCAACTATATGTCTTAAATATCCAACTGGATGCATACAAATGATTTACAACTCAATGCATGTAAGACTGAAGTGATTCTATTTGGCGAAGCACAACTATCCTGGTCAACTGCATTGTGGCCCACAACCATGGGTCCTTTCCCCACACCAAACTCTATGGTGCAAAATCTCAGAATTATAATATATGACAAGTTATCCATGAAGGACCATGTAAATCAGACCCTGGCCACATGCAATGGCACCATTTGAATACTACAAAAGATCTTCCAATGGATACTGTTGGAAGCTAGGAAAACCTAATAATTAGCCATTTAGATTATGGCAGTACGTTCATGGCCTCCTTTAATGAAAACGTATATACCAGACTCCAGGTAATGCAGAACACCTCCGCCAGACTAGTTCTGAACCTTCCTTTCTGATCCCCTTCGGTACCCCTACCCTGAGAAAGCACTGGCTTCCAATCAGGAAGTGTACCTGCTTCAAACTTATGCGCATTGCACACAAGGCCAAGCCAAGGCACAAGGCCAAGCTATTTATCCAAGAAACTCAAGTGGTACTCACCAAGTAAATACCTTAAGTCTGAAGGAAAACATCTTCTTACACCTCTGAAAGTTCGAACTGAAAGAAATGGTTGTAGGTCTTTCTCTCACCTGGCCCCTCAACAATGGAATAAGCTCCCAACACATTTTCGTGCCATCTCAGACCATATACAGTTGAAAAGCAGCTTCAAACCTGGCTATTCTAAATCCAGTTCTCCATGTCGTAGTACCCCTCCTTTAATGGCCCGGCCATTTGAGGCCCCTCGGTGATATGTGTGCTTTACAAATGTCCATAACATAACATAACATTTCACTCTGTTACACCCTGCAAAAAAAATTGGAGCTCACTCCATGTGTAATCCCTTGACACACAGTTCAGAAACTGTTTTAAAAGTAGGCTAAATGTAGGCCTAGCAAAAGTGTGCTATTTGCTTTTGGAAACTGCATAGAAAACTCACTTTACAATATAGTGATCCACTGAATAGGTTTGTGGTAGGTACACTAAGTGAACATCTAAAGATTTAGAAACATGTTAAGGCTGAAAAATATGTGGTAGTTTTTTTGTTTTAATGATCTTAAACTTTGTTTCTACTTTTTACATTTTTGAAATTCAAGTAAAAACAAACAAGGGGTATAGAAACTTGGATCCAAAAAAGAAACAAAAATACTTCTTGTGGATTTGCTGTTGAGTAGCCAAAAGTCAGTCATTGGCTTCTAAATGTTGTTCTCCAGCAGAGTATATATTTTGTATATTTTATGCAGTAAAATGTTTTTTTTCCCTTTAGTGGATTGATAACTAGGGTCAATGTGACAGCAACATCAGCAAGAATAATATCCCTTGGCTGGACACTGTGCACTGGAGCTATATATGATCCTCATTCCCTAGACAAATCCTCTTCACAGCGTTCACTTGTGTTGTGCACCAAGCACTGAGATGCTTTAGAATTTCTAACATATCAAATGAGTATTTTGTCTGCTATCCCTGGCAAACTCTTAATGGCAAAGCTTGCAGATGATCAGCTTCGCCAATAACATTTTCCTCCAAAAGTAAAAAAGTACCAGACAATGGACTATGGCATGATCTGGTGGTCCTCCTGCTGTCACTGCTCTTCCTGAGAGCGTTCTTGCCTGTCTTCTTCTGCATTTTCTTTATTCTTGGTTAAGTCCAAAAAAATACAGTAGTTTGCATATAAAAACACCAGAGAGCAGAAAGGGTGTGAAAAATCTGAAGTGCCACTCCTTAATAACAGTAAGATGATGGGAATTTGACAAGAATACATAAAAATATTGACATTATCCAATAAAATTTAGTTGCACTGTGAGTCACAGGTACTGCGGTGCCATTTTTAGATACCATGGAACTTCAACACCTAAATATGCAGCAATTTCATAACAAACCTCAACAGGCCCTTGTTTGAGCCTGTTATAATAGAACTAGGCTCAAGGCTTAAATAAAAAATACTCCTTCACAGTACACAGAACTTGTTTGTAGTGGTTTGGGGTCCCACAGTACTCCCCACATCCCAGAGCAGGAAGCAAACCACACAAAGGATGTTAACTGCACCCTCTCATACATCCTGTGGGTCCCATGGGAGTGCTGCTGTAACTTGTAGGATGCCAAAATAAATAAAATGTAAGCAGCCATTTGATTGGTCACTCAAGAAACACTACTACAAAAACAAGTCAATTGCCTTTTAGAAACAGCTTCAAATGATTTTCCTGACCACTCTTACTGGATTGACATTTAAGAGGATCACATTGGTCTAAAGGTAACCCTAGTGCATCATGGCCTCAGACAAAAACGGATACAATGAAGCACTAACTACACTATCCACAAGGACAATCTCTGGTGCAAGATCAGAAGATGACAATATTACTTATTCAATTCACTTCTGTAGCACCACAACAGGTAAGACCTGAAGAAGAATTATTGTTGTGGCAGTTTTTAAAACCTTAAGCTTGTGAAAAGGAAATAAATAGGTGTGCAGGCGCTTATGTGAACTTTGTGCAAACTGGTGTTGCATAAAGGAAAGGCTGGACAATATTCCATGTGTACCAGTGAGAAGTGGAAGCATCTGAGGTATATGTATCCCAACAGCATAACTGATGCTGCGATGCAAAATATTAAGCAGCTAAAGGCAACCCACTGCCCCACAACGAATGTGCTGCTTCAAGTATGAGAGTAACTCATAAGAATATGTAGTATTTTGAAATGTATCGCTGGCACTGTCACCAAGTAGAAGCCTGTGGGGAAAAAAATACAATAATATTTTTTAAGGCCATGGAAGACAATCTCCACTCAGAACACAAGAATTTGTGAAGAAAACCAAAATAAATACAAAGTTCAGAATAAAGTTTAGAAGATAATTTTTTTATTTAAGTAGTTATAAACTGTAAAAAAATAAAACAGAAAAGAGGGAAATCAACATAAAAAACATAAACAGCTAAATTAAAATAGTGCATCCAATCTCTGCTGAGAAGAGGTAAGGTTAGGCGATGCGCAACGTGGTGTTGGCCACCTTCAGTAAGGGTGGGGCAGAAAATGCGCTGATGGCAGGCTCTACAGGCAATCTCTCTGCTGAGCAAGGCAAATGCTTTATGGAGCAAGAGCGTTGGTTACATTTAATAAAAATTGCCCAGAAATTCCCTGAAAAAACACAAAGGTTAAATTGTCATTATAGTTATTTATAGAAAAAAGATCTTATCATGTAAGAAAGCCCCAAAGAAATTAACTGAAAATAAATAAGGCTTAAATGATGGTATAGTTACATATGGAGGGAAAACCCTTAGCTTATGTAAGAAATAAACAGAAACTCACTGAAGAAAAGAAAAGTTAAAGCGACATCATAGTTAGGTACATGGAAAAACATTTTAACTAACGTAAAGACACTCCAGAAATTCAAACAATAAAAAACAAAGGTTAAAGTGGTGTTATGGTTTGGTGATGAAGAAACACACAAAGTAATGTTTAAAAACATAAAAACCCACTGAAATTCACCAGTTTAATGAGCTAACTATAAATTGGACCCGACCCATGCACTGCTTAAGACCTCATATGCTACATCACGTATGATAAATAACAGAATGGATAGCATCAATGATGACATCTCAAATTACATTATTGACCTGCAACACGCCCCTTTCAGATACCAAATTGGTATCCATTCAAATCTCATTTAAGAAGTCATAAAAACGTTTCTGACTCCTAAAATGGGATTAGTACATAGAAAAATGGCATTTTAACAATTGCAAATGCCAGATTAGAGAATATGCAACCAATAAATTGTTTAGAATATCTGAGTCTAAATTGTGTCACTCATCCTGAGGGCTCAGTATCTGCACATCCTGAAATAAATTGTATAGATGTAATGTAAGGCACCACAACTGTGCACAAAGGTCGGACATTAGCAGCAGATAGCAAATAGTCTATCCACTGGCAATGGCTCGGGGTAGCATTCCAATCATTGGAAATTCTACGTAGGGTTTTAAGTGTACAGGAAGAATGGCGCTTAAAACTGGTAGCGGTGGGGTAAAAAGGAAAGACAAGGAGTAGTAAGGTGCTACAAGGTCAGAGGAAACCCGATATAACCCCTGAAATGAAGTGGCAAGGGCCCACTTAGTAACTGAAACAAAAGTCCTGTGCACACGTTGGATGAGTATTAATAATGTCTACGATAAACATAGTGTTGTTCAAGCATGAATGGAGATAGGATCAAAGAACAAAGAACCAAGAAAAAAGAGCATTCCAATCATTGTTTCTCCACCATGTCACTGCAGGTTAGACCAAGCCATATGCAAATACCCTTCTTTCTGCTCCAATAGAAACTGTTCAGCCAAAATTGCCAAGCAAGGTCTTTTCTGAGCAAGCACACATGCAACTCAAGACTGGTTTCTGGCTGTCTTCAGTTGTTTGAAGCTTGGTTCTAGTGGCCAGTGAGCACAGGACTCACATCTGGGCATACAATTCAATTCAATACGTCTTTATTCGATAATTTCAATCATAAAAGACACGGTACAATCATAAAAAGCGTCGTTAAAAAAATATTACCCTAAAAACATACAATTCTGACAAGGAATTGTTTAATTACATATAAAAACCATATAAAAACATTTCAACTACAATGGGAATATCCGCATGCCAGTAGTGTACTCAAATAGAAGTTCCTGAGACTGGGATATTTTTTCTTTGCAGTGCCCAGGACCAGCTAAGGATTTACGTCACAGCAATAACAATATCTGCTTGTGTGTTTGTTAACAAAATGCGCAGAGCTGTAATACCCGATCTGGTGCCTAGATTTAATCACAACGGCTTCAGCCATCTTCGACGAGGGCCCTTGTAGGCCGGGCACACAAACAATACGTGAGTTATTGACTCCTCCTGGGATGAACACGAGGGGTAGTTAGTTTCTGACACCTTATTCCATTTTGCAGTGAAAGATCTTAACGGGAGAGTGCCCACTCTGAATTGGTGATATAATTTCCTATCACCAGGTTTCGTAATCAGATTCCAGTAGGCCTCAACATCTGCTGCAATCTTGTGTTCCAGAAAGATACCTGTGAGCGAATTACTGCCCATCACCGACAGAGTCTTCTTAGTGTTCATTTCCCAGTAGAGTGCTTTATACTCTTCTTTATTGGGGAATGAATTCCCTATCGGGTCTTCCCACAGGTGTCTAAGGCCCATGTCAAGCAGATTGCACTTAAGCTTCTGCAACCATTTAATTTTTGAAGACAGATCAGCATTTCTAATATACATTAAAGCATCTGGGCATACACTTTGCTTACCTTTGGCCACTTAGGATGTTACATTAAATACGCAAAAAGGGATTGAATGAATGCTTGCAAATAATCTAACCACAGGCAACCACTTGGGGAAGCAAAGCATTGCAAACCATTGTTTATTTACCCACTATTCCACCTTTGATTAGACACAGCCAGTCCTGTCCCAATAGGCACAGTGCAGCCCGAACTGGAAACCAGTTCTTGAAATGCTACCTTAGGGATTGCCAGTGGTTTGACTATTTGCAAGAATCTCCTTCATCACCTTTTGTGTTTTTCATTCTGATGTCCACCAGGTTGGGTAGGTTAAAAGATTAATTAGGCCTGTATGCCAGCAGTATTGCAAAGCCTCATTTAGTATGACCTTTTACAGTTAGTCTGGTCATATTGTGAAATATACCATATTGACCTCTGAATTATGCCACTCTTTCTGAAGCCAAGCAAAATCCTTAGTATTCACTGGTGTGCCTGTATCCTATCACTGTTTCCAAAACCTAGCCACTTCATTGCATTCAGGTACACATTACAGAAAGTCTATCTTTATGAAAGTAGATGATAGTCTTTTGACTATTTCTATGTCACTACGGACATAATAGTATGGGAGAAATCCGGCATCTATGAGGGGAAACATCACCTGGTTTAACAAATCTTGCAGGGAAGCAAAGTCATCGCTCCTGATAACCATTAAGAATGGGGACAAGCCATTAATTAAGGAAGCGAGGGCTTACTTTAAGAAAATCACCAACGAAGCAAAAAAAGAATGGGAAATAAGTAGATGGGAGGAGATCTCTCTAGCACTTAAGAATAGGGACTCAAGATCGTTCTGGAGTTTAGTGAAAACAGGATCGTCACGTCCTAACCAAGCTTTTCAACCTAATCTTGGGGAAGAAATATGGCGTGGTTACTTTGAAGCCCTGTATGCTTCTAAACCTCCGGTAGCAAACAATCTCTTTCCCAACCCTAACGCTTGTCCATCCCCTATTTCGGGTCTGGCCCAGAGGTGCACCCTTAGAGAAGTTAGAGTGGCTCTTAGTAAAGTCCTACCAAACAAAGCGCCAGGTGTAGACAAGATCCCAGGCGATCTCTATAAAAGCGAGCCTGACATCTGGGTGCCATATCTATATGGTCTTTTTAATGCAGTCCTAGCTGGAATGCCGCTACCTTCTACATGGGCTGGTGCCGAGATCATACCAATACACAAAAAGGGTTCTCCCCTGGATCCGGCAAACTATAGGCCTATCAGCCTAATTGACGTCGCCCAGAAGATTTTTGCGCGCATTCTTTTGGGGAGACTGCAAACCTGGATGGAGGACTTTAATATTTTAACCCCTCTGCAGGTGGGCTTTAGAGCCAAAATATCAACGGTGGACCAACTGTTTAGGCTGCAAATGATCCACTGGAAAACTATCATTCTAGAAGGGGGCAGCCTTTATCTCACGTTTGTTGACCTAAAGTCTGCCTTCGACATGGTGGATCGTAGCCAGTTGTGGGAGCTACTAAAAGGGATGGGAGCACCTCTTTATCTCTGTGACCTACTCGAGTGGTTACATAAAGATACTTTTGCTAGAGTCAGGTTTGGACTTAATGGAGAACTTACGCACCCCTTCAGAGTTGAGAAGGGAGTCAGACAGGGGTGCGTCTTAGCCCCAACTCTTTTCTCCCTCTTCTTAAATGGGCTGGTTGAGGATATTCTGGCTCTAGGAGACATAGATGCTCCTAAGCTGGCAGTTAGTAAAATTCCTGCATTAATGTTTGCAGACGACACTCTGCTTCTCTCCAGGACTCCCATGGGGATGGAAAGAGTCCTGGACGGATTTGCGACATTTTGCAGGAAAAGGAATTTAGTCATTAACGTGAGTAAGACCAAATATATGGTCCTCCACGCAGATACTATTAACCGCCCTATCCCAAAATTGGACGGTTTGCCCTTAGAATGGGTGAACCTCTTTGACTACCTGGGCCTGACACTCAACAATAAAATGACCTGGGGCCCCCAGATTTTAAAAGTAAATTTAAAACTTGCGCAGATATCAGGGGGAATCACAAAGATGTATAAAAATAGTCAATTAAAACTAATTAGCCCTCTAGGGGAGATTTATAAAACCCAGGCTAGGGGGGTGGTAGTTTATGGAGCTGAACTATGGGGCCATAACTCAGCCCAGATTTTATCCAAGTCAGAAAATCAATTTTTAAGACAACTATTTGCACTCCCAATGAGTACTCACATCCAGCCGCTTAGGATGGACCTAGGTATTAATCTCATTGCAGACCTGGTCGCTTTCAGACCAGTAATGTATTGGCGTCGAATATGGAGCACCCCTGACCTTCAAATTTTCAGGAGGAAATAAAATCCATCCTGTTGATACCAAAGGCAGGTGCCATCCCTTGGCTAGCCTACGTAAAAAAATTGCTGAGGGAGATAGGAAGAGAAGACCTCTGGCTCACACCTGAGGACTCTTGCCCTTCTGTTTCAACAAGATCATTGGCAAAAACCTTGGAGGAATATAACCTGACCCAGGCTATTCGATCAGTTAATACTGCTAATTTGACCTCGGCTTTTTTCGAGATAAAAACTGCCTATAGCTTTGAGCCAGTAATAGATCTGATCCACCCGGTTACTGCCAAAAAATTATTCTTGCAATTCAGGCATGGTTCTCTCCCGCTCCACTCAAGAACGAATAAGTGGGCTGGCTCTGTTTGGAAACCCTGTCCTGGGTGTAGTGCTTCTGACGAAACCGAGGTCCACGCTATAATTTTTTGTCCTGCCTATAAAGTCCCCCGTCGAAGATGGATTATCCAACTCGCAAATAACACGGGGGCTAGGAATTACAGGGATCTGTTCAGGCTGCTGAAGTACGATTCTTCTCCCTTATATGTTACGGTGATTGCCAAATTCTTGTTTTCAATGTGGTTGATTAGAAGACGACTATTACCACATTAAGGCAATCCATGTGTTAATAACTATTCTACTCATTGTTTTCTTCTTTTTATTTAACATTTATATTTAAAACTATGTATTACCCTTTTTAACCTTGTTGGTACTGTTTTATGTGGTATGAACTTTTATGGCTTTTAGCCGAAATAAAGTTTTCTGACTGACTGACTGACTGACTGAATAGTATAACTTCGTTTGCATTGAGGAAAATATCCCTTCTATTATGTCTGTAGTGCAAGAAGCATGATTGCTATCTATTTATGTTTGGCATTGGACTTAGAACATGCAACAAGGTGGCAACACTAGGCAATTGTGGGCTGAGCAGTGCAGAAAATGGCTTAGGAAAAGAGAAGCGTGTGCAGAGCCCTGTGGGGTCCTACCCTTCACAGGAGGACTCTTAAACAAAAATGAATATATTATATTGAAAAGGCATGATTCAATAGGTTTTTTCCAAACATTTCGGAAAACTTAATTGCCCCATGGAACGGACTTTAGTACATTAAGAAAATCTAATATTTTGTGAATCGCAGGGTTTGCAACTCAAAAAGAACTTTGTACATCGGCCTTTTTTTCGCTGTCTTGATGCAAAACATCCAGTGCTCCCCACAAGCACAATACTCAGTGCTCCCCTCATGTACAGCGTCTAGTGCTACATGAGCCTCGTCTCTTGGTGCTGAGACATATCACACAGTGCTCCCTAAAGGTGCATTGCCCAGTGCCTCCCTGAGGCAACTCACCAATGCTCACCTGAGGCACACCAGTCACTGTTCCCTCACACTCAGTAAGCGCCTTAGACTTACCAACCACTGCTTTCTTGTGTACACCACCAACGCGTTCGCTCCTGGTGCACATCACTCTATGATGCATATTTATAATGCATGTGGAAATAGATGTGTGTGTGTGTGTGTCTCAGTCTGTGTGCCTTTATGCATGGCCTGTGAGTTAATGTCTGCCCATATGCTATGTTCTTCAATTTGAAAGCGTTAAACAAAAGCCAAACCGTTTGGCTTTCTCAATGCTTATTTCCAATTAAAGTGAAATGAGTGCGGCCCAATTCCTAAAGAACCGAGCTACACTTTAGTAGGAAGCTTTCGTGGAAAAAAGGCTGCCATAGAAATTGCCCTTAACTATCTGAGAGCTGTTTTGTGTACAGCAATAATTAATTTTTTTAACCCTCCCAAAAGTTTCATTTAATAAAAAAAATGAAAATAAAGAGAGCAAAAGGACGTACATTTTCTTCTAAATACATTTTCATTTGTCAATACCGTTCATATGGGAGTTTCGTTCGACTGTGTGTTACGATTCTAAACCTACATAGGCAGACATTTTATTTCCATCGGTGAGAGGCAAACACTAAAGAAAGGTCACTAGTGGTGGCATCTGCAGTTCTATATTTGAACACGTTGCTAAGCAACGCAAGAAAATCATTGCCTTCAGCTGAAAGATTGTCTTTACAAACATCTACGACAATATTTGAAGAATGCACAAAGCGGTATTTGTAACTAGCACATTTCAAAGCCGTTTCTATTGATGCTGAAATGAATGATGGTGTTCCAAAACTTCATCCACATTTTGGAACAAAATAAACTACTGTTAGGAAAATGCCAGCTTAATTTCTCAGACCTGATAACTTGGACGTCTCACACAATATTGGCTCTCTTCACTTGGTCACCCAGTGAAGAACCGATATCACACATTTGACAGCAAGGTGGCTGGACACCCGTGCACAGAGTGGGTTTTTAGCTTCTGTCGGGAGATTTTGCACAAATGATGTCAATCGTGGATTTTGCAGACCCCCCAGGACATTTGCAGCAGCATCAGAAGTTGTTATTTGTGTTTATTTGGGTGAAGGTAGGAGTGGCTCTCTGGCAGTGCTAGTCACAAAGCTCCACACACTCTTTATGGCCATGGCCCCCCCATAAGGCCCTTCCTGGCTGTTTAGACAGTAAACTGCTCAGGAACAACCTTTAGAAGGCGGTAATTACCATGCAGCGTCTTTACCATGCTGATTTTACCATGCATGAATTTAAAATGCATACATTTTTGGGGTCCTTTACCGCACATACCATTACCATGCATGGTAAGTCTATTCAAGGTAAGTATATATATATATGTGTGTGTATAGGTAAAGTAACATGATAGGTGTGATTAAAAGATCTGTTTTTGTTTAAACAACACCTTCGTAGGTCACTGAAAAAACAAAGGTTTCAGTAACATTAGAGCTAGGTGAATATGTCAGTGACAACCTTAATGTTTTGAACTAAAAAAACACTGAAATTCACCAGTTATATAGTTTGCGCCCGCCATGCCCTGCATATGACCTCACATTACTCATGACAAGTTCTAGGGCTTCATTTATGACATCACTGATAACATCTCAAATTACATAATTGAGGATATCACTAAGGGGCTAATTCCGATTCCGGTCGGAAGGGCTCCAACCGACGGTCGGAGCCCTTCTGACCGATTCGGATCATGCCGGATGCATTCCTTTCTGACCGAGCCATTCCGATGGGCTCGGTCGGAAAGGAATCCGACACGGATTTCCGGATTGCGGACGACAGGCTCGCGCTGCCTTTTTATGCCGGTTTTTCCGGCACGAAAAGGCAGTCGGAAACTGTCTTTGGGGGCCCCCAGTAGGGCCCCCATGGGTGCAAGGCTGCCAAATGGCAGCCTGGGGGCACCTATGGTGCCCCTCTGTGGATCCCTGCACCTGGTGACAGGGACCTTGGGGTGCCGCCCACAGGGTGCAGGGATGAACTGCACCCCTGCTTTCAAGGATGCAGGCATGCATTCCGCTCGGAATGCATGCCTGCATTGACTTGTATACGAGTGAGACCGAACCCTGTTCGGTCGCATCGTACTAGCAGGGCCGTAACCAACGACAGCAGGTCGGTCGGTTACGGCTCCTGACCGATGTCGGACAGACCTGAGTCCTTCCGACATTGGAATCGGCCCCCATGTAGGGAAAGCATTGGAGTTCAGAGTGATTAAGTTTCTATTCCCATTCTACTCTGTGCAACAGTAGATAAAGAGCTGGACTTCGTAGGAATAAGATTCACTATTCCCACTCCAGTCTGGGCAATCATAGGGAAAGCATAGGAATTCGGAAGAGTCAGATTTACTATTCCCACTCCAGTCTGTGCAACAGCAGGGAAAGCTTTGGACTTCGGACGGGTACATTTTACTATTCCTTCTCCAATCTGTGCAACAGTAGGGAAAGCGTTAGACTTCAGTGGGGTAAAATTTACTGAGGTAAAGAAACATTTTACAAGTCCATCCTGAGAATAAAATGTGATTGCTAAAATCGTCCAGTGCACCATCTGTGGTAAACAATTATTATGCCGAATAGGAAAGAAATATTCCCATGGAACTTAATCCATGTGGAAGCATTTTAAAATGATACACAAGCACATATATTACGGAATGATGAGGGAAATGGCAGTAAGTAGAGGATCATCATCAGCAGGACCATCTGCAAAATCATTGGCACCTCAGGAATTGATCACCATCATTGGGTTTTCACAAACACTTTCCGAAATGCCACAATCTTGTAGGCCTGATCATTTCTTCTGTGGCTGGATGCTGTGAATAACCATAGCTGTTAATTTATTTTGTCTTCCCAAATCCACATTGCATTGTTTACAAAGACTAAAGCTAGTTGCTTTCTGCAAGTTGCCCTCACTTACTCGTTTACTACCCTGTTTTATTTCTTTCCAAACAAAAACTCCCCAAAAATATAAAACTGCTCCAAAAAACGATTAAAAAACTGTTGTTTTTAGAACCACTTCATGTGATCAAAGAAAGAGCTAATCACATATTTTATGTTTTGTGCAAATGTGTGTTTAAGTGTTTCTGAGTTTAGGTATGTATATATGTATCACACCCCACATAAGTGAAATTACAGTAGTACATGTGACTACTTTAATAATCTCAAAGGGATATAAGCCTATAAAGTATTAAAGAAGACACTAGCAAATGTTTCCAATGTCATCTAGAATACTAAAATGGAAATAGATGTGCAAGTGACTGTATGGGTGTGTGATTTTTTGCACCCAACAGAAGAGGCAAAAATCATCTAGGGAGCTGCCGGGAGCTGGTAAAGGCATGGAAGGTGGAACTCAAGACAGGTATCATCTGTGATGGCTTTCTGGGGCATTGGCCCCTTAAAAGGCCTCTGTAGCATTTCGTAATGTGTGATGCCGCATGGTCTGTCTGTAGGGGAAGGGCTGTGGGAGTGTGTGAATAAGGTAGCGGGGGCACCAATCCAAAAGCAACTCGATCCTTGTTGGTTCTGTGAAAAAAAGGGGGGAGACTGCGAGTATACCTCTCTTGTGGGGACCCGGAGAAATGGACTGGTGATGGAGGGCTGAAGAGAGCTGCAGTGCCCACCTCCGCCCCCAGCTTCCCATCACCTCGTTAGATGCCTGGTCCCCGAGCCCCAGCCAACGAGGAAAGGCAGCTCAGCCTTGCCTCCTCCGTCACCCTCTTTTCTACTTCCCAAGTCACTTCTACAAGAGCCCTGATTTTTCCCTTCTTTTACCACCTGGGTTTTCCTCATCTGATTGGCCCTGGTGAAGGAGGAAGATATTTTGGTTTATTTTTTTTACTTTGCCCTGCTCTCGCCATGATACCCTCAAGGGGACTTCTTTCCAGCTAAACCTCCGATCAGTTTAGTGCCCCGCAATAGATTGTGGCCAATTCTGACTAGGCCCCTGGGAGCCCGCGCTTCCCTCTGCTACCAGCATGGTAGGGGTGGCCAAGCAATACTCCGCCTGCTTGCAGAACACCAGGGAATTTGGGAGAGTTCTTTAGTAACTCCACGGAATTTCGCAGAGTGAAACTCCACGAGCTCCTCCCAGGCATACTGCAAATAAGCATACTGTGCATTGCTCTCACTACCCTTTTTTAAACAATCATTTTACCTACACTTGCTCTACAAATCTAAGGAAACATATTCTGAAAATGAGAACGTCACCATTAGGAGTACTTCTAAATATATAAGGCTCAGCAGCATGGGCAAAACCTTTTTTAGACCACATGACGTCATAAATCCTTATGATGCATCAACAATAACTATACAATTCCACTTTTGCAACTGTGCCCCTCCTTAGAATTTAGGTTAAAAAACAAAATATATGAATTTGATACCTTCCAAGGCAATCATTGCTTGAATATTTGCTTCCTATCATTACATTCTATCCATACACTTCTGCTTTTTAGATGGACAGTGTAATGACCAGACCTAATACTAACTCCTTCATGTAAAATGATAGCAATGCTACTATATGTTTTACCAGAAATAGATATTTGTCCCGCATTAAAATTAGTAATCTGAGTATATACTTTACTTCCGTCAGGTCTGCATTAAAATAGCATACTTTTTCAGTTCTTGCTACACGTAAATAGATAGACAATTCGGGCATACATTACTTTGTGTAGCTTTCCTCAGTAATCTCTCAAAAGTCACCCTTTTGGAATCTGGTAACGTTAAATAAATAAAATGCTCTGATTCCATTTGTGTAGATGATGTGTATGAGCAATCTTCACATTCATAATGCCATGAGTAATTAAGTCCAAATAAGTCATTAACAGGTATGTCCTCTTCTTCTAAACGAGCAAAATCTCCCTATTAAAAACTCCTGTGCATCCTTTTGAGTGTTTGGAGTAAACTGTACAGAGCCACTACAAATATTTCCAATGTGTGACACACAATTCATTTTATTTATGTCACTATGCATGCAGTGTAACTAAACACACAGTGCAGAACACAATACCTTCTGCTGTTTCTCTTCAATTACATTTACAACACGAGGTAATGCAAACAATGTGTTTAGCACAACATTAGCGTAGCAGTTGACACCAGAAGGGTTTGACAACTGGTAACCAACACTATCTTCCTCATTTTCAAGTGTTTTGCTTTTTAACAACTTCCTTCTTCTCTTTTATTTGCAACATCACTACACTGCTTTGAAAGTTCCCGCTGAGGATACTGTCCTAAATGAGGAGCATAAACACTTCTTAATCACTTGTATTCTTTAACACAACTTGAATCAGTATTTACTCTGCTGTCATCAAATGCAACTGACACACACCAGACAATGTCCTAACTCAAGACAAGGCTACATATGACATACCTTCCGTAAACACTGTAATACCAATATTAATAAATGCAACACCTACACTTAACCCTTGGGATTTATGGATAGTAACAGCATACCCCAGAAAAAACTGAAACTGTTCCTGTTGAATATATACATTTTCCACAAGCCGAAAACATGCAGTAGATTGTCCAATTTGTTTTACATTGTCAGCCTGATCAAATATAATCATAAGATATTCCACCTCTATCTGAGTAGGAAAATTTATAAAAACCAGCTGCCTACCTGGATCTCAGTTGATTCCAATGGGGTGGCGACGCTAGTTCCCAAATCCTCCAGAGACTTGCTCTCGGTTTTCCAGGAGGAGATAGTGCTTCGGATGGCAAATCCCAGGGGGAAGGGATGGATAGAATGTGTAGAGTCAAAGATGCTGTGCTTCGTCTACTAAACAGCAACACTGCAGCAGGCATTCACATCAGTCTGATGAATGGTACCGGCAGATATGGTACCCATAAACAAACAAATAAAACGGCTTTAGTCTAGCATTAACTCTATCTCTTAGGTATAACCTCACAGAAGTTGTCAAACCTCAGACAACCTTTAGTTTTGTTACTGTTTTATTTTCAGTTAGATTGTCCATAGAGACTCCTTTATCAAAGTTTTTGGAAAACTGCATTTCAGCATTAACCCCACAAGCAAATTTGGATGGGGTCAGCTTCACCCAAGTCCTCTCTGGCAGAGCCCTGCCAACAGAATATACAAGTTGAACAAAAACACTGGTTTACCTTTGTTTGCAGCTCAATGTTGTGACTGAGCTCAGCGCATTTTAAAATTAAGTCTGTTAATGCGTTTCTCCTTTTCTTCTTGGTTTTTTTTTCCATCCAGGTGCAAGACTACTGTGGGGCATTCTTTGTGGTAAGGCTGAAGTGGAAGGATCAAGGAAACTGGCAAGAAAGAGTCCTGGAAGCTGGGAAAACAGTTAAGTGGCAGGCAAAGAGGCTAAGCGAAGAGGAGGAGTGTGGACGGCCTTTAAATAAGACTGCTTTAGTCGATATTAAAGGTCACATTCTAATTGTTTGGTCCAAGGAACAGTTGTAGATAATTAACTTGATAAGACTGCCTTCAAGAAGGTGCTTTAGAAAATTCACAAAGGTCACACTCTAATTACTTATAGCAAGGAACAGGTGCACATGATTAATTTGATGAGGCTGTCTTCTAGAAGGTGTTCTAGAATATTCACAACACTATATCTATATATATATATATATATATATATATATAAATATCGAACCACACTCCCTCGAAAAGAAGTCGAGCACACACGGATTCAAGTTTCCAACAGCCCCTTTAATTGGCTCACAGCATGACGCGTTTCGCTTGAATAGCTTCATCAGATGCCCGCCAAACATCAGGTAAGTACCACACCCACATTGAAATAGTCACATGCCCGCTTCGATTGGTTGAGGCATTGATGACAGGCAGTGAGGGGGATGTCTCCAGCCCGGAATACCGAGCCTGTGTGGAACGGACCTTCAACGTTAGTACTGCCCCAGTGGGCGGTGTCCGTTCTCCCCTCACGCCCACCTTGATGTTTACTGGGGGTGAAGGGCTGCTGATAGGAATCCTACATCTCACCGCATTGCTTCTGTATTATGCCCAGGCCAGCGCTTCAGTAAGTGCGGGCCTTCCGCAAAGTTGCAGTCCCAAACAGTGCTGGACAGGCAGGTTTCAAAAGCGCGGTGGTTCGGCGTATTCCAAAATGTTTTTAGAGTTACCACACTTTGCCACAATCCACCGAACAGCTTTGGAGATGGGCGCTCATGGGTGCTGTGACCGCACCGAAATACCGAACCACACTCCCTCGAAAAGAAGTCGAGCACACACGGATTCAAGTTTCCAACAGCCCCTTTAATTGGCTCACAGCATGACGCGTTTCGCTTGAATAGCTTCATCAGATGCCCGCCAAACATCAGGTAAGTACCACACCCACATTGAAATAGTCACATGCCCGCTTCGATTGGTTGAGGCATTGATGACAGGCAGTGAGGGGGATGTCTCCAGCCCGGAATACCGAGCTGTGAGCCAATTAAAGGCAAAGTGTGGTAACTCTAAAAACATTTTGGAATACGCCGAACCACCGCGCTTTTGAAACCTGCCTGTCCAGCACTGTTTGGGACTGCAACTTTGCGGAAGGCCCGCACTTACTGAAGCGCTGGCCTGGGCATAATACAGAAGCAATGCGGTGAGATGTAGGATTCCTATCAGCAGCCCTTCACCCCCAGTAAACATCAAGGTGGGCGTGAGGGGAGAACGGACACCGCCCACTGGGGCAGTACTAACGTTGAAGGTCCGTTCCACACAGGCTCGGTATTCCGGGCTGGAGACATCCCCCTCACTGCCTGTCATCAATGCCTCAACCAATCGAAGCGGGCATGTGACTATTTCAATGTGGGTGTGGTACTTACCTGATGTTTGGCGGGCATCTGATGAAGCTATTCAAGCGAAACGCGTCATGCTGTGAGCCAATTAAAGGGGCTGTTGGAAACTTGAATCCGTGTGTGCTCGACTTCTTTTCGAGGGAGTGTGGTTTGATATATATAAATATATATATATATAAATAATGTAATTGATAACATAGAAGAAGGAAGATATGCAGTACTTGGATGTGACGGTTGTTTGCTGAGAGACAATAAAGGAAATATTATTTACCATAGAAAGGTAAGTTGCCAACTTCGGTAGAGAAGAGAGTTTTTATACTTGCCACTTTTTCAGTTGTTCAAGCCACGGAGAGATGAATCAGATTTACTTGAAGACTCTTTCAACACTGTGAAAGACAGTATTCAGTCTTTCCAACCTCTTTACAAATGCTGAAAGATGAGATCGGACAGGAGGTATTCATTGCTGCTGAGATAGCCACAGAGAGTTATCAAAGCAGCCAAAGTTCTGCACAAGCCAGAAAAGATCCTCTTGGAGTACCAATTAGTCAAGATGAAGCAGCAATAGCTATAAATGAGGTGGAGAATGCAGTGCAGCAAGCAAGTGAGGAAACTATAGATTTCAAACAATTAGTGCAACAACTGAATAATGAACAGAAAGTACTTTTTTGCGAAGTTAAAGATAAATTAGAGCATGGATTCCTGCATGAGAAGAAACAGTGTGAATGTTCTTCATTCAAACCAGTTATACTATACATACGTGGTCAAGTTAGCACTGGAAAAAGCTTCTTGATAAAATTAGTCGCCAGTTATCGACAGAAGACTACGGATTCAAATTTGTCATGTGTATTTACTGCACCAACAGGATTAGCTGCAATTACATTAAAGGAACTACTCTTCATCAACTATTAATGCCACCTGTGGAACATGACAATAAACTAAATACCAGAAGTTATCTGGTGAAACTTTTTTTTTTGGGAACGAAAAAGCTTTATTTTTTCTTTTTAAAAGGGAACAACGGACAAGCTTATCAATGTATGTTGTAATTTCAACAAGTGAAGAAACTTGTCTGACCATTTTGCATCAAAGCTTCAATAGGTTCCAAAAAAAGTATAACTTAAAGGCAGGTTCATTAGGAGCGGCAGAAGCATAAAAAGCATTTCAAATAAATAAGTCAAAGATGGGGTGTGCCTTTTGCAGTAGACTTCAATAACAACCACTACATAAATTAAATTGACTAACACAAATGTGACTTAGTTTTGCAAATCTATAACACAAAATATATTATGTATGGTAATGGGACTTAAAAACAGAACACTATATCATTTCAACACTATACCAATAAATCAGTTTGGATGGAGATTGTCAAGGCTAAGAGAAATTCCAGAAACATACAAAGGTTTTGATAAAAAACAGATGGTTTAAAAATATCAGCTTCAGAAAATAAGTCTTCTAGCCATAATATCAACAGTTGGTTTGTAATCTTCATTTGCAGATCTGTATCTGGTGAAACTTTACTTGAGGAAGCAAGAGCATTGAAAAAACAGAAGCATCTAATTATTGATGAATTGAGTATGGTTTCGAACCTAATGCTTGCATTCATACAATTAGGAATGCAGCAGATTTTGAGAACAAACTATGATATACTGTTTGGTGGAAAACATTTAATTGTATTTAGTGACCTGCTACAACTAACACATGATGGAACAAGAAATTCTCTAGGAAGTATTGTGTATGTGAATATTTGGAAAAACCTTGAACACAAAACATTTGCGAAAAACATGCATCAAGCTTCACGTGTGGTATATGGAGATATACTGGAGGACAATAGAGATGGATTTCTCATAAAACAAGACAAACATGCTTCTGAAGCTAGCCTTATCAAGAAACTATTTTCATGTAATATTACAACACCACAACTAATGTATAATTTCATTGAAGAAGATAAGTCTATACTTTGTTTAATGCCAACCCTTCATGGGTGCTGCAATTTCAATGAAGAATTACTTCAACTGAAGAAAGAAGATATTTTGGAAACTACAGCTACTGAGAAAATGGAATATCAGGGAGTCACAATACTACTCACAGATAAATTACAAGCTAAATTGGATTATTTGGAGAAGTCTGTATCAAAAACTGAAGGGTTAGAGAAGCGGTTATGTGTCTGCAAAAACTGTCACATCATTTTGCGTCTAAATTTAAATGTTGAAGAAGGGTTAGTAAATGGTGCAATGGGTAAAGTTATACATTTTATTAACTACCCAAACAGAGATGACGTGGAATACTTGGTCATAAAATTTGATGAGGATGATGGTGTCAAGCAGATTGTTTGATGCATTGTAAATATTTTGCCACTGAAAGACTTAAACGGGCAGCAAAAGCAGTTCCCACTGTCTCTAGTGTATGCTGTAACTATCCACAAATTGCAAGGTTTAAGTGTAGATGCAGCTTTTGTTAGTATTGGAAGTACTGTATTCAGAGAAGGAATGTCATATTTAGCATTGTCACAAACTAGAACTTTGTCCTCCGGTTTGTTTTGGTTGATTTTGATGACTAAATAAATAGTGCTGATTCTAGCTGTGTATGGAGTACAATCGGTTAAAAAGTGTATGTGCTCCTCAGGTAGGCCAGTGCCCTGTTTTGAGAAACGGTTAATCTACCTGAAGCCCAAGATGACAAAACAGTGAGTGGATGTTGAACAAAAAGAGAATCCCCAAGGATCCAAGAAAAGAAAACTGCTACATGAAGGAGAAATTGTAGGTTACCAGTTTGAAAACAGTTCAGGCTCAACTGCTATGCAGATGTTTTTATGAATGTACTGTTCCATTTGCCACAAATAGTAAACCAAATTGAACAATAAACAGATAATAGAATCTGTTCTGCACTATAGGGTCTGTTTGCTCCAACGTTTACTGAGTGATGGAAGTGTAAAACATTGTGCTTCAGGAATCATAGATCTTACAGATATTTGTACTGGATGAGTAGTGTTTTATCTAAATATTCAACAAGATGCACAAGAATTTATTATGGTGATGCTAGGAGTGTTAGAGCAAGAAGAACTAATATTAATGAGTTATTTGGGATGAGTTACAAAGATAAAAATGACTGTGAAGATTGTGGATTCACATCTACCACTGTAATCAATTCTGCACAATTTCTCTACTTGACATTACCAGATTTTAAAACCTGCCTTTAGATAAATAGTCGGAAAAGGCCAATCAAAATATGACCTGCCCAAATTGCGGATCGGATGTTATGTTTACGTTGTTTTTACAAACAATTGGAAAATACCTTATAGTGATACTAAACAATACAGAGAGGATGGTTCAAAATTGGAAACTGAAATTACAGACGTTGTAGCTGGACAAATGTCAATTTCTGGAAGGAATTTTACTACTTTGGATATAATCTTTCATGAAGGGCTTAAGACAACCTCTGGACTCTACCCCATCTTTTAAAAGTGTTAATCCGGATGGACAGAATGCAATTACATCAATCTTAAAAACAAACCCAGACTACCTAAGAAAGTTCCAAATTCATATCTCTTCTTCCTTCAACCAAAGTTCTGAGGACAATTTGTGTATAATAAATGCTGTAGAGTGTTTTTTATTATGTGGCTTAAGTGTGTAGTAGACATTATTTGCTATTGGGGGTAATGTCTTCAAAAAGGTGTTCTAAATGCAAGACTACTTTTAACTTCAACAAAGGAGTTTATATATGATTACAACACTACATTCTCTAATTACAATTAAAAACTGAATGGATATACTCCAATTACAGCAAACATAAGTTGGAAATAAAAACTGCCTTAAAAACTATTAAAAAATGACCATGTTTCTCCAAGAACACCTTCTTTGTCTACTATGAAGGATTTTGTGTACTTGGATTGTCAGCAGTTCACACATCATTTTGCCTGAAGCTATGATTATTTCAATATTATATCTAAAATTAAAGTGAACTTTCCATTTATTTGCCATAATATTTTAAAGAGGAATTCTGGATAAAAAAGTAGTGTATGGTGTTTCTTCCACATGGGTTGTCTGCTCTTTAGACATCATTTGGCCTACACACTCATAACCAGAAGATTGGACTACAGAAACACCCTCTACACTGGAATCAGCAATTCCCTGCTATGAAAACTCCAGACCCTCCAGAACACTGCTGCCAGACTCATCCTCAGCATCCCACAACAAGACCACATCACCCAGCACCAACGAGACCGCTACTGGCTCCACTTCAAGAAGAGAGTGACCTTCAAGCTACTCACTCACGTCTACAGACCCCTCCACAACATCGGACCCAATACCTCAATGAAAGAGTCTCCTTCTTTGCACCCAAGAGAAGCCTCTGATCCGCCGACCTTGCCCTTGACGAAACCCCCCACATCCTCAGAGCCAGAACGGGTGGAAGAGCCTACTCCTACATTGCGGCAAAGACCTCGAACGAACTCCCGCTCAGCATCAGACATTCACCCACTTTGCAAGCGTTCAGGAAGAGCCTCAAGACCTGGCTCTTTGGGTGAGATGTAGCTGCAAAATTTCCCCCGTGCCTTGAGACCCTCACGGGTGAGTAGAGCGCTTCACAAATACCTGATTGATTGATATTGGAGGTAATGTCTTTAAAAAGATGTTCAAGATTTAAGATCCATTTGTGTTCCAGGAAGGATTTAATATAACATCTGAAGACCACAGTTTCTAATTAAAGTCCGAAAGTGGTTGAGCATACTCCAAAGTTGAAATAGAAAACTTCAAAATCAAAAAAAATTGTGCCTCAGTGTTTCTCCAACCACACCTCTAGATAACATTTGTGGAAAAACTACTGTGTGGGATCTTCTCTACTTGAACCTTTCAACAGTTTACACATCATTTAGCCTACCAGTGAGATATTTTCCAGAGGATCACCAAAATTAAAGAGTGCTTCAAATTTAATTGTAGTATTGTACCAGATATAATAACTTAAACAATATTTCTACATTGTTTTGTTTACATTAGTGTAGTAACTCCAGGTAAAACAACTCATTCCTTAATTATAGTGATGTCCTGTGCAGCTGTGAGCGTTTTATAAATAATCAATTGATTGTTTTTTCTCCACTGTTGCAGAATAATGCTTCATACAGACCACTGTTTATGGTGAAGAAGTATGAAAGCTGAGAACAGTAAAAAAGGGAAAATAATAATTTTAATACATTGTAATATAGGGTCACAGTATAACTAATGTGTATAGGTAAAATTCTGTAATTTTAGAGATTAAATAGCAACATATTTTAATCTTCTTTTTAAATAGTGGCTGCAGTTCAACAGCATTAAATGTCTCAGAACACTTCATCTACCATGGACATATTGATTATGCATATCAATGAAGTGTTTTTAAACATAAAGTAGCTGTGTCATACGTTCCAATTAGTTTGTTTTGCCGCTTTTGTAAATATAATTTTCACTATTATGCAGCAAATTTACAGATAGTGCCAGAGCTACTTACTCCATTATTCAAGCACTTATTTATGGAGGCACTTACACAACCAATGACTTACCTGAACATTTATGTATGTAGAGCAGTCATACATTCACTCATGCACTCAGTCAGTCACCCATACATGCACTCATGCACTTATTGAATCACCCATACAGTACGGATGCACTCATTCAATTTCCCATAAACCATTCATGTACTCATTCAGTCATCTATATACCACTCATGCATTCTTTCACTCACCCATCCACAACTCATGCACCCATTCAAACATCCTTGCACCAGTCATGCACTCATTCAATCAGCCATGCACCATTCATGGATTCATTCAATCATCCATGCAGCACTCATGTGTTCATTCAATCAATCAGACACCACTCATGCACTCATTCAATAGTCCATGCACCACTCATGCACTCAGTCAATCATCCACGAACCACACATGCACTCATTGAATTACCAATGTATCACTAATGCACATATTCAATCATCCATACACAACTCATGCAATCATTCAATCATTTATACTCCACTCATGCACCAATTCAATCAACTATACACCATTCATACACTAATTTTGTCCACATGTACCACTCATGCACTCATTCCATTATCCATGCATCATTCATGCACTCATTCAATCATCCATGCACCTCTCATGTACTCATTCATTCATCCATGCATCACTCATGAACGTATTCAATAATCTATGCACTGGTCATTTACTCATTCAATCATTCATACACCACCCATGCACTCAGTTTTCATCCATTCACTACTCATGCACTCATTGCATTATCCATGCATCACTCATTCTCTCATTCAATAACACATGCACCACGCATGCACTTATTCAATCATCTATACACCACTCATCCACCAATTAATTAAACTATATACCATTCATGGACTCATTTAGTCACCAATGTACCACTCATTTATTCATTCCATCATCCATGCACCATTCATGTACTCATTCAATCATTCATACACCACTCATGCACTCATTCAATAATACATGCGCCCCTCGTGCACTCATTGTATGCCCCATATGCCATGCACTCATGTGCTCATTCAATTATCCATGCACCAGTCATGTACTCATTCAATCATCCATGCACAATTCATGCACTCAGTTATCATCCATACACCAAACATGCACTCGTTGTATTATCCATGCATCACTCATGGACTGATTCAATAATCCATGCACCAGACTTACACTCATTCAATAATCCATGCACCACTCATTCAATCACCCATGCCTCACTCATTTACTCATTCAATCTTCCATGCACCCTCTCTAAATCACCATACACATACTTATGCACTCATTAATTCATGCAGCTTATCTGTTTTTTTTAACATCAAAGGTGGTTCTGAAAGGAACCAGTTTTTTTAACTGTTTTTTTATTTTTTTATTTTTTATAAAATAAAATGGCAAAATTGTAAAGAAAGTACCAAAAACAGTGCACAAATGCAGGAAAGCAAATGAAAAATTAACATGTGTGCTATCTTGCTGCTCCCAATATCTTATCAACAAACTGATCTCCAGCTGCAACATTAAGAGTAATATTACAGACCAGGCAATAAGTGCCCACCTCCTCCAGGTTGGGAACCAGTTCAGGTTTTTATCTCTGGACTTCTGCTGGAACTGGCTCTCCAGGCATAGATAGTGCAGTACTGGAGGATGATGGTTGCTCCCCATCTCGCTCACGTTGCGCACTCTTCAACTGTTTTTTGTGTTATGCCTTCAGATGGTACAGCATAGAGGTTGTCCCACAAGAATATTTCTTGCCACTACCTCTAGCAAGAGTCTTAATGCACAAGGTGTACTTTACCAGCTTGGCCACAGTTTTAAATTGCCTGGATGTGATGGTAAAAAATGTCCAAGCAATACTCTCTTTTTATGTTTGTGGCTCTTCATCAGAGGACTCCCCTCCTCCATCTGTTTCCTCCTGCTCCTCAGGCTGAAAATCCACTTCTTCCACTTCTTCAGTTCCTGCTGATGCCATTTTATTTTGTAAAAAAAGGCACAAACTAACTTGGAAAAACAGGACTGTATTATAAAGTACAGGACAGCTCCTGAAATACTGGTAACTGCAGCTAGAATATTCAAGAAGGAAAAAACAGGTGACAACTTCTTTAGAAGTAAAATGAAATGTATATCCACCAATCACATCTCTTTGATTCAAGGTCACTGATTTTTACACTCGTAGCGATATCACCGCAAACACTGACGTCACCACAAACACCGACATCACTGCAAAAACATAAAAATGATGCAAAAAGTGTTTTATGATAACATTTCTTACAGAAATACAAAATTCTATAGTATAATATTAAAATAGTGATGGCAATCACTAAGTAAAATACCTTTATATATGTGGATGATACTTTCCCAAAAAGTCTCAATGTTCATACTTAATCGCATCACATCTCAAATGACATCACTGATAACATCATTGATGACATCATTCACAGAACCACTGACACACCCACTCACACCCAACACAACCTCTTGTATGCCCACTGGAACACCCACACAACCACTCATATACCCATTCATGGACCAATATGTTTACTTACACAACCACTCACTTATCCATAGACACACACACATAGCCACTCACTCACAGGCTCATAGAGCCTGATCATACAACCAGTTACTCACCCATTCAGCCACTCACACGGCCACACACTCACCCATACTGCTCCTGACACACCCAGTTATTAGCCTATAGAGCCTCTCAACACAGCCACTCACTCACACATACACGTGTTACCATCCTTGTGGGGACTATGTGTGAATACCTGCCTTGTGGGGACTAACCTTTCCCAATGTTTTGTAAATATACCAATGGCAGAAAAATGTTAAGAAAAAATTCATGATTCATGATCCTGCTTCAAATTTACAAATATATTGGTATTTAATCACGCGCACAGAACTATCCTTGTGGGGACTTAAACATGTGCTACCATCCTTGTGGGGACCTGCTTCATAATCATTATTTATGATTCAATACAGTCAAAGGTGCATGCCTAAATGTTTCTTTTATCAATAATACATATAAATAACATAATAATCCCTTCACATTTGAATTGATGTATGTATAGGATACACAAAAGGTGGACTATGCCAGTGGTCCTTAACCTTTTGTCTTTTGTGGACTACCATTGAATCACTACTGAATTCAAGGGACCCCCATCAAAGCAATTTCTATGACTTGAAATTCAAAACAAAAATACAGAAACAAGTTTATATCACTCAAAATTAAAAAATTATTAAATATTTTATTACATTCATAAACAAAAGCAGGCAAAAATCAAAGCTGAAATTTTAATTTGAAGGTTGGAGAGTTTCAAAATGCAGTAATTTTCTAAAAGACAAAGCAATATATAGGATGCTAGCATATTATTTTGTTTGTGTGCTTCAACTGCTTCCTATTTTGGTTGGTGTATACCAAAGCTTCATTTGAGAACATCAATCATCCATACAAGATTCCTTTTACTATAATTGCACAGCTCCGACAAACTGAAATCGGTATACTAACTTCTGCTATAGCCCCCAATTTTTTTTAGTTCCTTCAATTTTACAGAGAATTTTAAAAATGTTGCTTTTTATGTATGTATTTTGCTAATTTGATCATATTATTTAATTTTTAAAACAGTTGCGGACCTCCTGAGAAAGTGTTGCAGACCTGTAGAGAGTCCCCGAACCACAGGTTTAGAATCAGTAGATTATTCTAAAATATGTCAAAATATGACATACCATACTCACAGAAAGACACTTAAAACTGTGTTGAATCCATTGCATAGTGCTCAAAGGCTGAGTGGATTCAAGAGTTTCATTAGGTAATTACATTTTTGTCAAAGTAAATACTATAGCATATCTCTCTAGGAATGGAATGTTAATGTCTGCATACAACTGGTGTGTGAAGATACCAACAGAGTTGGTATGCGATGGCTGTATAGGAATGGTGTGTAATGACGTTCACAGAGATGGTATGTGATCACAGAGGCACCAGAGTATTTACAGAGATGATGTCTACAACTGTGATCGAAGTACGAACAGAGGTAGAGTGTGAAGATAATGATAGCCAGATCAACACAGATGGTGTGTGGTTATAGAAATGTTCAATTACTTACAGACATGACATTGGAAGGTAATTATCTCAAAGTCCCCACAAAGATATGCATGATTATAGCAATGTTAATGTCCCCACAGAGATAGTGTGTGGTCATGGGCATGTTCAAGTTACCACAGAGATAGGATAGTATGTGAAGATACATGTTTTCAAGACCTGTTGAGATAATGTATAAAGTTATTGTTTAAGGCTCCACACATAGTGTGAATATAATGATTTTTAATGAGTGAATATTGGGATTGTTAAGTCACCATAGACACAGAGTGTGAAGATAGAGTGTGATGACAATTGAGTTAAATTCCCCACTGAACTAGAATGTAAAGATAATGTTCAAGTCTCCACTTACACAGTGTGAAGATAAAGATGTTCAAGTCCAAACAGATAGTGTGTGATTGTAGTAATGTTCAAGTCCCCACAGAGATGGTATGTGAACATAATTATGTTCAAGTCCCCTCAAAGATATTGAGTGATTATAGTGAAGTTCAAGTCCCCACAAGGATAGTGTGTGATCATAGTGATGTTCAAGTCCCCACAAAGTTGGTGTGTGATCATAGTGATGTTCAAGTCCCCACAAAGTTGGTGTGTGATCATAGTGATTTTCAATCCCCACAGAGATAGTATGAAAGTATAGTAATGTTCAGTCCCCATAAAGAATGTGTGTGATCACAGTGATGTTGAAGTCCCCACAGTAATAGTGTAGGATTATAGCACTGTTTAAGACCTACAAACACAATGTTGGTGATATTCAAGTTCCTACAAAGATAATGAGTGATTAGAATGATAGTGAAGACCCCACATAGAAAGAGGACCATTATTGGGATTTTAAAGTCCCCATGCAGATTGCTTGTGGAGATAATGATGTTCATTTCCAGAGATAATGGGCCTGAGTCACAAAGGTAATTTATACTTTTGAGTAAGTTTACACTTTGAGTACGTTTTCAGTATTTGCAAACTTCAAATTTGTAGTATATTACACCTCTGAAAAACCTACACTTTTATAAAAGGTTGAGCACTACACATGACCAATCACTTGTACTGCAACACCCTCCTATAGAAAATATTGGAAGTAGTGAATTATTACAAAAGTGTAAATTACTACAAAAGTGCAGTTTGTGAATAGCACATTGTAGTATGTTTCATAGTACTATTATAGTACTACAAAATATACTACAAAGTGCAGTTTGTAAATCAGGCTCATAGGGCCATATGTAGGTAAAACGTGTTTTGCGATTCTCTAATTGCAATTTTTAGGGAATCGCAATTAGAGAATTGAAAAACGCAATGTAGGTAGGATTAGCAAAATATTTTGTGATTCCCACCTATTCCTTATTTGCGAATCCCAAATTGAGATTCGCAAATAAGGAATACCTTGCCATTCATTCCTATGGGCTAGAAGGCCCATAGGAATGAATAGGACGACATTCTCAATTAGCGATTCTCAAATAGAGAATCGCAAATTGAGAATGCAATTTCAAGGTTGCAAGGGTGTCAATAGGACACCCTTTTGCACCCCTGAAATAAACATGTGTGCACATGTGGCGCACATACATGCGCTAAGGGCATGTATGTGCGCCACAGGGCACTTTGAAAAATGCAAAAAAGTGCATTGTTCAAAGAAATCGCAAATTACCACCAACCTGAAGTTGGTGGTAATTTGCGATTCCTTAAGCCAAAATCGCACAACTTGGGTGCTTCCTACATTGCATTTAAGGAATCGCAATTTGGGATTCCTTAAATGCATTAGCAAAATAAGGAATCTCAAATTTTGCGATTCCTTATTTTGCATGTGGGTTTTTGTGTGCTACATAGCACACTGCCCAAATTGCGATCGCAAATGCTGAAATTCAGCGAATTTCAGCATTTGCGATCGCAATTTGGCTTCCTACATATGCCCCTTAGTCTTTACATTAGCATGTTTAAACCTCCACATACATAGTGTGTGATTAAAGGTGTGCTCAAGTCCCACAAAATAGTGTGTGCATGCAATCATGTTCACACACCCAGAGTGATAATGTGTTAAGTTAATGTTAGAGTCCCCACACAGTGCTTAAAAATAATGATGGTCAAGTCCAAAGACAGTGTGTGATTGTAGGCATACTGAAGCCTCCACATAGAGAGTGATTGCTGTTGTGTTCTCAACAGATATACTGTGTGATTATGGGGATATTCAAGTTCTTAAAAGATGGTGTGTGAAGGTAATGCTATCTACATCCCCATAGAGATAATGGATGATAATAGGAATGGTTTGTGAAGGTAAGTATGTTCAAGTCCCTGGAAAGATAGTGTGTGATTATAGTGATTTTCAAGTCGATGTTCAAGTCCCTATAAGAATAGTGTGTGGTTATAGTGATGTTCAAGACCCTACAAAGATAGTGTGTAGTTATAGCAATGTTCAAGTCTCCATTAAGATATTGCTCCCTGCATGAAACTTCAAGTAGTCGAGAATAGGTTCTTGTGCATGTTTCTGGCCATTCCCAGAAATTCTTTGCATCTAATTTCACACCTGGAATTGGGAATAGGGTTAATGAGGGATAAGATTTCCATGGCACCACTATTATTGTGGTTAAAGATATGGAGCTCCCCAAAGGCCAACTTTTCAAGGAAGGTGTTGATAGATTGTTTAAAACTAGTTAACAAGACTGCTATCCCATGGCAGGGTTATGTATGAAACACATTTTACAGCATGGGGTACAGTCATCTTTTTGATTCACCGTAAAGTATTAGTCCCAACCTTAAAATGAAAGTCAAAGGGAGCTGTGAATCGTTTAAAAAAGGGAATTTGACTAGAAAAGTCCCTTGATATGCCCTCGGTTACAAGATATATGCAGATTTCTACATCCTCTGATATGGAGCCTTACCTAAAATGAATAACAAATTCAGAGCATAGATTTTATCTCACTAGGTTGTGGATAAATACAGTTCACTTCCTAGTGGCTTTCCCATTAGAGGATTCCTGTTAAGATGTAGTCTCCCATACTGCACCATGCCAGGTAGACGACTTGTGTGCCTTCCCACATTGCACTGGGATAACATCAGCTGACTTGAACAGCTTATAAGCAGGCAGCTTCTGTTCCCAGGTGCTTGGCTTTGCTTTCTGCTAATTGGGCCACGCCTTCTCCTCAGACCTTCTCCTGCCACGAGGACGCCATCAGGAATCTCTGGATTTGGTGTATTAAGGATTACCGAGTCTTCCTGGAACTTTGCTTTGTTTTTGGAGCGCTTGGAAGCGCTGTTTTTTCCCCGATATAACTTTCCTTGTTTCTAGAGCGCGAAGCCGTGCTGCAGACGGCTTTGAGTTTTTTTACTTTCTCAGCATTAGCGCGAGGGCGCGTTGTCAGTTTCTGCTGGGTGACTCTCGCCTGGATGTGGTAGCGCGCGGTAGCGCTAACGAGATCAGCTGTCCTGCATTTCAGAGACTAACGCGAGCAGATGTTCTTTGCTGAACACCCTTGCTGACTTTCACGGGCGCTAGGTAGCGTTCATGTTTTCCTGTTCTCTACGTTATCCTGGGACTTGAGGTATATGGAGACCACTTATTTTTATTGATTTTTTTTTGTTGCCACAGTACTGGGGAACGCTATGAATCAAATAGCACTTTAGTTCTACAAAGCGCAAGGAGGCGCTAAACCTTTATCCTTGGTTGTTAGGAGCTACACTATGGGTAACAACCTGTGACGCCCTGTTGAGGATAGAAAGGAGCACAGAGACGCCCTGGTTCGTAAAGCCTCTTGCCTAGTGGACTTCAAGTAAGTGCATTTCTGGACATAATATGGAATAGACAGAGGCAACCAGAATCAGAGGCACAAACTTATGCATCACACTGAAAGTATGCCGGATACCATTCATATTTTTTCTTTTTAACGAACTGGAACTTACTGGCTTGTTAACGTTGAAATTGACGCCTTTTGGATTAAGAATCTCCTTCGAAAACTACTGGCATACCTATCCCGTGTAAGTGTGTGAAGGTACAAAAGGGTACATGTGTAGATAGATTAATAACACACGTGATAGACGACCCTAGCTCTAACCTATGCTTTATTGTTTGTCTCCCTTTGCTACAGGTTTCTATTTCATCTCCTCCTGTTCCCTCACTGACTGATGTAGAAAACCTCCAGGTGGCTCATTCCGGTCTCTTCGCTCCTCAGATATTACTCTCTGTCCTTGCTACTTTAATAGGCAGGTGGGAGTTGTCTCTGGGGAGAGGAAAGGCATATGCTTCGCTCCCGCGGATATTGGCCTGCTCTGTAATACGAAACCTCAGGTCTTCACAATTCCTGGTTTGACTCTCTCTCATGTTGCTCTTGTGACTCTGTTACTGCCCAATCCACCGTACATTTGATGTTTTTCTGTACCTTATATGACTCTTCTAGACTGTGCTTCTTAATTCCAGTTCTTCTGAAGAGGCACTTTAACTCTTATGAAGAGAGGTTGCTTTATTTGCAAAGTCTACCATCATTTGATGTTTGCACTGCTGCTCTTAGTTATATCATTGCTGCTATCAAATTGAGAAGAACCTATGCACTTTAATGATAAACTATGTTTCTACGTTGTTTCTATGTGTTATTTATGGTATTAAAGATGTAGATGTTTTTATTCAGCGCTTTTATGGTCAAAGTTTGACGGAATATAGATGGTTTTTGATTATATTTTATTTAGTAATTAATGGATTAGTGTTTTTAATAAGATCTATAAACTATATTTTATATTTATCATTGTTTTTAAATGTATTTGTTTCATTTAATTAGTTCTATTGTTCTAGTTATAAAGTCATCTCAATTTCCTATGTTGTTTCCATGTGTTATTTATGTTATTAAAAATGTAAATGTTTTTATTCTCAGCTTTTATGGTCAAAGTTTGACCGAATATAGATGTTTTTTTATTTTATTTTATTTAGTAGTTAATTGTTTTTAATAAGATCTATGAACTATATTTTATATTTATCATTGTTTTTAATTGTATTTGTTTCATTTAATTAGTTCGCTTGTTCTAGTTATAAAGTCATTTCAATTTTGGGGGTTTATGCTTCTTTTTTTGTAGTACGGAGGTAGGTAACTTTAATTTATATTTATGTATTTAATTTTTAAATGAAAATGTACTTTTTTAAATGTATATATTATATATTTTTAAATGTAAACATGTTTTAAATAATTTTAGGTATTTTAATTTTTTTTTAAAGTTATTCTGTGTTAGATTTGTATATTAGATTGGTATATGTAACCTTTTGAAGTCCAACACTTTTCTTACTGTTGCTAACACTGCAGTTGAAATAGTAAATCTAACCCCTCTAAAGTCCTGCTGCATTGTCAGTAAGTTTTCCTATTATAGCTTACATTGGAGTGGGAATACCCTCTCTGAAATTCAACACTTCCCCTAATATTTTTTATGTTCAAGTGGGAATAGTACATCTGAACTCTCAAAAATTCAACATTTCCTCTCATTTTTTTGTGTTGGAGTGGGAATAATAAATCTAACCCTGCCAAAATCCAACACCTTTCCTAGTGTTGCTTGGAAATGGGTGGGAATAGTAAATCTAACCCCTCCAAAGCCCAACACCTTCCCTACTGCTATGTAGATTGGCATAGGAAAAGTATGTTTAACTGCCCCTAAGTCCAACACTTTCCTAGATTTTTTTTATATTTGAGTGGGAAGAGTAAACGTAACCCCTTTTAAGTGTAACGCTTTTTCCTACTTGTATTTAAATTCTGATTAAATTATTTATTTTTTGCTGTTTTTTTAAAATTATATATCAATTAATCAATGAAAACTTTATTCGGATCATTGACAATCCATAAAAGTGCAAGAGAAAAACAAAACAATTATAAAATCATACAGTTGGCAATAAAATGCTGTTTTACACATGAGGAATAGTCCATATACATTTTAAGACATTGTTAACCGGGCACGAACCACGGTTTTTAAGAAAGAGCTCACACGAAAGACAAGTTCATAGTCGTCCAGGGAAAAAATCATTGAAAATGCAAGTTCCAGGCTAAGTGGTTTTAATTTTTTAAAATACGGAGTTAAAAACCATTTAATATACTTCATATAAAATTTGCAAAAGAATAAAAAATGTAAAGTTGTTTGCCTACTCTGAGAGTCACAAGGGCATGGCTCAACACATTGATCATTAAAATTCCATAGAGGAAAACTATGTGCATATTTAATAGTGCCTGCCCTAAGGCGAAATATAAGGCCACGCTCCCAATGACTCAACGGGAGGGTTAAGTAACTGGGTGTTGGATAAATTATGAAATTGCGGGCTAAATATCCACAAACACTAGATTTCAAAGACTCCCTTGCTACCCTTTCGGCATCAAATGACGTATAAAGTGCTTTTTTAAGTTCACATTTAGTAGGGAGCGTAGTAGTAGTGGGTTTTAGAAAAGTATCTTCAAAGTTCACGCTGCGAAATATGCTAAGCACCCCTGATAGCCAGGGAATGGCCGTGCCCTTATCGCAGCGTAGACAATCCTCGATGATGTCCCTAGTCAATTTGGCGGCGGGATTTTTCCAAATTGCCAGCCAAAAAAGGGCTGGACGAGCACAAATAAAATCCCCTATAAAATGCAACCCCAATTCCCTATGACATATAAAATGTGGGGAAGTGATGGGAACACAGAGAAGTTTCCTACAAAATCTGTGTTCCTCGGCAGTTATATCAGAACAACTGGCAGTTCCCCAGACCTCGGCACCGTATGTAGCAACCGGGACGCATTGAGTTTTGTATATTTTTAGGATAGCAGGCAATGCCCCGGTCAGTTTTGGACGGGGGAGACTCAGAATTGAGTTAATGGACTTTGAGAACTTACTCCTGGCGTGGGCAATATGCCCACGCCTGGAGTTGTTCGCAGCAAAGACCACACCCAAGTACGGGAAACTGCTAGTTGACCCCAGTCTTTCTGCCCCCACAACTATATATATATATTCACTTAAAAAACCATATGTTTCACACATGTTATAGTTAGCTGGACATTTCACTCGTAAAAAACCATTGAAATTCCCCCGTTATAGTTAGTTCAGATAAATATAACTCGCGTGCCCGCAATCCACTGCTGATGACGTCACATATTACATCACTCATGACAGGGTCAGTGGCATCACTCATGACATCACTGATGACATCATCCTTGTGATAGAGTGGCGGTCGCGCGAGTTATAGTTATCTGAACTAACTATAACGGGGGAATTGCAATGGTTTTTTACGAGTGAAATGTCCAGCTAACTATAACATGTGTGAAACCTATGGTTTTTTAAGTGAATTTGCAAGGTTTTTTAAATGCTAATTCCTAACTATAACGTGTGTGAAACCTATGGTGTTTAAGTGAATTTGTAAGGTTTTTTAAATGCTAAGTTATGTATGTTTTATTATATTTTTTATATATTTATTTTACAATAAGCTACCTATGTATATAGTTATAGATTGACTGTATCCTGTAATATGGAATGGCTCGTTTAAAATGTTTTTTTGTTTTTTTTAAGGTTTATCACAGTGCACGCACCCCGCGGTTTTTTGAAAAAAAAAATGTTTTTTTCACTCTTCGGGGTCCTTCAGGGACCCCCTGACAAAGGCTAGGGGGTCAGGAACTCTCTACCCTGCCCCCTTTTCACGTTCTCCACCTTTCTTTTTCACTGTCACACACAAAACACACAAAATGGCGGCCGACACTTCCTGATTTCGACCGATTCGAATGTTGACTGACATGTAACCACCAATCAGAATTACGCTTGCGCACGTTATGGTGCGCGCACCATGCGCTCACCGTGCACGCACCGTGCGCGCCTATAGATACGTATGTACTTTTAACTGCAATTTTCTCAGCAACTACTGAACAGATTGACACCATATATGCAAAAGGCACATGCCTGACCTGAAGACTACCTCTTTGCCAAATTTCAAGTAATTCTGTTCAGCCGTTCGGGCTGTACCTTCGACTAAAGGTCCTATGGGAAAATGCATGGGGAAAACGCGTTTTGGGACCCCCCTTTTTTCTCAGCCCCTGCTTGACGAATCACCCCGAGACTTTCAGGGTATGAGCTGAGCGGAGCGCCCCATTAGTTTTGAAAATTTCGCGAGGATTCGTCATCCGGCGCCAAAGTTATTCAAAATAGAATTTTCAGATTTCCTATGGAAACACGGTCCTAACTATAATATATACACACACACACACACCAAAGACAGTTTGATGATCATGTGAAAATGTATTACAGATATATAGATGATTTATTTATCGTGTGGGGTGGATCAGAAGAGTCAGCTATGAATTTTGTCACCATGATTAATCAAAATGAAATTAATCTAAATTTTACTGCTGCCAAAAGCAATCAAAAAATCAATTTCCTTGATGTTGAGATCTATATTAACAACGGGAAACTGGAAACTAAGCTTTACATAAAAGAAACTGCGGGTAATGCTGTATTGCATTTTTCCAGTTTTCACCCACGGCATCTTGTACACAGCATTCCTTATGGAGAAATGCTGTGTTTGAAAAGAATCTGCAGCAATGAAAAAGATCTGGTACAAGCTCAACAGCACAGTAAAAGCAGATTTTTAGCTAGAGGATACCCCCTAAAAATAATACAAGAAGCAATCAACAAAACTCAAGATCTGGTCAGGAAAGAACTATTAGTGTCCAAAAAATCAAGAAATGAGATACAGACTGAAAAGTCCAGTCCTGATGAGTTAAGACTCATCACTACCTACAGTGCCCAAGAAGAAACTATCAAAAATATAGTTTATAAAAATTGGGCTCTTGTCAAAAATGATCCCATCATAGGTCATGAACTACCTACTAAACCTAGCATTACCTATAAACGGGCACCTTCAATGTATAATAGTTCAGTCTCCAGTAGCCCTGAATCATCCAACTATGCCAACTGGTTAGCGGTTCCCAATGGATTTACTAAATGCCAAGTGTGCAAAGCGTGCCAATATGGCATTAACAAAAAAAGTTATTGTACTGCCTTCGGTAAACAAGAGATAAAAATCAATAAACCTTTGCACTGCAAAACAGAATTCGCTATATATGTTCTCGAATGTACATGTCCATTAAAATACATAGGCAGTACCAAATTACCAGTTAACAAAAGAATCTTGCAACACATTAGGGCAATCAATAATAATGACCCCACTTATCCGGTCGCCAGGCACTTCTCAGAAGTCCACAACAACAATTTAAAAGACTTCTCAAATTTTGTGATAGATACCATACCCAAAACCAAGCGAGGGGGAGACAGGGAATACTGGCTAAGAAGACTTGAAACTCGTTATATTCTCAATATGGACAGTAAATCTCCAGGAGGTCTTAATAATACATAAGACCTGTATACCTGTTTATAAAAATGATCTTTTATATTCCCAGAACTCTGCGCGTCCTTTTACCAATTGGTACTAATTGCATTATATTCCAACTTTCGATGTAAATCGTTCTAGTCCAATGAACTTTAAATTTACATCGCGCCCCAATCAAGTTACAAGTGTTTTAAAGTACATAAATCTTGATAGTTAAATTTAGGGGATATACATATTTTTTGATGTAAATATAGGCTGCTGTGTCACTTAAAACCAGTTAACATAATGGTTTTTTAACACACTACACTTTATGCACTTTAATATTTTACACTTAAGGGTTTTTTTATTTTTATTTATAGACCAATTGGACAACAGGTTAATCTATTCAAAATCAGCACATAGCACTTTTTGTTCTTTAAGGTTATATACTCCTAATTAGGAACTTTTGATCCTTGCACTTATGCCAGTAGAATTTCGCTCCCAATAAACAAATCTAATTTGGATTAATCCTGAGATTGTTTACATCATATGAATACCCATATATGAGCCAACGGAATAAAATGATTATAAAAAAACAAATTGTTTTTAGATCACAATTTTACTAATGTTTTTACAACATTTAAAAACGTTTTTAGATGATCTATTAGGACATTTTAAATATTTTAGTGTCTTATTATATTCAAGGTTATTTATTTATATATTAATACTTTTTAACCTTCAAACATTAAATTGTGACAATTTTAATATTCGTTGTCAATAGGCATTTGATCCTGTGATTATTAGTATTCATACATTTGTTAATTGAAACAAAAGAGTGAGCGATACTGAAAACCCATGAGAATATGTTTAACTTGTTTTCTAGGTCTATTATGCACTAGCAGTCACGTGCAAAATTGTAGTGTTTTTAATGGTCTGTCACCTCTGATGGCGTTGTCATGTGATCAAGGTCCTTCTTGGACCGAAACGCGTAATGGCTGACATTAAACAGCTATTGTAAGCACTAAAAATCGGGTCCGCGTCTGCTTGCCGAGGAAAAGAAAAATCAACCTCACTTGCCAATCTCATATGAAAGCCCTACGCATTTCGGAGCTTGCTGCTCCTTGTTCACGGGCACATTGTCCATTTGGCAGAAATGAACGAAAACACGAGTCACTTAATTATTCCTTTTATCGCCCTCTGGTGGGCCAATTAGTGATTCGTACAGCATTCTGGGGCTCGTAGTGTTTCCACTCTGAAATTCATCCCTTCGGTGGGTTCTGCAAATATGAAAAATAATAACTGCAATGTTCATTCTCTCTAGTGAGCCTCAGTCAAGTAGATTCCGGTTTAATTTCTCAAAACCTGTCTTTTTGCAACTCGAGTGTAGCCAGTCTCCAGAAATTGGCAAGTGAGGTCCGGTTTTTCGAAATAAAATGCTGCTACTACTTGCAGGATTGCCTGGCTTCGAGTGCGTCCTTGCAGGGGATGTTTTGTGTATAAAAATATATATATATATACATATACACACACACACACATATATATAGCAAGGATAGCCCGCACTCCAGGTTAGTCCAAATAAATTCTTTATTGTACTGACGCATTTCGACCAAAGGTTCTTTTCCAAAGCTATATATATAAAACAATGCACACGTAAAATTGATCACGGTTCATGGAAACTGCTGAGTATATTGTCTATGCCTACTGATTATTGTGAACATAAAGACAGCACTTTTCAGATTGAGAAATGCTGTGGTTTCCAGCAGAAGATAGAAGTTCTGTGCAAACAGCCCCAAAGGCAGTCAAGAATCACTCACAAAGGGCTGGGTGGATTCCGGCATCATGTTCTGAAGTACCAAGATGGTGAAGAACGCACATGCCACCTGTGCTCCAAGTCAGGCACCATCCATCCTTATCCTCCAGAGCAGCAAGTGAGGATTCCCGGTCCGAGGACCCCTCGGGCAAGGCCAGCATGCATTTGGCTTCGGTAGGGGGTGTGCATCAGCTGTTGTCTGCCTTTCCACTGGAAGAGGAAACAAAAGGGGTGAGTCCATTGCTATTTGAGGCCTTGTTCCGGCAGTTTCTCTGTGACAGGGTTGAAGTCCCTCCACTTCTTAAGCATCACTGAAGAGAGGTCCCGAAAGATTTGTAGGGTGTGACTGCAAAAGACCAGGTCACCCTTACCCTGAGCCACTTTAAGGATAGTCTCTTTTTCCTGAAAAAACTCGGGTTAGAATGTCGGGGTTGTGTCCGGGTGACCTGCAATAGCCGCAGTACGATGGGCTTCATCTAGGATCAGGGGTCTTCCAAACTTCCGCGAATGGTCTGGAGTAAGTCTCTTGTGAAGGCCATGATGTCCTCCCCTTCCGCATCCCGAGGGACTTCCCGGATGCATATGTTATTCCTGCAGCTGCAGTTCTCCAAATCTTCCTGCTTAGCCTGGAGTTCGATCTGTTGGTCTTCCAAAGCAATTATGCGGCACCAGAGCATTTATCCATGGTGCGCTCGAGGTAGTCCACCCATGTGCTCACCTCTGTGATGTCTCTGCCTGTTTTTTATCATTTAGAAGACATTGCCTTGTGGGGACCTGGGTTCAGGTCCCCACAGTGCAATCAAGTCCCCACAGCGTGAGTGTGTTATCACACCCAAGTCCCCACAAGGATAGTAACACAAACCCACCCATACAATCACTCACACACTCACTTACACACATCCACATACATACCCATTCACACATCCATACAACCATTCACTCACCCATACAGCCAATCCCACAGACACTCACTGTTCCATACAGCCATTCACACACCAAATATCTTAACCTGGCACTCACTCATACAGCAACTCACACAACCATACAGCCACTTACATACCTAGTCACATACTCATACAGCCAGTCAGATGCCCACTCACTCACCCATACAGTCACTCAGATATCCACTCACCCACCCATACAGTTGCTCATACCACTGACCCATAGAGCCAACCCCCCACCCACTAACTCACCAATTCAGCCACTTACACAGGCACTAAGTCACTTATGCAGCTACTTGGACACCCACCTATACACCCATACAGCCACTCATACACACACTCGCATACCTATACAGTCACGCAGACATCCAATCACACACAGATACACACTGTCACACAGCAACTCACTTAAACTATGTTAAAAAAGGAATTACTCATTAGCAGTACACAAAGTATACCAATTTTCCTTTTATGATACCTTAGTATATACTTTTAACACACACAAATGTTGGATGATTTCATCAGAGATGCCATCAGTAATGTCATTTCAGATCTCATCAGTGATGCCATCTGTGATGTCACTGACCATGTCATAATTGATGTAATATGTGAGGTCAAATGCAGTGTATTGCAGGGGTGTATGCTATAGTTAGCTCAGGTAATTATAAATGCTGAATTTTACTGGTTTTGTGTGAGTGAAATGTGAGCCTAACTATTATGTTTGTGTAACCTTTGTTTTCCTTCAGTGAATAACTTATTTATACTTACCTGCATGGTAAAGGCAGAAGTGTGGTAAATGTATGCGATGCAAAAAATGTGTTGTTAGATACGGGGTCTCTAGTTGGCAGAGGTACACACTCTGTCCAAGTAGGGACCACAATCCTAGTCAGGGTAAGCTAGATACACAGTAACAGATAACCTGTGCTCACCCTCTTGTAGCTTGGCATAGAGCAGTCAAGCTCATGCAAAGAGGCAATGTATACATTTTTTGTGTAACACACACACAGTAGCACAATGAATACACCACAAAAATACTCCACACATGGTTAGAAAAATATTTGTATGAGTAAAACAAGACCAAAATGACAACAATCGAATACGTAGAGCCAGAGTTATTCATTTTTTAAAAATAAATCAAAAAGTGGCGCTTAGAAATCAGTACTGCTAAGAGGTTACTTTAGGGCGTGCTGGACTGGGGCAAATCCAAAGTTCAGGCTGACTGCGATGGAGGGCGAGCCAGCAACAGGACTCCAGCAGGTTCAGCTGAGAAAGTAGTTTGGATGGAGCAAGCGTCGATGTCGAAGTGTGGATGTGAGGAGTCGAGGAGAAGCCGCGTCGGCATCGATCCCGATGATGGAGGTGAAGCATTGACCCTGATCCATGCAATCGATTAAGGCTTTGGTGCCGAACCCCTTTACAATGCAGGCACTGCGTAGTCATTAACCTGTGCTGTTTGTCGTTGTCGAGCCATGCAATATGTCAAGGCGATTTCAGCAATCTGATCATGTGTCAGTGTCGAAGGGCACTCCATCGTTTCCGATCAGCAGAAAGTCATCACTGTATCGATTTTGATGGTTCTGGACAGCAGAAGTCATTTTTCTAAGGCCTGGGACTTGATTGGCACCACTTGGCAGGGCAGGACTCACAGATGGCAGAGTCCCAGTGCTGTTGATCTTTGATGACCCTGAGACTTCAAAACAGGGGGCAACCCAGCAAGCCCTTGGAGTCACTCTGAGTTCAAGTGAGATAGGTCCAGACCTTGTTCTCAGCAGGGCAGAAATTGGCAGGCATCAGGGCAGCTCAGCAAAGCAGAAAGCAGTTCCTTCAGAGCTGTAGTTGGGCAAAGTAGCAACCCTTGTAGCACAGCGGTCTTCACTCCGGCAGAGTTCTTCCCAAGTCCAGTAGTGCACTGATTTGGTAGGGTCAGGGCCCCAGTTCTTATACCCAAATGTGCCTTTGAAGTAGGGGGTGACTTCAAAGAAGCTCCTTGAAGTGCACAGGTCCCCTTTCATCCCAACCCTCTCTGCCAGGCTATCTGTGGGGGGTACTCACTCCTTTTTGTAGGGACAGGACACAGGTTATTCAGATGTAAGTGTGAGCTCCTCCTTCCCTGCCATTTCCAGAAGGGCTATCAGAAAGCAGATGAATGCAGATGAGTCCTCTGTCACACCCACTCTTCATGTGTTTGTGGATGGAATGCACAAAGTGTAGCTGTCCCCATTCCAGACCTGTATTAGAGATAGGCTGCAAGACACAAAGAGCAGTAAGAGTAGAGAAATGTCTACTTTCTAACAGTGCAAAACCAAAGGGGATGATGGACAGAGTGCTGAACATTGCAAACACTCACCCCCAGTCAACTGATCTGGGTTTAATCCATCATCATTCTTTAACTCACTTTGCCACCCCAGTTCAGACATGGCTATATGCAAATCAGTCTGACTCTGTGCCTCATGGGAACAGTCCAGCCTGAACTGCCAAGCCATGTCTTCCCTGGACCGGAAACAAGCATCCTGGGACCAGTTTCTGGCTAATCAGCCGTCATCAGCCAGACTAGCTTGAATCCAGTGGCAAAGTGAGCAAGGGACCCACGTCTGGGCATACCCTGCCAACTTAGGGCGAACAAAGCAATACCAAATGGGATGATGGATGGGATGATGGACGAAGTGTTGAACATTGCAAACACTCACCCCCAGTGAACTGATCTGGGTTTAATCCATCATCATTCTTTAGCTCACTCCGCCACCTCAGTTCAGACATGGCCATATGCAAATCAGTCTGACCCTGTGCCCCATGGGAACAGTCCAGCCCAAACGGCCAAGCCATGTCTTCCCTGGACCAGAAACAAGCATCCTGGGACCGGTTTCTGGCTAATCAGCCGTCATCAGCCAGGCTAGCTTGAATCCAGTGGCAAAGTGAGCAAGGGACCCACGTCTGGGCATACCCTGCCAACTTAGGGCGAACAAAGCAAAACCAAAGGGGATGATGGACGGAGTGTTGAACATTGCAAACACTCACTCCCCGTCAACTGATCTGGGTTTAATCCATCATCATTCTTTAGCTCACTCTGCCACCCCAGTTCAGACATGGCCATATGCAAATCAGTTTGAACCTGTGCCTCATGGGAACAGTCCAGTTGTGTTTGCATTTGTCACCCCGAGTGGGAAGGGTATGCCCAGACGTGGGTCCCGTGCTCTCCATGCCACTGAAATCAAGCTATCCTGGCTGAAGAGGGGTGAAACCCTGAAATCGGTCCTAGGATGCTTGTTTCCAGTCCAGGGAGGACCTGGTTTGGCAGTTCAGGCTGGGACTGTTCCCATGAGGCACAGGGTTAAGACTGATTTGCATATGGCTGGGTCCAAACTGGAACGGCATGGTGAGCAAAAAAACGATGGATTTAGGCCCAGATCTCTGTACTGGGGTGAATGTATGCCATTGTTCTGCATTCTGTCCATTAACTGTTGTTTTTGCATTTGTCAACCCGAGTGAGAAGGGTATGCCCAGACGTCGGTCCCGTGCTTTCCATGCCACTGGAATCAAACAATCATGGCTGAAGAAGGGTGAAACCCCGAAACCAGTCCTAGGATGCTTGTTTCCAGTCCAGGGAGGACCTGGCTTGGCAGTTCGGGCTGGACTGTTCCCATGAGGCACAGGGTCAAGACTGATTGGAATATGGCTGGGTTCAAACTGGAACGGCATGGTGAGCAAAAAAACGATGGATTTAGACCCAGCTCTCTGTACTGGGGTGAATGTATGACGTTGTTCTGCATTCTGTCCATCAACTGTTGTTTTTGAACTTTCTAACAGTGGCATTTCTAAAATAGTAATGCTAAGTCCAACTTTACCAGTAAAGAGGATTTATCATTACCATTCCAAATATATGAAACATGATGCAGCTATTCCTTTCCAATCAGGAATTACAGCTTAGAAGTGTTTTAATGAATTCCCAGTACTAGCCTATCAGAAGAGTAGGCCTGACAGTAAAAAATGAATGCACCTATTTGTCACTAACAGGACATGTAAAACTTAAAAGTACATATCCTACCTTTTAGTTCCACATTACCCTGCCCTTAGAGCTACCTAGGGACTACCTTATGGGTGACTTCTGTATAACAAAAGGGGAGTTTAAGGCTTGGCAAGTAGTTGTAAATGCCTGGTCAAAGTGGCATTAAATTGCACACACAGACCTTGCAATGGCAGGCTTCAGACAGGCTTGAAAAGCTGCTTGTGTGGCTGGCACAACCAGTGCTGCAGGCCCACTAGTAGCATTTAGATTACAGGCCCTGAGTATATAGTAAGCTACTTTACAAGGGACTTATAATAAGTAAACTAAATATACCAATCATGTCTCAATCATGTCACAATGTTTAGGGGAGAAGCACATGCACTTTAGCACTGGTTAGCATTGGTAAACTGCTCAAAGTCCTAAGGCCAACAAACAAATACAGAGAAAAGAGGAGCTATGCAGGCAAAAAGTTTGGGGGAAGAACACCTTCAGAATGACACGTTTACCCTGCATGGTAAAGGCATGCATGGTAAAAGCATGAGTTGTAACAGTGTACAACCAACTGGTCACTTCCAGGAGATTGCCGCCTCCACTTTCACCCAGTGAAAATCTTTCCAAAGAGGCCAGGTCTGATTTCTGTTTAGGATTATTTAGTTGTCCTTTCCTGACTTAGCAGGCGAGGGACCTAAAAAATATGATCAGTCAGTATAAGTGGCCTCCTACCATTCCATTCAAAACTAAGCACCCCCTGCTCCCAACCTTATATATTTCTATTCAATTGAATTACTCAATTGGATAAATATGCGAATAATGAAGAAACACTGGGCTAGTTTTTATTAGGTATGACATGAAATGGTGCTTGTTGAATGGCCAACATATTGTATTTGATCACTGTTGTGAATAAGGGCCGGCTTGATGACAGCAGAGTGGATCTAAGTTGGGTATGGGGGAATGAAGCACGTAAATAGTGAGAAGACTGTGAGTCATGGAGCTTTTCAGGGGTTTCAATCCATACTGAAATTAAGCCCCTTGTCTTTAAAAAAGAACTTTATTATACAATACTATTGGTATCCCTCCACCATGCCATTTAGTTTGTCTTCTCTGCTTGCTATTGCTACCTTTGGTGGATCAAATGCACAAAGGAAGTAATTTTATTATTGAATTTGAATGAAATGGAATCTCATGCCTCCCAATCTCCTGATGCCTTTACTTTTTTATCTATAAACATTATTTAGGCTTATAAATAGGCTCAGTTCAGGCAGTGATAAATATCCTTGACAAAGACACCCCAAAAATGGGTGCAATCCACTGAAGTGGGCAGACACAACCACCAAACCTCCACCATTGATAGAAATGTTTTATCCTTGGAACTAGGATATTTGACATTTAATTCCAGCTTTACCACTTTACAAAAATATGCTGGCTGTGGACTTAACTGAACTGTAAAAAGTCTTGGCAGGTTCCACAACACAGTAGCATTTCTTTGGTGAGAGTAGCCCCTGAATCTCACTATCCGAATCATTCACATCCAAGTTGTTGTTATGAACAAGGGGGAAACTACGAAATTGGAAGAAATGTTTTTTATTTATTCTGGCCTCCTGTTGCTCAAATTTGTGCAATAAATTCCTGACCATTTTTCTCGGCTCCTTGGTTTTTTTTTATTGGAAGAACTTAAACCTAACTAAACACTGGTAATAAGTATGTGATAAGAAAACATGACTGTTAGACCGGACACCTTTTAGAGTAGTCTTCCCCCAAACAGTTTGCCTACTCTCCTGTAGCTGAAATTTGTTTTGCTTGGCTTTAGGGTTCTGCACACTTTACCATTGCTAACCAGTGCTAAAGTGTGTTTCATCAGTCCTGAAACCATGGTAAAATTGGCCTACGTCTGATTGACACATTTAATTTGCTTCTAAGTCTTTAGTAAAGTGGTACTAAATGTACCCAGCGAATGTAATTTAAATGCTAGTAGTGGGCCTGAAACACTTATTGTGCCACCCACTTAAGTAGCCCTTTAGAATATGCCTCAGGCCTGCCATTGCAGCCTGCGTGCAGTTTTTTAAACTGTCATTTTCACTTGGCAAGAAAAACCTTTTACCAGGACTAAAATGTCTTTTTTTATATGCATGTCACCAATCAGGTAGGCTCAAACAGCCCATAGAGCAGGCTACATTGTATTTAAAAAGTTGGACATGTACCTTTAAGTTCTTCATGTCCTGATAGTGAAAAACCTCCAAACTCATATTTTTCTTATGGTGTGCTTTTACTTTATTACTGTTTGTGTGATGCATACATACTTTACACATTGCTTCTCAGTTAAACCTGACTGCTTTTGAGCCAAGCTACCAGAGGGTAAGCACAGGTTAATTTAGTGACTTTTGCGGTTGACCCTGACAGGGAGTGTGTTTGTTGCGTGAGAAGAGTTAGCCCCACCAGAACTAATAACCCAATTTCTTCAAAGACTGTAATAAAACAATAATTTGATTTCAGGTATGGAGGAGAGAATACCTAGTCTCAAAGTCTGCTCACTAAAATGTGTTGTAAAGAGAAAGTTATGGACCTTGAGACAAGGAGCTCTGCATTGGGGTGTTGGTACTTTTGCTTCACAAAATTGTTTGATCAAGGCCAAACCATATTTTTTCTATGCCTCTGTACCTTACATTTCCATTATGTGATAGAGCTGGCCAAGCTACACAAGGCGGCTCGAGCCAAACATGAGACAGATGCCTCGCTCTAGCTCATCTCAAGGTCCTCTTGGATCCCTGACCCTAAAATGGCCAAACCTTCATGTGGCTTCTGTCTGCCACCCATGTCAGCCACCTAAATGTCATAAACGAACCAGATGTCCTTTGGCCAGGGGCTTGTGTAATATCAGTGAATTATAATGTGAATAGTGAACCCACTACATTGAGGCAGAGCATCTGACAGAAAGAAGCCCCTTTTATGCAAATGTATGTTTGAGAATTCACTAACCTTTCAGTGCCAAATACAGGGTGAGTAAACAAAGCAAATATCCCTTCTACAAATTACTGACATGCATATTCTGGGCTTCATTGCCATAACTGCACATGCCCATTTGTGAGGGAGCAAAATTACTGCAATTGTTCGGGTATAGATCCCTAATCTAGAGATCAGGATCTGTCACTATTGTGGGGTGCCGAGACGGCCATGCTGCTGTTTTTCAACTTACAAGTGCATCCAACTCAAGATGAGTTCTCGAACAGTGGGGTCAGGTTTGCTGTATGTATGTATCTCACCACATCCTTAGTTTATAAAGATATGCAGCTATACTTGTGTCTTCTCCATATCTCATGTCCCTGCTATGTGCAGGACTGGTGCAGAGGAATGTACAAAGCTGTTAGGGAACAGAAAATTCCACTGCCATCCCGGCTGCAACTATTATTAGTGCAGCAGCTGCAGTGGCATGGGACCAAAAAAGTGTTTTGGTTGCACTTCAGTCCTTTTATGGCTGTCTTATACTGCCCACATGTGGAGAGAGGGGCTATGTTTCTTGTTTGCACTAAGGCCCATGGAATTCTAGTTACACCACTGTGGCCAATATTAAAGGCTCAATTTCCTTCACTTTGTGTAAGCTATTGTCAGTGAAATACTGAATTACATTTCTACCCCTAACTTAGATATGAACCTATAATCCAGCAAATACCCATGTTTGTATCTCATAAGGCACATACATGTCAATGCTGTTCCCAAATGTGAAATGGGCTAAAAGGATGGAGTCTGCTGACATCTAGAGGTGCCTATGCCTGAAGCAAAAAGAGTCATCAGATCGAATGCTTGCTAGCACAGCAGGAGTGACTACTGCATATCAACACCAATAGTGTTGTGGTGCAAGAATGTGGAAGACAAAATATTGAGGGGCAAAATATTGAACGGTAAGTGGATATAGGGAAGTTTAGATTTAATATTTCTAACTCCAGATTTAGGTATCTTGAAAATGTGGAGGTATAGAAAATCTAGACTTACTTACCGGTTGAAATTTTATTTTCAATTTTCTGTCCTCGATATTGTGTCCCATCGACATTGCGATTTCAATATTCAGGGGCACATCATACTTATGGCACCTTGCTGTAGTTCTATTATTTAAGTAGGACCTTCCATGAATATGAGTGCATAAATTGAACTTTTGTTCTCATCCTCATACTGCACAAGTCTGCCATCTCCCCGTGTGTGCAAGGTCTTCTTCCTCCTCTTGTGTGTAAATCTATTTAAACACTTTACTAAAACCAGGATATTGGCCATTGCCCTAAGAGGTCCTTTAATATATTGTTTTTGTTGGCACAGGACCAATATAATGGACTAAAGACACAGGAGCATGCCAGGCTGTCTGTCATCTGAAAAGCTAAGGGGCTTGGATGCCCATATCGGAGTCACCCAGAATGCACTGTTCAATCCACAGCTACAAAGACACCTTTCTTTTTGCCAGTGGAAGGCCTAGGTCAACTCAGCGGGAAAATCAAAGTTTGTGGTTTACCCCAAGTGAGGTTGGTGTCTCTAGATAGTTAGCAGGGCTGATCAGTGGATGTCGTAGCAATCAGGCATGCTAGGCTTCATCAGTCACTCATATCTTGTGGTTCTCTCCTCTGGGGTAGTGTTTTAATAAAAACAAGAAAATAATATAGTTTAAGTTAAGTGTGCAGAATTGATGTGTAGGCTTTGCTGAAAAAGAAATATATGTTTAAATGCAAAAATTGTGGTATGCAACCTTATTTACTTGTACTAGGCCTCAAATGGCTAAATCAAAATTGCCTTGTTGGCTGATTTGACTAGATGAGCTAAATGTGAAGATTTGTTTTTATTTCTTGACCTTCCCATGAACATATTTATCATAATAAATAATAGTTGCATAAATGTTTCCATATATTTTCACAAAATGTTTATACTCACACAGAGATCACTGTTAACAAATGATTAGAAATGAATCAGTAAGTGGGGTAATGAAGAGTTCATATATGAAGATTCAACATTCTTAAACAGAATAAATGATTGCTGTGCTAAATGTTTTTAATTTTGTTATATTGATGTTTCAACTTCTACATAGACAATTGTTGAATACGTGAATAAACTTGATATATTAAAAGGTTAGGAATGTAGATTATATTTAGGAAAGTACACGTGAATGGAAGAATGACATACTGAAATTTGGAATTGATACTACTTTGTTGCAAATTTAACATTGGTGTATGTGGACTATTGTTTTTATGTGAGGAGATGAGGTGTGATCCTGTTCCCAGGAGAGTATCAAAAGCTGATTGGTTGACTGGAGACAGAAGGAGCAACATGTTGCAAAGCTTCCTGAAATGTGTAGTCGATATTAATGAGTGTTTCTAGAGCAGGCCCAGACACTCTACCACACTCTTCTCTGGACTCTTGTCCAGACTCATTTACCCAGACCCAGAACTCATTCCATGCTGTTTGAGACTCTGAGTTTCTTGAACTTCTCTTTATGAAAAGTTATTTTTGGGATTATTTTTTTTATATATTAAACTGCCTTTAATGTTGAAACGTTATGATTTTCTTTCACTTTCTGACTGACACCTTTTTCCCTGATTCTTAGAATAGGGATTCTTTTTTTTATGGAACGAGTTAAATGCATTGCTATTATTGTATTGACTAATGTTGTTTTCTGTTCATATTTGATCATTGAGATTAATATGAATTAACTTGTGACCTTAATAAAAATGAATTAGTAAAAAGATTGGATTAATAAAATCCTTTAACTCATACCAAACTTTCATTATAGACTGAAAATAGATTAGTGTTAGGGATTATGTGATGTACTGCTACTGATCGTCTCTAAAACCTTGACCAAGATCCATCACAACAATACAGCGAGTGGCAGGGGTTAGTCCTGGTGCTAGTAAACCGAGACCTTTTAAACTGAAAACAATATCTGCTGCTCCAGCACCTCCTTAAATACAAGTAGACTTTGAAGATCTCTGGTTATATGTGCCTGCTTATCTTGACACAGCCCTGGCCAAATACTCCTCCTCCTAATAGATTTTCTATGATCAGCGACTGAAAGTCTGATACACATCACCATGGTTATCACACTATCTACAGAATCGTCACTCCACTTATCCTCTCATCTTATCACCATAGCAACAGTAAACTCCACTCATCCTCTCTAATAGTGTTTTTAACTTAAATTGTAAATACCTCTTGGCTTAAGACAGTATGATATGTGCCTTACACTACATGGCAAGGGAATTGTGGATGGTGTTTTTTCAGTCACATAAATGCTACAACTTGATACTCCATGACCAAATAAAGTTTGAATACAGTTGTGTTGTCACAAAGCCTTAACCCTTTGATCACTATCCAGTAGGTGGACCGTCATTGCAATTTAAACAGACAGAATCTCCTGTTCCAAATAGCACAAAGTGTTAGTAAGTTTAGACTACAGCAGAATCCTTTACTCCTCAATGTGAAATTTAATTTACTTAGAGATCTAATGGAGTCAGAAGATTTGCCAATCAGAACGCTCATAGAGATTGTTGTAACTTCTATTAGAACATTGGAATGTGGAGCACACTATTGAATACAATGGAGTGCTCCGTGCTTCTACGGGCCGGTAAAGGCCCGCGGAGCAGCATTCCAATGTTGCTACAAAGGCCTCTCGGAGCTTGAGGGGATTTAAACCCCCTCTTGCTTCAAGACGCCTTTGTTTTATTTGTTAGAACATTCTACCCTCTATTGGCAGAATGTTCTAATAGCCTTATAGCCCTTCGTAACTGGGCTATACCGGCTATTAAAGTCCCACTCCCTTGTTAAAGGCTCTGGCCTTCGGCTCAGGCTTTGATGCTGGCTATAAGGCTATAACATAATGCTGTGTTCCTCAACCCTAAAGCTTCTGGGTGAATAATGATTTGCCAGAAAACCAGGATTTGACTCTCCCAGTTTTTTCAGATGCTGCTAAGATTTCTCAAGGTGATTATGATGTCTCACAACAGCGTCAGCCAAAAGACCTTATTTAGCAGGTACATTACGCAAAAGGAAGTCACTTGTTATCTGTATCCTGCTATCCCTCAAAAGGTGCGTTAAAGCATGTCCTAATAGCTTTGATGCATGTCTTAGAGGGCGATATATATTGCCACAATATTCCCATAACAGCCCTTCACCTTCGTTCTGTGCCTTCTCTTTCAGTTCAGACCACATAACCATAACTGCATGCAGGCAATTATTTACTTTCTTAAAAGATTGTATTCTTCCCAACCCCACATGCAGTTGTCGCTTCCATTATACCAGTTTGCGAATATCATGATCGCATGTTTACCTGGACGAATGAATTATGTTTAAATCTACACACATGTGGTTGGCTGGCAAATATCTTCATCTGTGTTCCTTATTCACCATGGTGTTGCTTGTTTTATTCCAATCTTAAAATAATACTGCTTCCTGCATATTCTGTTAGCAAATATGATCTTTTGCCAAACACGGAGTTAAGCTAATACTGACTGGTGTGTTTTTTACACTAGCTTATAGGGTAAGAATGGAAATGATTTTTATAAAATGACATTTGTGAATCTGTATTAATTAGCCATGAAATATTCTACTGGATTTGAAGTTTGACATGCTGTACACATGTTATTAAAGTCTCACATCAGTAGCCTATATCACATTGCTCAGTACACTCATTTGTATTTTGAAATTGCTTAATGCATGCTAAAAATAGAGCAGCTAATGCAAATCATAGTCATTACACAACCCATTGCTATGGCATTGGGAGCTCAATAATTTATGCTGACTTTACACTCCAGTCAATCACAGTGCAATGTTTTTGTAATCTGCAGCAAATTATCCATTGGTTGTCTAATTTCAGCTGAAGTTAGAAAGGGCTTTTAAATTACTCGAAATGTCGATTAATAATAAAACTCTCAGGAACTCATTTTGATGCATGTGGTGAATCCAAGTAGGGTGCAAATGGTGCACACGGCTAATATGCAAATACAAGTGTTACTGCAATTTCCCACTCGTCCTTTTTTTTCTTTGCGTATGTTTCACTGGGTTTAACTTGGTAGAATTTCACCGGAGAAAAAAATTCTGGGTTTGCAGTCTGCAATGAGGGGAAGGGCATGCATTCAGGGCAATCTGTCACATTATCCCTTATTCTGAACATTAGAGCATTGAATTGTTAGGTAAAACTGCATCACAGGATTAACGAAAGGGGAGGTAGAGCTGTTTCCCTGGGCTATTTTTACCACCCGTAAATAGTATAAATACCTGAATATCAAAATGAGGCCCTTTGGTAATGATGAAATACCGCTTTGAATATAAGGGAGTGTGTATGGGATTAACACTGAGAGATTGTACAGGTTGACACCTAGCAATTTATAATAGTTGAGTTTCCTTGATACAGGGTAGCTCATGCAGTTAAGACGTCCAAGAGTAGTCATTTCAACTCCAGGGCAGCCTGAGTCCGCTAAAATCCTGATTTAAGTTTCATTCTAAATTAGGGATCCTTACATATAATTTGTCAAAAAACTAAGATTACATTGTGGGAACAAATGTGATTAATTAAAGTGCTCAATTTATAACAGTTCCCTACATTGCATACAATCCGATATTGATTTTATGAAAACTCCATTTATGACAACACCTAATCTGTCTGTGATTTGCCCTGCAGGATTAATGAGAATATACGGCTAATGAGATTATGTGGCTGGTGAAAGACCATTCTCAAGTGACAGGTGGCGGCTTCACAGTGAAGGTCAACCTTTCACCTTTAAGAGATCGAATGTTGACTGCATGGATATACGGAATATAGAAGGCTAGTGAGTTATGGATACATGTGAGGATGCGTCAGTGGTATAGTGTCTTGTGAATTAGAGATAAAAGGACCCTTTTGGTTACTGACGAACTCTGTAGAACTGTGACAAAAGTACGTGAGTGTGGGTAATTAAATTCATGAGGTAAAATGTTCAGTTAACTGTTACACGCTGATGAAAAAAGATGTGTAATACCAAGCTCTTTCTGTGTGGTGATCATTTACAAGTACCCAGGCTGGGGCAGAATGCTTCAGATGGTGACCAGATAGGGGATTACATAACCTCCATGACACAAAGAACCAAGAGAGTGCTCTCCCGTAGAGTTTGCTGCAGTCCAGAAAACTGTACCTCAGTTGAAGTAAAAATCGACAGTTGGCGTACTTGGAGTCAAAGTGACACCCAAGCCAGTGCCAGGCCTGTGAAGAAAGTGAAGTCCTTACAAATCATTTGTTTGTCGTTGACTAGAAATTTGCTGATAAAGTCAAGACAAGAAGTAATGCACCAAAATGTGAGATAGAGTTGTCATTCATACAGTACGACAACGCTAAAAGCAGTGACAATGAGGTACAGAAATTGCAGCAAGCCGCAACAGCCAGATGCAAGACAATGCCTTTAGAAGAAGCAGGTGAATGTAAAAAAACACTAACGGCAGTAGAAACACAATACAATGCTAAGACGTGAGAAGGATGAAGAACCATGCAAGAAACAAAGCTGCTACTCACTGCCAAAGAAGACAGTGCCTTGCAGCTGGAGAGTGGAAACGATGACCCAAATATCAGTGTGACGCTAGTACATGACAAGGGTGCCGGGAGAAGCGGGCAACAGAGGCAGCTGGAGCAAGAAGCAGAAAGATTCCCATGTTATGGTGTTGCTGCATTCCTGAAACCACCGCTTCTGTACAATACCGTCAAAAAGCAAAATATTGATGAAAGATGGCCTGCCTGGTTCAAAACTTTTGATGATTTAATTGATTCTCTGAAAGAAGCAAAAGATAAAAAGATCATTAAATACCTGAAGAATTTCGCAGTTGACAGAGTAAAAGAAGTGATAAGGGTATAACTACAGGGTGATGAAGTGATCCACCATCAAATCGAAGTGTAAAATGCTATCTTCAATTCAATCTCAAGTATGAAAGGTACATTTTAAGTCAGGAATGGCAAAGAGCTGGTGAAACAATGGATGGCTTTGTAGAAATATTTGATTAGCTCATATTGCATTGCAAGTTTAATGAGTTTAACGATGCAGAGGCTAAGCATCCCAGAATAATAGATAGTTGCCTCTCCTATTCCTTCAGACGAGGACTGTTGTAAGAGACACTCAGCTTGGAGTGAGTACTCATGCCAGCCAGAGTGGAGGAGAGAGCTGACAGACAGGCAGCTAACATGTAGGCTGGAAAGGAGCCAAAATGTATCAGCGCTGAGTATGAAAAGTATGTTGAAACACAAGTCAAAAGGCCATAAAGTAATGTCTCCAAAGAAAAGAAGTTGTGTTTCTGATGTGGATTTTCCTTTCCATATGGGGGTAGATGTCTCACCAAGGACAGGAATGTAAAGGCTGTGGGAAAGAGAACCATTTTGTTAGAGTCTGTAAAGCGAGGGAATGATCAATGGTGTCACCTCGAGAACACAAAATGTATGCCAGAAATTTCCAGACGCAACGTTCTATGCACGCCCACAAGGCCAAGTGGCAACATCAATTGAGGCAAGTAGAAAATGAACAATGTTGATTGCCATCAAAATCTTCACTAAAAGTTTGTCAACGTCATTGTCCGGCGATAGTGAAGAAGATGGGTGTGCAATGTCAATGTTGACTATTAGATGACGTGCACATGAAAGGTTAGCTTCTTGCAAGGAAGAATAGCTGTCAAAATGAGGCCGACAAGTGAAAGTGTGAAATTCATTTGGAGAAGAACACGCTGAATGTGAATGGGTGCTCCATACCTTTTATCTTAGACAGAGGCACATCAATAAACATTATGCCTGTAGAGAGATACAAAGAACTGTCTCCTGTGCACCGTTTAACTCAATTGAAACGGAAGTGTATACATGGGCTGCTTCAACGTCACTGCAAAGTCAAGGTTTATTCATGGCCACTGTGAAGCATCAAAATACAAAAGTGCAAGTGCCAATTCATTTCTTGCTAGGCACTTCATTGAGCACCTGTTTACTCAGTTTCAGTACTGCTGCTGACATGTGGCTGATTTCTGTGAACTACAATGCCAATTCCTTTCATGAGATAATGAATCAGTTTCTGTCTTTGTTCACGGATTAGGCAGGTTTAAGACCATGAAAGTGCAACTTCACTTAAATGAGGACATTCGTATTGTTGCTCAACGACATCGTCGAATTGCATTCTATTCACAAGACGCTGTTGAGAAAGAACTTGATACCTTATTAAAGTATGAAATGATTGAGTGATCCATTGGTCCAACGCCATGGGTATCACACATAGCGTTACTACTGTGAAAGGATAGCGGAGGAGCTGTGCGCATTTGCGTTGATATGCGCCAAGCAAACAAGGTGATTGAAAGAGAACGATATCAGGTCCGCACATTGCTGACATGATTATGCAGCTGAATAGAGCTAACGTCTTTTCCCTCCTTTGATTTAAACAAAGCTTACTTTAAATGCGGCATACCGTGAGTTTCAACAAACCAAACTCAAGTTCTTTGACCATGTCTTTTATGATGGAGTAATGACTCCAGACCTGAACAAAGTACAAACCTTGCCTTCCACTTCACCCCTACAATTTGTAACTATGCTGAGATCCTTCCTTGGTATGGCCAGTTACCGTTCAAGATGTATACGTGACTTTGCCACTGTAAGTGTCTTATTGAGAGACTTAACAAAACAAAATATTCCATTTAAATGGTCAAGTGAATGTGAAAAAGCTCCAAGAAAATCAGGCATGCAATTGAGATTGCAACTGAAATGGTATACTTTGATCCGAAATTGCAGCCAGAGGTTGTTGATGTGAGCCCAGTGTGGTTGGGTGCCATCCTTGCTCAGAAAAACTGAACATCCCAATGTCCACATTGTGGTTTATGTTAAGACAGAACGTGCATATTCATAACCTGAGAAAGAAAGCCACGCTGTTGTGTGGGCTTGTGAACATGTTCATGTCTTCCAGTATGGAAAATATTTCACAGTTGTCACTTGCCACCAGCATTACTTATCAATTTCGGCAATCCTTGATGCCCCCACGCTTTGAGAGGTGGGGGTTGCAATGCAGGAGTATGCTTATTTGATTGTGCATCATCCATAAACAGATCAAAACCCTGATGACTACTTCTCACATGTGCCAATACAGGAGAAAAATTAGAGGGTCCCTGAATGTGAAAATATTTGAGGAGAAGAAGGCTGGGAAGACAAGCTATATAACAACAAACACTTCTCCCATATCAGTAATTTAATGCAAGGTAATACATGTAAATGTAAATGTATGTGTCTTGTAAAGCGCACTGCTGCCCTGAGGCGTCGTGGCGCTGATACATCCAAGATAAAAATACAATTGTCCCACAGACCAATGGTTTTCAAATGTTATTATCAAAGTATAAATCATTTTTATAAATTAGTTTTTTAATATCACACATATACATCAAAAATATATACACCAACATATTTGAAAGAATCAATATTTAGCACATCGATCAGAGATGACAAATCCCATTTTGTTCCTGACAGACTCAATAGAACAGTAATGTAAGTGTGTGTGTAATAGAATTCTTGAGGTAGAATATTCAGTTAACCGTTATACTCTGAGGAATAAAGAAGTGTAATGCCAGGCTCCATGTGTGGCGTGATCATTTACAAGTAGGCTGGATTAGACCGCTACAAGTGGTATGTTTTTACAATTCATAGTAGTTGTCGTCATGATGCATCTGCACAGTGTTGTACCCTTATTCAGACACTCTAGTGTTGTGTTTCTACCTACTAATTGTATCATGTAAACATGTTAAAAAAATGACACTGTATTGCCTCTTGATATCAACGTTGAAAGCTTTTGCTTGCTTCACATCTGCTCCTTTATGAGCGACAATACTGAAGAATTAGAAGTAGAAATGGCAGCCAAGGACACATGCAGCCTCAGGAATGCATCAAAAGGTCAAAGTGAACTTCTAGATGGCACTCAAATAGGTTCTTTATTAGATGTGACAACAACATCATTGCAGAATAAATCCACAGAGACTCAGTTAAAAGTCAGAACAACTCGTAACAGGTTACTCTTTCCTAAGTGTAAGAGGAAGTTGCCAAGGATTGTGAAGCAACTCTTGTGGAGAAAGACCATGATGCAGCAGCATCAGACATTGAGTAACAGTTCCACAGCACCACAAAATTGTAAGCAGACATTCCATAGTAATTGATTTGACATTTGAGTTCACACACTACACTGATGAGGGACAAGGATTAAAAAAAAACAAATGTGCATTGTTATCGACAGGATAGCCAGTACCCAAGAGATAATATGCAACAGTAGGGGCAGTGACAATAGTAAGCATGAAAGTATGCAGACATTCATTGTAGAATGCTGTCAAACCAATGTTCAGGTTGTGTCTACAATAGATGCGTGGTCAGTCAATAGGACTACTGCTGATGAAGAGTCAGGTGCTACCAAACATTCATCAGTCAATTATATGATGTTGTTCTGCTCCTGCTACTAAACATACATGCTATCATGTGCCTAAAAACCCTGGGCACTAACACCTGTAAAAAGCATCTACACCAGTTATTCAATTTCTCCTTCATATATAATTTATAAATTGTTTTGTATCATACAGTACCAGTACAGGTATTTCATTTTTATTTTCAGTGTTGCACTTCATGTGAATGGGGTTTTCACTGTGTTTTTTTCTTTGAAATATATTATCAATAGAAAAATATGGGCCTGATTCAGAGTTTGGCGGGTGGGTTCTCCATCTCAAAAGTGACAGATAACCTTACTGCCTTACTAAAACGGCTTTATTATATAATGCACTTGTAATAAGGGGGACAGGATATCGGTCAATTTATGACAAAGTATCTGTCCGCCTAACTCTAAATCAGACCCTATGGTTTACAACGCACAAGCACTGATTACATATATATTGTAACAATGTTGCTTATACAAGCAATAAATTCAAGCTATTCTTCATACAATATGCGGTATAACAAGAGGAGCGTAATCCTTAAACACAGATGTTTGAAGGTCGGAAACTACACATTTTTTAAAGCAAATTAAAGCTACTAATATAAATTGCGGTTAATCTAGCATACACTTCTTAAACAAATGAACTGGGAGAAAAGGACAATCAGAGAATAAAGGGGTCCAATTTAAGATATACAGTTCAGATGCGAAGAGTCCTGGAGGGTTGTTTGTGACCTGAGGGTCTAGATAACAGAGCAAAATCCAGGTAATAGTTGGCAAGTGAGAGCAAAACAACATGTGATAAGGCGTAAAATAAAGTGATAGAAGTAAAGTTTAAGGAGTAAGATAAAGCGGAAAAGGAGGGGCACTAGTAGGTATAGAGACTAGACACATGTATCAGTGGGTAAATTCCAAGGAGATCTTAGAGCATATAAGTACAGGTGCATTCCAGGTAGTATGCTCCACTCTATCCAAGAGTTCAGCCCAGAGTTTTGAAAGGTGGTAATATCAGTTCTAAATATCTCTCATATTTGTACACATGCGAGAAGAGAAAGGCGTACAGCAGTATAGGGGTGAGAAATAGGGAATCACAGTGGTTTGGAGCTGGCGAAGTAGTTATCAAGGAAGTTCCAGATAGATGTATTGTGCATAAGCCAATGGGAGTTTGTAATGAGGTGTTAACTGCCTCTCTCAGAAAATAGATCAAGTATAGCCAGGGGTAGAAGGAGGTGGTGGCTGTGTTCTTCCAGTTAGTTAAAATAGATTTGCATGCAGCAGTAAGAAAGACATCAATTAATTGACTGTTGTTGCAGAATCTGATGTTCGGATCTAAAAATCCCTTGAGTAGTGTTAAAAAAGTATGTTCTAGAAGGACTCCGCAGATAGAGTGAATAAAGCTAAATACTGAATCTGAGAATGGACCGACCATTCTGGCTCTACAGTAAAACAGAAGGTAATGGAGATCTCCTTTGGGTCATTACAGTTCCAGCAACCTGGAGTCTCTCTTAGGGAAAGTTTGTGGAGGCATGTCAGGGTCAGAAGGTCCTGTGTAATAACCAGAATTTTGTCTGTGCAAGGGAGGGGGATATTTTATATGAGACCACTGATCTCCATTTCTGGTGCCAAGATTGTGACATAATCGTTTCATTGAGATCCCATTTAGTTTGGAGTTTTGAAGATGTTTTGGAGGACTACGGTTGTATAATATGGTAGAGGTTGGAGGTCTGGTGTCTAGATTTATTAAAGGATAGGCTGATCCTGATGATGGAAGGGTCATGGTTTGAAATCTTTAGTTTAGATGGAACAACCTTAAGTTTCAAAAAATCGATGTTTTGCAGGGTGAAGCGCTTTTTTAATTCTTTAAAGGATAGCAGGTTTTGGGAGGGCCCTGGGTCTTTCAGGAAGTGAATGCCCTTAGAAGCTCAGTGAGACCAACAGACTGGGCAGCCTTGTATTCTAATTTTAGAGTTGTTCCAAAGGGAGGTCATATTCGAGTTAGAGATCGTGATTTCTTGGTTTCTATCAATTTTCAAGAGGGCACTTTTGGTATTGTAGAAAATATATTTACCCGAGGACGGAGTTTCGGATTCCTGGATAGACGAGAGATAGGGTGGATCTCGCCTAGAAGCTCCTTTTCTACCACTAGCCATGTGGGAGTATAGTCCGGAGATTGAGTGAACCAAAGTGAGCCCTGTCTGGACAGGAAGGAGGTTTGATAGTTCTTGAAATCCGCTAGATCGAAATTGCCGAGATGAACTGGGAGGCATAGTTTTTTAATTGAGATTCTTGGTCTTTCATTTTACCTAAAAATGAGTTTATTAGTTTGTCAATCTTTTGTAGAAATGCCTCTAATAGAGTTAAAGGAAGCATATTTGCAAGGTAAATGACTATGGGGTGATCATCATTTTGATGGTCTCAACTCGCCCACACCACGTCAGGAATTTAGGGTTCCAGCCTAGAGAAGGGTTTCTACCTTTCTTAAATTATGTGCCTCATTATGTTTCAGGGATTCCAATAAATCAGAGTTGAACTCCAAACCCAAATATTTTGCAAATTTTGGTTGCCTGGTAAGACCTGTTTTGGCAAACAGGGCCCTGGAACAGAGGATATTGAGAGGAAGTATTTTAGATTTGTCTTTATTAAGTTTTTAGCTAGAGACTTGGGCGTATTCTTCAAATGGTTTGGAGTAGGGCGGGGATAGATTGGGTAGCCATTCCACACATTGCTAAGCATCAGCATCGGCCACAACTTTCACTTTGAAATTATTGAAGGCGATACCATGAATGTGGGGATTAGATCTGATCTTGTGTAGTAAGAGTTCAAGGGTTTGGATGAATAATGAGGGGGGAGGGGACAGCCTTGCCTCGTGCCTCTTTGTAGATTAAATGTAGAGGAAAGCAAACCACCAGACCTGACCCTAACTGACAGACCACTATACAGGGCCATGATCATTTGGGTGAAGGAATCTCCTAAATAAAATTTCTTAAGAGCTTCACAGACAACAAATCCATGAGACTCTATCAAGTGCTTTTTCAGCATCGAGGGAAACTGCTACCATTTCAGAGGGGACAAATTTAGCCTTTTTCAATAATATGGCAAAGAAGCCGGGTGTTATCATTGGATAGCACCCAAAATTCAACTTGCCTTAATTTTTGACCCACTGGTTGAAGGCAATGACAGCGGAGATGACAGAGCGGAACTGTACCTAGAGGATGGTATAGAGAAGGTATAGAAATGTTTAGGGCCATGCAGTACAGCAAGATAGTTATGAAGTCCCTTTGCAAGCACAATCTGTGCAGCTGAGAGATAGCGGCAGTGTAGCAATCAAGAGTGTAAATACGTGCTGCAGGGAGCACTGGAAGCGTGCTGTTGCCTGCTAATTGATTTCAGCAGTAAATTTCCCCATTTACTAGCGATGATGGATGTAAAGTCAATACTCCAATTTTTTGCCCATTAACTGCTTCCATCTTTCTTTGAGGAAATTTTGCACCAAACAACGTTTCTGAGTGAGCAAGGAGGCACACTGGCAGCTCATTCTAGGGTGCACCTTTGAACTCCCACTTCACTTGTGGAGCTGAAAGAAATATTCCCATAAGCAATTACACTGCTTATTGGAATATTGCACAAACCAGTAGAATGGTCTCTCTTATCTAGTTGTACTGCTTTGGTAACACCAAGCTTCCCATCTGTCATGACCTGAGAACAATTTTTGATTCTGCAGCTTCTGCTGCATTTCAATGATAGCTCTTCAATATTGCCATGCCACCATTCAAACCACAACAGATTGCTTAAAATACAGCCTCTCTTGGGGCAATTGTCTATTACGTTTCCAGAGATGTATACTGTAGTGAAGAATTTAGCAGTTAATGAGTCATTGATGCTGTACGAAGGGTGGCTGCTCTCCAGTCAGTATGTACAATGTCAAAGTGCTTGTTATGCCATCAAGCTGTACATCTTGTGTGAGAGCTCCATTGTTCACACAGCCTGAGAGTGGATACTGAGAAAGTCTCTAGTATATATTCTACAGCTTGCCCTTCCACATGAGGAATTACTGAAAAGATTGTATGGGAGCTTGTGCAATAACTCATTTTTAAAGCTTTTAACCTGTATTTGGAAAAGTTCAGAACAATGTCCAACTATTCTGTGAGATGTACAATGCTGGCACAGGGTCTTGCAGTTCAAATCAAAGTCACCACAAAGGGTTTCCTAAAGAACTTGATTTTAAAATGGGGTCACTATGTATAAGTGCACAAGACCAATTGTAAATTTTATTTTAATAAGTACATGGATTGAGTTGACAAAACTGACCAGCTACTGCAACCATTTGATGTAAAACAAAAAATCCACCCATCGTACAAGAAGTCACATCATCATGAAAGACTGATGACTTTCCTTGACTTGCAGTTAACGTCTACTTCACCTTTTGTGGGGGATATTACAAGATCAAAGGATCAGCACTTAGCCAACCATATTTCTGTATTAGGAAAAAAGAGCCAACCATATCACAGTTGAAGAGTTCGTATTCAGCAGAATTCTTTACTGCTTTCTCCAGTGCCCATCTCAGCTAGGTCTGTGCTTTCCAACTTGCTTCCCTTTATACAACACAAACAGACCAAAGTGAAGCAGTCACATTAGGAGATAGTATTTCACTTTTGATGGCCATGCACAGATACATACTTGTCATTAGATGCATGACACAGTTGGAGTTGGACGAATGTGTTATTAAATGGAAAATTGAATTCTCCCCCCAAAAAACAATTAAATTAGTACTCTCCTCATCTTGACTGATCCCCTCTGCTTTTATATCAGATCGTCAAATATAGAACTGACCCCAAAAGAATGTAACAACAATATTGGACCAAATCCTGCCCGATACATTGCCTTGGCATCATCTTGTCACAGAAATAAAAGAAAGCCTTAAAAATCTTTATAATTCTTTGTAGTGCCCCAACAGACATCTTGGCTAAAGGAGGCCCCTTTTTTATTCTTACGCTAACACATATTTGCCCAGGGCTGAAAATCACGAGTATAGCTGTAATTACTATTTACCCTCAAATTACTCCAAGGTGCATTTCATGTGCAAGGGGGAAAACCCAGTAAAAATAGATTCTTGTGGATTTTGGGGCAGAAATCCACAAAAATCTACATTGTGTTCTCCAGTTGAATAGAAAAAACTCATAACAGCTGTTATTTATCAGATATGATGAATACCTATCAGAGGGGTATTGGTTTTTATTGGCTCCCACAAATAATTCATCCCCCGTTGGACTTCTTGTAATGAGGACCTTAACAGTCCCTCACCATCTAAATGTTGTAATTGAAAATTAAGAAAGTAGGAATGGATGGGCTCAATTCACATACAAAAACACATGCTCAAAGAGCAGCATTCAAAGAAAGGCCAAACATGTCATACTCTTGTGTCTGAGATGGCATAGCTGCATGTATCCCCATAAGTAGCTGCCATGCTAAAAATGTCTACCCATCCCGCAAAATAACCAAGCAAGCAGGCACACCAATCTAATCAACTCAACAAAGCACTGAACACAGTTAACAAACTGGAAAGAACACCCTCTCATACTATCCAACCTAAGGTGGCTAAACCAAGACCTGACCAATTTTCATAAGGATAATTTCCATATTAAAAAAACTCTATGAAATAGTTGTCACATCTTTAAAAAAAACATTCATGACTTACATATGTTCTATCTACTTGCCTAAGAATGAACTTTAGACAGCTCCCATAGTGCGTAATCTTTGTTCCTCACAGATTTGAGAATGAGGACCAGATTTACTAAGCCTTTGCACAAGGCGACTCAAGGCAATGCAAAGGCTTAAGTAAGCTTTACAAAGCCATGAAAGAGGTGATTTGTGCTGCCTTGCATGACTTTTTAAAGAAATGTAACACAACACAGCAGCTTGCACTGCCCTGCATAACATTTTGTAGTGGTAGCCATTCTATGCGTGGAGCAGGGGTGTTCCCATGCATCCACCCATGGAATTTGTTGTAATCACAAAGGGCCCAATTGTGATGTCGGTGGGACCGCTACCGACAGGCCGTCGGTGGCAGTCTCACCGACCACCTGCATAGAGGTCCGACCGCCTCATTGCAAAGCTGTCGGTTGGTCTGCATTGGGTGGAGGGACTGACCCATGCCTCTGACAGGCTCAAGGAGCACGTCGGATCATCGGCCTAACCATAATGCTACAATGGGGGCGGGACTTGCTGAGGCACCTCCATTGGGATTATGATATCCCTCTTCCTTCAGCCTTTCCATGGCGGAGCAAAACCCATGGAAAGGCAGATGGAATAGGACCTCGCCCCATGGGCCTCCTTGATGGGCCCAGGGGAGCACTTATTGCGCCCCCGAACGTCCATGCCAGACACCTTGCCATGCACCATTTTTCAGGCACCATGTGGTGCTTGGCACACGGTGCATGGATGTTTGAAAACTGCCCTTTTCCACTGCAGCTTGTCCTGCGGCCCTTTTCTAGGGCAGTATCACAAGCCGCAGTGGAAAAAAGCAGTTTTCTCACCGTCTGCATGGCAGTCGTATTGAAATCAGGCAGGTGGAACTACCGACATGTAGTCGGTTGGACACCTCCTCGATACGATGGAGGTCGGATGCTCGTCCAACCGCCATCGTAATAAAGCCCTCAATCTGAGATTACGCCAAAAAGGTACACAACCCTGGCCATGGCATATTGAGGAGAAACATGTAGACTTCTCCTTTTTATTTCCTCTTTCTATGTGTTCTGCATCACACATAGAAAGGAGAAGTTGCCTCCTGGTTGGTTTTGTGCAGGAAGTAATCCCTTCCTACACAAAATAATTCAGCCCTTAATGAAGGCACCTTTGCACCACTGTGCAAGGATGTCCTCATTGGTGCTAGGCATCTTCAAGTGCACCAGCAGAGGTAAAGAGTTGAAGAGCTCCATATCTTAGTAGACATGGCACTCTGCAGCTCTCTCCCATTGACACAACACAGTGATCTTGCTTGCTTTCTGGTGTTGAGAGAACCTTTGTTAATTATGCCTGCAATCTATACCCAGGCCCTGTATGTTTACAAACCCTAAGAAATATAGAAATGTCAAAATTGGAAATGTTTGTAAATGGGGCAAAACAAATTGAAATTAAATTCACTATATGTGTTTCCAAGAAAATTCTATTTGAGTTTTTTTGAGCTGTACTAACATCTTCGTAATATAGGGCATTGAGGGACAGATTTACTAAACTGTTACCCATTGCTGTGCAGCAGCCAAAAATGCTGTGCTGTGTTGCATGACAGGGAGGGAGCAGGAAAGCTCCATATCTACAGAGATATGGCACTCTCCTCCTCTCTCCCTAGCGCTGGCACAGAATTTACTGCCGGGTGCTATGCACACACATTTGTGCCACAGTGCAAGGGTGTGTGTGAGAGTCCAGCATAGGTTTTGTACTGGAAGTGTACCCTTCCAGCGCAAAATACTATGCTAGACCACATCTATAACTTTTACTACTTTGTGTGTGTGTGCTGTATTATGCAGCTCACATGCAAAGTCAGAAAAGAAACGAGAAATGAAAGCGTTATCCTTTTAACGCCTGGTTTCAAAAGACGTTAATTATTTATGCAAAATCCTGTCTCACATTTTAGGTAGATACAATTTTGTACCAAAAATGGTGACGAACTGCGTGGGAAAGCCCACAAAAAGCTCCCTTGATACTAAGTAATGTGTTACTTCTAGTCAAAAAAGAAAATAATAAAAAAAACATTTTGACCGGGTTTAGGTCAATTTTATGACGCAAACCCAGCGAAAATGTTCACAAAGCACCCACATAGTGTCTACGTAAATTGAAGGATGCAGTAAGACATTTCCAATCCGTGAAAATATGCATACAACAATATTATTGGGATATGCATAAAGATGATATTACATTTCTATAGGTTAAATATTTGAACAGTATAAATGTGCACCACAAAGAGTTTTGTCAAGAGAAGACAGAGTACTGAGGCTAAGGAAAAAAATGTGGATGTTTCAACTGGATATTGTTAAACATCCCTTAATAAGAAATAGGCTTAATCCTCTCTTCATCTTGTTTCTTCTAGCACCATATCATACCATGTAATAGTTTTGTTCATAGTAACCACCCATTTAACTCATATTTTTATAGTTGTGACATTTATTTTCCAAAACAAAACTGCTTTGGGGGAATTAGGTTATTAGCTGTGTGGCTGCACAAGTAATAGGCCCACAATCACCAAACATCCCATTATAGCGCTAGACTCTCTAAGGGTAGCAAGGCAAAGCAGTCTAAGGCCTACTCAGAGGGGGTGGTGTGGGCTAATAATCACCATTCACTGGCATTCCATAATAACACTCAATAAATGATTGGCTAGTCAGTATTTTTTCTTAAGGAAATGGAGAAGTACATTTATTACATACACACTACTAAATAGTATATAATACAATTTTATAAATATGTACATTGGCAGAAGTAAAGTACCATATCTGACATTGTCTAATCACCTTTGACTCCCAAAAGGGTAAGACAAACATATCAAGTGAGTCTATTGGTTTTGTCCAGGTTTAAGAGCAACAAACCACAGATTAATATCATCATCTTGTGCTAAAATGCAAATACCAAAAATAATAAACATGCAAGAATGCACCTAATAATCATTGTCATCTTTATGGGTAACTAATAAAGCATTTCTAGTGAGAAAAATCTGTGTTTGTATATTTTTATACATTTTGAACAATCAAACTGCAATTATAAAAGCAGTCCCTAGAGAGTATCACATTGTAATTACATTGCATTGCAACCATACACTTGCCCCTAGAGGGCGCATCAAGACATGTATTGGTTTTAACCCCTTCGATGCTCATGACGGAATGGTTCCATCATGAGCATCGGTGCCCCTGTGCTCATGACGGAACCATTCCGTCATGAGGCCAGGGGCACGAAATCCCTCTGCTGCAGACAGCAGAGGGGTTTCTATTTAATCCATGTGACCTTGGGAGCTGGGGAAGAGCTTCCCCAGCTCCTGAGGCCCCCTCCCTAGTTTCTGTGCCATGAAGATCAGCGCACACTTTCTATGTGCTCAGGGGGCTATCTCAGCCCCCCGGGCATGTAAAAAGACGGGAGAGGTATCATTGGAAAGGGAGAATCTCTCCTTTCCAATGGTACCCCTCCCCAGTGGATCCCTGCTAGGGGATCGCCCCAGAAGGGCCAAGCCCACTAAACACCAGGGATTTTTTTTTGCACCTTTTTTTAGGGTGGGGGCTGCCCGAAACGGGCACACCAATGCCCCCACCCCCGCCAACATCACAGCCTTTCTGCCCCCCTGGGGGGGCAGAAAGCCCACTTGACACCAGGGATTTGTTATTGCGCAAATTTTTTAGGGTGGGGCTGCCCGAAACGCGCACGCCAATGCCCCCACCCCCGCCACCATCACAGTCTTTCTGCCCTGGGCAGTAGCCCCCAATCTACCTCCCCGGGGGGGGCAAATAGTCCACTAGACGCCAGGGATATTTTGGGGCGAATCTGAATTAGGGTGGGGGCTGCCCAAAATGGGCATGCCAAAGCCCTCACCCCTCCCCCACAAAAAATACAGGCTTTCTTTCCTCCATGGGGGGCAGATGGGGGCATTTGCCCTCAATCTGCACCCCGGGGGGGCAAAAAGCCCAGTAGATGCCAGGGATTTTTTGGGCAAAGTTTAATTAGGGTGGGGGCATTGGCATGCCTGTTTTGGGCAGCCCCCACTCTAATAAAAATGTACCCAAAAAACTCCCTGGCGTCTTGTGGACTTTTATCCCCCCCTGGGGGGCAGATGGGGGCATTACAAGGGCAGTTGCCTGGGTTTTTGGCATTTCTGAAAACTAGACACCTGGGGGATTCCAGGGAGGTATGGCTTGCGTGGATCCCCCAATGTTTCCTTACCCAGAATCCCCTGCAAACCTCAATTTTAGTTGAAAAAAATCACTTTTTTCACACATTTTTGTGTGGGAAAGTTGTGTCATCACCGGGCTGACACGAATTTCCTACCACCCAGCGTTCCCCCGGGTCTCCCGATAAAAATGGTGCCTCACTCGTGTGGGAGGCCCAAGTACCCGCAACAGGCAGGGGCCCAAAACGTATTGAGGTTACATCAAAATTGCCTATCATCAAACATCCTGGTTTTGCAAGGAGGGGTCACCTGGGTTTTTGGCCCCGTGCTCGGCGGCCATCTAGGGAAACCTACCAAACCCACACATTCTTGAAAACTAGACACCTGGGGAATTCCAGAGTGGTATGGCATACGATTGAGGCACCATTTTTATCGGGAGACCCGGGAACGCTGGGTGGTAGGAAATTTGTGTCAACCACAGAAATGTGGGCAAAATGTGTTTTTTTTTTACAATTTTTTAAGTTTGCAAGGGATTCTGGGTAACAGAACCTGGTGGGAGGCAGTCAAGTCACCCCATCCGGGATTCCCCTGGGTGTCTACTTTTCAAAAATGTATAGGTTTGCTAGGTTTTCCCTAGGTGCCGGCAGCGTTTTGGTTAAAAAACTACAGCTAGGCACTTTGCCAAAAAAGGGCCATTTTTCACGGCGAATTGCCTTTTGCGCCATTTCCTGTTGCGGGCACTAGGCAGACCCACACAAGTGAGGTACCATTTTTCTCTGAAGACTTTGAGGAACGTGGGGTGGGTGGAAATTTGTGCATCCACTCATATTCCAGAACGTTCCACCACAGAAATGTGGGGCAAATGTTTTTTTTGGACAATTTTTTAGGTTTGCAAGGAATTCTGGGTAAGAGAACCTGGTGGGAGGCAGTCCAGTCACCCCAACCTAGATTCCCCTGGGTGTCTAGTTTTAAAAAATGAATAGGTTTGCTAGGCTTCCCTAGGTGCTGGCAGAGCTATGGTTCAAAAACTATAGCTGGCACTTTGCCCAAAAAGGGTCATTTTTCACTGCGAAACTGAGGTGTGTCCACGTTGCGTTTTGTGCCGTTTCCTGTCGCGGGCACTAGGGCCAACCGACACAAGTGAGGTACCATTTTTCTCAGAAGCCTTTGGGGAATGAGTGGTGGGTGGAAATTTGTGGATCCACGCAGAATCCACAACCAGAAAGGTCCAGTGGATGTTACGGTATATTACTTTCAAAGAGTTGTCATAATTAGAAGAAGTTACAGGTGAAAATGTCGACACTAAAGGCCGTTTTTTTCAACTAATTTTCAATTTCTCCTATGTTTAACTGTTCGTTTCTATAAAGAAACCTTGAAGGATCTACACAAATGACCCCTTGCTGAATTCAGAATGTTGTCTACATTTCTAAAATGTATAGCTTTCCAGGATCCATTATAGCTTTTATACCCATTTCTACCATTAACTGGAAGGAGGTTGAAAGCACAAAAAATAGCAGAAATAAGCTATATCCCAGAAAAATGCCAAAACTGTGTAAAAAATGTTGGTTTTCTGACAAAAGTCTGTCATTCCCTAAAAGCTGGGAAAATGGTGATTTCAGCCCCACAACCCCTTTTTTGATACCATTTGCAGGGAAAAACCCAGACGCCGCTTTCATTTGCAGCCCTTTTTTCCCATTTTTCCCCCAAAAAACAAAATTTAGCTGTATTTTGGGTAATTTCTGTGACCCCTCCAGGGGAATCCACAAACTCTGGGTACCTTTAGAATCCCCATGATGTTGGAAGAAAAGGACGCAAATTTGGCGTGGATACCTTATGTGGTCAAAAAGTTACAGGGGCCTAAAGGCGCTCTACCTCAAATAGCCAAAAAAAAGGCTTAGCACAGGGGTAGCAACGAAGGGGTTAACCACCTTCAGGCCTTTCAGACCAAAATGACTGTAAGCATACACAGGACCCCTAAAAGGTGTAACACTCCCAGCTGAAGAGTAGAAGCCGCACTTTGCTGTACCGTTTCTTCCTTATCCCAACGGTTGTGCTCAGCAATTCCTGCACCTGCCATTGTTAGGTGCAACTGCAGACGCAGAACAGAAATAAAGGATGTTTGGAATGGTGCACCATTAGCGTCTCTTGTCCAACGTTGTAAAGATAATGAGTCCGGCAATATGTCCGTTTTTGTCTTCAAATCAATTTAAGCGAATAGCATCATCCAGCCAACACGTTTCATTGAGATTGTCCCTTGAACTTCGTCAGTGCTATTGAGATTAGACTTTTAATAGGATAGCCAATGGAGCCACAAGCCTAAGTATAAGGGCAGCTGAGTCGGAAAACAGCGTCCTGTAGGTATTATATCATGCGTGAACTGCGCATGCGCACTTCACGGAAGACGTAATACCTACAGGGAAGCGAGGAGTAGGACCCGCGAAGAAGGGAGACATGCGGCGAGGAGCAGGGAAGGCAGAAGATAAGGTAAGTGGTGTTTTTTTAAAATTGTTATATTGCTTTGTGTGGTGTGATGGTCCCGGGGCGGAGTGGAGCTCCGCGTAGTTCCGCGTAGTTCCACTGAGGTTTTATTTTACTCCGTTAAACTATGTGGAGCACCACTGCGTATACTCTGCCCAGGGTTAGGCGATGCAGCGGTTTCTTACTGTGCGGGTCGGTGATGCATTGGTTTCTTCCTGGCGTTCTTGCAGGCGTGGCATCCAGATGCGATTCGTGAGGATCTGGGATGCGTCAGTTCTTGCAGACGCGGTTCCACGATTAGTTGGTTCTTGCAGCAGCACCGTCAGGCCGGCGTTGAAATTCGTGTAGTGATATTGGCCTCCGTAGATCAGTACACTCGATGCGGTGTGTGATTTTCTCAAGCCACGACCAGGTGCTGTGTCGGTTTCTTCGGCGATGCATCGGAAACAGGTGCGGATGTGTCGTGCTTCTCTTAATTGCGTATCTTTTCCAGCTTTCAACAGCAGGAACAACCTTCAAATGCCCAGAACAGCAGGAGGCACCTCGGCAGGTCAGAACTCCCAGCAAGGAACTTCAGGGGAGCTGGAGGTGAAGCCTTTGTGTTTCTGGGACTTCAGAACAGGAAGCAAGCTCTACTTCAAGCCCTTGGAAATCTTCCTCAAGCAGGGACACAACACACAGCAAAGTCATTGTCCTTTCCGTGGCAGAAACAGCCACTGCAGGCCAACCCCAGATAGCACACAGCAAGAGGGCAGTACTTCTCCTCAGTTTCTCCAGCTCTTCTCCTCGGCAAAGGTTCCTCTTGAATTCCAGAAGTAATCTAAAGGTCTGGGCCCCACTCTTTATAGTACAAAATCCTTTGTTCTCTGGAGGCAGAGAGTGTCTTTGCCCAGCCACAACCAGTTTTGTCCTCAGTGGAGCAGCTGCCGGGCAGGAGGTGGAGACAGCATTGTCTAAGACAGACCAGAAAAAAATCTCCTCCCCCTACTCTGAATGCAGCCCAGGTCAATTCAGCCCAGCCCTGAGTCACCCTGGAAAGGCAGGACACACCTCACCCCGTCAAGTGGCGGTCTGAACAGAATGCACATCCCCAGCCCCTGTTACTCCACAGCCAGACAGTCAATACACAAACCTAGCAGAGGCACACTGGATGGCTAAGCAAGAAAATACCTACTTTCTAAAAGTGGTATTTTAAAAACCCAAAATGTAAAAATCATTTTTACAAAAGATGCATCTTTAGATTCTGAGTTCAGGCGTACTAAACTCCATTTTCCTATCTTGTTCCCATGGCAGTTATGTGTATAAGATGTTATAAGCAAACTCCCCATTATATCCTATAGACAGGCAGCCTTTCAATAGTGAAAAACGAAATTGCCAGTATTTCACTATCAGGGCATGCCACACACATCAGGACATGTCCTACCTTTCACATTAACTGCACCCTGCCCACAAGGGTACCTTGGGCCTACCTTAGGGTAGACTCACATGTAAGAAAAGGTAAGGTTAGGGTCTGGCAAGTGGGTGCACGTGCCAGGTCGGCATGGCAGTACCAAACTGCGCACAGACACTGCAGTGGCAGGCCTGAGTTACATCTACAGGCTGCTCATGTGAGTGGCATAATCAGTGCTACAAGCCCACTAGCAGCATTTGGTTTACAGGCCAGGGGCACACCCAGTGCACTGTACTAGGGACTTAATAGTAAACCATATAAGTCAATTATGGAAACACTAATCCATGACAACAATATACAGAGCAAGCACTGCACTTTGGCACTGAACAGCAGTGGCAAAGTGTCTAAAGCATCTAGACCAGCAAAACGAAGTCCAACCCACAGCAAAAACCCAGGAGGCAAATGCAAAAATACAGGGGAAACAAACGCTAAGGATGCCAGGTCTGACAGTGGGCCAAAGAGAAGCGAAACTGCTCTGTAGGGCAGTTCGCTCCCGATATGTTTAATAAAGTGTCACTGTAGACAAAACAGTAAATCATAATGACTTTCCCGATTAATACACTAACAGCATGATGCCTATCCCAGGTGACTATCTAGTCCTGCAGAGTCCCCATTGCGCCAGGATACCTGTGTGCAGTTATACCAGGCAGTACAAAACAGTAGTCTCCCACATGCAGCCTGCCATGTGTGCACACCCGTAAGTGCCCCTTACCTTTACTATGTTATAGTGGCCTTATCTTAAAAGGATGACACTGGCAGTAAACACATGTAGTCCATTTGCCATTTGATTATCCTGGGTGAGACACATTTAGTGAGACTCATGTACAGTAAAAAGTCTAAAACCGGGTGATCCAAAAAAGCAAAAATCCAGACATACTGAATGGGTGGAACATTATTACATCACACATCTACTCCAAATATTGTGCTGCAAATGTATTGTTTTCACTCCCCATGCTGGCCATGGACATTACATACAGTGGCCATGAAAAATCGCAATTTAAGTAATTGCTAAAATAGTGATTACTTAAATTGCGATTCCATTTAGGGAATCGCAAATTGCGATTCCCTAAATGAAATGCATGATGCAATCGCAAATATCGATTGCGCTATTACGGGTCCCAAATTACTATCAATTTGAACTTGATGGTAATTTGCAAAAACTTTGAAAAATGCACTAAAGTGCATTTTCCAAAATTGATTCACAAAAATGTGTGTGCGCAACATCTGCACACATGGATATTTCAGGGGTGCAACAGGGTGTCCTTTGGTACCCTTGCACCTTTGAAATTTCATACGCAATTTGTGTGTACCTATTGGGTACTCACAAATTGCGCATGCAATTCCCATTCATGGCCATAGGAATGAACGGGAAGCCATTCCTTAACTGTGACTCGCAATTTGCGACTCGCAATTATGGAATGTGTAGGAATCGCAATTTTTGTAGCGATTCCTTCATGCATAGGCTTTTGTGATTCCATAATTGCGATTCCTTAATATTCACAATTAAGGAATCGCAAAATCCTACCTTGATGCATGTGCCCCATGGTCTGTTATAGAACCTAAAGTAATTTGACAACCCTAGAAGTAAAAAAGTGGTCATTTGCACAATGGCCAGCTTTCCAGATGTTTGTGAAATCCCAAAGAAGTAGTTCTATAATGTAAAGATATTACTTTTATGTGAGTGAAACCGAAGTACTATTTTATCACTGTCTTGTTTCCCTGGATCACTCCCTCCTTTTAAACAAACTCTTTTTTAAAATTCACATAGTAGTAAGGCTTACTAATTCTTTTGAGGTGTCTGTAAAATATCAATTTATTGAAACCAGATTTCGGTCGCAACACATTGATAACTTATTGATACATACAGTATTTGGAAGGGATGTGCTAAAAACGCCCCTCCCAGATGCCAAATACATAGCCATTCCAAATTTCATTTTAGGAGGCAGAAAAGCTTTTCCCACATCTAAAAAGGGTTTAGTACATTAGAAAATGCATTTTAACAGTCACAAACAACAAACTGGAACATGTTCGACTATTGGAATGCTTAGTACACCAAGCCCTAAGTCCCAAAGGGTGGGAAGATCAAAGTGTATTTTATTTTGTGACTTTGTCAACAGCCACAAACTTATATGAGCTCGTGGACATTTAAAAACTCTTCTTTGAACCTTTCCCGTCCCGTAGATGGTCAATGATTTGCTTTTGTAAATGTCTTTCCCCCATGCAGAATCCCTACACACAGTTCCTTACAGGGTAAACATGACAGTCCCAGGATTACACTTGGAAAACTGCGAGTAGATTTCCAGGATTGTTATCAAGAATGCTTGCAAACAGGAAAAAATCGTAGATCTATTAGCGAAGTACATTTAAGATTCTTTTTGTAAGAATTTCCACTAGGTATTTGCTTGAGTGGGACTACTGTACCAAGCATGTTTCAGTGATAAGAAAAGCTATTTTGAGGCGAGACAGATATTTCTGTAAATCATCATGACCCACAACTGAGCTATTCAGAGACAGGCACAGAAAATGAATGCATCTATTTCTGTACTCTATTCCCGGGCAGGATGCCTAATAAATGCACTTTCTATGGGCTAAATGGACTTTCTCAATTTGCTTTTCCGCATACGTGTTCTGTGTTACAGACTGCATATGGATTTATTCCATCTACTTGTTAAAGGGTTAATTACTAATTAGTTCATTGAACCGGTTGGCATTGCAATGCTAATGGGTGACCTTCAGCTATCAGAACGAGCATGAGCAAATATTTGCAAGTCTCAGTGTGCAATAAAGCATGATCGGCATTTAAATAGGGCAGGCTTACCAATTTGATGAAATTTGATTAAATACTAAAAGCTCTGGATGTGTTGTCAAAGGCTAAAAATAATGTGACTAAAGTACATTTTATCTCTGGCAATACAATGTGAATTAAAAAAATAACATTATAAAGATCCAATAAGAAACCCCTGATGTTGGGCAGAGAAACAAACATTGACGCAAATAAGGATGATTCGAAAATTCGACAACCACATCAGCCTTTTCTTTATTTTTATCTTATTTACAGTTATGGATTTACCTTGCATCAGATATGTATATCTTTTTTATCGTGTACATTGATGGCGAAAAATAGTGAGATTTTTCAACATTTTAAAACATGGGCGAATTCTGCACTCTCTGTGAACCACATAATGTGTAGCCCAAAGCCTAAATAAGGGAAAGATTATTAAGTTAATCACGTGACTGAGGTGCCACTGTTGTTCATACATGTTTGCAAGCAATGGCATAATTGTGCGGAAAAATGCCTCAGACGCAAACACCGCGTAATTCCACTGGCCCTAATAATTAAGCTAGAGGACAAGACTCACAATTCCACCAAATGTTAGACTTGTCGAGATTGAGGCATATCTTACTGCCAGACCCAGACAGGAATACTGTGCATTGGTAATTATTCATCGCCAAACAAGGTAGGAAGATGATAAAAACGGGACATACCAGAGCATGGGAATTAGCAATGCAGGTACATGTGGAGAGACGTTTTGTTGTTAAACTTTGATGGATTGAATCTAGTTAACAATCACAAAGGTTAGCTCTTAGTCCTTACAGTCCAAGCATACATTTCTCATCTCCTAAATCGATAATATTCATGGGGATCTTGAGGTCTTGAAGTCTTACTTTGTATTTTGATTTTTTCCTTTTTTTTAAATGAATCCAGGGGGAACTGTTATTTGCCCTGAACAGGAAATGTATTTATTTTATTTATTTCTTCCTTGAGAATAGCAATATATTGGTAATAGTCATTCAGCTATATTGCCATTAGGTCAGCCGATACATGTTCCACCCTTGCGTGAGAGTGCACAGGGTTTTATCAATCTATAATGGGACTGTGGTCCCTTTCAAACAAGGTCATGCAAAACAATATTACACAGAGGTACAATGATATCTATGTCTTCGATTTCCAAATAGAATCTATGAATTATCAAATCAAAAAAAAATAAAAGAAAGAACAAGGAAGTGGGAAAATACACACAGATAAAGGAAGTCAATAGAACTTCAGAACTCAGGAATAGCACAACATGTGGCTAAAGTACACAGAATAAGCAAGCCACCAATACATGGTACCTTTTCTCATATCTAAATTAGTTAGGTAAACAAGTGGAGTCAAGGTACTTAAGCCGATGATGTTTCGATCCCTTAACAGAGTAGGGTGATCATCATCAGGACACAACAAGTTATGCCTGAGAAAATGCCTGCATGTCACAGAGGACATAGAATTGCCAGGAAACGCCTTAGAAGAATGTCAGAGGAGCTCTGATCTCATTACAGTTAGAAAGTTCACAGAGTTGGACAGGCTAAAAAATTCTGCCAGTTTCACCAAGACAGTGCCACAATCAGTGTCCAGATCACCAAGATGGAAGCCGGAAAATAATAACAATATTAAAGTGCCAATTCGGAGAATGCCAAAGCTCAAAAGTAGCCGAGATCGGTCCACAAAACTACCAGCGAACCTTGGATGCAGCAAGTGAGGGTGCCTAGACAAGGCCAGAATCAGCCCATGATTGTTGCCCAATCAGTACTGGTGCAAGACGTAAGAATGTACATTTTAAAATGCACATAATGTTAACACATATGTTCATGGCAAAGAATACCATGGCACTGAACTTTCTATACTGAATGACATTATTTTAGTGAATTATGTGGTGGAGAACAGTACTTTCTTGTGTTCTGCAAAACAGTCCAGGAACCTTATGGGTTAAATTACACATGAAATGAGGGAAGGTTTTTATTATTCAAGTATTGTTATTAGATTTTACACAAGGGAAAACCAGCGCATACAGACTCTCCACTCAGTCGCATGAAGTGGAAAGGATGTGAGCATTAACAACATGAGATAGACGCCTCTCAATCTAGAGAAACGTTTGTGAAAAAATAGGGAAAGAGAAGTGAGAGAAAACTCAACAATAATCTGAACTCCAAGCTACTTAGTTCACTTGCCACAACAGGTGCATACAGAACATATGCCTACAGAATAAATTAACATATCGGGGTCAGGCAGAGAGTCTTCATTTCACATTGTGCCGTGGATCATCTATCTACCACAACAAGTGGTGAGCGAGGCAGCAGTCATGGACACAATCTTGCAGAAAATAGAGAGTGATGTATACAGTAACTGATCTGTGGTTGAAGTGGTTGGAATCGGAGGGACACAACGTGCCCATACATTTTAATTTAAGAAAACAGTTCCCCTACTTTATGTGAAAAGATAATCCTCCTGGGTTGGTAAATTCCTAGAGCTGAAATGCTGGAGCTGCAGTGTAAAGGTCTCCTAATGGGGAGTGATTAGGTTGTGGACTAAGAAGGCTGGAATCTATAATGAGTTTCTTTTTTCCACCAACCGCTAGTACTCCCATTGAACTGTTAACCTTTGAGAAAAATGTCATGAGAGACCTAGTATGTCCTGACAGTAAGAAGAACTACACCAAGTGGAACATACCAAAAAACAAGGAGATCGCCTTAGAGAAACTGATGAAGAATCAAGAAATTATAATCAAGCCCACCAATAATGGGCGGGGCAATAGTAATTACGGAAAGAACCAAGTATGAAGCAGAAATCACCTGCCAATTGTCGAATTAGGACAACTGCAGAAGATTAGATGAAGATCTAAGTGGAGTGGTGCAACACAAACTCAACACACTCATACAGAGAGGAGAGGAACAGGGATGGCTAGCAAAGAAGGAAGCTAAATACATCCATAATGAAAATCCCAGAACACCATTGATGCATGTCCTTCCCAAAATTCATAAGGACGTAAGCAAACCACCTGGAAGACCCATAATATCGGGAGTCAAATCTATTTTAGAAAGATCGGCCCAATATATTGATATGTTTCTGAAGCCGCTAGTCCAAGCAACAACTAGTTTTCTGAGAGACACAATGCAGACAATCACCATATTGGAATGCAAACCTTTCTAGCAAGAACATGAATACCTAGTGACATTAGATATAGTCAGCCTATATACCTACATTCAACAAGAGGCTGGACTAGAAGCGTTACAATATTTTCTGGACAAGCGTGCCCGCCCTCAAAATGTACCCACAGAATACCTTGTAGGGATAGCAGAGGTGTGCCTGAAATATAATTTCTCCCAGTTTAATGAAGAGCAATTCCTACAAATCAAAGGAACTGCATTGGGTTGTCCCTTTGCACCAGACATGGCAGTGATGTTTATGGCTAGGTATGAAGCAAGATGGATTTTTGACAACAATCCTTTTGAAGGTCATATTAAAATATGGTGTCGGTATATAGATGACTTTTTCATGCTAAGGATGGGAACATCAGAAACCTTACAAAAATTCCATGAGTGGTTGAACCGGAGAAACCCCGGCATTCAATTCTCGATCAGTTACAGCGAATAAAAGAAATCAACTTTTTGGACCTAATTTTGAAACATGAAGAAGGGTTAATATATACCACCCTATATACCAAAAAACAGACAGAAATACACTACTGCATTTTTCGAGTTGTCATCAGAAGAATCTTTTATTTTTTTTATGTAATTTTTTATTAATGTAATAATAAAAGTATCAAAATTACAAATGAGCATAGGATGAAACAATAGAATAATATAGCATATAACATGACCAAAGATTATAATAAAGAGCAATCTAAAGCAGTTACAGTAAGAAGGAGGAAAGGAGATCATCTTATGATTAAGAAAAGAATAAGAAGGATAAGGGTACATAGTAAAACAGGTTAAAGCAGATTACATTTTCAGGTTAAGGGATAAAGAAGGGGGAAAAGAGAAAGCTGAAAGAGGGGAAAGAAAAGACAAAAAACAAAATGAGGAAAAGAAAAGACAGGGTAAAGAAGGGAGAAATGAAATAAGGAACTAAGATATGGAAGGGTGAGATGATAAATAAGGAGTGAAGGGAATCCAAAATAAATCAGATTTGATTTTCTGAGATAACGATGATGATGAAACAGTAGAAATTCTATGCTCATTACAAATAAGGTTCCACCACATTAATGTACAGACTTTGGAATTATCTTTCCAACATGTTAGAATCACTTTGAATTCAAGGGAAATGAGAAGGTCAAACAATTTCAGATTTGGTGTATTGTCTGGAAAATCAGCAGACAGAGATCCAAGAAATACATTTTGAATTGATAATGGTATGTTACATTGAAATATCTCAAAAGATATTGACTAAATGGATTTCCAAAATTTAAAAACATTGGGACAACAAAATATTTAATGTAACAATGTGCCATCCAAGGAGAGACAAAACCAACAAAGGGAAGAGGAAGAGGGATTATTCTTATGAATATGGATAGGAGTGGAAACAGCTCTATTGTAAAGAAAAAATAATGATCGAGTAATGTTAGCAGCTTTTGAAGTAGTAATTTTTTTTTACCATAATCTGTTCCATGAGTTAGTGGAAAGGGATAGTGAAAGGTCTTGTTCCCAAGCTAATTCAACAGTGGATTTTGGTCTATCAGATGAAGGGGTAGACAGAAGCTTGTATATTATAGAAGCTTTGGGATTGGAGTTAGGGTTAAAGGTGACCAAAGGGGACAATGGTGTAAAAGGTTTTGATGGAATGGTGTTGTCAGAAGAAAATATTGATGATAAAAAAGGTTGCAGAACATTGAATATTTGTGAGTATTGGTAAGAATAGGATATAGGTAGATTGTAACGTTCTTGTAATACCGTGAAGGGTATGACAGAGTTATGGGATACAAGTTGATAAACATAAAAAATGCCCTTTTCTTTCCAATGTTTGAAGTAAAATGATTTGTGTCGGAATTTAATGAATTTATTGTACCAAATGGAAGATGTAAGGAACTCGTGTTGAAAGGTGGGACCCTCAGTGAACAATGAGTGTATCAAATGTTGGGAGTAATTTAAGATGGGATAGTGAGAAATAAAGGATCATTTAGACATGGAGCAAATGTCAGAAAAGTTGTGTAGCAAAGAGTGCCCAAAATCAAACCATCTAGGCAACGGTGAGTCGTGACTCTGTTTATTTAGAGAATACAATTGTCTAAGTAAAAACGCGGTATGATATCATTTAAAGTTAAGAAATCTTACACTACCTTCGTTTTTAGGTTTAGTTAATTTAGATAAGGCAATACGAGAGGGTTTATTATTCTATAAAAATGTAATACATAGAGAATGGAGTTGTTTAAAATAGTAATTGGGGATTTTGAAAGGCAACATGGAGAGTAAAAAAGAATGAGAGGAACAATCATCATTTTAATAGAATCCAGTCTACCCCACCAAGAAAGAAAAAGAGGGGACCAGGAATCAAACGATGTTTGGAGCTTATGTTTAAGTGCATTCAAGTTATGGAGGAGAGTATGAGGAATGTTAGAGGAGAACCATACACCCAAATATTTAATTTTGGATGGACACCATTTGAAATTGGTGTTGGAAAACTTATTGGTAACAGGTGGAGTTTAAATGTAATACCTCAGTTTTAGAGAAATATAATTTGTATCGAGATTCTTTGGAATATAAATCAATTTCTTGTAGAAATGGGGGTAAGGCAGAAGAGGGATTAGAAAGATAGATCAAAATATCATCTGCATAAGCAGATAGTTTCATTTCATGAGATTTATGGTGAAGTCCTGTTATGAGGGGGTTATGTCGAATACGTTCAAGGAAAGATTCAAGACATAAAAGAAATAAAAGAGGGGAAAGTGGACAACCTTGCCTGGTACCTCTGTGTAAGTTAAAGTAGGGGAATAAAAGACCGTTAACAGCAATAGATGTGCGGGGTTCAAGATACAACAACTTAATAAATTATATAAATTTAGGGCCGAAAACAAACCAGTGAAGAGTTTGGAACATGATCAAATGCTTTTTCAGGATCGAGGGATAGTGCGGCTAGAATATCAGGATAATTTTTCCCCAATGTAATTACATTAGATAGCATCCTAGAATTATCAGAAGCAAGTTGAACTTTAATAAAACCGGATTGGTCAGGTTTGATTAGCAGGGGTATAACAGTATCCAATCTTGAAGCATGAAATTTCGCAAACATTACAATCATAATTGATTAATGAGATTGGGCGATAGTTTTGACAAAGGGTATGATCTTTATTAGGTTTAGGGATGATTATAATGAAGGCCTCTAAAAAGGATCCCTCAGGTTTTGATCTGGAGATAAAAGAATTAAAAAGTTCGAGAAGACAAGGAGCAAAAATGGAGAAGAAAGTAGAGATGAGCTCAATGGAAAAGCCATCAGGACCCAGAGCCCTGGCCTTCCTCAAGGATTTAATGGCATCGAGGATCTCTTGGAGAGATATATCTTTTTCAAGAAGAGACATTTCATCAGGCACCAACGGAGGAGATGGAAGATCATCAAAGAAAGAATGAGTATCACTAACAGAAGGAGAAGTGTCATCCGTATATAGAGAATGATAGTAGGATTGGAATGCATTAACAATTTCAGAATCAGAGGGGAGTAATTTATTAGTAGTAGTGTTATGGATAGGGCCGATGTTTTTTTCCGTTTTAATTTTTAAATAATTAGCCAACATTTTAGCTGCTATATTTTGACCCCCATGGTATTTGCATTTTATTTTAAGTAAAATATTGCATGCATCAGACGTAGCTAATTTATTTAAGTCAGATTTTTCCTTAATGAGGTCACAAAGGTGTGAGGGAGAATTAGCCATAAAGAAAGAGTGTTCCAATGATTTAATGTGTTTGAGGGCAGAGAGATATTTAGAGTTTAGCGATTTCTTATTTGTGGCCGTGTATGCAATGGTGAAAGCCCTAAAGGATGCCTTAAAAGCATCCCAGTTTTTGTGGATAGAAGTATCACTAGCTTTGTTGAATAGAAAGAATTCATTTATAAAAGAGGTGGCTTCACATATCTAGTGAACGAGAGGCAATAGCAGATTGAAATGATTTATGGGTTTTGTCAAGTTTGAATTTGCAATTTGATTTTCTGTGAGAAAAAGGATCAAGCCAATTGTTAAAATCTCCAGCAACAATAATATTGGGATTGGAAATGCAAGATAATTTGAGTTTAATCGTATTCCAAAAATCAGGGTCAGGTTTAACTGATCCATAAATATTAAAGAAAGTGATCTCTTTATTATGGACCTTGGCCTGAAGCATTGCCCATCGTCCGTTTGTATCATTTTCAGTAGACAAAATGTGAATCTGTAAAGATTTATGAAAGAGAATTGCAAGCCCACCCTTGCGGTTGACCGCAGGCGAAAAAACAACCTGACCCACCCATTGATGTTTAAGTTTGAGAGACTCAGCATTGTTACAATGAGTTCCTTGTAGAAAAGCAATTTGACAATTTAAATTTAATAAGTGGAAGAGTACCTTCTGGTGCTTGACAGGGTGACCCAGACCACGAATGTCCCACGATACAACATTAAGCATGTATTACTTTATAGACAAGGGTGCAGGAACAATTATGACTCACTGTAGAGACAACAATGGGAGGAAAAAGGGCACTGTTTAAAATAATGAGGGAATAATAAAGAAAATATAAAGAACATAAATGGAGCAACCATGAAGACAAAAAGAAACCATTTGTCAATAGAGAATAATACAAAGAATAGCAAAAAATAATGAATGAGAAAGAGTCATGTAGAATAAAGGAGATGACACAAAAATACAAAAAAGAAGTATTCGAATGCATGGAAGAAAAATTAAAGGGAGATAAATAAAAATAAGAAGAATGGGGAAAGGGGAACAAAACAAGGACAAGAGAAGAATTAAAAGAAGAGAGAGAAAGGAATGACAGATCAAAGACAGAAAGACAGATCTGTAAGGAGCAGAATAAGAAATAGAAACAGGGCATGTCCGCGCACAAGGGCAAGACAGACAACACTGAAACGCGGAGAGGAAGAGGATAAGAAAGTCACTAAGGAAGTAATATAAAATATAGTGCCAATAATATAATAAGAAAGCAATTATTAGATTGAACCAGCAAGAACCCCAATAAGAGAGGAACATCTAAAACTAGAGAAGAGGTAACAGTAACAATTGCAAAACACAAGCAATGAACGGTATATTAATATTGGAGCATAGATAGTTCAGGGACGTTGAACAGCAGTGTCCATAGGAAGTTGAGCAATAGAGTGTAGAAATTGTTTTACCTGGAGAGGATCTTCAAATGTACGTGAGACACCTTCATGAGAAATTTAGCAAAAACAAGGATGCAGGATACCATAGCGAACATTCATAGACCTCATTTGATGACGTACGGCAAGACATTCTTTGCATATGGTATTTGTAGCATTGGAGAGGTCTTGTGATATAAAGATGTTGTGGCCAGACCAAATAGGACGACGTTTCTCTCTTGCAATTTTGAGAACATGCATCAAGTCAGTAAATTCAAGGAACAGCATAATTATGCCACGAGGCCTGGTGGAATGAGGTTGAGGACGACCAAGACGATGAGCCCGTTGGATGTTGAGTGGAGTTGTGGATGGAAGATCTAGAAGGTCAGTCAAGAATTTCTTCAGAAAGGAAAGGAGATCCGGCCCCTCAACATTCTCCGGTAAGCCGTACAGGTGAAGATTGTTCCTTCTACTGCAATTTTCCAAATCCTCGGTGTGGAGTTTTAGCTTGTGGATTTCTTGTTCTAACAAAGGGATTTTAGTGGTCTCATCTTGAAGGTTACTGATTTGTTGCTCCATTTCGGTCATTTTACCTTCCATATTCATCTATCAATCTTCAATTAGCTGTAATGTTTCGTTAGTAGCAGTCATGAATGGTCTTAAGGCGCGAATTTCTTCTAAGATGAAATATAAGACAGGGTTGGATGATGATTGGATAGGCGAAGGAGGGTCATTTTTAGCTCTTTTAGGTTTGGTGCCAGATAAAGAGGATCGTGTAGAGGAAATGGAATCGTTAGCCATCTTTACAAAGTGAACTTGACGGTAGAAAACAAAGTGATTATGAGAATAAGGATCCTTCACGAATATAATGGACACCAAAATAATGAAGAACACTGAGGAGAGCATCTATTTAATGTACAATATGATAACCCAGTGCAGCTCGCCAAACGACTATTTATTGTTGAGAGAAAAAAGAAGCCAAGTAATATTAGTCAAAGGCAAGTATTGAAAATGAGGAAAATCAATGAATGAACATTGACATCAGTCCCAGAAGGTTATTGCCTCCGCAAGTGCTTGTTGAAAGTAGGATATCAATGACCAGAACCTTTAAACAGCATATCAATAGGCAGACATATCTATGTATGATAGCACTTATAATAAAGGTGGACACAAGCAAGCATGTTGGTTGAACTGGAAATAAAGGCAATTAATAGTTGGCAATTGAGGAAAAAGGCTCCTATTAATTAGTGGTGTCAGCAAGCAGTTAAATTATATTCATGCAGTATAGGGTTCACCATTCATGCACAGGCGTCTTGTAGGTGAAAGAGGAAAAACTGGTGCATAAATGTAGAAGCGGCACCTCCACAGCATTACCAGCACCTCCAAAGCCTTATCAGCAGTCAGTCATAGATATTATTTAACATGCAACGGCCTCCGAGCATACAAAATGGCAGCCGCTCGAGTTAGTGAGGCAAAGAGATTCCTGGATAAAAAAGCAGGAGAACGGTTCCCCCATGATTGTAAAACTCACCAGATGGTAGAAGCCATGAAACAAATGACGTTCGCTACCTCCGGGCACCAGAACGGGGCACTTCTACGGTAAGAATCCTCTTCTTATCTCTGCGATGCAACGGAGCTCAGACGATAGCCGCCATCTTGTGCGGCACGTTAGCCACGCTCCCGTCATCAGAAGAATCTAAAAGAAAACTTACCGTACAGCCAGTTTTTAAGAATTAGGAGAAACTGTATGAAGAAAGAGGATTATTTTAACAATGCACAAATACTCCTAAACAAACTACTAGCAAGAAATTATCCAAAGAAACTACTGAAGAGATCTCTCAAGCCGGCTGGGTACACCCCCAGGGAAACATAAATGACACCAAAGGTCATGAGAAAACCACACCATTGGTCTGCATAACTACGTTCTCAGGCATTACCAGCGAGGTCAAAAAGATAATTAAGTTAAATTGGAATACCTTAAAAGGCCTTAAGGATTTCAAAGTAATACCAGTCTTTGCGCTAAAAAGGAACAACAAAGATTTCAAAAACAAATTGGTACGTGCAAACACAAAATGGACAAGACCTGCAGCATCAATACAGACCATGTTAGGTCTACCCCCCCATCAGAGGACATCAACGGTGTGGAAACTGCACATCATGCACGAGTACCATCGAAGGGGAAAAATTTGAGAATAGGGGGAAAACCATTGTGCATGAAGAATTCACCAACTGCAATACGACAAACATAATTTATTGTGTTGTGTGCCCATGTCAACTTGCATGTGTCGAAAAAACACCACGAGCGGTGAAGAAGAGGAACACACAACATAGATCCAGAATAAAGTGCAAAGTCCAGAATGCACCTATGGTACAACACTGAGAGGAAAAAGGCCATGGACCTTTAGATATCAAATGGACTGTCCTCAAACATATAAGAGGAATATGCTCAGATTGCACACAATCGAGGTTTGAAGCAAAAACCATCTCACGTTTGGGGACAACTGAGAATGGCCTCAATCAAATGAGTGAAATAATGCACTGCATTTGAAAAATCAGTGGACAGGTTACCCGGGTATGATGAGCAGGGGTTACACCATATACAATGTACATCCTTATCATCTCCTCCTAACAGAGGAACACCTCTTCATCTTCTAATTATCCTTCGAAAAAAGGCTTCCACATGACACAATTTATAAAACTTTCAGGTTACACCCTAAACATCTTTCTTACCCCTTCAAAAAAGACCAGATTTTTCCACTCAAAGACACAAACCTTTTAAATTACAGCAGATTGGAGAATCCCCCATCAAACACACGGACCAGTGGGCAAAAAATGATGCTTGAATAAACTAGGTAACCAAAGGATTCGTAATAATACAGTAAGACAAAATCATGATGAGAAGGTGTGTCCTGTGCACATCAAAGGACAGAGAGAGAGCGAAGGAGAGAGAGAGGAAAAGAGGGAGAGAGAGAGAGAAGAAGAGAGGGGGGAGAGAGAGAAGAAGAGAGGGGGAGAGAGAGAGAAGATGAGAGGGGAAGAGAGAGAGAAAGAGAGAAGAAGAGAGGGGGAGAGAGAAAGAGAGAGAAGAAGAGAGGGGGAGAGTACCGCGCCTGCACACCCAGGCCTCACTGCTCACCTACTGCCACCGGTGTGTCTCCAACCACTTGCCGTTATGTATAGCAGTACACCAGGTCACACATCTGAGACAGGCCCGTCATCTGAAACAGAGTCCAGATAAATGATTGGCACAGTACAAACAATTGCACAAGACAATATTGCCTGCCCACCCATGCACAACCAAGCAGAGGCACCCCAGCCCCTCCCTCCGCCCATCGGAGCATGCCAGGCCATGCACACCCTGGCCTCACCTGCTCACTTTCCGCCACTGGCATGTAGACAGGAGGTCCCACCACATGCCGCTGCAAGCCACAAGCCCGGGGCCCGCAGACATGGCACCCTCTACACCATGCAGCCCCGCTCACGTTTGTTGCTGGGTCTTGAATACTCCATGGCATAGGACATACCAGTGCACCTTGCATCATTGCAGGCTGCAAACCCGCTCAGCCCAATGGGTGCCACTAACTATGGGATGCTGGTAGCGACACCACATGGCGGTAGGCCCACGCTGCCCGCTGGCTCTGGCCTACATTGCGGTCCAGCAGGGCCCACAAAACCTGAGCTGTCCAGACTGCCGGGACGGGGCATCATCGCAGGCTGCACACCCACTCAGCAGCTTAAGGTGCCACTGACTCAATGCACCCAAAGTCACTGTCCTGTGGCGGGGTGCCTGTGCTGCCCGTAAGGCTCCAGGTGCCACTAACCCTTTGCAACCCCAGTCAGCGCCACGTGGTGGTAGGCCCATGATGGCCGCAAGGCCTCGGGTGGAACTAACCCTGTGCTATGCCAGTCATGCCATGTGGTAGTAGGCCCATGACGGCCGCAAGGCCTCGGGTGCCACTAACCCTGTGCGCAACAACTCATGTGCCCTTTATGATTGAGAACCGTGGAGCGTCCATCATCCAGTCAGCACTGGCAGAGGTGAATGTGACGTCATCGTCCCCTTGTGTTGGCAGAGTCACATGGCCTGTGACGCCTGTGCCCGATGGGTGTGGTGTGCGTGCAAACCTGCCCTCAGGGAGTGGCTGTGACATGCAGCTAACTAGACCAGTGACCTGCACACCACCAGCAAGTACGCCTGTGACAGGTAGCAATGAGGGCCCCCCCTCGGAGCGTAAGTGGAGTGGTCTGGCCTGCCATATGCCGTACCAGTGCAGGGCCTGCAAAAATGACTCGTGGGCCCTGGGTGTGGTTCAGTCCATGTCCAGACATGGAAGTGACTGATGTGTGTGTCTCTGTTGTAGTGTTCAAGGGACCCAGAACGCAATATGCAATGTAGCACCCTCTGACAGGCATCTCACAGTATGAGCATCATTGACGCAAGGGAAATCACTGTCCCTACATTCATCCACACATTCATACATGAATGATGAAAGACATGACACAGCACAGCAGTGCATCACTGGATGTTTATTGCACATCCAGTGCATTTCTGCAGCTGGAGTGGTACAGGGCAATGCCGAACACACTACACAATATGGGCCCGTGGAGGGCCAGCCAGAGCCCATCCGGGGATGACAAGTACTGCGGAAGGGGAAGGGTACAGTCTGAAGTCTGGTCGGCGTGTCATTGGTAATCAAACAGGATATGGCAGTTCATGTCGCTGTCCAAGGTTAGTGCATCGGAGTGTATTGGGGGACAGAAGAAGGTCATGTGGCCATGTGCTGCACCAAGCAGATACAGGCCAGGTGGTGGAAATGAATGCTAGTGCCTCCTGATCACAAACCCATCCACGTCCTCGTCCCTGGATGTGTGCTCTGCCCTACTTGTGGGTCTTGCAGTACCGGCTGAGGCACTGTGTGCCACTGACACATCAGGTGCCAAAGTGGATACGTCTGCCGCACCGTGAGGCAATGGCACACCAGGGGCCGGGGATATGGATGGTGTGGGGGCAGCAGCATTCATCTGCACCACGCCTTGTGGCAGCAATGCCATGATGATGATCTGCATGGCATGGTGGATCCCAGCTACATTTCGCTGATGTACAGCAGTGGCTGCCATACTTTCCGCCTCCATCCGCACCATGTCCTCCATGAGCCTCTGCATGTGTGCCAGCTCACAGCTGGTATCGCTGGTGCCCCTCTGAGCGGATAGGTGTTCTTCTCTCTGCATCAGGACTCCAGAGATGTCAGGCAGGGCTAGTTGGAGACCATGGAACGGGCCTAGACACCTATGGATGGCATCCAGTTTGATGGCCATGAGATCGAACCCCACCCACATCTGCTCAGCCGTCTCCCTTTGGGCCTCCAGCACACGGCGTTGGAAGGTTGTTTGTTGGTCCTGGGGGTCTTGGGAGACTGCTGGTGCTGTGGGTGCCTCCTGCTGGGTGGTTTGGGTGGTGGGTTGGTTGTTCTCGATGCAGCTGGTCAGCTCTGATCCTGGAGGTGAGTCGTGGATGACGTTAATGATGTCTAGGAGGGCTTGTGCATCGATGCTGGAGCTTTCCTCCTCGTCATCAGTGAAGAGTGGCTGGGACTGCTCTGCAGGGGGTGTTGATGGTGGGCCTGCAATGTGAAGGGGAGATGGTGTATTGCAATGTGTCCACATGTATATAGCCGCAAGGTACATGTTGACATTCAGACAGCATTTATTTATTTATTTATTGATTGCAAATTTGTAATGCGCATGGCTGCCACAGCAACGAGGCGTCCCAGCGCAGACCAAGGACCAGAAGCGGGAGACTAAGAGAGAGACAGAGCAATTAGATGGTAGAAGTGGGGAAAAGCCATGTCTTCAAAGCTTTACAAAATGCCAGACGATTGGGGATAGTTCTGATAGGGGTAGGAAGTGTGTTCCAAAGTTTTGCCGCCAGCCAGCGGAAGGAACGCCCCCCGGCCCTAGCTTTCCACACTCGGGGAGTGCAGACCATGGCTAAGTCGGCAGATCGCAATGAGCGCTTAGGCAGGTAGGCCTCCAACAGATGAAAAAGGCCCGGCGGAGCCTGTCGTGATCTTGTGTGAAATGCACAGTGCCTTAAATTGTATCCATTTATCCATTGGCAACCAATGGAGTTTGGGGAGAACCTGCGCTACTGAGAAATGTTTAGGTAATGAGACCAGGATCCGTGCTGCCGCATTCTGAACCCTCTGGAGGCGCTTGATGCTTGCCCTATTAGCTCCCAGGTAGAGGGAATTGCCATAGTCCAATCTTGACAAAACAGACGCCTGGACGATAGTCTGGCACACTGTAGGAGGGAAGAACCCGAACAAAGGTTTTAGACCCCGCAGGAGCCCGAAACAGACCCCCGCTGCAACTTTTGTTTGTTTATCGAAGGTCAGTCCATGGTAAAACCACACCCCAAGATTTTTTACAGTTTCCTTAGGAAATGGGGCGGGTTTGAGGCAGTCCGGCCAGCATTGTTCAGACCACAGCTCCCGGTCCTTCCCAAATAACAGGATCTCTGATTTGCCGGAGTTAAGCTGTTATTAGCTGCCATCCAATCGGAGATTGCTAGAAGATCTTCCTTAAATTTGTCTAGATTGGTGGTGTATTTCTTTGAAAAGGATATCACCAATTAAGTGTCGTCGGCATATGACACCAACGACAAACCCCTACCCTTAGCAAGCTCTGCCAAGGGGCTGACATATAGAGAGGGCTCAGTATGGAGCCCTGTGGCTCCCCCTGATGCAACGCAAACTCCTGTGAGGAACAAGACCTAAAAAGATCTCTCCGTTAGAAACGATTTAATCCAGGCCAGAGCTGAATCCCTAATCCCAATGTCCTGTAGGCGTTTAAGAAGTATCTTATGGGACACAGTGTCAAATGCGGCACTTAGGTACAAAAGGACCAAGGCCATAGAGTCCCCTACATCTAAACTGCCCCAATAGCTTCCGACACGGCCAGAAGCGAGGATTCAGTGCTATGCCTGGGCCGGAAGCCGTGTTGTGAAGGATCAAATATGGCATGTTGCTCGACAAAGTTAGCCAATGTGGAATTCACATGTGCCTCCACCACTTTAGCCAGGAAAGGCAGCTGGGAAATTGGTCAATAATTACCCGGTTCAGCAGCGTCCAAAGAAGGTTTTTTTAACAAAGGGATGATTTTCGCGTGTTTCCACGCCCGTGTAACTGACACAGTCAGCAAAGACAGATTAGCCATATAAACTCACATCCGAGATCAGAGGATAAAACTGGCGGAAGTGAGTGGGAGTCACTGGGTCAGCCGGGGAGGCCGATTTGATTTTTAGGCACAACGCCTCAAACTCCAAAGGAGTTATGAGAGGAAGTGATACCAGGTTGCTACCCCCCAAAGCGTCGCCCCCTCTTGGGCCCACCTCGTCCATCAAGAGAGCTGCCTTTGGGAGAGCCAGATAAATCTGCTCCACCTTGTTGACAAAATACTGAGCTAATTCATCACACTGATGGTTGGAGGCAATAGGGGAAGCCCTGATGGCTCCTGCGCTCTTCATGCCATCCAACAAAGAGAAAATGGTCTTGGCAGGATTAGAACTGCCCAGAATATTACTAGCCACAAACTCTGCCTGTGCTCTCCGAATGACCTTATGATATTGCTTGAGGGCCATCCGATATTCAAGCTTTGCTGCTGCATCATACGAGCGTCTCCACACCCGCTCCAGCTGCTTACAGCCCTTCTTAGCTAGAGAAAGGGCATCAATAAACCATGGGTTTGATGGCCCGCGTCCTTTCCTTCTCCAGTTAGCTGGAATACAGTTATCCAGGCCAGCCGTCAGCCATTCATGGAAACACAGGTTAGCCACATCCACATCTGAAGATAGCTGAGGCCTATGCTCAGATAGCCAGGCAGAGAAAAGCTCAAGGTCCAATCTGTGCCATGGGCGTTTGAAAACTTGAGCGGTGCAAGTTGGGTCCGCCTTGTTCTGCAATTGCAAAGAGAAAGAGACCAGGAAGTGGTCAGTCCAAGCCTGTGGGATCGTGGGTGCATTTTTATCAAATAAAGGTTAGAAAAATGGGATCCAGCAGATTGCTGGCCACATGGGTACCCTCAAGCACGTGTTGCCTCAGCTGGAAGGCCTCTAGATTTGCCAGGAAGCTGACAATCTCAGCTCTCTCACCGTTCTCTAAATGGAGATTAAGATCCGCTAAGATAGTAAAATTTGCTGCCTTACTGGCAAAGTGTCCCACTTTGCTTAAGAGGTCTTCCCCAAAACCACTTGCCGGCCCGGGGGGCCTATAAATTAGAAGGCCGGATGTGAAGTTGTGGGTTAGCCTGATTTTGAAGGAAGTGCATGGCATTGTACTTTGTGACAGTCTATAGATCTGGGCGATGACCCAGAGTCATTGAGGGTGTGCACTGTGCTCTGCTTGATTGTGCATGTGTGCCATCGTGGCCATCTCCACCCGTCCCCCCAGTACCTGGTGGTCACTCACCCTGTTTCGGTTGTGTTGTGTCCTGTCGAGCAGTGTCCGGTCCCCCGACTCCGTCCTCAGTATCCACACTGATGACTGTTGACACCAGCTCCTCCATGTCAGCTAGCAAGAGCTGTGGCCATGGGCCCCCACCTCCAGTCTGCATTGCTGCCTTCTGGCTGGCTGCGAGTTTCTCCTTGGTCTTTCTCTTGATGTCATTCCATCACCTCTTGACTTTGTCCATTGTCCTCTTGTGCTCTCTGATGACATTCACCTTGTCCACGATGTCCCGCCATATTCCATTTTTAGTGCCCAATGACACGTTGGAGGTGATGAACAGTTGTTGATGGTGTTCCATCACCTCGGAGACTATGATCCTGTTCGCCTGTGGACTGAACTTCGTCTTCCTCTTCTTCTTGTCCTTGTCCTTCCCTGTCCCCGAGGTCCCGGGCTGGTTGTCTGGGGTGTTTGTGAGGTTGCGCTCGTTCTCTGCTCCTGCTCCGGCTGCCTCCATGTTGCTTGGGTGTTGGTCAGTTTGTGTTTGGGAGTTTTTTTTTTCTTTTATGATGATTTTTCCCGCCTGCCAGGTGTGTGTTGCAGGCCTGGTGCTGCTTATTGCTGATTTCCTAATCGCGCTTTGGCCCACCGCAGGTTTTTTTGTGTTGTGGTTTGTGTTTTTATCTCCATCAAGGTGGTTGTATCGTGGGCATTGTCTGCGGTTTAGGTAGCCTATCGCATTGTACCGCCTTGTTGTGAATTCCACGTTGTCACGGGGTTATTTTCCCGCGATGTTGAGAGTTACGTTAAGCTACTCTTGCGGTAGTTATTACACATTCTTGTGAATATAACCCATGGTTTCTAAAGGGAGAAGACAATAATGTGAAGTAAGCAACTTGGATAATCAAAGAAAGATTCTTGAAACGGGGCCCAAAAATTGGATGGTAATAGTCAATAGTCACATTACCTCCACTGGGATATAAATGGCCCAAGCACCCAAATGCCAGACTTGAAAGTGATAACGTGAGGATCCAATGGATTTTCTACAACTAAGAGAATAAATTATAACAAAAAGGGATATGTTTATGGCAAAGAATGGTCTAGACCATGGAAGCTCACAAACTTTCTCTCGGGGGCCAAATGTACAGTGTGGTTTGTGGCCGAGGGCCACACTGGTGGGGGTGGGGGCAGTGGGGGAGGGGGCGGGGCTAGAGCAAAAAAAAACTGTGATTATGAGGTTGAACACAGCCCCTGCAGCGGACGCCTTCGTCCACTGAGCCACCAGAACCGGCATTCACACATCTCTATCTATCTCTCTTGCTCTGTCTCCCTCCCTCCCTCTATCACTCCCTCTCTCTCTATCACTCTCCCTCCCTCTGTCTCCCTCTCTCTCTATTTCTCTCTCTCTCTCTCCCTCTGTCTCCCTCTCTCTCTATCTCTCTCTCTCTCCCTCTGTCTCCCTCTCTCACTATCTCTCTCTCTCCCTCTCTCCCTCTCTCCCCCTCTCTCTCTCTCTCTCTCTCTCTCTCTCTCCCTCTCTCTCCCTCTGTCTCCCTCACTCTGTCTCCCTTTCTCTCTCCCTCGCTGCCTCCCTCTCCCTGTCTCCCTCCCTCTCTCTCTCTCCCTTTCTCTGTCTCCCTCCCTGTGTCCCTTTCTCTGTCTCCCTCCCTGTCTCTCTCTCTCCCTCCCTCCCTCTGTCTCCCTCCCTCCATCTGTCTCCCTCCCTCTATCTCCCTCCTCCCTCCCTCTCTCTCTCCCTCCCTCTCTGTCTCCCTCCCTGTCTCCCTCCCTCTCCCTGTCTCCCTCCCTCTCCCTGTCTCCCTTCCTCTCCCTCGCTCCCTCCCTCTCCATGTCTCCCTCCCTCTCCCTGTCTACCTCCGGTCTCTCTCCCTCTCCCTGTCTCCCTCCCTCTGTCTCCCTCCCTCTCTGGCTCCCTCCCTCTCTGTCTCCCTCTCTCTCTGTCTCCCTCTCTCTCTGTCTCACTCTCGCTCTGTCTCACTCTCGCTCTGTCTCACTCTCACTCTCTCTCTGTCTCACTCTCTCTCTGTCTCACTCTCTCTTGGTCTCACTCTCTCTCTGTCTCACTCTCTCTCTGTCTCACTCACTCTGTTTGCCTCCCTCCCTCCCTCCCTCCCTCCCTCCCTCTCTCACTCTCTGTTTGTCTCCCTCCCTCCCTCTCTCACTCACTCTGTTTGTCTCCCTCCCTCCCTCTGTCTCACTCACTCTGTTTGTCTACCTCCATCTGTCTCACTCACTCTGTTTGTCTCCCTCCTTCCCTCCCTCTGTCTCACTCACTGTTTGTCTCCCTCCCTCCCTCTGTCTCACTCACTCTGTTTGTCTCCCTCCCTCCCTCTGTCTCACTCACTGTTTGTCTCCCTCCCTCTGTCTCACTCACTCTGTTTGTCTCCCTCCCTCCCTCTGTCTCCCTCCCTCTGTGTCTCCCTCCCTCTGTGTCTCCCTCCCTCTGTCTCCTTCACTCTGTGTCTCCCACACTCTGTATCTCCCTAACTCCCTCTCTCTCCCTCACTCCCTCTCTCTCCCTCACTCCCTCTCTCTCTGTCTCCGTCTCCCACTCTCTCCCTCACTCCCTCTCTCTCCCTCACTCCCTCTCTCTCCGTCTCCATCTCCCTCTATCTCTCTGCCTCCCTCCCTCCCTCTCCCTCCCTCCCTCTCCCCTCTTGTCTCCCTCCCTCTTGTCTTCCTCCCTCCCTCTGTCTCACTCACTCTGTTTGTCTCCCTCTCTTTGTCTCCCTCCCTTTCTCTGTCTCCCTCCCTGTCTCCCTTTCTCTGTCTCCCTCCCTGTCTCCATCTCTCCCTCCCTCCCTCTGTCTCCCCCCTCCCTCCCTCCCTCTGTCTGTCTCCCTCCCTCTGTCTCCCTCCCTCTCTCCCTCTCTCTCTCCCTCCCTCTCTGTCTCCCTCCCCGTCTCCCTCCCTCTCCCTGTCTCCCTCTCTCTCCCTGTCTCCCTCCCTCTCCCTCGCTCCCTCCCTCTCCCTCGCTCCCTCCCTCTCCCTGTCTCCCTCCCTCTCTGTCTCCCTCCCTCTCTGTCTCCCTCCCTCTCTGTCTCCCTCTCTCTCTGTCTCACTCTCTCTCTGTCTCACTCTCTCACGTTCTCACTCTCTCTCGGTCTCACTCTCTCTCTGTCTCACTCTCTCTCTGTCTCACTCACTCTGTTTGTCTCCCTCTCTCCCTCCCTCCCTCTCTCACTCTCTGTTTGTCTCCCTCCCTCTCTCACTCACTGTGTTTGTCTCCCTCCCTCCCTCTGTCTCACTTACTCTGTTTGTCTCCCTCTCTTTGTCTCCCTCCCTTCCTCTGTCTCACTCACTCTGTTCGTCTCTCTCTCTCTGTCTCCCTCCCTCCCTCTGTCTCACTCACTCTGTCTCTCTCTCCCTCTCTCCCTCTCTCTCTCCCTCCCTCTATCTCTCTCTCTCCCTCTGTCTCACTCAGTGTTTGTCTCCCTCCCTCTGTCTCCCTCCCTCTGTCTCCCTCCCTCCACCTCTGTCTCCCTCCCTCCCTCTCTCTCCCCCTTTGTCTCCCTCCCTCTCCCCATCTCCCTCCCTCTCTATCTCAATCAGTTTGTCTCCCTTTCTCTCTGTCTCCATCCCTCTCTCTCTGTCTCTCTCTCTCCCTGTCTCACTCACTATGTCTCCCTCTCTGTGTCTCCCTCCCTCCCTCTCGCTGTGTCTCCCTCCCTCTCCCTTTGTTCTCCCTCTGTCTCCCTCCCTCCCTCTCCCTCTGTCTCCTTGTCTGTCTCCCTCTCTCTCTATCTCTCCCTCTCTGTCTCCCGCTCTCTGTCTTCCCCCTCTCCCTCTCTCTCTCCCTCCCTTAGTCGCACTGTCTTCCTTCCGCTGTAAACTCACCCGCTGCTCTCACTAGCTGCTGCCCTCCCCTCACCTCACCCTGCTGTCCCTGTCACCTCACCCCGCGCTGTGACAGCTTCCCTGGAACACACACAGCCGCCGCACCCAAGTACTTCAAAGGTCTTTTAAAGACCATTCACTTGTTAATGAGGCTTTGTTGAATTTCACCTCTTCTTAGCGCCCCTGCATCTCCAATCAAAAGCGCCCCTGCATCTCCACTCAATCAGAGTGGAGATGCAGGGGCGCTAAGAAGAGGTGAAATACAACAAAGCCTTATTAACAAGTGAATGGTTTTTAAAAGAATTCCCCGGCCCCCATAGCTCCGCGCTGCTGCAACCGGCGATATAAAAAAACTGAGGTATGTTGCCTGCAAGGTCCGCGGGTACCAGAAGTATGAATTCTCAAGACTTTACCTATTACGCAATTGTAACATTAGATAGCCAGTGGGACAGCGTGTGTCACCAAAAAAGACACAGTAATACTCAGCATAGATGTAGTAATGTCAACATCATAAAAATGGCCTGCATTAAGACACATAGTGTAACTAAATTAGACAACATAGTAAGGGAAATAAATGAAACCAAACAGTGAAGTCGGGTTTGTCAAAAGCGGTAAAGCTTGCAGTCAATGGGGCAGGTTACTTACTTGTGTGGCGGACTGTCTTCTTCTTCGTAATCCTGGAACCAGAGGTAAAGATGCCGCCAAGCCTAACGTATTTAAAGGGGTACGAGCAGGACGTAATGGCATAATAATCAGCCTGATGTACGTTTCAAAGGGAATCAAATAACGTAATGGAGTACACATGTACATAACGTGTTTACTCAAAAGATGGTACGTCATGGCGTGATGATGAATCTGATGTTTGTTTCTAAAGGAATTCCCGCAACGGAGTATTGTACTGAGGTAATCACGTACATATTGTGTTTACTCGAAAAAACAAAATGCTGACTTTGGCATATTGAATAAAACAAACTTGTATATGATTAAAGTAAAATATAGAGGGGGCCCTTGGTATATATATGGAGCTTATCAGGAAAGAAAGGATACACAAATATGGGTAGATTCAGATCTTACTTCAAAATAGATAAAAAGATCTTATTTTGAACAAAACATAATTTGCACTGAACCAACTAATTCTCATATGTGAAAGCTCAAATACTGAGCATATTAAGCATGGATGATGGACCTAATAGTATTATATTCCCAATTATGTATATATCCATTGACAAATCAAAAACTTGATTTACGAAGGTTATAAACACGCATGTCTCCATATTTTATTTCATTTCACCCTTCTCTTTAAGAATTAGTGAGGGATATATCATAGTATTCCTCTGTATGTTTGCCGTAATTTGGGCCCTCTTCACACAGGGAGACGTCGGTAATAATTTGAAAACTTCAGATGGGGTATGCCATAGTGTATTTTTCTAAAGAACGAGAAGGGAAGACATTTTGTAATGATTGCATATAACAGTTACAATAGTGAATCACTGTTTCCAATGCAGAATACATTTAGGAATTGTAGCGTATCGCATTCTCCCACGGTATTTCACTGTTAATCTAAGACAAAAATCCAAAACACTTCCCGTTTTTTACAAATTTCGTTGCTTCTATCTCCGTCCATTAAGTCTATTTTTTCCACTATAAACCATCAGATATAATTCGATGTATGTTTAAAATCCGAATAGTGTTTGAATAGCGTTGGGATTAGATGTATGAATTGCAGATCGATGTTCAGTGAGATGAGTGTTGAAAGAACGAGAAGTCTCTCACACATAGCCTAGGCCACATGGGCAAAGTAAGAGATAGATCACATTTTTCGTCTTACAGTTAAATAGTCTTTTTGCTATAATGGAAAATCCATTATGAGTGAATTTGTCTCCTTCAATAACTGTTTTACAGGCTTTACACTGTGAGCATTTGAGGGTTCCTCTCACTGGCAATGCTCCAGCGATAGTTTTTTGGATAAAAGGACTACCTTCCACAAACCTTGATCACGTGATGATGTCTTTAATATTTTTATTTCTCTGATGAGAGAACAGCGTTTTTGGAAGTTTTAGCTTTTCTTCTGGATCACTGTTTAGGATGTGCCAATTTGAATTAATTACCTGTCTTACTCTTTCATTTATGGTTGAATGTTTAGTAACACAGACTAGTTAGTTGACTGTAGACGGGACATTTGTTTTTAGGAGTGAGTCTCTTCGTAAAATCTCTTTATATGATTCTCAAACCAATCTATGAGGGTAGCCTCTAAATAGAAATTTTACTTTCATTGCAGTTGCTTGTCAGTCAAAATCCTGTGGATAAGAACAATTTTGGTGCAGTCGGAGGAACTGGCTCTATGGTGTACTTTGTTTCTGGGCATGCAGATGGTAACCGTTAAAATGTAACAGCGTATTGCGAGCAATTGGCTTAACAAAGAGGTCAACCTCAAGAAACCCAGTATTGTGGCGGATGATGATATCTAGAAATTCTACTTGGGCTTGGCTTGTGTGGATTGTGAATTTAAGATTATGGTCACACAAATTGAGCCATTCTAAGAATTTGGTCAAGTTTTCTTCACAATCAGTCCAGATAAAAAAGATATCATCTATATATCTGGACCAATGGGTAACAGATTCAAAGAATGGTGCCATTTATTTGTAGATGTTTTTCATTTCAAAGAGCGCCATGTAGATATTTGCCACTGAAGTGACTACAGATGACTCCATACTTACACCTTTGATCTGTTTGTATAAGGTGTCTCCAAACTCGAACGTATTCTGTATTTATGATGGCTCTTGTGTCCATAACATAGGATGGAATTTTAGAAATGTGGGGCCTCAAAAGATTATCTTTATATTTTGAAAGATGTTCTGTAATAGATCCGATAGTAGAAACAATTGGACGATAGGGTGGAACTAGAACATCTTTGTGAATTTTAGGAATCCCATTTATGCAAGTCATCTTGGGATCCATGCGATTCAAATAATCACATTCTTTGGCACAAATGACTCCATTCTGTAAGGCATTAGTAGTGATTTGATACATTTTTACTGCCACTTTATGGGTAGGGTCACGAAGTACTTTAACATAAATGTTTTGGTCATTAAGGAGTGTCTTCATTTTATTTTCATCCATAGGAGTATCGAGCACTACAATACCACCACCTTTGTCACAGCAATTTATAGTAAGTGATTTCTCATGTGAAATCTTCTGAAGAGAGACAAATTTGTCTTTATTCAGATTGTACACCGGTTTCGGTATGTATTTTGTCGCTTTTTCCAGATGGTTGAGTACTGTGTGTTCAAATACTGCAACCTCTGGACCAAGTTGGTCTAAAGTTGGAGTAAACGTCAAAGGGTTTGATAAACCCGAAAGATTCTGAGTAATGTCAAAAGGGGCTTCACTGTCAGCAAAGAATTATTTTAGTCTAATCTTTCGAAAGAAAGAGATAATGTCCTGATATAATTCAAACATATTAGTCTTTGTGTGTGGCACAAATGAAAGTCCTTTAGATAAGAGGGCAGTACATGAAGTTTCTAGAGGTGCTGATGATAAATTAGAGCTGGGTATTATATTCCCTGCCTCCAGTATTGGCCATTTCGTGTTTCCAGCATGTGTTGATTGTTCAGCTTGTAATATTGAGGTAACCAGAAATAAAGATAATGAATACATTTTCTTCCTTTTTTACTTTTCTTTTATCTAACCTTTTGATCTATATGGATACATTTTTTTCACTGTTCACTTCAGCCATGAGGTGTATATAGGGATATATATCCATCCACTTGAGTTGCTTATGTTCCCGCCATCTTAAACTGACGAGTATATGGCGCGGTAGCGAACCTCGAATATAATCCACAAAGAAACTGTGATAACCACGGTATTATGTCCCCGTTAGAGAAATCACAGAGCCGCCACTCTAATCCAATTTCAGCTGATTTTGTATTCACGAGGCAACAAAAAAAACAATGCGTTTCGGAGTTACGTCACTCCTTGGTCACGGGTTAGGTGTATGTATGGAAACTGTTCCATTTAAAGAGACAGGTTGTGCGATTTCAACAACATAAACAAAATACTTCTCATTATATTTATACTTGTTTTGAATGCAGTAAATGAAACGCCTGAGCTTAATGACCTATAATATATGACCAGTGTTTTGGGAAATCAATTATATTAGTCACAGTTTATAACTGGCATAATCGAAAACATTGTCAAAATAGTTACTCCAAAGCACCACACTACTTCACAAAATTAGCGTATCATTTTACACAAAGTGTTATAATAACACATTCCAACATGTGCTGGGTTTTAAGATAATAACCTTCAAATTTGCGGCAAGCGTTTGATATTACTGTTATTCCAGTATATGTTACCACCGCTGTATTAATATACGTTGTCAATAAAGTTTCAGTGAAAAAACGGCAAGTGCATGGTGAAAAAAGTAACGCCCAAGTGGGCAATGCCTACATATATTTTAAACATGTCAAATTCTTGGTTAAATAAATGGCAAACCAAATAAACTCAACAAAGCTCTTAATGTGGCTCTCATTCAGCAGCCATATTGATAGCAAGTCGATTGAGTTCCTTGTTCTCAGATTAAAAGTCGAAAAAAACAGATTGGTGAGTCACCTATTTAAAAAACCTACAGCAGGGAATAGTTTACTGAGAGCTGATAGCTGTCACCCCATTTCACTGGTCCAAAGCATTCCTTATGGTGAGTTGATGCGCGCCAAAAGGAATTGTAGTACGGATGGAGTCAAAAGTCATGACGGAGAGAATTAGTGAACGAGGGTAGAGCAACAAGACAAGTCAGCAGGCTGTAGACAAAGTGGCAAAATTGGATCAAAGCAACTTATTGTGTCCTAAGCCTAAAGAGACAGGAGAACAGAACATTTGGTTTATTACCAGATATCACAATCAGACGTGGGATCTGAGGAAACGTTTAAATAAATACTGGAATGTTTTAAAAGCTGATCCCGATTTAGTTACACCTATCGGGCTCAACAAAGGAATAACTTTTAGGAAAGCGAGATCCCTGCAAGATACTCTATGTCGTAGTCTGGTAAATCGTGAGAAACCTAAGAATACAATACAAGGCTTCTACACTTGTAAATAATGTAAAGCCTGCAAATACTGCAGCAGGCGTAAAACTGTGAAGCTCTCTGCTGACCACAAACCATTAATGATTGACAAGCACCTTACCTGTAATACAGAATATGAGATTTATGCTCTTCTTTGTCCTTGTAAACTAGCCTACATTGGTTGTACCATTCATAGGGCAAAGAAACGCATGTTAGAACATATGCGTGCCATTCGTAATAACAATAGGCATTACCCAATGGCAAAACATTTTAAGTCACATCATTCTCAGAATTGCAATTTACTGAACTTTGCAGTGCTTGATACAGTTTCCAAAAATGAAAGGGGAGGTGATCGAATGAAAGAACTAATAATCAAATGTAATACCCTCTACCCAAATGGATTAAATATGGAGGAGGAACTGGCAGTGCATTTCGGCTAAATCTGAAATGTTGTATATAAAGGACCCTTCTTTCCATTCTGTATAGGTCTATGCCTTTTTAATTGTGTGCTGTAAAATAAGGTTTTAATAGATTTCTTCTCTATTTTGTTTTGTTTCAGATTGATGAATACGAAACGCAGGAGAGCTGTAATATATTATTTGAAAATAATTTTGGATGTGTTTGGTTATATACGATTGGTCCAGGTGTAAAATCAGGACCGACTAAGTCCACTGGGGCAGAATTTATTAAGAGCCACATTAAGAGCTTTGTTGAGTTTTATTTGATTTGCCATTTATTTAACCAAGAATGTGACATGTTTAAAATATATGTAGGCATTACCCTAAAGGTAACAGCTATGACATTACCTTGTTAACATCTAACCACAACTTGACAATCCTGAGTTGGAATATAGCAGGTCTCAATGCGAAAGTAACAACTAGGGACTGGGTGGCTTGGGTTTCCAAATTTGACATCTTGATGTTTCAAGAAACTTGGTGCACCACCCCTCTACTTTTTGATGGATACAGTTGTTTTAAACAAATTGTGCCAACCCCGGCTATGGGTAGACCCAGTGGGGGACTATCCATCTGGGCTAAAATTAGTGCAGATGTCAAAATCGAACTGTTGGAAACAAATGATATGAGTTTTCAGGCATTGCTTTACATCAGCAGAATTAGAATATGTTTAATTAACTTTTATAATAATGATTTTAAAACACATCCTAATATGAATTTTATAAAGTTGTTTGAATTTATCGATGATATTACAGATGGTCAAAAGTATGGTAAACTTGACGGGATATGTTTAGGAGGAGACTTCAATGCACACATTCACCGTCAAATCCCTCCCTGTAAAAGAGGCAAAGAACTGTCTAACCACTTGGCCACACGGGACTTAGTTAATGTTATGGACAAGGCAAATACTGCCGTAAACACATGTCCCGTGGCCACCTATGTCGGGCGTGGGAGTGCATCTACAATCGATTATGTATTTATAACCTACCCGCTCATGGATCTTTTACTAGAGGCCACAGTTGTTAGGACTGTACATAGTGACCACCATCCGATTTTATCCTGTTTTAAATTTATTAATAAAAAGACGAAACGGAGAGAAATAGGGGCTAAAAATCTAGCTGTGTCGACAGACAAACTTAGGGTGGTCTGGAAGGGGATTGATAATAAGGGGGTGTTAGCTTGTGTCATAAAATCTCATCCCTCATTAATATCCATCTGTTTATCTTCCGATAGCCCGGGACATGCTATTGTGGAAGCATTCACGGGGCTGTGTAAGACCATAAAAAAGGAGATATCAAAGACAGCTTTAATTAACATCAATAAAAACCCAAGATGGTTTGATAACTCTTGCTCCAAAGCAAATAGGGAATTAAGAGCTGCCCTTAAAGCCGACCCACCAGATCAGTTATTGGTGAGGACCTTGAGGTCTAGATATAAACGCGCCTTAAAATCACGATCCGAAGAGGTTGTAAAAATTCATTGGGAATCCCTTGTTCGCACAGCAGCAACAAAGGATGTTGCTGGGTTTTGGAGCGAGGTTAAGAACCTGAGATTGATCGGCAGCAACATCACCCCCATAAATTGCAGTATATTAGGGGATGTGTGGGTGGAGCACTTCTCAAATATTTATATGGCACCGACCCCGCTTATGGCAAATCCTCAGCCACTCAAGTTACCGAATATTTCTATAATGGAGGTGGAGGAAGCAATTTTTCAAAGTGCAGGGAACAAAGCTCCGGGACCCGATGGATTATCCATTGACCTAATTAAATCAGAGCCTGACTTCTGGTCACCCCTACTGTGCAATGTTTTTAATAATTTATCACACACCTCACTGCCTGATTCCTGGTCTAACAGCACTATTGTACCCATTTTTAAAAAAGGTAGTAGACTTGACCCTTGCAGCTATCGCCCAATATCATTAATTGACAATACACTGAAGATTTTGGGCAGGGTCATTTTTAATAAGATCAGTAATTGGGCCGAAGAAAACACGATTTTACATCCATGTCAGTTAGGCTTTAGAAGCAATGTAGGGACGGTGGAGCAATGCCTAAACCTAAATTTAGTACTAGCTAAATATACTGTAGCTAAAAAATCTCCACTCTATCTAGGCTTTATGGATTTAAGTTCAGCTTTTGATTTTGTTAACCGCTCCCGTTTATGGACAGCCCTGCTTAAATATGGTTTAGATGAACCTTTGGTCCACTTTTTGGCCCATTTACACAGTGATTTGAAAGCTCGTGTTCGAATTAATAATGATGGTGAGGTTTCGGGTGAGATTTTAATTGGCAGGGGGGTAAGACAAGGCTGCGTCTTGGCCCCCCTGCTTTTTATTTTATACATAAATGAATTAAGCACATCTTTGGGCAAACTAACTACCGATGTCCCACTCGTCAACGAAAATCCCCTTCCTGCGCTTCTCTATGCGGACGATGCGGTCCTCATAGGTCGAACACCCAATGCACTGCGCACTTTAATCTCAGGCTTTGTCTCTTATATGGCTGACCTCGACTTATGTACAAATTTTAAAAAATCTTACATAATGTCTTGCGGCCCAAGGAAACATAAAATTCGCCATATCATGTCAGGGAATAATGTTTTAAATAGCACTTGCACTTTTCCTTATTTAGGCCTGTTGTTTTCTGATTCTGGATCCTGGCAACCTCACGTTGCCAGAGGGAGGAATAAACTGGGCAAAGCCATTAATTCTATAATTACCTTACGTCAACCAAAGCATGCTGAGGTCATTTTACCGCTTTTACAAATTTACAAGACCCAGTGCCTACCTACAGGAACTTATGGTGCCGAGGTTTGGGGATATGCAAATTGTACTAACATCCAGACAGAAGAGAATAAATTCTGTAGGAAGGTCTTGGGGGGGGTCATTTCGGCCCCCTCCTATGTGTGCCACAGAGAACTGAATCTCCCCTATATAGAGGATTTCATAAAATCAAGACCTGCCCCGTTCTGGTTAAAAATTTGGCGAAACCCCGCTGCCTCCTTGACCCAGGACATCATCTCAGATTGCCTAAAAAGTGAGCGGGCTAATCATATTCCCTGGCTCAAGGAGGTACAGAAGAGTTTAGTAAGCGTGGAAATGGGGCACCTTTTTTAGCACCTCAAACAATAGACTGCTCGCATAAGAATATAGTAAAAAGGGCCTTATATGACCTGTACCGAGCGAATAGAGAAAACATTGAATTTGTAAAGCCAGCTATCCTTAGGTACATCCCCATCCAAGAACCTTGTGGTAGACCACATAATATGCCCCAAGGTCACTTGCGTAAGAAACTGGGTAGATGGAATAGGAGCTTGCTGTTTCGGTTCAGGGATGGAAGTGTGGTAAATTTACTTTGTTTCCCCTTAGGCTATATCCATAACTTGGGAAATTTAAATTGTCCCTGTAACCAAGGTGGAAAACAAACTTTGTTACATTTTACATTATTTTGTGGTTTTTATACAAAATATACCAAACACTTCCTAATCCCCCGCGCTTCAATGAACACGGCCTGATAGGCTGCATTACTTTTTTGCATTATTTGCACATTGCATTTTTGCACAATGGATGTTTGCATACTTTAATGGATATGGCCTGATAGGTTGCATTATTTGCACATTGCATCTTTGCACAATGGGTGTTCTTCAATACATGTTATGATTAATAATGTTTGTTTTTATTGTTCATTAGGACGACTATTATGTTTATACATATTTTTAATGGATGTCATTTTTTAGAGCTAATTGATTTTTATCTTCCGCTGTCTGATGTTGAGCGAAATGATCATGGTTTGCTAAGCCTGAAGAATCTTTGTACCATTTGCACATTGCTATTTGCACTAATATTGGCCCCTTTGCACACATTATAGCTATTTGATGTATTTCCTATTGCTTATAGGGATGGATGTTTTTAAATATATCCGAATAAAGATCATTTGATTGATTTGATTGATTGATATGTAGGCATTGCCCACTTGGGCATTACTTTGTTCACCATGCACTTGGCGTTTTTTTCACTGAAACTTTATTGACAATGTATATTAATGCAGCGCTGGTTACATATACTGGAATAACAGTAATATCAAATGCTTGCCGCAAATTTGAAGGTTCTTATCTTAAAACCCGGCACATGTTGAAATGTGTTATTATAACACTTTGTGTGAGATCTTACGCTAATTTTGTGAAGTAGCGTGATGCTTTGGGGTAACTATTTCGACAATTTTTTCGATGGTGCCAGTTATGATCTGTGACTAATGGAATTGATTTCATTAGAAGATTTGAACATCTTGAATTGTGAAATAATTGAAGTTGGACCTTTGAGTTCCAGCCTTGCATTGCAAATTATGACACGAGTGCAAACGAGAAAAAACATGCTAAATTGCAGAGGGATACTATACGCAGTCATGTCTCAAAGTACAACAGAAATAGAAAAAAAGGAGGTAGCAAAAGTTAAGTAAACAGAGACAATGAGAAAGTTGATATGAAAAATAACGTGTAAGAGTGAGAAAAAGAGACAGGAAATCTAGGGTGCTGAAAAACATGGCGTGAGGCAAAGTCGAAGATAGGCACCAGAGTTTGACACAGCTGACAACAGGCTCCTAAGAAAAACACTGGGTCCATGTATATTTATATAATGGATGAATTAATCAATGATTTTTATAGGTTTGATGAATTTAAATCGTTACAATAAATACAACAGTCACTAAATAAATAATCAAATTAGATTTACAATCAATTAAAAAATCTAAGGAGTTACGTCTTTAAAAAAGACACTTAGCACATTCATCAGACATTATTTAGGAACAAGCCAATAGATTTGAAGTGGCAATATGATCACACCAAATAATATACATCGGAAGGGTTTAGTCCACTTGATTTGCCTTTGCTTACTTTCTGGATTTCATTTTGTGCAATAATATTTTCACATATTTTGTTAACAGGGCAAGTTCTATTATATTGTTGGACAGAGCTAATGCATAAGTTAAATTACTATTTTTCTGTACTACTGAGTGTCAGTATTTCTAACATATTTCATCTGAACTAAAATCTAGTTTTTAAAGTGGGTTTACAATTTATGAGTGAACTAGCCTCTACAACTGATACAGGTCCCCTGCTGATGTATGTGTATGGTGGTGCTTTGTGACAGTCTAAGCTGTTTCATTCCATTCTGCAGCACACTTAGAAAGGGGAAAATACCTTGAAGGATTTATTTTTGTGCAGGAAGTATCCCCTTCCTGCTTAACATGAATCATGATTGAAGGGTGCCTGCATTGGTGCTGGGCAGCTGATTGTGCATCAGCACAGCCAGAGAGCAGGAATGTGCAGTATAATGTCAGATATGATGCATAGTGTTGTACTCACTGGAGTGGAAATAGTAATTTGTACTCCTCTGCCATCCAGCACGTTTCCTACTGTTGCACTCACTGGCATGAGAATAGTAATCTTTACTCATCCGCTATCCAGCTCTTTCCCTACTGTTGTACTCACTGGAGTGGGAATAGTAATATTTACCCCTCTGCTATCCGGCTCTTTCCCTACTGTTGCACCCACTGGAGTGGGAATAGTAATTTTTACCCCTCTGCCATCCAGCATTTCCCCTACTGTTGCACTCACTGGAGTGGGAATAGAAATCTTTCCTCATCCGCTATCCAGCTCTTTCCCTACTGTTGCACTCACAGGAGTGGGATTAGTAATTGCTACCACTCTGCCATCCAGCACTTTCCCTAGTGTTGTACTCACTGGAGTGGGAATAGTAATTTTTACCCCTTTGTTATCCAGCTCTTTCCCTACTGTTGCAGCCACTGGAGTGTGAATAGTAATTTTTAAACCTCTGCCATCCAGCACTTCCCCTAGTGTTGTACTCACTGGAGCAGGAATAGTAATTTTTACCCCTCCACTATCCTGCACTTTCCCTACTGTTGTATTTATCATATTGCAAAATGTATGTTTTAATTTTTATTTTACTTAAATATTTGAATTCAGTTTAAAATGGTTATGTTTTTGAATTTTAAATTATTGATATATGTATAAATTTTATTTTTATATATTTAAAAGTTTAAAAATTAAATAAAGATAATAGTTAATAAATTATATTTAAGTAAATATATGTATATGTATACATTTTTATGTTTGTGTGTTTATATTTTTTTAATTAAGTTTATTTGTTATATTTTCTTAAAATATATATTAAATGTAATTTATTTTGTTAAAACTATTAATAATATTTAATATATTTATTTTATATTATATATTTGGTACATCTGTATGTTTTATTTCAATATTTTTTATTCAATATTCTTGTAATTACCTGTTTAAATATAGGGAGTCGATAATTTTGTATTCTATATTTTTACTTCGATATTTAGTACATCGATGTTTGTTACATTGATATTCTATCACTGAACCCTTTGCAAGATATCAAAACGTTTGGCAGAAGTAAGAATCCTGCCTTCAGAGTAGTTCCTTTTGCCCCTTATGATGAATTTGCACAGTTTTTTTGCTTTCATTTCATACTCATATTTATATATTTTGTCTTCAAGTTTTAATGAATTCCACAAAAATCCTCTCCTCTTTATGTTTTTTTACCTGCTTCACGTACTTTGATTAATTTTGACATATTTTACCAGCATTCGCATTATGTTCTTACATGTTTTGGCCATAAAGGAAGCACATTCCTTTAATAGTTCTGGATTAGGATTATCATAAGTGGGAATGTATTATATTTTTAGGCCTCTTGCTACTTGGCCTACCGCTATGTAATTGGTTAGAGACGTGATTTCCAAACACTTGTATAGTTCTATTTTTGTTCATTACTCAAAGGAAGCAAGATTTTGTTTTTTGGGGATAACTCGATTGGTGCTTTTCCAGAACTTGTGCTCAGTGTCGCCTCAGTACCAAGGTTTCCATTGAATAAAGATATAGAAATGGCTTGTCTCTTTTGCTCGCAGTCGCTCATGTTATATCACTAAATCAAAGTGCAAATAAATAAGCCACAAAGTACTGTCCAAAAAAAGTTACAAATATTAAAGTGTTCAAGTCAGTAAGGAGATCTACGCCCAGTACGATATTGGGGTGACCGTGTGTTGACGTATCAAAATGACCAATCATGTAATGCAATAGACAATCAACACACAGTCGTGCAAGGATCGGGGAGGTGCACATGAGACAGTCTTGTCACAAGAATCCTCACTGTGATCCTCCAATGCACAGCGCTTAACCACAGCATTCCTGTAAACCCCAGCTTTCTGTTTTGCTTAGCTGCAGTCAATAACGACTTTCCAAATGGAAGAGTAGGTCACTGGGAGCGTGTAGTGCAGCGTATAATGGAGTCTGTCCAAGGTGCCCCCACGAGGAATAATGATCAGCATGCCAGTTTCTCGCACTTGGGTTTATTAGTTCGTTAGAATGTGACGCGTTTCGGCTATCCTTTTGCCTTTGTCATTTTAAAGTTACAAGCCCCACAGTCATAAAGATATGTGCTTAGGTCGATATATATATGCTGAAGATATACTTACATAGTCCTGAGGAAGACCCAATCAGTAAGGGTTAGGAGAACCTACACTCATACAGTGGTCGAAACGTCCCAGGTTTTTCCTGGTCTTAAGTTTGGCGCTGCCTCCTATGTACGCTGCCCTTGTACATAGGGGGCAGTGCCAAAATCAATGGGTGTTGTGGTGAAATGTCCACCGCAACACCCACTGCCCACCCCTTTCACGCTAAGCATGGCGTGAAAGGGGGCCTTATTTATAAGGCAGCGATAAGCCACGTTAAGTGGTTTAATGCTGCCTTGTAAATAAGGCAATGCCCCTATCGTCACCACAACGTCGGAAAAAGTGACGTTGTGGTGGGGATGGGGGCTTGAACATATGCCCCTGGGTTCCTTCTCTTAACCTTATAATGGGGTCAAGAATCTAGGCATGTTAATGACGATCTCACAATGACAGAGCAGGTAGGCTCCACATGTAGCATCTGTTTCATCTGTTTTGGAATAATGTGCATATTTAGAAAAGCATTTCTGGTGCTACCTCTTCACACAAGAAGAACTCTTACGTTTTTGTGGTCAGCCACCTGGATTATGGAAATGCCTTACTGGTGGCAGCAAATGAATCACTACTATTAAAACTGCAGGTAGCTCAGAACACTGCTGCATGCCGTGTCTGTAACCTTCCTCCACAAACTCCCTCAGAGCCTACTCTAAAATTTCTTCATTGGCTTCCAATTAGAAAACGTGCCATATTCAAGCTTCTATGCCTGGTACAGAAATCCCTATCGGGGAAGGACCCTGTATATCTGAGATCCAAAGATCAGCTTGTTCTCTGTTCTGACTGTGTCCGCACTACCAGATATGGTGACTGATCCTTTTCCTATCTGGGTCCACATCATTGGAATAAACGACCTCTAAAGATCCATGCTTTCCCGAATTTAATTGTTTTAAAAACCTTCTCAAAACCTGGCTTTTTCAAACATATCCTTTCTTTTCCTCTTTACCGGGTCCACGCTCCAGCATCGAGATACCCCTTTGGGGATGATTTACTGCACTATATTAAGTATACCTAATACAACATATGATATAGGGCCACCGGTTTCCTCTGTTCACTTCTAAGTGAGGCATTTGAAATTATGGCCAATAAGAATAACCAAAATTGGATAATAGCCAGAAATGTGTTGAATTAAACAAGCTCTTGCTACCATCCCATGTTCCTTCCATCTGTAGACTATTCTTCCTGACAGTTGTCATGAGACAAAATAAATTCTCAACTGAACATAGTAAATAAGTCATACCGTAGAATATTGAATTTGATTGTAAACTTAGGAAAGTGCATAAATGATTGATTTCAAAACGTTTGGTCACAGCCTGAGCTTCAAGCTTGACCACCTCTCCAAAACTGAGTTAAGCAGACACTCCAATTATTTGCTTTCACAATTAGCAGAACAATTGAAATCTTAAATAATCAAAAACTGTCACACTGAATTTGTATCTATGTTTAGCAGATTTCAGTCACACACATTTGAATAACAGAAGATTCTGATACTAAATTAATGAATTACATAGACTGTTCTGTTTCTCAAAACACTATATAGATGGGCAATGTCTGTGAATGTATTTATGCCTCCAAACATGTTCCTGTTCATGCAAAATAAGAGAATTATCAAAAACACCGAGGCAAAAATTAAATGCATAGGGGACGTAACATCACCCTCCATACTCTGGTTTGCCAAACCAAGTACGTTCCATTCAAAACATTAAACACCACATTTGAGGGGCTTAAGTTAAAAATTCAATCAAAATGTATTTTTTGTTAAAAAATACGAAATCCTTGTTCTTGTTGAGTATGAGATTTATTTATTTAAACTCAAAATTGCAATCATGGAGAGAATTCAAATTATTAAAGATGATTCCATGGTGGGAAATGGAGGGGTAGACTATTTCAGAACTTTCTATTTCACCAAAAGTGGTGTAAATTTCAGAGAAAAAAATTCAATTTTTGATGCACCATAATTTATCAACAGATGGATGATGTTTGTTAGAAAATTAGACATGAGTTCTGTCGCCTGCACAAGTAATTGGTCTACATTTGTCCTTCACTGGGAACCAAACACCCCATTGTAGCCCTTGACTCTCACAGAGTAGCAAAGTGGAGCAGGCTAAGGCCTACTCAAGGGAGGCGGTTTGGGCTAGTTATCACCATTCACAGATACGCAATAATAAAACTCAATAAAACATTGTCCAGTCTGTTCTTTTGAAAAAGGAAAAGTACATTTATCACAGACAATACTCGGTACTGTGCAGCAATTAAAAAATATACACAAGCTGATGGAAATACTTCTTGATGACATTGCATAATCTTTATCACCCCTCCCAAAGGGGGGTCTATAATGCCACAACTCTCATGTTTAAGCATTTATTTTGCCCCTACATGCCAGGGTTGAACTTAACTTGGTGTAAGAGCACTTAATACTGGCAAAAAAGCAAGTGGCTGTCAATCTCATTAATTCAACAAGCATTTTATCAAAGGAATAATGCAACAATTACATATAACCATGACTGTGAGTGCTTAATACTAGCAATAAAGCATGCAAACTTTGAACACAAGTGGCTGTCAGTCTCATTATTTAAATAAAGCATTTGCAACAATAAGCTATGTACATGGAGTGGTTAATGATTTCAGCATGAATTTTAATATGAATAACGCAAATCAAACATTTATAATTTCAACATGTGCAATTACATCACTCACCCCTAGAGGGAATTTGCCTAAACTAGGCACTTCAGACCTAGTCACTAAAAAACACATTGGCCTTTACAAACACATGAACATACAATTACCACCATGAACTCCTAGAGATTGTCACTGCCATGTGAAAACTCACATTGAACAATTTTAGGCCACAAGCATTGCAGCCATAATTTTTACCCCTAGAGGGTCCAGCACTCCCAGCTGTAGAGCAAAAGCTGAAGTCTAGAGAGTACATAAAATGCACGGAAAACCAAGGGAGATATAGGTTCATAGTCCCACGCAAGTTAGGGTAGAGACTCTGGACCTTCTTTTGGGGCAAAGCTGTGCTGCTCCTGCAGCTCCCTCTGCACTTTAGCTATACTCTGGTGGTGACTCCATCCTCCTAGGGCCACCACAAGTCGAAAAGAAGCAATTTTTATTCAGGAATGCAGCCAGGCCCTGCAGGGCATTATAAGGAGCGGGGCGCTCTTCCTAAGCTTTTGGTGAATTTTATAGCAGTGGCCCTCCAGCTGCACTGGGGAGAGCTGCTTCTTTCTCTGCCTTTGTTTTCTTCCTTTTTCACAAGTGGCCTTGTGCCTCATTTCCTCTGCTTGTGGTGCCTGAGCCCACCCAGGCACCCTGCGTGCATCTTTCAATGTTGGACAGCAGCTCGGGAAGCCCACCCCAGCCTCTCTCGCCAGCTTCTCACATGGCCAGGAAACATGTGTGAGGCTACGGGAGCTACCACTTCATTTTGGACTGCGCGCTCCTGTGGACAGACACGTGCTGGGCTTCCAACCTGGCGGTCACATGGGGGAGTGTGGCAGCTCTCTCCCTTCTTTGATCTGGGCCTCAGGCCCATGGATGGGGTCCTGGGCTCCTTTCCTTCACTCGTGGGGGAGCGCAATGGCGTTCCCTCACCATTATTTTTCTCTGGGCCCAGAGATGGGTTCTTGGGCCACTTTTCTGCATTTGCGGGGGCACAACAGAGTTACCTCGTTGCTTCACAGGGCCCATGGATGGGGTCCTGGGCCCCCTCCCACTTCTTGTGGGGAAAGTGCTATGGGGCTTCCCTGCAGGATTTCGTCTAGGGTCCAGGCTCTGGGCCCTTGCTCACTCCGAGGCAGAAAATCAGTAATGCGGAGGAGCCTTGTGTGCTTCGCTGCTGAAACCGGAGCAAAGTAGGTCAAAGATCGCCAAACTTTAAATGCAATCTATCTTGCTGCATTGCATGAAAGGGCAGAAATGCACTGTATTTACCGTTATACGGCACATTCTTGTCCTTTCCTAGCACTGGCAAACTTTTGGCTACCTAGCACCAATGCAGGCATCCTTGTGTTATGTTGCAAGGGTGCCTGAGTTGCAGGCAGGATTGTGTTTGTGCAGGAAGGGACACCTCCCTGCACAATAATAATCCTCAGAGGCACTTTGCTCTTTTTAAATGTACTGCAGAATGAAGTACACTTAGACCCTGATAACAAGTTGGGTGGTTAATTCCATCCCAAGCGTAAGCACTTGTTTACTCACGGGACGGAATTATGAGTATAGTTTCATTTAACACATCCGATAATTATCAGATATTTTACATAACCCAACATTAGTTACATTTTGTCAGGTCGAACCTGCCAATATTTAACAGGGGATATATGTACGGTGTTTACTGTACCATGCAGACATTGGTGTGCATTGGTGTGCAGCAGGCAGGGTTGCAGCAGTTATTTAAAAAGTTCTTGGTCAATGTGCAATGCTTCAACATTGATAATGCATAACTTCCACAGCTGCAATGCCTCTGGCAATAATGTCAGTATTATGTTTCTGCTCCCCAACATGATTTGTTATCACCCAGATAGCAGCTTTAACAATACTTTTGAGATTCAGCCATTTTTCTCACTTTCACTTTTGATATGCACATATGAATTCAACCAAGCAAAAACCTCTACTTTAGTTGACTGGGCTGCACACAGGAGAGCTACTTTCAGATAGCGGGAGAGCTACCAGTAGCTCACTGGCTACCCATTGGAGAAGCCTGGTCTGAGCCAATCAATTTCTTTCCCATTAAGATTCTCTTTAACAGAATAATGTTCAATTCTACCAATATAGTCTTGCACAAGTTCATATTACAACAGGGCAGTCAGAATTGGAGAGCAGCTGGGGGTTTCTGCCCCGGGCTCTGTGTTGCTTGGGTCCTCCACACCTCTTATGAACTGTAGTAGGTAAAACACAAGCATTAGCAACGCTAATAGGTACAGTTTGTAACTGAAAGTGCTTTTTTAGTCACTGGTAGATTTAGGCACTCAAAACGTCACCATACATGCACTCTATTACTGATCTTGCACTTGTGCACACACATACTCCAAAAAAAAATATCGTAGTTAAATCAAAGAAGTAAAATTAGAAAAATGAAATCCTGTCACTGAATGCATTTCACAGGTGCATACTTTCAATAAAAATTAAATTAAACATAGCAGAGGGCAACTGTTTTGCAATGGTATTGAACATTGTGAAATTGTTGTTTTAATGTTCCTAAATGGCCCCAACGTGCTTTCCATCTTGGAATGCTAAATCAGTGCTACACTACAAAAACACTATTCCGGAGTGGAAGCCCACCCATATATGGTGGATATGCATGTGCCATCAGAATAATGTTGCCACTCGTAAAAAAATGGAGTCAACAGTAGAAGGGGCCTAAATCATTGCCCCTGCTGAATGCTGTTATGAATAGAAGTAGAGTGTGAATAAGACTTGAATGGACCAATGCCACAAGAGGTATGACCCAAAGTCTGTTTATGTATGTGTATGTATATATTTAAATACATATATATGCATGTATGTATTGCCAATGATTTATTTATTTCAATAATCTAGCTGCTATCTAAAGTTTTCAGACCCTCCCTAGAGGGTCTAGCAAGTTTTTTAGATTGCAGATCCTCTTTGCCCATGACTATTCAAATGTGGTAATTAACAACAAATCCCTTGCTGTGTAAGGTAATCTGTGAGATTGCAATTTACAAAAATACCTGTCTGAAGGCTTTAACACTATGTAATTACATTCCACCTATAATGGTCTATTGGCTTTAACAAATGCTTTGCATAATAAATATGTCATGCCTTCTTCCTTTGCTGTATCTTTTCATTACTAACTGATCAGGCCTATGGCTTCTCTGATAGCTATTTCCAATCAACAGATCAAACCTGTAGCCATTATCAATGGCTTGCCACCATAAGCAACTGAGACACTGAGCATAAGCCAGTGCGTAAACTAGCAGCCAACAGGCATAAAGTCCAAAAAATGAAAACGTGTAGAAAACTATAGTTGGCAACACAAAATTCAGACCCTCTCCAAAGGGCCTATTAAGGATTATCAATTTGGAAACCCCATCGATTTGCCATGGGGTATAATGAACAACACAACCCTTGCCTACTATGTTAATCTGCAACATATTAAGTAACAAAGTTCTTCTCCACAGCCTTTAACAAAGTGTAACAACCCTTCACCCCTAAAAGTCGATTTGCTTTTACTAATGGCTTTAACAATGTATAATTAAGGTCTACTGTGTTTGTTGTAACTTTGCATAAGGAATAGATAACACCTATGGCATAGGGTACAGCTTTTCCCAGTTAAGCAATGACTTTATCATTGTCTTACGATTTCACGGCCGTTGTAATGAGCATACATTTTCCACTAGGCATCCATGAGGCATACAATCAGAAAAAAGATATACAAAATTACATTTGGTAAAACATTTTACAACTCTTTCTAAGAGATCTATATGGAAGTGAAAATCATTTATCCCCAGGCCTTGTCAGTGGGGGGACCAAACTAAAACCCTCGACTACTAGGGCAACCTATTACATTTCTTGTTACAAAATGCCTGTCTACAGCTTTAACACAGTGTGCAACAGCAATCCAACCTTACCTTAAATGTATGTTAACCTTAGCAGATGCACAATAAATGAATAATCTTGGCCATGTTTCAACTTTTCATAATAGGCCAATAAGGCATATAGTTAAACAAATTAAAATATATATTAAATAACAATGAGAGAACAAAACATAGGGGCATATTATCAAGACACGGCGTTAAAATTATCGCCGCTTTAGCGGCAGAAAACTGCCGCTAAAGCGGCCATAATGGGCTTGATAATATGCCCTTGAGAATTCCCATAGAGGCCCATGTTCTGGTGTGAACATGGGCTTCTACGGGAATTCTCAAGGGCATATTATTAAGCCCATTATCGCCGCTTTAGCGGCAGTTTTATGGCACTAAAGCAGCGATAATTTTAACGCCGTGCTTGATAATATGCCCCACAGTCCCTCCTAAGAGGGCTGTTTGCATACAAAATGATTAACACAATGTACATTTTCATCATTCTGGGTTTGACGGGGTAAACCAGCACCAAATCCCTTGCCTTCCATGGTAATCTTTAAGATTACCCGCGAAAAAATACTAGTCTTCATACCTTAACACAGAGTAATAACGATCCAAACTTAAATGCCTATTTGCTTTAACGCATACTTTTCACAAAAAATGTGTAGGACCTAGTGCCTATAAAATAACACTTTCCTAATAAAAAGACGAGGCCTAAAGCCGTGCTCGATAGCTTGTCAAAATAAACAACTGAATCTAGATATATTGAGCATATACTTTTCCACAAGGCAAAAAGTGCAATACAAGCACTCCTCTTCATTCACTGGTATATTAACAAGGACTTTATCTTTCCTTTTTTGGCTTTAAAAGCCAAAGAAGGGGAGACAAAAATATCGCCCTATTAACAACAGGGTGCTAACATGCAAAATCGCATGTTAGCACCCTTTTTCACTACGCTTCCCTTTGTATCTCTAATGAGATGCAAAGTGGGCGTTCCATAGCAAAATAATAGGAGAAATGTCACTAAGCGACATTTCTCCTATTATCAAGCTTCACGCTAACCCTGTTAGAGGCAAAAAAAGCAGCGCTAACCACGGTTAACACTGCTTTTATATGTCTGCTAATTCTCAGACTTAGCCATGTAATCCAATGGGAGGTGGATTACATGGCTAAGTCCACCATGGGCTATCAACAAGGATATCCCTATCCTTGTAGTTTTATCGCTGCATTACCAGCGATAACCTCCCAAAATGCCACTATCGCTGGATTTTTTATCGCCTAGCCGGTTAGCGTTGTTAATAACGCGATAACCAGGCGATATTATCCAGCGATAGCGGGCGTTAAAAAAATTAACGCTAAGCGCCTTTAGCGTTAATTTTCCCTGTTCCTTGTTCATATGCCCCTAAGTGCTTTTGTTAAGGAACTAGACATGTGGGCAGAGCTTAAGCTTCTCTGTCAGCACTGATTCTGAAAGCTATATTTTGTTGATCACAGAAGTATTTATGACAGCTATGCGGTCAAGCCAGCCCTACACCAGTGCTTTGTCAATGAAAATAATTTGGCCACAATACAGGTGGAACCAAATACTGTTGTTACTATCCTTATTGAACTTTTTTTCTAGTTAATGGGTGGGATTACAAACTAGAGTGGTACCAAGTCATTTTTGTCCAGGGCCTAACCTAAGCATATGGCAAGCCTGATTACCCTGAAAGTGAGACCTGTAATTCAGGGAAGTCACCAACAATCATTTTCAAGCTAAACCAATAGTCAAGAGGCAAAAAAGATGTAGTTGCTTATGTTCGGTACACTCCTCTTTTCTTTTCTGTGTGGTTTTAACTTGTTTTAAAAACTGAAAAACTGAAATTTAAAATACTGCATTTATCTGTGGGGGCACTTTTCTGCTGCTGATTGTGGCCCAGGCCGAAATACATGGATTTTGCCACCATTTATTTCCCTACTGAGCTGACTAGAGGTGCCATTTTTCGTGAGGAAGCACTCTAGTCGCTCTTTTGTAGGCTGGGGAATACTGATGCCACCCGTGTATTTAAAAAGCACCGCGGCGTGAACGCGCCACTGGCACAACGATGCCGCACCTAAGACAAGCCCTCTGTGCCCATCTGCGTCCTGACTGCAGCAGGCGCCAGCCATGCTGTCCATGGGGCTCCTGCTAACATTTGTCTCTGCTGTGCCAGTAGTGAGCGCAGAGGATTTCGCCCATGCTTTACGTGCTCTTGCCTGCGGAATTCAAAAGATTTCCCAGGATGGGTATCCTGCTCTGCCTGCCACTATGCACCCCCCTTGGATCTTTTACCCCCTGTTCTCTTGTGTGTCCTTGGGTTAGCTTGGTAAACCCCCCAGGTCGGAGGGCAACCAAGGGAAGGAGTTGTCTGCCCTCTTTATCAATGTCCAGTCCCTGCACAAACAAGCTCACCACAACTTTGATCTTCTTAGTAGTGGGGCATTAGATGTGCTTTTTATGACAGAAACCTGGCTGAATGAGTCTTCCGCAACGGACAATGCACTGGCTATCTATTAGGTGTATTCTTTTGTCCATTGCCACAAATGGTATAAACATGGTGGAGAGGTGGCGATAGGTTTTAAGCAGCCTCTTTCATGCTCTACCATTGAGCTTAGAGATCTCAGGGGACCCGAAAGTCTCAGCTTCCATCTTATGTTATCTGCCCAAATCTCATTCTCAGATGCCCTATTTTATCATCAACCTGGCTCAGCTGGGGACTTTATTGAGTCCTTTTAAGGAGCTGTGGCCCCTGATCTTTAGAATTGGGTCAACTTCACTATCCTTTGGGATTTTGATTTGCATGTGGCTGACCCTCTTGACCAGATGGCCTCTTTGTTAAATGAGGGTTTACTCACTCTTAATCTGACTCAACTGGTTCTGGCACTCACGCACTTAGCAGGACATACTATTGATTAGATTTTTTCCAACTGTCTGTTATCGACCTGCCCTCCTAAGCACGCCCTGTGTCCGTTCTTTATTTGATTTTTTTTAAATGGACCATACCTAAACCCTGTTCACAGGTTAGGATGGTGGGCCACTATGCCTTCAGAGCATGGAAGAAGCTACAAACCCTGGTACTAGGTGGACTTCCTCGCCACTACCTGCCCCCACTTGACTAATGACATCAATCAATATGTTGAGTGCAGTTAAAATCTGGTTTCTGGGGGAAGCAAACAAGCTAGCTCCCTTAAAAGAGCATTAGAGGAGAAAGGGCAGATCTTCTGCTCCGTGGTTCTCATCGCACTTGGTTGAGGAACGCAAAGCTTGCAAACAACTTGAACACATCTGGCACAAGGATTATTCTTTGGATAGTAAAATTATCTCTAAATCGACTCTTAGTGCCTATCACGCCTCCCTTAAAAAGGCCCAGAGCCGGTTCTTCATAGAGAAAATCAACTCTGCCGAGCATAGTTCCCGTTTTATCTTCCAGGTCATGAAGTCTGCTTTCACCGCAGTCCTGCCAAAGAGCTATTGTTCTCTCCGAAGAGCTCTGCAAAGGGCTGGCAATGTACTTTCAAACCAAAACTTCTGATATTCAGAGAACATTGCCAGCCTTGTTGGAGATCCCCCTTCTGTTGGTCACCTAGATCCACCCAGGCTCAGCAATAGGCTCACTCAGTTTAAGCACATTTCTCTGGAACAGTCCAGGAAAAGCATCTTGAAATGCAAATCAGGGTCTCCTTTGGATGCATGCCCCCTACAGTGCTTGCTGTGGCATTGGACATTGTCAATCTGGTGATCAACTCTATCTGCAATCTCTGCCTTGCTTAGGGGGTCCTACCGTCCGCCTGGAAACTTGCCAAGGAGATCCCTCCATTTAAGAAGCCTGGCTGGACCCTAGCATTTTTTGTAATTATAGGCCTATCTCTCACCTTACAGCCTTTATGAAAATGATGGGAAAGGTGGCCAATGCTCAGCTCTCAGAGTATCTTGAGGAAGGCAAGCTGCTACTGGTGCAGATCAGGGCATACAAATTCTCCCTACTTCCACGGATAGAGTAATTTCACAGATACACGCACATGCACTCATCATACACTTGGGCCCATTTCACTAACATACGCTCGATTACTCTATCAGCACTGAACCTGCGGAGAGAAAACTCCTAAACACCCTGTATCTACAGTGAGGTCAATAGGATCAGTTTGATACTGTCCTGAGTCATGATCTAAACAATAATAATCAAAATAGAGTACTCAATAATTGACAAGAAATAATCACCAACACTGTATTTAAAATAATGGTACTTTATCTAAAATTAGTTCAAAGAAATTCAATCAAAGCAAATCATTATTCTCATAATTACCTATTCTAGCTAAATGTCATGAACGGGTCAGGACAGGTCTCTCAGTAGAAGTCTCCCGAGTCGCCGTCCTCACAGCATCGATCCTCACCAACGCAGGTTTGGGAAGAAGTGGCCTTAGACCCTCTCTAGGCTAACAATACTTATAGAAAATCTTACAAATTAAAGCAACATAAAATGTTCTGAATATCCGTTGAACCGCTGAGCAGAGCGAGCAGGAAAGGATGTAGCATCGCTACATTTGGAAAATCTCCGCTCAGAAAAATCACAAAAATAAAAAGACGGAAGAAGGAAACTCGAGTTTTGCAAATGTTACTTTCTCGCACACATTTCCTCGGAACCACCACTGTAATCACAAAGTTCATTGTGGCTCTCTTGTCCTCCAAGGTTACTTGGACGCTTGCCTGGAGTCACTGTCATCACGGAAACTTTCAAAACTCCAGCAGGAGCCATTGTCAGGTGACTTTCAACAAGGCCTCCCGTCATCTCATTTTCACTCGAGCACAGGCTGTAAACGGCTGCCATTTTATCACAGGCCGAAACGGACCATCTTAATTAAAAGAGACAAAAAACAACGTTACCACAGCATAGTGATTGAACAGTGTTAACCCCACTAATACCCTTATGTGTATGTAATTATCTAGCCTTTTGCAACACAGTAAAGCATTAGTACACGTTATTTCAAAAGCGTTTTGTGCTTTAAAACAAACAGCACTTAGCAACATTCATTTAATTAAACCTGCACATTATTATTAAGCAACATATATGCATTCCCACGTGTAATTTCTCTTGTTAATTCGTGTTGGTTAATCAGAATTTTCACACAAAACAAATAATTAATAATTACAAATTAATATTTTTAATTTTCGACATATAGACAAACTGGAGCTTAAAAACCCAATAAATTTTCAACAGAAAACTCTGCTCCAGCAATCCCCCCTTTGGTGATATTATCACCAAATAAACAACCCAAAAAAAAAATGTAGTCCCATTTTAGGAGAAATTGAAAATGTCTTTTTTCTTTTCGCAACACTACACACCAGACTCCCTTTCATCATCCCTCTTCGTTTCCAAGTAAACACTCTCCCTCAATTCTTCTAATTCTATTTCTTGTGGTTCTCTTTTTGACCTCTTATTTCTCTTTTCAATATTTCTTTTGATTAATTTCTTTTTCCCTCCCCTGTTTTTACAACACAAACACACCAATCTTAGTATCAATAAAGCAACAATTATACAAGTCAAAGGAAACAATATCTTACCTATAATAGTACCACCTATTTTTGCAATAAAACTCTTAACTGCAACTATTTTATTAGCTATTTTGGTCCAAATACTCTCAGCTTCCAGTGGCACTAATTCTTCATGCAAATCAGTAATATTTTTGATATAGACCTTCAGGTCTTTGCTTTCGTCAGGAATGTAAGTGCAACAATGTTGAACTTTCAGCATTCCACAGACTCCACCCTCTTTGGGCAATAGAATATCAAGGGCAAGTCGATTTTGCATAGACATGGCACGTACGGCAATCATCTCCGTATTCACCAAAAGAAACCCTCCAGCGGTATTTGTCGATAAGCGATCCACCACTGTTGACAGTTTCCGAATTCCATAAGCATTCAAAGAAATTCCCACTGCTGGAATTAAAGCTCCAAAAATATCACCTACAATTTCTGACCAAGTTTCTCTCTTAAAACGGATTAGTAAATTAATATGTTCTACATCTTCTATTCTATCTATATGAAAGATCTTTGGAAAGACCAGGCCCACATTGCACGTGCCATACCAATGGTCAGGCAACCTGTAATAAGCCTTGTTCCCACAAACATAATACACTCCTGGGAAAACTGGATCTTCTCCTCCCTTGAAACCCTATCCTGTCGCAATGAAGTATGTATCATGACACTCACTAGTCCCAACAAAATATGTATCATATTGGGATTTCCTTCATGTAATGCATAGCTTACCCTTCTGTGGTGCATCTAGAGCTAAAGTTGGACTAGCCCCATTTCTCAATTCTTTCCCCATCTCAATGTCCCAAATTGTCTCACCCATTTTATATTTCCCTGCCTTTTCATGCATGCTCATTCTCCTTTCCTCCACCATATTTAGGAAAGCCTTCTCCTCTTCTTACAAACTGCAAGTTAAATTATTCTTAAAAATGTAATCTAGTGTTAATTCTTCTTTTTCAATAAAAATCTCACCAAAAATGTTAGCTTCGTTAGCTGGATTCAGCTTTTTATTCATAGGCATTTGCCCAAAAATGTTATCTTTGTTAGACATTTCATAATCTATTTTCCCTAACAAATAAAAAACACTACTTAACACACTACAAGAAATTCCATACGTTGCTGGTAAATGGTGATAAGTAACACCCTCTGAAACGGATGCAGGTAACTGCATACATACGTAGCAATCCCTTACTACCATTGTCTTCACGTATTCATACAACAATTTTGAAAAAACATTACTAGAAAAATCATTAATTGACCTATCTTTATGTATATAAGTATTACTAATTCTAGTTGGAACTACCTTATGCGAACTCTTCTCTGCATTAGTCACATTCTCAGTGTGTATCTCAAATGTACCTATCGTAACTCTAAAAGTAACTAATAAAGCTAGTACACCCCATAACAGCATTAATAATCCAGTACAGCAGCAGCACATTCTACACCATCTTTTTAAGAAGGCACATCTACTTTGGTTATTCTCTATGTTAGCCATTTCACTACTTTGACCGTGTCTTTTGACTTAGCCTCTACTACTCCACTACTGGAATTTCTAAAACTCTGGATTACTTCAAACAACTAATTTTCAGTCTTTCTTCTTTTCACTTTTCTCCAAGTGATTTCTTCTGTTCACTCAATTTGGATACTAATCACTCTTTACTTCATCTTCTTCAACATCAAATTGTATTAGATCTCCAACATCATCCTCAGTATCCGACTTTTCTCCAATGTCAGTCAAGATTACTTTCAGGATTTCACCTGTATCTTCCTCAACCACTTCTCGTACGGTCTCCTCTGGATTTCCTTGACTTTCTGCCTCTTCACCTTCAGACAGTACCATGTACGTCCATTCCGGCGACCTATACTTCTGGTTAGGTTTTCTTATCCTTTTGATTTCCTCTGGTTCTTTCAACTCTTTTTGCTTTTCACCTTTTGCTGGATTCTGACTCGACACCTCATTCACTTGTTCAGCTTTCGAGGTATTTGCTCGTGTCAATCTGTATCTCAGCCTCTTTACTCTGTTGTTAGGCCAAAGATCTCCTCTTATAACCTTTTTTGGTCTCGTTTCTTTATTATTTCTTTCTCCAATCCAAGTTCTCTTTCTCAGAACTCGACCCTCTGATTTCTCATTCCCACTTTCATCCGATTCTGTTTCAAATGTCTCTTGTTCTTCAGCAGTTTTCTTTCGCTCCACAGACTTTCCCACCACTGTTTGAGACTTCCCTATTTCTGTCCCTCCTCGGGTCTCCGACACGCAATCTTCTTGCTGTCTACTTTTCCCTTCACCTAGCTTATCAGGAATGTTCCCTACACCTCCTCGGGGGTCTTCCGCAATCTGTCCCTCTCTATCTTCTTCTGACCCTGCTTCTTCAGGTATAATCTCAAGTGGTTTTTCAATCTCCTTTTCTGATTCAGGAGTAGTCTCTGTGGAATTGCTCTTTTCTCTTCTTTTTTCTCCACTGCTTGTTGGAACTTCAGGCTCTCTTACAGAATCTGATCTCCCTTCTGAGACTCTCAATGGTTCTCTTGAAGCCTCCTCTGATTTTCTTTCTGAACTTCGATTTTTCCTCACTGGTTCTGTTTCTTCATCATCACTGGAATCTGACTCTTCAAAATACTCCTTACCAGTCCCATCTTTTGGGTTTGGAACTCTCAGAGTATGACTTGCATGTACCCAGTTTTTCACACCAGCACACTTCACTGCAGTTGTCGTAGTCAGAATGACTTGTCTTGGCCTTCCCCACCTTGGAACCAAGCAATTTCTTCTTCTGTGCACTTTAATCCTCACCCAGTCCCCTGGACTCAGATCATGAGCTTGCTTCTTCTCAAGTGTGGTAGCGTCTTCTCCAACCTGGTGAAACACAGAATGAACTGCGTCAGCCAGGCCTTTACAGTAATCCAAAATCATGTCATCAGTTATTGTCATCAACTTATTGACAGGTACAAATGCATGACGCATTGCACGTCCCATCAAAATCTCATGTGGACTCAAACCAGTAGTTCTATCTGGAGTAGATCTAATAGTCATTAGCACTAGAGGCAAGACATCAGGCCATTTCATTCCAGTGGCTAAACCCATCTTACCAATCCTGTTCTTGATCGTGCCGTTCATCTGCTCCACTACGCCAGAAGCCTCTGGCCTGTATGCACAATGTAGTTTCTGCTGTATGCTCAATGCTTCACAAATCAAACTCATGAGCTCATTATAGAAGTGTCCACCTCTATCAGACTCAATCGTTACTGGAAACCCGTACCTAGGAATCAACTCTCTTAACAGTAACTTTGCCACTGTTATTCCATCATTTCTCCTAGTCGGATAGGCCACCACCCATCTCGAGAACAAACAGACTACCACTAGAACATACCTCAATCTGTTCACTTGTGGCATCTCAATGAAATCAATTTCCATTCTCGTAAAAGGACCACCTTCTCTGCCTATCGTTCCAAGACTCACCACTGTCTTTTTCCCAGTGTTAAATTGCTGGCAAATCAAACATCTATGACAGATGCTCTCTGCAATCGTCCTGAACTTTGCATTGTACCAAGTCTGTTTAAAAGACCTGATCATCGCATCCCTTCCCAAATGTCCCTGGCCATGATACATCCTTGCCATTGTTGACAACATAGAGTAAGGCATGACTGGTCTACCATCTCTATAGACCCAAACATGGTCTGTTTCTCTTGGGGCACAACCTGCCTTGATCCATTCTTTCTTTTCTTCCTTTCCTGCCTCATCCTGCAACTGTTTCACCTCATCCCACGTCTCTAGGACATTAGTAAACATCACAGAACAAAAAGACATTTCCCCTTCTCGTTCCCTATTAATCGAGTGATTATTTTTCGCACAATACTGTGCAATGTCGTTCGCAAAACGGTTCCCAAGTGTTACAAAATCATCTCCTTGTCCATGAGCAGCACATTTTACAACTGCTAATTCTTTAGGCAGCTGTATCGCCTCAAGTAATTTCCCAATCACTTCAGCATTCTTTATTGGAGTCCCACCGACGTCAAGAAACCTCTCTGCAGCCAAAGCTGGCCAAAATCATGCACAACTCCAAATCCATACTGACTATCAGTCATCACAGTCACTCTCAGATCTTTCCCAATTTTGCAAGCTTTCGTCAATGCCACCAATTCAGCAACTTGTGCAGATTTCACTCCTTTCAATGGTGATGCTTCCTTCTTTAGCCCCATTATCGGTGATTTACACGGGCTACTCAGTAGTTCTCTCAAAACTCCTTGCTGAATCATTTTCTCAATTATAGGAGTTATTCCTTCAATTATTTCTGGTGTCATTTTGTACTGAGGAATGTTAGGATAAGTAATTCCCTCTTTTACTGAAATTTTCACAGGATCTACATTATTCATCAATCCCACATCCTCTCCAGTAAAATCCCAAACTGTCCTTTTCACTGTGTCTCTCAGCTCTTGAGGCAAATCCTCCGGATTAAACACAGCATATGCACCAACCATCTCACTCTCTCTATTATCTAGAGTCATCCGGTACAAAACATCCTCATCTGGTGTTTCAAAAGCTATTCCATCCGGCGTACAAAAAATTGTACAATTCATCTTGCATAGCAAGTCCCTGCCTAACAAGTTCACTGGACTAGTGTCACAGACCACAAATCTGTGCATGTCTGAAAATTTCCCTATTCTTACTCTTACTGGTTCAGTAAGACGTGTCTTGATTTGTGTATTAGCTACACCCACTACTTGGATTGCTTCATCCGAGAGAGGAAGATTTCTAATATCTGCTGACCTGACAGTTGACCTCGTCGCACCTGTGTCTACTAAAAAAGTAACACTTTCTTCATTTATTTTCCCATCTACAAATGGTCCTGCCTGGTCTATTTCAAGAGTTGCACCAAGTATGCACTCTTCCTCCTCTCCTCGGCACCGTCAATAGTCACCTTCAGACGCACTCCCTTCATTTTTTAACAAATACTGTTGTACCTGGTTATAACGCCTTTGTTTGTTTACCTGCTCATCATTGTAGAATCCTGAATCCTGATTGTACTTTTGTGACCCTCTATTCTGCGGCAAGGGCGGTTTTGGCTCTTGGCTCTGCTGTCTCACAACCTTCTGTTGTTGCTGCTGTTGATTATTCCCCTCGTTCTGCACCTGTTGATTTAAGGTTTTACTCTCATTATTCGCTAATGGTGGATTGGTACATTCAGATCTCCAATGTCCCAGTTGGCCACAGTTGTGACAAGGAAACTTTTTCTTTGCTTCCTCAAGATTCCCCTTTCCTTTCCCTGCATATCTGGGCCTATTCCCTGGATTATTTGCCTGTTCCACCAACTGTGCTTCTTGTCTTTCCGCAACCTTCACTTGTGCCCACATTGCCTTTTCTTTCAGCTTTCTCTGTTTTGCTTCAATTTCATCACTGAAGTACTTTGCATGTCTCAGAATCTCATCTATTTTCTTACTCTGCCAGTCCACTGCATGCTCACGAATTCTCTCACTAATCTCAGATCTCAGGCCATATACAAATCTGTATACAAAATGACTCAAATCTTTGTCACCCAGATGCTCATCCCCGCTGAATTGTTTAAAAGCCAGTATCAGCCTCTCATAAAAAGCATGAACTGATTATTTTGCTTCCTGATGAGTTTGATCTATTTTAACCCAGTCTGTCTCTTTTGGAGGTACTTTACTTTTCAGGTATACAATCACCTGATCATACTTCCTCATTACCTCTGGATCTGGGGCTCCTGTTCTCTGATCTCTTGGATATTCCTCAGTAGGCCAACTTACAACTATTTTACACTCAGCCCACAAGTCTGCTGGAACAATTATATCAAACAGACTATTCAGGTCAATCCACAGCACTTTTGACAATTTCACAAACCTGTCTACCTGCCTATACCACTCGACAGGCTTTTCTCTCAGTCGAGGGAAATCATTCGTAAATGATAAAATATCCTGTCTGGTCCATGGAACATGTACATATCCTCCTCCAGGTATTTCTCTCATAGGATAAGCATCCACTGTTTTCTCTTTTTCTCTCACAGGAAATGCAGAATAAGTCCTGCCCACTGATTCTTCCCTTTTCTTATACCACCTATCCTTCCACTTTTCTACATCACCCCATCTTCGCAACAGTGCAATCATTTCCTTAATCTGTCCTGTTCTACCAGCACCATTCAGATTTTCAATATCCTTATCCGTGAAATCCATCCTGTAAGACTTCTGCAAGGCTTTCACCTTATCAATGTCAACTCCTTGCTCATTTGCTATTGTTCTTAACCTGTCATGTGTATTTTTAGCTCTCCAGGTGATGTTTTTACACATAAATAATAGTTCTCCATCATGATGGTTTTTTAGAATTTCTGTAGGAATTGGCCCTGCAACAAGCTCCTCTAATTCTATGCGTAACCTGGCCACATCAATTGCCTGTGAATCTTTATCCCTCTTTTGAAGGACTCTCATCCAATCATTCAAATCTTCAGCTGTTATTTCAGTAGTTTTTCTCACTGGACCCACTTTTTCTGGCATCCACTGTGGTTCTAACATTGGCATCCCTGGACAACTAGCATCACTAGTATCCAATCTCAAATTAGACTGTACATCTAATCCTCCACTACATGTGTCATGTCTGGATTGTCTCAAATCACTGCTTTCTGTCCTTCTTCCTGAGTCTCCTGAGGGACCAGCCAAACTTGTTATTTTATTCCCAACATATGGAACCACCAAACCATTTTCACTCGTCCTCTGCTTATCAAAAATAGGCATAACCGGACCTATGGTTACAGGCACCGTAACAGCTTCTAGATTCTTTGTCAGCTCTCTAATCTTTTCAGTCAGCTCCGATGTAGTTCTGGCTAATTCTCTCGTATTCTCGTCACCACATCGATTCTCTCTCTCTTTTTCCCTGAAAGGATTACCACTTCTTAACTCAGGTGTCACAACTTCTGTCTCAATGATACGCAATGTATCTCTTATCGGAGAAACAACTGGTGTGCTCTCTTCTGGTTCTGGTCTATATGGAGGTGGTCTCTTGTAAATCATGTCATCCAAGACCTCATCCTCATAATCATTAACTCTATATCTTTTCACTTCTGCCTCAGGAACCCTTTCCGCACCCTTCCTTTCTTCCTTCTCGTCAACTGTTCTCATAGGATATAATCCCTCTGACATACTAGCATCTTGCCATCTCTTCATTCGATCATGATGAGTTTCACGATCATATTTCCTCCCGAACATGTACCTATGGTTGCCTCCAGACCTCTGTTTTTCTCGCTCATGTACTTCCTCTTCCCATTCCACCAAAGCCTCAAACTGTGTCGGCCTTGGTCTAGGCTCTAGACCCATCATTTTCTCCCGTAAATTTCTCAACACAGCCAGATTAAATGAACCATGTTCTGGGAATGCTAGGACACCATCTTCCTTAGTATACCTAACCCAATTCTCCAACCATATACAGGTATGATACCCATATCTCGCAGCCATGAAGGATGCAGGCGTTTTCGTTCGAGGTAACAATTCACCTTCTCTTGTTTTAACATCTTTATCCTTGTCAAACCATCGTTTTATTTTCCCAAACAAAGATTTTTTCTTTTTCTCTTCTTGGTAATACATTTTAACATTTACTAAAACTTTCTAATCCCTTCCGTAATACAACTGTACAGTACGATTTTTCATCCAATAACAGCGCGACTCACACCAACGCACCAATCCTGGAGCGTCTACGTCACCCTGTACCCCTTCCAATCCTTGCGCGGCTCACACCAACGCACCAATCCCAGCGCGAACACTGTTCTGATCCAATATCCAATCAGAGCGCGGTCTGTTTGACGTCAGCAGTCGCTGCAGTCGCTCCTGCTCCTGTCTCCTGTCACTCGTCTACCCCTCCTTTACAAAACTTCTCAGTAGACTTTGTGTCAAATTCTACAAAATCTATTTGTTACAACATATAAACATCTCCATTGTCTGCTTCGTTAACCACAGAATAGTAAAGAAAATCTATTTCACAAGAATCCCGTCTTACCCTGAAACAGCACTCAGTTCTGCTCCAGTACGAAATTAATACTCTCGTTGACACAGTAGCACATCCCTCTACTCTGCCCTTCTATCATGCATTCATTAACTGTTTCCTCTAAGACTGCTCCAAAGAGTTTTACAATCAACTAAATGCTCATACATTCACGCACATTCATACAAGAAAATATAGTACATACACACAGAATCCTTCCCGAGAACAGCGAACAATCTGTCCCGCTACAGAATTATAATACACGTTAACCAAGCAGCTTACCTCTGCCCAGTCCTTCAAACAAGCTCAGAGAATACTTATTACTTCTCCCGCGATAAGCTTTAACGGTGAACCTTACGGATCCCTGGGACTTAAGACCAGAGTTTCACAGATAACCTTCGCTACCATACGCACTCCCTTTATACCAGAAATATATTTCTAATAGTAACATACGACGATGTCACTGATTCCGAACCCAGACAATGTGACGCGCAACTTCAATTGTCACACGTTTCTCCTGCATACGTACAGGACCAACAATCCCGTTTTTCCCGAGAGCAGTATATACTTCCCTCTGCCCTACTACGGAACTGCTACCAGCTCCCAAGTTCCAGAAGCACTACATATAACTCAATACGACGACTCCAACATATAGTATTAGTACATATACCAACATCAATCAATAATCAATAATCAAAAAGCCAATGTACAAGCAATCTAATCAGATCAAGACAATAATCAAAACCATCAAATTCTGCTACCAGGAAATTGGTGCAGATCAGGGCATACAAATTCTCCCTACTTCCACGGATAGAGTAATTTCACAGATACACGCACATGCACTCATCATACACTTGGGCCCATTTCACTAACATACGCTCGATTGCTCTATCAGCACTGAACCTGCGGAGAGAAAACTCCTAAACACCCTGTATCTACAGTGAGGTCAATAGGATCAGTTTGATACTGTCCTGAGTCATGATCTAAACAATAATAATCAAAATAGAGTACTCAATAATTGACAAGAAATAATCACCAACACTGTATTTAAAATAATGGTACTTTATCTAAAATTAGTTCAAAGAAATTCAATCAAAGCAAATCATTATTCTCATAATTACCTATTCTAGCTAAATGTCATGAACGTGTCAGGACAGGTCTCTCAGTAGAAGTCTCCCGAGTCGCCGTCCTCACAGCATCGATCCTCACCAACGCAGGTTTGGGAAGAAGTGGCCTTAGACCCTCTCTAGGCTAACAATACTTATAGAAAATCTTACAAATTAAAGCAACATAAAATGTTCTGAATATCCGTTGAACCGCTGAGCAGAGCGAGCAGGAAAGGATGTAGCATTGCTACATTTGGAAAATCTCCGCTCAGAAAAATCACAAAAATAAAAAGACGGAAGAAGGAAACTCGAGTTTTGCAAATGTTACTTTCTCGCACACATTTCCTCGGAACCACCACTGTAATCACAAAGTTCATTGTGGCTCTCTTGTTCTCCAAGGTTACTTGGACGCTTGCCTGGAGTCACTGTCATCACGGAAACTTTCAAAACTCCAGCAGAAGCCTTAGTCAGGTGACTTTCAACAAGGCCTCCCGTCATCTCATTTTCACTCGAGCACAGGCTGTAAACGGCAGCCATTTTATCACAGGCCAAAACGGACCATCTTAATTAAAATAGACAAAAAACAACGTTACCACAGCATTGTGATTGAACAGTGTTAACCCCACTAATACCCTTATGTGTATGTAATTATCTAGCCTTTTGCAACACAGTAAAGCATTAGTACACGTTATTTCAAAAGCGTTTTGTGCTTTAAAACAAACAGCACTTAGCAACATTCATTTAATTAAACCTGCACATTATTATTAAGCAACATATATGCATTCCCACGTGTAATTTCTCTTGTTAATTCGTGTTGGTTAATCAGAATTTTCACACAAAACAAATAATTAATAATTACAAATTAATATTTTTAATTTTCGACATATAGACAAACTGGAGCTTAAAAACCCAATAAATTTTCAACAGAAAACTCTGCTCCAGCACTACATCCTAGCTAATCTTGCTTTTATCCCCATCATAGTATGTAATTGGCAGTTCTGGAAATATCTGACCACAGTAAATGGTCGCTAGATGTAGGCAAACATGCAGTCTTCTCGATTTGTTCACTGTCTTTGACACCATCCTACACTCTATCCTCCTGCACCATTTTCTGCCTTGGGTGTGGGGGGTACTGTGTGAGACTGGTGTAAGTCATTCCTGGCCGGCAGACGCCACTCAGTCTGACTTGCTTCTTTTTCCTTGAAGGTCAAAGCAGTAAACCAAAGCTTCCAGCAGAGCTCTTCTCTGAGCCCTACCCTTTTCAATGTCTTCACGGCCCCCTTAGCATCCGATATTGAGCCGTTTGGGTGTCAAATAATTTCGCACTCTGCTTCTCCTTTCCTTCGAGGGCTCTCATGCTTCTATTGCAGTTTCCTTCACTGACTTGTATGCATGGCATTTTTGACTGGATGGACAGTAGCCAAACTTAAATTCAACACAGATAAGTTGGAAATTATTCAATTTTGGTCACACATGTCCAGCTGTTGGAAAGATCTCTCACCCTCTTCATTACATGCCTCCCCTCTGCCCTCTTTAGTGGCAAAAAATCTAGGAGTGAAGTTGGATTAAACCCTCTCTATGAAGTCGCAATTCTCTGCTGTGGTAGGGCGATGCTTTGTGTTGCTCCGAACTATCAAGAAATTCTCCCCCCCCCCCCTGTATTTGGAGGTGATAAGAGTCGTGATCACTTCCGTTTGACATATGCGAATGCCCTGTATTTTGGAGCAGCGGACGATCAGGTGATTCGTTTACAGGTGGCTCAAAATGCACCAGGCAGGCTACTTCTTCACCTGCTGAGTCATTCTCTGACCACAGCTGCTCTTAAAGTGCAGCATTGCTGCTAGTAACATAATGGATTTAGTTTAACGCCTTAGTTTTGGTTCAAAGGGCAGTGCATCTGTCCAGTCCTGGTTATTTGCATTATTTGAATGAGCTCCCTTGCGAATTGTGCCTTATCTCTTCTGAGGTCACTTTGCATAAAAAACTCAAAACCTTGCTCTTTTCTGGGAGGCAGTAAGAGCTCTGTTTGGGGTTCCATACCTAGGCTCTGCCTTTAGCGTAGAGAGTCTCCTCGGAATAGCCACAAGCTCTACAAGTCCTTCTCATTCATTTATACATCCATTCATCCATGCATTCATTCATTCAAAATGTATACAGTCAAGACTGGGTTCAGAATACAAAAGTATGCAAGAGGTTCCCACCTCTAGCTAAGGGCTGCCTTGGCAACACTGGGCCGATTACACTTGCCATCTACAATTTGCATAGATTTTCTAACTTTTCAGGACTAACAAAATCATAAAGCATGTGCAATAGAAATTTACACAAGTCAGAGATTGCCTCATGATCTCGTCCTCCCTCACACAAAGTATGTGATGACAATCCATAAGGACAACGCATAGTGTAATTTTGCATTTACCCATAATTCTTTATTCGATATTTCACCTCAGTTTACACGCTGAAGAAAACCTTCACTTGATCCCCTAAAAATATAAGGGTATTGTGGTATTGTCACACCAAATTTAGGTTCGTGTTCCTTCGTTTTAAGGTTCATCAACTGGGTGTGAACAGCTATAGGGAGTCTCTGTGTAAAAGAAGAATGTTGGTGAATAAGCACACAATTTCATCACTGTGGAAATGTGCTACATCACCAATGCTCATTCCTCTCTCCTCCTCCTTTAGGGTCAGCAATGATATCACCCCAATATTAAGCATATGTGGGTCCTGTCGTCCCAGACCAGGAGATAGGTTTCTTTTTCTGAGGTAAAAAGTGTCATGAGCTTTTCAACACACGGAACTACTAAAAGTGGAAAACCAAAATAAGCGATTGTATTTTAAGTGGAAAATCTAAATAAACAGTTGCATTTTAAGTCGAAAGCCAAAATAAACAGTTGTATTTTGAGCTTGGTGGCTCTGTAGAGCTACTGGCTCTATGAGCAGGCGCACCGATCTGTTAAGAACGTCAAATGATTAAATTTAGTCTATTTATACTTTTCTCAATGTCTAAAATTGAAATGTTAAATGCATGCTATTTTCACATTACTTGCAAATTTAATCCAAGACAGAAGCAATCCTAAAGAGAGGAAAACAATTGTTAGTAGATCTTTTGCTTTGTAATTACCCACCTAGTGTAGCGTGTAAACAATCCGTTCTGCTTTCAGAATTAGGCAAAAATCGAAGCCTAGGGATGAAAGCAACTACAGAAACAGAATGTGAAGTGCATTAATATATTCTTAAAACATGGACTAATAACAATCGTTTCGGATGCACTGATACATTAAAAACAAAAATCTTGGACCTAGTATATAATTATTTGGTGCCAAGTCATACCCATCTTCAGCTGTGCAATGGATGTTGCAACAGGTGGGACGAGGACTCTTGCTCAATAAAACTTTCAGGGACACTTAACAATTCTGGGCCCAATTTAATTCTTGGTGGTAAGGATAGTCTGTTCCAACAGCAAGGGAATGTCCTTACCTCCAAGACTGTGGTCCACCCACCAAATGTATATGCAGGCAGACCTTTGGGCTTATTACCGCTGAGACTACTCCTTCTCTGCTGTGATTAATCTTGTCCGATGGCAAGCGGAGTAAGGACCATCAGAGGCTGACCTGTCATTCCTCCCACCAAATTTAGATGGGCAGAATTACAGGTCAGTTTTCACTGCTCGCCCTCACCAGGAAAACTCTAATGATAAGGGGCAGTGAAAACTGCTAAATGCTCCCCTAGCAATGGGACAGAACTCCTTTGGTTAGAGGAGCATTGGATTTTTTATTTACAAAAAGAAATAAGGCAACCTGTTTGGTACAGGGCTCCATCCTACTGACAGGGCCCTGCACCAAACCGCTGTGATGGCAGTTTGTGCCAATGCTTTATGAATTACTGCCAGTATGGCGATCATATATAAATCAGGTGGACAGCAGGATGGTGTAGTAATTAACTCCATCACCAAGGCGGAAGTATGGGCTGTCTGCCAAGCCATGTCTTCCCTGGACTGAAAACACATCTGGTCATACCCTGCCAACTTAGGGCGAACAAAACAAAACCAAAGGGGATGATGGACGGAGTGTTGAAGCACTCACCCCCAGTCAACTGATCTGAGTTTAATTCATCATGAGTGCTTGTAATGTTCAACACTCCATCCAACATCCCCTTCGGTTTTGCTTTGTTCACCGTAAGTTGGCAGGGTATGCCCAGATGTGGGTCCCTTGCTCACTTTGCCACTGGATTCAAGCTAACCTGGCTGATGACGGCTGATTAGCCAGAAACCGGTCCCAGGATGCTTGTTTCCGGTCCAGTAAAGACATGGGTTGGCAGTTCAGGCTGGACTGTTTCCATGAGGCACAGGGTCAGACTGATTTGCATATCTGAACTGGGGTGGTGGAGTGAGCTAAAGAATGATGATGGATTAAACCCAAATCAGTTGACTTGACGTGAGTGCTTGCAATGTTCAACACTCCGCCCATCATCCCCTTTGGTTTTGCTTTGTTCGCCCTAAGTTGGCAGGTTATGCCCAGACGTGGGTCCCTTGCTCACTTTGCCACTGGATTCAAGCTAGCCTGGCTGATGATGGCTGATTAGCCAGAAACGGGCCCCAGGATGCTTGTTTCCAGTCCAGGGAAGACATGGCTTGGCAGTTCGGGCTGGACTGCTCCCATGAGGCACAGGGTCAGACTGATATGCTTATGGCCATGTCTGAACTGGGGTGGCGGAGTGAGCTAAAGAATGATGATGGATTAAACCCAGATCAGTTGACTGGGGGTGAGTGCTTGCATTGTTCAACACTCTGTCCATCATCCCCTTTGGTTTTGCCATCTTTGGAAGGATGGCCGGTGACAAGAGAAAACAAAGCAAGGGGGAAGAATTGCGATTCTCCTATTACCATGACCAGAGAATCTGGATTTCATTAAAGACACGGAGGCTGACATTATGCATTATCTTTTTAATGCAGCTTCAAGCACAGCCGCCACTAGTAGTTACCTCACAAAGAAGAACATCAGAACAACAAGAGTATCCAGGCAACGGCAGCACAAGGATCAGCCTCTTTTAAATGCGATGAAAAACAAGGAAGGAGAAGAAAAAACTTCCACCGTAGCAACGAAGTCCAAAAGTTGGCGACATCCAAAAGATCAATCCATGGAACAGAGCAGGTAGGTAACTGCAGTCCAGTCAAGACGAATTATCCGAAAAGGTAAACAAAATTAGGAAAGGTACATATCACCCTATGAAGGGGAGCGAAACAACGGATGTTAAAGATAGCATAAACCACAATCAAAATTGCAATCAAGAATAAAGATAGCAAAAGCACAAAGGCAATAGTAGTCAAAATTAGAAAATGAAAGAGTAAAGTAATAAAACAAAGCATTATATAATGCAAATAAACAAGAGGCTAAAATCCACCCTGGGAAGGGAGAGGTGGGATAATGTCAGCCTCCGTGTCTTTAATGAAATCCAGATTCTCTGGTCATGGTAATAGGAGAATCGCAATTTCATTACAAGACCGGAGGCTGCCATTATGCATGTTGGTAGTCAGCGAGAACTACATCTGATATGTGTTCGACAGGTTTGCAGTAATGTCTTGCAAAGGTAAAGGAGCTTGACCAATCAGCTGTTTTAAGGATGTCGTCTAATTTGGCTCCTTTCCAAAAGGACTGACTAGCCATAGCTCCCCTTAAGGAATGAGCTTGAAATCTAGAAAGATCAATGCCTGCTAATTGCATAGCTAATTTAACCCATCTAGCTATTGTAGAAGAAGAAACGGGTTTAAAGGGTCTGACAAAAGAAAGTAAGAGTTGGGTCACGCCAGGAGAGCGAAGAGGGGAAGTCCTTAGATCATATTCTCTCATGCAGTCGACCACACATAGCTTCTTGCAAGAGTCAAATCTAGGGTAAAAAATCATATCAGACATTGTTTTAGTTCTTCTAAGAATGTCAAAACTGACGCCAAAGGCATCATAGGATCTGTTGGATACCTCTACCAGGAAAGCCAAGGGGACACAGCCCTTTAATATGCTGTTAGCAAGTGAATGCCTCCATCTTGTTCTGCCCTTCAGATAGCGTGAACCTTTTGTGTCCCCACCCATGAACTATAGCGAAGAGAGGGCGGTTGTGTGCCTAGCCCTGTATAAATTATACAGATGGCTACTAACTCATCAGTCAACAAAACACTTTAGGCCTTGCAAGAGGTATGGAAACCGGTATATAAATGCCACTTAAATACAGATGAGGTAGGAACATGAGGCCTGCACTGCTTGAAGTGTAAGAAAGGGAGATGGACATGCACTTTCCAACATTTCTGTCATTTTCTTTACTCTCCAACTATGCACCAGGGAGCTAATTTCCAGCATTCACTCACTGATGCCAATTATATAACACATACACACCATAAACCTTTGCCTACTTTTCCCTTACCCGCACTGCATTCCCCAGGGTCATAAAATCAAGGGGGAGGGTGGGAGAAGCTTTTTATGCCTTTTGACACATTCTAATACCTTGGCTTTTTAGGATTTTTATGTTGCTCAGAATCACAGCATATCAATGTAACATACTGACAGGATTACTACAGCAGTGATGAAAGTCCTGTAGTGTGCTTCAAACTAAGGAACAATAGATAGACCTTAGCCATGGGCTTTATTTCGAACAGAGATGGTGGGATAATATAAAGGCACAGCCCTAGGATTTCCTTCAAACTGAGCTAGGCGTCAGATAGACATTTAGAAGACTATCTTTTCAGTTCTTATCTGAAGTACAGCTGGTTTGATTTGTTGGAGATTCTGGAGAATGGACAGCTAATCCCCGGTGGGTCAAAATCTGAAAGGAGGGTCTCTTTTTCAGTAATTTCACAGTAGTATCTGGTTACTGACGTTCCAGGTACAAAAGATCACACTTGTTTATGAATCCACTGGGCCTTAGGCCCTAAACCCGGAAGCAAGTTTCCCCAAAATTAGATGTCACAATAAAAGACTGAATGAGACCAAATAGAAGGGGTGAATTCTAGTAGAAATTGTATGGAACAGAAATTTCATTAAAAATGTCTGAGCAAGACAGGCAAAGGAAAGTATGAAATGAAAAGACTGAACCTGAGCACAAAACTGTATTAAAGAATCCCCTGAACCACCTTGTGGGAAAGTGGATCGCTTGCTTTGCTTGAGCTGCAGTTCAGAGTTGGTATTCTCTATGCATGCTGTGGGTGGTGCCAGTGATGGAAATGGATGGTACCAGTGAGGGAAAGTCAGCAGCAGACCACTGAGAAAACGTTAAGGCACCTGTACTTATTTTTTTTTTACTAAATATGTATTGCTGTGTAGTTTTCATTTTGCTACAAACTCAACAGGATTATTTTAAAAACGTGCAAGCTGAATATAATACAGAAGGTTAGGTGCTGATTTAAAATAGTGAAAGACCGTTCTATAGTCATAGAGCTCTGGAGACTTGATACATGATATAAGCTATGCCTTACAGAACCCCAGCTGGGCAGAATAAGCAATAGTGCAAAATTTGTTTTTACCTTTTTTTCTCAGAAATGATGTAAATCGGTTTCACCGTATCGAGTTCCCCATGCCTTAGTGATATCGGTGAAAGTTAAAACTGCATACAGGAATTTAAAAAAACATGACTTAGTCTTGCATTCTTCATATACTGCTTGGGTGACAAAAGACACTATGACGCAATTGTTTTTTACAAAATAAGGTGCCTGCTCACCTAGTTCTTTATTTGAGCCAATGGTTGACAGTGGGGCCTGCCACCACTCATTTTTGGGGACCAAAAGTTTTTTCATTCAACAGACAGACCCAGATCAAGAGATAGAAAATCATAAAAGTAGGAATGGAGCAGGAAGAGGAAGATAGTTTGGAGTGGTTTGACTAAAGGTGTATTATGACAAAAGCATTGTTTTCCAGCACCTCACTAACAGCTGCTATCCAAGCCTGCCCTTTAGTGTCCCTAGACTGCCCAACACCGTTCGGTGTGGGAAATGCCTGACCGTAGGTATGTGGTTACGAACACCTTATTACAATGCGACTGCACACATTGCGGTTGCAAACTCCCATTTCCCTATAGGATATGGTAACTTGTGCAGATTTTGGAAACCAGCCCCAGCACAAGCTCTCGTAGAGAAATCTGTGTTCCTGTAAATCCCTGACTACCTGACAGGCACCTCATGGTGCCTGCCACACAGTGCAGGGATTTACAGGGGGGCACCGTAGGTGCCCCCAGATTCCCAACCAGAGGCCCCGGAGAAAAGTTGATTTCCTACAGGCTTCTCAAATTGGAAAGCCCAAAATGAAAAGATTGTAGGAAACCAACATCATTATCCCGATGGCAGAACACAGTCCGTAGAGGATTAAATGCGGCCTCCGACTGGTCAGCGGGTTCCTTGGGCCCGCTGGAAGCCAGTCCGTCTGACAGGCTGGTTTAAACTCCGACCGCCTACATTATAATTAGGCGGTCGGAATTTAAACTAAAGGATGTCGGTCCGAAAACCTCTGACTTGTGGTCAGAGGCTTTCAGACCGACAACCTAATGAGCCCCTTAGTGTCATAAGGGTAGTTGCAGGAACAGGAAGAAATCAGGGCTTTTCATGCCATGATTCTTTCTTTAGTTTCACATTCCCTTACCCTAGCTCCTCAGTAGCAACTAGGTGTCTCTTGGGGACTAAGGATTGTACACGTAGTCAATCCTGTGATGTGATTTAAACTACTTCTGGTATTTTGGTGAATCCATGTCCTTTGCTGAAATGTAATAGCCTGGAGAAGGATTGATAAGGTTTTTTGAGTGGCTGTGAAATGTCCCTTTGGCAGGACACCAGGGCAGTGTGTAAAGTTACCATATTTTTAACAGGCAAATCTTTGGCACTGTAAGAAAGTGAGCTTCTGGTTGACTGGGGTGTTAGCCCTGATCAAACAGCAACCACAATCCTTGTCAGGGTGAAGTCACAAGCCAATACTAAATTAACCTTTTCCTAACCCTCTGGTTGATTGGTACAGAGCAGTCAGGCCTAACCTGGAGGCAATATGTGAAGAATCTGTGCAGCACTTTAAACAGTAACACAGTGAAAAAAACACAAAAGGATCCCACGTCAGCTTAGAACAATGGAGAAAAATGTTAGAAATAAAACAGGACCAAAACAACAAAACACCATTCAGTAAAACTGGACTTGTGACTTTTTTAAGATTTGTGGGAAAATAGCTCCAAAAAGCACAGACCACCAACTTGGGATATCTGATCATGCTGCACCCTGTCAAAGTTACACTTTCAGGCTGACCATGATGAAGCGCAGGTTGGATGCAATCACCTGGTTAGGCTAGCTGAAGTTTAACTTATCAAATCTGATGGCAGGGGCTGCAAGAACAGGGAGAGCACCACCGGAGTCTGCCAGCAAAGAATGGAGATAGTGAGTTTGTCACAGATGGGCATCAGGCAAAAAGTCAGTGCAGCAGGACAAAGGTTATTTCAGAGTAGCAGTCCAGCTGTCTGGCAGTCCTTACAGAAGCCCAGCTGTCCGTCCTGGCAGAGTATCCACAGGTCCATAAGGGTACTGAAGAGTTGGTCTCTGGGGTCTAACATTTATACCTGGTACCCTTCCCCTAGAAGGTAAGAGAATCTTCTAGAAATTCCTTTTGAAGTCCCCAGGCATCCTACCTTCCCACTTCTGCTCCGGACTAGCTACAGGGGGTATGCAGCCCTTTGTGTGGGGCAGGTCACAGCCTATTCAAGGGTAAGCTACTCCCTCCCATCTTGCTAGTGATGGCCAATCAGACACACCTAAGTTTGCTATTGTGTGTGGCAGTCTGGGAGGAATACATAAAGCCCAGCGGTTAGCTGCAGCCCGTCATATGACCAGAGACAGTTTACAAGCACTAAATGGCTATGGCAAGAAAATGCCACTTTTCTAAAGGTGCCATTTTCAAAGTTGTAATTTAAAATCTGACTTTACCGTGAGTTAGGATTTCTTATCACGATTCCAAAAACACCGAACATGAAGGGGTTACCTAATTTTGTTTGAAAATTACAGCTTATTAAATCTAATAAGGTAACTCAAATGTTATACTATGGGAGATGTATGCCTTCCAGTAGTGAAAAACAAATTTAAAAATGTTTCAGTATCAGGACATACACAACTCAAAAGTACATGTCCTACTTTTTAAATTCACTGTACCCTGCTCCCTGGGCTGTTAAGGGCCTACTCTAGGGGTGACAGATATATGTATGAAAAAGGAAGGTTTGGGCCTGGCACACGGTTAATTTTTCCAGGTTGAAACAACAGTTTAAACTGCACACACAGGCTGTAATAGAAGGGCCAAGACATGTTTAAAGAGCTACTCAAGTGGGTGGCACAATTAGTGTAAGCCCACTAGAAGCATTTAATTTACAGGCCCTGGGCACATGTAGTACCCCTTTACTAGGGACTTACATGTAAATTAAAGGTGCCAAATGGGTGTAAGCCAATGTTACCATATTTGAAGGAGGGAGCATGTGCACCTTAGCACTGGTTAGCAGTGTTTAAGTGCAGAATCCTAAGGGAGGCAGAAACAAAATCAACAAAAATGGTGGTGGAAGGTGAGAAGTTTGGGGGACGACCGCACTCTGGCTAACAGGTTTAATAAACACTATTAGTCTCTGTGTCACTAATCATTTGATTGCAGCTGGTAAGAATGCCCAAGTCATACATGCTTACCAGCCCCAATCCATGTTACTTTGGAAAACAGGCAAATATTATAATTGAACGCTCTTTGCAAATATATCAGTTAATAACGTTCTAGGTTTTGTCACATGTTCTCTAGCAAAGGGCATGTATTTGCTCAAGATGTACGTCGTCTATATAACCAAGTGAGGAAAGTTAATATGACAAAAACAAATACAAATACACATTTTAATGCCTTCACAGATACATCAAATGAGGTAGGAGATGTAGCACTCCTCAGAATATTTTGTCTGTAAAAGCATCGTGAACAGATCTGGCAACCTTCTAACAATGCTGCAGATCAGAAGATTAGTTCATCCTTCTGGCTTCAGCAGGTAAAGAAATGGGAGGAGAGTAAGATGAAGTGGACATTTGGTCTAGTGACTATGGACATGATTTGTGGAAAAAATAAATCATAATTTGTGGTAACTACTCACAAAAATGTATTTGTTATTGTGCATGTACAAAGGTATCATAAACTGCAATATCAAATCATGCTGAGATTCATTTGCTAACTATTGAATCACAATTTATCATTTGGGAATATACACAAATTGCGAGTGTTTCACAGGCAGTTGCTAATGACATAAGTAACCAGGAAGTGAGCCAGGTATAGTTAGGAGAATTATGGAAAAGCAGAGACCGTTGCTATAAGTGTTCCAGCATTCACCTGCATCACCTATGAAAAAAGCAAGCAAGTAGACTATTAAGGGAAACAAACTTTACAACACAGCTGTTACCAAGCATTAATTTTACCATGCATCCATTACAACACATATGCCTTTACCACATATCTTCTCCTCTCATTTTTTTACTACAAACATGGCTTTACCATGCATGCCTTTACAAAGAAAATGTAAGTATTTCTCAATAATGACTTGAAGTGGCAGGCACCAGTAGGTAGTCATAGTTAGGACCTAGTTTGCATAGGGAGAGCCTTTATTTATTTGCCAATACCTTTGGCATCGTTTGATGAATCCTCGCAAGATTTTCCACACAAGTTTGCCACTCACTTTACCTGCTGTATTGATACATTCGGGTGATCCATCAAGCGGGGGCTGAGAAAAAGGGGGGGGTCCCAAAAGGCTTTTCCCCGATGGTTATTTTCATTGGAAATTTTTGACATGGCTACAGTCAAAACTGCAGAACAGAATTACACCAAATTAGGCAGAAAGCACCTTTTTTGTTAAATAATGAGATACGGGTCTCTTCCCCTCCATTCAAGAACTAACAAATGGGCTGGCTCAATCACACAATCCTGTCCTGGGTGCGGTGCCATTTATGAAACCGAGGTTCATACAATAATCTTCTGTCCGGCATATAAAATCCCACGTAGAAAATGGATAATCCAGCTAGCTAAGAACTTAGGGGTTTCGAATCATAGAGATCTTTTCAGGTTGTTAAAATACGATTCGACCCCCGTTTATGTTATTGCGATCTCCAAATTTCTTTTTTCTATGTGGTTAATCAGAAGGCAATTACTACCTCATTAAGGTATTTTTATCGATATCATTTTCCTTTCTTTTTAATCTGTTTTTACTCTTATGTATTATGGATTAAGGACTGTACTTATATTCAGCACCATGGTTTTATTCTTGATTAATTCTTTCCTGTTGTAAATACTATTTTATGAACTTTTATGGCTTGAAGCCGAAATAAAGTTTTTTGACTTGACTTGACTTGAAATGGTGCTAATCTGTTCAGCAGCTTTTGAGAAATGTAAAGATTTTTAAGATATACAACTGGGGACGCTATTAATCCGCACCCCCATCTGAGATCTCGCGCTGAGATTTGATTGGCTGCCAACACTTCAAAATAGGAAGTGTTAGCAGACATCTTTTGAATTGGTTGAACCGAGTCGCAGAATTTTTTTTGTTTTTTAAAAGGGGGCAGGGTAGAAACACCGTGATCCCCTAGGCCTTTTGAAGGGGTCCACTGGGACCACGCAGGGCCCATAAAGTATTTTTTTTAACAATTTCGGCAGGAGTCACACTGGGTGCACGAATCTCACTGAAATTTTTTTTTAGGGTTTTGGGTGGGTTTGGGTTTAGGAGCTGTGGGTTAATAAATTAAGATATAAACACATAAATATATATATATATATATTCACTGAAAAAACCATAGGTTTCAGGCACGTTATAGTTAGGAATTAGCATTTAAAAAACCTTAGAAATTCACTGAAAAAACCATAGGTTTCAGGGGCGTTATAGTTAGCTGGACTTTTCACTCGTACAAAACCATTGAAATTCCCCCGTTATAGTTAGTTCAGCTAACTATAACTCGCGTGCCCGCAATGTACTGCTGATGACGTCACATATTACATCACTCATGACATGGTCAGTGACATCACTCATGACATCACTGATGATATCTCAAATGACATCACTGATGACATCATCCAGTGAATGTGTGTTTTTCTGAAAATTACATATGTTTTATATATGTATATCTCAAGGTCGATGGAAGAATAAATGGGTATATAAGTGTCTAAATGGATGATTTGTTTTTGAAAAATTGATTGTATAACTGACTGATTAAGTGTATCTTAGTGAATACATGGCTTAGTGAGTAATGTTTAAATGTGTAAATATCTGTATCAGTCTCTCACTTTGTGTATAAGTGGCTGCATGGGTTGGTGAGTAGCTACATGAGTGTCTATATAGGTTATTAGTTGTTTTTTTGAGTATCAGAATGAGTGTCTGAGTGTCTGTATGGTTCGGTGGGGGGTATTATGTAGTGCATAGGTGTATGAATGAGTAACTCACTGTTTGTATGTGTTGAAGACAGCATGTGTGCAGGACTGTATGGGTGGATGAGTGTGTGCATGGGTGTGTTTGTGAGTGATAGACTGTCTCAATAGTGTCTTTATGAGTAACTACATAAACTAGTATATGTGACTATTGGTGTATACAAGTGAGTATATGTGAGAGTGAGAGATTGAAAGAGTTCCTGTATGAATAAGTATGTGTTTCTATAAGTGATTGTTTAAAAGACTAAGTATGTGTAAGTTTCTGTAGAAGTAAGTGTGGTGGTGTGTGTATAACTGTATATGCAAGTAAATGGATGTTTGATTCTTTATTAGCATGAGTGACTATGTGTGTGAGTAACTCTATGGATCAGTGGCGTTGTGTAACAGGATGTATAGGTGTGTGAGTACATATGATGAGTGAGTACATGTATGAGTGACTGTATAGGACTGTTGGTGAATGAGTGGATGTGTATGTGGATCTTAGAATTACTGAATAGGTTGTTGTAACTGGTATTGGTATGTCCATTGTTTTGAACATTTCAGTTTCTATTTTTGAATGTGTGTATCAAAGGTTATATTAGGGGAAGAGGAGGTCTGCCACTCTATCACAAGGATGATGTCATCAGTGATGTCATCAGTGATGTCATTTGAGATGTCATCAGTGATGTCATGAGTGATGTCACTGACCATGTTATGAGTGATGTAATATGTGACGTCATCAGCAGTGCATTGCGGGCGCGCGAGTTATAGTTAGCTGAACTAACTATAACGGGGGAATTTCAACGGTTTTGTATGAGTGAAAAGTCCAGCTAACTATAACGCCCCTGAAACCTATGGTTTTTTCAGTGAATTTCTAAGGTTTTTTAAATGCTAATTCCTAACTATAACGTGCCTGAAACCTATGTTTTTTTCAGTGAATTTCAAAGGTTTTTGAAATGCTTATTTCTAACTATGCCTACAGAAATAGGACATGTGAAGAAAGAAGAAAAAACGCACAGAAAGAAAATAAAGAAATGCAGAAAGAAGCAACAGAAGTCCTCAAAGACGAAGAAAAGCGCAGGAAGAAGGATAACGTGCAGAAAGAACAAACAGAAGAGCAGAAAGAAGCCTTGTTGCAAAATCATCCTGTACCCTCAACTTTTTCAGACGGATACTGGTGGTAACTGAGTCTGACTAACCAGTCCTGGAGCCAGTGCTATGTTAAAAGACACTCAGAATACAGTGAAAACACCTACATATACTAGGGAACACTATGCGTTGGGGTCCCCCTGTGATCGGCATGACCTCCTCTGTAAACCCCTAGTATATAATAGGGCAGGGGATTAAAACTACCTCTTAAAACGCGCCACATTGCGTGTTTGCACACTCAACTCAGGCCCCGTCCCCTCACTTCCCCACTGTGTAAACACGCCCTGTGGCCGTTTTAAGTTGGGAGATTAAGTCCCCTTGAATCCTGAGGGTCCATAGGGTCCAACTAGACCACTAGGTACCTCCAGTAAGCGCCACAGAGCTGCTTTGCAGAGAGATGTAAACAGGGGCACGGCCTAGACCACCTCTCTGCAACGCAGCAGAGTGGTGCTTACTGGAAGCACCTGGTGGGCTAGTTGGCCCCCAGGGTCCCTCAGGATTGAAGGGGAATTATTTCCCCAACTTAAAACGCGCCACAGGGCTTGTTTGCACACGTTAACTCAGGCCCCGTCCCCTCCCTTCACCACTGTGTAAACACACCCTGTGGCCGTTTTTAGTTGGGAGATTAAGTTCATTTGAATCCTGAGGGTCCCTAGGGTGCAACTAGCCCACTAGGTACCTCCAGTATGCGCCACAGAGCTGCGTTGCAGAGAGGTGTAAAAAGTGGCACGGCCTGGACCACCTCTCTGCAACGCAGCTCAGTGGCGCTTACTGGAAGCACCTGGTCGGCTAGTTAGCCCCCAGGGGCCCTCAGGATCAGGAGGGTCAGTTTGGTGCACCTCTCCATGTCCCTCCTGTCATCTGTTATCCAAGTCCATGTCCCTACCCCAATTCCTCCTGCCTACCATGATTCAATGTACCGTACTTGCGAACATTTTGAACTTGGTAAGAGGGAGATTTTTAAAAAAAACTGGGGTATTGATTTTCCCCTTTGAGTTACATTGAAAAAGAGGAGATTGTAGACAGGAGACAGATCAAATAAAGCCCATTTGAGCTTAAAAACATTGGACGTTTCCTGGCTGAAACGGGTCTGTTGGCATGTATGGTTGTACTACCACTGCCTCTTCCTTCTGCCCACAATGGTCTATTATATTGCCACAGCCTCTCTTGCCAGTCCTGTATTGTTGGTTTGTTGCCCCTGCCCCCCTTTCCACTGCCCTCCATAGTCTGTTGTGCTGCCACTGCCCTTCCTGCCTGCCCAGTGTGGTCAAATTGTTGCCTCTATACTCTCCTACCTGCCTTCAATTTTCAGAGTCCGTGCCCCTGGCCTCTGCCTCTCTACAGTATCCCAATGAACAACTAGATTGCTAACATTCTATATTAATTACAAAAGTGTGGAACGCCTGACGTCATCTTGATGTAATCAAAACTGTAATACCTAGAGCATTTCCTTTAGAAATTACATATATGAGAGGGTCTTATTTGCATCAAAATTATGGTTAGTGCTCTAAAAAACTTAAAATAATGACATATTTTCCGAGTTTTCAAATAGCGACAAAGAACTTTTAAATTATTTGTAATCTTTATGTTTTTTTATCCAATTGACCACTTGATTAAATGTTGCACCTTGGCGAGAGGATGTGGTGTTACTTCCAGAGCTGCAGACTTTGCAACTGGGGAACCAGTTTGGAATTTCTGCTTCAGCTCAACATTCTGTGCTTGTGGTCAAATCACTTAATCTCCCCATGTCTACAACCAAAATGAATTTGATCTTGTGTGATGTAACCAATGCTCATGTAAAGCATTCCAATACCTGACAAGTCTGCACTATATAAAACTGCAAATACACAAAAATAGGTGCACACCTCTGTCATTGGGCTACATGTGGGCTACATCTGGGTGATATTTGTGCTGCATTTAGGCTCTTTTGTGTCTGGTGGCCATCTTGGGAGATTTATTTGTTATGAAGTTTCCTAATTTCCTCATTTACTGCAGTCTCCTCAGTAGGAAATGCTTTCAGTTTTTTACTTTGATTCCGTCAAGAAGGTATTCAGATATGTCACACATTTGCCATAAATTCTGAATGTTAGCACTCTAGTTGCTCATTAGATCAGAATTTTTTAATGAAATAGAAGAGGATTTGAAAAGTCACTCAAAATGTGCCCTAATTTTTCTTTCTTCAGCACTAATCATAATTTCTATGGCAAAATGAACCCCCTCATTGTGTTCCTTTTTAAATTAAATGTTTTAAGTGTTACCACTTTATTCCAATCAAGATGGCTTCAGGTGTGCCATACTTTTGTCATAATTAAGACAGTAAGCGCTCTAGTTGTTCTTAAGAACACTCTGGGACATTCTGTCATTAGGCTATACTTGGGCTACATCTGGGTGATATTTGGGCTACATTTGGGCTCTTTTGTCTCTGGTGGCCATCTTGGGAGATTTATTTGTTATGAAGTTTCCTAATTTCCTCATTTACTGCAGTCTCCTCAGTGGGAATACTTTCAGTTATTTATTTTGGTTCCATCAAGAAGGCATTCAGATGTGTCACACATTTGCCATGAATTCTGAATGTTAGCATTCTAGTTGCTCATTAGATCACTGTAGTAAAACTACTGCCACCAGGGAAGTCTGCTGCTGGTATTCAAAGTGCATGTTTCAGTCTGCATGTCAGAATTTGTTTATCAAATAGAAGAGGATTTGAGAAGTCAAAATGTGCCCTAATTTTTCTTTCTGCAGAACTAATCATAATTTCTATGGCAAAATGAACCCCCTCATTTTGTTCCTTTGTAAATTAAATGTTTTAAGTGTTACCACTTTAATCCAATCAAGATGGCTTCAGGTGTGCCATACTTTTGTCATAAGTAAGACTGTTAGCGCTCTAGTTGTTCGTTAGAACACTCTGGGACATTCTGTCATTGGGCTATACTTGGGCTACATCTGGGTGATATTTGGGCTACATTTGGGCTCTTTTGTCTCTGGTGGCCATCTTGGGAGATTTATTTGTTATGAAGTTTCCTAATTCCCTCATTTACTGCAGTCTCCTCAGTAGCAAATACTTTCAGTTTTTTACTTGGTTCCATCAAGAAGGCATTCAGATGTGTCACACATTTGCCATAAATTCTGAATGTTAGCACTCTAGTTGCTCATTAGATCACTGTAGTAAAGCTACTGCTCACCAGGGAAGTCTGCCACTGGTATTCAAAGTGCATGTTTCAGTCTGCATGTCAGAATTTTTTTATGACATAGAAGAGGATTTGAGAAGTCAAAATGTGCCCTAATTTTTCTTTCTGCAGCACTAATCATAATTTCTATGGCAAAATGAATCCCCTCATTGTGTTCCTTTGTAAATTAAATGTTTTAAGTGTTACCACTTTATTCCATTCAAGATGGCTTCAGGTGTGCCATACTTTTGTCATAAGTAAGACTGTTAGTGCTCTAGTTGTTCGTTAGAACACTCTGGGACATTCTGTCATTGGGCTATACCTGGGCTACATTTGTGTGATATTTGGGCTACATTTGGGCTCTTATGTCTCTGGTGGCCATTTTGGGAGACTTATTTGTTATGATGTTCCCTACTTTCCTCATTTACTACAGTCTCCTCAGTAGGAAATACTTTCAGTTTTTTACTTTGATTCCATCAAGAAGGCATTCAGATGTGTCACAAATTTGCCATGAATTCAGAATGTTAGCACTCTAGTTGCTTATTAGATCACTGTAGTAAAGCTACTGCTTACCAGGGAAGTCTGCTGCTGGTATTAAAAGTGCATGTTTCAGTCTGCATGTCTGAATTTTTTAATGAAATAGAAGAGGATTGTAGAAGTCACTCAAAATGTGCCCTAATTTTTCTTTCTGCAGCACTAATCATACTTTCTATGGCAAAATGAACCCCCTCATGTTGTTCATTTTTAGATTAAATGTTTTAAGAATTACCACTTTATTCCAACCAAGATGGCTTCAGGTGTGCCATACGTTTCTCATAAGTTGGACTGTTAGCGCTCTAGTTGTTCTTTAGAACACTCTGGGAAGCTGCAATAGAACACAAAGGAATCAACTGACAGTCTCTGCCCTTGTTGGATGTACATGTTTTACTGAGAATGTCAGACTTCATTCTCACATGACTGAGAAAGATAATGTGAATTTACAGAAAATATGCTCTCAGTTAGCTTATAGATCACCTTCCAAACCTCTGTGGGAAAAGCATGAGAAAATAGTTTTCTCTCAAACATGATTCATGATATCACAGCAGAAGGCTTTTTCACATGGTAAAATCACCTTATAACACACCACAATTCCTAAAATGAGTATGGTACCATCAACAAATGATTTATAATGTAACTAAAGTCTTAAAACCTTCTATTAACTGCAATTCTTTTTAATGAGGTGCTATCATGTATATTGGTCCCAAGATGGCTGCCAACACTTCTTGGATGAAGTGCTGACAGCCAATCAGATCTCACGATGAGATGTGTGGTTAGGCTCCGCCCAGATATATATATGATTTTACTTTTGATTTTCTCAGGAACTACTGAACGGATTTACACCATTTAAGCAAAAGGCACATGCCTGACCTGAGGACTACCTCTTTGCCAAATTTCAAGTAATTCTGTTCAGCCGTTCGGGCTGTACCTTCGACTAAAGGTCCTATGGAAAAATGCATGGGGAAAACGTGTTTTGGGACCCTCCTTTTTTCTCAGCCCCCGCTTGACGAATCACCCCGAGACTTTCAGAGTAGGAGCTGAGCGGAGCGCCCCATTAGTTTTGAAAATTTCACGAAGATAAGTCAACCGGCGCCAAAGTTATTCAAAATAGAATTTTCAGATTTCCTAAGGGAACTCGGTCCTAACTATAACTATCTACTGGCGACCGCCAGTAGATAATATATATATATACACGTGTGTGTGTATGTATGTATATATATATACATATATGTATGTGTGTGAGTATATATATGTGATTTATACTTACCTGTGAAATTTTTACCATGCATATGCCTTTAGAATCCACACCTTTGAAAGAGCATAAACATTTTCTATAGAATTAAGCATTACTAATGGCAAACCTGCCTTGGGCTTCAGACATAAAACTGCATGTAAAAAGTGACATGCAGACATTTGTTGCTGCAAAATAAAAACATGAGGCTTTGATATTCACAGACTTTAGTCACACTCATTCTACTTAATAAATCATGCAAAACATTGCACAATTAATTCATAGTTTGATTTAATGTGGCTAATTTAGATGTTGTGCTCACTACAGAATGTGATTTTAATTTGCAAAAATGTTAAATGTGTGCACCTGAGAGTCTGTAACCCATACACTCTTGTTAATGGATATAGAGGGAGCTGACCTACTGGAAAATCCAACACCTTCTGCTGCTACTTCATCAGTTATCACCTTCAGCATTCAGCTGACAACGCTCAATGCTTCACCCACTAAAACCCACTTAGAAAATAAGTGGCCTAACAAGTGGAGGGGAAGAAGCTGTAGAACTGGCACAGCACATCAGGAAACTGAAAAGTGCAATTCTTACTGTACAGAAAAATAGCATGTAGCAATCTGCGAATTAATCTCTAGGATGGCTGGTGTAAAAAACACTGTACACAATGCATTTCAAACCATGGCACTCAGGTTGAAAGGCATTTCTGATGATGTTAGATAATTATGTAGAGGACTAGGAGAGTAAGGGAAAGATGTGCATCAAATTGTCGTGAATGAGGCCCATAGGTTTGAATGTAATGTTCTAAGTTGCTGTATGATCGACAGCCCACCATGCATCGCGGCACACACCAAATAAAACTCCATCTCCATGTCTCCCTTTGTCAGACAATTGTTAAGTAAACAGTGATGAAAAATGAATGAGTCGTGTATTCTCTGAGTACACGGGAAATAATATTTGTTTTAGTATTCACGTAAATATATTGTGTGGCTAACAAAGGACATATAAATATGTGTCTGAACTACACATCCTATGATGTTAGGAAAACATACACTTTGATAAAAGTTACATTTTATATTGTGTTATCCGTCTAGGGTATGTGGTAAGCTAATCAGTATGTTGCTCATGGTCAGAACTGCACCCAGGAAATGTTTAATATAGCCGTATAGCCCGCCGTAGCATGCTATTCCGGCTATTAAAGGTCCGCTGCAGCGTTAAAGGCCTGAGCCGAAGGCGAGGGACTTTAACAAAGCAGCGGAACTTTAATAGCCGGTATAGCCCTGCTACAAAGGGCTATAAGGCTATTAGAACATTCTGCCACTAGAGGGCAGAATGTTCTAACAAATAAAACAAAGCCTTCAGGGTGCGTGAGGGGATTCAACTCCCCTCAGGCTCCCTGAAGCCTTTGTTCTCAGCCAGAGCTGTGAACAAAGAAACATTGGAATGTTGGAGCTCCGGGCTTATACCAGCCATTATAAGCCTGGAACACTCCATTGTTTTCAATGGAGCTTCCAACATTCCAATGTTCTAATACCTTGAAAGTGCGGTCTGCGACATGCCTTCTGCTTCTGCAACAGTGCCTTGATGACTCCCTGATGCTAGGATGTTTAGGGAACACAAAACCTGAACGTGTTCAGAAATGGCATGGCTGTGCTGAGTGTGCCCCCGCATCATATCCTGCAACTTATTGATTAAATCAAGTGTGACATTTTTCTCCAGCCAATATCTGGTATAAATGTCCTTCTCTGTCTGATCAAAAAGGGTGACTCTTTACCTACAAATCCACTCCAGTCAGTGGCGTAGCTAGCCCTTCGGCCGCCCGTGGCAGTGCCTGTGTGTGCCGAGGCAGCTGCATTAAAGAGCGGAGGTCGGTGCTGGCGAGAGTCATGCATTTTGTTTGATTGATTGAAGACTAGCGGGGGGGTTGTTGCCCAAGATGGTAGGTAAGAGCGGGGGGAGGCCACCTCCCACAAAACTCATGACACCCGGGGCGAACAGCCCCCCTTGCTACACCACTGACTCCAGTCTTCTCCTTCTGCACTATACAGCTTTCAGTACATGCCTCCTCATCACTGTCACACAAAGTGCAGCCATTGTGAATACTTGGGCTGGCTTTTGGGTCCACTTTTATACTTTCCATGTGGTTAACACCTGCTTCTACTTGATGGTAATATGCACACACTATTTGGCAATTTTGGACTAGGGCTGACGTACAAGAGTTATTTTGAGTTTTCGGGTTTGAGGGCAACCCTGAAATAAAAGGACCAATGCTGATAAACAGAATATGACAAGTTGCACTAAAGGTTTACTGATATTGGGGTTGAGGTAACTTTTTATTTTTTTTATTTTCATATAGCACTTCCGTAGACTATTCTTTAAAGGAGTGAGTCATACTTGTGCCAAGCGAGGCAAGTGTAAGAAGCAAGCAAGCCATTGGTGCATTTGAAAGATTTGCAATTTTCCTGCTGAAATTAATTTCTTGTGGTTAACACCTGCTTCTACTTGATGGTAATATGCACACACTATTTGGCAATTTTGGACTAGGGCTGACGTACAAGAGTTTTTTTTGAGTTTTCGGGTTTGAGGGCAACCCTGAAAAAAAGGACCAATGCTGATAAACAGAATATGACAAGTTGCACTAAAGGTTTACTGATATTGGGGTTGAGGTAACTTTTTTATTTTTTTTTATTTTCATATAGCACTTCCGTAGACTATTCTTTAAAGGAGTGAGTCATACTTGTGCCAAGCGAGGCAAGTGTAAGAAGCAAGCAAGCCATTGGTGCATTTGAAAGATTTGCAAATTTCCTGCTGAAATAAATTTTTTGTTTTGACAGTTCTAGCAATATAACCGAAAGAAGCCTTTTCAGCCTATACGAGTGTTACCTTGAGAGAATAATATGGTTGGAGTTTTGAGTACAGGAAAGCAAAGTTGAGTATTTTTAAAAACTCACAACTATGCAAATTGCGCAGCTCCTTGTTGTACAGAATAAAGGTCAGCAGGAAACTGCTCCAACCTTTCTAACTTGTCCACTACTCTGAGCCCCCTACCCTTGTACCCCTTACAAAGATTCCTGGCTGTTCCAGCCCATGTGTAATTTATGCCATCATCTTCCTGTCTATACCCTGCATGACCCTGTGCATAGCCCATCGCTGTGACCCTCCTTGGCACCTAACATTGATCGAGTGAGAATGCAGCTTTATCCTCTTCAATTTTCCTGCTGCCTAGTGTCCCACCCAGGAACATGGGGACCAGAAAATTGCTGTGGTGTGGGGGTTTGTAATTTTTACTGAATCTCCTGTATTTGTATTTGTATGAAGTATTTATAGATCGCACTGTGACCAGACTGGTATCCTGGCGATAATCTTGCTAAAGTCATAGTAAAAGGCAGAACGGAGGAAAAAGAATCTCCCAAGTACAATGCTGCTGTCCTCCCAATGGTATTTTGGGAAGAGCCAGCTTTTAATTTCTTTCCTAAACTTTAGCAAATCAGTTTGCGATCTTAATTGAGACGGTAACTTATTCCAAATCTGTGCAGCTTTAATAGAAAAGGCACCCCCTCCTTGACGCACCCTACTGAATCTATGTTCTTCAACACGATTAGTTGTAGCTGAGCGCAACAGCCTTCCTGGAGTGTATTTCCACAAATCTAGTCTAGTCTAGTGGCTTTGGGCGCTTATTCTGGAGAGCTTTGAATACAATCTAAAGTGATTTAAAAGAGGATCCTCTGTTCAATGGGCAACCAGTGAAGATACCTAAGAGCACCAGAGGCAGAGGAATTCCGCGGTCTATTTAATGTTAGTTTGGCTGTAGCTAATCCAGTTTATCAATCAGGTAATTAGGGGCTCCCAAATGAAGGGCATTAGAATACTCCACTCTAAAAAGCCACACGCTCTTGGCAAATAGAGATTTGGAATATGCAACGTTACATCACGGTGTTTACACCGCGATACCTTTACAACGCAGGCATTACAACGCAAGTCGTTACAACGACTTGCGCGGTAGGGCGCTGGACTTAGGAATAGTATGATTTACTATTCCATCTCCAGTCTACGTACAGTAGGGAAGGTGTTGGAATAGTAAATCATACTAATCCTTAGGTTAGAGTGCCTTCCAGCACTAGTCATTTTTATGACTTGCGTTGTAATACCCACATTGTAAAGGTATTGCGGTGTAAACACTGCAATGTAAGCGATGTTTCCCAGAGATTTGGCATGACCGGGTAGCATTGGAAAATGTTTTCAAAGGCCCCGAAGAAGAGCAAAGCAGATCCCTGCTACTTTATTAACATGCTTTTTGAGTGAAGGATTCTTGCCCAACGTTAGTCCAAGGTTCTGGATCTTCTCCGAGGCCCAAATAGGAGTCTCTGTAGACTGAGGCCGAAAATTGGAGGGCACAGATACTGGAACTGTACCGGAGGAACAAAAAAGGGGCTCTGTTTTTCCTCAGTTTAGTTTCAGTGAGTTTACACTCCTCCAATGTGTAGCAAAAAAAAATCAGAACACCACAGCCTGCGGCCCACACAACACATCTTTATGGTTTTGCTCTGCTATGCGGGCATAATGCAAACTGCACATTCCCCTAATTGGGAGGTACATGGCTGTAAACATTTATCTTTAATAATTATTGTGTCATCATGGTGTTCAATGTAGCTCCTGTTTTGTGTGAGGATGGTCATCTCATATTGGTGACAATATATAGTTGGATACAGTATTTTAGTATGGAGATTAAATTATTAGTTGATTAGTTTTAACTGAATTGTTGTTTCTTTTCCCGTCAAAGGTTGGAAAAAAACATATTACTTGCGATGGAGAAGGCGTACTCCTGCAAATTCATTTGGTCTAAGTTTAAAAATTGAATATCTTTCGTTTATGGCAGTGACAAAAAACTGTAGAACATTAGTTAGTCATAAGATTACAAGAATTACTCCTGTTCTAACAGCTTCAAAACAGTTTTGACCAGCTGGTTCCAATTTTAGCCAAAATTTTGTTGGCTAAGTGCCCAGGTTCAACAGCAGAAAAGTAGTCAGGTCAACATGTCAGATGCTGTTTTAGGTCAAAATCTGGGATGTTTATAAAAATACGGAAAGTTTCAGATGCACAAGTGACTTGGTGATTAAGCATTTGAATTTGGGGCTGCCCTGAAATATTAAGGATAAATGGTAACCTTAGCCAGGGACATGTGTCCTTCCACATTCTAGTAAAAGGGGTAGATTTCAAATGAGCTTAAGGCTTTGTGTGAGATTGTTGGAGGTAAAGATCTGAAGATGCAATGCCCTGATGTATTTTTTTCCACGTTTTAGGATTGACTTAATGTTCATAGTATTATACTAGAAGCAATTGCTTATCTGAAAAGATGGGCAACCTTGCATTCCATCCAAAACTGGTCAGAAAGGTGCATTTGTTGTATTGCCTCTTTACTTTCTTTGGTGGGGGTTTAATCACAGGTGAACCAGATGAAATGTGGATTAAAAAAGATATATGGAAAAAATCCCAGTGGCAATGATAGTGCCAAAGCCAAGTAAAGTGATGCTCAAGTTTTTTCTGTGTAAATCGAGTCAGGATTAAAATCAGACTGTTACTGAGAGTATTCTATCAAGCATCACATACATCAAGAACACCTAGGGCCAGATGTACAACTGTTACAATATGCGAGTCTCAAATTGTGATTTTTTTGCGTCTTGCAATTAGGGAATAGCAAACTGAAATGTTCTAATGTGTCTCAGACACACTTAGCAATTCCTAATGGGGTCTTAAATGACCTACCTCATCAATATTCATGAGGTAGGTCGCAATTTGTGACCCATTGGGAATGGCCAGTAATCACAGTTATGGTGGCCTGCTAGGCTCAGCAGACCACCATGTCTGTGATTGCTTTTTAAAAAAAAGCAATTTTGTAATTGAAATGCAACCCATTTTCTTTAAAAAAGGAAAACAGGATACATTTCAAAAATAAAAATGAAACTCTACCTTTCATTTTTTAGCAATAGGCAGCAGTATGTTTGCGAATGCTTAACCACCTCCTTTATGGAGTCAGTAAAATACAAATGATTTATGACTGCATTCTGGTTGCAAAACATTCATACATGCTACTTTGTCCCGCTACTAGGAAGGGACACCCTTGGCATGCCCCTTCCTTATAACGACTCGCAAACCCTATTATGAGAGTTGGTAATAGGTTACCAACTCGCAAAATAGGGTTGGTATATGCTGTCAGCCGTTTTAGCAGTGGCAATTGGCCCGATTAGCCATTTGCGTCCGCTAAAAACGGTCGTACATCCGTGATAACCTACTTGTATGTGTCGATGGAACCTGGTAATAATCATTTAGCCAATCTTTGGTCTTTTAACACTAGTGGTACATATTGCACTGATGTTTACATGGGGTCTCTGGTTGTAGAGGGCAAGGGTTAGGTGTGTGAGTGGCAGGATTCAGGAAAGCCAAGAAGTGGAAAGGGACATGCACTGTGATGGGGACTAGGAGCATCAATTGGTCACAGTGGTCCGCACTGGCTTACATTCTCTCACTCAATTCTAGCTTATGTCGAATTATCCAACTCTATGAGCAGCTGAAGAAAGTAGCTACCACGAACCTTTTATGTAATTTGGGATCCTCACTTGATTATGGATAAAAAACATCTTTACTTTATGCATTAAACAAATCTCTCCTGGTTCTCATCAGGGCCAGAATAGGGTATAGTTAATGCAAATTGTTTGAATTATGTGCGTTAATTCCAAAGAAACGTTTTCACAAAGTATAGCAGAAGTAAGCCACGAATATACTGATAGGCAAATATCAAATTTTTTTTAAAACCCCTAATTTTACGCTCCTTAAGTAGAAATGATCATCATATCTTTCAAAGATTATATAATAACATTAATTTTGCATATTCATATGATAAAACCACTGACAGTTTGTATGTTATTGTAACTTCATCAACTGATACAAGAATTGTTTTTTCCACCAATATTTGCTTATTGAATAATTGCTCAACAAACTCAGGGAATTATTTATGAGAGCCTTGCATCACTTTTGCACCACGTAAAGTGGTACATGCATGATGCAGGGCTCTTATTCTGATTTATGAAGTGAAGTAAAGCCACCCTACATGGCTTTGAGTGTCCTCATAAATTATGAGTAGGCCAACTAAGCGCAAATCAGTGCATCGCCTTAACCCATTGCCGGGTAGGCATTGCATGGGCATTGCAGTGGGTTTTCCCACACAACACCCATGGAATTTGATGCTGCCACAGATTTACAAAAACATGCAAACCTGGGGAACCGCCAAATCAGTACCCCTCCTGAGGTGAAGTGTAACGAGGAGGAATTTGTTTATTTCTCCTCTTTTTTCCCTCTTTCTATGTGTACTGCATTCTGCTGCACACATACAAAGAGGAAAACACCTCTTAGCTTCGGTGCAGGATGGTGCCCCTTTCTGCATAAAAAAAATCCTGCATACAACGGGGGCACCCCTGCACCATGGTGCAAGGGGGCCTATGTTGGCGCTAGGCTGCTGAAATGGCACCAGCACAGGGAGAAAGGACAGAAATGCACTGTATTGCTTAAGTACAGTGCATTCCTGTCCGTTCACTTTGGCATAGGGCAGGCCAACAAGGTGCTTTGCTTTGCTGCCCTTTGCCAAAATCCCATAAATAAGCCCCTCAGGACCAATTACACTTTTAGTAGTCCATCTACACTGCTAAGTCTACTTAACTAACGCTTTCTTGTGCTCAGAGGAATGAGATTTTGTTAAAGTCTTATGATAATAGTGTGAACAAAGGAGGTGTTCTCCAAAGTGTGATGTTACCTACCACTATTGTTTTCATGCAGTCATAATCAAATATACACGTGTCAGAAGAGAAATTCAAAGGCAGCTCTGTGCTCAATGCAGGTTTGTTCTTTTTATTGCTAGAAATTCGACTCAATTGGCGCATCAAAAATCTAGAAGAATCGCAAGAAATCATTTTAAGTTAAAACTTTTATGCAAGGGCTTAGGCAGTTTTAATTCTTTCTTGAGCTAGTGAATACTATATGCTAATTTAATTTTTTTCCTTGCCATTTTTTACCTCCATACTTCTTTCTGCCATCTGTGATGTTTCTCCTGATACATTGACAGCAAAGTAGCTGTTTTAGTTCTTTGTTTTGGTGTACTGTTTACGCATGGTGGGTTTGACGCCAATACCTTTGAGCCTGGTAGTGTCTAATGGTGCTAGTTCTCTTCTCAAAAGCAAAGGAATGTTCAGATCATCTTTTATCATTACAGATATATCTTCAAATCCATTGCACTGGTTCTATGTTTTTGTTTTCTTGCAGAAATCCACTACTGTGTTCCATCCTGTCAGGCAATCTTATTTTCTAGCAATCTGAATTTTATCCATGTCATAGAAATTATTTTAGATTATTGATTGCGTTTTCTAGTGGCTACGGATTCAAATATTATGCAATTCCTGTGCTTCAATTTATCCTTAGTGCAGTAGTTGGTATTGGTCGAGTATCACTGTTGTTACTTTTCCCAGGAGTAGATTATAAATGCCTGCTTCACCCAGATGTTGGTTATCTGTCTGGATATTAGCTGACAGGAGAGCACAGAAATACAGCACAATAATTGCCTCTTTAGTTTCTGCACTTTACAGTTAGGAAAACATGCATTAACTCAAAGATATTTCAAGCAAAGTTTTGCATGCAAGATGCCAAAATTAAGAGCACAGACCGCTCTACTGATGCAGCTCAGAAAACTTTAGCATGAAATGGCACCAGAGGTGATTGGTGTTATGAATCAGACATATCAACAACATCTAATTGATTCCTTTCTGCTTCAAAAATATGATCACCATAGCTTTGAAAATACCATAATATTTTAGGTTGACAAAATATGTGCCTTGGGGCCCCATTCTTTGATGTAAGTTACACTTATGAGTAAGTTTACACTTTGTAGTAAGTTTACTACTGTCGGCATTTACAATCTCCCAGTGTACTCTTACTACAATAGCGTAAGTTACATGTCTCCACCCTCAGAATAATGCAGTTGGCTTACTCATGTGTGGGTGGGTGATCTCCCTCCCGAAACCCCTCTCTGACCCTCCCCAAACCCCTGTTACTCCTCCTTAATCCCATTCCCTTTAGTAGTAAGGATGCCCCTTTTATCACCGACTCTGCTGTGTCCTTCCCACATTTACTACTAAAATCTATACTTACATGTGCAGAGGCTCCACAGTTGAGCAGAGAAATCTGCACATATAATTATAGACAAAACTAACATTTTGAAGTACTGTAAAACGTACTACAAAGTGCAGTTTGAGAACTGTGACTTCTGCTATTGTGTGCAATTAATTTTCTTTTAAATTCATCACTCTGAATACAATTACATTGTATTAATTATATCACCCCTCAATGCAGCAGGGATACGTTTAATCAATGCATGAGGCGAAAGGTGTTGTTGAGCCATAAACAAATTTGGGGACCCCAAAGTATGTTAACAGAAATTAATTCGTCCACAGTTTAAAAAAGGGTGACACCCCATTTATCCATAGCTGTCATGAATCCCAGACAGAACCAGTTGTAGAGAGACACTGGTACAATCAGAACAGTATTGTAAATAAGAGGGGACTGCAAGGGGCCAGGGTGTATGGTGGGACAATCTTCTCTGACTAGTGCAGGTTCAATAGTAAAAGGACCCAGGTGCGTACGAAAGCATTAAGAGTAAGAGAGAACAGAAGACAAACAGGGCGATTAGGGACCTAGGAGCTACAAGTCCTAAAGCATGGGTGAGACAGTGGCCCCAGTTGATTAGGGATTATGGAGCTTGATCTCTTTCTAATCAAAACATTTGATGATAGGATGGGCCATTTCAGAACACCTTGCAGAGGGCCACAGAGCACGCAGGAGCTACTGGGCCCAATCATGCTGGTTGAGGGCTTGTACTCCTAATGTCCTGGGGCCAAACCTACTATGGATCCTGGGCAGGTGGACCAAGTACCCCTTTTGCACTTGACTCTTAGTGGTAGCTGTGAAGAAGCAGTCAAAGTCTCTAGTGGGGAGGAAGCGTAGATATAGGTTAGTGAACACAACTGATAACTCAAAATGTACTCAGTAATGTCAATTAAGACCAACGTCCAGTCAAATATATTGTTTTTATATTAAAAATAAGTATTTTATTTCTAACTCTATGCATTCAAAAAAGTATTGTGACATTCATAAGCAATAACACAATCCCTTGAGGCCAGGGCTATAGCGTTTAACTTACAATGTCTACTCTGACAGTGCCTATTGGGATGCAGCACCTTTAGCAGCAAAATCCCTGATGCCCGACAGACCTCTATAAAGTCTTACCCGCTCCAACATCAAGGATGCATTCAGCATTTTAGCCGGTGCAGCGACTACAGACACTGGCAAACCTGCTTGGTTGAGTCAGCATCAATGGGCAGGTGCAGGCTCCCTTCAAACAGTGCAGGGGGGGCTCCATGGGAGATCAGATTCACTGCTGGCTTCTGTTGGCACAGTAAGTTCAGAGTTTCCCCACAAGGGGTGGGGGAGGGGTTGATCCTCACCACATCCTCCGGCGTCCATGAGACATGTCAGGGGGCAGGTCTTGGTGCTTATTTCTGACCTGCAGATTCCGTTTCTGGGTGATGCCTCAATCTTGGCTGTACCCTCCTGGCATGCTGGGTTGCAGCGGCACCCATTGGCAGGGCATCGACTACACTGCACAGCCACCTATACCACAGCGGCCTGTCCTTTCATACGGGGTCTCTGCTAGGGCCTGCACAGGCCATGGTGCTCTGTCAGCAACAATTACTTCCACAGTGGCCCCACCTGGCATATGGGGATACTGCAATGAGGCAATATGGGTTTCACGTTCCCCACATGGCACTCGAATCATAGCTAAGTTTACCACAGCCCACTCCTGGCATACGGGGTTGCTGATCCAATCCTGCACATGGGCAAAGATCTGTTCAGTGCGGTAAACAGCCCTCACAACAAATCTGTCACCCCTCATACAATTACAACGCAGTTGTTACCACGACTGCATTGTAACAACGCATACCATTACCCCGCAAGCCAAAACAATGACTTGCGGAGGGGGCAGAAGGTGTTGGATTTAAAATCCAACCCCTTCCCTATTGTCCGCACAGACTGGAGTTGGAATAGTAAATTATACTATTCCAATATCCAGCGCCCACCTCCGCAAGTCGTTGTTCCGAATTGCGGTGGTAATGGTATGCGTTGTTACAACGTGGTCGTTGTAACGGCCACGTTGTAATTGAAGGCGGGTTGACGGCATGCATGAAAAGGAGGCATATTCGTTCAGAGCACAGTCATCTCCTCACATCTCACAGTGGGAGTCCTCTTGGCAGAGAACACCACTGGACCTCGCTCCCTCTAACGCCCTCCTCTTCCTCACGAGGCACACTGGTCTTGGCAAGCAGGCAGGCACTGGTGCTTCAGGATCTAGAGCATGTGGTTTTTATTTCCCTGGGTGATGTCCCCTCACCTAGCAGGAAGGCTAGCAGGCCTTGCCCCTCAGTCCTGGTCATACGCAGGAGTCTTGCAGAGCTTCCCCTTCTCACACAGCCCATCTGGCTGCTTGGCAGATGAAAAAATGTTGGGGTCCCAACCTCCTTCTTTTATAGTCAATTACCAGACACCAAATGTGATTTGGTGTCTTGATTTTATGTTAGGGTTCTGCTTCTTTTGCAGTACACCCTTCTCTCCTCTCTTCTTCCTCTTGAAAGACTATCTATCCCAGCAGGAGAGATTCTGAGGCTGATAGTCCAACAACACAGGCCATGGGATTGCCTTGAGTTCACACCTGGATGTAAGCCACAGTGATTTTTGCATCAAAGGTTAATACCAGGCTCCAGGTCCTACTCATTATGATACTCTTATCAGCCCCATCTCCTTCCTGAAATCTGTCCAGGCCCCTTCCTTTTGATACCTCACTGAATTAAAGAGCACCCTTTGAAGTGTACGGGGGAGTCTTTCACTCTCCCTTCTCAGTGTTTCCCACCCAGCTCACAGGAATGCAGCAAAACACAAATCTGTCTTGGGGGATTCCTCTACTTTTCATGTCTTCACCAGGCAGGTTTTGCTTCTTAAAATGGAACCGAGGGTCCTCCATGTAAGGAATCATTGCAGGTACACTTGCACTCAGTGTATGGACACAGCAAACACTCTTCATAGGACTGTTACCTTTATGCATTGTGCCACCCACACAGACACACATACATTCAGCACAGACCTTTGCTCTGAGCACCGTTCAGTACTTTAGTCTTTCTGTACTGTGTCATGGTAAGCTACTTGCAAACACACACACTGCCAGTACACACATTCATCATGAGCACACTGCAAAACACTTTACCTTTCATTTATTGTATTTTTTGCAAGCACACATACACCCTGCACATGCGTTAATTGTGCACGCACTGCATCTCCCATGTAATGTATTCCTCGCAGGTATACATACACTCAGTACATGCACTCTCGATGCATGTACTGCACAGCACTGCTCAATCCCTGTACTGTACGCTTCCCATACGCATACATCAAGAACAGTCACCACTCCAACGCTGCACAACACTTTACGTCTAGCTGATGTAGGCCAAGGGTGAGTTGAGCAGCAGAACTTTTAAAACGTTGCAGGTGCCTGTAGGCCTCCCCCCAGTGACACAGGTCATACTGCTCAATACACGGTATGATTTCACCACAACGGTCGTGCTGCTCAACTCGTGGAGTTGAAGTCAGTAGCCTTCCATGACTATGAAGGTAGCTATTTCGGCACTAATCCCTGTCTAAACAGAGACTACAATCTGTGAGACAGGCTTATGTCATGGCGCAGACACATGATCTGTGTTTGCCTATGACATCAAAATCTGCAGTAGGGATCCAGTTAGGTTCTCAGGGCAAGGGTGCATGTCCTTTATCATGCGGAGGACGTGTATGTCCGAACAGGTCATGGTTATTGAAATTCGCACAGATAAAGGCCTATTAATAAATGATCAAGCAAGAAAAAACGAATGGCTGATCTGTGTCATGTTTTTAATAAACACCGCATCTGTCATATGTTCTTTACAGTGGATAGGAATGCCGCATCAGTGACAGCTTCAATGGGATTCCTCTCACAGGTTACATAGAAACAAAACAGTTAAAACTGAGGATACTCAAAAGGGAAAGCAAGTAAAACGTCCTAATACTAAACCCTATTAATGAATTTAAGTGACTAATTCCATTCTGTTGATTTTATGAAAGTTGTAATGGAAATTCACATTTGACATTGATATAATCACAAAGTCGTGTGTGCAGAGTAAGTTATGGGTTTATGTCAACATACACAAAAAGTGTGCTTAATGAAGTCTGTTTTTGTGCGACAATATACAACGTATCTGAACAACTGAAGGGTAAGTGTTTTTAGTGGAACGAATACAGTTATCTGTAAAATAATGAAACATACATAATTGAAATGTAATTAATTGACCTGCCCTTGGCGTTGGCAAGAATGTTGGTTGTGCTTGAGGGCAAATCACAGCAGTCTCATAATAGAGTGGGGGATCCTGTTCTGTAAAACAGCTCTCTCAAAGGACAAGGGGCGAGTCCATGAAAGCTCTGGGGTGGGTGTTAGTGAGTCCCGTAACAAAGGGCTACCTGGGCCATAGCCGAAAAAACATAAATGCAGAAAAACTTTGTGGGATAAAGGAAAAAGTGTTGGGATGAGGTAGCTGGACAATGTGGCCACAGACATCCTGACTTTCAATACTGTTATTGCTTTTCATGGCATAAATTAGAACAAAAGGATTTATCTTGATTTGTACCATTTTTCCCATTTGAAAAGAGGGTAATTGGGGGCATCATATTTTCTTTATTTCTTACTATGGAATCGTAGCAAAATAGGAAGAAGTTTGTTTGCAGGATTTTGCCTTGATGCAGAAGTATAGGACGAATGAATTTCTACCTCATTCTCTTTCAGAGACAGCAGAGATCAGCATTGTCCCTATTGGAGCAAAGTTTATAGCATTTGACAACACTTATGAGCTGATGTATTAAAAGCGGCAATTTACTAGCTCAAGTTTCTTAAGCTAACAGAGAGAAAAGATTTGTGGTGTTAGATATCCCAGCCAACATCAAGGCTGTCGAATTGGTAATGTCCCCTGCGTGGTGATCAGATGTGTATCCCTGCCCTGAATACTTGACACCAGAACATGGGCTTCTATGGAAATTCTCTGCGGCATATTATCAAGCCCATTATTGCCACTTTAGCAGCAGTTTTCTGCCGCTAAAGCGGCGATAATTTTAAAGCTGTTTCTTGATAATATGCCCCTGTATGTGTAACTGGTAGTTTGACTTTTAATTTGGTCCATAGGAGCACACTAATTTTGCATTTGTGCAGAGGTTCTGGCCCGTCCTGGTAACACAAGTCTCGGACCTGTCCACTAACCCATAGTGCCACGCAAAGCATGCCCTTATAATGGGCATCAGACTACTATTCATGCTTTTGGTAAATAACGTAAAGCAGTGGTGGCAACGTACCAAAGTTTTGAGATAATTATTAATGGCGTTTTGCTCCTTTTATGTGCGCTGCAGAATGCAACACACATAGAAAGAGCATAAAACGAGGAGAAATAAAAGTATTTCTACTCAGTGCACCACTCTAACTCCTCATTTTCAAAGGCATTAGTTCTTGGCGCTGCTTCAGATTTACACATCCTTGTAAATCTGGGGCAGTGTCAAAAAGCAAAGGGTGTTGTGTGTGTACGCCCACAGCAATACCCACTGTACACCCTTTTGTCATAGAAAACTGCAACAAGCAGGCCCATATTTACAAAGCAGTGTTAAGCCATGCACAGAAGCTTAGCGCTGCCATGTAAAATATGAAGCAGGGCATTGAGCCACTGGAGCATTGTAAAAAATAATGCTCCAGTGGCGCTCTGCACTTGTAAATATGCCCCTGAGTGTGATATGAGTCTGAATACGTATTCAATTGGGATCCATTTTGGATGGCTCCTGGTTTAACACGGTATGATATGCAGAGTGATACAAATTTACCATAGAGTGGAAGTACATGGGATGGATCCCTGTGACAGGAGGAGGGAGACACAGCCACTGAGGATGAAGTAGGAAACTCCTTTTATAAATTCACTGGGGACCTTGCTACAAAAGGCTGTTGACGAGTTCTTACTGAATGCTGTCACTAGTTAGGTGGTAGGGTTGGGACTGCAGTTTCTATTGTTCAATGAGAGGAAGTTTCTAGGAAGCTTTGCCTTTTCTCTCTCCCTGATTACTCCTCCGGGAAGGTTGATGGCAGTCAGCTACAGAGATCTCACACTTCATTGTGTCCTTGTTTGGGGTACCCATACCTGGTGGTAGCATCATTGTTATCTAAAGAGAGAGGCATTGTAGAAAGGCTGTGTCTGAGGAGCAGCCAGGAAATGAACCAAAATCAGTTCTAAAACCTTAGATAGTAAACCCACATCCCTTGTCTAGAAAATGTGTCCAAAAGTGGGGTCCAAACCACCTAACTTGTTCCAGGTACATGTTCTTCATTCTTCATGATCAAGCAAGGGAGTGCTTTGCAGAACACTAAAACATATCATTTGTCGGCAGGTGTAATGTCTGTATGACAGCCAGTCTCCTAAACTTGTTGGAGAAGCTGAAGGTTACACTTGGAAGCCTGATCGGCCTGCTCTAAGAGCTAAGACGAATGTGTAGCCTTGTGGAAGGATATGCTGTGTTAGAGGAAAAGCTGCCAGTGTTCCTGCTGTGTTTGTTGCTAAAAGTTATCATAGTTAGCACTCAGGTTATTTACAGTTGTGGACAAGTCATTCACTACTTGCACCCTAGCATGCATTGGCCCATTTACCCATGGGGAAAACATAATACGTTTCTCAGCACTTTTGTAACGTAAAACTACCACACTCCTATCTCTTCATATCTTTTAAATGGAAGTCTTTTTTAATGTTTATTGAAGGGTTCTATCAACAGCAAAATTGACAAAAAATGCTGTACACTGCAACCATATTTGAGTACAATAAGCCAATATCTGTTTGAACAAACACCTTAAAGAGGTTTGTGAGAATGTGCTATGATGATTCATAATTGAGAAACAATACAATGAAATATGAAAAATGAAAGTTAGGGGCATATTTTTCAATCTTTCACACAACGCAACTCTTCAAGACACCTTGCTGTGCTGTACTGTGCTGTGTGTAGGGGGATGGGCAGAATTGCAGTTTTTTAACATTTTATGGAGCATTCCTGTCCTTTCCTAGCAGCAGCACACTTTTGGCCGCCTAGCGGAAATGCAGGCATCCTTGCGTCGTTTTACAAGGGTGCCAGGGTTGTAGGCAGGATTGTTTTTGTGCAAAAAGGAACACCTTCCTGTACAAAAACAATCCTGAGAGGCATTTTCCTCTTTTTATGTGTGCGCGGAATGCAGCACATGTAGAAAGAGGAAAAACATGGAGGAATAAAGATATTTCTCCTTGTTACGCCTCGCCTGGGGAGGCGTAGCATTTTGATGCATTTCCAGGTCTGCCACTAATTGTAAATTTGGGAATGCGCCAAAATCCATGGGTGAATGCGTGTAAACACCTACGTTCCACCCATGGATTACCTCGCTAGGGTAGAGTAACTCAAGGCAGCCATTTGCGCCACCTTGCGTTACTCCAGATTTATCAAGACATGCAGGGCCGTGCAAGGTGGCCTTGCATCGCTTGATAAATCTCACTTAGGTTAGGTTGATAAATCTCATTTGTGCCCCCTTGCTTGGTGCAAGAGTGATGTAAAAGCTTGATAAATCTAGTCCTTAATGTATTTACATGTTAATATTGGAATACCCCGCTGCATATCGAATAGAGAGATTTCGAGAGATGAACCATCATGGACCACTTGTTCAAGAAGATGATTTTTAAGAACCATCATGGAGGGAGGGAGACGAGAAAGCAATAATCAACTCTTAGTAAGTTCCTGTAGAAAGCAGCAAGAAAGCTAGGGTGTGAGATTAAGATGTTCAGTCTGTGTGAGGTGTGTGGGTGAGGCAAGCACATTCAGGTTTACATAGTAAAGATCATGAGAGTGCAGCAATCCAATAAGCATTTCAGTTGGAGTATTTGTGCTTTTTAGTCTAGAGCACAATGATTAAACACTTAAATAGTGCTTGGTTTTTAGTGGACAACCAAACCATTTGCATTCCCATTAAGAGGTGGCCACAAAACAGCCTGATAGCAATATCTCTCAACCCCCCCCCCAAAAAAAAAAACTAGAGTTATCGATACTGCAGCCAATGGTTATTACTGGGGAATGAAATAGCCAGTTGTGGGAATTATAATATGGAACCTGGGGCCTCATGTAGGTAAATACATTTTACCGGTTCTTAAATACCGAGCCGTACCGAATCGGTAAATTAGAATCGGTAAGTTATATGTAGGTAAAAATTCGGTAACAGTTACCGATTCGGTAACATTCGGTAATCACGAATCGGAATTCACCGAATCGGTAAATACCGAGGTGGTATTTACCGAATCGGAAAATACCGAGGTGGTATTTACCGAATCGGAAAATACCGAATCGGTATGTACGGATTCGGTAAATCAAATCACATGACTTGACGAAACAGCTAATCCAGTGCAACGACAGCCCACCCAACCAGGAAGTGCCCACACCCAGGCAGGTGTACATAATTAGCCGAAGTGGCCACACCCAGGCAGGTGTACATAATTAGCCGACCCTGGAGAGGCTTGGAGTGCAGAGGAGAGGCAGGGAGCCGTTGCATGTGCGAGCGGGTAAACGAACAGCATGTCCAGCCAGAGAACACAGAAAGACGGAGGGGAAAGGAGGAGGAAGCTGAAATTTAGCCCCAAGGAACTCCAGGTGCTGGTGGAGGAGGTGGTGAAGCAGCACCAGAAGCTGTTTGGAAGGCAATCCCTGCAAGTGCCTGAGGCTGAAAAGCGCAACATATGGCTGGCCATCCAGGCGCAGGTCAATGCTGTGGGAGTGACCCACAGGGACATTGAGGTCCTCAAAAAGCGCTGGTATGACCTGAGGATTGTAACCAAGAGGAAGATGGGCGACATCCAGAAGGAGGCCAGCCAGACCGGAGGTGGAACCAACCGGGCACCTGCCCTCACCGAACTGGAGGAGCTGGTGGCGGCCACAATCGAGCAGGAGAGCGTCGTGGGTCTTGGGGACGCCGACAGCTCTGCCAGAGCCGCAACACACCAAGGTAAGACGAAAGCACAGCAATGTAGCCCCCCCTACCCCTATCCCACATCCCCCATTGTGAAACGAGAATCACACTGCAGTCCACACGTGTCAGTGCAGACAGGCAATGCATTCCGGGAGATGTAGTCAGGGCAACACTAACCATGACGTAAATGTTACAGGGCAACAAGGCATGTCACGCACTCGAGGCACAAGGAGACAGAGGACATATAGGAATGTGAAATGATTTATTGTGACGCTTGCAATGCAGCCCTTCGGGGACACTGAGCCAATGTTGTATTTCTGTCCACAGATGTGACATCATGCAGGACAGGGCATGCTGCAGGAGAGACGGCACACCGGCCACAAATATCACCTCTAGCCAGCACAAGTTCAGACCAGGGAGCAGGCCCACTGGCAGCCGCACCACCAACACAGCCAGCCTCGCCGCACACAGAGCCAGCATCACCTCACCGAGAGCCAGCATCACCACCACCAGAGCCAGCATCGCCACTCATGTTCCATTCACCGGCCACATCTCCGCTTGCAGGTGTGAGAATGAGGAGGCGTCCAGCAGCCAGGCTACGAGCCTTAGACACCTCGTCAGACGACAGCATGGGCCCAGAAGACCGCACCGGGCCCCAGGAAGGGAGCCATGCCACTGTGCCCCACACCTCACAGGCAGCACAGACGGAAGCAAGAGGGCGCCGCAGGTCGCGTGTCCAGAGTCCACCAGCACTCACTGACGGCCATGGTGTCTTCTTGGGGCTCGAGGGCCAAATGTTGAAACAACAGCGCCTGCAATCAAAGGCAGTCATGTCAGTCCAGAGGCACATGCGGGTGATGAAGACAACATTAGTCAACATGGACAACAACATTAGCGGCATGGCTGCGGGCATTCGGGACATGTCCCAGTCAATCCAGCAGTTGTGCAGCAAATTAGATGCTGACATCGAAGCACGGCGCCGGGAACGCCAGAGAAGGGACACTACCAGCAGGGCACTCAACCGTCTGGCAACTGCGACTTCTCTACTGTGCCGGCGCTCTGTGACGATGCAGGAGGGCCTAACACAGTGCTGCAGCGACCTGTCTCGGGGGATGGTGCAGGTGACAAGTGCACTAGGGGTGCTATTGACTAGTCAGGCGTCGACAACTGCTGCAGGGGATGCTGCGGAGAGCATCGACACCAGCAGCAGCATCACACCCCCCGTCCCAGAAGCACGCAGGAGCAGCAGGCGGCTTGGGGTTGGCTCTAGTGAGGATGCACAGGCCGTGCAATCCACCACTGCAGCGCGTATGCGCAAACATTGATGTAGCCCTGCTTAGCCACTTCCCATTGGGTGACGTAACCCTGGACATACTCCTTGTATAGATGGAATATTGCCAGATTGGCCTGTTCATGTGTTCATGGCGTGGTGCCACATTAAAACTACGTCAGGACTTCTCACAACTCGCTGTGTCCCCTTACTTACTCAGAAATAGTTGCATGTGATCTCTGCCCGTCTCTCTCTCCCATCGATTGCAGTTGGCACTCTAGCTGCGTTGCCCTCTGGCTGGCCTGACTCATCCTCGTTGTCCTCAAAATATGTTAGTTCCACATCTGTACCTTTTTTCGTGGCAAGGTTGTGCAGCATTGCACAAGTGGCAATAATCTTGCAGCAGGTGATGGGTTTGTACTGGCGTGCGCCTCCGCTCTTGTGCAGGCAGCGGAACCTGCTCTTCAGTAGTCCAAACGTGCGCTCCACCACATTGCGTGTTGTTTTGTGTGCCACGTTGTATCGTCTCTCACTCTGGGTTGCTGGGTGTAGGTAGGGAGTGAGGATGAATGACCGGCATGCATATGCACTGTCGCCTGGATGAGTAAAAGGGAACCATCAGTAACATGCCTCTATACACTATGATTTGCAGGTTTCAAGGGGCGTCACTGTTACTTACCTAGCAGGTATCCCTCTCCGAATTCTCCGGCACTCAGTCGTGTGTAGATCCCACTATTCTGGAAGATGTAAGAGTCGTGGGTGCTCCCAGGAAACTTTGCAACAATATCTGTGATGATGTTCCCTGCATCACAGATCACCTGCACATTGATGGAGTGGGTGGACTTCCTGTTCCTGTAGATGTGCTCTGTATCAGCTGGTGGACAGATTGGGATGTGTGTACCATCAATACAGCCGATGACATGGGGGAACTGTGCCATGTGATAAAAGTCAGTTTTTGTTTTCTGCAGTGCAGCCTGTGTGTTTGGGAAGCTTATGTAGTGGTGCATTCTCTGCATCATGGCATCCAGGAACTTCCTGAAGAAACGTGACAGGCAACTCTGGGATACCCCACCCACCGCAGCTATCACCACCTGATAACTGCCGGATGCCAACAGATGTAGGCTGCAGAGCACCTGCACATGTGGGGGTATGGCGTGCGCCCTTCTTATTGGATGGTCCAGGAGTGGGTGTAGGTCCCTGATTAAGTCCATGATGGTTTCGGGGTCTAGCCTGTACCTCTCATGTATCTCTGCATCAGTCAGCTGGAATAGTGTGATGCGCTGTCTGTAGATTTGTTCCTCCCGTCGCCACACCCTCAGTCCTGCTGCCTGTAGACCTAGGCGCCTTGCAATGACGTACATAGCGGCCATGTTGTCCACGATGTTGCATTTTGGGATTGCTTATATGCACTGTTGATGGTTACCACCGGCTTTCAATCCGTGTTAATTACCGACTCTTATTTACCGATTTTCTTGGATTTCTTAATTACCGAGTGTTCCTACATGTCATTTTAATTTTTACCACTTCATATTTACCACTTCATATTTACCGATTCGTTAAGTATGTATTCGGTAAATATGAATCGGTATTTTAGAGTTCGGTAAATATGATTCGGTATTTACCGCCTCATATTTACCGAAAAGTGGTTTTTGGACTCCTACATCTCACTTGTCTGAATACCGGTCGGTAACGGCATATTTACCGAAAATCGGCCGTTACCGACCGGTATTTGGCTACCTACATGAGGCCCTTAGTGTTTCTGTGCCGATTACAGCATGTTTTCATCCATTTTGTGCAAAATTTATACCCAGAGCCATTATGTTCCCAGACTTCGTCTAATCCTGATGTTGGGGAGATTTCAGTTAACAGCACTATTCAGATTCAATAAGCATTTCTAATTAGACCAGCGGTGTCTGTAGTATGTGATAAGGGATTTCTTATCAATGGTCCTTGTTAGGAAGATTAGTGCTTTGCCAAGTGGCAAGTAAAAGTTGAAAGAAAGACCTACTAGTAGGTTGTATTAGGAGTCTAGTTTGCTCATGACCACTTCTGAGATTAGTCTTTAGCTCTGTGAAGGGAATTGAGGTGGTGGGATTTGATTAATTTGTATCTGGCAATAGAGGCCATGATGTGTCTGAAGAATTCCATGGATAAGTTGGAGATGACGTGGAAATTAAGGCTTTGTGTTGATGATATTGGTATAACAATGTTAGGAGGAAAACTATGAGGTAGGTAATGATGTTGGTGCCAGACAGTGGGTAAATCAATTATTTCATTCTTCTGTGAATTCAGCACAAGGCAACAACTCTCTATTCAGTAACTGAAAGCTTTAAGGTAGTCTAGAACTTTCAACAGAAGTTGTGGGTGAATGTAGGTATGAACAGTTGAGAATAAGCATAGTGATGATACAACAATGGTGAGTATGACGTAATGTCTCCTGTAGAAGTAGTGGATAAGGAAAGAGGCAGTTTCCCAGACTGAGAGCTATTGGACACCAACAAGTAGAGCAGTGGGTTCAGAGTAAGATGAGCAACATGACATGGAAATGATCAATCAAAGTGCTAGAAAGAGAGCCAGTCAAGAGCTTAAGATAGATAGCTTTAGGAAAAAACACAGTGGACGGGTCAAGCAGTACAAGGAAAGGTAAAAAGTGGCTATGATTGATATAGCTGATGCAATTGCAACTCTAAGAAAACAGAGGGCACCTGACACTGGATAATTTGGTGCAGAACAGTGGAACAAGAACTAAATCAGAGAAAGACGTCTACCCCTTCTAATTAATATGTGCTAATCAGCCACATATTCTTCATCAACTTTAAAATAAATGCAACAATAATTAATATAGAGTCCACTGGGTATGCAGAGAATTTCACATCACCTATTAAATTAGTATTTCATTAAGTGTATTATACCACTTGTTAGATATTGGGTTAGTGGTTAACTGGGGTATGAACCCTAGACAGGCAAAAACCACAATCCTACTAACGGTAGGAGGCAGGTATCCCTAAATTAACCTGTGCTCACTCTCTGGTAGCTTGGCATAGAGCAGTCAGGCTTAACTTTAAAGGCATTGTGTAAAGAATTTGTACAACACACAGTAAAACAGCGATAGCACCACACAAAATGATTCCATGCCAGGTTAGAAGAACTGAGCTTAATTTAATAAATAAATTAAGACCAAAACAACAAAATCAAAAAACTTGAGTTCTAAATTTTTTTTAAATAAACTATCAAATTGCGGTCAAAAAAGGAAGTGTCAACCGGGGACATCTGGTCACCCCGGAATAAGTCAAAAGACCAACCACGATGAAGCACATCCCAGCTACAGGGACCCAGTTAGGCCCACTGAACCTAACTACCTTAAATCCTGGTGGCTGAGCATTTGCATAAATCCGCATTGAAGATGCATTGCACAGCAGAAGCAATGAGTTGGGTTTAAGATAATAGAGGTCCTGATGCATCAGCATCAAGGATCCTGTTGATGGGGCTTGCGATGGGAAGACATGTCAGGGATGCGAGGCACAGCTGAGACAATGCTTTGGTTCCAGTGAGTGGTGAAGCTGCGATACAGTGGTTCAGCATCATAGTCGAAGCTGCCGTCCACAAGGGATGCAGGGAGCTTGCGCCTTGAAAACAATTCCATAGTAGCAGTTCTGCAGGCAATACATCGATCCCAACATTCAAATCCAATCCATGCAAAAGCAGTGATGTGTTGGTTCTGCTAGAAGATGCAGCGCTCAGCTGAGGACATGCACCTTAGACCCACTTACAAGGGTACAGAACAGGGGTGGCACCACTTGGCATTTAAGACTCACAGATGATAGAGTCTAAGTGCAGAAGCAGGTTGATTAGCAGTCTTTTACATCCCTGAGACTTCAGATCAGAAGGCCAGCCAGTTAACCCTTGGAGAGTTATTCAAGTCCAGTCCCCTCACTCAAGCAAGAGGGCAGCATGCAGCAGGTCAGCACAGCAAGGCAGGACTCCAGCAATACAGCAGTCTAGTCTTCCTTGCAGAGTCTTCATAGGTCAAGAGGTGTACTGAAGTGTTGGTGTCTAAGGTCCTGTACTTATACCCAATTGGGCCTTTGACATGGAGAAGACTTCAGAGACATGTTTTTGAAGTGCACAGAGGTCCTGCCCCTCCTCTCCTGAATCAGGATGCACTACAAAGGGATATGCAGCCCTTTGTGTATGGACAGGACACAACATATTCAGGGGTCAGTGAGGCTGGGTCCATCTCCTCTCTCTCATCCAGCCAGGATGGCCCATCAAGCCACACCTACGTTTCCATTGTATGTGGCTGTTTAGGAAGACTACACAAAGTCCAACAGTCACCCACCCCAGACATGTGATCAGAGAAAGGCAGCAGGCACCAAATGGCAACCTTCTAAAAGTTACACAGAACAGAATAAATGGCTGTAAATATTCAAACTTCCTCTTTCAAAACTGAAACAAGTAACTTTTTTTCTTGTCCTGTGTAGTTGTTTCACAAATTACTCAATAATATTTTAAGTACATATTATGAAGTTTCGTATGCCGTGAAAAGTGACACTTCTCTACTTTTTCATTGATCCAATATATCACGTGTTCCTCAGGACAAAACATTCCAATCCTAATACCAAACATAGTAAAACATACACATAAACATTACAATAATCAATAACTGTGAATTAGGGCAAAGAACACAATGAACTACCACCGATATCACGTGTCCCTCAGAACAAAACATTCTACTCCTAATACAAACATAGTAAAACATGCACGTAACCGATAACTGTGAATTAGTGCAAACAAAACAATGACCAACCATTGTTTCCTATTTCCAAAAGTCTTTGTCATGATAGTTGACTGCCAGTTATGTCTTTTGCTCCCACGTCAGCTCTGTCATGGCATCTTGTATGGGCCTGTTCTGTACTATAAGGAACCTTCACCCACTTCTGTCAACCCAGGCATTACATACAGTGATTTTGGTGACAATACTCCCACCCATCTACTATGTGAATGCCACTTTTCTTGGCCTTCCTACTCTGCTCCTCATAAACTACAGGTGGTCATGAACAATGCTGCAAGGATCATTTTCAAAATTCTTTTTTGGACTCATGCTACCCTTTGGCTGTACCATTTACATAGGTTATCAGTGCTTCAATGAGTGCAGTTTAACACACTTTGCACTGTGCTCAAGTCATGTCATAATCGCGCTCCTAAATTCTTTAATGAAACACTTTCTCACTGTACTGCTACCTGTAATTTGAGATTCTTTGACCTACACCTGCTGGTTCTTCCTCACTTCAAGAAAGTGAGAACAGGGGGCAGGTTTTTCACCTACTTAGCTCCCAAACTTTGGATTTCTCTCCCCATGTACCCCAAACTGGAATCTAACTATCCAAGAGTTAGATAGCTACTGAATGGCTGTCTATTCACCCAGTCATTTGTGTAGTTATGTTGTTTCAGGTCATTCCCTCTAAGCACCAATACAAGAAATTGGTGAACATTCTCCATATAAAACTCCATAACATAACATCCCATAACATAACATTTGAGTAGTGTGAAAGAGCATGACCACTCCTAGCGCCCGTACCCAAACCTGAAAATAACTCCTCATCAATCACACACTCCCACTCATACATCACTCAATCCAATACACTCAATAAAATATATCTCTAAACATCCTCTAGGTCCAACAGTTTCAAAACATTGTTTCACATGTATGGTATATGTAGGCTTAATCATGCCCGGTTCCTCTATATTAAGTCTCTATATATGTATAATATTCCATAAACACAAACAATAAGCTTATTTTTGTACCTATCTTTTCTTCATTGTGACTAATAATCACTGTTACATCTTATGTCTGATGCTTAGTGTTTGTTAGACCTCCTGTCTTGTGCTGATGTGTGTTTCTCTGTGACACAGAAAACCAGCCATACACCTTCCTCAGGGCACAGCATGAACATTCATCGTGTTAAAAGATGGGGGGGGGTCTTGGAGAAGAAGATGGCGCTCCTACAAGATAAAAGGAACATAGGACCAATGTAGAAAGATTTCATAAGAAGAAGGGCTCAACATGGTAGATACAATAAACAATTTTGCTAATGAAAACAACATTTAGGATATGTGTGCTCTAAAGAATTACCACCACACGTGTACCAAGGAAACCTTCATCATAATCGTACAATTAAATGATACATATGTAAACCACCACCAGTATCTTCCTTATACAACCAAAAGGTACTCATCTTCATTAAAACATTTTTCCATGACAAAGACTAAGTAACCATGCAGAGACCCGAAAATCATGCACATAATTGTTCTTTAAATATACAGAGATTACCGCTTCAAGTGTGAAGCTGATGACTGGATCTCAAATCCCTTGTCAAAATGCATCCAATCTTTAAAATAGGATAAAGGTAGTCAGGCCACGAATAACACCAACACTGGACCCAAGCAAATCACCCTGACTCGTGGAAAATTTATAACAGGTAAGAACACCTTTGTACTGGAGTCAAGATATCCGCAATGAGTTGCCAGGAAAGGTAAAGCATTGCCACACCTAGTTAGAGTTCAACATCAAACTGCAGAACCTACATTCTCAGATATAGGCACAGTGACTCAGTAGAAAGATCTATGAAGAAAGAAATAGAGCTGAGGATCCGTATACAAAATATCTTGGGTGTCCCTTTGAAATTCCACCGACCCGAATCCATGTTCCATTGATTCCCATTATTCATAAAATTGCTGGTCGGGTATATTGGAAGCTGCCAAGAGTGGGTGACAAGTGAAATATAGCCTCGAGTACAGGACCCCATAACACAGGACCCCTACACAAGGGAGGATTAGAAACAGTCATGGATGTAATCCGCCGGGGCAGACACTATCCAATGACACTGAAAATACTGAAGACCCCAACTACCCCTTCTACGTAAAATACACATCATGACCCCCAAAGTACTAAAAACATGCCAATACAATCTTTCCACGCACTTACCAAAAACAGTAGTTAAGACGAGAAACTCTCTTCCCTAGTTTTCTCACGGTCCATAAAAAGGAACAAACATCAGGAACATCTTATGGATTTTGGGGGCCCTGGGCCAATCCTATTTTGGGGGCCAACAGCTTTGAATTTATGATCCAATTTCACCCATTTCATGCCATTTCTGGCCACGTCACTGACAGTGCTCACATTTACTATTTAAGATTTAAGAATAGTGACGTGTTTATGACACTGTAACACAGCAGTAACTCACTAAACTTAGTGCAAATAATCTCTGTGCCTCCCCCGCCCATCTCTCCTATATGAAGTCCTGTTTTGAAGAAATATTTTTGATGGATGTTGCATGAAACAGAAACTTTTTTCTGCAAAATGTAATAAAAACAGTATTTTAAACCATCTGTTTAAAATGTATTCAAGGTCATCAGGGATAGACTCTCTGCAGAACAGAGCTGACCCTATCAGGGTCCCATGAAAGGCTGGGGCCCCTGGCCAGAGCCTACTTTGTCCATGCCTTAAAACTTCTCTGACAAACATCCATATCAACCGGATATATATATACTCTCGGCAACACCGGGTGATTCTGATTGCTGTTGGAAGAGTGGTGCATACTAACATGTTTGTTTACAGATCATTTGGTGGACATATTGTAACAGAGTCAATACAACAAACCCTTCTCTCAGAGGATTGGTGCAACAAATTCAAATACGGGTCAAAACATTCCATGGAGGGGTCAACAATTAAATGAATTAATACTTTCTTAACACAAAAAATGTGTTTTCCTTTAACAGAGGCTCTGATAGAATAGAAAAAAAAATCCTAATGCATCTCCAAGTGAGGGATCTTAAAAATGCGACGGCCATTTAAATGAATTCTGCCGGGAATCAAGCATCAATAGGTGACCCCTGCATGGGTTCAGCTGATGTACTTGCCCATGTGAGATAATGCTATTTCTGTTAAATAGAGAGCACAGGACCCAGATTAGAGTTCCTTTGTTAAATTGTACACACTGCGAAATTAAGGTTGAAAACAAGCATTGTAAAATTTTGAAGAAAGAAGTAAATTGGGAGATAGGGGTTGTATAGCTTGACATAGTTGACGGGTTAGTGGTAGGGATTTATGGCAGAGGCAGGGCCCCCTCTGAAATAAATATTGAGCTTAGGGATTGATTTGCGAGAGTGGTAACATAGCAAGGACAAGAAACGTAGGACTTGTGAGGAGATGACAAAATATTTAACAGAAGGAGGACTGGAAGTGTCAGGGAGTGGACATGAGTGGCTTGCATTTTGGAGTACAGGGATTACTTCATTTTGAGGTGTAAAATAGTAGATGTATGTATTAGCAGCTTTGTTAGAGGTGCGGGGGAGTCAGAGAACTCACTGCATGACAGGGTTGGTGCAAGTGAGGTGCTAATTGTGTAAATCTAAAAAAGAGATCAAATCTTGGAATTGATCTGACTTAGCTGTTTTCAGGGTTACATTAATGTAATGTAATGAATGTTTGTACATTATCAGATGTTCAGTGGCATTTTTATTGTCTCATAGTCAGAGGTACAAGTACAGTTTATTTCTCATAGCATGCGTTTTGGGAAACATCTAGGGGCATATTATCTACAAACAGCGACGATTATCGCTAAGCACGTTTAGCGCGGTTTTTCTTATTGCCGGCCATCGCTGGATTTATCGCTGAGATAGCGCGTTATTATCAAGGCTTATCTCCAAGGCGATAATAAATCCAGCGATAGCTGGGAAATGCAGAAATATTGCATGAAATCCAGCGATAAAATCTCAGTGAAAGGTAAATCATTGATAATACGACATGGTGCACTTAGCCTGACAATCCACCTCTCATAAGATATTATAGCCAAGTGAGGAATTTTGCAGACGTTAGATTCCAGCGTTAATGGAGGCTTAGCGCAATTTTAATTGTCGCTACGCGGGTCCTGGTCATCGTTGTAAATATTGCGAAGCTGCGTTAGCGATGTGTTCCCATGAAGGTATGTGAGGAACGCCTACTTTGCATCTCATTAGCGATGCGATGCAAGGCGTTAGTAAAACGGGTGCTAGAACAAGAAAACACGCCCTAAAGCCTATTAGCGTGTCTTTGATAATATTGCGATAAAATTATTGCTGCTTTTTGGATGAAAACAGCCGCTAAAGTGGCGATAATGGGCTTAATAACATGCCAATAATAATAACACTGAAGCAACCTGGGTCTCGGGCTGAGCAAAGTTTGTACACTAAATGGCCAAGGTATACCCCATTCTCAATGTGACGACTCTATAAGAGAGCAACTCCTTGAACAGGACCCATCAATCACTTAAGGTGGTTAGTTTTTATTAATATCACAAAAAGGACACTGTTCCTGAAAAGTAGGGTGCAAAAAGTCACCCATACAATAAGGTGCAAACAGTCACCATATGTTAAGAAGAGGAATCAGAAAAAAGAGAAAAGAGGAAGGAAAAAGAAAAAGAAAGAGAGAAATACCTAGGTGAAGGGACCCTCAGATGAAAGGGAAAACCATAATGTGTCCTCTGTTGCCCTCACACACCCCAAAGGGTGTCATGCTTCATCACCGGGCAGTTGCTCCTCGTAGGGCCGGCGCTGCAATTCCCTACGGGTCCCCCGAAGGGTCTCTTTGTCGGAGATCTTTTATAGGACTGCCGGATGGTGCATGTGGGTGTGTGGGGTGGGGGGTCCAATGAGGGTGAAAACAAAAGTGCGTGCAAGTGTCAAGAGAAAATTCGTGAAGGGTAAACCTGCAGCGATTGTCTGAATTGTGTACCCTAAGCAGACTCAACTGCTAAATAAAATCTAGCCCCAAAGGCATACTATGCCCGGGTGTAGAAAGACATAGGTCAACATGTTTCGCGCCTGCGTCGCCATAAGGGTCGTTGGCGCTTCGTCAGGACCAGAACTTTAAAATGTAATGTGCATTTGAGAACGGTTTGCAAGGCTGATTGTTTTTGTCGTGGTTTCTAGCAATGGATGTGGTGGGCTTTGACGACCAGGAGCTCCGGGAAGCACAGCAGGAGTACCTGGACTTTCTCGATGATGATCAAGACCAGGGCGTGTATCATGGCAAGGTCCGGGATATGATCAGCGAGAACCAGCACCGGCTGATTGTCAACCTGAACGACCTGCGGCGCAAGAGCGAGGCCAGAGCCAACCGATTATTAAATGATTCGTTTGGAGAAGTGATTGCTTTTCAAAAAGCACTGAAAGATATGGTTAGCTCAATTGATGCAACTTATTCCAAGCAGTTTGAGGAGTTCAATGTTGGATTTGAAGGGAGCTTTGGAACAAAGCACGTTTCCCCTCGTACGCTTGGTGCTCAGTTTCTTGGTAACCTGCTCTGTGTAGAAGGCATTGTAACAAAATGCTCATTGGTGAGGCCTAAAGTAATGCGAAGTGTACATTACTGCCCTGCCACAAAGAAAACACTTGAGCGCAAGTATACAGACCTCACCAGTTTGGACCCATTTCCATCAAGTGCTGTGTACCCTACAAAGGATGAGGAAAATAATCCCTTGGAAACAGAGTATGGACTTTGTACCTACAAAGATCATCAGACACTGACCATCCAGGAAATGCCGGAGAAGGCTCCTGCTGGACAGCTTCCCCGATCTATTGATATTATTGCAGATGATGATTTGGTTTGACAGCTGCAAACCTGGTGATAGAGTGCAGATTGTAGGAATCTACCGCTGCCTTCCTTCCAAGCAGGGAGGCTTTACTTCTGGCACCTTCAGGACCATCATGCTGGCTAATAACGTCAAACAGATGAGCAAAGAAATGGCTCCCACATTTTCAGCTGATGATGTGGCAAAGATCAAGAAATTCTGCAGAACTCATTCGAAAGATATATTCGAGCACTTGAGCAAATCGTTGGCACCGAGTATTCATGGACATGAGTATATTAAAAAAGCTATTTTGTGCATGCTGCTTGGGGGCAATGAGAAGATTCTTGAAAACGGGACACGCATAAGAGGAGACATCAATGTTTTATTGATAGGTGATCCTTCCGTTGCAAAGTCTCAGCTTCTTCGATATGTGCTGCATACAGCTCCAAGAGCTATACCTACCACTGGTAGGGGATCATCTGGAGTAGGATTGACGGCTGCTGTTACTACTGACCAGGAAACTGGGGAAAGAAGATTGGAAGCTGGCGCTATGGTGTTAGCTGACAGAGGGGTTGTCTGCATTGATGAGTTTGACAAAATGTCTGACATGGACCGAACGGCTATTCATGAAGTAATGGAACAAGGGCGTGTCACTATAGCGAAAGCAGGAATCCAGGCAAGGTTGAATGCCCGCTGCAGTGTATTAGCTGCTGCCAACCCTGTGTATGGAAGGGTACTGATCAGGAGCGGTTACATCATGCAGCTGTAGCCAGATTTCGGGTGATACAGGTTACTGCCCGCCCTGATCTATTTTGAGGGTATTTTAATTGGTTTTCACGTGCACATTACATTTTAAAGTTCTGGTCCTGACGAAGCGCCAACGACCCTTATGGCGACGCAGGCGCGAAACATGTTGACCTATGTCTTTCTACACCCGGGCATAGTATGCCTTTGGGGCTAGATTTTATTTAGCAGTTGAGTCTGCTTAGGGTACACAATTCAGACAATCGCTGCAGGTTTACCCTTCACGAATTTTCTCTTGACACTTGCACGCACTTTTGTTTTCACCCTCATTGGACCCCCCACCCCACACACCCACATGCACCATCCGGCAGTCCTATAAAAGATCTCCGACAAAGAGACCCTTCGGGGGACCCGTAGGGAATTGCAGCGCCGGCCCTACGAGGAGCAACTGCCCGATGATGAAGCATGACACCCTTTGGGGTGTGTGAGGGCAACAGAGGACACATTATGGTTTTCCCTTTCATCTGAGGGTCCCTTCACCTAGGTATTTCTCTCTTTCTTTTTCTTTTTCCTTCCTCTTTTCTCTTTTTTCTGATTCCTCTTCTTAACATATGGTGACTGTTTGCACCTTATTGTATGGGTGACTTTTTGCACCCTACTTTTCAGGAACAGTGTCCTTTTTGTGATATTAATGCAGATATTAGGAGCGTGGACACTGGACCTTTTATAAGCTCCCGGTCCCCCCCTCTTTTGTATAGCAAGGTTAGTTTTTATTATCATTTGGGTCTGTGTACTTCAACCTGCTAGACCAGTTCATAAAGCAGCGATCTGGTCACTAGCATAGAAGAAGCAACAAAGGAGGATTGTCACCTGATCTCTCACGGGTATTGTCTGGGATGAAAATTTTACCCATAGATCAAAGCGGGAGATCCTAAAGTCAGCAGTATAAAATTATAATGGTGTGAGTTAAAAATGGCTAAGGGTGCTCAAAAGTTTTTTATTGATAGAGGACCCCTGTCAAGATTAAAAAGCAAAATGGCAATATGGCATAAATAAGTTTGACATTATGCTATTGTCCATAGCAAGATCGGTCAACATGTTTCTGCCCGTAATAGATCAAAGGTATCAGGGCTTTCGTCAGGACCTATGATACTGCTGTGGTTCAATGTGAGAAAACGTGAAAACAAAGAATCCAAAAAGTAGGGGTGTGTGAATAAACTATTCCTACCGCACCAGTCAGGTCAGAAGCAATCAAAACCGGATACCTGTGGAAAAAATGAGAAAGAAACAATAGCCCAGTGTATACAAATATACTCAGCCAAAGGTCATTAATCCTAGATGACCTAGAAACACGCATATACTAATGCTGTATGGCATTCAGTGTAGTAAATTGAATTGCACTTACCCATGTCAAGTGGGTACTGCCCTCACCTCAACCTGGTCTCAACTCAGGGAAAGGGGCCCCGCTCTAAACCAGAAGAACAGTAGGAGAAAGAGAAAACAGGTTGCAACTGGTTATACCTGAAAAAACTCTCCTCTTGGAAGCATGGCTTAAAAACATGAGAAAAGCACCCATGTATTACAGTGAATGGCAAATATGGTCAATAAAAACATCATAAATCAAATGGTAGTCAAGAGAGGTGGAAAATTTGTAAAAGACCGGACAAAAGTACCATGTATGCAAAGAACGGTTAGGTGTTCGCTACCGTACTGGCTCTATGGTAAATCTAGACCAATAATAGGGCAACATAGAGGCATAATGCAAGCATCAAAGACAAGCCTCAAAGACAGGTCCCTAGGTCATTAAAGGTCTTTTCAGTCAGGCCAAATGGACCAAAACAACGAGTAATCACCGGTGGAAGGGAACCCAAGATAGTCTCTAAACCCTCCCATCGGTAACGTATGCTTAGAAAAGTAAATCGCAGATTAAATCAAAAATGCCTGGCACGTTCGAAGTTATAAGTAGAGGAAAGAGCTGAGAGAAAAACTCACCTATCCGTCTGTACCCCGGAGCGGTCTTTGAATTAAGACCGGAGGTGTCGGCGGAAGGGTCGACAAACACTATTTATCCATATTGGGACCAAAGTCGATACAGGTGAGACGGGCCGGAATAGGTGTCCAAAGAGATGCCCGTCATGGAAAATTCCGAAACCGCGCATGTGCAGTAGATTGAACGCTAACTCGCATTCCCTCGCTCGCACTGCGCGTGTGCAGCATCCAGCCACCGCTCAAGACAGTACTCTAACCTCTATACTTGCCACTTGCACTCATATACGGTATAAAAGAGCTATCCTACGATGGAATCAATGTGAGTAGCTATCAATACAGTCTGTGGATCGCTCGGGAGTGTATTATAGGAGCTGCAAAACACCATACCGTTCTATAAGTGTCTAGACGGAAAAAGCCAATTTGGGGCAGTATCATGTATTTTAAAAGCCCAAGGCAAATATAAATGATGGCTGGAAACAGTGCTTAACAAAAAAACAGTAATCGTCTCCAAGATATTGTATCATCACGGGAGACAGAACTCCATTTACAGTGCCCATCCCTTAGTACGTTATGGTATCACCTGTCTAGTAAACAAACAGGTCCATTTTATACGTAACCCAAGAAGGCTGCACAGGCATAATCTTACAGCAACAGCCAAGGAATATCATCGTTCAGACCCTCAGTATCAGAATGTAATCTGTGCACCCATCTCAGTTCTCTGAGTAGTAGGAACTTCTGGATATCAGTTATGTGAGATGGAATGTGTGGTTGTTCTAGAATGACCCACTGCAGCTCATTCTCTTTGTGACCCACTGATATAAAGTGATTGGTGAGCTTGGTCGCACTTTTCTTGCACCGGATGGTGCTCTTGTGTTCCGATATTCTCACTTTAATCTTACGTGATATGCCCCCTTGTGTTGCAGGTGGAAGGAAGCAGGACGGAACGTGTGTAGAGATTAAATTGATCCTTAAGTTATTTAGTGTGGCATATACAGCACTCAACCAAAAAGCTGCTATGCAACTTACAACTTTCAGGAACAGTCATCTCATTCTACCAAATATCAAATGCAGCTCTCATCCATGATAATTCAGATTTCATTGATTGTAGCATGTGTTGTCAACCCTTCCTGGTCAATCACAACAAAAGCCAAATAGAATGACAATTAGGAGTCGCGTGATACCCTATTTCTTCATGTCTAATGTGTATCAGCATGTACAGTCCCTCCAGTAATTCAAAGGCACAAGAAAAAAGATGCAGCCACCACTCGTCTTCCTCAAAGATCCTAGAGCACTATGACCTTGCCCTCTTAATTTTCGCTCGCCAATGTACATAATATAATGTTAAGCTCAGTCCTATACCCTCACTATGAAAATGTACTGTTTTATATCACAAATATATGTTGCTGTACTGGGTATGGGATGAATTACCCCCTAAGGTTCATTAAAAGGATATTGCAAGTCACCCAAGACTTAGGTGACCATATAAAGGGGGGAGACCAAAGTGACTTGAAATATCATTGTAGCATACAACAGTGTGTATTTTATTTTTTTTAGGTTACAAAATCACACCATCACCCTTCTGAAAACTGCTTAAACCTAGGGGTGCATATTTATGAGTCTCTTGTGCCACAGGTGTGTCACTTTTCATGATGCTCCGGCGGCACAGAGTGAAGACCTATATATATGAGGTCACGCAAATCCACTTTGCATGGCTTTCCATAGCCTCATAGATATAGTGTAAGACAACGCAGCGCAAGTTGCTGTTTTATTTTTTGCTGCATCAGGGAAGCATTCCATGGGCGTTGGGGTGAGTGTTCCCATGTACCATCCATTAATTTGCATGCATTCCCTGATTTGCAAGGATCTTTAAATGTGGCAATACGTACAACTTTACACCTCCCAGGGTGGGCATAACAAGGAGAAATATATATATTTCTTCTAGTTTTTTCCTTTTTCCATGTGTGCTGCATTTTGCAGCACACCTAGAAAGAAGACAATACCTCCATGGATTGTTTTTGTGCAGGAAGGCGCCCCATCTGTCACAAGAACAATCCTGCCAACAACGCAGACACCCTTGCACCATGGTCCTGGGGCCTGTGTTGGTGCTAGGCACCATATTGTGCACCGGCACTGGCTGAAAGAACAGGAATGCACCATATCTCTTAAATACAGTGCATTCCTGCTCTTTTGATTTGGTGTAGTGCATCACAGGAAAAACACATGCTGGTCTGTCTTAGGCCCTTGATGTCTTGCTCTTTTATATGAACACAGCACAGGAAGAATAAAAGTGGACTCCGTACTGCAGAACAATACTAGAAACAGTTACTGTGAGCAAAAATGAAAAAAATTGCAAACATTTCTGTAACTGGGCATGTGTAGAAAAACTCATAGAGATTATATATTTCCTGCACTTACCTATAGTGCAGAAAATGATCATGTTGTCATAAATATTTCCTTTTTGCTGATAGTTATTCATTTTAGAAAAAATAGATCAGAAAAATTAAAAGCCAGTCCCTTTTTGTTTTTTAAACTGCTACTTTTCACCTTGGCTCCTCTAGCAGCAGCCATTGTGACAACACAACTCAACTGAAATACTTATTAGAACATTGGAATGTTGGGAGCCCCATTGACGACAGTGGAGTGCTCCCTGCTTCTACGGGCCGGTAAAGGCCCACAGAGCAACATTCCAATGTTTTACATAGGCCTCTCGGAGCTCAAGCGGATTTAAATCCCCCGTGAGCTTCGCGAGCCTTTGTTTTATGTGTTAGAACATTCTGCCCTCTAGTGGAAGAATGTTCTAATAGCCTTAAAGCCCTTCGTAGCAAGGCTATACCGGCAATTAAAGTCCCTTTCCCTAATGCGGGAGCGGGCCTTTAATAGCCGGTAAAGCCCGCTACGGCGGGCTATAAGGCTATATTATTGTTGAGCATTTACGTAATTTTGTTATAGGAATTGCTGGCTCCCTTGCATTATATAAAGCTCTCTGTCATCCCTAGCTAAAACATTTGATCCCACAGAATGAGTAAATCATTTACCACCTGAGTCCCAAAACCGGATACTGTGAGTGAATGAACCACATAGTTAGGAGACGACTGTAACAGATCAACCAAAAAAAAAATGTTAAAACCATAATTCAAATTCAATCTGAAAGGTGCAGCCTGAAGGGGTTTTCTTAAGAGAAATAAATATTTCAAAGACCAGCTGTGTACTCGCTTTGAATTCATCATCACTGTGAACATTGCTTGCAGCAACATCCTTCAGGACAATGGCATCTGCTAGGGAGCTTTGCCATGTCTTTGTGTTATATTGGCTGCAATCACACAGATAATCTGTTTCCTTAGGACCACCCCCAGTTTGCTCCCAACTCACCTACAGTTAGAACACATCACCCTCTGTGCCTGCTTGGAATTTATTTTTACTATGGCATAAAATAGCATAATTCTACTTTTTTTCATTAAATAAAAAGCACAAACTTTTCATCCGTTCTCATACTGCAAATTTTTGCATGATTTTTACTCAAGGAAAGAATTTGAGTAGAAAAATGTTTCTCATCGAATGAGACATTTTACTCTTCCAGTCTCCTGAAGGTATCTTGTGTTACTTTTTTGTGCCTTTGATGGAGCAGAGTTTTACGGAAATAAAACCTGCTCTGATTAAAGCCTCAATAACATTTATTAACAGTGTGCAGGGAAATTTTATTAAAGAAAGCTAAAATAAGGGGAAATGCTTTTGCGTATGCGTGTACTAATGCATGAAAACTAGGATACAAGTGCTTTAATAAAAAGACTAATGCTGCTTTTGTGCACGTTAAATACAATTGCTAGGAAAATAACACGAGTTGTGAATGGGTTAGTGCAATGCTGGGATGGTATGCAATGAAATTACACTTCGTGAAAATAATAATGTTATGTGTTTTTTTTTTGTAGAAAAAACAAGCATGGGCCTTCTCTTCTGCATGCTAGTCTGGGGTTAATAATTGGTGGAAAAATAAAATGACCAAAAGAGGGTTTCGAGAGAGAATAAAGAGGCAAAAGTTGTGCATGTCCTTGTGTGACTGCCAAGCTATGGACTAAAAAAGATAAACAGTGGAAGCGAACATCTTCCTTTTTGAGATGGCAGAGGCAAACAATGGAAGCACAAAGACTTGATACATAAAATGTGCTGCAGGAAATATGTACTATGATTGTGTTCAAAGTTGTTCCCTGGGAAGAATCTGTTGTAATGCTGAAAGTTTAAGACAAAAGGACATTGAATAAAATGGTCATGATGAGAGTGGTGTGACAGTACACCCCAATTCTTAGCCAATGAGAGACAGAGTTTGCTCTCATATTGAAACAAATGTGGGTTGGACATTTAGGTTTTAGGGTGTAATTGAAAGTCCCTGGTGGGAGTGGTTAAGTCGGCTGGTGTTTAGCTAGCAGGAGATTGTCCCTGTAGTCGGTTTCCTGTTTCCAGATAGAGTCCTACATGTTTCCTGATTCCTGACTTAATCTTTGCCACTCAGCTCTTCTTGAGGGGCCTTACTGCTCTTTGGCCAGAGGGTAGATTTAGCTGATTCTTACTTGGGTTACTATAGATAATATCCTGAATTTGCATTTTTATTTGCAAATGCATTTAGTCTCTGAAACTTTTCGCTCTTCACCTACACTCCTTCAATGCATTGTTTAATTGAAATGAGTTTGTTTCTATTCATTGCAAATACATGTTCTCCGTGATAATCTATGTTTTGCGTTGTATGATGGTACTTGATGAGCATTTATTTCGCATTACTTTTCGATAAACATTATAAATTACACATTGAGTTTGTTATTATTTAGTAGAATAGATAGGTACATATCATTTCCATCAACGATTCAACCTCCCAAAGGTTCGTCATCACAAATAAATACATACTGTAAGGAGAAATGCAGGTTCTATTGTGTAAATTGTAGATTTGGGTACAAACTTGCATCACACTGAACCCAGCGTGAAGGGATTAGTTGGGTAAAGTAAATGGGCCTTTGTTATTGGGAAATTATCGATCCCTGGATCACCTTCATAAAGAATTGTTTCCTAAGATACCAGTGAAATGTATTTTAAGAACACCAGTAATTTCACAAAAACTATGCAGCTTATTTTGATAGGCTGGCACCCCTGGAGCATCTTGTTTTTTTATGCTTTTGTGGTGCAAGCCTATCAGTCATATCTACGAGGCTACGTACAGCCACTCTACATGGCTTTGCATGGCCTCATAGAGTAAGACAAAGCATCTCAAGTCACTGTGCTGCCTTACTCAATGCCAAGGAGGCTTTCCATCAGAGTTGCAGTGGGTTTTCCTATGCCAAATACATGTAATTTGACGCTGGGGCAGCGCCAAAGCCTTAAGCCTATGAAGAGCAAGTGTATTGAGGAGAAATATTTGTGTTTCTCCTCATTTGTTCCTCTTTCCATGTGTGCTACATTCTTCAGCACACATAGAAAGAGGGAAATGCCTCCCTGCAATGTTGTTGTGCAGAAAGTGGCCCCTTCCTGCACAAAAACAATCCTGCCTTCAACTGAGGTACCCATGCAACATGGTACAAGGGTGCCTACGTTGGTACTAGGCAGAAAATTGTGTGCCAGTGCAGGGGGAAAGGACAAGAATGTACATTATTTCAAATACTGTGCATTCCTGTCCTTTCACAGTCGCATACGGCAGCGCTGCAAGAAGACTTGTGGCGCTGCCCTACGCTAATTCCCCATTAAGAAGGAAGAGAATTGCAAAGTCAAAAACGTATTGCTTTTCCAAGTCTATTGATACAAAGGACATGTCTCAGAATGGCAATGAGGGCCAGACCACAAAATAATTTTGGCTGATACTGTTGCATGTCTATGGTGGTAAGTTAAGGCAGTGCCTGTTCCAAGCACTTTTTAACACTGTCGTTTGAAAACAGAACTCTGTAGGTGGTAATAAGTGACAAAAACATTTCTGCCTATTTGTTGTGTGGCATTTTTGTGTGGTGGTGATGCGCCTTCTAGCTTTTTGTTCTGTGTGGGTATGTGACTGTGTGCATCAGTGGCTGTATGGGTGAGTGAGTGCATGTGTGAGTGGCTGCATGGGTGAGTGAGTAGGTATGTGAGCAGCTGGATGAGTGAGTGAGTGTATGAGTGTTTGTATGACTCAGTGTGAGGGGGTATGAGTAGCTGTATGGGAAAGCAAGAGCCTGTGTAAGCAGCTGTTTGTTTGAGTAAGTGGGTATGTGAGTAGACATATGGGAGAGTGAGTAGTTGTGTGAGTGAATTTATGGGTGAGCGAATGGTTGTGTGGGGCTGTTTGGGTATGTTAGTGCCTGTGTGAGTGGTTGTATGAGTGAGTGAGTGCTAGTGTGAGTGGTTATATGAGTGAGTGAGTGGTTGTAAGAGTGGCCATATAGGGGATTGAGTCGCTGTAGGAGTGACGGTATAGGTGAGTGAATGGTTTTATCAGTGTCTGTCTGTATGTGTGAGTGAGTGGGTGTGTGAGTGGTTGTATGAGTGACTGAGTGGGTGTGCCAGTGGCTGCATGGGTAAGTGAGTGCCAGTGTGATTAGCTGTATGGGTGAAGGAGTGCCGCTGTGAGGGGCTGTATGGGTGAGTGACTGCTAGTGTGAGTGGCTATATGGGTGAGTGAGAGGGTGTGTGAGTAGCTATATGGGTGACCTAGTGAGTGCATCAGTGGTTATATGAATGAGTGAGAGGGTACTTGAATGGCTGTATTAGTTGGATGGCTGTATTAGTGAGGAAGTGGGTGTGTCAGTGGCTGTATGGGAAAGTGAGTGCTAGTGTGAGTGGCACTATGGGTGAGTGAGAGAGTGTGTGAGTAGCTGTATATGTGAGTGAGTGAGTGAGTACATGAGTAGTTGTGTGAGTGAGTGAGAGGGTATATGAGTAGCTATATGAATGAGGGAGTGGGTGTGCCAATGGCTGTATGGGTGAGTGAGAGCATGTGTCAGTGTCTGCCAGGCTAGGTGAGTTACTGCATCAGTAGTATATGGGAGATTGCTTGTGTGTGTTAGTGACTGTATGAGTATGTCAGTGGGTAGGTGAGTAGCTCTGTGGTTGAGTGAGTGGATATGTCTGTGGCAGTATGGGTAAGAAAATAGTTATATGAGTGGTTGTGTGTATGTGTGAGAGGGTGTTTGAGTGGTTCTATGAGTGGGTACTTGGGTGTGTCACCGAGCTTATGAGAGAGTGAGTGGTTGTGTGAGTGGCTGTATGGATGATGGAATGATTGTATGATTGACTGAGTGGGTGAGAGAATAGGTATGTCAGTATTTATATGAGTGAGTGATTGAGTGCATAGCTGGTATATGGGTGAGTGAGTGTGTGTGAGTACATGAGTGAGGTAGTCATTACGTTAGTATCTGTACAGGTTAGTGACTGCATTTGTTAGTGTCTGTATGATTAAGAAATTACCTGTGTGAGTGTGTGTCTAGATAAGCGATTTGTAGTGTGAGTGGCTGTGTGGGTGAGTTAGTGTATATATATGTGAGTGTATGGGTGTATGACTGGATACGTGAATGGCTAAATCTGTCAGTTAGTAGCTGTGTGACTGGCTGCATTGATGATTGATTGGGTGTGTCAATTTCTGTACAGGTGGGTGAGTGAGTGTGAGGCTGACTGTGTATATGAGTGAGTTGGTGCATGAGGGGCTTTCAGTGACTGGGAGGGTGATGATTATGTGACTGAAGTATGGGTAAGTGAATAGGTGTGTGAGTGGCTGTTTGAGTTAATGAGTGGGGATGTGATCTTACCCATGAGTGAAAAAATAGGTATGCGAGTGGCTGTATGAGCGAGTGACTGTGTAATAGGCTGTATGAGTAAGTGACTGGTTGCATAAATATGCCTGCATGAATAAGTGTCTGAATGATTGTGTGAGTTGTTGTGTAACTTACTGTAAATTTGTTTTATTATACTGAAAGGATTAATATTAAAATAGATAAAGCAAACTAATAAGAAGCTATAGCAAGAACACTTCATGTTTAAAAACACTCTTCATAGATATCTGTAATCAATGTGTTTGTGGTAGAACAAGTGTTTGCAGACATATAACAACGTTTAACTGCAGTCACTATTTTTTTTTATTTTTTTTTTGTCCTCATTTGCCATATCCCTTATTCTCTGCGTACACCGGCCACCTAGCGTGCCCTCTGGTTGAAGACATGATTAATTCCTCAACCAAGCCTAAGCACGATGACATAATGGTGGATGATGATAAGCCAGAAAAAGAGACACATCCCGACTGGATTTAAATACCAGCTATAGGATCTAAATGGAGAGAAGAAGCCGAGGATTGGAGACCCTAGATCCTTGGAGTTTATTTAGGCATAATCATTGGACCTGGGGGGAAAACCCCCCCCCAAAAAAAAAACCCCGGCGCCCTATGTACGGTTATGTTATGTTATGTTAATAGCATTTATTACGCGCACAGCTGCCCCAGCTAAGGGGCGTCCTGGCGCGTGACAAGATACAACACAACCAACACCAAACCAAGAACAGAGGGAACAGTTAAAACAAAAAAAAATTTAAGGATTTCCGGAACAACAGAAGATCATCAGATGCACGGAGCTGAAGCGGGAGCGAATTCCAGAGCACTGCAGCCTTTGTCCGGAACGAGCGCCCACCAACTCGGCAAAGCCTGAACCTCGGGACTACTGCAAGCGCTTGACCCGAGGATCTTAATGAACGGGTCGGTACATAACCGGACATAAGATTCGAAAGAATCTGGGGGGCGGATCCTTTCAAAAATTTAAAAGCCAAACATAAAACTTTAAAATGAATTCTCGACTTGATCGGCAGCCAGTGCAATGCTCAAAGGGTGCTGGAGGCCGAGCAAGACCTAGGCAAGCCGACAATTGCTCTGGCAGCGGCATTTTGAACGCGTTGTAAACAAACAATTTCTGCCTGATTACTCCCTAACAAAAGCGAACTGGCATAGTCCAGACGAGATAAAACTGTTGCCTGGACCACCATTTGCCTAGTAGAGGGGTCAAAAAACTTAAGGACAGGCCTTAAACCCCGAAGGACTCCAAAACAACCCGCCGCGGTTTTATTGGTGTGCCCCACAAAACTGAGAGTAGAGTCCAGCCACACTCCCAGATTTCTCAACTCCATAACCGGAGTTGGAGCCACACCAAGTTCCGGCGGCCACCATCTGTCACCCCAGAGATCCCTACCCTTTCCGACGATCATGACCTCGGTCTTCTTAGCGTTTAGCTGGAGACAGTTGGCAGTCATCCAGCTAGCCACCTCCCTCAGCCCATTCTGGAACTTGGGGGCGTCCACGTCGGCATCCCCACTGATGGTAACCGCCAGCTACGTGTCGTCAGCATATGAGACCATATAGATGCCCCATTGCTTGACGACATCAGCCAGCGGTCTCACGTAAAGATTAAATAAGGTGGGACTCAGTGAGGAACCCTGTGGTACTCCCAAGTCCAGAGGATGGAATTTGGACTGATAGGGAGGTGTAGCAACGCAGAAGGACCGGACGTCAAGAAAGGAACGGAACCACTGAAGGGCCGACCCCGTAACGCCAATCTCTTCCAGGCGGTGCAGAAGGATACGGTGCAAGACCGTATCAAAGGCGGCGCTCAGATCTAAAAGCACTAGCGCCGCTGTGTGTCCGTGATCCAGCACCGACCGGAGATGTTCAACCATGGCGAGAAGGGCAGTCTCCGTGCTGTGCCCAGCTCGGAACCCGTTCTGTGTAACGTCCTGAATGTTAGCTCTGGTGAGATGGTCCGTAAGTGCCTGATTAACATGGGCTTCCATCAGCTTGGCTGGCCAAGGGAGCAAAGAGATGGGCCGATAGTTCTCTGGTCTTAAAGCGTCCAAGCTTGGCTTCTTCAAAATAGGAGAAACCACTGCACGCTTCCATTTGGTTGGGACCATGCCCGTGGCCAATGAAATATTAATCAAGGAACAAACTGTAGACCGACCCACAAAAGACTGGTTCCTAAACAGGGCAGGACAGACCGGATCCAAAGGCGAGCCAGATTTGACCTTCAGAGCCAGAATATCAAAAACCTCAGGTAAAAGCCGCGGAAGAGATGCCAGCATGGAACAGGCACGGACAACCACCGCGGCATTCTGAGAGGGCCCAGTACCAGGAAAAGCACGGTAGATGCCCTGCACTTTTTCCAAAAAGAAAGATGCTAGGGCTTCACAGTGCGAGGTAGAGGCCAAAACCGGAGAAGTAGAGCGCTTAGACAGCAGATCTTTGAGAGCTTTAAAAATAGTCTTGGATGGATTGGGGCTATTCCGGAATTCCAGAGCAGAACGCCGCGCGAGCTCTACAAATGGCACGATGATAGATCTTAATAGAGGCCAGATACAGCGCTTTCTTCCCCGTATCGTAAGATCTCCGCAATTCTCTCTCGGCACGCCTGCAGTTCCCTTTCAGTGCACGTAGCGCACTGTCATACCAGGGGTTAGACTTTCTAGGGCTGATTTTACTAGTCAGTATGGGAATCAAAGAGTCAAGCGCCCTCGTAATCCAATTACAGAACTGATCATAGCCCAATTCAACATTATCCGAAAGTTCAAGCGGATCAGCAGTTAGAGCACGATGAAAGTCCTCTAACCTAAGCTTACTCCAGTGTCGTCTGGGGATAGATCGGGCTAAAGGAGTTGGAATAATTTCAGGTAATACAGCCCGATCCGTCCATCCAAGGGGTGACACGGAAAGAATAGAGGCTTCCGTTAGATTTGTGAAAAAAGGGTCCAATATATGCCCTCCTGTGTGAGTTGGTTGAGAAACTCTTTGGGACAATTGAAGGGCCTCAAGATCCGCAAGAAAGCTACATACAGCCGGGGCACTCTGGTTATCAAAATGGAGATTCAGATCTCCCAATATAGAGAAATTGGAACAACCAATTGCCAGAGCGCTGACAGCGTCAGGGAGAGCCTCCCTAAACGCGACGTCATTGCCTGGGGGGCGATAGACCACCATCCCCGAGATCGAATACTGGGGGCTAATCCCGATCTTGAAAGATGCACTCTCACACCCAGCAATATGCAAAGCATTCCAAATGCAGGAGAAATTGGATTTCACCGCGAGTGCAATACCCCCCCCTCTAGAAGGGCGATTAAGGGTGAAAATAGAATATTCCGATGGAAAAGCAAGATTGATTATCGCTGCATCATCCTCCTGCAACCAAGTTTCGGTAATGGCGAGAATATCCGGGGACTCGTCATGCAAAAGGTCAAAGATAATTGGTGATGCGCTACCAATGACCTAACATTTAAGCTGAATATCCGTAGGGCGTTCGGCGAACTAACACTCGAACTCGGAGAGATAACAGCAGCAGGCTTCTGGTGAATAGGAGCAGTGAGGTCAGGGCCAAACCTTTACAGGCGCAGCAATACGGGCCGCTTAAAGGGTGGATAACCTGGTTACATTTAGTAATAGTCAGACCAATGGACCGTAACGTCTCATTAGAATACGTAATCATCCTTCCACCCTGGCTAACAATACAAGCACACCCACCTGCAACATCCCGCACGTCCCGAGCGCGGACGGGCGCAGACGGGCGCAGACGGGCGCAGACGGGCAGGACTCAGGCACGACTCCGGCTGAGCGACGGCGTCCCACTGCGCGGTACCGCTGCGCGGGAGGAAGCGGCTTTAAATAGGCGTCCCGCGAGGCTATCCCGAGCGCTGTAGCGCTCAAAATGGCGCCCGCCACAAAATCCTCTGCCCAAGCCAAAATGGCGTCCACCCCCGGGAAACCCCGTGACCCGGACCCACCAAAGTGGCGGTGATGTAAACCAGATTACATGCGGTAAGAGGAGGGGAAATTTATCAGCCTAATTGCAGCCCGAACACTATTAAAATCAGGGGATAATAAACGAAGCAACAAAACAAATACACAGCAGGGATGATTAAAATGCAATCGCTAACAGCAGCGCGAGCGTCGTTAGGCTTGTAAAGAGTACCTTGTCTGGCATCCCATGAAGAGAAATCCGCCTTAAATAGGCGTCCCGCGAGGCTAACCCGAGTGCTGTAGCGCTCAAAATGGCGCCCGCCACAAAATCCTCTGCCCAAGCCAAAATGGCGTCCACCCCCGGGAATCCCCGTGACCCGGACCCACCAAAGTGGCGGTGATGTAAACCAGATTACATGCGGTAAGAGGAGGGGAAATTTATCAGACTAATCGCAGCCCGAACACTATTAAAATCAGGGGATAATAAACGAAGCAACAAAACAAATACACAGCAGGGATGATTAAAATGCAATCGCTAACAGCAGCGCGAGCGTCGTTAGGCTTGTAAAGAGTACCTTGTCTGGCATCCCATGAAGAGAAATCCGCCTTAAATAGGCGTCCCGCGAGGCTAACCCGAGCGCTGTAGCGCTCAAAATGGCGCCCGCCACAAAATCCTCTGCCCAAGCCAAAATGGCGTCCACCCCCGGGAATCCCCGTGACCCGGACCCACCAAAGTGGCGGTGATGTAAACCAGATTACATGCGGTAAGAGGAGGGGAAATTTATCAGCCTAATCGCAGCCCGAACACTATTAAAATCAGGGGATAATAAACGAAGCAACAAAACAAATACACAGCAGGGATGATTAAAATGCAATTGCTAACAGCAGCGCGAGCGTCGTTAGGCTTGTAAAGAGTACCTTGTCTGAATCAAAAAGTCCCAAAATGCTCGATTACCTTTGTTAAATGACCTGGCTAAGTCCATCCTTGATGTCTCAATCAAGGACGTCAGCCAGCCAGCATGCTGAGGCACGGATGAGTCGACCCAGACTTTACAAATCTGTCTTCTAGCCAGAAGTATTGCATAGAATAGAAAGAGTCTGGCCTTGCCCTTAATATTGGGGTCTAAGCCAAAAACTATTAATGGCAAGGTAAGGATCAGGTTGGCATCTAGAATGGAATTCAGCGATGTTATTACTTCATCCCAGAACCGGGCGATAGAGGGGCAATCTTTAAACAAATGAATATCCGATGCATTGGGAAGATTGCATTTATTACACTTTTTATTTTGCTGGTACTTTGAAAGCCTTAACGGGGAGAGGTAGGCCCGATGTACTGTGAAAAGATGATTCCGTCTAAACCATGCAGGTTTCACAATTTTATATAGTATAGAAAAAGATTTAATCCAGTCCTCTTTGCAGTTATAGTCCAGATCTTCTCCCCAAAGTTCTCCGGGGAGGGTGAATTCGCCATCGATGTCGTCGAGCAAACTCCAGTACCATAAGGCAACTTCTTTACCCCCCCTTTGCCGCTCTACCAGTAGTTGTTCCAAGTTGCTGATAATCCCCAAAGGAGCCCCTTTTTCGCCAAGAGCCCTGACCCAGCTTCCAAGTTGTATATACTTAAATCTTGCCAATCCTGATCCGACCTTATCCTGCAAATCGTCCCAAGATATAATGTCACCTTCTAACAAAAGTTCCCCCCACCTAACAATTCCTGCATCCCTCAAAGGTATGGCCAATCGGTCTTTCAGCCAGGCCGGCAGGCCTGGGGAGTCCCAAATTGGTGCATAGTTGGAGTAATAAGATAGCCCCAGGTTCTTCCTAACCGATGCCCAGGCCTTAGCCAAAGATTTTAAGATTTTTAATTTCACCTTTTTAAAGAATTTTTGGTCTCCATATTTAAACAAAAATCCATCTGATGGTAGGTCCGCACCAACTAGCATTGCGTTATACATTAACCCCAATGAAATATTAGATGGAGACTTTAAAAGCATCCTTGAATATGAAAACATAAAGGCCCATGCGTAATATTCTAGGTCTGGGAGTGCCAACCCCCCCTTCTCTCTTCTCCTCCTCAACTTTTTCCATGCAAGCCTAGTGGTTCTATAATTCCAAATAAAGGAATTTATCTCTTTCTGACATCTGTTCAAAATTTTAGAGTCGAAAACCAAAGGGATAATATTAAAAAGGAATATATATTTGGGCAGAATAGACATTTTAACGAGATTTACCCTCCCAATGATAGAAAGTTGGAGATGGGCCCATGATTTTAAGAGCTTCCGACAATCCTTAAATACCCGGTCTATATTACTTTGTGCAATATTTTCGATATCATGTGTTATCCAAATACCAAGGTATCTCATAGAGGTAGTCGTCTTCAGATGTTCACTAGCGATGTTCCATGCCATAATTTTTGTTTTTCCAGAATTGATTTCATACCCAGAAAAACGGCCGAAGCCCTTTTAATAACTGTTGGAAATGCTAGACCCGGGTCAGATGTTAAAACAAGAATATCATCTGCGTACAAAGCAACCCTCCTCTCCCACCCCTCGACTCTAAATGGTGGAATATTCTCGTCAGTTCTCAACACCTGCGCAAAGGGTTCTATATACAGATCGAAGAGTGAGGGAGAGAGAGGGCACCCCTGCCTAGTTCCTCTCATGATAGTAAAAGGCTCTGTCAAGACTCCATTAATTAATAATCTAGCTGATGGTACTCCATACAACAGACAGATAGTACGGCAAAAATGTACACCAAAATTTAATTTCTTCAGAACTGCATCCAGGTAGCTCCAATTAACCCTGTCAAACGCTTTAGTAGCATCCAACATAAGGGTTGCCAAGGGGATGGAGAAAGCAGTGGCGATATCAATTGCGCCAACCAGCTCCCTTATCAACTCAGCCAATTGTCGCCCCTTAATGAATCCCTTCTGATCTTGGTGTATAACGGATCCAATTACACTCCCTAATCTTGCTGACAAGATAGTTGCAAAAATTTTGTAATCACTATTGAGGAGTGAGATTGGCCGATATGACCCACACTCACACGGATTTTTACCTGGCTTAAGTATCAGCACAATGATTGCCTCGTTCCATGACTTAGGAGGAGTCTTGCCCTTAATCAAGATCTCATTAAAGAGGACCGTAAGCATTGAAACCAAGGTTGGTGAAAGCACCCGGAAAATCTCACCAGGTAAGCCATCGGGACCTGCTGCCTTCCCCTTCTTAAGTGAATCTATTGCTGTGATGACTTCAGCCTCTGAGATTTCCTTCTCCAAGTATTTACTCTGAATCTCGGTGAAAGTTGGCAGAGGTATTTTCCCCAGCCAAAGATCTCTTGCATCTTGGTCCTCAACGATGTCCTCTTTATAAATATCTCTAAAAAATTTCAGGAAAGCATTGCCTATATCAGAATTAGAGGATCTAAGGTCTGTCTCGCCTTCCACTTTTATCTCTCTAATATAGTTTTTAGCCTGATCTGCTTTCACTTTCCAGGCCAGCAACTTTCCTGCAACTTCCCCTAACTCAAACTGGGCAAGTTTACTCACCTCCCACCTCCTTGTAACTCGCTCTTGAAGGATAAATTCCATCTGATTCTTAAGATTCAAAAGCATATCTTGCTCAGCACCTAAGCCCATAGAGAGGCCGAGATTTTGTTCTATTACCTTCATCTCAGAAGGTAAAGCTGTAAGCTTCTCCCTATATATCTTCCGCCTATAAGAGGCTCGGTTAGTAATGACGCCTCTAAGAATTGCTTTCAGTGCCTCCCACACCGTAGTTATTACAGCAGAATCAAGATTAATCTCCCAAAAAAATTTACTTTCATCTGCTAAATGCTTGATTTCATCATCATCTAGTAATATCGTACGGTCGAAGGACCACATAGCATATCTAGGCTGCTGATCAGCTCTTAAAGAGAATGAAACGGCCGAATGATCAGACAGGTGAGACGGGAGATAATCGATTGAAATCAACAAATCATTAAGTGAAAAACTGAATAAAGCGTAATCTATCCTGGATTTATGCTTATATTTAAAGTTCCGAAAGGAGACCCCCAGTTTGTTCCCCAATCGCTCTCTCCACATATCAGCTAGCCCCAACTGTGTCATAATTGAGATCAGTGTTTGTCTAGAGTTAGATAAAACTTGAGCTCTGGAGCTACTTGATTTATCTAGTCTGGTGTTAATGACGATATTGAAATCTCCCATCCATATTATGGGATCCTGATATGTAACCAGATGATTTCTTATACAGTCCAGATAATGGGGATCATCTTGATTGGGCTCATAATGTCCTACTAGTATGTAGACCCGCCCATATACCAAGATTCGAGTTATAATCCATCTACCACTTTGATCTTCTTTATGACCCAAAATTTGCACTTTCACTGATTTTTTAAAGATGATAATAATCCCTCGTATCAGTCATCAGTGATGTCATGAGTGATGTCACTGACCATGTCATGAGTGATGTAATATGTGACGTCATCAGCAGTGCATTGCGGGCGCGCGAGTTATAGTTAGCTGAACTAACTATAACGGGGCAATTTCATTGGTTTTTTACGAGTAAAATGTCCAGCTAACTATAACATGTGTGAAACCTATGGTTTTTTCACTGAATTTCTAAGGTTTTTTAAATGCTAATTCCTAACTATAACGTGTGTGAAACCTATGGTTTTTTCAGTGAATTTCTAAGGTTTTTTAAATGCTAATTCCTAACTATAACGTGTGTGAAACCCATGGTTTTTTCAGTGAATTTGCAAGGTTTTTTAAATGCTAATTTTTTTTTTATTCTTCATTTTTTTCAAACATATTTTTAATTTAATTTTCTTACCTTTTATAAAGACTATGCTTAAATTTTTAAAATCCTTAAATATTTTTTTTTAATATATTTTTTAAAATAAACATGTAAAATTTATTTCCAGTTCTTTTTTTTTTTTTTTTTTTTTTTTATAGTACGCGTACCGTAAGCTCACGGTAAGCGTACGGTTTACGCAACGTCCGTAATCTATCTACGCTGCTTGCGTATAGTTACGCACTTTGCGTAGCCGCGCGTACTGCGCGTGGGACGCGTGCGCGCTTACGCCACACGCGCACGTTACGCGGAAGTGCCGGGGAGTGACTGTTATGCGCATGCGCGCAAGCGCGTGTCTTTTTTACGCGCATGCGTACTTTTTGCCGTAAGCGTACCGTAAGCGTACCGTAAGCGTACGGTAGGTCATGTGATCATGAAACACAACTTTTGATTGGTTGAAACTACTTTCAGTTCTAGAACTCTCCTACACCACACCCATTCCCCTCATTTCTGCTTGTGATCCCTTGGGAGAAGGAGCTGGTTTGTCTTTGGGATACGATGGCAGAACAGCAGAGCCCTTCTGAGAGTGAGGCTAGCACCAGCAGCACTGTCTTGAGGCAGAGATCGAGGAAACAAAAGCCCTCTTATGTTTGGGATTATTTTACTTTTCCTGAAGGCCAGCAAAAGGTGAATGCACCCTTAGTTACTTGCAGGCTGTGTGAGCGTGTACTTTCTAGAGGTAATCCTGACAGGAAGTATTCCTTTGGGAATCACACCATGAAGAGACACCTCCAGGATGTACACAGAAGGACACATGGTCATCTTTTTGGAGGTAACTCTTCAGAAAGACGAGCCAGTACATCCACAGCAGCTCAGCCTGGACCATCATCTGCAGGGCTTACTCCTTCTTCTGCAGGTCAGGTGAGCCCTTCATCTGTGGGGGGAGAATCTCCTTTTGCTGGCCCTCTGAAAATGAACCTTCGATTTCGGAAGGTTGATATTCATTGCACATTTTGTAAAGGTCTAATTTGTCATAGGGAGACCAGTGTTTCCCTAGTGAACAACAAAATAGATCAGCACATTTGTAGCTTTGAATGATTTTCCCATGCTTCCTTTCCTCTGTCCCTGTATGAACACAATGGTTCTTTTAAGAGCCAACCTTATCTTTCATCTTTTTTTTACATGTTTTTAAAAACTTTTTTTTATTTTTTTTTTACCGTACGCGTACGGTAAGCGTACCTTTTTTATATTTTTTAAAAAAAACACTAAAAATCATTTATCACATTACATTGTCCTTGAGAGACTACAATTATTATTATTATTATTGCCTACACTCCAGCAAGGGCAACCAGCCTTAGTGATGCTGAATGTATTTGCATTACAGACTTAAACCTGAAAACCCCACTGGCTTCTAAATACTGTGCATGACTATACACGGCAAGCCCATGGGTGTGTGCTAAGCCTCTGCTTCTTCCCCCAAAAATTCGCTCCCCCTTTCCATCTAATGCAACTGTGAAATCACCAGAGCAAGACGCAATAAATCTCTGCCTATAATTCCTCTATGCACACAGAGTCATGTTTTCACATTAGTCCCAAAACGAAATTTCTTTGCCAATTTGAAAGCACACTTACTGCTCTTTTTTTTTCGTACCAAGTGAAAATCTCTTTTTACAATTTGAAATCACTTTTACAGACTGACACATTATGAAACCACTATTTTTGATTTATTTAATTGCACATGTCCAAGCTGTTTTTTTTTCAGACCACCACCATGTGCATTCTCTGTGTCTGCCTACACTCCAGCAAGGGCAACCAGCCTTAGTGATGCTGAATGTATTTGCATTACAGACTTAAACCTGAAAACCCCACTGGCTTCTAAATACTGTGCATGACTATACACGGCAAGCACATGGGTGTGTGCTAAGCCTCTGCTTCTTCCCCCAAAAATTCGCTCCCCCTTTCCATCTAATACAACTGTGAAATCACCAGAGCAAGACGCAATAAATCTCTGCCTATAATTCTTCTATGCACACAGAGTCATGTTTTCACATTAGTCCCAAAACGAAATTTATTTGCCATTTTGAAAGCACACTGACTGCTCTTTTTTTTTCGGGCCAAGTGAAAATCTCTTTTTACAATTTGAAATCACTTTTACAGACTGACACATTATGAAACCACTATTTTTGATTTATTTAATTGCACATGTCCAAGCTGTTTTTTTTCAGACCACCACCATGTGTATTGTCTGTGACTGCCTACACTCCAGCAAGGGCAACCAGCCTTAGTGATGCTGAATGTATTTGCATTACAGACTTAAACCTGAAAACCCCACTCGCTTCTAAATACTGTGCATGACTATACATGGCAAGCACATGGGTGTGTGCTAAGACTCTACTTCTTCCCCCAAAAATTCGCTCCCCCTTTCCATCTAATGCAACTGTGAAATCACCAGAGCAAGACGCAATAAATCTCTGCCTATAATTCTTCTATGCACACAGAGTCATGTTTTCACATTAGTCCCAAAACGAAATTTCTTTGCCAATTTGAAAGCACACTTACTGCTCTTTTTTTTTTCGGGGCAAGTGTAAATCACTTTTACAGACTGACACATTATGAAACCACCATGTGTAACTACAAAAAAAACAATTCCCATTTCTATTATTCATTTCTTAAGTTACCACATACATACCCTCTCAAACTGTAAACTCACCTTTAAAATTAGTTAGTTGTGAAAGAAATGTGACACTCAAACAGCAGATTATCAGAGCCAGGATCTCTGTTGTGTTCACCTCTCTCCTCTCAGCAGAACCAGATAATGGCAAACTTTCCCTCTATTTTTCCACACATATACATGTAAGTTTCAAATCTCAGTGCTTCCCCCTTTTTTTCACATGTAATCACACATTTCTATTGGTTGAAAACCAACCCTTTTCCAAAAGTACCCTTCCCCCAACTTGACTTCTGCCTAGTACCCTTCCCCCAACTTGACTTCTGCCTGCTACCATAGCAACAGCTCATGGAACACTGCTGTGTGCAGTTAGGTCAGAAGTTCGACACACAATGTTTCAATTCCACAGAGCAAGAGTGCTTGACTTTTCAAACCTAACAGCAAATCCATAGTACTGTTCTTTGGTTACACATTTTTTTGTACCAATACAAAACATGCTTCTATTAATTTTCACATACAGCCTAGTTTTTATTCTAGAATGGTATGAAACAGCCAATCAGTTCTTTTTGTTTTAAAAAAATATGTATGCCTCCATTTCCAAACTGTCTTTCTTTTCATATTGCCATTCTACTGAAAGACACCTCCTGAGTGCATCCAGTTCTCCTTTGAAGATGTTCACAGTGTGGATTGTAGGGCACAGCTATGTCTTCTGGAGTGAAAAGTTTGCAGAGAAAACAGATATGGTGAGAGACCTTGCTTTGCCAAATGTAGACATTAAATGGATTGGTCAGAGAGGGTTAAAGTGGCACCAATTGATGCCATTGGTGAAATCCTTCATTCAAATCCAACACCCTGACCTCATAATAGTGCACTGTGGTGGCAATGACCTAGGCACTTTGACTGGGGTAGGTCTGGAAATGCTTATGAAGGACACCTTTGCACAACTGTTTACACTTTTCCCTAAAACTGCCTTTGTGTTTTCCAACATATGCCAAAGGCAAAAATGGAACTGGTCCAATCATTTCTGTCCACAGATTGACAAAGCAAGAAAGCACGTCAACAAATCTGTTTCTGCTTTCCTCCGTGACTATGGTATGGGTGCCATTTACCACAACAACTTGCGTTATGACATGCAAGACATTTATAGAGGAGATGGTGTGCACTTCAATGATGAAGGGAACAGAGTCTTCCTCTTGAACCTTAGACTCTGCATCGGTACTTACTTGTAGGTACCACTAAAAAAATGACTTCATAAACACAACAGCTCTTTTTAGAGCTCCCTAATTTCTAAACTCTTAAATCTGCTTTTCATTTATCTATTTTTATTTTTTTTACCGTACGCTTACCGTAAGCTTACCGTACGCGTACCCCGTGATTTTTTTTAAAATCAATAAATGTTTTTTTTGTACTTTTCTGTCCTTCTTTGACCCCCTTACAAATGTTAGGGGGTCTGTAACTCTCCTCATTGCCCCCTTTCCTTGTTTTCACTCTTTTTTTTCAGAGTGAAATACACAAAATGGCGGCCGCCGCTTCCTGGTTTCGGCCGATTCGAATGTTTACTAAGATCTAACAGCCAATCAGAATCGCGCTCGCGCACGCCGCCGTACGCTTACCGTAAGCGTACGGTAAGCGTACCGTAAGCGGGCTCAGATATATATATTGATTTAAAGGCTATTTTCTCAGAATCTACTGAACAGATTTACACCAAACCTACAAAAGGCACTTCCTTGACCTAGGGACTACCTCTCTGCCAAATTTTAAGTAATTCTGTTCAGCCGTTCGGGCTGTAGCTCGTTCTAAAGGTCCTATGGAAAAATGCATGGGAAAAATGCGTTTTGGGACCCCCCTTTTATCTCAGCCCCCGCTTGACGGATCCCCCCGAGACTTTCAGGGTAGGAGCGGAGCGTAGCGCCCCACCTATTTTGAGAAATTCGCGAGGATTCGTCGACCGGCGCCAAAGTTATTCAAAATAGAATGTTGAGGTTTTCCTATGGAAACAGGGTCCTAACTATAACTACCTACTGGCGACCGCCAGTAGGTAATATATATATATATATATATATATATATATATATATATATATATATATATATATATATATATGAACATATATGAAGTCAAGTAGTGAGCAACAGGGATGGAGTTGTCTGCAACTAATTGTAGATCTGTATTTGCATTCCACCTCTTCAGAATCACAGGGTTGTAGTCATTGATATACTTGGAAGCCTCTGTTTTTCTCAGGTTGTTTTTTTGTGTGGTGATTCCCATGTCAGGGTATGTGAGTCTGAAATCGTAGAACATGTTGTCCCAAGCCCTTGTCAGCACCATCTTTTGGGATGGCACATGTGACATACTGTTATAAGACAGACTCATCAGTGTCTGCTCCACATTTTGGTGCATCTTTTACCCATAACAGCATGTGAAACTGTGGAGCACCTCTACCTTGGTACTCTTTAAGCCAAAATAAATCAGTTACTTCACCAATAGGGGAATTACTTTTGTTGCAGATGAAAGCCATCATGGCTTGAAACCTATGGTTAAATAGGAATAAGAGTAGCATCCTTTATCTCATAACATTTTTCAGCTTCAACTGCATGCAATAATGTGTTCTTTTAGAAGTAGCTTTCTTCATTAAAGAAAGGCTTAGCACTAGAAGTTTGTCTCCATCCACAACTGAAAACTTTGCAAAAGTTAGTTGGATTGAGAAATGTTTTCCTTTGGTTTCTTTTCCTCAACTATATTTCAATCAAGAGGGAGAGAGAATCAGATTCATTCAGCTTCCAAAGATCTGCAGTTTTTAGATGAATGGAGAACGAATCACTTGTGTCAGTAAACCAAAGTCTTTAAAAGGGATTGTTTGAAGACTCTCAACCACAGAAGCACTTTGTGTGGTTTGGCTTGATTCTCCACCAATGTGGGTAAATGGAGAGTATCATTATAGAGCCTATCACTTGTGTGTTCCGTTCTCCAAGTGATCTACTGTCCTCCACCTGGAGGGAGACTGGCTGGGTAGCGACATTGTGAACAGAGGTTAAAAATACCTTTTTTCCTGTGTATGGTGATTTATCACACAGGAAAAGGATAAGGTTAAAAAAGTTGATGGAGTTGAAGTGGGTGAGTCAGTGATCCACAGCACATCCTGCGCCTCAAGGAGGTCATATCCCCTTTATTTTAAGTTATGGGCCAAGCCTGCACCTACATAACGAAGACTGGTAAGTGAGAATATTCACATCACTCATGCTTGGATACCTCTTCCTCATTGGTCCTGAAGCAGGCAATGATGTGCTCACCGCTGGGACCCTCGAGGTGCTGAATGACAGTGAAGTGGCAAGAGAACTCCAAGAGTGGTAGTTGTCTCTCATTGACATTCCGAGCCTCCTCCTCACTTCCAATGAGATGCAGATTGTGAGGTTCCTTCCAATTTCAATTGCCTCAATCAAGTTTTATTGGTAGCCAGTCCGGCCACAGATCCATTCAGTCTTCACTCCAGCGTGAGGGCACTCCAGAGCACCTACGACCGATGTCAGAAACAACCCTGCTCCTGTGATTTTGCATTTCCTGTTTGGGAGCATTGATTTTGTTACAGATACCGTCTTGGTGGGGAAACATCCGGAACAATGAGCCAACAAGCTGAACAATGACTTGCCCGAACAACGACTTTGCCTAAACCACGCATGTGTGTGGTTAAGGTAAGGTCGGTCTAGTGTTCAAGATGGGGGGAGAGATGAGCATCAGAATGTGAACAGGACTGATAAGAGGGGTTCAGAGTAGTTTTTAGGGGATGGAGTTTTGGGTAGTTTTTAATGGGTGGGAGTGTTCAGGGTAGTTTTTAGGGGGTGGGTTTTGGGTAATTTTTAGGGGTTGGGGGTTTGGGGTAGTTTTTAGGGGGTGGGGGTTCGGGGTAGTTTTACATGGTGGGAAGGGTCCAGGGTAGTTTTTAGGGGTGGGGATTCGAGGTAGATTTTAGGGGATGAGAGGGGTTTGGGGTAGTTTTTGGGGGGTTGAGGTGTTTGGGTCATTTTTTTGGGGTGGGGGTCCGGGGTAGTTTTTAGGGGCAAGGAGATCGGCGTTGTTTTTAGGGGGTAGGGGGGTTGGGTTAGTTTTTAGAAGGTTGGGTGTATATTTATGGCTCTGGGGGAGAGGGAGGGGATGGTAACCTTAGCCATGGATAGGCGTTTACCATGCATTCCTTTACCACCAAAATTCATGGTAAAGGAATGTGTGGTAGAGCAATTCGTGGTTAAGACGAGGTCGTTGTAGAGACCACATTTTAAAGATAGTTGGGGTAGAGGAAGTCATTGTTGCGACTGTCTTGGCATGACTGCCATATACTGATGGGCCAACCGAGATGCATCTTTGACGCCCTCATTGATGGACATTTGCACATGTGCCTGCTTTTAGTGTCCATGGGCACGGTAATTGAGATCTGACTGTTGCATTCAGGTCCTGGGACACCCAAAGACCTCTGATCTGAAAGAGTAGAAACCAAATCCAACCCCAAATGCCCCTTAGCACAAGACTTGCAAAAGCCTGTGTGCTTTTACCCCCAACTATTACGGTCTGTCATTGACGATCCTGCCCGTCACCTTGTTTCCCCCATTGCCTGCAATATAAAATTATTTGATGGTGACACAGGCTAACCCCCATGTACTCTACATTGACCATCACGGAAAACACATGGTGGTGTTTAAGCATTTTCTTCTCCTGACCGCAATTGTCTTTTGATTGACTGTATTGCCCATCTCCCGATTTCCCCTATTGACTGCAATACTAAAGTGTTTGACAGTGATGCAGGTTACCATCGTGTATTCTACAAATGACCATCACGGTAAATATTTGACAGTGTGTAAGCATTTCTACTGCAGCGGTTTTGCACTGCATTTTATAAATGTACTTAAGTAATCACACAGATTTTGATTCCCAAACGATATACAAAGATGCTTGTTATTGTTTGAAAATTAGTCTCAGATTTATTCTTGAGTGTGTGTTTCATTTATTGCTTCTGTGAGTACAACAAATGCATGCTTAGCACTAACCTCTGATAAGCCCAACTGCTTGCACACACTACAAAAAAAGAGAATGTTAGTATTAACTACTTGTGTCTCTGCAACCCAGTCTGTGACCCACTGGACTCTGCACAGTGTACTTATTTCTAGTGCTCTATATAGAGAGCCAGCTTCCCACATTAGTAGATTTGTGGTGGGGTCTACAATGTTGCATTTGCTCATATCACCCTGTCAATAAGTGACCACATGAATACATCCAAAAATTGCCTTTGGCTACTTGTATTTTCTCGATTGCTTCATTTTTCCAAATTTCTAAAAGTAACTGTTAGGGCCTTGATTAAGTCCCAGAAACTAGTAGTTAGAATGTTCAAGACCAACTTTATTTAGGACAAGAATGTGTAAATGTTTTTTGACTCTCCAAAATGTCTCCAACTTTAGTGCTATAATGAGTAACAGAGAGGAGCAGGCTCAGAAGCATGACCTGACCTGCAGATACCCTACTCTCATTTAAGGGTTATCAAATTAAAACTGGCTCAGATGCTACCATTGCAAAGATTCAGAAACTGTTGGCAGTATATCAGTGAGATCATCCAGTGGATGACAATGATTTTCAATCTGAAGACACTAACACTGAGGAGATGGCAGAGACCCCTCTCTCTGAAGGAGAAGATGCTTCAGAGAAGGATCTTGCTCTTCAAAGTATGGCCAGGAAGGCAGCTATAGAAGCTCAAATACAGGACATAGAGAACACAGAGAAGAGAGTTGGGCCTAGGACCCATCTCTGATGAAAGCTATTTTATAACTAGGGACTGGGAGGAAGTCTTTGACCCTAAAAACCCCAAAGGGATGGTCCCTAAATATACAGATGGTGATGATATCGCACAATGTTTGTCTGCTTTTGAGGGAGCTTGCATCAGTAGAAATGTAAACAAGAAACATTGGGGCTCTTACTTTTGTACACTGTTCTCTGGTAAATTCAGGGATGGACTCCTGACATTGATTGATAAAGATGCTGAGTCTTATGACTTCACAAAGGGTACCCTGATTGATTGCTTTGTTTTCACTACTGAAGAAAATAGAATCAAATTCAGGGACACCCAAATCCCCTGAGTCAATCCTGGGTAGATTTCATAGACTTTTTGATAGGGGTGGACGGAATTTGCGAAGTTGCGTTACGCAAATCTCTGCGAAACTGCCACAAATCTCCGTGAGCATGTGAAATCTCAGCGAAGATGCGGAAATGCTTGTCCCGCCCGTTTGTGATGTGTTTTTGCGTGCTCGTGGGAAAATATATCCCTAACTTATCCATGCAGTCGCTAATGGGCGCAGCTATCTTGTTTTTCATTTGTCCCACCCGCTTGCGATGGATATTTACTGTTCCGAGTCGCGCATTGCATGCTTGCGATGCTTATTACTTGTTCCGGGTCGCGTACTGCATGCTCCAGCCCATTCACGATAAGTATTTCCTGTTTGGGAATGCATATTACGTGTTCACAATGCTTTTTGCATGCTCGGGGGGTAATATCGCGTGAACTTGCCCACGCGGTCGCAATGGGCGCAGCCATCTTGTTTTTCAATCTATTGCTATGGTTCTGGGCCTGCTTTTCAATCCTCCCTCTATCTTTTCAATCCTTTGTTTCTGGAAACTCTTTTTGATCTTTATGTATTTATTATCTATCTCTCTATTTTCCTAATTCTATATTTTGAGTTTTTTTCAACTTTTTCTGTACTTTTCCACTCTTTTTCTATTAACTGCTTTTCTCATTTATTTTACTTACCTTTTTCATTCCTACCTTTTCTTTTCCGCCCCCTGTTCTACTACCCAGAACCATGGCAAAGGTCCGCAGGGCTCGTAGCTGTAGCCAGAGCCGCGACCGCCTTCCTTGCGGAAGGCGGAGCCAACACGGGGTGCAGCCACGGGTCTTATTCAGTGAGGCCGAGGTGGGCGCACTGGTTTTTTGTGTGCAGCCCCACCTCCCCTGAACCCTGGCTGCAGGCGGCAGGTCTGGGTCCGGGTATGGGCTCCTTGAGCATCGGCAGCATTGGGAAAAGGTGCGCCGGGCAGTGTTTTGCTGCTCTGGTGTCCGGCGCACACAAAACCAGTTGATGCACCGGTGGTCCGATATCCTGGACCTGGAGCAGGACCCGCTGGACCTGCTAGGAGTGGAGGTCCCGGGGCTTGGTGAGTAGCTATTTAATATTACTACTTTGTGTCTGTTCTTCTGCTCTGTGTTATATATTGCGAATATATATTTTTTCCGACCAGCAACAATGCTGCTGCTTACATTGCAGGTAAATTAAGTTTAAAATATTCTATGACTGTTATGACACAGGTGCTCGGCACTACTAATCTTACTTGAATGCAAATCTGCGCTCGCTTAGCGTGATTATGTAAGAGTTTCTTTTAGAGAACTTAAGTTAGGAAATGCTAGAGAGACTCTAGTCCTTCCTTTGTCCTCCTGTCACTAAGAGATAGTGGTGGATTGATACTTAGGTTTAGTTACTTATTAGTATGAGTTGGTAATTTTTTAGTGGTCTTCGTGATGCACCCTCTGTTACGTCACGTACTGCTGAGTGCTGCTTACCCCAATCCTTAGTAGAACCTTTTGTAGTTTGTTTAGTGAGTGGTAATAGGCTTAGCACTAGCAGAACATCAGCAACAACCAATCAACAATTTGTTGTATGGAAAAATGTAGGCATGTGTCCTCCATTTATGCATTGTTGAGGACTAAAATAAATGGAAACGCAGACTTAGTGAACAATTGGCCCGCCTGGAATAGGTGGGCTAGTTCAGGTGGTGCTTATGCTTAGTTGGTATTCTGGAATCAGAATGGAACACTAGATTAATGTTGATAAATAATAACTAGTTGGTCCGCAAATCCCCCGATACTACTAGTCGACCAGATTAGATAGGTCATTTTTATTGCAATTTTTTTGACCGTTTAAAAAAAATATTTTATTTGTTTCACACCAATCATCAATGTTTGTCTCTTTCGTTCTTATATCTTTCATGATCAGCATCCAGGGGCAAGAAGATGGGGTCAGAGTCGGCGGGAGCAGCTGGACAACAACACCAGGGACAGGAGGAACAGACCAGGACCTCTCCTCTATCGAGGGCTCTGCTGCTGACCCCAGTAAGTCTTCCTGTTGTTATTATTAATAATTATTATTCCCTAACTTTTACTGCACCTTATTTTTTACAAACTATTGTTTCCGTTTCCTAATGCTATTTTTTACCAATTCTTCTTCCATCTAGACTATCTGTTTCTAAATTCTTGTTATCCCTGCCTCTAACTGCCTCTGCTATGACTCTCTGTACTACTACTATTCTGTCTGTAGCTAAGCTTGCCCAGTTGGCCACTCTTTATTTAAAAGGTTTTAAATAAAACTCAGATTCACCAATACCTCTAGCCATTGAGTCCAGTCCTTTTGGTTGTCTTTTCTACTACTTCTAGTCTTCTTAATCTTGAGGCTTTCTTAATCTTGAGGCTTTTCGAAAATTCCCACCAACAAAATACCCAACCAGATTTTACTATTTTTGATAGGATAGGACATACTACAACTGTTGTAGGGATTCTGCACATACAGAACTTTTCACAAGAAGATAGGACGTTGGTGATGGCAGCTTGGAGCTTCCTCACAATTCAATCAGAACCCACCACAATCCTCTGACCGACTAGTTATAGTGTCTTATTACTATTAGCTCTCCAACCCCCCCAAGATACCCAATAATTAGACAACCCAGATTATAACTAGGGGTGGGCGGAATTTGCGTAATTCACTTTCGCAAATCATCGCGAAAATGTTAAAAATCTCCGCAAACACGCGGAAATATCGCGAAGATGCGGAAGTTTTTTTCCCGCCCGTTCACGGTATTTTCTGCGTGGTCGCGGCTCGCCAACTTACCCATGCGGTTGCTCGCGGGCGCGGCCATCTTGTTTTCACTTGTCTCGCGGTGCATGATCGCGAGAAGAAAGACGTGATCGCGCGACGCATGACGTTACTGCGGGCGCGAACTGTCGCAAGACAGCACAAATGGCTACCAACAATCCAACATCTCTTGGAGAACGCGACCGGATCGTGAAAACTTGTCAGCGAACGCGGGGATTCAGGTAAGGCGATCGCGCGCACGCGAGAATGTATTATTTTACAGCGCGAGCAAGAAACAAATTATCGCTAAGCTGCGGAATGCGGAAATGTTGTCATTTTCGCGCTTTCCGCGGAACGCGAAAATGCTAAATTATCGCAATTTCCGCGAACGGAACAGAATTTTGGCCCAGGCCTAATTATAACAATCCCAACCTCTCAGTCGCGGAAGCAATGCAGATGCACACCCTTTTGCTCACTCACTCGTGTAAGTCCACACCAAATACCACCGAGTCTATGTAAGTTCAAAAGATTTATTTTCAACTGACAAGCTCTGTACGTTGTTCTATAATGCAGCACCAACAGCAACATGCATAAGCTTAAAACAATAATCATTGTTACACTTAGTTACACTTACAACAACTACAAGTCCATAGAAGACAAAAGGCAAACTCATGATAACTGAACAGTGGTGGAAGCACCACCCTCCCCTTGGTAGGAATATAGTTAATATAAATTTAGAAATGAAGATCTCTGAGCGAATTCTGGGGACTCCTCACCTTAGAAGAACCTAGTAATGGTTACATCATGAGCTCTGCAAAGCTCTGGTTCGTAGAAGGGAATCTTCCGTCTGTTATGAGAAAAATGGTGCACGTTAGTACTATATTGCAAGCATTTCTCAGTCGTGCCAAAAAGTGTAGCATTTTTATGGATAAGCAATATGGACTAACACCCGAACACCATAACACAGTGGCTTGTTTTTCGACCTTGTACGCAGCGCTCAGACAGTAGCAGTATGAGCTCATGTGGGCTCAAAGACGTCTTACACAAAAAGCTGCGATGTAACGTGAGCAAAAATATAAGACACAAAGGTAAATGGTTGCATGGCTCTGGCTAACTAAGCAAAGACTAGAATGACCCTAGGGACCATATAACACTACTAGTGTCTACTCTACTACCTGATTTGTACTACTGATGTATGTTGCATATGTATGTATTAACTTTTTTTTCAATCAAACTAGTGAAAAATAGGGGGAGGTATATATGGCATCTAAAAAATGTGTAATGTTTTTTCTAGGCTTACTACCAACCACCAGTCGAAGGCAACGCGGCTGCTGAGGGTGAAGAAGATGTGGCAGTTGCAGGAGGAGCTGCAGGGGGTGAGCCAGCAGCAGTGGCGGGCAGTGGTAAGTTATATTCCTAATCCTTACTTATTGACATTACACTCACTGCAAGGGTGTATTGTATACTGTACTGTTGAGTCTTATTAACCCCTTCAGCGTGGCGCGGATTTCCGCGCCACGCTGAAGGTTCCGTGCGCGGGCGGGGCCATGACGGAACGGTTCCGTCATGCGCACAGCGCAACCGACGTGCATGACGGAACCGTTCCGTCATGCGCGTCGAAGGGGTTAAGTAAAAAGTTGTTGTGAACGGTTGAAGACACCCTTTACTTAGCATTAGTAAAAGCATTAGCATTGGGAGTGTTGAGTAACCAATGGCCTCTTCTATCTGACTTCAACTCAGCTGTGACAGTTTTATTGAGAAGACTAAAGGTCAGATCAGATGAACTTGATGGATGGGTTGAACAAAAAGGGAAAGAAGGGTGGAAGGAAGAAGGACGGGCAAGATTTAATATTTATGACTGGCAGAAAAGGACACGTGGGATGCATGCATGCATAGGTGGCTGATAGGAATCAGATGCATGGGTGGTTGAATGCCTGATACTCCCACAAATGTTAGAGGCTGAGGAAGTGGGAGGATAGATACATACCGCAAATGTTATGTACTGTGCTTGCTAGTGCTACCGTGTCACTATGTGTAGAATTAATTTGTCTTACTGCTTTGCTAAGTGTATATTTTACAATAGTCTTGTTTTTTCTTCTTGATATAGCTACTCCTTTCAAAGGGAAACTAGACAGGAAGGAGTTGGCAGCCAAGGCCCGGCGCCAGAAGCTGGAGGCCATACAAAGTGAATACCGGCGGCTGGTGGTTTTGGCAGAGGAGGAGGCGGCAGCAGCCTGCAGCCTCCTCCAATGCCCTGGGTCCCAGCCACCCCCTCCAGCGTTACGGCACCACTGTCTGGCAGCTGCCCGCCGCCGACCATCTTTTAATATCACTGCTGCACCCCGTGGTTGCGATTGCCGCGCGTTGAAGCGCCGCGTGGCCCGGCTAGAGGAGAAAGTTCGTTTCCTCCTGGAGAGGCGAGCCCGCCGATAAGACCCTGTTAATTGCCCCTTTTTTATTTCTTCTTTTGGTTGGTGGGAATTGGGCATTGGGGTTAACTTTCTTTGGACAATTGGACATTTCATATAGGTTGGACTTTTTTGTTCCGGACATTGGTTAGGGTTAGGGAGAGGGGTGGGTCAGGTGTTGTGGGATTTTTTACATAGTTTATATTTGTTAGGGGATTAAATTATATATTTATACTTTACATACAATGTTGTTAATGTTTTGTGGGTGGGGTTACTGTTTTATGTCACACTGTTTCCTTGCTGGTGCAGGGCCACAGCCAGTGTTTGATTTAAATAATTGGCTGACTTTGTAAGACTCTAACAGGTAGATGCGGTACCCCTCACAGAGTGACTTGCCCTACTAATACTGTCAGTCTCTCGTCCTAGTCTATGCATTCTACAACTGGACTCATCAAAGGGGTGTGTGAAATAGAATTCATGAAAAAAATGCTATTATTAATTATGCCTCCCCAAAACTTCTTCTCTTACCTGTGCTTGATGTTTAACTTAGGCACAGCGATGGCTGCATGGTGATGATGGTTTTCTTTACCAACATGCCATGGTTGTGGTGGTAGTAGTAGTAGACACTGGCAGTAGCATTTGCAAAAAAAGAAAATGAGACAGTCAGTCTCCTGAGAGAGACTGTTGGAGGAGTAGTAGAACTAAGTACAGTACAGAACTCACTGCCAAACAATAATATGAAAAAATTCAATAAAACTTAATGGTGACGGGGATAGCCTAGTACATAGAGTTACAAACTCTAGTTGTGTCAAGTCACTTGACTAGGCCTACAGTACACTTGACACAAGCATAACCGTTAGTGCTTTGTAGGAGGATGACAATAAATCCAATCGATGCCGGCAATTAATGCTGATGAATTAGGTTCCTTTGGTAAATAAAATTACCTCGCAAATATACTGCTCATTGGTGGGCAAGCAGAAGAAGATCCTCGCCCTGCCTTGAAATTGAATTAGTGTTGCTTTTGCCACATCCACCCCAGCAAGCATGTGATAAATTATTGGTGTCCATTTAATTTAGTCACACCTTAATAAGTCACACATCCCGGGGGAAGAGGGTTAGGGTTTGATGAATGGTTGGGAAGGGGGGTTTGGGCAAAGGTTTCACAAAGAAAAACAGTACGCATGGACAACAACAAAAGAAAAAACAATCTTGGCAGACAACAATACCCATAAATCTGTTAAGGGAGAAAAAGGAAATGCATGCATGATGATGATAACTTGATAGTTAATGAAGTACTTACTAACTACTACTAGACAATTAGACAGTACAGGGCAGAAGTATATTATGCAATTTGCCTTGCCTGTCTGCCCTCAGAGACCGAATTACATACAGTTTCTGTTCTGTTATACCGGCCCGGGCTTACTATTAAAGATAGCAAAGGAAATTCAAAAATAGCTGTAGGGATGAATTGAATTATAAGCAGAGAATAAACATACTAATAACAACAACACACAGTAGTAATGATTGAAGACAAAAAATGAATCAAATGATTTAAAAGATGATGAAGTTGATACTGTTACTGTATGTTATCCTGGTCAAAATGGGGAGTTGCATCCCGGCATTTCTCTTGGTCCTCCTTTCCATGGACGCTTTGGCCATCAATCTTGGGTGACGCCACTGCCTACATGGCAGATGTAGATTTATTGGTAAGGTAAGTGTGAGCTGTTTTTCCCAGTATAGCACAGGGTAAGGGCCGGCCTGTAATAGTTGATGGAAAAACAAAAGCCATATTGAAAGATCAAGTAGAAAACAAATGCATAAATTATGGTGTAGTGCAACAAGAACACTTTCAGAGGTGGCATGGATACGTCATGTCTACTCTAGTCTGTTTCCAGCATTAACCTCCAACAACAACATGACAGAGCAGGCCCACGGCTCCCTCCGTGACCCATCCTCCATTTAGCGTACTTTTTTGGGGGGACAGAGGCAGACAAAGCACATAAGTTCAGCATCCAATGCATGTCATCCTTCATTACCTGTTCCTTCTCATCTTCAGTTAATGGGCAGCCTCTCTCGGCTTGGAAAGGAGGATAGCTATAGTAGTCATCATCATGTTCCAATTCTCAACGATGCAAGGTTTCCTTCTATTATGCTAATCTTCTGGCTTGAGGGTAATAGATTTAGGGCGATTCAGGAGGATGGAGGAGCAGGACTCAGAGGAGTAGACTGAAAAGCAGAAAGCTGAAACTCATATATGGCAATAAAAGACTAGAAGACGGTGGTGATGGATTTTTGTGATTCGAAGTTTCCAACCAGAAAGACAGACACACAAATAAAAGTAAATAAGGGAGGAAGACAGTAAGAAGTGGAAGTGTAATTGTCAGGGAAGTATAGCTCGTCTTCAAACTCTGGGGGTTCAACCAGAAGTAGGTAATCATCATCTAACATGCTAGTTCCATCACCTGAGCCAATGTCCTCATCTTCCTGCATTGATTCATGTACTGTGTAATTCGGTGGTATAAAGTGCTGATTCATTTTGATCATGGTTAACCTCTCCATGTTTTTGGGTGAGAGACTGGTCCTTCTCACTGTTACAATGGAACCAGCTGCACTGAAAACACGTTCAGAAGAGACACTTGCGACAGGGCAAGCCAGATAGTTTATCGCCAGCCTGCTGAGCAGTGGCCATTGGCCCCTTTTCCCATAGCAATACTGCAATGGGTTTTGATCAATGTACACCTCTGTCGGGTCATCCAGATAGGCCTGGACCATCCGCATAATGTTCAGGGTTGCTACACTTTGTTCGGCCTCTTATGTCTGTGTATCAGCACTGGACCTACCAAGTCCTTGCTGTAAATATCAATCCTTTAACGATTTTACTGGGGCTGATGATCCAGTTTTTGCTGTTGTCGATAGTGTTGGTGAGTGTTCTGAGCCAAACGCACTTCCCTCAGGCTCCGAAGTTGAACTGGACATCGGATGCACTGCTGCAGTACTTGTTGTGGTTGTGGGTGTATGGAGCGGGCTTTTAACCACCAGCCATTCATTTTCCAACTTACTGGCTGCCTCAGCTATCCAAGTTTTGTACCGGGCAACATCCACTTCAGAAAAAGGAATTAATGTCTTACTTTTCAGTGCGGATGTGGACCGTGGATCCAGAAATGTGGCACAAATGTAATGTTCTTGTGACAAAATCTTATTTTGCACCCTTGTATTGTCAGCTAAGCAACGGGATAAGCTCTCCACCAACTCATATGCTTCTTTTTTCCCTCTACACCTTTGTACCCTTCAGATACCTCCGTCAGCTGTTGCTCTAGCATGTACAACAATGGGATAGCTTGGCCCATAGTACAGTCCTCCATGATGACTTCACGTGTGAAGACCTCGAAAGGAAGAAGCTTCTCAGTCAGGCATTTAACTAGGCACCATTGGTCCTTCTGAAGGGTCATGCCTCTCAAAGTAGTATCCCCTCTTCGCATGACATATTCATTGATTGGTCTGTACTGCTCAAGAGGACGGTCAAGCATGAAATAAGTTAAGTTCCAATATGTTGCCACCTCCTGGATGAGCGCTTTTACTGGCATTCTATAGTCACGTTGAATGATCCTCAGCTGCTTCAGAGCTTTAAAATATTAGCTGAAATTAGTGCATATTCTTCGGCAGGTGGTCAGTAAGTTGCTGACTATGGCTTCTTTTTTCAGAAAGTCTTGAACTATAATGTTAATGCAGTGCGCCAAACACGGGACCCTGAAATAGGAACCAAGCTGCATGGCCTTAAGAACATTACTGTGATTATCTGTGGAAACAAAATCAATCTTAAGCCCTCTTGGGTGCAGTCATTCAAAGACCTTGCTGTGAAACTCTTCCAAAATGTTTACATCAGTATGAGATTTCTCCATGGCCAACATGGCTACAGTTTCATGTTTCCGAGTAGCATTAAAAATCTCAGCTGTGTCAAAAGCACCTACTTGAGATAGCTTATCTCTAACCCCCTCAAAAGAGACCCAGTGTGCAGTGATGCACATGTAATCAGTGGCTTGGCACATGTCTGTTGTCAGGTGGATATTGTGACCAGCACACTGCTGCAAAGCTTGTCCAACCAATTCCAGCACATCGTGATGTAGTGCTGGAACAGCAACTCTGGCAAAATAGGACCGGCTGGGAACCTTCCATATTGGGCAGATGGCTGACACAAATTCAAGGAAACCCACCCCTTTCAGGAATGATAAAGGGAGAAGGTCCAGCGCTAAAATTTTAGCCAGCTTCGCATTCTGCAACAGTGCCGTTGGGGGGTTGCGATAATTCTGCCCCTCTGACCAAAACATGCGGAGAATGGTAGGCTGGATTTTTTTCCTTTGTGGTGCAGCTGTTTTCTTGAACCCAGTTAGGTTCAACGAGGCACTTTTTTTCATTGCAGTACTCGGTTGTCTTGTTGTCTCAGGCTGACTCTGAGTATGACTCTTACTCCAGTGCTACTGAGATGTTGCTGAAGATGTGGGCGGTACCATTACACTGTTGGGGACAGGGCTAGAAATGTTTTCCTCTTGTTCACCTTCCACTGCCATCACATCTTCCCCTAATTCTTCATCCTCAACATCAGCAATGGGTTCAGTTTTACTTTTTTCTAAGTGAAGTAGGTGAGCCTCCCACAGGATATAGTGGGGTATTCCGAGATGACTAGTTTTGCCTCCGGTACCATAGTTTGTACCAAGCTTAACCCGCCTAACAGCTTGTCAACAAAATGAGCATATAACAATGTTCTCCGCCTTTCTGCTAACCGAAAAGAAGTCCCAAACTGGGAGGAGAACTTTCAGGCGCTGCTGGATGTGCCACTTTCAATACCAGATGAACTGGAGGGGGTGCCTGGAATTTGACTCTGTGCAGTTACACTACCACTACCTACTGAGGTGGTGGTTGAGCTGCATGTAGGTTCCTACCGGGCCTTTGCACATATGGAAGCTGGAGGTCGTGTTGTTGTTACCTGTGTTGGAAGTATCTGTGCAACATCCCTTGCAGCGATTTTGGATAGGGTATTAATGTTGGTCTCCATCTCCTCGGGCTGGGAGTGATGTTCGTGATGACTGGCTCATCATCATCATCCCCCTCTTGTACATCTACCTCCATAACTGTAAGGCTTTCTGGAACCTTTCTTTTTACTAGCCTTGTCTTATGGCGTGCATCACTCTCAGACTGAGCTGCTGGCTTCCAAGTGGCATCAAGATCATCAGAAGCGGGCTTGAAGAAGAAGAAGATGGAGTAACCCTCCTTTTCCTTTCTAGGGGTCTGGAAGTCAATGGATCTTCTGAAACAGAGACTTGCTCCTCTTTGTCGGCAGGAAGCTCGATTTCCTGAAAAGCCTCTACTTCAGGAGGAACAACCACTATTGTGGGCTGTGGATGCTGCTGTTCTTGCGGCTGCTGCTGTGTTTGCGGCTGCTGCTGTTCTTGAGGCTGCTGCTGTTCTTGCGGCTGCTTCTGCGCCTGCTGTGGTGCCTGCTGCTGCCCACTTAACTGCTGAGTTTCCACCTGCGTTGATTGTGTACTTCTTTGCGATAATGACAATTCAACATCGCTGCTCGTTAGTAGACTGGCTACCTCTGCGACACTCATGGGCTTGTAACCCCAAGTCTGCTATAGGTGCACAACAGCAATCATAGTGTAAGGATTAATCGATTGTCAATGCATTTGTCAACTGCACCTTCCTGCGTGTGACATCCCCCGTGATGCATTGCACATGAAGCAAACAGTCACAGCTGTATTGTTTAGTTGTTTTTGTTGGTCTTCTGATCCTTCCTGAGTGTACAGTCACCATGAATGTTTTCGTTGGTGTAGTTTTCTGTTTTACGAATGAACACTGTATATTATTGTTAATTATAATAACTTAAGTAACCACTCTAAATGCTATTGTTCTTTGTACTACTACTTGAACTGCAACAATGCCACGTTTCACTGATGTTTTTCATGCTTGTCTGATCAGGTTCACAAGAGAAGAGCCATCACACACAGTACTGCCAGACAGAAGGTCTCTGCATGACTGACGCATGATTGACTATGCAACACAGTCATCTTTTTAGCTTGTTGTGAAGCTAAGTGCCACTGTCAACTGAGAGCTTTAAGAAGGCCCCAAAGAAAGGGGCTGCCAAGAAAGTGGCTAGTAGTTAGCAGAACAAGCATATTTACACCACTGGAATGCCAACCACAATCTTTTTCAGGAAAGTTGTGCCTGCCACTCCGGCCTCTGGCGAGCAAGTTGAGAGCGGCACTCCTGCATCAACAGCACCACGTCTCTTTTGCAAAGTAATACACAATCGCTTCAGAAAACACAGCAAAGTGGACAGCAGCAACAGCCAGTATTGGATTTGTCTTATGTTGGATTAGAACTGAAGGTTGAAGTTCATTCAGAGTAAGAAGTTAAACCTCCTCTTTTAGAATCATTGGCTCCCACATCTCAGCAGGGCCACCAGCTCCCATATTTGCAAAGCCCCAGCTGAGACATACAAAAACCCCTGACCTCAGGAGAATCTGAGAGGCAATCATGACATGCCTATCTACCTCCAGTTCATCTTCAGGCATTGGCAGTGGCCCAGTAAAAAAGTACTCCTCTGAAGTTTTTTACTTTTTTTTTACATTTAGCAAAGAGGGGGAGAATATTGCAGTATGCACCATTTGCCACACAAATGTTCATCAAGGTACGCCTGGTACAGATTATGGCACTGGAGGCTAGATGACCAATATGAAAAAACACCACACAATCAAAAGGGAGGAGCACCTTAAAATTTGCTGTACGTGGTGGTGGTGGTGGGGAGAGCTGGGGGACATCAGCTAAAAGTCCAATTATGGCAGAAGTTGATGATGAGAAAGAAGAGATTAACATCTTCATGCAAAGCAAACCTGTCCTCAGAAATGCAGTAGCAGAATCACCCACCTCAGCTACTTCCCAATGGCACAAGAAGACTCAGAGTGAGACGATGGAGACACGCGACGTAAAGTGACCCACCACCACCACGCTTGTGTCAGTGCCCCAAGAAAAAAAGAAAATCAAGGCTGGAATTAGGAGCATGTTTAGGCATAAGGGGCCCTATGAGTGAAACCCACAACCGCACGTTTGTACAATAGGAACCTGGCAAAATGTTGCGTTGGACCTTCTCCGTTTTCTCATTTGTGGAAGAAGTGGGATTTTTTGAATTTGTAGCAGCCATCTGCCCAAAATGTAAGTTACAAAGTTGGACCTATTTTGCCAGAGTGGCTGTTGCAGCGCTTCACGATGTGCTGCAGTTGGTTGGACAGGCTTTCCAGCAAATTGCTGTTCACACCATCTACTTGATGACAGACATGTGGTTCCAGTTTTCAGGCAACTGATTACATGTGCATCACTGCACACTGGATCTATTTTGCAGGGGTAAAGCAAAAGATATCTTCAGGTCTTGGCCCTGAAGAAAGTTTTAAGAGCATTCCGTGGCATGTAACAGTGACCATGTTCGCCATGGAGAAATTACATACAGCTGTAAACATCTCAGAGGAATTTAACAGCAAGGTGTATGAATGGCTGCATCCTGGAGGTCTTAGAACTGGATTTGTTGCCACGGACAATGGCAGTAACATAGTCAAGGCCATGTCAGACGGAGGCTATTTCAGGTTCCTGTGTTTGGCCCATTGCATCAACCTGGTGGTTCGAAAGTTCCTCAAAAAGTAAAATATACTCAGCAACATACTTACCACCTCCAGAAGAATCTGTACCCATTTTAGCCATTCTTTTAAATCCCAGAAGCAGTTGCTAATTATTAAACGTAATATTAGAGCACCAGTTTAAGCCCTGATAGAGGAGGTGCCAGCACATTGGAACTTCACATTTTAAATGCTGCAATGTCAATTGGGGCAGTACAAACAGATCAATGACTATGTCATTCAAAGAGGAGGGGATGCAGTTGAGGAAGCTATGACCATGGATGTGGACAAATGGGGCCTAGTCAAATGCCTGACACAGATGCTACTCTCTTTTGAGGTGATGGACCAAGCTATCCCGTGCTGCTAATCCTACAATACCAGGTAAAGAAGGCGTCTGAAAGGTTCTCCCCTGCAGGTGTGAATGAAAACACAGAAGCACATGCCTTAGTTGAGAGCTTAGTCCTACGCTTGGTTTCTAATATAAGGCTTCACTATGACATCACTGAGTCAAAAGAGTACATATGTGCCACACTACTTGAGCCATGGTGCAAAGAAATTCTGCACTCTTTAATGTCTTTTTCTGAAGGGAATGTTTTAAAATTTAAGAGTTAGAATGTAGAGCAACCCGGAGACTTGGAAGAAGAATGACGGGAACTTCGAATCCCACCCCACAGTTCTGGGGTGCCTCCTTCAACTTCCAGAGAGGGCAGTCTTGTCTCACAGCAGCCAACAACACCATGAACCAAAACACCGGCAACAACAGCAAAAGAAGGACTGGGCTCAACCTCTGCATTGTATTAGTTTCAATTGGCAGGGCTCAAGACCAGTGCAGAGGCGATGGCAAAACAGGTAGAGCAAGTGACACCACCAATGACGATCCACAGGATTTTCCAGGAGTAACTGGATGATCCAAAAGAGGTCTATGTGGACCAAAATACATTGATGTATTGCTATGGGAAGATGCATCAATCAATCAATCAATCAATCAATCAAATAAACGTTATTCGGTTTCACTTCAGAAAACCATAAAAGTTACAAAAATTACATGTACCTAAAAACAGTAATACATTCAAACATGACTTAAAAAGTAAAACCCCATACACAATTTATAAATAAAACCCAATACCCAACCTCCCAAATTAATCAGTAACCATAAAGTGCAATGTGCCAGGAGAACATGCTTTTAAAACTAATAGTTCCTACATAGATCATCCATTATCCAAACATCCATACAGGCCCTGGATTTCACAGTATATTTTAAAAACCCTACTATGAAAATAATACAATCCTCAGTTGGAGATACATAAGAGCAGGATGGGCCTGAATAAAATTCATTCTTTTTAAAATGGGAACCAGGAAATGCCTTTGAGGGGTTTCATAAAACTTACATAAAAACATGAAGTGCATTAGATCCTGTGGAGACTGTCGGTCGCAGCCACAGGGAGCTAGCACTTGACCTCTACTGCATCCAATAGGCCTGGCTAACAGGAGAGGAAAAAGGTTAATCTGAAACCTAGTTAATAGAAACCTCTCATGTAGTGATAAAAACCCCGTAAGATAAGGTTCCGTTGTCGGAGTTGTTTTGAGCATTAAAAACGTACGAACTCTTGGTTTCAACATCTCCTGCTCCTCCCTGTCCAATTTACTTGAGGTTAAGAATGCTACCCTAATTAGTTCCACATCCTTCTTAACAATGGATACGGGCTTAAAAAATAAATCAGCTGAGCCCTACCCCTTCAAGGCTACTTTTAATGTAATTAAGCCAAGGAATTCGGGATGTGTTATCGAGGGACATACACTCTCTTAAAATTAAACGGTTAAGGGTTAACTCCCTGTTCAGCCAGAACTTCAACCAAAACACAAGAGGGCGCAGAGCCAGGACATCACTTAGATAGGGGACCCCAATTCCTCATTGGCCGCTAGGTTAGATATTCTGCACGGATCACACAACAGGCGCTTCAAAAAGTAATTCTCTGCCACCTAGAGGGAATCCGCAGCAACGTGTCCCCAAATTTCACTTCCATAGCTAGCTATTGCCATGCTTTTGGCTTGATAAACTTTCAACATGGCTCCAATTGGTTTCTTCCCTATTTTTGAGGCGAAATTAAAAACTGCTGCATTCACCCGGGCCAGCTACCCCCTTTCCTCAAGATTAATGGACCCCATTTTAAATGATCATCAAAGAGAACCCCTAAGTAGGAAAAGGTATTAGTGCGGGGGATTTTAGCAGGGCCAACACTAAATTGAAAACTTTTTTGGGTTGTTGCCCCACTTGCATTATATAAGATTTAGAATTATTTATTGCCAAATCCCGATCCGTCATAAATTTAGAAGATGCCTTTAATAGAGATTGCAAACCTAGTGCAGTTCTAGATATAAGGACCACATCATCCGCATAAAGCAAGACAGGGATGCCACGCCGCCCTTCACACGGGTAGTCTAACCCGGTGGCTCTTAATGCAGTATCCAGATCGTTAATATAGAGATTAAACAAGAATATGGCCAAGATGCAACCTTGCCGTACTCCCCTCTTCGTCTCCAGGTCCCTGACATTAGCCTTGGTTGACTTGGGCAGCCCCTCTAAAAAATTAACAATACTGTTATCCACCCCCATTGCCCTCACGGACTGCCACATTTTGACCCTGTTGACACAGTCAAATACAGAGGACAGGTCCATGAAGGCAAGGTAGACAGTGCCGGGGCGGGTAACTGTATATTTGCTCAATAACATAGATAAATTGAGACACTGAGCAACGGTTGAACGTCTAAGTGGATAGTCTCTGCAAGAGAATACGTCCTACAACCTTAACCACTGAGTCAAGGAGGAAGATTGGCCTGTAACAGTGAGCGCTATTCCTGTCACCCTTCTTAAAGATAGGGACTATAGTGGAAGAGGCCCAAGACTGAGGACAACCGTTATTTGCAGCTGCGTTAAACACAGTCTCCAGTTCCCAAGCCCAGAACAAAGGATCGGACTTAAACAGGTCCAGAGGAATACCATCTGGGCCCGGCACTTTATTAGTAGATAGCCCGGCAATGCCTGCCACAACCTCACCCTGTTCAAAAATCATTGCAGGGGAATTTATATCCCAAACTTCTTGGCAAGTGTCCTCCATAGGGCTGTCAAACTGATTTATATTCTTTACGGCATACACGTACCTCGATTTGATTTCTTGGTTTGGCTGACAGAGCTTCCCTCAACTTGTTCACCGTGTGAGAGCAGTGAGTGTCAAACCATCTGGGCCTGCAAGTAGCCGTTTTACCAGCCGGGGCACTTAGAATTTCACCGACTTCATGCGCTATGGATTCATACGCGTCAATGGCTTCCCTGGGAGAAGAGCCTGCAGAAGTGCATAGTGCTAACTCAGGAGCGCAAGATACATTTACTTCACTATAAAACTTGTCTGGGGAGATCTGGGACCATTTAAGTCGTTTTTTGTCATCTGTTGGTCTAATTAAACCCCTGCTTGTTACCTCGCCAATTTGTGCTGATAATGGGCCCTGCATATGGACACAAAATGGGCTATGGTCACTGTATTCACTCTCAACAATGTTAAAGCCATTAAATAAGGTTTGTAGGGAAGAAGAAATTAACATAAAATCTATGAACGAACCCCTACCACTCCCTTTAAAAGTTGACACAGGAAATATAGTGTGCGGGGCAGTTAAGGATATCAAGGCCATCATATCCAAATCATTTAACAAATTATTCATCGATTCCCCCAAGGCATGATGTTCAAAGTGAAACCCCTTCATACGGTGACAGCCCAACTCAGATATGCAGGATAACATTGGATTTCCACATGGATGGATGTTAAAATCACCAAAAACCATAAGGTTATGTAGAATAGAACCGAAAGACTGTCTAATAAATGTGCCCAGGGTGGTGTTGTTACAGGCACCATATGGGAAGGTCACAGAGTTGTAAAAATTAATAGGTCCCCATCTAGTGTCTCCCTTTTTGGCTATCAGTGCCGGTATTCCTGGGTTTGTGGTCAGCACAACCTGAAAATGACAATCGACCGCCAAAGATATATATACAATTAGACCTCCCTTGGGTCTTCCACTCGCTGAAGGAGTAGCTGGGACAAAGAAAGCCTTGTAACCTTCCAAAAATAGATCACAATCCACCGACCATGTTTCTTGGAAACTAATTACAGGGAATTGCTTCACAAATTGCACCCATAATGGGTCTCAGAGCTTATTTGCCAACCCTGCAATGTTCAAAGATATACAATTATTGGATATTTCACCTAAGCTCCTCTCAGCTACCACTATTGGGAACTCGGTATGTGCAGCAAGCTCAGGGGGCATAGGGATCCTTAGTCAATCACACTCCTCTAATCCTGTCAAAACAGAAAATCTGTTATTTGATTCCAGTGAAAGGCAGGCACCAAACTGACCATATGTTGCAAATTATGAATAAACCATAGGAATAGGCTGTTGCCTAGGTACTGGTCTATTTGACCACCCACCTCCAGGAGCTGCCTAAGGGACATTGTGATACATTTCCCTAGAAGAAACAGGTTTATAAAAAGAAACCCAGTGGAAAGGCCCTGATGACAGATCCAAAGTTAAAAGGGGAATGACAAGTGTCCCTAGGTAAGATCCTGCCTGCAGTATGGGGGTTATCAAAGTTTACAATGACTCAGTCACCCTTGCCCTTGCCCATTGCGAACGCCCAATACAGCTCAACCTACGGGCCATAAGAATGTTTTAGCCACACGGGCACCCAGAACGGTGTTATGTGCAAACCAATGAGTTTATTTATTTTTCAGCAGCCGAAGTCCTCACTAGCCCTTCGGGGGAGAGAAGGAACACTCCCCAAAACCACTACATAAGGAGTAGATTCCGGTGGCAGGTCTATTACTGGGAGACTCGGCTGTATCTCCCTATTCTCCAACCTCCTAACCCTTGGAGGCACAGGAGAGCCTGCTCTTGGGAGGGACTGGCCAGTACAGGCTGGGGTGTTCACACTGGTAAGCACAATGTTATTGGAACTAGTCTCATCTTATGCCTGTCTGTTTGCAGTAGAGCTATCAGATGAGCCCACCCCGTACCTGTCCCCATGATATTTGATGGATCTGTGCTAGGCTTCAAGCTAGCTGCCAATATAGCCAGGGGTTTGCAGCTAACCAGCTCCTCCATCTTAAATAATCTGGCTTCTACAATACTTATTTTTTGCAGGACAGGTTCTAGTAAGGTTGACATCATGGTTTCAAGCCTGCCCTGGAAGTTCCCTTCCTGTGTGCTATGGGCGAGCTGCCCTCATGCTATGTGAACCATGGGGTTTGGGGGGCCCTCATTAGGTTCACTTGCCATAATAGCGGGCAGTACTTTCTTCCCACTAATTCTCTGGGCAGGTTTATTTTGTTTTAATATTCCTCGACTCTTCCTTTTTTAGGGAAGGGTTCGTTAGTGCGATCCGACTTAAGATTAGCTTTCTGCTCGCTGGTCATCACTTTAGGTCTAACAGGGCTAGATTCTAGGTCAGTAGATGAAAAGGAGACAATATCTGTCACTGGATCCAAAACAACATGTGGAGACTGACTAATCCGGGATGGGAATACCTCAAGGTTTGTCACCACAAAAGATTCAGGGATTGCAGGAGTTAAGGAAAGTCTACTCTGCAAGGGTAGGGGCTCAAGGGATAGCCTTCGCTCAGTATGCTTAATCTTGTTAATGAGGGCTGATTCGCCCTCTGTAGGAAATCATCTAAGGTCTCTACCACACCCTTACCTATATTAGGCTTACGCTTACTCATATTAACCGTATATATACACACTATTATATTAGCCAGGCAATACAATACTGTCCCAAAAAAAAAAAACCCTGACCAAGTTCTTAGGAAGTTAGCGCAGCCCGGCCTCTTACGGGCACAGACAGACCTGTCTGCGGGGGTTTGAGGCAGAACCTTCTAGCATGATGGTCGTGCCTCACCCCATGGCAGCTGATGGAGATTAGAGTGATGCAGTGCTGTGCACCCTGGGATGCCGGATAGCACGTCCATTCAGTCCAAACTAAATAACAAATGTATTTAAAATATTCGCAATCAAGTCGACCACAAGGTGTATAGGTTGGTTAAATCGAATTTAAAGTGCAGCTACGAATGGTTGAACAATCAGGAGTGGGGCTCACAGTAACTTTCAAATGGCTCCAGAAGCGAGATACACTCCTCGGACCTGGGGGATAGGGCCGTGGCCCTGCCCTGTCTCTTCCTGGCAATGACGGGCAAGGACGGGCCCGCTCTTAGCCCGGGCTTCAGCCGGACGCGGCCCGGGCGTTCCCGCGCACGTCCCGGGCTGCTGGAGGTGGGTGTGACTTTTACGGCACCTCCAGGCATGAGTGCAGCATCAGGGTGGCGCAAGGCTGCTGGGGGATGTAGTTCCAGCCATTCCCCTCACGGCGCATTGATGGTAATGTGGCCGTTACCCTCACGGCAAAAGATACTAGGTAAGAGCCGTTCCCCTCAAGGTGGTGATTTGGACAAGACCAGGCGGCAAAACAACTTTTGAAATGTCCCACGCTGCGGGAGGTGGGCATGACTTTTATGGTGCCTCCAGACACGAGTGCAGCGTCAGGGTGGCGCAAGGCTGCTGGGGGATGTAGTTCCAGCCATTCCCCTCACGGCACCTTGATGGTAATGGTGGCCGTTCCCCTCATGGCAAAAGATACCAGGTAAGAGCCGTTCCCCTCACAGCGGTGATTTGGACAAAACCTGGCGGCAAAACAACTTTTGAAACGTCCCTGGAAGATGCATCAATGGTCAGAGCTCAGCAGGCAGGCAATAAGTATTTGGCTTTTCTTGTTGCCGGTGTGTCTGCTGAACGTGTGTTCAGTGCAGCTGGTGCAGTCGTCACAGTGAGAAGGAGCAGTCTCTTACCTCCAATGTGGAGAGATTGACTATGATTGAAATAGACCAACATTTTATACCACACAATTACACCATTCATGAAACAGCAGCACAGGAGAAGGAGGAGGGTAATTTGTCCGAAATGGAATCAAATGTGTTGTCTGACCAACTTCTGGGTGAACCACCTGAGTTTGAGGTCAAACTCTACTTCCTGGACTAAGTATGCCAGTGCCCCTATAGAACTTTTAAAATGTTCTTGTTGAACTTAGGTGCCGATTACGTTGATGGTGAGACCGCCACTGTCGGTGGCAGTCTCACTGCCATCGTTTGCATGGTTTCCGCCTGCCACATTATAATGGCAAGCGGAAGGATGGCGGTCATAAAGCCTGACTGCCATGCATCTGACGGACTCCGTGAGCCTGCTGGTGCAGTGGAGGGCAGTGCGTACCAGGCACCGCCATAGGGATTACAATGACAAATTGTGACCGCCTTTTCAGGGCAGCTAATCTGCCATGAACAGGCAGGCGGAATGGGACTCTGGGGGCCCGTAGCAGGCTCTCCTTCCACCGTGGCCCTAAGCTGTGGCAATGACGGGCACCTAAGGTGCCCCACTACAGATCCCTGCACCATGGGGCATGGTGCCTGCCCTGTAGTGCAGTGATATGTACGGTGTCCCTTTTTTTGCATAACAGTGGGTGCTGCAGCCAGTAGCACCCACATCAGTGCAAAATATAGGCATTGCAACCGCCATGGTAGCGGTCAATTCTTAATGCCTACTGCGAGATTGCTGACAGCTTGTCGGGCGGTCCCGTCTGTGACAGGGTGGCGGGCAGATGTAAGTCCGCCTGCCATCTTAATCGGGCCCCCTAGTTCTTTCTTATTAAAAAAATATATATTGATGAATGTGATTAGGTAGTGGCACCTGCCAAGCAGAAACTAGAAACTGGATCACACAATAATATACCAGTGTAAACTTTACTAAACATAACTTACCTTTAAGTGTGAGCAGCATGCTATTTGGATTTTTTTTAGCACTGTAGAACACAAACACAACAAATAATAAATACTCACTGAGCCCTAGAATCTCGATGCCTAGCAGGTTGAGCAGGTCCTGTTCCAGGTAGAGAATGTACACCCATCGGTGCTTCAGCTGCTGGGTTGTGTGCTGCACATGGCTGGTGCTCTGCACTCTCTGGCACACTGTCCCCCAGTGCTGCTGATGCATCAGCAACAAGTAGTCTCTATCGGGCCTGCCACCTGCCGCCAGCATAGAGGAGAAGTGGTGCTGCACAAAAAAAACTAGTGCTGCCACCTTCTCCTCTCCAAAGATCACCCAGGGCTGCACACCTGGGCAGAGGCGCTGCCTGCAAGGAAGATGCCACTCTGCCATGGCGTTGGTTGGGGAAATAAAGTAAGAAGCGAAAGTAAAGAAGAAAGAAATAAGAAAGATGGGAAGGTAAACTAAGTCAAAAGGTCACAAAAATACACACAAAAATACTCGCAAAAATATCAACAAAAAAATAAAATTCACAAACATAAAGACACAAACTATTGTGAAAATGATGATAAAGATTAATAAGAGATTAAAAATTAGGCCCAGCACCATAACAGAGAGCAGAAAAATAAGATGGCTTCGCCCAAGCAGACTGCGTGGTGCTGTTGGTGCGTGATTTAGAAAGGGAGCACAGTTTAGGACCACATAGTGTCATTCTCGCACAATTTTAGAGCGCGCGGATGCACTCTGTGTTGCCAACGCAATGGGAACGGATGCACTGGCAAACTGCCAGAATGTGGAACTCCAAGTAGTGCGGAGGAGTATTTGCGACTCCGTGGAATTCTGCGTAGTGAGAATCTGCAAACTCCACCCACCCTATATATATATATCACCACAGGACGTGCTTGCACACATGTCACATCAGGCCCCGCGCCCCTCCCTGCACCACTGTGAAAACGTGCCCCGTGTTGCATTTTAAGTTGGGGGATTAAGTCCCCTTGAATCCTGAGGGGCCAACTAGCCCACCACATACCTCCAGTAAGTACCAAAGGGCTGCGTTGCAGAGAGGTGGTCTGAGGCCATGCCCCTTTTTAAACCTCTCTGCTATGCAGCTGTGTGGCACTTACTGGAGGTACCTGGTGGGCTAGTTGGATGCCAGGGACCCTCAGGATTCAAGGGGAATTAGTTCTCCATCTTACAACGCACCAGGGGACGTGTTTGCAGAGAACTGCAGGGAGGGGGCATGGCCTCTGGCGCGATGCCCGTTTTTTTTAGTTTTGATTTTTTAGAAGGGGGGCTGTGTGGCCCCCCTTTTTGTCCCTTTTTTCTGGCCCTGGGGACCCCATTCCCCAGGACCTGACCCCTATTTTTACTGCGGTCGATTTCTGCCCAGGGACGCCATCCCACGGGGCATGACCATATATATATATATATATATATATATATATTTTATTTTTTTTATTTAGAAAGGAGGGGGGCCACGTGGCCTTGGTTAGCCCAGGGGACCCCATCCCCCAGGGCTCTGCCTTGTTTTTACATAAAAAAAAAAAATTATTGGTGCAGGCCACTCCTGGCCCCAGGGACCCCATCCCCCAAGGCCTGGCCTTTCCGTTGGGGACCGTGGGGGTCCCCAATTCCCCCATGGTCCCGCCGGCTCCCCACCTCCTGTGGGAGTTGGCATTGCTTTTCCACATGAAAAGCTGCTGACATGCAGCTCCCCATGTGGAAAAGCAATCCTGCTTTAAAATTTGGACGCAGGAGCAGCTTCCAAAATCCAAAGCAGAGTTTGCTATGGTAGGGCAAGAGCCTCACGGCTCCCGCCCTACCATAGCAAACAGCAGTGTCCCGGGGGTGGACACCCTGAGACACTGCAGGAGCCGGCCCTGAGGGGTAGCTGTCCCCAGGACTATCACTGGCTCCAGGAGGGGGGCTGCACTGCCCCCCTCCATTCAATTGGAAAGCCCCGAGGAGGTTGTGGTCCCCAGGGCTTGGGGTCCGTAACGGTTCCCCCAATTTCCAATTTTTGTGCCCTGGGGAGGTGGTGGTCCCCAGGACGTGTGGGGCCACAGTGCCCCGGGGAGGTGGAGGTCCCCCTGGGCTGCGGGGCCCCCGTGAGCCCCTGCTATACATTTCATCCATGCCCCTGGCCCACCCAGGGGCTTAAACATAACGAAGCGTGGGAATCCGCGCTTCGTAATTTAAATTTTTTTGGGCCGTATTCGCGCACCCAGTGTGAATTTGCCCGATGTATAAAGAAAAATGCTATTTTTGGCCTGGGGGTCCTTGTGAGACCCCCTGAGCAGACCAAGGGAGTCAGGGTGTTTTTATCCTGCTCCCTTTTCTTGTTTTTCATACTTATTTCTCCACGCGGCCCCCTTCCCGTTAATATATATTTATATATTTTTTTATTGGGGTCCCTAGGGCCCAAATATAGTAAAAAGAAGGGGGGCCACTCAGCCCCCTTCCCCCAATTTTTTTTTTAAAAACACTCGATCGTGCCTGTAGCCCCACCCCCTCCCAGCAACACTCTGCAAACACGCCCTGTGGTGCATTTTAAGTTGGGGAAATAATTCCCCTTCAATACTGGAGGTCCCTGGGGGCCAACTAGCCCACCAGGTACCTCCAGTAAGCGCCACAGGGCTGCGTTGCAGAGAGGTGGTCCAGGCCACGCCCCTTTTTACACCTCTCTGGGAAAGGGGGAGAGTGGCCCCCCTTCTTTTTACTTCTTTTATATCCTGGGGACCCCATCCCCCAGTGCCTGACCCCAATTTAAAAGAAAATATATATATATTAATGGGAAGGGGGCAGTTGGACTCCAGGGACCCTCAGGATTCAAGGGGACTTAATCCCCCAACTTAAAACATGCCACGGGGTGTGTTTGCACAGGGGTAAAGGGAGGGGGTGGGATCTGAGGTGACATGTGTGGAAACACACCCTGTGGTGCGTTTTAAGGTGGGGAGTTAATTCCCCTTCAATCCTGAGGGTCCATGGGGGCCAACTAGCCCACCAGGTACCTCCAGTAAGTGCCAGAGGGCTGTGTTGCAGAGCGGTGGTCCAGGCCACGCCCATTTTGACACCTCTCTGCAATGGAGCTCTTTGGTGCTTACTGGGGGTACCAGGTGGGCTAGTTGGACCCCAGGAACCCTCAAAATTTAAGGGGTCTTAATCCCTCAATTTACAATGTGTCAGGGGGTGCGTTTGCAGAGTTGCGGAGAAAGGGGGCATGGCCTTTGTCTACCTCTCAACAATCCCACTGTGTGGGGCTTACTGGAGGTAAAAGGTAGGCTAGTTGGCCCCTAAAGGACCCCCAGCAGTGAAGGGTACTTCAATCCCCATCCAAGAGCGCGCAAGGGAGTGCGTTTGTAGAGTGGTGGGCAAAGTGGGTGTGGCCTGGTTCGAGCACTTACCAGTGCTTCTGTGTGGGACTGACTGGAGGTAATAGTTTGGGAAGTTGGCCCGGAAGGATGTCCTTGGGGGCCAACTACCCCTCTTGTTACCTCCAGTAAGTCACACACAGTGGGATTGCTAAGATGTCTTCGGAGGCCATGGCTCCCTTCCTCTACCACTCCGCAAACGTGCCTCGTGGCAGACTACGGGATGGGGGATGAAGTCCAATTTAGTCCTGAGGGAGTTTGGGGGCCAAGAATCCCTCCTGGTACCCCCTGTAAGTCCTACGCAGCGGAATTCCTGAACGTTGGTTGGACGCCCAGCACCATTTCTCCACCACTCTGCAAACGTGACTACTAGTTAAAGTAGCATATTTCTGCACCTCTCACTTAGAGGTAGTTTTAATCCCCCTGCCCTATTATGTACTTGGGCCTTACAGATGAGGTCATGCTAATCACATGGGTACCCCAACGCACAGTGTTCCCTAGCATATGTAGGTTTTTTCACTGTATTCTAAGTGTCTTTTAGCATAGCACTGGCTCTAGGCCTGGTTAGTCAGAGTAAGTTACCACCAGTATCTGTCTGAAAAAGTTGTGGGCACAGGATGATTTTGTAACAAGGCCTCTTTCTGCTCCTCTGTTGGTTCTTTCTGCACATGTCTTGCTTCTTCCTGCACTTTTCTTCATCTTTGTGGACTTCTGTTGCTTCTTTCTGCATTTCTTTTGCTTCTTTCTTTGCATTTTTTTTCTTTCTTCACATGTCCTACCTCTGTAGACATAGTTAGCAACTAGCATTTAAAAAACCTTTTAAATTAACTTAAAAAAACATAGGTTTCAGGCATGTTATAGTTAGAAATTAGCATTTAAAAAACCTTTGGGATTCACTGAAAAAGCCATAGGTTTCAGGCTCATTATAGTTATAAATTAGCATTTAAAAAACCATAGAAATTCACTGAAAAAACATAGGTTTCAGGGACGTTATAGTTAGTTGGACATGTCACTTGTACAAAACCAGAGAAATTCCCCTGTTAAAGTTAGTTCAACTAACTATAACTCGCACCCCCGCAATGCACAGCTGATGACGTCACATATTACATCACTCACGACATGGTCAGTGACATCACTGATGACATCATCCATGTGATAATTTGATGCACCTTCTCACACCCTAATATAATTTTGATACACCCACTCTAAATTACAGACTTCCATTCTCAAAACCATAGACACTCCAATACCAATAACTACATACCCACTCACTGATTCTTAGGTTTACATACATATCTACTCACTCATCCGTACAGCCACTCATACTTATGGTCACTCAATACAGGACTATCATATGCACTCATATACTTATATAGACACTCACACATCGCCACTCCACAGAGGTACTCACACATCTAGTCAGTCATGCAAATAATTAATCACACTGCCATTTACTCACCTACACAGTTATAAACACACCAGCTCACTTACTCATACAAATACTGGCACATCCTTCTGCTCTTATACATCACTGATACAAGCACACACTCATCCATACAGCCACTCTCGCAATCACACACTCTCACTTATAGCCATTTATATACTCCAACACACATATCTACTGCCTTTCACATATGTAGTTACTCACACATGTACCACTGAGATCTACATTCACACACTAACACACCCATACACACACTCACCCACCCATACAGACCATCATAGATGTACTCTTGAAACCATGCACCAAGTGAATCACCCACTCACACATCTATGAACAGAGTCACACACACCCCACCCACACAAACACTCAGGTACCCATACAGATATTCAGACAACCAATCAATAACCCATATAGACACTCATGTAGCTATTCACAAACCCATGCAGCTGCTTACACACCAACAGACAGATGGATACAGACATTCACACAGTTTAGTCACTAAACCATCCGTTCAGTAAGATATGTTTAATCACTCACTTATAGAGTCAGTCATGCAACTACTAAATCCTCCAATGAGACAATTATACAACCACTCTTTCTTCAATACGCCTTTCCCTATATATATTAAACATATTCAAACTTTACAGAAACACACAGTCACTGGATGACATCATCAGTGATGTCATTTGAGATGTCATCAGTGATGTCATCAGTGAAGTCACTGACCATGTCATGAGTGATGTAATATGTGACGTCATCAGCAGTGCATTGCGGGGACACGAGTTATAGTTAACTGAACTAACTATAATGGGGAATTTCTCTGGTTTTGTACGAGTGAAATGTCCAACTAACTATAATGTCTCTGAAACCTATGTTTTTTTCAGTGAATTTCTAAGGTTTTTTAAATGCTAATTTCTAACTATAACGTGCCTGAAACCTATGGTTTTCCAGTGAATATATATCTATATCTATATATATATATATTATCTACTGGCGGTCGCCAGTAGATAGTTATAGTTAGGACCGTGTTTCCATAGGAAATCTCAAAATTCTATTTTGAGTAACTTTGGCGCCGGTTGACGAATCTTCGCGAAATTTTCAAAACTAATGGGGCGCTCCACTCAGCTCCTACCCTGAAAGTCTCGGGGTGATTCGTCAAGCGGGGACCGAGAAAAAAGGGGGGTCCCAAAACGCGTTTTCCCCATGCATTTTCCCATAGGACCTTTAGTCGAAGGTACAGCCCGAACGGCTGAACAGAATTACTTGAAATTTGGCAGAGAGGTAGTCCTCAGGTCAGGGAAGTGCCTTTTGCATATATGGAGTCAATCTGTTCAGTATTTCCAGAGAAAATTGCATTTAAAAGCACATACATATCTATAGCCGCGCACCGTGCGCGCACAGTGCGCGCCCTGTGCGCGCGACCTTTCGTACGCGAGTGTAATTCTGATTGGTTGTTACATGTCAGTCAACGTTCAAATCGGTCAAAATCAGGAAGTGTCGGCCGCCATTTTGTTTGTTTTCAGTGCGAGAGTGGAAAAGGAAGGTGGCGAACGTGAAAAGGGGGCAGGGTACAGAGTTCCTGACCCCCTAGCCTTTGTCAGGGGGTCCCTGAAGGACCCCGAAGGCAGAAAAAAACATTGTAATTTTCATTTAAAAAAATCGCGGGGGTGTGCGCACCGTGCGCGCACCGTGCGCGCACAGTGAAAAACCATAAAAAAAAAAAAAAAATTTAATACGTAGTTTATTGAAAAAAAATATATATATAAAAAATAAAATACATACATAACTTAGCATTTAAAAAACCATACAAATTCACTGAAAAAACCATAGGTTTCACGCACGTTATAGTTAGGAATTAGCATTTAAAAAACCTTGCAAATTCACTTAAAAAACCATAGGTTTCACACATGTTATAGTTAGGTGGATATTTCACTCGTAAAAAACCAATGAAATTCCCCTGTTATAGTTGCTTCAGATAACTAAAACTCGTGCGACCGCCACTCTATCACAAGGATGATGTCATCAGTGATGTCAAGAGTGATGCCACTGACCATGTCATGAGTGATGTAATATGTGACGTCATGAGCAGAGGATTGCGGGCGCGCGAGTTATAGTTATCTGAAGTAACTATAATGGGGGAATTTCATTGGTTTTTTACGAGTGAAAAATCCACCTAACTATAACATGTGTGAAACCTATGGTTTTTCAAGTGAATTTGCAAGGTTTTTTAAATGCTAATTCCTAACTATAACGTGTGTGAAACCTATGTTTTTTTCAGTGAATATATATATATATATATATATATATATATATATATATATATATATATTACCTACTGGCGGTCGCCAGTAGGTAGTTATAGTTAGGACGACGTTTCCATAGGAAAACCTCAACATTCTATTTTGAATAACTTTGGCGCCGGTCGACGAATCCTCGCGAATTTCTCAAAATAGGTGGGGCGCTACGCTCCGCTCCTACCCTGAAAGTCTCGGGGGGATCCGTCAAGCGGGGGCTGAGATAAAAGGGGGGTCCCAAAACGCGTTTTTCCCATGCATTTTTCCATAGGACCTTTAGAACGAGCTACAGCCCGAACGGCTGAACAGAATTACTCAAAATTTGGCAGAGAGGTAGTCCCTAGGTCAAGGAAGTGCCTTTTGTAGGTTTGGTGTAAATCTGTTCAGTAGATTCTGAGAAAATAGCCTTTAAATCAATATATATATCTGAGCCCGCTTACGGTACGCTTACCGTACGCTTACGGTAAGCGTACGGTGGCGTGCGCGAGCGCGATTCTGATTGGCTCTTAGATCTTAGTAAACATTCGAATCGGCCAAAACCAGGAAGCGGCGGCCGCCATTTCGTGTGTTTCACTCAGAAAATAAAGAGTGATATCTTGAAAAGGGGGCAAGGAGGAGAGTTACAGACCCCCTAACATTTGTAAGGGGGTCAAAGAAGGACAGAAAAGTACAAAAAAAACATTTATTGATTTTAAAAAAAATCACGGGGTACGCGTACGGTAAGCTTACGGTAAGCGTACGGTAAAAAAAATAAAAATAAATAAATGAAAAGCAGATTTAAGAGTTTAGAAATTAGGGAGCTCTAAAAAGAGCTGTTGTGTTTATGAAGTCATTTTTTTAGTGGTACCTACAAGTAAGTACCGATGCAGAGTCTAAGGTTCAAGAGGAAGACTCTGTTCCCTTCATCATTGAAGTGCACACCATCTCCTCTATAAATGTCTTGCATGTTATAACGCAAGTTGTTGTGGTAAATGGCACCCATACCATAGTCACGGAGGAAAGCAGAAACAGATTTGTTGACATGCTTTCTTGCTTTGTCAATCTGTGGACAGAAATGATTGGACCAGTTCCATTTTTGCCTTTGGCATATGTTGGAAAACACAAAGGCAGTTTTAGGGAAAAGTGTAAACAGTTGTGCAAAGGTGTCCTTCATAAGCATTTCCAGACCTACCCCAGTCAAAGTGCCTAGGTCATTGCCACCACAGTGCACTATTATGAGGTCAGGGTGTTGGATTTGAATGAAGGATTTCACCAATGGCATCAATTGGTGCCACTTTAACCCTCTCTGACCAATCCATTTAATGTCTACATTTGGCAAAGCAAGGTCTCTCACCATACCTGTTTTCTCTGCAAACTTTTCACTCCAGAAGACATAGCTGTGCCCTACAATCCACACTGTGAACATCTTCAAAGGAGAACTGGATGCACTCAGGAGGTGTCTTTCAGTAGAATGGCAATATGAAAAGAAAGACAGTTTGGAAATGGAGGCATACATATTTTTTTCAAAACAAAAAGAACTGATTGTCTGTTTCATACCATTCTAGAATAAAAACTAGGCTGTATGTGTAAATTAATAGAAGCATGTTTTGTATTGGTAAAAAAAAATGTGTAACCAAAGAACAGTACTATGGATTTGCTGTTAGGTTTGAAAAGTCAAGCACTCTTGCTCTGTGGAATTGAAACATTGTTTGGCGAACTTCTGACCTAACTCAACACAGCAGTGTTCCATGAGCTGTTGCTATGGTAGCAGGCAGAAGTCAAGTTGGGGGAAGGGTACTAGGCAGAAGTCAAGTTGGGGGAAGGGTACTTTTGGAAAAGGGTTGGTTTTCAACCAATAGAAATGTGTGATTACATTTTAAAAAAAGGGGGAAGCACTGAGATTTGAAACTTACAAGTATATGTGTGGAAAAAAAGAGGGAAAGTTTGCCATTATCTGGTTCTGCTGAGAGGAGAGAGGTGAACACAACAGAGATCCTGTCTCTGATAATCTGCTGTTTGAGTGTCACATTTCTTTCACAACTAACTAATTTTAAAGGTGAGTTTACAGTTTGAGAGGGGATGTATGTGGTAACTTAAGAAATGAATAATAGAAATGGAAATTGTTTTTGTTGTAGTTACACATGGTGGTTTCATAATGTGTCAGTCTGTAAAAGTGAGTCTCTCAAGGACAATGTAATGTGATAAATAATTTTTAGTGTTTTTAAAAAAAAAAAAAAAAAAAAAAGTACGCGCACCGTACGCGTACGGTAAAAAAAAATAAAAAAAAGTTTTTAAAAACATATGTAAAAAAAAGATGAAAGATAAGGTTGGCTCTTAAAAGAACCGTTGTGTTCATGCAGGGACAGAGGAAAGGAAGCATGGGAAAATTATTCAAAGCGACAAATGTGCTGATCTATTTTGTTGTTCACTAGGGAAACACTGGTCTCCCTATGGCAAATTAGATCTTTACAAAATGTGCAATGAATATCAACCTTCCGAAATCGAGGGTTCATTTCCAGAGGGCCAGCAAAAGGAGATTCTCCCCCCACAGATGAAGGGCTCACCTGACCTGCAGAAGAAGGAGTCAGCCCTGCAGATGATGGTCCAGGCTGAGCTGCTGTGGATGTACTGGCTCGTCTTTCTGAAGAGTTACCTCCAAAAAGATGACCATGTGTCCTTCTGTGTACATCCTGGAGGTGTCTCTTCATGGTGTGATTCCCAAAGGAATACTTCCTGTCAGGATTACCTCTAGAAAGTACACGCTCACACAGCCTGCAAGTAACTAAGGGTGCATTCACCTTTTGCTGGCCTTCAGGAAAAGTAAAATAATCCCAAACATAAGAGGGCTTTTGTTTCCTCGCTCTCTGCCTCAAGACAGTGCTGCTGGTGCTAGCCTCACTCTCAGAAGGGCTCTGCTGTTCTGCCATCGTATCCCAAAGACAAACCAGCTCCTTCTCCCAAGGGATCACAAGCAGAAATGAGGGGAATGGGTGTGGTGTAGGAGAGTTCTAGAACTGAAAGTAGTTTCAACCAATCAAAAGTTGTGTTTCATGATCACATGACCTACCGTACGCTTACGGTACGCTTACGGTACGCTTACGGCAAAAAGTGCGCATGCGCGTAAAAAAGACACGCGCTTGCGCGCATGCGCATAACAGTCACTACCCGACACTTCCGCGTAACGTGCGCGTGTGGCGTAAGCGCGCACGCGTCCCACGCGCAGTACGCGCGGCTACGCAAAGTGCGTAACTATACGCAAGCAGCGTAGATAGATTACGGACGTTGCGTAAACCGTACGCTTACCGTGAGCTTACGGTACGCATACTAAAAAAAATTAAAAAAAAAAAAAAAGAACTGCAAATAAATTTTACATGTTTATTTTAAAAAATATATTAAAAAAACATATTAAAGAATTTTAAAAATTTAAGCATAGTCTTTATAAAAGGTAAGAAAATTAAATTAAAAATATGTTAGAAAAAATAGAAGAATAAAAAAAAAATTAGCATTTAAAAAACCTTGCAAATTCACTGAAAAAACCATGGGTTTCACACACGTTATAGTTAGGAATTAGCATTTAAAAAACCTTAGAAATTCAGTGAAAAAACCATAGGTTTCACACACGTTATAGTTAGGAATTAGCATTTAAAAAACCTTAGAAATTCAGTGAAAAAACCATAGGTTTCACACATGTTATAGTTAGCTGGACATTTTACTCGTAAAAAACCAATGAAATTGCCCCGTTATAGTTAGTTCAGCTAACTATAACTCGCGCGCCCGCAATGCACTGCTGATGACGTCACATATTACATCACTCATGACATGGTCAGTGACATCACTCATGACATCACTGATGACATCTCAAATGACATCACTGATGACATCACTGATGACATCATCCTTGTGATAGAGTGGCAGACCTCCTCTCACCGTAATATAACCTTTGATACACACATTCAAAAATAGAGACTAACATTTTCAAAACAATGGACATACCAATACCAGTTACAACAACCTCTTCAGTAATTCTAAGATCCACATACACATCCACTCATTCACCAACAGTCCAATACAGTCACTCATACATGTACTCACTCATCATATGTACTCATACACCTATACATCCTGTTACACAATGCCACTCATCCATAGAGTTACTCACACACATAGTCACTCATGCTAATAAAGAATCAAACATACATTTACTTGCATATACAGTTATACACACACCACCACACTTACTTCTACGGAAACTTACACATACTTAGTCTTTTAAACAATCACTTATAGAAACACATACTTATTCATACAGGAACTCTTTCAATCTCTCCCTCTCACATATACTCACATATATACACCAATAGTCACATATACTAGTTTAAAACATATGTAGTTACTCATAAAGACACTATTGAGACAGTCATTCACTCACTAACACACCCATACACACACTCATCCACCCATACAGTCCTGCACACATACTGTGTTCAACACATACAAACAGTGAGTCACTCATTCATGCACCTATGCACTACGTAATACCCCCACCGAACCATGCAGACACTCAGACTGATACTCAAAAAAACAACTAATAACCTATATAGACACCCATGTAGCTACTCACCAACCCATGCAGCCACTTATACACAAAGTGAGAGACTGATACAGATATTTACATATTTAAACATTACTCACTAAGCCATGTATTCACTATGATACACTTAATCAGTCACTTACACAATCAATTTTTCAAAAACAAATCATCCATTTAGACACTTATATACCCATTTATTCTTCCATCGACCTTGAGATATACATATATAAAACATGCTGGTTGCCCTTGCTGGAGTGTAGGCAGTCACCGAGAATACAAACATATTTAATTTTCAGAATAACACACATTCACTGGATGATGTCATCAGTGATGTCATCAGTGATGTCATTTGAGATGTCATCAGTGATGTCATGAGTGATGTCACTGACCATGTCATGAGTGATGTAATATGTGACGTCATCAGCAGTGCATTGCGGGCGCGCGAGTTATAGTTAGCTGAACTAACTATAACGGGGAATTTCATTGGTTTTTTTACGAGTAAAATGTCCAGCTAACTATAACATGTGTGAAACCTATGGTTTTTTCACTGAATTTCTAAGGTTTTTTAAATGCTAATTCCTAACTATAACGTGTGTGAAACCTATGGTTTTTTCACTGAATTTCTAAGGTTTTTTAAATGCTAATTCCTAACTATAACGTGTGTGAAACCCATGGTTTTTTCAGTGAATATATATATATATATATATATCTCTCTCTCTCTCTCTATATATATATATTCACTGAAAAAACCATAGGTTTCACACAGGTTATAGTTAGGTGGATATTTCGCTCGTAAAAAACCAATGAAGTTCCCCCGTTATAATTAGTTCAGATAACTATAACTCGTGCGCCCGCAATCCACTGCTCATGACGTCACATATTACATCACTCATGACATGGTCAGTGGCATCACTCATGACATCACTGATGACATCATCCTTGTGATAGAGTGGCGGTCGCGCAAGTTATAATTATCTGAACTAACTATAACGGGGGAATTTCATTGGTTTTTTACGAGTGAAATATCCACCTAACTATAACCTGTGTGAAACCTATGGTTTTTTCAGTGATTTTGTAAGGTTTTTTAAATGCTATTTCCTAACTATAACGTGTGTGAAACCTATGGTTTTTTCAGTGAATTTGCAAGGTTTTTTAAATGCTAATTCCTAACTATAACGTGTGTGAAACCTATGGTTTTTTCAGTGAATGTCAAAGGTTTTTTAAATGCTAATTTTAGAATTATTTAATATATTTTTATATATTTCTTTTACAAAAATTTCCCTATGTATACATTTATAAATTATCTGTATCCTTTAATTTGGTGTGCACCCAGTACGCATGCGTACATACGTTTGCGTGCGTCGTACGTGCTCCGCGCGCTACACTCGCGCAGAGTACGCGCGCTGACGTTCGCGCATGCGCGCGTGCTGCGTATGCGCGTTACGTACGCGCATAATACTTATGCACATGCGCGCATACGCGTTTGCGCATGCGTAATTGCACCGGGCGCGCTCTGAGCTTGCTCCGTGCGCGCACCTCGGGTTATGTGATTAATAAAACAACACTTTTAATTGGTTTTCATTACTTTCAGTTTCAGATTGTTTCAACACCACACCCAATCCCCTCATGGCAAGTCATGTGATCAAGAAACATCACTTTTCATTGGTTCAAAGTACTTTCAGTTCCAGATTCTTCCAAAACTACACCCACTCCCCTCATTATTAGTTCTGATTCCCTTGGAGAAGGAGCTACTCTGTTTTTGTGAGACAATGGCAGAGCACCAGCCACCTTCTGAGAGTGAGCAGGACACTCTTGAGAGACAGAGGCAGAGGAAGCAGAAAGACTCCTTTATATGGCAGTTTTTCACTTTTCCTGAGAGACAAAAGAAGGTGAATGCACCAAAGGTCACCTGCATACTTTGTCACCGCATCTTGTCACGTGGGAATGCTAATAAGAAGTACTCTTTTAGTATTCACACAATGATGAGGCACGTTGAGAAAATACATCCTGTGACTTTTCGTCAAGCTTCTGGAGCAAACCCTCCACCTGCTCAGCCGATGACATCTGCAGTAGCTCAGCCAAGCACATCTTTGGCAGCTCAGCCGAGCACCTCTTCTGCGATGGTGCCTTCACCTTCTTACACACCTCTGGATATTCATCCTTGTTTTGGGAGGATGAGTACACGTTGCATGGATTGTGCTACTATGGGTGAGAGCAGTGTTGATCTCATTCAGAGAAAATTTGAGGAGCACCCTTGCACTAGGCCATAGTTTTGTTTATTTTTTTTTATTTTTTCTCTTCCTCTGTCCCTACAATAACTCAAGGGCTCTTTTTAGAGCCACCTAAAATCTAAACGCAAAAACTTGTTTTTTGAATCTATTTGTCAATTTTTTTTTTGGGGTGCGCGCACCCTGCGTGCACCCAATGATGTTTTAAAAAAAAAAAAAAAAATTCTACTTTAGTAAACCTTCAGGGACTCCCTGACAAAGAGAGGGGAGTGGCAAAGTAATTAAAAAAGAGATGGTTTTTTAAAATGTTTTTTTCGGGTGCGCGCAGAGTGCGCGCACCTCGCGATGTTTTTTAAAAAAATTTAAATCTTTTTTTTGCCCTTCGTGGTCCTACTGTGACCCCCTGACAATGGCTAGGGGGTCAAGAACTCCCTACCCTGCCCCCTATTCACGTTCTCCACCTTTCCTTTTCAGTTCGACAGACAAAATGGCGGCCGACACTTCCTGATTTCGACCGATTCGAATGTTTACTGACATCTAACAACCAATCAGAATTACGCTCGCGCACAGCAGGGTGCGCGCACAGGGCTTGCACAGTGCGCGCACCCTGCGCGCGTATAGATATTGATATGCTTTTAAATGCTATTTTCTCAGGAAATACTGAACAGATTTACACCAGACCTGCGAAAGTCACTTCCTTGACCTTATGGCTACCTCTCTGCCAAATTTCAAGTAATTCTGTTCAGCCGTTCGGGCTGTAGCTGCGACTAAAGGTCCTATGGAAAAATGCATGGGGAAAACGCGTTTTGGGACCCCCCTTTTTCTCGGCCCCTGCTTGACAAATCACCCCGAGAAATTTCAGGGAAGGAGCTGAGCGGAGCGCCCCATTAGTTTTGAAAATTTCGCGAAGATTCGTCAACCGGCGCCAAAGTTATTCAAAATAGAATTTTCAGATTTCCTATGGAAACACGGTCCTAACTATAACTATCTACTGGCGACCGCCAGTAGATAATATATATATATATATATATATATATATATGTATATGTATACACATATATTACCTACTGGCAGTCGCCAGTAGGTAGTTATAGTTAGGACCTATTTTCCATGGAAAATCCACAAAATTCTATTCCCAATAACTTTGGTGCCGATTGATGAATCTTCGTTACAACAAACAAATGATGGACGGAATGCTGACAATGCAGACATTCTCCCCCAGTCAAGAGATCTGGGTTAAATCCATCGTTCTTTTGCCCACTACACCACCCCAGTTTAGACATGGCCATATGCAAATCAGTCTTGACCCTGTGCCTCGTGGGAACAGTCCAGCCCGAACTGCCAAGCCATGTCTTCCCTGGACAGGAATCAAGCATCCTAGGACCGGTTTCTGGCTATCAGCCGTCATCAGCCAGGATAGCTTGACTCAAGTGGCGTAGTGAGCACGGGTCCCACGTCTGGGAATACCCATCCCACTTAGGGCGAAAAGCGTTACAACAAACAAATGATGGACGGAATGCTGACAATGCAGACATTCTCCCCCAGTCAAGAGATCTGGGTTAAATCCATCGTTCTTTTGCCCACTACACCACCCCAGTTTAGACATGGCCATATGCAAATCAGTCTTGACCCTGTGCCTCATGGGAACAGTCCAGCCCGAACTGCCAAGCCATGTCTTCCCTGGACAGGAATCAAGCATCCTAGGACCGGTTTCTGGCTATCAGCCGTCATCAGCTAGGATAGCTTGACTCCAGTGGCGTAGTGAGCACGGGTCCCACGTCTGGGATTACCCATCCCACTTAGGGCGAAAAGCGTTACAACAAACAAATGATGGACGGAATGCTGACAATGCAGACATTCTCCCACAGTCAAGAGATCTGGGTTAAATCCATCGTTCTTTTGCCCACTACACCACCCCAGTTTAGACATGGCCATATTCAAATCAGGCTTGACCCTGTGCCTCATGGGAACAGTCCAGCCCGAACTGCCAAGCCATGTCTTCCCTGGACAGGAATCAAGCATCCTAGGACCGGTTTCTGGCTATCAGCCGTCATCAGCCAGGATAGCTTGACTCTTGATGAATCTTCGCCAAATTTTCAAAACATTTTGGCCATCTGCGTTCTGCTCGTATCCTGAAAGTCTCGGGATGATTCGTGCAGCGGGGGCCGAGAAAAAAGGGGGGTCCGAAAACGTGTTTTCCCCAAGAAATTTCCCATAGGACCTTTAGCCGCAGCTACAGCCCGAACTGCTGAACGGAATTACACCAAATTTGGCAAAGATGTAATCCTCAGTTCAGACTTGTGCCTTTTGCGTAAATTGTGTCAATCTGGTCAGTAGTTCCTGAGAAAATCAAAATCAAAATCACATATATATCTGGGCGGATCCTAACCACACATCTCATCGTGAGATCTGATTGGCTGTCAGCACTTCAGCCAAGAAGTGTTGACAGCCATCTTGGGACCAATATACATGATAGCACCTCATTAAAAAGCATTGCAGTTAATAGAAGGTTTTAAGATTTTATTTACATTATAAATCATTTGTTGATGGTATCATACTCAGTTTAGGAATTCTGGTGTGTTCTAAGGTGATTTTACCATGTGAAAAAGCCTTCTGCTGGGATATCATGAATCATCATTAAGAGAAAAATATGTTCTCATGCTTTTCCCACAGAGGTTTGGAAGGTGATCTATAAGCTAACCTGAGTGCATATTTTCTGTAAATTCACATTATCTTTCTCAGTCATGTGAGAATGAAGTCTGACATTATCAGTAAAACATGTACATGCAACAAGGGCAGAGACTGTCAGTTGATTCCTTTGTGTTCTAGTGCAGCTTCCCAGAGTGTTCTAAAGAACAACTAGAGCGCTAACAGTCCTACTTATGACAAACGTATTGCACACCTGAAGCCATCTTGATTGGACTAAAGTGGTAACTCTTAAAACATCTAATTTAAAAAGGAACAAAATGAGGGGGTTCATTTTGCCATCGAAAGTATGATTAGTGCTGCAGAAAGAAACATTAGGGCACATTTTGAGTGACTTCTCAAATCCTCTTCTATTTCATCAACAAAAATTCTGACATGCAGACTGAAACATGCACTTTGAATACCAGCAGCAGACTTCCCTGGTGAGCAGTAGCTTTACTACAGTGATCTAATGAGAAACTAGAGTGCTAACATTGTGAATTGATGGCAAATGTATAACACATCTGAATGCCTTCTTGATGGATTCAAAGTAAAAAACTGAAAGTATTCCTACTGAGGCGACTGTAGTAAAGGAGGAAATTAGGAAACTTCATAACAAGTAAGTCTCCCAAGATGGCCACCAGAGACAAAAGTGCCCAAATGTAGCACAAATATCACCCACATGTAGCCCAAGTATAGCCCAATGACATAATGTCCCAGAGTGTTGTAAAGAACAACTAGAGCGCTAACAGTCTTACTTATGACAAAAGTATGGCACACCTGAAGCCATCTTGATTGGAATAAAATGGTAACACTTAAAACATTTAATTTGCAAAGGAACAAAATGAGGGGGTTCATTTTGCCATAGAAATTATGATTAGTGCTGCAGAAAGAAAAATTAGGGCACATTTTGACTTGTCAAATCCTCTTCTATTACATAAAAAAATTCTGACATGCAGACTGAAACATGCACTTTGAATACCAGCAGCAGACTTCCCTGGTGAGCAGTAGCTTTACTACAGTGATCTAATGAGCAACTAGAGTGCTAACATTCAGAATTTATGGCAGATGTGTGACACATCTGAATGCCTTCTTGATGGAACCAAAGTAAACAAGCAATGAAAATGCAATAGGTCCCACCCTCGTTTAAGTTAATGCAATTCTGTTTGTAATTAGGTGGCTTTTTAGCTTTGCTTTTATTAGTGTTTTTCAAACTTTCATGTACATAACATGCATATGTATGCATATATGTATATGTATATGTATGCATGCATTTATATTTGTATTTATGTAGATATGCAGATTATATATATGTTTATATATGTATGTATATATATATATATACACATAAACATACATATATAAAAATGCATATGCATATGTGTGTGTAGAGAGAGGTAGAGAGGTAGAGGTGTATAGGTAGAAGTGTAGAGGTAGAGAGGTAGAGGTAGAGAGGTAGAGGCAGAGAGGTAGAGGTAGAGAGGTAGAGAGTAGTAGAGAGTGAGGTAGAGTGAGGTAGAGAGGTAGAGAGTGGAGAATCAGTAATAGAGAGTAGAGAGTGAGTAGTAGAGAGTAGTAGAGAGTACTAGAGAGAGTAGCAGAGAGTGAGTAGTAGAGAGTAGTAGAGTAAGTAGTAGAGAGTGATTAGTAGAGAGTGAGTTGTAGAGAGTAGTAGAGAGTGAGTAGTAGAGTGAGTAGTAGAGAGTAGTAGAGAGTGAGTAGTAGAGAGTAGTAGAGAGGGAGTAGTAGAGAGGGAGGAGTAGAGAGTAGTAGAGAGTGTGTAGTAGAGAGTGAGTAGCAGAGAGAGAGTAGTAGAGAGAAGTAGAGAGTGAGTAGTAGAGTGAGTAGTAGAGAGGGTGTAGTAGAGATTAGTAGAGAGTATTAGTAGAGAGAGTAGTAGAGAGTGAGTAGTAGAGAGTAGTAGAGAGTGAGTAGTAGAGAGAGAGTAGTATAGAGTGAGTAGTAGAGAGTAGTAGAAAGTGAGTAGTAGAGAGTAGTAGAGAGTGAGTAGTAGAGAGAGAGTAGTAGAGAGTGAGTAGTAGAGAGTAGTAGAAAGTGAGTAGTAGAGAGTAGTAGAGAGTGAGTAGTAGAGAGAGAGTAGTAGAGAGTAGAAGAGTAGTAGAGAGTGAGTAGTAGAGAGTGAGTAGTAGAGAGTAGTGGAGTAGTAGAGAGTGAGTAGTAGAGAGTAGTAGAGTGTGAGTAGTAGAGTGAGTATTAGAGAGTAGTAGAGTGAGTAGTAGATAGTAGTAGAGAGCGAGTAGTAGAGAGCAAGAGTAGTAGAGAGTGAGTAGTAGAGAGAGTATTAACGTGAGAAGTAGAGAGAGTAGTAGAGAGTAGTAGAGTAATAGAGAGTGAGCAATAGAGTGAGCAGTAGAGAGTAGTTGGGAGCGATTAGCAGTAGAGAGTGAGTAGTGGAGAGTGAGAAGTAGAGAGTAGTAGAGAGCGAGTAGTAGAGAGTGCGTAGTAGAGAGTGAGTAGTAGAGAGTAGTAGAGTGTGAGTAGTAGAGAGACAGTAGTAGAGAGTGAGTAGTAAAGAGTAGTAGGGTGAGTAGTAGAGAGTGAGTAGTAGAGAGAGAGTAGTAGAGAGTGAGTAGTAGAATAGTAGAGAGTGAGTGATAAAGAGTAATAGGGAGTAGTAGAGAGTAGTAGAGTGTGAGTAGTATAGAGAGTAGTAGAGAGTGAGTAGTAGAGAGTGAGTAGTAGAGAGTAGTAGAGAGCGAGTAGTAGAGCATGAGTAGTAGAAAGTAGTAGAGAGCGAGTAATAGAAAGTGAGTAGTAGAGAGTGTGTAGTAGAGAGTGAGTAGCAGAGAGAGAGTAGTAGAGAGAAGTAGAGAGTGAGTAGTCGAGTGAGTAGTAGAGAGGGAGTAGTATAGATTAGTAGAGAGTATTAGTAGAGAGAGTAGTAGAGAGTGAGTAGTAGAGAGCGAGTAGTAGAGAGAGAGTAGTAGAGAGTGAATAGTAGAGAGTAGTAGAGAATGAGTAGTAGAGAGTAGTAGAGAGTGAGTAGTAGAGAGAGTAGTAGAGAGTAGTAGAGTAGTAGAGAGTGAGTAGTAGAGAGTGAGTAGTAGAGAGTAGTGGAGTAGTAGAGAGTGAGAAGTAGAGAGTAGAAGAGAGTGAGTAGTAGAGTGAGTATTAGAGAGTAGTAGAGTGAGTAGTAGATAGTAGTAGAGAGCAAGAGTAGTAAAGTGAGAAGTAGAGAGAGTAGTAAAGAGTAGTAGAGTAATAGAGAGTGAGCAATAGAGTGAGCAGTAGAGAGTAGTTGGGAGCGATTAGCAGTAGAGAGTGAGTAGTGGAGAGTGAGAAGTAGAGAGTAGTAGAGAGCGAGTAGTAGAGAGTGAGTAGTAGAGAGTGAGTAGTAAAGAGTAGTAGAGAGTGAATAGTAGAGAGACAGTAGTAGAGAGTGAGTAGTAAAGAGTAGTAGAGTGAGTAGTAGAATAGTAGAGAGTGAGTGGTAAAGAGTAATAGAGAGTAGTAGAGTGAGTAGTAGAGAGTAGAAGAGAGTGAGTAGTAGAGAGAGTAGTAGAGAGTGAGTAGTAGAGAGTGAGTAGTAAAGAGTGAGTAGTAGAGAGCGAGTAGTAGAGCGTGAGTAGTAGAAAGTAGTAGAGAGTGAGTAATAGAAAGTGAGAAGTAGAGAGTGAATAGTAGCGAGTGAGTAGTTAATAGTGAGTAGTAGATAGTAGTAGAGTGAGTAATAGAGAGTGAGTAGAGAGAGAGAGTAGTAGAGAGTAGTAGAGAGCGAGTAGTAGAGAGTGAGTAGTAGAGTTTGAGTAGTAGAGAGTGAATAGTAGAGAGTGAGTAGTAGAGAGTGAGTAGTGGTGAGTAGTAGAGTGAGTAGTAGAAAGTGAGTAATAGAGAAAGAGTAGTAGAGAGAGAGTAGTGGAGAGTGAGTAGTAGAGTAGTAGAGAGTGAGTTGTAGAGAGTAGTAGAGAGTAATAGAGTGAGTAGTAGAGAGTGAGTAGTAGAGAGTGAGTAGTAGAGAGTAATAGTAGAGAGTAGTAGTGAATAGTAGAGAGTAATAGAGAGTGAGTAGTAGAGAGTGAGTAGTAGAGAGTAGTAGCGAGTGAGTAGTAGAGAGTGAGTAGTAGAGAGAGAGTAGTAGAGAGTAGTAGAGAGTGACTAGTAGAGAGTGAATAGTAGAGTAGTAGCGAGTGAGTAGTAGAGAGTAGTAGAGAGTGAGTAGTAGAGAGTAGTAGAGTAGGAGAGAGTGAGTAGTAGAGAGTGAGTAGTAGAGAGTGAGTACTAGAGAGAGAGTAGTAGAGAGTGAGTAGTAGAGTAGTAGAGAGTAGTCAGTCAGTGTCAGTCAGTGTCAGTCAGTCACTGTCAGTCAGTGTCAGTCAGTCAGTGTCAGTCAGTCAGTCAGTGTCAGTCAATCAGTGTCAGTGTCCGTCACTGTCAGTCAGTCAGTGTCAGTCAATCAGCGTTGGTCATTGTCAGTCTGTCAGTGTCATTCAATCAGTGTCAGACTCAGTCAGTGTCAGTGTCAGTCAATCAGTGTCAGTCAGTGTCAATCTGTCAGTGTCAGTCAGTCAGTGTCAGTCAGTCAGTGTCAGCTAGAGCAGCTCTGCTGACCTGGTTCTCTGGCTCTAAAGCAGCTTTGCTGACCTTGTTCTCTCCCTCTAAAGAAGCTCTGCTGACCTGGTTTCTCTGGTTCTACAGCAGGTCTGCTGACCTGGTTCTCTGACTCTAGAGCAGCTCTGCTGACCTAGTTCTTAGGCTGCAGAGCAGCTGTGCTGATCTGGTTCTCTGGCTCTACAACAGCTCTGCTGACCTGGTTCTCTGGCTCTAAAGCAGCTCTGCTGACCTGGTTCTATGGCTCTAAAGCAGGTCTGCTGACATGGTTCTCTGACTCTAGAGCAGCTCTGCTGACCTGGTTCTCTCCCTCTGGACCAGCTCTGCTGACCTGGTTCTCTCCCTCTAAAGCAGCTCTACTGACCTGGTTTCTCTGGCTCTACAGCGGCTCTGCTGACCTGGTTCTCTGGCACTAGAGCAGCTCTGCTGACCTGATTCTTAGGCTCTAGAGCAGGTCTGCTGGCCTGGTTCTCTGGCTCTAGAGCAGCTCTGCTGACCTAGTTCTTAGGCTGCAGAGCAGCTGTGCTGATCTGGTTCTCTGGCTCTACAACAGCTCTGCTGACCTGGTTCTCTGGCTCTAAAGCAGCTCTGCTGACCTGGTTCTATGGTTCTAAAGCAGTTCTGCTGACATGGTTCTCTGACTCTAGAGCAGCTCTGCTGACCTGGTTCTCTCCCTCTGGACCAGCTCTGCTGACCTGGTTCTCTCCCTCTAAAGCAGCTCTACTGACCTGGTTTCTCTGGCTCTACAGCGGCTCTGCTGACCTGGTTCTCTGGCACTAGAGCAGCTCTGCTGACCTGATTCTTAGGCTCTAGAGCAGGTCTGCTGGCCTGGTTCTCTGGCTCTACAACAGCTCTGCTGACCTGGTTCTCTAGCTCTAAAGCAGCTCTACTGACCCGTTCTATGGCTCTAAAGCAGTTCTGCTGACCTGGTTCTCTGGCTCTAGAGCAGCTCTACTGACCTGGTCCCTTGGCTCTAAAGCAGACCTGCTGACCTGGTTCTCCCCTCTAAAGCAGCTCTGCTGACCTGGTTCGCTGGCTCTGGAGCAGCTCTGCTGACCTGGTTTCTCTGGCTCTACAGGAGCTCTGCCGACCTGGTTCTCGGCATATAGAGCAGCTCTGCTTACCTGGGTGTCTGGCTCTAAAGCAGCTCTGCTGACCTGGTTCTCTGTCTCTAGAGCAGCTCTGCTGACCTGGTTCTCTGACTCTAAAGCAGCTCTGCTGACCTGGTTCATTCCCTCTAAATCAGCTCTGCTGGCCTGGTTCTCTGCCTCTAGAGCAGCTCTGCTGACCTGGTTCTCTGCCTCTATAGCATCTCTGCTGACCTGGTTCTCTGACTTTAGAGCAGCTCTGCTGACCTGGTTCTCTGCCTCTAGAGCAGCTCTGCTGACCTGGTTCTCTGGCTCTAAAGCAGCTCTGCTGACCTGGTTCTGTGGCTCTAAAGCAGCTCTGCTTCCTGGTTCTCTGGCTCTAGAGCAGCTCTGCTGACCTGGTTCTCTGGCTCTAAAGCAGCTCTGATGACCTGGTTCTCTCACTCTACAGAGCTCTGCTGACCTGGTTCTCTGGCTCTAAATCAGTTCTGCTGACCTGGTTCTCTGCCTCTAGAGCAGCTCTGCTGACCGGGTTCTGTGGCTCTAAAGCAGCTCTGCTGACCTGGTTCTCTGGCTCTAGAGCAGCTCTGCTGACCTGGTTCTCTGGCTCTAAAGCAGCTCTGCTGACTTGGTTCTCTCCCTCTAAAGCAGCTCTGCTGACCTGGTTTCTCTGGCTCTTCAGCAGCTCTGCTGATCTGGTTCTCAGCCTCTAGAGCAGCTCTGCTGACCTGTGTCTCTGGCTCTAGAGCAGCTTTGCTGACCTGGGTCTCTGCCTCTATAGCAGCTCTGCTGACCTGGTTCTCTGACTTTAGAGCAGCTCTACTGACCTGGTTCTCTGCCTCTAGAGCAGCTCTGCTGACCTGGTTCTCTGGCTCTAAAGCAGCTCTGCTGACCTGGTTCTGTGGCTCTAAAGCAGCTCTGCTTCCTGGTTCTGTGGCTCTAGAGCAGCTCTGCTGACCTGGTTATCTGGCTCTAAAGCAGCTCTGATGACCTGGTTCTCTCACTCTAAAGAGCTCTGCTGACCTGGTTCTCTAGCTCTAAATCAGTTCTGCTGACCTGGTTCTCTGCCTCTAGAGCAGATCTGCTGACCTGGTTCTATGGCTCTAAAGCAGCTCTGCTGACCTGGTTCTCTGGCTCTAGAGCAGCTCTGCTGACCTGGTTCTCTGGCTCTAAAGAGGCTCTGCTGACCTGGTTCTCTCCTTCTTCAGCAGCTCTGCTGATCTGGTTCTTGGCCTCTAGAGCAGCTCTGCTGACCTGAGTCTCTGGCTCTTGAGCAGTTTTGCTGACCTGGGTCTCTGGTTCTAGAGCAGCTCTGCTGACCTGCTTCTTAGGCTCTAGAGCAGCTCTGCTGACCTGGTTCTCTGGCTCTAAAACGGCTCTGCTGACCTTGTTTCTCTGGCTCTACAGCACCTCTGTTGACCTGGTTCTCGGCACTCACGATGCATGCACCCGACTTCGCGAAAATATATTTAAAAATAATATATGTTTATTATAAGTACAAATATGTTATTTTTATGACTATCTTAGATAATCTCTTGCCCTATTATGCATATTATGTATATTATTGAACATAACATTTTTTTGCGGGAGTTGCGCACCCAGCACGCCCCAGCACGTATATGATATCACGCGGGACCCGCCACCGCGCAAGCATCTCGTACCGTAATGCGCATGTGTCGCGAATGCGCAGGAGCAGGAGTCGTGGACTGGTCGCATACCTATCTCGTACATCACGTAATATTAAATGTATATGATGTATCTGAAAAACACACAGCCGTCACACACCGTACGTAGATCCTTCATGACTTTTCTAAAATAGGGTCTAGAATCCACGCACCCACCGTGATGTGTAGGCTTTGAGTGCGCGACTCCGAAAAAATTTTGGAAAAATAATTTTTTTAAAGAAAATAATATGAATATATTAAAATAAAAAATGAAAACAAAAAAAGTAATCAATATTTCAGTTTGAATTTTTTTAAATATTTTTTGGGCAATTTTCAGAAAAATATATAATGTCGTTTAATGAATAAAATATTTATAAATGAACAGTTAAAAAACTGTAGAAAATCAGTACAAAAAAATAGGTATAACTACTATCACACTTAAAAATCAGTATTTAAAAAACCTTTGAAATTCACTGAAAAAACCTTAGGTTTCAGAGACGTTATAGTTAGATATTAGCATTTAAAAAACCTTAGAAATTCGCAGAAAAAAACATAGGTTTCAGGGGTATTATAGTTAGCTGGCCATTTCACTCGTACAAAAACTCGTGCAAATCCCCCACATTAAAAAATATATATATATATTTAAAAAAAAAATTACATCAGTATTATGTTATAGGGTGGCTCTCAAAAGAGCCCTCGTTTTCATTGTGACTTTGTTGTAGCTACATGTAAGTGCCGATGAAGCAGGTTTCCCTGATCTGTGAAATGTACTCCATCACTCCTGTAGATGCCATCCATATCAAAACGTAGATTGTTGTTATATATGGAGCCCATGCTATGGTCTCTGAGGTAAGCAGAAACAGCTTTATTTACATATATAGCTTTCTCAATCTGTGGACAAAATTGATTTGACTATTTCCCTTTTTGTCTTTGGCATATGTTAGAGTATACAAAGACAGTTTGAAGTAAAAGCAACATCAATTGTGCAAAGGTGTCCTTCATTAGCATTTCCAGACCTACCCCAGTCAATGTGCCTCGTTCCTTGCCACCACAGTGCACAATCATGAGGTCAGGGGGTTAGAGATGCACAAAAGGATTAAACCAAAGGCATCAATTGGTGTCACTTTAATCCTCTGCGTGCAATCCATTTAATATCCACCTTTTGTAAAGCTAGGTCTTTGTCAATACCTCTGCGTTCCGCTTACCTTTTGCACCAGAAAACATAGCTGTGCCCAACAATCCACACTGTAAGCATCTTGAAGGGATGTCTTGAAGTAATGAAAAGATGTCTGTAGCTGAGGTAGTCAGTTTGTAGAATGAGAGGTATGAAAAATGGTGGACAAGATGCTGTTTTTTAAAATGTAGCGAATTGAATGGCTGTTTAAGAACATTGTAAATTCAAAAATTGGGTGAATTATACGGTTTTAAAAAGCATATTTGGTATTGTTTAGTAAAAGATTTCTGAAAGATACAATAGAAAGGACAAGATCAAATTTTGCAAAGTCAACTACACCTGATGTTTGCATTTGCAACATTGTATGGTGAGCTTGAAAATATGGTAAACTTGTGACCTATAAGTTAAGTTCACTGTTCCATGAACTGCTACTATGGAATCTGGCATGAAGCAGAATGGGGGAAGGCATGAACTTGAAATGTGGTTTTAAAATGTGAAATTGTAATTTATATATAAGTAATATGTTATTACAATGATATTTCCCAAGTCAGTACTATCTTTAGAAGTGGTGTTTAATTAAAAAATAGTGTTACATTTTTTTGTTATATCTTTTCGAACTCCTGTATGAATTTGCGACTACATCGCGGTGGTGCACAATGGGGTCGCGACTTCCCAAAAAATTTATAAACAGTTTGGGCACCTTTAGAAGTCAGTTGCTAAGGGTTATTATGTGTAACCAATAGAAATGTGTTTTACAGTTTGAAAAAATCTAGGAAGCGATGTGATTTGTCAGTTATACGTATTTGTGTGGGGAAAGAGAGGGAAACTTTACCATTACTGGTTTTATCTTGCTGAGTCTGGTGCATTATATTGATTGTGTGTAAAAGAAAATCCTGTAAAAGTTTGTGAGATTTTAAATTCAACACATTTATTTGCAAGGTGAGTTATAAATTTGTGAGGTCTATTTTTAAAGTCTTAACGTTATTCAAAAACTGTGTTGTTTGAAATCTATTATTAAAAGTAGATGTGTATATTGTAGTTTTTTTATTGTACTTAAATGTTGTTTAAAAAAGAGTCTGTATAGTAATATGTGTATTTTTTAAGATGGATTGCTGATGTTCATATAAGATGTTATTAATTAGGCTTCTTTTTCTAGTCTGTACAAATGTATAGTTGAATGATGCTGTATAATTTTAGATAGTTTGGTGAAGACGCAGCACAAATGTGTAGTTTGAAAGATGTTCATATAAGGTGTAATTAATTAGGCTTCTTTTTTGTTGTCTCTACAAATGTATAGTTGAATGATGCCGCATAGTTTTAGATAGTTTGGTAAAGATGCAGCACATCTGTGTAGTTTAAAAGATGTTCATATAAGGTGTTATTAATTAGGGTTCTTTTTTCTAGTTTGCACAAAGGTAAAGTTAAATGATGCCACATATTATTAGATAGAATGGTGAAGATGCATCACAGTATAGTTGAATGATGCTGCATAATTTTAGATATTTTGGTAAAGATGCAGCACAACTGTGTAGTTTGAGAGATGTTCATATAAGGTGTTATTAATTAAGTTTCTTTTTTCTAGTTTGAACAAAGGTAAAGTTAAATGATGCCACATATTTTTAGATAGAATGGTGAAGATACATCACATAAGTGTGCTTTCTAGGATGGTCATGTAGGGTATTATTAATTAGGTTTCTTTTTTCTAGTCTGGAATAATATATAGTTAAATTATGCCACATAATTTTAGATAAAAAGGTGAAGATGCAGCACAAAAGTGTGGTTTAAACAATGCTGATATAAGGTCTTGTTAATTAGGCTTCTTTTTCCTAGTCTGAACAAAGGTATAGTTGAATGATGCTGCATAATTTCAGATAGAAAGGTGAAGATGCAGAAAAAAAGTGTGATTTTAAAAATGCTCATAAAAGGTGTTGTTAATTAGCCTTCTTTTTTTAAGTCTGTTGAAAGGTACAGTTTAATGATGTTGCATATTTTTAGATAGAATGGTGAAGATGTAGCTCAAAAGTAAACCACCACATATCACCCTTGCAGGCAGGCATGTTGCACTTATCTACTCAACTAGGTAATACATAATGACTCACATATGTCTTCAGATTGTATTTATACAATTATCTGTATGCTATTAACTATTAAGAGGCTGCCTGACCGACTACAGGATTGCAAAGGTAGTGACTGGGTAATTTTAAAACTACATGAGTAATGTATGACTGATTCCATATTCTCCAATCACCCAGTTAGTATCCAAGCACTCATTAATTCACTCCACCACTACCCAAGCACTTATGAAATCACCCAGGCACTACCCATGCACTGTTCCAATCACTCAAGCACTACCCATGTACTCATGCAATAACTCAGGCATTACCCATGCACTTATGCAATCACAGATGCAGTACCCCTGCAATACTGCAATCACCCAGTTAGTATCCAAGTACTCATGAAATCACTCCGCCACTACCCAAGCACTTATGAATTCACCCAGGCACTAACCATGCACTCTCCCAATCACCCAAGCACTACCCATGTACTCATGCAATAACCCAAGCATTAACCATGCACTTCTACAATCACACATGAGGTACCCATGCAATTCTGCAATCAACCAGTTAGTATCCAAGCACTCATGAAATCACTCCGCCACTACCCAAGCACTTATGAAATCACCCAGGCACTACCCATGCACTCTGCCAATCACCCAGGCACTACCCATGTACTCATGAAATACCCAAGCATTACCCATGAACTTATGCAATCACACATGCAGTACCCCTGCAATACTGCAATCACCCAGTTAGTATCCAAGCACTCATTAAATCACTCCGCCACTACCCAAGCACTTATGAAATCACCCAGTCACTATCCATGCACTGTCCCAATCACCCAATCACTACCCATGTACTCATGCAATAACCCAAGCATTACCCATGCACTTATGCAATCACACATGCAGTACCCATGCAATTCTCCAATCACCCAGTTAGTATCCAATCACTCATGAAATCATTCCGCTACTACACAAACACTTATGAAATCCCCCAAGCACTACCCATGCACTCTCCCATTTGCCCAAGCACTACTCATGTACTCATGCAATAACCCAAGCATTACCCATGCACTTATGCAATCACACATGCAGTACCCATGCAATTCTGAAATCAACCAGTTAGTATCCAAGCACTCATGAAATCACTCTGCCACTACCCAAGCACTTATGAAATCAACCAGGCACTACCCATGCACTCTGCCAATCACTACCCAGGTAGTGTTGCAATAACCCAAGCATTACCCATGCACTTATGCAATCACACATATGCAGTACCCATGCAATTCTCCAATTACCCAGTTAGTATCCAAGCACACATGAAATCACTCTGCCACTACCCAAGCACTTATAAAATCACCATGCAGTACCCTTGCACTTCTCCAATCACCCACACAGTGTCCTTGCTCCCATGCAATCACTCAGATAATTCTTCTTTTTTAACCAATAGATGTGGTTCAGTAAGAACTATTTTTTAAAACAATTAAAAAAAAAATTAATTCTTTTTAACTTTTTATCTTTTTTTGTGTTTTTTTTGTTTTTTTTTAAACAAAAGAAACTCGAAAACAGCAAATGAGCTCTTTAACAAAAAGCAAAGAAAAGGGCATTTTTGAGCATATTATAAGTTTTTTTTAACATTTATATGCTTTGATGCAACTCGTAACAATGTCCATGTACTGCTCCGCGATGCACAGTTTGGTATCACACTTTTTGCACACTATGGCCACTTGAAACAGTTCAGGAACGATAGGGGGCCTTGGTGCAGGAAGAAATTGTGGAGAAGAGGTAGAAGGGGCATTCAGGTCTTGCTCTGCCACTTAATTGAGTTGTCTTCTCCTCTCTTCTCTGGCCAAGTGTACAGGATGGAGAGTTTCAAGGTGTTTCTTCATGCTGGATGTTCCGCATGAATATCTCTGAGCCCCGCTGACAGATAATGCATGTAACTTTGCAAACATTTACCTTCTTCTCGCCCTCTGGCACCGTAAAAACAGCCCACACAACACTCTTCTTCCTTTTTTTAACAGGCTCCATGATCTCCTCCTCCTCCAGATCCAATGGATCAATGACTCCATGACTGGATGCCATAATGTATTAAAAAAAATCAACACACACAAAAACTGGAAAAAAGTACAGAGCAACAAAAATCAGGTGTTGTTAGCAAGACAGCCAAATAATAAGAGGAATGTAACTAGGATGGATCCACCCTCTTACAGAATGAAAATGATTTAAACCAATCAGATTCTTTCTTTTCCTGCAGGCACGAAGTCGCGTAGGGCGTGTACACCCGTCGCTTACACATCGCGCAGCCGAAAAAATATTGTAAACATAATTATAGACTGTAAATAAATGTTTATACAATATTTTAAAAGGGATATTAGTAAAAGTATTTATTCCAATATGATATTTTAACTTTCAATAGTAATATTTCAAACAAATTGCTATATATATATAATACATATTTAAATAATGAACCAAACCACATTCACTGGATGATGTCATCAGTGATGTCATTTGAGATGTCATCAGTGATGTCACTGACCATGTCATGAATGATGTAATATGTGACATCATCAGCAGTGGATTGCGGGCGCGCGAGATGTAGTTAGTACAACTAACTATATCGGAGGAATTTCAATGGTTTTGTTCGAGTTAAATGTCCAGCTAACTATAACACCCCTAAAATGTATTGTTTTTTCTGTGAATTTCTAAGGTTTTTTAAATGCTAATTCCTAACTGTATCAGTCCCGAAACCTATGTTTTTTTCTGTGAATTTCAAACTTTTTTAAAATGCTAATTCCTACCTATATCAGGCCTGAAACTTATGGTTTTTTCAGTGAATTTCAAAGGTTTTTTAAATGCTAATTCCTAACTATATCAGGCCTGACACCTATGGTTTTTTCAGTGAATGTTAAAGGTTTTGTAAATGACAATTTTTTATGTATTAGTTGTTATACTGATTATTTTGATACTGATTTACTACATTTTTTAAACTGTTTATTTTTAGATATTTAGACATTACAAATTATACTTTCTTAAAATGAATTACTTGAGTTTAAATACTTTGCAAATAGGCAATAGACTTTTAAGAACAGTAGTTACAGTTGTTGCAATGGGCAACACAATTTCAAACACAATGCAACATTGAGCTCAATTTGAATTTCTAGTCAAATGCAAATAGTTACTTTATGGATTACTTTTCTAACCACAGGATTGGATCCTAGATTCAGTCCTTGGACATCTCCTGTAAACAGTTGAGTAAAAGTGTTGTGGTTACAGTAGTGATTTTATGGAATATTATTGTATATTAAAAGGTGACACTTAGAAATGTTTTCACTTAGAATCACCAATGTTATCCTATGGCAGAAAATTCACTTAGCAGGTAAGTAGTGTTATCGTTACCTTTTCTTACTCAGTGGTGGATCCTGGATCCAGCACTGGTGAATCTCCTGTAAAGAGTTGCTAGAATGTGTTTAAGTCATACAGACGATGTTTTAGGAATATTTGTAGTTTGTGAAAATAGACACTTAGAAACTTATCTGGTGAAAACCACACAATGGATTCCTATGGAAGGAAATACAAGTTACTGGTAAGTACGCTTAGAATTACTTTCCAGGGTCAGTGCTGGGCTAAAAGATGCAGCACTGGGTTCTCTACTGATAACAGGTGAGTAAATCGGAATTCGTAGTTCGGCTGATTTTAGAAGAATATTTGTATGTTTCAAAAATGGACACTTAGAAACTTTTCTGGTGAAAACCACACAATGGATTCCATGGAAGGAAATACAAGTTACTGGCAAGTACGCTTAGAATTACATTTCAGGGTCAGTGCTGGTCTAAAAGATGCAGCCCTGGGTTCTCTCCTGATAACAGGTGAGTAAATCGGAATTCGTAGTTCGGCTGATGTTAGAGGAATATTTGTACAATGGTGAAGGAAGGGGGCGGGGCCGATGTGACATGTGCAAACGCCCTGTGGCGCTTTTTAAGTTGGGGAATTCATTCCTCTTCAATCCTTCAGTCCCCTGGGGGCCAACTAGCCCACCAGGTACCTCCAGTATGGACCAGGGAGCTGTGTTGCAGACAGGTGTTCAGAGGCCATGCCCCTTTTTACAACACTCTGCAACGAAGCTCCGTGGCGCTTACTGGAGGTACCTGGTGGGCTAGTTGGCCCCTAGGGGACTTCTGGATTGAAGAGGAATTAATTCCCCAACTTAAAATGCTCCACAGGACGTGTTTGTACACATATCACCTCAGGCCCCGCCCCCTACCTTCACCACTGTGCAAACGCGCCCCGTGGCATTTTGTAAGTTGGGGGATGAAGTCCCCTTGAATCCTGAGGTCCCCTGGCGGCCAACTAGCCCACCAGGTACCTCCAGTATGCGCCAGGGAGCTGCGTTGCAGAGAGGTGTTCAGAGGCCATGCCCCTTTTTACACCTCTCTGCAACGCAGCTCCGTGGCACTTAGTGGAGGTACCTGGTGGGCTAGTTGGCCCCAAGGGGACCTCTGGATTGAAGAGGAATGAATTCCCCAACTTAAAATGCGCCACAGGGCGTGTTTGTACACATATCACCTCAGGCCCCGCCCCCTACCTTCACCACTGTGCAAACGCGTCCCGTGGCGCGTTTGTAAGTTGGGGGATTAAGTCCCCTTGAATCCTGAGGTCCCCTGGTTGCCAACTAGGCCACCAGGGACCTCCAGTAAGCGCCACAGAGTTGCGTTGCAGAGAGGTGTAAAAAGGGGCGTGGCCTCATTACACCTCTCTGCAACGCAGCCCCCTGGCGCAGACTGGAGGTTCCTGGTGGGCTAGTTGGCCCCCAGGGACCCCCAGTATTCAAGGGGTATTAGTTCCCCCTCTGCAAACATGCCAGGGGGGCGCATATGCAGAGAGGTGGAAGGAGGGGGCATGGCCTCCGGCCCGATCCTGTCTTTTATTTTTTATAGAAGGGGGACTATGTAGCCCCCCTTCTTTTTCTAATTTATTGGCCCTGGGGACCCCATCCCCCAGGGCCTGCCCCCAATTTATTATTTTTTTTTTTAAATCAGCCATATTTTGCCCCGGGGACCCCATCCCCCAGGGCATGCTCAACTTTTTTTAGCATTTTATGGAGGGGGCTGTGTAGCCCCCCTCCTCTGGCCACTTTAAGGCCCCAGGGACCCCATCCCCCAGGGCTTGACATTGATTTGTTTATTTATTTTTAATAAATGGGGAGGGCGGCCACGTGGCCCCCCTACTGGGCCACTTATGGCCCCAGGGACCCCATCCCCTGGGGCCTGGCCACCTCGTTGGGGACCGTGGGGGGTCCCAATTCCCCCGCGGTCCCAGCCGGCTCCCCGCTTCCTGCGGGAGCCGGCATTGCTTTTCCACATGGGGAGCAGCTAACATGCTGCTCCCCATGAGAAAAAGCAATCTGCTTTGCTTCATTGAAGCGAGAGCAGTTTTCTCTGCTCTCGCTTCAATGAAGCAAAGCCGTTTGCAATGGCAGGGTGGGAGCCGCGAGGCTCCCGCCCTGCAATTGCAAACAGCAGTGTCCCTGGGGTGGGCACCCCGGGACACTGCAGGAGCCGGCCCTGGGGGGTGGCGGTCCCCAGGGCCTGTACCAGGCTCCAGGAGGGGGGGTGCCTGGCCCCCCTCGCACATGTTAAAGTTGACCCAGGGGTGGCGGTCCCCGGGGCTGGGGGGCCTGAGACCTATTTCAAAATTGCCCCGGGGGTGGCAGTCTCTGGGGCTGGGGGGACCTGAGAGCCCCCCACCCATTGTTAAGAAGCCTCAGGGGGCGGCAGTCCCTGGGGCTGCGGGGGGGCTGTGAGCCCCCTGCCTATTTTATGTTCGTGCCCGGGGGGTGGCAGTCCCCGGGGCTGCGGGAGGGCCATGAGCCCCCGCCTATTTTATATGCATGCCCCGGGGGGTGGTGGTCCCCGGGGCTGGGGGGGCTGAGAGCCCCCACCCATGTTCACAAAGGCCACGCTGAATTTTTATTTTTTTTGGTCGAAATTGCGAATCTCACCGATTTATTTATTATTTTTAATTCTTTTTTTGGCCCTGGGGGTCCTTTTTTTAAAAAAAATGGCGAAATGCGCGCACAGTGCGCGCATCCTATCGCGTTGGGTGCACGGATTCTCACGCGTTGGGTGCGCGGATCCACGGCAATGTTTTTGGAAAAAAGACAAGAAATCATTGGTTGTATGACTACTTTCTACACTGAAAGGTAGGGTGTATATTTCTGTTTTTTAAAGGTATGATTCTTATTGGTTAACAAAAACAGATTGTAAGGAACATTATATATGATAAGCTGATATGTTGAAAAGTCAAGCACACTTCCTGTCTTGTTTAGTAACATTGTGTGCTGAACTTGTGACCTGTGAGCTCAGTGCAGTGTTCCATGACCTATTTCTATGGTAACAGGCAGAAGGCAGATTGGGGGAAGGGTTGAAATGTATTTCAGTTCGAAGGGTGGACATGTTTAACCAATAGAAATGTGTGTTTGCTTTTGAGTTTATGTATGAAGGATTGTGATTTGATGTTTACATGTATATGTGTGGAAAATGAAAGGGAAACTTTTCCATTCTTTGTTTTTGCTGAGAGGTGCACAGTGCAGAGATTCTGTAAAAGAAAATATGGTGAGTGACTGATATACTTCTTAATCTACAAAAGAACTTGAAAGATGAGTTATTTAATTGTGAGGGGATGTATGTAGACTATTTTGATTTTATTCAGACTAATGTATTTCTCCTGCTAAAGTGTAGGGAGTACTTTTTTTCTCTACAATCTTATTGACAGTGTGTGTGCATGTAGAAACCATTCTTTGATAAGCATTTGTGTTTTTCATGTGTTTGCAGACAGATAACTGTGTTGTTTTTATATTTTGGTAGAATTAGAAACCAGTCATTGTTTATGAATTGTGAAATGAGTTATGTTATGTTTGTATACTAAAATGTAGTACTACTTCTAGATGAAGAAATGTGTTTTGGTATAGTGCAAGGGATAGTGTTGTTTGTCTAGAATCACACGGTGAGTCTGTGTGCATTTGGGAACCACTGTGAGAGAAACATTTGGTAACATTGTGTATTTGCTGACAGATAACTGTTTTAACTTGTCATGTTGTGAAGATTTAGTAGCATTAGAAGACAGTTATGGTTTATGATTTGATTAAATTAGTCAGGCTTTGACAGACACGTGCAGTCCTGAAATATGTAGATTGTGTGCAGTTCCGTTACCAGTTGCACTGTAGTGAATGAGTTTTGGTAAACTCCTAGGGATAGTGGTGCTTGTCTAGAATCACAGTGTGAGCTAGTGTGTATTTGGGATCAGTGTGAGAGAAGCATTTGGTGACATCATGTATTTGCTGACAGATAACTTTTTTAAAACCTGTCATGTTGTGAAGTTTTAGTAGCATTAGAATCCAGTCTTTGCTCATGCGTTGATTAAATGAGTCATGCTTTGACACTGATGTGCTGTACTTAAATATGTAGATTGTGTTCAGTACCATTAACTAGACTAGTGAATGAGTTTTGGTAAACTCCTAGGATAGTGTTGATTGTCTAAAATCACACTGTGAGTCTGTGTGCATTTGGGTAAGGATTGTGAGAGAAGCATTTGATAACATCATGTATTTGCTTACAGATAACTGTTTTAAAACCGGTCATGTTGTCAAGTTTTAGTAGCATTAGAAGCCAGTCTTTTCTTATGCTTTGATTAAATGAGTCAGGCTTTGACACAAAAGTGCAGTCCTGAAATATGAAGATTGTGTGCAGTTCCCTTACCACTTCCACAGTAGTGAATGATTTTTGGTAAACTCCTGGGTATAGTGGTTGTTATCTAGAATCACACTGTGAGTCTGTGTGCATTTGGGAACCCCTGTGAGAGTAGCATTTGGTAACATTGTGTATTTGCTGACAGATAACTATTTTAAAACCTGTCATGTTGTCAAGGTTTAGTAGTATTAGAAGCTAGTCATTGCTTATTCGTTGGTTAAATGAGTCAGGCATTGACACTAAAGTGCAGTCGTGAAATATGTAGATTGTGTGCAGTTCCCTTACCACTTCCACTGTAGTGAATGAGTTTCGGTAAGCTGCTAGGGATAGTGTTGTTTGTCTAGAATCACACTGTGAGTCTGTGTGCATTTGGGAACCACTGTGAGAGAAGTGTTTGGTAACATCGTGTATTTGCTGACAGATAACTGTTTTAAAACATGTCATGTTGTCAAATTTTAATAGCATTTGAAGACAATTATGGCTTATGCTTTCATTAAATGAGTCAGGCATTGGCAGTAAATTGCAGTCGTGAAATATGTAGATTGTGTGCAGTTCCCTTACCACTTGCACTGTAGTGAATGAGTTTTGGTAAACTCCTAGGGATAGTGGTGCTTGTCTAGAATCACACTGTGAGTTATTGTGTATTTGGGATCACTGTGAGAGACGCATTTGGTAACATCATGTTTTGCTGACAGATAACTGTTTTAAAACCTGTCATGTTGTGAAGTTTTAGTAGCATTAGAATCCAGTCTTTGCTTATGCGTTGATTAAATGAGTCATGCTTTGATACTGATGTGCTGTACTTAAATATGTAGATTGTGTACAGTACCAATAACTCTTCCAGACTAGTGAATGAGTTTTGGTAAACTCCTAGGATAGTGTTGCTTGTCTAAAATCACACTGTGAGTCTGTGTGCATTTGGGTAAGGATTGTGAGAGAAGCATTTGGTAACATCGTGTATTTGCTGACAGATAACTGTTTTAATACCGGTCATGTTGTCAAGTTTTAGTAGCATTTAAAGCCAGTCTTTGCTTATGCTTTGATTAAATGAGTCAGGCTATGACTTAAAAGTGCAGTCCTGAAATAGGAAGATTGTGTGCAGTTCCCTTACCACTTCCACAGTGGTGAATGATTTTTGGTAAACTCCTAGGTATAGTGGTTGTTGTATAGAATCACACTGTGAGTCTGTGTGCATTTGGGAAGCACTGTGAGAGAAGCATTTGGTAACATTGTGTATTTTTTAGCAGATAACTGTTTTAAAACCTGTCATGTTGTCAAGTTTTAGTAGCATTAGAAGGTAGTCTTTGCTTATGCATTGATAAAATGAGTCAAGGTGCAGTGCCATGTACTATTCTGTTCACTGTGGCAGAACTGAAAATTTAAAAGTTTTACCTAAGCACTGTCCTAGAAGTAGTCTGATTATTTAGTCAGTTTCTAAGTACCAAATATATTGCTTCAAATGTCTATGCAGTATGCATGTAGTGTTCTAACATACTATATATCCTTGTCTTTTATACCTTCAATTCCCTAGTCAGTATCCATACACTTCCAGGAAACACCCTGTCACTTCCTTTGCAGTCCTCTAGAGACCCATTCAACAGCATGTACTAATCCATTCACTGTGCCAAAACCCAAACACTTATAAATTCACCAAGGCACTCTCTTTCCAGTACTCTAATGATTCAGTCACTGCCTAAGTATTCATGCACTGAGCCAGGTCTTAGCACATGGACTTCTTCAAACCCCTATCCACTATGCATGCAGTCCTCTAACCACCTACACACTTGTCTTTCACACCTTCAATTCCCCAGTCAGTATCCATTCACTTCCAGCAAACACCCTGTCACTCCCGTTGCACTCCTCTAGTGACCCATTCAGCATCATGTACTAATCCATTCACTGCGCCAAAACCTAACCACTTATAAATTCACCCAGGCACACTCCTTGCAGTACTTTAATCATTTATTCAGTACCCAAGTACTTATCCAGTGACCCAGGCCTTAGTATATGGACTGCTTCAAACCCCTATCCACTATGCATGCAGTCCTCTAACCACCTACACAATTGTCTTTCACACCTTCAATTCCCTAGTCAGTATCCATAAAGTTCCAGGAAACACCCTGTCACTCCCTTTACAGTCCTCTAGTGACCCATTCAGCACCATGTATTACTCCATTCACTGTGCTAAAACCCAAACACTTATAAATTCACCAAGATACTATCTTTGCAGTACTCTAATCATTCACTCAGTGCCTAAGTATTCATGCACTGAGCCAGGCCTTAGCACATGGACTGCTTCAAACCCCTATGCACTATGCATGCAGTCTTCTAACCACCTAGACACTAGTCTTTCACACTTTCAATTTCCTAGTCAGTATCCATACAGTCCAGCACTTGTCACTGCCTTTGCACTCCTCTAGTGACCCATTCAGTACCAAGTACTAATCCATTCTCTGTGTAAAAAGCCTAGCACTTATAAATTCACCTAGGCACTCTCCTTGCTGTACTCTAATCATTCAGTCAGTACCCAAATAGTCATGCAGTGAGCCAGGCCTTAGCACATGGACTGCTTTAAATGCCTATGCAGTATGGATGCAGTCCTCTAATCACCTACACAGTTGTGTTTCACACCTTCAATTCCCTAGTTAGTATTCATACTTTTCTAGCAAACACCCTGTCACTCACCCAGTGTGTCTCCTTATAGTACTGTAATCATTTAGTCAGTTAGCATGTAGAGTTTTAGTGAGGTAGGCTTTAGGGCATGAACTGCTTCAAAGTAGTATGCACTATGCATGTAGTGTTTTAACCATCGTCACACTTGTGGTTCAGGGACATAGTTTCTTAGTCAGTATTTATTTAAAATGTGTTTGTACAGTAATGGAATAGTATAATTTTGAAAGTTATTAATATACATTTATTTGTGATTCTTTTTTACAGATACAGAATACGAGTGTTTCTCATCTGTTTGCACTCTTCTCGTGCAAGATTGTTCGGATGAAGGGTCCTTAGGTGTTTCATCATACTTGCCGTGCCGTACGAGTATTTCTTGTTAGGATCCCCTCGTGAGAGAACTCTTTTGCAGATCTTGCACGTGATCAAGATGGCATTGGTCTTTGTTTTCCCCTTGTGAAAAGTAAAAAATTTCCTCACCACTGAAGAAAAACGTTGTGGGCGTGGTGCCTTCTGCAAAAACGTTTCCTCTGATACGGTAAATATTTTAAAGTGGCAACATTTACAGTTTTTGTAAGTTAAACTTATAACATTTTGTTATCTGTATGCATTTTATATATCTGTGATATGTTTCTTGTGGTATTTTGTTGAGAATACCATGTTGTTTTTTTGTAACAATCTTTCTGATTTTCCAGGTCTGTCGTCGACATCCATGGTCCCCACAGGAGTGTTCCGCCTTGTTGTTTTGTATTATTGTTGTTACATTTTGTTTATTAGTTTATCGTTCATATATATGTTAATAAAAAAATAAAGGTTGAAAATAGTTTATCGTTTACATATTTATGATTATAAAAAATAAAGTTTGAAAAAAAAATTAATACCGTTTTTGGTTGTTCTCTTAACTGCTGTGTGACTCTTTCTTGTTCTTATTACTGTTATTTGATGGAGTCCACCATGGTGTTAAATTTTGGGGCACTTATCGCTGGAATACTGGTGATATCTGCAGTTTGCACCAACTTCTGAATAGTGTATTAGATTTATCTCAACTTTACTTCCGTTAAAGTGCTGATAATGAAATGGGGACTAGCCGTTCTCGTGCAAAAAGACACAAGGTGCACCTTTCCAATTTATTCTAAATACTAAAATCCTGTATTGAATTGCACTGAGGTATTGGCTGCACTTACAGTGTACACACAAAATCTATTAAGAAATCTGATTGTATTTATATTGATTGGAAATAGTGCGTCAGGTGCTGGATCTTGACGAGATACACTGCTCAGTTCGTATATTGTTCTGCACACGAAAAAAATCACATCACAACTTTCACACCAATTGCAATGCGAAACAAATTCCGGCGATAAGACACGTTAGCACCAGGAATTTTACACCTGTTTTCTGCTGGTGTTAAGCAGGACAACTACCTGCACCATGAAAGGGAACACAGTCAAGAGCCACACCAGAACACCCACAGGTGCCATAGAGTCAATGAGCATGATACAGGGATACCCATGAGGGCCAGAAGACTCATCTCAACAACTCCAGGACCGCCAATGCCCCCCAAACCCACATCTTAGTAAGTGTGTCCCTGTGGTCATTGTCTTAGCATGATAGGCACAAGCCCTGCAACATCACAGTGTGCTGTCACCTCAGCGTTGGCAGTGAGCCTGGACGTGTAGCTACACACGCATCCTCCTGCATGCACAACTGGCGTGTGCTGGCCTGGGGTTCACAGGTCAGTGCAGGGGTGTGCCTATCCGGCAAGGGGAACGGGGTGTCTCGGACATGTCCGTGTACAGGAAGTGCGGTAAGTATGTCTCTGTGTTTTGGTGTGGCCTGCTACAAGAGCCGCAGCAGTCGATGTTATAAAGTGGCATGCACCACCTCCAAATGGCACTGTGATGGTGTAGTTGGAATGTAGCAGGACTTGTGCAAATAGGCCTTACAATGGTGTGCCGTACGAGTGCACGAGATACAACAGCGCACCGTACAAAAGTGTGGGGGCTTGTGGGAGGGAGGAGCAGCCGTTTGGCAACATAAGACACAGTGAACTCGACCATGTGCCACATGCTGGACATCTCATCCATGATGACCACGGTCGCAGACATCTCACAACACCAACGACTGGCCTTTGTACACATCCTGTATGAATGCAGCGTGGTTTTCACTTCCATGCTCATTCAGTGGTGTGATGTTGGCGGGTTGTGTGACTTGTGCTCCTTCTTGGTGTGTTTCATTTTGGCCATTGTTAGTCTATATGTGTGTTGTACTTAATTGTGCATGTGTGCCATTCTGCCCATCTCCCCCCCCTCCCCCCACTCCCTGCTTCTTTCTCTTCCTAGTGCTGTTGTGTCTATAATTTTGTTGCTGCACACATAAATACATGTAAAGAATAAATTAGAATAGTTCCTTGATTCTTTTAGGTTTCAAAACTTCTCTATTGCTTTCTTTTTAATTTTCCATATGAACCGTTTTTTAAATATTCAACAACACATAGAAGTCAGAAGTGCAACGTATTCTATCAACACACTTTCTAGAACATTCTACAACACATGCAGGTTAAAAGTTAATTAATTTTTTAAAACTTAACAATATTTTTTTGCAACATTTTCTTGAACATTTAATGACACGTGCAGGTTAAAAGTTCACGATTGTTTTAAGTTCGAACAGTGCCTTCCAAATCCAAGTAGCAGGTGTGGTTGAGCTGAGCAAATGTTATCCTATGATATGTACTCCACGTTGAAACTGCTTTTTTTTAACCAATCACAAAGATGCTTTTCCACAAAATTAATGTGCACCCTACTTTTAAAAAAGAATGCTTTTCATGATATCTTTAGAGAAAAGTTATAGATAGGAATTAGCATTTAAAAAACCTTTGAAATTCACAAAAAAAAACATAGGTTTCATGCACGTTATAGTTAGCAATTGGCATTTAAAAAACCTTTGAAATTCACTGAAAAAACCTTAGCTTTCAGGCACGTTATAGTTAGGAATAAGCATTTAAAAAACCTTAGAAATTCACTGAAAAAACCATAGGTTTCAGGGGCGTTATAGTTGGCTGAACATTTCCCTCATACAAAACCCTAGAAATTCCCCTGTTATAGTTAGTTCAGCTAACTATAACTCGCGCCCCCGCAATGCACTGCTGATGACGTCACATATTACATCACTCATGACATAGTCAGTGACATCACTAAAAACTAGGGTGCAGGCCCTGGGGGATGGGTTCCCCAGGGCCAATAAATTAGAAAAAGAAGGGGGCCAAATAGCCCTCCTTCTTAAAAAAATAAAATAAATAAAAGACCGGAATCGTGCTGGAGGCCACGCCCCCTCCTTGCAGCACTCTGCAAACGCTCTCCCTGACCAGTTGCAAGTTGGGAAATTAATTACCCTTCAATACTGAGGGTCCCTGAGGGCCAACTAGCCCAACAGGTATCTCCAGTATGCACCAGGGAGCTGCGTTGCAGAAAGGTGTTCTGAGGCCACGCCCCTTTTTACACCTCTATGCAACGCAGCTCTGTGGCACTTACTGGAGGTACCTAGTGGGCTAGTTTAACCCTAGGGATCCTTAGGATTCAAGGGGGCTTAATCTCTCAACTTAGAACGGCCACCGGGCGCGTTTACACAGTGGGGAAGGGAGGGGATGGGGCCTGAGGTAACGTGTGCAAACACACCCTATGGCACGTTTTAAGTTGGGGAAATAATTCCCCTTCAATCCTGAGGGCCCTAGGGGGCTAACTAGCCCACCAGGTGCTTCCAGTAAGCGCCACTGAGCTGCATTGCAGAGAGCTGGTCCAGGCCGTGCCACTTTTTACACCTCTCTGCAACGCAGCTCTGTGGCGCTTACTGGAGGTCTAGTTGGACCCTAGGGACCCTTAGGATTCAAGGGGACTTAATCTCCCAACTTAAAATGGTCACAGGGCGTGTGTACACAGTGGGGAAGGGAGGGGACGGGGCCTGAGGTGACGTGTGCAAACACGCCCTGTGGCGTGCTTTAAGAGGTAGTTTTAATCCCCTGCCCTATTATATACTAGGGGCTTACAGAGGAGATCATGCTAATCACAGGGGGACCCCAATGCATAGTGTTCCCTAGTGTATGTAGGTGTTTTCACTGTATTCTGAGTGTCTTTTAAAATAGCACTGGCTCTAGGACTGGTTAGTCAGACTCAGTTACCACCAGTATCCGTCTGAAAAAGTTGAGGGTACAGGATGATTTTGCAACAAGGCTTCTTTCTGCTCTTCTGTTTGTTCTTTCTGCATGTTATCTTTCTTCCTGCACTTTTCTTCGTCTTTGAGGACTTCTGTTGCTTCTTTCTCCATTTCTTTTTTTTCTTTCTGTGCGTTTTTTCTTCTTTCTTCACATGTCCTATCTCTGTAGGCATTGTTAGAAATTAGCATTTAAAAAACTTTTGAAATTCACTGAAAAAACCATAGGTTTTAGGCACTTTATAGTTAGGAATTAGCATTTAAAAAAACCTTAGAAATTCACTGAAAAAACCATAGGTTTCAGGGTCGTTATAGTTAGCTGGACTTTTCACTCGTACAAAACCATTGAAATTCCCCCGTTATAGTTAGTTCAGCTAACTATAACTCACGCGCCCGCAATGCACTGCCGATGACGTCACATATTACATGACGCATGACATGGTCAGTGACATCACTCATGACATTACTGATGACATCATCCTTGTGATAGAGTGGCAGACCTCCTCTCCCCCTAATATAACCTTTGATACACACATTCAAAAATAGAAACTTACATTTTCAAAACAATGGACATACCAATACCAGTTACAACAACCTATTCAGTAATTCTAAGATCCACATACACATACACTCATTCACCAACAGTCCTATACAGTCACTCATACATGTACTCACTCATCATATGTACTCATACACCTATACATACTGTTACACAACGCCACTCGTCCATAGAGTTACTCACACACATAGTGTTGGAAACGCCCACTCCCACTCCGCAGGGTGGTGGTGGACTTCCCGAACACACTGTGGTAGCTTGGCTCGAGTGGTCAGGAAACAGGCACCGTGCTAAGCATACAATATATCCATACAATAACCATGCGTGCATCCGTTCCAAAAACGACTCTACACCGTAAAAATTATGAAAATATCTTTCTTTATCTTTTTCTCTTAGTTGCTGATTGGAAAAATAAATAAGTCAATCACAATATACAAATTTTAAATAGTGCAGGTCAAATAAATATTGTCTGAAGATTCAATAAATAGGGGTGATCATAAATATAAGGGACATAAATATAAGTGCAGGCAATACAGGCAATTAAATATTCTGAGGCAATAAATACTGTACCAATAAATATTGTACACCAACAAGTCCTGTGGACCAATAAATATAGTGAAGCAATAAATAGGTAAAACTCAATAAATACAGTGCCCCAATAAATAATTAAAAGTATACAGCAACACTCATGTAATCAGATCACTTTTCAATTCCTAAGGGCTGATTTGGCCCAGGCACAGCTTGTAGGGTTGTGGAAGGCTTGAGGGGGGTCTACTCCCTGGCTGGGACAAGGCTGAGGTCTAAACTGAGGTAGATCAAGGGGGGGTTACCAGTGCCCTGGCTTTCTCTCTCCACACAACCTCTCTAGGTTAGTCCCAGTTCACCCCAGGCACAGTCAGGTTGGTTTCAGCACCTCCCTAGCCCCTTAGAGCAGTCTCTCAGGTCTCCACAGGGCCTTAGGCGCCCTCTACTCCACTTACTGCCCTTTTTCTGATGTTCCGACGCCGCTGGAGTCGTGTCGATGCCGTGAGGCGGTTCCGGTTCGATCTCGGCGGCCTCGGCACAATGTCAGTTCTTTGACGACGCCCGTAGGCGGTTCCGGTCCGATGTCGGCGGCCTCGGTTCGATCTTGACCTCCGATTCGACGGCGTCGGGCAGTCTCTACTCGATGTCGACTTCGGGCGGCTCCGGTCCGATGGCGCTCTCGGCTTCGATGACGTCAGCCGGCCTGGCCTCGATGTCGACTTCCGGCGACTCCGGGGTGCGATCCTCACCCCCGACCTCCGGTGCTCCTCTCCTCAGGTTCCGGCGACTCCGGAGTGCGATCCTCACTCCCGACCTCCGGTACACTTCACCTCGGTCTCCGACGACTCCGGAGGGCGGACTTCACTCCTCCGATGACGCCGCTCGCTCGACCTCGGTTAACTTCCTCCTCGACCTCTGGTATTCCTCACGACCTCCGTCGGCGCCCTCTCACGACCTCAGGCGGCTCCGGGTACGACGTCTGCTTCCTCAGTCAGCGCCGCTTCTCCACCTCGGGCTCCAGGTCTCAGGCTACTCGACGCCGGACTCCAGGGTAACCAGTTTCCAGGTCAGGATCTTGCTGTTTTCTGTTTCTAAGGCCTGTTCCTGCTGTCCAGGTCCTTAGGTTGAGTTTTTCTGGCTTCTTCCCACACAGGGCTCCAGGCTGGGATCCGTCAGTAGGGACTAGTATCAAGGGTGGGTTTATGGACCCCACTCCAGGCACAAGTTTCCACCCCTGCTGCTTCACTCCTTCCTCCTTCACTGTTGTGCTGCTCACTCTTCACCAGTCAGGTGCCAACTGCCAGCTCCAACTGCCAACACTCTGTCTTAACCTCCCAACATTCTAAACCGCCTCCAACTGTCACAGAGTTCTGGAATGTTCTGGAAGGTACTGGTAGGTTCCAGTGGATGCTGGTGATGTCACAGGTGGCCACCATTTTGTGCTCCAGGCCCTCAGACAGAAGTTTCAGGGGTAGCTAAAATGGCTCCCTGAATCTGTAGCAACACGAAAAAGTCTGGTGGTTCCCAAAAAGGAAAAATTCAAACAGGGTTTGAGGCAAAAGTGGGACAAAATAAATAATGATGAGGAGGGACCACCCAAAGGGCTGACAGGTCTAACACATAGTCACTCATGCTAATAAAGAATCAAACATCCATTTACTTGCATATACGTTTATACACACACCACCACACTTACTTCTACAGAAACTTACACATATTTAGTCTTTTAAACAATCACTTATAGAAAACACATACTTATTCATACAGGAACTCTTCCAATCTCTCACTCTCACTTATATACACCAATAGTCACATATACTAGTTTAAAACATATGTAGTTACTCATAAAGACACTATTGAGACAGTCATTCACTCACTAACAGTCCCTTGCACACCGTCATCCACTCATACAGTCCTGCACACATGCTGCCTTCAACATATACAAACAGTGAGTCACTCATTCATGCACCTATGCACTACGTAATACCCCCCACCGATCCATACAAACACTCAGACACTCATACTGATACTCAAAAAACCAACTAACAACCTATATAGACACTCATGTAGCTACTCACCAACCCATGCAGCCACTTATACACAAAGTGAGAGACTGATACGGATATTTACATATTTAAACATTACTCACTAAGCCATGTATTCACTAAGATACACTTAATCAGTCAGTTATACAATCAATTTTTCAAAAACAAAGCATCCATTTAGACACTTATATCCCCATTTATTCTTTCATCGACCTTGAGATATACATATATAAAACATATGTAATTTTCAGAAAAACACACATTCACTGGATGATGTTATCAGTGATGTCATCAGTGATGTAATTTGAGATGTCATCAGTGATGTCATGAGTGATGTCACTGACCATGTCATGAGTGATGTAATATGTGACATCATCAGCAGTGCATTGCGGGCGCGCGAGTTATAGTTAGCTGAACTAACTATAACGGGGGAATTTCAAAGGTTTTGTACGAGTGAAAAGTCCAGCTAACTATAACTCCCCTGAAACCTATGTTTTTTTCAGTGAATATATATATATATATATTACCAGTAGGTAGAGTTAGTTCAGATCAGGTTTCCATAGGAAAAGCTTTTTTGACATGCCTATATCTGTGGCGGTGTTTGATGAATCGTCACAAAATTTCTAACATACGTGCCCCGGGGGAATATTGTTGTGCATGGTAATTTTTGGGGTGATCCATCAAGCAGGGGCAGAGAAAAGGGGAGTGACAGAAAAGTGTGTTATTTGGTGTAAATCTGTTCTGTAGTTGTTGAGAAATTTAAGGGAAAAAAGACGCATACCTGGGATCTGGAATTGCGGGTAGTTTGTGAAAAATAACAAGCTCGTTCAGGGAAATGCAGAGCTCTGACTTGGCTCCAACTGAGACCCCAAAAAGGAGTTAGAAAAAGAAAAGGATCCAGGGTAGGCATACCCTGACCCCTAAACTTGGCCATGGGCTCAAAGAGAACCTAGCATGACAAAAAAAACATTTATTTAAAAAAAAAGGACCCCCACCTTCACGGGCTTCATATTGAATGCTTGGGGGGCCTCATGGACCTCTCTGAGCCTCGGGGACCACCATATCACTGAGGCTTAAAATACAATGCTTGGGAATGCCACATGGACCCCCGAGCCTTTGGGGCCACAACCTCCCCAGTGCTCACTTAAATATGGGGAAGGAGGGGGTGCTGGCCCCTCCCAGGTGATTTCTGGGCCTGAGAAAGTGAAAGAAGGGGTGCCATGCAGTCTTTAATGGCCCTTTTTACTGCCTTGCCCCAGGGATGACTCCTGCTATGTCACAGGGTGCCCACCCCGGGACATATCTGTTTGCTATGACTTGGCGGGAGCTTTGACAGGTCCCACTAAGTCATTGCAAATACTCTGCTTCCTGCAAGGGAGAGCTGACAAAATGCTCTCACTTACTATAAGCAGAGGTTTCTTCTGTTTCCTTGCCTGCTGTCAAGCAGGCAAGGTAAGAGATTAAGGGCCATATGTAGGTAGCCTAACATTTACCGATTAATAAATACCGAATTTTACCGATTCGGTATTTATGAATCGGTAAATGATATGTAGGTAATCTATCGGTAATATTTACCGATTCGGAATGGGTCGGTAATTTAGAATCGGTATTTACCGATTCGGTAATGATGCATACCTTGCCATTGATTCCTATGGGCCAGGAGGCCCATAGGAATCAATGGGAAGTCAGTTACCATTACCGAATCGGTAAATACCAAATCGGTAATGGGGGGAGCACAATCAAGGGTGACAGGGTGTCACAGTGACACCCTGTTGCACCCCTGATTCCTGCATGTGTGCACATGTGGCGCACATACATGCCCTAAGGGCATGTATGTCTGCCACATGGCACTGTTAGTCCAGCAAAATATTGCTTTTTGCAATGTATTCGGTATTTAGCACCAACATATATTTGGTGCTAAATACCGAATTATTTTCCCTACACATCACTCATTTGAGTGTCACCTACATATCATTTCAGGATTCGGTATTTACCGAATCGGTAAAATTACCGATTCGCTAATTTTACCGATTCGGTAAATTACCGACTCCTGAAATGTGCCCCCTACATAGCAAAAGCCTAAATACCGGTCGGTGACGGGATATTTACCAAAAATCGGCCGTTACCGACCGGTATTAGGCTTCCTACATATGGCCCTAAATGATTTCTCTCATAGACAGTGTGCTGCATGTTTAACAGCTCCCTGTGTGTGAGAGCACCTCTGTCACTGGCAGGAGTTGAGGAGCTGGCTGGGACCACAGGGGCCTGTGGGCTCCCCACGTCTGGGGGGAAAAGAGGAGAAAGAGGCAAAATAAAGGAGAGAAATTAGCAGAAAGAGGCTGAATACAGGTCATGAATGAGTAGAAAGAGGCAAAATAAAGTGCCACCATGAGCAGAAAGAGGCAAAATAAAGGTGAGAAACAAGCAGAAAGAGGCAGAATAAAGGTCAGAGGAGAGCAGCAAGAGGCACAATAAACGTGAGTAATGAGCAGAAATAGGCAAAATAAAGGTCAGCAACAAGAAGAAAGTGGCAAAACAAAGGTCTGATCAAGATCTGATAAAGTGAGACACAAGCAGTAGGAGGCAAAATAAAATAAAATAAAAGAAGGTGAGCAGAAAGAGGCAAAATAAAGGTCAGCAACAAGCAGGAAAGGGCAAAATAGAGATCAGAAATGAGCAGACAGAGGTAAAATAAAGGTGAGAAACAAGCAGAAATCGGCAAAAAAATGGTCAGCAACAAGCATAAAGTGGCAAAACAAAGGTCAGCTCAAGGTCTGATGAAGGTAAGAAACTAGCAGTAGGAGGCAAAATAAAGGTAAAAAATGAGCAGAAACAGGCAACATAAAATACAATTAAGGTGAGCAATGAGCAAAAAGAGGCAGAATAAAGGTTGGAAGTGAGCAGAAGAAAGCAAGCTCACATACCCATTCACAGACTTACTGAGACACTTATGTTCTCACTCACACAGTCACTGCCAAACGTTAGTGGTAACATTTTGGAAATAAATTTAAAGAAACCTTAGAAATTCACTTAAAAAACTAAAGATTACAGTGACATTATAGTTAGCAAAAAACATTTTAAAAACCATAGACGTTCACTAAAAAAAGCAAAGGTTGCAGATACATTATAGTTAGGAAATAGAATTTTTAAAAACCTTAGGAACTCACTGAAAAAACTGAGGTTACTGGGACGTTATAGTTTGGGTCAGATTTCAAATCCATTGAAATTCAACAGATATAGTTACCTAAGCAAACTGCAACTTACTCCCCCCCTCAATGCACTGCTTATGACCTTATATATTACATCACTCATGACATGGTCAGTGATGTCAATCATGAAATAATTTAAATTATGACACTGCAAATGACATCACTGATCAGAAGCACTGACTCACCCACTCATACCACTATACAACCTCTCATACACTCACTCATACTCCCACACAACTACGTACATACTCATTCCCAGACCCATACAAGTACTCACACAACCACTCAACTATCCATGGAGCTACTCCTACAACCAGTCACTTACCCATACAGCCACACACACACAGCCACATACACACACATACAGCTACTCAAACACTCACTGATTCACCTATAAAGCTACACAGACAGTCACTCACTCATTCACCCTCTTAACACAGCCACTCACTCACCTATACAAGCACTCACACACCCCCCTTACACACCCATTAGTTATCTGATAGTGGGGATTAAAGCAGTGTATTTGCCGCTATTTGTTTTGATCTGCCTGCCATGTAACATGCCTAACTTGTCTAGCTGACGTAAAGGTCTTGCATTTGACTGAATCATTTCTCTTTTATGTAATGATTACTAGCAAGATGTCATCATACCACTTAATTTGACTGATTCATTCTGAACGTGTAGAGTGCCTCAAGGTTTGTCTCTCAGTCTCTTATTCATCAATATACATATGTCACACCTTTAGCATTACTGATTATGAAGTTTGGCCCTCAATACTTTTGATATGCGATTATATGCATTATTTTGCTCATGTATCTACACAAGACTTTTGCTGCTTTTTGTTTTGAAAACTTTTCTGAATAATATATATATAAATGGATGCACAAAATCAGCCATAAAGTCACTGGTAGTAAGACACAGTTCCTATACTTCAGGAGAAACATACTGCTAGCCTGCCTATTGGTCTGACGTTTTAGTAAAAACACATCCCTTTCATGTGAAGTGAAGAGGTTAGGAGTCCAAATAGAGTATGAACTCAACTAAGGATGAACAATATAAACCCATGCTTTCGTCTTGATTGGCAAAAAAATAATAAATAGTTTTCTGCCTTTTCCCTGTGGTGATTACGTTTGAATGAACTGTGATACCCAGATGACCTTGTTATGGAATTCAGTTACAAGCAAGCTGTCGCACTTGTAGATCATTTGACTTTCACAAAAACACCATAAGACATGGCTTTTGAGAAGTATAATTTTGCATGTTTTTTCATATGATATTTATTTCTGATTAGGAAGCCCTAGTTAATGGCAGAGCGATTCATAATATGAATAAATAAATACATTTATCTGCATGCCAAATGCATGTCAACTATATAAATGTCAAATGCAGGCCAGATAAATGGAAGTTGAGTGAGTCTCTTCACCCTAACATTGCTTCAGTTCAATTAAATTACTTCTGTGTTGAACTCCTATAATATGATTCCCAATGAAAACAAATTAAATTAAAATGAACTAATTTAATGAGAGCAGAGGAATGACACTTAGGGCCTGATTTAGATCTTGGGTGCTCCATCACAATGGTGATGGATATCCTGTCCGCTGAAATATAAATCCAATAGGATATAATGGGATTAATATTTTGGTGAACAGGATATCCGACACTGTTGTGTCAGACAACCTGTCTGCCAAAATCTAAAACAGGCCTTTTATTTGCAAATAGACAGTACAGACCTCTGTCAAGATGAGAGCAATCTGTCACCCATTAGATCTCAAGGGTTGATTTGGCTGGTTGATCAGACTAGGTGCTTGTTCTCTATCTCTCTCACCTCTTCTGTGCATCCTTCATGAAAGTGCTGTATCCTCCGTTGCAGAGGACTACTCTTCCCATGTAGAAGAAGCAGGTTTCCAGGCTGTCTCATGGGTATACAAGTAACTGCACTCCCATCCTAGGACATCCAAACTGTAAGGGTCTTTGTGATTTAAAGTAAAGTTATAGGCTTGTAGGAAGATAGGGGGGAGGGAATAGGAAGTAGGGCAACATAGATTGTGCTGAGCAAATGGGTTTGAAATATCAATTGTTATTGCCTCATTGGTGTACCTGTGCAACTATCTGTAAAATATTTGCTAAAAACTATACAAAGGTTCTACTCTAGTCAACAGCTTTAGTATTAAGCTTGTTGTTATTGTTGTCTTTTTTGGTCACGCTATGTAAATTCTTATGTGCCTGTTTGGAATTCAGTATACACATATCGGTAATAAATGTAATGACAAACATCCTATTAAATAATTTGGTAAGGAATCAGGTACAACAGTATATTTCAAATGTAACTGCACCATAGGTTATTGAAACCCCAATAGTGCCACTGGCCATGCAGATGATAATACGTTGCCTTCCAGTTTGGTAACTGCACATCACTAACATCACTGCTACATGCAAGGGACCTTAGCATTGGGAACTGTATCTGCCAAAGACTTGCCAAGCCAGGAACTCCTGAAGCTACCCTGAGCTATTGTCATTTGTCAGACTTATTGCAATCAGCCTCCCATTACCTTCTGTGTGTTTCACGTACTGCCCAAAATGGCAAGGGAATGCCAAGATGTGGGTCCCATGAACGCTGTGTCACTGAATTGAAGCTGTACTTGGCCGAGGAACCCATAACTAGGGTGAAACCGATCCTGGGTTGCTTGTGTTCCCATTTATAGAGGACCTAGTTTTGAAGTTCTGGTTGGCCTGTTCCTATAAGGAGATGGGTCAAGACTGATTTGCATATGGCTGGTTCCAAATTGAGGTTGCATGGTGAGCAGATGGGTTGGAATGCTACCCTGAGCAATTGCCAGTGGTCAGACTTATTGCATGCAGCCTTCTATCACCGTAACTGTGTTTCATGTACCCCCCTTAGTGGCATTGGAATGCTCAGACATGGGTCCTGTGCTCAGTGTGCCACTGGAACCAAGCTGTATTTGGCTAGATAAGCCAAGAACAAGGGTCCAAGGTTGCTTGTGTTCCAGTCAATGGAGGATCTGGCTGGGCAGTTCAGACTACACTGTTCCCATGAGGAGCAGGGCGTAGACTGATTTGCATCTGGCTAGATCCAAACTGAGGTGGCATGGTGAGCAAAAGCACAATGGTTTGGAGTTCTACCCCGAGCTATTGCCAGAGGTCAGACTTACTGCAAGTAGCCTCCCATCACCTTTTGTGTGTTTTAAAAGGTTTACTTTGCCAGGTCCAAATGGCAGCTTAAAACTGCAAAACCATGCTGTAATGTCAGGCCTGAGACATGTTTAAAGGCTACTTTAGTAAGTGGCACAATCAGTGCTGTAAGGCCATTAGTAGTATTTAATTTACAGGCCCTGGCTACAGGAAGTACCACTTAACTAGGGGCTTACAAGGAACTAAACATGCCAGTTGTGTTTAAGCCGCTTTCACCATGTTTAATGAAGAGATCACAAGTACTTTAGGACTGGCAAAAAAGTCTGGGGTGAAAATCAGCCAAAGGCCAAACATTCACCTTAACTCATCTTTGTTGCCTGCATCAACAATGCATGAATCTCCAATTTCAACATCATCATTACAAGGTAACACCAGCACTGTAACCACACCTGAGCCATTATAAACAACTATCTTTGTTCCTCTATAAATGTGGAGTTTCACAACAGCTCTGGGGCACGTGATTCCCTTGCCTGTTGATTGTGTGCAGGTAGCCCCCATTGAGGAAACTTCCACTAATCCAGCGGGAAGTTTTGTCACAAGAAAAATGGAGCCAACCCCATATTGCTTCTCAGCCATTATCCCTACTTCTCATCCCAACTTCTTATCCATCATCTCTACTTCTCATCCATCATCTTTACTTCTCATCCCTACTACTCATCCATCATTCATACTTCTCATCCCTACTACTCATCCATCACCCCTACTACTCGTCCCTACTTCTTATTCCCCATCCCTACATCTATGAGAAGTAGGGATGATGGGTGATTAGTGGATATAAGAAGTAGGGATGATGGATGTGAAGTAGGAACGAGAAGGAGGGATGATGGATGAGGGGTAGGGATAAGATGTAGGGAAGTTGGGAAGTAGGGATGAGCGGTAGGTATCAGAGGTAGGGATGATGGATGTGAAATAGGGAGAAGGACAGCTGAGAAGTAGGGATGAGAAAAAGAAATGATGGACGAGATGAAGGAATGAGAAGCAGTAAAGTTGGATGAGGAGTAGAGATGGGAAGTAGAGATGAGAAGTAGAGATGAGAAGTAGGGATGAGATGTAGGGATGATAGATTAGAAGTAGGGATGAGAAGTACGGATAATGGACAATGGATGAAAAGTAGGGGCTGTATTTGGGAACTAAGGATGATTTAATATTCCTTTACTCTGTTTTAGGTTCTTTAATTTTGTGTTTTCTGTTTCGCTTCCTTGAATTTGCTTTGTTGGAGCACAGGACTCTGTAAGGACTCCAGGCTACACTTCAGTTCTCTTCCTGAACCTGTCCAAAAGTTATCAGGTTACCTTTAAAAATTGTGCCTTGACCTAGGTTTGTGTGCATGGAGATCGCCAATGACACATCAGACTGCCACCATCTCTCTTCGAAAAAACATATACCAGAGCCTGTGCTTTAGCAATGCTTGCCCTTGGGCTACCTTGCTGTAAAAGGAAAATGTTGTGGGACTCTCCAGATCCAAATCATTGCTAGCTTAAATGCATAAAATACTTGTCAATTGTTTGTCTGTGAAAAAAATAGTATCATATAATCATGGTGTTTAAAAATGCAAAAGCTTCCACACATCTCTTCCTGATAAATGTTCTTTCCCTGAGTCAGCCGCCTATCGCTAATTCTGTCATTTTATCAATGGCAAAATGAGCAACGCTGTTTCCAAAGCCACGTTTGACTGCATGCTTGCATAGCACTATGCATTTCTGCTTATGCAACTCTTTTAGGATACAAAGTGGGATGACCTTTCATTCATCGCAGTATCTAACCTCCTGAATGATCTAATATTGACAGGGTCCTATTCTTAGTAGCGAAGGTTCCGTCTGTTCTTCCAATGTGTACACAACATAATCATGCTACATATTAGGCGTTAATTATGTCACAGCTGAGACAGCTTCAGTTTCCTAATCAATAAATCAGTAATTGCGCCGCATGTCTAAAAAAGACACATTCAGAAGACCACTAATGAAGTCATATGGTTCAGTTCCCTTCTCTCGTCATGAATTACTAGGGCGGATAAATTGAGCACGACATGCTCATTTTGTGTAACCTATAAATTGGGGTAGTGATTGGACAAATACATGCCACTTCCGAGCGATTTAAATGTAAACATTATGGTATATGAGAGCATTAACTAATGAGAAATGAACAATACACAAGTGTTTACACATTTCTGGGCAGATTTACAAGGACTGGCGCATCCCTGCATATCAGCAGGGATGCGCCTGGTAAGATGCGTCACGCAAGTTTACCCTTGCGCCACCACAGATGCGCCACATTTACAATGCGGCGCATCGTGGCGCAAGGATAAACAGATGCGTGACGCATCTGATGGCTTAAGGGCGGCGCATTGCTGGAGTCGTGCTGCAAGCGCGACGCAACTCTAGCAATACTCAGGGGCTGGCCATACCTAACATGCTACGTCACGCCTTACGCCTGCTCCAGGCAGGCGCAGGGTTTTGACGCAGCAGCGTCGGAAAAGTGACTCAGTGAAATCTTGTAGATTTCACTGCGTCACTTTTCTGAGGCTTTTTCTGATGGAACGCCCACCCTGCATGCATTAAACCTGCCGCAGGTTTAATGTAGCGCAGGGCTTTACAACGTGACGCATCTCCGTAGATGCATCATGTTGTAAATAAGGCGCAACATGGCGCATGGTTTACGCCGCCGCTGCGTCACAGAAATGACGCAACGGCGGCATAAATGTGTCGCAAGGGGCTTGTAAATCTGCCCCTACAAGTTCAAACTCTCAGTAGAACTTTTGCATGAATCATCATCCCTTTATCACTGACTTCTATTGCATATAACAAGCTTTCCAGGTCATTTGATCCATTTCCATTCTGCATATCCAAAACTGTCTGCTATTACATGCCCACGTTTCTGAAACACTCAATCCTTGACAGCCCAGTGTGCTTTCAATGCTGCCTTTTGTACCTGACTCTTCTCCAGGCCCTCCAATTGTCCCAGACTTCTGCTGCTGAACTGCTGGGAGTCACCAGCATCCCTTTTGGCCACCACTGCAAAGTTCTCTGCACTGGAAATCGAAGTCACTTTCCAATCGTCAACATAGATTTATTGGCTACAGCCTGGAGAGATGTGATCGTCCCTAGCCAACTAAGCTCCAACTGATATAAGTGGGATCTCAGTCTCCCCAAAACACAAAAGAATACATAACAGGTTCTAATTCCCACAACCATAAAGAACCACATTACTATACATGTCATCCCTATGTAGCCCCCCAAAAAATAAACAATAAACAATAATAGAATAAAAAAATACAGAAAATATAACAAGGAAATGCTATACCCTCACCACCTAAACGAAACTAAAGAGAAGAAGAGCCTGAACACTAAAAGAAACAAAATAAAAAGCAAAAGATAAACATAAAGGCTATAACATTATTGAATCAATTCTCCTGTACATAGTACTATAACATGGTACATAGCATCATACTTTCAAAAGGTCAGTGACCCTGTATGTAGTCTTTTAAATAGACAGGTGGGCAGTGAGAACTTTGGGCACGTGCTTCACCTTCTGCCACCTGTGAAACATCATTGGTCACCTCACCACCTTTTACATCACCTGGACTACGGTCACTACACCTCACCAAACCATAATCAAAGTTTTCGATTACCTCTACTTCATCCATTAACAATCAGCTATTAATACCCCCACAGTTGTCCTCTCCCTTGTCCAAGTCATTCTCTCCTCTTTGATACAAAGCCACCTTGCAACAATTGCATTTATTACCATTAACTAGTTGAATGTATCCTTCGCGCACCTCCTCCACTTTAAATGGGCCCCAACATTTTTATTATCCCCACTCACTCTACTGTGTTTCAATCTCACCCAATCCCCTGCTTGAATGTTCCCTCCTGCCACACCACACATCCTGTCACTCTTCATCTGGCTATCACAATTCACCAACCATGCAGAGGGCAACTTGGTACATGGCTTTCTTCCCCTCACATTTTTGAAAGGTGAAACCTTGGTTGCCGCATTTTCCATACTGTGATGGGCCCAGACCATCCTATTCACTGTACTCTCTACATTTCCAGCCTGAACTGCCATGAAACATGGTCCCTTAAGCAAACGATTGGACCTCTTCATCAGACCAGTGGCTTGGGGGTTGTAAAGTCTCAAGTGGTGTTGTTTTAAGCCACACTTCTCTAAATATGACCTCATCACAAATGATGTGAGTTGTTTCCCATTGTCAGGGATTAGAAAAAGGGTGAAAACTGTCTTAAAAAAATACTTTTTCCAAAATATCAGTAGTGCACTTGGTAGTCACCTCCTTCAAGAATTTGACAATCAACCATCTAAAATGTACATCCACCATGACCAATGGATTCTTGGCTTTATTCTGCACTCCTTGTAAAGATCCTATAAAATCCATAAATACTGTACTCCATGGCTTACCTGGATCAACAATATATCCCAACTCAGCTTGCACTCCAATTTTGAGTCTCTTTAGACTCTCTTTGCAAATATTAAAATCCTCCAACCATGATGTGATCTAGTCATCCAACCCTGCCCACCAAAAGTTATCCGTTGATCTTTTTTTATTAATGTTTACCCTAGAGGCCCTTGATGTTCTAACTTGAAAATTCTCTTCTTTCAAACCCTCTGATGGTACAAACCTATCATTCCTCATAACAACCTATTCACTGCACATAGTAAACTCATCCAATATCTTCACAAAAGGTCTCATGTCCACCCTGTACCACACATTTGTTTCACAGCTTTCAAAACTTGGTAAGACTTCATACATTTGAGAAATTCTTTCAGCGTGAATGCTCCACATGCACATTTTTCCACATTGAGCAACCATGCCACTGCCCTCTCCTCCTCTCTTGCCAAAACAGCCTCCTTGTCAACTTCCAGAGACATGCAAAAGAGGCAATCTGCTTGTGCATTTTGCCACCCAGGAATGTGCTCAATCTCACACATATATTCCTGTAGCCTGAAAGCTAACCTCACAAACGTGGCAGACTCTTTCCCTACACCAGTAGGAGTGAGAACATTGATCAAAGGTGTGTGATCTGTGTCCAAACCCCATAAGAATGTCCTGAAGTAATCTACACTCCAAGCTGCAGCCAGATCCTCTCACTCTATAGCTGAGTAGTTGTGTTCACTCTCAGTCAAAGAGCATGATGCAAATGCCACAGTGTACCTCACCCCTTCATGTGACTGGGACTAGCATCCACACTCAAAATGGTTTTTAGATGAGTATCAAGAGCTTTCAAAATTCCCACCAAACACATATCCTTCCTTATCTTATCAAAAGCAACTTGTTGTCCCTTTCCCCACACAAATGTGCACCTTTTCCTCAATAAATGCCTCAACTCCTCAGTTTATTCTGAACAATTGTTCACAAACTTTGTGTAATACTCAATTAGTCCCATAAAGAAATGCAGCTGATTCTTGTCTTTGGGTGTGGGTGATGATCTAATGGCTCTGAGCAAATCCTCTTTGGGTTTGACACCATCACCCAATATATAGTGGGCCAGGTGTTCTATCTATTTGACCAAGAACTGGCACTTTTCTCTCCTGAGGGTTAAACCAGCTGCATTCAGTCTACCCAACACCAAACTCAATGCAGCATTGTGCTCTTGTACAATCTTTCAAACACTAGAATGTCATCTTGGAAGATGTGACATTTTCGAGATGCTTGAATACCTCCAACATCATACATTGAAAGACGCTTGCAGCAGATGATGGCCGAAAGGCTGCCTCGTAAACCTAAAGTTATCCTTCATCATAATAAATGTTGTCAAGTTCTTTGAATCCTCATGCAGGCAAGCCTTGTGGTAAGCACTCTTGGGATCGAGTTTGGAAAAAAACTTTGACCATTGAGTAGCAAAAGAAGTTCATTAATATTTGGAAAGGGAAATGTATCTGTGACAATGTTCTGATTGAGACTGCTCAGATCCATACAGAATCTCAGCCTTTCATCACTTTTCTACCACTGGCAAAATCCAGCTGGTAGCTTCTACCATCTCAAAGATGCCTTATTTTATCATGTCTTCTATGAAACCCTTTACTTTACCCATCCTAATCACAGGCACCCTTCTAACCATGTGTTTCACTGGAACACATCCCTTCAATTGGCCCAATTTGTCCTTAAAAACATCTGCCACCTCACTCAGCACTTCCGCAACTCCAACTTCATCCACAACTGCGACCGGACTAGCAGCATGTTGGTAAATAACAATGCACCCAATTCAATACTGGTGGGCCACCCTCTGCCACATACACTTTTCTTTCTATGTTTCTTATAAGGAATTTGATAGTGGCCTTAAAGCAACCTAACTCATCAATTCTTTCTCCTTGGTATCCCCTTGGATCAATATCCTTAGGTAACAATGGTACTACCGGTCACTCCTTCTCATACATCAACCTTGGGACAATAGTAAAAGAGCCCCGGAGTCTACCATGGGATAAACATTTCTGCCCACAACTTCAAAGGTGGCCTAGGGTCTAATTTTTCTCCCATTACTTTCTATTTCTTGATCTACCACCAATATCAGATCTCTTTGTCTGTCCTCCCAGACCTCTAAAAACTGCAAGAACTTCCACACATCTCTTCCTGATAAATGTTATTTCACAGAGGCAGCAGCATACCTCTACTTCTGTAATTTTATCTACTGCAAAATGAACAATAAGTTTTTCAAAGCCATGCTTCAATGCATGATTTTACAGTACTATGTGTTTGTGCTTATGCAAGTGTTTCGGAAATCAAAGTGGGATGACCTTTTATTAACCTTGCATGTAAAACTCTGTTCTGCTCATGGATTTTGCATATTTTTGGCAACTCCATGTTCCGCATGGAACATGGAGTTGCCGAGAAACTCCGCACTCTGCAACGGAGAGGAGGTTTTTTGTGTTTGCGTGCCCAAAATGTGTTTTTGCGCATGTGGAGCGACTTACCGGGTGCTTGCAATCACCGCTGAGATTCCCCATCTGAGTGCCACACGATTTTCTAGCCAGCCGCATGGTCCCACAAGAGTTTGCGATCACAGCACACAGGGGGGGAACATGGCGGCCGCAAGGTAAACAGCCGCGGACCGTCGGATGAGGAGGGTGTGCGTGCGTGTCGGAAGCTCCTAACCCGCCTCGCCCCCGTCACTCCGTCTTGCTGAATATGTTATACTGACTTTTATTAGCTAACTGAGCCTGAAACAGCGAAACTACAGGTACAAAATGACTAAGATTATCAAATACTCTCTTACCGAGTGCTGGTCTCCGGCGAGGAAGGTAGTTGGAGAGGTGTGGCTCACTGGTTAGAGGCGGCAGACCCATAAGCAGAGAATCAGCCAGAGACCAGGGTTCAATTCCTGACGCGGCAGGGTCGTGGACCAGGGTCAAAACGGACTCGATAATTCTTGCCTTGGTACCTACTCTAACCAGGAACACACTCGGCAACTCTGGGCATTAAGCTTGCCTCATCTCTACAACGGCCCCCCACAGACGCCGGGGATGCCTGGTTTCACCTTGGAGATACCCAGAAAGGGACCATCTCACAGGGATAGCCAGGACGGGTTCCCCAGCGGTCTACAGCGCCGGGACACCCCGTTGCTGGGGCAGCTGTGCGCTTTACAAGTCTACAACATTTACATTTACATTTATTTTGGTGCGGAGAGAGCAGAAGGAGCCCCGGTGTGGATGCGAGTCGCGTCCCTGCTACACCGCGTGAGGAGGACTGCACGCCTGCTGGGGGGAGTGCAGGTGGCGTTAAAACAAGTTGGAAGGCAGTGACACAAGACGATCCCTCGCAAATAGTGAAGGGGAGGGAGATATGGAGTAGTAGTAGCAGTACCAGTGGTGGACAGCTGAAATTGAAGGCATTCTTACAGCAAATACAGTAGAGGCAGATGCCCCATATGGAGAAAGTCGACAATACAGCAGATAAGGTTGGTGACAACGTGGCTGTTTCTAGATACTCTCTCCACACTAGAACCCTGGGCACACAGGAAATATTCTATGGGGTGAGTATACCAGCTATTACCAGACCAAATAAAGCTACAGACAAAATAGTTAGTGCTGCCTGCCCCACAGTAATAAAAGCTAAGAAATTGCCTAAATTACAGGGGAAGACCCCACATGGTAGAGGAAAGAAAATCTCTCCCCCACTGCTTAAAGTTACTCCATCCTTAAAGACTTATTATAAAGTCTTAACTCACGGAATGGCTTTGAGGGGTGCGAGGCTGCTATCGATGTCACTAGTAGTAGCAGAAGAAGTCTAGGAGAACCCCTGACACCGAGTATTGGGCATCAAACCGCTGACGCTAATAGAAGTAATCTGAGTAACACAGAAAGTTGTAGCAATACTGGAAAGGTAAGGCAGAGTGAAGCTGGTCCAGAACAGGGGACCGAGTTAGTTTTTCAGGTTCCCATCCAAAATAAATACATTGTGCTGTGTACGCAGGATACTGGGGGCCTATTAGAAACACAATTGGAACAATCGGAACAAGGGTTTGCCTTAGCTCCAGTAAATCCATCTCAACTGGAGCATATTCCTGCAATGAGACAACATTTAGATAACCCAGAGATACCACTGGCGTCAATACTCATGAGTCTCCGAGATGAATTAAAAACTTGATTTGAGAAATCAGAGGCCAATCAGGCAGATATTCAGACTTCTTGCTCGGCTCTAGCACAAAAATTAGACGATGTGGTCACTCGGACTGGGCAATTGGAAGTGGAAGTTAATTTGATGCGTAATGACATAACTAAAAGCTCAAAAGGTGTAGAGACATTGTCTATAGAGAATGCCGTCCTCAGGGAGGAGATGGAACGATTTGAGAACCATGCACGTAGAAATAACTTGCAAATTATACATGTGTCGGAAGCAGCAGAAGGGTCCAATATCAAAGCCTTCCTGATAAAATTACTAAAGGAGACAGCCTTAGAAAAAAAGACCAGATATAGATCTTGAATTGGAGATCCAGCGGGTCCATAGGGATTCGTTTAAAAGAAATATGCAACGGCAAAAACCAAGGAAGATATTGGTAAATTTCCTATCTTACTCTGTTAAAGAGACTATTCTGTTGGCCGCCTTAAGAAATGGACCATATATATTTCAGGAATTGTCATTTAATATTAGGTCAGATGTCTGCCATGCCACGGACCAAAAGCAGTGGGAGTTAGGGAAAAGAATGGGAGAATTGAACGCTTTAGGCGCAAAGGCGCAGCTAAAATTTCCCGCCATGCTTCGTGTGATGTAGCATAACCGAATGCGAAACATAAGATCAGTTGAAGGGGCAGACTGCCTAATAGAGGCAATAAAGAAGGGGGAGAAAGTTTAAATACAAAGATGCCTATTGACTATCTGAAGTACTAATGGAGCAAATCATGGCTTGGATAGCGTTTTGGATCACCTTCCCAAAAGGAATATAATCTCTTGCGAGATTATAGCAATTAAATGGATATCGAAAATAGACATGAAACACTAAAATATACACGGGGCGTGGCTAGCTGCCTAAGATGGCGGTCAGGTCTTGGTAGAGCTCCGGACCCTTGGGGGGACTTACTTCTCCTTCACCGCCTTCCTCGGTCTGCTGGTGATCGAGGACACTGGTGCCTGTGTGCTGTGGTCCCCGGTGTGGACTTGTGCCTTTGCGGACTCCTGGAGCTGTGTTCCTGCGGGGCACTGGGGAGGGGCCTGCCTGCCGCTGGGATGGAGCGGAAGCCGCAGACTTGCGTGGGACGTGGGCAGCCTGGCTCGCCATGAGTCTACCTCCTTGGCGGGCCTGGCGTCAACTGGTGAGACCCGCCGTTGGATCTGCTGCCCAGCCTGCTCCGTGGTGCTGAGTGCTGAGGGCAGCAATGGCTGCGTGTAGACCCTGGTGTGTGGTGGACGGGCCGGCAGGCCACACAGTGGTGCCCAAGAGTTGCCGGCCGTGGGCCGTATGATGTTGGACTCACTCCTGGTGGGGCTCAGATGCGGTGAGGACGCCCTGGGGGTGCCGGACTGGATTAGGTGCGGTGAGTCATTGTGCCCACGCTGTGGGCTTCCTTTGCCCTCCGGTCCAGCATTGCTAATACCCCCGCCCCTCCCCCCATGCTCTGGGGCGCGGTGAGGCACTGGAGCCTTGGAGCAGGAACGTCTGCAGCTGAGGTGGCACTGGGATCTATAGACACTCTTGTCCCCTGGCTGCCTTGGACCCTCCCGCCGGAGTCTACATCACTACACTGGGGCCTGAATAGCTGACCCCTTCTTTCCCCGCATTGCCTTATGGCGGGCTGGGCCCTGCACTATCGATGGCGCGGCGCCTCAAGGCTGCCTAAAGTGACCAGGCTGCACTGCCCTATACGCCACCAATCTCTACACCTGCATAAGGGGAAGCGGCCGCTTGAGGTCGGTCAGCCTAATATATCTGCTTTCTCCCCCATGGCTGGGATTAGACAGTAGAGGATCAGCACACCCCCTACAGTTGGCACTGGCCTATCCTGATTTTCTATGCGCAGTGAAATCCCTTGCATGCCACCCCTATTGTGGGATCTCCTCTGTTATCTGGTACCCCACTGGACGAGCGGACCTGACGGTGAAATACGGGCACGTCCCTTGAGGTGACACCTGCGCGAGCTCCGGGGGCGGTTACCACTGCGAGTGTCCTAACCACATACAGATACTTCATTATTGAGGTCCTACTGCGGGACCGGGGTGCTGCGGCAGGCGGTAGGCCCTCCTCTCCCATCTATCGTCCTGTCCGCCTGCCCTAAGTGATCAGAGCCTTCTACGGTGCATAGAGGTTGACATACAGAATGGGCAGAGTTAGAGGAAAAATGACGGATGGACACTAGAAGTCAGGCGCCCCTTCTTCTGTTCCGGGGCTCTCCGGCCGGCCCCCATCGCCAGGGTCTGAGTCTCTTTAGTCTAGCGAGGACACGCCCGATTAGCTGGATTTAATCCTGAAAGAAATCCGTAACTTCAGGGCGGCACTTGAATTGCAGATTGGGTCACATACATCAGGCCTTACCCTACTCAAGGGGGGCAATGGAAAATTGGCAGATTCCGATAAGAAACACAGACACGCCCTTGAAGACATGGACCCCCGAATAACTGCGAATACCTCAACTCTGCACCGGCTATAGCAGCAGGTGACTGGCCTTCTGGATCGGGTGGAGGACGCGGAATGCAGGAACAGACGCAATAACATCCGCATAATTGGTCTTCCGGAGCACAGTGAGGGTACCAAGGCTGCGGAATTCATAGAGGCCTGGTTTAGAGACCATGTTGCATTGGAAGGACTATCTTCTTACTTCTGTGTTGAGCGTGCCCACAGAATACCAACCGGGGCACCTAAACCCGGAGCACCACCTCGCCCCCTAATAGTTAAAATCCTGAACTATAGAGATCGTGACCTACTGCTCCAAAAGGCAAGGGAAAAGGCGCTGATCCAATACGAGAACCATCGCATTTCGCTGTACCCAGACTATTCCGCCATGGTCCAAAGGCAAAGATCGTCATATCAAGCGGTGAAAAAGAGACTCCAGAAAGCGCAACTCAAATATGCCCTCCTATACCCAGTGAGACTGAAAGTCATACACAACAGGAAAACCCATTTCTTTGAAAGCCCAGTGGACGCCGAGGAATGGCTTGAGGTCCTGTGCCTTGGCTCGAGCCAGAGCGGTTGCTCAGACAGCTCTTCACAGGGCTCCGGCAGACTGCAGAGATTGGATCACCAGCGGGCCTAGAAGTCCACTCAGAATCAAGGCGGTACAGGGCCGTCACACGAACAACAGTGACTCGACCAGGAAGAGGCTCTTGCCATGGCTAAGACATTCCGAGAGGACTCCACCAGGATCCTCTCGGACTCTGAGGATAGCACCATACGCTCGGACTCAGAACATAGCATTACTTTGTTCCCTACTATCACACCTCGAGCAGCAGATGCCATACTGGATGACTGAATCTCGGAATGACCATGCAATGTTTCTAGAACAATACATGAACCGTAGTATTTTGAACTCTTGCACAGCCGATGGAGACCCCGGCTTCCAGTGACCATTGTATCCTTTTACATGTATTGAACATTAATTTCAATAGATATGCTTCCATTTATGTGCCTATGTAATATGTGTCGGTCACCTATAGCACTTATACCGTCAGATGACTTTTGTGCCCCAGTGGATTTGTAACTGCTCTACCGAACTGCCGACCGCAGCCTGTACTAGGTCAGTAGGGCGGTAAGGATGTCTTGGACATGCTCATTGATACACCCCCCCTGGGTTCCGTAGAGCCACCAGGGCTCCGACCTTAATACGGACTCGACCATGGTTGGTGGCAGCGACCCCCCTGTGAGCGTATACGCACCGTTATATGTTTTCTGATTGCAGCAAATTGTTGTTGGGCCCAGCTTAGTTTAGGCGCTGAGCGATTTTTTGTTATTGTTAGAGGGGGAGGGCTCCTGGTCGACTCCGGTCTATTGGCTCCATCCACTATGGAGACCTACCCAGCTTGTTAGTGCATGCATAGAACTTCTATGGCCTTAGGGTCTTATAACCTGCTAATGTGGAATGTACGGGGGATGGGGGCGATTCAGAAGAGACACCGTATACACTCCTACTTCCTCAGGCGCAATGCCCACATAGTCTTTTTACAGGAATCCCACCTAACCTAGGCAGAAACACAAAAAACACAAAGAAAATGGCGAGGACAGATATACTCTACTAACTATTCGGCATTTGCTAGGGGTACGCCCATTTGGTTGCGACATGGGGTTCCATTTATCGAATTGGATCACTGAGTCAACGACCTGGGAAGCTTTTTCCTACTGAAGGGCACACTAGATTGCTCATTGGTGATTCTGGGCAATATCTACGTCCCTAATTTTGATCAAGACCACTTCCTCCACCGCTTAAGCACAGCACTGGCCGAATGGGATGGTATCCCATGGGTGTTGGGAGGAGATTGGAACGCCGTCCTCGACACAAACATCAATAGATCTCACCCTCCCCTTCATAGTACAAATGTCCGTAGGCTTACTGATATATTCAATAACTGGGTAGATGGTTGGGCGCTTTCTGATTCATGGTGACACCTACACCCTACACATAAAGAGTACTCCTTCTATTCCTCTGTACATAGCCTCCACACCAGGATTGATAGATTCTTCTGCTCCTCTTCCATTGTTACACACGTCTGCTAGGCTACTTATCTGGCTAAAACCTTCTCGGACTACAATCCCCTAGAACTCACACTAACCTGGGACAATGTGCCAACCCCGGTACCCACCTGGACACTACACCCACAATTACTAGAGGATGCTCAATTTAAGACGTCACTTTCCACTACCATAACGAATTACTTAGCAGAAAATTGAAACAAAGCCTCTTTTAATTTATTAGAATGGGATGCATTGAAGGTAGTAGTACGAAGGGAATCAATAGGGCAGATAGTAGGGGCCCGGCAGGAGACGCATCAATGCTTGCTCAGAGTGGAACAACAAATGACCACACTAGAACAGGAGGCAGTAACGGACCCAAATAAAAAGGGAGCACTGCAGAATGCCCGTATTGACCATGCGGATATATTCGAATCCCTACGGATTATTGATCACAGAGCATACATGCAGCGAAAACACTCAGAAGCGGATAGAACCGGTACTTTACTAGCCCACCTAGTGCGAGACAGGCCAGACCTACCGACGATAACCCAAATTCATAAACCAAACGGCAGTATGGCCCACACACAGCAGGAGATTAATCTAGCCTTTTACACTCACCTTAGTACCCTCTATGCGGCACCCGCAATAGTGGAGAGTGCCTCTATCACAGAATATTTACAGGACCTTACCTTCCCAGCAATACCAGATATGATACAAAAAGACATAAACAGACCCATTACACAACAAGAAATTAGAACCGCAATCAAAGGGCTGAATCGTAATAAAGCACCCGGGCTTGATGGATTGCCTATCTAATTCTATCAAGCGTACTCAGACACACTTGTACCCATATAAGAGTCAGTATATCAGTCCACCCTCGAAGCCGGTCATCTACCCCAATCCACCATGCAAGATTTGGTTACCTCGCTACCCAAGCCGGGATGGGACTGCCTTGATATGTCTAATTATAGACCCCTCTCCCTGCTGTCGACAGAATATACAATCCTGAGCAAGGCTCTGGCTAACCGCATTCAACCCTACCTTAATACCCTCATACATAGTGATCAATGCGGGTTCCTGCCAAACCGCAGTACATCCCTTAATACGAGACGGCTGCACTACGTTATGAGGGCTACCCCCCTCGCCTACCAGTCTGTGGGATGCTTGGCACTGGACCTCCGTCAGGCCTTTGATTCCCTCTCCTGGGATTTCATGTTTGTGACACTCCAACGATTAAATGGGTGCACCTATTATACCCTTCCCCCACCGCAAGGGCCTGTACAGGCAGACATATCTCGAGCCAGTATAAAATACATAGGGGTACCAGACAAGGGTGCCCGTTGTCTCCCCTACTATTTGTACGTGCACTAGAGCCCCTGGCAAAACCACTCCGGTGGTCAGCAGACCGGTTTGGGATTCCCATTGATGGCGCGACCCACCTCGTCTCAATTTATGCAGATGACATCCTTCTATATTTACGCGATCTGACGGCCAACAATTCTCCCCTTCCAGATACCTTTACCCAGTTTGAACGGGTCTCGGGCCTAGCTATAAATCCACAAAAATCTTTGGCCTACTTCTTCCAGGAACTACCTTACCCTGATGTCATACGGTTTGGCGCATATGACTTGCCAGTAGCCCCTACTACTTTTAAATATTTAGGCATTCAGGTCTATCATACACAGAGTGATCAACTCGATGGCAACCTAGTGAAGGCCATAACAGCGCTCTGAAACAGTGTGGCTTTTTGGACCTGGCTGCCTCTATCGGTCATGGGGCGTATCGCCATCTCAAAGTGGTTATGCTCCCGCGCCTACTGTATTACTTTGTGAATCTTCCCATCGTGGTCCCACAGTCTATTTTTAACACCCTGAATACTATACTAGTGGAGCTCATCTGGGGGACAGGCCATAGGAGAGTGAGTCTATAGAAACTCCAGTTAGAACCTCGCTGTGGAGGTCTAGGGGTTCCTGATTTCAGAGCCTATTACTACGCCAGCCAGCTCCAATGGTTACCTTATTGGACTGCAGGTAGGAATCTACAGGAAATTGACTACTTGCCCAGGGACTTGGACCGGGGCGCACTACACTCCCTGCTCCTGCCCAAGGCTAAGATCCCCGTGGATAGCCCGCACCCAATGAAGACAGCGTTAATGTGCTGGAAGAAGGCACTGTCATATACTTCTGCAGCAGCCCCATACTCGACGAACATTCCCTTGTTGGGTATTCCCACACCACAGGGCTGACTTATAAGAACCAGGATCCGTGATTGGGTGGAGAATGGTGTGGAGGACGTGGGGGCTTTTTTCAGTGAAGGGGCTCAGCTTGATCATGACTCATTTATACAGTCTACAGGTGCACCCACACATTTATACCTCTTACATTCTGCCATCTCTCATTACATCAGGAACACATGGGCCTCGCAGCGTATCGAACCCTCACAACATACCCTGGTCCACCTCTTATATTACACGGGGAATAGGGGGCACTTATTCAGATGGTTATATACGGGTATTCGGACACACGCTGCAATCACACTCACATCCCTTAGAACGAAATGGTCTGAGGACTCCACTACTGAACTCTCAGATAAAGCCTGGAAGTGCATGCTTGAACACCCCAAAAGAGTGTCTCGTAACGCCAAACTGAAATTCATACAAACAATGGTTCTTCATAGGCCATACCTAACCCCAAATAGGATCCACCGTATGTTCCCTGATGCACACCATAGCTGCCCTCGATGTAAAGGAGACGAGACGGACTTCCTTCACATGCTGTGGTCATGCCCCTGTCTCCAGGACTACTGGAATGGCGTCCGCGGATCCCTGAGCGAGGTCACATACATTCCTGTCTCTGATAATGTTCTGGACTGCCTCATGGGCCTCCGCAGATGCACGAGCACACAGAAGGTACAGCTGAGATTTGTAGACGTGGCCCTCATTCTAGCAGTAGGAGCCCTTACAATGAGATGGAAATCTCCTGGATGCCCAATGCTATCCAGCTGGTACAATGATATGATACAGTGGGGGAAAGCAGAGAGCATAGCCCTTTGGAGGAAAGAAGAGAAAGGGCTACGGAAACAACCTATTTCAATGGATTGGGATATCATGTTACACGACTTCGAACTTCCTGACCTCCTACCCCTACGGGGTACCCCAACACCATAGCCGGTTATACCGCTTAATGGTCACCTGAATGGAGGCTCCTGGACCCCAGTCCCCCCCCATTCTCTCATTTCAGGAAAACATAGGCCCCCAGGAAACACCCGGCTAGACCCCCCTTTAGGTACCTATGGCAAAACCATAAACAGACCAGGAGCTTGGGGTGGGAGGGTTAGGGCGGGGGGATAGTTGCTGGGATTGTTTATTTTAGTTAAATAGGAAATTTATGCTTTATGATATGGATGTTTTTATATCAAAGATGTTTCATTTCTGGAAACTGTTGCATTTCTTCGAAAGCAATTGCAGTACTCTTTCAATGCCTTATACGTACCTCTGTAGAATGGACTCATATATTGTATCCTTTACGGCTGCCTTAAAAGGAAAAAAGACCTTCTGTATTAATTTCTACAATGTTATGAAATCACGGTCCTCAATAAAGTTTGTTAAAAAAAAACACTAAAATATACACATATGGTGATAGCAGAAATAAAATTGTAAATAAAAGCGATGGAGTGGGCAGGGTGGGGGGGAGGGAAGGGGGAGTCTCCTATTTCCACTCCTCTTTGATCTCTATATAGAGCCGCTTGCACATTTACTGAGAGCAGATGAACAAATTATACCCATACTCCCGTCTCATAGTAAAATCGCGCTTTATGCAGACGATCTAATTATATACACTTCTTATCCAACCCCTACATTAATAAGAATGGAACAACTGACACGTGAATATGGGTCTTTTTCAGGGTATGCTATAAATCCATCGAAGACAGGAGTGATGTGTTAGAATATGGAGGGGTGGGGAGGTACAAGATGCAAGGAAATAAGATATCTGGGGATAGACATTATTGAAAAAATAGAGGAGATTCCCGCTCACAATATGAAACGAATTATGAGGGAGGTGGTGAAACAACTAACCAGATGGAAGAAACTGCCGCTCTTCATATATGGGAGCGTGAATTTGGTCAAAATGTCTATCCTGCCAAAGCTAATTTACCTTTTTAATGGAATTCCCCTCACTTTTCCAACAGAAGAAATTTATAAAATCCAGGGGAAAATAACTAGCTTCATCTGGGCATCTAGAGGTGTCCGTATATCATGAAGAAAATTACGCTGTAGTCTTAAAAAGGGGGGACTTGCTTTGCCAGATCTTAAATTGTACTGCATGGCTTTTCAATTTAAAAACATTTGCATGTTGCTTGGGGAGCCTTTGTCCAACACATGGGGGTCTATACTGGGGGAAATGGTTAAGGACTTAAGCCCGAAGGCTTTTTTTGTATAAATTTGGAGCTAAAAAATTCTTTAAAAAAGCCAGGTTGAAAGTATTAAAATCAGCGCTAAAATTATGGCTAACAGTGAGACGACTTTTAAAGATTGGTTACTTTTCAGTTTTTGCCCTCATTTGGGAATCCCCAGGAACATCGGACTGTTTAGAAGATGCATTGAGTTTACCATTAAAACAAGCTGGAATAAATTGCTGGGGGGATCTCTTGTCTGTAGAAGTCTTGACCCCATGGGATGTTCTGAATAATAGGTCAGGGAATAAACTATCTAAGTTTAAATATTTTCAGCTCATTTCATGGTCTTCAACTATTACAGAGGAGCTAGGGGGAAATTGGGACTTTGAAGTTGCGGTACAGGATACAAATCCAGGTGTCAAAGAGGTGGCGAAATGGTATGGTCAATTCCTGGAGGCTGAAGAAGATGGAATGAAAGTATTATCAGACATTTGGGTAAGCACTTTGCAAGAAGACTGTGTACAATCTTTGTGGTCTGAATCTCTAAAACATTTATATGCTTTTGTTTCACCTGCCAACTTCAAACGTCATAATTTTTTTGTTATTCATAGGATCTATTGGACTCCTGAGAGATTAGCCAAGTTTATATCACAACCTGTTCCCAGTTGTAAGAGGTGTAAGCTTTTAAGAGACAGCGATGTTCATTTTATTTTACCTGACCAGGAATCCAAGGTTTCTGGAAGAACGTGGAAAACACTTTGAGGGCCATCTTCATTAAGAACATTGTCTTGACAGAAACGCTGGTGTTATTAGGGCTAAACAATGCATCCCGACAGATATTAAATAACACGCAGAGGGGGTTATTATTTTATTTGCTCCTTTTGGCGAGAAGAGAGGTCTGTAAAAAATGGTTAGACTTGGAGCCTGGTTAAATTGGATAAAATGGACATGCGAATTAGACACTAAAAGCAACTCTAGTCCCCCAAATGAGTTGTGGAAGGACTATCTGCCATGGTCAAAATAGGCAGCTCCAAATTAGGTTGGGCTGGCAATAATTTTGGAAACAAGGTCCAATGATTGCATCACGCCTTGGGCTCAGTGGAGGCTTGACTCAGTTTCTGTTCCCCTCCTCCAAGATGCGGGCTAGGGTGGCCCGGAGTCTTACTCTACATGGACCATGGACGGACCGAGGGTGCAAAGACAAGGTTCAGAATAAAAAAAAATTTAAAAAAGAGTTTGCGATCACAAACACGTAAATCAGGCACGCCATCGGACTTCAGGGGGAAGATTTGTGAAGAACGTTATCCTGAACACGCAGAATCTGCAATCTGGAGAAGGGTCTCTCCCGAGCAGCATCAAAACCTTCTGAAAATTATGATTTGGATTTAAAAACACTTCAGATTGACATTTTTGTGTAAGGATTCCTCTTTCTTTTTTTACTTTTTAAAACCTTTTTTGAAGTGGAAGATAGTGCCCCAGATTCTCCAACTTCCGGTTCCTGCCCAGCAGGCTGCTCCCAGTACTTTGTCCATCTCCTGTTCACTTTTCATTTGGATTTGGAGCTGGAAGGATCACTCTTTGTGTCTTGTGAATCATACATCATTGGATTTGAGGACTTTTGAATTTGAGATTTCACAAGTAAGTTGGAAAATTGATGTTGTTTGTTTGATTGGAGCCATGCACCTCGATTTTTTTGTACTTTTCATCGTATTTAAAAAAAATGTATTGTGGTGGGTAGCCTGCAAATGCAAATTCGAATCAGTGGATATCCCAAATTGTGAACCCGCCCTGTTTAAATTAGCAGTAAACCCCAAATTAACTTTTTCTGGCCTATTAGTTTATCGCCCTCCAGGCCCCCCTACTTCTTGGGCCACATCCCTGCCTGGCCATCTAACCCCTTTACTTGTGAGTTCCAATACTTTTTCACTGCTTGGCGATCTAAATTTTCATCTGGATGATCTCTCAAACTCTAAATGTAGTAACTTCATCTCGGAACTTTCTGCTATGAATATTAATTTATGAAAATCGGGTCCTACACATAAAGCAGGCCACCTTCTTGACCCCATCTTTTCCAGCCTTCCTTGCATTCATTGCACCCCAGCAATGCCCATCCACTGGTCTGACCATTTTTATCTAAGTTTAACGTTACTCTTTCTCTCACCTCAACTTCTTCGTTCCCTTCCCTTAAGATTAGGGGTGGGCGAAATTTGCGAAATTCACTTTCGCAAATTATCGCGAAAATGTAAAAAATCTCCGCAAACACGCGGAAATATCGCGAAGATGCGGAAGTTTTTTTCCCGCCCGTTCGCTGTATTTTCTGCGTGGTCGCAGCTCGCCAACTTACCCATGCGGTTGCTGCGGGCGCGGCAATCTTGTTTTCACTTGTCTCGCGGTGCATGATCGCGAGAAGAAAGACATGATCGGGCGACGAATGACGTTACTGCGGGCGCGAACTGTCGCGAGACAGTGCAAATGGCTACCAACAATCCAAAATCTCGTGGAGAACGCGACCGGATCGGAAAAACTTGTCGGCGAACGTGGGGATTCAGGTAAGGCGATCGCGCGCACGCAAGAATGTATTATTTTACAGCGCAAGCAAGCAAACAATTTCCGTTAAAATGCGGATTGCGGAAATTTTTACATTTTCGCGCTCTCTGGGGAACGCGAAAATGTCAAATTATCGCAATTTCCGCGAGCTGAACGGATTTTTAGCCCAGGCCTACTTAAGATACCAATAAGAGACTGGAAAAAACTTGACATAAATGTTCTTAACAATCATCTATGTTCTAACTTACCCACATCTGACTCGAATGTTCATATACTCTCAAAAAATGTACATAGCTGGCTCTCAAGTTCCATAGATCCCTGTCTTCCCCCGACAAAGAAAAAACGTATAAACCATCGTCCCCCGGCCCCATGGTTCAACGATACTCTAAAAATTGAAAAATCTAAATGCAAATCACTAGAATGAAAATTGAGGAGAGACTATGCGCATGATCTTAAAGATGCCTATAAAAAAGCGAAAAAAATATACCACAACCTCTGTAACTCTACTCGGGCCAGTTTTGTTTCCAAAACCATCACTGATGCCACTAATTGCTCAAAAACACTTTTCGGCTTAGTTAAAAAGCTTGCTGGCTCCGAGACCCTAGCTAACCCTCTGCCAATAAACAAGCGCCAGTGCGAAGATCTTGCCCACTTTTTTAAGCACAAGATTGAGAAGATTTATCTTGAAATTGCTAACTCACATTTAAGCAGACCCCTGCATGTACAACCCATAACCACTACCCAGATGTTACTTTCCCCTTGCATGACTGATCCATCACATACGGAACTCTCTACTGAGTCTTACACCACTGTCCCCCTTTTAGACTCCTGGCCCCTTCTCAACATGGACTCCCTAACAATTATTTTAGACAAAGTTAAGTCCGGCTCTCCTAATGACCCATTACAGTTGCACCCCTCACATATACACGACATCCTGAATGTCTTAAATTCTTCCCTACATGAGTCTACAGTTTCTTCACAGTGGAAACATGCTTTGGTGAACCCTCTTCTAAAAAATCCCACTGCCGACCCTGCCACTCTCTCAAATTACCGACCGATTTCCCTTTTGCCAGTCTTCTCCAAAATCCTTGAGAGACATATTCATTCTCATTTTTCCCAGTTTGTTGAAACTAACAAAATCCTCCACCCCTCCCAATCCGGGTTTAGAACCAGTTTTTCCACAGAAACTACTTTGCTGGGGGTTAAAGAGAGGCGCGCCATCACCTTGATGGTGGAGAGACCGTCGCAATCATATTATTAGACCTCAGTGCGGCGTTCGACACAATTTCCCATCCCATACTAATCAACACGCTGAGGTCCCTGGGCATTTGCGGCTCAGCCCTGGATTGGATCATCTCCTTTTTGGATGGCCGTACATTTCAGATCTTCTCTGCCACGGATAGTTCCAACACCCACCCATCACTCTATGCGGTACCCCAGGGCTCCATACTCAGCCCGTTGCTTTTTAACTTGTACGTCAGGCCTTAAGCTGACATAGCTGAACAGGCTGGCCTGACTCTTTTTACCTTTGCTGACGATTCTCAGATCATTTTCTCTCTTTCACACACTGACCCCGGCTTAACATCCTGCCTTCAGTTGGGTCTTAGGAGAATTGCAACATGGATGAACCAAAACCACCTGAAACTTTTTTTTTTAAAACATAATTTTATTATTGTACCAAATTTGCACGGTTCTTACAGTGGCGTGACATTACATAATAACTCTGACATATAACTTGCACTGTAAAATAGCATCTTGTCTGCTTCCCACCGCTGTTCCCGGATCCTGCAATTGTCTACCATAGTGCTCGATTCAGCAAATAATATATATCCACAACATTAACATTCCTTCCCCCCTCCCCTTTCTCCATGGGTCTTTACATATCTCCCATCATTATGTTCGGTCTGTATCTATCTGCTTCACTCATCACACACATTGCACATTTCTTATTGCTTTGTACTGGTCTGCCCGTGTCCCGGTCTCATCCACTACCCTGCGTGTTGTCGTTAGTGGTAGGATAATCTACATCTAAGGTTCGCCCCGTTTCCAGCATAGCATCCCATTCCATCGCAATAGGAGTCCTCCTTAACCCTCTCGCTTCCTCCCGTCTCAGTGCTGCACTCTCAGCACTCCCCCATCTCACCATCTCAGTATGCCATGCATAGATTGTAGGCGGCGTTTTTGATTTCCATCTCTTGGTGATTTCTCGCACTGCCAATAAAAGTGCTAAGTTCACAAACCTGTTCTGTACTTTATATTTTGAAGTGCCCACCCTTAATCCCAGGATACAGCTCTCAATTGTAGCAGGTACTTCCCTATGTGTAATCTCCACCATATGGCGTCTAATTGAATCCCAGTACCCTCCGAGTCTGTGGCAGGACCATACCATATGTATAAGATCCGCTCCCTCTAAGCGGCATCTAGGGCAATGATGTTCTGTAGTTGGGTACATCTTGTCTAATCTATGCGGTGTAAGATATGCCCTATGTAAGATCATGGTTGGGATGTACTTGAATCTTGCATTCCGTGATACCTTCTTCGGGTGTTCCACTACCCTCTCCCACTCCCTGTCCTCTAAGGCTCTGCCTATGTCACCCTCCCATGCTGTGCGCAACGGCAGCAGATCTATTTGTGTATGGGAGCGCAGGCCTACATACAACCATTTAATGAGGTGTCGGCCTCTCCCCATATAGTAGAGTGTTTTAACCAGATCCTTCGTGGCTGGCTCTTGTCTTTGTGGGGCCCACTGTGTTCTGACGTATTGTAATAGTGCTGCGTGTAAGAGGTATAGATGATCCGGAGCTCCGGTTTCTCGTACGAAATTATCGTGGTCCATTAACATCCCGTCTCTAAAAAAATCTGCCACCGTGCTGACCGCCACATCCAACCAAGGCGTCAGCCTGCGCGTCGTCAAGCATCCATCTTGTAGAGGTACACCAAGCAGGGGTATGTTCCCCGCATATGCAGGGGTCGTTCCTGTGTACTGCAGGGCTGCCCTCCAGCATCGCACCGCCATGTGCAAAAGGGGGGGAGATCCCTCGGGATCCTGCTGTGTGGTAGCAAGAGGGTGTGTAAAGCCCCTCTCTCAATATCCTGCTCAGTCATCCTTATTTCCTGTAGGTTGCACCCTGCTGTCCAGAAGGACAGGCATAAAAATAAGCTCTGAGATCAGGCACTCCCAGGCCTCCACCCGAGGTGCTGCGTTGTAGGTTCTTAAGGCTAATCCTCCGCCTGCCTGTCCCCCATATAAGATCTATTAATAGTGTATTCATCAATTTGAAAGTGGTGCCCGGTAGCATAAGCGGTATATTTGTAAAATAGTAGAGCAGCCTCGGGAGGACCACCATTTTCGCTATTGCCGCCCTGCCTGCGACCGACAATGGCAAAGCAGTCCAAAAGGCAATGCTAGAGCGCAATGCTCTAAGTGCTCTATTCAGGTTGCCCTCTACCATGTCTGCCTGAGACCGGTAAACATGGATACCTAGATACTTGAACGTTTGAGGTGCCACCTTGAACTGTAGCGTACCAAACCAGAAGTCCTGTACCGGCATCTGCTCCTTGAAATAAAATACCGTCTATTTCGTTGGATTGATAGCTAGCCCTGATAACTGCTCAAAGCGCAGAAACATCGCTGCCATCGCGTCCACCGGGGTACGGAGGTTGCGTAAATATAACACAATGTCATCTGCATACGCCGATATCAAATGCGTGGTACGGCCCACTCTGATCCCCATATTCCCTAATTCGGCCCTAATTTTCAATGCCATGGGCTCCAGTGCTAGTATAAAAAGAAGCGGCGACAGCGGGCACCCTTGTCTCGTTCCCCTATGTATCTGGTATTCTGCCGAGATATGCCCTCCCGTTCGTGCTCTAGCCGTAGGGGCGCTATAAAGGAGACGGACCCACCGGACATACTCTTCCGGTATTCCGAATCGTTCCAGGGCCTTAAACATGTAGTCCCACTTAACAGAATCGAACGCTTGCCGCATATCAAGCGAAATACAACCCGCATAATCATAATGCTTCAGAGCTTCCGCAATCAGATGGTGCATTCTCCTTGTATTCAATGATGTGCTTCGCGCAGGCAAAAAACCAGTCTGATCCATATGGATCAGTTTATGCAAATTCGGCAGAAGTCTATTAGCCAGCACTTTACTGAGAATTTTATACTCTGTCGTCAACAATGATAGTGGGCGGTAACTAGCCATGTCAGTGGGGTCTCTGCCTGGTTTCGGGATTGACACCACTAACGCCTGTGCCGTAGTAAGGGGCAAGCTTCCCTTTTCCAGTGCTTCTTTATATAAAATTTCCAATTGGGGTACGAGTGTTTCCGCATAGGTATCATAAAATTCGGCTGGCAGGCCGTCCATCCCCGGGGTTTTATTTCTGGGGAGGCCCTTAATGGCGGCTTTGATTTCTGATTTCGTGATGGGACCTAGCAAACCCTTCTGTGCCTCCCTTGAGAGTCTAGGGCAAGGCGTTGTGTTCCAAAACTCCTCTACGTCTACTTCCAATGTTTCCCCCCTCTCACCGTAGAGTCTCTCGTAATATTGCCTGAAAGCCTCATTTATCTCCCCTTGGGTGGACCAAAACCACCTGAAACTTAACGGTGATAAAACCGAGATCTTAATCCTTGGTAAGTAGAAAGATCTCCGGGGGCCACTACATTGGCCTGCCGAGATGGGTGCCCTCCCGTGGCCTTCCAGCAATGTCCGTAACTTGGGTGTGTATATTGATGATTCTTTGACCATGCATCATCAAGCAGTCAAGGTCACAGCCATGTGCTTTACCATCTTAAAATGGCTTAGGAAGATAATCTGGATGTTGCCAAAAGCCACCCAAAAAACAATGGTACATGCCCTTATCACCACACGGTTGGACTATGGAAATTTCCTTTTTTTAGGCGCAAATAAGGCCGTGACCCGCAGACTACAGCTGGTACAGAAATCTGCAGCTAGACTACTTTGCAGAGTTCCCAGAGCCACCCCTATCTCTGGCTATCTCCGTGACCTACATTGGCTCAGGGTTGAAAACCGCATAAAGTTCAAAGCCCTGAGCTATATGTTCAAGATCAAAAGGGGTTCAGCACCACAATATCTGCAATCTCTCGTCTGCCCATATGTTCCCACTCGTCATCTTCGATCCACAACTCTTGAAAAATTTACGGTGTCCAGGTTCAAACTCGCCAGGATGGTTGGAAGGTCCTTTTCACATCTCAGCCCGACCCTCTGGAATACTCTTCCTCTTGTTATCCGCTAATACACCATTTACACTAGCTTTCGCAGATCCCTGAAGACCTGGTTATTCAACCAGTAATCTCATCTCGCTACCACCATTTTTGCACCCAGTCCGTCCAGGCGCCGGAAAACCCTTTTTGGGTAGCTGTTGCGCCCTACAAATTCAACGATAAATAAATAAAAGTAGGGGCCTAGTTGTTTCTTTGTAAGTAATTTTTCTTCTTTTATAAAGGAAACATGCTGCACAGTTCACTTCATTTTCTCCAACTTTTGAAATCAATTTGCAATATTTATTTAATTCACTAGCCCAGTAGTCCGCCAATAGGCCTTTCAACCAGTAGGCCTAGAGCTACTCATGGGTGCATGAAACAACTGTTTCTGTGGTGACTGTTGAGTTTTAACGTCATTTAGGGCATGGATGGCATTGGATTGAAATGCAATTTTTTGGGGGTATTTCACTTTTGATCATGTGAGTTAAATAAATGCCTTTGTTGGAATTGTGTGGTTGTTATAACTTGCAAACCTTTTTTAACCCTGTGGATTTTCATTTCTGGCATTGTTGCATTAAAGATGTGTTGTTTAGCATGCCTCCTTTTTCTGTCCCGCGTGTGGGTGTGTTTGTAATAGTGGGCCAGCATTTGCCTTGGCTGAGCTTCACCATGTGGCCAGGGGCCATTTTGTAAAGTCTGAGCCCATATAGGCCTGCTTGAGGTAATTGTTTTCCAGGCCTCTTTGCTTGTTGTTGGTGTGATTGACCAAGCGGCCGGTGGCCATTTTGTGTTGGTGATAGTTAGTGTGTTTTTGCCATAGGCCTGCATGTCTTTCCCTTGTTCTTCTTGGCTTATTGCTAAGGGTGGGCGTAGTGGGCGTAGTGGGGCTACGTGAAGCAGCACGTAGTGTGCCCAAATCTACGCACACTACGCGCTTCGCGTAGCCCCACTACGTGCCACCCACCTCCCGCCCGCCCTCCTTTTAAATAATATCAGCAATGTAAAATAAATTAAAGTAAAGAGACTTACCTTAAGCGCGGCGTCTCCGGGGCTCCCTCTTCTTCGTTTATAATTTCTTCTGACAAATGCGCATGCGCGGACGCCCGCGCATGCGCATTTCTCGCAAGAAATGTGCATGCGCGGGTGTCCGCGCTTGCGCATTTGCCAGAAGAAATTAGAAACGAGAAAGAGGGAGCCCCGGAGACGCCACGCTTACGGTAAGTCGCTTTACTTTAATTTATTTTTCATTGCTGATATTATTAAAAGGAGGGCAGGCGGGAAGTGGGTGGCGGGTGGCAGGCAGCTACGCTTCGCCCTCGGCGTGTGCGTAGCGCTGCCCTGCTTCGCCTACTTCGGAAAGTGCGAAGCAGGCAGCGCTACGTACACTACGTGGGCAAAGCGTAGTGCTACGCCCGGGGTTACTTATTGCTTCTTGTTGTGGTAGCCTGGACATGTGGCTGGTGGCATAATCCTGCAACATAATAGGCGTTTGTGTCACCACTGAGACAGCTTTATTTTACTAATCAATAACTCGGTAATTTCACTGCATATCTAAAAATAAACACATTCATAAGACCACGTAGAAAGTCATATGGTTCCCTTCCTTGCTATCCTAATGAATTTCTGGGGCGGATCAATTGAGGGCAACATGTTCTTTTTGTATACCCTATCATTTGAGGTAGTGATTGGAAAAATAAATGCCACTTCCCGGATATTTTAATTTAAACATTATTATATATAAGAGAATTAACTAATGAGAAATGAACATTACACAAGTTTTTCCACATTTCAAGTTCAAACTCTCAGTAGAACATTTGCATGAATCATTATCCCATTATTACTGACTTCCACTGCAATATAACACACTTTCCAAACAAAGTGATTCCTTTCCAGTCTGCATGTCCAAAACTAACTGCTATTACATTGCAATGTTTCGGAATCACTCACTCCTTTACAACCCAGTGTACATGTTTCATGCCCCCTTTTGTACCTGACTCTTCTCCAGGCACTCCAATTATTCCAAACTTCTACTACCCTACTGCTTGGTGTAACATAAATCCCTGTTTGGCCACTACTGAAAAGTCCTTTCTTGCACCTAACTCAGTTGTAGGCCCTCTGTGATTCCTGGGTTGTTAAAGCCTGTAGACATTGACATAACTGTAAACAGTGACCTAACAAAACGTGGGGGGGCATAACCTAAGGGCGAAAAAGAAAGTGCAGGATAAACTCTCTATGCCGGCTGTAGACGACACAAACACAAAGGGAAAGGTAAAACAACAGAAAACACGGATTAAAAACAAAATGAGATTAAGGGGTGAGACACTGATCTTTATGAAAGGAACAGAGGGCATGGATGAGCTTGAAGAGATCATCGATTGAATTAAAACAGTCGGAAACATTCCATGCACAGGTCTAAGAAATGAGCTATGATAGCTGATTCTCACATTTTATCACTTGACACTAGTAATAGTCTCTGTTGCTGCATCATCACAAATTCATGCACACTTAGGTGCCCGTTTACGACTCAGGTGGTGTTAATTACGTCATTATAATTTTAATTACATGATCGTAGCAGTTCGGTTTTTCCACATATGTTTTTTTTCTTGATGGGGAGGAACCAGATTCAGGGGCAGATTTACAAGCCCCCTGCGCCACGACTACGTCACTTTTCGTGACGTACTAGTGGCGCAGGGGGCTCCTCCATATTTACAAGGAGAGGAAAAGCCACCCTGCGTGACTTTTGCTCTCCTTGTAAATATGGCCCCTTCACACGCAGCACTGTGCGTTGAAGGGGCGTTCCATGAGTGTTGCTGTGGGTGTTCCCACGCAACACCCATGGAACAAGACACTTCTCCATATTTACGAGAAATCGTAAATCTAGAGATGCGTGTGAATACTACGCCACCCTAGAGGAGGCGTAGCGAGGTGCAACGAGGATAAATGTTTTCATTTCTCCTTGTTTTTCCTCTTTCAATGCGTGCTGCTATCTACAGCACGCATTGAAAGAGGAAAAAGCCTCTTGTGATTGTTTTTGTGCAGGAAGGTGTCCCTTTCTGCACAAAAACAATCTTCCCACGACGCAGGCATCCTTGTACCATGGTGCAAGGGTGCCTGTACCGGCGCATGGCTGCAGTTTGTGCGCTAGCGCAGGGGAAGCACAGAGATGTGACATATTCTTGTAAATATGTTGCATCTCTGTGCTTTCCAAACTAACGCAGCACGGCGCAGCAAAATGACTTGCTGCACCGTGCTGCGGTACTTTGTTGTAAATCTGCCCCTCAGTTTTTCCATCCTTTAAAATGGACCAGCAAAATCACAAGAGACTTTCAGTGCAGCCAAGTTTCATGCATGTTTTTATTTCGATAGGGGAAGCAGACCATGCTCCCACTACCAGAAAATGTTTTCCCCAGCCCTCCCCTACTCACCTGCGCACTCTGATCACTCCCCAGCTAGGGCTTTAAGTGGGCCTGGTCCTGCCAGTGCTCAGCACCCGCAGTTCTAAAAAGCAGGTGCTCTACATTTTTGCCCTCAACCTTTTTAACTCTGCAGCAGTACCACTCTTCAATGCCTTTGATGTAACTTCAAGGAGACTCTTTATACTTCTTTCACTTTCATCATTTCAGAATTGAAGCATTTTCAATATTCTATACTACGATCCCATAGTTGTTGCTTATTTATCTTATGCAGCTAAAGACCACTGTATTATATATCTGGATTCAATGACAGAAACAGCAAATTACAAGTCAGGTGGCGCACTATATTAAGCACAGATTTTTAGCTTAGGTATTTTAAGCCATGCCCTAATTATATCGGCCACGCAAGTGTTAAATGAATATGGTGAAGCTTAAAATAACAACGATTTCTGTGAGGTTCCTGTGAGGTCCTATCACTGGAAATATCCCTTGCATGCAGTAGTTCTCCGTTCCTTGGAATTTTACTTGTAATTGCCACTACTGGTTTAACAAAATCACACTCTAACGGTAAAATCTCTGGTGATTTTACTGTTACTCCGGCACCGTGTAGTGTATAGTAGTCTATAGTAGCGTGCTACTCGCAGAAAAGTGCTTCAACACCTCATCAGTAGTAGCAAGTACTATATAAATGCAAACCTTTTCATCTTCTATCCCTTCACTATCCTTCTCCATCCAAATAACTGACTAACATGTCCATCGCTCAAATTACTTTCATATTTCTCTTTACTAATCTACCACTAATGCTTTATGGGTTCCAGAGTAGCGTGCTACTCACTGAAAAAGCACTTTGACATCTTGTCAGTGGTAGTAAGCATATATAAATTCAATTGCAATACAATACAATTATCAGGGCTATTAGCGGATGGCTTTTCCCAAAACCCAGAAAAACCACTACTACATTACTGCTGTGTCTACTGCTGAGACCATTGGGTAACTTGAATATGTAATCACAACGGTTATACAAAACCTGAATGTAATAACAGGCTATAATCTGCGCCAACATCCAGCATGCTTGACATGGCACTATTGCCACAAACAGCCAGCAAGTTCCACAGCTACCACTTTTGTTACAGATTTCAGGGGCTTATTTATGAGAGCCCTGCACTACCTTTGCATCACATAAAGTGGAGCATGACGCAGGGCTCTAATAAACATTTTTAAAGCTGCGCAAATTCACACTGCGTGTATTTGAGAGGCCTCATAAATCATGAGTAATACGAAGTAAGCAAATTGCAGTATCGTTTTACTATGCACCCTGAGGCTTTCCAGGGGCATTGTGGTGGGTTTTCCGATGCAAGAGCCATGGATTTGACACTGCCCCAGGATTACAAAGTGATATAAACCTGGGGAAATGTGAAATCCATACGCCTCCTGAGGTGAGGGGTACTGTGGAGAAATATGTTCATTTCTCCTTGTGTTTTCCTCTTTCTATGTGTACTGCATTCTGCAGCACACATAGAAAGGATGGGCAGGGGAAGCTTCAAAGGCATGCCGCCTTTGTGAGCTTCCCAGACCACTTGCTGTGCTCAGCAACTGGCCTCTACCGGTTCTAAACCCCCACTCTGGTGGGAAGACTAGCCAGAAACCCCAAGGAAGGACAGGGAGTGTGCCTACCTCTGCCAACCCTACCTCTCAGGTGGGGGAGGCGAGGTGAAACACATCCCGGGCTCTCACCATCTTGAAGCTGGGGAGCCCTGCCCAATCAGGACTAGGCCACTGCCCCCCTACCACAGGAGAGTGGCTGGGTAGGGGGTGTACCCACCCCAGGACAGGGACCCAGTGGTCCCTGCCCTTTACCTACCTGTAACACCCCTAAATTTAGTATTTAGGGGCACCCTAAACCTTCCTTCCTCAGATCCCGATTTTGAAACAAGAAAGAAGATCAAGAAGAAGAAGACCTGCTGTGTCAGCTGCTAACAAAAGGACAACGCCAACTGACTTGGCCGCAGCCCTACAGGCCTGTTGATCCTTGAACCTGCTCCTGCTAAATCCCAGCGTCTCCTGCGGACAGCAACCTCGAGAACCCCGGCGGACCTTCCTGCCTTAACCCTCTTAGAGACTGGGACTCCCATGAGCAGAGGCTCTGCTCGAACAACAATTCCCCTGGTGCCAGCCAGGAACCGCGAACCCTGCACACTCTGCACCCGCCGAGCCCGGCCTGTGCCTGAGTGACCAAAGACCCTGAGGACATCCCCTTGGCGATTCTGACCTGGAATCCAGTGCCCAAGGACCCTCCTCGACGACCCAGATGACTCCTGCAGCCTCAGAACCAGGGACCCCTCCAACCGCAACCAGCAGAGGGTACGATTTCCCGACGTCAAAAGACACCCCTGCACCCTGTGGACTCTGTACACACTGTACCTATTTGGGAACAGTATATACAGAGCCACATTCCTACAATATGTTCTAAGTTTTGAAAAGGAACTAAAGTAATACTTTTAATTCTACCTCTTCGCTATCCAGACTAGAGTACTGCAATCCTCATCTGTGAGAGTGACTGGAGAGAAATTTCCCTTCTTAAAAATGCATGCACAGAAAGTATGTAAAGGGCACTTGTAAGAAGCTGACTGTTTATGTAGTGGACTAAACCGAGGTATACTGTGTAAAGAGTCCAGGCAAACCTCAATTAATTTACAGAGGCAAAAATGATATCCCAAATGCTTTTTTTTGTGGTAGAGTGGGTTAACGGTTAGGAACATATCAGGGGGTAGTGCTAAGTATTTGTTGTACTCACAGAGGCAAAAATGAGACACATACTCAAGAATAAATCTGAGACCAATTTAGAAAAATAATTTACATTTTTATATAAAATTTGATACCAAGAACTGTGTTATCAAATAAGTAATTTGCAGTTATGAATTTTTACAAGCAAGTAAATTAAATATTCTTATTTTTAATTCTGATTTTTGATTCAATCAGTGAGAAGGATCATATTTCATCATATGAATTCAGAATTCCATTCAATGAATAATTTCAAATGGTAGCAATGCAATCACAGGTGTCGAAATATATTCCATTCATGATTTCAAAGGAAACGCCCCAATGCATTTCGAGCCATGGACTCTTCTTCAGGGGGCATGATTCTAAAAAGAAACAGAGATGAAAGTAATGTAACAAGGAGTCTGAAATAGAATGCATCTGGATCTAGAATAGTGTGCAAGGTGATGGAATGTGACCGTCGAAAGTAAGGAGGCCAGAGAAACGAAGAAAGTGTTTGAAAGAATAGTTGCAAAAAATAGAGAAAAGGAAAAGCCAAGAAATCTGTGTAAAAACAGCACAATGATGAACAGAGACAAAGCAGTGTGGGGACGGTTAGAAATGACTTCGGAAAAGCTGTGTAAACGCCAAAGAACTAATGTGGAACGTGCTAGATAAAGCCACTGTCAAAAGAAAGAACCCCCAAGTGAATGAGACTGTCGCTTGGTGTAGTATGGAATTTGATGGGTAAAAAAAGAGTGCGAAATGTGCAAAAAGATACATGCCAAGTGCCAAAACACAGTTGTTATCGAAGATCTGCGTGCGTGCAAATTATCGTTAAAAAAGATGCCAGTTGTGAGCAAAATCGAAAGAAATAAAGGAAGTCTGAGGAGGCTTACCGTGAACGAGATGTAGAAGAGCATGGACAAACACCGTGAAATCATTGCAGAGAGTAGTGGGTAACCCGGTGAAGCGTGAGCATGCGTAATAGACATTTAAAAGAACGTTTAAAAGAAGTAATAGAAAGAGGACGGTAAGTGTTGAAACGTGTGAGTCCACACGTAAATAAAGTTACAAGGAAAGCTACATGAACGCATGTGGAGAAAACAATAAAGTGAACAAAGAAACTGGTGAAAAAATTTTGAGACGATAGTTTAAAATAAAGAAAAAGAATGTGAAAAATGAGATGTGAGTGATGAGAACACAGAGATACATATGGGAGCTGATAACCGTAAAGAAAAGGGTAACGAAGGGATATGCTAAGATAATAGGTAGAATGCTGGTTTAAAGGGTGAAAAATCTGAAAATAAACCAAAAAGAGAAACATGAAGAGAATAGATGTGAAAAAAATGTAGTAAGAAAAAAGGGTGCTAAACATGAACAACAAGAATAGAAACTGGGGAATGAAAAAGAGTGGAAACATTTGGGAATGAATACACATAAATAACAAGGAAAAAACATAGGAAAAGATGGTGTGAGGCTGAAAATAAAACAACAAAGTAAAACAGGTACTTTGGAAAAAAGTGCTTTTAAATAGATGTAAAAGAAACGGTGGTGGAGAATGAAAACCAGGGAGAGAACAAGTACAGGCGTATATAGCACAGGCATGAGGGTTCACAGGAAACTACTGTATTCAAGTCTCTCATTGAGTCCCATAGGATGGAGTGAGTTCAACTTGTGCATCCAATATAATTCTCGTTGTAAAATAAATTTTCTGGGGTCTTTGCCTTCAATTTTCTTGACAACCTCCAGTATAAGAAACCGAATTTGACTGACGTTATGGGCTGCATTCACATAGTGAGCCGCTACACATGATTTAAAATTTTTAGTCCGAATGTTACTACGATGTTCCGTTAAATGAACCTTCATTTTCCTCTCAGTTTTCCCCACATAGGGCAAGCCACATGGGCATTGAGTAAGTACACGACGTAGGCCGTGTCGCATGTGGCATTCACCTGCAGGTGAATGGGAGTACCTTGAGTGGGATGCATGATGGTGGTGCCCGGTATAATACTGTTACAGTTCCCACAGTTATGGCATGGGATTGTACCCTTATATGTTGCAGGTTTAGTGATATGTGGTCTCAGCATTTGTTGAAGATTCTTTGAACGCTGGTAGGCGAAGATCGGTTGATTCTGAAAAATATTGTTGAAGTCATTTTCAAGTTGAAACAGTTGCCAATGTTTAATGATTGATTGTTTAATTTTCTTACTGTGAGTGGAATATTTTGAAACAAATACACAACGTGTCTCAGTGTTGTCACTTTTGATTTTTTTGGTTAACAATTGTGAGCGTTCAATAGATTCAACTCTGTCTTCCGCTGTCTTAATAATGTTGTTGGGATATCCTCTTTGGATGATAATGTTGATCATCTTTGTTGATAATTATGGAACTGTTGGTTTTGTAAGAGTCTTTGGAGGAAGCAATTCTTTTGGCTCGCAAGAGTTGCGAGTAAGGCAAATGCTTCTTCAGGCTCATTTGGTGAAAGCTGGTAAAGTGCAGCTACATATTTCGATCCGGGGGCTTCGTATAGATCGATGTTTCCAGTTTTAGATCCACAATTCTGATGCCAACATCTAAAAAAGATATCCTGGATGAACTTATGGTATGAGTGAATTGAATGTGTTCATTAACTTGATTAAGGTCGTCTATGGCTGTAGTGAGTTGTGTTTCAGAACCAGTCACATGAGAAAAATGTCATCAATGTATCGATGGTAAATCTGAAGGTGCTCTTGCCATTCAGGGTTCGTCAAAATGTGTTCAGTTTCTTATTGATGCATGAACAGGTTGGCATACGCCGGGGCGGCGCAATTTCCCATGGCTACTCCCGAGAGTTGAACAAAGAATTTGCCTGAACATTTAAAATAACTGTGGAGTAGGGTGAATTGCATCAATTCCAAAAGAAAAACTTGAAGGTTCAATGGTTTTTGGGTTTGCAGAAGAGAGAATTCCATGGCTTGTAACCCGAGGTTGTGGGGGATAGACGTGTATAATGAGCTGACGTCGATGCTGCAAAGCAGAGCTGGATGGTTTGGATCAATGAGAATGTTCTTAATTTTCATCAGAAAGTCGGTGGTGTCTTGGATGTAGCTAGGCACACTGGTAACACAATCTTGTAAATGTTTGTCAATGTAAGTGCCAATTGGCTCATGGATAGAGTTGCGGGTGCTCACGATGGGTCTGAATGGGGGCCTGGAAGCATGTTTATGAATTTTTGGGACCATATACAAGTAAGGGATTTGTGGGCAATCTTTGAGAAGGTATGTTTTGTCTCTTTCTGTAATGGTACCCAACTGGACAGCGTGGTAAATGAAGGTTTGTAGAACACTTTTGAATCCCTTGGTGGGATCAGTATCGATTTCCATGTAAAGGTTAGGGTCTTGAAGATGAGCGGTCACGCTGTTATTGTAGAAACCTGTGTCAAGGATGACCAGGCCGCCACCCTTGTCCGCCTTACAAATGGTGATATCCTCATTTGAAGCAAATTGCGCTAGGGCTTGTCTTTCTTGTTTAGACAAATTTGACTTGTGGTGCTGGCGTTTTTTAAAAATGGTGTGGAGGTCCTTTTGGACAAGGACTTCAAAGGTGTCCAGAATTTTTTGACTTACTGGTGCAAGAAAGGAACTTGTGGGTCTTAAGTCCATGAGTGTGCCAGAATCCTCTCTAGTTTGTGATTCACATATATTGTTGAAGAACTGCTTGAGCCTCAGGGATCGCATACATTTGTAAAAACAAACTTGCGTATCTAATTCTTTGGTGATGTAGGTAGGAACGAAGGAGATACCCCTTTGTAACACTTTTGTTTGAGCAGCGCTGATGTTTGTTTGAGAAATGTCAATAACTAAGTTCTGTGGCTCCGTGTTGATTTTGCCACTGCTTGATGTGAGTCTGTTGAAATTAGTCCTCCTGGATCGCCGATTTGGTTGGTGCTTTGTCCTAAAAAAGGAGCAGACGTAGAAGAGGTAGCTGTGGTTGGATGTGTGAATGCAGTTGTAAAAAGTGGCGGTGACCATGTCAAATAAGGACACTTTCATATAGTAATCATGAAACTAACAGTTTGCAATGTTTACTCACTGTTGAGGAATTAAGCATGACATGCATGAAAACGTGCATTTATATTTGCAGTACCATAAATTACATGATTTAATAAGCTTCCCTAGAGTTGATAAAAGGGCATCAAAAGAAAAGTGCACAAAAAGCTACTGATTGCAAGATCCTTCACAACGAAACACAAACAATACATTTATACATTTTCAGACTCCGCAGGCTTTCAAAACTAGCAATATATGGCTATGCAAGGCCCATGACTTTAAAAAAAACATAACCACACAAAGTGTTCAAAATGTTTCTTATATCTACTGATTGCTGAAAAATGTAAAAACAAGAAACAGGAAGTGCATCTCTGTTATATAGACTTAAAAGCTGCTTTTGACAGCGTAGACTGGAAACTATTGTGGACTAAATTAAACTCCTGAAATATTCCGGAGAGAATACTTAGGGGTCTACTGCTGCTTTATACAGATACCTGGGTTCGTGTGAAGCTTTGGGACGGAGCTAGAATTTCCAGAAAGGTGTATAGCAGCATGGGTTTAAAACAGGGGTGCGTGTTGGCCCTGCACCTATACATCTCAGACCTATCTGGAAAGCTCAATGGAATTAACTCACATACACCAAAGTTAGGCAAATTACAATTATGGCACCTTGCTTATGCAGATGATATTGTACTCTTTACTTAACGAAGGTGGGTTTGGCAAGACTATTAAACGAACTCTCTGAATTTCTCTCTGTAAATAAACTGGAACTCAATTCATCCAAAACCAAAACAATGCTCATTACAAACTGAATAGCCCCTCATCATAACATCAGGCTAAAAGACAAATTATTAGAGAATGTATCATGCTACAAGTATTTGGGATTTTATGTAGATGATAAGCTATCTTTTCGAGACCAGAAAAAATACATCACCCAGCGAGCAGGGGCCCTAATATTTACCCTCAGATCACTAGCAAAGAAATTGGAGGGACCTTCATTAAGACCGCTGCTGGCGACTATTTCTGCCAAAGTACTGCCAACACTATGATACGTCAGTGCTATAAAATACTGAAACAAGCGGCCTATTTGGACTCTACCTTCTCTATTCATGTAAAAAGACAACTAATGTCATTGCGATTCGGAAAGTTCCCTACTCTGGTGGATGCCCCGCAATGGAAGCATATGGAGAATCAAAAATGCCGGCTTTGTGGCAGTAAAAAGGAAGATTTGGTTAATCTTGTATGCCACTGTAAGATATTGCAACCAGCGCGAATTAATTTTTTATGGAGAGCGTTCTTGGAGAGAGGAATACATTTGTGTGGAACAGCTATTATAAGAGGACTGGACTCAACCGATTCCCAAATGAATTGCAAATTGATAATGTTTTTTCGCATTCATGAACAAGAACTGAAAGCCAAAGCACTTTAAAAAAAAGCTAATTTGAAGAATATTTTGACGATTGCGTATATCTTTCAATGTTTTTAGATGGTAAAAATGTAACTTTTTAGAAAATATTTTGAATGAACGAAATTGTGTATGTAATATTGTTATGGTTTTTATTAACTGAACAATAAAGTATTCTTCTTATTATTATTATATTCTGGGAAAAGCAACAAAAGTGTATCGAATGTTTTAAAGAAAATACTAATCTTATTTCCTCCTTATAGCTTGAGTCAGCAAACAGGTATATGATTGGATTTGGCACAACAAAATGCAATGTTTGTGTGAGAAAGACATACAGTTAATTGGTCACTCCACAAAGTAGCAAAGGTAGGAGTGTTGCGAACTTGCCATGACGAACTGAGTGGTCCTGTTTCTCTGTGACTTGAATGAGTATCTCAATGCAGATTTACTGGGCCTGCAACTTTCAAGAGCACCTCCATGATTCATTAACCTCATGCCTAGTGCACTGTGGAGCATATCAGCAAGCAGGCGATAAAAAGTTATCGCCGCTTTTGCGTCCGTTTTCGGACGAAAAGCGGCGATAATTTTATCGCCTTATCAGCAAGGTCACGCTGTCGCGTGAAACCTTGCCTTATTGCCATTTCCCTTAACGCCCATCTTTGCATCTCTAATGAGATGCAAAGTGGGCGTTCCTCCCCAGGATAACGGGAGAAATGTCGCTAAGCGACATTTCTCCTATTATCAATCCTCACGCAAAGCAGCATAGCGACAAAAAAAGTAGCGATAACCTCTGTTGTCGCTACTTTCCTTACGCCTGCTTTGAAACTGACTTAGCCATGGTATCCTATGGCTCAGTATGTGAGGCCCTATCAGCAAGCTATCGCCAAAAGTTGTGTGATTATCGCTGGATATCCAGCGATATTCGCACATTTGGCAGCTTGCGCTCTGAATTTTATCACTTTGGAGATAAGCGTTGCTAATAGCACGCTATCGCCGCGATAAAATTCAGAGTTGGCCGGCCATAATTATCCTCACGCTAAGAGCGCTGAGCGATAATTATCGCCTGCCCTTGCTGATATGCTCCTGTATATTTTAGTTTTAGCGCATTTTCTCCTCCTCCACGTCTTCTTCTATGTTATTCAAGATGTTGATGTTATATTCAGGAGTGGTACTCTTGTGTGTTTTCTCTTAGCTCCAGAAGCATACTACAAAAGCTTCCTTTGTCTCTAATTCTCATTGCCTTAATATTCTCTGTCCCCTTACTCTGGTTCTTCAGCGGGGGCAGTATGGTGCTGTCTCATTATAAATTGTCAAGATATGCTTCTGTGGCACTTTGTGCAATATTCATTACATGGGAGTACTTTCATTTGCATGAGGATATGCATACACTAGAAGCAAGCATATTCTTGCACATTTGGAGAGCAAGGAAACTCAGGGACATATGTACAAGCCCCTATCGCCACCACAACGTCACTTTTATTGATGTTGTGGAATCGATAGGGACCTAGCCTTATTTACAAGGCAGCGTTAAGTCACTTAACGTGGCTTAACGCTGCCTTGTAAATAAGGCCCCCTTTCACGCGTTAAAGGGGTGGGCAGTGGGTGTTGCGGTGTGCATTCCCCCGCAACACCCATTGATTTTGATGCTGCCCCCTATGTACAAGGGCAGCTTACATAGGAGGCAGCGCCAAAACTGGTCTTAAGTTGGCAAAACGATGAGAAATGCATTATTTCTCCTCGTTTTTGCTTTTTCCATGTGTGCTGCCTTGTGCAGCACACATGGAGAAAGAGCTAATGCCATTGATTGTTTATGTACGGGAGGTTCCCCCTTCCTGTACATAAAACATCTTTAAAAGAAAATGCAATTTTGTGATTTTCATGTGTGCTGCATTGAGCAGCACACATGAAAGTGACAAAATGGCATTTCAGGATTATTTATGTGCAGGAAGGGACACCTTCCTACCCATAAACAATCCTCCTCAGCACGCAGAAACGCGTGCACTATGGTGAAAGGGTGCCTGCGTAGGCGCTACACTGCAAAGTGAAACGCAATCACAGGGGCAAATGAAAGGCTGCACCATATCGTTGTAAATATGGTGCAGCCTTGTGTTTCTAAAGTGGTGGGGTGCGGCGTTAAGCCATGACGGCTAACGCCGCACTCCCCCACTTCTATTGTACATATCCCCCTCTGTTTCCTAGTGCTTGTATTAAGGATATGCACTAACATAAACACAGCACTTTGGGGCATATTATCAAGACAGGGGATAAAATTATCGCTGCTTTAGCGGCAGAAAACTGCCGCTAAAACGGCGATAATGGGTTTGATAATATGCTCTATGGAATTCCAATTGAAGCTCAGGTTAGATGTCCTTCACATCTAACATGGGCTTCAATTGGAATTCCATAGAGCATATTATCAAGCCCATTATCGCCGTTTTAGCGGCAGTTTTCTGCCGCTAAAGCTGCGATAATTTTATCGCCTGTCTTGATAATATGCACCTTTATTTGTTTGGAAATTACGGCATTGTGCACGCTGGTACAGTGGGCTCTTTAAACATCTCCCATCCTTTAACCAGTTTTGGCCTTAAATTGCTGTAACAGACATTTTTTTCACTCCAGTGCCCCCTTATACAATCTCAACTTGCGTTTGGTGGTTGCTATAAAGGTATACTTTGGTTTCGTTTTATTTATGACTGTCGTATAGGAATGGCTACCCCATTTTCTCTCTGATACTCTGTGCTGCAGACGAATAACGCCAACTTCAAATGTATTTATTTACTTTGAAGGTTAATTTTCTGTAAAATCGTCGAGTAAAAGCATTAGAAGGAATTATATCGTGCACAAAATCTAGTTCTGGGCGATTAATACATGCATGACAGATTTATGGTTAAATCCCTGTTTCAGTCAAGTCGAAATGCTCATATGAACAAGGTTTCTTTATTGTATCCCATGTGTTGTTCATTAAGTAGTTTAGTTCATAAAACAGGCATAGAGTTCCCTCTGCTGGTCATCTCTATGCATTATATGTGAGACCAAAATCTACTTCTGGTAATAATGAGTGTAGAGTAGAACCCTCATCAAAATGTAAATAATCTACTTATTTCAGATCGATAAACGTAGTCAGTTCGAGCAGAGATATGCTATTTATATGGATCTGATGGACGGCTGGGCTGTCTATATTTAGAATGTAGAGGCAGCCAACCCATTTTTATTATAGAACAATTCGCTAAATTATACGAATTAAACCCATACTCCGGAATTCTAAAATACACATCTCCTTTCATGACTTCCTTTAACATCAATTAATTTGTAGTGAAATCATTTAAGGCGGTATCATGCTGCGTTGATTTAAAGCAACAGTGAAATAAATGTAAATGACGTCCATACAGACTGAAAAAAACATCAGAAATTAAACATTAGTTAGTTACAACAGTCCTCCTCACAAAGCTCAGAAAAATTAATCTTGAGGTGATTCTTTAATAAATGTGCCCTTAAATCTTAAAAGTAAAAATCCAGGGAGTGTCCTGAAGCACGAGGTCGTGATGAATTCAGTGCTTATTTATAAATGTGTTGTGTCACCCTTGCACCACACATGGTGGGTGGGTGCAAGGGCGACAAAGCAGTAAAGATTTATCAAGCCACACAAGGCCACCTTGCGTGGCCCTGTATGGCTTGATAAATCCAGAGCAACATAACGCAGAACAAATTGCAGCATTGCGTTACTCTGCCCCAGGGTGAAGTGTGGGTGTTTCCAAACATCCACCCATGGATTTTGGCGCATTTCCCGATTTCCCAATACTGGTAAACTTGGGAAGGCACTAAAATGCTACTCGTTCCCAGGGGAGACCCAACAAGGAGAAATATCCTTATTTAACCTGACTGTGTCCTATTTCTAATTGTGCTGCATTCTGCAGGACACTTAGAAAGAATAAATGCCTCTGAGGATCTTTTTTGTGCAGGACCCTTGCTGCACACAAACAATCCTGCCTATAACACAGGCACCCTTGCACCACAACCCACGAGTGCATGCCCAAAAGGGTGCCAAGTGGTACAGCAAACAAATGATGGACCGAATGCTGACAATGCAAACATTCTCTCCCAGTCAAAAGATCTGGGTTAAATCCATTGTTCTTTTGCCCACTACGCCATCCCAGTTTGGACAGTTTGCTGTAACACTTTTCGCCCTAAATGGGATGGGTATGCCCAGAGGTGGGTCCCTTGCTCACTGTGCCACTGGATTCATGCTAGGCTGGCTGAAGAAGGGTGACATTCCCTGAAACCGGTCCCAGGATGCTTGTTTCCAGTCCAGGAAGACCTGGCTTGGTAGTTCGGTCTGGACTGTTCCCATGGGGCACAGGGTCAAGACTGATTTGCATATGGCTGGGTCCAAACTGGGGTGGCATAGTGGGCAAAACAACAATGGATTTAACCCAGATCTTTTGACTGGTGGAGAATGTTTGCATTGTCAGCATTCCGTCCATCATTTTTTTGCTGTAACACTTTCCGCCCTAAGTGGGATGGGTATGCCCAGACGTGGGTCCCTTGCTCACTGTGCCACTGGATTCAAGCTAGCCTGGCTGAAGAAGGGTGATATACCCTGAAACTGGTCCCAGGATGCTTGTTTCTGGTCCAGGGAAGACCTGGCCTGACACTTTGGTCTGGACTGTTCCCATGGGGTACAGGGTCAAGGCTGATTTGCCTATGGCTGCGTCCAAACTGGGGTGGCGTAGTGGGCAAAAGAACAATGGATTTAACCCAGATCTTTTAACTGGGAGAATGTTTGCATTGTCAGCATTCCGCCCATCATTTGTTTGCTGTAACACTTTTTGCCCTAAGTGGGTTGGGTATGCCCAGACGTGGGTCTTGTACTCTCCATGCCACTGGAATCAAGCTATCCTGGCTGAAGAGGGGTGAAACCCCGAAAACAGTCCTAGGATGCTTGTTTCCAGTCCAGGGAGGACCTGGCTTGGTAGTTCGGGCTGGACTGTTCCCATGACGCACAGGGTCAAGACTGATTTGCATATGGCTGGGTTCAAAATGGAATGGCATGGTTAGCAAAACAATGATGGCTATAGGCCCAGATCTCTGTACTGGGGTGAATGTATGACATTGTTCTGCATTCTGTCCAACAACTGTTGTTTTTGCAAAAGGGTGCCAGCACAAGGAAAGGACAGGAATGTGCCATACAATGTTAAATACGGAACATTCCTGCCCTTTCCCTTTCCCTTATGGCAGCGCAACAAGGTGGCTTGCTGCTCTGCAGTGCACGAAAGCTTGAAAAATCTGCCCCACAATGTAATGGGAAGTTAATTAGTTTTGAACATAAAATAAATCATTTTGCACCATGTGAGATCCCATATAACCTACTAATGTGACCAGCAAACGTTAGCTGGTTCAAGCAAAAAAGCATGAAAAATAACTATTGATCTCAAATCAGGTTCCATTGAAAAGACGCAGGCTGGCTGCATATCTTTACATGCAGGGCAAAGATTCATGTGAAGCACTGAGAGCTCTTCTCAGAGGATGTTGGCCATGCTATTGTATGGTGGGGGCTGCTTTATCCTTGAGTTGTACTGGAGATGAATGGTGTTACTGCTAACACTAACAGTGTTATAGTATTTGCAGGTGTGTGATCTTGGGTGCAAGTTGTCAGGTGCATTGATAATGATGCAGGAGATATCACTTTTTAAAGACATTTGTAGTGAACTTATTTAGAATTGGAATGTTACCTGCATGGCAAAAGGGTGTTTACCCCTGATCTGAGAGGCCAACTGCTTGTAAATTGGTATCCTGACTTTAGTTTTGACCCTAGCATCATACTAACCTTTCATCTGCACAGAGGTTTATGTCTATCTTTGACAATGCGAGGTGCAGACCTGTCCTGTGACCTGGAGGGGAGCATCGAGCTTGCCCTCATTGCAGGGACTTGACTACAATCCATGCCCTGGCTGTATCCATTAGGCAGTGGTGGAAACAAAATATTTGTTTGTGAACTTGTAATCAGACCTTTTTTTCTGTGTCTGTGAGAGCATGATTTACTGACCTTTCTTGTATAAAGTTTCGCTTTTCTTTTAAACTAAAAACCTTTTTCTGCCTCTATTTGTACATGAGAAATTGGGTTCTTAGTTGAAGGGAGTGCAAATCCCTTCACAAGCAGCAGCCACTATCCATGTCGGGGTGAACCACAACAAGTCATTAATTGAATCTGTGCTTAACTTTCTAGTAGCTTGACACAAAACCAGCCAAGCTTAACTTAGAGACAATCTGAAAAGTATATATGCCACACACAAACAGTAATAAAGTGAAAATTCATCTCAAGAAAAATCCCACACCAGTTAAGAACCTTGGAGTAACATTTAATAAACTATTTGACACCAAAAAAACACAATTCCAATCAGCAGAACCAGAGATATGCAATTTTAAACATTTCATATAAGTATAGAGCCTAAAAACATAAAGCTTCACATGTGGCGATTTGGTCATGTGGAACCGGATGGAAGTCACAAGATCAGGTATACCATGATGTAGTGTGGGCCTTATAGAGGGACCACGTTAGTCCCACTGAAAAAGTTACCTTCTAATGTATAGGGCAAACAGTTCAGTTTGCGGCGGAGGAGGCTGCGAGGAGCATGGACTTAATCACAGTTGGCAAAGATCCTGTTGGATGTCATTGTGAGAAGTTGGCCTGGTACATGCTGTCCACTGATCAAAGTGGGCACCTTGTACCAGTCCAAACAACTCCTTATGGTGATAGGTCAAAGACAACCTTTATTGAAAGCTATCCTAGTGGTAGCTATGAAGAGCAGCCTTCAGGCTAAGTCTTGAAGGAATGTAAAGCAGCTTGTTTTACCAGTCTATAATCTCTTGAAAGACCAAATGAAAGGACAACCACACCAGGTATATATTCAAAATATATGTATTTAAGATAAAACACACCCCTCTAGTCTCTTTATGAAGCTGGAGATCGAAGTACTTAAGTTACAAGTCAGTATTCAACACTAAAAGCACAAATACACGTTTGGGCCCTAGGGGCGTACCAAACCATATACCAATAAAGTGGTATAAGAACCACGACTGAGCTAGACACAAGGCCTAGAGCCTTTAGAAGTGCTTGGGTCCCAAGGAACCATACAAGGTAGTGACGTAGGGGACCCACGGGGTGCATCTGCAGTGTTAGAACACAGGCGCAAATCGCCGTTTACTTCTATGGGAAAAGTCGCAGTTGGAAAATTACAAGTTAAGGACACTTAGAGGATGACTACAAGCAAACCCTTTTGGACTTAGAGGTGTCTAGGGCCAACACCCACCGGAGCACCGGAGTACTCGTGTTACCTCACCCAGGGCAGTCGGGTGCATAGGTGTCTTTTGGTGTCGTGTCGCGGCGTCGTTTTCAATGGAAGCTGGCAAAGAAGTGCTGCTGCCGTGAAGAGGAGAAGTATCCGAAGAGATCCAAGCATGGATCGAGGATGGAAGGAACCTGAAAGCAGAGGGGACAGAGTCTGGGTCACTTACCAGTGACCAGGGGCATCATAGTCCAATGCCCACAGATGTTGGGTGCTTCAGGTGAGTTGACGGGTGTCTTGACTCTTCAGCCAAGAGGTCCAGGAGGCATCGATGATAACCAGAATCTGGATTTGAGCTGTCCCACAAAGTTTGCCAAGTGCTGCAGGTTTGGCGACCAGAATGTACCCAACAACCCTTGGCAACGGCAAGTCAAGTGGAAATAGAAGAAAGATGTCGGTGCAGACCAGCAAGGTCTGGGGGACTCACCCAGCAAGGGTAAGTCAGGGCACATCTGGAGCAACCAGGAAAGCCCAAGCAGAAGAGGAGTTGCCTTCGTGGGGACCCACTAGCCAATGGGCTAGCGATCGCAAAGGAGCCTCAAGCAGTCACACTGGAAACTGGCCCACGGGTCACTCATGGAGTGGAGGCCAGAGATCTTCAGTGCTGTAGGTGCCCAAGGCTGGCGCTACTCCGAGCCCAAACCACAACTTCAAGGAAGACCAGGAAGATGGTGTACCGGCAAAAGTTTGCAGTGTCCAAGGGTCACGGTTCCACATCACCCACGATAGCCACAGGCCTCAGCTTTGCTGGGAACTCAGGGTAGCCTCGGGGAAGTCTGGAAATCTACCTCTGGTGATGCAAATACTTTGGCGTCTAGCGGGAGCTTCAGAGTTGCAGACCGGACAGTTGCTTCTTTGGTGCCTGCCAAGCAGGGGAGTCACTCCTTGACCGCAAGGGAGATTTCTTCCGTCTACTAGTTGAAATAGAAAGTCGAAGGTCCAGGATATATGTTGCAGAGTTTCATCCAGTGTAATCTGAAGTCTCAAGGACTGGGTTCCTATACTTATACTAAGATAGGGGGTTGGACATACTCTGGGGACCCACCTATGGGAGGGTTTGGGAAGAGGGGTAGTTACACCCATTTCCTTTGTCCAGTTTTGCACCAGAGCAGGGGCAGGTAGCCCCTGCAACCGGTTTGAACTGGACTATGCACAGGGACACCAAGTGTGCCCCCAGTGCAGGACTTCAAAGCACCAGAGAGTGCTCCGCTCAGCCCCAATACACATCTGCCTGTCTGGGGAGGTGGATAAACCTCCCTGTGACAGGAAACATATCGTCTAGGCCTCCTCTGCCGGAGTTTCGGTCAGCAGCAGGAGGTCAGACCCGTGTCTGTGGCAGTGGCATCCATTTTGTGATGCCAGGGCTCTAGAAAGTCTTTACCGGGTAGACCAGTGTGAACATGTGTCTCCCTCTAGAAGGGTGGAAAGCTACCCCCACCGCCAGAACTGGCGGGGGTTAGTATTCCAAAGTGTTTGACACCAAACACGACATGTTTCCGGGCAGCCAGTCCAAAGTTAGCATTTACCACGAGGTTATAATGCACTTAAGAGTATATGGTCAGGCTGCACCACAGACAGCATCAGAGGAGGTACTCCGAATGCTGCAGAGGGGCTCTGCTCATGCAGGAGCACCCTCTCACATAGAAACCAAGCACTCTGCCTTCAGGATTGTTAAGGCCTGCCATAGGAGTGACTTATAGGTTTTATATGTGTGTGCAATGGCAGTGATATAGGTAGCCTATACCACAGTAAGGGGTGCATGCACCACCTTACCCAGGCTGTAGTAGCAGACCTGTGGTGTAATTTTGGAGTGCTTCCCAGGGGTGGTATAATACATGCTGCAGCCCCTGGTAGACCTCTGAGGTACCTATGCCCTGGGTACATAGTATACCATATACTAGGGACTGAAAAGGCACTCCAGAATCCAATTAGAGATGTACCTAATGTACATGGAAACCATTTTAGAGAGGAAGCAGCTAGGCTGGGGTCCTGATTAGCAGGGCCATAGCCAGACTAAGGTCGAAAAACAGTGAAACACCAGCAAAAAGTGGGGGTACCCATGCGAAGCAGATCCTATTCTCCTACAGTCATGGATGGTCGTTGCTGGAGATTTGCATTGGTGGTCACTGTGGGCTGTCGACGCTGTAGTGCAAAGTGCAGATCTCGGGTTGCTGGCCGTCACTGCCGGTCACTCTTCTGCAAAGAGTCGGGCTATTGATGTAGGGAAATAATAGGAATACATTTTCTAGACACATGCACACACGTATAAAATCCCAAACCCCAATCCAACAATTCCAGGTAAGGGATAGTTTTAAACCTATGTCAGTAGTGAACCAGCCTATGCTAACATATGGACTTACTGAAAAAGATAACTGTGGGTTCTGTAGAAATACATAGCTTACAGTCAGTGCTTAATTTGTAAAATATGAAGTGCAGGTGCTCAAATGTTTGTCGGGGGACACACCTACATTTCTCCGGCCCCACCCACTTCGTCCAATGGCTCCACCCACTTACTCTATTAACTCCACCCACATCCTCGACTGGCACTGCTAAAAGTCAGATGTAATACCCGATCTGAATTTCAGCAAGGGAGCCTTCCTCATAGTAAGATTTTGATAGGAGGTTCCCCTGCCCTGTGAAATTTTTGAAAAAGATTAAATCAAAAGTGCATTAAAAGCACAATTTTGGAATAAATTAGCTAAAATCACTAATGCATTGAAGAATGACAATTTTAGTGCTCTATGTGCTGATTTGGGGAAAAGGCAATACTGGGGTAAGCTATTTTTAACAGAGTCTAGGAGTTCAAAGATACAACTTTTACATAGCTGATGTGACAAAATAAACCAAGCTGTTGTGAAAACACTCTAAACAGATACACTTAATACCTTTACCACGGGCGTATCTACTATTACTGTCACTGGTGGAGTGACACCAGGGCCTTGAGCTCTGAGGGGCCCTTTGAATCCTGATCATTGCTGTATTTTACTACCCCAACAGCAGTAAAAGGGGCCCTTTTCATTGCTTGCACCAAAGCCCATGGTATCCTAGTGTGCGACTAATCCTTACACAATACACAGCTTTCCCTTTATAATTTACGGTTAGTAAACCTCAGAAAACCTTTACTCTATATGGAGCTTTTCATTTCAATCATCTATGGTTAGTACACATCAGAAAACGGAATTAAATCATGCAATACACTTGAATGAGTCAGTCACTGTCACTTCCAGTGGCTGAAGGCGTTTAATTTCACCATAACCTTGTTGTCCTAAAAATTACAAACATTGCTCAAAGTTGCTGAACAATCATGGACGTGTAATGTCCTGTTTGGCAGCATAATGTAGCGGAGTCTCCGGTATTCTTTCTCTCTCTTACTTGCTTCTATTTTTCTCTCTAAATCTCTCACTCCCACCCCCCTGTCTACCTCTAACTCTGATTGTCTTTACTTTCTCTACCTGTCCACAGCATATTATTGGCATCATGGTATGGCTACTACGTAGAGTCTGGGTGATTACAGGGTACAACTTCAAGGAAGTACGCATTCCTCACAGTGAATCTGTAGATCATAATGGTGTGCAGACTACATGCTCTTCCAATCATTGGCCTCTTTTCAGAGCAATGTTAACTTGCATGCTGATAGTAATGCCTGCATTATGTGAAAGTGAACGACAGAGGTACACAGTTGTGGAAATTCGGACTGTGCAAAAACGAAAAGAGAATGCTGTTTTTATAGATGGGTGAGAGATGCAAGAAAGTAAATGCAAAAGGTGTGAGTGAAAAGGGTGATGAAAGAGATTAGAGAGAGGCTTTCAGAAAGATGCGGGGAATAAAATGGTCTAAGTGTATAGCAGAATGAGACACTCCAAAGCCACTCCTTCCCCAGAACTAAGAAATGTTTTATTCAGTCTCCTATTGCCAGAATTTATACATTTTCAATTCTAATTATTCACATGGTGTTATTCATTTATATTATACTGTTATAAGCACTGGCAAGACCAATAGGTCTGGCTTGTTTTAGGCACATGTTTGTTGTCTGTGCTCTATCAGGATGCAATTGAAGAAAACTCAGAGAGGCACAGAATCCTTTTCAGGTGGCGTTCTGTCAAAAGAACTAGATTCTACTTAAATTATTTTAAGTTACACTATTAATTAAACAGACCTCACCTTTTGGAACGGATACCTAGTTACGTTCCTTTGACCATAGTCCTTTAGCAGACACCCTACATCCGTTGCTACATCCCACTTAAAGCCCTGAAAATGGGAGGGAAAAGGGGCAACCTAGATTCATAAACACGCATCTTTAAAAGAAGCATTTACTTCTAAATTTCAGACTTTTCTGTATGAAGGGAAGGGTCCTGCTAGTAGTCAGTACTGACTGACAGTAAATACGGCCTGACATTGAAATGTGATGCTACGCTCAGTACGCTGTCTTATATTAACATCTGTAACTTTACAAATGAAAAACTCTTATCTGGTTATCGGCAATAACTTCAAGAACCCTTAATTTAATTCAAGCCAGTTTTGCAGTCCCTATTTACATTTCACTCCTTTTAGTTCACATTGCATGGTATGCTCCCTAGCCTGTGGGTTTAAAAAAGAAAAAAGTCTCAGGATTATATTTTTTATGTTTCTGAAAGGATTTGAACACCTACAACAAACACATCAAAATGTTTCCAGTTTAAAAAATAATGTGCACGCTGATAATACCCATAAATAACATTTTAACAGGTGCGGCGGTGGTGTGTTTTTGTCGCACATACACAACGTGGACTCCAAGAAACTTATAATGTCATACTTATTCGCAAAATCCAATATATTTTTTCTCTTCCTATCCTATCTCAATCAACTCACATTTCTCCCCATCACGGTTACTCCTATTGGTTCTGTTAATCCAGCCATATTCACGCTGTCTGGGCTGCGCAAGTGCCTGTCCTGCTAACTGCGTGTGCATTGAACTCAAGATCGAAGGTGTTCCGTTTTATGCAACCAGATTGGACTCCCGGTCCTGGAAGTGCCTGATAGTTTCCCATGTGAGGCGTCATTCATTACCCTTGACAAAAACATACATTTTTTTTTCCGAAAGAGTCTTTGGGTCGGACACTGCCTTCACTAAACTGCCTATCACTGAAACATAACATTATAATAGAGATAATGATGGCGCACAACAGTTACATCCGCGTTACCCCTGCACACTAGAACGTTACTGGTTTTGAAAAGACGAGTCAAAATTGACCTCGCTAACTGCACCCTTTTCAACATTCCTGACCGGATTTTGGTAGAGCTTCCATTCTTTTTCATGCGAATAGAAGCTTGTGCATACAATTCTGTGCAGGACCTAGGCAACCTGAAATATCTCAATGGCACTTAACTTACCGTTAGTCGTGGTGGGCCTTTAGCTTTATTAACTGATTATTGGGCCTGGTGCTGTTGCCAGTACTGACTGCTGCCTGCCTGCCTGCCAGTCCTCAACATCGTCGTCGGGTCGGTCTGGCTCTCAGACAGTTGAACGATGACTCGGGTGGTGGGATGCGGCCGTGCGGGGGTGCGGCAACTCAATCTGAAAAATGTGCGCACGCTGCCGCTGCTGGAGAACGCCAGCCCCTGCAGAACCAAAATCCAGCCCTAATCAGTGTCCCGCCCACCGGGCCGGCAACACTGAAATAAGGGCCTACACCGTGCCGCGGCCCCATCCAACACAGATATCAGGTTAGTTCATATGAATCTCCTCTTGGCTCAGCCAGTCCAGGGACGACTCAGTCTCACAGTTTCGCCCCCAACATACTTCACCAGGAATGACTCACTCGGGACTCGGGAGAGGGATGAAGTTGAACACAACACTCTACATCTGTGCCAAGTCCAGTAGTGAGGTAAATAAATATATGAATGACGTGCAGCAAGATCCGTGAAGGGTAGACCCGGCCCTGATAAATAAGTGCCGGTGCTAAGCACCGGAAAGCACCGGCACAAATTAAGCACTGCTTACAGTGCACATTAGTTTTAGGAAACATACATGAATGTTGCATGGCCAATTTAGCTGCCCTGAAATACATCAATAGATTATATTTATTTGCAGATTCAAACTTGACAAGACATCAATAATTAGTATAGATGTCACAGAAAAGGTCACCACATCTCTATCTATTCAGAAACGAGAGGCAAGCAGTGAAACTGTTTTTGCATTGTCATGGAGCATTGAGAACAGGGTTTAAACAAGGGTTGATTCTGCCTTAGAGCAAGCCTTTTGAGAATAAGTTAAAGTCAGACAGGCTAGGCCTATTGATGTAAAACAAGAAATAATCACTCGCTATGCAGAAAAACAAAAATGTGTTTCTATGTTATGTCACCCTTATTCAGTGAACTAACCCACAAGTGGGGCTTCTGCTAAACCTGGATATGTTTACAATTTTGGAAAATGATGACATGTTTGGCAAAAACTTATCTGCCCAGTTTGCTATTTGTGTTATGGAGGAATTTGCAACCAGTGTTTTTTGTGACTTTTTTAGTAGATACAATATTGTGTGTAATCCAAAACTTTGGACTTCAGACTTTGGTCTCTTTTTGAGACTTGCTGATTTTCCCAATTGGTTGATTGATTAAAACAATTGTTCTGTGCAAAATTGTTCTGTCTTACTTTATTAATAGATTTTCCTCCAACATATTGGCATGCCAGTCAGGTGTTCTGCTTGTCTTCACAGACTGCCAGCCCAAAATACTGCCTGCCCCCTAAAAAGTAACTTGATTACATTTTTAAAGGTAAAAGAGATGCTGTCATGCATTAAAAGGCTCTGCATTTCTAAGGGGTAGGTAGGACTTGGGTGTTTGGTGTTTTTAAGTTGGGAATAGAACGTAGTCTGTTCCTATTTCTATGTAAATACATTAATCATTTTTAGCACAGGCACTCGATGTCATCACACAGATTATTACCGATACTAGCTGATTGGCTGTATTTGTACCTTGAGACTGTGGGAAAATATATACCTGTAACAATTGTACTAATAAATGCCAATAAAAAGAAGTTGGAAAAAAAAAATACATTAATCATTTTTAGAATAATATTAATTTTATTGCTCGCATGCAAGATTTAGTATTAACCAAATAATGGATTTTTTGCTAAGTCTGAAAGATACTAGGGACTCAAGTAAATAAGTGGAAAGTGGTAAAAAAAGAACAGGGTTTGAGGCTGAGCAATCAGCGTATGTTCTTAAGTGTGGCAATGGTACGGGTAGGAAACCCAGGAGGATATTCTCAAGAATGTGTGATAACTACCGCAAAAGTAGAGTAGCACAATTCTTCACATCACAGTCCATCGCGGGAAATTAACACTGTGGTAAGGTGGTATTCACAAGCTGGTGATACTATGCGATAGGCTCACGAAAACATGTCAAAAGTCCGCGATAAAGTCATTGCGATGCCGCAAAAATATGAAACACGAACAGAAAAATAGTTGCGATAAGGCCAAGCGCGATACAAAAATCTGAAAAAACCAGAGATAGGCCTGCAATTCCAACATGTCATGCGGGAAAATGCACTATAAAAGCAGAGAAAAAAGGGAGAAAAAAGAAACTCCGAAGCACCATGGATGCAACCCGTCTGAGTGCAGTGGCCATCACGAACCCCACAAGCCCCACAGACCACCAGCAAGGAACCCCATGGTCAGGGAAGGCCAAGGAGAAGAGGAAGAGGCAGACGGGGTGCATTCCGCAGGAAAACCAGATCAGCGTCATGGAGGTGACAGAACACAACCACCCACTGAATGTCAAAATGACAAACGTGAATGCAGTCAGAGTGTCAAGGAGGTTAATGGAGGAGGACAAGAGGCACTGTCATGATGTGAAAAGCCAAACCAAGCACAAACCCGCTGCCAACAGGAAGGCAGCAACGGCAACAGGAGGTAGGAGTCCTGCACCACATGATGAGTTGGAGGAAACGGAGGCCACAGTCATCAGGGTGGAGACGGCGTAAGGAGTTGGGAGTCCGGACACAGCTCGATGGGACCTGACACAACATCAACAGGGTAAGTAACGACCAGGGCCTGGGACTGGACGGGGGGAGATGGGCACAATGTCACACATTCACAAAGATGTGTAGCACACTGCACACCCACAATGACCCTGGGTCATGTCCCTGATCCCGTGGCACACTGCAGCACACACCCATATCAAAAACAGCACATCCGATGAAAATGTGGCACAAAGTGCAACACCGACACTGCAGAACAGAGGACACAACTGGGTACGATAAGTGCGCAGAAACAGGCGAATAACATCTAACATAGCAGGAAACTGTGAGATGAAAATGCACGTGTACAACCACACATCCGTCATGTAGTCCAAATGTCCACTGTCCCGCAATAAAATATACTGTACCTCCCAAACAGTCACATTGTACATTGTCATACAGTCTGCATGTAAACTAGAAGAATGTGCCAACATACATTCCAACGCAATGTCAACATGCATCTCCCCTTCACATTGCAGATGGACAAACAACACCTCCAGCAGAGCAGACCAGACCACTCATCAGTGATGCTGGAGAGGACCACCACACCTTCGACACTGATGCCCTCCAACAGCCCATGGACATCTCAGGCAACCCACCCCCAGGAACAGGGCAGCCAAGCCAACCAGAGGAGACCCCATCCCCTGCACAGACCACACAGCAGGAAGCACCTTCCACTACAGCTGGCTTCCAACACTTCACCTCGGCACACATCGCATTCCAATGCCAGGTGTCATAATGCCAAAAGGAGGTGGCCGAACAGGTGTGGCTGGGGTCAGAGCTCATGAAAGCCGAACTAGATCACATATGTGGGTGTTTAAATCCCATCAGGGACCACCTACATCCCACAAAGGAGACCCACACAGCGACAGATACACATGCATGTGCACATTTCCTGCAATGAACCATGCCCAGATCCACAGAATCATCATTCACACCCTTCACGCCGGACCTCTGTACGATGGCCCAGTCCACTGCTCTTACGCATTTAGTGGCTGATGACAAAGCTACATGTCCAAGGTCTTACCCGCTGCCAGCGGTAACATGGTTGCATCTGCTGTACACAGCACAATGTGATGTTGGAGGCCCCGGGGCCCTCATGCATACATCATGACTAAACGGACACATGCAGATAGTTTGTGGAAATGGCTACGGGCACACCGCCACGGGATGGTGACTTGCAGTGCAGTGAGATGGGCCACGCAAGCTGAGCGGGTCCTCATTGATGTCCGAGGTGAATTAGGTGGAGGGTTGCTGGTGACAGTGGAAGGTGTCCTCCAGGGCATGATGAAGAGGGTAGAAACCATCCGGAAGCAGCAAAATGAGGAGTGGAATGCTACAGCCTTGTTTTCACCACAAAAAATCTGTATCACCGACATGATGATGAAGACAACCCCAAGTCCATAGACTCAGTCGCCACCAAAGTCCAACCAGAAAGTTTCCATGGCTGTCGGGGAACAGTCTTAGTGGCACCGGAGCTGTAGGGTTATGCAGTCTGCGATGAGGCCAGTACAATGATATCAAAACTGCCATAAATAAATCAAGACTGAGTTCCCAATGTGTAACCTACTTTGCCGCAGTGTAGGTCCGAGGCAGAGGTCCGCATGGGCCCACAGACATGTGTGGTTGGGATGCTATGCACATATTTGCTAGCACCAGATCGAAGGGAGTACATTGAGATAAAAGCTGCTATAAATATATGGCCTCGGACATCATGAAATCAAGACTCAGTTCCCAATGTTTGACCTACTCGACCACAGTGTAGGCCCGAGGCAGGGGTCAGTAGGGGCCCACAGACACGTGTCGTTGGCTCACGATGCACAGAGTCAGTGACACCAGAGCAGTTGTTGGCAGTGTTCGACCACCTCTGTAATGAGGATCCTTTTTTCCTCCGGACTGCACCACATCTACCTCTTACTCCTCTCCATGCGTTTAATGATAACAACTCTGCCATACACAAATCAAGACTCAGTTCCAACTGTGTGACCTACTCGACCGCAGTGTAGGCCGTAGGCAGTAGTCAGAAAGGGACCACACACAGGTGTCGTGCAGGATGCTATGCACAGAGTTGGTGGCACCACATCGAAGGGAGTATAGTGACATAAACGCAGCCACAAAGTGTGTACTCTGCCATTGCGTAATCAAGGCTCAGTTCCAAATGTGTGACCGATCTGGCAGCTGTGTAGGTCGGTGGAGTATGTAAACGAGAAAGGAGTACTGCGGGCCTGTGTTGCAGAGGGGAGTGACGTGTTTAAAGTGAGGATAAAAGATGGGTAGGGAGTGCAAATCACACACATATATTATTTACACAGAACAGGCTTATGTTTAAAACCCAACAAATTCTTTTTATACAAAGGTATTAAATAGCCATGATTATATACAATGACACATTGATGAATCGCTGTTGATCAGACTGGCTATAGATATAAAAGATGTCGACGTTTCGAGCCCTGGTTAGTAGGTTATTAAATCCCTTACAGCGGGGCCTTCATCAGGACAGGGTCAAGGGGGAGGGGCAGGTCCATAGGGGTCCAAACTCCACTGTTGTTAGAGGGATGTATTTGAGCACGTAGGCTCCAAGAGAGAGCGGGAATGAGAGCACCTGAGAAAATAAGGTGCAGGTTCAGATTAGACCTTATTGGAATTGCAAAAAATCTGAAAGCGTATTACGCTGTGCGGCATCACTCACTTGTTGTTTAAAGGTGAACCGGGAAATCTTTACCGGCGCATCCGAGGTGCCTTATTTTGCGAGACAGATCCTCAATGGGAAAAGGGACCCATGATGTTTTAATCTGGGCCTAGAAGCCAAAACCGCTTGTAATTACATAGTCAGGCACCCGCCGTACTAAAAGTTAAATTGAAATGAAGCCATCCACCCAGGGAAGTGGAGAAAATACCGTTGTGGCCACATTTACAGAATAATTCAAAACGGGGGAGTTGGGGAAAAAAAATGTTTTACCTTGACAGTGCTGAGACTCGGGTAAATTACTCAGCTGATCTAAAAGGGAAATGGAAACAAAGTTGCGCTTAGTGAAACCGAACTCGAAAGGTTTGGGTTTTGTTCAAGTGCTAGGTCACCATACTAACCAGGGTCCTACCGTATTTAATACGTCTTAGTCCATGTATGTAGCGAAGCGTAGAAACGTCTTCTTCAGCGTCGTGAAGGGAAGACGCTCTGAGATGAGTGATTAAAATAGGCTGGAGCTTGTCAGGCCGACCACAAGAGCGATGTCAGCGTGCAGACGCTAGATACCTGTCAAGTATGACAGATGGGCAAATTAGGAGTGAAAAAAGACTCCAAAGGTTAGGCCATCACTTGAAGACTGACACAGGGAAGGGAAATCTCCTATTGTTGTACAAAAGAAGGGTACTTCATTATGGGAAAGAAGGCTGGCTGACCGCAAAACATCCAGACGTGTGTCTTGCCTGAGGAAATTGTTCCAAATCCATAAAGTACAGCAAAACGGCCAGCAAGGCGCTCCGTATTGTCTTATTCCAGTATTGTGGCGAGCCTCTGTTGTAGTTTGTGACTAAAATAGCCCCTCTTTTTTATAGAAAAACATCCCTTAATAATAATAAAACATGATGAAAGTGTGAAATCATTACATAGTACAAGGAATTGTCCGTGCCTTGCTTGAAAAACATTCCTGATATCACGTAGTTGTCAACGGATGGTGAAAGCACACAGAGCAAGGTGCATGTACATATAGAGTTCCTACAATAAAAATATATACGTCTCTATCCACATTTTTAAACCTTTGCATTATCTTGTCTGTTTCTTGCTATAGAGAAAGTGATCATATGGTGTTAATATTATGGGAGAGAGTAACGCATTAGCTGTACATTGCAAATACCTATTTCAGATGTATATAACAGTTAAAACTAGCGGGGTCATTCAAGTGTGAGACAGGCTAATTGTGCGTGACTGACCTTGTATTCGTTGAGGCCGTTCTGAATAGAATCTACTAAGGACATCTATTTACATTCTCTTATGTTGAGAATTGTTGCAATGTTGCCACCTCTCAGGCCAAGGGATGCCTTCTCCAGTACCACCCATTTAAGATCATCAGGACTGTGATTTGCAGTTTTGAAATGTTCCACTAAAGGTGCCCCTTGTACTTCGCATCTTATTCTGCTACAGTGTTGGAGAAAATGAGCCTTGATTTTCTGCTGCGTTTGACCTATGTACATCAGACCACAAGGACATCCAATTACATAGATCACATTGTTCGTATTGCAATTGGTGAAGGATTTCAAAGTAATTACATGATGTTTGTATGTGAATTCTTTGGTTTGGATAGTGGTCTGGCAAACCTTACATTGGCCACACTTGAAATGGCCCAATGTTGGTGGTAAGTTCCATGACGATTGGATTGTTGAAGCACCAAGGGTTTCAAGGAAGGATAGTACTACGTGATCCTTAATTCTCTTGGCCTTTTTATAGGAATGCATGGGAGGACTGAGTTGGTTAATGTCATCTGATACCAATATTCAATGTCTATTGATTATTTTCCTGATGGTGTGGCTTCGTGTGGAAAAAGTGGTGACGCATATCATCCTTTTTCCCAATTTGTCAACTCTTTCTTTTGTTGTCAGCAAGTCCTCAGGGGGGCTGAACCAGGCCCTCTTTTGAGCCCTCTTGATCAATCTTCTTGGATAACCTCTCTCCATCAATCGATTGGTCAGGTCCTGTGCTTTCCTCATGTAGTCATTTTTCTTAGAACAATTCCTTTGGATCTGCAGGAACTGTCCAAAGGGGAGATTTCAGGGAGTGCTCTGGGATGATAGCTGTTGTACCTTAGCAGTGAATTCTTCTCAGCCGGCTTCTGATACAGGGTGGTATATAGCTGATTTTCTTCACATTTGATGGTGATTTCCAGGAAGTCTATTTCTCTGCGATCTGAGTGTATGGTAAATTGTGTGTCTGGGCTTCTTCCATTGAGCCATGTATGGAAATTGTCCAGTTCAGTAGAGTCACCGGTCCAAATCATAAGTATATCGTCACTATACCTCCTCCACAGGGGCACCTTCTCAGAAAAAGGGTTGAGCTCTCTGACTATAAAGGATTTTTCAAAATGGTCCATAATAAATGATGGCCAGGCCCGAGGCGAAGGCTGCACCCATAGCGACTCCCTTTGTTTGAAGGTAGAAATGGTCGTTGAAGAGAAATACGTTTTTCATTATTGCAATATGTAAGAGGTCAATAATTCATTCTTTTGGAACTGCCATGGGCGCCGTTGGTTGGTCTAGTGCTTCAGTCATAACCTCAAGGGAAGCTTGCTGTGGTATGCTGGTATAAAAGGGATATGATGTCACAGGTGACAGAGAGTTGGCTGTTGGGATCAAATGGGTGTTTGTCAATGAGGTTGAAAGATTGCACCGTGTCCCTAAGATAAGCTGTCGTCGTTTCAGCTATCGGTTTTAAGAAATAGTCAATATACCTACATAGCGGTTCTAGCATTGATCTGTAACCCGAGACGATGGGGCGCCTTGGTGGATTGTTGAGGTTTTTGTGAATCTTTGGCAATGTGTACAAGGTGGGGAGGCGAGGTTGTTTCTGATTGAGGTATGAAAATTCCAGATTTCTCAGGAAACCCTGTTCAAGACCCTGGGTGGTAATACGAAGTATCTCTTCGGCAAGGTCTTTGGACGGGTATGATCTTATCCTTCGGTAGCTGACTCCATCCTGTAACTGGTTGTTAATTTCCGCTTTGCAGTCAGAAACATTTTGTTCAACAATTGCTCCACCCTTATCAGCGGGCTTAAGCACGATGGTCTTATTGTTCTTTAAAGATGTGAGTGCTTCCCTCTCCATCGCTGTGATGTTGTATTTCGGATCACTGACATAATATCGACTACCAAAATATAGACCTACAAAAATATCGATGCCAAAATATAGAATGCAAAAATATCGAATTCCTATCAACAAACAGGTAAGTACAAAAATATCAATTAAAAAATATCGTTGTAAAAAATATAGTCAGTCAAAATATCGAATTTTTTTAATGTATTAAAAGTAATGTAAAAATAAGAAAATAATAAATATAATTAACTAAAACATATTTAAAAATACTTAAAGAACCTTGAAAATAATAAATAATTACTGTAACTTAAAAAAATAAACGTACATTTTTATTTTTTAATAGATATATTTAAACGTAATATTAATAAAACATAATCAATATTTTTACCGTAGGATAGAGGCAGGGTAAAATGTACCATTACCACTCCAGTGAGTGCAACTGTAGGGAAAGCGTCAGATAGCGTAGGGGTAAAAATAACTATTCCCACTCCAAACAGTGCAACAGTAGGGAAAGCATTGGATAGCGTAGGGGTAAAAATTACTATTCCCACTCTAGAGAGTGCAACAGTAGGGAAAGCGTTGGATAGCGGGAGGGTAAAATTTACTATTCCCACTCCAGTGAGTGCAACAATAGGGAAAGCGTCAGATAGCGTAGGGGTAAAAATTACTATACCCACTCCAAAGAGTACAACAGTAGGGAAAACGTTGGATAGCGTAGGGGTAAAAATTACTATTCCCACTCCAAAGAGTGCAACAGTAGGGAAACCGTTGGATAGCGGGAGGGTAAAATTTACTATTCCCACTCCAGTGAGTGCAACAATAGGGAAAGCGTTGGATAGCGTATTGGTAAAAATTACTATTCCCACTCCAAAGAGTGCAACAGTAGGGAAAGCGTTGGATAGCGGGAGGGTAAAATTTACTATTCCCACTCCAGTGAATGCAACAATAGGGAAAGCATTGGATAGCGTATGGGTAAAAATTAAAATTCTCACTCCAAAGAGTGCAACAGTAAGGATAGCGTTGGATAGCGTAGGGGTAAAAATTACTTTTCCCACTCCAAAGAGTGCAACAGTAGGGAAAGCGTTGGATAGCGGGAGGGTATAATTTACTATTCCCACTCCAGTGAGTGCAACAATAGCGAAAACATTGGATAGCGTAGGGGTAAAAATTACTATTCCCACTCCAAAGATTGCAACAGTAGGGAAAGCGTTGGATAGCGGGAGGTTAAAATTTACTATTCCCACTCCAGTGAGTGCAACAATAGGGAAAGCGTTGGATAGCGTATGGGTAAAAATTACTATTCCCACTCCAAAGAGTGCAACAGTAGGGAAAACGTTGGATAGCGGGAGTGTAAAATTTACTATTCCCACTCCAGTGAGTGCAACAATAGGGAAAGCGTTGGATAGCGTATGGGTAAAAATTACTATTCTCACTCCAGTGAGCGCAACAATAGGGAAAGCGTTGGATAGCGTATGGGTAAAAATGACTATTCCCACTCCAAAAAGTGCAACAGTAAGGATAGCGTTGGATAGCGGGAGGGTAAAATTTACTATTCCCACTCCAGTGAGTGCAACAATAGGGAAAGCATTGGATAGCGTAGGGGTAAAAATTACTATTCCCACTCCAAAGAGTTCAACAGTAGGGAAAGCGTTGGATAGAGTAGGGGTAAAAATTACTATTCCCACTCTAGAGAGTGCAACAGTAGGGAAAATCATAATTTAATATTTTTTTTTAAAATAATGTAATTATTAATACCAATACAAAAATTCTTAAAATTAATTACCAATCACAAAATATTTAATAATCAATTATTTATAAATACCAATAAATATTGTTTTTTTATTAATTACCTATTAATAATTAATTAACAAACAATTAATTTTCAATACCAAAAATGAATAAATACAAATAATAACAATTAATAATTAATTAATAGTAAATTAATTATCAATATACAAAAATAATTTCAATAATTAATTATTTACAATTAAATAACTTCTCACCATATTCCCCTATAAACCCACAACCCACTACAAATAATAAATGAAAACAATTAACATAATTATCAATTAAACAATTAATACAAATTAATTACCAATTAATACAAATTAATTACCAATTAATAATTAATCATCAACCAATTAATTTTCAATACTAAAAATTGATAAATAATTAAATATACCAATTAATAATTAATTCCCAGTAAATTAATTATCAATACAAAAAATATTTTTTGCAATTCATTCTTTGCAATTAAATTACTACCGACCATATTCCCCAATAAACCCACAACCCACTACAAATTATAAATTAATACAATTAGCATAATTATCAATTAAACAATTAATAAAAATTAATTACCAATTAATACAAATTAATTACCAATTAATAATTAATCAACAACCAATTAATTTTCAATACCAAACATTAATAAATAATAAAAAATGCAAATTGATAATTAATTAACAGTAAATTAATTATCAATACCAATAAATAAAAATAAATATTTACTTAATTACTATTAAATTACTTCCCACCCTATTCCCCTATAAACCCACAACCCGCTACGGAAATCAATTACGCAAAAATTCAATAACATAAAATTCATTACTTTAAAAAAATTAAACATACATTACAAAAACTAATATACACTTTTAACACATATACTAACATGCAAAACACTTTAAAAATCGATATTATTAAAAATTCGATATTTTTTAATGCCTATATTATGTACTTCGATATTACTTACCTCCAATTCGATATTTTTAACGACTATATTATGTCCATTCGATATTATGTCCATTCTTTATTTTAAACTCGATATTATGTCCATTCGATATGTTTTTTCGAAATTATGTCTAGTTACCGTTGTATTTCGTATACTTATGTTCGTTCCTTCAGTAGTTTAGAGACATCCTTTAGGACAACGCTTTCATAGGCCAGTATTTTGTTCGTCATGCGGGAGGCTGGTGGGATAAAGGTGGATGGAATCCTAAGTCCAGTGTGTGAAGTCGGCAGTTGAGCAGTGAAACCTGGCTGCACGAAGGTGCGCATGATGGGTCGGGGACCAGTGTCCTGGGGTGCAGCAGGCGCACATGTTGGCAGGCAACACCGCTAACGGCGACGGCCTCATGGCGGGCTGGGAGGCGCCACCCTGGCACGGACGTTGGGCATTCCGGAAGAGGACCATGCCCAGAGCTATGTGCTTTTTATTCACACCCCTACCTGTGCCTGGCGTACGCCTGGCCAGCCCACTCTGCACGCGCTTACAGGGGGGGACGTCACAAGCTACATTTGCACGATCTTTCCCACTGGCTGGGGTGACATTGTTGCACCCACTGGCCACTACACTCCATACACCAGTGGTGTATGTGGACATGGATATGTCTGTGGTCTGCATACTGCAGTCTGTCCAGCACATTTTCGCTACACTTGGCATTGTGTACCTTCTCATTCATGGGTCACTTGCCTCCATCGCACATGCCTGGTTCCCACCTCTCCCTACATTTCACTATTGTGTGGCTGAGGTGCCATGCCGTTGATGGCTCATGTACATGGCTAGCCCAGTTTGCCGCAGTAAGTTATGCTGTCGTGTCTGGTGGGTGGGGATGTTGTTTGGCATGTTGAATGTGAGTCTGTGACGTGTGCATTTTCAGAGTTGTGATTTGTATGATTGTGGAGATGGGGGTGTGGTGTGTTTATTTGGTACTTGCGAACGAGCAGTGCATTTCCATGGGTGCCATCCTGTTAGTGCTGATTGATGATGGACTGTGGGTAGGGGTAGGAATCATGCACACTAGCTGTGTAGTTGGTGACGACGTTGGTGGTGATTCCCAGGTGGTCCACGTTGCCTGAACATTGTTTGGAATGTGTGTGCTCTCTTTTGAGGTAATTGTGTGAACTGTCACCAGGGGACACAAGTAGGACATGTGTGCAGTCAATTGCCCCCTGACACTTGCAGGAAGCCAGCTATGGCATAGATGCCTTGCTTGGTCTCCAGCTGTTCATGTGCAGTGTGGGGGGAGTATGGGTACTGGGGTACCAAGCTGATGATGGCATCTAAGACAGTTGTGATGAACTTGGATTGTGCTGGCTGTGAGACTCCTCCGACTCTGGCAGTTGTTGGTTGGAAGGTACCAGAGGCCAACATGTGCAGTACAGCCAGAAGCTTTGTCTGGGGAGGCATGTTGGTTGTCCACTGTGTTGGTACCATCAGCCTGTGGCGATAATTTTTGAGGATGCTATCGTTGGAAAACTGGTGATGTCAGCTGTTAGCACCAGCTTGTGAATGGTACGATAAATTTACCACGACTTTGGCTGCGCTAAAGTGCTGATAACTCGGTGATAGATCCTTGAGAATCTGCCCCCAAGTGTTCACTGGAGCCTCACCCCGAGTAAGACCAGAACAGTCAAACTACCCAGACCTTAAGCCTGGAAGCCAGAATTTGTAGTAGCGAAAAGTTGTCCTCTCTATGATTCCAGAGAGAAGTGATGAGCAGTGTTTTGTTTGCCCTAGTATGTAAGTTAGCATTAATATATATGTATATGTATGTTGAAGCATAAATGTTGGCATAGATTAATGTCATTTTTTTTTGTTGCTATGTGGTGTATAACTTAGGATTTCCTATTATGTGAAGAATGTTGTAAAACGTCAGGAAAGGAAATTTAAGTAACTGACTGAATTAGACAAAGCCTCAAAAGTCCACGACTAACAACTGATTCTAATTGAGTCTCCCCTGTGACCTTGTCACAGACTAAATATGACAAAGTGAACTGTATGAAGATTTATGAATGTATTATTTTGATACAATATATGACCCTATTAAATATATGAATAAAATAGAAAGGCTATCTATAGGGAATAAAACATATATAATAGTCTAAATAATGATGAAGACTGTACCCTTCAACATGGCACTAAAAGATCTCATTAATCTTGCACTAAAATTGACAAGGAGAAAATGACAGACATTCAGGAATAATAAAAAATAGACAGAAAATTGAATTGACAGTGGTCTTTAAATATTCAAATAGAGACATGTTGTTCATGGCCAGAAAGTGTAACAAACTTAGAAGTAGTGTTAATAGACACATTATAGACAGATTTATGGACAGCGTTAATAACAGATAGACAGTATTTGACAACATTCTCCTATCACGGGATTTAGTAGATTAAAACTGCAGTATAAAAATGTTGTTTTTGAGATTGTAACCAAATTTTAACATACACATAAAAGTAAAATAAAATATTTGTCTTATACAGATACATGTGTAGAGAATATGGGATGTTAGACTAGTCTCTGCTTATAGGATCACCAGCTAAAAGAGACTGGATTATTTACAATAATGTATGAGAATATGTGAGTTGAAAGGGAAGAAACATAGGCTGTATAAAAAAAAACAGGAATAAATGGAAGAATATGACCATATAAAAAGAACTGAGAAATACAAAAAGTTAAATTAAGTGTATTAAGGCAACAGGCCTACTTAGTAGGGAGTTTTTGGAGGTTAGAGAGAGAAGTGGATGATCCATTAAAGGGGTAAATATTGATGCATTGTCCAGATCAACCTCCCTATTCAAATTTAAGGGTTTGCAGACGATATACGGGGTCCACTGTAGAACACCTGGTCGAAGTCTTCCACAGAGACAAAGACCAGATAAGAAAACAGTGTAAAGAATTATACACAGTCACTAAACACCACACATGCCTGTGGCCCTAGGAGTCTACCAGTCCTTCAACTCAGAAGAGACCCAGAGACAGATCAATGGGCAGTACAAATGAATGTCATTCACAGAAACAAGTAGTAGGTGCACAAGTCCAGAAGAGGTCAAGAGAAAGGGCGCACAAATGGCCAAAGCCACTGGGTCCTTGAGATAAAATAGTGAAGAAGGGACTACCAGCTGAAGTACAGGACAAATTAAATAACTTAGTAGCTTTAGATACCAAACCATGGACAGAGATACAGGCACTCATAATACAATTTTATACAAAGAGGCAGGGAAAGTGAAGAGTCGCAAAGACAAAATAGAGAAAGCGGCAACCAAATTTGCCCAGCAGCAATTGACCAAGAATACTGAGGGAGGAATTTCCACTGCCACTACTAAATTAGCCGCAGTATTCCTGGGTATGCTTCCTGCGGGCATTCCACAAGGCCAACCACATGCTCAAGGAAGAAATAACATGAATTGAAGAGGAGGGTGAGTACGTTTTGGGGGAAGTAGGTTCAATATATTTCAGAGCGGACAAATATGCTATTATTGCAGTGAGCCAGGACATTTTATTAGAGAATGCAGGTCTAAAAAGAATGATGAAATTAATGGCCAGACAAGGGCAACAAATGAACAACAATTAACAGAGCAGCATCCATCAGAGATATGACAGTGCCTAAGACTGTGGAAGGAATGCAGAAGTTCCTGGGTTTTAGTAAGCATGTCAGACAATGGGTCTTTGATTACAGTACTTTAATATCCCCACTGCTTGCATCTATCAAATAGACTAAAGCACAGTAATACAGGATAACATGAACTAAAGAGATTAAACAAACAGTTAGCAAGTTAAAAACAAAGATAACAAATACATCAATGTATGGAACACCAGACTACAATAAAGAGTTTTTTATTTTTTGCCACTTTAATGGACAGGTGATGATGGCTGTCCTCACCCAAAAGGTATCCTTTAGGCAACAAGTCAATTGCATATTTTAGTGGCCTACTTGATTATGTCATGAAATGCCATTAGCCTTGCACACAAGCAGTAGCAGCCTTTTCAGTGAAAAAACTTGCCCCCATTGTAATAGGTGCGCCTCTGACATTGTACGCTGGACATGCAGTATTTGCAATAATTCAGAAAGCCAAAACAACACTAACAACACAGAGAGTATCAGGCTATGAAATAATGTTATCATCACCATCCCTCGCAATAGTTAAGGGCCATATAATCAACATTTCTACCTTCTTTGCACCCCCTATTCCAGATAGTGTAGTATATTTTTCTGGATAGATATTTTACAATAGATTAAGACAGGGGATTGAGACACACAGGTGCAGTAGAGGTCAAAATCATGTAACTTGACTCTTGAGATATAATGTAGATAATTGACCAAATAACTTTGCCACTTCATTACGTAGCCCTGGCTACTGAGCTAATAACTTTAGTGGCAGCTCTCAAAAAAGGGGAAGGAGAAGCAATAACAGTATACTCTGATTCAGCCTATGTTACCACAACAGTGCACTCTAGCATCATGTGGTGGAGCAGACGCAGATTCCTCAAGTCTGTTGGAAGTCCTGTCATGCACTGTCCCCTGCTTGGGGGACTTGATACAAGCCTTAGTCGCAGTGGTGAAGTGCACAGCCCACATTATTGCTCAGTATTTGTTATCTAGTGGAAATGCCTTGGCTGATTGGGCTGCCAAAGATGCAGGAAAATGCCCCCTTAGTGACACTCACACCACAGTTTTGGTAGCTAGTGCAACATCAACACCATCTAACCCTTTTCCTGCATCAAGACATGACACTGAGACAGCGTACCTGCACCACCTGCACCTTAGAGAGATACACGGAAGTGCCCCAGAGAATGAGAAACAGTTGTGGGAATTCAGAGGGTGCAAATTGATAGGAACAGATTTAATATATAGATAGATATCCACAGGAAATCCTGTCATGCCCTAAGCATTGCTACTGATAATCCTAAACTAGCTACATCCTCTTTTACACACTGCCAGAGACAACATGTTCTTCCAAAATATACCAAGATGAATTTGTTATGTACATACACATCTGTACCGTCGGCCAGCAGTATTCATCAAGACCCACTTCAAGGTAATAGCTTTCATAATACCCAGACCCCAAGGACCCTTCAAGGAACTGCACATTGACTACATTGATATAATTGACAGATGCAATCATTTGATATTTATAGTCTGTTCATTCTTAAGAAGCTGGAGATTGTGTTTACTCTGATAACAAGTCTGCTGCTAATTTTCTTGTCCACGAGGCACATACCCCAGAGGGATGTTCCTGAGGGGGACCCGGTGTGACTTTGGTACCCATGTCCTCAATAATATGTCCTCCCACCTCACCACCCTGTTAGGAATAATGCACAAACGTTGTCAACTTATCATCTTCAAGGACAGCCTCCTAAAAACAAAGGGGCAGATTTACAAGCCCCTTGCACCTCTTTGTGCCGCCATTGCGTCACCTTTTTTGACGCAATGGCGGCGCAAACAATGCGCCCTATTTACAACGTGACGCATCTAGAGAGATACGTCATGTTGTAAAGGCCTGCATAACATTATACCTGTGTCAGGTATAATGTATGCAGGGGGGCGTTCCCACGCAAGAAAGCCTCGTAAAAGTGACGCAGTGAAATCTACAAGATATCAATGCGTCACATTTAGGACGCCACTGCGTCAAAACCTTACATCTGCTTGAAGCAGGCATAAGGAGTGACGCAGTGTAGTGGGAATAGGAAACAAAATGCATTGCTGGAGTTGCGTTGTGCTTGCGACACGACTCCAGCAAAGCGTGACTTTTGCCCCAACAGATGTGTCAGAATTTCTGACACATCTGTCAGTTCTTCCGCCATGGAGCACCGTATTTACAATACAGCGCATCCATGGTGGCGCAAGCATATTTTAGGGTGGCCCAAGGAAAGTGACACATCTCTATAGATGAGTCACTTTCTTGTAAATCTGCCCCACAATCTTTCACTAGCAGTGTTCACCTTAAGAAACACTTCAAGACCAGATTACCATTTGACTCCACATCAGAGTGTGACAGGGAGAGTAATGGATATATCTGTGCCACTAAGTAGACATAACTTGTAGATTGAGAGTGTGCCTGAAGTAGTATAAACTGAAATGTCTGTCTACATGTCTAATCTAACAAAGCTGCAAAGTTCTTCTCTAAAGAGGATACACATGTAGCTGATGCGCTCCGACGCACAGACACCCTTGCCATTGGGAAGTACAATTAACATTAAGCGACTTTTGCAAGTGAAAGACCCCTAAGTTCCCAGGGCCCTTTCCTGCAGCAGACAGCATAGATACTGCAAAGAAATTCCACTGCCACAAACCAAAGATTCATCTGACAGACGTCCGCCTCACCCCAACAATGTCCTGACCATGTTAATCCATCCCTTCGGACACTGGGCAGGAAGAAGAGGGGGGAGAAGAGGAGAAGCAATTGGAGTAAAGCCCTCCTCTATTGTTCCAACAATTCCCAATACTTCTTTCAAGTTATGTATTTCTTGTTTGTTTTTCCTTCTTGGTGTACTAATACAGCTATTCTTAGCCCTACGGCATTTTTATTACTTTGCTCTTATATGAACTATTACACGCATGCGCAGGACTGTTGATAATGATACTGACCATCATCCTTTCCATACAGCTTTCTTTGAGAATATATAGTACCAACACATGCATAGTATAGGCACATCCACTTCCAACAGCAGTAGTTATGTATGCTCCCTCATCCCCCATACTGCTTCAATGGATAGATTACATCTCCCTAAAGAGGTATCCCCAAATATTGCATGCTGGATCCTTCCCCTCTTTTTATTCAGAATAAAACACAGCAACAAGCATCTCGTATTAATCCTGTAACTGCACAAATTAATACAACAAGATTTGACACCACCCCTAAAGTCCTACAAGTCCTGACAAAAAAATAAGAGATAATGGAAGAGCTACCAAGAATGAAGAATGCAGGGTAAAAAAGAGGGTTCACACAGAGTGGGGAAAAAGGGGTATTACATTGAGGCATTTTTTAAAGGTCTTACCATGGTCTAAATGTAATAACTATTTAGCTAACCCTCTGCCCCTTGATTGTGCAAGCAGACTGGGTCTTAGCATTAAGGGATCAGTATTGTAAAATAAACTGTAAAATCTCTTAAATTTGTTTTTCACTACTGGAAGGCTTACCTTTCCCAAAGGAAAACATTAGATTTACCTTATTATATTTAATAAGCTGTAATTTCCAAAAGGGAACAGGTAATCCCTACAGATATTTGGCGTCTTTGGAATTGTAATGAAAATTCCTAACTTTTGGTGAAGTAGGATTTTAAATTACAATTTTGAAATTTGGCATTTTCATTACTTAGCCATTTAGTGCCTGTAGCCTGACCTGGTGTAGCTGACAGCTGGGCTTTGTGTATTCCTCCTAGACAGCTACAAGTAAGAGGGAGCTTAGGTGTGCCTAGGTGGACCATCTCTGACAGGATGGGAGGGAGGAGCTGGGCACATCCCCACTTACACTTGAACACAAAGGGCTTCATACCCCTGAAGTTAGTCTGGAGACAGGATGGGGAAGGAAGGATGCTTAGGGACTTCAAAGGTAAGCCTGTAGAATATTATCCCCCACTTCAAAGGCTCAACTGGGGCTAAATACTGGACCTTAGACACCAACTCTGCAGTATAATTCTGGACCTGCGGATACTCTGCCAGGAAGAAGGACTGCTGAAGCCAGTTTGCCAGACTACAGCCCTGCTTGACTACTGCCTTGCTGTGCTGCTGTCATGTTGTGCTGTTGTCTTGCAGTGCTGACCTGCTGCCTGATGCCATCCTGCCTGGATGAGAAGGACTGGAACTGCATCTTTTGAACCCAGAACCCCAGAGTGACTCCAAGGGCTAGTTGTCTGACCTCCTGACATGAGCCTTAGGGACAGAAGGCTCCAACGACTTTGATTGTGCACTGGAACGCTGCCATCTGTTAGTCTACCATGCTAAGTAGTACCACCCCAGTTCTGGATGCTTTGAAGTGGACCTAATGCTCTGCCAGCCTCTGTGGATCCAGTGGAACTGACAGATCTCCACTACTGTGCAGTGCAACCCTCAGCAGAACTGATGTGTTGCCACTGCTGTGTGGGTTGGAATCACCGCAAACACCTGCATCTTAGTTCATCATCGTATCGGAACTGTGGATGCATGATGCATCTTTGGTGCAGGCCCTAGCATCCCTTGTTGACGACGCTGGACCTCCATATTACTGCCTCACAGATCCTTGGAACTGATGCATTGTCTCGACTGCATGATGCAACCTCGACTCCGGACTTTGCATGGCAAACCCTTGTTGATGGGATCTTCGATGTCAATGCTTCAGGACCTCGCACCAAAGACTTGCCGCGTCTCAGAGCTAATGATTTGCTTCAGCTGCTTGATGCATCCTTGGCGTAGATCCTCGCAACGCTCCGCAAACCAGAATTTAAGGTTCTCTGTTCTGCAGGCCCAACCGGGTCCCTGTAGCTGGTTTGTGCCCCATCGCGGTCAGCCTGGACTTGTGACTTTGTCCCTGTCTGGCGCAACCAGATATCCACAGTTGGTCCTTTGTCCTCTTGTCGCTGTTTTTAATAAAATCTTTAACACTGAATATGTCCGGCTCTACTAATTGGATTGTTGTCATTCTGGTCTGTTATATGATTACCACTATAAAGATAAGGCTGTGTATTAGGATGACAGAATTTCAGACTGTAGGGACTGAGTCGTACTAACCTTCTTGGGATGGCAGGTGATTTTGACAACCTGAACATGACACTGATCCCCAAGGAAATCGTGGAAACAGATCTTAGCCCTTTGGTTGTTTACTTCTGCATGCCCATGGTAAACACAAGAAAGATATGAATACAGTTTTTAATACATTTATTGAAACAATCATAGTCTGGCTTGGAAAAAACAAACTGTGATTATTAGGCTGATAAACAGAAGAATTGTAACCAGCATTACAAACATGGTGAAAAGACTAATCATTCCAACCATCGCTGTCTGGTTGCTATATTTCTATCTATCATAACCCTTAATATGAGAGCATAGTGGGTGTACCCTCTGTCCAATCTCTTAGGTTAGCCTGAGCCCCCATATCTGGATAAATTGAACAGGGAATCGGCCTAAAGTGGGATTGACAATCCTTCTCTGCAGAAAGGAAGATCAGCATCAGCAGACTTGTTTGTCGAACACAGCCTATGTTCCAGGACTGGAGGGCTTCTCTGACCCGCAAAAGGGCAGTGCACCATTTATATGATAAAAACCACTGTGTTATAGGTACAGCTCTGAATCAATGATATGTCGAGATGTTAGGAACTGTCTCCAAATGGGCAATGCAAGCACTAGGATATCTTGTTCTGCGTTCCTATCCTTGAACGGAGTGTACTGATTATGTATTGAGAAAGGCTTTCTAAAAACAAGTAACATGTGCAGTGTCTTCTCAAAATAATATCATGCACTTAAACAATGTAAAAATAACATTGCTGAAATGATGTCTGTTAAAACGTGCAAAAAAAACCCAAAAATGAAGAGCCAAAGCGGTTCCAAGAAGGACTCACAAAAGATCTTGTTTTATTTATTAAAAATTACTAAATTTTTCGAATTCTGGTACGGGCTCCTTTTGTGGTGTGTTTTCATAGTTTTACTGTTTGAAGTGCTGCACAAATACTTTGCACATTGCCTCTGAGTTAAGCCTGACTTCTTTGTGCAGAGCTACCCGATGGTTGGAAACAGGTTCATTTACAGTTTGCCTGCGACTTCATACAGAACTGGGGTTGCCCCTTGACCAGGCTCACACAAGTCCACCAATAAACCAATTTCTTACAGTATTATGTGGTGGAAATGTGCCCTTTTCTCAGTGCAAATATCTCTTTGCACCAGTTTGTCTAAAGGGGGTGTTGTTTGTGTGTTACTTGGGCGGATCTGCACAAGCACTCATACTTTTTGATGCCCAACCTTGCCAGCAAAGAAAGCAAGACAGGGCATTGTGTCAACAACTAACACCTCACCTCCTTGAAGCAAGTGCTAATAAAGAGAAATGTTTTTATTTTTCCAAACATTCCCACATTGCATGTGCGCCACACTGCAGAGCTGGCATAAAATGTGTGTGATGTTTCAGAATTTGTCTTGGTATACTATTTTGCACTAGAATGGTATAGTTTCTATACAAATTCTATGCTAGAGAGCGTACACACACATTGACACCATGGTGCAAAGGTTGTGCATGGCGCGAGGAAGTTGGTAAAGTGAGACAGCATAGAGGACGATTAAAAAAAATAATAAATGTACCCCTTTAAATATATTTGTGAGCCTTCCCTTCCCACATAAGTTGCCGTGGATTGTCTAGATATAAATACACCCCCATCAGCAAAGTGGGGAAGTAAAGGAACATCAATAAAAATATTTTTAAGTGAGAGAATGAATGATTTATATATTTTGCATAAGAAAGTCCACTAAACCTAAATTTGCACGTTTGATCAATGTTAATACTATAAAAAATGGAGCTAAATAAAAACAGTTATGGGTGTCTTTTTCGTGAACTCCAAGCACTTGGGAGAGTCCCTTAGGACAGTCATAAGTTGCATCAATAGGGATGGAAAGGTTAATTAATATTTACAATAGGCAGAACATCACTAGGCATGGGCATAACTGGAGAGAGACGTTGGGGCACTTTACCAGTTTCTAGTGCCACACAGCACAGCAACTAAAGATGCAACACACATGTAATATCTGGAAAGTTAGGAAAAATTTTAATATTTCTCCAACTTAACACCATGTTAAAAGTGGCATTTTATTTTGACTCAAAGCCCTGTCAACCATTGTTATTAGGAAGGGTTTTGCATCAAAAACCCTGGGTGATAGCAGGGGAATGCCCATGTACCACCCATGGGGCACCCTATTGTCGTAAAGTAGCATAACATGCTATTTGTGTCGCTGTAGAATCTCCAATAAATACAAATAAAGGGCGTATTTACACGCTCCTTGCGCCTCTATATTATATATGGAAAAAAGTGACGTCCCGGTGGTGCAAGGGGCGTGTGAATAAGCCCCAAAGTATTATACTGGAAAGTAAGGGGCTTATTTATGAGCCCCTTGCGCCAGTTTTGCGCCGCCGTTGCATCACTTTTAGTGATGCAGCGGTGGCATAAATAATGTGCCATGCTGCGCCATATTTACGAAGCGCCGCATCTAGGCAGATGCATCACTTCGTAAGCCCCTGCGCTACATTATACCTGCATCAGGTATAATGTATGCATGGTGGGCATTCCCCCGCAAGAATGGGTCGTAGGAGTGGCGCAGCAAAATCTATAAGTTTTTGCTGCGCCACTTCTAGCACGCCAATGCATCGCAACCTTACGCCTGCCTCATGGCAGGCGTAAGAGTGACGCAGGCCCTTTCACATGGGGCTTGCCACATGTGAAAGGAACATTGCTGGAGTTGCGTTGGGCTTCTGACACAACTCAAGCAATGCGCCACTTTTTGTGGTGACAGATACATCAGTTATACTGACGTATCTGTCCTTCCTTACGACATAATGCATCATATTGTAACTATGACGCATCATTGGTGTCGCAAGGAGGGCACACTGAGAAGTAGCGCATCGCTGCTTTCACGCAGCGTTGCCCCACTTCTCGTAATTGAGGCCCTAAATATTTTATCAAGAATTTGTGCTGGCTTGTGTCACCTTTTAAGACTTTGCTGTGATACCAAGTATTAATAAATCTGCCCTGTAATTTACTACTGTTATGTGACTCTGGTTTATTGTGTATGAAAGACCAAAGTTATAAAAGACTAGCTTTTTAAATTCAATTCGTTAGACAGCAGTGCCATTCAGTGGCAGAATAGAAAAACTGTAGCTCTCCAATTCCCGGCAGTCTCCCCCACCACAAAAGCAGTTCATAGTAAGTTTAGCAACATGGTCTGAAAGTTAGATTTTTTCAAAATATCTATTTTGATTTGAAGATTTTCTTAGAACTTATGGGGTTAGTCCCAAATTAAGCTCATACTAAAATGTCAGGGAATTAATAAAGGGAACCAGCCGCACCAAGGCTTTTTCCTCATAAATATGATGTAATAAACATTTTTATTTGTATAATTATGAAGAAATTGGCATTGCATCATTGAATAAAGGCTTTCAAATGAATTCTGACAAGTGAGATAGCTCCGAATGTAAATGATGTTTCTCCAAACGTAGTGATGTTCCGTCTGTTATTAGTATTGACTGGGCATATCAGCAAGGGCTTTATCTCCGCTTTTTTGGCTTTAAAAGCCAGAAAAGCGGAGATAAAACCATCGCCCTATCAGCAAGAGGGTGCTAACATGCATATTCGCATGTTAGCACCCTTTTTCACTACGCCTACCTTTGCATCTCTAATGAGATGCAAAGTGGGCGTTCCTGACATTCACTACATGTCAGAACATCCATAACCCGGCTTCGCGCTATCAGCAAGGATGCCCTAGCATTTTAGCAGACGTTAGTTTTTTCTCCAAAAATTATGTCTGCTAAAATCCTGACTTAGCCACCCCTAACATAAGGGGTGGATTCTGCTGATATAACCACAGGGTCGTATCAGCAAGGTTATCACCATTTTGCAGGGAACATCGCTGAAAAACCAGCGATGTTCCCTGCAAAACAGCGATTTCCCCGCTATCGCAGGAATTTTTGTCGCCTTGGAGATACGCGTTGCCAATAACGCGATATCTCTGCGATAAAAACCTGCGATAGCGGGCGTTAGGAAAAGGAGCGATAAGCACGCTTTGCGATAGTTATCGCATAGCGCTGCTAATATGCCCCAATATTGTTATTAATACTAATATTATTATACCACTGTCACTATGGCCTCGCGGCCTAGTGGAAGAACAGCCAGGTCAAAGGTTTACATCAGCGGAGGCAGCTGAGGTGTAAACCCAACTCTTTTCCATTTTACTAGCCCTCAACAATCTCTAACTGATGTCCTACATATCTGTTTACTCACTTTGGACTCTGTACATGTTGGACATTCTGGATTGCAGTGTTGTGTGATTCCTCTGAGGAGGTGAATTTAATATATTGTCTTTTTGACAGCCTTCGCCTTTTAGATGTAACTCGTCAACGAAGAAGATGAAAGATGAGAAGCAGTGTTTATGGTGCCCTGAGAAACAAGAGGTTGGGGGTGCGGTGTTCATCTCTTCTGTAACTAGATACAGTGCGTGTGGTCGACTCGATTTTCCTAGTAGGGCGGATGCAGGCGGACTTTATTAAGCTATTAAAATATAAAGTAAGGAATTTTCCTCATCGATTAAGGAAAAGACAAATGCTGATTGTCAGAACCCCTTTCACATGGCCACAGAACTTGCAGGAGCTAATGGCGGTCGAGGCCTTTTACTCCTGATGACTCGAGGCCTGACCATCTATGGGTCCTGAGCAATTGGGCCGTGTACCCCTTCTGCAATTGACTCTCAGAAGTAGCTGTGGACGTGTAGTCCAAGGCTCCCTCAGGGAGGAAGTTTAGATACAGGTGAGTGCATACAATTGATAACTCAAAGTGCACACAGTACTGACAACAAATCAATGTGCACTCAAATAATACTTACTTTTGTAAGAAAAAGAAGTATTACATTTCTAACTCTAAGCATGCACAGCAATACCATAATCCCCTTGAGGTTAGGGCACTAGTCGTTATCAGGCAAATCCCTGTCCCATCCTCATTCTTATAAAGTGGTTGGGGTTATTCCCCATTCACTTGTGGCTGCATCCAGGGAATGCTTACTAGTAGGCAATACTCAATAGTTCCCCTTTGACTCCTTATTAATTAGTCAAAAGTCTTTATGGTGCTGCACCACCATTAGCAGCAAGTACCTCAGGGCCCATAGGTCCATTACCACTCTTACCTGCTCTGGGGATATGGAAAACTTTAATGGTGAAGTGTATGACCTCTCCCAAGTCCTGATTATTTCCAGTGAAGTTGGGCTGCTTATGGTACATGTAGACGCACCCAGCAGGTGCAGATTGTTCTTTTGAGCAGCACTGCACGCTCGTTCAACTGATCGGAGGTACTCCGGCTCGGCAATAACATTTCAGTCACTTTTCCCTGACATGGGGGGATCGATCATCCAGCTTCCCACTGGCGAGCCCCAGTGAGGGTTTGACGTCTTTTGAGGCATCCTTGGGGAATCTGTCAGGTGTAAATGACAGTGCGCTGGCTTGATCAGCAAGTCACATCCTTATTCCTCCCTTTCAGGCAATGACACAAGCTCTTGGCTGCAGTGGATCCTGCAGCCACTCCTGGCGTACAGGGTTGTCATGCTATTCACAGTGTGGATGCAGTCTCTTCCAGTGCGGTAGCCCTCACTATGGCGGCCCTTTGACACACAGGGTCTTCGATATTGGTGGACACAAGTCTCATGCTCCTGGCGCAAAAAAATTCAACGGTGGCCCCCTCTGGCAAAGGGACTTACTGGGGCAAGGTGGTATGGGCCTAGTGCGTTGATCCCTGTATGGCTCAGATCACTGTGGACCTCTTGTGGCATACGGAGGTCACGGAAACTTTTATGAACATGGGCTATGAACGATCAGTGTTCTCTTCAAACCTTGCTCAGGGAGACCTCTCGGTGGGGCTTCCCGCTGGACCTCGCTCCCTACAACAATCTCCTTGTTCTCAGAGGGCACACTGGTCTTAGAAAGGAGGCAGGTACTGGTGCTCCAGGCTCCAGAGCAGATGGTCTTATTTTCCATGGGTGATGTCCCCTCATGCAGGAGGGAGACTAGCAGGCCTTGGCACCCAGTCCTGGCCACAGTCAGAAGTCTTGCAGGCCTTTCCCTCCTCACACAGCCCGTCTGTTTGCTTGGCAGAAGACCAAGATTGGGGTCTCAACATCCCTTTCTTATAGTCCATTTCCAGACACCAAAATGGGATATAGGGTCTGATTCTTTATTTTGTTTGGGGTCCTGCTTCTTTTGAAGTGTCCACTTCTTCTTTTGTCTTTCCCCTTGAAAGGATGTCTGTCACAGCAGGCATGACTGTGAAGCTGACTGGCCCACAACACAATTCATGGAAGTGACCAGAGCTCACCCTTGGATGTCGGCCTTAGTGATAAGTGCATCAAAAGATTATCCCCAGGCTCCCAGCCCTGCTTGCTATGATGCCATTATTTGTCCGATCTCCTTCCTGACATGTATCCTCCCTTTGCATCTATCACTAAATCAAAGAGCAATCTTTTGAAGCTTAAAGGGAGGGCATCTTCCACCCTCCCTTCAGGGTGTCCGATCCAGCTCAAAGGCATGCAGCAATACATAAATCTGTCTGGGGATTCTTCAAGTCATCCTGTCTTGACCAAGCAGACCTGTGCTTTCCAAACGAGAATCCAGGGTCCTCCATATGATGTATTAATACAGGCAGACTTATTCAGTATTCATTCAGAGCACATTTACTTTCCAGCACAGTTACCTTCATGCATTGTACCATCACAAGTACACACTCAGTCTGCATTCACTGTTCACCACTGAAGCTTTTCTATACTGTACCAAGGTGTATTATTTGCAAAACACACACATTGCCAACACACAGACTTACCATGTGCACGCTGCACAATAGTTTACCCCCATGTATTGTACTTCATGAAAACACACAGACACCAAGCTCATTCTTTTAATGTGCACGCAGTGAACAGCACTACATCTCCCATGTATGAATCTGGATTGAGTCCACCACATAAGGTAAGCCCCGCCGAGCCCTCGGATCTCTTCCCTGATTTTCGATCGGCTACCGACTCTTAAGCCCCGCCATTTTTTCCGTAGCTCTCCCTGCCATAGTGCCCATCACACGGGACATCGAGGAGCCGTAATCATTTACCCCGACGATGCCCCTCTTTACACGGCATACGTTTACACCCTTAAACTGAAGGTTTCCGCAACCAGGTAATTTAGGCAGTGCACGCGCTTCACCTGTTGCCCCTTACCCCCGCTGGATCTCCAGATACCTTTGGAGAATGTTGATGCCCCTCCCGGCCACACGCCTTTGAGGATTCGTGCCCTTCCAGGTAGCATCCTTTCCTATCAGGCACTCCATTCAGTCACCCTCACCTCACCTCATATGCACGCCGAACCGTATACTCCTTCTCTCCTGCGCCACTCCCTCAATTTCTATACTTGTGGTTTAGTATCACTTCTGTTCTCCCCACGAGTTCCTTGAGGGTCTGTATATTCACTTCTATGCCACTGTGCACATTACCTACAATATAGTACCAATGCCCTTACCCTCCTTGTCACTGTACCAATTAACTGCGCTACAGTGCTACCGCCCTGCGTTCATGGACACAGTATGCACAACATCCTCGGATCCTCCGCTACTCTCATGTCCAGCCACATTACTTGCTCCTCCCATGCTCTAATTGTCCACACGCGCCCCTCTCCCCCTTCCTTCCCTTACCCATCTCATTTTCCTACCTGTACAGCACCACAATTACTCACAACCCGTTCCTGAAGATGATCCTGATTGATAGGATCGAAACGTCGTCGACCCCTCAGTGCATCTGATGGCGCACTTCCTTCTGTGGCTCTACTGAAATTGCTCTCAATCGTTCATATCCAACCTTGTAAAGCATTGCTTAGAGCCTCAACTTTCACTGTATATAATTACTCACATCTGCACCATGCGCCGTTTTTAGCTGACTTCACAATTGTCACTTGCGTCGCTACCTTTTGTGTCACGTACACATTTCAAGCACCAAGTCCAATTCGGGTTGTTTACGCATTTATTTGCCTACAGTGCTGCTACAACTGTATCTTTCTAATTTTGAATTTTCGTTCACAATTATATGATGCCATGTGCACATTTCAAAATCATTCCAGAGTCTCCTTTTTTCTTTTCACGTAATGTTTTACACATACATGTCTAATTGTCCTTTAAAGTGATACCAGTTGAGATATTGTTATTTTGTCTTCATGCACCTACCCTAATCTCAACGTGGTTTATGGGTTATACTCCTGTGGCTTAATACAAGATTGTGAGTAGCTGCTTAGCTGTGAGAGTAGGTGCCTCATTGGCCCCAGCTTTCACACCAATTCACTTGGTCCTATTTCTTTGTGTCATATACCTGACATTAAGAATGTCTAGGGAGACTCTCTCTTACTCAGAAGACTATATTCAATGCCTAATTGGCGGCCCTTCTCTTCTCTCTGGACCCTCCACTACCACCACCACTAACCCCACTCCTAATAAAAAACAAATCAGAACCGAACTCCATGCGCGAATGCTCACAGAGTACTTAAAATCAGGCGTCATCCCATTGGGTCTTCAAATCAGGAACATTCCGGCCATCTTCACACAAGACCCAAAGTTCCGGACTGGCTTTAGTCATCTAGCCACAACTTGCTCACGCCATTGGATGGTTTTAGGGATTGACACAGCTATTGAACATAGCTGCAAAGAACTTGAGGAGATAGCTGATCTAGAACAATTGATTCTGGCTGACACCGCCCTCACAGACGCCAAAATTCTCTTAGAAAAAATCAATACAACCATCACCACTTTTCACACTTTTGAACTAAACAAGAAAATCACCAAAACTCAGAAGGACATCAAATTCTACAACGTAGAAAAAACATACCCATACCTCCGTGACAAATTCTACAACACACCATATATCCCACCCAGGACCCGCAACTGGGGTAGATATCGCAATAACCAGCAAATTACATTCTCCGACTCCTCCAACACCTCCATTGAGGACTCTGACACGAGTGAGGGATCGAGCTCATCCAGAGCTGCCAATAGACCACAACCATTACTACCACAAGGTTTTTAGGACAAGGCCGCGGATGCGGCCAACCACAAACCCGACCATGGAACAACCGCCAATACCAACCTCAATTCTTAGGAGAAAGACAAACCCGTAACAGGTTCTATCAATGGGGTCCACAACAGTAACTGACCAGACACGCGCTCTACCCACATCCGCCCCTTCTACCGCACCTGCATTGGATCCTCAATCAATACCCATATTCAATTTATCGGATCACATGCTATCTCATAATGAGACCCAACTCCTCAGCAGAGGCCTGAGTTTCGTACCCACTGAACGGACATCTTTTTAGACCTCCAATCCAATCTACTCATGTTCTACAGACGCATCCGACTGAGACAATTCTTCTCTGACATCCCTAGATCCATCCAACTATCTGGACCACATTTCCATCCACCCTCCACCTTCAACCCCCCTTCATCTTCCAGGCCACCTGAAACAATTGGCTTTTGAACACTTGGTCTTGCGGGATCTCGCAGACCTCCAGGCTCAATTTGAATATGTCCCCTACAACCTAACCCTCTCAGAAAAACAAGCTTTGATTGAACTCAAAAACAAGCCAAACTCATAATTAAGCCAGCGGACAAAGGCGGCAGAATCGTGGTCATGAACGCAGACAAATATGATCTAGAAGTCAAACGACAACTATCCAATCTCAACCACTACCGCCCACTCACCAAAGACCCCCTTACCAGAGATCAGAACCAAGATACAACAAACCACTGGACAGGCTAGATCCCTCAACATTATAACTAAAAAAAAATTCAACTTCCTCAATAATCAACATCCACGTACACCTGTACTATATGTACTGCCCAAGATCCATAAAGACAGCAACAACCCCCAAGCCGCCCCATTGTCTCAGGATGTGGTTCCATCCTGGAACCACTGGGTAAATCTATTGATGCCATCATAAAATAATTTGTCCCTTCCACTGACACATTCATCAGAGACACCATGGACCTCATCCTTACCATTGAAGATAGACCCTTTAACACAAATACCGACCTGATGGTTGGACTGGACAATGAATCATTGTACACTAACACACCGCACAACGAAGGACTTGAAATCATTCAGTCACCACTTGAAACCAGACCAAGACCCACTTTAATTAAAACAGAATTCATTATGGATCTATTAAATATTGCCCTGGAAAACAACAATTTTCTCTACCTTGATACCTTCTACCTCCAAATCAAGGGTGTCTCTATGGGTGCCTGCTGTGCTTTGCCCCAAATGTTGCTATCCTTTTCGTCCACAACCTAGAGAAGACCCACATACTCACCGCCAGCAATCAATTTCTGAGCAATATCAATCTATGGCAACGCTACATTGATGATATCCTCCTATTATGGAATGGCACTACTGAGACCCTGAACCCTTTAATTGAATGGCTCAATCAATCACAAGGCCACCTCAAATCCTCGTGTGATTCAAAACCGAATGACTTACCATTCCTAGATGTCATGATACATGCCGAGGATGACAAAATTGGGACCTGCCTCTAATCTAATCATAAGCAGACCAAAATAAATACCCTCCTTCAATACTCAAGCTACCACCCATGAGGCCTTCAAGATGGCCTACCCTTCAGCTAATTCTTACGCATCCGAAGGAACTGCAAATGGTGAAAAGATTATTTCCGTGAATCCGACATCCTCATCAACAAACTCAGTAATAGAGGATACCCCAAACATCTAATTAAAAGAGCACGCAAGAGGGCCTGGTACTGCCACCGTGAACATCTTCTTACACCCCAACCCAAAAAAACTATGACGAGGATACCATTTGTTTCTAAATTTAGCCCATGCAGTAACAAAGTTTCTAAAATCATCAAACCAAAAATATGGGCCCCTTATCTCTGTGTCTTGTTTAATTCCATCTTAATGGGAACGGATCCGCCAGATTCCTGGCGAGGCACAGAGATAGTCCCTATTCACAAGAAAGGCTGCCCCCTACTACCGTCCAACTACAGGCCCATTAGCCTGATAGATATCACCCAGAAGCTGATGGGACGAATGATCCTGGAAGGAGTCCAGGCCTGGGTTGAGGAAAATAAGATCTTGAGTACTCTACAGGCCGGCTTTAGGACAAGCATGTCAACTATTGACCAGATCATCAGACTTCAGGTCCTGTATTGGAAAACGGTGAGTGTGGAGGGTGGCAGCCTCTATTTTTGTGGACCTGAGGTCTGCATTTGATCTGGTCCCTAGGGGAAAATTGTGGAGGGTACTTTTAGATCTTGGCATCCCAATATACCTCCTGGATGTGTTAATAAGGCTCCACTCAGAAACCTATGCCCAAGTCAGATGCGGGAAGCATGGAAAATTGTCTGCTCGCTTCCCGGTAAAAAAGGGGGTGTGCCAGGGGTGCGTTCTGGCCCCTACCCTTTTTAGTTTATACATAAATGGACTTATAGATCACTTATTAGGTATAAAGGATATTGATGCCTCAAAGTTAGTTACAGGCCGGGTACCCGCATTGATGTTCGCGGACGACACCAATGGGTATCCAACGTACCTTGGATGGCTTCGCCGATTTCTGTGCATCAAGAGACCTGGAGATGAATCTATCTAAAACTAAATTTATGATTTTTAACACACCCAGGCAGACCCGCCCAAATTCAGTATTGGATGGCATACCTTTGGAACGAGTAAAAACCTTTGAGTATTTGGGCATCATCCTTGTGGAACATTTGGAATGGGATGCCCAAGTAGCAAAGGCTGTCTTAAAGTTGACACAAATGGTGGGTGGGATCTCGAAAATGCACAGAGTATCTGTGTACAAGCCTGCTGCTCCAGTTATCGAAATTTATAAAGTACAGGCTAGACCAGCTTCTATGTATGGGGCGGAGCTTTGGGGGCATTAGGCCCACAAGCCTTATAAGGGTGGAGCACTCATTTATGAGGAACCTGTTGGGATTGCCAGTTAGCACTCCGTTAGTACCTCTTCGGCTGGACCTAGGGCTTCTCCCTATTGAGGAGGAAGTGGCCTTAAGGCCACTTACCTACTGGAGAAGATTATGGTCAGTTCCTGAACTAGCTCCCTTTAGAAGTGAGTTCAGGGATGTGTGGGCTGAAATTAGAACCAGGAAAATCCCGTGGTTAATTCATATTAAGGAACTCTGTAATAGGATTGGCTTACCCGAGTTATGGGGAACACCAGAAGTAGTGTGACCGGCAATATCTAGGGCCGATTTGGCAAACCAATTTAGGCACCACAATCTATTGTCTCTACACGTGAGCTCTACAGTTGGTAGACTGACATCCCAGTTCCTCCAAGTAAAAGAGGATTACAAAAAGGAGGATTTCCTTGACCTGATTAACCCATCTTCGGCAAGGAAACTGTACATGCAATTTAGGATGGGTAGTCTACCGCTCATGTTTTTTACTAGTAAATGGGACTTAAATAAAAATACTGAGTGCCCAGTGTGCAAATACCATCTTGAAAATGAGATCCACATCCTGTTTTTTGTCCCAAATATCAGACTGTACGCAATCGTTGGGTGAAACCTATCTGTAGGAACCTTGGCTTCAGAGAATGTTATAAGGCCTTGAGAGTATTAAAATATGATACGCACCCTCCTATTGTTTTCGCCGTCTCCCGCTTTTTAAACAGGATGTGGCTTAAACGCAGGAATTTTTTAATGAAATAAATTGTTGACTTACATATTTATATGAAATTTAATGTACACCTCCGATAACTACCTTCAATGGTTTAATTTGATTTTAATATGTGCCGGTTTTAAATTTGTAATGTAGGTGTATATATATGATTGTGATTGATTTTGATTTGGTGCATGTTATTTATTCTCTGTAACATAGTGTTTGTGTGTATTTTACTCTGTACTTTTATGGTCCGTTGTGTCCGAAATAAAGTTATCGAAAGAAAGAAAGAAAATCATCAAATGCAACTGGCCACTACTACGTTCATTCGAAACTTTCAGAAAACCACCTCTCTTTTCGTACCAACGTGGCAACAATCTAGCCACACACCTTGTGCATGCCATTACATGGCCTACTAACACTGCAGACAAGAACAAAAAAATCACGACGAGACAGACATCACCTGGCAGGTGATAGACCAACCAACCCTACCCACCAGAGGTGGTAATATCCAAGCCCTCTTGAACAGATGTGAGTGCAAATGGATCACCACTTGCAACTCGGTCAACAACGGCCTGAACACTATTGATGAATGGAACAGCACCATTTCAATCTGACCCCCTTACTGCTCCTCCCCTACCTCTCACACTACAGCATTCACCTAGATATCCCCCCTTCCCCCTAACTGTACCCTTTCAGTTTCCTTACTCCTTTCACTGATTCATTCATTTTGCCATCCTTTGCCAAGCTTTGTCCACATGTCTCATTCATACCTTAGAGTACACTCAGACAGGTCCACCTTCATTAAGGCTATACTCTAACGTGTTCGGACATTCCTTTCTGACTAGCCATTATTGCACTTCTATTTGTGTATGTTCATTTTTTATTGATTACTTTTTGTTAAATTTCATTGATTATTTGCCGTGGCTCCACTTTCATTGATCTCAGAATTGCCATGTCTATAGTGCCAACTACAGCCTATATACACGTACTATGCATTTCAGCTGTTTTTCCACCTGTATATTGACTTGTGAGCATTCATGCTTTTCTTCCCCTGTTTCCCTACCCCGCCTCCCTCACGCCGCGTCACTGTAGACACTCCCCCAGCACGTACACATGACCGTGTGACGTGTGCACCCGGAAGCGGATGCACTGCGTTATATCTTCCACATCATAGCCCAGCCTCGGCACTCCGCACACAAACGTGGCGAGTCCATGACTGACTGCCCCACCGCTGGATTGAGTCCACCACATAAGGTAAGCCCCGCCGAGCCCTTGGATCTCTTCCCTAATTTTCGATCGGCTACCGACTCTTAAGTCCCGCCATTTTTTCTGTAGATCTCTCTGCCATAGTGCCCATTACATGGGACACCGAGGAGCCGTAATCATTTACCCCGCCAATGTCCTCCTTTACACGGCATACGTTTTCACCCTTGACCTGAAGGTTTCTGCAACCAGGTAATTTAGGCAGTGCACGCGCTTCACCTGTTGCGTCCGTGAGCTAAGGACTGCTCGCTCACGCCTTACCCCTGCAGGATCTCCGGATACCTTTGGAGACCGTTGACGCCCCTCCCGGCCACACGCCTTTGCGGATTCATGCCCTTCCAGGTAGCATCCTTTCCTATCAGGCACTCCATTCAGTCACCCTCACCTCACCTCCAATGTGCGCCGAACCGTATACTCCTTCTCTACTGAGCCACTCCCTCAATTGCTATACTTGTGGTTTAGTATCACTTCTGTTCTCCCCACGAGTTCCTTGAGGGTCTGTATATTCACTTCATTGACACTATGCCCATTACCTACGATACAGCACAAATGCCCTTACCGTCCTTGTCACTGTACCAATTAACAGCGCTACAGTGCTACCCCCCTGCATTCATGCACACAGTATGCACAACATCCTCGGATCCTCCGCTACTCTCATGCCCAGCCACGTTACTTGCTCCTCCCCTGCTCTAATTGTCCACACGCGCCCCTCTCCCCCTTCCTTCCCTTACCCATCTCCTTTTCCTCCCTGTACAGCACCACAATTACTCACAACCCGGTCCTGAAGATGATCCTGATTGATAGGATTGAAACGTCGTCGGCCCCTCAGTGCAACTGATGGCGCACTTCCTTCTGTGGCTCTACTGAAATTGCTCTCAATCGTTCATATCCAACATTGTAAATCATTGCTTAGAGCCTCAACTTTCACTGTATATAATTACTCACATCTGCACCATGCGCCGTTTTTGCTGACTTCACAATTGTCACTTGCGTCGCCACCTTTTGTGGCACGTACACATTTCGAGCACCAAGTCCAATTCAGGTTGTTTACGCATTTAATTGCCTACAGTGCTGCTACAACTGTATCTTCTAATTTTGAATTTTCGTTCACAATTATATGATGCCAAGTGCACATTTCAAAATCATTCCAGAGTCTCCCTTTTTCTTTTCACGTAATGTTTTACACATACATGTCTAATTGTCCTTTAGAGTGATACCAGTTGAGATATTGTTATTTTGTCTTCATGCACCTACCCTAATCTCAACGTGGTTTATGGGTTATACTCCTGTGGCTTAATACAAGATTGTGAGTAGCTGTTTAGTCAGCTCTCCAGCCAGTCCATAATCCTGCCATAGTTATAACTCCATAGTTCATCAGTGCTCCGGCTGAGCCATGTCCCCATGTATATCACCGAGGATTCTGCCCATTTAAGCAGAAACTCTGACTTAAATGGAGCAGTGGTGGAGGCAAGTGGGAAAATAATGGATTTTCCACAATTTATAGCAACATCCGAGACACCTCCAAATTAAATGACTTCCTGAATAAGGGGTTCCAGGTTTTCGGCCGGATGTAGGTTATAAAAGGTCACGTCGTCCACGTACATGGACACCAGTATTGCTCGGGGGTAAAGTCAAGACCATGCCGGGCATGATGCTGCCACAGCTGAGCCACAAGTGATTCTGTCGCCACCGTGAAAAGGAGGGGAGAGAGCAGGCACCCCTGCAGTTTGGCATGGGCTACCAGGAGAGGAGGGGACACCAAGCTGTTGATTATCAAGCTCGTTGTAGGGGCAGAGTACAACAGGGTGATTTTTTTAAGAAAGCAAGGGCTGATGCCGATGCACAAGATGAGTGTGAACAGGTAAGGCCATTCCAGAATAGTGACAATGAATGCTTCTCGAAGGGTGGGGGTAGCCTGCCAAGCTCTAATGATTCCTCATACAAGGAGATGAGGCACCAGAAGCAGTGCATATTCCTTGTAAAACGAGACTGTGAGGCTATCCAGCCCGGGGGACTTATCTCCAGGCATAGCCAGGGTGCCCTGATTACCTCCTCCTCTGAGAACGGCTTGTTGAGATAGCTACGCTGCACCAAACAAGATCTATCGATTCAAGGAGGGGGAGCAAATCATGGTGTGCCTCTTACTGTCTCGCTGAATACAATGAAGAATAAAATGCCAGCAATTCTGCCTGTACTGCTACCTGGCCGGCAATCACCTCATTGTCATTGTTATGCAACTCACTAATATATTCACTAGCCCATGGTTTCCATGGGAGGCTTGCCAGTGTCTTCCCGGCCCGGTCCCCTGCATGTAAGGTAGGGCCAGTGCCTTTTTGCCCAAATAGTGTGAGTCTCTGTGTGCGGCCTCCTCAAATTCCGCAATTTCCTGTTTAATACACCCCAAGGTTGCCGGTTGGTTCGACTCAAAGTGCTCCAGTTTGAGTCCACAAATCTCCCCCTCCAAGCGCCAGAGGTCCTCCCCGAGCGAGCGGAGCACACCGGTCTGCTTGGCAATGCATATACCATGGATCACCGCCTTGAATACCTGTCATAAAACTAAGGGGGAGTCCACAGTCCCGCTATTAAGATCAAAATATTCGGTTATGTCAGCTCTAATTGCCTCCTGGAAAAACTGGTCCTGATGTGCACCCGATGGCAGTATCCAACTGAAGGGCCTGTGCGCTGCCCCAGGCAGCGAGAACTCCAATAACACTGGAGCGTGATCAGAGAGGGTCCTGGCAAGGTGGGTCACCCATGTGTCCACGTCATGCAGCACAACCTAATAGTCGATCCTGGACCAGGTGGGACCAGTCGCATAAACACAGGAGCCCTCCTGGCTGTGTGGGTGCCAGCATCGCCATACATCAACCAACTTGTGGTCGTCCATGATGGCCTGCAGCTGTTCCACAGCCCGGGTGTGAGGCCTGCGCGAGACCCCAGATCTATCCATATTTGCGTCAAAGACACTGTTAAAGTCCCCACCCCACAGTATGGCCCTGGGGCCAAGTGACTCCGCCAGCCTCCACACTTCACAGAAGAATTGCGGGTCATCCACTTTTTGCCCATATACCGACACGAGCCGAACCAGCTATCCCCCAAGCACCCCGGCTACAATTACATATCTCCCTTGTCGGTCGCAAAGTGCGGTGCACGTACGCCATAGTAGCCCCTTTCTAAGAATGATAGCTGCACCCCTGGCATAATTAGAGTAACCTGCTATAAATTTCTCTCCCATCCAACCCGCTCTTAAGTGGGCGCTGCTAGTGCTTGTCAAGTGTAGCCCCTGTAAAAAACAGATGTCCACACCATGCCTATTGAGGTATGCTGCTACCAGTCTCACCTTTGGACAATCATTCAATCCTCGCCATTCCACGTTACTTCTTTAATCGTATCTACACGCTTGGTATTTTCACCCATGTCTAGGGGCTCGTGTTTCCTGACACGCCGAGCAATGCATCCAACTGCTGTTGTAGGGGAACCAGAAAGAAGAAAATATGGAAAAGGGGAAAAAAGTATATAGCGCTTTCCGATGCAAAGAAGCTAACCCATTACCAACGACCCTGACCCCCACCCACTACAGCCCCCCAACATGGCTGTTACACAATACCCCTATCCCAATCTGGCCAACAGTGGCCAACAGTCGAAGAGCGAACATAGAACTCACCCTAGGGGAAGCTCCATGTGCTCTACGAAACCCAGCGGTATTGTGCTGGGTGGCTGGACAAAGTTTCTTTGAGAGGAAGGGCCTCTCAGACAATCAGGTCGGGGAAGATAAATCCCCGGTAGTTGTTCTCAGAATAAGCAATCAGCCTGAAGGAAAGAGTATATAAGTCATAGAGCATGATCCCCCCCAGTTCATCAATAGTGTTACTTCATCCGCCTGTTGTGAATCTTCCACGGGCTCAGTCGTTTTCGTCGAGGGGGTCTCCTGCCGTTGGGCCTCCGTTCGCCTGTGAGGTCTACATGGGGCACTTAAGGGCGCAAACATACTTGATAGCAAGTTTAGGGTCAGTGAAAAACACAGTCTTGACGGGGTGAAAAATGCTTAATTTGGCTGGATATAGGAGGAAATATGTGATGTCTTGCTGCGGCAACATTCTCTTCACCAGCACAAATTCTCTTCTTGCAGCCTGCACCATGAGATTAAAGTTGAAAAAGAAGGAGACCGCATTGCCTTGGTATCTTGTGTCCTGCAGATCTCTGGCCCCACGCAGCACAGCATCACGGTCCCTATAATTCAACAAACGTGCAATTATTCGTCTGGCCGGGGACCCAGGCGATGGTCTTGGGCCAAACGACCTGTGAGCTTGTTCCACGAAGCAGACAGCGCCTTAAGCATTTCCTCTACATAGTCCTCAACTCATGTCATGGCAGTGGACTTGGGGATTCCCATGATACACAAGTTATTGCGGCGCAATCTCGGTTCGATGTCTTCATTCTTACTGCCTATCACCTCCGGCACCTTTTCCATATGGAGCAGCTGCTCCCTGGTGGCAGTACCCTCGTCCTCCAACATGGAGGTGTGTTGCTCAACCTCCACCAGGTGCTTGTCATGGTTCGAAACTTTATCCCTGAGCCGGTCAAGGCGATCTGACATTGAGGCTATTTTCAGATCTATAGCTGATAGGGAGTGTTTCAGTTCAGCAACATTTCATATATGTTGGGTTCCGGAACCACTGTGGGGTTCGGGCTGCTGTCAGCATCTCTTCTACAGAGGGGTGTCCCTCCCCGGGGGGCCATGCGTTATTCAAATGAAATCTTGGACTGCTTAGAGTCTGGCTCATGGCACACAGATGTCGCTGCCCGCTGAGGCTCGTCCAACCACCACAGTTCCCCACTCACAGTGTCTGGTTGCTGGGCGAACTTCTTTCCTTCTTACACCTTGTAGGCCGTGTCACCTGCCAGGGCCTCTCTTGTTGCAGTCTACTTGGTCTGGGCACACCACAACCCCACCTCTGCATGGTCAGCACTGGATCCATGCACTCACCACCTCGGCAGGAGGATCTTTCAGCTCGTTGGCCGAAGCTTACAGGGCCTCAGTCTCCGCATTCACCAGGGCACAGGGAGATGTCTGCCAACGTGTGTCCCCGCAGCGCAGGAGGGGGGGTTTGAATCAGCAGTGGTCATCTCCTCCCCCAACCCCGCGGCTGCTCTCACTGCGTGTGTCATTGAGGGCAATTTCGGAGTGTTTCTCTTGCCCGGTTGGCCAGGGGAGGGACAATCCAGATAGAGTTATCCCTCTGAAGCTGCCCTTTATGCTTCTGTCGTGCTTCTGGCCAGCTTCCCAACTCCGGGCCGTTCACAGCACCTGATGCCATCACAGGCAGCGCTTCGCAGCTCCCAGTGCTCAGGGGGGGCAACTGCACCTCACCGCCTGTCCCACCTCTACTACTGCCCATGCGGCTCTTCTCTGCCCCGCGCCTGCCGGGCACCACCTGCAGCCCTAGCACTGGCCTCTACTGTGCCAGGCACTGCGACGGGTCACACAATAGCATTGTGCATCTAAGGTTCCTGGCCTGGGACACCTCCACAGTTTCAGGGCCAAAGATCTGCCAGGCACCTCTTCCAGCCGCACTGCCGCTCTCAGTTCACAGCGCGTGGGCCGCCATCCTAGTCATTCCGGGCCACACCACTTAGATACTCCGCTCACGATCGGTCATCTGTGCAGGTGAGAACTCGTAGTTCCCCACTCACGATGGGGAGCGACTGCACTCAGCCGCATGCCTTGCCCTGACCGCGGCCTGAGTGGTCCTGCTTTTCACTGCACCCATCAGGCCCAACTGTAACCTCCAGCCTTGGCCCAAGCTGAACCAGGCACTGCGACAGGGCCCTAGTTTGTTGGGCGTACCTCAGTTCCTCCACAAGTTGTGATGCCAGCTGCCTCGTCGCACAACTGCGCCCGACACCCCTTCACAGATTTCAGGCCGAAGGTATACCGTGCTCCACTCCAGGACACACAGCCGCTCGCAGCTACAGCGCAGCTAAGTGTGCCAGGTATGCCCAGACGTGGGTCCTGGGCTCACTGTGCTGCTGGAATCAAGCTATCCTGGTTCAAGAGGGGTGAAACCCTGAAACCGGTCCTAGGATGCTTGTTTCGGGTCCATGAAGGACCTGGCTTTAGCAGTTCGGGCTGGACTGTTCCCATGAGGCAGATGGTCAAGACTGATTTGCATATGGCCAGGTCTAAACTGGGGTGGCATGGGGAGCAAAAGAATGATGGATTTAACCCAGATCTTTTGACTGGGGGTGAATGTTTTGATTTGTTCTGCATTCCGTCTATCAATTGTGTGTCTTTTGCTTTCTCGCCCTAAGTGCGCCAGGTATGCCCAGACGTGGGCCCTGGGCTTACTGTGCCACTGGAATCAAGCTATCCTGGCTGAAGAGGGATGAAACCCCGAAACCGTTCCTGGGATGCTTGTTTCCGGTCCAGGGAGGACTTGGCTTGGCAGTTCGCGCTGGACTGTTCCAATGAGGCACAGGGTCAAGACTGATTTGCATATGGCCAGGTCTAAACTGGGGTGGCATGGTGAGCAAAAGAATGATGGATTTAACCCAGATCTTTTGACTGGGGGTGAATGTTTTAATTTGTTATGCATTCCATCCATCAATTGTGTAGCTTTCGCTTTCTCGCCCTAAGTGCGCCAGGTATGCCCAGACGTGGGTCCTGGGCTCACTGTGCCAATGGAATCAAGCTATCCTGGCTGAAGAGGGGTGAAACCCCGAAACCGTTCCTAGTATGCTTGTTTCCGGTCCAGGGAGGACCTGGCTTGGCAGTTCGGGCTGGACTGTTCCAATGAGGCGCAGGGTCAAGAATGATTTGCATATGGCCAGGTCTAAATAGGGGTGGCATGGTGAGCAAAAGAATGATGGATTTAACCCAGATCTTTTGACTGGTGGTGAATGTTTTGATTTGTTCTGCATTCCATCCACCAATTGTGTAGCTTTCGCTTTCTCGCCCTAAGTGCGCCAGGTATGCCCAGACGTGGGTCCTGGGCTCACTGTGCCACGGGAATCAAGCTATCCTGGCTGAAGAGGGATGAAACCCCGAAACCGTTCCTGGGATGCTTGT